>NC_138500.1:50141999-52541999 GCF_964252035.2 Podarcis erhardii
AAAAGCCTGTTGGAACAAGAATTTCTTCACCTGCCAGTGGAAGGACAGCAAGCAGGGAGCAAGTCTAGCTTCTCAAGAGAGGGAGTTTCAAAGTCTGGGAGGAGCCACTGAGAAGGGCCTCTCCTGTGTCCCTACCAAGGGTGCTGGTAAGGGTGGCAGGACAAACAAAAGTTTCCCCAAATATCTCAAAACACAGACAGGTTAATGTGAGATAATACAGCCATCAGATAGCTAGGACATAAGCCACATAGACGACAAGGACACAGAAGAGAACAGCCCCGCCCAATCCATCACTTTGTCCTGAATTGTGTTGGAAGATACATCCTGGTGGCAAATGAGGGTGTCAAATGGGGTTTTTTCGCTGCCCATAATGTTTAAACTATAAAATCAATTCACCAGTTGTATGCTAGTATCTGCTCACACAGTGTTGGCTTTCCTACCACTGATACAATATCTCTGAACACTGTTATCCTTCAATTTTAGGCTGTGCTCCTATATTCACTTACCTGAGAGCAGGTCTCATTGAACTTATCTCTGAGTGGACATGCATTTGGTTGCACTGTTCTTTGAACACATAGCTTTAGTCTTGTCTGCAATTTAATCTCATTGTGTTCTGAACTTGACTTTTTCCATCTTCACACATTTCTGAAATCTGTTATTTTGGATGCTTTATTCTCTCGGTGCACAAGGTATCGGCAGAGAGAACTCCCGTTACCAGCTGCTAATGGGAATTTTGTGCTTAAGTCTCCTGGGCGTTAGAAGTGAGAACGTTCTCTTCCTCTTTGAAAGCAGCTCTCTTTTTTGAGCATTCACAGAAAGCACAAAACAAATCGATGCCCTGCCAGGCTAGAGACTTCTTTGACTAACTGAAGTGTCCAATTTTGGTCCCAAACTCTCAGATACGGAATGTCCTTTAACAGTTCAGATTAGAATGCTAATAAACTGCAACATGATGGCCTTCCAGAGCTCAATATACAGAAACCCAAATAGGGAAAAGTTGAATATTTAGAGAAATAAGCCATGGGAGTGGGGCTTTTCTGCTTCTCAATCTCAGGAAGGAACAGCTGGTTGTGAACTCTTCACTCTTCACATGCCATAGAACAGGCATCCCCAACCTGCGGCCCTCCAGATGTTTTGGCCTACAACTCCCATGATCCCTAGCTAACAGGACCAGTGGTCAGGGTTGGTGGGCATTGTAGTCCAGAACATCTGGAGGGCTGACGGTTGGGGATGCCTGCCATAGAGTGAGGTGACTGAATGCTGAGGAAGTACAGCTGGCAGCATCACCTCAGACGCCGGCTCTGGAGTTGAGTCATGCTTTTGAAAGCTCACCTGTGGAGGATGTAGAAAAACAAACTCAGAATGGAGAAACTTTTCTCTTTGATGGGCTAGTTTGCTGGTAGCTACCAGCCCACCTGCATCCTCAAAAGGTAAAATTGGGGCCACTTTGTGGCTTGAGGGGCTTCAGTTGCTTTTAGGTGGCTGAAAACCACCATTTAAATTTCCCACAGTGCTCCTGGCAACAGTACAACAGGGTTGCCCTAGGAAATCAAAATGGCAGCGGTCCCTCTTGCTGTTTTAAAGCAGGGCCCAGGGCAGCTGCCTGAAAGTGCTGTGTATTGACACCCATGGTGGCCACAGAGAACAGTCCTGTGGTTGAAGGCGTCTTCTGCCTTAAGTGTTGTCTGGTTCAAATCTGGGTTAAATGTAATGAGCCAAAGGAAAGTTTTCCAGTGTGGTGTAGTGGTTGAGAGCGGTAGTCTTGTAATCTGGGGAACCAGGTTCGAGTCTCCGCTCCTCCACCTGCAGCTGCTGGGTGACCCTGGGCCAGTCACACTTCTTTGAAGTCTCTCAGCCCCACTCACCTCACAGAGTGTTTGTTGTGGGGGAGGAAGGGAAAGGAGAATGTTAGCCGCTTTGAGACTCCTTAAAGGGAGTGAAAGGCGGGATATCAAATCCAAACTCTTCTTCTTCTTCTTCTTCTAGTCCCAGGTTCAAATCCACACTCAATCTATGACACTCACTGGGTTAATATGGGCCAGTCACTGCCTCTCAACCTAGCCTATCGCGAAGGGTTGCTGTGAGGATAAAATACGTTTGTGTTTGTGGGGTGTGTGTGTGTAACCATTTACACCATGCTGAGCCCCTTGAGTTAAAGATGGGATATAAATGTAGCAATAAATACATTCACACATATAAATTACTCTTATTCTTATTAATTAATAAAAATTTGTACACCACCCTATAACCTGCAAATCTCAGTGTGGTTCACGACATAAAAATCACAAAATAAAAACATGAAATACTTAATAAAAATGAAAGCAAGTACAACCCAACAATTCCCCCCCCCCAACACATTTTAAAAAGACATTTATTTTGCATAAAAGTGGTATATGTTTATATCTGAAATGATATGGACACGGACAGACACACACACACACACACACACACATCACTTTTCCCAAGGTAATGGTTTCCTCTTCTGATTTTTCTGCTTGCCTTTGGCTGCTAAATGAAAGAGTTGCTCCCTCTACAGGACACTGCTGAGAGTAATAATCAACTTATTTTAGGGATGAAGTGGGTATACGATTTCTATTCCAGTGGAATAGAAATAGGAAATAAGTGTTGTAGCAATTTACTTTTATTTATTTATATTTTTATTTCCTTATTTCATAAAATTTCTACCCCACTTGATGAAAGTTCAATAAAGATGACTATTTACCACTACCTGTGATGTACTTCCAAATGAGTGAGGCTAATTTTCTTACCCCTTCTTCTGATCATATGCAAAAAGGTGGTAAAGATTCCCGCCCCCCTCTATTTGGCAGAATGCTTCAGATAACTGGCTTACCATTTGCCTTACCATCTTCAACTATGTAGTGAGAAATGGGCAAAGTCATCTTAATCTTTCAATCCTTAGAAGATAGGATGGGTTGGAAGCCAGTCTGCAAACCAGACTGGACAACTCTGGATTCAGAGTACATTAAAGCCTGTACAAATCATATTGAAGTAATCAATTCTTTCCTGTTTCCTCAAGAACCGGGTAGAAAATATCTTGTCTAATGTGTAAATAAACTATCACATTCACTTCACATTTAAAGGCGTACCTACCTAATTCGCAATTTCTGAAGCAACACAACTGAAATCCCTCCATCCTTCGAAATTCACATTTCCCTAAATTTTGCAGTACTCAAGCTGTGTAATGCATACAGAAATGTATATCATAGGGTAAATTGTGTATAGAAACACACATATTAGGCAAAATTGCATATAAACATGGGTATAATAGGAGAAATTTGCATTAACATGCTTATGAATTTTTATGATAATTTTCAGAAAAATCACAAAATGATGTGGAAATGTAGAGAGCTGTTTTTAATATTTGGGGGGGGGGGGAGAAAAACTGAACAGCTGACAGACTTGCCCATCCCACCGATTTCAATGGGAAGGAGTAAGTATATGTGTAACTTAACAAGGATCAATGGGACTAAGGCCTCAGTTATCTACAAATCTTTATCTTTGGCTGAATCATGCCTCTAATCACCTTAAACCCCAATTTTTCATTCCTCATTTTACTGTTCACATGGGGGAACCAAATGTATTGACCTTAGGCAGCTGTATGTAAACAAACACGTATAAAGACTTGGCAGAGTAAAAACCAACTCCTGACAGAGCCTTCGTTCAGTTCCACAGGCATTGTATTCTAGCAGTAAAACAAGGAAAGGAAAAAGCTAGCATAACAGATTAAAGTGTAAACAGAAAGTCTGCTGAACCTAAAGGACAGGAGAGAGCTATAGCTCTTTATTAACCTGGAGAGATTCATCTATCAAGATTTCACATCTGTCTCTTGCTTCTTCTTCTGACAAAGATTTAATGTTTGCTCTGCCACTCCCCAAGTTTGGATTTAGAGCTTTGACCTTGGATCCCTTCCCATATGCTTTTGGTGCTGTGCTTATTAGCTTAAAAGTACATGCTGTATTTGTGTGCTTCAGAGGGTACAGTTGGACTGAAAGGCTGGAGACTTTAGGTGCAACTAGGAGCAAATATTAGAGCAACCGTCCCCCACCAAATGAAGTTGGTCTAGGACAGAGGTGGGTATGTGTACCTCTTTGAGCTATATCTGGACTGCAGCTGCCTGAGCACTGGTCATGCTGACTGGGTCTAATGGGAGTTGGAGTCTTAACAACTGGAAGACCATCTTTGGTCTCAGGGGAAAAAAGACTCGTGATACATTGTCTGGATTAGGCATACATTGTGGATATTTTCCTCCCACATATGCCAACATTTGTGATCTCTCTTATGTCTCTAACTTAGATCAAGCTCTAGGAACTCGACGCTGTTCTCTTTTCTTGAGTGAACGCTTTTCTCTCCCCCCTTTTCTCTCCTTTAATTTGTTAGATCCATTTCATTATTGTTTTTTCAGGCAGACATCAAGATTTTCATTTTCTTAAGGGTGCCAGCATGTAATATCAAAATGCAGTTTCCAATACGTATGATACAAGTAAAAGCAACTGTAAAAATAAGTAAAAGCAATTGTTTAAAATATGACAGTGGTACCTTGGGTTACAAACACCTCGGGTTACAGACTCCACTAACCCGGAAGTAGTACCTTGGGTGAAGAACTTTACCTCAGGATGAGAACAGAAATCGTGCAGCGGCAGCGGGAGGCCCCATAAGCTAAAGTGGTACCTCAGGTTAAGAATGGTTTCAGGTTAAGAACAGACCTCCAGAGATATGTTTGTTTTCAACCCGCTTGTGAAGATTATCAGAGATCACAAAGAAAGGAATATATGATAACAACAAGATGATGAGGAAAATAATAAAGAGACTATCTGGACAGAACTGTGAAATTAAAGCAGCAGCAAGAGTGATGTTTGGATCCCTTTCAGAGCTCGAAGTATGGGTACCCCCAACAAAATTTTAAAAATTTGGCTGTATAATTTGGAATTAATGTGATTTGGAATTAATGTGATTTGATTGGCCTGTTAATAAAAATAATTTTTTTATTTTTTTTAAAAAAGAACAGACCTCCAGAACAAATTAAGTTCATAACCAGAGGTACCACTGTAACAGCAGATAAAGCTCAGTTTGTTTGTTTTTGTTTTGTTTTTTAAAAAAGTAAAATAATTTCTACAGCAGCCTTTCCTTTCCCTTCCCTTTCTTTTCTTAAATTATGGTTTCAGTGGGAGCCAGGATTGGGAGCACAATGAAGGGGTCATGCTACAGACCTGACAAAAAAAATAAAATAAATCACCCTCCAACCTATTCACAATCAACAGGTCTGGATGGAGACTTGATATTCCACACACACATCCTGAAACAGAAAAATCACAACTGGTGCATTGCTGCTAAATCACTCATATCTGGAGGCATCCTGGACTTTATATATGAAACATGTAGTCTACCGTTGAGTTATGAACCCAGTCCAAATAGATCCTAAAGCAATCATGTACAAGGCAAAGCGGCAAAGTATCAGACTCTTCAGGGAACTACTCAGCAAACACTGTCAAGTCAAAAGCCTGGATCTTTGAATTAGCCTTCATTTGGGATTCAAAACTCAAGACGCTTTTGCAGTTCCATCCCTTCCTCAATTTGTGCACCACTGTCAATAATAAAATAATTCACCAGACTGGCCTTAATTTTTTCATTAAAAAAACCACATACCCAGTGGACACACGTAAAGCCCAATTAAAATAAAACTAAATCTGCAAAACAAGGCGGCTTAAGTGTTCTTACACGTATTTCAGACACACGTTATGGCTTGGTTTGTCTCATGAATACCTCAGCACTAATATCCCCAGCGTCTGTTTAAATGAACTGGCTGTACCCAATATGAAAGGGCATGAGTTTCAATCTAGTTCAATTCCAGACAAACTATGTGAAATCAAACAAAGGAAAGCTGGAAGAATTGCTTGCCTCAAATTACACTGTAGATATAAAAGACTTATCCTGAAATAATAGCTTATGGCAGGAATAATGGGCTTTATTAATATATTCAATTACTCATGGCAGTGCCTATACATTGAATTGTATGAATAGTTCACCATTCACACATAATCTTAGGGGGGGGGGATATTCTGCTTGAGGCTAAGATGGAAATTAATTTGTTTGTTGAAGCTTGCCCTGTTTAAAGTTTTAGCAATTGTTTCTGCAGTTGAAAGGGTTGCACTTAGTACTGCCAACAGATTTAATAAAGTCTATTCCCGATATTGAAAACCAGGAAGACAACTGATTTGCAATATTTGGAGAAGGGGCAAATGAGGAGAGTGATGTTTTGACCTGCACATTAGTCTAGGAGTTGTGGGTCAGCTCAGCTCATATTGGAATCCACAAGAATCACATTCCCTTTGCATCTCTAGTCCAGGGTATCTGACGGAGCGCTCTCCTCTGAGTTTTACTTGTCTCTGAGGTCAGATTTCTAAGTCTATGGGACACAGTCTCCTCCAGAATGACACTCAGATCCTTGAATTCCTTTCCTTAGGTGTGTTTCTTTTGCACACTTTTTCTGTTAAGTGACCGTTTTTATTCCCTGATTCTAATGTTTTGTTGCTTTTATTTTGCATCTGGGAGATTTGAATCATTTCTTGGTTGTAGTTGATTAGGTTGTTTACTTCCTTGCAAACACACCCCTTCAGGCTGGGAAGTGGCATGTAAAAATATACAACAACAATTAAGACTTATAGAATACCGTGTTGTCATGGTGCCTAGAAAATGCTGAGATCTTCTTCCATGGCCATCAGCTGACCAAGCTGCTACTATAATCCATTATCTGGCCACAGTAGGTGGGGGGAAGAGTGAACAAAATGGACCCTGGAAACTCATGGGGCTGTTGCATTTGTGATGGGCTTCTGAAGACCCGGCATGAAATAAACCTTTCACCAGACACAATGCTAATAGAGTCATCAGTCTGGCACATCAGTAATGCTGAAAAGAAAGTCTGCTAATCCCCTCTGCAGTCTCCTGCTTTATGCCCTTAGGCTGCAAAGAGACTTGCCAAGTAAAGGGAAATAACTGGCTGCAAATATCTTCTCTCAGCTGTTATCTACTCCATTAAGGATCTAGGTGAGACCAACCTCTGCTGAGGACAATGCTGTACAAAATATCTGTTATTATCCTGCTGACTTTGCTATGAGATTTATAGTCATCCTTGTCCCTCTCTCTGCTCAGGTTGAGGGACTGCCCAGGGCTTTCAGATCATGCCATTTACATCTGGAGGAGAGCAGATCACCATAGAATTACGGTATTTTTTGCTCTGTAAGACTCACTTTTTCCCTCCTAAAAAGTAAGGGAAAATGTGTGTGTGTCTTATGGAGCGAATGCAGGCTGCACAGCTATCCCAGAAGCCAGAACAGCAAGAGGGATTGCTGCTTTCACAGAGTAGCGATTCCTCTTGCTTTTCTGGCTTCTGAGATTCAGAGTATTTTTTTCTTGTTTTCCTCCTCCAAAAACTAGGTGCGTCTTGTGGTCTGGTGCGCCTTATAGAGCAAAAAATACGGTAATTCTCTTCAGTTGCAATCCTTAACTCACTTACGTGGGAGTTAGCCCCATTGAACTCCATCAGACATAATAATAATGATAATAATAATAATTTATTTATACCTCACCCATCTGGCTGGACTGCCCCAGCCACTCTGGGTGGCTTTCAACACATAAAATAATAATAAAACATCAAACATTAATAGTAACAATCTGATCCTATATAAAAAGTCTGGGCAGGCATGGTAATGATCATACTGTTAGTATAGTGCCAGCATCAGTATGCATGCATTATATACCAAAAAATGAATTTCTGCCTGCGAACTGGAAAAAAAAAGGTTTGTACTTTGTTTACAACTGGTTAAATGAACTGACAAATAACATGATTGGAAAAAAGAGTGCTGAGAATTCTATAGGGCAAAAAATAAAAACTGCAGCTCTTCCAGGAAACGATTGTGCAATTTCTCCCAGTAAAAGACTTCTGTGTAAAAACGAAAAAAGTACAACATTTGTGCAAAGCAATCATTGCACATGGCAAATGCCTAGGCAAGTGTTTTGCCGTGTGTACAGTTTGGTAAACTGCTATGAATGGCAGCTTACACTATGGGCTTTGCAATACTCAGTTTTATATACACACATGCATGATAGCCACATGCAACACATAGGTTCCATGCTTTCGCCAGTATGTAAATAATCCCAAGTGTGTAAGAAAAGTGTGAGGTGCAAAGTGGCATAAGTCTCCAAAGCAGTTGCTGTTCTACCCCAATTTCTTTACAGTCACTGCAAATACAGTTAAAAGCAAGTAATAACTACAATGGATTATATCTTAGTCTATTCACTGCCACAAGATGTGGTGAGTGCTGGGACAACACCTTTGTGGCATGTGGGTACCACTACTAGGACTATGCTCATGAGTTAACCAAGGCCCACATCCCAAAATGAATTGGGCTTTGGTTAGATCAGGTAGAGACAGTCAGGCAGGTTTTAGAACCCTGATTAAGCATGTGGTTGCGAGGGTATGTGTGTCTCATTTTGCCCCCTTCCAACCACATTTAATTAGGATTTAAAATCCTAATAAAACATTAGGGCTGGCTCCCAAATCAATTCAGGGCCTCTGTCTGGGTCAAGCCGGCCCTGGATTGTCCCATATCATATTTGTGCCAATCCAAAATTCTGGTCCCAGATCAGTATTTGTGTGTGCACAGCTATAACTACTACACTGTACAATTGTAGCATCACATGTGTTCCAAACCCCTGGCCTACCTGGCAGCAAGTCAGTAGGCCAAGTCCGAAGTCTGAGGGTCAATTCACACAAGCAAAGTCCAAAGGTCAGGAAACAAGGCGCAGGGTCAATGCAAGTAGCCAAGTCTGAAGTTCAACAGTCAGGATTCAACCCAGAGTCAAACCCAAAGCACAGTCCCATGGCGGTCCAGGAACATCCAAGTCAAGGTCCCTCAACATGGGCAGTTGAGAAGCCACTGCACCTCACCTTTGCTTCCCTTTTATACTATTCCTGCTGATTGCCTCATCTGGGCTTGATGAGGCAGGTGATTCTCATCTGCTCCAAGCCTACTCCAGCTGAGGAATCACCCATCTTTTCCCAGAGCTAGTGAGACCCACCTGGCCAGCTAGGGAGCTGGGCTGCGGGCCTTTGCCTGCCTTGGCCTCCTAGAGCACCTCACCTGTGCTCCCTGTGCCTCAGAGGCTGCCATATTTGTGGAGACTGGGGCCCCTCTGGCTCTGGCGATAGGTCCTGCTACTCTAGTTTCTGTGCCCTGACCCTCATGCCCTCACCATCCTCCATCACCCCATGAGTATTTCCAACCTCCCCTTTCCCACCCCCACTTGTTCCAGTGTTTCCCAGTCCTGGCTACACCCCTTGCCAGGATCCACTTGTCCTCCCTGTTGTTCTGCCAGTTCATGACAACATGAATGGAGATGCACATTTGGCATTGCTACTTTTGAGGTCCTGAGCATCTCTGGTAATTGCTTGCATGCTTGCTTGTTTATATGATTTCTAATCCACCCATCACCAAGAAGATTCCAGGATTTTGTGAGACCCAAGCTGCTAAAGGTGGCATCTTTTAATGTCTGCTATGCCTGTTCAGTTTTGAATCACAGGGTTATTATGAAGATATGCTTAGATAGAGCTATATTCTGGCATAGCCTGTGCACTTGGGACAGGGTGGGAAAGATAAATTTATCAAACACGTTCTAGTCAAGTGAAGCCATGTGTTTAGGTCATGGCAGGAGAGCATAGCACAGATTCTTTATTTTCTCCACCTTGCTCAGTGTCTATTCATAATGTGGATGGTCTAGAAGACTCATTCGCATAAAACAATTACTATGATAGGAGTCCTTAAATATATTTACAAAATGTTCAGGCAGACTGAGAAATACTTTCACTAGCCTCAGCTAAAATGAATCCCAGTACTGCAAATAAAATGTGTTAAGTGTGTTTTAAGTGCAGTATACAATGTGACACTAGATAGTGATGGTGAGCCTTATGGAAAATTTCAGAATGGTTTTTATATGTGTGTAAAGGTAAAGGGAACCCTGACCATTAGGTCCAGTCGTGACCGACTCTGGGGTTGCGGCGCTCATCTCGCTTTACTGCTGAGGGAGCCGGCGTACAGCTTCCGGGTCATGTGGCCAGCATGATTAAGCCGCTTCTGGTGAACCAGAGCAGCGCACGGAAATGGCATTTACCTTCCTGCTGGAGCGGTACCTATTTATCTACTTGCACTTTGACATGCTTTCGAACTGCTAGGTGGGCAGGAGCTGGGACCAAACAACAGGAGCTCACCCCGTCGCAGGGATTCGAACCACCGACCTTCTGATTGGCAAGTCCTAGGCTCTGTGGTTTAACCCACAGTGCCACCCTTTATATGTGTGTAGATCCCACCTTATTTAGCTTATGAACAAGTCATTGGCCAAGACCACACCCACATTCAGAGGCAGAGCTTCCTGCTCTGGCACCCAGAGCGGTGCAGGGGCGGGGCTAGCTGGCCTCGGGGTGAGCATCGGGGTGAGCGTTGGGGGGGGGCACCACTAGGCTCCCGCCATCCGCACAGCGAGCGTTGTGAGCACCGCCACTAGTATCTTGCTGCCCACGCGGCGAGTGTGGGGGTGCAACTAGCCACACGGCGAGTGTCAGGGTGGGGTGCCACCATCCACCCATGTGGCAAGCGTCTGGGGTGCAGCGAATGGGGGGCATGCAGCGATGTCACCCCCCAGGGTGACCCGGGGTGGACCACCCCCACCCCCTTCCTCTGCCAGTGCCCACATTTTAAAGTTACATTTGAAGAGGGGAATACTAAAAAAAAGAGAGAGAGACTTATTTTTAACATTTAACATGGCTGAATTTTCCCAAAAAAGCTCTGCTGTTAAAGGAACATTTATCTTCCTTTACGCTGCGTTTTTCTACTGTAATAACTAGTTGCTACTAATCCATAATTCTTCCAACAGGTGTTTGGCACAATATGGCTTCAGGCACCACTGAGCTAAAAACTCCCTTGCCTGTTTTCCAGCTTTCCCAGTACAAGAAATAAAAAAGATGACGGTTCTTGTGTGATTTGTCAATTCCCATGTGAGATTAGTACGGATGCGGGTGATTAAGTGCCAGCCTCTAAATCCTAGTTGTCCCCCAAGTTCTCAGGCAGGCAGGAAGTGTAAAATGTGGAAGAGAAAGAGGGGGTGGGGAGGATATTGCATGTTTGCAGCTGATGAAATATGAGTCATTCAAGCTAGGGCGGTGTTAAGCAGGCAGAATATTTTAGAAAATAACTGGTTGATTAAAGAATTCCTGGAGTGAAGTTTGTCAAAAGAAGCTCTGCTGCTAAACTGCAAGTTAAGTTGCATTCATTTACATGAAATATTTCTGGTGTAACAACCCCTTATTAATTCAGAATCCTTGCACCAGATGTTTGTAGCGGGTCGCAGTAACAGGAGCCGGTGACCACTCGGGTATAAAAACTGGATTGCGTAAAGTGGGGGCAGAGCAACCACCACTTGTACATTTGTGGAAATAAGCATGCCTGCTTATTCACTCAGCCACTCTATGCGTCAAGGGAGAAGAGGAAGAAGTTGGTTCTTAATGGGCTCAGCTTGTTTAAAAACAGCTTAAAGCCACTTCCTGTGCTGTTAAGTCCCTATGCCAGTGGGGTGGGGGGGCAGTGCTGTCCCAACCCCTCCCTCCTCAGTCTCTCAATACATCTCAACAGGGTCTATTTTACATTTTGTTCAAGTTAAACAATAAAAAAGGGAATGCACCACCCGATCACCTCAGCCCTGGAAGAACAGTTGCTGCTTGGATGAATTTAAGGTGGTAGATTCATTGCTACAATTAAATGACAGTTTACTAATAGCAGTGAATCATGGCTTAGGCACAACTTCCTCTGCATCCAGCCGGCCTATGACACCTGGGCAGGGCAGAGGAGTGGTCAGGGCTTTGTGGACATTGGCCGGGGTGCTGCGTTGCCTCTTCCAGTGTGTCAAAATAGGCTCACCCTCACCACCACTTTGCCATAGCTGTCAACTTACAGATTTGAAAATAAGGGACCAGCAGCCTCAAAAATAAGGGATCAGCAGCCAAAATAAGGGATTTTAGTCAACTAGCTGAAATACGAAGTTAAAAGGGACCAGATAATTTTGGAGAGCAGCGCCGGTTTTTAGCCCTTCGTTTCCAGAGGTTGCTGCTCAAGACACCAGCCGATGAAACACTGCAATTAAATAACTACAAGCAGCAACCACTTTTCACGCAAAACGAAGTCCAAGCTACGAAAATGCTGCTGCAGTTCTGTATCTTTTCTCTCGTGCTCCATCTGCAGCTCTCAGTTCCATCAGGTGGGGCGGGAGGAAGGGGGGGGGGAATAGCGCCCGAAGTAAACCCGCAGATCAGACCATCTATGCTAGTCTGCCACTACAAATCTATGGGAGAAGCGCTTGCGGTCCTTCCCTTGTAGCCCTTGGAACACCTGCCCACACCTTGGCCTCTTCTTCCTCCTCCTCTCTCTGAACTGCTTTCTCTATGGTTGGCCTCGTTCTCCTCTCAAGGCTCCTCAGCAATTCATAGGCCACGCCAGGCTGCCCATCTCATCCGGGTCCTTCGGCAGCACAGCCACAGTACGGCCTAGTGGGAGCGGCGGCGAGACTGGCAGAGGGGAGGCCCCAGGCAGAGACGCTCAGTTCGGTGGCCGGGGAGGAGGATGGCGATGGAAGGGCCCGAGGCTCCCACCAGTCCCAGCGGAGAGGGGCTCCCGGGGGCCGAGGATGGTGAGAGGAGGAGCAGGCCGGGCAGCCAAGCAACACAGTTGGAGCCTCCCTCCTCCCTGGCTGGCAGGGAGGGAGGGAGAGGAGCTGCTTCCTTTGAAACCCGGGAAAT
Organism: Podarcis erhardii; assembly: GCF_964252035.2. Taxonomy (NCBI): domain Eukaryota; kingdom Metazoa; phylum Chordata; class Lepidosauria; order Squamata; family Lacertidae; genus Podarcis; species Podarcis erhardii. Next base: position 50,154,859 of record NC_138500.1, read on the forward strand.
TTAAGGGACATCATCAATAAGGGACAGCAGCGGGACACGGCGCTGGGATAAGGGAGTTTCCCGCCAAATAAGGGACGGTTGACAGCTATGCCACCTTGCTCCCTTCTAGCACTTCTCACGTAAGTCCTGCGGCTTACAGTGCCAGGAAGATGCCTCCATGGCCTTTTCCCACCACCATGACTTCCACTGGCTTTAGATCATTTATAGACTTTATGTTTCTTTCAAGAAAATTGCATTCATTTGTATGTAGAACTATGTGTTCAATGTTTCGGATAATTGAAAACTTACAGTCTGGCAAAAGTCATAAATAAACACCCTCTCAATAACACTTATTGGTAGATTATTCAGTGTTGCAGTCAGGTGTTGTTGTTTTTTTAAAAAAGGCAAGTATTAAGAATGTTACATTATAAAATCAACTTTATTACAATGATAATAAATAAAAAGAAGAGGGAAAAAATCAGTTCAGAACATAATAGTCAATATTACGTGAAAAAGTTCGGAGAACATGTTCTTAGTAAATACTATTAAGCCAGGGGAATCCTCTGAAATATTCATTCACAGCTTGATTCCCCAAATGCTGGTCCAGCACTTCTTGCTGTGAGACGTCTGGGCTTATCGCTATCACAGTTACTGTCTGTTGTTGACAAAACAGCTTGTGTTACGGTTATAGCCAAAGTCAATATATAACTAATGAAAGTAATAATTTGCAAAACAATCTTCCAAACTTTATTCCTACGTAAACTCTTTCTAATTTCTTTAGGTCATGTACCAAAAGTCTTGTTGGCTTTGTAATCTGGTGCATAGAAGCTCTGTAAAGTGTATTAATACCACTTACTGGTCGCTCTTCTTTTTAACCTCCAATTTAAAGATTATTGTGCAGCGGTGATGTAATTAGAAAAACATTTTTTCCCATTTACATCATTATTCTCGGTAGTGGCACCCGCCTTGTGGAACGCCCTCCCATCAGATGTCAAAGCGATAAATAACTACCTGACATTCAGAAGACATCTTAAGGCAGCCCTGTTCAGGGAAGTTTTTAATCTGTGATATTTTAGTGTATTTCTGGTTTTTATGGAAGCCGCCCAGAGTGGCTGGGGAAACCCAGCCAGATGGGCGGGGTACAAATAATAAATTATTATTATTATTATTATTATTGGGCCTACCTAAGTGTTTTGTTTTTTGTTTAATTGTCTGACAGAGCAATCTTATATGGGTTTAAGTAAGGATCCATTGAGTTAAATGGGATTCACTCCCAGGTAAGTGTGCAGGGGATTGCAGAAGAAGTTCAAGATATAGAGCAGGATGGTTCAGATCAATAAATCTAGATTCAAAAAGCAGGACTGTAGATTGTTGGTAAAAGCTCACACCCCTTTTGTTCATGCATCTTTTGGGAATCCTGCCCCACAGTTCATGCACTAGATATAATATTGTAGATAAAGACTAATTGAGTTAATCCTAGGAAGGGGAGAAGAACCCGTATGTATTATGGGAAAATATTGGATAAAATATTACTGGATGGAAAAAATGCTGCTCAGGGAAGGGTGATTTCCATGTCAGGCAATATGCCCAAAGAAAGGGTGAATCTCCATATGTGTGCTCATCACCTGATATTATTATCACGTGATGCCTTGCATGCAGTAAATACCTATCATAGAGCCAACAGCACAGGAAGTCTTTCATATCAATTCAAACAAACACCAATTCGAGCAACCCAGTCTTGAGACACGAACCTCTAGTTATTTGATGCTGAATGTAAAAATTTAGCCTGAAATCCATGAACTCAAATGATGACTTCAGTTTTCAGAATAGATGAAACAGAAAGTTTAAAATCTATGTAAAGGGGGTATACATATAAAGGGTGGGATCCAAGACATACCCAGAGTAGACCCATTGAAATTAATGGACAAGAGTAACATGAGTATAATTAGCAATGGACATCAACCAAAATATATGCATTATAGTGTAGAAATTTTAATTATCATGCCTCATGGTAAGTCTCTGCATAACACTTGGTATGATCCAGAATTTTGGGGAGGTAAAGTAGTCTGCAAATAGGAAAAAATAAGAGACAGATAAGGCATGAAATGGGATACTAGAAACTGTAATTTCAGTTCAGGATTTGAACCTGGGATGGATATCTAATTTTTCTTTGTTGATACCCTATCTGAAAAAAGCTATATATTCTCATCACCGTTCTACCCATGTTGTATTCAGTGAATCTTATTCCCAGTAAATGTGCATGTGATTGCAGCCCCAGTTGCTCTCTGAGGAAAAACAGAACACAGTGCAATGTACTTTTGAGCATAAGATTGCATCAGGCCTCATTGGAGGTATCTGTAGAACATATTCATTATGGTGTGCGCGCATATTATACAACATAACAAATATGTCAAGTTGCATTGATGGGAGGTAAAATGAAGCAGCAATACAGAAGATTATCTACATGCAAGCATTACATCAGTATTCTTTTCTGTTACCATGATTATAACAAAATCAATTACTCAAAACTGCAATTCTGTATTCATAATATATAATCATATATAAGTAACACTTATGGCTCCCCTAATACATATTAAATGTAAAGTTAGCCACATTGCCTCATAGCTGATACACAATTAACACAGTGAAACAATAGATCTTTTGAGTAAGTCTCTTAATTCGAATGTCAGAACAAGTTGTCAGTGGTCAGAGTTTCACAGCACACTTCATCATTATCAACACATCCATCTATTCTTGGAAAAACCACTTAATAAAGCAGTCATTACTGTCAAATATTCTAAACTGATTTGTAATCTATTTGTAATCTTTATTAGATCAATCAAAAGCTTTGCAAAATCAATTGGTACAAAGACTTTCAATGCCCTGTGAGCCAATGTACTCCCTACAATACCAGCCAGTTGTTCCTGAAACAGTGATAAACATAGGAGCCAACCCCTAGGGGCTGAGGCCCCATTGTCCCGTCCCCCCCTAAAATATTTGAGCTCCTCCCCAGTTGATGGGCATTGCCATTCAAATGGAGTGCGTGCACCACATCTTGTGATCAATTTTGTGGGGCAGGGATTATCTCCACCCCCCCCCAAACATTTTATTCAAGTTGGCACCTCTGGTGATAAAGCACTATAAGCTGCACCCCATTCTAAATATTCCTTTGCTGGTGACACAAGTTACACATCAGACTATTGTCTTCCTTGACCTCTTTAGAATCAGGGCTAGCTCTACCATTAGGCCCAAGGAGGCAGCAGCCTCAGGTGGCAGATTATGAGGGTGAGGCTCAATGGTGAGATGTTGGAGGATAGAGTAGTGTGTGTCATGTACTTTTACTGCCAGTCTGGTCACCTTCAGCACACAGAATACATGGGTGTACCATTTCGTCCTTCACCTCAAGCAGCAAAATGTATTAGGCCAACTCAGAATTCACACATGCTTTTGTGGAAACACACACTCACCCCACACCTACCTGAATCAAATTATTATATACACAGCCACATGGAGATATCTCTTCTTCTATGTGGTTGCATATCCATGTTTATGTTCACTTAAGTGAAGTGAGGGGTTAGTGTTTGTGTATTGGATCAACAGGCACAATGCTCCCATGGTCTGGAACATGGGTAGGCAACTAAGGCCCGGGGGCTGAATCCGGCCCAATCACCTTCTATATTCAGCCCGCGGACGGTCCAGGAATCAGTGCATTTTTACATGAGTAGAATGTGCCCTTTTATTTAAAATGCATCTCTGGGTTATTTGTGGGGCCTGCCTGGTGTTTTTACATTAGTAGAATGTGTGCTTTTATTTAAAATGCATCTCTGGGTTATTTGTGGGGCATAGGAATTCGTTCATTATTTTTTCTCCAAAATATAGTCCGGCACCCCACAAGGTCTGAGGGACAGTGGACCAGCCCCCTGCTGAAGTTTGCTGATCCCTGGTCTGGAAGTTGGGACTTGAATATTTGTTCAGCATTCTGAATGACTGAAAAGGCTTTCTCCATCCCATTTAATATTTCTTGGTGGTGCCTTTACATTGATCAGGCCGGACATGTCCATAGTCTGAACTACAAACCAGTGCAAGATTTTCCACACTGCATATTGAAGCTCAATAGTTTAAGATGGCAGCTGAACACTCAAACATTCTCCAGAAATCAACATGAGCTTGGGATTCCAGTGAAACAGAAGAATCTATAGATCCATGAAGCAAAACAGTAATGTCTGCTAGCACTGTGAACTACTTGCCAGAGACTTCTAGGGACATTCAGGTGGAAATGAGAGGTGGAAAATTAGAGAGCACAGAGCAAAAACGGAGGCAGGTCTGAAGTGTCCACTCTTCTGTGGCTCTTCTAATCAGCAGAGGTGCCAGTGGCAGTATGGCTCTGACTGGGATGCAAATCCCTTCATAATATGCTGAACGCAGGAGCGGCCAGTGCAGGGCAGCAAAGCTAGACGGCTGATTGTACAGCAGTGGTTCAGCTGCTCCTTAATGGGATGGGGCAGCATGGCAGTCAGGTTGGGCCTATGCAAGAAGGAGACACTGGATTTGCTCGACTGCTGCCTTCACGTCACTGCCACCCAGCCCCAGCCCTGCCCCATTGAGCAGCAGCAACACTGCTGTCAGGGGAGCTGGGGCATGTCGCTGCCCCACTGCACTAGCCATTCCTGGTTGAACATTACTGTGTTCCCTTCGGTATACATATCTCTTAAGGCTTTATGGAACACAAGAGTGGTTTCCCCCCTTACCTTTGGATTGTCATTTTGCTTAAATGCATTTTGTGCAGACTGTACATTTGAGCGCAGGGGGCTTGAGGCTGAGGCCAGCATAGGCAGCCCTGTTTCCCCTCCTTGCCACAGTGTCCATTTCTACCCAGTTTGATAAAGGCAATCAAAGTATTCAAAACTGGTCCGAATAAGCCGTGTCACTCTTAAGACAAGTGGTTTGGTTTCTGAGGTTTGGTTTCAAATGGCATACAGCTGGAAGGCACACCACAAAAGTCTAGATTAGGACAGCCCTTTTATAACAGCCAACAAAAACCATGGTGAAATGCTTGCCCATTCTGTTTACGAGCATTCACTTCTTCCTTTGCAATTATGTTCTTTGGTCCAAGTCTTTGGTCCGATCCCTTTGTTTGTTTTGGAAGAAAGATTCACACACCACTGGTCAGGCACTGTCAGGCTGTCATGTCTCTATTCAGTTTTAGGCCGGAAAGTGCCGTCTGCGCCTTTTAATATTTTGTCGGCGATGCTCCCCATATTTTTCTTCATAGCTTTCACAGGATTCTCATGCAGGAGTGTCTGTATTAGATACTTCTCCCGTTTAATTTTGCTTTTGGTTTTCTTTGACACATCGGGAATTATGTGTGAAATAGCAAATGTCACCAAGTAGATGATATGCTGGATGGGGGAAGGAACACAAACAGAGTCAGCTACTCAGAATATACAACCATTACAAAAAAGAGTAATATTGCCCAGTTATTGACTTTTGCCGCGATCTGGAATTCTGTAGGCCACATCTGCAAAACACATTTAAAGCGCTGCTACACCACCTTAACTGTCATGGCTTCCCCCAAAGAATTCTGGGTATTGCAGTTTCTTAAGGGTGCTGAAAATTGTCAGGTTAGAGAATTGTCCTATTCCCTTCACAGAACCGCAATTCCCAGAATTCCCCGGGAAAGGAGACTGATTGTTATACCACTCTGGCAACTGTGGCAGGGCAATAGAGGTCTCCCAACATTTCACAGCACCCTTAACAAACTGCAGTTCCCAGGATTCTTTGGGGGGGGGAGAGGAAGCCATTACTGTTTAAAATGATACAATAGCACTTTAAATTCATAGTGCAGATATGACCTACGTGCACTCAGATAACAGACGCATGAGGATCTGCACATTCACGTTCATTTCAAAGGATCGATCTAATCTGGAGATGCAAAGAAACAACCTCTAATGCACGGCAAAGGGAAATGTTTCTTTAAGGTTTCCTACTGGTTGCTAAGAGAGTTTCTGAGAGCATGCCCAGGTGGCAATTTATTTCTCTCTCCGCTCCCTGCTAGGAAAGCGCCAGCCATGCAGCTGTTTATCTGTGCCATCCCAATGTGCTACCTACCACAGAGACCACAGAGCTATGCACTGTTTGTGCAATATGGACAGAGAAGGACCCTCATTGGAGTCCTACCTGGGGACAGACTCTGAGGGGACAGCAGCTTCATAGCTGCCTATTTACCCCCTTTGTGAAGAAACAGTGTTTCCCTGAGCTGAAAGTTCGAATGTATTTTATGTTTTGCACCATTGCTGCCATCCTGCGCATTCAGTGTTGTGGGCCCAAGGCTGTGGGATTCCATCCCAACCGAGATTAGACAGGCCCCTTCCTTGCAGACAGATGGGCGAGGTATAAATAATAAAACCATTACTATTAAAAAATTATTATTGCGGAACTTCAGGTGCCTGAATCAGACTTTCTTGTTCCAGCCGGCACTTTGAGGTAGTCCAGTTATGTGATAAACGTTTATTGCTTCATTGTCCTATTTTTTGTAGATTGTTTTGATGTAAAAGGACACTGCTTAGAAGTGTGAATAATTAAGCAAGACACCAACGTCCTTAAAAAAATAAATAGTTAACCAAGTGAAGGTGAAAATTGGGGGGTTTGTGCAATGGCTCTTTTTTTCTTTTTTGGCAGGCTTTACTTTTAACTCCCAACTAGGGTGGCAGGCAGAGATCTTAGTGGAGTTTAATATTCTTGCAGACAGAGTTAAAAAACAGCTACTAATAACATAATTTTAAAAATGCATTCACAAACTTTTTGCCTTTTTGTTTTTCCCCCATCTCAGTCTCCAGAAAGGCAGTTCAAAAAACAACAAAACAACAACAACAACAACCCACCCCAAAAACAGTATTCAAGATTTGCTCAGTATATCTCTACCCTCCACCGTAGAGGAGAAAGGGAAGAACTGGTAGCTTTTGTTTAGACTTGCTTCAGATGGAGGACATTCATGAGGATTTCATTTTGCACAATTTTCGTATGTTTTTCTTCCGAAATGTATGCCATTGAGGCAGGCTGCACCGAAACTGCATGGCAAGTTTTGTTTCCATTGAGATCAGAAAAATCTGTTTGCTGATTCCCCACCCCCCTCAACTCCCCCACCCAAATTTATTGATTTTCATGAGGATTGCACCAGGAAATTTCTGAAAAACATGCCTGAGAAATTTTCACCCCATTGCATGGCTGGGATGGGCTTACTCAAGGTATACAAAGGGCACTACTGCAACTTTAGGGTGAAGGAATGGAAGACACATGCTGACATGGTTTTTAATACAAAATGATGAAGAAACTCCTTTTAGGAGGAAATATACTAACCTCCATGACAATGATGAATGAGAGCTTGGCTGCAATAACATGCCAGTAATAGATATTGTGTTCATATTGATGTTCGTGCCCAGGGGGGTATCGGAAATCCCGGTACCTAACAGTCAAAGACAATGAAGCAATCATTTCAGGAGACTCTGCAATATGGCACTCAGGCCAGAAGGGGGAGCAAAATCCACCCCATTCTCCTGATAAGGCAACACACAAGTTAAGCAGAATGTAATTGTAGAATTATAGATCCGGAAGGGACCCTGATTATCATCTAGTCTAACCCCCTGCAATGCAGGAATATGCAGCTGTCCCATAATGAGAACTAAATGCAGATAAATTACATCTACTGAAATGCATTTTTTGTCGACACTAAGCAATCTTATTTTTTTTATCTTCTCTTTTGGCCATTGTTTACTATTACTTTACAATGCTGAGAGGTAAAGTATAAGTGAAGACACATGTGTATGTATGTGTGTGTGTGTGTGTGTGTGTGTGAGAGAGAGAGAGAGAGAGAGAGAGAGAGAGAGAGAGAGTGTATACAGTCAGACCTTGGAAGTCGAACGGATTCCGTTCCAGAAGTCTGTTTGACTTCCAAGGTGCCACTTCCGATTGCCAAAGAACGTTTGCAAACTGGAACACTCACTTCCGGGTTTGCGGCGTTTGGGAGCCAAAACGTTCAACTCACAAGGCATTACAGAACCAAGGTACAACTGTATATATCCATATCTATATCTATATCTATATCTATATCTATATCTATATCTATATCTATATCTATATCTATATCTATATCTATATCTATATCTATATCTATATCTATATCTATATCTATATCTATATCTATGCTATTTTAAATGGTGAAATAGACTTGCCTGCATGTTGTCTGGTTAGCAAACATGGGAAGAGCGGCTGGCTTGCTTTCGTTTCTGAAGTCTGACACAGCAAAGACGGAAAGTGTGTTGTTTATGTACCCCTTCATGGAGTAAGTGCTCTGACTTCCATAGGGAGGAACGGAAAATGACCAGTAATACACCAGGCGTGGAATCATATCGGACGTAAAAGCAATTATCATTGCCTGCAGTTGAAAAGAGAGGGAAATAGGCAAGATTTAACTGCATCTAGGTAGAATTTTATACAAAGAGAGAGAGAGAGAGAGTGCCTGTATCTGTCTGGAAATGGAAAATATATTATTGTACAAAACAGAAGCGCAACACATCCAGATCTCTCCAGTTTCTGGCTGGCAAAAAATCTCAACTCCCTTCCTGTTTCCATTATGATTGTACCCACAACAGGCTATGTGCAATGGTCTGTGTCCCTGGTGAGAGGGTGGGATAAAACATAAGCAGCTTTTCCTTGACAGACGACCACACAATGCATGCAATAAACTGTTGATGTAATACCCTGGTGGCTTTGCAGAAATGATTATAAGAATCAGGTTTATGCATGCTAGTAGGGAACACCCTCTGAGTGATCACAATATTATACCTTTCTAATACTGCCCCCGCTTCCCACTTTTCCTATGTATAAGAACACTGAGTTATTGCGAAACGCTATTTGCAATTCAGTGTAACTTATTTACTCTTTACACTGCCTTTCTCTCTCCCCCTCTTCAGTATTCTTCCCACATAAACTTCCACCTCTTTCAAATGATTTCCAGATGTGCAATAGCCGTGATGACATACACAGGAGAATATATTCTTCTGGATACTCTGTAAAAATAAACTCCCCCCACCATTTGTAGGCTGTTTTTTTAAAAAGAGGATCACACTAAAAAAAAAAATCTGATTTCAATGTTCCAAGATGTGATCACTTTTCCTATTACCCTGGGCTTATGCTTGGCAACTGAATATAGCAATGTCAGCTCTGCTGCATGAACTCTTAAGTGCCAAGGTAGCTTTGTACAATATCCACTTAAAGTTCTGCCAGTTTTGCAGAGTAATCCATAAAGTGGAAAGAAATGGAACTTGCTGTAAAAGAAGCATGGCATCAACTATTTTGGGGATTTTTATTTTTTTATTTTAGAAAGCCTCTGCTGCGGTTATGACAGTCAGGCTTCCTGGGCCACTGTGCATTTTCAGTGGCTATTGTTACTAAGCGTTGCAATCCATGCTAGTTCTACTCAAGAGTAGACCCTCTTGAAATTAATAGCCATGGCAAACTTTGATCCATTAATTTCAATAAGTCAGCACTCAGTAAAACTTAGGAGGCAATAATTATTTGGCTGTTCTATGATCAAACCACCTGAGTCCATTTGAAAACAATTGAACTTTTTAGATGAAGAAAACATCGACTCAGGGGAAAAAACCACACAAGATTTCTTTTTAAGTGACTTACTAGTTAGTGTTGCCAGAGGCATCTCAGAAGATGCATTCCCTCTTCCTGTGTGAACGAGAAAGGGGAATGCCTCTAGCATGGTGCCAGCTAGCAGTAAATTTTGGACACTAAACCTGGCACCAGCCAGTTTAATTGAGTGGAAACTCCTACTGCAGAGCCTTAGCAAAATTCATTGCAGTAGGGTTTGTTGACCCTGTCCTCAAAGGGAGAAAGAGAAAGCAAAGGGAATATGATTATTTAATTTATAATATTTATATACCAGCTGTCATCACACATTGTCTTGCAATGGGTCATAACAATTTAAAGCGCAATACAAAATAAGAACAAAATAGAATGTGCAATAAAGTACAACCCAAGATGGTCAGCTTGTATACAAACAAATATCACAAAGGCACCATGAGTCTTAATTGGTATCTCATAAAAAACAAACAAACCAAGCAACCAACCAACCAACCAACCATTGGTACCACTGTCACTGGACTTCTCATTCCTCAAGGAAATGGAGAACATCTAACATGTCAACAATTTCATACTGTTCGAAGGTGCGAATGTGGAGAACGGACATTACAACTGGTTGAAGAACACTTCCCCATGGGAAATAACTGGCATTTCAGAATCCAAATTGTCACTACTTAAAGACTGTACTTACATTGGTCACCACAGCAAGAAGAGCTATTCCTTGCATGATGGGCTGCCATGCTCCTATGTCCTGAGCTTTCTGAGGAACTATGCGCCTGAACTGTGTGGTAATCTTCCAGGCGTCTATACGTATTTCCAGTAAATTGTTCATAAGTGCCAGAAGGGGAGCCAGTGGGAACGAGGCCACAAACAAAGTGACAAATCCAAACTGTATAACTGCCAATGAGAAATGTGACAAACACTGGTGAAATATTAATTAGCATTGTGTGCGCTTTCAAAAGTCAGGCATGCCAAACCCAGTGGCTAAACAGAGCTACTCTAGATCACTTGAAAGAGCTGGGTTCTTGGATCAGAAAAGTATGGGAAAGTTACCCAAAGTCTATGGGTGATATTCAGCTAAGATTTACTCAGCTAAGATTTACTCAGACTAGATCCATTATCTGCACTCTGTAGCCAGCAAGAAACCAACGGCATTGTAAAAAGGAATTTATAATGCCAATCAGTACACAGGGTGTGTAGAAATATATATATATATGTATGTGTGTGTGTATATTTGCAAGATATATATATATATTTGCAAGAGAGCAACATTAAATAGTACAGTTAGAGAACAATCATGTGGTTGTTCACTCTGTAGTAAAGCCCCACTGTATTCAGAGGTATTTACTCTCAGGTAAGTGCAACTCTAATGTCTTGTGTACAACCACAGTTAAAAACTCTGTGTTCAGATTTTTTTTTAAAGAAAGGAATAGTCCAGCCATCCAATCTAGCAGAATCCACCCATTCTGCTTTTATTAATAGAAGGTTAATTATTAAAGAGAATTATAGCAGCCAGCTTACCCATTTCAAGATACTCATAAAACAATCCAAGTTTGCCAATAGGTTGCAGGTGGTAGTCCTGTTCCCAGCGGGGGACAACTTTCTCAGACCGTGAAGCTGAACAAAATCTTCCAATCAGGTTCTTAAGCCACCTATGAATGGAGATCACCAGCTAGATTTATTCTTTATGGTAGAAATCATGCAATTTTTGTCCAATATGGAATAGCTAAGTCTGCCTCTTTGCTTTGATAATAATGGGCTCAGTCTTGCCTTTTCTGGCAGATACAGGCAAGGTCAAGCTACATGTTACACTGGGAGATCCATTCATTATTTCATCTGTATAGGTTCTGATGGATTTGGCCTGTTTGGATCCTCATTTTTCTACCTTTTTTTAAAAAAAAATGGAGACAAAACAATAGAGAATAGGGATCCCATTCATGACCTCTTCATGGTCAAAAGCATATGTTGCTGTGTTTTCCATTGATGGAGACTAATGTTTCTGGACCTTGCTTTAATCTACTGCCAATTGTTTCTTAAAATTTCCAACATTCTGAGAAGTACCGTATTTTTCGCTCTATAAGACGCACCAGACCACAAGACGCACCTAGTTTTGGGAGGAGGAAAACAAGAAAAAAATATTCTGAATCTCAGAAGCCAGAACAGCAAGAGGGATCGCTGCGCAGTGAAAGCAGCAATCCCTCTTGCTGTTCTGGCTTCTGGGATAGCTGCACAGCCTGCCTTCGCTCCATAAGGTGCACACACATTTCCCCTTTTTAGGAGGGAAAAAGTGAGTCTTATAGAGCAAAAAATACAGTAACTCAGTGTCATAGTTTGAACCAGTCCTACATTTCAGAAAGTAAAATAAGGCACAGCTATCTCATTGTTCATTATTATTTCCCAAATCTGTAGGACTGGATGAGGCCGTTTCTCACTTCCTATGGAGTCCTCATGAGCTTCTGATCATTAAACTGCTTTTGTAAAAAAATAAATAAAAATCAGTTGCAGCTTTTTGTGTATTAGGGGCTGCCTTCTGCTGTGAGCTCAAAGCAACCAAGAGGTTTAAATTCAGGTTCACTAAAAACAACCACCCTGTATTCAAATTCAGGTTTGGCTTTGACTCCTAGCTATCAACACTATTTACTATTTACTTACGGAAGAAGCACTTCTTGTATATTATTCCAGATTGCTTTGCCTCCCATTATTATTGTCAGTTGTGTTGTAAGTTCAAGGAGACATCCACCTGGATCACACTAGGATTGGAAGAAGAAGGGGGAGGGTGGACATGAATTTTTCCAGCTCATTAGGTGCAGGGAACGAACTTTCAATTAATGAAAACATATTAAAATATATTCTGTTGCTTCAAAAAGACTAGCATAATGTTTTGTTTAGCATCATTCTATTCAGATAACTATTCAGAAAAATGCACAAACTATCTAACACTGGTGATTATTACTAAAAAATGTAACACCTTCATTTTTAATAATTTTGCTTCATTTATACCAGACTTTTTCTCCGAAAAGCAAAGAATAGCTTACATATGGCTCCTGTAGTCTTCAGCCCACAAAGTTTAGAGGTTAAACTTGTGTAATGTCTGCAGCAGAACTACATTTACCTTTAACCATAATCTGTGCCCTCCAAAATAATTGATTACCAGTGTGGGAATAGCATATCTTGCAGTCAAGGACACTCACTCAGAAGCCTACTTCCAGAACTCGCCCTGCTTTTAGGCAGTGAAGCAAGAAGTTGGAGGGTTCTGAATGCCTTGCAGTTGCCTGCTTTGGGTCTAAAAGTTAGCTTGCTGTCCTCGGATATGGTGCAGGTTTGTGTCCTATTGTCAGTGTTGAAAGAAGAATCACAGAGTGAAAGGCACCATATTGCCTTCGTCCTGGGCAGCAAGATGTCTTGGGCTGGCCCTATCTGCTTCTGTCAGTGCCCTGATCTGATTCAGGGCACTTACATTTCTCACAATTTAGTTATGTGGGGTTGCAGTGAGGAGAGTGGAGGGGCTGAAGCAGCCCCAAAGATTCTTTTTACAGGTGTGGAATAGTAACAGCGCCATGTTGTCTACAGTGGTATTGCCATTTGCAGTGTTCACAACCATTAAGGGAAGGAAGCAAATCATCTGCTATTTCAAGCAACGTTGACCATTTTGTGAGGCCTCTCCATCACCATATCATCACCACCATCAGTTATTATTTCTACCCCGCTCATCTGGCTGGGTTTCTCCAGCCACTCTGGGCGGCTTTCAACAGAACATTAAAAACAGAATAAAACTTCAAACATTAAAAGCTTCCCTAAATCATTGCAGTTAAGTTATTTTTTGGGGGGGAGGGGGATCAGCTGTAGCTGCAAGAAGTCATGGCACCTGAGGTTTGATGGAATATGAGCTTGGAGTCTTTGGACTCAGCTCTAAATGGTGGTAGCTGTGAAGCTGAGTTCTTCAGTTTACCATTGCGAGATCCCAATCCCACCAAACTTTAACACTATCACTGCTTCCCATGTGTCTCTTGAAACTGATGAAGTGGCCAAGATTCAGGGCCAAACTAGATGTTACACGCATACATGTATAATATTACCATGATGGGCTTTTCAAAAATCAAATTAAGCTTTTGAAGGAGGAACCGGGAAAAGCGCAGCAGCAGCAGCAGCAGCAGCAGCGTTCATTTTCTGTCTGTTTTCCTACTTTGAAGTTCATGAAAAACAGTTAGTCGGGAAAGGGTTAAGCATCTGCTTTCCCTTCTGCACAAAAATTCTTTAAAAATGATATTTGGCTAATGTTACTTCCATCTATGTGTAACATCTGGTTTGACCCTAACACTTCTAGCTAAAAAAAATTTAAAAATGAAGAGAGGAAAACCCACTGCAGGTAGTTCATTCATACCTCTTCATTTCTGTATTTCCCCAGCCAATAAACAGGGTCGCCAGGGTAACCTACAAATTTACCCTTAAAGAATGCAATGTAGAAACAGGAAGAATAATAGTTGACAAATTGGAATAAGAACATCTTCATGGTGAGGCTGTTTTCATAATCGGTCTGCGTCCTTGGTAGTTCTGTAGTTTAAGGGGTGAGGGAGAGAGAAATGGTTAACTTGAGAAGAGCTTTAGAGATATGTATGTTGTAGACTTGAATACAATTTACATCTTTATAATTTAGATTATTTGGAGTTCTCTAATATACTGTAGCCATTATGTTAATTTCATGACAACGTGTTATAAAAAGGGGGGAAATATGTGCTCTTCCACACAAGAACAAGCAGCAATTCTCAATGCAAAAAGCCTCCAGCAGATTCAATCCATAATGAACATAACATTTTGATGTGATGCAAATGAAAGAATATTAAAATGAAGCTACTTTAGATGCACCAAAATAGGACAGCTCCTTTAATGTAAATGACCTGGATGGGAAGGAAACCAGCAGTGTTTGCTCTGTTTTCGCTATTTACTAAGGCATGAAGGGTTTCAAACAGTGATTCTTTCCCTTTTTATTTACAAGAAAATGACTACGCTATCTATAAACAATACCGAATGTAATTGAATGCATTATGCAGTGCTGATCCATTTTCATAAGGCTGGAATTATTACAGTAATCTTCCGTGCTTTGTCAGTTTCATAAATATACAGCTGTAAACAATTGATCTTTCATGCTGGCTATAGAAGGATTCCTTAGGCAAGGAGCTGAATGTCATTTCTTTGTTAACTGAGAAAGCCTGAACTTTAAAATCTTTAGAAGTCATTGCAAGCAATGGTGGGAAAAGTTCTTCAAATACATGGCAGAGGCATCCTGCTTTGCTAAGTTACCCCTTAAGAACACAACGTTTTTCTCCATTTACTCTGAAAGGCTTTGTAGCTGGGGCAAGAGATCATCTTACCAAAGTCAGTAATCATGATTGCTACTTTCTCATAGATCATGTTCAGAATCATAATGATGATGAAGCTTATGATGGATGCAGAAACTGAAGTTGCTGCTTGTGGAGTCAAGTACTTCTGGATAGCTTCAGTGCCATTGATATGCCTTGGGAGCGTTGCAGAAAACACCAGGAAAACAGACAGCCTGTAAACAATTATGCCAATAACCGAGGCGATGATGAGCAGGATCTGAAATCAAATAACAAAACAACTGCTATGTAATAAGCATGATATATTTTATGTGTCACATATATACACATATATAGCGTGCACACACACACACATATTTAATTGATGAATTTATTATATAAACACAGTAACATATATAATTATAGAAAAAGTAAATGAAACTATGAATACAAATATATTAGATTTATACATTATTCAAAAGTGTGATTAAATGTATCAGTAAGTGTTTATCGTTAACATGCACTTTCGTTTCCATTATGCCACTGATTGATTGCATATAGCAATCAATATACTATTATTCTGATGCATATACCTACAATGCATTTCATTCCTCTCATAATTAAACTTCCTGAACATAATTAAACTCCCAAATCGTAACTCATTTTTTTAGACATTAAATTTTCCCCAACAGTAAATATGGGTTTGCTGAATCTTAGGGCTGCCATATGGTCAGATTTTCCTGGACAGTACCGGGATTTCCAAGCCGGAATTGATGTCTGGGGGGAATTTCTCGGGGGAAATTGTCCTGGATCTTAGGCAAGTCAATTGAAAATTTGTATTTTGGGGGCTTATCTCAGAAAAAAAAAGCTAGGGTCTTCCTAAAAAAAGCTCAACAACTTGTTGTTGTCCTGGATTTTACTCCTTGAAAGCTGGCAACCTATGAATCTTCTACTTCGTTTCTGGTACAGAAAACATTTCCTAGAACAGCATCCACAATATCTATTTGCTATGGGAGAAAACATAAAGGAGAGCACTGGGAACTGGAAATGGAGGGTGAAAGGAAAAGTGGAGAAAGGGAGATAGACAGGAACACAAGAATAGCATGCAGTGCAGCACTCTGTAATAAATTTCACCCCTCCAGCCCTGAATATAATTTTAGATTCCTCCTTCTGCCAGTTGCCTCTGCTCATTGCAATGTCCTTCCTTCTCGTAGCCCTGTGGTATGTTCCTTAAGAGGAAGATTACAGTAGCACTTCCATGGCAGTATCTACAGCCGTGCTAATGACAATCCTACCACTGGCGTTGGCTAGTGCACATTGGAACTATTTTTGAAACTCTTCCACGATGCCACACATTTCCCCCCATGACTGTATAGACTTCTTTTAGTTTCTCCTTTGAATTAAAGCTGGAATTGGGGTGGGGTGGGGGAGCAAAGGACACGCAGCTTTGCTCTCTTAATCAGATGAAACGGGTAGGAAAAGACCCATTAGAGTGGTACCTCTGGTTACGTACTTAATTCGTTCCGGAGGTCCATTCTTTACCTGAAACTGTTCTTAATCTGAAGCACCACTTTAGCTAATGGGGTCTCCTGCTGCCACTGCACCGCAGCCATGTGATTTCTGTTCTCATCCTGAAGCCAAGTTCTTAACCTGAGGTAATATTTCTGGGTTAGCGGAGTCTGTAACCTGAAACGTCTGTAACCTGAAGCGTATGTTACCCAAGGTACCACTGTAATCTGTAACACACTTTTGAACCAGATGCCTGGAACAACACGTCTGAAAAAAGTGGCAGGAAAGGTAACAAGGTTTGGACTGACCATCACTTCATGGCAAAGAAGTTACCGTATTTTTCGCCCTATAGGACGCACTTTTTCCCCTCCAAAAATGAAGGGGAAATGTGTGTGCGTCCTATGGGGCGAATGCAGGCTTCAGGAAGCTATCCGCAAGCCGTGGGAGAGCTGCCTGCACCACGAAGCCTGGGGGCGTGCTGAGCTCAGTGCCTCCCAGGCTTCGGGCTTCGCGCAGCTCTCCCACGGCTTGTGGATAGCTTCCTGAAGCCTGCATTTGCCCCATAGGACGCACACACACATTTTTTTTTCTTTATTCCCCCCCCCCAAAAAACTAGGTGCACCCTATGGGCCGGTGTGCCCTATGGGTCGAAAAATACGGTATGTTTTCTACCAAGTGCCAGGCCAGCCGTTGTCTATCTCAGCTCCCTGGAACATGAGTCCTATTATAGAAGCTGCTGGTATCATGTTCTGCTGTGCACATACGTATCATTTTTAGATGTTTTAAAACGTACCTTTGAAATATAACCTGTGAAGGAAATGAGCCAAAGTATCCAAGAACTCAAGCTGATGCACAAGAGGTAAGAAGGGGGTTCAGAAGAGATGGGGGATCGAGATGGGAGTAAAGAGATAGAAATCCCGAAATGGAGCCATCAGAAGAGAAGTCCAGCTATGCAAAAACACCTGAAATTCAATGCAGGATAGCATAAAAAGAGGGGAAATGGGACAAGGTAGGGGATCAAGCCTGGCATAAGGAAGAAAGATGCTTTCTTGGAGGTGAGGGAGAACAAAGTGAGGAATCCTTGCCATTCTGAGATCCAGTTTAAAGGCAGAGTTGCTCGCATGGCTCAATTCTCGCAGTGCCTTGCACTGTCTCCTTTGAAAGGAGGGCTGTTTTTCAAAGTGTTCTTAAGACAAAAATAACCCATGAAAAGCTTTAAAATGCCAGGCCGGAACTTTCTCCGATATTGAGTTCCATGTGCAGAAATGTATTAATGTAGCAAGTTGTTTCCCCCCCTGTTTTTAAGAAAAGTCCTGTGCAATTCTGAAGCAGAACAGCCATGAGAAATGAGTCCACCACAGGAACAGCCGTCCTTCAGGAAGGGGCCATAACCACTTAAGCTTTACAGAATCTATCATGCTGACGAAGCTAAATAAATGACAAGCAGCAGTTGTGGAAAATTTACCCAGAATAAGACAGCACTCGTGCAGAAGGTCATCCTCACGCACTTTCCACAAGCTGTGTAGGGGATATGCTCTTCTTGCTGTGAAGAAAGGGGATCGAGAAAGAATTCCCTTTGTTAATATGCATATTTCTTTTTCACGTAGCCCACTGTTTCAGGAAAACAATTCGTTTGTGTATTTTATGTTTCCAGATTAAAATACTTTGCTTCACATATCGTCCTCAACCTGTCTCAGCATTGTTGAATCTAGTTTTGATAGGTTTAGCATGCTAAAATTACATACTCCCCCCAAAAAACATGGGCTCCCCCCAAAAAACTATGCAACTAGTTCCATGCATCTAAAGGAGCTTTGGGTTTCTCAGAACAACAGCTCTCCCAATATTATTTAGGAAAAGCCTTTTGGAATTGTAAGGAATTTAGATAGAGAGAGAGGTTGTTACCTCAGGCGACAGGTTTTGGGTGTCATGGAAGGGCAGCAAATGGTTAACTTATCTAATTTATGATCACTCTATCTTCTCTCTGAAGGTGAAAATAAGCCAACCAGCACTGGGTACTTGGCACCATGACATTTGTGTCAGTGTGTGGGTGATGGCAGTGGTGGGACCATTTGCTGTTTTGCCTCAGGTGGCAAAAATGTCTTGGGCTAGCCCTAGATATATGTTGGAGATATGCTCTTCAAAGGAGAAAAGGTTCCGAAGCCCTAGGCCATTTCCAAATGTATGAAAAACATATTGTGAAAAATATATTGACTTCTGGTTCTACTTCTCCTGCACTTGAATGATCACAAATATTTTCTGATTTATCCATGGACAATGATTTGTTCCAAGGCAGACATGCCTCTTCTCCTTCCCTGGCATCAGTTTAAAAGTTGCTCTGCCACCTTTTTGATTTTAAGTAAAAGTAAAAAGCAAAATGTGCTTTTAAGTTTCTGTCAAAGGAAAAGCTTACAATTTGAAAGGATTATAGAAAATTCCCTTTGCTGAAAGCAGAGACAGCACTGAGATTTGCTTGAAATAATGCTCAAAATAATGCAGCTTCAAAAATCTATCTATTATCTATTACTAACATTAGCTATTGTTTAACACAAGATGCAAGCAGTTTAGACCCATTCAGGTCAATAATCAACTGACTTAAAAGTAAAAGTAAATTATACTCGCTGTGCAATAACAAATAGGTATCTGATCACCATAACATAACTTGAAAGCAGTTTTCCCCTAGGTGAGAGTGGTAGGTGATATGCTTTATGATGCTGTTACAAAAACATTAAAGAATTGGCAACAAAGCACAAAACAGTGAGAAAAACAATTTCTCACTGTTTCATTGTTTTTCATTTCATTGTTTTTCAGCACCAAAAATGGAGAACAAAAGATTTTTCTTCAAAGGGCTGAAGCTAGATTTCAGTACTGGAGGATAATAATGTTACCATAAAAATATTGTAGGAAAAATGCCACATATTCATAAATGCTAATCTGGAATTCTCCATGTTTGGGAAGATGATATTAGGTGCAAATTAGCTGGCATGCCTTCATGAGTATTAATATTCTTGCTATATTGGACTACAGAATGAAAGAGATAAAGCTCACGTGAGATATTTATTTAGGTCAATTTAGCAAATTGAATTTAATGCATAGGTGTATAAACATCAGTACCAGCCATGTGTCACAAAAACTCTTAATACCTAAACTATATTTGGTCCTCATAAAATTAAAATTAAAATAGTTTCTTGCCATTCTTCAGCCAAATATATATTGTTAAGCTTGACATTTTAGCCACCTTCCAATTTTTTGCTGACCATTTTTCAGAGTAAAGGCAAAAGTCATCACACTATTTTTGGGTAATAAAACTATTTGCGACTGTTTGCAACAAATTCCAGACTCTTTCAGACAACTCAAAGTACAGCAGCTATTGTTTTTGTTTAAACAGTAAAGCCCTGAGTATCTCAGGGAGCTTCTTTCTCCCATACAACTTGCATAGTGTTTCAAGTTCTGCCAATAAGCTCTGCTCTAGAGTTTGTCCTTGAGAAGATAAGGATTCCAGGCATCAGGAATTCTGTCACCTGGGAAGTTCCAGCAGTAGTCTCTGCTCAGAACCAGGCAGTGGGAGGTTGTTTCACTAGAGCTAATGGGGCACAGACCTACAAAGGACAATGGCAAGTGATTACAAAAAAATAAATAAAATGAAATCAAAACCACATACTGTTTCACACACATTTACAGTAATCCTTCCATTTGAATTCAAGAGAGGCTCTGCAGACATTTCTGCCAATCTACCATTCTCTAGCCAACCAGATCTCTGAACCACTAAGTCAGTCCTTTTCCAAAAGTATAGCTCAAAGCAAAGGGGTCCCTCTCAGGTATCTCTGAACAGAAAAGCCATGTGAATGTTGCTGGTGAAAGCATTGTTATTCAAAATTAGTTGGAGGTTTCTTACTTTTAAATATATATATATATATATATATAGAGAGAGAGAGAGAGAGAGAGAGCTAGCTTTAAATTGCTTTATACTGTAAAAATTGGATTTATTTTCATGTGCATGTTTGGTTTTTTTGGAAACCACCTGTGAACACTAAAAAAAATGAAAAATAAAAGCTGGTGCATCAATATTACAATAAATAAATAAACTTCTGTTCACATGGCACCCATTGCAGTCATAGAGCGATTTTCTGTTTCATCATATAGCTTTAGATTTGTGTTGTAGTATATTATGCAAGCACCTGCCTCATACCCAACATCATATTAAATAGTTCCCCTGCTTTAGAAAATATAAATCAACTCATTTCAGATGGAGGTTATGGGAAGGCATTGTAAACTATCCCCCTTTACTCCATAATCCTCCACGTAAATTACAATCTGCTATGAAATATATCCTTTGAGTCCTAGTTATGGCTGATGACATGAGCCTTATTTATTGACGGTGAGACTTGCCCTCTGAACAGCCTCCATTCCAGGATGAAATAAAGTTCTAATATGAGAACTTTACTAGGTCATTAGAATAAGTTTGGGTCTTTCCCCCCAGAGCCGAACTATGAATTTAAAATGTGCAGTACTCAGGCAGTGACAAACTTATTATATAATTGAATACGTAATTGAAATATAACAGAACGAGGGCCAGAGCTCAGTAGTGGAGCATATCCTTTAAATGTTTGAGGCTCTTGGGATGAATTCCCAGGCTAGGAAAACTCCTGTCTGAAACCCAGGAGAGCAGCTGCCAGTCTGTGTGAACAGATGGGTTAGCGGTCTGCTTTAAAGCTCGTCCACCCTTCCACACTAGAATGCATGGGTCCGAATGGTTTTCTGCTTGATCCATGCTTTCTTAGGCACGGGTCTGAACAGCTTTCCATTTGCCCCAAACGCAGCTTTCCCTCTCTGCGCAGCGCCTCTCCAGCAAAGGGCGGCTATCCCTGAAGCCAGGAGAGCAAGAGGAATCGCTGCGCACCAATCCCTCTTGCTCTCTTGGCTTCAGCGAAAGCTGCGCAGCCTGCATTTACTCCATAAGATGCACACACGTTTCCCCTTACTTTTTTAGGAGGGGAAAGGTGCGTCTTATAGAGAGAAAAATACGGTAAGTTATACTCAGAGAAGAACCACTGAAATCAACCAGCCTATGTTAGTCATGTTTGTTCATTTATGCTAAGAATTACTAACAGTGAATAATAATAATAATAGTAATAATAAATTTTATTTATATCCCGCCCTCCCCAGCCGAAGCCGGGCTCAGGGCGGCTAACAACAATCAAACAATCAAACAATCAGATAATCACAACATTCTAAAAGTATTTCATAATAAAAATCAATTAAAATCAAATTAATGGCAACTGATTAAGCAAGATTCTGTGCAGGTTGCCAGAGGAGGGAGTCAGGCTGTGCCCTGACCAAAGGCCTGGTGGAACAACTCTGTCTTGCAGGCCCTGCGGAAGGATGTCAGGTCCCGCAGGGCCCTAGTCTCTTGTGACAGAGCGTTCCACCAGATTGGAGCCGCAGCCGAGAAGGCCCTGGCTCTAGTTGAGGCCAGCCTAACCTCTCTGAGGCCTGGGACCTGGAGGATGTTATTATTTGCAGACCGTAGGTTTCTCTGTGGGGCATACCAGGAGAGGCGGTCCCGTAGGTACGAGGGTCCTAGGCCGTATAGGGCTTTAAAGGTTAAAACCAGCACCTTAAACCTGATCCTGTACTCCACCGGGAGCCAGTGCAGCTGGTATAGTACCGGATGAATGTGATCTCGCAGCGAAGACCCCGTAAGGAGTCTCGCCGCGGCATTCTGCACCCGCTGGAGTTTCTGGGTCAGTCTCAAGGGCAGCCCCACGTAGAGCGAGTTACAATAATCCAGTCTGGAGGTGACCGTCGCATGGATCACAGTGGCTAGGTCAGGGCGAGAGAGATAAGGGGCCAACTGCTTAGCTTGGCGGAGATGAAAAAATGCCGCCTGAAGACGCTTTTCCAAGCCTTTCTACCCAAAATTCCTGAGGTTGGAGTTTTATCTATGTAATATTTTATTTTATACATTATTTGCTTAAGGTATCAATACCAAGGCAGGGTACAACATAAAAAATGCAAGTTAAAACTACCAGTAATCAACAACAACATTCTTAAAAATACGAGCAAACAAGGGCATAGTAATGAAAAGTGATTCTTTGTCCGTATTACATTATATTCAGCTTAGCTGATATACATTTCTACAAACAGATCTGGCTCCTGACAAAAATACTGGACTTGATAGAGTCCAAAGAACTTTTCTTATAATATTTCCAAGCACATTTTTTAAAAAACAAACCTATGCAGACCTGTGTTATTTCGTTCACTACGACGCGATGGCATCTGGCTTCATATTCGGGACGTACTTGTTCTTCTTGCTCCAAGAACTCAACAGTGTCCCATTCGTATTCCAGCTCAGCCTGCCGTCTTTTCCAAAACTCCAGAAACAAAGTAACTGATGAAAGAAGGATTAAGCAAGGATAATTTTAGCTGTTGAGGATTACGAATCCAAGGTTTATTAGTTTTCTTTGTCAATCTGTGAAGAAATGGAGTCAAATCTTGCTGGTTGATGGAATGGCAACCAGGTGTTTATAAGGAAAACAGTGGAAACTATTTTTGTTTTTTGTTTTTACTTAAATCGTCTTCTTTTTGTGACGCATCATTATTTCTATATGTGCAGAAAGAACTCACAGCAGCCAGTGTGGCCAATGGTCAGAAATTATGTGAGCTGTACAGTCATACCTCATGTAACATTTGCTTCATGTTACTTTTGTTCAGGTTGCGTCCCACAGCGACCTGGAAGTACCGGAAAGGGTTACTTCCGGGTGTCACCACTTGCACATGTGCACAAGCACCAAATCGCGCCACACACCTGCACAGACGCGGCACTTCAGGTTGCGGGCTTTTCAGGTTGCAAATGGGCCTCCGGAACGGATCCCGTACGCAACTAGAGGTACCACTGTACTTCAATATCATCTAGAAGGCCACAGGTTCCCCACTCCTGACCTAAAACATACTCAAGTCTCCTTTAGAGATACACATTGCAGGGGAAGGTTACCACTGTTTTTCAGGGACCCTTCTCTGCTGTTACTGTTCTTTTCATTGAGAAAAGGTAAATGTAAAGGGACCCCTGACCATTAGGTCCAGTCGTGGACGACTCTGGGGTTGTGGTGCTCATCAAGCTTTATTGGCCGAGGGAGTCAGTGTACAGCTTCTGGGTCATGTGGCCAGTATGACTAAGCCACTTCTGACAAACCAGAGCAGCGTACAGAAACGCCGTTCACCTTCCCGCCAGAGCGGTACCTATTTATCTACTTGCACTTTGACATGCTTTTGAACTGCTAGGTTGGCAGGAGCTGGGACAGAATAACGGGAGGTCACCTCATCGTGGGGATTCGAACCACGACCTTCTGATCAGCAAGCCTTAGGCTCTGTGGTTTAACCCACAGCACCTCCCGCGTCCCCTGGTAAATTTCAAGGTG
This sequence comes from Podarcis erhardii, assembly GCF_964252035.2. Classification (NCBI taxonomy): domain Eukaryota; kingdom Metazoa; phylum Chordata; class Lepidosauria; order Squamata; family Lacertidae; genus Podarcis; species Podarcis erhardii. Next base: position 50,178,725 of record NC_138500.1, read on the forward strand.
CTGGCTTTGGTGTATAAAGCCCTATACGGTTTGGGACCAGGATATCCTAAAGATTGTCTCACACCTTATATACCCAAATGATCAAAGTACTGTGCAGATGAAGGCCTTTTCCAGAAGCCATATTACCAGGAGGTCCTTTCTGCACAATGCAGGAATTGGGCCTACATTGATTACAATGGAGAAAAGAGGAATGCTTCACTAATGTTGCAAAAACTATGCCTTTTGAGCACATACAGAAGCTGAAGGATATAAGGAGAGCTGAGCTCCTCTGGACTGCACCAAAGGCCCAGCCAGTCTAGCCCTACATCCTCACAGTGGCCAACTGGATGCCTATAGAAAGCCTCAAAGCAGTACATGACTGCAACAGTAGCATATGTCACATACAACAAACAACTCAATAACTGTGCTGGATAATGTGCTTTCTTCTAGCTACATGTTGCCTCAATATACTTTTTTGTAATCCACAGCTCTTGTTAGAAACTTGAGGATCTCTGTTTTATTTAGGAAAGCTGTGGGTAACGTGCTCTCTCTCTCTCTCCCTCCTTCTCCTGATGCAATGCTAACTCAGCCATGGTGTTTTTTATTGAAGATTTCTTTGTTTACAAAAATACGTGCATTGTCTCTTTTTCTAAGTTGTGTTTTCTACAGATCAGTTTCAGTTGTGGTGAGACATTAGTGTTGCATGCAGTGTTGCATGGGAAGAAAACAGGTGGAGGGAGATGGTAATGCTCCTCTTCTTCTACTTAGTGTATGTGTGTTAACTCAGCCATGGTTAAGACAAGAACAAGGGCCTGTCTTTGGTATACATTGCCCCTGCTCACCTTAACCATGATTAGTGCCTACCCTAAGTAGAGTTTTTAGTTAACAAAGATTTGAATCTTGCAGAAGCTATGCTGTTATGACACCGCTGTGGGAAGTGTGCATGTTAATATAATGCACTAAAATAATGTGTTGCATCATTGGAAATCCTTGTATTAAATTATAATAGCACCAGAAAGCCATTTCGCAAGGTGAAGCAGTTGGCTGTTGGGTGACATGACCCATGGGTACTTCAGTAAGTTGTTCTTCCATTACTGTAATTATTATTGTTAATAAATATTTAAGAATTGTGCATTACTGGCAAGTCTTTTATATTCAATTTAAATATTGTAGAAAATAGGTAGTTTTGGTCCATTTTAATGTTAAGTGTCGGAGGGCTAAGTTGCAACATACTTAACACTGAAAGCCTGTTGTTGTCAATTTGTAATATTTGCCTAAAATGTTACAACGGCACCTTTCTGTATATTCACCTTTACAGAGTGCTAATGGTGGCCTAAATGTTACTTGACATACTGTGCAATTAGATTTCAATATAGCACTAATTTTAATCACCAGCAAGCAAGCATGGTGATTAAACAGGGTGGATTAATGCTAGTTATTGTGACCTTGTAAATAGCATGTATTCAGCGAAACAAGATGCTTTCTGGGTAAAAAACAACCCAAAACTTTACTGTGACCATTTAATACGTTAGTTGCTAACAACTGTTGTGTGTATAGAGTCAGAATAGAATAGAATAGAATAGTTGTAAGGGACCACGAGGGTCATCTAGTCCAACCCCCTACACTGCGGGACTCTTTTACCCAACATGGGGCACAAACTCATGACCCTGAGATTAACAGTCTCATGCTCTACCAACTGAGCTATCCAGGTGTGCAGTAGTAAATGAACTAATAAAATGAGGAAAGAAGCAAACGTTTTCTCACCCACACAAGTGCCTCTTTCCTGATGTAATAGTTTATCACATGCAGGGTTCTTTTTAAAGGGGGAGCACACAAAAAATATATATGAAATCCTGCAGTCTGAAATGGGACCCTCTAAAAGTCTACCCACAGCAACAAAGCTATACAGTGGTACCTCGGGTTACAGACGCTTCAGTTTACAGACACTTCAGGTTACAGACTCCGCTAACCCAGAAATAGTACCTCGGGCTAAGAACATTGCTTCAGGATGAAAACAGAAATCGCACAATGGTGGTAATGGGAGGCCCCATTAGATAAAGTGGTACCTCAGGCTAAGAACAGTTTCAGGTTAAGAATGGCCCTCTGGAACGAATTAAGTTCTTAACCCGAGGTACCACTGTATTTTGGCTTTGGTTTGGATTTAACCCCCCAGCCCCCACAACCTCCTGCCTCAAATAATGTATTTGAAATTAGCTTACCCCATACTCCCATAAATACTGCAAACACAAGTGTTCCGAAGCTATCGAAGATACACAGCTTCTGGAAAGCATTCGGAAAAATAGGGGTTAGCATACAATTTTGCATTGTTTTTTGGAACAGCTAAAGAACATAGGGTGTTACACAACACCTAATTTCATAGGAGGGGCTACCTATGCATGGAAACAAATTTTCACATGGCAGACCATCTCTTCTGCCATGGAAATGGAAGCCCCACATAGACATTTGGCATTCCTGCAGAATGCATACAATGCCACAAGAAAAGCATTCCTTATCATTTATGGGGAAGGGCTGAACTCAGAGACCTCCTTGCTGCTTTCTTGCCCCACGGCTAATCAGCTGAAGACATTGGCCGTCTGCTTGTTAGAGGGGAGGAAGCGTTTGCCAACTGGAAGCAGTGGCCATGGCACACAGCTTGCTACTGTTTGAGAAGTTGCCTTGATAACAGCCTGCATTTTATAGTTAAATAAAGTTTCCTTTTTTTAGTGTTCTGCCAAGTTTTAGAAAACAAAACTGTAATGCCAATCTAGTCCCACATTATGGAAAATGGCAAAATATGTGATACATAAGGTTTTTTTTGTTTTTGTTTTTGTTTTTAAAGGCAAATCATTTTATAACGCCTACTTATCCTGAAAAGAGAGGCAAAATATGTTTCAGTGTTGGGAATATTAAATGCATACATAAAAACCTGAGCAAATGGAAAACAAATGAAATGTCAAAAATTATATATTCCCAATGTGATGGCAGCAACCATCAGATGATAATATGGTTGTGTAAAACTAATATCACAGATTAGCAGCTCCAGCTGTTGCATTCTTATCATCATATAAACAAAAGATCTACCAATGGAAGACAAACTATAATGTGATAAGCTTATCACATGAAAAGCATGCTAAGTCTAGGTATATTAAAACACACATACACACACTTAAAATGATTTCATATCTTTGCTCTGTTTATTCAATTTATTTCACTTTCATCTCTATCATATCCCTTATATTACTCTTCTAAAGTGAGGTTTGGGTCACTCTATTTATGAAGGAGAAGAAAACAGTTTGTGGCCAGGGCAGCCTTGCCATAAGAAGCACCAGACTATCACTCTTCCTCCTTCAAACACAGATGCGCAGGACAAACCACATGTAGACAGGAGCAATTCAAGTTAATGGACTATCCATTTTCCTAAGGATACTTCATAAAGCCAAAACTCATTTACCTGAGCAAACAGATGGGATACTGAAAGACAGTATAGGAACTTGCCTTCAAGTTTCACATCCCAGTCAAATAAAAATAGACACATTTATCTAATGAGCTTTTTCCTGAGGTTGTCTTTTAACTTAACCTTCGCACAAGTTCAATGATTGTAATCAGTAAGTTGCATTCTCCCCTTTTCATTCGTATTATTATGTAGTATCCACCCTCTTTTCTTTTCTTTTCTTCTTTTGCATGTATTTCTAACTTGGCTTCAAAATAAAATTTCATGTCCCAGAAAACAATGTCTTTCCATATTCCACAAGAGTAAATGTTGTTGTTACCTTGGACGATTCACAGGTGATTGTGAGGTTCCAGTATGTACATTCTTGATCACATTGGGGGCACATGATGATTTTACCTCCTATGTCCGGGTCACAGACTTCTTGGCTACAATTGAAAGGATCCATCTGAGAGGTTGAGTAATTCAATGAACAAATTGCTTAATTCACTGCTTTCATAGTTCTCCCTGCATGCTATATTCCCTTTTATTTCCACTTTGCAGTTACTTCAATAAGGCCAAAGTAGGCTTTACATACAATACTACTTTTTACCATAGTGACCCATTTGTACAGAAAAAAACAAGTTATGGAGAAGCGATAACTTCTCCATAACTCCATTCTCCAGGAAAATGATTGAGTGGAGGAACTGCTTAATCTTCTCCCATCTTCTGTTTCTCTTTCCAAAATGCCACCCCTCCACGTGACTTCTTGCAATTGAGTTCCAAACACATCTTCTGTATGTACACTGCAGAATCCTAAAACCCCTTGTGTAGCATAGCCCTGTTGATTTCCGCCTTTATTTTCCCCCATCACTATTTTGTGTTTTATTTTATTATCATTAGCATCACAATTTTTTAAATTCATAAATCAAACTAATATTTATACAGTTACAGATAGGTAGCCGTGTTGGTCTGCCATAGTCAAAACAAAACAAATTCCTTCCAGTAGCACCTTAAAGACCAACTAAGTCAGTTCTTGGTATGAGCTTTCGTGTGCACGTATATCTGAAGAAGTGTGCATGCACACGAAAGCTCATACCAAGAACTGACTTAGTTGGTCTTTAAGGTGCTACTGGAAGGAATTTGTTTTGTTTTTAATATTTATACAGGTTTGTGAGTTTCAATAGCAGATCCCCACCCCACTGATTTCAGCTGAGAGTTGTATAAAAGAACTGCTGGGATTTCCCTCTAAGCCTATTGTATGTCCAGAAGAGAGGATCGTTAAAGATCTACAAAATATATTACTCTAGAGAACTATGAAACAAAGGAAAAAGAGCAGAGGCAAAAAAGAAGTTTGGGAAATTGGTCATAGATGATACCACACACTGAAGATTAGCTGGCCTTAGCATACTTTAACCTTTTCACATTGAATGCACACCCTTCAACATTTCTCTGATGACAGATCTCCCATTCCATAATGATAATTTTACTATTTATACCCCACACAACTTACTGGGTTGCCCCAGCCACACTGGGCAGCTTTCAATATATATATAAAAATAATAAAACATTAAACATTTTTTTAAAAACTTCCCTATACAGGATTGCCTTCAAACAGCTCAGGGGTTCAGATAGCGCCATACCCTCCAACATTTATCCAATGAAAATAGGGACATCCTAAGGGAAAACGGGACATTCTGGGATCAAATCAGAAACTAGGACGGCTTCTCTAAATCAGGGATGTCCCTGGAAAATAGGGACACTTGGAAAGTCTGTGAATGTGGTTACTCAGTAGCAAAAGGGGTGGCAACTTTTTCTAATCTTTCAAAATATGTTTGAACACTTAAACAATAACTTGACCATTTGTATGTTATTATAAAACAACAAACAGTGCAATCCTATACATGCATGCTCATAATTTAGGCTGCGGTCTCAACCCCACTGACTTGAGAGTAATCCCCATTGAATTCTGAGTTGATATGTTTGAGAGTTCTGCTGAACTCTGGAACAACAAATTATTTTTTGGGAATGGTCCACTTAATGACATTTGGATCTTTATGCTGGATCATATACATGCTGGATCATATCCAACGTGAACGACATGAACTGGTGCAGGTTACCTCCAAGTGCAGTTGTCCTTCATGAAATAGCCATACAAAAAGCACCCAAGTCCAACAACTGCTGCCAGGAGTAACATCTGAGTATAGAATCCTAGCCAGGCAAAATAGATTCCAATTTTCTCCCCGTAATATTTCCTGCAGATAAAAACACATATTTAGAAGCTATGAACGAATATGCATTTCCTCTCAATCCAATAATTAGGGGAAATGAGAAACTTCTTATATTTAATGCTGACACGCATGGATCATTGTGTACTGCCATCAGTTTTGTGCTTCCAGATTCCTTAAAGCAGGCTTCCTCAACCTTGGCCCTCCAGATGTTTTGAGACTACAATTCCCAGCATCCCCAACCACTGATCCTGCTAGCTAGGGATCATGGGAGTTGTAGGCCAAAAGCATCTGGAGGGACGAGGCTGAGGAAGCCTGCCTTAAAGGAATTGAACCTTGAGGCCTCATTTTCTGTGTTTATGAATGAACTTCAAGAGCATTCAGAAGCAGAAATTCCATCTTCTTCTTCTTTTTGTCCTAGCAAGTTTAACAAGACACTTCCTGGCACAGAGGTACAGAAATAGAAAATACTTTTTGTCTTTTAAATTTCTGCTTGTCACAAGGATGTTAAGAAATCCTAGGAGCCTTGTCCCAAAGGAACTCTTTCAGAGCACCACAATAACAATTTCACTTGTGTTAAAATTTGTAGAATATTCACAGTTGATTCTCTACTAATGTGAAATCTCCTTTTTTGGAATTTTGCTAAAGCTCAAGCCTGGTAATTTTTGGTTTAGGGCTAAGTTTTTATAGCTTTTGCTTAACATTTTTTTTTTGGGGGGGGGGTTAACATATTTATTTCATTTTTTAGAAACCTAGTTTCAAAGATTTCCATTTATGCTACAGTGTTAGGGATAAGGCCAATTATAAATATCAAGAAACAAATAATTCAGTTGCATGAAAACTGCAATCGTATGCAGACTTAGACAATGACTCGGGAGTAAGTCCCACTGAATGAGAAGGGGTATACGTTGGATAGACATGCATAGAATTGTGCTGCAAATTACATGGCTTTGAGATAACTTCCAAGTGGGACCTTGGTTTTCTTATTCATTACACAAATATATTTAGGCATCTTGAACAATCTCACAAATATGTAACCAGTAGCTGATTATACAAAATCAAACTGTCTCCAAGGAACATCAAGAGAAACAAATTAAGGTGACTTGACTAAGCTACCTGCACTCTGCATGTTTTCTCTAAAAATAGTGATTATACATGGAGCAGGGAGGGATCACATTAGAAGAGGACTTTCAGCCTCTCTCATGCTTGTCCATACCTACCTGACAAGATCTAAGGGCTGTAACTTGAAAATATTTCGAGGGTGAGCCCATTCTCTGTACAGCAGATACCGTTCATTTGGACAGTTGGGATCCTCTGACTGGTAGTTGAATCTTGACTGTGAAACAGAGTATTGAGTGGATAATTAAAGAATTCCCACCTCCTTGAAGGCACAGTTCATGTCATGCCTTTTTAACGTCAACTGTTGCTCAGACCCCTGCTCAAAAAAGGAATTGCTTCTCTTGTAGCATTTGCAGTGCCTACCAGGAAATGCCTGAGGGTCAAATTACACCATTTTTCATTTAGAGGAAACTACAATCTGATGTTTTATCATCATCATTATTTTTGTAATACTGCTGCTTCTGTAATGTGCCGCAGCAGTCATAAATGATTTCCTGGTAGCTGCTGCAATTGACACAGAAGCTTCCCACACTATGCAGAAAAAAACCACAGAGACGGTTAATGCTGCCCGTTTTGACATGTGAATGTCTGAGGCTATTTCTAGCTTCCTTTGAAGGATAAGAGATATTAAGGAGAATAGTCTTCTTCAACCTGGTGCCCTCCAGGAGCTGCTGGACTCTTGAGCTCCCATCAGTCCCACTCAGCATGGCAAATGGTCAGGGATGATGGCATACCCTCCAAGTGCCCTGATTTTCCATGGACAGCCCGGGAATTACGAAAGCCATCCTGGCTTCTGATTTGATGCTGGAATGTCCCTATTTCCCCCTCCAGTGCTGTTGCCGCTGAGCTCAGGAAGGAGATTGACCCTGCGCTCAAGCAGTGGTGGCAAGGGAGCATCTCGTTGCCTCTCCATAGTCTTTCCCTAGCTGCTACTGCCAGCCTCCTCTCTTGAGGAGAAGATGCTGTCGTACCTACGGGACCGCCTCTCCTGATATGCCCTGCGGAAGACCTTAAGGTCCACAAATAACAACACTTTGGAGGTTCCAAGCCGCAAGATTGGCCTCAGCTAGGGCCAGGGCCTTTTCAGTACTGGCCCCGACTTAGTGGAATGCTCTGTCAAAAGAGACTAGGGCCCTGAGGGACTTGACATCTTTCTGCAGGGCCTGCAAGACAGAGCTGTTCCGCCTGGCCTTTGGTTTGGACTCAGTCTGACCCTTATGTTTCCCTCTCCTTGTGGTTTTGATTTATGGGCTACTATTAAAATGAGGCTGCATTTTAAATTATATTTTAACCCGTATTTTAATAAACTGGGGATTTTTTTTGTCTCCCCCCCATTATGTTTTATTGTAATTTTATTGGTGTTAGCCACCCTGAGCCTGACTCTGGCCGGGGAGGGCGGGGTATAAATATATATATATGATGATGGTGATTACACTAGTTGCATTTTATTTTTTATATTATATTTATTTATTTTCAAAAAGTGCAAACGTAACCAAAAAAAGAAGGAAAGCGAAGAACAAAACATGTGAATCACAAAACGCCACAGTCTAGAAGGGCAAAAGCACAAAGACGGATGATAAAGCATTACCTCACAAAAAGATTCTGTTTACAAATAATAAAGATATATAAAATTAAGAGTTTTCTTCACCTTTGAGTGAGCCATCATTACTGAAAATAAAGGTTTCATAACACCAGTTTTATTTCAGCTCAAAGAATAGTTGACAGCCTTGGGAAAGGTGATTGCACTAGTCAAGGGAGAAAGCTCTGCTGTGTGTCTAAGGGGCAAAAGCTACCTGCCACAAGCATGGGTCAAATTTGGCATCTCTGAGTTAAAAGAAAGGAGGGAAAATGCACACGGCTAAAGAATAAAACCAACTCAGAGCTCAGGAATTCTATTTCAAAACCAACATGGAAGATATTTTAAAAAATGCTGAAAATAAAGCCTGGGTTTTCATCTTTTGTTGTAGCTTGAAAATAAGAAAACGTATAAAGAAATAATCCTATTGTTTCTTTGTCTCATTCACTGAGGTTTAAAATAACCATTTTACTTCATCTGAGTACTTTTAAAAGGTTCAGAATCTTCCTCCATATGACGCTAAGCATAATTAGTTTTGTTATTTGGTCCATGGGCCAATATATTCCCCAATACTAGATGGTATTTTGCACAGACCGCTCTAAATATACATAATTCTTGTAAAGACACTTGAGGGCAAAAGCCAGGTAGTGACTTTGTTAAAACTGTGTATAAAATATATACTGTATTTTTCCATGTATAAGACTGTGTTTTCCCCACATTTTTTTAAGTTTAAAAATGGGGGTCGTCTTATACACGGAATGTTGCAATTAAATATTATTAATTTTGGGCTCAAAAATAGGGCTCGTCTTATACATGGGGGCATCTTATACATGGAAAAATATGGTATATATCACTTAGTGTTTGTCCATTTTGCAATATTCCAGAAATTGTACTGTTTGTCCACTGAAGTAGCTGCAAAAGAGACAGGCCACAATTTGGCATACAGGGTGCTTCCAGATTGCTATGGTTTTTGGGTGTGATTTTGGGTGTCAATCACATACTGACATATTCAGGTGGAGCAATTATAATTGCTTTGGTGATGTTGTGCAACAAATTCACTCCCCACCCCCCAAATCAGGCTTTTTGTGATAAGCGAAATGCACTGGAAAGTGTATGATAATAATTCCTTGATGAAACACCAATATTACCTTCCCACAAACAAATCAGAATGAATTCTCAATACGTACTTAATGTTTTTTTAGCCTCCCTGCAGTTTTTGCGCAAGCAAATCAGGACAAATGTTCAACAAACAGCTAAAAGGCCAGCTAGTATTTTCTTATTGGCTTCTATAGAACCTTTTGTATCATTGTTTCTAGGATTATTTATAGGATTGCAGAGTTGTTTCTTTGGTTTTTCAGAAAGGTACTTTTAAAAAATATTGGACTTACATCATGGAGTGGAAAAGCTGCTTTGTAGATCCCAGAGTCCAGTAGCTTATTGATTCCAAACTTTCTCACGTTGTCTCTTATAGCATATTCCCCACGGCAAAGAATAAAGTGAACCTGAAAACCCCCAAAGTTCTTTATTAATGAAGAATTAGACCAGAATAAGCTCAGGGGACATCTATCATGTGGTAGGAGTGTCTAAAATTATGCATTGTCTTGATCAGTGGTCTCCAACTGGTCCAGACCAAAGACCCACCACCGACTCCCAACCTGCAAAAGGGGACCGACTTTTACAAATTCGCTTCTGAACTATACTTAATAGTGCTAATCAGGCACATTATTAATCCTAAAATGGCAGTTCATGGAGCAGTATACATAGTGTTCCTTAAGTATTACTACTAAATGAAAACCACTGAAGTGGGCAGGTAGCCTGAACAGATATTTTGAAATGGGAGGTAGGTTTACGCTGTGAATTAGGGAGAAAGGAAATGGAAGCAGGATCAGTTGAGGCATTTGGAACTTGGCAAATGGACAGAGAGAGGCTTCTCTGCTCAGCAAGGAACTTTCCCCCTGACTCAGTCCTATTTCAGGTTGCAGTTAGTGAACTAAGGGTGATGTGGCATCCCTGCTCCTTCTAACTCTCATATTCTGCAGCCAGACTCCTGTTGTCACTTGCAGAACTGAGCTACCCACCACAAGGGTCCTGATTTTCCAGGGACAATCCTGGAATTACGAAAGCCATCCTGGATTCTGGTTTTATCTTGGAATATCCCTATTTTCCCCACCAGTTCTACCACTGCTGAGCTTGGGGAGGAAGATGAGATAGCGCTTGTCCCACAAGACGGTGGTTGTGGCTGCAAGGGAGCATCCTCCAGATGTTCTGGGACTACAACTCCCATCATCCCTAGTTAACAGGACCAGTGGTCAGGAATTATGGGAGCTGTAGTCCCAAAATATCTGGAGGGCCGAGTTTGCCTATGCCCTTCTCCAAGTAATGAACCTTCTCCAAGCTACAACCCATCCCCAGAGATTGATTGTATGGTGCAAAACATTGTTCATGCATTGTTTGGCTGGTCTGATGCTCAAAACAGCTAGAAAAAAACCATCAGTCTAGATATCTACACCAACAAAAAATAAATTCATCCTTATGTAAATGTTGGGAACTTACTATCCGGCTCCTGGTTGCTGGATTGAAGAAAGTTTCCTTGTCCTGTATGTAAAAGTCTGACAAACGGTCGATTTCAAATGGCGCAGTGAAAAACTCCTGCTCTGGTTTGATGATATTTTCATCCACACTGAAGAATCTGCTAATCCACTTAAATGGTGAGTCACGGGTTTTCAGGTCATTGGGTTGCAGGGGCAATTTGATGTGCATAATTTCAGCGAAGCTGCACAGCAGTTCCCAAGGTGCGTGCACTTTTACAAATATAAGCTTTTCATCCACGACCTGCAGTGAATGGAGATTCATATATAAATTTTATCACTGTTTTAAGCCATTACCAGCAAAGGACTACCCAGGGACATTTTTGGACAAACTCAGCTGAGAAGTTCTCCTGCACTTGACACACCAATAACAGTAGGAGCATCATAAGATCACAACTGGAAAGGTGGTGCTTATTTTTTAAGAGTGCAAGGCCTGCTGGAAGTCATCCTCCTCCTCTAACCTGGCACACTATTGGTTCTTCAGGAATTAAAGTGTGAATAGGAAAGATTGGTGTTCAATGAAGAAGTAGCTATTTCCTAAGGGAGAGCCAGGAAATTTCAGTTTCAACATGGCTGCTGGTCTTTCTTACAATACTTCTATCCTTGAGCTTGGGTTGCTGTCTGCTAGGCATCCATGCACACACAGAGAGATGGATGGAGAGGGAAAGAGAAAGAGACCATGCAGCGTCCAATATTGCTTCTCCTTCTGCATCCCTCATCCCTCCAAGTAGGCCTGAGAGAAGGGAAAGGAAGAAGATGCAAAGAGGTCTAGGAGTTTGCAGGTATGCATGTGTTAAGTGTAAGGTAAGTCATGAGGACTTTACCCATCACTCCTTCTGATGATTCAAAGATGATCAGAAGATATGGTAAAGATACCCCGAGGCACTTTTTGGCTTTATTGTTGTTTCATTGTTTTGAGGCTGAGACCTGGCATTGAAAGTAGATTTGTGAGTTTAAGCCCTGGCACAAACTAAGCTCCATGGAAAAGGAGATATAGATTTTCACTGGAGAAAAGTGTCTATTAAAGGGACAAATAACTGTCTTGTTTTAAGTCAATAAATCCATCGAGCATGTTATAAACAAAGTTGTATAAAGAAATTCTATTACTAGTTGTGATTACAAAATTTACCTCTGAGAGCAAGGTTGCTGTTTCTAAATGTTTTGATTGATGAACAATGCCAGTTGATGACACTAGCATAAAAATGACATATGGTCATAAATATGACCAAGTTGGCTCTAAAGCTTGATTTGCTCTTGATTTTTATCACTTGCCACATGTAATATATGCAGCTGACCTTCATTGTCCACAATATAAAATATCTGGGAACTGGTAGAGGCACTGTAAATTGTGCCGGTTTGAAGAGGGGTAATTTTTCTCTCTTCAGCTTACTATATTTCAGCAATATGGGTGGATGGAAATCTGAAAGAAGGCATGATTGTTGTGCATAAGTGAGAAACTTTGCATTTTTTTCTGATTTTTTTTAAAAAAGGTGGAATAACATAGGGCGTTAGAGAAGCTGAACCATATCACTTCATTCTAGCAATCGTAGAGTCATCCCATAATAGCCCAGTAAGTGCAGAAACAGAATGAACTTCTAATAGTTATGCAGGGACACTAGAAGGAGCAGTTGACAAGACAGAAATACTCTGCAAGCATTACAAATCTATGCTATTTCAGATAAAAGCAGATTAACTTGCAGTGGAGATGGTACACTATGAACCAGAGCACTGACTGTGTCGCAGTGTGCAGACAGAGCTCTTGTGTAAGCTGCCTTTCCTTTTCATTTCGGTGGAAGGGACAGTACCATTAAAACATAACAGAAAAGGCATGGTTCTCCCATGGTGAAAGTGCAGGCACCTCTCTTTGCTGTAATATTTGAGGCATTCTTTTGTGCAACTAAATCCACTTCAAACCAAGTGTTCTGAATATATTGATTTGTCACACACACCTGAGAAATAGAACATATATATCAAAGAGGGGGTTGAGTTTCCCCCTTCCCACTATTGCCAGATTAAAGAGAGAATGGTGTGAAAAAATGCAAGCACCTGGATAGATTTCAATGCCACTTCCATACACATTCATTTCCCCCCCTTTTGATGAAGAAATTCACACTTTGCCAAAAGTACAAAGGAAGCTGCACTCACCGAACTTGTTGCTTCGAGCTGCAAACCGCAGTTTATCAAGTTAGATTCATATGCTAGCCTCTTCCTCTGTTGAAATCGATTGAAAAATAGTTCAAGATTTTATTTTTTCCCCATGAAGAGCATAACAATTCATATTCCCAACAGAAATGCAACAAGGTCTTTGTGCAAAAAGAACAAATCACTGCGTTTAACTTATCATCAAGGAGCTTTAGAATGTGGTTTTCTTTGCACCTGTTTCGCACATCAAAATATTAAGCTGCACACACGATGTAATGAATCCATACAGCAAACACATGTATATGTTTGAACGTGTGTGCGTTCTACACACAAGTCAGGGAGCTGGCGTTGGCCATGGTTCTGTGAATGTGCAAGGTGGAAAGTATGGGTTTGCCACTGAGTGCAGGCATTTTTCTTACAAACAGACATTGTTCATAAAACAGAACAAACGTAAATATAAAACAATACTGAATTTTAAGAGACAATTCCATAAATAACACGTTTTCAATTCATAGAGTCTATTCTACAGGTCAGTTACATTCAGTGTGAGACACTGCTATCATAGGAATTTTGAGTTTGGGGGAGAAAGGGATGGGGAAAGAGAGGTGGGAGAAAGAAAGAGGGTCATGATCTTTCATTCTTTTGCATGGTGTATGTGTGGAGTTTTTGCATCAGTGTCACATGGGAAGGTTCTTTATTTATTTGTTTGTTTTTGTTGGCAGTGTGAGACATTGGAGTGCCCAGAGCATAGCTGGTTGCATTTGGTTGACTGCAGTGAGTTTTTTTCGTGTGTGCAAGGGGGTGGGGGTTGTTGGGTCAAATTAGTCATACCGATTCATGCTATTGTTTTATAGGACCGGAAAAATAAGTTTTCTCTTTGCGTTAAAGAAAACTGTTCAAACAACTTCTCAATTTGTCAAGCAGCCAAACTAAATTTGAATTACTGTCTTTGAATGGTACAAGTGAGTCAGTAAAAGACTATTTACTTATGAAATCAGGCTCTTCCGATCCTGGTAAACTGGATGTTCTCTGGTCTGTATCTCATGATAAATCTACAATATACTGAACCATTTTGTAGAGTGGTTTGGCTCATGCAGTTCTTCTGTCCTTCATGCAGTTTCATTAGCTGCATCTTGTTTTGAGGCAAACCATGGTTTGCTGTATTATCCAAATCTGGCAAGTGATTTGCAGTTATATCCAACCAACCACCCTGCTTTGGAGTGAGGACAAGTGCAAACCATAGGTTGCCAGTTCAGAGATAATGATGGTATATGCCAATGGTATATGCCAAGACGAAAATACTGTAGCTAATTAGGCTTGCCATGTAAGAGGAAAGAGAGATAGGGGTGACAGAGGAAGCACAAGCCTGAGGCTTGGTCATGTAATGCCAAACCATGGTTTAGCTTGGTGTTACATGGGATCCAACCCTTTGGTTTTATTTTATTATTTTATTGGGAGGGCTCCACTAGCATTATATGTGTTCTCACTTCCCTGTTGGCAATTGCTATTAAGTCCAATTTAGCTACCAGAATTAGAATTAGAATCAGAATTATAGCATCTTAAGAGACTCCAGTGTTAATGGGGCAATGACTACAGTTGTTGCAGTCTAGGGGCAGAGATTGAAACAATAGCCAGTAGAAACTTTTAAGATTCAGCAGCAATGTTCACACAGAGCAGTGAGGAGATTCTCCTCCTTTTATGCTGATCATTGTAGCCTTTCTGCTGCTGACTTTAGAGCTGAGACAAGCTCCCTATAGTCCTCAGAGGCTGACCTCTCTAGGCAGAAGGTGGAGGTGCAAATCTCCCTGCAGTCATCAGCAGAACAAAAGAAAGTTTTGTCTGTCCACTACACACACATGCTCCAGATAAGGGGTTTCTTAGCTCCCTATCCCGGACTATCAAAAGCGTGTAATGGCAGTAATTAAAGGATTTGTACAAGAACTGGGGTTGCATATTTTGGAGGACAAATGCAGATCACAGTTTGCTGGTTTAAATGTAAGAGGAAACTATGGTTTGTCCTAAAGAGAAAGCACTTAATCAAAACCAGATAATTGAGGGAAGGAGAGAGAGAGAGGAAGAGGAGATGCACATGAGTACAGGACTTGTTCCTCTAGTCCCAAACTGTGTTTCAGTGTTACTTTTGAATGGAGCCTTTGAAGTTATGAAGGGTTACTCATTCATTAATCTAAAACTCTTATTAACATAGCTACAAATATGGTGTAGCTAAGCCCTGTGCTACAAACTGGAAATGTGAAAATGGCTCAGTTGAGGTTAGAAAGGTCAGGTTAGGATCATGTTTGGTCAATCTAAAGAAAATTGGTGTTATTGCCATTTTTATTTTCATTGCACTTTGGGGCTGCTAACACCATAGCTGGCCTGGCTTAGGAGGGCAGTGTGAGATTGCGTAGTCATGTGGGTTTTACATCACCCTACTTGCTTGCATATGGGTGGGCAATGACTTCATTTCTATGTGGCTGCATATATTTTGCAAGTTCAAAACCCAGAACTAGTCATGGAATACAAAGCATGTGACAGGATATAATGGTTTTGTAATGCAGGCAAAAAGTGAACCAACTTCTGTTTTTTAAAACTTACTGGGAACTTTTAGATAGATAACTCAGGCATAAATTAATAATATTCCTTTAATTGTTCTATTTGATTATGTATTTTATAATATTTTAATATTGTTTAGGACTACTGTTGTTATGATTGTACTTATGTAGTATTTTTATATGCTGAAAACAGCCTTGAGCATGGTTTTAACTTTGGAAAGGTGGCATACAAATAAAATGATTGACTGATGGACTGAATGAACACACACGAAAAAATACAATATGCTAAGACTAAGACATGTCAGCAGATTATGCTGGGAACCAAGCAGATAAGTACTAAAACAAAACAAAACCACCAGCTGGCATGCGTGGAAAGCTAGCAAGAACATGGGAACTGCACAGTGTAATGGCAGTGTAATCTTAGTTTAATTGAGGAAGAAGATCAGGCAAAATATTCAACAGTTAGACATGGTTGTTAAGAGTCAGTGCAATTCAAAAAGAAGGAAAGAAAGAATTTGAATTCCTGTCACCTAGGAGGAAAATATAAATTAGAGGTCACTCAAAGGTAAATAGCATAGTTACACGTTTTAGGTAGTATTTTGAGGTCAGTAGGTCCTTAACTGCTCTTGTGCCTTTAACAGCCATGTGACATATTCACATCGGGCAGGGGAAATTCTTTCCAGTGTAGACCTGGAGTGATAGTAAACTGCCACTATTGAATTCCTGCTTATCATGCAGTGGCAACTATTAGGAAACAATGAGGCAACCAGGGTTCACTAGATTGACCACAAGAGACCTATGAAAAATAGGATGTTGATGCAGCTGGCGCCATTTGCTGGTCCCTAAGGCACATTTATGCTATTTATGTCTCCGTTTGTTCATTATTTCCTCTTTTTTGGTTTAATAAGGATTATACCTTATTATATTATATAGTATAGCCTTCCTGCTATTACCTAAATTTGGATAAGGAAATTGGATGGTTGAATAACCCTTCCACCCATTCTAAAGACGCCTTCCTATAGAAAGCTAGCAAGTACAGAAGATAGCTTTCCTGTCTCTCTGATGAGCTGGTTTTCTAAGTGCAGAGAAGGGTGTTTTTGTTTTTGTTTTAATCTGGGTTGCATTCAAAGATCCCTTCTGAAGGGGTACTATCCCCAAAGCGCAATACCAAGCTAAACATTGAACTGTAAAGGTAAAGGGACCCCTGACCATTAGGTCCAGTCGTGACTGACTCTGGGGTTGCGGCGCTCATCTTTATTGGCCGAGGGAGTTGGTGTACAGCTTCTGGGTCATGTGGCCAGCATGACTAAGCCGCTTCTGGCGAACCAGAGCAGCGCACGGAAACACCGTTTATCTTCCCGCCGGAGCGGTACCTATTTATCTACTTGCACTTTGATGTGCTTTCAAATTGCTAGGTTGGCAGGAGCAGGGACCGAGCAATGGGAGCTCACCCTATTGCGGGGATTCGAACTGCCAACCTTCTGATCAACAAGTCCTAGGCTTTGTGGTTTAACCCACAGCGCCACCTGCGTCCCTGTACCGAACTGTACGGAATGCATAATTTTTAAAAGCTTCCTTTTCTCATTCTTGGTCTCAGTCCTCTCTTTGTGGCAAGTGCTCAGAAAAGTAACTGAGCATGCCAGCACTAAGTACATTTGAATTCAAGGGATAATATAGCTTTCAACTACGAGAAATAAAACCCAACTGGAAAGATCAAGACAAAAAAAAAAGGCCAAGGGGCAGAACAGCAAATCCTCTCTTTGTTTGAGATTCTATGAATCAGCTTTGTGGGAAAAGACAAAAGCAAAGAAGGGAAGGTACACCTTTGGAAGCTGCAATCACTAAAAACAGATGCTTCAAATTGCCCGTAAAAGTGGAGCCCCAAAAAACAGCAGCATAAAGCAAGAAGGCAAGCCATACCATTTGCTTCTTCTGAAAGCTCCTCTTATGTTGCTTTTTGCTCTCATCTTCATATGCTAAAACAAAGTCGATTCTTCTTTGGCCATCATTAAAGTAGAGGGAGTCAGGTTTCAGATTAAACTCTGCCTGTAAGGAACATATCATACCTTTAACATTACAGTGAATACTCCAGCCATCTTTACATACTAGAGTGAAAATTCCAACATACTATCATACAGAACATACCCAGCACAGCTTTGATAAGAGACTGTGGACTCTCCTTCCTTGGAGGTTTTTAAGCAGAGGTTGGATGGCTTTAGCTGAGATTCCTGCATTGCAGGGGGTTGGACTAGATGACCCTGGGGCGGGGGTCCCTTTCAACTCTACAATTCTATGATTCTAAGTTCAAGAAGGTGCACATGTATGGTCAATTGGCTCAGCAGAGCTCTGTAGGAAAACATGTGGATAACATCAAAACATACATGAAACCTATATGCTGCCCCACAAGGTGTAAAAATTGAATTTTAATCCAATACATGCTGAAGAATTTTTTTATATATATAATTGAATGAATAGTCTACCAAAGCAAAAGCCAATGGAATGCATAAGCTTGTCGCTGCAGATCCTGGAAGCAAACATTGATCTGAATATTTATCTCAAACGTGCACTAAAGCTTCGCCTAGCTGTTTCGAATATGCATACCGGCTTGTGTGTCTCTGTTTGCTAATGTGCCATTGGATGGCTTGAGCAAAAGGGTCATGCTATTTCGCTGGAAAGAATTGCTACACATCCTAGACAAGTGGGCAAGCAACTCTTTACATTGAGGTGTGCACTAGTAGTTCTCACCTGCACAATGGTTTTGCCACGTAATGTTAAGTAGCACATCTTTTACAGCGTGTACTTCTAAAAGCATGTCATAATTCGGTTTTGAAATAACAATAGTTGTCTTATCCTTTTGTCCTCGTACAAATGTGGATCCAATGTTCAAAACAACACTGCTTTGAATAGTGGCTTCTTGATGCCATCACTGCTATTTTATCCCAGAAATCCACCAACTGAAGAGGCTACTTCAGTTAGGGTAGGGCTGGCTCTGATTTATTACGTGCTGTTGTTTTACCCTTACAGGTGGGGGAATGAGACTGGAAGTCATGGCTTTAAAAAGTGAATAAATCTGGGACTTCCGGAGGCAGCGCGAATGGCAATGGCGGTCCTCTTCCTTTTGTGAAGAGGAAGCTCCACGGAAAACGGGTCGTCCGCTACGGCGAAGCGGAGACCCGCACTGAAAACCCACAGGCAGCAAGAGCCTGTGGTCCTGGGACTCGGCAGGCGCCAGAAGCGGCTCTCAAAACGCAGAAGGAACCCCGTAAGGGGCTCCGGAACGTGGAGGGGGTATCGCGGCGCTGTGAGTCGATCGCTATTCCTGTGGAGTGAAGGAATATCTGAAGGGCTGTCACATGGATGGATCAAGCTTGTTTTCTCCTGCTCTGGAAGGTAGGACTTCAAGTTGCAGGAAATGAGATTCTGCCTAGACATATGGAAAAACACTCTGACAGTAAGAGCTGTTTGACAGTGGAACAGTCTCCCTCCTGAGGTTGTGGACTCTCCTTTTAAGCAGAGGTTGGATGGCCATCTGTCATGGATGCTTTAGTTGAGATTCCTGCATTGCAGGGGGTTGGACCAGATGAGCCTTGGGTACCTTCAGACTCTAAGGTTCTGTGATTCTCTGATTCTAACCTCATGGTCTGAAGCTGGGAATTGGTCTAGTGACTTGTTCAGTACTGTGGGTCCTTAGCTCCCACAGAAGAGGTATTATGGGTGTGCAGTGACTAACAAGCAATATGAACCCTCTGAATGGGATAGGCCTTTGGTAGGATCCAACAGGGCTCTTCTTAGAATCTTACAGGATTTACCCTTCCTCTTATTGCCCTATAAAGAGAAATGGTTGCACATCACATGCTTTCTAAGCAGTTTCAAAACCTGATACTGATAAACACTTGAATCAGTGCAATATTATTTGCTAGACAGAGTAAATGTTCAATGTTCAAAGTATCTATGTAGCACTAAAAATAAAACAATTCAATCTGTGTAATTGCATTAAGTGGGACTTCTTTGTAGGCAGAGATCCATACTTCTTGTTTCTGGTTAAAAAGATACTAAGAAGATACCAAGAACTGAAATCATTTTGTACTGTTAGATATCCAATGAGATGTGCGAAAGGATGGACTAAATCCATAAAATGCATTTAGTGAAGGATGCTGTATAGTGATTTAAGATGTCCGAACTCTCTTACATACTCAGGACTGCTATACCTAAAGGACCATCTCTCTCTTATGTAATGATCTCAGGCAGGCAGGCAGGCAAGCAAGCCCCAATAAGTAGGAATGACTCTCCGGCAGTTTTGTGTTATGTTTATTTACAAAAACACATCCAGAGCATGGCTTCTCACCTGCTCGCATTGACGATAGTTGGTCAGTCTGATTCTCCACCCCTTTCACAGCAGGAAGGACATCGAATTCCCGCCCTTCCCCTCTTGCCCTTCTGTTGTGCTCTGACCTTATCCAGTCTCCTAGAATGGGGATTGAGAAGCTGGCCTTCCCCCTCTGCACTTCCACTCAACACACTCTCAGTCGTCTGCTTATCTGCTGATTGCCTAGCAATGCTCTGGCTGCCTCCTAGCTCTCCCACTTTTTAAGAGCTGACAGTGTTTTCTTCAGGAAGGGGGGTCGAACTACGCCTTCTCGGCTCTGTCAGCCAGTTCTTACCTGCAGAGTCGCGCTCTCTCTCTCACTTAGCTCAGTTTCTGAGTCTGCCTCTTTCCCTGCACTTGGGTGATCCATGTTACTGACACCTTATAGGAATTGACCTTGACCCTGCGATCATCATCTGAGGCCCTTTGTTTATGTGCTTCCTCCATGAAAGGTCTGGAGGGTGGCAACACGAGAGCGGGCCTTTTCTGTGGTGGCTCTCCATTTGTGGAAGGCTCTCTCTAGGGAGGCTCACCTGGTGTCTTTGTGGCATATCCTTAGGTGACAGGCAAAAACATTCCTCTTCGCTCAGGCCTTTGGCTAATGAAACTATCTATGGCCTTTTAAACAATTGGGGTGGGTCTTATTGTTTTCGCTTGTTACTATGGTATACATTTTTGTGGTTTTATATTGTAAAATGCCCTGTGATCCTTGGGTGGTATAGGAATAATAATAATGATAATGATAATATGAAGTTACTTTAAACTCAGCCAAAACCCTAAGGCCTCCTTCCATCTTTCACTTCCATTTCCAATTTGGGCTTATAATGTGCAGCACTTGCTAATTACTCATGTATTATATGAATACAGCCTTACAACAGTTAATTGGCAATGTTACTGAATGAAAAGAGACCACATAATCTGTTCTAAAACTAAAGCACTGCATGTTATTGGCATAGTTATTCCTGAATAATTAACCAGCTATTAATTATCCTAAGAACGTAGAATTAGCATGAATGTTGTTGTGTACTTTCCTATGTAGCCCATGGGGGCCTTATAGGGTTGATATTGTGTGGCATAAGCAAAACAAGATAAAACAACAAAGCCTGTTGTGGCACTTTAAAGACTAAGTGGTTTATTGTGGTATAAGCTTTATTGGGCAATGAGGCAGTTGGTTTTATTGCAATACATCAACATAGCTAAACCCTGTGAAAGCAAAGCAGTAATTGATCATACAGTACAATTAATTTATTTTTCTTTACGTAATTCTTGCATGTGAGTGTCTCTATTCTCATTTATATTCCTCTTAGTACCATGGTTATCAGTATTTCTGGGATGTTAACTAAGACTCAGTGGTCAAGGGTCAAATACAATTGGGTTCATCTTCAGTCCATTGCTGCCACATCTAATTCCCTAAGCCTGCTAGCACATCCTTCAGAAATGAAGATTCTGAAGTCTCAATATATTCTTCAGTAAAGGGAGATCATAGAACAAATCAAAGTGTCATAGAATCATAGAATCATAGAATCGGAAGAGACCACAAGGGCCATCGAGTCCAACCCCCTGCCAAGCAGGAAACACCATCAGAGCACTCCTGACATATGGTTGTCAAGCCTCTGCTTAAAGACCTCCAAAGAAGGAGACTCCACCACACTCCTTGGCAGCAAATTCCACTGTCGAACAGCTCTTACTGTCAGGAAGTTCTTCCTAATGTTTAGGTGGAATCTTCTTTCATGTGAGAATGGCCCTGCAAATTCTCCTTCTCTTCAGGCTCCAGACTTCTGAGGGGTCTTGGCACAGTGTCTCCAGTGTCCTTGAAAACCCCAGTGTCCTTGAAAACCCCAGTGAGACTATGTTTTCCTTTCTTCTGCCACCACTGCCAAAATTGCTGCCACAATAATATTACTTATTGTTCCCCTTGCCAGAACACAAGCACATACACTCCAATATTTCTCTGATGAATATAGAGGTGTCCTATTATTATTATTATTACCCCAACCATCTGATTGGGTTGCCCCAGTCACCCTGGACGGCTTCCAACATATATAAAAATGTAATAAAACATTAAACATTTTTTTTAAAAAAAACCTTCCCTACACAGGGCTACCTTCAGATGTATTCTGAAGGTTGCATAGTTACTTATCTTCTTGGCTTGGCAGTTGCATAACTCCATACCCTCCATTCCTCCCATGAAAGGGGACAATATTCCACAAATAGTGGTCGTGATGGGGCCCCCACAGAAAAGGCTTTGGTGAAGAAAACAAAGATAACAACACTTGTTGAAGTAGCACCTACCCATTCTGGCTTATGCAGTGGTTGCTGGCTGGGCATTGTTCCATAGCTCTGAAAGACATCTTGTTCCACTTCTTCCAAGACTAAAACAATACAGAAGAGATGGTTTAGTTACAGCCTTCAATTTTGTGACATCTTCTTCATTTTGGGGTGAAATTCTCAGCTTTGCCCTTTCATTCCTACCACTGATAGTTAAGAACATAATATGCTACATTAGGCTCATGAACCCAGATTATGTTCCTACATCAGTCTCAGTTCCCTATAAATATATAAAGCCCAATTTTGCTTTAAGCCAGCATGGCCAATAATAAGGGATTATGGGAGCTGTAGTTCAAAACATATGGACAGGACTATGTTGGTTATCCAGTAAATGTAGTTTTAAGAACACAGATGGGCAGTCATCCCCAGGATACTTTTCTGAACATAGGTGTGCCTTCTGGAAACATTATTGTACCATAAAAAGTGATGTAAAGGTAGATAAAGCACATTTATCTTACAATAAGACTGATGTGAAACCAGTGATATAGTTGTTTGTAACAGGATGAATTATTAGTTTGGCTGCAGAGTTCAGTGAGCACACTACTGCTTCATGGTGAAAATTTGTGGTAAAATAAAGGCTATATTTTAAGCAGTGCTTTTTTCTGGGGGTACGCATACCCCTAAACATTTTTTGAATCTAAGTTTGGCCTCATTGAGGGGCAGTATTTCAATATGAGTAGGAAAATGAGAGTACCTATATATATATATATATATGTATATATGCTTTCGTAGATTTTCACGGGTACATTATTGTACCATATATATGTATATATATATATATTGTACAATATATATGTATATATATATATACACACATATATATATGGGAAAGCACTGATTTTAAGCATGTGTTCAGTTTAATTCTCACTTGGTATCTTGCTTGAGAAACAGATTCTCATAACTCTGGGCAAGAGTAAAAGTAATGCTGCTGTTTTTTCTGAACTGTAATTATTTCTAGATGGCTAGTCTTTTGCAGCAAAAACAACTGAGAGTCCAGCAGTACTTTAAATACTTATTGTGACATAAGCTTTCATGGATCACAGTTCACTTCCTTCTTCCCCTTTCCTACTCTCTCTTTTGTGAATTCCTTCTTCCTTTCAGAGTAAATCACAGGGCAATATGACTCATCAGAGTTTTGGTTAGGTAATTACTATTGGCTCTGCATTGCACTGGAGAAAATTTCAATTTACTCTTAAATTTCCACTTATTTATTTATATCATCATATCCCATGGAGACAAACGAAGGATAAACAAGAAAATATGCAGATCATTATGTAACAAAACACCCACAGAAGATGCCAAGGTAAGGGTTTAAACAGGCAATTATTAGGCATCAATATTTGGTTTGGGTCCGTACTTGGTAAGGGGAGGGGTGCCTCCTAGTCCACCACAAAACTATTCTATGTGTCCTACTCAAGAGAGACAAAACTGAGAAAAGAGCAACAAGCATGTGAGTCCAATGTGTTTATTCCCATCAACATCCTTTCCACAAACCACTGTGATTAGACAGCCACAGTGAAATAATTCCCTCTGATTAAATGCTAGACCTGTGTCCGTCACAGTGGGCTATCCTCCTCACTCCTCTCTCCCAGCCCCAGCTTGACCAAGGACATTTCCTATTAGAATGGTTTTGCTTTTTTGCAAAAGAAAGAAAGAAAGAAAGAAAGAAAATGTCTGCAGTGTTTTGGTTTTTTTGCAAGCAAGGAGACAAAGTGCCACACGGCTTAGGGGATTTTGTGGGATAGGGAACTTGCAAAGATCCTATCTCATCTTGTGTAAACCCCCCAAACACTACAAGGCACTCTGATTCAACTCAAGGTTCATATAAAGCATGAGCAAATCAACTTGCTTTCAAAATACATGCCCTTTGCAACAGGTCAGTATGTTAGTCTTAGGCTGCAGTTATAAACACCATTATGATGGAGTAAGCCCCACTGCACATAAGAGGGCATCTGAGAAAACACGTGTAGCAAGGATAAGCAGCAATTTTGCATTCCCTCTTGGCCAACTCTCCATAGGTTACATCTCTGTGGTTTGTGTGATCAGAACAAGAGGCACACCCCACACTTTCTCTCACACATACACAAAGTGCGCACATGCACAACACATACCCCCCACACATGCACACATATATCAGGCATGTAAAAGTCTCACTTTTCCCCACTCCAGCAATTAGGTAAAGGTAAAGGGACCCCTGACCGTTAGGTCCAGTCGTGGCTGACTCTGGGGTTGCGGCGCTCATCTTGCTTTACTGGCTGAGGGAGCCAGCGTACAGCTTCCAGGTCATGTGGCCAGCATGACTAAGCCACTTCTGGCGAACCAGAGCAGCGCACGGAAACGCCATTTACCTTCCCACCGGAGCGGTACCTATTTATCTACTTGCACTTGACGTGCAAGTAGATAAAACTGTGGCAGGGAATGAAAGTGTTAACCTTTCCATACACAGCTGTGATCTTCTCCTGAAAATATACCACCACCATTAAACTTGAAAACAGTCTTCTGTTTCCAGTTTCCTACTGCTGGTGCACAGGTGTGCACTGTTAAACACTTGTGTTTGTGTATATTTACCTGCAGCACTGGTGTAACATTATGTAACTTTTCACAGTCATAGTTCTTGATAACACTATGCAATTGCTGTCATAGCATTTGAAAGACTGAGCCACAAGTCACACATAGTTTTAAAGTAAAGTAATGTAATTGTCCATGAAAAATTCAGACGGAGGGATTTTGCATGCAATCCATGGGAATTGTTATGCACTTGCTGGGAGAGGAATACCTCTGTTGTGGAGATATGAGTAGTTCAGTTGGTTAGACAAGGTGCTGATAACA
This sequence comes from Podarcis erhardii, assembly GCF_964252035.2. NCBI lineage: Eukaryota > Metazoa > Chordata > Lepidosauria > Squamata > Lacertidae > Podarcis > Podarcis erhardii. Next base: position 50,203,859 of record NC_138500.1, read on the forward strand.
CCAAGGTTTCAGGTTTGATCCCTGTATGCGACAGCTGCATATTCCTGCATTTCAGTGGGTTGAACTAGGTAATCCTCATGGTCCCTTCCAACTCTATGTTTCTATGAAATAGTGCAGCTGGTTTGATATCACTTTTAGTATCCCACATAGGGGCGCCAGGTACTTAAAAGGCTCAAAGCATTGACTTAAGACTTAATTTTGCTAATATATTTGTGTAAATTTAGATTTTTGAAGAAATTATGGTTGTGATTGCCTTGCACTTTGCAGTCTGCCTAGCCTCCCTGTAAGTATTTTTTTTTTTTTTTTGTAATTAAAAAGAAGGAGGAAAGGGCAGAAGATTCAGGGTTCAGGTCCTCTAGATAACAACCTAAAAACATCCCAGTGGACACTCTGTGTACCAAAATGAGCTACGGAGAGGGGAAGATTCTGCAAAAGTCTGCAGAGAATTCAGATCATGTTTTAATTGATATGGCTTTTTGCTGGCCTAGATAAAATTGCTTGAAATTGTGTAGAAACTGCTTTGCACAAAGGGATTTGTATAATAAAAACTTGCCATGCGAACTGGGCAGAAACTATAGCCTAGTATAACTTATAAAACATATCTAGGATTAGGGATGCAGGTTGTGGCAACCTACTCTTCATATTGTTTAAGCTTCTGAACGTTTCTTCCAGATGTGGATAATTCCATTTCCTGCTTGTTGTTGTGGGGGTGGTGTCGTATTTGCTCCAGGGAGGGAAACAAGAAAATATTTCAAGCAATTTTCCGCCAACATTAAATTTCAAAAATATGAGTCATAACTTAAAATGTTGGTCCTGTTCAATGATCTCAATTGGTTGGCTCTCAAACTAAGAGTAGAGTTTGGTGCAGATGTGGGAATTATAGTGAGAGCTTTGAAAGCGTAACATTTTAAAAGCCTCCCCCACACCTTAAAAAGGAATTTAAGGAGAAACCTTTTAGTGAGTTTATAATATAAACCATGAATCTTAAAAAGGATCCTTTCAGCACTGCAGAATACCCACAGTATATTTTCCACTAGCGCTGTTAAACAATTGCTATCAAGTACTAATTTCTCGAAGCTACAAACATGAGTCTGACCAAACTGTGGGAGGCAGTGGAAGACAGGAGTGCCTGGTGTGCTCTGGTCCATGGGGTCACGAAGAGTCGGACACGACTAAACGACTAAACAACATTGATTTATTTTTTTTAAGGAAGGTAAACTGCTTCTGTGAAATGTGAAAACTTTTAGACACCTAAAGCAACTTAGGCCACTTTGAAAAAGACATCATTTTACTCCACCCGCCTTCCCAGAAGCAACAGTTGGTAGCTCATGTTATATATTCAGTGGTCTGTGTTTACCTGAGCTGGAATCTGGACTAAGGATTCTGAGCTCCTGTGTTCTGATTTGCTACATGTTGTCCAATCACAGAACATTTCAGGATTTGGGCCTCTGCCATTGGCCCTTGAACTCTGAGTCGGATTCGCAGTTTGGAAGGTTAGACAGCCAATCACATTGGGAGTGAAAGCTGTAGCTAGATGATCTTGCACTCCGTCCAGATTGCACCCCCTAGCCATGGACAAATTAGCTCTTCCTTCTGCCTCTTCCTCCAACCCCCCTCTATTTATTCAATTCACCCTCTATTTAAAACCTTTTCTTATGAGGCAATAATGAATATTTTTATTTACAGACATATTTGTGGACATATTTAAAAGCCGATTTTGAGGGGGCCCTCGCCTGCACCCCTGGCAGGGGCCCACCTCACCACCCCCTAGCTATGGCCCTGCTGGGAGTGGGAGTGGCCCAGGCTTTCAGAAGTGTATATAAGAAGTTGCTTTGCCTCTGTTTCCCAGTTACAGTACGTAGTTCAATAAAGGTTCTTGCTGTTATTACTGTGTCTTGCCTTGTGGGAGCCCACCTACTGGATCTCATGCATTTAATCATACCATGTGCCAAATAGCAGGAGGGAAAGCTTAAGTAGTGCAGAGATATGTATCCTAAAGTAACACCAAGGTACCCTGGGAAAAAGGTGGGAGAAGATGGGGGGGCGGGCGGCAGATTAAAATAGCAGACTACTGAAGGTGAGTCAGGGCAAAACAGAAATACGTCATCTCCACCATCCCCACCACATTAAAGTGGCCCTTGGAATTTGGTATTTATGTTATGGCATAACATTTGGTTCGGCTGTAAGTTTGCACTTGACAAGAATGTTAAACATACATGCCTGAGCCTGCCTCATACCAGAAGCTACTCTCTGAACATGACTCTGAGAGCTCCTACCGCTATTAGATCACAGAAACTGCTACTTTAATTATATCAAACGTGCCAAGAACATGCTTGGAAAGGATGTATGTACTATTAAGCTCCACCCTTGAAGTTCAACAAAGATTGAAAACAATGAAAAGCTACGTGGAAACCTCCCTAGATTAGCATTAAGGCATACTTCAAGCAAAAATATACATGTAGAAAAGACAAAAATTGCTTCTTTTTCAGGCTTCCCTTCTTTTTCATGAAACATTGAACATGTCATTGAGGAAGAAGGTCTGCTCTAAACCATGTTGGAAGGGAAATATCTCTTCTTGCGTTACAGAAAAATCTTCCAAATGCAATCTGATATTTAATTGAATGTTTCTATTTATTTATTATTCAGATGCTATGTGATATGAATTAAGAACTCTGCATTTCTCTACATGACTAGTCCTTCCCTTCTGCATCTTTCTTTCCCAGGCTGTTTTCCTCAGTTCGGCCCCAGTGGTAAGCAGTGTAAATATTGCATGCTTAAATGTGTGATTAACAAACACACATGAGCAATTTGTCAATTACAGCTCACATTATGACCTTTCTGCTGCTTAACTTACTACTGTTAATTCTGCATCTGTGCAGCAAGTTTTGTGGATTCTGGATTGAGTCCCTTCAAAAACCGCTTCTTTCCATATTGTTCTCTGGAAAAATCCCACCACTCCATCCCCTTTGAAACTCCTGCATATAACATAAAAAGGTTTGCTGCCTCTCAATCAAGCATGCACTTTCTTCTTGAGCCTTCCGTTCCTTACAGTTCCATTAGCTGTTTTTCTTACCTGGCTGCTGTTCTTCCATGTGGCTCCAGAATTAAGCTCTTTTGGCAGCACTGGGTGGCTGGTGATGTGATTCACATTTGCCAGTTAAGAAGCAGAGTCCTACACAAGCTACGGCTGCTCTTTCCTACTCTTGTTCAAGGACAACAATTTCACCTTGAAAACAACTGGTGTTCGTTTGCCCTATCAACGGTGGGAATGCAGGAGGGGAGAATGAAGCAAATTTCCTAAATGGAAATAGCAAGGTGTTTATTCTATCTCAAGAAGCTTTGTACAAATTCTTTCTTAGCAAGCATAGTGTCCCAACATCTTGAAAAACCCGACTGACCGGATTAACATGGGAATATACCGCTCTACAAGAAACTGGGGGCGGGGAGAAGTTGTTTCCAAATTCTTCCTTTTCAGTTACAGGGCTCAGAAGAATTATGATGACAAGACATAAGATGGGAAAGTATACAATGTAAACTCTAAATGACAGTGCTCTAATTTGCACCATCTAAGCCACATGAAATCAATTAACAGTGGACACAGCATACTCAAAGACCAGTGGTTTTTTTGTGTGGTTTTTTGCTAGCACGTGTAAAAGAACACTTATTCTCTTTTGATTTAAGGTTTTATGCATTTTGGGATTGTCCCCCCCCCCGCCAATTTGGACATAAAACAATCAACAGATTATATTTGTAGCATGACGAAGAGGCCCTCTCTCCAAACAATTTAAGACTTGCAAGCTTTTTCTGCACAAAAAACCTGTAACAAACATGGCTGGGTTGGTACCACTTTACAAACATGACTTGCAAATATTAGTAACACAGTTATACCATATAGCCAAACAAGTAAGCTACTTTCTTCTTCTGACAATGTAACATTGAAAATGTCTTTTTGAGGCTTACATTGTGGTTATGTCCTGTAGTGTTTTTATTTCCAGGCAGAAATATTTTGATAGGTTGTTATTTCCCCTACAGGAGACCAGGATTCAAATCCCACTTTATCCACTGACCTATTATGTATAAGCCATTGTGTCTCAACCACAATTTCTTACCTGTAACATGGGAATCTTACCTAAATTTCTCATATTTGTGAAAAACTATAAGATGAAGAATTAGAGAATAAGTTGTTGTTTTTTAGTATATGGATTACAGATTCAGTTTTTTCCCCCACTCAAAAAACTCTGCTAGGTTTGTGGGGGCTCCATTCTCTTTCCCTTCTTCTCTCTTCCAAACCAACTATGGAGATTGTAAAATTGCATATGGTGGCAAGAATTATTTAATGGTGACAACTCCATATTGTTCTTGTTAGTGCACTTTCAATGCTGTTAATTTTTAACCATGGTCCTTGTTCTAATATACATTTGACTATATAGACGAGCACAGGTCAGACAGTTGCATGGCTAATGTATAAACACATCCTGAGTTCTAGAAATAGTGATGTGCTTCTTCCTCAGTTGCAACCAGAAATAATGAAACACTCTGAGATAAGCTGCATAACAGGCTCTGCACTCTGAATGGGGGCATTTGGGGCTATTTGAAGCTGACTGTGAGTTTGTACAGTTGACCTGGGGGGAATTGCCATGATTTGAGGAGAATATTTTGATGAATGACACCTCCGTGTCCCACTAGACAGGCTGCTTAGATGGAACAATTCATCATATTTCTCATATGCTACATGCATCATTTTTTTATAGGTAGCATTGTATTTGGAAAAGTAAACCTGCCAAAAATAATGATTACAGCTGCAAGCAAACTCAGGGGCATTGCTATGGGAACTATCTCACATTTTAGATCCATTTAAATGGTTATGGGTCAGGAAACTGTTGAATAATGTATCTGTAAAACAGATCTACACTTAGATGCTAACCTGCCAACAGATATATACACAGAGGAAACCACTGCAGCACAAATAAGATGAAACAGCTTTTCTTTCTGCTGTGCTACAGAGCTTGGGATTAGCAGCTGATCTTGACGGACAGCTTCCCTCTGCTCAAGTCCTGTGTATGCCTGATATAAGATACAACAGAATCAATAATCAAAACCCCCAATACAAACCCTTTACACATTCTGCTTGGGATTCACATGTTACTAAATCTATTCTGCAAACCCATGACAACCTTACAGCATCCAAGTACATTGTTTATACTTAATGGCATTTTCTCACAATAAAATGGGATATACCCTGTTGTGCTGTGTTGTTTATTTGAAAACAACAACACTTTAGGCCACTTTTGGAGGCATTTTCCAGCCAGAGTGGTTTACAAACACAAAACAGCATGAAAAGCAAACAAGAATACAAAAAGTTTAAGCTTAAAAAAGCTTAAGGTTCTTATGGAAAACTCTTCTTAAAAAATACACCCAAAGCCATCACCCAGCCAGTAAAACATCACTCCTAGAACAACAAATGAAAAAGAGATGCTTCAATGTCTTCTGAAATCCTTCCAGCATAGTAACCTTGCACAGATCTGATGGAATGGAATTCCAAAGTCATGCAGGCACCGTAGAGAAGAACCTCTCTTTCCTGTCGACTTCCACCTAAGCAACCTAAAAGGTGAATATGTCAGGGAGCCTCTGAATCAGATCCTAAAGTGTGGGCAGGATAGTGCAGGTAGTCCAAAAAGGAACTCAGTCTCAAACTGAGGGCTTTCAAAGTAAAAAGCAGCACTTTAAAGTGAGCCCAGAAACACACCAGTACATAGCACACTAATATGACAATGGTGCTTCAGGCGTTGACTGCCTAGCTTCCAAGGATTCTGGCAAATTCTGAGTTTCTGAAATGTTTTTAAAGACAGGCCCTTGTGTTGTGCATCACACTGTGGCAAGGTCAGTTCTCTCCAGATAGGGCTGCAGTTTGTGTACCAGCTAAAGATGGTGGAAAGCACTGCTGGCCACTGAAACACCACTTGGTTTGAATCCAGCAGCACTGGCAAACAGCACTCTTGGCCTTTATGGGAGAGTGTCTCAGACATTCACCTGAAGGTCCTGATTTTGATTTTTGTTTTAAAAAGTGGGGAGGGAAGCTAGTAAAATTATGAACGGTGGATTGATCATGTTCAATTTTTGTATGAGACAAGTTTAATGCCGGTGGCTACAAACAGCTGAGCTTCCACTTTCTGTGTTCTAAACATGCTCATGATGTGCATAGCCCAGTTGGTTAAAGTGTGGTGCCAATAACACCAAGGTTGCAGGTTTGATCCCCATATGAGACAGCAAATATTCCTGCATTGCAGGGGGTTGAAGTAGATGATCATCAGGGTCCCTTCCAGCTTTACATACAATCTATGATTCTATGGCAGTGGAAACTTCATTTCATCTTATTCCTTTCCTGTGTTTTTTCTTGCAACATCTCTGTTCGCAAGGCAGGTTGGCTAAATGATCCCATACCATCAGTTCTCATGAAAGGGCAAGTTCCCAGACCAAACATAATAATGTTAGAATTAAGGTTTCTAAAAATTATCTCATAGTTATTGTATGTCAAGGGAAAGGCTATGTGTACAGATGTCCTTCTCTTGCCCTTCCTTGGTATATGTTATCACTCTGTTGAAAGAGTTTCGCTAGTGTGCTATAGAAACCTGATGAGCATTTGCTATGCTAAGAAGTAACTCAGGTTTCCTTACAGCACCCCTAAGTACTCCTTACTGTCGATGTTGGACCCCACAAATCCTGAAGCCAGCACTGCATGAAGATGCCCTTCTGTGGGAGTGCTGGGGAATGACATCCAGATGGCCCCTTAAAAATTAATTCCTGGAGGTGGCGATTTTAGCCACACTGGAAATAAGGATTACTGTGTTACTGCAACATCTGAAATGGGACTCAGGTGGATTTAAAGGGATTAAGACAAATTCATGGATGACTAGGTAAAGGACCCCTGGAAGGTTAAGTCCAGTCAAAAGTGACTATGGGGTTGCGGTGCTCATCTCGCTTTCAGGCTGGGGGAGCTGGCGTTTGTCCACAGACAGATTTCCAGATCATGCGGCCAGCATGACTAACCGCTTCTGGCACAACAGAACACCGTGATGGAAACCAGAGCACACGGAAACACAATTTACCTTCCCACCACAGCAGTACCTATTTATCTACTTGCACTGACGTGCTTTCAAACTGCTAGGTTGGCAGGAGCTGGGACAGAGCAATGGGAGCTCACTCCATCACGAGGATTCAAATCGCTGACCTTCTGATCAGCAAGCCCAAGAGGCCCAGTGGTTTAGACCACAGTGCCACCCACGTCCCTTATGGAGGAATAGGTGTCAATTGCAATAATTGAAGTAGCGTAAGATGCTGAGAATAAACAACAAAGGAAGGCTACCATCATTATGGCATGGAGGCTTGCTATGGGCAAGCCCATACTACAGGAGACTGAATGAATGGACCTTTAGTCTGATCATGCCAAGGCAATTGTTACACTCTTCAAAGCTGAATTATAAATTCTGGGTATTAAGAGCTAGATCACAAGGAGCAGTGCATAGCTATTTTTATGATCTAAACCAGACAGAAATGGCACCGCCAGAAGTTATTCTGTGCTCTTGCTGATTCACACAAGCACTCCTTCCTATGGTCTTTCATATCACATGCAGAATATTAGCGGCATTTGCGGGTGTGAAATGGCCCAGATAATGTTCAATATAAATCAGAGCTGCGCTGAATAATAAAAAGGAACAAGTGTAGTACAGAAGGATTTCCTTTTGTTTGCTTTTTTGGCTCTTGCCTTTGCTTTTTGTGCCAGCAAGTCACTTCAATTAGTATTCTAGCATGAGCCCGGTACTTTAATAGTGTGGCAGAGGAAGTTGCATATTAACCCTTCTCCTGTGCATATGCTGTAGCTTAATATGTTTTGCTTGAACTGCAATTGAATCACCCTCTTGCCCATCTGCAATTACTCTTCAACAGACATTCATTTTGCATTCACTGCTGAAGACAAGGGTTGACTGAAATGTTCCTTAATTAATACGTAGCTGGTTAGTAAACATACACACAGAAATGAAGAAAAACAGTGACATTACTGAGATAAAACTGGCAGTTTCAGGGAACTTGAGTCCTGCACGTGTCCATAAAACACAGATGGAAAATATCTCAGCATGGAAATAAAACAGAAAAAGATGCCAACATAGTTTAAAGGCCAGATGCAGTATTAACTCATCATCTCCAAGATCTAAACTTAGCACAGATAAGACTACAGTATGTTTCCTCAGTTATGTCTTTGGGAGGGGGGCAATATATTTCCTAAAGGCAAGAAACTACATTTAAGATATCTTTCTTGAGCTGCATACTGTATAGCTTACTTTTCTATTAACCCTTTCTGATAGAAGTACGGATTAAGAGAAGTTCTGATATGATAAGGTGAATGCCATGCTTCAATTTGTTGCTGCTTCTTTAAGGGTTACTTATATATGCTGTAATAAAGTTGCTGTATCTAAAAACTGACTGGGTTACAGATGTTTCCATGAACCTGGCTGATGCACTTTAGTTCCTAACACTTTTTAACGTAATAGCCATTACCCTTAGCCCCTCTTCCCCACTCAGTCTTGCTACTAGCTACTGTGGACCACCTTTGAGCCAGGCTTACAAGCAGTTCTGGTCAGCTCCTTGCTGAATTCTTTTTACTGTCTTATATGACCTCACTGCCCATCTTCAGCTTAAGGTTAATGATTTTGCTCTTTTAAGGCAGACTATTATTTTCAGCTTCATCCAGCCTGGATAGTCTCTTTCCCATCTGCTTCACCTTTAGCCTCCAGCTGCTCCTTCACAGCCAGTCTCACCCTCTGTCTTCTTCATATCTGGTCAGCAGTCTCTCTCAATATGAGTAGATTAGGCCTATTTATGTCTGTCCACCAACCAATCAGATTTGAGAAGCATAGAGTCCTCCCTGCCAATCAGGCCACTTTTCCTGTCCAATGCATAATTAATAATTTCTGCCCAATGAGCCAATCAGAAGTGCAATTTACAATACAGTGGTACCTCGAGTTATAAACGCCTCAGGTTACAAACGCTTCAGGTTACAAACTCCGCTAACCTGGAAGAGTTACCATGAGTTGAGAACTTTGCCCCAGGATGAGAACAGAAATTGTGTGCCGGTGGTGCAGCGGCAGCAAGAGGCCCCATTAGTGAAAGCACGCCTCTAGTTAAGAACAGTTTCAAGTTAAGAATGTACCTCCATTAAGAATTAACAAATTAAGTTCACAACTAGAGGTACCACTGTACTCTCAATATTGCAAAACCAACCAAACAACCAACCACTTTCCAACAGACGAGTCCCAGGTACTTACATAGCAGCCCTTCTTCTTCTTCTTCTTCTTCTTCTTCTTCTTCTTCTTCTTCTTCTTCTTCTTCTTCTTCTTCTATCATTCGTAGCCGAGTAAGATGGTTTTCCATGAACACAGTCTTAACAATTCTGCATCCACACGTCCTTCCACAGTAGGGACATAGGTTTCCGAGTGGGAGTTCATGGTGACGGTTTGCCAAACTCTTAGAATGTTTCTCCTTTTTGTCCTGAGCTTGAGCATTTTCAAAGCCCATGTCACCTTTGGTAAAGGCTGTTCTCCAATTGGAGCGCTTACAGGCCAGTGTTTCCCAATTGCCGGTGTTTACACTACATTTTTAAGATTTGCCTTGAGAGAGTCTTTAAACCTCTTTTGTTGACCACCGGCATTAAACTTTCCATTTTTAAGTTCGGAATAGAGTAGTTACTTTGGAAGACAATAATCAGGCATCTGAGCAACATAACCAGTCCAACAAAGTTGATGTTGAAGAATCATTGCTTTTACATTAGTTTGCCTTTCTTCCCAAGTGATGTGTAAAAATTTTTGGAGACACATTGATGGAATCTTTCAAGTACTTGGAGATGGCGTTTATAAGTGGTTCATGTTACACAAACATACAATAAGTTTGGTAGTACAATATCTTTGTAAACAAGCATTTTGGTTTCCCTGCAAATGTCTCAGTCCTCAAACACTCTGCACTTCAATCAGGAGAAAGCTGCACTTGCAGAGCTCAGGCGATGCTTGATTTTGGCATCAATGTCAGGTCTTGTGGAAAGATAACAGCCCAGGTAGAAGTGAGCGACACTTTCCAACATTACACCATTGAATTGGATTTATGGCACTGCAGAGGGGTTGTTTTGTCCTTGTTGGTGCAGCCCTTTGGTTTTTTGGATGTTGAGCAATAGGCCAATCTTTTCATAAGCTTCTGCAAAGATTTTTAGGATGACTTGGAAGTCATCCTCTGAGTGTGCACACACTACATTATCATGAGCATACCGAAGCTCTGTGATGGAAGTTAAGGTAACCTTACTCTTTGCTTTCAGACCAGTCTCAGGTACTGACATAACAGCCAATGACCAGCCATTAACACATACTTAGTATTTTCAAAATCAACCATTGCAGTACTGTATTATTATTTTTAGTATTATTTATTGAATTTGTATAACACCTTTCATCCACAGATCTCAGGATGGTTCACAAAATAAAATCATAATATAAAACCACAAAATACACAGTAAAAACAAACAACAAACCAATAATTCCTGCCTCCCACAACACTTTTAACCGGACATCAGATGACCCCACATTAAATGACCCTATATACACATACACTGTAACTAAATCAAATCCTGCTTGGGTAAGCACATTTTTTTTACAAAATGGCTTATCCAAACACCCTTTGGAAACTACAGTGGTACCTCGGGTTAAGTACTTAATTCATTCCGGAGGTCTGTTCTTAACCTGAAACTGTTCTTAACCTGAAGCACCACTTTAGCTAATGGGGCCTCCTGCTGCCGCCGGAACAGATTTCTGTTCTCATCCTAAAGCAATGTTCTTAACCCAAGGTACTATTTCTGGGTTAGTGGAGTCTGTAACCTGAAGCGTATGTAACCTGAAGCATATGTAACCTGAGGTACCACTGTAGTGCAGAATGTAGCAGGACTGCTGTTAACCAGTGTTGGCCCCTTAGAACACATTACACCAGTGCTGAAGGAGTTCCACTGATTAACGGTGAGTTTAGATACAATCTTCAAAGTGCTGCCATACACCTTCCCATCCAGCCTGGCTAGGATATACAGTGGTGCCTCGCAAGACGAAAAGAATCCGTTCCGTGATTCTCTTCGTCTAGCGGTTTTTTCGTCTTGCGAAGCAAGCCCATTGACGGATTAGCGGACTAGTGCTATTAGCGGCTTAGTGGCTTTTAGCGGCTTAGCGGATAAGCAGATAAGCGGCTTAGAAAAAGGGGGGGAAGGGGAAAAAAGTCGGAAAAACTCGCAAGACATTTTCATCTTGCGAAGCAAGCCCATAGGAAATTCGTTTTGCGAAGCGCCTCCGAAATGGAAAACCCTTTCGTCTAGCGGGTTTTTTGTCTTGCGAGGCATTCGTCTTGCGGGGCACCACTGTACCAGAGGCTGCCATGATTTTTTTTCTGAACTTTAAGTTATTTGGTTAGAACCTACTCCCAATGCCATCTTTATCAGAAATTAGTTTGTCAGCAATTAGGTGTGAAATATTCTTTCTAGTGGCACTTTCACTTCAGAGTTTCTTTTATCAGAAAGGCCGCAGGACTCTTTATCTGTCTTTGGAAAACAAATTAAAACTTTCCTGTTCCACTATGCCTTGGGTGAGAACAGGAAGTTTAATATTAGTTATGGTTCTGTTTTTCTTTCCCATTTTGCTTTCTCTATACTGCTTCCCTGTTTTATTGTTACACTAATATTTTATTTTATTGTATTATTAATTATTTTATTAGTATTTAGCATTACTGTAAGCTATCATGCAGGCCTATGTGCAGGATATAAATATATTATCATAAAACTATAGGCTAGATGAAAAAGATGAATCTTCTATTCAGAATCTTAATTAGTATGAGATAAGTTGCTCGAGAACTAAAGCAGACAAGGCTGCTTGCCAAAATACATATTAGATTTTGCCAGTGGGGCATATAAGGAAGGTCTGGTCTTATGGAGGGAGATGGGTAATAAAGACAATTTGGATCATTAGTACAATTTGTTTCTTCTTGCCCCCCACAATTGCTATAGTAACCAGAGCCTTTAACGTATTTATCTTCGAAATATCCCTGTGCTGCTTCTGGAGAAATGTTGAATTTGATTAAACAAAAGAATTAAGGCAGAGAGCAAATGCAGATGAAGAATGGAGAATTAGCCACAGAAGCTGACTAGCCCTAGATAACTTCTCTCTTGATTTAGATTACATCAACTCAAATATAGCCTGGACCTCAGTTATCTGAACACTAGTAGGAATAGGGAGTTTAGGTGTAGACCAGAAAAGGCTAACCTGTGGCCCTCCAGGTGTTGTTGGGGTACAGCCCAATAGCAGTGTGCCAAATATTTCTTCCAGTATTTTTTGTGACTATTCTCCATCAATTACTGAGAAAAGAAATTACATTTGAAAATTATCAAAGGGGAGGGAAAACTTGTGGATTTGTCATCCACATTTACTTTACTTTCGACACAGATTTTGAGGTTGTGAGTATCCTCTCTCTCATTCTATAAATCATCTCTTTGATGGTCTTCAATCTGCAGCCTTCCCAAATCCTTGGCTTCCTGTCTGGAATGTACCCTGACAGCCTACCAAGTTTTCTGCACTTTAGTTAAAGGCCATCACTAGATAAAGACTACCATGAGGCATTTTTTCATACCAGGGAGTTTGGAGAGGCAGGGAAGTTGCAGAGTGCTGGAGAAATATTTAATGGGATGGTGGGAGACACACGCAACACCCTTGGCCACCTTGCAATGATATAGTAAGCTCAATTTTGCACTCACCTATATACTAAAGAAGAAGAAGAGTTTGGATTTGATATCCCGCCTTTCACTCCCTTTAAGGAGTCTCAAAGCGGCTAACATTCTCCTTTCCCTTCCTCCCCCACAACAAACACTCTGTGAGGTGAGTGGGGCTGAGAGACTTCAAAGAAGTGTGACTAGCCCAAGGTCACCCAGCAGCTGCATGTGGAGGAGCGGAGACACGAACCCGGTTCCCCAGATTACGAGACTACCGCTCTTAACCACTACACCACACTGGCTCGCAATTCTAAAGCATGCTGGGGATGGCATAGGTTTTGGCATAGCACTACTTCTTGGATTCAAGTATTAGAATGGACCAAACCATGCAGAAAAGCAGTTCCAGACACGCATTGGTCCTGAGACTGCTGCTTGCTGGGAGAACTTGGGCCAGTCACTATGTCTCAGTCCAAAGGTAGCCAGTATTGTTCCTCCAGATGTTATCAAGCTCCAGCCAGGATAACAATGGTTGGGGCTGATGGGAGTTTAATCTGACAATATCTGGAGGGCATATGTTGGCTATTTCTGTCTCATCCTAACTTACCTCACAGGGTTGGAAAGGATAAGAACCATGTACATTACCCTGAACTCTTTGGAAGAAAGGTAGGAAGTGCAATCCTATAGGATAACATGTGCAGTTCTTCAAAATGTGGTACTTTTTGCCTTTTTGTCCCACTTTCTGCTTGTAAGGAAGGCAACAATTCTAGAAATATCTTATCTTTACTCTCTCTAGCTGACTAGTTGCGTATCTACCTCCTTGACAGTTAGATAGTAGAAGAAATAACTTTCTTTAGTGTGAACATGAAGAAAACAAGTAACTGGAAGAGAATACAACTTGGACTGGTTTAGTTTTAGCATGTAAAACAACACACTGAGTAGTTTCAGAAAAGGAATTCTAAATGGGTGTTTTCTTGAAGAAGGCCACATACATAAAAATATCCAAGAGATAAAGCAAAAACAGGAAAACAACATGACTTAAACTATCCTAGGTAACTGAAGAAGATGCTCTGCTGCATCCTAATGTTATGGGTGTCATATTTCACACACAAAAACTCCTAGGAGTATACTAAAGAAGTTAGCAATTGCTTGTAAAATAAATTTATGTTACGGATAATGGATCATTTTTTTATTGCACCTGTACAGTTGCTGAATAAATAATTTAGGAGGGAGGCAAATTATTAGATTTCTATCCCAGAGAAGCTAGAATGTATTTTGCCAAGTAACCCAGAATTCTGGGGGCTAGAAGCTTGGGAAATTAAAATAAGTGTTCAGACATAAATCTTTTCCTACTTGTTAAAAATGTGGCATTCCTCATTCAACCAGAACCTCAACTCAGGTCAGCAAGTGAAGATTTTTATTTCACTAGAACTATCTAGGAACTATCTATTTCACTGGAACTTGTCTAGGAAAAAAATACTGTACAACCAGGTACTTGTTAAACTATAGTAAGAATTTTAAAAATATGATCAGCAAGATAAATTTTGAGCCTTGGGGCAGGGAGAGAGAAAGCCACTTGTACTCGCTTTAGTCCTGCTCAAATGCTCATAACATCCACTATTAGAGGTATCTCTATCTCCCGCTCCTGCCCTGCAGAACTAACAGCAACTTCAACTACCAGACTTTTAGAAGACATCTGAAGGCAGCCCTTTGTAGGGAAGCTTTTAATGTTTGATGTATCACAGTATTTTAATATTCTTTTGGAAGCCGTCCAGAGTGGCTGGGGAAACCCAGCCAGATGGGTGGGGTATAAATAATAAATTATTATTATTATTATTATTATTATTATTATTATTATTCAATTAACTAGCACCACAGGCCTGATTCAATCACTTCCCCAACCAATGGCTGCTTAGAAGCTTTGAAGGAAGCATCAGTACCACTGATCTCCATCATCTCATCTGGTTGGGCCCTAAGATGGTAAGGGGTAAGTCTTATATACATTTTTTACACAAATTTCAGAACGATAGATACCACAACAGAATTCACTATTGATTTTTTTGCTGTTGTTCCATAACTTTTCCATTTTCCTTTCCACATGAGCCACAATTATTTGACATTCTTCCTTGGGAATAAAGGAATAATTCTACCATTCCTTGGTAGCTCTGAGTTTTTAATGCTAGGCAGCCTTGTGCCAAGAGCAGTACTGGGGGTTCCCCTTACAGTAAACCACATGAAAGCTAGAGATCTAGCTTAATCTAGGCCCTACTTGCTTTGCGTGCTATTCCACTGTTAATGTAGTACAGGTGGATAGTGTCATTATAGGATTTAGCCACTAGGTGGCAACTGGACACACACACACACACACACACACACACACACACACACTGTGTGTGTGTGCCAGAAGTTTTCTGTTGCTGTTCTTTTTGGAGGGAGACAAAACTTGCCTAGTTTTTCTTCTTTCTGGTATGTGCATTAACCTTCCATGACAAGGCAACAAAACTTTTCTTGAGCAACAACTGCTACAGTTATGTCACAGGGTGTGGTGGTCAGTAATCACACGGTCCAAAGTTGGACTTAACACTTGAAGAGCAAAAACACAATCTCCACAGACTTTTCTGAGTGCCAGGCCTAATGAGCAGCAACTTATTCCGGGTGGGTCTTCTTCCAGGAAATCAGTTGCCAAGACTAAAGGTCCCCACCTTCCCTGTCTATGTCTCCTCCTCTCCAGAGCTTTCCCGAAGCAATTGGAGACTGTATGTCTGTGTACAGCCAAACTCTCCTTGACCTTTTCATGCCTCTCCTGGTTCTGGGAGGGAGCTTGTCACAGCAGCAGGAGGAAACAACCATGACTTTTCACCAGCCTGACTTATCTCTGCCTCTAATTTCAATTTGACCTCACTAACTTCAGCTTCCAATTCTTGACCTCTCTGCCACAGACTCTCCCTGCTCACTAAGCCCTGTTTCTGCTTCTGCTTCTGACATATCCTCTTTCCAGTCTTCTCCCTCTGACCTCTCATCACTGTCCCACCATCACTCCCTGGGCTCTGAGCTTTCTTGCCACAGCTGGTTCCTCCCACCATTCCTTTGTGTCCAACCAACCCATGACAATTTGAGGGAAAGAAAGTATCAGTTTGCCTGGTTGCAAATCATGCATTCAAAGACACTGATTTTAATGGGACACTTTCTTTCTGGATTACATCCTGGAGTACACAGCACAGGTTGATGTTATAGATTCAAGAACAACAGCAATTGAGAAAGCAATGCAGCAATGCAGAAGGGTAGCATAGACATTTTAGAAATAAACAAGTAACAAAATGTCCATGAGTTCACTTTCTCTCTATGAACAGTTTTTAAGAAGACAGCTTGATTCGATTATAAAACCAGAAGACTGACTCAACCCACAAAGAAGGAAGTGATGCCATGCCAACTTAGTTCCTGAAACATACTGTAGCTCTGTTTCATTTTTACATTTCTCTCTATAGCAGGGGTCAGCAAACTTTTTCAGCAGGGGGCCTCAGACCTTGTGGGGGGCTGGACTAAAAAATAGTGAACAAATTCCTATGCCCCACAAATAACCCAGAGATGCATTTTAAATAAAAGCACACATTCTACTCATGTAAAAACACCAGGCAGGCCCCACAAATAACCCAGAGATGCATTTTAAATAAAAGGACACATTCTACTCATGTAAAAACACGCTGATTCCCGAACTGTCCGCAGGCCGGATTTAGAAGGCGATTGGGCCAGATTCGGCCGCCGGGCCTTAGGTTGCCTACCCATGCTCTATAGAGCCTGAACTGAACACACACTAAAACCTAACTCCCACCCTATTAATCAACTTCAGTTTGATTAGGGTCAATGATCAGAATGAGCAGAAATGTAATGAACATACAAAGGCAATAAATTTATTTCAGAGGCTATGGAAAATGAACTTGCTCATGTGAACTTCCAAGTACCTGAAGTCTTTTTAAAACCAGGTTGATTGCTTGCACATTCAACCTCACTTAAAAAAAATTGTGTTGACATTTACCAAGACTTAGGTTTGACGCAGATAAACTACAAAACTTCCTGAACACCAATGATAGTTGCCTATATAATTTTGCTACATTTCAACAAATAACGGTACTTGACCTAAGCATAATACAAATGGCAATAGATACAATCACATGTCTATTGACTTTTGCCTTATTAGAATTTGAAACAAAGATGATAAATAATTCACACACTATCCCTTTGTTAAATCTGAACAGGTCCTAATACCCAGTCTCTTCTGATTCCATGCATCACCGGCAAATATCACACACATCAGTTGTTTGTTGTCTTTGCTTCGTTTTATTTCCGTTGACAACTTAGGCAGAAGTAAACGGTTTCATGATTGCAAGGAAGACTCGTGTCAATTACGTAGACAGACCTGCACTATAATTTAGAAGAGTTAAATGCCAGGTTCGTTTTACAAAGTAGAAGGAGAAGATTGGAGTAACATTTTTTTGTGTACTAAATTACAAAAAGCAATTTTTGTGACAATTTTATGGGGAAAGAAACATTTGTAACTAAGGCTGGAAAGTTATAAACCACAGTTAAGGGAAAGCAAAAGCTTCCAAATTCCTTTTCTTAGGCATGTGGGAAGCCACAAAGAGGAGAAGGAATAGCTTAGAAGCACAGGAAGAGGCTAGGCTCATTTATGTAATGTTAAACAAGGATTTAGCCGTACACCTGAAAGCGGCCTCTGCCTATTTATGAGGGTATGCTGAATGTGCCTCAGAGGTTGTTTTGGAGTGGTACTCTGCTAGTTTTTCTTTTGTGGCAGCTGGATGAGTCCCTCTTTGTATCACTTTTGATGGCAGCAAATGGCATTTTAACATGAAGTATAATTGGTTATGGTTGATCGATGCGACCTTCAGTTGGTACTGTTTTGTCTCTTTGGTGAGTCATAGTTTTTACGCAGCTTTAATAGACTGTTTTTTCATTGTTCTGTTCATTTGCTCTTCATTAATCATATGTCACCTGCAGCAGCAAGGGTTGAATCTACACAGGCAGAGCAATCCTAGCTAGCTCCAGCAGTCTTGTCCCTCATGGTTGACAGCAAAGGAAAGTGGGAAGGGAATGCAGGTTGTGGGGAGGGTAGGCAGTGCCAGGCTGGCACAGTGACCGGGCCCAGATCAGACCCAATGCCAAATGGCATTAGTTTGGCATATAAGGGTTTGGACTGCAGCCTAAGTCATGCTTAGAACAAGCCCATTGAAATGGACTTCACACTTGGTAATCCTTAAACCGGTCCCTTTGAAATCAGTGGGGCCTAAGTTAGTCCCTTTGGTTTCAATGGGTTCACTCTTAAGCATGACTTAGGCTGCAATCCAACTCCCAGGTTGTTTGAAAAGACAGTTGATTAAAAAAATGTAACTTAATAAATAAGCAAACAGCCCTCTTATGTTTTATCTGTGAGAGACAGTTAACTACTTTCCCCCTTACAGACAGAGAATACATTTTTTTCTTACTCATCATGCCTTTTCTCTCATGCTTTGGCCGTCAAATTAAGGCATGGCAAAAGTGGGAAAGCAGAACCGCTACTTCTTGATGCTGATGCCAGCAGTGAGACACAGGGGGTGGCTTTTAACACAGCAGCCAAAGAGACTGTGTTCCCCGCTGGACCTACGGTGGAATGCTGGCTCCATCACTACAGCAAACTGCATCTTTCTCCTACTGTCAGTTCCTGTATGTTACTTCTTTGTTAAACTTACTTCCATGCCCTTTTCCAGAACAGGACAGCTTAGATTTAATAAAGTACACATTTTATTGCTTTATTTACTGATATAGTTATTTAAAACAGCAGCAGAGGGTTTGTGACTAACCTAAATCTTTTTTATTTCAATGGGACTTGCAGCCTGTATGTACACCATACATTTAGAGAACGTTTTCCTCCAAAAATCCTGGAAATTGTAGCTAAGGGTGCTGGGAATTATAGCTCCACGAGGGGTAAACTACAGTTTCCTTGATTCTAGGGGGTGGGAGGTGTGCTTTAAATGGAGCCATAGTCAGGTCTGCAGCCCATCTACTCAGAATTAAGTCCCGTTGGATTCAGTAGGGCTTACTCCCAGGGAGGTGGGGTTAGGAGAACTACAGCCTTGGTCGAGACTTTTGCTGGATCGTTACCCTCAACTTATATATCCTAGCAGTATTTTAAAGATTTGCCTTTCGCACGGGGAGAAAGGTGGCGCTATTGAGTATTTCCAGATCATCTGTTGCAAGAAACAAACAACCACAACCATGCCTTTAGGTCTCATTTATCCTCCCAGCTTCTTCTTCCATCTTTTCTGACTCACATTTATCTGGAAAAGTGACAAATGATCACTGAACTTTCAACTCCCAGACAAAAATAATAAAAGCAACAACCAAAGATTCCGGAACAACACTGCATTCTTTCCCAAGCCCATCAAAACGCCCATGGCCGTCAGTTTTCTCTGCGGGTGTTCCGTTCAAATCTCAGATCAGCATTTTGGAAGCAGGGAGGGGAGAGAATAACGGCGAGGTCTTTCAACTCAGGATTAGAAAGAAGACTTTTTCCTCCAGGCACAGGACACTATCAGACCCGGCTGAATGGTGCAAGCCAAATAACTCCGCGGAACAGCCTGCAAAGGAGCTGGAAAGAATAGCGGAGCCAAACTTTCCGAGTTAACTTTGTGCTGTCTGCGCCACTGTCCAAGCTGTTGACACGCCGCTTTAAAAACAAAAAAAGGGTGAATCAAAGAGCAGCCAATGAAACGGGAACCCACCCTTTCCTCTCTCTCTCTTTGGGGAGAGACTTTTAAGACGTGATTCAACTCTCCCTGTTGCAAAGCAAGCTCGGTCGCCTTAGCTCGAAAGTGCTGCAGTTGAGACGCGCTTCCTCCACCGTCTTATTTCAAGCCTATTTCAAGCACGCTTCTCCCCTGGGAACTGTAGCTTGGTGGGAATTGTAGCTCGGCGTGGGGGGAAACTACAGTTCCCAACATTCTTTCCCCCCGAGGGGGGCGCTTTAAATGCACGGAATGTACACGTGTAGACACACACACACACACACAATCCTCCTTACTCACCCATCTCCCCATCTTCTTCTTCCTCTCCCTCTTCTTCCTCGTCATCTTCCTCCAGCTCCAGCAACACACCCTCCTTCTCCGCATTCATCTCCCCAGAAGTCCGTCGCTGCTGCTGCTGCTGCTGCTGCTGCTGCATTCCTCCTTTCCTGCAGATAATACGGAATAATCTCCAGGAGGAGGCTGGCAGAGGGAAAGCAGCCCCGGGGCTCCCGCGACCAGAGAGCCCGCCTTCCCCTCTCCGAGAGCCGCGGGGAAAGGAGAAAGGCGGGGCGGCCTGAGCCAGAGCAGCGGGCTGGGCTGAAGGCGCCGCCCTCTTGGCAGCCCGCCCGGACGGAGAGAAAGAGACGGGAAAGCGAGAGGGGAGTTTCCTCCCGTTGCCACAGAGACGAGGCTGGGGGGACAGGCTTCGTGGGTCCCAGCAAGTTACGGTAGCTCAGCCAGGGGGCTCGTCGAGCCCGAAGCAGCAGCCAGCAACCTGCTCGAAAGGGGTGGCTCTCGCTCTCTTCCCAATAGGACCTTTTTTAAAAAAAAATAAATATAAAATATAACTTTATTGAATAATACAATCAAATTTCCAGACATATCTGCAAAAACACAATTGTTTACTTATTTGCCACACATAAACTGTGAAAGAAGATAAAGAGTAAGAAGAAACGAAAAAGGAAAAGAAAAAAGGAAAGAAAGAAAGAAAATGCTGTTTTCCATAAACAGTAATTCCAAAATTACACTTGCACACATTGTAAAATACAAATCTTAATTAAAATATCTTAAAAGACTTCCACCGCCTAAACCACACTTCTTTTGTTATTTAATTCTCCTTTACCTCTGTTCTTCACTTCCATCCCTTTGGATCCCTTCGGATCTTCCATAATCCATTAAATTCTCTATATTCTTTATAGTTCAGTAGGACCTTTCGCCTTGGAAGGGACCCTGAGGATCAGATTCAGGGTTTCCCAAGCTTGGGTCACCAGCTGTTTTTTGGGGACTTTAATTCCCATCACCCTGACAGTGGGTCCCCTCTAGCTAGGGATGATGGGAGTTGTAGTCCAACAGCAGCTGGAGACCCAAGGTCGGGAAACCCCTGGATTCTCGTCCAACTCACTACAATGCAGGAAAAGGCAGCCCCCCCTAAATATAAGTATATCTGAGGATCACTATTTGAACTTCCGCCCTACTGTTACACAAAACGCGCTGTTCTGCTTTGCTCCCAACCAGCTGCCTTCTAAAGAAGAGCCATTTCTGAAGAAATTCTTTGTGAGGGGGAAACTAGAAGTGCACAGAGTTGTCTACAAAAAACAGGCACATTATAGCTGCACACATGCACGTTATTATTTTCCCAAAAATCCTAGTAGCTGAGGTTTGCACCTAACAAAGCTGCAGTTCCCAGCACCCTCCACAAACTACAGTTCCCAAGGGTCATCTAGTCCAACCCCCTGCAATGTTTTAAAATGTATGGTATGTACACAAAAGTCGATGCTGACTCTGGAGCGGTTGGTGTTGATTCTTTACCGCTGCTGATTTTTGCAGCTTTGGGTGTTAGGTTGCTTTTACTGTCCCTCTCTGTGTGTGTCTTATTTCTATTACATATTTGATATTGCGATCTGTCCTGGAGGGTATAAAAACTACGTATCTAATAAACATATGAATACCATGCTGTGTGTTACATGGTGCCTGCTTTGGCAGGGGGTAGACATTGCTGGAGGCAAAATGTGTCCAGTCTTCACCCTGAAAATGTAACATTAGATTCTAGAGAGTCTGTAGAACAGAACAGAGCAGCCGAACCCCGGGGAATGGCGACTTCAGCAAGTCATGGTAGCAAAAATTAAGCAACAAAGGGACATAAGGACTGATTGTGAATCCTACTGAGTTCACGGAAAATCAAAAAAGCATTTTTGTTAATCGTTTTCCACTGGATAAAGCATGATTTCCAAGAGACTGATGAAAAAAACATTCCTGTGACTGGGCCACATTTCCCAGTGTCAGAAACTGATTCCCAGTATTTTCATTGGCACTGCAGCGATGTATTAGAGGAAATTAAAATGACTGTGTATAGAAAAACGGTGCGAAGCAGCCATAACCCAATTTAGCATTGTTTCCAGTTGTGTATAACCCTCCAAGGACTTGTTAATTTTCATGCCTCTGTGCAAGTTCCAGTATGAAATGACGACAGTCTCTTTTGCCCTCTACTGAACTGAACTGGTAATAACAACTGACAATAAAATTTGCTGCTGATCATATAGGGAGAATGCTGAACCAACGTGTACTGTAAAGGTGCATTGCAGGATTCATGCTTTCATCATGGTGTGTGTGTGTATACATCCTATAATTCCAGTTGTATGCTAACACAGCCATAGGGCCAACCCAACGTATTTTGTTGCCTGAGGTGAAGGACAAGACCACACCCTGCAAGCCCATCAACAGAAACAGACTAAACTGGCAGCTGAATCTTAGTTCAGCACTGGTGGAAGGACAGCAGCCTTACTGCACCTAAAGTTAGCAAGGGGTTGCAAGGCACACACAGCTCTGCCCTCTACCACCTTCCTGCCTCTGCCTGCCTCCCAGCATCTTCAGCCTGAAGCAGCTGTCTCACCATGCCTAGCAGCAGAGCCGGCCCTCTGCAGCCAACTAAGGACCTTTTCTGACACTGCACGGGAGCAATGTCCTCAAACCCAACAAGCACCCGACATCCACTTAAAACACTGACCTTCTAAATAAATGCAATCATTTTTATAGATAATAGGCCTTGCAGAGTCACACCCATCTAACCCAGGGAGCACCTAACCCAGATCCGGCCCTGAAATAAACTAGGGGCAGAAATAATGTTTATTTAGGGGTTGGTTGTTGTTTTTTAAATAAATAAACATATAGTCAGGCAGGAGAAGGAGGAGGTGATGTGGGCAGATGATCACCACCAGCAGAGTTTCAATCCTGTGGGGTGCTGCTTAGCAAGGAAAGGTGATTGGGAAACAGCACCCTGCAGAACTGAATCCCGAGGGCCAAAGTGTGTGTTCCTTCACAAGTATCTTCAAGTAGCTTGACGTGCCGGTATACCAGTCAAAGCTCCGCAGGCCCCTGACACAACAGGTACTGCACAATGTGAAAGGAATATTATAAAATGGGTAAGGTAAAGGTAAAGGTGAGGGACGTGGGTGGCACTGTAGTTTAAACCACTGTGCCGCTTGGACTTGCTGATCGGAAGGTCAGTGGTTCGAGGCCCCGAGATGGGGTGAGCCTCCATTGTTCGGTCCTAGTTCCTGCCAACCTAGCAGTTTGAAAGCACACAGTGCAAGTAGATAAATAGGTACCATTCCGGCGGGAAGGTAAATTGTGTTTCCATGTGCTGCTCTGGCTTCACCAGAAGCGGCTTAGTCATGCTGGCCACATGACCCAGAAACTGTCTGCAGAAGCGGACAAATGCCGGCTCCCTCAGTCTGTAAAGTGAGATGAGTGCCGCAACCCCAGAATCGTTCGCGACTTGACTTAACTGTCAGGGGTCCCTTTACCTTTACCTTCTTAAAAGGTAAAGGTAAAGGACCCCATAACGGTTAATCCAGTCAAAGGCGACTATGGGGTTGCGGCACTCATCTCACTTTCAGGCTGAGGCAGCCGGTGTTTGTTCACAGACAGCTTTCTGGGTCATGTGGCCAGCATGACTAAACCACTTCTGGTGCAACAGAACACCATGATGGAAACCAGGGCACACAGAAACACCATTTACTGTATTTTTTGCTCTATAAGACTCACTTTTTCCCTTCTAAAAAGTAAGGGGAAATGTGTGTGCATCTTATGGAGCAAATACAGGCTGCACAGCTATCCCAGAAGCCAGAACAGCAAGAGGGATTGCTGCTTTCACTGCACAGCAATCCCTCTTGCTGTTCTGGCTTCTGAGATTCAGAATATTTTTTTTTCTTGTTTTCCTCCTCCAAAAACTAGGTGCGTCTTGTGGTCTGGTGCGTCTTATAGAGCGAAAAATACGGTACCTTCCTGCCACAGCTTTACCCATTTACTCTACTTGCACTGGCATGCTTTCAACTGCTAGTTTGGCAGGAGCAGGGACCAAGCAATGGGAGCTCACCCTGTCACTGGGATTTGAACTACTGACCTTCTGATCAGCAAGCCCAAGAGGCTCAGTGGTTTAGACCACAGCGCCACCCATGTACCTATTAGAAAATGGGGCAGCAATACTAGCAGGATAACAGGGAAACTAATGCAATATGCCCTATGTCTAAATGCAACCCAGCCAGATGGGCAGAATATAAATAATACAATTATTAGTAGTATTAAATGTAACAAATGGATGGTCACTTAAAGAAACTGTGCCCCAGCAACTTTGTCACCAACCTGTAGTAGACAGAACTGTGAAAAGCTGGGATATAAATATTGTGAATCAATAAAACCATCCTGCCAGGATGTTGACCTGAATATTTCAACTTTTGGGTGGTTGCTGCAGCCCTGCTTCACCTGAGTGCAAATGTGTTTCCTCTGCCTTGCATTTAACTTTTGTCACCGTTCTTCCCTTTGGCTATCAGCCAGCGAATCACCTAGGAAACCCAAGGACTGGTTGCCATGGGCACTCTGCTAAGCATCTGTTCCCTTCCTTGCACAGCACATCAGCACAGGAGGGGAAGGAGGGTTTTTCCAAAGGATCGTGGTACTGAAAGGATAGGTCTTGTCCTCATTTAGCCCACTCAACTTTCTGCAAAACTGGCAGCGTCGTCGTCACACAACAAACACGTATGCCATAGAACTCGCTGTGCTGCGACAACGGAGTTCTAGGAATGTTTTGACCTTACATAACTTGATGAGGCGCTGCCCATAGTTCAGTACAAACTGCTAACAGTGAGCCAAAGAGAGAAAAACTGGGAAATCCTGTTCCTTTCTACATACTGATGATTACACAGCTAGTAGTATAGACAAGGCCCATGTAAGCAAGTCTGCCTTTCTGTACTGTGAAGCTGTATTTTGATCCTACTGAAGGTTATAAGAAATAGGGCAAGGTGATGCATGTGTTTGGAGGCAAATTTTAACTCATGTTTTCAGGCAATGCCATTTCTTCCCGTTCTTAGTGCTGAGAGCATGTAAACCCTGTTGTTCCATCTGCCCAGTGTGTTTTCCCCTTAACTGCAACATCTGAGCATTTTTCAGTAATTGCAATCCATCATTTGGCCACAGGAGGGCATATTTATACAACCTTTAACTAAGGAAACATTTTTCTAACCATAAATAAAAAACCTTAACCTTTGCTTCTCAGAAATACCAGCATGGGCCTTACAAAATATTGAGGTCATATTAAGGAACATTTTCCCAGGCTGGATTTCTTTTTTTTTTCAGACATGCTCCATTGGTTTGCTAGCATGTTTCATCAATGTCCAATTCCTCCAAATGAAAGAAATCAAAATTCCTCACATGAGGAGACGAGATGAGTAAAACCCAGCCTGCATGTTTCTTTTATGACTTTTTCCCAAGTAAAAAATGGGGAAAAACACTACATAAACAGAAAACAACCCCTCAAAAACCATTTCTCTGAGAGTACTACAATCATAAAACACATTTATAAAATGCTTGATGCTTTTTCTGTAGAAATGTCAATATATTATTTGAAGCGTGTCTTAAAGTTTCAATTTACATTTCCCCCTGTGTGCCCTGACAACAAAAGCCCCCACTAAATAGAATGCTTCACCAGACAGAAAATCATTCCCTATAGAAGCTAGAAAAATTGCACCAATTATCCATCTGATGGGAGTAGGGTGCCAGGTCAAACACTGCTGGAAATAACGACTTCTAGTCTAAAATCCCTGCCTTTGAAACCTGACATTTTGGAATAGGATTGCACTTAGTTACTATTCAGTGATGAAAGCAAGCCATTTTCTGCCCTTTCGTTAATTCACATATTATAGAACCGAGTTCCACCATTTACTGCAGATTCCAGGGTTGATTCCCAGTGAACTCTCGTTTGGTTTAATGCTCAGCTTTTGTATAGCACTTTCAAGCACTTCGCATGCATTATCTAGGTGTGATTCTTACAACAACTCTACAAGGCAGATTTGGGATTATTTCCCCAGGGAATGAGGCTGAGAGACTGTGCCTTGCCTAAGGCAGCTAGTGATTTTGTTTCAGAGGAAAGATTTGAACCAGGGACTTCCAGGGAGCAGCAGTTTCTTAGCAACCAAACAGCACCACCTCTTCCTTGGCAGCTATGTGGCAACCATGTCACCCCAATTAAAAAGATCTTCTGCCATCCATGCCCAAGGTACATGCTAACAATCACTTGACCAATGCAAACTTTTTGGCTATCAGTACTATACAGGCTAGGTGATGATGCCTAGACATCACCTTGCCAACAAAGGTCCGTATAGTTAAAGCTATGGTTTTCCCAGTAGTGATGTATGGAAATGAAAGCTGGACCATAAAGAAGGCTGATTGCCGAAGAATTGATGCTTTTGAATTATGGTGCTGGAGGAGACTCTTGAGAGTCCCATGGACTGCAAGAAGATCAAACCTATCCATTCTGAAGGAAATCAGCCCTGAGTGCTCACTGGAAGGACAGATCCTGAAGCTGAGGCTCCAATACTTTGGCCACCTCATGAGAAGAGAAGACTCCCTGGAAAAGACCCTGATGTTGGGAAAGATGGAGGGCACAAGGAGAAGGGGACGACAGAGGATGAGATGGTTGGACAGTGTTCTCAAAGCTACCAGCATGAGTTTGACCAAACTGCGGGAGGCAGTGGAGGACAGGAGTGCCTGGCGTGCTCTGGTCCATGGGGTCACGAAGAGTCGGACATGACTAAACGACTAAACAACAACAACTATGCAGGCTAGCTAACTACCCTCCATTGTTATATTTCCTCCTGGGGCTTTGTCAAATGGGCCAACAATTTTTGTAGCTCAGCTACAAACTTCAGGTCACCTTGTTCACCACGGCATCCTGGAGGCAGTCATGTTTTGGTTTGTGGCCTGAAACAGTAGCTGCTACCACCTAAGCTGCATCTGCAATGGGCTAAAAACCCTATGTTCTAGGAACAAGCTTGGTTTGATTTAAGAAGCAATGCTGTGATCCTAATGCAAATTTGTACAACTCCTAGCTTGGAAGGTTTCATTTCGCTCTTACTAGAACTGACATATACACAGTAACACCAAACAAACAGATGTAGAAAATCCCAGGTATTTGATTATCTACCAAGCTTTGCGGATGGTGATGAGATCAGAAACTGGAATATTTGTACAGCTGTATGTATACAGCTGTTTTCTTCACAAATCAAGATGGCAACCAAAGCCTATTTATTCCTGTATTGCAGGAAGATGGTCTAGACAACTCTTGTGGTCCCTTCCAACTATACAATTCTGTGATTCTGTACAGTCAAATATTTCAGCACTAAAGCTTTAAATTGCAATCGGATTGTTCACTCCTACCTGAATTTATGTTTCAGGTGTTGGAGGAGGCCTTATGTGGGCCAAATCTTATGCAACTGTCTATGCTTATATAAGGGATGTGGGTGGCGCTGTGCGTTAAACCACAGAGCCTAGGACTTGCCGATCAGAAGGTCGGCGATTCAAATCCCCATGACAGGGTGAGCTCCCATTGCTCAGTCCCTGCTCCTGCCAACCTAGCAGTTTGAAAGCACGCCAAAGTGCAAGTCCAGCGGGAAGGTAAACAGCGTTTTTGTGTGCTGCTCTGGTTCTCCAGAAGCGGCTTAGTCATGCTGGCCACATGACCCGGAAGCTGTACACCGGCTCCCTTGGCCAATAAAGCGAGATGAGCGCTGCAACCCCAGAGTCAGCCATGACTGGACATAATGGTCAGGGGTCCCTTTACCTTTATGGTTATATAAATTCTTACTTTCTTTTTAAAAGCTTTTGCCCTGATTTTATAGTAGATATTAAAAAAGACAGTTCAGCATCAGGACACACAAATTCAATGAAGAGACATTCAATTAAACAGAAATCAATGGCTATGATCCAGACTTCAGAAAATCCAAGTAGTCCAGGTATGGAAGGCCTCCATGCCAGACTATCCAATAGGGTTTGTGTGTGTGTATGTGTGGCTCATTTGCACAATACATTTAACATAGGAACACACAATTATGGCTTCCCCAGTAAATCTTGGTAACTGAAGGTGCTGAGAATTGTTAGGAAACCCCTATTTTCTTCACAAAGCTATACCGTATTTTTCGCTCTATAACACGCACCTGACCATAACACGCACATAGTTTTTAGAGGAGGAAAACAAGAAAAAAATATTCTAAATGAAACAGTGGATATATGATTTTTGTGGTTCATGCTGTGGTCACAGACATGTGATCTGACGGTGAGTTTGGGGTAGCCCAATGCAAAAATCCTGAGGATCCATGTGGATCCATGCTTTGTAACCACGTTTTTGCGCCATTGCGACCCCATGAAACAGTGGGTGCGTGTGTGTTTTGGTGCAGGCTGTAGCCATGGATATGCTATGTGATCTGATGGTGAATTTGGGGTGACCTAGTGCAAAAATCCTGAGGATCCATGTGGATCCGTGCTTTGTAACCATGTTTTAAGTGGGGAGGGAAGGAAAAGAACTCAAGGGACAAGGAGCTCGCGTGGGGGGTGTGGAGAAGGATGCTGCTGATAATGCAGGAGAGGCTCCTCTCCAGCTTTGCTCCTTTAGAACAAGCAGGCTCTGCGTCTCTCCCTCCTCCCCGGCAAGGAAACCATGATAGTAACCACTCTGAGACAAATCAAGAAAAATTGCGACCAACACTCTCCCCCAACAAGCGCAGTGAGGTCAAAACACACACACACGCAGAGAGGGAACTGGCCCTAAAGTCGCAGGGCGCTGGGGGAGTGAACGGGAAGCAAGAGAAGGAGAAGGAGCCCTCACACACACAGAGACACACAGAGTGTCAATTCTAAAGTCGGAGGGACAGCGCAGGGAGAGTGACGGGAAGCAGGAGGAGGAGAAGGAGCCCTCTCTCTCTCTCACACACACACAGAGTGTCAATTCTAAAGTCGGAGGGACAGCGCAGGGAGAGTGAAGGGAAGCAGGAGGAGGAGAAGGAGCCCTCTCTCTCACACACACAGACACAGAGTGTCAATTCTAAAGTCGGAGGGAGAGTGCAGGGGCGCAGGGAGAGCGAAGGGGAAGCAGGAGGAGGAGAACTATAGCTCAAGCACACACACACACAGCCCCTACAGTGGCTAATCCAAAATCGGACAGCAAAAAACTGCAGGCAGGGACAGAGAGTACGGTTTTTTTTAAAAGCAGCCAACCCCGCTCTGCTTCTCTCCCTCCTCCCGGCTAGGCTGGCTGAAAAGCTTCGCTGCTACTTAGCAGCTCTGTGGGGAGTGCATCTCACTTAACCTTTCAGATCCCTTGCAGTGATCATGTTCCATATAACTGGCTCCCTCCTGTGCTTTGACATTTAATGTGCTCCCCCACCATGCTTCCATATTTATTTATTACTTGTAAAGTGTTTATAGAATTTCTTTTTATTTAAATATTTATAGGCCGCAAGGCGGCGTACAACATACAAAATTGCAATAAGACGATAAAAGTGAGGGCTGCGTACACACCATACATTTGAAGGACATTTTTTTTGCCTGCCCACAAAGAATCCTGGGAACTTTAGTTTAAGGGTGTTGGGAATTGTAGCTCTGTGTGTTCGCAGCCAAAGATTATGGCCGACAGTCCTCATGCACAGACAAAAGGCTGCTTATCTTTCACCTTATCAGTTTCAGATGATAAGAGGAGAGGAAACTTCAAAGGTGTACAGGAATCAAGAGTTATACATACTAAAGTCCTCTGAAATTCAGTGAGGTCTAGACAACTCTTGTGGTCCCTTCCAACTATACAATTCTGTGATTCTGTACAGTCAAATATTTCAGCACTAAAGCTTTAAATTGCAATCGGATTGTTCACTCCTACCTGAATTTATGTTTCAGGTGTTGGAGGAGGCCTTATGTGGGCCAAATCTTATGCAACTGTCTATGCTTATATAAGGGATGTGGGTGGCGCTGTGCGTTAAACCACAGAGCCTAGGACTTGCCGATCAGAAGGTCGGCGATTCAAATCCCCATGACAGGGTGAGCTCCCATTGCTCAGTCCCTGCTCCTGCCAACCTAGCAGTTTGAAAGCACGCCAAAGTGCAAGTCCAGCGGGAAGGTAAACAGCGTTTTTGTGTGCTGCTCTGGTTCTCCAGAAGCGGCTTAGTCATGCTGGCCACATGACCCGGAAGCTGTACACCGGCTCCCTTGGCCAATAAAGCGAGATGAGCGCTGCAACCCCAGAGTCAGCCATGACTGGACATAATGGTCAGGGGTCCCTTTACCTTTATGGTTATATAAATTCTTACTTTCTTTTTAAAAGCTTTTGCCCTGATTTTATAGTAGATATTAAAAAAGACAGTTCAGCATCAGGACACACAAATTCAATGAAGAGACATTCAATTAAACAGAAATCAATGGCTATGATCCAGACTTCAGAAAATCCAAGTAGTCCAGGTATGGAAGGCCTCCATGCCAGACTATCCAATAGGGTTTGTGTGTGTGTATGTGTGGCTCATTTGCACAATACATTTAACATAGGAACACACAATTATGGCTTCCCCAGTAAATCTTGGTAACTGAAGGTGCTGAGAATTGTTAGGAAACCCCTATTTTCTTCACAAAGCTATACCGTATTTTTCGCTCTATAACACGCACCTGACCATAACACGCACATAGTTTTTAGAGGAGGAAAACAAGAAAAAAATATTCTAAATGAAACAGTGGATATATGATTTTTGTGGTTCATGCTGTGGTCACAGACATGTGATCTGACGGTGAGTTTGGGGTAGCCCAATGCAAAAATCCTGAGGATCCATGTGGATCCATGCTTTGTAACCACGTTTTTGCGCCATTGCGACCCCATGAAACAGTGGGTGCGTGTGTGTTTTGGTGCAGGCTGTAGCCATGGATATGCTATGTGATCTGATGGTGAATTTGGGGTGACCTAGTGCAAAAATCCTGAGGATCCATGTGGATCCGTGCTTTGTAACCATGTTTTAAGTGGGGAGGGAAGGAAAAGAACTCAAGGGACAAGGAGCTCGCGTGGGGGGTGTGGAGAAGGATGCTGCTGATAATGCAGGAGAGGCTCCTCTCCAGCTTTGCTCCTTTAGAACAAGCAGGCTCTGCGTCTCTCCCTCCTCCCCGGCAAGGAAACCATGATAGTAACCACTCTGAGACAAATCAAGAAAAATTGCGACCAACACTCTCCCCCAACAAGCGCAGTGAGGTCAAAACACACACACACGCAGAGAGGGAACTGGCCCTAAAGTCGCAGGGCGCTGGGGGAGTGAACGGGAAGCAAGAGAAGGAGAAGGAGCCCTCACACACACAGAGACACACAGAGTGTCAATTCTAAAGTCGGAGGGACAGCGCAGGGAGAGTGACGGGAAGCAGGAGGAGGAGAAGGAGCCCTCTCTCTCTCTCACACACACACAGAGTGTCAATTCTAAAGTCGGAGGGACAGCGCAGGGAGAGTGAAGGGAAGCAGGAGGAGGAGAAGGAGCCCTCTCTCTCACACACACAGACACAGAGTGTCAATTCTAAAGTCGGAGGGAGAGTGCAGGGGCGCAGGGAGAGCGAAGGGGAAGCAGGAGGAGGAGAACTATAGCTCAAGCACACACACACACAGCCCCTACAGTGGCTAATCCAAAATCGGACAGCAAAAAACTGCAGGCAGGGACAGAGAGTACGGTTTTTTTTAAAAGCAGCCAACCCCGCTCTGCTTCTCTCCCTCCTCCCGGCTAGGCTGGCTGAAAAGCTTCGCTGCTACTTAGCAGCTCTGTGGGGAGGAGAGAGGAACATAGAGGACGGGTTTTTTTAAAGCAGCCAAGCCCGCTCTGCTTCTCTCCCTCCTCCCCAGCTCGGCTCGCTGACAGGAGCCGCTTACACCTGCTTTGCTGTTTCAAAGCAAGCCACGGACTGCTCACAACTGCAGCAGATTCCCCCGCCATCTGTAGGCATTCGCTCCATAACACGCACAGACATTTCCCCTTACTTTCTAGGAGGAAAAATCTGCGTGTTATGGAGCGAAATTTACGGTAATTCCCAAAGTTTCCTGGGAAGAGACATTGACTGTGAAACAAACTCTGAGAATTGTATTTCTGTGGGGGAAGCAGGGGTGTCTCCTAACAACTCTTAGCTCCTTTAACAAACCACAGTTTTCAGGATTAATTGGCTTCAAAATAACAGCAAAGCGAAATAACTCCCATCAGGCCCAGCAAGGATGGCCAATGACCAGGGTTGATGGAAAGCCTTAGTTCAACATCTGGAGTGCCAAAGTTTCCCCACACTTTATCTATATGATTTAGATAAGAATTTGGAGAAGGAAGAGGATGAAATATGATCATTTTACTGCTATTGTTGAAATTGTGCTTTCTTTTTTTTACCTTTGAGTTATTTGTATCTCTCCCCCCCCCCTTTTAAAAATTTTATTTATACTTTTCAGGTTTATACATTTCTTGGACATTTCAAAACTTGACTTCCTTCCCCCTCTTTCTGCGGTTCCTTAAATTCATTTTTAATATCATCTGCATATCCTAATTAACTTAATTTGCTCATTTGTTCATCTTCTTTAAATATATACTCTTATGAAACTGCAGGTTATTACAATAATCCTGCCAATGTTTTTATCTGTAAATATTGAATAAACCAATTCCATTCTTTTTTAAAAAGTTTGTTATCTTGATTTCTTATTCTTCCGGTAAGTTTTGCCATATCTGCATGTTCCATAAGTTTTTGTATCCATTCTTCCTTTGTTGGGACTTCTTCTTTCCATTTTTCGGCAAGTAACATTCTTGCCACTGTCATTGCACACATGAATAAGTTTCTATACAGTTTGAGTTATTTGTATCTTTTATTCTTTTAACTTTCTTATGTCAGTTGGTTAGAAAGTTAGAAATATTTTCAAAAAATAAATGCATACATATTTTTATTTGGAAAATTTAACTAGTAACAATTTGGCTTAAGTTCAAAGGCAAGAAACCATGTACTCTTGGGCAATAATTTTCTGACGCTTATCTACTCCATGATGTCTCGCCCAACATTTTTCACACTTGTGCTTTTTCAACATTAAAAGTCTTGAGCAGTAATTGGATTTAGCATATTTTTAAAAGATGAGGGAAAGGTCAATCGACAGCAAGCTTGTTTCCTTTTGATATTAGTCTGGCACATGAGCTAGCTATCAGTGTCAAAAGGGGTGAGATGTAAACGCGCAGAATGTCAGACAAATGCAGAACTCACATACTCCTTCCTTTCATTCACTTGGATGAAACAGTTACATAACATAGTTTTACAGCCACTAGAAAAAAAAAGCCAGATGGCAGCGATTAATCTTTGTTTGTCATGATGCACCTTGGGTGAAACCTATTGCTCATTAAGTGCTTGCAGGGAAATGTCACTGCAAAGAGTCACACAATGTGCTAATTGTATGATCTTGTTTCATAAACAACAACATGAATATACAGTGGTACCTCTGGTTGCGAACGGGATCTGTTCCGGACGCCCGATCACAACATGAAAAGAGCACAACCCGCAGCGGTGTGTCTGCGCACATGCGGGTTGTGATTTGCCGCTTCTGCGCATGTGCGTGACGTCATTTTGCGCTTCTGCGCATGCGCGAGTGGCGAAACCTGGAAGTAACCCTTTCCAGTACTTCCGGGTTGCCTGGGACGTAACTTGAAAGAACGTAACATGAAGCAGACGTAACATGAGGTATGACTGCATACACACACACACACACACACACACACACATCAACAGTGTGCAGAAATCAGTTTATTAATGGTGCTATCCTACACACCAGTTGGTAGAGCATGAGACTCTTAATCTCAGGGTCTTTTGCCCCACATTAGGCAAAAGATTCCAGCATTTGCAGGGGGTTGGACTAAATGACCCCCGAGGTCCCTTCCAACTTTACAGTTCTATGATCTATTTGATAATAAGCCTCACTGAATTTCAGAGGACTTTAGTATGTATAACTCTTGATTCCTGTACACCTTTGAAGTTTCCTCTCCTCTTATCATCTGAAACTGATAAGGTGAAAGATAAGCAGCCTTTTGTCTGTGCATGAGGACTGTCGGCCATAATCTTTGGCTGCGAACACACAGAGCTACAATTCCCAACACCCTTAAACTAAAGTTCCCAGGATTCTTTGTGGGCAGGCAAAAAAAATGTCCTTCAAATGTATGGTGTGTACGCAGCCCTCACTTTTATCGTCTTATTGCAATTTTGTATGTTGTACGCCGCCTTGCGGCCTATAAATATTTAAATAAAAAGAAATTCTATAAACACTTTACAAGTAATAAATAAATATGGAAGCATGGTGGGGGAGCACATTAAATGTCAAAGCACAGGAGGGAGCCAGTTATATGGAACATGATCACTGCAAGGGATCTGAAAGGTTAAGTGAGATGCACTGTGCAGCCCTAGATTTTTTGGGGGAGGTTCTTTTTTTTAAAAAGGCATTGCACCTGTTAAATATGCACAATTGGAGGGTTGGGAGAAGACATTTAATAACAAAGACAATTACTTTTTTTAAAAAAAGAACTCAATGCGGGTCCTTATAAGGCACCCACAACACAGCTGTTATGGCTGAATGAGATCAGTGTGCAAACTATATTTTTCTCTGGAACAATGCAAAGAAAAGACCCAGGGCAAAATCCTATAAAGAAAGATCCTTTCCAGAGCGTGCGTTTTGACACAGGCCTAGTGTTCTGTGGAATAGGTCTAAACAGTTAGCTCTGATTCTTTTAATTTTTTTATTTAAGCTTCCTAGCATAGCAGGCCCAGCCATGCTCTCATTCCTCTCATATGCAAATATTCTATTGTTTGAGTCCACCCCAGTGGAGGTTTTTGGTTTTGTTTTGTTTTTAACAAAGATTCCACATACACACACAACCAATTTGAAAGGGGGGGGGGACAACGACATAACTTACTATTGGCCTGATTCGTACAGAGATGGATATCGCTTACGATGTCGTGCTTGGAAGCAAACGAAGGCGCTTGTTCTTTGTGGGGAGGGCAAATTTGCCAACGTTATTTCATACCTGGGAGATTTCCAAAGTCCTGCTGTGATGACATTGATGTAGTGCTGCTACTCTGTTATCATCTGTGTATATTATCGAGTGTAACAAATACCTTATTCAGAGGATGCCCTAAACTTTGCATTTGGTGACATTCTTGCTGCTGTGTTAATATCGGGTCTATTAAGCAGCACCTCATGGTCCATTAACCTTTCTTTAGGCCTGACCCCGTGAAGTTTAGGGGTCTTGAGCACAGTGTGAAAAGGCAACGGGTTTCACTCTCACCCAAGGAGCTCATTAGGACTTTATAGAAAGACACACAAAAAAATACTCGCATAGTACCAACATTTGCAATGAGGAGCACTCACCAGACAAACAGCCTGGTGTCAGGAGGCAGCCATTGTTCTCCTTTTTCCAGCGCTGCACACCAATTTAGCAAGCTAACTAAAGGGAGTGCTCATTTGTAATCCACCATTTCATCCTTTGTCACCCAGATTCATTTACCAGCATCTCCATTGGTCCTGAAGTTCAGCTTCCTGAAATTCCCGCTTCATTCAGGAATCAAACGGGCTTAAGAGGGAATCACACCTGGCCTTTTCCAACGATGGTGTTTGGGATTTCTTTCTTTCTTTCTTTCTTTCTTTCTTTCTTTCTTTCTTTCTTTCCTGCAACGTTCCATTTGGGTAGGCTCTGAAAGTTTGTTTGCAGACTGAGAGCTGGGTTGTGACCATCTGTGCAAACCCAAACAAAATACATTTCAGTTGTTCTTGGGTAGGGGAACTTCCCAGCGGATTGTGCCCTAAGCATGTTCTGTCCCCTGCCAGAATAAGATATTTCATCCTCTTCTCTGTGAACATTAGACTTTATTTTGATTCATTAATGAAAGTCATCATGGAACCATCTGTAATTTTACTTTTCACATGGAGATGTTATAAACACACACTTCTAAACACTGCAAATTTGAAATCATTTTAGCTTAGCACTTTGTGCTTATATTGAATGATGCAAATATACCAAATACAGAATTAGATTTAGGGCCAAAAATATGCTGCTTCTTCCTCTTATTTCAGCCAAGTTGACTAAATTAGGATAAAGTAGTAACTGTAGATGAAAGCAATGTCGTTATTAAATAGTACCAAACCATTCACTGCAGCTTTAGTAAAGAGGAAAGAAAGAAGCACTCATTCACAGTTCCATCCACCAGGTCTCCTTAGTTTCTCAAGAAAATGTAACGAGTCATTGGCTTATTTCTAAAGGGAGCTGTTCTGAGGCTCAACCCCTCATGAGAATCATCCTTTCCCCCACTACCAACGTTTGCTTCTCTTCCTTTTTACAGGGTGGAATCTACACACATATAAAAACCGTTCTGAAAATGCTTTTTTAAAAGAAGCGTTTTAAAAAATACATTGAATTTTTCATAAGGCTCCCTATTCCCATGTAGAGTCACATTGTAAAAAGGTAAAGGGACCCCTGACCATTAGGTCCAGTCGTGACCGACTCTGGGGTTGCGGCGCTCATCTCGCTTTATTGGCCGAGGAAGCCGGCGTACAGCTTCCGGGTCATGTAGCCAGCATGACTAAGCCACTTCTGGCTAACCAGAGCAGTGCACGGAAACACCGTTTACCTTCCCACTGGAGTGGTACCTATTTATCTACTTGCACTTTTTGGTGTGCTTTCGAACTGCTAGGTTGGCAGGAGCAGGGACCGAGCAACGGGAGCTCACCCTGTCGTGGGGATTCGAACCGCCGACCTTCTGATCGGCAAGCCCTAGGCTCTGTGGTTTAGACCACAGCGCTACCCGCGTCCCAGAGTCACATTGTATATTGCACTTAAAACACACTTAAAATGTTTTATTTGCAGCTGTATAGCTGAGTCCCAAGAATGATTTAGAACAGAGGTGGAGTCACTGGCGGAGGAAGAGGAGTGCGGGGGGAGCACGCTGCCCCCAGCAGTGCGATCCCGGTGGGGGGCCATAGTGGCTGCACCCCCCCCCGCGCGCTGGGCACCACGCCCCCAGGATGTGCGCCCCTCCCCTGGGACACACGCCAGCCCCACCCCCCAGTGCCTGAGCATGAAGCTCCGCTACTGGGTGGAGTAACATTTTCAGTCTAGGAGGGCCACATTCCATCCTGATAGCCTTCCAGGTACCACATGCCAGAAGTAGGCAGGGCAGAAGACAAATGAGCGTAGAGCAATGAATATATTTTTTCTTCATACAGTAGGCTGGTTTCCAGGGAGCCAAGAGGCATTATTGAAGTTCAGGGACACATTTCAGCCTGGCAACAGCACTCAAGTAGGGTATGAAGTGCCCTGAGACCTGCAGGTATAAGGTGGCATACAAATTTAATAAATAATAACATGAAATCAGGCTTCTGAGGGAAGTGGCTGTGAAGGCAGTGTGGCCTGCGGGGAGTCCAACAAAACAAAGAGAGACACCTGGAAGGTCACATTTGACCTCTGGGTCTGAGGTCCCTGATGTACGGTAACATTGCCATCATCATCATTATATTACACTTTCATTTTACTGTATGTCAAAAGCTCTTTTACAGATGCAATACTGACCAAAGAATATATATATATACCTATGGATTGATTAAACAACTTTTAATATCTCCTTGAACTGAACCATTAAAGTCCAAAAGGGTTTGTCAGGTAATGCAGTGTGTGTGCAGCAATGCAAAATCCAGAGAGAGAGAGAGAGAGAGAGAGAGAGAGAGAGAGAGAGAGAGAGAGAGATGTTCAAAGAAAAAGTACACCTTGTATTCTTGGCTATACAACAGAGGGCTTTGCAAACACGTTTGGTACTGTAACATTCTAGACAGCATTATGCTTAGCAATACATATTTAGTACATTACATGCCTTAGAAAGCTTGCATTCTGTGCTTGTAAACTTCAGGCAAACAAACTAGATAACGTTAAAAAACAGAAAGAATAATCTATGGTAATCTGAAAGTAAGCTCTTTACCTCAAAAGTAGACTGGGTTTATGAGAACTTTGGTTTATTGTTGGTACTCTTCACTTCTCCCTGCAATTTTATTTGTACTAATCAGAGTGCCTTGATGCTAATTAATTGCTGCTGCTGTGCAAAACACAGAAATAGGACCTTCAAAGGGGCAAAAGCAGTGCCTTGATACGTTTAAGTCACTGATTTAAGTCAAAATTCATATGGTACATAAAATGGATAAAGTTACCTGGGGAGCTGGTTTACACCCCAATGGCCACTTGGGTAATTTGACATTCTGGACATAATGGTATTATTGTGGGGTGGGAATGTGCATTAGATGGGAATGTGTACTACTTCAGAATGTGCTAAATCAGATCTCCTGCATTGCCCTCTTGTTCCTAATGCTACATGGGAAACTGGAATTCTGTCCCAAATCCTGACCCAACAGTACCAATGACTTTTCTTTTGCCTGCTCACACCAGAGACCTGATGAAAGGGTCCATGTCTACATGCTTTCCCACCAAAGGCCTGTTAGCCTAGCAAGTGTTGACATTGCTTGGACCAACCTGAAGATGAGAGCATATGGTCTTGTGCTCTGTGAAGTTCAGTGGTTTGGGCCCTGCTTAGGCTTGTAACCTGTTCTCTATTTCAAGGAAAGCTTGCTTGTTGAATATCAAAATGCGGTAATCTTAAATGGAGAACAGGCGGAAATTATAATCCTGGCAAGGGAGGCCTGTGGTTCCTGTTTTGCCATTTGTCGACAAAGGTAACACAGAACTTGGAATGCAAAAATCTGAGAACGGCTAGGGTTCCAGCACATGCTCCATTTCCTGTGCACAGTTACTTTGGAGTAAGATTCACTAAATGCAGCGGGACTTACTTCTGAGTAAACATGCTTAGGATCACAGTGTTAACGACTCTCAATTTTTGGCTTACTCTCCAAATTCCACACAAATGTTAAAATAATTTCCAAGGGGCCGTAAACAGATCTTTTTACATACATATTGCTATTTAATTATCCAGCCTTAAATATTCTGCCAGCCGGTTATCTACAAAGGCATTCCTGTCTACATGGTTCCTAGTTTAGGTTTATTACCTCCCCCTCCAAAATCTTTCTTTGCACATGCAACTAAGTGTAAGAATTTAATCGTGAGGCTTTATAATATAGAAGCAGATTGTATTCTTCCTACGTTTTAGGTTTTTAAACAGTAAGAAAAGGCTAAACTTTTCCAAGTGCCTGCTTTCTTCTTCTTTCACAGCTATTTGTCTTTTATTCCTGTGGGAACCTTTGTCTTCAGCGCATTTGCTTCACCTTTTAGGGAAGAGAGAGAAAAGCCCAGTGAACTCTCTGCTAGTCCCTAATTGTCTTTCCACCTGACAATCAAAAGGAATCTGGGCTTCTGCGAGGAGAAGTCAGGAAACACTTTTGAGCAACAACAAATTGAAACATTTACACAAGGAAGCAGCTCTTTTGGAAGTGATGGGAAACTTCAAATTTGATTACAAGCAACCTTTGGCTTCCTATCTGTTGAACAATAGGCCCTGGTGTTAAGGGCAATTTCCATGCACAGCATGCGGGTCCCATTTTTTCATCCTTAGACATGGTTGTTTACTGTTCAGAACTGTTTATGCATTTTAATCAGGCTTATTCAGCAAGGCTTAATAAATCACCTCCAAGTGGATGTTCCAAAGCAAGAACTGTTGTGCTTGGTTTCTTGCTTTCGCCCTCCCCAGCTCCTTTCTTGCATTCCCAGTGTTTAGTGCTTTTGGGGCTTGGTGGATATGAAAATAAAAATCAAAGGTTGATGGAGTCAATGAAATGATCATTAGGTGCATGGCTTTAATGCCATCCCCTCCCACATTTTCTTCCAGTGGCTTTTTCTTAAGCTGCAGGGACTGGACTTTAAATTCAGTCCTTACAAGGATGATTTCACAATGGGAACCTACCAGGGCCAGATTTAGATGAACAGAGGCCCTAGGCTACTCCACTTGTGAGGCCCCTCCCCATCCCCCACCCTCACAACTAGAAGAAAATGGAAGTCTTATAAACAAAATTGAGTGAAGCCAAGGATGATGACGGGTATTTAAAATTCTACAATTCACAATTTCTCCTCTAAAGGACATAAGATATTATTGTTAAATACCATGGTGATTTTTTTAAATGCATAAAATTAACACTGAAAACTTTTGCAATAAATGAACTTTGTAAACCTTTTGTGGCCTAGCATTTAACCATGGCTCAGAATCCTCTGAGGTTAAACTTTGGAACTCTTGGACACCTTAAGGTTCTCAAACCTTTTCTGAGTTACTAACAACAGCTGTATCTGCTTTGACTGTTTTAGCCATCTCTTCAGCATACCTTTAGGGTGGTTTACCCTTTGTGGCCCTTTCAGATCTGCATACTATACACGTCTTCCATGCTAGGCTTCTCCTCTGTAGGAGAATGCTGGGTCGTCCTCTTATATACCTGCTGGGATTGACAAGGCATCTGACCCTCACCTGAATCTCATAGCTCTCCTGTATCTGCCTCTGATTAGTTATCATTTAACTCTTGGGGGAAATAATTAGCATCACACGTCATTTGCATGGAAGTTGCTGGACCAATTAACCAACTAGAAGCACCAGTTTTCCTATAATTTGATATTGCTGGATAGTTTTGATGAATTGCAAAAGCATTTTTAGTTTGCTTTCTGTTGCCACCCTGGAACTTTTCTTTATTATGCCACTTTGTTTTGTACAATTCCTAGCAAATGAAGGAAAACAACTTTTCTGCTTGTATATGTTGATAATATAATTTTGGTTACTGAGGACAAACAAAGTTGTACAAAAACTAGGTTGGGTGCAGGCCTGGCCAGGACATAGGCATCCTGACTGTGACAAAGGTGACCTATTTACTTGCTTGCTTGATTAACAGCTGTTCAAGGTCCCTGCTCTCCCTTCTTATGGTCTTTGTACTGGACCTGGAGACTCCAATAGAGAGCATTCCATGTCAAGAAGGAGGGCAAGTGGGCACTCTATCAAACGACAGGGCAGAAGTTACACGAAGCAGGGCCTTTTCACTGGTGGTGCCCATTGTATGGCTCGCTCTTCCCAGACCTGCTCTCTTTTGGCCTGTATTTTGGAGCTTTATAATTTAGGAAGGCTTTGGATGAACTGGTTGACAAGTCTTATCAGTTGCTGACGTATGAGCAGATTTTATTTGCTGCTCTTCTGGGCTTCTGGTGCACCAGGGTTTACACCAGTGTAATAAAGTTGGTCAAGATGCCAGAAGGGATATAATTTATGAGCTTTCTCCATTATCTGCACAGCAGGGAGTGTTCAGTCAACAGTGCAAAGGCTGAGCTGAAGAGTTCCCTGCTGGTTACCTGCTTTCAGCAATAGGGGTCACTGTTTGGTAGTACCCAATTAGTTAGCTGTCAGATTCTAGAGCTCCCTATTGGTGGCTCTTGGGTAATTACAAAATACAGAGTCCATTCATAAAACACAGTATTCATTAATAAAGTAGTAACATAAATCTCCATTGCTACATATTGAGTGTATATTTCAGCAGTTGAACATAGAATTTTATGGCCATGCTGTAGTGTAGTGCTTATGCGACTGAATAAAAGGTAGCTGGGCTCATTGTCTCGGGGTTTTTTTTTTTGGGGG
Organism: Podarcis erhardii; assembly: GCF_964252035.2. Classification (NCBI taxonomy): domain Eukaryota; kingdom Metazoa; phylum Chordata; class Lepidosauria; order Squamata; family Lacertidae; genus Podarcis; species Podarcis erhardii. Next base: position 50,245,337 of record NC_138500.1, read on the forward strand.
GGGGAGAGGTGACAAAACAGATTTCCAATAAGTGCCCCCCTATTTCCATAACAAGTCCTTGAGTCTGTACTCTGAATGGTGACACCAGGGACCTAGAAGGTGCAGGGCTTGTCAGTCTAACCCCTGCACAGTCTCATCAGGGCTGAGCTTAAGGCAATTGGAGCAATTTGGCCAAATTGGGCCCCGCAGGCTGCTCCTAAGGGGGCCCCTGCACCAGGGCAAGCTAGATGGATTTTATTTATATCTATAAGATTTTGCAGACTTTGGCTGTGAACTGGGGTCCTACAAGAAAAATTAATTCAAGTTGTGCCCCAATGCTTCAAATTGGGCCCCACTTGGTCTGAAATTAAGAGAGACTTGGATAGTTGGACAAAATTGAAACTTTCTTTGTTAGGCCGAATTGCTGCTATTAAGATGAATGTATTGCCAAAAATGTTGTTTTTGTTTCAAACATTACAGATTGTGGACAAAACGGAGTGCTTCCGGAAGTGGCAGAAAGATATATCTAAATTTGTCTGGCAGGGCAAAAAGCCCAGAATTAAGTTTAAGATGCGAAAGAAAGAGGGGGCTTTGCCCTGCCAGACTTAAAGTTGTACTATGAAGCCGCAGCTTTCTGCTGGCTAAAAGACTGGCTACTTCTCGAAGACACTGACGTACTGGACCTGGAAGGTTTTAACAATGCTTTTGGTTGGCATGCATACTTATGGTATGACAAAGTTAAGATCAATAAGGCCTTTAAGAACCATATTGTCAGGAAAGCAGTGTTTAATGTCTGGACAAAATATAAAGACTTATTGGAAAATAAAACTCCAAGGTGGCTTTCACCTCTGGAGGCTAAGGCCCGAAAAAGATCCAATATGGAGGCCAAATGGCCAAAATATTGGGAAATATTAGAAAAAGATGGAGACAATTGGAAATTGCAGAGTTTGGAGAAAATGAAGGATAAGGTGCGAGACTGGTTACATTATGCTCAGATTAAAGAAGTTTTTTAAAAATGACAAAAAGTTAGGGTTCCAGGTGGAGAAATCGAAGTTAGAAACAGAATTGTTAGAACCAAAGACCAAGGTACTATCTAGAATGTATAACTTGCTGCTAAAATGGAATACACAAGACGAAATGGTTAAATCGGCTATGATAAAATGGGCACAGGACATTGGGCATAACATTATGTTTGAGGACTGGGAAAGGTTGTGGACCACTGGGCTGAACTTCACCGCATGTAATGCTCTGAAGGAAAATGTAATGAAAATGATATATAGATGGTACATGACCCCAGTTAAACTTGCCAAAATATACCATTCGTCTGATAATAAATGTTGGAAATGTAAAGAAAATGAAGGAACATTCTTTCACCTCTGGTGGACATGCCCTAAGGTGAAGGTCTTCTGGGAAATGATATATAATGAGCTGAAAAAGGTATTTAAGTATACCTTCACAAAGAAACCAGAGGCCTTCCTTCTGGGTATTGTCGGCCAGAAGGTGTTAAAGAAGGATCGAACATTTTTTATGTATGCAACAACGGCAGCAAGGATTCTCATCGCAAAAAACTGGAAAACTCAAGATCTACCCACACTGGAAGAGTGGCAGATGCAGCTGATGGACTATATGCAACTGGCCGAGATGACCGGCAGAATCCGTGATCTGGGAGAAGAGAAGATGGAGGAAGACTGGGAGAAATTCAAGATGTATCTACAAAAACATTGTAATTTGGTTGAATGTTAAGAAGGATGCTAGATTATAAAAAACTGGCCACCACTAAACTAGATTTAAATTTGATGATAAGTGAGACTAAAGAAAATATAAAATTTTTTGGAAGAAGTGCTAGATTATATTTGAATGAGTGGACATGAGATTGTAAACAAGTTGATAATTTGTTTGGAAAAAATTTTTAACGATGTAAATGGGAGCGGGAGACGTGAGGGAGTCCAAAGAAGTGATGAAATTGTTGTGATAGAAGTAAGATCGTTTATTATGTGTGCATTTATATTTAAAAACTTTAATAAATATTTATTAAAAAAAAACCAAATTGGGCCCCACTGGCTAGCCCTGAGTCTCATAGTTGCTGGGTCTGAGATGCCCTGCCCTTGCATGAAGTCTTGGGTTTACAATTTTGGGAGAGGGGAAACTGTGGCACTGGGGAGTAGGCAGGCTGGCAAGGCCCCCTAGATTTAGAGGCCCAAGTTGTCCTGCCCTCACATGAAGTATTGGGTTTGCAATTTTAGGAGAGGGGAGACTGCAGCACTGAGGAGAGGGCAGGCTGGTGAGGCCCCCTAGACTTAGAGGCCCGAGTCGCCCTGCCCTCGCATGAAGTCTTGGGGTTGCAATTTTGGGAGAGGGGAGATTGCCCGCTGGGGAGCGGGAGGGCTGGTGAGGCCCCCTAGATTTAGAGGCCCTATACTTCAGCCTACTAAGCCTATACATAAATCTGGCACTGGAACCTACCATTAACTCCTGGAATTTCAAGTCTCTTAAACGAGATGAAAGAGATGACCTAGTTCTTGCCTGGTGAGTGTTTGCAAGGCTGTCTCTGTAGACAAGCAGTTACAGGTATATCGGTGGAGCATTAAGTAAAGAGTGAGAGGAAGCCAAGGACAAGTGAGTGATGCAAAGTGATTCATGGGACAATTCCAGAAGCGAATAGTAAATTTAATGGTACACAGTTCTCAGGTCTGTATTTGAAAGAGGAAATATTTAAATTTGAAAGCCAGAATAGAAAGATATGCTTCAGCCGACTGCTAACAAGTGTCACATAATACCCGTTCCACATTTGTAAGAATTCAAGTCGTTTAGTGTGGCAGCAACCACAATTTTGGAACTTCCTGCCTATTGAGATCAAGCCTTCATTGTATACTTTTCGGTGCCTGCTAAAAACATTCTTGTTTAGACAAGGCTACTCAGATGCTTAGAAAGTTGAGGTAATCTTCATCACACAATCATGGAATTATAGACAGAGAGCCTGGAGAAAGGGAATTTCTATAGACCACAGAAACTCACTCTCCCCTACCTTCAAGTCTGCCCTGATGCTGCCCCGAGTACCCAGGTGGGCATGGCTGGGTTGAGACCAACCTGCTCACCCACCCAGGTCTCAGTGATGCAGGCCAGTCCCATTGTGTTGAATGGGGCTTACGCCAAGGCAAGCATGCTTAGCACTGCAGTCAAAGTGAAGGGTTAGATAAGAAATAAACAGTAGGAAAGGGCTGTTTGGTAGCAGATTTTGCAAAAAAAAAGTGGGATGAGGTTTCTGAAGGGGACAGAAACTGACAAATTGGAAGGAATTGTAATGCAGAGTATGCTGTTTCAGATTAGTGTCCCTTAAACTTTAATGCTGAACAGGAAAGAGGAGAAGGTGTATGGGTTTAGCAAGTGGTATGATTACTTGGGGGACGTGGGTGGCGCTGTGGGATGTGGATGGCGCTGTGGGTTAAACCACAGAGCCTAGGACTTGCCGATCAGAAGGTTGGCAGTTCGAATCCCCGCAACGGGGTGAGCTCCCGTTGTTCGGTCCCAGCTCCTGCCAACATAGCAGTTCGAAAGCACGTTAAAGTTCAAGTAGATAAATAGGTACTGCTCTGGTGGGAAGGTAAACAGCGTTTCTGTGTGCTGCTCTGGTTTGCCAGAAGCGGCTTAGTCATGCTGGCCACATGACCCGGAAGCTGTGCGCCAGCTCCCTCGGCCAATAAAGCGAGATGAGCGCCGCAACCCCAGAGTCGGTCACGACTGGACCTAATGGTCAGGGGTCCCTTTACCTTTATGATTACTTGGAAAGGAAATGCCTGATCAGTCTCTTACTCTTGTGTCTATCTGTCTGTGGGTGGGTGATGCTGCAATGGCCCACTGAGTGGCTTGTTAGCTTGTTGTAACAGCATCCTGTGGTGCTTTGTGAATGCACATTCACAGCTACATTGCTTTATTCCAATTGGGATCCTGTTATAAAGGGTGCTTCCAATCCTAGGCATGCAGGGCAACCCTGATTTAGTTGGCTCTGTGTGTAAAGGCTGAACTTTTCTTTAAACAACAATTAAAAAAGATTGAATAGATGGCATGGTCACACCCTAGCTCCCTTCTCAGTTTGATATGACTCAACAAGCTCTTTGCGAAAAACAAAACATCAAAAAAAGACCTTCTCTGGTGTCAGGGGCTCAGGAGCAGAGGCACAGGGAAGAGAGGAAATGGAGAGCGAAGGGGAAGAATCCGAGGGGAGCGTAGGAGAAGAGGACAGTGGCCCGAGGGATTCCATGAGCCTCTCCAGCGAATCGGAAGATTCACAGAAGGGGGCGCCAGTGGCCAGGGGTAGGGGGTTCCCAAGGGGAACGCCCCAGGAGCAAGGGGGCAGCAGGGACTCCCAGAGCAGTAGTTGGAAATCAGGACCAGCTTCCCCACCAGAGCAGAGTGGGGGGGGGGAAGAGTCCCAAGTATCGGGGCCAGTACATTCCCCACCAGGGAGAGAAGACGAGGCAGGGCTGACCACGCCTCCATCGGAGAGTCGGACAACGGAGGGGAGGTCAGATCCGGCCAGTATCCCGGAAGAGGGAAGCAGTGACAGAAGTAGTGTAACGGTTAGGAGGAAGGTCACGGGGTTGGCGCGAGAGGCAAGTTCAAATGTACAGGAGCGCGGCACAGCAGAGAATGAGGATTGGGAACCGGGTCCTAAAGCCCGCCGGAGGCAGGGGGAGGAGCTAAGCGACTCAGCGTCGGAAGAGTCCAGAAAGGGCAATGCGCCAGCGGGCAGGAGGACCCAGAGGAGGAGAGAGCAGCGGAAAAGGTGGAGCAGGGCTAGGATCTTAAACTGGTGTCAGAGGGGAGGAGACTCAGACGGGACTTCGCCGATCTAGGGTTTAAGACGTAGGGCTGCACGCTGTGGCTTTGAAATGGAAACTGAACTTCAATAAAGACTTTTGTACATTAAGACAGCCTAGCGTTGGTCCTCTGTGAGCTGGGACCTAGAGGCAGCTCTGACATCTGGCAAATTCCTCTTGACGGGCTTTGCAGATTTGGATGACGTGCCACATTAGCAAAGTGCCACAGAATTTGACTGAGGGAACTGAGCTATAAAAAAGCAGAATTGCTGTGTGTTAGGATGCAATCAGGATTTCAATCTGGACTTAACGCCGACAACTACCTTCAGTAAAAAGCTGATAAAACAGATGAAACGAGAGTCATGTGGTGGTTAGAGTCTCAGACTCGGACCTGAAAGACATGAGTTTGAATCCCCTCTCAGCCATGAAGCTCACTGGGTGCCTTTGCTCCAGCTGCTGCCTCTCAGCCTAATCTACCTCACAGGGTTGTTGTAGGGAATCGATGAGGAGGGGGCGAACCATGTACACCACAGTGAACTCCTTGGAGGATATAAAAGCAATAAATGCAATGCAATAAAATAAAAAAGTTATTCTTTTCCCTCAACCCCTCCACAGATATTCCACAAATACAGGCTTTGGCTGTTACTAGCTTCTTTTTTTAAATCATATTTTCTAACACGTTATTTAAAAACAAGGAAATGTATTTAAAGAAATTAAAACACCACCTAGTTGTTTTACAAAAGCATGATAAGGAGATTATACAGTATCTTACTTTGGTACCAGAGCCCAAACCATAAAATACTTGCACTTTTAAGGAGCAGTGAGATGAAAAAATATATACCACACATATACTTTTTTTAAAAAAACTGCAACATCTCCTAAATAGTTTTCTCAACAGAAGCGCATTCAAAAAGTTTTGCCTAGTGCAGCATCATGATAATTATGTCTGATATTTTCAGAGCAATTTAACAACTTTTGTTGTAACGCAACCAGGGTTAATGTCATCCTTCCCAATAGATCAGGTTTGGTTTTTCTTAATGCATCAGTGTTGGCAAATAATGAGGAATGCGCAATAGCTGGGACAGATGCCAATGGCAATTCTAATCAGCTTCAAAATTGGGAGCCAGTGATGGCCCATGTTGGATAAAGGGCTTGAAAGTCCTCTGAGGAACCTGGAAGACAGTCAGAATTTGGTTATCACTTCCCCACAAGCAGACTCAATAAGGAACTGAAGGAACTAATAAACAGATGGGGTTTTTGTTTGTTTGTTTTAATGACCATGGAACTGTCCCTTTAGAGATTTGCTAGAATTCTCCCCAATAAAAGGTATTTTTTTGTGCAACACCTTTTTACATGTGATGACTCCCTTGTGCATCCCATAGTAAGCTTGGAGCATACACTCGCACTTCTGCAAGACACCCAAGCTCAGCCACAGGGCATTTGCCCCCCATCACCGGCTGTCCCCCACTTCCCCCTCCCTAAATCCGGAGATCCCTTTGACAGTCTGTCCGGGAGAGCTACACTGATTGCATAGACAATCCGAATACAGTGGTACCTCGGGTTACAGACGCTTCAGGTTACAAACTCCACTAACCCAGAAATAGTACCTCGGGTTAAGAACTTTGCTTCAGGATGAGAACAGAAATCATGCGGCGGCGGCGCGGTAGCAGCAGGAGGCCCCATTAGCTAAAGTGGTGCTTCAGGTTAAGAACAGTTTCAGGTTAAGAACGGACCTCCAGAACGAATTAAGTATGTAACCAGAGGTACCACTGTACAGGGAAGAGAAAGTGGGGGGCAATAGCAAACGGAAGGGGGCATTAAAGGAGCCCTAAAGGCATGGGTACAGCCAAGGGGGAAGCAGCTGCATCCCCTAAATTAAATAAGTAAATAAAAACACTTAACTAAAAGTAGAAATTGTAGAAAGATTTGGACAGGTTTTTCTGAGCGTAATTTAAAACAACTGTTGTTGAGTTATTTCATGCTGAATCTGAGAATGATGACAGGTGGGTGTCCTGGCTCTTGCCCCCCTTACATGATAAATCCTGGCTACGCCCATGCCTATGGGGTTTACAATCCACATTAAGCCAAGGTGCGGATGGGCCCAGAGTGAGGGCAATCAGGGAGTACTCACAGCTCCCTTTTCCTCACCAGCTCAATCTGGGCAATATCTGCCAGGGGTGAGCATTGGAGGGGCACGCATAAGGAACCGGGAAGCCCCTTCAGCGCCGGCCAAGAAGGGGGACCCGGCGATCCAATGGTTTCGAGGAGGCTCCATGCCCATCCAATGGCGGAGGGCGCCCCCGCCCAGCTCTTCGCCCCCATCCGCGCTTGCTTTGTCGCCCTTGTCCATCACTCCTTAAGTCTCCTGGACGTAATTAATGAGGCCGGACACACCTTCTCGTCCGCCGCGTCGGATCTCGGCAGAGCGCGAGAGGGACACGTCGATCGCGCACGGAAGGAGACCCCCCTCTCGGACCCCACCCCTCTCCAAGGACTAGAAAGTGGGTGCGTGGAATGGGGACACGCGCGGCCCCCTCTACGGATCCCGTCTGAGGTGCCGGCAGGAGGCTGATCGTCCGGGGTGTGTGTGTGTGTGTGTGTGCCAAGGCGTCGGATCCGGGCCAGGCTCCCCCTCCTGCCGCCTCCCGTCCCCGGCGATGCTTCCCGGAGCCTTGGCTTGGCCCTGCGGCAGCTCGGCTGGCCTGTTCAGCCTGCCCGCCCCGCCGGGCTTCGGCAACTTCGGCAAAAGTTTCCTGATCGAGAACTTGCTGCGGGCCGGCGGCGGGGCAGCTCCGCAGCAGGGCCCTGCCGACCTGCCCGCCGCGCCCGTCCCGCTCAAGCTGTGCCCGGCAGCCGCCGCCCAGATCAGCAGCCCTTGGCCCTTCCCCGCTCCGGGCGCCTCGACGGCGGACAGAGAAGGCAGCTTTGCGCCCGCAGCCACAGGTGAGCCAAGCCAGCAGCCAGGCAGGCTTCCCCGCTCCCCAACCCGCTCTCCGCCTAAAGCGATCCCGGCTGCTCAGGATCCCCTTGCTCGATCTTGGGCTAGCTGCAGATCCACGCGCTTCCTCCTCCCTCGATCATTTCGGGTTCGGCGGCTGGAAGCGGCGCGCGGGAGAGCAAACCCGGGACTCGAACTTTCGCTTCTTGCTGGCGCAGAATCCGGAGTCCCGCTTGCTCGCTCGCTCTCCGCGAAGTGCAAGAGGCTTTCCCGCTCTCGATCCCCGTCGCCCGCTCCGCGTCAGCTGCGCAAGAGCGAAAAGTCGCTCCCTGGATCCGAACCGGATCCGGTTCTCGACTTCGCACTTGTTACGTCTGCCCTCTGAAACGACGCGGAAACGCGCCGCCTTAATCGTCTCTTTTTGCCACCTTCCGTTTTAGAAGATCGATCTCTATCGATCGATTTCTGTTTTATTGATTTCATAAAATTTATACATACACAGCTTGATAGAATAATGTTCTTTTTTTTAAAGCAGTGTATTTCCTTGGGCTATTTGATCCAGCGATTTCAGGTAGCTTCAATAAAATAACTATGCCAATACCCATACCCCCTCCCCCAAATATATTTAAAAACTCAGTAATATTAGCGAAAGTGAGTAAGTAATAGGGGGTGGTAGTTGTTCCATATGCGTTGGTGGTGAGCACTGGGGTTTAAATGTGTATTATGCGTAGTATTTGTGGGGTGATCTCTTTGGGATGCCGTGCAACTTGGGAGCAGCAGGCCTGTCTGAGCCGCCTGCTTTCGACCAGTAAGCAGCAACTTTCCCTGCGGATCTACCAGTTTATGAACTCTTCCAGTTTCCCTTTGCTCTAGCTAGTACAGTGGTACCTAGGGTTACAGACGCTTCAGGTTACAGACTCCGTTAATCCAGAAATAGTACCTCAGGTTAAGAACTTTGTTTCAGGATGAGAACAGAAATCGCGTGGCGGCAGCTGGAGGCCCCATTAGCTAAAGTGGTGCTTCAGGTTAAGAACAGTTTCAGGTTAAGAACTGACCTCTAGAATGAATTAAGTTCTTAACCCGAGGTACCACTGTATTCAGGACTCTGGTTATTCATTCAGTATGAACGCATCCCTATGGAAGTGCTTGCCTGAGGCATGTCACCCTAGTCAGCTGGTTTGTGTTTCTTGGGACCAGACCAGGCATGATGTTTTGTCACCTAGCTCACCCTAGCCATGGAGATGAGTGGGTTGCAGGGCTGTGCTATAAATCGCCATACCACCCACTGCTGTGGGGAAGGGCAGCACACCCTCCACCACTGCTGGGGGGTATGGCGGGACCCTTTGCCACCATTATAATGGCAACATAGAGGGCCTGGAGGGCTTCACCTAGACCAGTGTTTCCCAACCTTGTGCCTCCAGCTGTTTTTGAACTACAACTCCCATCATCCCTGACTAGCAAGACCAGTGGCAAGGGATGATGGGAATTGTAGTCCAAAAACAGCTGGAGGCACAAGGTTGGGAAACACTGACCTAGACCTGAGACTCTGCTGTGGAAGTTGTCCTCCACTGAAAGGAATCCAGTGGTAGCTCATTCCATGGCAGGCCACCTTTCATAAACGTATTCAGAGGCCCACGTTGAGAGCTGATATGTCAGGAAGCAGCTGTCCGAGTACAAACCTGTCCATCTGGGACAGTTCCAACGTAATTTCTTCTGCCTGTTCCTGAGCTTAACTTTTCAGAAATGCCAACCAGAAATACTTGGAGGCTCTTGTGATAGATAACAACTGAATCCTTAGAATCCTTTGGTAGAGGCGCTTGGACAACTGGTGTGTGTGTTTAAATAAGAACAGACTCTCAAGCTTGTGAAAGCCGAAAGGCCCTGTCAGAAGCATCTGTGGAAATGCATGCTCTACTTCAGGTTTAGTCACTTGGAACTGCGAAATGGCTTTTGGCAGATCTGCTGTATAATAAATGTCATGGGACTTGCAGCCTGTCTTAGTTGTTGATTCTCATCTATTTCTGTTCTCAAGCCTGCAAGCAATTGGCTTCCATGAGAGTCCGGCTGCCAATTAGATGAGAGCAGAATGGGCTCTTTGTGGGTGCAGTTTGGGGGAGCGTTTTTTTAAACAGTGCCGAGTCTTACCCTGGGTTTTCCACTGGGTATAGCATACTTTTCAGTGGCCGTGGACTTCTTTACTCAGTGCATCAGGAGTAGGGAACACAGTGCCCTCCAGGCTGTTGAATCCCCGTCAACCCCAGCCAGCATGGGCAGCGGTCAGGAATCATGGGACTTCAGGTTCAGCAATATCTGGAGGCAAGTAGCGAAGAAAGCAGGGAGGCCAACAGTAGATGGCGCTAGAGTCAACGACGGGTGGAGCCAACTACTAGTTTTCTTAATGCTCTCTCCCCTGTTGAGTTTTACCAGGTAAGAGCTGAGACTAAGGAGGAGGACACAGATTGCCAGGGCCTAGACTAGTAAGTAAGTAAGTAAGTAAGTAAGTAAGTAAGTCAGTCAGGCAGGCAGGCAGGCAGGCAGGCAGGCAGGCAGGCAGGCAGGGGCTGGATGAGGGCAGACTGTGGTTGGTTCAGATAGTGTCCCACTTGCTCCAGTGAACCAGCCTCCAACATCTGGAGGGCCACAAGTTCTCCAACTTCTGCTTGTTGTTGTTTAGTCGTTTAGTCGTGTCCGACTCTTCGTGACCCCATGGACCAGAGCACGCCAGGCCCTCCTATCTTCCACTGCCTCCCGCAGTTTGCTCAAACTCATGCTGGTAGCTTCGAGAACACTATCCAACCATCGCGTCCTCTGTCGTCCCCTTCTCCTTGTGCCCTCCATCTTTCCCAACATCAGGGTCTTTCCCAGGGAGTCTTCTCTTCTCATGAGGTGGCCAAAGTATCGGAGCCTCAGCTTCACGATCTGTCCTTCCAGTGAGCACTCAGGGCTGATTTCCTTCAGAATGGATAGGTTTGATCTTCTTGCAGTCCATGGGACTCTCAAGTCTCCAATGAGTTTAAATCCATCCATTCTAACTCTTCACCCCATGAAGGAGCTTCACTCCATAAAGGATTTCCACAACTTTCCCCACCCAAGAGATTAGGATCTAGGTCAAAAATTCCAGGTCTACTCCTTTGGAATCTGTATAGAGCAAGGCTGAGGAAACATGTGGCCATTTGGTGATAAGAGTCCAAGAATGCCTCTGAGGCTACAGGCTTCCCACCATCTTAAAGCTAATGCGAGACGCATGAAGTCAGGGATGGCATTGCATCTGGACCAAAAGGAGTCAGGACATCAGGCTGAGCACACAGAGGTTGCATCTGTGCACACACTGGCAGGGGGCAAGGCCAGAAAGGGCTACATGGAAGTCTGCACTGCCATTTTGCCAGCCCTCCCTGGATTGGCTTGACAGGCACCTGCCCAATACAGGGCTGTGGTACAGGAGCAACCAATTGCTTAAGGGATGTTTCATCTGGAAGGGGGAAGGTTTTGCCTGCAGAACAAATTGATGGAGAGTGACTTGCTCCTCTTCTTCTTTTAGCTCTACACTGATCCTATCGGAAGGGGAGTTTGAGACAAGGTGGCATCACATAGTGAAGTAGATTGGTCACAGCATCAGTGCAGTGCATGTAGATCATGCTCAGAAGTATCATTATGAAAGGGGGAGGGGTCCTTAGGCTTGCCAATCAGATCTTAGGGCCTGGGTCAGGGAAAGGAACCACTCTGCGGGTTGCTGGAAGTATGCACTAAGGGCCAGCTTTCAAAATTAGCCAGGTGCCAGGCGTAGTTTGTGACTGGGGATTGTCAGAATGTGAGCACTTTGAGAAGTCTTTTCGCCACTTCCCCTGCCGCAGCATGAGTCACCCTTGCAAAAAGGGAAAAAGGGCAACAAGACCTCTTCCTTTTTTCTGCCCACAGGCTAGGTTCCAGGAACCATGCGGTGAATAGCTTTGCTATCCTATGCTCAAGGCTCATCTATGTGGGATGTAATCCACTGGGAGCAGTCAATATAACATTTCTTGTTTTCCTAGAGTGGACATGCAAGGGGATGTTGGTCCAGCCATTTGAAACTTCCTGTTCCTCCTGGGCTGGAGCATCCATCCTTGCATGTGACTAGAAGTGGGTGTGACCTTACCTGTCCAGGTAATAAAAGGACGAGTCACGCAGCGCACTCTCTCTTTTTCACTTCCTTCTTCGTTGGACCAGCTTTTTAGCTAGGAGTGCTCTGCTAGCTGTCAGCTAGCAGAAGCACTGGGACTATTCCCCATATAGGGTAGATCCACATGTATATCTTTGTAACTAAGTCTGCCTTCAGGAATCCAACTGTGAACTGATGTGAGTAAACTTCTTTTATTGACTTTAAATAAGATTGTCGTATCTTTATTCTTTTAAGAGGGATTAAAGGGAACTTACCAGAAACACACAATTCAATCATAGACAGACTGAATTGTATAATAGTGAGAGGCTTACACAAGCCTGCAACCAGCTATCTGCTGTGCATGTAAGAAGGGGGAGTGTAACTCTGCTACATGAAGGAACTTGCTAGCACAAGTTAGGAAGGATATTAATAAACAATATATCCTCTCCTGCCACCCTGAACATTCTCACAATCTGCATTTCCATTTGTCTCACGATTTCTAGAAACAGGTCTGAGAGGTTTTTCTTTCCCTGGGAAAACCTGCCATTTAGTGTTGAACTGGAACAGACATCAGTTGGGTTTTCTGCGGATTGACACTTGTCCTACGGGCAGCAGTGGGATTAAATAAAATCATCTCATTCCCATACGTAGAAATCATGGGACGAATGCAAATGTGCACGAGCCCTCAGTGTCCTGAGTCTTAACACTTGGGGTGGATGGGACAAGTATTGATTCGGGATTTCCTCCTTCAACATCTGAAAGGTGTGGCAGAAGCAGGCAGGGCCAGGTTTGTCTTAAGGATTCCCAAAGGAGATCACAAGATGGTTCCTGCTTGCTGATAATTCACACTGGAGATCTTTCGCTGATAATGGCTAATAAAGTTATCTGCCCTGGTTTACCTTCACTATGTGCCCTAACTTTTTATTCCAGGTGCACACACCAATGTTATTTCTTCTATGGAAATTTAGCTTTAAACAACTGCTGGAGTATTTATTTACAGTGGTACCTTGGGTTACATACGCTTCAGATTACAGACTCGGCTAACCCAGAAATAGTACCTCGGGTTAAGAACTTTGCTTCAGGGTGAGAACAAAAATCGTGCTCCGGCGGTACGGCAGCAGCAGGGGGCCCCATTAGCTACAGTGGTGATTCAGGTTAAGAACAGTTTCAGGTTAAGAACAGACCTCTGGAACGAATTAAGTACTTAACCCGAGGTACCACTGTACTGCCGACACAGTCAGCCATAATTCCATTATGCTGATCATCACGTTGGTTAACAAGCATCTTCCTGAGTGGCTTCTTCATGTGTGGCAAAGGGAAGAGGACCAAAAGGGAAACTCAAAGCAGCACAACTCAGAGAAGTCACTCTTGGCAAATATCTCGTCAGCTGCCTTCCCACACTGGAGCTCAAACTGCTTTTGAAATGTGGTGAATACAGTGGGGGAGGGTATTTGGAAGAGGCAAGGAAGCACCACTTGTGCTCCTGCAATCAGTTCCAACAATTTGGTGCCTCATCCTAAAGCATCCTTATTTTGGGAGTCGGATGAAGGGAAGCGCAGTGAGATTTCTGGGCTGGTGCCTGTGAAGCAGCTGAGCGGAGACCCCTTCAATCTGTCTGCAGCGAGCCATTAGCATGCAACGGCTTGCCGTGCAGGTAGGGCAATCGTCCAAGAAAGGGTTGCACTTCGCAGTGCCATGGAGAACATTTCCTGATCCACGTGGCAAGTCACACTGCACAAACGACTGGCATGCAAATAGCCCCTTTCATTGGAGCGAACTATTGTTTCTAGGCATTCTGTATTAGGGTTGAGATTTAAAATGCGCTTGGTGGGTATTCAAACAACCTGTGTGTGGTTGGAGCAACACATTTACTAACCCACAACTCTGGCATTTTAGAACCACTAAAATTATTCAGAGTAAATAGCACAGTGGCGTAAAACAGCTGTTGCTTGGCTATTCTGCAAAATTAGTTATCAAACTGGAGATAATGTCAGCCAATGTTTCCAGAAGTTAGAAGCATTAATGAATCATGGAACTTAACCTAAGCAAGTATACGATTGACAAAATAACTGCCAGCAAATAAATGTGCATGGAGGGTTCATCTGGTTATATTTTTAAGCAATTAATGAGATGAAACGGATTTTGATGAAGTTTCTTGCACAAGGAGATGGCTTATCATTTCTCTGTGTTTGCATTTAGGCAGAAAAAAATGCGGCTCCCGTCACAGTGGATGCCTGACGGAATCCACTTTTTACCGAGAAAGCAGTGGCGAAACGCTAATTGGCTTTAATAGATTTCTATTGTAGCATTATCTATACTTAAAAGTGTTGTGAATGCCAGCAACATTCATTGGACTCAACCCTGTGTTTGCAGCTCTTCTGAAGCCCTTTTTCTTGAGAGCCCCGCCAGTTTATTCGACGTGCTGCGGTGGGTCCTGTCAACACCCTGCGTCTCCCACTGCTTTTCCAAGTAAGTTTTTATGCTTCATCAGTAATGCTTGAGTTATTCTGTAAACCAAAGCAGCAGGATTTAATGTGCGCTGGGAAGAGGGGGAAAAAAAAACCTAATTGGTGATGCAATGGCAAAGAGCTCATGCCTCTGTAAAAATCACAGCAATTCCATTCAGAAGGGTTCCAAAGATTTATCAGACTTCAGTACACTGAGTAATTGTGAGAGATTTTAAACCCCATTGAGAGAAAGTGCCAACTAAGGGAGGCATCTGGCTTTCAGAGAATTGGGAAAAGATCCACAATTTGCTTTCAAGGCCTGAATCAATGGTCATTCGTAAATGGGAAATGCAAAAACAAAATGCCAGTCTTTTTTTTTTATTAAAAAAGCAAACAAACAAGCCAAAACCTAACTCTTAGGAAACATAAGGATTCTGTTTTTGAAAAGGGACATCCTTTCCACATTTTAAACTTGGGGCATTATAGCGCCAAAGATTTTTAAGTCCCACAGTTATCAGTGGAAGAGTTCAACATATGGATGAATCTCCCTATTAAAGTTGGTAGGACTTGAAAATGTATGCATAATACCTTTTTAAAAAGTTTTCTTTCCGTTTGGTCAAATATGAAAACACACAAATAGGTGTGTATACAAAATTACAAATTACAGCTCACAAAGGTAGCAGAGAAATTTAGAAGAAATTTCACACCAAATTAAAGTCGTCATCATTACCATGACTGCTTGTACTGTTAGGATTCCTGAAATAGCATGTATCAGCAGATAATAGGGTGGAGGTGGAGTAAATGGTCATTTGCTCAGTATAAGAGTTTGTTTCACTCATTTGATTGAATCCCATACCTATTTCAAAGCTATTCAGATTTTGCTGTTTTTGTTAAGCATTTCCAGTGCTTTAGATATGTGCTTCTAGGTAGGTAGTGCTTCTAGAATTCCCTGTGAAAGGGGTTAATCATTAAACCACCTTGGGAATAGGTGGGCGGGGGAGGGGGGTCTCCTAAAACTCCAAGCACCTTTAGAAAACTACAACTCCCAAAATTATTTGAGGAACACCATGACTATTTGAAGTGGTATCATAGCGCTTCAAATGTATGGTGTGAACACGGCCCATGGTTTTTCTGAAATTATTCTGACATAGTAACTGCAAACTAACTTGATTGTACTATTCCGTCCCGCCCAAGTCTTTTATCTGAAGAGGTACTTTCTATGAGTTTAATTCATTTTATACCACTTTGATGACATAATTTTCAGGCTAGTCCAGTAGATTTAGATCCAACAAGATAAAAAGATAAAGGACCCCTGGATGGTTAAGTTCAGTCAAAGGCGACTATGGGGTTGTGGCGCTCATCTCGCTTTCAGGCCGAGGGAGCTGCTGTTTGTCCACAGGCAGCTTTCCGGGTCATGTGGCCAGCATGACTAAACCGCTTCTGGTGCAATGGAACCCTGTGATGGAAACCAGAGCACACAGAAACATTGTTTACTTTCCCGCTGCAGCAGTACCTATTTATCTGCTTGCACTGGTGCAGTTTTGAACTGCTAGGTTGGCAGAAGCTAGGACAGAGCAATGGGAGCTCACTCCATCGCGGGGATTCGAACCACCAACCTTCTGATTGGCAAGCCCAAGCGGCTCAGTGGTTTAGATGACAGTGCCACCTACGCTAGTCCAGTAGATTTAGGTAGGCTAGCACAGTAGATTTAGGTACGATCCCCTTTCTTGACACATCTGCTTAGGTTGCAGATGTTAGGAACCCAAAAGCTTCCATCCTCACAACAACAGAAATTATTGTTGATGGTAACTGGAATATCTGAAGGAAGCGAAATTGGGGTGAAATGCTCTCAAAAAGAATGAATATAGTGAAATAATAACATCAGAGCCCTGCTGGCTCTAGTCCAAAGGCCTATCAGGTAGGAATTTTTTTTCAACTGGAACTTGCCAGAACTCAGTTCCAGCACCTCCCAGGTGGGCACCACTGCCATTCTAAGAGAACAAGGGAGGTGTTCATGGTGAGTTCCGGCCCCTCTTTTTCTAGAAAAATAGCACTGCTGTCAGTACTGTGGGTCTGTTTCTTTGGCACTCCCTCCCGGATATGATCAGAAAGACCCTCTTCCAGTTGAACTTCAAGGTATTTGACAAAGACCTTTCCTTGTCATTTTAAAGTAAGTTATGCTTTGACTCTTTATGGGGCCGATGAGCTTTCTGTTTGTTTTGAATACTTCTCTGTTTTGATTGATGGATTATTTTACTGATCGCTCTTGTAAACTGCTTTGTCACCACCTATGGTGGAAAGCTGCCCTTGAATATTGAAAATAAATTAAATAAGCCAGAAAAATCCAGTTCAGCATCCCAATGCCTATGGGAAGACCCCAAGCAACAATCTAAATCCACGCTGGAAGATATGGCTGCTGGAAGGATCTCCTTGTGCTAGTGACAGATTTCTAGGAGGCGGCTGCCTAGTTGGTTGGGGGGGGGGGCGATGGTAGAAGAGGCTTCTTTATGAATGTTTCAGGAGGCCAGTTGCTAAGTCGAATGATTCTTGACAAGTGAGGCAGTAAATGCTGCCAGTTTAATGAGCTGCAAGTTTCAGAGCCGCTCTTTAGGGAGCTGACACTTTCCCACAGAGCGTTTTACATGGGCCCAGCTACCTCACAATGGGCAACAGCGCCGTGACCAATTGCCACTTTCACTTTACTCATCCACACGCGACCTCACCACCATTTTTCACTGTGCCGATGAACTTTAGGAACCATTTTGGGCTGAAAGGGCCGGGCCAGGGGTCACTTGCCCTTTTGTGTGGCCATAAAGCGGGGTTCTGTGCGCAGATCTTTTCTCCTGTCTCGCATTCCGCGAGGATTTCTGGACACCATTTAAAGCACTTGACTGAAAAATAAAGCAGTGAATGAAACTGACTTTTATAGACTCATTCTAGCTCATCTTCCCATATAACCCTGTCTACCTGAAAAGGGATTTAGTGAGCTGAGCCGAGCGCATACAGGCACCCACTGAATACACTGGGCCCATTATCAACTGCGGCAATTGTTTATTAACCAGGACTGATACACTACTATTTTGGAAGTGACCTATTAATTGTCCATTTAACTAGAGCGTATTGAATTGCAATGGAAAAAATGGAAACCATGACGAAAGCCTTTACTCGCTCCTTCAAGGTGGTCTCTGCCACAAAGGCAAATGAAGATTGTTCCACAGATTAAGGAGACATTTATCACCATATACTAGAATGCAAAGGAGAAGCTTTTCCCCCCAAAAGTATTTGGTACCATATTAGCGTTTGTGTCAACATGGTATTACATCCTTCAAGGGTGGAGTTCAGCTGCACAGGCCTGCAGGCTTGTTGCAGCTGATTTGTCCTGACAAAACCGTTGTGATCTATAGGTGAGCTTATTCTTCTGCCTACAGCAGATCGGGGGTGAGGGGTGGGAATCCATAAAGTTCTTTATCACAATGAGGACATTGCTCAGAATGTAAGATCTGATTTAAACTTGTGGTTTTATTTTATTTTTTGTAGTGGTTAGCTCTATACCTCCTGTTAAAACAGGTTAGATGTTCGGTTTGTCTGAACTAATCTGAACCAATCAGAGATTATAGGAATCTTGTGAGTTATCCAGAGTTTTCTAGAAGACTGTGGCCTAATTCAAATAACTTTACTTGGCCAGCATTCTCATCACGCACACTTAGGAAAGGGATGTAACTGAATGGCAGAGCATGTCCTTTTCACATAGAACATCTGGGTTCACTTGCTGTAGAATGAGATGTAATATTTAAGGACAGATAAGTTGCATGGGCTTTATCTGCAGCAGTTTATTGTGCTGCAACAGCATCTCTGAAACATAGCGGTATGGGAACTCTTTGAAATTGGCCTGCCAAATTATATGCAGGATTCCCCACCCCACCCCCAAAATCTGGCTAATTGGATTAATGACACTAATGTGCGCTGCTCCGTTTTTCTTGCTGCAGGACAGGAAAGTGTTCTGCCTCTTCTAACCCAGGATTCCCGATCCCGGAGAGGCATTTTAAGAAGAGCTGTTTTTTCTGAAGATCAAAGAAAAGCTTTGGAGAAAATGTTCCAGAAGCAGAAATACATCAGCAAAACAGACAGGAAGAAACTGGCCCTCAATCTGGGTCTCAAAGAGTCACAGGTAACAGAGAGGTTTGGTACCTCGTCAGCTGTGTTCTGAACCTCTGCTCAGTGGCGAAGCTGCATTGCTCTGCTACCAGGGGTGGAGAGCAGGCGTGGGCGTGGCTGGCATCCCCGAGGGCGTGGCACCCGTCTGCAAGGGCGTAGCGTGCCCCGAGGGGCATGGCACCTGGTGCGCGCACGGGGAGGTGCGCAGTGTGTGTCTGGGGGGGGGGGGACGACCACAATGGCACCCTACTGGAATAGTGGTCTGGGGGGGCAGTCTGCTCCCTCTGCACTCCTGTTCCTCTGCCAGTGCCTCTGCTCTGTTCTTTGTTTGAGCAGAAGTATAACAGGGTTTTGTTAAGCTTCTAAAGTGGAGTTCATCTTGGTACGTAAGGGTGGCTTTTGGTTAGGCTCAGAGAGGGGAATGAAAAACTTAAGGCCTCGGTCCAGTGTATCTGAAGGCGTGTCTCCACCCCCATCATTCTGCCTGGACACTGAGGTCCAGCCCCGAGGGCCTTCTGGCGGTTCCCTCACTGCGAGAAGCCAAGTTACAGGGAACCAGGCAGAGGGCCTTCTTGGTAGTGGCACCTGCCCTGTGGAACTCCTTCCCACCAGATGTCAAAGAGAACAACAACTACCAGACTTTTAGAAGACATCTGAAGGCAGCCCTTTTTAGGGAAGCTTTTAATGTTTGATGTATTACGGTATTTTAATATTTTGTTGGAAGCTGCCCAGAGTTGTTATTATATTATTAAGGTGCATATGGTAGGTGGAATTATCTTAAGAAACCAACAATAATAGTGTCGAATTACCCCACCAACAGGTCAAAATCTGGTTTCAAAATCGAAGGATGAAATGGCGAAACTCCAAAGAAAAAGAAGTGCTGTCAAACAGGTGCCTGCCAGAGGAAGGTCTTCAAGAGACCTACCTTTCCAAATCTTTGAATTTTACCTCCTCGCCATGTCCTGTTTGGGAAATAGCTCAACAGCAGTCAGGTCCAAGATGGCAGAGCCTCCCGGAACATTCTGAGAGACAGAACGGCAGAAGCGGCTTGCAGATACCTACGAGAGCAAACTCCTCTCCCGATACATTACATTTGTATCGAGAACAAGACAGCACAGAGAAGGACGTTGTATCATATGGGGTGGGGGGAACTGATGGAGCAAAATGATAACTGACCATTGATTGAGGATGATTCCTCCCACAAGACTAACTGTATTTTATATGGACACTGAATTAGTTTCTATACTCCGCCATTTGCTAAAACAAAAATGTAACACGCTGGCAAAAACTAATGCTATAAGAAAGATTCCCTAGTCAGTTGTCTTCCCTCATATGTGCCTTCTGGACTTGAACAGTACTTGTAAGTGAAGTAGGAAGGAACTGACGGTAAGTGAACTTTAAAGGTTGAATTTGAAGTTCAGAATACATGGTGGTACACACAACATGCAACTGGAGTGTTTGTGGTCATTCTCTCCAGACCAATTAATTCAACATTTCACAACACTAATGTCTTCTCTAAAGCTGGGATCTGAGGCCTTCCTTCCATGTGTTGTTGGACTCAAACTCCCATCAGCGCCTGTCAGCATGGCCAATGGTTAGGGATGAGGGGATCTGTAGTCCCAACATCATCAGGACAGCCACAGGTTCCCCATTCCTGTGACAGAGGATCAAATCATTTAAAAGCAGGTGAAAAGTAAAGGTAAAGGACCCCTGGACGGTTAAGTCCAGTCAAAGGCGACTATGGGGTTGCAGCACTCATCTCGCTTTTCAGGCCATGGGAGCCGGCATTTGTCCACAGACAGCTTTTTGGGTCATGTAGCCAGCATGACTAAACAGTATCTGGCGCAACAGGACACTGTGACGGAAACCAGAGCACACAAAAACACTGTTTACCTTCCTGACGCAATAGTACCTAGTTATCTACTTGCACTGGCATGCTTTCGAACTGCAAGGTTGGCAGGAGCTGGGACAGAGCAACAGGAGCTTACCCCGTCGTGGGGATTCAAACTGCCGACCCAGTCAGCAAGCCCAAGAGGTTTAGACCACAGAGTGGCAGGAGTTATGGCCCTGGCATTCTCTGCATGTTGAAAAAGTCAGCCATGTTGTGGCTGCCTGTTTTAAGAATGCCTTACTGCACTGCCATATGAGGAGGTCAATTTTATAAGTGCAATATGACCATCTTAGAAGTAGAAGCCGCCATGTGACGAAATGTTCCATACCCCATACCTCCTCTAAAGGTCATTAGGGAAGCGATAAAACCTATAATGCATGATGATATCAGCTTATCGTCTTTACTTGTCATAGATAATGTGGTAGATGTTGTGGGGCTAAGGTGAGATGATGTGGTAGAATGTAAGTCCTGGCAGTAAACTCAGTCATGGCTAAGAAGATACCAGAGAGTCAAGTAATGGCAGATGAGACAAAACAACAACAAAAAAGAACCTGAGAGCCTATTTATGCTACAATTTTATATCAGTTTTGTACCAATTTCCTGTCCTGTCTTCCCCAAAGAGCCCTGGAAACTGTGGTTTGGTGGATACACAGAGAATCCTCTATAAAGAGATTCCTTACCCTTTAGATCAGAAGAATCTTTACAGTGGTGCCCAGCAAGACAAATGCCTCGCAAGACGAAAAACTCGCTAGACAAAAGAGTTTTCCGTTTTTTGAGGTGCTTCGCAAGACGAATTTCCCTATGGGCTTGCTTCGCAAGACGAAACGTCTTGCGAGTTTGTTTCCTTTTTCTTAAAGCCACTAAGCCGCTAAGCGCCGCTAGGCCGCTAAGCCGTTAATAGCTGCTAAGCCGCTAATAGCCGTGCTTCGCAAGACGAAAAAACCGCAAGACGAAGAGACTCGCGGAACGGATTAATTTCGTCTTGCGAGGCACCACTGTATTTGTATCAGCCACTAGCCATAGCAATAAAATAAAATGTACTGAAGATAGAGGTAAAAACATAACTATACAAAATACATTTTGGAGGTTTACCTAACCTTTTATAAAACCAGCTTTTGGGGATGAAGAAATGTCACTTTTAAGCCAATTTTAGGCTCCAGCCCCAAGTAAGCTCACCCGGCAGCACGTTCCATTGAGTGACACAGAGCTTACTTGCAAGTAAATGAACATCGGATAGTGGCATATCTGTGGTGGAATTGTGCCCAAACAAGAAATGAGGCAGAAGCCAAGAAAAACCAAGGAGAGCTGCCTCTTCCATTGAAGTGAATGAGCAGCCTTCGCTCCACCACATCTCTGTGTGTGTTCCACTCTAGGCCAGGAGTGTACTGAAGCGAAACCATTTTAAAACCTTGAAATCAAAGTAAGGAGCTAGTCCATCTGATGTTATGGGAAAGAAATACAAGAGAGAGAGAAATAATACTATTACACACCATCCCAATCTATGTGCTGTGTGAGATTCCGGGGGTACTAGGTGTGCTTGCCAGGGTTTATTATTATTTATTTTCCATTCTGGGCAATGAGGTACCATGGAGAAATGTGGTGACTTTATGATCTATAGTTTATTTACACATATTTACAACCTGCGTCTAGCTGGAGGGAATTCCCAGCATCACACTTCCAAGAGATTGTCCTGCTTCTCCCATAGTTGCAACAGCATTTGGCTGCAAAACACAGATATCAGCCATGCGCTCTTTTTCACTGTTACAGCCTGTCATAGTCAGCCCATATGGAGTTCTGATCCAGCTTGCAAACTGACCTTCCTGCTAGCTTACATCAGGCCCAACGAAAATCCTAAACCTTTTTCAAACCTTTTTGTCTCTGCCCTTGGTATCTGGTACTGAATGTCTTGATGGCTCATATTTTGTTATGTTATTGCTGGTCTTTCAAGGCTGACACAAGTGTTTGGCACAGCTTACTCAAAACTGGATTAATTCTAACATTTACTATAAGGGGAAGATCTAGCACCCAGGAGTTTAAGGGATCCTTGTCCCCACAAACTTATAATAATCATTATCGAAGAACCAGGTGTGCTTTTCCGGCTAGTGATCATTTTACTAGTTCCATGCTCACATTAAAAAAATGAACTATTTAAAATGCAATTTCATGCAGCATTTGATTTGTGAGCTATCACCAAAGTGCATTTTGTCTGCTGTGTTAAGCCACATAGTCATAATTTGTCCTCTTTAATTTTTCAGCCGATTACAATGGAAAAGAAATCGGGGGCAAAGCTATCTGAATCCAGCTTTTCAGTTAATAATTCAATGAGACCGCAGGCATGATAAAGACCTTTATAAATTATTTTGCTCACCGTCCACAGACAATACGCAATGCTAGTCCTGGAAACTGCCTTGCCATTGCAGATTTAAAAAATTCAGCAACTATTTGCTGGCACAATCCTACATTTGAGAACTTTTAAGTAGTTTTGTACTTTGTTGGAGTCTCTCCTGAAGCAATGGATAAACTCATAGTCACTCATTAAATTGCCTTCATTATTAATGGATAAACCAGCTGCTTCGGATGATCCCACGCCGCTGAGCGAATTGCTGAAAATCCCCATTGATTGCATCTGAATAAAATAAAGAAAAATGAAATGAAATGAAGACAGGATGTACACAAAACCAAACCTACATTCCTGAAAAAAATAATGATAGGACTAGAGTTAAAAATATCAGAATCAGAGTTCGTGAAATATTCAGTAATAAATAGTTTTAACCAATGTGCTCAGAAATAACTGACATGGCATTATTCTAAACTTTCAAGACTAGCATTTTAGCATTAAACTAGAAATGTGGAAGTAGTACCAGGGATTTACATAGGCTGTGACTTAACTGCAGAAGCACAGAATTTTATTTTTTATTAAAAGAAATACCGTGGTAATCTCAGCATTCATTTAAAACAGCACAAGTTTCTAGTCCTTACAGATTATAGAAATGGTGGATTGGGCAGGGAGAACTGAGAAGGATTTCCAATAGTTAGGAAGCCAGGATTGCAGCATAGTTCTTTGCCTCTTCTAGTGACCACAGAGAAGAATAAATATTCATGGAATCCCATGTAAAAATCCATTCATAGCTGACTTTTTGATACTATACTTCTACCACTTGGGGCGTTCACTGGAAATTTCAAGGTGGAGAAAGCCAGGTTTATAGGATGCTAACTTGGGCTGAAAGCCTCAGAAGTAAGAGCTATTGAACTCAATGGGGCTTGTTCCTAGGTAAGTGATGTCAGGCTTACAGCTATGGACAAAGAGCATTCTTTCTCACAGGGATACTTTAGAAAACTTATACCAATGGGATCTCTTCACTAAGCACCCTTTGCTTCTCTGTTGAGCTCTTGAGATTCTCCTGAGGCTCCACCCCCTCCTTAGCCACACCTCCTCTTCCCAGGCCACACCCCTCTCCAGCCTGCTTCATACTCTCCTTGACTGCTGTTTGCCTGCCTGGAATTTGTCCTTGAACTCTGGTAAGGACACGTGGTTCTTAAAAGGCTGCTTAGAAAGGAATGAGGGCTGGGAAAGGGCTGAATAAAGATCCCTAAGCCCTGTTGTAAGGCTTGTTTCCCACAGGGCACAACATACAAGTCACAAGCAAAGTTCGGTCCTGCCTGAATTTAACCAAACTAGCCTTCTCCGTGATTTTTTCCACTCCCGTCTCCAACTCCTGCACCATGCTGCTGATTTCCTTGGCTTTGTGCAGGTTCCCATCTGACAATTTAGGACGATGGACTCTGCTCTGGTCAAAGTGGGACAGAGGCTCTTTCCAGGCTTGCAAAAGCCTTAGGATCAATTGCGTTAGCTCTTCTCTCTGAGTGTACAAGAGAAACAGATAAAAGAAGACAAATTTGCCTTGGCTGTCCTTTCCATCCCTGTTCCCTTCCAGAATATTCAGCATTGTGAGTTGGGTCAGGACTCCCCATGAGTGAAAATCTGCTCATGGGATGCTCTGCTGAAGGAAGCAGAGGAGGTGAGTCCCCCTCCATGCCCCAATTCCTCCTTCACCTTGCACCTCCCAACGCCACCTCCCATGCTGTTCCAAAGGGTGCACTGATCTTTCATGGCAGCTTTTTGGGGGGTGAGGGCACAGAGATGGTGGTCAGTGAAAACTGCTTCCTTCTTCCTCTGGTGCAAGCATGGCCAACATGGTGGCTTCCAGGTGTTGGACTCCAACTCCCATCAGCCATAGCCAGTGTTACCAATGGTCAGAGATGATGGGAGTTGCAGTCTGGCAATATCTGGAGGGCACCATGCTGACTGACTCTAGTGGGAGAGAAAAAGACTATTTTGTGACTGAAAGGAGGAAGAGGGCAAGGGAGATGGTAACAAGGAAAGAGGAAGGGATGAGATGAGGAGGAAGGGAGATTAGAAGGCGACTAGCACAGCCCTGAACTCTTCAAGCTAGACAGGTGAGAAATGATGAAAAATTACACAGAGCTGCAGGAGGAGAGACAAGTGGTAAAGAAGAGGAAGTAGGGAGAGGAAGAATATGAGGTTAGACCATATGGGCTCCGCGGAAAGAAGCAAAGACATGGGCAGAGTGCAAAAAGGAGAGAGGTGGTGGGCCAGGCATCAGCAGAGCAGCAAAGGGGGAGGAGAGCCACTGAGGATTCCCAAAGGTTGGTGTAGATCAGAGAGGTGCATGTTGTAATACAACTTGACCAAGTTAATGGCAGAGGAGAAGGAAGAGGGAGCATAAATTTAATGTGGATGCAGGCAGCCAACTCTTCCTCCAGAACATGAGCGGTTTTTGGCATTCTAGTGCAATGAATTCACTTCCTTAAAAAACAACAACCAACAACCACATTTTGCGATAATGAAAGTGCACTGGATAGAGTGGGGCATTTGATTGACATAATGTTGTAGAACCTCTCCACCAAATGTTAGACATAGTGTCACCTCCACAAAAGCTTTCTGTAAGCAAATCCAAATGGGTCCCCAATAAAACGTGGGCATCATAGAACCCCCCCCCCCCAAACTGGGCAAACAAATCAACTTGAATAATCACTAAAAAGTTGTATGGAAGTGATGTTTGTCAGAGAGACTGTGCTTGCAGGATCCACTGGTTGTCTAGTGGCCAAGTCCCTTGCCCCCAAGCTGGGTAACTGGCTACATCAGCAATGTAGATCATGCCCTGTTGTACTTACTGGCATTTTCTGAACATATTCTTTGGCATTGGGAGTCAACAACCAGGAGGTGTGGCATTTGCCAACAGATTTGGTCAGCTCGTTCCCACCAGGTAGAAAATATTTCCCCTGCAAATGAAAGAAGAAGGTCTCAGGAGTTAATTTGCCAGAGCATAGATCTTTTCCACAGTCGACAGCTTGAGGAGGCTGCATGGATAGGACAGCACCTAATACTTTCCTGATGGCACAACAAAACCAGATGTTGTCTGGTACCATGTGCATCCAAAGGTACCATATTGCATCCAACAGCTACGGCTCCCAAAATACATATGAGGAAATAGCTATTGAACTCACAGGTTTGCAAGCGATGCACACGGAGACTTCATGTTCAGGAAGATGGGGTTATGAAATAAAGACTGCTATCCTAGCATTATCCATCCATCCATCTTTTCATTTTAATCCCACCTCTCCTCGAAGGAGCTCAAGGCAGTCTACATAGTTCTCCCCTGCCCTCTAACTCTCACAACAGCCCTGCGAGGTTGGTTAGCCTGGGAAAAAGTGATGTTCCCCCCCTAAACCACAGCAGTGAGCTTTAAGTAAGAGTGGCAATTTGAAGCTGGTTCTGCCCCAGATCTCTAACCACTACATCACAATGGCTTTTAAACTTCTGAAAGGAAGAAATTAGTAGGTGTCTATATGTGTATGTGTGTGTGTACACACAAAAAACAAAACAAAAACAAACACACACACACATATTTATATGGGGTGGGAAAGAACATCTTTATTCAACATCTTTATCAACGACTTGAATGATGGACTCAAGGGCATCCTGATCAAATTTGCAGATGACACCAAACTGGGAGGGGTGGCTAACACCCCAGAGGACAGGAACACACTTCAAAACGACCTTGACAGATTAGAGAACTGGGCCAAAACAAACAAGATGAATTTTAACAGGGAGAAATGTAAAGTATTGCACTTGGGCAAAAAAAATGAGAGGCACAAATACAAGATGGGTGACACCTTGCTTGAGAGCAGTACATGTGAAAAGGATCTAGGAGTCTTGGTTGACTACAAACTTGACATGAGCCAACAGTGTGACGCGGCAGCTAAAAAAGCCAATGCAATTCTGGGCTGCATCAATAGGAGTATAGCATCTAGATCAAGGGAAGTAATAGTGCCACTGTATTCTGCTCTGGTCAGACCTCACCTGGAGTACTGTGTCCAGTTCTGGGCACCACAGTTCAAGAAGGACACTGACAAACTGGAACGTGTCCAGAGGAGGGCAACCAAAATGGTCAAAGGCCTAGAAACGATGCCTTATGAGGAACGGCTAAGGGAGCTGGGCATGTTTAGCCTGGAGAAGAGGAGGTTAAGGGGTGATATGATAGCCATGTTCAAATATATAAAAGGATGTCACATAGAGGAAGGAGAAAGGTTGTTTTCTGCTGCTCCAGAGAAGCGGACATGGAGCAATGGTTCCAAACTACAAGAAAGAAGATTCCACCTAAACATTAGGAAGAACTTCCTGACAGTAAGAGCTGTTCGACAGTGGAATTTGCTGCCAAGGAGTGTGGTGGAGTCTCCTTCTTTGGAGGTCTTTAAGCAGAGGCTTGACAACCATATGTCAGGAGGGCTCTGATGGTGTTTCCTGCTTGGCAGGGGGTTGGACTCGATGGCCCTTGTGGTCTCTTCCAACTCTATGATTCTATGATTCTAAGAACATTTGAATACTATAAATATGCACATGATTGGGCAGTTAGTCTTCTGTGTTCAACCATTATTATTTATTAAATTTTTATACCTAGTGCTGCCATTAGTCCAGGATTTTCTGGACATTACCAGGATTTCAAAGGCGGAAGTGACGCCCGGGGTGGAATTTCTGGAAGGTGGAATTTTGGAGTTTTCCTGAAAAAAAAACACCTCAACAATTTTGGGGGTGTCTGGATTTTTTACTTCTTGAAATATGGCAACCCTGTAGCCGCAGGTCTCAGGGTGTTTCACACCATAAAATTACAATATAAAAACACATAATAAATATATATATAAAAACAAGAACAACGCCATAATTTCCTCCCTCCTTCCGCCACACATTTTAAAATCAACCCACTTCGAGACTGGAAGTAAGGGGGCGCGGGGGTGGGAAGTTGGGACAAGCCCAGAAACTCACCACCAGATCTAAGTGGAGGGCTGTGGAGAGCCTGTAGATCCTGTTGGAGTGCAGGATGACCCGGTCGAAGAGATCAGCCACAGCTGAGAAGCGGCAGTCGGCGTCTTCCCCGGCACACTCGGCCGCGGAGCAGCCTCCTCCCAGCGGCTTCTCGAGCGCCCACAGCAAGAGCAGCACCGGCCAAGCGACCCCTGGAGGGAGCAGAGCGGAGCGCGTGGGCGGGCCAATCGCGCCGCGCCGTCGCCGGAGACGCACCAATCGCAGCTCGGCCCGCCCGCCCAGTGCCCGCCTCTTACCTTCCTTGGCGGCGTCTTGCGCGGGCCGCATGCTGCTGCTGCTGCCGCCAACTTGGAAGCGGGCGGCAGTGACGGTCCATTGCGACCCCCTCGCTGGTGGAGAGGCCCTTTATACGGTACGAGCGAGCGGAGCGGAGGCGCCGGGAGGTCGCTTAGTCATTCCTCGCTCTCCCTTTTCCTTCCGTCGGATTTGCAAAGCTGGCAGCGAAGATTTACCCGATCGTGCGGAGCGTTGGCTCCAGGGCAGAGCAAGCAGAGCGGCAGTCCTTAAAGGAACTCTGGGCTGCGAGGGAAAGAGGCGCCTCGGAGGTGGTCTGCTGGTGGCGCAAACGCAAAATACACGCAGAGCAGGGGCGCTCACTTGAATAAAAGATGGACTTGGAAGGCCGTTATAAGGATATGCATGGAAATTCAACCAAGGGGAAGCGAGGAAGTCACTTAACGATGTTAATAAGTGTAATTTTAAGAAGGTTATGATTTATGTTTGTGTGTTTTGTTTGTTTATAATTTTGTGAAAATTAATAAAAAAATTTGAATAAAATATGGAGGGAGGGGCAGGTAAGCCCCGCCCCGCATAACTAACAGCTTAATTACATTTATTTATTTGATTTTTCAGCTTCAAATTTTACAGAGATATGTCAAACATAAATCATAAAAACAAGATTCCATGGATTCTCCATCCTCCCCTATGTAGGTCCTATTATCAATGCATCTCCTGCATCTTTTACCATAATCCACACCCTTTACTTCTTCCATTATGTCCAGAATCAACCTTAAACGACAAGTGCTATTCCAATCCTACTAATGATTTTAACTGTTTACAGTGGTCTTTAAGTTTTAAAATTTTCCCCATTCCTCACATAATTGATCACTTGATGCTGTGCATACACACTATTTGAATGGCAATACCCATTAACTTTGGGGAGACTGGCCCCCTCCAAAAAATATGTGTGTGGGGGGGAACCAAAGGGATGCTAGATATTGTCCTCCATGGGCATAGCCAGGATTTGTGTTGGGGGGGCAGGACACCCACCTGTCAACGTCTTCTGTCTAGCAGATTCAGAATGAAATGTCTCAACAACAGTTGCTTTAAATTACTTTCTTTTGGCACCAAGTGTTCAGAAAAACCTGTCAAAACCTTTCTACAATTTCTACTTTTAGTTAAGTATTTTTTATTTATTTACTTGCTTTGGTGCGCCCCCCCCCCCGGCTATGCCCATGTTGTCCTCTCTGGCGATGAGGAAGAGCTGCGCACAAAACACCCGCATTTTCACATAGACAGCTGCCTTATGTACCATGTCGGATCACTGGTCTATCAAAGTCAGTCTTGTCTGCGCTGGCTGGGAGCTGCTGTCTCTGGTTTCAGGCAAGAAATGTTCCCAGCCCTGTCTGCACATTCTAGGGATTGAACATGTGCCTTTGCATGCAAAACAGTTGCCCTGCCACTAAGTGGAAGCTGTTCCACTAAAGAGGCATTTCATTTGAACTCTTGTTTGTTTGTTTTGTTTTATTTTTATTCAAAATTAAAACAAGACATATTATCCAAAAACATATTATCCTTGTCCGTCCCCCCATTTTTCCTCCCACACAACCCCCCCCGCCCCCACCCCCGACTTCCCTCAGTTCCAGTCTTTGGTTTCTCTGAGACTGCTGTTTTCTGCATGTTACAAAGTTGTATAGATCCTCAAACTATTTAGCTGATTATTATCAATGAAAGTTTGTGAATGTTTATTCAAAACCTGCCAAGGAGTCCAATTCACTTTGTTGCGTCTTCAGATACTTTGCAAAGGGTTCCCATTCATCCTTAAAGTCACAGTTATCCTTGTCCCGTAGCTTATATGTCAGTTTTGCCAGTTTTGCATAGTCTGTCAATTTTTCTTCAGTCTTCCATCCTTGTGCTACTAGAACTCTCGCGGCCGTTGTCACATACATGAAGATGTTTTTCAGCTTTTTTGGCAGGTCTTTCCCTACATTCCCCTCTTGTTTGTTTATTATGTTTTATCTGCCACCTCTGTTCCCCACCCACAAGGAGTCCATGATGTTGTACATGGTTTTTCTTTCCCCAATTTATCATCACAACAGTCCTGTGAAGTAGGTTAGGTTGAGGGACAGTAACTGACCCAAGGTCACTTCATGGCTGAGAGGGGATTCGAACCCTGGTCTCTCAAATCGTAGTCCAGCACTCTAACCACTACACCACCCTGGCTTTCCATTCTAAATATTTGCAATTAAAAGTACCAGGCTCTTAAGAGTGTGATCCTGGGCATTCCCACTTGGAAGTCACTTCCCACTGCGTTCAGTGCAATCTAGTCCTAGGTAAATTCCACCCTTAGGCTGAAATCCTATGCACTTAACAGGGAACAATTTCCACTGAGATCAGTTGAGCTTTCTACTAAGCAGACATGCATGGAGTAGAGCACCACATTAAAAACAACTAACAAAATCAAGCAACCAGATGCCGTTTCAAAATGCTTTCAAAGTATGTGTTAATTATATACACTTGACATGAGTACAAGGTTGAATGTCTTTTGTTTAGGTGAGTGCAGGTTAAATTTTGGCTAGGATATAGGTCAGGGATGGGGAAAGTATGGCCCTTTTAACTGATCAGATTTTTGGGGAACATTACTAGAGGGCACCACAAATCCAGGGCAGAGACCTAGTTCCTACTCACAAATCCTTCTCGATGATCCAGACAGGCAAGAGGTATTATCAGTTTAGGACAAATTCGAGCCAGGCAAAAACACTTGGGGTGTGGAGCTGGACAAGTGAGGGGCGTGGCTTGAGGAGAGAGGGCGTGGCTTGGGGAGAATTCCGGGAGTCTGATAGGGCTGAAGGGTTACTTTCAGCCTCTGGGATGGAGGTTCCTCATCCCTCGGTTATAGCATATAGACCTGCCCTGGAGGAGAATGCTCTGCACCATCATGGTGGTTCCTTTGTGAAAATGCTATGTTATTTGCAGGTTAAGACAGAATGAAAAGTACAGTCAGACATGCTAGTCCCAAGGCAGAATGTGACTCAGTCTCAAAGTCCTTCATCAAGGTCGCATCAATCTGCTTCTGACAATCCAATGTTCCCAAACTGCTTGCATTGCTGTCACCACAGCCAAGTAAGATTGTCAGGGGAGGGGGCCCACCAGAGAACACATTGCCCATGGCCCCCTCAAACCTGGTTTTTGCTTTCCAATAATGCAATATTGCAGTATTGAAATATTATGCCCCATCATTTTGAAACTGCATTTAAATAGCCACTTTTATTTTTATGGCAAGTCTTCTTATCTTTTACCTTTCCATCCTGCTTGGGGTATTTGTTTTTGGGTCACTACCATATGCTGCTATTTAGATGCACATGTTGGTGTTGTTTTTAATTCCCTGACTTCCACCAGATGACAACTTGGTTGTAGTGAGGAAGCCTCCAGGCTTTCTTACAAACCAGTGTTGAAACTGGAATAAATGGACCAAGTTTCCCTCCCTCCCTTAATGTGATGCACACAGATGACTAACAGAGGCAGCTTTCTCCTAATTTGTTGTCAGTCACATGGATGACAAGTTGGCTTGAAAATGCCCCAAAGCCACATGACACATGGATCTGCTTCCACTTCTATCAGTTTTATTTAGCAGTGAGGACAATAAACCAAGCAAGGTGTTATAGTAAGTTACCCAAACAACTTGTGCTATAGAAGGAAGTTTGGTGGCAGAGTTTTGCAGGAGCATTGGTGGAGGGTTTTGCCACCCTTCCTTGATGTATATATGTTGTTGTTGGCCCCTTGCTTGTCTTTAGAGACAATGGAGTGCACTTCCAGGGGTGAAGTCAATTCGCTGCATTAGCAGCACCGAAATGACTTCCCCAGGACACAAGCCTGGGAGTTGTGCATGGTGGTCTTGGGCTGCCCAGACAACAAGACCCCACTCTTGGCCTTGCTGATGTGGTCCAAAGGAAAGCAGAGCAATACATTTGCCACCAGCTTGGCTGCAGGAGTTGCCAGAAGGAGGCATGCAAGGCACCATTTAACTGTCTTAGGGACTCCAAGCCAGATTTGTGTAGGGTTTACTCAGTGCTTTTTTTCTGGGGGGTTGCAGGGGGATGCATACCCCTAAACATTTTGTGAATCTTTGTACGCATACTTCTTGGCCTCTGAATGTCTTCTCAGCATAAGGTGCGGGGGAGTGAGTGAAACCCTGGTGAAATATGTGGGATATTTGACCTATAGAAGGCATCATTTAGCAATTTAACTTTCCTTGTACTCGTATTTTTGACTGAATGTGTTGGTTTCCCTTTGTCCTTGCTGAACACTTTTTGTTTCTGTTGAGGTTGGTACTGATTTATTTCTTCTATTATGGTTTTCGACGTGTAAGAGGGCTTAGAGAAAGTAAACGTATCTATATAAGAGACGAAGGGGTTTCATGGTTTTGTACTACATTTGTCAAGATGAGGTCGCCTGTGTTTCTGCAAAGGCGCTTTGTGATGTAAAAACAAAAATACAGAGGGAAAGTCATTTGGTGAGTTGTATTCCATTTTATTTCATATCTGGGGACAGACAAACCAAAGTAACATTGTGAACCGCCCTGAAATCTTCGGATGAAGGATGGTACACAGATTTAATTACTGACAACAATTACTAACCATTTAGAACTTTCTCATTTGTAGATACCCTTAAGTCTTGAACCTTCTTCAGTAAAACAATCTCTGAGCAGCAAGAAGAGTCTGACGAATTTGCAATTTGCATGTGGATCACAGGTAAAATACTGGCTGGAAGTGTGCTATGGTCCTATATTTCCACATATTTTCCCTTTCTTTCAACCTACAATGGCAGCATCATGGTCGGATAAATAACTTGATTACTCTTGGAAACGTTGGCATTTATATGCATGCATATATAATTGAGTGGCTCATTTGGGGATCAGGCAGAGCCATAATTGTCTGGTATGCAGAAATAAGCAATCACTGTACATCATCAGATATCAGTAAGCTTTAAGAACAGACGATTCCTATCAGCAGAAATAGCCACAGACTTGTTAATGGAATGAGCCATTAAAGGCAGACTTATTACCAATACCCATTTCTTTAAATTACAGACTGAACATGCTGACGAAGAAACTTAATTGTCAAGAATTATTGAACCAAGTGAGGAGGAGACAAGGCTTTTGTAGGGAAGTATCTCTCTCCCCCCCCCCCAATACTTATTTTGCGTTAGCTATTCTATGCAATCCCTCCACCTTCTGACAATTACAGAAACAATAGCCAGATTTTAAGAAGGCATTTTTCCAACTCAATTTCTTGCTCCTCCTTAATTTCAGTGTGCTTTTTGCTTGGTCATGTTTTAATTTCACTGTGCTTGCTGTTTATTTTATCATTACATTTGGTTTCTACCTTTCCTCCAAGCTGTTCAAGGAAGTGTGAATGTCTCTTTTCCACATTTTATCCTCACACTAACCCTGTGAGGTAACTAGACTATGACATGTCCAAGGTGACCCAGTAAGCTTCACCACTAAGCGGGGATTTGAGTAAGAAAAATACAAAGTCACAGGAACCCAAGCAACAATGAAATGATATCAAAAAATTAATTATTTAAACACAAACAACGATACCTGTAAACATATGGAATTATATGTATGTATAATACAATATTAAGAAACATGAATTCTCCAGGCTATAGCCACTATATATGATACAATGAAGTGATTTACAGTATTACATCTCGTTTTATGCTTCTTCAGAATCAAACTGGGAAATTGCTTCTTAGTGCCTCAATTTTTTCTTCCTTTCAGCAATATGTTAGTCCTGCTAAGTGTGATTCTTCTATATACGCTTAGACATTTGAGTTTGACCCAAAGGTTGCAACTCCAACAACCATCATCCAAAAGTGAAGAATTTTGTTCAAGTTGTAGGCCAGGAGTGAGTATACCAATATGCATAGCCTCCTGCTGCTGCTTAATTACCTTGTAATTAAAGGTGGAAATGAATGTGAGAGTAAGTAGACATAAGCGGCACATCAATAAACTAGCACCCTGATCCTAAATATGTTTATTCAGAAATGCACACTGATTAAGTCCAAATGTCAGTGTTCTGCTCATTTTGAACTTTCAGCTTTCATATCCCTTGATCACCCTCTGTGCTTGGTGTTCACTGTACAAATATGGTCTGAAATCTGAGTTTGCTGTTCAACAAGTTAATATTGTCATTTTCACCCATTCGCAAATGTGTGACTCATGGAACAAGTCATTAAAATTCTGCTCTGAGCTGGATGGAGGCATATGTGCAGCTAATTTTTGACTACTAGCCCCACCATGTGATTGGCTTTCGATGTCCAGGAGGCAGAGGTTAGCGGATGTCACAATGCAGTGTAAAATTAAAGACGATTAAAGGTCATTGTAATCAGCTTTAGCAAGTGGGGGGGGAGAGGGGGGTCACAGAAGAGGCATGACTATCTCCTATTCAATAAATTGATCTTAACCTTGACCAGATGGATATGTAGATATTTTAGCTCCTATTCATTAAACTCTGGGACCCCTTTGCTGGCCATGCGGCTCATCCAATATTTGCAGCTACCAAGTATAACAAGTTTAGATGGCTATTCAGGAAGAATAATTAAATGTGCTGTTTAAAACCATACCCTTAGATAGGTAGATAGATAGAGTATATATTTAATAAGAATTGCCCTATCTACCATCTATCTATCTATCTACACACACAGAGATGTAAATTTTATGGCAGAAATTTCATTGTAATGGAATCAAACCTGGGCTGGCAGATGTGAGAGACTAGGGCTGAGATGGGATGAGAGAAGGTGATACCTGAACCAGGGTGAAAGTAGCTTTTATTTCACCCGGGTCAAAGACCCAGTTAGGGGAAAATAAAACTTTGTTCATTTGCGTACATATAGGCTTCACCCAGGGCAAAAAACAACAACTATCTATGGCTCTGCCTAAACTCAAGTCCAGGTTGGACAAAGTGAAGATGCTGGTGATTTGAAAACTCCTACTGAGACAGAAAACCAATTAAAGGGTGATATCAGGGCTGGGCTGCACTATGGTCAGCAATCTAAACTGAGCCATGAGCAGTGGAAGAAGCTAACTGGCAGTTGTCATGGTCTGGTTCATGGGCAATTGAAGTCCTGGCTGGGGACGTTGGGACTGGGGGCAAGATGGCGGGGTGGGAGCAGGAGCAGGAGTCCAGAAGCCAGGAGTCAGGAAGCCAAGAGTCCGAGGGTTAGAGAGCCGGGAGTCAAGAAACCAAGAGTCTGAGGGTCAGGAAGGAAGGAGTCATGAAGTCAAGGGTCCGAGGATCAAGAAGCAAGGAGTCAAGGAGCCACATGCGATAAGGCAGGGAACGTGTTGCTGTGGCAAAGAGCCGAAGGGAAATGCTGACCTTATATCCCTTCCCAGCTCTGGCCACCAGGTGCTGTGAGTTACCAGTCATCCTCACCTGTGAGGCCGTGCCTTGCCTCTCCAGAACAAACTTAGGAAGGCCCCAGTCCTGCAAAGTCCTACTGGTCACAGGGCCTGGCTCCTGCACGCACTCCTGACAACAGTGTTATGTATAATTGTTTAATTCACACTGAAGTGGAGGAATGCCTGTGTTTACTGTGGAAAGGGTTTAACTGGAAGATTCGATTGAAGCTAAAGAGGAGCTCTCTAAGTATCTGGGTGGCTTGATAATTAACTGTTGTTCTCTGCTCTGTCATGCGCCTGTGCTGGACATGCACAATACATATATGGTATGGTGGCGCTGTGGGGTAAACTGAGTCTTGGGCTTGTCGATCGGAAGGTCGGTGGTTCGAATCCCTGCATGGGGTGAGCTCCCGTTGCTCTGTCCCAGCTCCTGCCAACCTAGCAGTTCGAAAGCACGTCAAAGTGCAAGTAGATAAATAGGTACTGCTCCGGCGGGAAAGTAAATGGCATTTCCGTGCCCTGCTCTGGTTTTGCCAAAAGTGGCTTAGTCATGCTGACCAAATGACCTGGAAAAACTGTCTGTGGACAAACGCCGGCTCCCTCGGCCAGTAAAGCGAGATGAGTGCCGCAACCCCAGAGTCGTTTGTGACTGGACTTAACTGTCAGGGGTCCTTTACCTTTTTTTAATGGAATTATTTGGATGCATCTTTGATGTTTTTGTTCTGTTTTGAAGAAATGTCTGCAAGTAAAGTTTTGAATGACACTGATGGGTCTGGACAATGTTTTATTCCAAAAGGAGTCAGTTTTTCATGCACCCAGTTGCTTCAAGTCACGCAATATTAATATTTGCAATAGATAGGACTGAATATCAAGTCAAAACCTTCAACTCCTTGACCTCTCTGTTGTCTCACCCCTTCCTGGTAAATGGCAGTGACACACACTACTGCCAGGCGGCTAGTCTTGCACTTCTGCCCCATCAGGAGAAAGGATACAGGAATATGTCGGCACTCAGGAAGATCCTGCTGCTTAAGCAAAACTTAACTTGGGCAGGAAGCCCTCTTATATCCCTTCTTGTCAACAAAGATCCGACGACCATCATTGGTGGAGCAGCAACAGTTCAGGGCATGAGGATATTAAACCACCTGTGTAAAGGCTGCCACACACAGTTCAGTGATTCAACAAACCTCAAAGGCTTCCAGTTCAAAGTCCAGCAGCTCCTAACAGTTAAGAAGCTGGAATTTCAGTCAAAGGGAATAAGGAAAGAACTGGAACATGGCGTGAGAATGAAAAAAGCAATCAGAGCAGGGCTATAAGCAGAACAGGGGCAAATGAAAAATGGGTGTGGACTACAGAGTTTCTTCCTATGTTATGTTTTGCATGCAGAGGCTCACTTTATTGAAGAGATCTCAGCAGCTGAATACATTACACCCCAAAGAGGCTATTGATCTTACACGGAAGACAAGAGTGCCTTGAGCAAACAGCTTTAGCCTTGCAGCTCAGGTCTCATAGCATGGCAAGTGGCCAATCAATACTTTGTGGGTGGTTTTTGCATCCACTGTGGCTTGAAATTGATGGTTATGGGACTGTTGGAAGAGAGCTGGGTCCATATCTGTTTGGGCAGAGTAATCAGAAATAAGCAGCAAGAGAGGCACTTGCTAACAGGCAAAGAAAGGGATAGTGATCTTTTGTCACCTGATACCCAAGGATAAATAGTTACTGTTATTTTATTATTTAAAGACTAGCTTTTAGGGTCTAATCCTCTGAAAGTGGGATCCAACATAGACATTCACAATATAAAATCAATAATCAATTTAAATCCCTAAGATGCCATGAACAATAGCATTAATAATAATAAAAGAACTCAGAATAAAGCTGATCACAAGCAATATCGAGAGGTAGTACACACTTGTCCTGTGCCTAGAAGCATGGGGTGGTTTTGGCTTTGTCCCACAGCTTTCCCCTGGAAAACCCACTCTTTAGCGATATACTGGAACAAATGGCAATCTGCAGAAAACCTGATTGCTGTTTGTTCCAGTGCAGCACTAAAGATTGGGTTTCCCCAGGGGAAAGCAGTGGGGCAAACAGAGGTGTGGATAAACCCTTAGTGAGATCAATGAAATCATGTACATAATTACAATTTAAGACACACCCTATCATGTGGCAACACAATAGAATCCTGTTTTACACAGGATACCGGTTTTTACAAGTGGGTTACTAGAACCCTCATAAAGGCTTACAGTAATGAATCCATACATATTTCAACTGTAACAGAACAGAGATTGAATAATTATTTGAAAGTAAGATGGAAAAGAACAACAAATGCTCATCAGTTCCCATATGAACCTGAACTGAATCAGTTCAGGAATGCCAGACCCATTTCACTGATTTGATTGATTGATTGATTGCTCATTTGCAGAACTGATTGTGGCCTGCTAAACCAGAATATTTTCAATCACTACTGAACCAGAACTACAACCAATTACTTAATTGTTGTCTTTTGTTTTCCTGCTCTGATAGAAGTTCCACTCACGTTGTTTCTGCTTCTAAATGAAAACTGTTCTACTACTTGGCTGTGCAAAATAAAATTCCTTCAGGCTTACACTGCAGACAAACAGCATCATATATATTTTTCTCTGGGTGATGGATCTCTTGGCACGAGTCAAAATTTCATCTTGAAGTGGAAAATGCATTTTCATCATGTAGGTCAGAGTCCTTTCCATCTGCAATAAATGATTCATGACACTCTCATTTTTTAAAAATGGAAAGGATCAACACTCTTAGCCCCTGTGCCTGTTCCCTCAAAAATCTTAGATTAAGGTATCATTTCTGAGAATCTGGTGCCACAGCCATAACAAATCTGACGAGTCCAATCATGTATTCCTGCCGATACTAGAAAGATAAAAAGGTTACATTTAACATTGAAACTGGAAGCCTTTGGGAGGATTAAGAAAGCAGAGGTCAGATGATTGGTTACGAGTTGGAAGAGATGCTAAAATGTAATTTGGGAGACAGACTGTGGAACATTTTAATAAAAGTGTTGATGCTGGCACTGGTTAAGGAAATTACTGGTGAGAATGATAATATTAATATGTATCGAATAGCAAAAGAATCAGATGGAAGGTTGCAGATGTGGAAGAAAAAGATGATGGGGCTATTATTAAAGGTCCTGATATAAATAGAGAGACTAGGCATCCAACCATCTCTTCTCATGATGGTAGATTGCTGTAGATTGGGGGGAGATTATTATTTTCAAGGACTTCTAAGGTCCCGGATACGATAATGAAATGCTATGAATGTGGCATTTTGTTGGTGACTGTGATGGCAGAGGGCCCAATTCTGTCTGAGTTGCTACTTTTGTCTATATTGGAAATAATACCTCTTCCCATATGAATCATCTATCATGGCCATCTGTCATGGATGCTTTAGCCTGTCCATGGAGGACCTTAAGGTCCATAAATAGCAACACCCTAGAGGTCCCGGGCCCTAAGGAAGTCAGATTAGCCTCAACCAGAGCCAGGGCCTTTTCAACACTGGCTCCGGCCTGGTGGAACGCTCTGTCTCATGAGACCAGGGCCCTGCAGGATCTGATTTCTTTCCGCAGGGCCTTTGGCTTGGAATTAACTTGATCCCTTCCCCCTCTTTCTTTTTTCCTTTCTCCTTTTGTGATGGAACTCCTATTTGGGGACTTCTCTGGCTTTTTTCTGGCCCATGTAGGACCAGTCTGGATACTTAGCTTTGGTGAAGACTTGGCGTTTTCATCCCCCCAAAAGTTTTTGATTTGAGTTTCTACTGAAAGGAGGCTACATTTTAATGTTGTATTTTAATCTTGTTTTTAAAGTTGTATTTCAATCAATTGTTTTTATATCTGGTGTTAGTCACCCTGAGCGCGGTCTTCGCTGGGGAGGGTGGGGTATAAATAAAATTTATTATTATTATCATTATTATCTGGTGGGTGGTGCTTGCGCTTTAGAAATAAAACCGCTTTTCAAGGTACAGACAAAAATGACAAAACTAGATGCTTCTCATGTGGAAAAATAAGACATTTTTCAAGGAATTGTACAAAATAAAGTGGCACTAATAAAGAAAAGTTCCAGGGTGGCGACAGAAAGCAAATGAAAAATGCTTTTGCACTTCATCTTAACTATCTAGCAATATCAAGTTATAGGAAAACTGGTGCTATTAACAGTAACCCTTCTAGTTGGTTAATTGATTCGGCAGCTTCCATGCATGCTAATTTTTTTCAGAGAGTTAAATAAAAACTCATCAGAGGCAGTTACAGTCTCAAACGGCAACAAAATATCTGTGCAAGGAAAAGGAGCAGGTTTGCTCAAGTTTGTTGCAGGTAGAAATACTGTTTGTAATGAAGTGAGAGATGTAGTTTACTTGCCTGAATTAACAGACAGTTTGCTGAGCGTGCCAACCCTGACCAAGCGTGGTTTTAATGTAAATTTTAATCGCAGCAAATGTGTAGTTACCAAAGATGGAGTTTTGTATGCACAAGGTTTTGAAAATAATGGAGTCTTTGTGCTAGATACAGGTCAAGAACGAGTGAATATGGTCAAGAAAAATTCAAGTGCAACCTGTGTTCATCTGTGGCACAGAAGGTTTAGACATAGAGGCTTCAGGATTTATAAGCAGGCCAAAGAAAGGTTTGGTGAGAGGAATGGAAATGAAGCCTTGTAAAGTTGGCCTGAATAGTGAAATATGTGAAAGTTGTTTGTTGGGGAAGGAAACAAGACCTTCTATCCCCAAGCAAAGCCAGAAAAGTTCAGCAGAGCCTTGGCAACTTATTCATACTGATATATGTGGTCCAATTCAACTGATGTCTCATGGGAAAAACAACAAAATGGGAAAATAACTTTTCTGCTTGTATATGTTGCTAATGCAATTTTGGTTACTGAGAACAAACAAGATGGTACAAAAATGGTTCATGTTAAAATAAGAAAGTTTTGAGAATTTACATGCTAGATTAAACTGGATTAATTCAAATCAGGCACATTGAGAAGGTGATTGTAAGAAAAAGACTGGGGCCTAATTTTAGCAGTTGAGTGCTTGGTATCTGCTGGGCAAGCTCATCCTTTATTTCC
The DNA here is from genome assembly GCF_964252035.2 of Podarcis erhardii. Taxonomy (NCBI): domain Eukaryota; kingdom Metazoa; phylum Chordata; class Lepidosauria; order Squamata; family Lacertidae; genus Podarcis; species Podarcis erhardii. The sequence continues at coordinate 50,285,815 of NC_138500.1, forward strand.
ACACTGTGGTTCCAGACCAAATCATCTGTCAGGAGAGCTAAGGCCTGGCCAGGATGCAGGCCTTGCCAGGGTGCTGGCTGGGGAGAGCATGCCACAGAGGGGAGCCACAGCTGAAAAGACCCTCTTTCTTGCCACTGCTTTCCAAATCTCCCTCAGACTGGAGACCTGGAAAAGGGCTTCAAAAGAAAATCTAACGGTCTAGGTAGGTTCATATCAGGAGAGGTCCTCCAGAAGATACTGGTGTCCAGAGCTGTAAAAATGGAGGTGTTGCGGGATGAATCTTAAAAGGTGAAAGCCTGTCTTCAAGAAGTAGTTCTCAATGCAGCTGAAAATCCACTAACTCAGTGAGAAGGACTGGACCCAAGATAAGATTTCAGGCCAGAAACAAAGCCTGTTATGTGAGTGATTGTTGAGGTGAAGAAAGAGAGGAAAATCAGGTCTTTTATTTAAAAAGGAACTTGGTCGTGCTCCCACTCAGCTGAGAAGTTTGCTGGGTGATCTTGGGCCAGTCAGCCTAACATACCTCACAGGTTGTTGTGAGAGTAAATTGGGGAGCCAAAGTATGTATACCACCCTAAGCTCCTCAGAGGAAAGGTGTAACGTAATAAGTAATAATATTAGTCCCAATGATTGCCAAAATGTTGCGTAGAATATACTTTCAAAGGATTATAATTTTATAGGGCATTATACAAGGTTTGTGATAATTAGTTTCAAACTGTTCTACTTGTTACTTCACTTTGTTCCCTACCATTCATACCATTGCTCATAAAGCCTTCATAGATGACGTTACCTACAATTTTAACATCGGATTTCTCCCACAAGATGGCACTGTAAACCTTTAGATAATAATTATGAAATGGAATCCCATCCCTTGATTTGAAATGAGCTTTTCAGAACCCCTTTCAATACTGGAGGAGATGAGCACCTGTTTTAGAAATGTACACAAAACTATGGCAAATCCTGGATAATCAAAGTCCTCTCTCTCTCTCTCTCTCTCTCTCTCTGTGTGTGTGTGTGTGTGTGTGTATGTGTGTGTACTTGACTTACAGAGTGGTGTCCTCAATCACTGGATATATGCATCAAAGTCATCTTCAAAATAATAGATCAGAGTGTGGTGTTGATAATGACAAGGTTGCAGGTTTGATCCCTGTACGGGACAGCTGCAAATCTTTGCATGGCCAAGAATTGGACTAGATGATCCTCAGGGTCTCTTCCAACTTTACAATTCTATGATCCTATAAAAATATTGGAAGGAACATTTCTTTGGTGCAATATTGCTCACAGTAGTCGTGTTAGAAAGGAAGAGCCTTGACAATCTAGAATTCCCATATGAATATATCAGTGAGTGCCAAAGATGGAAGAATATATAATGCTGCAATCAAGCACACACCTCTCTGTCCCTCTGTGTACACAGTAGGTTCCATTGAGTTCAATGGAAACTGTGTACACTTATTTACTTGCAGCAAGATTTAAGCTGGGCAGTCAATAAGCTGTTAGGCAAATATGTCATGATTTGCAATAAGGAAATTTCGATATTTCAGTATTTGCCACTTCCAGATGCTTGAAGAAAATGGATGTAAATGATTTTGCTGTCAAATTGATGGCATGCTTTTGTTGCCGAATTGTTTGCTGCTGTTTTATTTGGTCTATTTTATAGGTTACTGTAGGACTTTTATTGTAATGTATTGTTCTTTTTCTGATTTTATGTTTAAGTATTATGCTCTTAGAACATTGCATGTCACTTGGAGACTATTTATGTGGCAAGCGACCAATAAATTTCCCCTACTACTATACTAATGATGATCCAAATGATAGGTAGGTCCACCTTGCAAGACATGGAAAATTGCCAGTAAACAATAATTCAACCCAAACGTCCAAGGTGCTTGTTGCGACACCTCAAAGGATAAGAGACTTGAAATAAGCTTTTTGTACCTGACTCATCTCAAGCATTGTCTTCATATGCTTATGTATGGAAACAACAGCAGGATAGAAGGTCACAATAGGCAAGTGGTATATTCTAGGTAGTCTATGGCCATTCTATCCTGAACACTCTGGAAGCTAAGCAGGGTCAGGCCTGGTTAGAACTTGGATGGGAGACCACTTGGGAATATTGGGTGTCATAGGCTTTTTGGGGGAGTGTGTATGGAGTGTTAGGGGCAGGGTGGTACCTCTGGTGGGGAACATGTCATGCTCCTGGGGTAGTTTGTCCACCTTTGGTCCCTACCCTGCACTCAGCAATCACTTGTGGCTCCTAGACGCTGTCAGCATGTGACAGTGGTCACACCTTGGGAAATGACTTTGACTGGCTGGCTAAACCAGGTGAGGGTAGCTGATGGGTCTCAAACCTTCAGTGAGTTAGGGACTTGCCCTGCATGTGAATATAGGCTTCGGCAGATTTAGGAGAAGGAAAACACATCAGTGAGAATGGCTTTGGGACTAAACCCCAAGGGAAAATCCGTACCCACTGTCTTGTGGCATATCTTCAAGGCAAGAAAGGCTACGGCGTAAACCCTACACAAATCCGAAGTGGAGTCCATAAGAATGTACATCTTCTGGTGACTCCTACAGCCAAGCTGTTGCCAAAGCTATTGCTCTGCTTTCCTTGGACCACAATCAGCGAGGCTGGGTTTCTATCTTGTCATCTGGGCAGCCCAGGACCTCCATACACCCTGCCCAGGTTTGCACCCTGGAGATATTACTTTGATGCTGCTAATGCAACAAAAACAACATGGGAGGCAGCAGTTACAATGCAGTCTCTGCAGCCACAGTGGGTGCTGTAATTGTTATGTATTGAAGTTCTCACCCTGGCCACCAGGAGTATCGTGTACAGTGGTACCTTGGGTTACAGACGCTTCAGGTTACATACGCTTCAGGTTACAGACTCTGCTAACCCAGAAATAGTGCTTCAGGTTAAGAACTTTGCTTCAGAATGAGAACAGAAATTGTGCTCCGGCGGCACGGCAGCAGCAGGAGGCCCCATTAGCTAAAGTGGTGCTTCAGGTTAAGAACAGTTTCAGGTTAAGTATGGACCTCCGGAACGAATTAAGTACTTAACACGAGGTACCACTGTATATAGTTTTCACTCAGGTACACGTCAGTTACTTTAGGCGGGAAACCCTGGGTTGTTGTTGCTACAATGTTGACAGCCGGCTGCCTATAAAAGCAGGTCGGCTGAGCTGTTTGCTGTTCAGTTCTGTTCCAGCTTACAAATAAAGAGCTGCCGCATCGTCTGCTATGTCTACCCACTATTTAACAGTAATTAGGTTCATTAACCTGTGACCCTGAAATTCAGGATCCCCCCCCAATCAGATGCCAAAGTTTGGAAGCCACAAAACTAGCACAAAACTTTGGCATCAGTTGAGGGGGTGATCCTAAATTTTAGGGCCACAAGTTAATAAATCTGCTGTGATTCTCCAGTAGTTTGACTTCACCCCCCAGAAGTACACTCCACTGTCTTGTCCAGACAGACAAATGCCAGCATATTAGCATAGTGATCATCCACTACAATAAGAAGTCATTCCACCCCTGTGCTATGAGTAGAGGCATTCTCCTACCCTGTCTTCTTCCCCACCTAGCCCCTGAGATGTTCACGCACAGAGCTGTGGAAGTTTAGTGAGGATGGTCAAATCACTCCTATAGTTTTATTGACGCTTCTGCAGAAGCAGTTTTATCAGCAAAAACAAAACTGTTGAAGCGGTAGAGTTTCTTGACCGTAAGGTACTTTAATCAGTTGGTAATCTCATTTTTAAAAATCTCTTACCCACCTCAGTACTTGGAACATCCATGGATCAGCTGAATAAGGAATTTCCGTTTGAGTTTATAGCTGATAAACTTTAAGAAGGTCCATGTTTATCACCTTAGTAAAAGCTGCTGCCAAATATGCTCACGTAACCTTTTCAAGCTCTCGCCAATTGCATTTTCACAGGGAGTCCCAGTAAGCAAACACCATAAAACAAATAATCAGATGCCTTCCCTCTTAGAGCGGCATGCATCATTGATCACTTTTCAAGTCACAGATGGTACAAAAAGAGAAGGGCTGTGGGACACACACACACAAAAATCCAGCAGCCTCAAAACGGTCAGATTTTCTCGCCCTTTCCCCACCAATTTGCTTACAGTGTGAGCAGATCATGTGAAGACTCTACTGCTGCCCCAAATTGCAACTGGATGTGCCACTAACAAAACCCGCTTGGGGAGAGTTTGCCACAATAGCTCATCTTCCACCACTTGGTAGGTAAACAACATGGTGGCCGAAGAGGGTGGAGCTAGCCTGCTCGTCCCCACTGGTCCCCTCTTGTGTTCATTCATGCTTTAAAGCTGGGGTGCCTAATTTGTGGCCCTCCAGATGTTGACTACAACTCCCATAATTCTCGACTATTTAAAGGTTGCCTAATAATAATAATAATAATAATAATAATAATTTATTATTTGTACCCCGCCCATCTGGCTGGGTTTCCCCAGCCACTCTGGGCGGCTTCCATAGAAACCAAAAATGCACTAAAATATTACACATTAAAAAACTTCCCTGAACAGGGCTGCCTTAAGATGTCTTCTGAATGTCAGGTAGTTGTTTATCGCTTTGACATCTGATGGGAGGGCGTTCCACAGGGCGGGCACCACTACCGAGAAGGTAGTGCAGTTTGAAACTGCACCAAGATCCCTATTTTTCCTTAGCTAAAATCCATTAACTTGAGCTCTGAGTTAATGTATAAACAAAAAGCCGTCTGTGCTCAGAGCCCTCTCCTTTATCAGTTTGTGACAGCAGGGATGACCCTGACTGCACCAGTAGAACAGAGAAGACACATCTGTACCTTATCTTATGTCCTGACCACAAAAGACACACAGACCTAAGTCCGGGAACAACGCCAGAAGCGTGTCTTCGGAGATGATGACCTCTTCCTCCAAGATAAGAGTAGGAAGAGGAAGATCCTTTTATGGTCAGAAGTACAGGAAGGAATTCCCTTTTATGGTTAAGAATACCAGAGCAAGAACATATGTGATGTCAACCTGCGTACATAGGCTGACGTGGTTGGATTCCTGGGGAAGGAGGAAGAGGGTGCCTGGAGGATATATATATACTGCATGAAACTTCTCATTTCTTTGGACTTGCTGTGGACTGACCACGCAAGTGCCTTCTGCTATCCGGAGAGCAGAATAAACTCTTTCTTTGAACAAACCTTGGTGTCATTTGACTTCCTTTCTCCTGTCCCGGAGCAACGCAGACCCAATAGGTGAATTCCAATAAGGCTATATTTCTAGATGGGCAGCTAGTGCCAACTTTTAAGTGCTGGAGCTATGTGTTGGAAGTGATCTGTCCCCACCCACAATCTAGCCACAATATTTTGCACCAAAGCAGGCCTGAGGGTAGCTCCACACAGAGAACATTTCACAGAATCATTGAACTGTAGAGCTGGAAGGGACCCCGAGGGTCATCTAGTCCAACCCCTGCAATATTTTGTCCATGGGGCTCAAATCCACGGCCCTGAGATTAAGAATCTCATGCTCTACTGACTGAGCTTTGCAATAATTGAGTCCTGAGGTCACCCCTGCACCACATTTCCAGAGTTATTTTCCATTAATGTGGCTTCTTCCCACTGAAGTGAATGGAACTAAGATAGTCCCATTCACAGCCACTGGCTTATAGGTGAGAGCTTTAGGCTTTGTTCCCCTTCCCTGGGAGGATTTCTGCAAACCAAGATTTCCTTTCCATTACTTTCTTACTCCCCAAAAGGCAATTGATTCAATGTACTGTACAAAATTAGGATTGGTACTTTATTATATCGCCAACATGGGCTTTCTTCGTGATGAAAAAGAAGAGCAGACAGAGATGATGATTTGTGCTTAACACCTGGAAAGGCGACACCTTTCAGATGCAGAAGGAAAGGTGTTTGCAAAGATGCTGGTGGTCAGGATGCAGAGATTAACAGGGATCATATATACCGGTGCTTATCCTGCCCAGACTGAATACATTAAAAAATATATACTGCTGGCATTAAAAAAGGCTTTGAAACCTATATGTCTAAAAATGTGCCAGCCAATCCCCCCAAGTGCTTGCAAATTGTAAACAAATGAAACACAGAATCTTCCTCTTGAACCTCACACATTTCAGATGGTGGCTTTCAAGCTGTTAGATGGTTTTGTCAGAAGTTCCTGGTTAAGCGGTACATGATGAATGCACTTGGTGGAAAGATAGCTTGCCTGTGCCACTCTCGATGTTCCTTTGCAAAGTGAAGGGGCAGGAGTGTGTTGGGTCTTCTAGATATACCTTCCGTTCAAACAAGACAACAAGGAAGCCCCAAACACCTGCTCAGTCAACCCACATGTGCCCTAGAACAGAGGTTTTCAACCTTTTTGAGTCTACTGCTCCCTTAACTAACTACATTCTTTCTGTGGCACTCCTGTGGGGCTCAGGAGCCCAGTTATGTCACTCCTTGCTTGTAGAGCTGACAGCCTATGGCGTTTGCCCTCCTAGCTGTGTGACATCATACTGGGTCATAAGGAAAGGGTTAAGGTAAAGGTAAAGGGACCCCTGACCATTAGGTCCAGTTGTGACCGACTCTGGGGTTGCGGCGCTCATCTCGCTTTATTGGCCAAGGGAGCCAGCATACAGCGTCATGTGGCCAGCAGACTAAGCCGCTTCTGGCAAACCAGAGCAGCGCACGGAAACGCCGTTTACCTTCCCGCCGGAGTGGTACCTATTTATCTACTTGCACTTTGATGTGCTTTTGAACTGCTAGGTTGGCAGGAGCTGGGACGGAGCTCACCCCGTCGCTGGGATTCGAACTGCCGACCTTCTGGTGTAAAATGACTAACCAATAGGAACCCAAGGGAAGGTGTTAGAGTTAGAGTTGTTAAGAAGTCAGTCTGGAGTTAGAGAAGAGATAGAGAGGATAAGTCTGTGGGTTGGGCTAGACTGATGTGAGAGAGTGAGAGAATCTGTTAAGAGGAGTCAGTCAAACAGTTGATATAATCAGTCAGAAGGCATTAGGAAGGTATAGGCCGGTAAAGAAACTAAAGTTAAGAAACTGACAAGAATATTATCTGAGAAACCATAAACTTGTTAACGCTTATAAAATAAACTTGTTTATTTGGTTCAATTTTAATAACTGTCTGGACTCAGTGTGTACCCGAGAGTAACGTGTTGGTGGCAGTGGGAAAGCGGGCACAGTGGTGGCACAGGGATCAATAGACCGTCAAACGTCCGGGGACCCTGTGTGATCGCCACACAGCCCCTCACACTTTTTTGAACACCCCTCCTTGTGAAGCGTTCCCTCAGCCTCCTCTCCCCTCTCCTTGGGAGTCCTCCCAGCGGCTGCTGCTACCATCCCTGGTCTCTGAGCTGCAACCCTTGCTGCCCCAAGAGAGGTGTCATTCACCTAGGGAATGTAGCCAGGACTGCTGCAACAAAAAGCTGAGCAGGACTTTGGGAGGGGAGGACACAAGAGGGCATCAGAAGAGGGAGGGAAGGAACCAGGGACAGAGGCCAGTGTTGCCCACAGCACCCCTGGCCATCATTCAAGGCACCCCAGGGTGCCACAGCACTCTGGTTGAAAACCATTGCCCTAGAATATCATCTCCTCCAACATTCCTCAGATGAAAAGAGGGACATTTCTCACTCTCCCCCCAACTCACCCTCCTCGGCCCCCGTTTTTATGTGTCCCACTCCCGCAGAGCAATTCATATTAAATGAACGGTCAGTGCCACCACCGCCACACCAAGTGATAAGTGTTTTAAGATTATAGCCTTAAGGCCCTTTTTGCATGGAGTTATTTCATTTTCGGATGCAGTGCTTTGTTGGTTAGACAGTTCCAGAAATGTGTCACTTGACGTTTGATAATGTAATACCTTAACCAAATTTTAGACAGCCGCATGAAATGCATAATGTATGTTAAACGACTAAGACAGTCTTAAAACAACAGCCTGTATTCCTGGAGGAATGTGGAATGCCAACTAAATCCTTGCTTCTTCCCCCCCCCCCACCTGAAAATAATAACTTTATTTCCCCACTTTCTTCTAACCATAAATGATTGATGAAAAAAAAAGCATGACGTGCGTATCAGGAAAATGCACGGTGACATATTTGCACAGGAAATGTGTTGCACGTTGACAGTTTTTTGTTCGAAAACTGACAGTTTTGGTACAAGCTGTTCCTGCCATGACTATAGGGAACAGATAACAAAGGGAAATGTATCATACTATGCACACTTAAAATGGATCTGTCAGCACACAAGGTGGTTTAGCAGTGCTGGAAACCCAACCCTTTGTCTTTTGAAAACAGGTGTGGGGTTTTTTTTGGTCCTTTCTTTGGCTAGTATATGCAAATAAGAGGTTGGGTGGGGGTGGGCATGTGAACACCAATATGACTGTCCTCAGCTATTGCTTTTGTGCTCATAGCTAATAATAATTTTAAAAAAACCTGCCAGAGAACCCGTCATTATATTGTTATGAGGGGTTTTTTTTGGTGAGGGGGGGGGAGAGGAAAAGTGGGGTTATGCTGAATGCCTAAGCCCCCTTCTAATTCTTGGAATAGCCAGGCTAGCTTCCTGGTGAGGTAATGGGTCGTTAAGAGAACAAAGGAAGGGGCTCTGTGTGAGATGGCAAATGGGAAGGGCTGCCTCCCTCAATTCGAGGTAGTTAGAAGGACAAAGACAAGAGTTGGGAGCTGAGAGTTGAGAGTTGAGTGAAGTGAGCTAGAGGCTAGAAGCAAAGCAGCAAGCTGTAGAGAGGGAGAGAGAACAATGTTTGATTTCTGTTTGAATCTAAGGCTGCAGCTATGGGGGAAGGAAACGTGAACCCAAGGTAAGTGCCTGGAATCCCTGGAATCTCGCAGGGCTTGGAGACTGGGGTGGCTTGTGACTCTATGTTCCTTCAACACAGTGTGGGTGCGCAGGTGGGCAATTTTTAGTCAGCCTGGTTTTACCTATCCTGGTGTGACCCAAATTTCACAGCCTGTGTGGAGGAGCTTCCTTCGCTCAGCCCAGACACTGAGGTCCTCCTCCAAGAGTCTTCTGCTGGTTCCCTCACTGTGAGAAGTGAAGTTACAGGGAGCCAAGCAGAGGGCCTTCTCGGTAGTGGAGCCCTTTCTGTGTAACACCGTCTCTTCAGAGGTCAAGGAGATAAAGAAATACTCCACTTTCAGAAGACACCTGAAGGCAGTCCTGTATCAGGAAGTTTTTTTATGTTTGGTGTTTTACTATGTTTTTATATATGCTGTAAGCCACCCAAATGGGCGGGGTATAAATATTATTATTATTATTATTATTATTATTATTATTATTATTATTCTGCTTCCTGTTGCTAAATTGCATCCCATTTGTTCTGTCTGTCATATGCCAGTAGGTAAAACCCTTCTGGCAACTCCTGCAGCCAAGCTGGTGCCAAAGTTATTGCTCTGTCAGTGTGGTATAGTGGTTAAGTCAGTAGACTTGTAATCTGGTGAACCGGGTTCGCTTCCCCGCTCCTCCACATGCAGCTGCTGGGTGACCTTGGGTTAATCACGCTTCTCTGAAGTCTCTCAGCCCCACTCACCTCACAGAGTGTTTGTTGGGGGGGGGAAGGGAAAGGAGAATGTTAGCCACTTTGAGACTCCTTCGGGTAGTGATAAAGCAGGATATCAAATCCAAACTACTACTCTTCTTCTTCTTCTTCTTCTTCTTCTTCTTCTTCTTCTTCTTTGGACCACACCGGCAAGGGTTAGGGTTAGGGTTGAGAAGGCTGAGAAGGGGAGCTTGTTGTCTGGGCAGCTCAGGACTTCCATCCACACAGCCCAGGCTTGTGTTCCAAGGAGGTCACTTTGGTGTTGCTAATGCATCCCTTTGACTTCACCCCTGGAAGTGCACTCCATTGTACACCTTCGTACTCCATTGTATCTCAAAGGCTGATGGCTGCCAGCAATACCACTCCAAACGGTCATGGCTTCCACCAAAGAATCCCAGGAACTGTAGTTTGTTAAGGGTGCTGTGAGTTGTTAGGAGACTCCTATTTGCTTCACGGAGGTACAGTTCTCAGAGTGGTGTAACGGTCAGTGCCTCTTCCCAGGGAACCCTTAACAAATGACCATTCCCATGATTTTTTGGGGGATGCCACAACTGTTTTACATAACATAAGAAGGGACTGCTGGATCAGACCAATTGCTCATCTAGTCCACCATCCTATTCTTAAGGTGACCAACCAGATGCACATGGGAAAACCAGAAACAGGACCTGAGCACAAGAGCACTCTTCCCTTCTGTGGTTTCCACCAATTGGTATTCAGAAGCATGACTGCATGCGACCAAGGAGGAAGAGCAGAGCCATTATGGCAGGAGGTATAGTGCAACTTTAAATGTATAGCTCAGAGGTGACTATTGACATACACGCTCCAGTGCTGCAATGCCATTAGCAAGAACATTTGTCCTCTCCTCCTCACCTTCTTCCACACTATTGTTTAAAAAAGCAGTTCAAAATGAAAGCAGAGGAAAGCCAAGACAATCTTGCCTTCAACTCTCCTGTCAGCAAATTGTCCATCAGATGCTGGTTTGAGGAGTGTCAAAGTGTACTTGACATATATTTCATTTCACTATATTTATATGACTGACCAATAAGATGAGTTCTCTCTGGAAAGCTCATAGAAAAGGAAAAGTACAGCACAACAACACAACATTAAATAGCAGTTAGAAACAGTAGAAAATATCATACTTAGGATGCTGCAGTGATGCTATTCAATCAAAGCATTTTATAAAGTTTTTTGGCCCCAGCAAGGGCCCCCAAGTGTTTTGTTCATTAACCTGCTACAGATTATCAGTCACAACTTTTTAAATTACTGGAAGGGATGTGGGTGGCGCTGTGGGTTAAACCACAGAGCCTAGGGCTTGTTGATCAGAAGGTTGGCGGTTCGAATCCCCGCGACAGGGTAGATAAATAGGTACCGCTCCGGCGGGAAGACAGATGGTGTTTCTGTGCGCTGCTCTGGTTTGCCAGAAAGCGGCTTAGTCATGCTGGCCACATGACCCGGAAGCTGTACGCCGGCTCCCTTGGCCAATAAAGCGACATGAGCACCGCAACCCCAGAGTCGTCCACGACTGGATCTAACAGTCAGGGGTCCCTTTACCTTTACCTTTTAATGTTATCAAAGAGAAATTTATTAATTTGTTGCAGCATGTCTTATCCTTTTCAGTGGCTCTTATGCATATCCGCCCCTGTACTATAGGAGAAATGCAAGAGCTGATTGAGAATAAATTATATATGTGTATGCAAAACTACCACCCTGGGTCTCCCATAGTTCTGAATACTTGTTTTCAAGTTGCAGAAAGAGCCACACTATTTTTAGTAAATCAGATGTGTGCTGCATGGGAGATAGACGATTAATTTTAGATGAGAGTGCTTTCCCTCAAATATCCCTTGGTCCATAAAGGCTTGAATAAAAACCCCACAATGTATTTAAATTCAATTCAGGATGCTTTCCTGCATATCTTCTTCCTTTACTGACAATTCATCTCACTGTGCTGTTATTAAATATGCAACAGCCATATTTTAAAGTTTTGGGATTAAAAACACATTCAGAAATTTATCTTCAGATATCTGTCATGACCTCTCAGGATCTGGCTACCTGGACCAAAGTACTGGTGATAATTAAATGCTTCTTTGCATATAGCATGCTGGTTCTCCCCCGCCCCCAATGCAGCTGGGATGTAATTAATGGGATCAGAGAAGGCATTGATAGGGAAGTTGGTCCCTTTCTCCCTAGGGAACATATCCAGAAGATGGTGACAAAGATGTTGAGGGACCTGGAGGCACAGACCTCTGAGGATCAATTGAAGAAGTTGGGTAAATTTAGCCTTAAGAAGATACAATTAAAGGGCAACATGGCAATAACTTTATTTAGTTTAAATTTGAATGATCAAATGCATTTTTTGCTCCATAGGTCAGAAACTTATTAGGATCTGCATCACAGGACAAATGTGACAGGCAGGAGGAGCCATCAGAAATGATGTCAGGTGCTTTGGTGCTTTGAAGTCTCAAAGCTGGGATTTCAAAGCACCTCACAGACAGCAAGGCACTGCTAAAATGATTCAGCCTCTGCATTTTAGCAGCTGTTTCAAAGCAAACACCTTGACATTATTAAATCAACATTGTAATAAAATGTATGAATAAGTAACAAAAAAGAAATAGTAATGTATTATTTCTTATAGATATATGTGTTTACAGGGACAAATCAGTTAGTCTGACTTTAGAGCCCATTTTGAATAAGCCTGATGCAGCAGGAAAAGCAACTAGTATACAGGGGCTCTATAAAAGTCTAATTTTTATTTTTTGTTAAATCCAAATTGGTGGTATCAATCTTCAAAACATCAAAGGGCTTTCACATAGATGGCAGAGAACAATTGTCCCATGTTTCAGAATTCACCACCTTCCAAGGCAGCCTGTTCAATTGCCATACATGGCACATATCATCAGAAAATTCTTCCTGACATTTAGTCTAAACCCTTTCCCCCTTTTTTGTAGCTTGCACTCCTTGGTTTGGGACATAACTTCCAGAGCAACAGAAAACTAAAGGGTTCAAATTACAAGAAAAGGGGTTTAGACTAGACCAGAAGAAGAACTTCCTGATGGTTTTAGCTTGAACTTCTTGACAGTAGAACAGATTGTCTCAGACGATGATGGATGAGGTTGGTCAGCAGAGGCTTGATGGACACCTGTCAGCGAAGATGTAGCATTGGGAGTGGCTTCGCTTATATGCCCTCTGAGTTCCTTTCCAATTCTACGGTTCAGAGGAAAATCCCTCTCCTAAAGTTTGTATTTTCATTGTTGGAAAATCTCTCATCTCTACTCAGGCTTTTGTATTGATGGATTAGGAGGGGGAGAAGTACCATTTATGCACCATAAGCAGTTTTGTATGCTATGGGCTGCCATTTCCTCCGTTCTTCTTGTATTGATGAACACTGTTAGAATAAAAATGGCTCTTTATATTGGATTCATTGCTCTGTGGTTCTTTCTCTCAAGGTTCTGCAAATTTGGTTTGGTGTGGAGGAGACCTATTTCCCTGTGACTTCACTTCACTTCACTCCTTCACACCTGCCCTTGGAGGGCCAGAATGGATACCAGTAGAAAATCCAAACCATTTACCATTACCTTTGCCAATAAATAACAGCTCCTCCCCACTACCATTTAAAGAGACTCTGAGGAATTTCATAAAAGGCATGTGGTACAGTCCTCTTGGGTCTGCACATTAGAATGTAGATGGGAAATCTGTGAGACTGAATGTCACAAACTCTCTAATGTGGAAATCTAGTATGTCAGGAGATTATTTTAAGTCTATCCTTTCTAACATGCTTGTTTTCTATGTGGGGAGAAACCACACATAAATTCTCCCACCCTATTCTGAAATTATACCATGTGATTTTCTTCTGTGCTCCAACTCTAATTCATTTGGATTTTGGCTTCATGTGACCTTCTGTAGTTTATGCTACAATTTATATGATTCGGTAGAGTTTATCATTGCCTCTCATATAGTGTTTTTCATGTCTCTTTAGCAAATGTCTGAAGAGCTGAAGTTGCTTCCTTGGTACATTGATATTGAAGATCAATCCTTTGAACTGACTTAGAAGTTAAAGTATGAATCACTGAGAATAAATAAACCGGTGTTATAAATTCTTGATAGTTCAAATTACTGTGTAGGCAGCAAATCTTCAGCCAAGTGCTAGCAACTTCCAGCCGCCAACCTCATGCTTCAGCTATTCAGGTTTGCTTAATGAAAATGCTTCACCGTTTCAAACCAAACTAGAGCATTAATACTTCTGTATAAAGTTAAAAACCATATTTGACTTTGTAACAAATTTCTGTAACTCTAGGCCAAGTAATGTGACCATAATTTAGGAGGCAGAGTCAACAGTTGACCCAACTGGGTCATCTGCAGACATTCTGATCCGTGATTATACCCCACACAACAGTGGCACCAAGTTGGGCCCCATACTGTGGGTGCTCAGTGTCATGACATTGCAACGCAACATGACATCGCCACCGGGGCACTGGAGCACCAGAGGCAAGGCAGCGGTGGATGGCAGTGGGTAGCCAGTGCATGGGATGGAGAGCAAGAAACTGGGAAGACTGGGGCAGTGAAGACTGGAGCAGCAGGAGGACAGAGGCTGGGCACCCCCCCAAAAAAGTGGGGTACCCAAGCCCCCAGGGCCCTCTGGAGTTGGTGCCCCTGCCACACAAACACACCTGTATCACTCTTGCAGTCATGTAAAAGGCTTTCAAGGGCTTCATAGAAAAATATTTTGGCAAGCAAATGTATTACATGTAGGACTAGGCAGATTAACCTGAATTTTATATGGTTTTCAATTATTTAAAGTGGGGATGACAGAAGACCATGTGCTTCCATCTTCTGAAAACACACAGACAGACAGACAGACAGACAGACAGACACACAGACAGACAGACAGACAGACAGACACACACACACACACACACACACACAGAGAGAGAGAGAGAGAGAGAGAGAGAGAGAACATATACAGGATGTTTCAAAGATTTGCTTTTCCTGTTCACATTTTGAGCTCCTCTTCTCTAAGGCAGGGGAAGAGATGTTGTTGACCTTCAGATGTTTTTGGACAACAACTCCCATCAGCCCTTGCCAGCATGGCTGGTAGACAGGAATGATGGGAGTTATCCTCCAGCAGTATCTAAGGAATAAAGTTTGGAAGGAGGTTTCGTGATGCAGCCATTGCTCTGCCTGCAGAAAATCCCACACATTGGTTGTATTAGTTCAAAGGACTGCAGGTAGTAGAGCTGGAAAAAACTCCCCTCCCTAACTGTTAGTTTCACTGTACAGTGGTACCTTGGTTTACAACCATAATCCATTCCAGAGGTCCGGTTGTAAACCAAAACAGGTTGTAACCCAAGGCGTCCTTTCGCCAATGGGGCCTCCCCCCCCCCCAAATTGGTTGTAATCCAAGAAAATGGGTTGTAATCCAAAAAAGGGACACACACTTCTGGGTTTGACATGGTTGTAATCTAAAACAGTTGTAATCCAAAGCAGTTGCAAACCAAAGTACCACTGTAATTAAAACAATTGTTAGTTAGAATAGAAATTCCTGGATTAGGTAACTCGATGGCTTGGCTCAACACAAATCAACTTAATATGTTAAAGTTCAATCCTGAAAACTCTTTTGCACATTGTCTGCTTTTTGCAATGTTACATAATATGCCGGGAGTTCAATCTTTCTGCACAAACTCTTGATTCAATCAAAAGTGACTTCCATATTGTCTTAGCACTTTAATTTATGACACCGACTAGTCTAGAAGACTCCACTGTTGATGAAGACAAATGCAGGCTCTCTGCACAGAGCAAAACCTGTGGTGTTATTTGACGTTCTGGTGGTTTATTCTACGTAATGTGTTTTCTGACCTTGGAGTCCACATTTATTTTTGAAGAAGCAGTCTCACATTATTGGAACAATAGTTGCACACTACATTTTCTTCCCAGGGCTTTGCTTTCAATAGCCACCTGTTCTCCTAGGCACCTCTGCTGATACGTGATTGCACAAGATAAATAACTGTGGCATAAATTCTTCAAAATGGTGTCACTTGCGGTATTGATCCATATAAATGATTCTTACTGCTTTGTAAAAAAACACAACATGCTATCGTCGTAAACATTGAGAGAAAGTAGTATATTTGTGATTTTTATGCTCACTTGCGAGGGGTGTGTGTGTGTGTGTGTGTTTGTGTGTGTGTGTGTGTGTGTGTGAGAGAGAGAGAGACAGAGGGGATTTCCAGCACTGCTCATATTTCAGAGGCAAATCCAAAGGGAAATGCAGCTTTACAAGAAAATCTCAACCAAGGACAGATTCCTTTCCCTTTCCCTATAGTTAAGTAAGCCCTGGTTCTACACCCCTCTTACTGCATTGAAAATTAGCACCCAAGTGATAGGAGAAGCTGCAACCACAGAAATACTTATTCTGTTGTTGTTTAGTTGTTTAGTCGTGTCCGACTCTTCGTGACCCCATGGACCAGAGCACACCAGGCACTCCCATCTTCCACTGCCTCCCACAGTTTGGTCAAACTCATGCTGGTAGCTTCGAGAACACTGTCCCACCATCTCGTCCTCTGTCGTCCCCTTCTCCTTGTGCCCTCCATCTTTCCCAACATCAGGGTCTTTTCCAGGGAGTCTTCTCTTCTCATGAGGTGGCCAAAGTATTGGAGCCTCAGCTTCACGATCTGTCCTTCCAGTGAGCACTCAAGGCTGATTTCCTTCAGAATGGATAGGTTTGATCTTCTTGCAGTCCATGGGACTCTCAAGAGTCTCCTCCAGCGCCATAATTCAAAAGCATCAATTCTTCGGCGATCAGCCTTCTTTATGGTCCAGCTCTTACTTCCATACTTCCATACTACTGGATGTATACTTATTCTACACATCTATAAAATGAAGAGGATTCCTGTACCATACAGAATCTGGTACTCCCATGCATATGTAAAACAGCCCAGCCTTTGCTGAGTTTAATTTAAAAGGAAACCTAAAGCTTAGTACCTCAATAGCAAGCACGGAAGGAAAATGTTATTTATAATATGGAGTTTAGGATAAAGAAAAATATCCCCGCTTTCCTTAATCAGTGAGGGGCCTTATTCTATTTATGTATGAATCAGCAAAATGTTAGGCAGTCATTTTGTAACAAATGTTTAATAGTTGCATACCGCAGGGTGATATTCATGCCAACAGCAGGTCTTTCATCAGGCTGATTGCTGGCCAATTTTCATCCTGTTTCTCAGCCTTTATACCCCAAAAGGCACCCCAGGTAGCGCTCACATAATAATAATAAAAAAGGCTACCACAAAGCGAGTAAAATAAAATAAATAAAAATAAAAATAGAAAGAAGCATAGAGAGAGTTTAGCCCCCGCATCTCTGGGGAAAGAGTTCTTTAAAAGGAGATGGGGGAAGGGGCCAGCCAAGCACCCGATTTGGAAGATAATTCTGTAAGCAGGGGAGGGGCACCAAAAGAAAGGTGGCAGCATCTGCTGATAGCTAACCTAGATTTGTGCTGGTCCTGTGGGTTTCTATGAGGCGTGGTCTGAGTCCAGTCTGAGGTTGAGGGTGAAGTATTGAGGCCGTCCGTCAAAGTTGAAGCTGGGTCCGAAGCAGGGAGTCGGGTGAGGTCAGAAGATCCAGCAGGACAGGGTGCAGGCAGGAACTGGCTACCAACGACGTTGCTCCTGTAACTTGGGACTGGGGCTGGCTGGCTTTTATCTGCCCCGAGGCATAGGGCGGCCCCAGTCCACAGGTGACAAGCACTCCTCCTGTGAGAACTTAGTTCCCTCCACCTCTCTGCCCTGAGCCTCTGCAGCTCAGGAGAGGCTGGAGGGTTACTGGACCCAGAGGCAACCTCAGCTTCCCCTGACGGGGCTGAGAGTGGAGCACCTGCAGGCAATGGGTCCTCCATCACCTCAGGAGCCAGAGCAGACTCAGCTGGTGCCTGCACCTGAGGATCCGGCACAGGTGAGGACCCTTCAGGCTCAAGCCCCAGCCCCAGCTCAGCTGGTTCTGGAGGTGGGGAATCCTGTGCAGGCTGGGATTCCTCAGGTTCAGCCTCCAAGTCCAAATCCCAGGCCATTACAAGATTCAAGTGAGGCTGGAATGTCCATCAGGGCCCCCAGATGATGGTGTGACCAGGTTCATATGAGAACAAGTGGTCCCTTCAGGAACCCTAAGCCATTTAGGTCTTTATAGGTGGTGTGGTGATACCATCTGGAAACTAATTGGGAGCCAGTACCAACACTTCAATATGTGCGTCATATGCATTAAGTGACTGAGAGAGAATAGAAACTAGAAGAAGAAGAGTTTGGATTTGATATCCTGCTTTATCACTACCCTAAGGAGTCTCAAAGCAGCTAACATTCTCCTTTCCCTTCCTCCCTCACAACAAACACTCTGTGCGGTGAGTGAGGCTGAGAGACTTCAGAGAAGTGTGACTAGCCCAAGGTCACCCAGCAGCTGCATGTGGAGGAGTGGGGAAGCGAACCCGGTTCACCAGATTACGAGTTCACCGCTCTTAACCCACACTGTTCCACACTGGCTGTGGTGTAGTGCTCTGTCCAGGGTCCTAGCAGCTTCTGCCTTGCCAGTCATGGCCTTGCCTTACTAGTTTTGTCTCTGATGCGATCCTGCCTTATCATACTAACCTCTCTACCAGTAAGTGCTCCTGCTTCAGCCAGTTTCTCCTTTAAGCACCGAGCTGTGATGGGATAGCACAAGCCCTTGTAGAAGAAAGGAGCGACTGATTATCCCCAGTGCACAATTAGAGAAATCCCAGGCATTTAAAAAAATGCCCCAAAATAGGTTGAGTTAATGCTGCTTGTTTCTTGAAAAACAACCCCCCTTATTTTGTGTATTGTTGCCTTTCCTTTTTGTGAGCTGCCAGTGTCTGAATCCATCAATGTGAATTAATAAGATTCTACGGTAATTAACTCACCGCTCATTAGTGTTGCTTACTGGGTTTTAAAAATCAGTTTAGTCTATTGTACAAAATTTGCCCACACTAAATTTAATTTGCCACTCTCTTGCCAGTTTCCCTCCAGCTCCGCCATGAGTATTTACAATCCTCTGAGGGTCTGTCTAATTTAAACATCTTTGGTCGTCAGCAGTTTTGCCTTCTCATTATACACTGCCTCTTGTTGGCCATTAATTAATATACATGGCAAGGGTGGGAAAACAGGTCCTAACAACAGCGATCCTCTATTAGAGCTGCGGATATCCCTTACACTTTTCTGTAGTCTTCTTCTTTTGACACTGAAAGTCTCTTGCAAAGTTTCCATCTGGTGTCATGTGAATGATATAATGAAAGCCCTTTAGTCTTTCAGTAAACACGCATGCCTGGATTTTGTCTTTTATGTAAGAATTTCCTAACCCACCATACCATTCTAAGAAGCTGGAGAGGCACAATTTATCTTCACAGATAACAGTATCAGCTCCTCTGTGCTGACTTGCAATTTATTTATACCAGTTTCCTCGTCTATTCTATTTGTGTACTTTGGGAGTTATATGGCTCCCCCACCCCCAGCCCGATTCCCCCCACTATTTTTCTAGCTACTAAATGAAGGCTCTTTGGTCTTTTAGCTCCCTCAGTTAACCTTAAAAGATGCTTTAAAAGATTGAGAGAAAGCTGGTCACCTTCCACTTACCCAGCAGAACAGCTATTTAAATGATAAATTGCACATCTTCAGTTCTAATGGCAGACAATGCATTGTGCTCCATTCTTTAGATGCACAAGAACTTCCAATTAATACACTCTGGCTTTGTGAGATACTACAATTTTGACATCTCAAATGGCTTCATCACTAATAGGTTTTATTCAGCTTTATCAACAGCTTCAGCTCCCCTCCTGGATTCTCTGTACTATCTTTAATGTTGCTGAACCATAGAAATAACTCATTCCACATTATTTTTATTTACTTATTTAATTATAAGCATTTATATTTATATACTTGGCCTATTCATTGATGGGACAACCCAGGACATTTTGCTACCAGAGGTGGACACCTTGATTACATATATAGGAGTCATTTGGAAGCTGAGGTAAAAAGGTAAAGACCCCTGGACAGTTAAGTCCAATCAAAGGTGACTATGGGGTTGTGGCATTCATCTCACTTTCAGGCTGAGAGAGCTGGTGTTTTTCCACAGTCAGTTTTCCGGGTCATGTGGCCAGTATGAGTAAACCGCTTCTGGCGCAACAGAACACCGTGATGGAAACCAGAGCACCTTAAGGCCATTTACTTTCCCGCCACAGGGGTACCTATTTATCTACTGTATTTTTTGCACCATAACACTCACTTTTTTCCTCCTAGAAAGTAAGGGGAAATGTCTGTGTGTGTTATGGAGCGAATGCCTGCGGGTGGCGGGGGGGATCTGCTGCAGTCATGAGCAGAGGATCCATGGTTCCCCTTCCTTCCCTCCTCTGTGGTTACAAAGCATGGATCCACATGGATCCTCAGGATTTTTGCATTGGGCTACTCCAAACTCACTGTCAGATCACATGCCTGTGGCCACAGCATGAACCACAAAAATCATATATCCACTATTTCGTTTAGAATTTTTTTTTTTCTGGTTTTCCTCCTCTAAAAACTACGTGCGTGTTATGGTCTGGTGCGTGTTATAGAGCGAAAAATACGGTACTTGCACTGGTGTGTTTTTGAACTGCTAGGTGGGCAGGAGCTTGTGCAGAGCAACGGGAGCTCACCCCGTCATGGGGATTCGAACCGCCGACCTTCTGATCGGCAAGCCCAAGAGGCTCAGTGGTTTAGACCACACCACCACCCACTGAATCTCCCTTTAACACTGGTGATGGGACAGCATCTTCCAGCACACCTGAGAGCAGTGGGTTAGTTTAAGGAGGACACAGCAGACCACATGCCATCCGAAGCTCTATCCTCAGACACATCAATGCCATTTCCTGCTCCCAACATCTCAGACAGCTGGGTCCTTCCGCCTAGGATAATGGGCTTTATGATCAGTCCCTCTGTTTCCAGTGTTCAGGTGTGAGTGCCATGCTGGAATGAATGGAATGCTGACAGACCGCTGGGGTGGAGAACCAGAAAACCATATGGGATGGGGAATGTAATAAATTACTGTGGATGATGATGATATCATGTGTACTCAGAAATACATCCCACTGTGTTCAGCAGGACTGATTCTTAGTATCACAATATGAAAGCCCCGGTGCATTGCCAAAAGGAAACAAAAGCAGTCTTTTAAATATTAAATGGTTCAAGTCGGAAAACAGCAAGGCAAAATGTTTAAAGAGCTGAGGAATGCTGGCAAATTAGAGGTCCAGCAAAGGGAACACTGGGTGAGAAGTGGAGCTGATGGGGGTTCAGATACATTAGATAATGCGAGAGACTGAAGAAATAGAGGTCCTCATTAAAGACTGAAGAGGCATTTAAACTCAGCACGACTTAGTTCCAAGCACTTTTGTTTAGGATCAGGTGGTAAATGTTTTGAGGTTTATCAAGACAAACACAACTGCTCCTGGGATTTGCTGCTTTGAAGGTGTGACATTAGGATCAGGTGAAAATAGGCTTGGTGGCCTCGCCTTATTGTTGTTTGGGACTTGTGTGCACTGCAAAAGATTTACACATTTTTTTTTTCATACGTGGTATTATTCTGCCATGGGGGAATCTAGCTGAAGACAGGAAAGGCTGTCAAAGCCCAGAACCACAAGTGCCCATGAGTCATTGTACCTGGACTAATCTTTGATCTAATAAATGCCCTTAAGCATCATAAAGCATTAGATCAGCACAAAGCTGGAGAACATGCTTCTCTGTGACAACGGAACATGGCTTGTACTCTGTTTGAAAACCACGTCCGTCTATGTTTTACATATCATTTAGGACAGTGCTATCAAAACAATGGGATCAGCTTTGAAGATGTACACAAAATTTTCAACACAGCTAAAGAGCATCATCAGTTTTTTTGTTTTATAAGTAGGTCAGTGGTTTGCACTACTTAAAGTTACTTGGAATATCCAGGTTCTGGGTAAGAAATGCATGTCTAAAACTACAGCAAATGAAATATTCATGGTTTTCTTTAAAAATAAATAGACTGAGTTAAGATGAAGAAAGAGATGCAGTCTTTGCCTAATGCAATGGATGTCATCATTGGTTTGTTTTAAGAGTGCTTTTCATATTCTTATTCTGGAATCTGATGACCTTGAAGTATTGTCAATCTTTCATGTTTGTCTTTAGCAGCCAAGGGGGAATTGTGCAACTAAATACCAGATCAAATGTCCACATTTGGAAGCAACTTGTTTTGCATCAAGATTTATCCAGACATTTGTTTTTCTATCAAGAAAATTATTTATTTATTTAATCTGTTTCCTTTCTTCCTAACTTTGCTCCAATGAACTTTTCTCCAAGCAGTGAACATTTTCCTTACCTTCATTTTATTGCTACAATCACCAGTGTCTAAATAGGGCTTTGAACCACTCCTAATATGACCCTCGAGTTAGTATACTGGCCATCTCTTATATTTTATCGACACACAGTCTTCCTGCCAATCCCTCCTACTGATTTTTTAATGAAAAGCACTTTCAAATATTGGTTAAATCTCAAACAGTTAAGTATGCTTAAGAGTGCAAACCTATTTACATTGGCTCAGATTGAGATCTAGGCAGCAATCCGATGCATACAACCCTGAGAGTAAATTCCCCTGAAAATAGTGGGACTTGCCTTTGAGTAAACATGCGTGGATTGTGCTATAGTTTCAGGTAAGTTATGCATGGTGTGTCGCTTACACCAGGGACTTTTAGTAGACTAGACTCGAGTGTCTAAGTACCACTTTCAATGTGTGCATGAAATTCTTACATGTGATGTACAAACACACTCTTTAATGGCCACTTGGAGGTTGGGGTGCCATAACAATACTTTGTTTTCTTAAAGTGTCAGATGCCTTGAGAACCTGACTCCAAGTCAAATAAGTGTGGGGTATATAAAAATAAATATATTAAATATTATGGATTGTCAGATCACCCCATAAGATCTGTCCCACTTACTATGTCCCATTTTATCAATTGCTCTAGTATAGTATTAGTATATGTATTGAATAGAAATGGAGACAGTCTGGTAAGAAACCCTTACTCTTGCTTTTGATTTCAAAGGTAGAAATAAAATCTACATGCTTCTCAAACACCAGGTACACACTGAATTCATCTATTGATGGAAGAAGCATCTGTTCTACCGCTCATGTCAATTTAACATATTTGCCTCGGCAGATCAGAGGAACTGCTGTATCTTGCAAGAGGATGTATCAGCCTGCTTTGATGAGTCTTGTCATTCTCACTTATTTCCACCCAGATCGATACAAGAGTTCATGGAGATGCCTACAGATACAACGAAAGCTAACCGTTAGAGCAACAATGCAAAGGACTAGCTTCTCCAACATGAGCCTGACTAACCAAATACTAATTTAGGCTTAGGTACTCTGTGGGCCTCCAAAGACTGATGGACTCAAACTCCCATAATTCCCAGTTAGCATTGCAAATGTTCAGGGGTGACGGAAGCTGACGTTCAACAATATTTAGAGAGCCACAGCCTCCATATTCCTCCCATAAGTTATCAGAGGTCCTTTTCTGAGTCCCTCTACCTTTCAAAATGGGAAAGATAACCAGAGAGTGTACCTTCTCAATTGTGGCACACCATATGTGGAGTTACCTCCCTTGGAAGGATTTCCTGATGCTTAAGCTGATGTGTGTTTGGTGCCAGGCTTTCTGTTAGTACAAATGTTCTTGCACTCCATCAAAACTGATGCAACGATCTGTATTAGTGCTACTGATTTGTGCTGCTCAACTCAAGTTTTGATTGCTCTGCTCTGCTGTGTTATGTTTATGTTTGATGTTATTTGATTCTGGTTTTATCATGAATGCTTACAAGATGCTCCGTTAAACTGAAGGACAGCATTAAATTATTATTATTATTATTATTATTATTATTATTAGGTAAAGGTAAAAGGTAAATGTACCCCTGACCGTTAGGTCCAGTTGCGGACAACTCTGGGTTTGCGCGCTTATCTCGCTCTATAGGCCGAGGGAGCTGCCGTTTGTTCACAGACAGCTTCTGGGTCATGTGGCCAGCATGACTAGGCTGCTTCTGGTGAACCAGAGCAGTGCACAGAAATGCTGTTTACCTTCCCGCCGGAGTGGTACCTATTTATCTACTTGCACTTGTCATTTTTTCGAATTGCTAGGTGGGCAGGAGCTGGGACCAAACAACAGGAGCTCACCCCGTCACGGGGATTCGAACTGCCGACCTTCCAATCAGCAAGCCCTAGGCTCTGTGGCTTAGACCACAGCACCACCCTATTATTATTATTACCACCACCATTATCATTGTGCAGGCACTGCATTTCAGTATCATTCTTGAGACGTCTGAGAGAGCCCTGACACTGACATGTATATGTTCTAAAGTGTTTTGGGTTTTTTTGCCCCAAAGTTAGGCTGAAGGATTGCCTGAAGGTACTTTTAAATTGCCTGATAGACAGTTGACTTGCTTGGTAATCTAATCTCATCTGTATCTATTTGTATCTGTCTATATCTTTATGTATCTCTATGTATCTATGCATCTATTTATCATCTACCAATTCACACATAGATCTATTGACAGATTGATACATACATTTCAAAAGCATCTCATGAGTTTGGAACTGCTGAGAGTTGATTCATGGTGTTTGATGGAAATGCACTTGAACTTGGGGAACATCCAGGCCACAGAAGAACCAATGGCTATCACTCAGCTGCTCACCTGAGTCCCAGCTACTACACCTGGCTCCTTCTTCTGTTTTGGGGTAGCGAAAAGACTAGAAACCAGGCAGCTCACCTGAAGCCCAGCTGCACCACCTCACTCCTCCCTCATTGATTTCTGACAGTGTAAAGACCTAGACTCCTAAAGAGGAGAAAATATATGCAATGAGAGCATGTGCTGGAGAGGGTAGGAGTCCAATTTTTGCCAAAGTGTATTATTTTATGTAAGCTACTTTGAGGATTCTTTTAAAGGCAGGGCAGAAATTAAATGAATTAATGGATTGGGAGGCAGGGCTGAAACTGCTTTGTATGGTAATCCCTGTTCACTATATGCCACTTGTGTGCAGTTGGCAGCATTGCCAGAGACTTCTGCGCTCCATGTGTGCAGGGAGCCAGTTTGGGCAGTGAATAGTAACCCTGCAACCAGGTGGTTATGTGAATCTACCCCATCAACAAAATACTGCTATTTTTTTCCCTTTTTAAGTAACAGAACATTGGAAACTTTGAGTCCTGATGTGTGCTTTGATCCACAATATGCGGAATCAAACTTTTTATTTATTTGGTGTATTTATACTGTACCCTTTTCTCCTAGGAGCTCAAGGTGGTGAATGTGGTTTTCACCCACCTCATTTAATCCCCACAACAACCCTTTCAGGTAGGTTAGGCTGAGAAGCAGTGACTGGTTCAAGGTCACCCATTGAGCTCCACGGCCAACTGAGGATTTGAACCCTGGTTTCCCAGGTCCCAGCCTGATACTGTAACACCTACACTAATCCAAGTGACAAGAGTAATAAAGGTGCTTGCAAATGTATATACTGAAAGTTATCACTTAGGAGTTGCTTCCTGATAAATCTGGAAAGAAACTAATCTTGCAGCAATCTGGAGGAGAGTTTACATGACCACAAAATGTTTGGCGCATTTGCAGCTAAAGTGTCTTTTAGACTCCATGTTGTCTGTGTGCATGTTTAATTTGCTCAGCTTCAGGTTCTACCAGAACCTCCAGCAAATTATATGTTCCAGTGGCAGTCATCTCATACTTAAATATTATGACACCAATTCACAACAGGTGAAATGAATTAAGTGGCAGAGCATGGAGTGCTATCCAACAGAAGGCTGAATGAGTATTTATCTTAGCAAGGGATGATTCTGAGTGATGGGAAGCGATGGCAGGACTCTGATAATCAACACTCAGCAAAGGGCTCTCCAGCTGATTTTTTGAAACTAGGAAATCATCTGTGTTGTATGAAGAGTTTCTGCCAGTAGCTAATTTGATAAACAGTGGTTCCTGGGCTCAGAGTTGTCTCTGGGTCAAACTAGACTGGTATGCTTGGTTTTGAGTCACTAAAAAGCACTGATAGGAGTGGGGATTTAATCCTTTGTCTCTCAATAGAAGCCAGGCTCATAGTAATGGCATACGCTGCACATGTTCAGAAATACTATTGTTCCCTTTCCATATTCTATAATTGAACCTTAGCATTCCCCCCCCCTCTCTCTTAAAATGAAAACTCTGACCAGGACTGAGCTTAGGTTAAGGACCCCTGACCATTAGGTCCAGTCGTGACCGACTCTGGGGTTGCGGTGCTCATCTCACTTTATTGGCCAAGGGAGCTGGCGTACAGCTTCCAGGCTATGTGGCCAGCATGACTAAGCCGCTTCTGGTGAACCAGAGCAGCGCACAGAAACGCCGTTTACCTTCCCACCGGAGTGGTACCTATTTATCTACTTGCACTTTGACATGCTTTTGAACTGATAGGTTGGCAGGAGCAGGGACCGAGCAACGGGAGCTCACCCCGTCGCAGGGATTCAAACTGCCGACCTTCTGATCGGCAAGTCCTAGGTTCTGTGGTTTAACCCACAGCACCACCCGTGTCCAGTTTAGGTTAACCCTGCCACAAATTGTGCCTTGTGAGCTGAAGGTTTGTGCTCTTGGACAAAACTCCTTGTCCAGGTCATAACTTGAGTTGAGGTTCATCAGGCTCACTTTCAGACATAGAACCACAGAACTGTAGAGTTGGAAGGGACCTTCAGGATTCATCTAGTCCAACCCCCTGCAATGAAGGAATATGCAGCTGTCCCATATCAAACCTGCAACCTTGGCACTATCAGAGCACCATGCTCTAACCGGCTGAGCTATTTTATCGTATTTCTATCCCACCTTTTTTCTCCAAGGAGCCGAAGGTGGCATACATGGTTCTCCCCTTCCTCATTCAATCCCCACAACAACCCTGTGAGGCAGGTTAGGCTGAGAGAGGCGGTGATTGCCCCAAGGTTGCCCAGCCAAGTGGGGGATTTGAATTCTGCTCTCCCAGGGGCACTCTAACCACTACACCACATGTGCTCTGCTTACACATACTGGAGCTGAGGTTTGAAAGAAAACAATGGCCAGGGTGTCCCTTTGAGCGAGCGCAGCTCCTTCTCCATCGGACAACCGTAGCCTCCGAAGGTCTCGCCTTTTCTCTTGCAGAGCTGCTTTCAGGAGCTGTCCAAATGCTGATCTCCTGATCAGAGACGACGCCCAAAAGCGCAAGCTGGTGCCTCGATCTCGCGGCTTGGGAATTACCCCGCATCCCGCATGCCGGGGGCAGGGAGGAGGGCGAAGGGTACGGCTCTTTTACGCAGTCTCCTGGAGAGGGGGCTAGCGGGGTCCTTCGACATCGCAGCGCTGAGAAACCGGGGCTCGCTCTTCGCTGGTTTCTCCCTTCTCCTGCTACCACCTCCTGTTCACCGTTCAATATTTCCTAGGAATGGTGAGATGTCAGTGGATGCGCAAAGCTGGGACTCTGGCGCGTCGGAACGAGCATACCCAAAGGATCGCCGCCTCCCATTTGGGGAATTCTTCGGTTACATGCAAGAAAGATGCACTTCAACCATTGGGTCTAGGCTGGATTACACGGAGGTCTCTTTCACAAGGGCAAGGAGTCAATTCCGCTTTCGCTCAGGTTGTGCAGGGGGAATTGTATCATCCTCGCGCGGTGGCTGACCCTTGCCTGCAGATTACTCCTTCTTTTCCGAATCCCAAACTCGTCGACTTCTTATACACGTGTTCATCTTCTTTGGGGATCCCGCACGAGCTGTTTCCAGGCTTTATTCTGTACGTGGGCGTGGGGAGTGGGAGCGCGCTTTCTATCCTGAAGCATACCAAGATGGCATATGCACTGCAATACAATACAGCATGCACGTGTGAACCTGTTACTGCGCATGCTTGGAGGTTTCACAAGGAAGGAAAGTAGGGTACATGCTTGGCATGCAGAAGTTCTCAGGTACAATATCTTGCTATCTCCAGGTCGGACTGACAACTTCTTCTGTCTGAAATCTTGGCGAACTGCTGCTCCTAATACAGAGGGACCAACGATGTGACGCAGTATGAAGCAGCTTTCCATGAGAATCTTTCTACTTTTATGATTACTTCAAAGCTCCCAAGTCACGAAAGTATACGAAAAGTTAAAGGCAGCCATGTTGGCCCATATGAAAACATAAATTCAAAAAATAAAATAAAAATCCATATTAGCAATTCCTTTATTAGGCCAACCAAAATGTCACAGAACAGTCAATCATTTTATTTGTATGCCGCCTTTCCGAAATTAACACCATGCTCAAGGCGGCTTTCAACATATAAAAAATTACATAATTACAAATGTAAGAAAAGTAGTCATCAAAAAGAACAGAACTAAATTGAACAATTTCCACATAAATTGTAAGATCCAAAATAAAGATAAAAAAAAATAACAACACCCACCGCAGCAACAACCTGCCTGAACAATACCCCAACCCAAGATTCGAGTTCCCCGGAAATCTTCACCAGGCTGGATGGCAAAAACAGACCCCCGCAAGGGCAGCGGAGGCTGCTGTTCAAGGCATCCTTTGATAATCTGAGATTGCTTTAAAGATGGAGTGTGGGACCTGGAGGAGACATGCAGAAAAGAGTCTCTTTCAGGTGGCCTGCAAGTTTCAGGTCGCCTCCAGGCGTTCTGGGGAAGAAAAGCCAGGAAACGGCCACCCCCGATCTCTGCAACTACAACAGCCGCAGTCAAGAGAAGCGTTCCTGAACCTAAACAGCGGCTGTGGATTTGCCATTAGCTATTGGATGGGCATAATTTCAGCCAGCATTCTTTCCCCAGCGCTGAGCCCTCTTGGAAGCACCTCCGTGCTTCTGACCATGGGCAGAGTGCTTCCCCGCCCCTTCTGAATCAACCTCAGGCAGCTTCTCCCCCGCGTTTAGACTCCCGACGGGTTTCCATCCAGGTGCGCGCGGAAGGGTGGGGGCAAGTTAAGCGCAGCGACGGCTGGCGCCCATTGGGACTGGTAGGACGGAAGGCAGGGAGACCACCAGCAGGGGGCGCCAGAGCCAACGGCAGACGGCGCCCCCTGATTCCAGTGTTGCCCCCGCGCTCCTCCCTGCTGCTCGCCACAGCCCGCTGCACTGGCTCCTCTAAGTCAGAAGGCAGCCAGCAGCGGCGGCGGCGGAGCCTGGCTGAGGGCAGACTGCGGCTGGCAGGGTCCCGCTGGCCCGAATGGCGTATTCTTCTTCCGCGAGCAACAGCTCGTCTGTCTGCCAGGCTTAAGCTCCCGGCAGCACCTCCTGCTGCGGAGAAGCGAAGCCTGAGGAGGAGCAGCCACAGATACCAGCAGCCGGAGTCGCCGCCGCGTCCCGCTCCCGCCCGGTCTGGAGCCTTTGGCTCCTGTGCCGTCGAGGAGCCTGAGGCGGGGAGGTGTTCGAAGGCGCCTCCTTCCCGCCTCCCGCCGGCGCCTCCTCATTGGCCGCCGCCCGCCGCCTCCCCCACGTCGCCGTCGCCGCCCTCAAACCCGCCGCCTTCTCTCGCTCTTTGGAGGCTGCCTGCGAGGAGGAGCCGGGGGCAGTGAGCGCCGGCGGCGGAGGCGGCTTGGCGACCGAGGAGCCCTGAGGAGAAAGAAGGAGCCTGTGCGCGCGCGTCGTGTGAGGGAGCGAGCGAGCGAGCGAGCGACACAAGGCTGCCCGCTTCCCCTCCGCCGGGTCGCCTCGCGCCCTCCATTGTCTCTCTCCGCCGGGTTCCCTCCAACAGGTTCTGGGGCTGAGGCGCTTCTCGCGGCTTCCGGCTTTGGCGCCATTCCGCGCCCTTTTCGCGCCTCCGGGCGGCGGCGGCGGCGGCGGCTGAGGCGCCTCAGAGATGGTGCTGCTGCGGGCTGGGGAGGACTCGACTCGCGGCGCCGCCTCCTCCTCCTCCTCCTTCGCCCGGTGGATTCTGGCTTTTTGCTGAGGGAGGGAAGAAGGAGAAGGAGAAGGAGAAGGACGCCGAGGGGTGTGTGGGGAAGAAGACTGGGGCGTTCGGCTGCTTGGCTTTCCTTCAGACCCGGCTTCTGCCTCGAGGACTATGGAGTGATTCTGGGCGCCGCCGTCCTCGCGCGCGATGGAGTCCCCTGGCTGCTGCTGGAGCGCCCTGGGCTTCTTCCTCTTCTGCCTGAGCTCAGGTGAGACTCGAGCGGGGCGTTCCAGGCTCCAGCCTCTCCTTAAGGCATGCGGGGGGGGGGGGGGGCGGGCGTCTCGGGGTGTGTCTCTCAACCTCCCCCTTCCCCACCCCGAGGGGGAATCGGCTCAGTATGGGCAGGTGGGGGAGAGGGAAGACGGAGGATCCGGGCAGGAAAACGAGCGGAGAACTTTGCGAAAGGGATGCTGCCAAAGTAGGTCATGTAAATAGGACTGGCTGGTGCGGGAGATACCTGCGCCTTCCAGAACGGGAGTGGCAGCAGGATCGGGGTGGGAAAAGAAGGAGGAGGGTTGGGGGGGGGGAAGGTGGAGAGGAAAAGTTAGGGGATTCGGTAGTAATTTCTCTTTTCTCTTCCCCTCCTGGATCCAGCGGTCGGCTTTGGCGTGGACCCCTCGCTGCAGATCGACGTGCTGGGCGAGTTGCAGCTGGGGGAGTCGGTGGCCGGAGTGGTGCAAGTGCAAGGGCTGCACAACGGGAGCAAAGCTTTCTTCTTCCAAGGTATGGGACCTCCATCCATCCAGGGGTGCCAACTTGAATAAAATATTGGGTGGGGGAGGGAAGTGCCGCCCCACACAATCCATCACAGGATATGGCACACACACACTATTTGAATGGCAATTCCCATCAACTTTTTTGGGGGGGACAGGGCCCCCCTCCAATATTTTATTGTTGGTGGGAGGGACCCCAAAGGGGGCTCTGTCCCTAGGAGTTGGCTCCTATGCATGCATCCATCCTTCCTCATTCTCGCTTTGGCTCCTGGGCTGGCTCTGCGGGCAGGGTCAGCCCAGGCCACCTGAATAATTCCTGAACTTGCTGGCAAATGCGTTTGATCGAACTTTTTTGCATTAACCGGATGGCAGGCGATGCTCCTCTGGGCTCGCGATGCGACTTGGTCCATTTGCTCAGCGAGGCTCCTGCCTGCCTGCTCTGTTAAGCCTCGCTGATTCCTCCCCTCCCTCCTTCAACTTTTGTCTCTCTACTGTCACTTTTCTGGCCCCTCTTTTGATGGATAGGCCTTAATTAATGGTCAGCAGGAAAGCTGATGGCAGATGGCTTATTTTGCCAGGCGTGGGGAGCCCTGAATAATAAACAGATTCGTCTGGGCTGCCTGAGATTGGTTTATTTGGGAAGACACGCCAGGCTAAGCTCTTGTTCTCGCTGATGGTTAGAGGAGAAAATAAGACTAGGGAGAAAATATGAAACAGAGTGTGAATAAGTGGGGAATGGGGATAACATACTGCATTTTTCCCCATTAAAAATATCTGCAGGAAAAATATAGAAGCCCTTGCAAAAAGATTTGTTAACAGTTTATATACCCTTTATCCTTGTTAAATTTTGAACTTTTTGGGGGGTGGGTGGGAATTCTTTGTGTACACAATGGGTGGTATAGTCATACTCAGAGTAAACCTATTGAACGTAAGTAACAAATCCATGACTTTCATGAGTCCGTTCTGAGTATGACTTAGTTAGCTAATCACCCACTAATTTTAAGGATTTTTAATAAATCTAAATGTTCCTTCCAAGAATAAGGAGGCAGCTGTCTTTTGATTCGATTTTGCATTAATATATTCAAAGACACTTCTAATGTAGGATTCCAAAAAGCAGCATTTATTTCGTGCAGTTTATAGTCTATTGTATAAAGGTAAAATATTCTGAGATAAATGTTTTCCCCCATCCCTTGTATGTGAAAAAGATTACATACAGAATTAGATTTTTAAATCACAATGCAGAACATTTCTGAAGCTTATCAGACTGTTCATTTAAAAGAGGGCTGATATCATAGTGGCGTTGGGAAGGAAATGGAACAATGTTGCATGTGCGTGCTGAATGTTGCTATGTAAAGTTTGAGAACATGGTTCACACGGTGAATTAAGAAGAATTTTAATTTGCTTCTATATAGCCCATAGTCTATGTGTATCATTTGTTTTCTTAGGAGTTCCAGTTATAGGGTTTTTTAAATTTTTTTCTTTTAGTACAAGAGGCAAAGGGAGGCCTTGCAAAGAAGCTGTAATTTAAGGAAAAATCCAGGCAATGCTGTTGGCTTGAACTTCTGAATCAATAAGATCATGTATCAAAAGCTGACTACCTGAGTCACTGGAGGACTCTGTGGAGGGATGTTATTCTACATTCAACCAGAGTGTGTCACTGTGACCATTAACACAGAAAAGTCAGAGCATACACTTTTAAAAAGAGAAATTGACACCTGC
Source organism: Podarcis erhardii (assembly GCF_964252035.2). NCBI lineage: Eukaryota > Metazoa > Chordata > Lepidosauria > Squamata > Lacertidae > Podarcis > Podarcis erhardii. Next base: position 50,317,747 of record NC_138500.1, read on the forward strand.
TATTTTTAAACAGAAAAAGCCTTCTTTCAACAGGATGTAGACATCTACATGAAAGGGCTCTTGACAGAATAAAAATCTAAAATTCCAATTTTGAGGCTAATAATATGAACATTTCAGGACTGCACATACAGTGGTACCTCGGTTTAAGAACAGCCCTGTTTACGAAGTATTCAATTTAAGAACTCCGCAAAACCAGAAGTAGTGTCCCGGTTTGCAAACTTTACCTCGGTCTAAGAACGGAAGCTGAACTGTGTAAGGGCACCAGTGACTGGAGGCCTCATTAGGGAAAGCCCGCCTCAGTTTAAGAACGGACTTCCAGAACAGATTAAGTTCGTAAACCACTATATCACTGTGTGCATTTAAAAAACAAAACAAATGCAATTCCAGCAAAGAGAATTTTAAAGTTTGGACATTTCTATTTCTCCTATTTTTGCTGAGTCTGAAGACATAGCCTGCATTTCTCTTTTAATTTTCAGAAAAAAATGGATGCTCAGCATTCATTTTTTCTTTATACACCTTTAATTGCAGATGCGTTTTAGCTTTCCTAAATTTGCTATGCATCTTGTAAAGTGATATAATTTATAATTTCTTCTCCTTGGAGGAGAGCCAAGCAAGTACAGCAATTCAAAGACTTTACTTTCATTCTGATTCTTGTTGTTGTCTCTTTCTCTTACCATTCTCTCCCCCCCCCCCCGGAGTTGCGAAGAGGCAGCTTCCCCAGAATTTGTAGAGTTGGAAGGGCTCCCAAGGGCCATCTAGTCCAGACCCCTGCAATGCAGGAATCCTGCCCACAGCTATCCCTGGGTGGGCTTAAACCACCAACCTTCTGGTTAACAGCCAGATGTGCTGACCCATTGTCCCACTGGAGACATTAAGTTTATCTAGTCAGGGATGCCATCAAGGTTATATTGCTTGAAAGATGTGGCATATTAAAATTAAATAAAAGTAATTTATATAAATTGGGCAAATCTCAACCAGTACCGCTGGCCTTATGCAATTATTTACCCATACAAATCTCCCCAGTCTCTATTTTCTTGGCTTCGCCCAATGAACCCAAAGTGCTAACAACCTGGGTGCTTTTCACCTAACTGGCATGCATTAAAACTGTTTGCTCATGGTGCAATATAGTCCACTATGTATTTATGAACCATGTGGACAGAGTTGACTGGATGGATCTTTCTCATCTCTTTGGCCCTCAATGAGAGGGAGCATGCAGATTGCATGGGCCTCTTCCACCAAACTTTCCATCTATGTTGTTGTAATAGTTGCACAAGCTTATGTGTGAGTATGAATGAATGAAGGGGGGGGGACACACAGTTCCCGCAAATGAATATTTACAAGGATAATGTAAAGTGGGAATGAATAACTATAGAGATCACATTGGTCACATGTACATCTATTTCAGCTATGGAAATATATGTGTCTTAGGCTGTAAACTTGCCTTCGAGACATCTCATGGATGTTTTCAAGACTACTCTGGAGTACGTTGGCTGAAGCACTAATTTTTCTCAAGCTACAGCATACGGTAGTGAACCTTCTGCCTCTGAAACTTAGATTTTGCATTAAGATGTTTGCTGGAACACTGAATATTAATAAGATAGCACTAGTTTGCTGTGAGGTATAGAAAACAAGATGCCCTTGGCCTCATAAGCTGATGCATCTTTTCATGGACTTCTTTTTGATTGAGTTAATGAAAGTATAAGATAAATATCAACAAAAGAATGTCATAATAGATATAATATGAAAAAATGATATAGAAATGAAACATATAGATTGATTCCTGGGTTTATATACATTATACCTGACTGAAATGACCTCAAAGAAGCTTCTCTGAATTTGTGAATTTTGCAGAGTGGGTTGTCCTGGGCATTTTTTGAATGGAATGAAATAAAACAGCCAAACAATCAGAAAACATACATGAATAAGCTTCAATATCTATTATGATTGGTTAATTCTATTACTATGATCCAATGATGCATTGTACCATGTTTTTTTGCAAAGCAACTCACGGTAGTTAAAAAATAAAAGCAAGTTATATGGACACCGGTTATTAACTGCAAAAATCCATATTTTGTTAAATAAGCGACCCTCTATTATAATTATTTCTGGGATGAGTCATAGAAAACATATTGACTAAAAAGGAAATGGACAAAACTCAGTACTATACCATTAGAATTAATGAACACAGCTGTCTACTGACTTTATTTTACAGTGCTTGACATATTGAGGACAATTAATTACGTATTTGATAACTTTAATGCATACTGACCAGCTGAATAAGAGCTGGTGCTCAGTGTTAGAAGATGGGAGACATTCAGAAAAGATGTTCCTTTTTTGTTAGAACAGTTGGCATGTATGTATATAAAGTATGCTCAGTTATTTCAGCAAGCAAATGCATGCACACACCCCACCAGCACCAACAGATGGGGTGGAATTATATGGTGGGTTGTGATAAAGCACACCATGGAACAGAACACCAAAGAGCAGATTTAATCTGTCAGCATGATGCATGAAGGAACTTCACAGTTAGTGGCTCCTCAATGCTTCTTTCTGCTGTCATAAAATAAAACTAAAACAGGTCAATTTGTACTGTGGTATAGCAATACTATGTAGCTATGTTTAAAACTTGTTCTCTTTATGGGGTTACAGTTTTCATGCTAACTTTATTTCTGTCTACATTTTTGGAAACAATGTTTGATGTGACTCAATCATAGCTGATTTTCTCAGGGTGCAAGGCAAATGAAACAAACTGTTGCTGGTGTAGGGAACTTTGAAAAAGTAGTCTTTTTTCAGAATTCGGCTTGAAGACATGGGGGAGAGAGATCTTTTGGCTTTTCACGAGTGTAAGATGAAAGTATGAATGGACTGGAAGCATCCTGCTTTGTCTGTAAGCATATAAGCTATTTCTTTAAGAGATTCTCACTCGGTTCATTCAGGACCTGAGAGATGGAGACTTTTCCTAGCAGATATATGTTAAAAACATAGCATGCCCATTGCATAATGTCTTTCTACCAAGTAACAATAAAAACAATAAAAGTCATGGGGGGTCCAAGATGGTGGCGCGTGCAAACGCTGCGGCTGAGAGCTCCCGGGAGGGGAGTCAGGGTTTGTTAGGACGAATTATTTATAGTCGATACGAAATGCTGTTGTACAGAGTCAGAAGTAGCAGCAGATACAGGTGTAGAAACTGTGCTGTGTGGGAGCAGCTATGGGCGTGCGAGATTCCAGAAATCATAAATCACTGGTGTTGGAGGAAGAGGAGGAGGAGAGAGCGGAAGCAGAAGAGAGGCTGCAGAGGACAAGGTCAAATGAAAGAGAGAACAAAGACAAGGAAGATAAGGAAACAACGATGCAAACGACCTCTTCCAAGTATCTTTTACGCTAATGTGAGATCATTGGCAAATAAACTTGACGAATGGAGGCTTCGGGTAGGAGTGGAGGAAGACATCCGGGACTGTTGTGTGCTGATACTCACAGAGACATGGTTAAATTCAGCTATTCCAGACACAGCTGTTGAATTACAAAGTTTTACAACGTACTGGTGGGACAGGACACAGGATTCTGGCAAGAAACAAGGTGTGTGTGTATTTTTGTAAATCAAAACTGGTGTACGGACTCTGTCAAGTTGGATACCTACTGTTCTCCGGATGTGGAATTTCTGACAATTAAATGCAGATCTTTCTATCTTCCCCGGGAATTTACAACAGTGGTGTTAACAGTGGTGTACATAGCACCAACTGCAAATGCATGCAGGGCCATGAGCAGTATGCACGAAAACATCAATGCTAAATTGAGCAGATACCCGGAGCCTGTGCACATTATTGTGGGGGACTTCAATCACACAGATGTGAGGGCAGTACTCCCCAAATTCCATCAGCACATTGAGTGTGCAACAAGGGGAGAAAATACTCTTGACAAGGTGTATACGAACATTAGACGGGCATATGAGGTCAAGACCTTGGCGCACCTTGGTGGTTCAGATCATGTGTCCCTGCTTCTGACACCAGTATACACACCCCTCAGGAAACAAGGCCAGATACAAACACGGATGGTTACGGTGTGGCCTGAGGGAGCCTCTCAGCAACTGCAGGACTGTTTCCAGGAGACCGACTGGAATATCTTTGACCATGAAGATCTAGAAACTTATACATCAGCGGTGCTGGATTATATTAGATTCTGCACAGCAAATGTCACCAGGGAAAAGTATGTTAAGTTGTATCCGAATAGGAAGCCCTGGATGACAGGAGAGGTTAGGAGATTATTGAAGGCCAGAAATTCTGCTTTTAGAACTGGGGACTGGGTATTGTATGGCATAGAAAGAGTGAACTTGAAGAGGGGTATCAGGAAAGCAAAAGCGGAGTACAGAGGAAAAATTGAGGACCATCTGAGAAATCATGATACTAGACAAATGTGGCAGGGAGTCCAACATCTGACTGGTTATAAATCAAGGAATTCATCAGTGGTAGAGAGTACTGCTTCCTTGGTGGGAGAGTTGAATACCTTCTTTGCCCGATTTGAGGTGACACCAACAGTGACTCCAACAGGGATGCCAGAGCTATTGGCGTCACTACCTACAGGAAATGCTGCCAGGGTGGAAGAGGGATGGGGTGGCTGGCAGGGTGCTGAGAGATTGTTCAGACCAACTGGCAGGAATCTTTACGAAGATTTTTAACCAGTCTCTGGCCCAAGCCACTGTTCCACCCTGTCTGAAATCTGCTACCTTTATACCCCTGCCAAAAACATCAAAGATAGACAGTCTGAATGATTTTCGCCCTGTGGTGCTGACACCCATTATAATGAAATGTTTCGAAAAACTGGCGAGGAAGCGCATCTTATCTTGTCTGCCAGTGGGACTTGACCCTTACCAGTTTACGTACAAGGCAAAGAGATCCACAGAGGATGCTGGGGCAATGGCTTTACATGCTGTCATGACTCATTTGGAGAAGCAAGGGAACAACACGAGACTGTTATTTGTAGACTTTAGTTCTGCATTTAATACTATTCTTCCGCATAGATTGGTGCCCAAATTATTAGACCTGGGACTTCCACCATGTTTGTGCAGGTGGATATTAGACTTTCTATCAAACCGTTCCCAAAGGGTCAGGTTGGGTTCCCACGTCTCTGTGGATCTCATCACGAATACGGGGACACCGCAGGGGTGCATGTTTTATACACGCTGTATACAGCTGACTGTGCCCCCAAATACCCCAGTAATAAGATCATTAAGTTCACAGATGATACAACGGTGGTTGGTTTAATTACGGCTGGAGAGGGGGAGACTGCCTATAGGAAGGAAGTTGAGCAGTTGGGGGAGTGGTGCAGGAAAAACAACTTACTGCTTAACTTAAAGAAAACAAAAGAGATCATTGTGGACTTTAGGAAATGTAAATTGAATATTCAGCCACTTATTATTGAGGGGAAGTGCGTGGAACAGGTCTCAGTGTTTCGATTTCTGGGAATGGAGTTGAGAGACTACCTAACCTGGGGAGAGAACAGCAAAGACCTGGTGAAGAGAGCACAGCAGAGGTTATATTTTCTGAGAATCCTCTGGAAAAACAATCTCTCAAAGGACCTGTTGATGGCATTCTACCATTGCACTGTGGAGAGCGTACTAACTTATGGTCTGTGCGTGTGGTTTGGGAGCTGCACGGCCAGGGAAAAAACAATGCTATCCAGGGTTGTAAAGACTGCAGAGAGAATTATTGGGTGCACTCTTCCCACCTTAGATCAAATCTATGCTGCCAGGTGCCATAAGTTTCTATGCTAATGCAATTCTGGTTCTAAACGCAGCATAAGGGGTCTCTGTAGTATAGTGTATTTTAAAATGGGGTTTTAGAGTTTTTAAGGGGGTTTTGAATGTTTTATGTAGTTTTATGTAGTTTTGTGGTAGTTTTATGTAGTTTTTATGTAGTTTTATGTAGTTTTTCAATTTCATTGTTCCGCAAGGGACAATGACAATAAAGATATCATATCGCATCGTATCGTAACAAAAAACAAGCAGAACTAGTATATGGATTTAAAAGGCATCTTCTGCTGCAGAATGAATAAAGCTGAGATACTTTCTATTCTCTACGCACATCACGCCACTTCTTATAGCAGGGGGTGGGGTGGGGAGGTCCCCTTTTAGCCCAAGGGCTACTTTCTTTCGTGAGCAACCTTCTGGGAACTACATGGCCTCTGTTAGCAGAACCAATGGCCAAAAGACAAGACAAGACTGGCTCTTTACTTTGTACAGCAGGCTACATCCTAGCCATGCAAAACCATAGATTTCCAATACACACTTCTCCATCCAGGCAAGCAGAAATATTGCAGTTCATGGACACATTCTAACCAGGCAAAATAACTCAAAGAGGGTGTGGAATTTTAGGCTGTGTACATGTTACTCATATACTCTATCTCTAGTGCATTCCCACAACTGATGTCTAAAGCTGTGCACTTATGAAGCTGGCCACAATCCATATCTATCATTGAGAAATGCTGTTGTTTGATGCATTTCCCCCTCAAACTAGTTGTTGTTGTTGTTGTTGTTGTTATTATTATTATTATTATTACATCCTCTCCAACTGACTGGTTGCCCTAGCTGAGCCACTCTGGGTGGCTTCTGACAAATATAAAAACATAATAAAAACACCAAACATTAAAATCTGTCCTATACAGGGCTGCCTTCAGATGTCTTCTGAAAGTTGTATAGTTATTCATCTCCTTGACATCTGATGGGAGGGTGTTCCACAGGATGGGTGCCACTACTAAGAAGGCCCTCTGCCTGGTTCCCTGTAACTTCACTTCTTGCTGCGAGGGAACTGCCAGAAGGCCCTCGTAGCTGGACCACAGTGTCCGGGCTGAACAATGGGGGTGGAGATGCTGCTCCAGCTGTACAGGGCCGTTCCTTGTAATTTGAAACTGTAAGGCATATTTGCTTTACTGCTAAGCTGAGGCTTGTGCATTTGAGACAGATGACAGCTTTATGAATAGGAGTGTGTGTGGGGGATTGCAGGTGCAGAGAAACTAAACAGGTAATGAATGTTCATCAGGTGAAGACATCCACACCTCCACTTGTCTCATGGGTGAGCCAGCCCTGCCCAAAATAGAATGGAGTCAAACCACATAAACTATTCTACCCAGTGCTTCATTTACGAGAGAGGGGGAAATGCTGAAGTTTTTGTCCAAGTGGAATTATGTCCCTCTGGTCCGGAAAACTTGGTTGCTTGAAGTAACCTAAGATATTGCAAAGTTGTCAATATGATCCCCTGGGCATTCAGCTTGAAGGGCTCTAAATAATTAGCCATTATTGCTTGTATGGTACCATACAAAACATGAAGCCAACTTAACACCTTAGGATTGTATCAACTAAGTCTTATACAGTATAGTGTAGGCCCACTGAAATAAATTGGGATGACTAACTTAAGTTCATAGATTCCAGTGGGTCTGTTCCGTGTATGGCTTAGCTAGAGACAACAACATTTATGCTTTCAGATATGCAGGAGCCACGTTTCCATGTTTTCCTTTGCAGATATTCTATTAGAAGGCAAGAGATGGACTAGATTTGAAAATAATGTAGGGATCCCACATTATAATCCAGGTTAAAAATCTTTGTCCTTGATTTTGTTTTCTTTCACTTGTTTTGCTACAGTTTCTTGCTTTGCATAATTATAGTATGTTAAGCAATGATTGAGGTGGGTCTTGTATCAATTCTTTATCTGAGCTGGAGAGGGTGGAAGCTTAAAAAAGACTGTTTAAGTAGCAAGTGCTGCTCAAAATGCCCTTTATTGCTTGCAAGAGTGTATGTTAAGAAAGTACCCTTAGCTAAAGCAATTTTAATAGTTTTTTAAAAAGCAAATTGCTGATACACATTGTTTCCCTGATTTTGAGGATGATGCTAATTAATAAAATAGGTTGCAGAAAAATGCTAACTAGGTAGTTAATGTGCTAAATAATAAGAATCAAGTGTGTGTGTGCGCGCGCATGCATGCATGCATGCTGAGAATGAGTGTAGGCCTTGTTTTTAGTAACTGTATTATGAATTTGAAACACTAGTTATAACTCTGCTGAAATTACTGTGTAGTGAAGAATGGGTAAGAAATAGTTTAAATAAAATCAACAATAATAATAAGTTTAAATAAACTTATTCATGGGAAGAGATGGAACTCTGCTTATAGGTGTGATGAAAAAGCTTGTCACAGTTAGATAAATGGGGGCTTTCAAAGAGCATGAACACATATGCAGTTAACTTATCAGCCACAGACAGGTACAGATGGTAGTTCATGAAATGCTCCCTGGTCAGAATATAATAGGACAATAGATGCAGAAATGCAAAATAGTTTACAGTTGAAGAAAAAAATCATATATTTTACAAACAATGCATGTAGACCATAGTTCAGCTAAACTTAATTTACATTTATCAAGGAATAAGCCCTACTGAGCATAATGAGTCTTACTGTTGGGTAAACATACATAGAGCTGCACTGCACACCACACTGAAACCAATGAAGCAAGTTATTTGTGACTAGCCTAATATTTTTCTATTCATATAAAGCCAGTCCAATTAATTTCAGTCGTGCTTACTGCTGGAGAAGGGGGCAAAGGACTGCAGCCTGAGCCTATGCATGCTTGCTCCTCAGGAAGCATTCAAAGCCCCACAGTCTTCAATGGAACTTACACTGCAATCCTGTGCACAATAACTTGAAAGTAGGTTGCAGCTAACTTTAGCCAGATCAGGGCCCTAAAACTTAAATACTACACTAAGGGATATATGAAGTTAAGCAGGCTCCTTTGGAGCCCATCTGATAGTATTTTATATTAAAGTGGTAGGATATTCCTCTGATAGTCTTAGCTAGCTCCCTACACAGTCAACATCCATGATGCTATTAAAAACATGGCTAAATTCCATATGATTCCATTATATCAACTGCTCTGTATGTGTGTAAGATACACACACACACACACACACACACATACAGTGTGTTGAGAATGCAAAGGTATAAAACCTCCATTTTGGGCTAGAACTGGGTACAAGTGGCTTCTTGAAATTATCCACCCTATTTGTGAGCAGATAAATTGGACAGGGTGAGGAGAACCATGGGGCGGGGTAATTCTGCAGAATGAGAAAGCTATGTAATGATGTAACAGCTGTTTTGGATCCACTGGATATAAAGCCCAGTGGCTCCTTTAATAGAGTAGTGCAAGTTTATCTGTTATGCCAACTGGGAGCTGGCATGACAAAATAACAAATCCACCCCAGTTTCCACGCTTGCTGACATGAGCTGGCAGGGCTTTGGATGCAGCTCTGTTACTGCAATGCCCAACCTCTGGAATGACCTGTCAATCTATAATCCTTCACACACATTCCGTACTTGGCATTGTAACTCACCCTATGACATTCAGGTGAAGGGTGGGGATATAAAGGTTGAAAATAAGTAAACAAACTCCATCAAGCACAGTGTGTTTTCAGTAGATGTGTTCTGTTAACCATTTGTAAACATAGTCAGAATTGTAGTCTAACAGCTCCACCCTAAACACGTTTATGAAGAAGTAAGTTCTATTTATTTCAGTTGGACCTGCTTCAAGTGAGCATGCTAGGGACTGAAGATCCAAGTTTTAGGCTTCAAGGCAAAAATATGACAAGATTTAAAATGGTACTTGACAGTCTTCTAATTGAAAATTTCTTTTTTCTCAGCATGGTATGCATTTTCCATTGGCTTGTGAATTGAATATTTAGGGAAATATGAAAAAAGTGAAGTCTGCATTGAAAGCTGTGACAGTTGTGCTTTTTGTGACAATGCTGTGGTACCTAAAAAGAGCATGATAGAAAAATGCTGATTTAACACACATTTAAGTCAGTGAGAATATAGTAGGCTGCAGTGGCTGTAGAAGTACATGCAATTACAGTCAATCTCCATAAACCAAATATAATTTTGTTGGAATACGATGTGATTAGACAACAGTGGCTCTGGAGGGTACTTTATGAGGGTACTATTCAGAACAAACTGCAATCAAGTACATCTATAGGATCCTTGACAACACAGGATTATTATAAAAGATATATTCATCTTTAGAGAGATTCAGCACCTACGGTATAAGTCCTCACTCAAATTGGCTTAGATTTCTAAGGTTTAACTAAATGGGCTGAGGCTACTGATATTCAGCCTACTTCCCTGTGTTAGGTCTGATCAGTGGTAACCTGGAGGAACCAAAATTTCAGAAACTCTGTAGGGGTTATAGATAAGTGGTCTTCAGATTTTCAGACACTGACTCCAGCCTTTGATACAAGAACCAGTTTTAACTGGTTTAGGACTCTGTGAAAAAACCTAGCAGCAGATGCTACGTTAGATATCAGGTTCATGGCTTCTTTGCATCCCTAGCATTTTACAAAAGAAAAAAGACCCAAATTTTTGAAGAATGGTGGCAGCACTGAAGGGTGGCCTACCATAGGTTACTTTGTGTGTTCCCTTTATGTGACATGACCCACCAGCTGAAGACCACTTTTGTTTTTTTCATTCCAAGAAGCACAATTTGTCTTGCTGTAACACTGCAGTGTAAGAAGGGCTGTATTCACCAAAGGAGCCCCATCCTCTATTGCATTTTGTCATCCTTTGTCTCTTATGCCCTGCCACAATCTGGTGTCTCTTGTACTAATCTGAATGAAAATGTGTGATTAAAAATAGATTTGTTCTTTTGCAGAATCACAGTACTGATGTTTGTCTTTGTAATAAATGTGCTTATGTTCTCATCATGGCCATTGTCAGAGGAGAAGCACGTTGTTGCCTTGGAGAACGTACTTAGAGAGATTCTGACTGTTTGATTGGCTTTTTCTTCTATCACGTTTATTAAAAAAGTAGCTGAGTGTGGAAATAGCATTGTAAATAATGAAAGTGAATATCATTGCCAGATATGTATTCTTCTTTCCGGATGTTCTGCAGAACTAAGTCCTCTTCCCAGCCAATCTAGTGAAATCATTAATTTATTGCTGCATCATGATTCTGACACTTCTGGAATGCTTGCAGAGATTAAAGCTCCTTTATCAACATTCCCAAGACTGTGATGTCTAAAGACCTCAGCTGTTCACAAGTGGCTGAAATTAAATTCTGACTGTTCAACAAATCTACACTTAAAAATTGATTTATAGCTGAAACAGTTAGAAGCTGATTATATGAATACATACTCCAATTTGGTTGAGGAAGTTTTGTCAAAAAGCCTTTTTTGGGGGCTGGGGGTACAAAGTATATAATCCTAGGTATGCTTATTTCCATTGAATGAAGTTTAGAATGAAGTAGCTGATTGTAGAACAAGGATGCTAATATAGTATTTTCTTAATAAAATGACTTGAAGGTTTCACTGCCTGAGATTTTAAGCGTGGCCAGTGGCACTGAAAAAAGTTTCTATAGAATTAATTTCCATATGCCTGTTTAGGAATAGGGCATCAGCACAATATTCTCACAGTACTTTTCACAGCTTGCTTGCACCAAGCCTTGGTAATAAATTTAATGCCATTATCACCTTTATCAAAGCATGATGTAAATATGAAATGTGTAAATGAAACATCATGTAAGAAAGGGAAGTTTGGAGTCTTTCTTTAATACCTTGGGGGCCACATTGCCATATTGCTTGGAGTCTAATGGGATTCAAAAAATCATCTGGAAGGCTGTAGGCAGGTGTAATGTTAAGGGTATACATGCTTCTTATACAAACCATATGTTGAGCCTTTGTATCGCAGATACTCTTGTGGCAATTTGGTTTGACTGAGACGGTCCAGGAAGCTACTGTATGCCTCAGGAAGCAGTATTTCATATCTGTAGAAGTGTAGGAGCAAGTTGTGGTTATTCACTTGTCAGGTTATACAAAGGACAGTTCATTTAAGAAGCATATTGTTTTCCAGAACTCCGCCCTGGTAAACCCTGGTTTTGCTTAAGCAACAGTTGTGCAGCATAGCCTCTTTCTCTTAGTTAAGTGGCCAAATGTAGCATGGAAAATGAGGAGATGACATCTTATTACTTGCATTCTCTCTGCTCTTCTGCAGCAGCAACTTCCTCCTTAAGATCATTTCCACAGGCTGCTAGAGGACTCTCTGTGGTATATTTTGCTGGGCTCAGCAAGAACAGTGGTAACATCCCATCTTTTGGGAAACCTTATTGTGTATCTAATAATCTCACCAATTTAGAATTGTCATAAAGTGGTCATGTTAACTGGGGCTGTGTGAGTTGTTATAGCCAGATGTAAACAGGTAGGAGACTTCATTCAGTTTTGATATTACCTATTCCTGTAGTAATGACCAACGTTTAGGAGTGATTTAATTATATCTTTTTTTTAAAAAAAGTTAAATTCAGATATTATTAAAGCAATGCTTCCTGACATCCGTTATAAACCCCCTTCACCCACAGGATGAACTCTATAAAACTTTCTCATAGCTAGGAATGTCCAGTTAGGAATGTCCAGTTAGTAGCTGCATCAAACTTTCAAATGGATATCAGGCACCTGAAGGAGTTTCGGGAAACAGTTGTAGGCAACTATATTGGCTTCATGTGGAGGAAGCCATGGCACTGTTCAAGGCTGGTGCACAGCCACAGAGAGTAGTTTCAGTTCTAGAAATAGGTGAATTCAGGTATCAGCAGGAAAGCAGCACGGAAGAGCGAACAGTTCACATTAGGAATGTAGGATGTAGGCATCACATCAGGACCATGGACAGAGCACAGTAGGCTGTATGGAGCCTGGCAGACAGATGAGCATGTCTCAGAAAGAGTAGCTCACAAATGTAATCTGTCAATACTGATAAGTGTCTTGGAACACTACTTGTCACTTCTGGGTGTGGTATGGTAATGATGGCAGGATGCTGGGTGCTGCAGAGATTATGAAGAGCATTCCTTGCTATTCGAGGCAACTAGAAGGGAAGCAATCCTAGGGACTGGTGATCGTTGTGGTGGGGATTTAAGATGATTCTGTTACTTCTTTAGTGTAGGAATCTGTTCCACTGTGTTTTCTCATTACAGTGGTACCTTGCATTACATACGCTTCAGGTTACACACTCCGCTAACCCAGAAATAGTGCTTCAGGTTAAGAACTTTGCTTCAGGATAAGAACAGAAATCTGGCTCCGGCGGCGCAGCGGCAGCAGGAGGCCCCATTAGCTAAAGTGGTGCTTCAGGTTAAGAACAGTTTCAGGTTAAGAACGGACCTCCAGAATGAATTAAGTACTTAACCCGAGGTACCACTGTACTGTTATCTGAGATATCCCAGGGACAAGAAACTTATGGGTCTTGGAATTATTATTTTTCTCCAAACTTTTGACATGGTACTGAAGCAGTTTCTGCTCCTGCAACTATCTTTTCACTGAGGGAGAAAGTCTTAACTCTCATTTCACATGAATTTTGGGCTCTTTAATAGATCTCCTTTGAAATTTAATAGACAAATCAGTCTAAATTATATGGGCTTATAGGTTCTGGAACCTATGTTCCAGGCTAGGGAAAGAGAACATGTGACCACCGAGACACCAACTGCCACGCTCACTGTAACTGATGGGAGTTGGTGTTCAACAGTATTTGGAAAGCAGCAAATTCCTCATCCTTATTCTAAACCATGATTTCTATCAATAGTAAGCCAATAAACTCTGCTTCATCTTGTGTGCTCTTGTGTGTTGGAGATATATTTCCATATTTGGGATTAAATTTAAGCTTTGCACAATATAAATTGCTTATGTAAATTACATTAGACTATAGATGCCGTATTCATAAACCTTTTAATAACAGTATTCTGGAATTCATACCTTTGAAATATTTCATGAAAGTGCTCATTTTTAGGAAAGTGCTTAGGTTGGAAACGTTTTATTAATTCATGAACTATTACTTTAGGAGGCAGGTGTCACAATTAAACTTGCGCTAACAATTTGCTGAAACACAGTGGATAGAACATTTTAAAAATTACTCTGATAGTTCAAGGGCAACCAGAATAAAAAATGGGTTTGCATTTCAATTATCAGCACATAGACATTTTGCTGAACTTTTGTCCTGGTTCTTCTTCACTGGCACCTATTTGAAGTCTACCTGGTTCATTTTTCATATTCCTCAAGGAAGGGTCAAACAGAACAGGAAGTAATTGGTTTGGGTGAGAAAAACACCTAGAGCTGGGTCAAATTGCAGTAGGCTTAGTTAAGTAAAGTTCCCAGACATTTCATTAGTAATATGGGTGAAATTCTAGTAAAATCTGTTTAGGTCTGGTTGGATATGGGTTTATGAAGTCAGGCCATCCATTGGAAAAGATATTGCAAAAATATTACTTTCTATAAGTATTGCAGAGTAGCCATGACAAGTGAACTGTTTTCATCATCCCTGTGTCTATCAAAAGGTAGCTATCTCTCACCAAATTCAATTGGCATTAGAGTTGAAGGAAGTAGCTAAAATATAGTTTAATAATGAAACAGTCTCCATTCCAATTAACACTGGGAACATGCTAATTGAACACTCTGCAATCATTACTGATTTGCCTATTCTTCTTTTATGTTGTTTCATTTCTACCAAAATTTAACTTTTGATACTTCTTATTTTCTTCTCTGGCTCTAATTATTTTTTAATATATTTTGCATAAGTTTCTCTCTGAAGCTTTTTATACATGTCATTCATGCAGTCCAGCTCTGCATGACTGTGCAGAAGTAAACCCCACTAAATTCAATGGGACTTACTCCTCAATGAGTGAATTTACTATTATATTACAGTTGATTTATTAATTGTCTTCTAAGTCACCGTCTCAAGACAATTCATACCCAAATGTTTAAAAATGCAAATACAATGAATGCATTTTTTAAAAAAGAAAACCAAAACCAAAATCCTAATGAGCAGACACTCATGGTAGAAAACCCATTTACTCAACCAGGACCTAACTGGAGTATCATAATAAACATATATATGTTCTGAAAATGAAAGAGATAGCCACTGTTCTGGCAACTGTTTCAGAGAGCTTCTTCTATAATTTTTTCCATATCTAATAGTTATAAAGCACCTGATAATCATCTTAGAGTTATTAGTGGATAGTTTGTAGCTATTAGTCATTGTATCCATTATATTTTAATGTTAAATAATGCCAAACACTTTTGTGTCAATCCCTCTGATTTTTTAAAAATAGATTACAACAATATCCTCTTTTGGCCTCATTTACTAGGCTAAATTGGCCCACCTATTCTAATTCTGTGTCTGTCCAATACTCATTTTTATATGTCAGATGAAAACTGCAATCAGATAAAAACCAGGGAATTTCAACATTTTTTAAACTTTGGAAAACGTCACAGTTGTATCTGTTGTCTCAATCAATAGAATGATGGACTTAGCTCATGGGTATGTTATGCTTAGATTGCAATCTCTCTCCATTAGAGAGATATTTTCAAAGCGTTTAGAACCTTCCATCCTACCTGAACCAGCAAGCATGGTTTAGAAAGTTTAACACCAATCCAAGGCATGAAATCATGGTGTAATGGGAAAATAATTTCTCTATAAACCTGCATCCTGTGCACAAACCATTGCTGGGCACATATAGAAATAACTGAAAACAAGCCTATCTTGTTGGCAGAAAAGCCAGAACTCCTTTCCCTTTTAGCAAGTGGTACCCACTTTTGGCATTGAAATCTTAACAGCACACCCAGCTTTAAACCTACCTGTGCAGGGACACATTGAGAATAGGCGATGGGTGAATCAAATCTTTACTATTGCAGCAGACTCCATAATGTAGTCTTTTGATTCTTCTCTTTTAAGAGTTTTCACCAAGGCAAGAGAAGTAAATACAAATTTATTTCCAAAGGTTGGGTGAATCAGATTTCTTTGCAGATGTTGAGGCAGAGTGAGTTGATCTTTGTGGAGACTGGCCCATAACCAAGCTGGGGAGGTCCAGGAACTCAAACACTTTATTATAATATTGCTTTATTGATCGAAAGTTGCAAGGTTTAAACAGGTTTCTAATAACAGCACAAGGTAAAGTAACTTGGAAGCTTAGAAATAGCAAAGCTATCTTTTCTCACTAACAACTGAACGCAGCATAGATGAAGTTAGGTAAGAGATCGCTGAGCATACAGTCACTTTTCAGATTTAGCAGCATAACAGGCAATAGTAACTACATTGTGAAGAGAGCTCCATTTAATGACCTAAGCCAGATTCAAGCAAAATGCTGGACCCTATCCCTTTACTTCATGTAATCAATCATGATGCTTGATTAAAAGAACCTTCAAAACAGTGCACACTCATCCCTCCCATCTTGAAGGACAAACACCCCTTCCTATGACAGGTCTTACTTAACTGGTTCTCACTAGCACTGGCCTTGAAGGACCTGCACTTGGTGTCAGTGCCTAGGAAATTCAACCTGGAGAGGTTCACAGCATCAACATCCCAAAAGGCTCTTGTTTATCCCATAGCTGCAGCCTTGGATACAAACACAATCATGCATTCATCTCTCTGCTCTTTTGCTGCTTTTCTTCTAGCTCATGCCACTGAACTCTCAGTTCTTGTCTTTGTTCTTTTTCTAACTACCATCCAGTTGAGGACCCCTTTGTTGTCTCACACAGATCCATTCCTTTGTTCCCCTTAGTGGCCCATCACCCAGGTAATCACCTCATCTGTAAGCTAGCCTTGCTTATATTTTAACACTAACCCTGGATCCCAGGGTTTGAAAGGTCTTGGCATACAGCCTACTCCCTATACCCAAACTCATAACAATATTGTGGTGACGTGGGCAGTCCATGCTTAAGGTAGAATACAGCATAATTTAAGAATTACAGTCTTCCACAACAATTTCTAACTGCAAAATTACATGCCTCCTTAAATATTTATAAACACTAGTGCTTATTAGAAAACATACTATTTAAAATTTTAATGCTTTTGATTTGAATTGTGGATTTTATTCTTCATTCTTTGCAAAACGTAAAGTACCATTGTGCTTTGTAGAAGTTTGTTGCATGTTAAGACCTTGAGGTGAAAGACATTTCTCTGTGTGTGTTTTTCCTTCCGTCCTTTGGGGAATAAATTGTTTATATTGCCAGAAATTGTTAGTGCACATCAAACCATCATACAGAATACAAAAGCGTGTTACTTGAGTCTTAATATGCCATGGCTAAAAAAGAAAGAACACTGGGAAGTAATTGTATTTGAGTTGCTTCATAATTTATTAAACACTTCCATTAAATGGTAAAGATGTATTGCATTCAAAGAACCATATGAGCCAAAGCAGCAAGGATAATAAAAGTATTCAAAGTTTTTAAACTATCAGTTTTAATTTGATATTCTTTCAAAAATGAAATGCTTAAGTATTCTCAGTTGGGCTAAATCCATCCTTGGTGATCTCTAGAAAGAATTGGCTCTCATAAATAGTGCCATTTTATGCTCAGATTTTAACAATAGATTTCTCTGTAAGTCTTTAGAGACTTTAATTGACAGGATAACATTTTATTCTTCGGTATAAATACAAGACTATGTGAATCCACACTAAAAGCATGTAATGGTTTGGTCCAAAAGATGGTTGACAGCTTTGTGGGACTGAATTATCAGTTGAGTAGTTACTGGGCTACATCCAACAGCATTGCTCAGCTGATGTTGAGGTTTCTATCAATGGAAGAATGGGAAAACTAATTCCAGAGATTTCTGTTCTCTTGCTCCTCTCTTACACACACCTAAATATCATCTATAGGGTCCCCCAACACCCTGGAGCAGATCTGGGGAATGCAGAGACTGAAGGCAAGGGGGGGGTAGATGGTAATTGCTGCTTCCCCTATTTGTTGATGGAAGCACTACTGTCATCTGAGTTACATTGTGGAATACTATACAAACTACAGTTTCAAAGTTTAATCAACTGTAAATATTTGTCTTCATGCTTAGTACTACTGATACATAGAGTACATTTGGTAAAAAAAAGCAACTCTCATTTTTTGTTTCATTCTAGGTGCTTCAAGAAATGTAAAAGCATCTCCAGAGAAAGCAGAACTCTTTTTTCAGAAGCTAAGAAATAAACATGAATTCACAATTTTGGTGTCACTCAAACAAACTCGCTTAAATTCAGGTGTTATTTTTTCTGTTCACCACTTAGATCACAGGTAGGTGCAGATACCTAATATTTATTGTTTTTTGCTGGCATGCTGAAATGTGAAATAAGATTAAAATAAACCAGAAAGAGAAACCTGAGATTAATATGCAGCATAACCCAATGCATTTATACTCAAGAGGTAAACCCCACTGAGTTCAGTGGGACTTACTTCCAGGTAAAAGTGTATAGGACTGCTGCTTTATGCTGTGATACTAAGCATATCTATGTAGAAATGAATTTTGTGGAAGCAGATTGGAGTCACTTTCCACTAATTATATGATTGGAATATTAGCTGACATATATGCAACACTACTTGGAAATTACTGTGGCTCATATGACTGTGAATAATGTAAATAGATGGAAATTCACAAGTTAAGATCTATCAACAGATTATATAACTAGTATCTATCAACAGCTGTCACCATTTAAATGTCTCCCACTGCTAAGGGCATAAAAAGTTTTCCTACCATTTGCCTGTCACACTACTGTGGATCTCATCCTTATCTAGTGTAAATCAGCTCAACCTCATTGCCTGTAAAAGACCTGTGCTATTTCACAGCATCTGTTGCCTTACCTGTGTGCCTTCTTACTATTTGCCTCACTTTCAAACAGTGAAGACTATCCAAGGTTACAGAAATAACAGCGATAGTAATAAATGGAAAAGCAATGCTGTTTGGTTTAAGGAAAGCAATGCTGTTAGGTTTAAGAGACTAAACTATGTGACCTGAGGGCATTTGAGAATGATTTCATCATGATACGACAAGAAAATTGTTGTCACAGTTAAAAGAGGTGTTATTAAGATTGTTACGCATCTGCTGCAGCTGCTGAAATAGTCAACATATGACCCTAGCAAAGAATTGTCAACAATGATCCATGAAACGATATGAATTTTCAACTCAAACTTCAAGCTCCTATAGCATCTCATTGAAACAAATGGGTTTTGCTGCCATTAAGTAGCATATGATTGGCAACTGAGCTTTCATTGCTGTAATAGGGACATTTTCATTCTTTCTAACAGACTATGGGAAAGTTAAACTACCTTTAACTATGGTAGGGATGGTGTATACCTTTTATGTTATTACTGTTGAACAACTTTATATTGTATCTCACAGGGATTATAATGATTGTTAACATGGTAATTTTAAATTAAGTGTTAAAAGCTCCTTAGAGTGCCTCTTAAATTTATGTTGTCAATTGTACATGCGAAACAAGAGGAACAATGGCAGAACCTTTCTAAGAAGCTGTTTTTGTAAGAATTCAAGTCATTTGAAATTGGTACAGTTGGTTTGGCTAGAACTTTGTACATGCTTACGTAAGCAGATGCCTGAAGATATAGAAAGTTTTTCATCACAGGTCCATATCATATTTAATAACATTTTAGCATCTTTCAGATAATGCAGAGTAGCAGTGAGCTCGAAAGGCACACCACATCCAACATAGCTGGGACTATTATAATCCCAGAAAGAAGATGGTCATGGTATAGGGATACTTTGGGCTTTAGCGGCACATCCTGAAAATATTATTGGAGTTTTATTGAATTTTCTTGGTGGGTTAAATTTCTCAATTCAGTCCCTCAAAGAATTAAAACAAATATTCAGAACATGCTCCTGTAGAGGTTTAGGCACATGATTTGTCTGATTTCTACTCAGAGGTAAGTGTCATTGACCTCAAGGAGGCTTACTCCCAGGTAGGTATGCATAGTAGGAGTAGGGAACCTCAGGCTCAGGGTTGAATGTGGTCCTCCAGGCCTCTCCATCTTGCCACAGGCCACACCACTATGAATCCTTTTCTGTGCCCTCTTTGAATATTTGTTCTTGCTTGGAAAGCCACTTGCCGTGTGGATGGAAGATAGAGATGTGCGTGTGTATAAATCTGTGACTTTTGTTTGTTTGGAATATAGCCTGCTGTACAAAGGTAAAAGTTGGAATAGAAACCAATATAGCTCACCTACTCCCTACCTGTGAATGTGAGTAACTCCCAGAGCAAAATGTTAGGTCTGCTGCCACCAGCCCTCTTGTTTTCTCTCTGTCCTTGAATCTCTCAAGTCAATGAGAGATTGATTTTATTTAGGGAATTGTGGGAGTTTCCGCTTCCCTTCAGGGATGGGTCCAGGGAATCTAGGCACAGTGGGGAGAACACGGTCAGTCATGTGGAGCCACAAATTCACATCAAATGTCAGCAAACCATTTTAAGAGAGTTTATGAAGAATAAGGTTAAGAAGACAAAAGGGAAAAGGCAGGACAGCTTATACAACAAAATAAATACACATTTTAAATAGAATAGAATAGCTGATGGGGAAGTTGTTTGAAAGTCAGCCTTGAGAACTCCAGTTCTTGCAACACCTACTGTACACTTTGGGCCCACCCACTTTGACATGCAGCCCCTGGAGACCACACCCACTTTGACCATGCAGCCCATGGGTAAATGTGTCCCTTGGCCTGAGAGAGTTTAGCTACCCTTGCTGTAGAGCTTGTAGACCTGGCTCAGCCCACTGTCTAATTATGATAATGTGCTTAAAAAATATATCTCCCAGTGGCCTTCTTCAGACTCTTACTGGGCTGGTTCCACAATATGTATGGTAGAGGTGTGGTTGTGTGCAATGCCCGTCTTACATGGGTATAGTATGAAATGTCAAGTGGGCAGTTCACCTAAGGGCAGTATGTTCAACAGCCCATTTTTCTTTGTTTTGGGGTAGGAGCGGGAAAGTGTATAAATCAGACCATAACACGTATGGGCTTTCATGTGCAACACCCATGTCACATGTGATTAAGAGGTGGGACACACCTGTATTCTCCTTCACTATGTGAGTCACAGGACAATTGAAGTAAGGGTCCAAACTGGACCTACATTCTCATGTGCACTAGTGTCAGATATGGGACAATTGCAAGCGGTTCAAAATATGGTAGCATAGATGAAATTATAATTATAATAAGTTAGAAATTATAATTCAACAAAACAAGATTAGTATCAACAAGATTAGTATTAGTGTAAATCATATTATTAGGACGATGATGGCAAGACAGACTACGCAGAAAGTCAGTCTTGCCATCATCGTCCTAATAATATGATTTACACTAATACTAATCTTGTTGATACTAATCTTGTTTTGTTGAATTATAATTTCTAACTTATTATAATTATAATTTCATCTATGCTACCATATTTTGAACCGCTTGCAATTGTCCCATATCTGACACTAGTGCACATGAGAATGTAGGTCCAGTTTGGACCCTTACTTCAATTGTCCAAGTGAAGCTATAACATAAAAACTATGAATACAGCTTCTGATTAATGAAAGCATCTTAAGCTGTGTTGAATGAAATACGTTTTATTAGAATCTAACCAAGTACGATCTCTTAATTATATACAAATTAATGATTGCCACCAATTGCTCCTCTATTACACTGAACCATGGAGTGTGAATCTATTATCCATTTTGTGTGATTTCCTCATTAATCTTTCATCTTGTTGTTCATGATAAGAGGTCATCAGTACTAATAAATGTTAATCCCAATGCCCTAAGAAATCTTTGTGGATTTTGGTTTAAATAATGAGTGCAAATGGGTGAAGAACTTTTCCCTTCAGATGAGCAAATAAGAAAATGAGAAATTAGAAAAACTTCAAACATAGACTATATGTTTTGAGTTGAATACTTATTTTATTAAATGATGCTAGTCAGAAACAGTGAGCTCATTGAACTGCAAATGTGCTCAACTTATGACTGTGCTTGTACAGTTTATTCATATCTACTGAAGGAAAAACTGAAGTAAATACTTGCTTTGGTATTTAGATACATGGTTACAGCAGAAAAAAACAATATAAATATGTAAAAGGTTTTGGCGTAAAGTAGGGGGTAGATATCTAAAGTGTACAAGACCACTTGCTCCAAAATAAGTAAATAGATTTGGATTTAGAAGTGGGTATGATTTGCCATAGTCCTCATTATTTTCCTGCTGTTTCTGCTTCATTACCTGATCGCTTATAGTTTACAAGCAACATACCACAGCTACTTTATTTATTACTTGAATCTTGTAAGTTCCATCCAAAGAAGTAACAATGACATCAATTTCTTTTTGTCTTTTTCATCTAATATTTTCTTATCACTCAGTTTTAATAGCATAAGCATCAACCAGATTTCTTTAGTCATTTGGGCAACTGTTTGATCATTCTTGAACATTCTTGACACCGTGAGTAGTGGAAATGTGTTGAAGCAGTTAAAATAAGTATTTGTTTTCTGTTTAACCTTGTCAAGTTGGAATAACCCCAAATATTGGTTATAAAGCAGGTCATTAAATTGATGGATGTCCTGCTATATTTCTCTGGGTTTTTTCCAGGCAGCTAGGCTTCATTTAATTTTTAAAATTCTTGTCAGTGCACAAAATGAATTCTGGCAATATGGTGTAAATTATTCCAGTTTTTAAAACTTCCCATGAGCAAACACTTTAATGAGTTATATTTACCGGCCCACCTTCTGTATGAAGGTTCAGAAGTTACTCAGAATTTGCTGATGCAACAAAAATATCATGGGTTCGGGCTAGATTTCACCTCTAGTCATCAGAAAGGCTCTTATTTATAGAAGGCTTTTGATTCAGTAGAATGGGGTGTGTGTGTGTGTGTGTGTGTGTGTGTGTGTGAAATTTGCTGATCCCGCACACTCTAACACTGTTCTATGGCACCTAACCCTCTGGAACAGCATGGGAGGTGGTTCTGTGACTCTAGGTAAAGGTAAAGGGACCCCTGACCTTTAGGTCCAGTCGTGACCGACTCTGGGGTTGTGGCGCTCATCTCGCTCTATTGGCCGAGGAAGCCGGCGTACAGCTTCTGGGTCATGTGGCCAGCATGACTAAGCCGCTTCTGGCGAACCAGAGCAGCGCACGGAAACGCCGTTTACCTTCCCACCGGAGCGGTACCTATTTATCTACTTGCACTTTGACTTGCTTTTGAACTGCTAGGTTGGCAGGAGCAGGGACCGAGCAACGGGAGCTCACCCCGTTGCGGGGATTCGAACTGCCGACCTTCTGATCGGCAAGTCCTAGGCTCTGTGGTTTAACCCACAGCTCCACCCACCCTCTGTGACTCCAGAGGGAAGGCCAAAAGTTATCTACCACCTCTCTACCAGCAGGAACATCTGCAGAGAGGAACTCTACTTAGATCATGCTCCCAGTAGTTGAGATACCCCCCCTTTAGCATTGTATTGACATTGTGTTTTAAAGAGAAAGTTTATTTATAAGTATAATTTATGCAGGTCAGACACGAAGCCAAATTGTAAAATTTCATTCTTTCAAGTTCTTGCTTAAAATTGTTCTCTAATGGTAGACTCCAGTCACATTTGAGGGTATATTAGAGTTTTGGAAAAGAACATGTAGAATAAAAAAATAGATCTTAGCAAATGCTAAGCTTGTGAAGATTTGCATACTTTGCCTTCATCGGTTTTTGCCTGCATTGCATGGTTGTTGTTTTTTAGTAATCTCACTTCTGAACAAATCACCAGTTAGGAGAAATAGAATTCACTCATCTGTAGACACTTTTTTGCCACTTTCTTTCTAGCTTCCATTTTTGTAAAAAGCAGCAGCAGCAGCAGCAAGCTACAGAATAATAATTTGGGGGGAAATTAAAAGCAAGTTTGAAAAATTAAATGAAAATATCAATCTTTTAAAAATAGTTCTCTCAAAGCTGAATTTCAGAAATGGAGTTCAAAAATCTTTGAAAATGCTGGAATATTGCTGAATTTTGGATTTTAAAAATTGAATTTTACTTCTGCTCTAGTATAAAGTTTTGAGCCAATAGAATTTCCATATTAAGCATCCATGAGAAAAAGCAACACAAGTAAAAGGGAAATGGAAGATGCAAAAACCTAGTCATGTCAAGTAAAAACAGAATAAAGGCTATTTAGGTGTGATTTCTGCATTTCAGGGGTTTGGACCATATTACCATTGGGGTCCCTTCAGACTCTATAATTCAATGATCCTACAAATTATCATTATTATTATTTCCTTTGTTCTTATGCTTGGTGGGGTAGGGAGCTGGATCTGGCTGCCAAATTCTGACTTTTCCAAACTAACCACTACCTCTATCATGGTATCAGGTGAAGTGTTTTCATTTGCCCTTACAGTTTGAAATCAAGCAGCACAGGCAGAGGAAAAGGGTTTTGCACATGCTGCTGACCAGTACCTGTGAACTGTGCTTTTGGTAAAGGGCTGCATCTTTATATGCCTGCAAGTGATATCATATATGATGTTAGGTGTAGGGCAAGGGTTGGGGGAAATGGCCTTTGAGATTAACTAGACCAATGGGTAGAAGATTCTGCACCTCTGCTTTAAATAGAAAGATTAGTTTAGGAGTCACTGATACTATTGCACAGCCATGATAATCCATGAATCTATATTATATTCAAGGGGTATAGGAGCTCATTCACCATTCAGTCAGACTGAGAGGTGCATGTTTTTTGCACTGCTCCTGTAGATAATTCACTACTAGTTCATGTGAACACAATTAAAGGGGCTAGATTATTTTGTCGTAATGCCATATCTCTGTTGTTAGCGCTCAGAGTTATGAATAGTTCTGCTTAATTTTGCATTGTTTCACATGTTAATTTTAAATAAATTGATAATTAAGATGTGAAGAGTGCTTTGGCCTATTCTATCACTGTCTTGTTTTGTTTTATTAAAAATTGCCTTATTTCAATCCTTTTAAGATTGTGGTGATAAAAGAGGTAATTCAATTGGCATATGTTTTGTCAACTCTACTATTTTGTTTGCAGATATATATAAATTCAGTTGGTTTTGACTTCTTGCCAGTGCAATAAAAATTGGCCACAGAACAAAGAATTATTGCATGCATAACTTTTGTTGCTGACTTCAGTTAAGTGTTCATTAATACAGAGACTAGAGTGCTTTGAGACACCTTGAATGTTGAAGAGAAAATAAATGCACTTTGCTAGGTGTGCAAAACAAGTCAGAAATGCCTGAATTTTCCTGTTAGCTGGGAATGCTTCTTTGAAGAGAGAAGTGCAGAAATAAAAGAAAGGCATATGGTGCTGCTTTTCTAAGGAGATTTTTAACTATATATGTATATTTCAATAAAGGGAAATACAGTGGTACCTCGGGTTACATACGCTTCAGATTACATACGCTTCAGGTTACAGACTCCGCTAACCCAGAAATAGTACCTCGGGTTAAGAACTTTGCTTCAGGATGAGAATAGAAATCGTGCTCCGGCAGCACGGCGGCAGCAGGAGGCCCCATTAGCTAAAGTGTTGTTTCAGGTTAAGAACAGTTTCAGGTTAAGAACGGACCTCCGGAACGAATTAAGTACTTAACCCAAGGTACCACTGTACAAATACTGGAATCAACAGGAATGTTGTTCCACAAAATGGGGGCTGTCACACTGAAAGCCTGTTGTCCGTAAAGAAAACCCAACACATGGTGTCTTGCTCATATATAGGGGCTCTGCACGATGGAGGCATCTTCATGTATCATAATCATGGCAGAGGCTCTACTCAAAAGCAGGAGCTTGCTCATTGCATTTTCTTTACAGACAACTGTGCACAATGTGCTGTGGTTGGAGGAGGAAGAAGACATCACATCAGGGGAAGGGCTAAAAGTGGGACCCCATCCAAGAGGCAACAAAATCATGCCTTCGATGTGAATAATGTATAAATTGGATTTTCTCTTGTTTCTGTTTATAAACCAGTATGAATTCTGTTTCCTCCTTATTAACATTGCTTCATGAATTGATGATCCATTTCTGGTGCAGGTACTTGGAACTAGAAAGCAGCGGCCATAGAAATGAAATTAGATTGCACTACCGTTCAGGAAGCCATCGCTCACATACGGAAGTGTTTCCTTACATATTGGCAGATGACAAGTGGCACAGGCTCTCTTTAGCAATCAGTGCATCACACCTCATTTTGCATGTAGACTGCAATAAGTAAGTGAAGAGTTGTGTTTCAATTGCTTGAAAGTGCTGCAGCATTTTAGATCATTACTGGATAGTATGAAAGTAATTTCTTGTTCTTTTTTACTTTGCTCCTGTTCTCTCATTTAAAAAACAGAATTTATGAGAGAGTGGTGGAAAAGCCTTATCTGGATTTACCTGTTGGCACAACCTTTTGGTTGGGACAAAGGAATAGTGCACATGGTTACTTCAAGGTATGTTTTCCTCCATATACATATATATTTAATTTTAAAGTTAGGATCTTCTACATAGATTGTAGAAGTTATCTCAAATGAATGTGAACTTGGGGCACTCATATCTCTGATTTCAAGACTTGTACTACATTTCATTTGAATTGGCTGATCATTTAGTTACATTTTGGGGGTGCTATATCAGGCCAAAGAGTGCATTTGTAGCTTTATTGCTCAAGTCAGTACTTGAAAACTATGTTTTTGTTTGTTTGTTTGTTTGTTTACTAGTGCACTGGTGGTGTTTGTGTTAAATAAGAATTGTTAACATTTTATTTTCCTCTCTGTAAATGTAATATAATGACTTGCAAACATCAATGAGCCTGACCTGGAACTAATAGTCATTTATTTGCCCAGAAAAAACAGTACTTTTGGCAATAGTGTGTATTCAGTGTTGATTGGTTTCACATCTATGCAGCCGTGTGAATATAAGCAATACAAGAACTAAGATAACATATTGAGTCAGGTCAACAAAATCTAATACAGTGGTGCCTCGCAAGACGAAAAGAATCCGTTCCGCGATTCTCTTCATCTAGCGGTTTTTTCGTCTTGTGAAGCAAGCCCATTGACAGCTTAGCGGATTAGCGCTATTAGCGGTCTAGCGGCTTTTAGCGATCAGCTGTTAAGCGGCTTATCAGCGGAACAGCTGATAAGCGGCTTAGCGGCTTAGGAAAGGGGTGGGAGCGAAAAAACCCCGCGGGAACTCGCAAGATTTTTTTGTCTTGCGAAGCAACCCCATAGAGAAATTCGTTTAGCGAAGCGCCTCCAAAACGGAAAACCCTTTCGTCTAGCGGGTTTTCCGTCTTGCGAGGCGTTCATCTTGCGGGGCACCACTGTATGGCATTTTGTATCTGATGAGGTGACCAATACAGAAGGGTCAAGGAATATAGAAGAAAGAAGGACAGAACAGGGGAATTTGGAAACTTCTTTTTTTAATGCTGTACTTCTGTAATGAAAACACTTTTCTCTAATGCATAAGCTCTAGGCACTCATTACTCAGATGTAAGGCATACTCAAGTACAAAATGTGGTATGGCTGCTATTTTAGCAACCCCCACTTTTAAACAATTGCGCACAGAGCACAATTGTCTGTATAAAAAGGCCAAAGTTTGTCTCCTTGTACGTATGGAATCAGCATGATTGGAACACCTGCACAACCAGGTGTCTTCTATCTGGTAGAAGGTGCTCATGCAGTAGCCTTCCTATGCAAACAACCATGTTCAGTGCATGGCTTAAAAACAAACAAACCCCCAAACTCCCTGACATCAAGTGGGGCTAAAAATGCTGCCCTTTTCCATTCTGTGTTTGAGCATGCCTTACACCTGAATAATGTGTGCATAGGACTGTAGATCATTCTGCATGTTGAACAGAGGAAAGATGCTGATATGGAGTAGCACATGAAGAGATTGTTGCTTACATCTGGGCATATGTTGAGCCCACAGCTTTCTGTGCAAGAAGCACCATTATTGGCTTTCATATGTTGCTCTGAGAGTAGTACCACAGCCTACATGAATTAATTAATTGGCTGCCCTTCACCAACAATTATCCCAGGTTGGCATACAATACTTACAGGAGCATGGCATTATAATCACAAAACAATACATTAAAATGAAAAACAATTGGAAATCATTAAAACACACCAGCAGTCCAAACAGCAGCTATCAATAGCTCAGGACCTGATCAATTCGGTTTATTTCCAAATGCTTGCACAGATAAATATGTACTCAGACTGGGCAGAAACCAACCGTTCATGAGGCAAGCTGAGGGCATTTCAGTGGAATGCCAATGCTGAGAGTGCTCTGATAGGACTCACCATCACATTCAAATTTTGGGTTCCTCAGAATTCTTCTTCAGACTAGATGTTAAGTGAAGGAGGAAAAGGGTAAACAGGATGGGGAAAGCTCCAGACCTGTAGACATCCAGAAATTGTTCTTGTTTTTCCTTAAAGGGTTACTTAGGTTGCAAACCTTAGGACACCGTACTATACAGAAGATTAATTGGACTTACTTCAAAGTACGCTTACTTTGGCTTCTGCTGCAATTTGCTCAAGGCACAGCTGCTGGCAAGGCAACTGATATTGTCGGGTTATTTTATTATTATTTTAATTCTTTTTCCAATTTCTCAGTTTAGAGATCTGCTCCAAAATAAGTGTAGATTAAATCATGATGGTGAGGTTACCAGCAAGGCCCCCACTGCAGATGGCAGATTCCAGGAGAAGTATTTGGTAGGGCTGTGCGTGGAACCCTGACCCCATTTGTGGCTAATAGATTAGGGAGACAGGAATAAAACCAGTTATTTGGCAAGCTTCACTCATTCATAATTAGCTTCCAAGCCCAGTTCAAGACTCTGGTTCTGACTTTTAAAGTCTTTCATGCTTTGGGTATTATCTCCTTGAGAGAGCACCATTCCTTTATAAGCTCTTTATAAACTATTGAGAAAATATGCATGGACATTGTGCTTCTAAAGCAATCCACGCTAAGTAAACTAGATTATTTCCAGTTGGCATATTTTCATCTCTTAGCAAGCCTTCTGCTACACTAAACCTTGTAAATGTCATTATCTGTATTATTAGTCATTCTTTCAGAACTGGGCAGACTGAATATGAATATTCATAATGTATTTGGGAAGTGCTTATCCACATAGGCTTTCCATCCTCTTCAGGTGGGTTCTTCCCCCACCATGGACAGTAGGCAGGCACAAGCAACTGAGGGCTTGTCCACACTTCTGCTTGTCCCACCTGCCCCCCCACCCCATGGAAAACTGCTGAATTGGAGCAAATCCCAATCGGGTTTTTCCACAGATTGACGGTTGCTCAGATTCAGCAGTAAAGAATGGGTTTCCCCAGGGAAAGTGGTGGGGCAAACCAAAAATCTCATGGACTCTTGCTTTTTAGGTGTGGGATGAGCCAGGACTGCAAAGGAACAGTTATTCCAGCTCCAAAAGAATATCTCAAAGTTGCTGCAGTTAAAAAGCTTTCCATTTCTCCAGTCGTATTACTGTTTGAGAGCAATTGAACTGGGAACATAAGCTTTTAAGTTTGCCTTTCTACTTCCTTCTGGATCTTTTCTTTGTTTTCAATTTTTTAGCACACTCTAGTGGCCAGAGATTAAAAATATTCCATTGAGAGAAATGCGGCTACAGGGGGTTAGAGACAAGACGGCTGAAGGCAGCAGCTTTCTCCCTTCATTGGGTTGGACTTGATGCAAGGCACTAGAAGCTTTTTCCACTGCACAGAACCAGGAGAGCATTCACCTTGCCTTCCTGCAGAATAGGAAACAATGTTCAGAGGGAGGAAACACAATAAATATTTAAATGGATTTTTCTTCTCACTGGAAATTCTGAGTATAAACTCATTGGCTGTATCAGGAGAATATGGTCTGTTCACTGCCTTTGGAGGAAGGACTGTTCTTCATCAGCATCCTTTGAACTGGAACCGCAAGGCCTACATGATAGCCAGGGTCTGCTACATCCAGAGCAAGTTAATTGATAGTATTGATTGAACTTCCTTTGGCATACTTATGGGTTGCCTTTGACAGAAGAGATGAAAATACTAAGAAACCAGAAGAATGATTTATGTCTAGGAATTGATTCACCGTTGGCTTACTTGGGAAAGGGTTCATTGGTTAGGCTATTACTGTTCTGCCCAGAGAAATGGAAAAAACACTGCTTACTGGGTTCGTCTCTGGGTTCTTCACTCCCCTAGGGATGCAATACTATGTTCATCTGGAAATATATAGAAGTTAATTTTGTATGACCACATTTGAGTACATAGTGACCTTTGCTACTCTGCTGGATTACCTGCATATTTTAAAGGTGTAAAAAGTAGCTGAGTGAATTCGCCCTTGAGTCAGGGCCCTCGTACACTTAACTGCCCAGTCCAACACTCTGGTCACAGTTTTTGTTTCTTTCCATTTCACTTCTGTGCCTCATTGTTCTGGTTTTTCCATACATGGATATATATATTTCTCCTAGAACTAAAGCCTTGGACTTTTATTTGTTCCTTCTTGATAAACACCAAATTTCACAGATAAAAGCAATGAACATGAAGGGTTTTGTTTTGTTTTGAAGAAAGGGATCTGGGCTTGAGATGAAAGCAAGGTCTGAAATGATAGATCACGTTCACGGAGTTCTGGGATAATATTTTACTATTTTTATGATTATATGCTGTTTTGTGCATGTGAAATCATTTTTTTTTTTAAAAAGAAATGAGACAGCTACTCCTAGCATATATTAAAATAAATCAACAGGCAAACTTGGTAAAGCATATAGGTGAATGGATGTATTAACCATTTAAAATAATTGAAGTATAGAGGGGTAATGACAATGAAAAGATACCGCATAAGTTAAGGTGCCTACTTTTTAGACCTAAATCTCATGCCTCTTTAATGAAATGTCAGATTTTGCAGACTCTATCCCTCCCACCCCAAAACCCAGACAACCTTGTAGAGTGTAGAAAGAATCACAAAACACATATATAGTATGAATTGCACCATCTACTTGCAGTTTTCAGTACCTGCTTGCACAGGTTTTTTTTGTAGCTGATTTATGAAGTTTTGCTAACGAGGTCCTTGATGACTTGGTGCACAATCTAACATAAAAATCTCCTGCTTAAACTACATTGACATGAATGGAAATTTTGCAGTACAATATCATAGTTGTGCCTTGTACTCTTGCTTTTCAAATTTTATTTAAATGAGTGTCTTAAAACTCAGTGAAAGTACAAATTATTTTAAAATTGTTTTTAAAGGTCACTTGAAAGCTTTCGTTCAGTGACTAAATAAAAGTAATGGCAAAGTCACGGCAACTAGTCTCTTGCTGCTTAATTACACCTTGACATTTAATTTTAAGTCTCTGAAAATGGTTGAATGCATATGTATGTATCAGTGTGTACATGTACAGCTATTTTCTTTCTACTCTACTCTCCTAATGATACAGTGAAGGAGAGCAAGATATAATAATTTTGTGGAAACTGCTTTTTGTGGGTGAAGTATACCTATTTTGTGTGCTAAAATGTTTCACATGGAAATGCTAACTTTCTAATATAATGCTGACAGATAAAAAGATAACATAACCTTTCTCTTCCCCTACCCCCATTTGCGCAGGGCATAATGCAAGATGTGCAATTACTTGTCATGCCTCAAGGATTTATCTCTCAGTGCCCAGATCTTAATCGCAGTAAGTCGGCTACTTCTTCTACCATAAGAAACAATGAGATGCACTTTGTTTAATATTTATCCTGCAAGATCTCTCTTGAGATTCAATTGATAATCAATGCATTTTGACAGACTTGGCCTAAGTACAATTTGACAAATTTAGTGTTTGTAATTTCAGCATGCCCAACGTGTAATGACTTCCATGGGCTTGTGCAGAAAATTATGGAGTTGCAAGATATTTTAGCCAAAACCTCTGCAAAGGTAACAAGTTCTCAGGTTGCTGTTATTTTTGCTTTTGTGTGTGTGTGGGTTGGGGTAAATTGCTGGAACCATTGCTCTATTTAGGGACTTGTACATATGAATGCACATATGTATATTTTTATGGACTCCTGTATAACACTTTGCTTAATATTTATTTGTTCTTTGAATAAAAAACTGAACCAAAATCCATGAAAAATATTCTGAACCACTGATTGGCATACAGTGGTACCTCTACTTATGAGCACCTCTGGTTACGTATCCTTCAGGATACGCACATGGCAAACCCCAAAGTATTTTTCCGGGTTTTGCCGCATGCACATGTTCAGAAGCGCTCAACCACGCCACATGCATGCGCAGAACAGGCACCTCCGATTGTGAAAACCTCGGGATCCAGCTGGAGCTCCAGAACGGATCCCGTCCGCAACCAGAGGTACCACTGTATGGAGATTTGTTGTTGAGATTACCTATGGGATTAGTGGCTGTTAGATTAATATAATTCTAGGTTAATATAATTTTAATTACTGTCTTATGTATGATGCTAGCATTGCCAAGTCAATTGCATTTAATGAAACAAGAAACACTTTCAGCATTAAATGTCTTGGAGTTAGTAATTTACTTTATAATTCTTGATTAAGACAAATTCAATATTAGTATTAGTATTATAACATGGGAGATGCACAAAATATTTTCAAGGTGCTCCTGAAACCCTTTGACCATGTTATAATATATTTTTAGTGCGCAAAACAGCATTCCTGGATGTTGTGTCTATGCTAATGTGATAATAATTTTACTACACATGAAATACCTGCAACTACTTAATTATGTCCCGAAAATTATACATCAAAAGTTTGCTAAGGGCAGAAAGTTTCATTGTGGAGGAAAATTTCTGCTAAAAGTTTTAAAATGAATAAGCGCATACCCAAAATAATAATAATGATATATTAGAGTGTAGGTATTGTCATCACCTCAGGAATGTACAACATTATGGTGCAGTGGTTGGACTAGGACCCGGTAAGTCAGGGTGCAAATTCTCACTCAGTCATGAAGCTCACTGGGTAACCTTAGTCCATTCAGTGTCTCAGCTTAACCCACCTCACAGCTTTGTTGTGAGGATATAATGGGATCTAAGGGAACAATGTATGCCACCTTGAGATCCTTGGAGGAAAGGCAGAATAGAAATGTATTGAAATAATATAGATAGATATAGATATAGATATAGATATAGATATAGATATAGATATAGTTTGTGGGATCAGGCCAATTGCCTATTGGGTTCAGCCTCTGTGATATCCTGTTTTCACAGTGGCCAAACTGATGCCTGTGTGAAACATGCCAGCAAGATCTGAGAACAAAACCAGACTCCCCTCCTGTGTTTTCCAGCAACTAGTGTTCAGAAACACATTGACCATGGAGGCAGAGCATAATCTACATTATGTCTAGTAGCAACGGATAGACTTATCCTCCATGATATTTACACTTAAGTTCCCTCTAAGCAATCATACTCCAATGCCAGAGTAGTGAATATATCTCAAACTAACATTGATCACCACAAGCACTATGCATTAAAAACCAGTTGTCACATATGGCTCTGGGTTGCTAATTATCATCAACACAATCTATTTATTATCTGTAATCTTCTGAATGCATTCAGATAAAAAACACATATGTGGATCAATCCTATTCTCAGAGGAAGTATTTTCCATAGAAGAGATCTGTATGTTCATTCCATAGATAGTTCCATTGGAATTAATCGGGCAGCCCATAAGCACAAGAGATATAAATGCACACATTTGTAGCTAGACTATGGCATAAAACACCCAGTCATGCTTACAGCCATATTCTGAGTTGTTAAAATGAGATGAATTATATTCAAACTTCGCATTTTTGTTCATAAGTGTCTGGATATTTGTTTCCATATTTCACAATTTCCTTTTTTTTGCTTCAGTAGTGCTTGATGATACAGGATGGCTTAAATTGTTGTTATAGTTTTAGGTAAGCCTTTTCACAGCTAACATGTCCCTCTCTGTGCAACATGTACCTAGTTGTCCCGAGCTGAGCAGAGGATGAATAGGTTGGATCAGTGCTATTGTGAAAGAACCTGCACTATGAAGGGTGCAACCTACAGGGAATTTGAATCGTGGACAGATGGCTGTAAGAACTGCACTTGCATGGTATGCCTGTAAATTGCGTAGAAATTCAGGGACCTGGTTATGCAGCCTGCTGAAAATGTTTATGCATTTTAGACATGAAAAGCTGTCAGATTAAAAATAAATTTGTGTTGGAATGAATTTACTTACCTACATTGTTCTTTATGCATCATGGTGCATTTTCTGTAGAAAAATCTGGCTCTTGCCTATGTGGAGGGTGGGGGTGAGCTGTTATGCCCAGCGCTGGAAGGCGAAAGGAATACCGTAGTTATGAATGAAGATTGGCATGGCCAGGCATATCTTCTCTCTGTACAGTGGGTTCAAGGCTCAGGTTGTGGTACAATCCAATAGAAAGGCATTAGTCTGCTAGGGCTATAATGAGGGGCGCTTGAAAAGGACTCAAATGTGTTCAGCTAGGTTAAATTTATGTGGGACAAAATGAGTTTATATATCATGGCCCCGGTGCAAAAGAAATACATAAACTATGGTCTTTGGATCAGGTAGAAAGTACATACCCACTTCTGAAGTGTAGTGTGTCTGTTTTTAGGGTTCTTTTTTATTTAATAAAAATGTATTTCTGGAAAA
Source organism: Podarcis erhardii (assembly GCF_964252035.2). NCBI lineage: Eukaryota > Metazoa > Chordata > Lepidosauria > Squamata > Lacertidae > Podarcis > Podarcis erhardii. Next base: position 50,352,116 of record NC_138500.1, read on the forward strand.
GAAACCTCTCATCCAGTTTCGAGCAATAGTATTTGGAAACAGTAAAAAAAAAAAAAAAAGCAGGATGAAGCAGGTATCAAATTTCAGAGAAAGTGGCATATAAATGTGGCGTTGAAGTGCAGTACATTAACCACAATCCAAAGCTCTATGCTTTTCATACCAAGTGGGCCACACAATGCCTTGTCATTGGGGCAAGGGAGTGAGGCCAAAATTTGATGGCCCTCCAGCCCTTGTACTGCCGTCCCAAAGCCAGCTAAGCAAGGTGCCAGGCTTTGGGAAGGAGGCACAAGGATCTGGCAGGGTCCTAGAGCGATCTCACCTCCTTTCCAAAGATGTAAGAGTGCTAAAAGGCTTTGGGAAGGAGGCTGGAGGACTCTAGGACATTGTCAGAGCCTTCAGGCCTGCTTCTCAAAGCCTAGCGCCTTGCTTACCTGGTTTTGGGAAGGCAGCATGAGGGCTGCAGGGTGTGTGTGTCAAATATTGCTGAGTGACGCCAAAAGAGGCCTACAAAAGAGGCCCTTGGGTCATGTGTTGGACTGCCCTACTCTATGCCATTCTCATGTTTGGGAATGCTCTACAGGAGTGGGAAACCTTTGGGCTCAACATATTGCTGGACTACAACACCCATCATCCCTGTCCATTGGCCATGTTAGGTAGGACTGATGGGAACTGAAGTCCAGCAACTTCTGGAGGGCTCACAGAGTACCTACTATTGCTCTGCGTTTTGTGACTAAAGTATTTCCAAGATTGAAAAGAATAAGGCAGCTTATACATAACATATCCAACTCACTTTCTTATAAGAATGCCTCATTGCAGGCATTTTTTTTACAGGACTATGATATTATTTTTAAACATGCATAATGGCTGTCTTGTGGAAATTATTGGAAAGGTTTTATTCAATAGTGTTTTTATACTTCAGAGTAATCTTCCAATTTGTTCAACTGGCAGAATGTCAGGATAGCAAATGATAAGTTTTAAGGACAACATTGCATTGCTGTCACTATATAAAGAACCTGTTATGTGTGTATCAGAAATCTATGTAGATAGAAATATAAAAATATAGATATATAGTATATTGATTCTACTTTCACAATCAAGACAAGAAAAATTGTGTATTCGGTATGAGATGTTATCTTTTTAAAGAAACCTGTAATTTAAAAATAGCGATTTATCTGACCATATTCTGTCAAATTATTTCAAAACAACCTTTTGTTGCTTCTAGAATGGTACTATTCAGTGTGAGGCACTGATCTGCTCGCTTTCTGATTGTCCTCTTAATTCTGCTCCTGCATATATTGATGACAAGTGTTGCAAGGAATGCCAACGTAAGTGGTTGTTTTTCATAGATGTTTTGATGTCTCAGCATTATAACATTTCTAAAGCTTACATCCTATGCAGTAGTCTCCAGTTTGGATGGAACCATACTGTAGGCATGATTCATTTAAAGATAAGCATTTGAATACCATTGCTTTCAACAGGTGAATAAACGTATATGCTTAGCTCTCTATTGAAACCAATGACACTTGCACTAATGGCTGGATCATGACTGTAATTACTTTCTTCATAATTACTTACTGCACTGGTTGCCTATCTGCCACCAGACCAAGTTCTAGGTTTTGTTGTTGACATATTAAAGCCCCAAACAGCTTGGGACCATGCTGTTTAGCAGACTGCCTCCCCTACTCCAGTTCATATTGATCTTTACGATCATCAGACGAGACCTTGCTGGCTATACTGCAGCCAGAAGAGTACCATCTGGAAACCTCTTGGAAATGGGCTTTTTCATTTATAGCACCAACTCTGTGGAATACTCTCCCAAAAGAGATTCACAAAGCCCTATCTGTTGAATGCTTGACATTTTTTCCTAAAAATCAGTTGCTTACCAAGGTCTGTTTGGATTTTTGAAAGTACCTATCCTGTTCAGTAGCTGACTTTCTGTTTTACTTATGGGCTTCCAGTTAATCTGGTTTTCATTTGCATGTCATGTTATTTATACTTTATAAATACAGAATGCTAAGCAAAAATGCCAAAAATGCTAAGCAATATATACATTTTCTAATAAATGGCCAAATGTAACCAATTTTAGTTTTAAATCTCTGTGCAATCCGTATGAATTATGGGAAAACATGCATTTGGAGCACAAAGAATTAAATGTGACTTTCACAACTAAAAAGAGTTTCAGTGTGTAAGTGTGTGGGAGGGGGTGGGTGAGTTGCTGTTGAAACTGCAGCTAACAGTGCAGTGCCAACTCCCTAGAGTTTGCATTAAGTGACAGAGACCAGAGCATTGCTTATTTCAGTTATGCTTCTAGCAGGCAAGTTCTCAAAATGGTCTTTAAAAATGGTTTTGTATTGTCTGACATTTTTATTAAGTGTTTTAGTAAGGCTGCTAAATGTATGAATGGATGCAGTGAATGCTGACACTTCTTCAAAGGAAGCAGCCCAGAATCAATTGATACACTAAACAAAGATGCTTTTCCAGCCATTATCTTTTCATAAGGCTGTGTCTTCCATGCTTTCCATGGAAAAGGTTCCTGGTTCAGACCATGGTGCTTCAAGGTATGGCTAGGAATGACTCCTGCCCACTGAATCCCTGAAGATCGATTGTCGGTGTTGACAGGGCTGAGCTTGATGGACGAGGGGTCTCACATAGTATGAGACAGCATCTTCTGTATGTAATATACAAGTATATGTACATAATATAATATCCAGCTTCCAGACCTTACAGCTATTGGATTGTACCCAATGTTAGTCCCAACTACTAGAGAAGACCCATTGAAATGAATGGATCAAAGTTAGTCATGTCCATTAATATCAATGCGTTTATTGTGAGTAGGACTAGCAGTGGCTACAACCTATTGTATTTAGCAGACAGTACTCATACATGCATATGCAACATTTTTTTAAAGTCCGAGATACTTCAAATGATGTGTCTAACAATAATGAATAAATAACGAATCATGTAAGTAAATGTACTATGAGCAGGCTATTAAACTTTATTCTGAGAATTAAGTGGTACATGAACTCCTGAGCATTTATAAGATTCAGACTCCTCCATACTTCAAAAGATGAGCCTTCCTGTGGTGCAATGGGTCAGTGTACCTGGCTGTTAACCAGAAGGTTGGTGGTTCGAGCCCACCCAGGGACAGTTGTGGGAGGGATTCCTGCACTGCAGAAGCTTGGATTAGATGACCCTTGGGATCCCTTCTAACTCTAAGATTATATGAAATAACTAATAATTAATTGCTATATGAAATAACTAATAATTAATCATTCTCCAGTGGCAGAGATGCAGTAACTAGATTGAATATAATTACCTAACTGAATGTGATTGGCTTGTTTCTGAACAAATTTCAAGCTCATATCACTGACGAATCCTTAAATATTTCAGAATTTTCCTTCTAGATAATCTTTGTTACAGCTGTCAATCTACTTCCAGACTGCATAAGTTCTTGATTTCATTGCAGTGATGGCAAAGGCAGTGGAATCATACCACAACTCAGAATACAGTAGTCTATAATCATAAAATTCAGTAGCAGATGGACTTTACTCCTGTGTATGAAAATAGGTATTCATAACTAGCTATAGCTCTAGAATAAAATAAAATTCCCAGTAGCAGTTCTGCACACTTATGCTGAAATTTATCATATTTGCTGCAATCTTTCAAGCTCACAAGCAGGTGGGCAAGTGAGTCTAGGGCACTGAGTGCAACATAGTGTTTCAGCAGGTGAACTAGCTGAGAGAATGGGCAATCTAGTCAGACAGGGCTATTCACAGTGGGAGACAACCTCATTGAGCAATGTATATGTGCGAGCCAAAGAAAATAGCAGCTAGAGAGAGGCTGAGGATGACAGAGTAATTGGAAAAATGTAGGTGAAATTAGATGCTTTTTGGAGGCTGCAGGAAGTTCATTGGTTTAAGGATAGAAAACCCAGCAGGCATGTGTTTGCATTGCCTTCTTGTGAGAAGTAGCTGTATGCTTCATTTCTCCTAGAGAAACATTTTAAATAACTGGTTTCAAACCACTAGAGAAGTCCTTAATGCAAGAAGCAAAGGTCCAGTTCATAAAAAAGGCATCAGTGGTGTGTTTTATCACAAAACACAGTAAACCCTGACATTTTGCGGTTTGAAATTACACCTCTGAAATGAGGTGGTAGGTGTGTGTATTAGGACAGTCTGGTTTTCAGAATGCTTTGTTATCAAATAGCATTACTTCATCCATAAAGTGTTCTCCGAGAACCAAAGTATAAAGCTGTGCATTCTGCAAAAGAGGAATGTTAGGAAATTCGGGAGCAAGTATCAAGATTGACAAGATAAGAATGATCAGTTATTTGAATCAGATATGTCTACTCTAATTTCATAGCCAAAACACACTGTATCCCTCAGTTCACACAAAACAAAATACATTGGATATGGGCTAACCAAAGTTAAGCACTGTAAAGTTGCATTTGAACCAAATGCCTTTTGATTTAAGACTGTTTAGCTCTATCAGACTTCAGTGGACTAAATTGACAGATTCAAATAATTGTGCTTAATTGTATTGTGCACAGTGCTCAGAAGACTACTTTAGTGATCAGTGGAAATAATGGCTAAAAATAATGACCACTTTGGTGAGCTGTGATATGATTAACTCAGTAAAGGAAATGAGCATTTTCATTTCATATCACTATGAAATGATAGAGAAGAGCAGAAATTATAAAAGGGTCTATAAATGATAGGTTAAAATCAGATGAAGAGTTTAGATTAGAACAAAAAGAGAAGTTACGCACATTGGTTGTTTATTTTTCACCAGATTTTTGTACAGTTCAGTAGAATCTGCATGTGAGATTCCTTTTTACAAGGCTGCTTACAGACAAAGCTGCTAGATTTCACTTCCTTCTCTGTGTGTTTCTCATTTATGGCTTTTCAGACTCCCATATGTAACTAGTCTTGGAAGTGTGAATCTACTGAGTTTTGCAGTGAGACTTTTTTGTTTTGTGGTGCAGCAAAGCCACTGGCATTATCCAGTGCCTTATTTGTGTCAAAAAGAGATGCAGCTGCTTCATTATTTCCCAACTTGCCATCCAAGAATTCAGACTTTCCTGGGCTGCACTTCTTTGATCAATACTTTACAACAAATCATGATGTCTTTGAGAAAGCCATAATGCAGTCTTGTAATGGAGGCTAGTAAAGTGGAATAGAGCACTCAAGGAAATGTCCATATAAATTAGAACATGTTTAAGAGCAGATTGGATACGTGAGTGGTAAGACAGCCTTTGAAAATATGAAGTCACACTAAATGTTCAGAAAAATTTAAGTCAGTCACCTGCACGTGGATGTGGTATTCCCCTAGGGGGGAAAAAACATTTGTTCTTCCCCTGCTTGCCTCTGCAATGACTTGCACATCCTACCACTGGTTCAAGAATGTTCAGTGCTAATTGCTTATTACCCAGTTGCTGTGCAAAAGCTACAAAGAATAGCAGTAAACTTGTCAAGCACTCTAACATGGAGAAGTTCCTCCATTTGTAGAGATAAAATTGACAAAGGGTTTCAACTCTCTTATCAGATTAAGAGGAAAAAGCAGACAACAGTGTAATCCTAATTATGTCTACTCAGAAGTAGGCTGTAATGATTTCGGTGGGTATCACACTTGGGTAAACACATATAGGATTCCAGCATGAACTATGAAGAGGCTGTGGCTTGAACGCTGACTACCAGATATAACCTCTACGGTTTTTATATTTGCATAGTCAACTGATCAAACCTACAGTACTTGGTATTGAGTTGACTTGGTCCCATTGTTGTCACAGAATCTCTCCAATGTAATGCCCCAGCTAAATTGGCTAGATCCAATGGCTTAATTATTTATGAACCCTGTTCCCAAATGTGTGCCAAACCTACTTTTGCCCTCCAAATTAATTTGCATCATGACAGTAAACTCAGCATATACTGTACTCCCGGCTACAAGCTTGATTTGGAAACACTACAAGCTTGACTTGGAAGAGAACCAATACGACCATGTAGACAACTAGGATCTTTGCAATCAGGGTAGCCACTCTCTTCTCTCCCCTACCCCTCCTTCTTTTATGCATAGGCATCAAAATGCCTATGGAGCTCAGATTGCTGAAATGTGCTACTGTACTCCCACTATTTTTCATGGCTATACCCACAGTGCAGTAGTCTACCCTCAAATATATTTGTGACAGTTGCTAGACCCAAATTATATAGAAAATAGGTAGTTTCTGAACCAGTTTAGTTAAAAACAAAATACCTTCCATTAATATACTACTACCACCAACACTTACTCACTCTGAACTAAGGCTTCAAGCTAACTTCCCTTATATTGAGCTACGGAGGGGTTGGATTGAGTGGTGCTCATTTGCTTGCTTTTGCTGGCTCAGCTGGCTGCCACAGATGGAGTGACACAAACTTTCTTGTGCATCCACTGAATATGTGTGTGGGTAGAAGTCCTGTTGGTGATGTCTCTCCCAGTGGACACTGCTGGAAGATGGTCCCCAAAAGCAGGATTCTGAAGGCTGGACTGTGACAACACAGGATTCATTGGATCCTGAGCCAATCTCATCGCCAACAATGGGACCAGTGAGAATCCAATTGCTTCACCAGCCTGGAGCCAATCTGCCTACCCACCACCTCTTTTCCCTCCCTGCCAAACACTGTAACAAGTGGGATGCAGATGCCCCAGTAGGGAGTTAGGATTGGTGTACCACTTTGGTTTCAGCTACGTATTCTTGAGAAACAGGTAGGAATTGGATAAAATGGTTCAAAAATACATAAATACATTAATCTTTGTTGGAAGCTGCCCAGAGTGGCTGGGGAAACCCAGCCATATGGGTGGGGTATAAATAAATTATTATTATTATTATTATTATTATTATTATTATTATTATTATTGCTTTTATTTTGGTTTGAATGTATCGAAGTTTTCAATCCATTCTTAAAGTATTTGCCTTTGTGTACTGGTTCTGGTATCTACAGCAAATAGCATTGTCAATATGGGAAATTGTGTGAACGTACAGAAAAAATCTTATAATGCTAATTAAATAACTTAGAGTTATTCTGTTTTGCTGCCTAAGGTATAAATAATAAAATAGAATGTTTAAGGAAATATGAATTCATTAAGACGACGTGTCACACATATATGAAACTTGTCTTCTTTAAGGAGTTAAAGTATCATAATATTTGCAATATTTTGCCAGGGGAGAATTAAAAATATCATCATACAGCAAATGTGCTTTAGGGGTTTTTCTCTGTTTTCTCCTTTTAAAGAATTTATAATTTATTTTATGTCTAGATGTTTAGCTCTTTTCCTCTTCATTTCACCCTCACCAGGGAGTTTGCAGAATACAAAACTCCCTTCAGCTAATTATTACTGTAATTTTGTTTCCTGTGCATAACAACGTTTAAGATGTTTTAAGGGACAGAGTTTTCATATTGACTGGGAAATATCATTTTAGCAATGCTCTAATGCTGTATTCTTATTGCAGGTTAGTTTACAGTCCTAACCCCCCAGACACACCCCCAGAGATGAAAGCACAGATATAAAAGCACAGATATGCAGCTATTTCAGTATTCCCTAGCAAACATTTATTCATATTTGTGTAGGGAGTTCATATAACTAAAGCTGCTGCATAGCCCAAACCCAGAAAAGCTGTGACTGGCTGTAAAAGGTAGACAATATACTAATCATTCAGAGTGACTTACAAGTGAAATCAAAATCCAATAACGAAAAGCCCCTGTCAGGATCCTTCCAGCTGGGTAGCAGATGACTCTGTGGGAGGGAAGGGATATTTTACACTTTCTATTACCATTTTGTTGAGCTTTAAAGACAAATATATAGTTATTAGGAAGGGAACGAGATAAAGCTGGCCCTGTTCTATGTTCTATACAACAGTTTAGTGATTCTTCTGATCATTATTTACTGGAAGGTATCTGCCCCACCCCATCCCCCAAACACTAAGGAAATTTGGAACTCGACAAATGGTGACATGTAAAGAACTGTTCTGTGTAAGGGACAGGATTCCTTCTGCACACATGCAAATAATAATAATAATAATAATAATAATAATAATAATAATAATAATAATACTACAGTGGTACCTCGGGTTACATACACTTCAGGTTACAGACTCTGCTAACCCAGAAATAGTGCTTCAGGTTAAGAACTTTGCTTCAGGATGAGAACAGAAATTGTGCTCCAGCGGCGCGGCAGCAGCAGGAGGCCCCATTAGCTAAAGTGGTGCTTCAGGTTAAGAACAGTTTCAGGTTAAGTACGGACCTCCGGAACAAATTAAGTACTTAATCTGAGGTACAACTAGTAGTAGTAGTAGTAGTAATAATAATAATAATAATAATAATAATAATAATTTTAAAAAACCCACATACTCAAAAGGGCCATGAAGAAGCATAAATTCTTGCATGGGGCTTTGCTGGTATTTTCTACACCAGCTTACATAAACTTTTTGTCTTTAGAGAACATTAGCTCAAAGCTGTCATTGACAATTGCATGTTTTTGTTTAAACCTACATATACTGTAAATGGTAGGATTAGTGAAGCAAATTAGTTTCTCAAGCATGATGGTTTTCCATTGCAGCTGTAAAAGGCATCTTACATTGTTCTGAGAAAAAACCCCTGTTTTTTTCTGGTTTGCACTTTGGAGCATCTGTTTTTCCCAGTTACCATAGTAAGTGGACGGTTGGACTCTCTGTAGATAGGCAGTGATAAATGGCAGTGATTCACCCTATATAATCACCACCTTTAAAAATACGTTGGTAGACACTACTAATTCTCAAGCTATGTTTCTAAAATAGATATGGATTATTATGTACTATGCCTCATGTAGGAAATCACCAGTTAGTACTCCCAATCTTCCAGTTTCAAGCTGTAGTCCCTTTCCCTTTGAACAAACATTTTTAATTCATTCCTGGAACTGTAAAAATTTCTTTTCCGAAGTGAGTTTATAGATGTACCCATTGCTACATCTTTTCAGGCAATTGTTTTGTCATCCAATAAACACACAACAGTAGCTCAGTCAGTGTGGGGGATCAAAATGTAATTTGGCAGTTATGTTTCGGAGAATGCATTTTTTAAGTGCTCGCATTGTAGAGTCGTACCAGGAGGTCGTGTCAGCTTTCTTCTTTGTAACCCAATGTATTGGGGGGGGGGAGAGAATTCCACCTAGAGGGTTAGCTCTGCTGATGCAAAATCTCTGTGCCTGCTTCTTTCCTTGTACCGCAGCCCTACACAGACACTACTTTTCAAGGCCACTCAACCCTCTTGCAAGGATTTTGTTTTTTAAGGGCAATATAGAGGGGAAGAGAAAGTTGAGTTGCATGAATTGCATTCTGGTTGCATAACCATTGAATGTCACTCCTAATATTCGCTTATTAAGGAAATACTTTCTCCTTCCTTCCCTAGCACAGAACTGCTACGTGGTGCAGAAATTTTATGCATGGAATGTGGTTGCATGAGTGACAGGAGGCACAATTTTGTTGGTTGGTGTCCTAACTGTTATGGGGAGTAGCACACTCCCCATTTCTAACCCACAATCCTTTCTAAACCCTTTGATGGCTTGTGTTGGTAGTCTGCTTTCCCATAGGCATACTCAAGGTAGCCAACAAAACTTGGCATTGCTGTCAGCAATTATACCAAATCAATGCCAGATAAGTATATTAAAAATAGAAACGTTAGGATGAAAAAGCCCCAATAGTGCAATAAATAATGGAGGACTTGGTGTTACTGGGAGCTGATAAAGTCCTGGGGCCACAAAATGGATGTCAAGTAGACGGTGAACCTTGGCCTCTCCTACTTAGCAGTCACAGATATCTGCTATGTCAGTAGGAAATATTAGGTTACCTGTTTGGAAGCTGAGTGTTCCAGGCAGATGCCGGATTGTTCATGCAAAGTTTTTGTAACAGAGAAGGGGGAAACCTAGCAACTATCCACAAGGCTATCATCTTTGCTGATGGAATTCGTTATCATTTGTCTTCCTCAGCACCCTCTTTAGATCTGTTCTTCCTTAATATTATTATTTAAGTGACAGTTGAGTCAATCTTCCTGTGACAAGTTATGTGCTAGATTGGGACTAATGCTTGTGTAACATTAGGAAAGCTTGGGAAAGGGCTGCCTGAAAATACCCCATAATTATTTTTTTTTCTTGACATGCCACAGAAATCCCTTGTCCTAAATGGTGTTTAAATGTGAATGTCAATAGAAACTGGTGTTCTAATTAAAGAACAATGTATAAAGATAATCTCACTGCATGCTAAGTATATATAGCAACAAAAAACCACCCCACAAAAACCCATTTATAAACCAAAGTTTTCCCCATTGCAAACAGGTTTTAAAACAGGTGTTATTGTTTTTATATATTTAAAAAAGTGATGTAATTGTTATGGCAACACATTTGAGACTAAAAATATTGACTAGTGAGCAGTTCCTTAAGTGTTTTATTATATTCTGAGTACCCTGAATATTATACTATATAATATTCTAAGAACAATATACAGTATATTCAGTCTAACCCCAACAGAGTACACAAGGCTAATTGACAAATACTATTTGAATATTTAGGGATGATCTGTTTCATAGCTATAGGGCACATGCTTAGCTCTGTTGGTTTAATTTTCAAGGTAATGCTGGGAAAGGCTTCAATCTGGAACCCTATTGAGTCTCTTTAGTTAGTGCAGTGAACACAAAGCTAGATAGGCCATTGGCCTATTTCAGTATAGGTTTGTAAACCACAAACTAGCTAAGCAGGTGAGGTTTGACGTAAGCAAACATATTTTCATTTATAGCTTTAATGGAATGCTTATCTATTTAAGTGGATGTATATCACTTCAACAAGTTTATCGAAACTGTATCTTATTACTAGAAAAACCTGTGTGTCTATAAGGTGTTTGGATATCAAACTCTTTTTGCTTACCTACTATCTACAAAATTCCCCAGGGAAGAGCCTTCAGCAAATATCTGTTGGGAGATTTTGGAAGTGAAATTTCTGGAAGCAAGCCTGCAGCTAGGAGCTGTCACTCACAGTTTTCTCCTCAAAGCACTAGGGCAAGCCTTGTGCCACTGAAGAGAATTAGGGTTGATCCAGTGCAGTGCTTTAGAGCATCAAGCTGTCATGGTCACTTTTAAGAAAATTCAAGAAAATGAGTTATGCTAGACCTTTTCAGCAGTAGGGTGGCTAATCCTGTTCAGCTGAATATCAGTGGAACTAGGCAATAACAGATTGTTGTAATAATTATACTTGTTCTTCATGTTGCTTATCCCTTCCATATGGGTCACACACCACCTGTGACTCCATATATCTATCATGAAGATAGGTGAGAAGGTTAGAGGGTTATACATACGCTGTGAATGTTGTACAGGTCAAGTGTTTGGAATTGATATAATCAAGACATGTATGTTCCAAGTACATCCATCTAATATATAGAGCTGCAGTGAGCAGAAGCTGTTTAAATACAGTGGTACCTCGCAAGACGAATGCCCCGTAAGACGAAAAACTCGCAAAATGAAAGAGTTTTTTGTTTTTTGAGTTGCTTCGCAAGACAGATTTCCCTATGGGCTTGCTTCGCAAGACGAAAACGTCTTGCAAGTTTGTTTCCTTTTTCTTCAAACCGTGCATTCACTTCGAGGAGCAACTCATAGCACACGGTGTGGTAGCCTTTTTTGAGGTTTTTGAAGACTTTGGTGATTTTTGAAGCTTTTCCAAAGTCCGTGCTTCGCAAGACAAAAAAATCGCAAGACGAAAAAACTCGCGGAACAAATTAATTTCGTCTTGCGAGGCACTACTGTACTCAACAATGGAAATAAGGAAATGGAAATGCAGTACAGTATTCAATACAGTATTTAACTATCAGGTTGTTTTTGAAGGGCATGGTAGTACAATCTGGGCATTTCAGCATATATTCACTTTACAAACTATGCCTAATAAGGTTGCAATTAATTAGGCTAGAATCATTAGTCAAAAACACTTTGATTCACTAAAACTTTCCTCACTGATTAGTTCCATGGTTTAATGCGATCTGAACATAGATTTATCGCTGAAAAATATAAACAATGGGTTGGATCCAGACTTGTTATGCAACCCCAAATATGTATACTCAGAAATAAGCTTCACTGAGTTCAGCAGGACCTACTCTTGGGAAACTGTGTATGGTGTGCTTAAAGTAGAACATGTTATGCTCAGTTAAGATAGATCCGCACCTGAAAATAGTGTATCTGGTGGCCCTCAAAAAACATAGCTGGTCATTTGGATCTTTCAGATCAAATAATTTTAGGTGAGGCATTTCAAGGACAGTAAACCAATTTTCTCTTGACTAAAATGACATTGCAAATGGGCTATCTCTCACTCAGTGGCTACATTTAAGAAAAGCTCACTGTCCTGTTATTTCTGTGATATTTCTGGAACAGACGTTAAGATGAATGAAGATAAAACAGCCCAGTAGGGAGTTATCAGTGACAGAATAAACACATTCTCATTCCTAGGAGGGATGTCGACAGGCATAAATGAAATCTTCACTGGACATTGCACTTACATACTTCAGTTCAAGATGACCTGCCTTTCACCCTTATTTCCAAGGTCAAAATACACATCAAAATCCTGTTGGCACAGGAAACTGATACATCCAGGCTTGTGAAATTTGCAGTTAAGAGGCAGAATATATATATATATATATATATATATATATATATATGCTTTCGTAGATTTTCACGGGTACAGGAATGCAGGTTTTGGTGTCCTCGGGTGTCTTCCCGTGTAAAAGTTGGGGTGTCTAGGCGACGTTTGGAAATTAAACACTGAGACCCTGCTCTGTTCCAGTAACAAGAAGCCGAAAGCACCAGCCTGAAGATGACGAGTGAGACCTCGTCGAAACGTCGCCTAGACACCCCAACTTTTACACGGGAAGACACCCGAGGACACCAAAACCTGCATATATATATATATATATATATATATATATATATATGCAGGTTTTGGTGTCCTCGGGTGTCTTCCCGTGTAAAAGTTGGGGTGTCTAGGCGACGTTTCGACGAGGTCTCACTCGTCATCTTCAGGCTGGTGCTTTCGGCTTCTTGTTGCTGGAACAGAGCAGGATCTCAGTGTTTGAGTTCCTATAAATACTGTAGAGGGGGTGTGGTGTATAGCCTCCAATGTTCTGGGCAGAGAGGAAGTTCCCAGGCTAGTGTGCCTTTTCTTCTTTTGTTCCTTAATTACTTGAGAGATATCTTGAGTGATTTCTTGAGTGATATCCTGAGTACCACTTAGGTGGGTCATTAGGTGTGGATTAGTAATTAAGGAACAAAAGAAGAAAAGGCACACTAGCCTGGGAACTTCCTCTCTGCCCAGAACATTGGAGGCTATACACCACACCCCCTCTACAGTATTTATAGGAACTCAAACACTGAGATCCTGCTGTGTTCCAGCAACAAGAAGCCGAAAGCACCAGCCTGAAGATGACGAGTGAGACCTCGTCGAAACGTCGCCTAGACACCCCAACTTTTACACGGGAAGACACCCGAGGACACCAAAACCTGCATTCCTGTACCCGTGAAAATCTACGAAAGCATATATATATATATATATATATATATATATATATATATATTCTCTTTAAAAGGATATAGCTATTACAAGTCGGGAATGTTGAATAGAGCATTCCACATCTTGCTTGAATTGGAAATGGAACTTAGTGTAATCCATCACTTGGCATAGATGCATAGCTGTCAACTTTTCCCTTTTTAAAAGGGAAATTCCCTTATTCCGAATAGGATTCCTCGCAAGAAAAGGGAAAAGTTGACAGCTATGCATAGATGGTTCCAGTAATGGCACACTGAACAGGAGAGGGATGTTGCTTATACTGTACTAGATTTCTCCACGCACAAATTATCTGAACAGACCTTCTAAGCATATGGATGCATGTGAACACATAGACAGTCCCCCAAAAGAAATATGCAACCACAGACAATCACATGTCATCACAGGCAATCACATATTATGTTGGCATACATGTAGTAGAAAATACAAGAATACTATACTTGCCTGCTCCTTTCCATCTATGCTGGTAGTCTTCTCTGTTACTTACCTTGGATTTATAAGATTTTTTATTTTAACAAAACCCCAAAATGCTTAAAACTTCAACAACAACATTACCACTATTTCATTTCTTTTTCAAGAAAAGACTGAAGTTCTCAAAGTTCTTGGGATTTGGCTTTATTATTAGTATGTATTAAATTTGTATACTGTCCTTCACCTGAAGATTGCAGGGCAGTTCACAACTGAAAAATACAAAATGAGAACACATAATACACAATAAAATGAAAACAAGAAGCAGGCCAATAACCCCTCTCCCACAAACACATTTTTAAAAGCCATAAAATCAGCCGAGCACCTGGTTGAAGGAAATCATTTTCACCTGGTGCCTAAAGATATGTAAAGAAGGCACAAGGTGAGCCTCCCTGGGGAGAGCATTCCCCAAACAGGGAGCCACCACCGACAAGGCCCTTTCTTGTCTTGCTACCCTCTGGACTTCTTGTGGAGGAGGCACATGAAGACAGATAGGAAGTCCAGCTCTAAAGCATCCCATTCATGCTCTGACCTTGAAGCCAGTTATCCCACAACCGGTCACTTTTCTATCTCATTTACAGTACCTATGTTTCTAAGTGGCCATTACATTATGTCTAAGCTTACATGATCTCGCATGCTCTGCTAGTGTCTTAAATATGAAATATACTCGGGGTATTTAATGTTAAAACTTGTGCACCTAAATTAAACCAAAGTTTTGTACTGTTTTCAATTCTGCAGCGATATGTGTGTTTGAAGGCAAAACATACTTTGAAGGTGAAAGAGAAACCGTACGTTCAAACTCAGGGGATTGCATTCTGTTTGAATGCAAGGTAAGATCACTGTTAGCTTATTCTCTTCCTTGTATTGTGTCCTTACCCATAGTTAAACCTGACAAAAAATATTGTAGCAGTGGCTTTCTAGGTTTGATGTGTTTTGCCAGTTTTTATACCAATCTTCACTGAATATATATATATATTTAAAAATGGGGTTCTATGTAAGTTTAAGTCCCTTAGTAGCATGCTTGTTTTGCAAGACAAATGTTTTGGAAAAGTGGGGTGTTATTGAACAAGAGAATGCATAAGGTTGCTGGTAATGTCGCTGCACAATATATTGCACAACAGTTGCACAAACAGTTTTTGCCATTGCAGCTGTTGCATAGGATTTTTTTTTTGTTGAAAATTATTATTAAAACTCATCTGACACAGCAGGATAGCCCATACCAAGGGTCGGCAAAGTTTTTGTGGTTTGGGCCGGTTCATGGTCCTGGAGACGTTGCGGGGGGCTGGAGTGTGTGCTTGCGCAAATGCTATTTCCAGCGCTCCTTCCGGCACAGAGGAGGTGTGCGCAGCTTCCCATTGGCTGCAGGAAGCTCCTGCAGCCAATGGGAAGCTGGCCAGAGTTGCAGGAGGCAGTCCCTGCTCTGCTCTGCGCTTGTTTAGCGCAGCGCATGGGAGCAGACTGAGCTGGCAGTGGGGGTCCATGGGCCAGATAAACGACTCCCATGGGCTGCTTGTGGTCCATGGGCCTTAGGTTGCCAACCCCTGGCCCATACACTAGCAGACAGAGGATGTTGGATACGGGCCTGTTTTGTTTTGATTTCTGTTATCTGAGGAGAAAATTGAGAGCAAGTTTCAAGCCTGCACGTTCCACTCTGCCATTTCCCTCATCACTGGTAGAAAGGAACAGAATAACCAGGAAGTTCTCACATTTGGGACATGATCCTTATATATAAAATTCACTTCTTTATAATTATAACTAACTAATAAGCTCTGCACCACCCTAGCCACATTGTGTACAATATTTCACTAACTTTGTAATATTGTTTCATTATAATTATTGAAAGGTTGAGTAATGTGGGATTTTGTTAGTGCTTTTGCTTTTTACTTTAAAGCTGAATTTTGTACAAAGTTTCTTCCTCCAAACAATACTTTCCTGACATATGGCCATTGACTTTTGTAGAGAGAGAAAAAAAATATTGATAAAACTGAGATCAGCTTATTTAAGCTTCTGGATTGTTGTGAGAAAGGAACTCTGAAAGAAAAATGAGTTTTGAGTTTCTTCTATCTGTAGCAACCTGCTAGTAATCCATATCAATGAAAGCATCTGTCCTTTTTAAAAAAAACTTTTTGAAAACATTTTAGGAAAATTACAGCAATTTGGGGTAGAAGGGAAACTATTCTTAGTATTTTAATTAAACATTTTGATTTATTGCTTCTCTATGGTTTTGCGCCTATGGATTTTGTTATGAAGTTGGATGATGACAAAAAAACCCTGGCTGTTGAGTAACTTATACTTTCTAGCTGCATTTTTATTGCATGCTTTAAATCTGCATATGCACTTAATTTGGTGTGTTTTTTTTAAAGTATATAATGATCTTTCCCCCTCAACAGGACTACAAAATGCAACGTATAGTGAAGTCAGATTGTCCCGCCTTGAACTGCCCTGAATCTCAGCAAATCTCCTTGTCTAACAGCTGCTGTAAAGTTTGTAAAGGTAAGGCAAATGAAATAATTTACTCTTGCAACCACGCAGGGAAATGAACAGCTGAGATACAAAGACTTAGTGAACTGGGGCACATTTATATATTTATTCATTTAACCCCAAACCGATCCCCACGTGGAAACCAAGGTGCGGGATCTAACAAATAGAATGTGGGTGAGCCAACCTGTGAATGGTTCCTCTACTTTCTCTCTCAAGCATCACCCTCTCAAGTGAGTAAGAAGGCCTTCCTGATCCATCCCATTTTGGGGGCCCCAGCAAATTCAGGCGCATGATACTTGTTGGTACCGAAGGTGCTGCCTAACTATGCTGCTGAGCCCCACAGCCCTGAAGGCAAGTCTTAGGACTACGCCACCTACCCTTAAAGATGCCTGAAGTTGCTCGCCAAACCTAAACTGCCTCATAACTACCTGTACCTACCTTATAAAGGTAAAGGGACCCCTGACCATTAGGTCCAGTCGTGGCCGACTCTGGGGTTGCGGCGCTCATCTCGCTTTATTGGCCGAGGGAGCCGGCGTACAGCTTCCAGGTCATGTGGCCAGCATGACTAAGCCACTTCTGGTGAACCAGAGCAGCGCACGGAAACACCGTTTACCTTCCCGCCGGAGTGGTACCTATTTATCTACTTGCACTTCATGCTTTCAAATTGCTAGGTTGGCAGGAGCAGGGACTGAGCAATGGGAGCTCACCCCGTCGTGGGGATTTGAACCACCAACCTTCTGATCGGCAAGCCCTAGGCTCTGGTTTAACCCACAGCGCCACCCGCGTCCCTACCTTATAATGTGGTCAATTAACCTCTTTAAAGACTATCCCTCCTCTAAGTTCCAGGCTACCGCTTCAGTACAGTGGTACCTCAGGTTACATATGCTTCAGGTTACAGACTCCGCTAACCCAGAAATAGTGCTTCAGGTTAAGAACTTTGCTTCAGGATGAGAACAGAAAGCATGCTCTGGTGGTGCGGCGGCAGCAGGAGGCCTCATTAGCTAAAGTGCTGCTTCAGGTTAAGAACAGTTTCAGGTTAAGTACAGACCTCCAGAACGAATAAAGTACTTAACCTGAGATACCACTGTACAGAGCAGGCAAAACAAGCAGTCCAGCAAGGCCAATCTGCTCACGAGCAAAAAATCCACCCTCAGAGCCTCAAAACAACTAGCCAATGCTTGCACTGTCTATAGGGTGGGAGGATAGGTAGCCAAAAGAATTAAGAGGATGCCAGAAGAATGAGGTGGGCTTAAATAGCCCTCCCTCCCACTCCTAGTGCCAGTGTTGCATGCCTCTGCACATGGAAGTCACTTCTCAGGCCTCTACAATTCCTGAGCAGCTGCAGCAGTTGCTTGCCGCCAAACTGCTTTGAGCATAGTGACCGCGGGAATGCTGAAAAATGAAAAACTTCTCATGCATCTGATAAAATGAGCAAACGTTTATGCCACAATAAATCTATGAATCTTCAAGGTGTCGCGATACCCGTTCTGTTTTGTTGCTGCCTCAATTTACTAACATAGGTACCCTTTGAAGAAACCCCTTTGAAAAGTATCAGCCGGTGACTGAGGATGGAAGGGAATCTGTCAGCAGAATGGGGAAGAAAGCAATTTGTAGCATTTCCCCCCACACTCCTGCAGCACTCTCTAACCCCCTGTGTGTGTGGGAAAGTCCCCCAATCCACTGGGGCAGATTTAGAGGGGGGCTCCAGGAGAGAGGTGGGATTGCTGAATATGGCATCCTTCCATGTTCCAGCTGCTAGAAGCAGGACTGTTGCAGTTACCTAAATAGTAGGGAACATATGGATCGCTTCCATGCTGTTCCTGCTGGGCTGTGATCGTGGCTGATTGTGTGTACTTCATAATAGCTGTAGTTGCTTTATCAGTTAACATGGTTTGGTTTTCTGATAGAACACCGAATTCCCACTTTAATGTTGTTCACTACGGAGAGTTAAAGGAATACGGAGGATTATAGTCTCACATTTATCACATGGCGCTTTGAACAGATGGTGTGTGCCCTGATTTGCAATGCAGGGTAAAAGATAAAGGTATTCTCTGGGGTTTTCTTGTCTGCTGTTCTCATCCAGGGCGATATTGGTTCATTCAAAGCTGTGAACAGTTGCATCTCTCTCTCTCTCTCTCTCACACACACACACACACACACACACTCTTTTGGTTTTTCTAATAGATAAACCATTGCAAATATGAAACAAGTTACCAGTCTCCTGGGTTTTACCATATACCTGTGTTTCGAAAAAGAAAGCCACCTTCGGTTCCTGGGTTATCCAGGCACCAAGTATGTAATTAGTGAAATCAGACATAAAAATTAAATGAAAGTATATGACAGAAACTAAATAAGATCCTGGCTATCCTATCTATTGAAATAAACTCAAAAGGACATTTTCATGGATGGGTTTAAATTATTTAAATAGCTCTGAGGGATATGTTCATTACGATATTTCTTGATTATTCATGGAGACCACACAGGCTTGAGAAGTGTAATTGGCAGGTTTCATGCTTGTTATCAGAACATTCCCATGTCTGTGTGTGTGTGGGGGGGGGGGGCAGCTTGAATTTGCCTGTCAGGAGCTGCCTACAGATCTTATCTCTGAAAGCCTAAATTAGTATATAATTAATCTCCTGTACTTGCTCTCTCATAGTGCTGCATAGCCACAAGGAGCATATTGATCAATAATGAAAATGTAACCGCCATCTCCTGTGATGCTCAGTTTCTGACACAAACTGATAGAAGCCGGGAAAAGTCTAGCCTAAGGCTAATACTTTGTCCTTAACTAGGGCTCCTTTGTGAGGGAAGACAGAACAGGACAAAGGCTGCCATAGGACCAAATACTGCTATTCATAAGCAAATAGAAAAGCCATAAATGCTGAGGGTGACATACAGATTGGGAACAAAGAATGGTTCTTAGTAGACATTCTTGCTTCAGAATTAACTACCAATTAGCTGGCTACCCCTGCTGAGGAGCACAGGAGGTGGCTGGGCAGACAACATACAGCTTCCGAGTCATTTCTGGTAAGCAGTGTTATTGTCCCACAATGGCAGCTGACAATTTCTGCTTGTGAATCACTTGCACGGACCATGGCTGTCACATCCTTCCAAGTGTTGAGGACCATTTTACTGAACATTTGAACACAATGAGAAATCCAGGAATGTAAGAGGTGGGAGGAAAGAGAATGCACCACTTAGAAGGATGTTACAGGTGACATCACATGCATACTACCCATAAGTTACACCCCCCCCCCCGTAAATGTTTTCTGCATTTGCCCATAGTGACTTGCCCATGAATGCCCTCGGAGATTTATGGCTGGATAAGGCTTAAAACTGGTGCCTTGCACTTCAAAACACTATTACATTTCTTTTTAGCATTGGCCATTGTCAAGAGGTGGTAACTGTTAATTAAAGACAGATAGTTGAATTCACCTATGCTATTTAACTAGATTATATACCTGACACGGATGGTGCTGTAGTCTAAACCACTGAGCCTCTTGGGCTTGCAGATCAGAAGGTCAGCGGTTTGAATCCGCATGATGGAGTGAGCTCCCATTGCTCTGTCCCAAGACCTGCCAACTTAACCGTTCGAAAGCAGGCCAGTGCAAGTAGATAAATAGGTACTGCTGCGACAGGAAGGTAAACAGAGTTTCCATGCACTCTCGTTTCTGTCATGATGTTCTGTCACACCAGAAGTGGCTTAGTCATGCTGGCCACATGACCTGGAAAGTTGTCTGTGGACAAACACTGGCTCCCTTGGCCTGAAAGTGAGATGAGCGCCACAACCCCATAGTTGCCTTTGACTGGACCTAACTGTCCAGGGGTCCTTTACCTTTTTTACCTTTTAGATTATAATGATGATAGCATTGATCTGGGTCAAGTGAACATAAATTTTCCTCTTGAGCTTTAGAAGCCTTGGTTTAGTTCTCACAGTGGCAACCACCAGTTCAAGTGTTTTGATAATCATAATCAAGTTAGCCTTTGCCAACCTGTGTAGTTTTGGACCATTATTATTATTTATTAAACTTGTATACCGCCCTATACCTGCAGGCCTCAGTGCTCTGTTAGCTGGGGCTAATGGGAGTTGTGGTCCAGAAAACCTGGAGGGCACCATGTTGGCAAACACTGCTCCTAAGTACTTGAAAATGAGAGAGGTTGTAAACTATAATGGTTGTTGAGGAAGAAACTACTCACCGGTCCTGCCGATGAGGTGCTAGGCTCTAAGTATCAAAAGCAAAATTCATATAGCAGCTGGTGGGGCATTGTTGCTCACTTGGCTTCTCAGTGTCGAGTGTTGCTGTCAGATACCAAGAGGGAAAGTGAGAGGAGCTGGAGGCAGTGGGGAGTTTGGTATGGTGTGGAATGGTTCAGCTGCTGCATCTTCACCACACCAAGCTCCCTGCTGCCTCTCTTCCACTCTCAGTACCCAGCAGCAGTGAATGCCATTAGAAAGCCAAGTGAGTAATACTGCCCTGTCCTGGCAGCCACTACTGAATATATGTTTGACAAGTTTTTTTAAAAATCTGCTCCACTTCCTAGTGGGGAGGAGTTGCGGTGGACCACGTGGCCACCCACTCCCCACCGGGGGTGGAGGACTTTGCCCCCCGTTGCCTGGGGATCCCGGCCACGTCAGATCCCAGCCAGCCAATCCGCTGGTTGGGGGTGCGTGGCCAGGACAGTTTAAACCGAGGAGCGAGCCAGAGGACTTCCTCTTTGGCTCGCTCCCTCAATCACCCGCCCTTCCTCCCTATTTCACAGGTTAGGCACTGGCCTTGCTATGGACCTCGGTTGGTCGCCTTGGTTGTCCAAAGGGCCTGGTAGGATTTTTTTCCACTTGGCAAATTGGCACTGGCCACTTGGTTTTCGCCTACCTCATAGCAATCGTCACAACTTTGTTAGGGTTGCGGTTAGGCATTGTTTGGCCTTGTGTGGGGGAGGGGAGGTGTGGCGATCACCTGCCCCTCCATGCTTAAGGGTATTCCATTAAAGGAATCCGGGGGTGCTGATCTTGTCCGAAGCCCGGTTGGGGGCTAGGGCCTTGACACGACCCTGATGGGAATACCAGGGGGAGCTTGAGTTGGTTTGCATCGACAGGGCTCCCCCTACTGGTGGTTTACCCTTACCGGACTTGCTGCACATGGGCAGGAGTCAGATATAGTTGGGTCCATTCAATGCCTAAGCCAATACCACTCACATTCTGTAATTCAATAAAGTTGTGGCCAAAATTTGCCCAATAACATAAACCTAATATCTGTGTCCTTGTGTGAGTTATTTCCAATGAGGTGGTGGCTGCGGGGTCTCGACACGCAAATACAGAAATGGCCATGTGGCCCAAGAAAGACAATGAATGGATATATGTAAGCTTCAATCCTAGAAGGTTAAAATTAGTTGGAATTGTGCTGCTGAATTCAGAAGGAACTGAATAGCCTACTTCAGTTGTTTAGCGTTTCTAAGCATCATTTTTACTTACTTTTAGGCCACGACTTTTGCTCTGAAGGACACAAGTGCTTGGAGAATTCTTTCTGCAGGAACCTTGAAGACAGGGCTGTCTGTAGCTGCCGGGATGGATTCCGAGCTCTCCGAGAGGACAATGCATACTGTGAAGGTAATTCTTTGTAAATAAATCTGTTTCAGGTATAATAATTAGTGTGGATTACTGCAAAAAGTATGTATTAATTCACAAGTTGTCAAAGTGATGGGCTCATTAAATTCAGGGGATTTAATTTAAAGCATATTAATCAGCTGAAGTAATTATCTCTCCAATTAAGGTTCTCCCTTTCCTAAAAAAAATAATAATCTGATCTGTGTCAAAGTAATATGTTAATACAACTGAATTCTTGATTTGGAAATTAATATATTACTACAGTATGTACTTTTTCCCATTCACATCTCACTCAGATAAGCTAAAATTCAAATATTGTGTCATTTTAATACACCTCCTGAGTTGTTACACCTCTTAATTAATCCCCAGGTATATTTATGTTACCTTAAAAGTTGTATAAAGTAAGCAGCGGGAGATAGATTTAAATTACAAACATCCCATCTAAAAGATGTAGCATTGTTTCCATAAAGGGGGGGGGGGGGAGATGGCGGTTCTCATTGGCCAACTGTAGGCTGATATGCTGTAAAGCACATTTTTGCTTTTACGTTTTTTTCAAAGTTTCAGGCCAGTTTGTGATCAAGGCCAGATGACACACATTCTAAGTCATTCCGGTTATTGCCTGATGCCTTCTGATGGAATGAGTTCAGCTGTGAGTCAGCAAGTACTGAATATGGTTGTTGTGTAGGTGCTTGTACGAACCACCTCTCACATACTTGGCTATCATATGGAGAAACATTATTGCTATGTTTGGCCACCTGAATACTCTGAAATAGAAAAATGCCAAGGCATTGCAGTTATGAGAGATATCCATTATCTTCCTTTCCCACCACCATTTCCTCCTGGCAGGGCATGCTGAAGTAGAACAGCATGTAACTAAATATTTCCTTCTCCATTAATTACAAGTCTGTAAGCAATTACTTTGTCAGGTGAAGCTGGAAAATAATTGCATTTGAAAGCTTTATTTGCAAGATCTGTATTAAAATGTAGCTAAGCATGAACAAAATAATTGGTTTTACTTTTCAGGACAAATAAAATAATTATTGGCTTTTATCGTTGCAATCCTGGAATAGGTTGGGTTTTTTTGTGGCAGTTGTAGAAAACCTTTGCCCCCCCATGTTGTTGAACACCCTTAATCCATGGTCATTGGCCATGTTTGTTGGCACTGATGGGAGCTGCTGTTCTGCAACATCTGGATCTGCAACATCTGTTCTGCAACATCTGGATACCCAGAGGCTGCAGTTGTAGTCACTGTCAAAATGCTTTCTGCACTGTAAAGCTGAAGTTCACTTCTGAGCAGAGATACATAGGGCTGCACTGTTTGTGGTCTATATTATGCAGTTATAATTGTTTGTGGCTGTTGAGATAGTTAATAATAATAGAAGGAATGTGCTTGATGCCAGCCATGAAGGCAATTGGTAAACCTATTTTTCCACTAATGAAGCATTTTCTAAAGATGCCGTGTTTGAGAGATGAGAGGTAAATCAAACATTCCAACGAAAACACTGGCAAGACTTGTATCACCTGTAGAGTTGATAATTTATTCATGGTTTTGAAATTCTTGTTGGCGTTTTTAAAAGGATTGCATCACGAAATCTCAAAAAATCAGCACATGATCCTAAGGATATTTGCATAGGAGCTTGTCTTATTTATTTATTTAAGTTGGAATTTCTCCCAGTAAATCTGGATGATTTGAAGTTGGTATAATAAGTTATATTTAGTACCTTAACTTTCATTAGCTCTAGTTTCTGAATAAAATGGACAAATTGGGCAATTTTGGTTTCCTCCAGTTCCTTATATTTTCAGTGTATATTTTCACATTGCTTTCTTTTCAGTATTTTCTGTTCATTATTTTAATGTACATTTCTGCTAATACACATTTCAATATGCAATCTTACGTATTATATATATTACATATTATAAACATTTTTGCAAGCAATTTCTCCTAATAGTGTGCATTGTTCTATGTTATTTTCACTAATTATCCATTTTTGTGGAAACTTTCCCCTGACCTATGTACTTTTGTACAATTTCTTTGGCTGGGGTATTTTGTATCAAAAATTAGAGAACTGTGAATGTCAGAGGATAGCTATGTTTCTGTTCAATTAAATATAAATTGAACCAAATTTCTACTGCATCCCTACTTCTGATTACCTTGTTGAGAGCTCCTTGTTATTAAATGCCCACTTCTGTTTTTCTTGCTGTTAGCTGTCATATCTTCTAAGGCAACATCTGTATTCACCTGCCTCCTTGGCTAATTAGGTGCTGTGAATAAATTTGTCCCTTCCATTTTTTAACAGCTACTTGTAATCTGGCACAATCTCTTGCTTTCTCATACTACAGATCATAAGAAGGTGAATCTAAATCCCATTATGTACAGTGCCATCAAGCAATTGTTAATTTGTACAAAGGGGGAAAAAACATTTTCAGAACTGTTGCTATAGTAGCTTGTTTTAGATATTCACAATGTTATGTCTTAATTAAAAATAAAATAGATAGAAACTCCACTGCATGGGAATTGAGCCATTAATTTCAGTAGGCATCAGGTGCGCCAACTCTAGGGGGCCGAGGTGTCACCCCGGAAGGCAATCTCTATGCTGTTTGAAACCCCATTTGTTCTATGTAGTACAGTATGTCTTGACAAATTTGTCCTTTATAATGGGAGGCAGTGTGATTGTTTTACTGATGTCTTTTTAAAGGTTTATGGTGATTCTGAGTACATATTTCTGACAGAATAAACATCATTTTCAGTTGACTGCTGTGCAGAGTTATCTTTTAAAATTTAATGAGGACATTCAACCGGTGGTAAATTTCTGCCCATATCTCCCAAAATTAGGTCAAGTTTTATTTACTAGCTGAAATAAATAGATGGCTGGATTTTATTTTATTTTAAAGGCTGGGTGGGGAATTGTACTACTTCACAAAATGCAGTTCTAAGGAGCTCACACTCAATATTAGTTTGTGATTCCTGATTGATTTAAAGATTCTTGCATCTTGATACGGTTGGTGATGCCAGGGGTTCTAATAGATGCCTGCACAGTCTGAAAGCTGGTGCACAATTCGCTACAGCAGAGTTCAGTTTCCAGAATCCCAGCCCTGTGTTCCTATGCTACACCTAGTTGAGAGGAGAGCAGCCTCCTGGGACATAGACGCAGTTCAAAATAACCATGGCTGTCTCACTGAGCATGTATTTCTTCAAAGCTTGGCATTTTGGAAAGGTCAGCTGCTGAAGATATGAAGCAAGAAGTGGCAAGATATGTATCAGTTTACAGTGGTACCTCTGGTTATGTATTTAATTTGTTCCGGAGGTCCGTTCTTAACCTGAAGCACCACTTTAGCTAATGGGGCCTCCTGCTGCCGCTGCACCGCCGCTGTGCAATTTCTGTTCTCATCCTGAAGCAAAGTTCTTAACCTGAAGTAATATTTCTGGGTTAGTGGAGTCTGTAACCTGAAGCATATGTAACCTGAAGCGTATGTAACCCAAGGTACCACTGTACGTTTATATTGAGGTATCTTCAATTGATCAGAGAGAGTCCCAGAGAACAAGAACCATTAGTGCCCTGTGTGTTGCAGCCACTAGAACAGAAAGGATGCTTGATATCATGTGAATGGATGAAATCACTCAGCAAGCAGGTTTTCTTCTGCTGCTTTGTACTTTCGCTGGTCCTGCTACACACACTCTTGGAATGCTTTTATCTAGCCAGTATGTGTCCTTGAACTGTGATAATGTATCTTGCTTGCCAAGGCGGAGTATGGAGGTGTGTGTGTGTTTGTAGATATCAGGGGCAAGTGACAGGAGCAGATCAGTAATAACTCACATGACATCACAACTCTTTATTCAAAGAAGCAAACAGCTCAAGAGGTCAGGCCTAGTGAGCACAGAAACCCTTCCTGATAGGTCTTGCCCCAGTGAGGCAGTTGTGAGGACTGAAGATCCCTGCCTTCCCACAGTTGCCTAAGCCTCCTCCTCTTCCTCCGGGTTCTCCCAAGGCAATCTGAGATTCTGTTGATGCATCTGTCTCTGCTCCACCCTCTTCATACCTCTTCTGGTCCTGGGAGACCATGTGACCCCTAGAAGGTTGCCCATCCCGGAATGTGCCACTTAGGCAGAATAAGGTTCCAACCCCTGGCATAAGAGCCTGAGCCAGGAGACCCTTGTAAGAGTAGAACACAACAAAAGTCCACAGTGAGTATGTATTAAGTGGGGGGGGGGACCAACCACTATTTACACATGAGATTTAATGGATCTTGCCTTAATGAATACTCTTCATTATGAAGTAGTGTTAGAAGACCATCTTTGATGCTTTAGTTTTTATCTTCTAATTGAAACTATACAATAGTTTCAACATGTAAATATGTCCTTAATTTTCATTTCTGTTTCCTCCAGATTAATCAACTGAAGCTTTGCTTGATTAATCTGCCGATTAAACTTTTTAAAGTCTACCAATCTAATGTGTGTGCATAGACACCTATATGTAAATGACACTAAAACAGCAATAAATATAAAAATAGTTTTATTAAATGTCATTGTTATTACTGTTAGTAGTAGCTGAAGGCATTTAGATATGTTTTCCTCCCTTATATTCATAATTATAAAACAATTTTTTAAAGCTTTTGTGAAAGGTAAAGCTGGCTGCATCTATGAATCAATGCATCACAACTGGTGATTTGAGTTGTTGCAACCTGATCCTATGAGTAATGTAAAAGGCAGAGGCAAACGCTCCAGTGTGCAAGCTGCTTTCTAGTCTGTGTAAACAAAAGGAAACCCCAGCAGTACTTGCTCAATTGGCCTCGTTGCTCTGTCCACAGATGCTGATGAATGTGCTGAAGGAAGGCATTACTGTCGGGAAAATACCATGTGTGTAAACACACCAGGATCATTCATGTGCATCTGCAAAACAGGTTACATCAGGATTGATGATTACTCATGTACAGGTAAGAGACAGCAGTTAGTCAGTGAAAAGTCTCCATATTTCCAATGTTTTGAAAACGCTGCTTTGCTTATGGATAACAGCACTTTTAATTCCTGAATGGGAAGCGGCGGAATGGAGCGGTGTCATGGCCGTCACATCACAAATCCTGCCATTTGGCCTGGCCACATCAGAAGGTGGGAACTCTTTTGTCTTCTTGCTTTGCTGCAACACCCCCAGGCTGGCACAGCTGAAAAGCCCAAATGGCTTTAGATCCAACAGATTCAAAGTCATCAGTGCCTGCCTTGCCCCAAGACACCCTGTTTTGAGGAGAACAACCGGTAACCAGGGGTGTACCTAGGGGTTGGCTAGGTTGGGCCCTGCCCAGGGGAATGCAAAAATTGTGCCTCTTAGCTCTGGCTCAGAGTGGCTATGAGCCCATCTGCCTGTTTGTGTGCTTCTCAAGCTCTTTCCTTCACTGCTCTGGGTGGCTGGGGCAATACATGGAGGCTCCTCTGACAAGGGAGCAAGGGACAGAGGATGCCAGTGCGGCTCCTTGTGAAGGGTGCAAGGGAGTCTAGGTAGGTTGGTGGTAGCTTCCTGCCTTGTTGGGTGCAGTAGAGTCCTCTACAGAGTGCAGCTTAGTGGAGGGTCAGTTCCAGTTTATCTTAACCCCATCTAGTGGGGTTTAGGACTGCACTGGAAAGGAAGCAAGAAAGTTAGTTCATTAAAAAAGTTTCGTAAGTGACAGCTACCGTGAATCTAGCCCCAAATCAACTTGGTGGCAGGGCGAATGTTTAATTAGGTTTTTATTGGGAGGTGGGAGGCAGAAGGAAACTTCATCTCATTCCTCTTCCCCTGACCACACTGGAAGTAAGAGGGGTCAATGCTGCTGTGTGCTGCCTCCCCAGTGCATTCTCTGTGGAAACATGATGGCAATGCAGATTCCTCAACCAGCAGGATTGAGTCCTCCACTCACCAACTGGTGAGCAGATGATTCAATCCTGCTTAGGGTCTGTTTTCCCTGTGAGAGAATACACAGAATCTGTCTTCCTCTCCTTTTTCTCACTGATGGCCCTCCCTCTGACAGCCCCAGGTTTCTCCAGGCAACCTGATGTAGGGTGATCCAGGGCTGTTTCCACCTAACCCCAGTGAAGCCTGGATCCCACCCTCCCAGTTTAGTATGGGATGTAACAAATCCAGTGCACAGCCCTAGTATATGCACATAAAGGGACCCCTGACCATTAGGTCCAGTCCTGGCCAACTCTGCGATTGTGGCGCTCATCTCGCTTTATTGGCCGAGGGAGCCCGCGTACAGCTTCCGGGTCATGTGGCTAGCATGACTAAGCCGCTTCTGGCAAACCAGAGCAGTGCACAGAAATGCCGTTTACCTTCCCGCCGGAGCGGTACCTATTTATCTACTTGCACTATGACATGCTTTCGAACTGCTAGGTTGGCAGGAGCAGGGACCGAGCAACAGGAGCTCACCCCGTCTCAGGGATTTGAACTGTCGACCTTCTGATCAGCAAGTCCTAGGCTCTGTGGTTTAACCCACAGCGCCACCCGCGTCCCTTGTATATGCGCATACTATAGCCTTATCTGGGTTATACCAGATTGTATATCATGCTTGTGTGATGATGTCATCATTTCATATCACCATTCTGAGTCCTTTATAGGTCTGCCCTGAGGGGCACAGTGGTGGTCCATATAGACTACAGTTGTTCAGATCATGAGATCAATTAGTAAATTATTTGCATACTTGCTTTTAATTGCATAGATATATGTTTCTGTGATATCACAATTATATGTTACTTAATCTGTGGAAAGCTAATAATATATATAACTCATTTACTGGTTTCACAAACCATCAATAAATTGAACCCTATACTTGTTTCCTTTAAACTTCCTAGAAGCAATTATGAGCTGAATTGAATAAGTGACTTGAAATGAAAATAATACAACACTTGAAATGTTAGTTTGTTGGAACTCATTAGAAGTTCCTTAACTCAAACTGAAATATAAATTTGGTTACGAACTGCAAGTTATTTTCATATAAACTATAAATCTTGGTAGCACAACAATAAAACTGTTATGGCTGTGAAGAGATTAAATTATAAGAGAAGTTTTTAAGCAGCTATTATGCTGCAATTTGCTTAATGACGACTGAGAACATTTACAAATACAACCACGATCCGTGTTTACAATGATTACTGAAAAGGAAGAGCAGTTCCATTTGAGAGTACCGAATGCCTTTGACCTTATGTTTTGTAGAATGCATCAAAGTGGCATTTGCAAAAATGTTGCATAAATATACTTTTCCCTCATCAACATATTAAAGTGAATGATGTCAAACCAGATGCACAGTTCTTCATAGCTGAGAACAGGAACAGTTGCAGAGATGGCCTTTTAGCTTGGTCCCAAGCTTGTTGCTATGCTACAGAAAATCTGCAAAAGTCAGCATGCTATACTTGTGAAATCCTGAACATAGAATCTTTGTTAAATCTAGTAGCATTATTAATGGAAAGCAAAGAGGTCCCCCCCATACTTCCATTTTTTTTAGTGAAACCCAAACCTTTTATTATTATTTTTTAAAAAAACCAATGTTTCCTAATTTCATTTTTTCTTCCGAAGCCCAAATGCAGCTGGGAGCAGCTGTTTATAGCATCCAATTATAACGGGACCTGTTTCTTTCTTTGTCTTGTTAACACACCTGCTCTCTTTGCCCCTATACCTATTAATCAAGCTGTTCTGGAACCCAGATGCTGTCTTGTTCACTGCCACAGCCAGCTTTAATGCAAGTTTAGGTCTCTAAGGGCTTCTGTCTGGTACTTGCCAAATGAAGGAACACCCTATAAATCTGCACACAATAGGGAAGGTGAGAGCTGTAGAAACCAGCTGTCCCCCAGTGAGGCAAATGATAATAATAATAATGTGGGAGAGTAGAGCTTTGAGCAAAGCAGGCAATTTTTTAAAAAGCAGATTTTCCATGTGGGCACTTACATAAATTGTGGAGAACAGGAATGAAAAGGGCAAGAATAATACGCTTTGGCCAGTGCAATGATACACTTTTAAGATACAGGACTGAGACATTGTTTAGATTAGTAACTGTTGAATGGATTCTTTAAAAATGGTATTGTCGGCCTGCAAGGGAGTACTATTTCTCACAATTTAAATATGTGTGTGTGTGTGTGTGTGTGTGTGTGTGTGTGTGTGTGTTTGTGTGGAGAGAGAGCCTTTAGCACAAACTGCTGAAATTATGGTTGGTGTCAGCCTTGTTTTCGAATGAGTACTTTCACTCAGCAGCCACCTGCAATCTTAGAACCAGTTTGTTTTTCATGGGAGCCCCTTGGTTGTGGGGCTGCATACAAAAGTATGAGAAGTTCTTCAGTTCTTTGGTTATGATATTGACACACAGACTACTTTCATTTGTTAGAAGTGGGATTTTTATTTTTATTTTTTTGTCCTTTAGAATAAAATTGCAAAGTGACTCTTCAAACTCATATTGAGTGTGTTTGCGCATACAGTTAATGTTAAACAATGCAGCGTTTAAACAATATGGCCTCATTATCTCTGACATCTCTTAATGTCTATTTTAAATGCCAACAAAGATCACTAGTTGCCTGGTAATTTATTCTGAGTTTCTGGCAAATGTGCTCATCTGACACTTCAAATGCTACTTCACATTCTGCTGCTATGAACCCCTTTACTAATTTCATTATGGTTTCATGTTCATTTAAAAATGGTGTGTGTGTGTGTCATCTCAAGCATTGTAATCCAGTGATCATGATGGTGTTAATCAGCAGCAGCCCATTTGGGTGTCCCTACTGTTTACAAGTAAGGCAGGAAAGTGGCAAGGCTGGGACTACATATCCACACTAGTGGAGCTGCTGAAGTTTGTACTTCCTAGCTATCACAACAGATGGGCTTTTGGACATGTATGCAAGAAAAACAAGTCATTGTGATCTACTTAAGCTGTAGGATGCTCCAAAGATGCTCCAAAGATTCCCTTAGATACCGGTACCCTTTTGTGTAGAAATGGATCATAACACATAAAACGTAAAATCTGACACTATCATCAGAAAATAGGAAGGTATAATGGAGGTCCCAATCAAGTGTTAAAAACAGTACAGCATTACATATTAAAAACTTCCCTGAACAGGATGAGGGATAGCACAAAGTTGGAATAGATATTGCTCTGGGGCTGCTGTTTAAGGCTGTGAAGGAGGAGAAACCCAGTAGAGCTGTAGGCAGATAAAATTTGTGGCCATTTGTTTACTTACTATACTTTACACCCTGCCTTTCCTCCGGGGAGCTCAAGATGGAGTACAGGGTTTGCATACCCATCCTTTTATCCTTACATCCCTATATGCAAGCCTGAAAAAACCAGTAACTGCATACCCCTCAACCATCCCACTTTGAGTGGGACATCCTGGAATGTCCTGGGTGGTGTGTTTTTTTGGTCCAGTGCTTTGGCACAAGTCAGCTGGTTTGCACCAGAGCACTGGACCAAAAGACACTTGTTTTTGGTCTTACGCGCTGGCACAAATCAGCTGGCTCCATGAGAGCTCAGGACCAAAAAATTATGAGTGTCTCAATTGATCAAAGGGATGTTGGAAGGTATGTGACTGGCCAAAAGTCATCCAGTGAACTTCATGGCTGACGGGGGGGATTTGAACCCTGGCCTCTCAAGTCGTAGTTAAAAACTGTAACCCCAACACACTGGCTCTCTGAGGATAAATTTGTTTGAATATTTTTTGTGCATGTGTGGATTCAGTATAAAGTACTTTGAACATACATACATTCCAGATTTTGTTAGATTCCAACTCACATCAGCCTTAGCCAGCATGGCCAATAGTCAGGAATGATGGGAGTTGTAGTCCAACAATATCTGAAGGCCAGAGATTCTCCATTCCTGGTATAAATATATAGAATTTTGTCTGAATTCAATAGCGCTAACTTCCTAACCTAAGAAAGCATGATGAGACAATAAACAATGGTTTGACCTCAATGGAGAGATCATATTTAAACAGGATTTTTTCTTATACATAAACATTTGTTTAGCTAATTTTTTTTGTCTTTACCATTCATTCACATGTAAAGTCTTTGTATTGTTTGTGTTCATAACCCCAATGACATGTCAGATGAAAATAGATGATGGCTAATTAGCTTGCAAATTAATGTTAAAATGATAGGAATTTGTTTAAAAAGCAGTGAATTTACACGGCTTTCATCAGTATTGGTCTTTAATTAATGGGATTTCAGGAAATCAGTATCCGCATAACGATATTACAAGCAAGTTGAGGTTAGGATTGCACTGACAAGAAAAGAAGAGGAGTCTCATAAAGTGATCACCAGGGGAAAATATATTGTCAGTAACAGTAATTACAGCAGGTAATTGTGTCATTTGCTCTGTTTCAGTCCACTGAGCAATGAACCTACCAGCTGCAACATGCTTTTCCCCCTTTGATCTTCAGGGTTTTAGAAAATCTCACACAGCTTAGTAATGAAGATAACTGCTAAGAACATCTGACATTGTATAGATAGGTAGATCTCAAATTAATTGGATTGATTCCTTGGAAAAACGACTTTCCTCTTAGATATGTATTTTTATTCATGCTTTTCATTGCTTAATCAATGTGTATGTTTATTAATAAAATATTGCTTATTGTTTTGGCCAGTGATTTTGTTAAAATGTCATATTAAATAATACCTGGACTGAGAAGAATTAATTTCAGGAAAATTAATTTGGGATCTGATTTAGCCAAAGTTACATACATATTTAATTACTTATATCTACCGACATATTAAAAACATTGTGTTAGTGTAGGATTTAGGGGCCTACTGGCTTTCTGGAAGATTGATTGCAGATATCCATGGCTCATCAGGTCTTCAAAGTATCAAACAGGTCTTGCTACAGGTTGCTAATGAGGCCTACACAATAATTAATGGAAACTTGCAGAATATTCTGGGAATGGAAACTAAAGCTTATAAACAGGTGTTGAAGATTACACCCAAACTCTTAACGGACGGTGCTGGCACTAATTGCACCTCCGCAAGAGATGGGAGTTGCCCCCCCAATCCCATATCGTCCTGACCCAGCCAAAGGACCTCTGTCTTCGAAGGATTTAACTTCAACCAGCTCCCACGTAACCATCTGGCCACAGCTTCCAAACATCTGATCAGTGTGTCTGGGGCCGAGTCAGGATGGCCATCCATCAACAGATAGAGTTGGGTGTCATCAGCATACTGATGGCAGCCCAACCCAAAACTCCAGACAAGCTGGGCGAGGGGGCACATAAAGATGTTGAAAAGCATCGGGGAGAGTATCGCACCCTGCGGCACTCTACACACCAAGGAGTGGCATGGCGACAGTCCCCCCCCAAGCGCCACCCTCTGTCCCCTGAAATTTATCTGAGAGATAGTCAGTAAACCTGATTTAGAAATAATTTGCGGAAATAGCTTGCTTGCTCTTAATGAACATATATGCAAATCCAAACCTGCAAGTTATTGCAAATGTCTTGCAGTTTTATTTCTTTGAAGTGTTGTTATAAAAGTGTAATTCAATGACCACCAAAGCCAATATTGCTTTGCCAAAGTCAATGTAATGGACACTGAATCAATTTGTAAAAAACTTTAATTCCAAAAATACCGATTCTCCAAAGCAATGCAAACCTAAAATGAAAAACACACTTAATGCTGCTGATGTTTTTGATTTATGCTCTTTTAAAACATCTATGAAGGTAACAGAAAGTGCATGGCATAATATCTAGAAAATCAAATTAATTCTGGTTTTATTCTTACTTCTCGCTTGAATAGCCAGTGGTTGGTTTTAGGTGTGATTTTTTTTCTAATTCGTCACCTAAGCCATGCACAGCATTCTGTCTGCTCCCTTGGAAGAAAAATGGAATGTAAAAATAATCAATGAAGAAGAGCAAATATATCATTTTGTGTATTTAGTCCTTGGTTACAGATGAGTATGAGTTCCTTAAAGCAGTTCTTCTCAAGCAAAATATTGATCTGCACATATGTTTATGGAAAACTGAAAAGGAATGATACCACTCCTCGACTTTCAAAGGAGTACTTGCCAAAGGTTGTTGTACTCTGCAGCTTGTTCCTCTATTAACGATGTAATTGATACAGTTAGTGGACTGACAATAATTCTGAGACTAAGGAATTAGATAAATGTGAAAAATAAATATTCTCACACTTCCACTTTTTGAATAAAATTAGATTCATTTTATAAAGATGCCAGAATGTTGCATTACTTTAGGTTCAACGTCTTCATTGCAATAAAGACCTCCCCGTTTGTGGAATGTTCTCCCGGCGCCTTTAGGAACCAGGCAGAAATGTTCCTCTTTAGCCAGGTCTTTGGCTGATTGGCATCCAATGCCTTGTGTTGGGGAGAGTGGGGGTTATTGGGTTGTTTTTGTTTTTATTATGCATCTTGTGTTTTTATATTATGATTTTTTGTTGCAACCGCCCTGAGACTTACAGGTATAGGGCTGTATACAAATTTAATAAATAAAAATAAAACATTTCATGTGGGTGTTAATATAAACTATGGAATGCAGCCCCACAAGCTGTAGTTCACTTACTTGTTTTTGAAAATGTAATTGTTTTAAACTGTTTTTAATATTAACGCTGTGTTTTAATTGTTGTAACCTGTCCTGGAATCTTAGAGTAAGGGCAGGCAATAAATTGTAATAATAACAATTGCAGCAGCAGCAACAACAGCTGCTAACTTGGATGGCTTTAAAACAGGGGTCAGCAAACCTTTTCAGCAGGGGGCAGGTCCACTGTCCCTCAGACCTTGTCGGGGGCCGGACTATATTTTTTTGGGGGAAATGGAACGAATTCCTATGCCCCACAAATAACCCAGAGATGCATTTTAAATAAAAGGACACATTCTACTCACGTAAAAACATGCTGATTCCTGGACCGGATTGAGAAGGCGATTGGACTGGATCCAGCCCCCAGGCCTTAGTTTGCCTATCCATGCTTTAAAAGATTAGGCCAATTTACAGTGTATAGGGCTATGAATGTCTTCTGGCCTGCTGACTATGTTGTATCTCCACTGTTGGAGGCAGTATGCCTCTGAAGAGCAATTACTGGGAACCACAAGTGGTGAAAGTGCTTTTGCACTCAGGTCTAGCTTGCAAGCCTCCCGTTGGCATCTGGTTATCCTCTGTGAGAACAAGATGTTGGACTATAAATGACCTTTGCTTTGATCCAGTAGGGTGGTTCTTAAGTTCACAGTCACAGGCAAGGCTTATAGACGCTGAGCAACAGGGAGTTAGCTTGTAAAGGTAACCTTTCCACCTGTCAAAAATAGTGGCTGGTTATCTGACCCCAAGGTGAACTCCCCTTTCCACATCTGATTGCCCCTGGGTTCCTTTTGAATTCACCAAAATATGCTTTTGAAATAGAGATACAGTCTTGTGTTCCTTAGAGAGGCAATGGCAAACAACCTCTTTACTGAGAGTTCCTGATTAGTTCTGAAAAAAGAAAGAAAATAAATGTGCTTTAGAGGCAACTGAGTATAGAAAGGGTTGAAGCAGGAAAAGGGTTTACCTAAAGCAGTGGTGAGTAACCTCTGCCTCACAGGACAAATTTGGCCTGCCTGGCCTCCCCATTTGGCCTGCCATTTGTGGGCGAAATATGTTCAGGGGGTGCAAGATTGGATATCTGTATGCTAAGCTCTTGGTCCAGTAAATTTCAGGTTCAGATCTCACCAATATATACAATCTTTGTTTGAAAATAATGTCCTTGGTCATCTGAACAGCTTTCTCAGAAGCGATGTGGAAAGCACATTAGGTGCATCATTCAAAGCGCATGCTGTAAAGCAAATGCAGAGTGCAGTTTGTATTAGACATTTAATGGAAACGCAACCACTTCATTAACTCTGCAGCATTATTATGTGCTCTATATCATTATGTGATCCAAATAGCTGTCAACAAGCATTACGTTTTAAGCAGCTTTAATTTAAATGTGATCTTTGCTTTAAATTTAGACAATGCCTTCAGGAATCCATATGATCACTCAGTGATAAAGCTAATTATTTCTTCATGTAAGCATTGAAATATACCTATATGTGGCAGAAATTTAAATCAGCCCTTTGCTCGTTGTCCCCATCCATCCCTGAATTAGCAATACCTTAAGTGTGACTCTGTTAGGAACGTGATATATTGTACTAATATACTAGTAAAAGCACCGTGCACCCAATAATTTTGGTCTGGAAAAACAATGTTGGCTATTTTTGTGGCAATAAAGCTATTGCATCTGACTGTCTACTCAACCTGAAATCTTTAAGAAAGCATCTTTCTCCTGAGAATTCCATTACAGCAGTATAGTAAAAAATGGATGGGCTCCCTTCCCAGAGCACTGCAGCATTAAAAAAAAGAAAGACTGTCTTCTCTCTTTCCCCTCTCTGTTGCATTATTTAGCTGTTAGAGTGGTTACTTCGATGGTGGTGTATATTTTGAGGAAAATTCCATTTTAAAAGCTGTGAATGCCTAACCCTTTTTATGCCAGTGCTGAGAATCACTGAAAAACATATTATTTCTTAGGAGGAAATAAACCATACTTGATCTTCTTGAAAGCTGTAGTTCATAGGAAGCAATTTAGGCACAAGTTCTATTTCTATGCATGTAACTAAAGGTCAAGCTAGATGTGTGCATTAGTTCCCAGCCCCTGTGTTTAGTCCGAATCAATAACAAGGAAGTAATGTTTTGTCCAGTTATGTTCGAAGAATTTCAGTTAGTTCAAGGATGTGGACAAGGTACATAGATAGGTGCAGGCAGACACTTGCATTCCCGACCCATAGCCCTGGTAAATTGTCCAGGCACATAGTACTGAAAGCTGGCCAAGTTATTTAGGCATCCAAGGCAGGGAATCACTTTGCCTAATGGTAGGGCCAGCTCTGTCTGCTTATCTAAAAAAAGCTTTACCTGTTTAATTAATGCACATTTGGCAGTTAGATGCATGGCAGCAAGGAGAATGTAAAAGCTGGAAGTGAGTAGTTTTGATTGCTTCAAGACACAGTCCTATGCATTCTTACCAAGAAGAACATGGATAGGCTTTGGCCACTCCAGCATAACCCTGTGAATGCTGGCTTAGAAGGAAGCCCCCTGCAATATTCAATGGCTGTTACTCCCAAGCAAGATGTCAGCCTCCCTCCCAGATAAATAAGTTTAGAATTGCAGCCCACTAGGAAGCAATTAACTAAGTGGGACTTACTTATAAGTAAGCATATGCCAAATAGTTTTGCATTCTTCTCTTTTATTGATAAGATCCCTCCTGTCCCTGTTAAATGCATCCTGTTTGTCCCAGACAACCATCAAGGCTTCTCAGGTTGTTATTTAAGCTAGTGAATGGTTGTTGGGGCATGGCAGCCCAGTGCTGAATGGAAGTCACCTTAAATCTCACACTATTTGCTCTCCTAAGCAAGCCATAAAGACAAAAACAAGTACAGTAAAAGGTAGGGGAGGAGAGTCATTAGTCTTTAATCCACCACATCTCATTTTCATTCACACCCCCCCCTTCTGAGGTTTGTAGCGGAGATGGAGGACAACATTTCAATGCAGAGTGACAGGAATGAAAATGCCTTTAACAAAATTAATAGCCTTTCCCTTTTACCTTGGACACCCCAGTGAACCACCTGCACTCCTTGCCTCATTTCCAGTTTTACTTCTTTACTTACAATGTGTTTTTTTCAGGCAGGAGATCCCGTAATCAAAGTGCATCCATAAAAAGGCTCTGTGTCTGATACTCACCAAACAAGTCTGATGTAAAGGGAGACTAGATAACAGAGCCTGGGAAGACAAGCTTATAAGTTAGGGAAGTTCATATGGGCAAAGGTGCCCCTTTGAATAACCTCTAAATTTGGGCAAAGGGGGGGGGGTCCTTTTAAGATTATGATCATTGTGAGCAGAAGCTTATAGATTTGGCTTTTCCTGAGTTGCCATGGTCCAGTAATGCTATAGGATTACAGCTCCCCAGGCACCAGGGGGTGGAAGGAGAACAGCTGAGAATTGAATCAGCTGAGCTTAAAATATGATTGCATTTCAAAGCTGCCATTTCTAGCTCAAGGCCTTTGCCTTGCAATAAATATATTAAAGATCACCTGCAATTCTGCGCTCCTCCATGTCTTTGCACATCTAAACAAGACGGTATGGCAAGGGAAGAAAAGGTAACAAAATTTCACCAGACCAACTAGTCCACCGAATGGGATATATTACATGAAAAGAGAACCCAGCTAGATTTCCATAACCTTAAGATGATGATAAAAAGTAGCCAAGCCTATCTGTTTAATTCTGTAGCATAGCCAATGTCCATAGCTCTCATTGTCAGAGTTGTGACTTCTCTTTCTTTCCTAATAGCTTGATCCTATATAAACACTTCTTTTTCCTGCATAGAGGCAGCCTGTGGACTTCATGGCTGCTGGAGGTCATTAAGTCATATAGTGAAACAAGATTACTGAGGTAGCTAGGTAATTTTATGAATAGTAATATAGTTATACGTACTGAGGTGAAAGTAATTAAACTGTGTACTTCAGGAATCAAAAACAGAAGTTCTTTAATATAGTTTGCTAAAGACTAAATAAAGGCTTGCAAGACCAAATGTTCTGACCATATCATTATGATCTGAAGCAGATGAAAATGAAGCAGTTGCACAATGACCCACTTCGGACAACCTTTTCTAATTTTCTGAACTATTATTTGGACCACTGAGAACTTACTGTGTGAGAACTTACTTTCCCTGCCTCCTCCTCTGGAAGATTTCTAGCTTCCTTTTTCTTGTTGGTTATAACCATAGTTTCCTATGATATCAAAATCAGCCAAAACTATGTAACTAGGATTGCCTCAAAACCATGGTTTGCAAAACCAACCCATACATAATTTCAAGTTATGTGTTGGGGGAATCCTCTCAGCTGAGCCACTCAGTGCTATGAAGTCATGAACCACAACCCCAAAAGAGGTGCTACTTCCATACTGCAAATTGATGAGATATTTGCATACATTATACAGTTTTAACTATTAATCAAAGCCAGTTTCAAACTTGCATCCTTCAGATCATTCTTTTCATATCTACCAAACAGCCAAGGAGCCTCTGGTACATTTGTCATATAATCCTTGCAGATTGTAGACAATTTGGGCGCACATTTCCAGGTCCATAGTTCACAAAAAGTGGTTGCCGGAGGCTTTATTGGACTTCGATTTTGCCCTGCAGTGTATATCCTAGTACACACTCTGTACCCTGTGGCAGCACACTGCAGGAAAAGACCAATAGCAGTAGGCAAGCTGTCTTTTAATGAAGTTTGTCTTGTATAACTGATCTTTTCTTTCAAGTACCTCTGATAAGCTTCAGAGGAACTCCAGGGTTCCCTGAAACACAGTTTGAAACCTACCAATCCAAAGCATCAAAAGAGGCTGATGTGATGTATCTCAGGTATCTGAAATTATATTTCTAAAAAGAAAAGGTGTCTAGCTAGCACCTAGGCAGTAACCTGGAGTTCAGATGGGTGTGCAGTCCTAAACTGGTTAGCCTTGCTTAAAGGACTAGCTCCACAAAATTACTGCTTTATTCCCATAAGCTTAGAAAATGAGTGACTATAGTTCAAGAGACCTGGGGAAGGTTTCGGAAGAATTAGTGTTAAATTCAGGAGTTCTTGACTTCAATCTCTGTTGTTAAATGGGACAGAAATAAGGAAGTACGGTAGCAATAAGCAGAGTGAGCATAAAAACTCTGGACATTTTGATGGACAATATTCTGAGAAATGTTTGTTGAGCAATTGTTCTGTGATGGTTAGAGGGTCAAATTCGGACCTGAGGAGGCCCAGGTGCAAATCCCAGCTCAGCCACAAAGTTTCTTGGATGATTTTGGTCCTCCCACTCTTTCTGGGCCTAATCAACCTCACAGGGTTGTTGTGAGAGTAAAATGGGTGACTTGTATTGAACTCTTTGAAGAAAAGGCATGGTAAAACTCTTAATAAAAATAAAATAAAATAAAATGCTGGTTTAATTCTATGCATCAGTTGCGGTCGGTATGAAACTTTAAATTATATTGATCTTCTCACAAAAGTGCAAAACATTTATTTCTGCCATTTTAGAATTGTATGTGAGAATGGAAGCACAATTATTAAGATTGTGGAGTACTTCTGTTATTTTTATTACATTGATTTGTGGAGACAATGATGGCAAAATTCCCACTGATTTAATGGTTTTGGATGGTGTACTCTGTTTTGAGTGATCATAAGAGAGTTATACCACATTATTGTTATTGTTATTATTATACATTGCTTTCCCCCCTGATTGGACTCAAGGCAGCTTACAGATACAAATAAGGACTGCTAAAAACAATTAGGGGAAAAACAACATTTAAAACAATTAAACGTTGATAGAAATAAAACTATATACATACATAAAATTATTAAAAACCATACCAGTAATTAAAATAAAAACAGCACAGCACCATCCCTTTCATTAAAAGCAGTCAGTTCCCAAAAATGTGTTGGGATTCCCACTGTTCAACACCCAAGCTTTGAAACAAAATATCAATTTTATTTCTTACAAAGCTTTTTGAGTAAATAAGCATGAACCACTCCTACAACTTTCAGCTTCTTAGCATCAGAAATATAGTCGTTGTTGCTGTTCTAAATAGCATTGTTTCACCTTCTAGAACACGATGAATGTCTCACAAACCAACACAGCTGTGATGAAAATGCACTCTGCTTCAATACCGTGGGAGGACATAACTGTGTTTGCAAGCCAGGTTTTACTGGAAATGGCACTGTATGCAAAGGTAAGGTATCAGAACAAGACCGCAATTGTTTATTGTCTTGCTGGATTTTACCTTTTCATTGATAAATGCTAAAGCTGTACCTGGAAGACGAATAATTCAGGCCCAACAACTTTAAGCAGAACCAATAGAAACCTAGTCAATTCATTTTAGCATATACTCTTCTTATAAATAATGCTGTTTCACACCAGACAAAGCAGTGATTTCATGTTTACCACCAAATGCAGTGGAGAATTGTGAGCAATTACAACTCCCAGGAATATGCATTGATGTAAAACATTCAGTGATAAATGCACTGCCAGTGTGTTGTGTCAATATCTGCTTTGTGTTTCATATAAGTGTTTGTATTTCATATAATCATAGCATTTGTAGAGTTGGGAGAGACCATGAGGATCATCTAGCTCAAGCCCCTGCAAAGCAGGAATATTTTGCGCGAGTGGGGCTTGAACCCACAACCCTGAGATTAAGAGACTCATGTTTTACCATCTGAGCTATCCCAGCTGTCGTTCGTTGATCTTCTTTTGCCCAGAATGTTGGAGAGGTTGTGATGGACAGGCTCTGGGTCAGCCTCCTGTTGATCCAGCAACCAGTGAGAG
The DNA here is from genome assembly GCF_964252035.2 of Podarcis erhardii. Lineage (NCBI taxonomy): Eukaryota > Metazoa > Chordata > Lepidosauria > Squamata > Lacertidae > Podarcis > Podarcis erhardii. Next base: position 50,393,566 of record NC_138500.1, read on the forward strand.
CTGGGGAGACTAACAGCCAATCAGGAGCCAGGGGGCAGGGAATTAAAGTTGGAAGCTTACAGTTTAATGGCCAGATAGGGAATTGCCTCTCATTGAGGACTATTTGTTAAGATAGGTGGGCGCTAGCTGCCAATGTGTGCAGTTGGGGGTTTGGGCTATTTGAGTGGGGTTAGCTACTCAAGGCAACACAGTTTGAATTCCTCAAGAGGAAGTTGGATGAATAAGTGTTGCTGGATAGGAACACAGATAGCCATTCTAAATGGGAAAAGTCTACCTGAGATTTGGTTTGGAAAAGGGTTCTGTTTAACAATTATCTTCAAAGGGTGTGTATCTTAAACTAGGTTTTGTGCATCATTTGTGAAACAATAAACCCTCATAGGGTGAAATTAAATAAACCCTTAGTTTTGTTCCAGAAGTCCTTCCTTATACAGTGGTACCTCGGGTTACATACGCTTCAGGTTACAGACTCTGCTAACCCAGAAATATTACCCCGGGTTAAGAACTTTACTTCAGGATGAGAACAGATATTGTGCTCTGGCGGCGCAGCAGCAGCAGGAGGCCACATTAGCCAAAGTGGTGCTTCAGGTTAAGAACAGTTTCAGGTTAAGAACAGACCTCCAGAACGAATTAAGTACTTAACCAGAGGTACCACTGTACTTTGAACTTCTGGGTGAAGAGTGAATAGACATTGGGCCATCTTTACATAAGTTTAATACCTTGCAACTCTTTAATCTTAAATGCTATTAGTTATTTCTAGACCCCTCCTGTGTGAATAGCAGGAAGAGTTTTATCCATCAGCACACCCACAAAATCAGTTATGTTGCCCAGCCCCCATCTTCAGGTATGGCGTCTGTCACAGAGGCAAGCAAACTTGGTTATCGGCTGAGTTTTAGAAACTTCCAAAGTCTGTAATTGAAGGCCTTTGCTTCCTGCCAAGGGAGTGACCGTCATTAGCTGAATAAGCATTCATGCAACATTTAAAAACATACCAAACATAGAAAGAGCCATTTGTATGGCTCTGGCTCCCTCCCTTCTAGCAGGATGTCAATTTTCTTGAGAAGATCGCAGCAAATGACCGCCCCCCCCCCAATGTTTTTGAGTCTTAAAATGTCAAAGCACCATTGAATGAAGGCTGTGCATCCATGGAAAAGGGCCTACCATAGCACTCCTGCAAAGTTCAAAGAAGACCTCAGGCTGATGTAATTAAGCCCATCAGATTTATCACTGGCAAGGTGACAAACATCACATTAGACTTTTTAAGATCATGGATCAAAACATGATGGGCTGGAAGGCTACAGTGTCTAATAGATGAGCAAGTGAGGCTCAAAATCCTTCCTAGTCAGGCATGTAGGAAATGTACCTTTGCCCTTGGATTCAGTACAATGAAGGCTACCACATTAACTTAAAACATTCACAGTGTGTTAATTTAAGATATTTACAGTGCTTTCATTTTTTGGTATTTGCAGTTCATGTCTACTCTCAGGTAAGTGGGTATAAGATTGTTTCCTTAATATTTTGTTTTTTACAATAGTATTGTGGGATCCTTTCCCACAATACTATTACTAATACTGAGAGCCAGTGTGGTGTAGTGGTTAAGAGTGATAGACTCGTAATCTGGGGAACCGGGTTCGCGTCTCTGCTCCTCCACATGCAGCTGCTGGGTGACCTTGGGCCAGTCACACTTCTCTGAAGTCTCTCAGCCCCACTCACCTCACACAGTGTTTGTTGCGGGGGAGGAAGGGAAAGGAGAATGTTAGCTGCTTTGAGACTCCTTCGGGTAGTGATAAAGCAGGATATCAAATCCAAACTACTACTACTACTACTACTACTACTACTCTTCTTCTTCTTCTTCTTCTTCTTCTTCTTCTTCTTCTTCTTCTTCTTCTTTCATTTTTCTTTTTTTATGGTTTCAGCTTTCTGCAAAGATGGTTGTAGAAATGGTGGAGCCTGTATTGCTTCCAATGTCTGTGCCTGCCCACAAGGATTCACAGGCCCAAGCTGTGAAACTGGTGAGAAATCCTCTCGTTGACTTGCAAAGTCAGTCTTACATTCTTATATAAAGTCATACCAAAAAATACACTTTTTAACATGTATCTAAAATTAAGTGCAGCTGTGGAAGGATAACTAGATCATTTGCTCCGTGTTTCCTTTCAGTAAATTCTTCTGCATCAAATGTAGTCATGGAATATATTTTTTGCATCACTATTTTTGGTACATAGAATTGTTACTGCGTGTATGTGGGCATTATTTTAGTTTTAATTGTGATTGTTTTCAGTTGTTGCTACAACCTATAATGGAGTTGCGCAGATCTTGAATTTATGTTTATCTCAGGTTGAAGCAAATAAGCATCTTTCTGCAGCATAGATATATTGAAATATTATCTAAAGCTAGGTAATGACAATATTAGCAATGCAGCGAATCATAAGTACATTATATTGTAGCAGTAAGCCCCGCTGAGTTCATTAGAAATTATTTCTATCTTATGGCTATGATCAAACCAAACTACTTATGTGTGGCTTACAGTGTACTTGGGCAACAAGAGGGAAAGTCTGGGTTTTGAAATTTATGCAAAAAGCTTTCCAGTTGTGTAGTTTTTATTTGTATAACCCTGTTTGTCTTTGTCCACTTTCACATGCATACTGCACGTTACATAGATTACAGGACTACTACTGATCCATGAGCAGAAATATATATATATATATATATATATTTGCTTTCGTAGATTTTCACGGGTACAGGAATGCAGGTTTTGGTGTCCTCGGGTGTCTTCCCGTGTAAAAGTTGGGGTGTCTAGGCGACGTTTCGACGAGGTCTCACTCGTCATCTTCAGGCTGGTGCTTTCGGCTTCTTGTTACTGGAACAGAGCAGGATCTCAGTGTTTGAGTTCCTATAAATACTGTAGAGGGGGTGTGGTGTATAGCCTCCAATGTTCTGGGCAGAGAGGAAGTTCCCAGGCTAGTGTGCCTTTTCTTCTTTTGTTCCTTAATTACTTGAGAGATATCTTGAGTGATTTCTTGAGTGATATCCTGAGTACCACTTAGGTGGGTCATTAGGTGTGGATTAGTTGTTAAAGTCTTTGTGTCTTGACCTCTTGAACTTTGTGAAGAGTTTTCCTGAGAAGATGGCTGTACTGTACTTAGTTGTGCTCTGGCTTGGCTTCGTGTATAGGGGCGAGCTGTGGTTTTGTGGCTTGTGTCAGCCAGATCTGTGTAGGGATTGCAGGGGGGTGCAGCATCCGGAGGTGCCACCATGGATTGGCTACTGGATGGTGTCTGTAATTCATCTGTGGAGAGGGTCTGGGTTTGGGTCTGGTGTGGTTGATTGGTGTTGGCGTTCTGTGTGCCTCTGGATCTGGTGTCAGTTTTTGTGGGGAGGGCTAATTTCCAGATGTCTGGCAAGCGGGATGTGTCGTCACGCTTGTTCATGTTGTGAGGGTGTTTCTCTATCTCGATGGCTTCCATGATTATTCTCTTGTGGTGATGTTCCGTGTTAAAGAGCAATTTGGAATCTGCAAAATTAATTTCGTGTCCTGTTTCTTTCATGTGTTGGAAAAGAGAGGAAGTTTTTTCTTCTTTTTTGACGGCATTCTTGTGTTCTGCGATACGTGCATTTATTCGTCTGTTTGTTTGTCCAATGTACGTGGCTGGGCAGACTTTGCAGGGTATTTCATAGATCCCTTGGTTTTCCAACTGGATTTTATCCTTGGGGTTTCTGAGGATATTGGCTATTTTTTGGTTGGTGCAAAAGGCTGTTTTGATATTGTGTTTATGGAGGATTTTGCTAATTTTATCTGTAGTGCCCTTGATATAAGGAAGGAGGGCCATGCCATTGTTTTCTTCTGTGTCTTGGTTTTTGGGGGGTGTTTCCTTTTGGATTAGCTTCGTAATCCTGTTTTGCTGGTATCCATTGGCAATTAACACGTTTGAGAGATTCTGTAACTCAGTTGTCAAGTGGTCTTTGTCAGCCAGGCGTTTGGTTCTGGAGATGAGAGTCTTGGCTACCAACCACTGCCTAACCAACACGTACTTCATCCACAATGGACAAAGATACAAACAGATAGAAGGAGCACCTATGGGATCACCCCTCTCACCGGTCATCGCAAACCTGTACATGGAACACTTTGAAACCAATGCTTTAGACAAGTCAGAACACAAACCCAAACTTTGGCTCAGATATGTTGACGACACCTTTGTAATTTGGCCACATGGGAAAGAAAAACTGGATAGCTTCCTCACACATCTCAACAACTTACACCCCAAAATACAATTCACTATGGAAATAGAAGCCAACAACCAACTTCCCTTCCTTGACGTCCTAATCTACAAAAAACCTGATGGCTCCCTAGGACACACTATCTACCGGAAAAAACACACACCAACCGCTACTTACATGCACAATCACACCACCACCCTGCACAAATAAACTCCGTAGCCAAGACTCTCATCTCCAGAACCAAACGCCTGGCTGACAAAGACCACTTGACAACTGAGTTACAGAATCTCTCAAACGTGTTAATTGCCAATGGATACCAGCAAAACAGGATTACGAAGCTAATCCAAAAGGAAACACCCCCCAAAAACCAAGACACAGAAGAAAACAATGGCATGGCCCTCCTTCCTTATATCAAGGGCACTACAGATAAAATTAGCAAAATCCTCCATAAACACAATATCAAAACAGCCTTTTGCACCAACCAAAAAATAGCCAATATCCTCAGAAACCCCAAGGATAAAATCCAGTTGGAAAACCAAGGGATCTATGAAATACCCTGCAAAGTCTGCCCAGCCACGTACATTGGACAAACAAACAGACGAATAAATGCACGTATCGCAGAACACAAGAATGCCGTCAAAAAAGAAGAAAAAACTTCCTCTCTTTTCCAACACATGAAAGAAACAGGACACGAAATTAATTTTGCAGATTCCAAATTGCTCTTTAACACGGAACATCACCACAAGAGAATAATCATGGAAGCCATCGAGATAGAGAAACACCCTCACAACATGAACAAGCGTGACGACACATCCCGCTTGCCAGACATCTGGAAATTAGCCCTCCCCACAAAAACTGACACCAGATCCAGAGGCACACAGAACGCCAACACCAATCAACCACACCAGACCCAAACCCAGACCCTCTCCACAGATGAATTACAGACACCATCCAGTAGCCAATCCATGGTGGCACCTCCGGATGCTGCACCCCCCTGCAATCCCTACACAGATCTGGCTGACACTAGCCACAAAACCACAGCTCGCCCCTATACACGAAGCCAAGCCAGAGCACAACTAAGTACAGTACAGCCATCTTCTCAGGAAAACTCTTCACAAAGTTCAAGAGGTCAAGACACAAAGACTTTAACAACTAATCCACACCTAATGACCCACCTAAGTGGTACTCAGGATATCACTCAAGAAATCACTCAAGATATCTCTCAAGTAATTAAGGAACAAAAGAAGAAAAGGCACACTAGCCTGGGAACTTCCTCTCTGCCCAGAACATTGGAGGCTATACACCACACCCCCTCTACAGTATTTATAGGAACTCAAACACTGAGATCCTGCTCTGTTCCAGTAACAAGAAGCCGAAAGCACCAGCCTGAAGATGACGAGTGAGACCTCGTCGAAACGTCGCCTAGACACCCCAACTTTTACACGGGAAGACACCCGAGGACACCAAAACCTGCATATATATATATATATATATATATATGATTTGCATTCCATTTCTGATTGAAAAATGAAAATAGAAATTTAGCATTTTGGCTAAAATCTGAAAATTGCCTTGCGTTCTGTCAGAACTGCCTCCCATGATCTTACTTTGGTTGTCATTCTAATGCCAAGGAATGTATTCAAATTTCAGTGAAGTCCAATCTTCGTTGTGAACTATCTTACCTGATCAGTCATAAGCTAAACAGTATTTGTACAAAACATCTGGAAGGAAGATGCTATAAAGAGATACAGGATAATCAAGCCATATTTCTATCAAAAAGATTTTCAAACAGCTGTCAGGTCTCTGTGTGATGTTATCAAGCTCTAAACAGCAATGGTCCACCTGAGAAGTGAAAAATAATCCTGTTGTTCTTAGGTAAAAACTGCCATTGTAGTAACAGTTTCATCTAGAAAGAATACACATTTCTCTGCAAATGGATGGGGCTATTTTCAAACATTACTTGAGGGCAAATAATGCATATAGGTTTGTTTTGCTTTGGGTGGTATCCAGTGGTGTCACTCAGCTGATGGTAAGGCTTCTAAGGATCTCAAGGTGGCATATATGGCTCTCTTCCTTCTTATTTAATCCCCCACAACAACCCTGTGAGGTAGGTTAGATTGTGAGGCAGTGACTAGTCCAAGGTCCAAGGTCACCCGGTGAGCTTCATGACCAATAATACATCATTTCTCTGTTTTATAACTTCATTTGCATACCTGAGGTTTGGAAGATTTAAATTCAGCTCAGGTTAGAGGCTTGCCCAGGTAATTGCTATAGATTAGATCTCTCTAGAGTTACGTGTCACATTCTGTGGAAGCTAAACATTTTGCATGTGTGACTGCTGCTCTTCACTGCAACTTTAAATTAATTTGTTCAGGTGCACTGGCCATGATAATAGAAAGATTTAGATTATGACTGTTCCTAGGGGAGGCTTGCATAAAATCCTTTTAATTCCGGTACTCATGGTTTCTTAGAAAAATAGTTTTACTACTACTCAAAATATAATTTATTGTCAATGCTGCCACAAAGCTTGTTAAGTGTGCTGATACTGCTAAAGCTGCTGGAGTATTTAGCACTTCAGATATACTGCTGTGTTCAGATAACAGTAGTCACAATGAACCCATACCCACTTGATTTGTAAGATCGCTAACTGGATTTGGTCTGAGCAATTATATAGGACTCCAGGTGACCCTAACCAAATTCTAATCAAGAAAGTTTTTTCCTCAACTCTCAGGAAAGAAGTAACGCTTCATTTTCCCTTCTCTGGTTTCTTTTCGTTTCTTCCTTTGCCCATCCCACTGAATGGGTAGCCAGGTAGCAGAAGGACAAGAACTTGCCTCTTCCTGCTTCGTCTCTGGCAAGGCAATGAACAGATTCACTCACTGAAAAGGAAGTGAAATCTATGGTTCCTGATAGGTTGCTGATCAGCCCTCAACAAATATGTAGATATATCACCCTTGTACCTGGCACTGCTCAGGAATTCTTGTTATTATTGTTTAGTCATTTAGTCGTGTCCGACTCTTCGTGACCCCATGGACCAGAGCACACCAGGCACTTCTGTTTTCCACTGCCTCCCGCAGTTTGGTCAAACTCATGCTGGTAGCTTCGACAACACTATCCAACCATCTCGTCCTCTGTCGTCCCCTTCTCCTTGTGCCCTCCATCTTTCCCAGCATCAGGGTCTTTTCCAGGGAGTCTTCTCTTCTCATGAGCTGGCCAAAGTATTGGAGCCTCAGCTTCAGGATCTGTCCTTCCAGTGAGCACTCAGGGCTGATTTCCTTCAGAATGGATAGGTTTGATCTTCTTGCAGTCCATGGGACTCTCAAGAGTCTCCTCCAGCACCATAATTCAAAAGCATCAATTCTTCATCGATCAGCCTTCTTTATGGTCCAGCTCTCACTTCCATACATCACTACTGGGAATTCTAAGAAACCCAAAAGTCAGAGCAGTTTTGAAAGGTTCAGCCCACCATCTTGATTCAAAATGGACTCCAATTGTATCCAGTCTTAGACAAAAGCCAGCTCTGTGATGTCAGGAACCATTATTTAAAGTTTGGTGATGGCATATTGAGCAAACAACTTTCTGAAGTATACAGTAGATACAATCAAAAGAAAGAGAGAATATAACTCAAGGATCTTTTACATTCTGTGTGCATCCTAGCCCTATTTCCATAAATCAATCTTTTGCCCTCCTTTAATTAGTATTCAGGATGAATGTCTGTTTCTACAGATGTAAAGATAAAATAGGTCACCATTAAAGTTTGTACTTTTCACTAAGTAAGAAGTGTGCCAGGATTTAATAAGTCAGACTGGGGTCAATTTCCCTAGCTCCTTTTATGCCATAAAGAAACGCATTGTGGTTCATTTTTCCCTAGCAACTTAAATGTTATACAAAATAGAATTTTCCTGTCAAGTTAATCATGCAGCTCATAAAGCACTTTGAGGAGTGTGAAAGGAAGAAGAAAATTGCTTAGTCTCTGCTCAGACTAAGATTCTGTTTCTTTTATTTGCTGCTTTTATTTTATATTTTAGTCAAGGGATCCCCTGCACTTCTATAGGAAAGGGGAATAATAATTGTGTATTTTGATAACTGCCTTCGTATCTCCTTGGAAAAATTAAAGACTTCTTTTACAACAACAATGTTAACAAGTTGCTAAAGATGTGTCAACAGAAGTTCACAAATATTGTCTTGGCTTGTTAGCTAGCTATTATTTCTTCGCCCATTTGCGTTAGGGGGTGTAGAAGGCAAGAAACAGCAAGAGTCTCCACTGTTGCTCATTGAAGAGATTACCTTCTCCAAACTCTGCCAAAAAGAATCCTACTTACTAGAAAGCCAAGGGGACCGTCCCCGGTGAGCTGGCAAGTTGATCTGTGGGTATAGTACCACAAAGGACCAATTTGTGTGACCAAAATGGAAGCTTTGTAGAGCAGCAGCCTCTAAAAATAAAATGAATGTGTGTTGCAGCTTGGGTTGTCTCCTGACTTGGCCACTGCAACCTTCTCCTCTCTAGCTTTTCATTATTTCTTACATCTCCATTCACAACTCTGCTACCCAAAAAGGTTCACCTTCCTTCTTATTACTTAAGATGACATGCAGCCCCGTCTTTAATCCCTACACTGGTATCCTCTCTACTCACAGTGTCAGCACAAGCTCTTCATCCTTCAAAGCTTTTCTCCATCCTCTTAACTAAACTTCAGTATGTGGAATTGAAATGAACATAGAATAATTCAGTGCATTCTTATGTACATCTACCCACTGGGTTAAATGAGACATATTCCCAGGTAAGCGTGCATAGGATTGCACCTGATACTTCAAGGTCCTATATTCCCACCCCCTTGCTGTATTGCCTGCTTATATATGGTTTCTTATAACTATATCTGGTTTTATGTTGTGTTTTATTTTGGGTTTTTTCTTATTATTATTTTACATTTTTTCTGGACTCCCTTGGGAGGAAGAGCAATTCATAAATGCAATAAATAAATAAATCCATTGTGTTGAATTCCAGATTGCAAGCTCCAAGGGGTGGTAGGAGTCTGCCTTCGTGTTTATTTTCTGTAAAGCACCCTGAACACTGATTGTGTGCTGCATAAATAACAAAATAATTTGGGGATTTCCTGAATATTTATCTTGCTTTGGTTTTACTAAGAGATCTTTGAAATGAGAAGGTTTGATTCTGTTCGCTTCAGGATACAATGCTAATGTATAGAGGATTGGCCAGGAGAGACTGTTATCACTACCTTACCATGTTGAGTCGGTCACCTTTGCTCTGTCAAGACATGTGAGGAGGTGGGTTGGGGGCAGGGATAGAGGAAGACCTCCCATTCTCTGTCACAAATGTGTATAACCCTACACAAGGCTACGGAGAGAGGGAGAACAGAACTCTATTATTTCTTATGGCAGTCTTTCATTGCAGAGGTGCTATGCTTGGGTGGACTGGATCAAACCCTTAGTTCTTAAATTTATAGTGTGGCATAAATAAAACATGAAAAGGAAGTTTCAGCAATACATTATAAATATAATTTCTTTCCACATATGAAGAGAATAAAGAATGACCTTCATTACTCACTCCAAGCTTTTTCCTTTATGAATTATGGTCCATTATATTATTATAGGAAATAAAGTGAATAATGACAACAGCCAATTCCCCCTCCACCCTTTTATTATCCCTTTCCCTGTGTTCATTTTAGAGGTGGCAACAGTGTTCATATTTAGTACAATATACATATGGTCTACTTTTGGCCCAAGCCTGTATTATCACTAAAACATTGTTTTAAATAGATTCACAAAATGTATACTTTTCCATGGGCACATGAATCCAAACTAAAAGAACAGTACATTACCCATATAAAAAGAGCAACCTGATGCAATTAATCAGCAACAGGTAAATGCTACTGTTATCAGGCTTAAATCCTGGTCCAGAAAAGAGAAGAAAGTTTGTGAATGCGTATTTCTTTGAAGGATTGCAGCTGTTGCAGATCACATGCATAAGGGACAGAAAGCCGTTCCATACACCTGCCTTCCATTGGGCAGATGGGAAGGTGCATTTCATTGGCCTTGCAAGGCTGGTGCCTATACATCCATGAACTCAAGCACTAGGCGTGTGCAACATCATGACAAGGCTAGGAGCTTGGACTACATATATCCAGAATTTACTTTTCATCCTAAGCCATGGTAAGCCGTGTGTGACGGGTCCCACCTCTGTATAACTCCATAACGACCAAGGGTTATCTTGAGGTTTTGGAAATGTTAATTTAATATACGTGCTGAAATTGATTGATGGATAGTTGTTTGAAAAGGATTTAAGTTAAAGAGTAAATATATTGTAATGACAGCCTTGGCTATGTATACCTGAAGGAGCATCTCCACCTGCATGGTTTAGCCCAGACACAGAGGTCCAGCTTCCAGGGCCTTTTGGCATTTCCCTCACTGTGAGAAGTGAGATTATAGGGAACCAGGCAGAGAGCCTTCTCAATAGTGGTGCCCGCCCTGTGGAATACCCTCCCATCAGATGTCAAGGAGATAAACAACTGTGTGGCTTTTAGAATACATCTGAAGGCAGCCCTGTATAAGGACCTTTTTAATGTTTGAAGTCTTACTGTGCTTTTATATTTGTTGGAAGTTGCCCATAGTGGCTGGGGCAATGCAGTCAGATGGGTGGGGTACATCCATCTATCTATCTATCTATCTATCTATCTATCTATCTATCTATCTATCTATCTATCTATTTTGGAGGTAAGCTTCATTTTACTCACTTGGTCTCACTCCCTAGCAAGTTGCCTAAGGAACAAAAGGAATTGAAATAGGAAAGATTCATGATGACATTCTGTTTACCCTTTTTAAAGCGTGCAGCTGAAAATATTCTTTCTGATACTATCAGGGAGTTAGATGCATCATCATCATCATCAATTTTCTATTTTTCATATATTTCAAAACTATGAAGGTCATAGGAAAACCAGTTTAATTTTAGAGGATGAGTTAAGAGAGAGGCACAGAAAGTAGATGTACCTAAAGATTCTGTCTGAGTCAGGATCTAAATATAGTAATACAGTATTTTCAATTAGCCTGTCTCTTTAATGGGCAGTGACATAGCCAAAGGCACACATCCCAGTAGACAAAAAATATATTCCCCCTTTTTTAAAGTATTCAAGCATGCACTCAATTCATCATGCCTAATTAGGTGCTATGAATTATCATCTTCAATTGTTACAAGTGTCATATCTTTTGATGCTATTGGCTGCCTAATGAGAAACTATTGTAGCCTCGGTTGTTGGTAGGGTCTGTGATTGATCAATTTCTGACAACAAAGAAATGTTAACAAGGCCACATGGTGAAGCATTCACTGAAAAAAACCCACACCTTTCATAATGTTTCTATCTAATTTTGGAGCACTGCCACACATGAAATAACAACAGGACTGAATTTCCTTTCACTGGCATTTAGTAGGACTTATAGGGGTGTGCAGAAAAATCAATGGGGGATCAGGAGTGTGGGAAATTACATACTTGAAGAATTAATGAACTATAATTCCATACTACATTCTCAATCACATTTTGCTTCCTTCTCATTAATGGAACTAAATTAGTTTTCCATGGACAGGGTACTTTAAAAAAAACACAAAATACCACAGCCATGCTCTTGCAAAGCTACAAAAAGCCCTGATATGTCGTAGAAATAAGTTTGCTCTTTCATACAACATGACAGCAGAAATATTGCATTGAAGAACTGCATTAATTCGACCTGTTGAAACAGTTCGGAAATGGATTTGCTGTAACCAATTTCCTCCTCTTTGTGAGAGATTAATACTTTAAGATAATTCATGTAACATTTTTGCTGGGTTCTCGCTTTCAGCATTACAGGAGCAGAATACCCGCTACTCTTCAGAGGAAAAATGGGCAAATTTGTCATACACCGGGCCAGTCCCCGCCTCCCCACAAATGAGTAATTACTGAGCATTTATTAGTTATAACATATTCTAGGTATGCGATGTCCTCCATAGAAATGCTTGTTGTCTAAGATGTTGCCAATTTGGCACCAAGTAAAGACCTAGTTTTATCCTCTTAACTGTGTTTTGGCTTTTTAAATAGTGAATTACCTTGATACAAAATGTGATCGTTTGGGCACCTTTTACAGTTGAGCCAGACCACATCAGTTGGTAAAATGGAACCTTGCTTGCTTTATCTATTTCTGTTCCTTTGCAGGATGCTTATGCTGTGTGTTGTTGTGCTATGGCAGTGTAGGAAACCAAAAGACTGATAGCTTGTTTAAACATGGAAATAGCTGCCATATATCAAAATACTTCCAGGCGGTTATGTGTCCCAAATGGGGTCTAAGATCCATGCACAATCTCAAATAAAATATGTGACTGAGGACTGTGGTGTGCTTGAGCATGCTAAAACTGTACTACATGCTCTTTTTGTTTGTTGAATATAAAACACCGGTAGGCCTTGCAGCATTAAAATAAAACCTTTTATAGCCATTCCCAAAAGTTTAACAAAGAGAGCCAAGAAGATATTGAGGATTTTTTTTCAGGTAGGTTTGGTCTTGCTAGTAGATACGGAAATGCTCAAGATAGGTATACCAAAAGCAGCTTGAGATACTTCTTACAACCCTACTAATCTCAGTTGACAGTGATGGTTAACATATAAATTTGTAGCTGAAAGGGTCAGCTCACAAAAGAAGTCCCTGGTTCAACTAAAGTTAGTAGCATTGCAATGCATGGAACCTGTTGGTTATAAGTCATTTGTTTCCTTGATTTTGAAAGGATTTAACAATCAAATTTAGGATTATTAGGGCCAAAAAGTTTACTTTTCACATCTGTGGCAAAACATTATGCATGCCTGTGAATAAGTAATCCATTTCCCTCCTTCTCCTATCAAACCTGAATGCATTATTGCCTTACGTTTTTCTGAAATTCAGTAATTATCAAGAGTGTGGAATTTGTTTGTCTGAAAAAAAAATATTAGGGATGTCACCTGCATTTCTGAACTGGATTAGGGCATTCTATTCTCCATTCTATTTCCTGTTCTTTCCCTTCCCTCCTTTCTTGATCAAACCTTTTGGTAAAGCACATCTAATTATTAGGGGGTATGCACTAAGCATGAAATTTTGCTTGTACTCCCAATTTAGCTGCTTGGAAGTAAGCCTTGATTTGCTTCTGAGGACATCTGCTTCACCTCAGGTTTGAATGAGAACCTGTGAAGATTTGTGTCTCCACATTCACTGTCATGGGGAAATAATAAAGCAGTTTTAATGCCTTTAACTTTTGGTGACATTCAGTGGAATTTGTATGCTTAGTAGCCCCTGTGGAGTGGATATAAAGCCTGCCAAATTTCAGACAAATATTTGTAGGGGCATTTTTGCTGGTCACTTTTCTCATTTAGTCTCATTTAGAAGAGAGAGCAGAGTCCATATAACTTTTTTTCTGGCAGAATTCCATGGAAATTGAAGGGACTCTGATAGGCCATCCTGTGGGGGTGAATACTGCTAAATTTCAGAAGGGCAGGTGCAGGGGTAAAGGGCAGCCTTTACCATTTTGAGTTGTTGAAAAGGATTGGCCATGACGAATATGTTCTGCCTCCACTGTTGAAGAAAGCATGTATCTGAATGGCAGTTGCTGAGAATCACAAGTGGAGAAAGGGAGGGAAGTTGTGCTTGTTTTCTTCTTGTGAACCAGGCATCTGGTTACTCACTATGGAAAGCAGGACTTGATGGGCCATTAGCCTGATCCAGCCAGCCATTCTTATCTTCTTGTGATTTACTGTTGTTTTGTGGGCAATTTTCAAGAAAACAACAAACATCAAAGAGGTGCTCTTGATAAAGAAGCCAGTGAAATTTCAGAAGCATTCATGTGGGTATAAGGAATAAGAAAACAGTTCGTGGTTCTTCCTGGGCTTGTTTTCTGTCCAATTGACAATGAGGAGATTCATTCATTCTGCATCCCTTCCCAGACCACTGTGATTTACAATAAAATGGAGAGTCCTGGAAAAGCTATTCTCTGTTTAGAAGCTAGAGTTGACAGTCAAAAAACTTCACCTCCCATCTTCCTCCTACAATTGACCTTGTCCTTAAATGGGAAAATGTAACTATTTGAAAAACACAGTCTGAGCCTGTCCAAGTTCTCTGGGACCTCCAAAGCAGTCCAAATGCTTCAGAAGCAGCCTGATTCAGTTTGGGACACCTCAAAGGATACCCACTTGATCTCAGGAGAGCCTCATATCTCTCTGAAACTGCCATTTTTATTTTCAAGTTTTGGGATTCATCAGAATCAAATGCATGCCCCCTGATAATTATAGTAGTAAATGTTATACTAGACACTAGTATAAATATCTCATGTCTCCCTGAAGACCCCTAAGCTGATTCATTTTCAACAAACTCTTGCTGTCAGAACTGGGTCTTCCTGATTCTTTAGGATAAGAATCCAACCTTGCTTCCCAACTGAGAACAATGACCACAGTCTTAGGCACACTTACTAGGAAGTAACACCCGTTGATTTTAGAAGGTCTTACTTTTGAATAAAATGAATTAGGGTTGCACTCCTAGGATTGTACTCCTGGTAACTGTCCCAGATGTCTCCAAGACTGGTCCAGAAATGATCTGATTTATCATTATCATCTTCATCAAATGTGCTAATTTCCTAAGACAATGGAAGGGGCTTGGGAAATGAAGCACACCCACTCACCAGCTCTGCACCCCTAAAATGACCAACCACATCCTCTTTGTTTACCTGCAAACAGGGGTGCTTGCAGTAGCAGCATCAGAATATTTTTCTTCTCTCTGCCCCACCCCCTTACTTATTGATGTACTTAAACAGCAGTGGCCTTTGGAACTGCAAGTCTTCTAAAGGGCTACTGCAATAAAACTGCTTCTTGTAGCTTGGGGAGCCTTTACATCAAAATCTATTGCCATTGCCATGTACTGTCTTGGGGATAAAGGTCTTCTGCAATTTACAGCTGATCAAAACTCAACTTTGGGAGTCCAGAGAGCTATGTTAAATTATTGTTTTAAAAGGTTAATCCTGGCACCACATTCTTCTAAGTAAATAAAGGTCAAACTTCCCACAGCAAATGCTACTCACCATCTCTACATCTGTGTTTGGGATAAGTAAAAAAAAGGAAAGGTTTTCAGACCAATAAATGCAGTTGCCCATTTGCAATTGTCCATAATTTTCAGATACATGGAAATGAAATTTCATTGAGAGTGCCTTGTGTTTTGCTTCTTTATTGAAACATGCTTTCATTCAAGGAAAACAAAAATAAACAATGGAATCCACCAGCTTATAAAGGAAAGCATAGAAAGTGATAGGACAGAAGTGTGTGAAATCAAGATTGCTATGGAAATGTATTATGAAAATCTTATTTAAACTCCAGCATAATAAAACCCACTGGTAGAATGATTAAAAAGAAGGGGAAGTATTTGGCTGGCTTGTGGAATTTTTTCTCTTTATGAAGATAAACATTAATAGTCTGATAACTAACAACACAAGGCATTATTATTATTATTATTATTATTATTATTATTAAAAAGCTATTACATGATCTAACAGATGGATTTAACTTTACGTCAAGTTGCAACAGGAACTTGTGGAGCTTCAAGTGTTGTTGGACTCCAGTTCTAATCAGTCCCAGGCAATATGTCCAATAGTCAGAGATGATGGGAGTTGGAGTCCATCCTTGCCCCCAATAAAACTTGAAATTGGCTGACAGAGAAACGCAGCAGGGCATCTCAGTAGTTGCTTAGCAACTGCTCTGTGCAGTTTTGCCCCAGAGCTAATCAAGAGACCCAATGGGAGACATTTTTGTTGCTGGCCAGAAGCTGTTGTGTAAAAGGTGAAGAAAATGGCTCCTGATGATTAATTGGGAATGACCTGAGATTAAAAGTGAGAGCACACATTGGGTGAGAAGAAACCCACTGGAACTCCTTTGCTTTGGACCGCTAAGAAGAATCTGGCACAAGTTGAGTTGGGAAGGCCAGCTTCACATTTAATTATGTACAATTGCAAGTGTCTGAAAACATGCCTGCCTTAAACTGCATTAAATGGCATGTCTATTAAATAGGCATGGGATCCATTTGATCACAATTATTGAGTAATAATCTTATGCAGTGCCAACTAGTAGAGGCTCCATAGGATAGTCAGGTAATGAGCTAGACAGATTTTTCATGCCTCTTGCTATAAATTGGCTTCCCAGCAGCATCAAGATTTGTCATTGCTTTTAAAAGTCACTATCTTCCTATGAAGAAAGCACATACTTTTCACAATACCTCATTGTGTCACATTGGTCTTCACTGGGTTTTTCCCCCTAGATCGCAAAGGCATATATTCCTATGTTAGAGTCAGCTTTCTAATGTTTAACCAGTTCAGTGTTAAATTGGCCTTCATTAGGAATGTCACTGCTTCTCAGAGCTCAGAGCTGCTAGATAAGCAAAACTTTTCAGTGAGCCACTAATTAACCATCAAATCACATCACAATATAAATCCACTGGAAAAGGAAAGGAAGAATATTCCACACAAAGAGTAATAGCTCAGACTAATACTAAGCATAATATACTATTGTACTATTGTCAAATTACTGGTGTGCTACTCAAAACTCGTGAGTCTTCTGTTTTTCTGGGGTACAGTGATGTTAGCATCAGAAAAGAAAGCCAGTATGATATAGTGGTTAGCCAGCCTTTCTCAATCTTGGACCCCCAGATGTTGTTAGAGTACAACCCCCATCATTCCTAGCTAGCAGGACCAGTGGTCAGGGATGACGGGAGTTGTAGTCCAGCAACATCTGAGAACCCAAGGTTGAGAAAACCTGGATTAGACAGTTCATCCTAGGTCTGGGGAGTCAGCCTTGAAGGTCACTGGATGACCTTGTGCTTATCATTCTTAGCCTAATCTAGCTTGAGTTCTTTGGAGGAAAGATGGTGAAATAAAATGAATAAACAAATCACACAAATGTTTGCATGAATTAGGACAAGGGGTATCTACATTACCCACTTTGCATTATTATTTTTTATCCAACATGCTTAGCTAATCCACTGCTACATCTGGAGTTGAGAAGAAGGCAAACTAAAGCTGTGTCAAAACCTCCTGATCAGTGTCCCCTGGCAATGTCTCCTGGATTTTAAACAACATTGGAGACAAGAGCTGAGAATTTTACAGGCTGAGAATTTTCGTTTCGTTTGTTACCTTACGTATGCATTGTATGCTATGGTTTTTAGTGTGGAACCTGCCCTGGAATCCCTGTGTGATGAAGGGTGGGGTAGAAATTGAACAAATAAAACCTTTGCAACACCTGCTAAAGAACTGCCACAGGGTTCCAGCTGGAAGAAAAGCCCTGGCTCCACCATCATTGGTTTTCCCTCCAGCGACTGTTGGCATGTTTGGTTGGTCTCCACCTACAGATTATCCCTGAGGACATGCAGACCTTGGCAGAAACAAAGGTTGTCCATCATTTTCAGTGGAATTGGTTGTTAGCAGACAATCTGTCATTTCCTAGAGACCAGCAGAATTCTTCCATCAGCATATTAATGGCAGACAGTCATACACAGCTCCATTCAACAACTTTGCATCCTGACATAAGGAAATGAGTATTTCTTTCTTTATTGGCATATGTAAAAGCATTTCATCCGAAGTAATATTTCTTGTGATATTGGTTTGTCAGTTTTTTTGGAAAATAAATACAGAATAGTTATTTTGGCTGTCAGTTTACCAATACTGACATGTCAATCAAGATTTGTGTCCCCCCCCCACACTTTTGAATAATCAGTAAGAGTGCTCATAAAAATGCATAATGCCTCTGACTATGATGCTCTGTTCATAATTAAGAAGTTTACAGCGTCACAGTGTTGTTCTGAAGAGAGGAGTACAAAATTTGTTTAATTCATTAATACACCTTTGACCTAACTTGTGTGTTTTCTTTCCTGTTGTTCTCAGTAAATGAATCCAATCTCTCAGCAAGAGAGAAATCTGTCTTTCAGTATTTTGAATGCATGTTGCTAAGTAGTTGCTATAATTCTAAATGCAAACTCTCTCCTTCCTTCCCTTTGCAACAAAGACTGCATTCAACATTTTTGTGGTTTTGGCTTGGAGATTTTCACTATTCCTAAACCATCAATAATTCTATATGACAGCCACTGTGGCCTTTAATTCAATGGCTTAGTTCAGACATCATGATAAACTATAGTTTATTGTGATGTGAACCTAGCCTCTCCCTCGATTCACCAGCAGTTTTGCCACACTTCTCCAATTTAGTTGTAGGAAAGAAATTGGAAGTTTTTGCTTTCAGTTTTGATTAATCACAGCTTAGTGTTACATCCAAACTTCAAACTAGTTAATTTTAACTATGGTTTGTTTTAAACCAGTCTGTTCCTAAATTATGGCTTGAAGTTTTGTTTCAAACAAGTCATTGTTAAAATTAACCAGTGTATTACTGTAGGTAGTTTTGACAGGGCAAACTGGGGTTGATCAGAAATTGTAGCCAAAACTTCCAGACTCCTCTTTTTGGCCATGTCAGGAGTTTGCAAAACCAGGAAGCTATGCTAGTTCCCATCATGATAATCCATGGGTTCTCAAGGCATTCAGATTTGGCCAATATGTACTAGCAGGCATTGATAGCATCCAAGGTGTCAGATGAGCAGGAGGAAGCATGCAAGGCCAGGCTGAAGCTAGGCTCATTCCCATCACAATAAGTCGTGTTCTACTATGATGTCCAACATGGCCAATATGTGGTAGTTGGCATGAAAGCATCAGAGCAATCATTTCCAAGGAACACAGTGAGGTTTCTGATGATAGGCTTTCATTTTTCCTTGTGTGTTGTATAGCACGTCCAAATGCATTCTTCCTGCCAACAGAAAAAGGTTCATTCCCTCCAAATCAACACAAACAAACAACAAGTTTATTAAATTTGTGAGCTCCATGCCTTTACACAAAATGCCATAAAACATTATTAAAAAGATAAACAATAAAATTATAAAAATAAGCTAAAATTCATGCCATGCTGTCCCAGCAAAGGAAACTACCCAAAAACCCCCACCATTCAGGAAAGAAGCTACAGCAACAGGTTAGGAGAGCAATGGGAGGGACCTCACCATTTCATCCAGGAACCATACCCTAGTTTTCATAGCCTTCACCACAAAGACTGCTACCACATGAGAAATCCGTGGATCAGCGTCCACCAGTAAAAACTTTACTTGGTCCTCAGAGTTGACTATTGATTTGGGAATAGTTTGTAACATCGCATCCCTGAAGGCCGAATAGATGGGACAATACAACATGTAATGTGTGAGATCCTCTTTGGTTCTCATATGACAAGGACATATACGCAGCTCTACTGGGATTTTTGCATATCTGCCTGACAGATAGGCCGTAGGAATGGTTTGAAAATGGGCCATGGTGAAAGCTCTCTGAAGGGTGGGATTGGTGATATTCGCCAAGTAATTGGCGCAGGTTTTGACTGTTTTCAGTCGGGGAAACCAGTGGGAGGACCCCGGGTTCTGTATTTTTGTGATGTCTAACAGGGCGTCTCTCTCCAGGATCCATTCCCGAACTTTGTCCGGGCTCCACAGTTTGAGAGTATTAAACTCCGGTAGGGTGTATCTAACCAGGATCTCAGATAGGTTTTGACGCCAAGTGGTGTTCTTTTGAAGAGATACAAAGGCTTGTTTGGCCAATAAGGTGTTTGAAGTGTTTGCAAGGTTGATGTAAAATCGTAGGAATCTTAAGTGGGCCCTGGCAGACACAGAGGGTAATCTATCCTCCACCCTCAAGAAAGCTGCCGGGGTTCCTTGAGGAAGGCCTGGAATCCTCTTGAGATAA
The DNA here is from genome assembly GCF_964252035.2 of Podarcis erhardii. Classification (NCBI taxonomy): domain Eukaryota; kingdom Metazoa; phylum Chordata; class Lepidosauria; order Squamata; family Lacertidae; genus Podarcis; species Podarcis erhardii. The sequence continues at coordinate 50,413,574 of NC_138500.1, forward strand.
TAATTTTGCAAAATTTCAAGCCGTTCCAACAGCCTCTGGTTCCACCCCCAGAGTTCTATCTCATATAACATCTGGGGGATAGCTTTCCCAACAAAAGCTCTTAATGCCGGGATCACCAATTGTCCTCCCTGGGTATGGAAGAAACTAAGCAGGACACCAATTGTTCTTCGTGTTAGGATGGTTACAGCCTTAAAGTGGGCTAGCCAACTAGATGTAGCCTGGAATGTAACACCCAGATATTTTAAAAAAGGGCACTGTTCAATCACATGTTTGTCTAAAGACCATCTAAAAGTGTGGCGAGCTCTAGTGAACACCACAATTTTTGTTTTGTCATAGTTTATCTTTAGTGAGTTATGGGAACAGTAGGCTGCGATCCCCTCCAACATGCTGCATAAGCCTCTTCGGGTGAGTGCCATTAAAGCCATGTCATCGGCATATAACAATATATTCAGACGTTTACCTTCGAGGGCTGGAGCCGATGACTTGTACTTTGCCATGTACTGGACAATGTCGTTTATATAAAAGTTAAAAAGAAATGGGGCTAGCAGGCATCCCTGTTTGACCCCTTTCCCCAATGGCAGTGGGTCCGTAAGAGTTCCCGATGGCCCAGTTCTGATTTTAACTGTAGTATCTGTGTGTAACTCTCTGAGAATTTTTAAAAGTTGTCTATCAATGTCCGTTTCATATAATTTTTTCCATAGTCTATCTCTACAGATTGAGTCAAAGGCAGATGTCAAGTCTACGAAGGCCACAAAGAGTCTGCTCTTATACGCTTTTGAATATTTAGCTACCAGGGTCTGTAGTACCATACCGTGACCTATCGTATTGTGGCCCTTTCTAAATCCTGCCTGTTCCTGGTTGAACAGATTAGTATGGTCCGCCCAGTCTACCAACTTGTTTAATAAGTACCGGGTATAAAGTTTGTATGCGATGTCCAGAAGGCTTACAGGGCGGTAGTTTGCTGGATCTTGAATATCTCCCTTCTTGTAGATGGGGGCTACCACACTTAGTTTCCAGTTTGCTGGAATTTTACATGTGTTGTTTATTTCCATAAAAAGTTTGGCCAAAAAGATGGCCCACCATTGGACATTTGATTTAAATACCTCAGGGGGGATCCAAATCAACACAATTCTCATTGATATCTTCATCTCATCTCCCTCCACCACCCAATATCTCACTTAAAACTTCTTTCCAAGAGCAAGCAAAAGCAGAGGCAGAAGGGAAGTTGGGCTTAAATTTGCAAATAGTTTCCTGAGCATAGTTTGTTTTATTGGCACCTAGGGATTCGTTACAGACCTGGAAGGTCTGGTGTAGATTTTCTTCTGTAGCTGCAAAAACATTTGGGAGGGAGGGTGTGAGAAGCTGTAAGTAAAAGCATTGGGTTTGGATTTGCTGCTTAATACTATAAAAGGGTAGCCAGAAGGAGGCTTAATGGTCTACTGTGTATAACTGACAAAAGGAAATGAACTCTGGGAATATATTTTAAGTCATATCGCAGAGTAGATTGTAACCTGAGTACACAACATTGTAGCATGCGATTTACTTCATTAATTACCCAATTTATGCATTATGTAGACGGGGGGGGGGGGGGTCCAACCATAGTCTTGGTTTGTTGTAACTGGGAATATCAATATTGCCAAACAAGATAGATTTCAAATTAAGCATTTTCCCCAAGGTATAATGAAATACTATGGTTTTTTGAGAGAGCTGGATCAATTGTTCCTATGTGGGTTTTTGTTAGTTTGTTTGGTTTTTAATACACTAGCTGCTGTCCTTCCTATTTCTGGAACTAATTTGTAGAGAACTGTTCACTACTTACTCTTTATTACTTTAGCAAACTCTAGACATAGGTTTGCTTTACTTCTCTCTTTTTTTTTTGGTTCCACTTCTCAGAGAAGTACTAAACAGCATCAGCAGAGATTTCGTACAATCGCTTGTGTGGCTTGAAAGTTCTACCTTTTCACATTCTCTGGGAAAACAATATGTAGGTCCAGGAAAATTGTTTGTTACAGCTCAAAAAGCGTTCTAATTATTAAGAATCAAATGGTGCGATTCATATTCAAAAATGTGTTTAGGACTATTCTGTCTCTTCTATCAGCAGTCTTTGCAGTCATTCCCAGCAGCATTAGCTCCTAGATAATGGGAGTTAGGATTTAATGTCTTGACATTCTACAGAAATAGATAATCCTGGTTTACATGAGGCAGCCTGGTGTAAGGATTGCCGGGAGGAGATAATGGCTAGAAATATAACTATTGCTGGAATCATATTTTTCTCCGCTTGCCATGGTCAGTTGAAACACAAAGCAGTCTGTTTATCATTTGTCTTCATTGAATGAATTAGAAATGTTTAAACAATACAGAGTATAATTTAATGTTGTTTTGTTTATGGTTCTCATTTATTTTTTATTTCACTTTTTTTTTTCAAGAAGGCTTGCAAAGTTCCAGTTCCTATTAGATTTATTGCATACTAGGATATGGAGTTTAAACACTTCTGCTTAGAAATATTCATATATCCTGTTCACGAATGCATCAGTTTCTTTTGTGTGTCCACAAACAGCAGCTTATGCTAGTTTATGTTACAGTTTTGTTGCTGTTTTTCCTTTTCTGTTTGATGAACAGACATTGATGAATGTTCAGATGGCTTTGTTCAGTGCGACAGCCGGGCCACCTGTATTAACCTCCCTGGATGGTACCACTGTGAGTGCAGGGATGGCTACCATGATAATGGCATGTTTTCACCAAGTGGAGAGTCATGTGAAGGTCAGTAAAGGGGTAGCATAATTTATGTGCTTTTGCTATGCATTTGTGTTTGAGTCATGCTTGGTGTGACTGACTTTAGCCTGGTTTGCACGACACTCTAAGCCAGACTTGGCTTCGCTCAGTGTGGTGTAGCAGCAAAAAGGACTAAGGTGGCTGCAAAATCCTCTCTAAGAGCTCATACTCTTGCATGGCCTTGCATGTTGTGCAAACCAGGCCCCAGACTGAATTCATTGTGCTTGGCCCATCTTCAAATGTAAGCTTCAAGGTACTTTCTGACCCAGGGAACCTAAATTCTTTGATGACCTAAACAGACAAAGAGAAATATTTTTTAAAATAATATTAATCTGCAATTAATCAACTGGTACATAGATAGATAGATAGATAGATAGATAGATAGATAGATAGATGATAGATTTCTCCAGAAAACTCAGTATTTCTGTGACAGGATTTTTCCAGCAGTGTGAAATACTCAGAGCAGACCCACTGAAATTAATTATCATGACAAAGTTAGGTCTGTAAACATCAAGGGTTCTAATCTAATTAGAACTTAGTTGAATACCACCCTATATCACTTCCAGAAACCTATCACACCCAGACCAGAAGAGCAGCCTGATCCATAACCAAGTAAAAAAGGGATTCATTTTCTCATAGATTTCTTGATTTGCTTCTCCTTCACAACTCAAAGAAACAGGGTCCCAGCACTCAGTGGTGCATATTCATGTCAAAAAAGGCACTGCACACTATAGCTTGGCTACAAAGCTAAATCCATGGAAGGAAGTTCATGGAAAGAAAGAAGCGTACAAGGTGCCATCCAACTGACTTACTCCAGATTTGTGTAGGGTTTACTCTTTAGCTTTTTCTTCTCCTAAAGATGTTTCACAAGGCAGCGGGTATGGATTTTTCCTCGAGGTTTACTCCCCAAGCCTTTCCTCACAGATGAGTATGGCAGCAAGGCAGTGGAGGTTTCCTTCTCCTAGAGTTTTCCTTCTTCTAGATGTGGCAGTGGGATGTTGTGTAAGAGAATACAAAAATAAGCATGTCACTGGTAACTTCTGTTGCTCAATAGATTGCGCAGCTTTAAAACTCACTGTCCACTAAGCTCAAGAGAATGTTGGATACAACTCTTAGTTCTATCTAGTGCTAAACCAGAAACGCTAGCCTGTTCCTATCAGCCATTCAGAAACTATGGAACTGGGCAGAAATTCAACAGTTTCCTCAGGTGTGGGAGATAGGAGGAATTCTAAAAATGGTGCAGAATGGTGGGCTCAGGCTTATTAGAATAATTGGCAGAGGTATTGTTGTATTGTTTTCTTCTTTTTAAAAACAGCTTATTGTTTCCATCAGTGCTGAAGCTGCAAATGACACTCAGCGAGCTGCCATGTTCTATTACAGTGCCTCATTGGGAACGACATATTATGATGGACTGTAGTCCCATTCCAGGCTAGAACTGGGGAAAGAAAGATGGTGGCTCCCAATGACTTGCCCCATCTCGGCTGCTGTCTCCAGATAGCTACAGTATGCAGAACTGTATGCTCAAATACAGTCTGAAGGCATGAAATGCGTGACCAGGCTCAGATTATGTAGAAAGAATCCCTGATTAAAAAATCTGGGAACTGATGAAGTAAGCCAGGCATAGATAGGCAAACTCGGCCCTTCAGATATTTTGGGACTACAACTCCCATCATCCCTAACTAACAGGACCAGTGGTCAGGGATGATGGGAGTTGTAGTCCCAAAAACATCTGGAGGGCCGAGTTTACCTATGCCTGAAGGAAACTGTGCAGGCTATTTTGTGCACATGGGCCCTATTAAAATGTAATGCCTCCATTGGAAGGTGCACTGTTCATTCTACTGTCTATGTTCATTTAGGGTTGATCTGAAGAATTGTACCTCTAAAAGGCAAGGAAGGCATTAACTTGTGTTCTCTGTTTAACCATAATGATGAAGGTATGGTTCACCTCTTCCACTGCTGACTTCTCAGTCTGAGACAGAAAGAGAGAAGTAGATTGCAGATGCAATGCTAGCCATATAATCACTCCCAAATTTTACTGGTTTCTGAGTAAAAACCATCTGGTTTTATGTACTTCCTCTTTTGCTGTAAATAATAAATATACATTTTAAGGAAACCTCTTATCGCACAGTGAACCTACTGCCACCCGTGGGGTAATATTATGCTGCTTTTGCAGCTTGTAGAAACTACTGCATTTAGCAAAAAGCAATTTGAGCAACAGTATTTCAAGCTTAGAAACACAGCGATCGTTGGATGCTGTGGCAAATGGCATTACATGGAACAGCAGGTTAGTGGGCATGCAGTTATTTTAAGCTGCTGCTCTTCTAAAACAAAACATCCAGTCGTATTTATTTATAAGCTTAGGTTGAAATGTATTTGAGGAAGACAACACAGCATGCTCAGATATGGTCTGTTAAAACCAAATTGTTGCGGGAGGGGGGATATTATTTTCTCTAAACCTAAATTTCAAAAATTCTCTTAACTTTTTTTTTTTTATCATTGATGGTCCAGATTCTGTACATAATCATACAGAAGGAAGATTAATCTTTGAAGGTCTACCAGTGGATTTTTCTTTCTCTTCTCGGAGATTCTTTTTTCCTTCAAAGTCAGAATGAAGCAATGTCTGTTATGTATCTTCTTCTGGTGAAGTTTAATTTTCAGGCAGAAGGGATAAGCAGGGCTATCACACATATCCAGATTCAAGACGTTGGATTGTTTGCATCATGGGATAGCTATGGGGAAAAACCTGAAAGCAACCAGCTTTACTTTCAAGCAACGATTGGAAAGCTAGGACTGGGGTGCAAAATATTGTCCCCATATTATATAAAAATAACACAGAGAAACAAATTGGCTGGCACATATTATGCACATATAGTCTGTTAATACAGAGGAAAAAATAAGGCTAAATGTTCTACATAGCATGGCAGTACATAATGAAACACAGCACAATTCTGTGAGGTAGAAGCTGCAATGCATTTATATAATGTATCATTTTAAAATGACATGGGAGTGATAATAGTGACATACCACCTGGTGCCTGGAATTAACGATAACTCCAAGCTCCAACTCCCACTCTCTCTCTTCCTTTTGCTGTGTGCAGCAATAATTGACACTCTGTTTGGTCCCTCCATTCTCAGTATTTTATGGGGCTTGGTGTTCCTGTTACAGCTGTAAACAAAATGTCAACCGCATAACTCACTCTTTATGGTGGTTTGCTACCAGTCCAAAATCAAACCGTAGAGCAAGATTTTTGCAGGGATGGATGATTTGTGGTGCAACACTTTTGCAGATAACGGCTGAAAGTTTGATGCTGCTAAATAATGCAGATGTGTATTTCATTTGTGCCGGCTTCATGTCTATTTCCTTGCTTTTTTTGGTTGTTGCCGATTTTCATAATATTTATTTCCAGAATGCCGTAGGCACATGGCAACCCAGTCTGCCTGCACAACAAAAACAAAAACCAAATATTACGCAGCAGCTTGCAAAATATTAAAGTTAAACAATTAAAATTTAAAATAATACTAATACATATTAAAAGATAATATTTAGGAAATGTAGCACATGCTCCATGCCTGCAACCCAAAGGCTTTCCTGAATGCTAGTTTAAGGAAATTTTAAGGTTGCTTACCAATCTTCTCTTTTAGACAAAATTGCAAGCAATGAATGCAACCAGGGAGATCCCAAGATCTTGCTGATTTCAGGATGTAGGCAGTGTTAGCCTTACTCAGAGTAGACCCACTGACATTAATGAATATGAGTAACTTAGGACAGTTGATTTCAATGGGTTTACTTTGAATAAAACTTAATTGGACACAACTCACTTTCTGTAACTTTGTGAACTCGAAGTCGGACCATCTCTAGAGAGCAAATGACAGCATGTGTGAGAGAATATATAAGCACATTAATTTGTAAATACATGGATATCCTGCTACTAGTTTAGCCAGGCCTGTGCAGAGCTTATATGAGGCCTGGTGTGTGAGTCTTGTCTATGAGATGTGCCACTGCCTCATTTGAACTGGTGACACAGGTCTGGATTTTACTATCAAAGCCTTGTAAGTGCATACATTTTGCACATGGCCATTCCACCCATTAGGTCCCCAGTTGGCTGGGAGGCACGGGGTATTCTTGGCATGACAGCATTAATCTGGCAGGCCTCTGGTGGAGGCCCCCAGCCAGCTTAGCCTTCTGAGGCCTGGGGCAAGTATACTCAGCTGCTTCCTCACAAGGGTCTGATTTTAGCTCTAAAGGATTCAGCATATTTATTACCCATAGTCCATATTTGTTATATCATCTTTAAAATCTGTTTTGTATGTTTTGGCTTAATATGTTTAGTTGTGAGATCTTGGCTTGCTTGTTTTTTTTAAAAAAAACTAAAACAAAATCTACTTAAATAAACTTGATATACAGTTTAATCAGCAAAGTTCTCTCTTTATTGCTCTGCCACCCTGAAAATGCCACTTTTTACAGCTGTAATTAAAAGACCTGATGCTGTAGTAGAGAGTCTGAGATGTCCTCAGGCTTCCACTAAGAACAGACACTAGCTTGTCCCTAAAGTTGAGACTCAACAAGGCAGGAGTTGATGGAAAAGTTAGATGAAGTAATCTTAAAATATAACAAGGAAGAACTTGTGCTGATCACATCTAACAATGTCCTTGAAGTCCATCTTGTTCTTGCTTAAATAGTCCATAGCCCATAAAAGCAGAACCAGTGTACCTGAAGTGCATCTGAGGATGGTTCCAAGTTGCAAGCCACCCTGGAGCCAATGCTGGCAAAGCTGGCATCCATATCGGGTTGTTGCATGATGAAAATGAGGCTAGCTGACAGGCACAGCAGCACCCATTCTCTTCTCACATGCCTTACTCACCCAGCTTGAGCAAGGTGTATATCAGGATTGGGGAACCTTTGACCCTTCAGATGGTCGCTGACTATTGGCCATGCAGCCTGGGGCTGATTGGAAATGTAGCCAAGGGCCAAGGTTCTCCATCCCTGGTGAATGTTGTGATGCAGTGAAGGTATGCCAGCTGTAGATTGCACCAGCAAGGCAGAGAGAGCTCAGTCTGGGTCTACAAGCCACATGCAAACTTAAGGCTTATCTGAGTATTTGGCAGTTCTGCTTTTTCCAGTGCCACATGGGTCCTCAATTCTGCAATGTAGGTTGGGGCTGCCTCCAAGAACTCTCAACAGTTCTTCTCGTATGGGTCCAACAGCCCCACATATTGGGCTAGCAATCAAGTAGCCCTTTGGCCTGGCCCAGTCAACTTCAAGGCACCCATGAACCTCAGCAGGTTGGAATCCAAGGGTACAATAGATTGAATAAGAATACTGCCCCAGTACTTAAAGCTAACATCTGGAAGTTCATAAAAGAATTTCCTTGCTTAATATACAGTAAGTAAGGCTCTGCAAAGTCATTTCACTTGAACTTCCACTCACGTAATTAATGGTGTGTTAATTGTAATACGAAGAATTTAGACTTGAATGCATATTACTATGGAGCTGAGGCTTAATGGCCGAGGATAATTTCTATCAACTATATAGTTTTTGTTAGTGTCTTTAGTTTAAAATCAGTTCATGGCTGTTTCTTTGCAGACATTGATGAATGTGCGACAGGAAGGCACAGTTGTGCCAATGACACCATTTGCTTTAACTTGGATGGTGGCTATGACTGCCGGTGTCCCCATGGGAAGAACTGCACAGGTGACTGTGTCCACGAAGGCAAAATTAAACACAATGGGCAGATTTGGGTTTTGGAGAACGATAGGTGCTCTGTCTGCTCCTGCCAGGTAAGTCTGATCAGCATTAGCAGGGGGTTCTTTGAGGGGTGGGAGAAGGTGAAAAAGCAAAGGAGGAAACTGAAGATAGAATAGTTTGTTCACTCCTCCCCTCCAAGGGATGAAGGTGGTATGCTTAAGTCACCACTGCCAATTTACTGAGGCAGAAAAATAATCAATTTCGCCCAAATTTCCTGTTTCCAACAGATGGCAAGGTGGGAGGAGCTGTCGGCAAAACTCACGTGCCACAATTTGCACCAGTAGTAACTCTTTCTGCTAGAGCAAGGTCACAGCTGGATCCAACCCACTATATTCAAAGAACATAGCCCATCCTTATTTGAACCATTATATTGTCAATTGTGCACAATATTACAATTTTTTAATCCTTTCTTTCATTTTAAATTAGCTTTGAGAATTGAAGAAGAGCCCTGCAGACTTACACAAAAGGCCTCTCTAATTGCATGCAACAGCACACTCCTCACTTGTGACTGTTGCTCTGGGGCAGTGGAGGTAGAACTTAGCCTTACCTTCAGTGAATTAGTCTAATCCTGTTTTAAACCAAATCTCGTGGAAATGCTTTCCATAGTTTAACTATGCACTGTGTGAAGAACCATTTCCTCCTTTTGACTTCCCTGAATCTCCCATTCTTAAACTAGTCCTGTATCTTCGCAAACTGTTAGTTATTCATTTCCCTCACCATAGTTATGCAAGCTGATTCTAATTTTTACTGCATGCTGCTCTGTCTTGCAACGGTAGAGTGGATACGTAATGTGTCGGCGAATGGTATGTGATTGTGAGAACCCCACAGTTGACTTATTCTGCTGCCCTGAATGTGACCCAAGGCTCAGCAGCCAGTGTCTACATCAAAGCGGTGAGATCTTATACAACAGTGGAGACACCTGGGTTCAAAATTGTCAACAATGCCGCTGTTTGGTAAGTCCTCCTCCTACAATAGACAATTAAATCAAAACCATTTGCAATCATTATGAGTTAGGTAAAGGTAAAGGTACCCCTGCCCATACGGGCCAGTCTTGACAGACTCTAGGGTTGTGTGCTCACTCTAGAGGCCGGGAGCTACATCTGCCTTAATTGTTCTTTTATTGTGCATGTTTGTTTCAATCAGTTTTCAAAAAAGGAAATTAAATTTTTCTATTGCTCAATTGATCAGAGACTGAAAATTTCAGACTGTAGATAGAATCATGGAATTCTAGAGTTGGAAGGGACACCAAGGGTCATCTAGACCAACCCCCTGCAATGCAGGAATATCAGCCAAAGCATCCATAGCAGATGGCCACCCAGCCTCTGCTTAAGAAACTTCAAGGAAGGAAGAGACCATAACCTTTCAAGGGAGACCATTCCACTGTCAAACAGCTCTTACTGTCAGAAAGTTTTCCCCCATGATGTTTAGTTGGGATCTCCTTTTTTTGTAACTTGAAGATACATCTAATCACAACATGAAAATCTATTGTTCATATTTGACTGTAAAAAAATGGTTGAAAGAGCAGCTTGAAATAATTGAAACCCAAGGAGTACACTGCAAATATTTATTGAAAGTGAGTCCTTATCACGGAAAGAAGTTTTCCCCCAGCACAGGGTGCAATTCAAAACATGCTTGACACCTTTTGAGATCCGTGGAACTACATGAACAATTCACTGTTTAACTCTGTTGAAATCAATGTGACTTTAGCATGCCCAGTTTTCTCAGAGCTAGATCCTTTATCATTCAGTTTCCATTGCTTGCCTTTAGTAATGGCAAACAAATCCACATCACAAACCTCTGCCATTTTTTGTTAGAAGTCCCACTGTGTTCAATGGGGCTTCTGGCAGGTTAGTGGGAAAATGCACCCCCAGCAGCACTCAACATGGCCCTCAGCCTGAACAAGCTTCCCTGTCCCTTTTTATGATGGTATAATAGTGTATTAACATAATATGGATGATGATGATATAACAATGTAGAATTAATGCTCCTTTGTCCATTTTTTTTGTAAAACAACAGCAGGGTGAAGTGGACTGTTGGCCCTTGCCTTGTCCAGATATGGAGTGTGAATTCAGCACCCTCCCTGAGAATGAATGTTGCCCTCACTGCGTCACTGACCCCTGTCAAGCAGATACCATTAGGAACGATATCACCAAGACTTGTCTGGATGAAACTAATGTGGTTCGCTTCACCGGGTCCTCTTGGATCAAGCACGGCACAGAATGCACCCTCTGCCAGTGCAAGGTACTGAAGAGCTAAATCGAGCTGTACAAGGGTCTTTTCTAGTTGGCCTTACGGTTTATAAATATTGATGCATCTCATCTAGTCACTGGGATGTCTCTTTCCACACTTGCAACATAAATCATTCAGTGTTGTTGACATCATTCTTTTCTGCCAGGGGGACAGGAGCATTCAAGAATCTGGATAATGGTTTATATGTACCAGCAAGGCAAAATTCTCAAAGTCCACGCACTGTCTGACCTTGAAGCTATCTAGCCCTCTATACATCTACATATGGTATACTTTTTATGGAAATATATTGGCTCAGCTGTGATTGCTGATCTTGCTGTTATCAGTTTTTTGGGGGGCATTTTGAAGATATTTAAGCTATCAAACAATTTCTCATATAGGCTATAACCTTCTACACCTCCCCTCCCCCCAAAAGTATTTTATGTCAAGAGAAGAAAATTACCCAAGACAATCTTGAAGCTTTGCGGTGATCAAACAGTTTTTCATGTTCTGTCGTGGCAATAATGGAAATACAGCCATTGCTTCCTTGTTTTTATAAAGCGAAGGGAACAGAATCCACATGATAATTTGGGTCTTTAGTATTCCTCAGGGTCAACAAGAAACACTTATCTGAAGAAGAAGGGCGCACAGTGATATGCTGACATGACTCTTGCAGCCTCTAAAAATAGTTAAGAAAAAGGGACTGGAATAAACTGTTCTCATTTATACAAGTGATGTAAAGTGCATTTCCTACTTTTCTCACTGAACCCAAACAAGGACTCTACCTGCTACACCCCACCCCACCTTTAGGGCTCTTCAGTTTAGAGAAAAGGTGAATAAGGTTCTTCATGGTGCAGACAAAGTGGATAGAGAAAAGTTTTTTCTCCATCTCTCATAACACTAAAACTCTGGGACTTCCAATGAAGCTGAAGATGTGAAGATGTAGGGTAGACAAAATTGCACAACATGTAGTTCAAATATGGAAGATGCTCCCATAGGAGGTTGTGGTGTTTACCACCTTGGATAGCTTAAAAAAGAAGATTATGAATGATAAGGCTACTAGCCCTCATGGCTATGTTGTGCCTTCACGGTTGGAGGGAGGATGCCTTGGAATACCATTTGCTGGGAATCACAAATGAGGAAAAGGTTGCAGTCAAGTCCTGCTTGCAGGTTTCCCATAGGCATCTGGTTGTCCACTATGAAAGCAGCATGATAGAGTAGATGGGTCATTGCCTCATCCAGCAGGGTCTTCCTATGTTCTTAACATACCAATAAACTGAGCAGAAATAGCTAAATTGGACATTTACCACCTCCTCTTCCCAACATCCACAGTCTTATTATGTCATCCATATGATCCATGCCTGCGCAGCTTTACTTGAAAGTAGCTCACGTGCATTCAGTGCGGTTGGCTCCAAGTAATGGGTTACAGGATCACAACCTAACAGTGTAATTCTTTACACACTTATTTTGAAGTAACTCCTACTGGCTTCAATGGAGCTAATTTCCAAGTAACTGTCTATAGGATTGCAGCTTAGTGGATGAAAAGAAAACTCAGCTGTAATTTTAGGACAGTGCACAACTCCCTGATCCACCGTTGGGGGGGGGGTGCTCATCTGTGGCCCCCATGTTGTGACCCAGGGACCACCCATCCCATATCTGTTCCCAAATTTAGGGGTGGACTAATTGTTTTTTTGTTTGCCCTATGGATTTATCAGCATACATCCAGATTTTATTTTTCCTTGTAACCACATACACAGGGGAATGGCTGGGGAAGAATATGTGAAATGAAAGAGCAGCTGGTTTTTTTTTTTATGTTGATGCACTGGAAATCATAATATACCACTTTATCCTTGAAACAGAATCTGTGCTTTATTTCTTGCCTAACATATGGTATAAGCATTTTGGCACCTGAATTTTTAAACAATCCAAAAAGGTCATTCAAATTAGACTAATAGTACGGTATACTGTGTATACAGTAAAAAATGAAACATTAATGCTCTGTACATTAATAGAGTGCATCTCACAGAAGGTCAGAGCTACAGGATAAGCCTCTGTAGCCAAGCTACAACAAAATAGGTTTACATAAAATCATTTAAGAATCCAGAAAAGCCCAGCATCGGCTGAAGCAGCTTTAAGCACAAAACCATTTTAAAACTCCAAGTGGAAAAAGTGAGCAGCAGGATTGCTGTCATGGTTTTCTAGGACCCCGTCATACAGCAAGTCAAGAAAATAAAATAATAAATTGCCCAAATGCAATTCTAAGCAAACTTGTACCCTGAACGCACCCGATCTCGTCTGATTTCGGAAGCTAAGCAGGGTCAGGCCTGGTTAGTACTTGTATGGGAGACCACCTGGGTATACCAGGTACCGTAGGCTAAACTTTTTTATAAAGGCAGTAACTATGTGATGTTCTTAACATGGGACTGCCACCAGAACTGGCAACCTCATGTCAACATCTTTCTTCCTGTAATGTCTAAGCACACCTCAGTGTTCTGGCATCATGGAGTCTGTCTTTCCACACATTCACCACCAGCAGCCAATGATAAGAAAGCAGAGAAATTCATAACTTGAAAATGTCACTATACAGGGATGGGTAGATCTGCTGCAAAAATGGTGAAGCTTAAACTTCAGGGTCCCTAATCCTGGAGAGGCTCCAGAAGTGACTTAAGTCCACACTGCTTAAAACTTTTGGGTTTAGTAGACCCAGTTTGAGTCACAAGACTCAAATTGATTACTTCTTTGTTGTATATATTTCAACAACCCCAAAGTCTGAGAGTCAGTAGCACAGATGATGTAAAGGTGTGGTGAATTGTCGCGGAACAACCCCATTGAGTAACAGTGGTTAGCCAGACCTTGTTGCTGGTTGCAAAAAGGCCCCCATAACTGTTCAAGCTTCAGGGCCACAAAAATGTAGGTCCACCACTGTACACAGCTAAATGTGTCAAAATATTACAGAGAGACAATTTGTTTCTCTCTTCACTTGCATCCCAATATGAAGATAAACATGTAGTTCCCACAAAACTTCTACTGAAAGCAAGTAAATATAGTCAGAATTGACATGTAATTGCATTTAGTCCTTTCAAGTGTGTGACTTTATCAAAATGTGTTTGCTTTTGTTTTGGTATTGTTTTCCTGAACGATCACCTACTTTAAACCTTCTGTACTGTAAGAGAACCAGACTGGGAAAGGGAAGGAGAAACAATTTTATCCTCCCTTTCTTGAATAGTTTAAGTTTATTCAATCACGTCTTTCCCTCTGTTCATGGGAAATGTGTGTTGGATGAAGAAACAAAATAAAAAAATTCCTTCAAGTAGCACCTTAAAGACCAACTAAGTTAGTTCTTGGTATGAGCTTTCGTGTGCATGCACACTTCTTCAGATACACAGATCAACAGAGCCAGACTGATACCCAGAGAGAACTTGCTGCAAGACAGACCCCAAAAAGAAAATAATAGAACACCTCTAGTCATCACATACAGCTCCCAAGTTAAAACAGTACAACGCATCATCAGAGATCTACAACCTCTCCTGGACAATGACAGTTCTCTTTCTCAAGCTCTGGGAGGAAGACCTTTCATTGCCTACAGACAGCCACCCACTCTTAAACAACTCCTAACCCACAATAATACTACAACCAGACTTAACACGGACACTGGGACCAGAGCCTGCAATAAACCCAGATGCCAACTTTGCTGCCACATACACCCGGACAACACCATTACTGGCCCCAACAATATCACACATACCATCTCAGGACTATTTAATTGCTCATCGTCTAACATTGTGTATGCCATCAAATGCCAACAGTGTCCTTCAGCTCTCTATATTGGACAAACAGGCCAAACCTTACGCCAAAGAATAAAGGGACATAAATCTGACATCAGGAATCACAAGACAGAGAAACCAGTAGGAGAACACTTCAATCTCCCAGGACATTCTATACAAGATCTCAAAGTAGCTGTTCTATTACAAAAGGAATTTCAGAAATAGACTGGAAAGAGAAGCTGCTGAATTGCAACTTATTACCAAGCTTAAAACCATGGAGAGACCTGGTCTGAACAAAGACATTGGATTCTTATCTCATTATACATGACAAAGCCATTTTTCACCTTCTCACCCCTTGCTTTTTCCTGTAAGACCTATTGCAGTCGTTAAGAGTCGTCATCAGGCTCATCACAGCTATCTGCCAATCACCCAATCCCACCACCCTTCTGAGTAATACCCCTCCCCACCTTCTCACTATATAGAAGGGTCTGGTGACTTCTGTTTCAGTGTATCTGAAGAAGTGTGCATGCACACGAAAGCTCATACCAAGAACTAACTTAGTTGGTCTTTAAGGTGCTACTGGAAGAAATTTTTTAAATTTTGTTTTGACTATGGCAGACGAACACGGCTACCTATCTGTAACTGGATGAAGAAATGTAAGTTAAGTTTGAGTTTTGGGGTCCAAAGGCTTCACAAATCCATGTTTACAAATTTATCTATTTAGTGCCTTAATGTTCTGCCTTTCTTCCATCATGAAACTCAAGGTTGCATACAATAGATGGGCCATCCAGATGCTGCCTTGTCCCATATCTGCTTAGGTGCAGCAAGGTGGAGGCATTGTGGACCTAGGCTTTATAATCAGGAGAAATCAGGCCCCATCCACAAGCCATTTAAACCAAGCTACATGGGGGAAAGCTTATTTAGTGCTGCTTGCTAGAACATACAGTCCAATTTAAACCAAAGCAAACGGATTTCAGCTAATTTACAATCTTAATACCTCTATTTAATTAGCTTCTGGACATGGTTATCCATCTCGTGTGCATCAGTACTTTATAGTTAAAATGAATTGTG
Source organism: Podarcis erhardii (assembly GCF_964252035.2). Taxonomy (NCBI): domain Eukaryota; kingdom Metazoa; phylum Chordata; class Lepidosauria; order Squamata; family Lacertidae; genus Podarcis; species Podarcis erhardii. Next base: position 50,429,152 of record NC_138500.1, read on the forward strand.
GAAACTTGCAAAAGTTATTTCTCCAGTTTCATTCACCTAACAATTCAATTTAATGGAAACACTGCTTTAAGTTAGGCCTGTAAAAAGCTTCTGGATAAGTTACTTCTGGCCAGTGCTGTTTTCCTCCTCTAGAAAAATAGGTGCCGGTACTCACCATGAAGTTGTTACAGAAAGTGCCACACTTTTTAACAACAACGAAAGTTCAACCCTTGAGTATCTCCTAAAAAAACACTGCTTCTGGCTAGTAAAACAGGTGAAAAGGAAGGAAGGCTACTGTAAGCTACAAAAAAAATTGAGTGTTATTTTTTTATGCAGTCCTTTCTTGACATTAGTGGAGAGTGCTGGCTCGTGTGGCAGTTTCCTCCTTGGAACTGCTGAGCATTCATGAAAGCAGCATTTGCCTCGCTCTGCACTGTGCAAATGTGTGGTTGTTGACAGCATGGCTCAGCAGTGGAATCTGCCTCTGCCATGCAAATACACTGGATGATTGCCTGATGGGAAGTCAAATTGCTCTCTTTATGTTGACATTCAGAAGTAAAAAAGCCACTAAGTTAATTTTCACCGGAACATCAGAAAGAATTTAATGCAGAATTACTAGATAGCAAATGCTGGTATTTCATCACATGTCCAAGCAGTCATGTGTAAATGCTTATACTCTGTTTAAACAAAGTTGTTTGCATGAATGTAAATCACTTTCTCTTGTTTTTCTTTGTCTTCTCTAGAATGGGCATGTTTGTTGTTCGGTGGATCCACATTGCCTTCAGGAACTGTGAAGCTAATGACCATGTATCACAGGCAGGCAGTTTCTGTACAGAATTTTTTCCTTCGCAAAAGACTTACAGACCAAAAATTGTATAAAGCCAAAACTGGAGCAAGGCCAGTTTTCTCCCCCAATTAAAGTGCAGAAATGCTATGAATTGAATGAGCTGTCGCTTTCCTCATTCTGGGTGAAATGTGTAAGGCTAGTAATGACTTCAGATGTATAAACCTGTGTTTGGGTGTGAGGTTCAACTTCTGGTCCAGTCTGTGTTTGACATCATTATGTAAGATACTGGACTAGAGGAAAATTGACATGTTGTGCGTATAAAGGTGTCAGAATCCTCAAGAATGTAAAAAGCTTTCTGGAGTTTTGAAAATACACCTCATCCATGGCCACAGATTTATTTATTTTGTAGCCTAATGATATTTGAATCTACATCATCATCATTTTTTATTGCTCACTACAGAATTTGCCAGAAATCTTTTTTAAAAGGAAGATATCTTTTGGAAACACTGAATGTTGAAACAACATATGTACAGCTCTGAGAAACTGATTCAAGTTATTGTAAAAAAATAATAATAATGCACAGGCATGACTACTTAATATTGTCTGATGGGAGAAGTCATCTATATTTCCTCGTTCGACTGCACTTAGTTCTTGATTAAATTTGTTCAGTATAAGCTCGTTCTTGTGCAAAATTTAAATAAATATTTCTCTTACCTTATACTGTTGAGTATCTGTCATTGTTGCGGGCTACAGAATGCATTCTTTCATTGCTTCTCTTCTTTTGCTAACATTGTTGTAAGTAAATTTTTCCATTTGGCAAGTTTTATTTGACATAGTGCATTCTGCCAGGTCTTACCTCTGCAGCCGTTACTTCAGCTGGTTTTAATGGGGCTTTTGCAGTGGAGGTTTGATAGCAGCTGTGTTTGATAGACAAATCAAACTCTGTGGAGGAAACCAGCAGAATCCTATGCATGCTTACTCGAGGTAAGTATCACTGGATTTGCTTGAACTTATTCCAAGGAGGTGTGGATAGAATTGTAGCTTTATGCCAGTCCTCTAAAATCCTTTATACACTCCCCAGTGTACACTTGCTTTTGTGCAGACATGCACAGGATTGTACAGTTTCTGGTACAAAGTGAAGCAGCTGTTAGAGTTCTGTTCTTCTGAATGTAGCTAGAACTTCACAACAATGGATTCTTTGACTGGGATGCAGGAGTGATCATCAGATATAGGTAAAGGTAAAGGGTGTTGAAATATGGTTGGAAAATGTCAGATTAGCAGTTAACTTCAAAATAATAATACTAAAGATCTTAAATGTTTTGTGGAAAATAATGTAACATTCTGCTGAAAACCATGAAACCTATGGAGTTTTTCAGATGATATCTATTGATATACAGATACATGGAAATAAGCACACACACACTTTTAAAGACAATGTCTATAAATAACAGATACTCGAGGGATTTGCTGTTTTATCCACAGATTCTGTCAAGCAGCAATCAGTGTTTTTTCAAGCAGTAATGCAGGCTCCTTGGAAAAGGGGCTGTTTTAATGTAGCATTTTCCTGTTTGCTAATAACTATCAGGGGATCGTGTTTTGCCCTTCAGATGCAATGACAGTTGTCTGCAATGACAGTTGTTTGTGGGAAACACAACCGTCTAATGTGATGGAAGAAAATACTGTTTAGGGATGCTGCTGTGATTTTATTACAGGATGTGTTTAGGTAGCAATGGGAGGTAAAAGAAAAGATGATATTCTGGTTCATGGAAAGAAAAGCTGTTGAAGGATATAGATCCTAATGGAACCAACACTAGGAAGGACCAGGAGCATATCTGTATCTAACACCCAGATCACCTAAATAGGAGTAGAATTGTGCTAAAAGAAGAAGGGCAAAATCTTAGTCAATAAATCCACAGCTTGCATAGATCTCTGGGCCTCAAGATGAGAATATAAATGGCAAATGAGACTGCACTGCAGAAATACTATTCAGGCTATCCATGCTCAAGGCTCTTAAATATTCAACAGAACATGGCTGAGCATTGACTATGTGGACGGAAATCCATATTGTCACTCAGGTGCACAGCTGCATCATGTGAAAACCTACAGAACATGAGATGATAATGTGATTAGATGTCACGGAAGGGAACAGTGCTAGACGTGTCAACGTGTTGGCAAATTGATGAATGCAAGGGCAAAATGGTTCCTTTCTGGTACCATGGGGAAATAACTATGGCTCTGGCATTATGGAAAATGAACTCAATGAAGTATGGAGCTTGTGGCTTGTTCAAGGGGGAAGATTGCAGAAAGAAGCATCCACACTATTAGGGCTTCATGTCACATCAGACGACATTATGTGTGTGAGGGATCATGGCCATTTCTCCTCTGTACAAAGGCTTTCACTGGTCAGATAAGTGGCTGAGCTGAGGCATAAAATTCCCTTCACACGTGACTTTAAGTGTACCACAATCAGTGCTATTTTTGTGGGGAAATGAGTGCCTAAACTTGTCATGAATGCCTCCCTTGTTCTCTTAGAACGGCAATGCCACCTCTCTCCCAAAAAAGCCCAACAACTCTGGGCAGTCTACCCCCATTTTCTGAATTTTGAAAAATAGGGGGTGTCTTATACATGGGGGCATGTTATACACAGAAAAATACATTTGATTCTGCACCAGTCATATTTGAAGATTTAATCTCAGATCTCACTCTCATGGATTTGGTTACTGCCAAATCAAAGCTACCTCGTATCTCTGGGACTGGGGAACACCCTCCTGCTGCTACTTCTACAGTGAATGTGCCATGCTAAGAATTAAGTGTATGTTCATCTGACATGATTGCCTTATCCTGTGCTGAGTTAGGTCTGTCACTGAAATCAATGGACTTGGACATGTAAATCTGTGCAGGAATGGGATGCATACGTGTAATGAGACATTAAAATGGGGAAGTGAAAAAAGGGACTTCAAAAACCCTGGTTGTAAAAATGCCATTATTGTTTTTAAGCATATAAATGCCAAAAATCTAGAAGCCCAATGTAAAATTACTGTTAATTAGTACACTTCCCCATTATTAGAATTTTTCTTACTCTATAAAATACAAGTATAAAACCTCCATACTTCTGCAGACAGCGTTCACCATATTCTTCTAGACAACTTTAAAGATTAATTTCAGCAACATAAAATTTTAATTATTTTGTAGCAGAACAATCTATCATATTATACTGTCCATTAACAGTAGCCATGTACAATTACCATGTTCTGAAACATTTCCCCCTCGCTGATATCTTTTTACCATTTGTTCCTACTTTAAGCCATAACTCTTTTGATGTCTTCTCATGCATCAGACTGACTATGTGAAATCATGAATATCATAAAAATTCCATGAGTCCTTCAACTTATCTATCTGGAGTCATTCAAGGTCAAAATAAACTGATCTGCATCAGTGAAGCTAGGATATAGCCCTATAACAGTATAAAACAGTAGGCCAATAACAAAAAGTAAAATAATAGAATTGTACTACAGTGTGATTCATTCAAAAAAATGAATGTAATCACAGCCTACAATACAAACCTCACCTGAGAATTACCCCCATTGAACTCATTATGACTAATTCTAGAGTAGACATTTAGGATTGCAGACAGTCAACGTAAATGGATTCTCTATGCCATTACATCTGCAAAAAGATTGATATTGATATATTGGAAGGACAAAAACATGGCCTCTTTTGATCAATGGATAGATGGCATGACAACTCTTACAACCATGAATAGATTGCTTTCAGAAGAAGATTGTGTATGGGCAAATTTAATAATATTTGGAAAGTATTCACTGAAACCAAAGTGATCCTTGAATCAAAGTATATTTGAGGGAAACAATAAGTTCATCCTTTTTACATGTATGTTACAGCATACAGTTCTGTAATCTTAACTGCTCCCCATTTGATGAATGGCAGTTCAATGTATCAGCTGACTCCATTTGCCATGGCTTCAAGCACAATGGAAAAACATTTCATTGTCACAATCTCTGAGAAGCCCTGTGATGGGGTTCTTCAGTTTTGTTGACATTTTCTATAAGGGCTGAGGAACTTCTTTCAGAAAGATACGTCCAAAAATGAGAAGTCCCATTGTTATGGGCCACTGAAATGAAGGTTAACGTGTGCTTGGGTTGAGCACATGGTTTTTCTATATATGGCAGGAGTGGAGACCTGAGGTTTTCCAAATATTGTTGGGACTACAACTCCCACAATTCTCCATGCAGGAGCTGGAGTCCAGCAACATCTGAAGGACCACAGGAGGCTTCATACTTCTGACATAGTGGATGTGTAGGTCATTTTTTATTTTTACCGTGTAGATCAACATTGTTTATTCTATCTGGCCGCATCTCCCTAAGGCCTTTCCTAGTCCTAAGGCCTTTCCTAGTCATCTTGGAGATGCCAGGAATTGAACTTGGAACTTTTCAGCAAGCAAGACATCTGCTGTTATCACTGAGCCAAGACCCTGGAGCTCTGAGGGCCACACATTTATTCTACGGTCATGGTTTTATTTAGCAATTATAGAATACTTTCCACAGTGAACTCCCAGTTGCATTAACAATGCAATCTTTTTGATACAGTTCTGAGAGTTGGGTGAAGGGCACAGAATGCAAAAGAAAAATTACAAACAAAGTATTTCATGCTAAGATGTGCTGAGTGGTGGTTGTCTCCATTGATCTAATATAAATCAGATTACAGAGTGACAGAGATGTGGTTATGCAGTTGCCTATCTCATATCTGGAAGGGGAAAATCCTCCCAAAAAGTATAATGGCAACAAAGAACAATGGATGGTTTTTGTTGTTGTTAAATACAGCCGTTGCAGGATATGAATTTGTGCCACTGTAATCCTAGCATGTGGTTTCTTGTTTGCAAGAGACAACACACTCTCTTGCTGAGATCTATGGGGATTTGCAAGCATGAAATTAGCCACTGGAAAATGGCTACATTTTCCAATCTCAACATCTCCAATTAGTAAAGAAACTACAATAAGTGAAAGGGGAAGGGATGGAAAGAAGAACAGATGAAATAGCTGCAAGTTGTTTTTGTTTTTTACTCCTGTAGAGAATTTTGAGTATAAACACACACCCCTGAAACACCCCCAGAAGTAATAATCTAGGGACTGCACTCTTCCATGGATGCTAAGTGCAGAATAAGCATATGCTCAGAAAAAATTCAAGGTGTCTTTCACTGATAGCATTTGGCACACTAGCTGAACCCTTCTCTGGATGACACCGGACATATTAGAGTGCTTGACCTTGCTTTTGTCATGCAACCTCCAAGCCATCTGAAGGCAGCTCTGTTCACTATGGTCACCTGCATCAGAAGTCCAGCTTCAGAGGTCAGAGGAGTAGACCTTGGATGCAAAGCTATTTATGTGGTTCCCCACGTAAATGAAGTTTAAAACAGTACCTAATGCAACTACGTTCCATTTGTTGCAATTACATGACGGGCCAGCATATCCAAGGATACTGAGCAAACCACTGAAAGAAGACTGAAATAAGATCTTAGCTGATGCCAAAAACTAGACAACATGGGTACCAGCCAAAGCTAGAGGGCAAGGTGTTCCATAATCGAGGTGCCTCCCCAGGCATTTGCCAAGCAAGAGCAGGACAGGTAAATGGCCCCTAAGCATTTAGGACTTTGTACATCAAAACATCACCTTTCAGTGGGCTTAGTAGGAAATATACAATCAGTGCAGGCTTTTCAAGGTTGAATCACATGAGCCATCAGGACCTTCAGAGCAGTGGCAGCTGTGTTTTTCACCTGCTGCAATCTCTAAACCATTTTCAAGGGAAGTCCCAAATATTTATAAATTCCTTATGCACAGGTAATGATGTACACAGGGAGAAAATATGTACTGCACATACGGGACAGTTACAATCACAGGGTATGGCAAACACAGGCGTTTTATTTCAGCTGAGTTTCTATATATGCATCTCCTGCAAATTAAGATGCATTTCCTGCTGACATGTGTATTATTAAACAAAATTTTCAGGATGTCAGGGCAGGTAGAGCAGCCTGTGTTGTTTCCTTGCCTGCATGGAGGCTTCTCTGCTCTCCTGATTGCAGGCTGTCAGAGAAATCAATATCTCATTTCTCACATCAGCCAGATGGGTAAACCAGGCAAAGCTTTCGAACGAAGCCTTGTGCATTTGGAGGGGGGCGGGGAGAGGGACATGTTTTCCCTGTTTCAAACTCTACACTTTACAAGCAGCTATTGACAGCTTTGAAGTACTTTCTTCCAGGTCTGATCCATCATGGCGGAGCAAGAAGCTTTTCTGCATGTGTGGTAAAAGTGTGTTTCCCAGCGTGACCTGCCAAATGCAATTATAAATTCACTAAGTGGTTCCTACACTTAGATGTGATTCAATAAACTGCAAAGTCTTGCCAGGAATCTGTAGAGATACCCTGAATCACCTCGAAAGGTGTAGCCCACAATTATATTTCCAAACACTATTTCCTAAGATCCCGGCTAGAGTAAGGTTACCAGACGTCCCCGTTTCCCAGGGACACTCCCCGGATTTGCAAATCACTCCCCATACAAAATCAATTGAAGTTGAAAAGTGTCGCCAGATTCACTGAAAAAAAATCTGGTAACCTTAAGCTAGAGGAAACAAAACTCTTCTGTGGCAGCTTATAAGGTATAGCCAGCATGACTCTATTGATCCTTACAGAAATGTGGATTTAGGCTGCAATTCTATAGAACCTTTCCTGAGAGTACTTCCCATTGAATGCCGAGTGGTTTACTTCTGGGTAGACATGTATAAGATTGTATTGTTGTTAGGATAAAAATTAGCCAATGCTATATTTGTGCATTCTGAGAAAAGGAATCTTCACATACAGTGGTACCTCTGGTTACATACGCTTCAGGTTACATACACTTCAGGTTACAGACTCCGCTAACCCAGAAATATTACCTTGGGTTAAAAACTTTGCTTCAGGATGAGAACAGAAATCGTGCAGCGGTGGCGCAGCGGCAGCAGGAGGCCCCATAAGCTAAAGTGGTGCTTCAGGTTAAGAAAAGTTTCAGGTTTAGAACGGACCTCCAGAACAAATTAGGTACTTAACCCGAGGTACCACTGTACATCTTTTTCATATAGCCATTTAAACTACTTACAGAACATTACTTCAAATTACTTGGTAACAGAAATGCAGAGGGCATACAGGGGAGAGCATGCAGGGGAGAGCACGCAGATCTCCTGCAGCCCCCAGGGCCGCCCCCTGACTCCTGATCCCCGGGAGAGCAAAGGAGAAGAGAGTGATGGCTCAAGGTTGGGAAAAAGAAGAAGAAGAAGAAGAAGAAGAAGAGGAGGAGGAGGAGGAGGAGGAGGAGGAGGAGGAGTTTGGATTTGATATCCCGCTTTATCACTACCTTAAGGAGTCTCAAAGCGGCTAACATTCTTCTTTCCCTTCCTCCCCCACAACAAACACTCTGTGAGGTGAGTGGGGCTGAAAGATTTCAAAGAAGTGTGACTAGCCCAAGGTCACCCAGCAGCTGCATGTGGAGGAGCAGAGACCCAAACCTGGTGTGACGTTAACATATGAGAGTGCTGGAGGTGAAATAGTTAAACAGGTTACCCAATCAGAACCCAGGGGGGTGGAGTCAGAGGGACTATAAAACCAGCTCTGGGACGGGTGAAGGGAGGAGCTCGTAGGGAGTTGGGTGGTTGGTTGGAGTGCAAGTGAATTGGGATAGAGTCTTTGGGTAGGTTGAGTTAGTGTAATGAAATAAGCTGAGTCAGGAACAGTTAGGGGCTAGGAAGACAAGTAAATATCTGAGAAGTGCTTTAGTGAGTGAGAGCAGATAGCGGAAGTTATAGGTCTGGATAGGCAGCCCATGATTGTAATTGACCGATACCGTTTATGAAACCACACGCTTGTCAAACTGCAATAAATAAACAGAAGTTTATGTTCCAATTTAACCCTGACTGGACTCAGTATTGTACCAGGTAGGGCCCGGGTGGTGGCAGTGAGAAATAAAGTGGTGGCACAGGGATCTATAGACGGCGAAACGTCCGGGGATCCTGTGTGATTGCCACACCCAGTTCACCAGATTAGGAGACTACCGCTCTGGACCACTACACCACACTGGGAGAGAATGGGGAAGAACAGGCTAGACTCAGGGATACCTCGTGGCTCTCCTTCCATGGGGAGGGCATACCAGGGCTGGAGTTTGGCGGAGTTGCAGAGAACTGAAGGCAAATGGGAGCAGGTGGCGAGGTGCCTTCCTGGCTGACCGATATGAATTGTGCCACCAACAACCCATTGCAAAGGTGCTGGGTAGCTAGCCCCGCTGCCATTTGCCCAGTTGCCACAGTTACACCAGCGCAAAGATGGCTGTCTCTAACTCTGCAGGGGAAGCACAACAATAGAAGTGTGTCTCTGTTTTCCCCTTGCACACAGAGAAGTCCCCAGAAACCAGATGCGTTTTCACACAGCCCAGCACTTATTACCACTCGAGCAATATGGGTGTACTCTGTCAAACACACATAAGCAGCATCAAAGATCCCCTTTTCCATTTCTGGGTGACACTGCCATGGCCAGCACTGAACTAGGGAAGGCCATGCCAACAAAATGGAAGTCCATCCCCAAACGGACTATGTTCGCAATACTAATACTAATACTAATACTAATACTAATACTAATACTAATACTAATACTAATACTAATACTAATACTAATACTAATACTAATACTAATACTAATACTACTACTACTACTACTAATAATAATATAATAATAATAATAATAATAATAATAATAATAATAATAATAATAATTTTTATTATTAAAAACGCAAGCCAGAACACTCATTTCCGGTTTTGAAGTGTTCATAATCCAAAAAGTTCGTTGGCTAGGCTGTTCGTAATCCAAGGTACCACTGTGTAGTTAAGGGTGTGACTGAACATTGTGTGTTATTTCCACAGGGTTAGGAAGAGCTCTAATGTTTTTCTGGATGACCACCATAATTATCAGCTCTGTGTGGTAAAACCTGTGATCTTCAAATTTAAATTAGGGTCATATTCACCTTTCTTCATGGGATTGTATACTGTGTGCACTATTGGATAAGTGACCTTGGGCCCATCGCTATCTTTACACCTCTACAATTCCAGCATTATAAATTCCAAGTAATTTTATTTTTCAGTTGCACTCTCTTTCTTTCTGAGTACTAAGATGGAATCTCTTCACTTCACATCTCCATTTTATTTGCTGATTTAAGCCAGCAAAAGCAATTTGCTCAAATTACATGAGGAATTCTTAGGCATACACAGCTCATCACATTTCTGATTTGTTTGGTTTGGGCATTTGGGATAGAACTGGAAATGTTAGGTGTTACAACACATACGGTTATGTGTTGTAAACTGCATTATTGCCAAAAAGGAGAAAGGGTGGCATTTTTTTGGAGTAGAAAACAGTCTGAAAATGTAGTAAATAAAAGCAAAACACCAGTGTTACTCCTAGTCACAGGTCTGACCGAGCCACAGCAATCCATGCTCTAGTCATGGCTCTCCTTTTTTGCCTAAAAGGTAGAGTATCTTGTTGACAAGTCTACACATTATTAAGTAAAGGAGCTGGTCTTATCAAAGTCAAGCATGGCTTGCTGAAAAAAAATTAAACTCTACTCTTCAAGTGATCACTTTTGTGAGGCAATCTTCTCTCCCTCTGCCCATTCCTCTGAGCCCTTTATACGCAGTTCCATTCTACAAGCTACCATTATGTAAAAGTCCTTCTTCCAAGAACCAAAATGCATGTCTCTTCGGCCTGATTATGGCTTGGAGTGAGGCTGGCTGAAAATGAATTGCGTAAACATTGATTCTGAGACCGTTGGCCTCTCTGAGGACAAGCTGATCTTTTCATTCTTCTCACAAAAGAACAGGTCAGGTGTGCTATTTTAAAACACCCACTTCCAAAAGTGAGATATTTTACCTTTTCCGTTGTCCAACTTTACAGGGTATCTTTGTGGTTGTTGTTGGAGGGGAAACACCTTTCAGCATAACAAATTAGAAGTCATTCATTTGTCACTCCAGATAGCTTGGGTAACCATTAAATGAACAGAAAGTATTCAGTCCAGCGGTGTAGCTAGCTGCTTGGGTACCTGGTGCGGGGGCGTGTCCTGCAGCCGGGGGCGTGGTGATCCGCCCATGGGGGCGGGGCGAGCCTCTCCACCACTTGGAGCCTCTCTGCTGCCTCCCCCTCAGCTGTAGGGTGGCAGAGAGAGAGGTGGAGGGCAGACGCAAGTCCCACACTGCCGTTTAAGGCATTGTGAAACCTGCAGGTGACTAAGCCACCACGTCACTCCTAAAACGTTTTGTGAGCCCAATTTTTTTAAAAAACCTCATTTTGTCACCTCACCCCCCAGTGATGACACCTGGGTTAGACCGCACCCCCTTCCTCCGCCACTGATTCAGCCACCACCCTTGTTTTCCAGCAAATGAGCTAACATAGGGCTGCCATACATCCAGAATTCCCTGGACAAATTTTTGATTCATCTGTCAACAATGGTGTCCTGGCAGAGTTTTCAGGAGCCATTTAAAATGTCCAGGAAAACCCAGGCATATGGCAGCCCATATTGGAAGTGTTGAGATTATATGTTGAGATATATGTCATGTGCTGGTTCCACGTGCTTGTAGTTATTCCCACCACTGAAAATCTAGGCTCTTTGGAGGTAAGAATAGAGCCATGTTAAATAAATATAATAGCTTCATTGTTTTTAGCACCTGTTGAAGCTAGCCTACCCAGAAACTCAACAGGTACTTAAATATGTAATTTTATTCTATAATGAATATTTTATTAAAACTCTTGATTTTATTTACGTTTTGAAATTTAGTTTTGTTTTCAACATCGTATTTTTATTGGTAATTGGAATGTATATTTTAAGTAAATTGCTTGGTGGTTTTTGATGATTAAGTGGTATATAAATCCTGTGAAATGAAACAGGAAGGGTTTAATGCAAAAAGTAGCAATTTCTCCCTCACCCATTCACACTCTCAGTATGTGGGCATACCATTATTTCTCAGCCCCCGCCCCCGCCCCCACCCCCAAATCAGCGGGGCTTAGTGACAGGCTTCAATACTCCTCTCATGTCACACACTGTGTCTCCCAATTTATTATGCACACAGGGTTTGATTGGCACATCTCAGCATCCCACCTGCAAGCAATCAGAGGAACAGTGAAGCTCTTGCCGCCGTTCTGCTGCTGACTCCTATCCCTAGCGGGCTTGTAGTGTCGCTAAAAATAGGATTTACTAGGCTGACATAGAAACAGGCTCTGCACACCTACCAAAAGAAAAAGAAGAACCCGGAACATCCACACAGAATCTTTTTACCCATGTGGCATCTTCCTAGATTTACAGTGGTACCTTGGTTCTCAAACGCCTTGGTACTCAAACGCCAAAAACCTGGAAGTGAGTGTTCCGGTTTGTGAACGTTTTTTGGAACCCAAATTTCTGACACAATTTCTGCTTGAGTGCAGGAAGCTCCTGCAGCCAATTGGAAGCTGTGCCTTGGGTTTTGATCATTTCAGAAGTCAACTGGACCTCTGGAACGGATTAAGTTTGGCACTTTTGTTTTTGCTATTTACTTCACGTTTTTGTTTTTGAGGTTTTTTCAGTTAATTTGTTTTTGTGACTGTGTGGAACCCAGTTCAGCTACTGATTGATTTATTGTGTGACTGTGGAAATGGATAAAAGCACACCATCCAAATAATGACTATCATCAGTGCAGGTAAGAAAAAATAATAATTTATTTTTATCATCTACAATACTGTCTTTACAATACTAGTAAAATTGTTTACAATACTAGTAAAATTCATGTTAAATTTCTGTTTTAGGGGTTGTTTTTTAAAGTCTGGAACAGATTGATCCGTTTGGCATTTGCATTTCAATGGGAAAGTGCACCTTGGTTTTGGAACGCTTTGGCTTTGGAACAGACTTCCGGAACGGATTAAGTTTGAGAAACAAGGTACCATTGTATTTCTGTATTTCTGGCAGCCAGGCTGTACAGGATAGGAACAGGCTGAAGGGAATGTCTGATAGGGCTTGCCCTGGGAATTACCCCAATTTCTTGATAACATAGGGTTTTGAATCACAGGGTTTGCAACAACCAGGTTCTGCCTTCCTTGCAAGGTAAGGACCACTGAACAATCTGTGTGGTTTTATTTAGTCCTTATGTTTACTGTCTCCTCCCCACCCCCTTCACAGTGAGTTCCCAGGATGGTTTTAAACAATATAACATATCACTACAAAAACAGATAAAATGATTACAATGATAAAACAAGTAAAACTGTTCTAAGTGGAACAAAATGGCATACATGAGTATTGCCACAACCACCCATCTAAACATGTGGAAATTCAAACTCGCAATACATTCCATGCCCTTTTAAAATGTGGGTTTTTTGGGGGGGGTGTTATTGTTTTTATTTTGATTATGTATTTTGTGGTTTTACAGGTCAGCATCATCAGCTTTCCCCGTAGTAATTAAGTAGCATTGGGCAGGGCTTCTTATTTATTTATTTATTTATTTAATGTCCTAATTTTAAATGTTTACTAAAGATAAAATGAGAGGGAGAAACAGAATTGTCACAAACATTAGTCAATTCCACAGAGCGGCGATATCTAGAGTGGGACAAATGATGCTTTTTGGGTAAAATGATGGACAAATGGCTTAAGCAGCAGGGCGTGCCATGGCTGATGTTTGCTGGAATGTAATGTAACCCAGATGTTGGGTTGAAATAAACGACAGACGAGTGGTGGGTGTCATATGGGAGGCATCTCCCGAGCATGTCTCGGGGAGTCTCTTTTATTGAATATTACAGCATTGCCACATATGTGCTTGTTGCTGATTGGTCAACACAAGTACAAAGCAAAGGTTGCATATAGGCATCAATCATCAATAGACCAAAGGCTGGGAAAGGGAACACAGAATTGGACAGGCGTGAAAACCTCCTTGTTAAACTATTACTAGTGATTAATATATAGCAAGACTTAAACAATTACTTGGTGATTAATATACAGCATTCATTCCTAGATGTGGTCAACCAAGCACTAAGAACAGGTCAGACTAAGAACAAGTCAGAATGCAATGTTTTCATGAACTCATGGTGAACTGAACATTCTAGGGTGATGTGCAGAAACAAAACTTTCCTTCAAAAGTGAATGGTTGAAATGCTGTGCTATATTAAAAAATAAAATAAAATGACCAGTGTTGTCTAACCAACCAATAAGCTTGATACACATCCTAAAATAAGTTTCACTAAAATGTAAATCTGAAGCGTGGGTGGTACTATGGTGTAAACCACTGAACCTTGGGATCGGAAGGTTGGTGGTTCGAATCCCTGTGACGGGGTGAGCTCCCATTGCTCGGTCCCAGCTCCTGCCAACCTAGCAGTTCGAAAGCACGTCAAAGTGCAAGTTGATAAATAGGTACCGCTGTGGCAGGAAGGTAAACGGTGTTTCCATGTGCTGCTCTGGTTTCGCCAGAAGCAGCTTAGTCATGCTGGCCACATGACCCGGAATCTGTCTGCGGACAAACGTCGCCTCCCTCGGCCAGTAAAGCGAGATGAGCGCAGCAACCCCAGAGTCATCCGCAACTGGACTTAATTGTCAGGGGGGCTTTACCTTTTTACCATGTAAATCTGAAGCGTTGTGGAAAAGACAGAGCTTTCCCAGGCCAAATGAAGACAGCAGCATGGTAAAATCTAGCCACTTTTATGCTGAGGAGAGAGCTGTCATGGCGGGAATCCAGCGCCCAATCAAATGGGATTATTTGTTTTTCAGTTTTAGCACACACGAAGGTTGGTGACACTTAACACATTGCTTTGCTGATGGAATAAACTTAAAAGGTGTAAACTTGAGACACTTTTTTCTTCCTGCTAGATGGGATGAACCCAAGAAAACCATTGTCTGGTGGATTTCTGCAACATTTCAGTGATGTTTCTCAGCTGCCTTGTAGTTGCCTTTGCCAAGGGAGAGAATCGTTGGCAAACATTGTGATAAGAAGATCAATACTTTGTATTCCATTACACTGAGGTCTATCTCTGAGGGCCTTCTGGTGGTTCCCTCACTGCGAGAAGTGAGGTTACAGGGAACTAGGCAGAGGGCCTTCTCGGTAGTGGCGCCTGCCCTGTGAAACACCCTCCTATCAGATGTCAAGGAAATAAACAACTATTTGACTTTTAGAAGACATCTAAAGGCAGCTCTGTTCAGGGAAGATTTTGCAACTGTGCTTTGAAATATTTTGTCAGGAGCCATCCAAGGTGGCTGGAGCAATCCGGTCAGATGAGAGGTATATAAATAATAAAGTTGCTGTTGTTAGCACACATTCTAATAGGGAAACAAAGAAATGGCATAGAGTGCATGCAACACACCCTACAGTATGGAAACGAATGAGATGAATAAATGTGATGTGAAATCAGAGGGGCTCAGTGCTACACTTAGGGGAGAAAGTGGGGTGTAGGTACCAAGGGCATGGCATGTGGCTAGGAGGAGCGATGAGATGCTCCTTGCTCAGACATTTCTTGGCACATGATCTATCATCACATTTGGTCCCCTTGATCAGGGCAGGCTGAAGGTAGTTCAATGTATATGGTGGGTCTTTGAATGATTAGCAAAACTTTCTGACTCCAATGTGGATTTTTCCTAACTCTCAGATGTCCGTTTCAGTCCTGTATTTACATTAACTTAATACTCAACAGATAAATGGGAGT
The DNA here is from genome assembly GCF_964252035.2 of Podarcis erhardii. Taxonomy (NCBI): domain Eukaryota; kingdom Metazoa; phylum Chordata; class Lepidosauria; order Squamata; family Lacertidae; genus Podarcis; species Podarcis erhardii. The sequence continues at coordinate 50,444,646 of NC_138500.1, forward strand.
CATGAATGTTGCGCTCATTATTTTCAAGATGCCCCTTAAATCTTCAAACTGATCAACAGTAGCTACAGAAGATAAACTGTGATGTCATAACCCTGTCAACGAAGAGGGGGCATTTTCAACCTTTTTCTCTCAAAGACTGCAGTTTCCAGCTAACTTTAAGGTAGTTCTTAATTATAACAACTAGAACAATTCTTCTTCTTTCCATGTGTACTGACAGTTGAAGACCCAGTGAAATCCATGACTTAGGAGAAAACTCAAACAGAAACAACAAAAAGGCTGCCCTCCACTTTAATATTTGGGTGTTGAACTGCAGAAATCTTGGTGAGTGAATAAGGAGTGGATTTTTTTGAGTGAAAAAGACTGAGATCAATTTTGGTGCTCCATGTTCCAGGAACACTCTTCTTTGTATGTGATTCCAGTTGGTGGATCTCGAGGTAGTAATAGAAAATAATGCAAATCCTGTAGGATTGAAGTCTGTTCATCCATTTAAATAAGGTTAGCATGGAAATCAACTACCTGCTTCAAAGTAGCTTAGTGCCTTCTTGAAAGTCCATAAAAACTCTATTTATTCACCACTGGAAAGCATGGAGTGCCTTTTTGCAAGCTTAAAATTGCTGCCATAATATATGGTAAATGGAATAGGCAGAGGATTCCTGAGGCACAACTCTAGAGAAAGCACACTGAATTGCTGGAATTCAACAAATACAAAGCAGGATTTCAGCATATACATTGCAGACTTTCAGTTAATAATATCTGGCCATTTGCGGATGAGTTAAGAGTGCTTTGATATGGCCAGCTTTGATTTATGTGAATACCAGATTTTCTGTTCTGCTAAGGGGTACGTTTTTTTTATCTAGTCACAAAGAAATAATGAACAACTTGAAGGGTTATTTGCTCATCGGTTTTTATTTTCTTATCTTGTGATGCCAGAATATAAGATTTTTCTTGATGCTATAATAAACAACCTCTGGAAGGGGTCATATATAAAGCTTTAGAAACGACACCATCGTTTCTCAGAAGTAATTTGGGTTTCAGGATTATTCAGTGACAGAGTGTGATGGGGGTCTTTACATCTGAAGAGAATAAAAGTGAATTTTAATAAACTGCCCAAGGACTGGGTGTAAGAAATGTTTTGAAATCCAGAGTTTTATTTCCCTTGGACCTAATACATTTCAGTAGTAGTCACTGAATAGATAACAGCCCAAGATCACCTGCCATTTTGTCAGGTTGCATCTCTTCTTCCCCCACAAGAGGAAAAGAGTATATGGGGGGGGGGGCTACCTCAAGGCATAGATTCTTCCCAGGTTGAGTCATGTTCCTAGAGCTCTGGGCCTAAGAAACTAAAAGTTGTGTTTAATGCATGCCATGCACTATCACCACTTGGCTTCTAAACATTGAGTGGTTTTAGATGAGTAATAAGTTCCAATAAAAATTGGGTGCCTCCTGTGCTCTTCCATTACAGACCAATCTAAACTTGTCATTTATGCAGTGGTTCCTTGGTTCTCAAATGGCTTAGTTGTCAAACAAATCGGCTCCTGAACACTGCAAACCCAGAAGTGAGTGTTCCAGATTGAGAACGTTTTTTGGAAGCCAAACGTCCGATGCGTCTTCTGCGGCTTCCGCTTGAGTGCAGGAAGCTCCCGCAGCCAATTGGAAGTTGTGCCTTGGTTTTCAAACAGTTTCAGGAATCGAACAGACTCCCGGAATTGATTAAGTTCAAGAACCAAGGTACCACTGTAATGTTAAAAATGCGTTATTAAAATGTGATACCAGAGGGCGCTGTAGAACAGCGAGCCTTTGAGAATGGGAAACTGCATTGAGAGTTACATAATGTTATATTTAATAACGTTTTTACAGATCAGCGTAGATCCAGTCCAAGTGAAGTAAATCCCAACATTATCATGTTTTCTTTCTTTTTTTCTCTAAGCCTTCCCAAATTAGTCTACTTCGCCGCTACAGTTTTAACTCTTACTGGCTTTCTTGCTTTCATGCTGTTTTATTATTGGTTTTATGCTTTGTAGTTTGTTACTGGTGAGTGCTTGGCACTACGTGGGATTTTTTTTAGAAACATCAAACTTAAAATCAGGTGAAGTCAATTCAAAGCCATGTTCTGGTCCACCATCTGGATTCAAAATGGTGCCTGGCATACAAACATCAACAAAGACTGCCACTCCATCTCTGGAACCAAAAATAGTGTACAGTGGTACCTTGGGTTAAGAACTTAATTCATTCTGGAGGTCTGTTCTTAACCTGAAACTGTTCTTAATCTGAAGTACCACTTTAGCTAATGGGGCCTCCCTCTGCCGCCACACTGCTGGTGCGTGATTTCTGTTCTCATCCTGAGGTAAAGTTCTTAACCCGAGGTACTATTTCTGGGTTAGCGGAGTCTGTATCCTGACGTGTCTGTACCCTGAAGCATCTGTAACCTGAGGTACCACTGTAGTAGACTTCTCCACACTTCTTGGGTATACTTGGAATGTAGAGGATCTAAGTGTAAAATAAAATGAATAATATTTTATATTGTGGGACTAAGTGAGTGGTCAAGAAAAGGAGAAATACTTTTAAGTTGTTGTATCAAAACCAGGAAGGTGAGAGTGACCTCATCTGAAGGTCAATTCCACACCATACATTTAAAATACAAGACTCGCCCCCAGTGGCATAGCGTGGGGGGTGCAGGGGGGCCGGCTGCACCGGGCACAACATCTGGGGGGGCGCGTTCGCACTCGCAGCTCTCTGCCCCTACCTGGCTCACTCACTCTCTCTCACTGCTGTGTGAATCCAATCCAAGCCGCCGGGTCGCCACCCACTATGGAGGGGGGGTGCCAGGCGTGCGGGTTAGGGGGCGCAAATTACTTGCCTTGCCCCGGGTGCTGACAACCCACACTATGCCACTGCTCGCCCCACTCAAGAATCCCAAGAACAGTAGTTTCTCCCTCACAGAACCATAATTAGCAGACTAGTTTCCAGGATTCTTTGGGGAGAGCCATGTGCTTTAAATGTGTGTTGAATGTGCTCTCAATGTGTGGTGTGGATCTGGCTGAAGCGTCATGGCTGTGTGAAAGGAGGTTTTGCCACCACCAACTTGATTTCCTGCTTAACATTCCCTGGCAGGTTACGTCTTTATATAGTCAGTCAACCTATACCAACATACCCCTAAATGTGATGTATGTGTGCTGTTGCTAAAGTAAGCTACCCTTCAAGATATTCTCTTGCTCTCTGATTTAAAAGGAATATTCTTTCCATGGTTGTTGGTACTTGCTGCATTGTGTGTGTGTGTGTGTGTGTGTGTGTGTGTGTGTGTGTGTGTGTGTGTTATGGTGACCCCCCTCCTGTTTATCTTCTAAGCTACCCAGGGAAATTCTGTTATAGGGCAGCATGTAAATTGCATAAACAAACGGAATAATGACAGAATAAATCAATAGTGAGCTGGTGCAGCCAGGATTAGAGACAAGCACAGAAGGATGTTCAGTGCTTGCAGCCTCATAACCAGCCTTGTTGGTTTTTACTTCCAGCCATCTCTCTCATGTACTACTCACCTGGAGGGCAGACATGAACATAAAGACGAGTGGGGCTGTACCACAGGCCTTGCCCCTGTCCCTACCCTCACATCAATTGCTGGCCTTGGGTCCTTCGATTTACAATGAGATTTGCAAGCAGACTTCTAATGTGAGGGGAGCCCTCTATTTTCATTTTTAGCCAGATACGTAATTTTTAGCCAGATGCACAGGTGGCGCTGTGGGTTAAACCACAGAGCCTAGGACTTGCCGATCAGAAGGCCGGCGGTTCGAATCCCTGTGACGGGGTGAGCTCCCGTTGCTCGGTCGCAGTTCCTGCCAACCTAGCAGTTCAAAAGCACGTCAAAGTGCAAGTAGATAAATAGGTACTGCTCCAGCGGGAAGGTAAACGGTGTTTCCGTACACTGCTCTGGTTTGCCAGAAGCAGCTTAGTCATGCTGGCCACATGACCCAGAAGCTGTCTGCGGACAAATGCCGGCTCCCTCAGCCAGTAAAGCGAGATGAGCGCCACAACCCCAGAGTCGGTCACGACTGGACCTAATGGTCAGGGGTCCCTTTACCTTTACATAATAAAACTCTGCCAATCAATTACAAAAGAATCTTTGTGCTTTAAACCCAGTGGCAATTTTGTTTCATTATTTAATTTTCCCACAGGTGCTCTTTGCCACACTTTGTGGTACCCAATTTGTCAGAGACACACCCACTAAGTTCAGCGGCAGACTTTGCCTCTCAAATTTCAGCGGCATGCCATGTGTCATGATCCGGGGCATGATTGGCAAGGGGCATGGGCAGGAACGCTGGGGCCAGGGTACAGGCAGTGGCACTGGGAGCAGAGGCAGCCTGAGTAGCCGATGCAAGATCCAACATGGGAAAGGGGTGGGGTAGAAGAGGCAGTCCAACTGGCAGGTTCACAGTTGGGAAGCAGCAAGAAGTCCAACCAGGGTCAGAGACGAGAGGAGATCCAGAAACGTACCAGAGTCAAGGCAGTTGAAAAGTCCAGCTGGGTAAGGTCACAATGCATGATCACAGGAACGGGCTGGAGCTCAGCAGAAGACCTCATTGCTGTGGCAAAGTCCAAGGGCAAAATGCTAGCCTTTTGTAGTCCTCCTGGGCTTGCTCCCAGCCATAGTGCATCTCGTGCTTGCTGGCCTGCATCTCATTCATTTAATGTCAGCACAGCCAGGGCCTCCTGACTCTCGCAAACCCTCACAGTACTCATTACACCATGCAATGCCAACATTTGGCACCACCCACCTCTCACTCTCCATTTGAAATAATAGTTGTCGCCTCCCCAAGTCTCCATGCCCAGTGCAACCAAACTGGTTGTGCTTCCCTAATTCCGCCTCTGCAAAGTTCTTCCTGTCGCTCATTAGTTTGACCTTGGTTGCTAGTAGCAGAGGACATACTAGAAGTCTGAGCTGAAAGTTAATATTCTCTCCCATGAAAAGATTGAGGAGCACCAGCTCTGGACACGGAGATACATTTTGTCCAGTAGTTGCTTTAGCCACTTTCCCACATGTCCACCACATATGTTGATAAGAGCCTAACATTCAGCACCCTCTCCAACAGTTTGATGAATAGGGGGCACTAACAGAGGTTTCTTTAAGTCAGAACTTGCCAAAACTCAATTCTGGCACCTCTCAGGTGGGCGCCATTGCCATTCTAAGAGAATGAGGGAAGTGTATTCATAAGATGATATTTTTGCAGTATATTGAGCGCTACCTCTCTCATTAATGCAGAGGCCAATTGTTGTGTTACATAACTGTGGCTTTTTCACTGATATACCGGCATGCTATGGTAAATTTCACACCAACTCTGATTTATTTCAGTGACATGTGCAGAATATAAGCTTCTGGTTGATTGCAGCACACTAAGAGACCACTTTTCATGAAACAGGGACAAGATAAAACAAAATAATAGAATATTTTACAATACTTGGCCATGTTTCAATTAACATAAAATGTCACATAAATAAGAAAACACATTTAAAATAGTTGGCCCTTTATGGTAAGTATGGAAACACAGAATCAAAGATTATTGGAAGTGATTTGCAATTATTGGAAGTGATTTGCAATTACAGGAACTATTCTAGATGACAGAGAAGATAAAGAGTCCTTGAGTTCTGAGCTGCACTATCTGGCAAAGTGGATGTGATCAAGCAGTAATGACAGTCACTGGCATCTTTTATTGTCTAGAACAGCTTTATGTCTTACCGCTTTTGAAGGGGTGAAGTTTGGCTCCTAGTCTCCAAGGAGCATCAGTACTGAACAAAATTTATTTAACATATTGTTGTCACTCTGCGGATCCAGGTTAGGATACTCTCTATTATCCCAAATTAAATAAAAAAGAAGAATCAATCAATCAATCAGTCAATCAAAGGGCCACTTTGTGCATGCAAGTACACACACACACTATTTATTTCACAACATTTATATACCACTTGAATATACCACTAAGCAATTTACAAAAATGCCCAAAGCGCTTGGCAACCCTATGCCAAAACACTTGACACAGGAAACAACATGCATCCTTATATATAAGGTCATCATGTATGTAGAATCACCCTCAGCCTTCATTGTTCCAGTACGTGTCTTTTTGCACACGTCGCTTGGCTGGAGAACTGCATGGCAAAATTCAGAGATGTGCATTTCGAAGGATAGCTGTGTTTTGATGCACATACTGCTTTAATTAGGTAGGTCTGTCTTTGAATAAAAACTCCGTCTAATTTCTCCCACCTCCCTAGGTGTGCAGAAAGGGGTTGATCTGTGTTCCATGGTCCTGATAAAAATTGCTCCTGCTACCCAAGTCTTAATTCACTTGGAAACCAGTCATTGGCACCAATTCTCCTTTCCATGCTAGATGGTGTCAATGACAACTTCGTCTGGAAGAAAACTGCAGCTTTGGGGAGAGTGTTCACCAGGATGGCAGCTCAAGAGTGGAAGGATTAAGTCTTCACATGTGCAATGGACCCAATAGTTATCAGTCCGCCTACCTACAACGGCTAAACACACACAGCACCAAACTATGTGTTTCATTTAACATACAGTTTGGTCCATTCCAGTCTTAACATGGATTGAGGAAGATGTTAGACTTAGTAGCCCACTCCTGTACTTGTCTTCACAAAAAGCCCATTGAGTTCAGTGGGACTTGTTTGCAGGAAAGTGGTTATAGGATTGCAACCTGAATTAGGTACCAAACAGACAAGCAAGTCACAATGGTTGTTCTTTCTTTCTTTCTTTTTGGATTTGATATCCCGCTTTATCACTACCCAAAGGAGTCTCAAAACTGCTAACATTCTCCTTTCCCTCCCTCCCCCACAACAAACACTCTGTGAGGTGTGGGGCTGAGAGACTTCAGAGAAGTATGACTAGCCCAAGGTCACCTAGCAGCTGCGTGTGGAGGAGCAGAGACGCGAACCCGGTTCCCCAGATTACGAGTCCACCACTCTTAACCACTACACCACACTGGCTCTCTTAAGTAAATGTTCAGCTGAACTGCCTCTCTTGTGTGGTAATTGCACAGATGAGTTTTTCCACAATGTGTACCTAGTTGGTGCAGTTTGACAAAGCTTTCAGCATATGTCAACATTCAACAAAATCTTAGTGTGCGCGCACATGAATGTCATGCTTCCCAACTGCCCTAATGCAATAGGCAATGTGGCTCAAATGAATAGGCTTTGCTAAGGGGTTTCAGAAATGGCTCCACCAAAACATTTTTTAATAAATTACATTTCTTGTATGATTTACAAAGGCTACATATTCATAAATATGCACATCGCAGCCAAGCGCAAAGGATGAATAAAGCCCCACCTCCATCAGTCATCATGAATTGCAGCCCATATCTCTATCTCTGCATTTTATCCTGGTTGAGATAAATGAGACAATTATGGATGCACCTGAGATTAAGTCCCATTGAGCTTAATGGGGTTTATGCCTGAGAAGATTGTATGCTAGATCTAATTCAACATAGCTAGGCTTCCATTGATTTACGCAGACCAAAATCTGTGATGGATTGTGGTTTAAACAGATCCCCTTTAAAATAATTAATGCATATAGGTTTGTTGATTCAAGTTATTACATGGTGTGCAGTCATAAATGAGAACTGTTGCAATAACTTAAGAATTCCTTTTTGATTAAGAGGAATTTATGCATGGACTGAATATGGATTAGTGATTTCTGAAATTATGCCCTAGGGATCCACCTTCATATTGATTCCACCCACCCCCACTCCAACAACCACAAACTCATCAAGTTAATGGATGTTACTAGCATGCCTAGTTCCAACAACAAAGATAACTCTTTCATGAATAATTCCAAACAGTGACTCCAGGTGATTGATTGCAGGGGTTATGAATTGGAGAGATAAATGACTTCTTCAGTATGCAAATACAATACAAGGCAATAAACACACACTGGTGCATATCAGTGCAAAACAATAATTGCAATTAACTCCAGTGTCACGGACAATCTACCTGATATACATTTCTGCGGAAATGCCACAGTCTACTGTCAGGTATGCTGCTGAATTTAACCCTGCCATACAGCCCTAACACAAAGATCCCCAGTCCAGCTGGGATTGAGCACAACAAAGTTGCGGTGAGTGATGAACGGCCCAAGGAGAGAGTTGATGGAGATGCAGATTGCCATGTAAGATGGATGGGACATACGCGGCAGCCTGAATGGGGATTGCATATAATACCTCCCGCTTTTGTTGTTGGCATGCTCATTACTATGTAGATTCAAATCCAAATTTGCATCTGCACCTTTTCCCCCAGAGCAGTTCTCACTCTAACAAGGGAAAGGGCTGGATCTGATTGACAAGAGTCGTGGGCCCATTTGTCAAATAAAATGTACAAATCCTCAGATCAGGGACCTGGAATTATCAGGTATTCTTGTTAAGCCAAAAGGTTGACTATGGTCATTTCCAGGTGATTTGTTCAGGGATGAATGACCCTGATTTGTTTGATATAAAGTTTGTGGAGAGATTAGATGACAACAAAGCTTTATTGAGAATAGACAGAATCTTTTTTGTTTTGCTTTTCAGATGTGCTGCTGCCCCAATCATGGGTAGCTGCTACTAGCAATCAAGGCAGCCCTTTCCTGTGTATCACAAAATCAAAGTTACAGCGGTACCTTGGTTCTCAAACTTAATCCGTTCCGGAAGTCCGTTCCAAAACCAAAGTGTTCCAAAACCAAGGTGCGCTTTCCCATAGAAAGTCATGCAAAATGGATTAATCCTTTCCAGACTTTTAAAAACAACCCCTAAAACAGCAATTTAACATGAATTTTAATATCTATCCATAAAATGAAAGCCATAATCAATGTACTGTACTATAAAATAAATAAGACAGTATTGTAGATGATAAAAATAAAAATTAATTTTTTTCCTTACCTGCACTGATGATAGTCATTGTTTGGATGGGGGGCTTTTATCCACTTCCACAGTCACACAATCAATGAATCAATCATTAGCTTAACTGGGTTCCACACAGTCACAAAAACAAATTAATCAAAAAAGCCTCAAAAACAAAAACAAAAAATAAATAGCAAAAACAAAAGTGCCAAACTTAATCCGTTCCGGAAGTCCATTTGAGTTCCGAAATGTTCAAAAACCAAGGCACAGCTTTTGATTGGTGCAGGTGCTCCAGAAACAATAGCCGACAGCCGCATTGGATGTTTGGCTTCTGAAAAATGTTTGAAAACTGGAACACTTACTTCCGGGTTTTCGGAGTTTGAGAACAAAAGCGTCAAGAACCAAGGCGTTTGAGAACCAAGGTACCACTGTAGTTCTTTAGCCTTTGGACCTGCACAAGCCCCTTTGAAAAATCTGGGAAATCCTGCAGTGAGGGTGGACATTTATTTAAGCCCCCTTTTTTCATCCTCCCCTCTGCTAGTCTAGACTGGACTGGGACATTGGCCAGGCTGACTGGGAAGGATGGAAGTTAAGAACCTACACCAACAAACCCACTGGACTCCAATGATATCTGGAAGGCTGCGGAGTCCCCCAGTGCCAGTTCTCAGCTTCCGAAAGAGCCTCTGTAAAATTTTAGGCCAGAACGGCATTGGGAAAAAAGAAAAAGATCATCTGCATTGGTTGGGTTGAAGAGTGCCAATTTACTCATTAGAGCAATTCCAGTGCGTTTTAAGCAGTAGCTGTTTTGTCATAGACGACACTGAAATCAAACAATTACAGGGAGACAAGTCAGGTTCCAACGAGATCTCAAGAGGGGTAAAAATTAAAAGGACAAGTGGGAAGAAATGGAGGTTGAATGTCGGCAGCAGAGAAGCTATTCAGATGCCAAGAAACCTCCTCATGAAGCAGAGCCAAGTGAGGAGGCTGCCTGCAGGAATCTGATAAGTGACCTTTCATTTGCTGCCCCCTTCTCTGTTCAGAGGAACAGAACAGGCCCCCTGAGTCTGTGAGTGTTTAGAAGCTTTCTGAAAAGGGATGTCTTTCCTATATGGTTCTCCAGCACAAAGCTAGCAACAGAGGAGGGTTATCTTGGAATATGAACAGAACAGGTTGTTGTTCTGTGGATCCCAGGGATTTCCCCATAAAAAGGAGAAGTGGTATCTCCTACTGCATCAGCCTAGCAGTATGCAAGCTGTGAAGTCATTTGTAGTCCTCACTGGGAAAAACGGGTATGATAGCAAGTTTTCAATTGTATCTGTTATGTTTTTCTTTTAAAAAGTTGCGTAACACATTTGCACAGCCAGTGTGTTGTCATGGTTAGTGAGTCTTGGTGGGAGGGACCTCTAAAAATTACCACTGATCCCACCCAAATGCTACAACCAGGAGAAAGTAAAAAGAGGAAGAAAGAAGGCTCCTACCAACGTGAGAGGGTTTTCCAGAGGGCCCCATGGCAAGAGGCCCCTTAAACCTGGAGATGATCTTAAGGATGAGACCTGAACCACACAGCCCATTAATAGGTCATTCTATGTGTTTTTCCATGGAACTGCAAAATCAACTCATGAATGGGCAACTGTGAAATGCAGAGGCCGGGCAGAGATTTATAAGCACACTTTCTCTAACTTCCAGTTTGGACACTGAGGTTGTTGTTTTTTAATGGTGGATCAAAGTCCCTATGTAAGGCTTATAAGGATGCTATTCTGAATCTAAAGCAGGTGCAATGATACAGAAAGAAATGTGTCTATGCTGTGTTGCTAACTGTCCGATGAAATGCGTGACCCAAATTGATTTATGGGGCCTTCATGTCTTCCTCTGCGGTCCTTCCCATTAGTGCCTCACCGGATGTGCTTGACATCCATACAATATGCATATGGGGCCATTTCTGTTCCAAAAACGTCTCTCTCTCTCTCTCTCTCTCTCTCTCTCTCTCTCTCTGTGTGTGTGTGTGAAGTTGGATCCATATGAATTGTCATACCAGAATAGTCCTTTGTCCATATAAGGCCTGCTCAACTTGTCCCCCAACATGCTGAATGGAGCAGATTGCAGAAGCCTACATGAATCTTATAGGGTTGTAGACTATGAAGTTGTCTTCTTCCTGCAAGGACTTCTACTTGCACAATACAATTTCTCCATCCTCAACTTCTCCCCTGTGTGTCCTCCCCAAATTTGTTCTAGGTTTTTTTTTACATGTTTCCCCTTTCATTTGCTTCCATAGGGAGGGAAATGAAATACACTAACTTTCTCCATGTCTCAGGGGGGTGTCAGATGAATGGGAAGACTATGGATCCTTTAGATCACTGTTTACTGTTGATCCACTCCTAGCATGCTCCTTGACAGCAGTGGTAGGGAGGGCACACTAAGATCAGATCTTCCCTTCTCAGACCTTTCACTCTGCCCTTGGAAGGGAAGATCTAAGACAGTCTATGGTCACCTGGAATAGCCCCAAAATCTTCTTGGTGGCTGCTGTAGGTAATTTCTGGGAGTCCTCTTCAATATAATGAAGTTTCTGTTTGTTTGCTTTTGCAGACCCCAATAAAATCTCAGGATTATTAGACTCTCTGATTACTGCTAGACTTTTAGGTAATTCATGGTGGCTTTGGAAGAATTAGTGTGATGTAAGGTGAAAGAATTTATTCTAACGGTGAGCCTGTTGCTTAATAACCATTGCTTAGGGTCATGTAATTGTGGAGGCAGCCAGGCTCAAAGCGCTCTTTCATTTTTCTTTGCACTTTAATTAAATTAATGATTTTCCCTCATACACTAAGCAAAGGAAGTGGAACACACACACCACACACACAAACAAGATTTTGATATTTTGGTGCTCAGCACAGAAGGATGAGTGCTGGCAAACCCAATCAGCCATTTGTGTGCCTCTCGTCCAAATGCACTCCAAAATAAAATTTAGCTGAAAAACTAAACAAAGCTAATCATCTATGCAGCAAAATCAAAGTCTTTGCATTTTAATAAGCTTCCAAGCAGTGGGCTCCCTGTAAAATGTAAATTCTATTTTTCTACAGCTTGAACAAGTTTCCACTTACCAAACACTAATGAGAGCTACAATTTCCAAGGGATACAAATTCAGTGGTGATTAAAAGTTTCTGCAGATAAAATATTAAATATTCTGTAGGCAAAGGGGGGCGGGTGTTGGTATTACTGTGATCCTGATGTCTGTGTTTTTTAAAACCCTTCCAAGAACCAATAAAATCTGTGGAATTTCCAACATCCTGATGCCCACACATAGGTGCCAAGCGAAGAAGTGTTAAAGTGGAGCACCGATGCATCATTTTCAGCAGGGACATCATGGCGGAAATTCAAGCTCGCGTAGTGCTGTGGGGTTTCAGAGTACAGATGAAAAGTAAAAGACACATACTTCGGCAAGGATAGGCTCCAGCCATATGCTGATCAGTTGCTGAGTGTTTATTAAACTTAGCTCTCAAAAGATGGGTAATAAATGCATAGTTCAATTATGCATGCTAATTTTAGCAGGCAGCCAATTTGAAAAGCAGGCACATCAAAACAAAATGCGCAAGCATCGGGAGACAGCTGAGAAACTAGGATTGTTACAGCAGGATTTGGGTCTACTTCTGAGGCAGTTTAAGTGCTTGGGAGGATCGGGATACAGAAGCCCATTTGGAAAAAGGCAACTGACCAACCAGATCAACCTAATGAGGGCCAGTGTGGTGTAGTGGTTCGTGTGTCAGAATCCAGCATCGCCTGAGCTCTGCGAGTGCAGCTTTCTCCCGACTGAAGTGCAGAGTATTTGAGGACCGGGACATTCACAGCGAAACAAAAATGCTTGTTTACAAAGCTATTGTACTACCAACCTTACTGTATGCTTGTGAAACATGGACCACTTATAAACACCATCTCCAGCTCCTCAAAAGATTCCATCAATGGTGTCTCCAAAAAATTTTACACATCACTTGGAAGACAGGCAAACTAATGCTAGTGTACTGGAAGAAGCAAAGATCACCAGTGTCAAAGCGATGATTCTTCAACATCAACTTCGTTGGACTGGACATGTTGTGCAGATGCCTGATGATCATCTTCCAAAGCAACTACTCTATTCCAAACTTAAAAATGGAAAGTGTCATGCTGGTGGTCAACAAAAGATTTTTAAAGACTGTCTCAAGGCAATTTTTAAAAAACAATTGGGAAACACTGGCCTGCGAGCACGCCAATTGGAGAACAGCCTTTACCAAAGGCTTGGAAGACACTTAACTCAGGATGCAAGGGAGAAACGTGCTAAGAGGAAGGCACACTTGGCAAATCCACACCATGATCAACTCCCACCCGGAAACCAATGTCCCCACTGTGGAAGGATGTGTGGATCCAGAATTGGCCTCCACAATCACTTACGGACTCATTGTTAAAACCATGTTTATGGAAGACAATCTTACTCAGCTACGAGTGATCACCAAAGAAGAAGTATGTCGGACTAGGACCCAGGTTCAAATTCCCATTTGGGCAGGAAGCTCACTGGGTGATCTTGAGTTGGTCACTGCCTCTCAGTCTAGCCTACTTCACAGGGTTGTTGTGAGTGATTAAATGTGGAGGGAGAGAGCCAAGTAGAACTCCCTTGAGCTCCTTGGAGGGGAAAAAAGCAAAATAACTAGGAATTTGTTTATTTATTATCTAACAAGGCAAAAGAGAAAATAAACACAATTACACCTTGATTTTGTTTCTCAGTTTTCTTTTTTATTAGCGGACACAGTGTTAATTCCTCAGAGTAACAAAACAACACAGAATTTGCTATTCTATTTCATGCATTCAGTCCTCGTACCACAAGCAGCCAACAAAGTCTATTCCCTTGGTGGCATTGCCCAAGTTGCCTGCTGGTAGACCCAAATGCAGGGGCAGCCAGATATCAGGCTTGATGGATCTATTTTGTTTTCTGCTTGGACTTTGAGATCCACCAACCAGAGCTGGATGCAAAACGATGGCTCCAGGGGATGAGGGTTGGGCTTCTGTATACTTAATATTAAGCACCTGTTCAGCCCAAGGATTTGTGTTCAGGACCGGAATAGCTTTCACAGTCCTTTCAAACATCAGTCAATCCCTGGTTCCCCACTTCCCCAAGCTTTTTATGTTTCAGCAACCTGATTTTAGGAGGTGGAAAGTCTTTTTGAGAAAGATGAACTCTTGCCGATCTACTGCAAATCACCCTGAGATCTACCAGCAGATGCTGAGTTGCTTTCTGCCCATGCCTGCCCCAGTGCATGTTTACATCAGAGTTCATCAGCACTGCAAATGCTGCACCCTGCTAGCTTTAAGTGCATTCCCAATATTGGTTCTTTGGCATCGCTTTGGTTTCGGCAAAGATCCTGACTTGTCCCACCAACACTGCATTTTAACCTTTTTGCTCCTAAAGGAGAAGAGCAGGATTTTTAATCGAGTGGCAATTCATCTCTAATTATGGAAAAGGTAATTAGGTATTATCACCTAACTGCAATTACTTGTGGAGAAAGTCACATGTCCCTAAGCAGTGACCCATGCTACATTATCAGTCTGATGTTATGAATCGGCGTTTGTCTCTGGAAGCTAGCCAGCAAAATTAAAAGGGAATCAACATGCTTCTTTGAAGTCCAGCTGTCGAAGTCATTGGCTCTATGCATCCGTAAATAAAAGCCGGGCTTTCATTGCCATTGCTTATGAGGAACCTTTTCACAAATACATTGACCGTTGACATCAGGCCTGTGTTGTTGACAACACTCATCAAGTGAGGTTCCAAATTGTGGGTAGACCATGTATAATACACTACCCTCCAGATGTTGTAGACTCCAATTCCCATCACCCGTAGTCAGCATGCCAGTGGCAAGGGAGGAATGGAATTGTAGTTCATATTATCTGAAGGGCTAACCACATTGGATGGTCTGTAGGATGTAGCAGATTCTCAACGGTTTCCCACACCAGTCTGCAAACAGAGGGATTCCTTTGCTGCTCCACAGAGTCTACTATCATCCAAGTCTTAGAAGGGGCGGATGTTCTGGAGTAAGACTTACCATGTTCAGCTAGTGGACGACACATTCTCTGGCCAAGTTCTAGAAACCAAAGTGCCCTTTCAAAATAGTTGCAAAGGACAACTTCAGCTCTCTTCCACATGCTGGAGTTAGAAGGACCATTTAAAGTTTCAAGGCACCACCAAAGCAGCATTTTAAACCTGCAGGTTGTCATCTAGTACACTATTGCACTTTTGAAAGAAGCAATCTATAAAGGAATGTTTGATATAATACAATAGGCACAAGTCATTATAATACAAGTAGAAAACAAAGCCATAAAAAAAGCATGTTGAGCACCGTTGGGGTATAGGTTGTATCTCTTGTTCTTTAGACTACGTAAACTGTCACTTTACAAAAAAGTTAACAATGAAATCTGACCACAATTGCTTGTTTCGCTCTTTCCAAAAGATATGTTATTAGGTTAAAGAGTTATTCCTAGGTACGGGAGGCTCTCTTATCGGTTGCAGGGGGCTTGGCTGTTCATTTAAATGTGCGCTAAGGTTTTCTGATGTCAGAAGGGAAGAATTAAAGACGATTTCGCTCAAGTCTGACTTGATGGATATAAAATGTGGATCTTCGCAGCTTAAGGGCTCCTCTGCTAAAACCTGGGTGTTCTCTCGCGTCATCGCCACATCGGACGGCGATTTCCTTTTCATGCGTGTGTACGATTTGTCAAGATTTTCCATGCCTTGGTCGGTTTTCTGAAATCGCCCAAAGAACCAGATGAAGAAGCCAAATAGTGCGAAAGCCAGTAGACATGGAATGAAGGCCAGACATTTGACATCTAGGCTCGCACCAATGTACCGGCTATGCAGAAACATGTCACCTTCGGCGTAGGTCCTGTTGGTCAAAGGGTTAGTGTTGTTTGACCTCCATTCCCAAGACAGTTTGGTTCTGTTCAGGTCCTTCAGGCTTTCTGAGTCTTCTACTGTGTAAATCTTCTGCCCAGGACCAATATATTGACCATATTCATGGGGCTTGTAAAATATCTGATTCTTCCACATGTTCAGATCCAAGATCAAAACAAGGAATATGATTCCATAGTTAAACCACTTGCCTGTAGCAGAAAGAAAAATAAGGAAAGCATATGATGAGTCCATCTTTACCTGGACAGCAAAAGGTACAGGCAAAGTCACTCAGAAGAATATGAAGAGAGCATTTTCAGTTAATTTGTACAATGAGGTTTGAATTAAACACGCAGTAGAATCAGATTGGTGACTGAAAAAGTTTTACTGTTTCAGAATAATGCCTTGCTTTATAATAAATCATTTGGGAACGGAAACCCAAAAGTACAACAAATTGAATTCATCTGTAGGTGACCTGTGGGTTTAAAATACTAGGAGATGCAGTGTAGATCAATAAACCTAAAGAGCAGCTGTTTCGGGACACAAAAATCCTTGCAGAAAAATAAAGGCCACATCTAACGGACCATCTTGCAGGTTACTAAAGTGTCATTAGGAGTGATCACTCATTTGTTCAGAATTAGTGCTGCTGCTACAGTGGTGAATGCTAGATTCTATGCAACTCACTTCAAGGAGGGCAGAAGGCAAAGGCCTCATGGCATTTATGCAGCAGAAAATTCCAGTAGTCAAGCATTCAAGGCTAGAGATTTGTAGCAACTGGTCTATGTCATGCTTGCCTAACACTACTGTTGTATCTAATGCTTCCTTCTTAATAGGTAACAACAACAACAACAACAACAACAACTCTTTCCTGCCCTTAATGATCAGATCCTGGGAAGGCTACGGCAATTTAAAAATACAATATTAAAAATTGTTTACAAGATATTATGATCAAGAGCAGAGGATGGGTCTTGAAAATCTATTTTAAAAATCTAGATTAATGAAATTATGCAAGAGAGGGGGGGATGGGTCCTACAATATATATCAATGGGTTATTGCAAAGAGGTGCATCTTCAATATACAGCAGAAACGCTATAATAAAGGTGCCAAGCACACCTGTTTGTGGAAGGAGTGCCACAGTTTAAGAGCTGCCACAGAAATGCTTTCTCCTGGGCCACCACCCTCAAGTTCTGAGCATGGTGGAACTACCAAGAAGGACTGTGGGGAAAGATTCCTCACCACCAGTGCCACATGGTAGGTGAGATAATCAATGGCCGAGCTAGCCGCTCCAGCTCCTAGAGTGTCGCACATGCCGCGCACCCGGGGCGGGGTGATCTGCCCAGGGGACGGGGTGATTGCGCCCAGGGGGTGTGATCCGGCACGGCGGTGTTCATGCTGGGAGGGTGATCTGGTGTGCCGACGATTGTGCTGGGGGTGCCATCCAGCATGGCGGTGGTCGCACTGGGGGGCACAATCCGGCATGGCAGCATTTGTGCTGGGGGGTGCGATCCGGCGCAGCAGTGATCATGCCGGGAGGTGCCATCCAGCGTGGCCGTGCTCGCACCAGGGGTGCCATCTGGTGTGGCAGCAATTGTGTCTGGGGAGATTTTGTCACCTCCCTCAGGGATGACACCCAGGGCAGTCCGCCCCCACCGCCCCCCTTCCTATGCCCTTGGTGATAATGTGGCTTCACCACGTTTGGTCAGGTTCAGACTGAGATTTGCCCCACCAGCACTAGTCACTGACACTCCCATTACATTGCATATAGGTCATTAGACTGCCGATGTGACCTACATGCTGCATAGCAACCATGAAGGGGAAGAAGGAACAATTGTGTCCATGGCTCTGCTCATCTCATCATTCCACCAGGTGAGGAGAGTCCTGACAGGAACATGAGACATATCTTTAAGGTGCAGGGGAAAAGGTTAGAGAAGAAATTTTAAGAACCCTGTATTTGTCTTCTCTGAAGTTACAAATTGGACAGTAATGTCAAAGCTTAGTGTTACAGTTTCCTGATCAAATCTGCTCTGACTGCTCTTGCCCGCCTTAAAGTTATTGTGTTCTTCAGCAGGGCAGCCTTCGCAGATGAAGCAAAGAGCTTCTTTGTTGCTTACTATGTCACCACAAAAACTCCCTCTTTACTCCCCAAAGGTGGCAACCACACAATCACAGTGCCTGATCTCCAGCTACGAAGGAAACGACCTCCTCATAAATGTGTTCAATTAGCTGCCCCTCAGGGGCTCCAAACTGCTGTATTTATGTGAACTGCTGTCTGGATGCTCACTGGTCAGATGTCCTGGGAATTGCCGGAACATGTGAACACACAAATTGCTCTGCCTTTATCCCTCTGTCCTACAACGAGCCATCCATCTCTCCTAATAATAGCCGGCTTCCATGGATCTATCACTTCTATCTTATGAGGGTTCTCTCCTCCTACCTGGTCAGCATAAACCCTGTGTGGCTGCATTTCAGGAGGAATTTTTTCCGGGTGTCAAAGCCATTCAGGCCTTCTGTTTCCCATTCCGGGAATGGAGCAAAAAGAGCAAATTAAGGATCAGCTCTTTGTCTGTGTGAATTTCCAGTAGCTAACGTTTCAAAATGCTGCTGTTTGTTGAGCTCTCTCATCTCAGTTACAGCCATCGCAAGGAGCATCAAATGCTTCTGTCTGTATCTCCAGAAAGCACTTTGCTGCTATTGAGTGCCTTGCGAGCATGTTTGCAGACACACATACTGTACACAGATGAACAAAACAGGAATCCCTCAGAGACCTTCTGGAACAACCGCTCTGCTTGGATTGCTTCGCTTTGACCTCTGACCTTTCTATTTTTGCCCACAGGGTCCCCGAGGCATCTCTGTGTCTGGAGTGCCTGCAGTCAGTCCAGACATGCATCCTCCGCCTTTGCTAGCCTCCCTATTCTGATGACAACCAGCAGCGAGATTCTTTCAGAGTCTGGCAGAGACAACTTGGTTGCTTAAAACACTGGGTTTCCTTTGCTGACCTTTATTTCTAAATCTGCGGGCATTTTCTAGCATGGTACATATTGATCTCCAGCATATCTGTTTCAGCTGGAATGACTGTAAGTGTATTGTCAATCTTTATACCATAAGGGAAACTCAGAAGCTGTCTTATACCAGCTTAGATTACTCATCCACCAAGCCCCCTGTTTTCTCTTTCAGGGGTAGCTAATGTCTCCATCATTCCTGATGATTGGCCGTGCTGGCTGGGGCTGCTGGAAACTGGAATCCAACAACTTCTGGAGGGTGTGGTTTTGACTATCTTGGACTTGGATCTGCAGCCCACAGTCTCAGGGAGCAAATACCTTTCCCATCGACTGCTACAAGATTCTTTCTTAACTGTACATGCCTGTCAGGCTTCAGGGAATTGACTTCCTTCCTTGTGGCAGTAGATAAGCAGAATAAAGGAAAAGGAGTCTTCTTACCAGTTAGAAAATTTTAATAATCACAGCGAGAGAACAAAGGACTCATCTCCTACGAATGGCAGTGCTTCCAATTAAGGATCCTGCCCCCTTACATCCCTATTAATCTACATCACTTCTACGTCTTGTGATCTGAGTATGTACCCTCTGTGCTTTGTGTGCTTTCTGTTCTGCCACTTTCTTAGCTCTTCTTGACCTTGAGGAGAGTGGAGCAATGCTTTCCAGAGACAGTGAATTTGTTATCCCTCTTCTCCCCACTGTTTCATCTCCTAGCTGTTCCCCATCCAGTATTTCCCAGCTTCTGCCTTCTGAACTATGTCCCTCTGCAAACCGCTTTTCCAAATCTATACCGTCTTCCTGCTCCTGGGAAGATTCAGGATATGGATATGGATATGGGGGAGGGGGAGGTTCCCACCATTCCTTCTCAGTGCAGCCCTCCTCAGCATGGACTCTGACAATGCCAGGGTTTTAACCTGGGACTTTCTACATGCAATGTATTTTCCTGGATGGTTCATCCCACTTTGCCGCTTGAAGCAAAATGGAAAGTGCCACTCTGCCCTGTTGCTGCTGCCACCAGCACCAGCACCGCCATAACTGGTCCTGCCACTGCCACATGTACCACCCACTGCCACATCTGCACTGGCAGAGAAGCGATTCTGGCACTGCTGCTGATTTAAGGCGAGCTCTCGGCTTAAATCATGCAAGATCTTGTGCACTCTGCAAGTTCTCGTATGGTTTTGGTGAGATCTTGGCCGAAATCATGGAGATGCTCATTAAAGAGACTGAAATAACATCCCCTTGCTCAATATTGCAAGTGTTTATATATTTGAATCTGAATTACCTGGACCTTTATAGATCCAAACTATGCATCCAGCATGGCTGGATAATAAATGGACTTTTTTTAAATAAAGGAACTAGTCTAGCCCCTGAATCTATTTTAACAAGGAGAGTGGATAACCAAACTCACTTCTAAGTCCTACAAATCTCCCAGGGTACCATGGAAACTAGGCTATGCTGTGTATTTACATAAACTGCTGCCTAGGAAAGAAAGCACATGCGTTTGCAATGAGCCATCTGTCAAGGGAAATCCAGATGAGTTAAGCAGATGCAAAAACGCAAGATCTCTCTATGCACACAGAAAGAAGAAAGAATGGAAGCAAGACCAAAAAATATTTAACATGGACTAAAACACACATTTGGAACTCCTTGCTACAAAGGGATTTAAGGAGAAGTCATAGCATGGGGGGGGGTGTTACTGGATCATAAAATAATAATGGTGTACATTAGGGCACAGACATCGGTATTGTTGATGTTTCCATTGTGCTGGTCTTGACAGAGACCTGATGAGCAATGTTGGAGAGTAATTGGCACTGACCTTCTCCAGTCTTGTGGCTCCCTCACTTCAGAGTCCAATTTGAGGATTAAGGGGACATTTAGTTAAAAGAGGTGTTCCATTCTGTGATACACTGGCTCCACCATGCACAATTAACATATGTCATGCTCAGGGATTTCAATATATTTTTTCTTGTTTATAGACCACATGGTTGAGGTGATAGATTTTGTTCTGAACACATTGATTTGATGTCCATTAATGGAGCCAATCTAACAAGAATGACAACTTGAATAGAATGAAACGGGCTTCAGACATCGTCCCCCCCACCAGCACATTACAGGCAATTCACATTTATCTGGTCACACACTCACAGCCAATCAGGTATCACATTTATCAACCTGATTTTTACAGAATGCCTGGTAGCTGAAAATGCAAATTTGGCATTCCTTTCACAAACTAATTATACTCAGCCTGTGTGCTAAAGGTAAAACAAAAGCAAAATAACCCTTGTCCCATAAAACCAAAACCAAACCCATAAGAAATGGGTGGATCTCATATGGTCTGGAAGGATCGAAAGAAAGCTGCTGAAACCAAGACAATTCTTAGAGATTCTGAAGTACAACAGGAAAGGGTGTCTAAAGGTAAAATTTCAAGTGACAAAGGGTGTTTGGTGGGAGGAGGGGAGTGTAAATACTAAAAAGACACATTTCTAAATATTACTCAGAAAATGAAGTTGAGAGATGAATGTCCTTTGACATTGTTGATCTGGGTTTGGGGCCAAATCATGTCTTTGAGTATCTGGTGTGAGGGCCTAATATCATTGCCCCACACCAGGGGTCAGGAGCCATTTCAAATTCAGAAGAAGAAGAAGAAGAGTTTGGATTTGATATCCCGCTTTATCACTACCTGAAGGAGTCTCAAAGCGGCTAACAATCTCCTTTCCCTTCCTCCCCCACAACAAACACTCTGTGAGGTGAGTGAGGCTGAGAGACTTCAGAGAAGTGTGACTAGCCCAAGGTCACCCAGCAGCTGCATGTGGAGGAGCGGGGAAGCGAACCTGGTTCACCAGATTACGAATGTACCGCTCTTAACCACTACACCACACTGGCTCTCAGTCAGGATTCCAGAAAATCCAAAGTCTGGACCAAAACAAACTCTAAAATAGCTTCTGAAATGTGACTTAAAATCTGAGTTTGCTGGGAATTCTGTATTTATCCTGGACAGGAATGTTCTAATGCAGGATAAAGTCCATGTGATGCCCTTCAGATGTTGTAGGACTCCAACCGCCATTCGTTCCAGCCACCATGGACAGGGATGATGGAAGCTGCAACTCAGCATCATCTGAAGGGAACCATGCTAGCTCCCTAGATCTATTAGAAGTGCTCTCTTTGTGTTCTGCATGCTAATCTTATGCCAATGATCTGAAAAATACATCACAAGCAACTTCTGGCTTTTCATAGACCTCTGCTGAATGACTGCTGGAAACCTTTAACTAGCCAGTTCCAGGCCACTTCATCTTCCAAGTGCCACCAATTATTTAGATGTCCTGCCAACTACAAGCACAGAATCATTTCCAATTCCTCCAGTGAGTTATTGCTGCACAATTGGAGGACACATTCCTGGCAGTGCCAGAATACTGGGTAACAGGCAGGGATGTCCTCCCAAATGCTTTTTTTCAAAGTTTTTTTAAAGAGAGAGAGAGATGCCATTTCCATTTGACTGTTCTTCTATGACAACAAAATACTTCAGAGAAGGCATGATGTAAAGCCTATTGGCTGGTCCATGTGTGTCGTGAACTTCTCCCTTGGAGAAAGGGAGGGGGGAATGGAAGAATCATGGGTAAATTTTGTTGCTGTCATGTTTTGTTCCTGTTTTTATTTTAATCGACTGAAAAAATACCCATTTCTTGTTGCCAGCTTCTGTGATCTATGCATGGCCTCAGCAGATTTCATAGCTACGGCATTCATTTTGCACCAAATGGACTGAATAACAAACAGCCACTTCATATACAGAGTGCATCATTTCCAAAGAACCTGTTTGATCAGTAATTCACATCACCTGAAATATTTTCAGGTGTTGTATATATTCATCTAGATTTGGACAGGGAAATCACAGCGTGTCTGCAAGCAACACAGAAAGCTTAGAAAGTTCCAAAGTTTGAGAACTGAGCTCAAAACCCAGCATTGATTTAACAACAGATGGGCCTAGCAAAGCCCACCCAAAGGGATTTTCTCATGCCGAGTTGATGTGCTTTATGATTCTCCTAAAAAATGGCACAGAGCTGAGATAAAGCAGGCTCTTGCAACTCAAACGATGTGACATGAATTCAAATAGACTGATTTGTCTAGGAAATCTAATAAATAGAACTTATTAATTCTGAGCTGGAAGAAAAAAAACCATTCTACAATCCCTATTCATGTGCTCATTCTCCAATTAAATTATGCCCTTCACAAAAAAATATCCCCATTAGTTTATCGAGGCTGGGAGAGGGAAGAGACATTGGCTAACCACAAACAGCCTACTTTTAAAGAGCACTAGAATGAAAACAAAGAACATCAAATTCCAACTGCCATATTAAGGTATCTCATTATCAGTGGCATTTCCTTAATTCCCAAATAATCAATATCCCAACAGGACCTCCTGTTTCCTCTTGATTGCTGCATTCACCAGAAAATGTTTAATTATCTTTGCTCTTTCGACCAACAGTAGATCTTTAAATGCCACAGCCTGCACTATAATTTTTTTTTAGTTATGGTTTGGATCTGCTACACCTTCTCCCGCTAAACATACTGGCAGGTGACTCCCTATGGAGGGGTACAGAGGCAGCAGTGTGCGGAGGAATGACTCATGGTTTCAGTTGTCTCTACAAGAATACACAGAGTATGTGAAACAAGCAAGAAGAACTTGAGCTCTAAATACAGGATGGTAAATATGGCCTAATAGGCATTACTGAAACCTGATGGGATGGCTGGAATGTAGAAACTGAGAGGTACAACCTGCTCAAATGGAACAGATCAAACAGAAAGGGAGGAGTAGCAGCAGTAGTAGGTCCAACAAATTCCTCAATTTCCTCAACTGACAATTTCATTTCCCATAAGATGGAAGAAGCAACAAGGGAGTAATCTCTCTTGGACCTGGGACTCACCAACAGGGAGAAACTGATCGATGAAGCGAATGTACAGGATAACCTTGGGAGGAAGTGATTATGTCCTCTTGGGTTTCATTAGACACAGGCAAGGAAAAACTGAGTGTAGTCAAACATGTACTTTAAGAAAGCTGATTTCAAAAGCTTAAGGGTCAGAAATGATCCCATGGTCAGAAATACTTAAAGAGAATGGAGTCCAAGATGGTTGTCAGTTTCTTGACACGGATATCTATGTTTTCATTCCTTTCTTACAGAATTAGGACAAGCCCCACCAAAAACACATCTCCCTGAAATCTGACGCATATTACTCTGCTCTTAAAAGATCTGCACTGGTTGCCAATTCGCTACCAAGCTCAGATTAAGTTGTTAACATTGACATGTAAAACTCACATACAACTTGGCTCCCAAGTATCTGAAGGAACACCTGCTCCTACATTGACCTGCCTTGGGTAAGATCAGTGGGGGTGGCTCTGATGGCAGTGACACTGCCAATTGTGGTTTCAGGGGCAGTGGCATGTGAGAGGGCACTCTCTGTCATGAAATGACTTGCACCATCCCTGTATGCTTTTCAATGATTGGTCAAGACCTGCCTCTTTACTCCAGGCCTTTGGGCATATTTCCTTCTCCTGTCTAACTATGCACTGATGTACATTTCAGCTGTCCTGAAATCTCCCTGGTGCCAACTTCGTGACCACTTGTTTATAACCAGGAAAGATTAGTTTTTGATATGGAGTTGCCACTGAGGTTTTTACATTAATACGATTGCATTTATTAGGTCTTTAAATAATGGGTAGCTATAGTTTTATAATCTGATTTATACTTGGTTTTTACTCATTTGTGAACCACCTTGGTATTTTTCTCAAAATGAGAGGGGGTGTATAAATTCTAAAAGCAACAACACTGATCAGGCTTCCCCATGATGGTTGCTAATACATAACAAAGAATGTGCACATTCATTGATGAATATTATGTCATCTAAGTGCCATTTTCCCATCCTAAAGCAGAACCAATTGGAAATTCAGATTCCTCTTAATGTTAGAGACTGTTTCTGCATCAGAAAATCCTCTCCCCCTCCTTCCCTTTGAGTGCCAGGAACACCTACAGCAGGGTTTCCCAAAATTCAGATCTCAAGCTGTTTTTGGACTACAACTCCCATCATCCCTAGCTAGCAGGAACAGTGGTCAGGGATGATGGGAATTGTGGTCCAAAAACTGCTAAAGACCCAATTTTGGGAAACCCTGATCTACAGCTGTCATTCCTCTTCTAGTTAAAGCATCGCTGTACGTTTCAGGAAGCCTTTCCAAAATGAGAATAAAAGAGAGGCCAGAAAAAGATACAAGCAGACAACAGATGAAAGCTGAACTAATCTGCAGTGACATGGTGCAACCTGTGGTTCCTAAAGACACACATCCTAGAGCTGTTTTGAAAGGCCTGGCCTGCACGAAACAGCAGGTGGTTTTAGAGAAGCTGTTTCAGGCCTGCACTATTTCAGGCTACAGGTGTGGGGCTGCATGGCTGAGTCCTTTCCCACAATCCCCAGAAATGCCATCTACGTAGAATCATAGGACTGTCATGTTGGAAGGGAACCTAAGGCTCATGTAGTCCAACCTCCTGCAATGCAGGAATCTCAACTAAAGCATGACAGATGGCCATCCCACCTCTGCTTAAACCTCCAAGGAAGGAAGGTCCACCACCTCCCAAGGGAGACTGATCCACTGTCAAACAGCTCTTACTGTCAGAAAGTTCTTCCTGATGTTTAGTTGAAATCTCCTTTTTTGAAACTTGAATCCATCGGCTTGGGTCCTACCCTCATGAGCAGGAGAAAACAAGCTTGTTCCATCATCCACATCAAACTAGACATGCAAGACTTCAACTCTGAAGTGGTACAGTCCTGGAGGAGCTTTCCCATGACTGTTGACAGAGATTAAGCTCAAGCATAGCAGAATAAGGTTGGATTCTGGACTACACCACTTCAGAATCACTGGGGGCGCGCGGGCGCGGTGCATTCCCAGCCTAGTTAAATACCAAGAAGGGGATGGCAAAGAATGTTAACATACCTGTTATATGTATATGATACTCCTCCTTTAAAATCTTCTTGAAATAAGGCAATCTAAACTGAAAGTGCGCAGCAGGCAAGCCGGGTAGATTGACATCAACATCACCCATAAAATGTGGAAACTCCCAGTCCTGGTGACAAAGAACAGAACAGAAAAGAAATCACCCAATTATTTATCCTCTGAAATATTCCTTTAAATTATATGTACTTTACTGTTTGTACCATCTTGGCTGTGAGTCCTGGAAGAGCTCTTTGCCTTCTCCCACCTGGTCTGGGAAGGCAGGGCCCGGACTGACTCCAGCTACAAAAGCTGGGGCTGCTGAACAGACTCTTTGGCTGAGGTATGTACCATCTGGTCTAAGAACCTGATGGCAGGGAATCACAATCATGTATGCATTCTCTTGAAGATTCAACCACCAGTATCATCAAAGGGAAATCTAATAGGTTCCAATTCAATTTTTGTGAGAGAATTCATTCACTTTAAATTCACCCAGTACACCTTGTTTATCTCTTCATGCCAAACAGGAATAGTCTTTGGTCAGTGACCTGAGAGTACCTTTGAGTGCCTTGCAGTCCATTAACTTTCAAACCTTGAGCAGCAGCTGGCAGTACAGAATTAATACAGTCAGATTTCTTCAATTGTTATGAGAAAAAAAGAAAAGAAAAGAAAGAAGCAAAATTGGGGCCCTGCTGAGCTTCATTACAAACCATAATCAGAAATTGATTCTTTTCATTTCCAGTAATAGGTCTTGCTGCCATAATTAAGCTGTCAGATCATGGATAGATAATTTAGCAAGCAAGCACCTGACAGCAGAATTCACAGACAAAGCGTAGCTGCTGCTAAAGGCAATACAGATTCATAGCCAATAAAGAGAGGCTGTGAGTCTAAGATCACACCCCTAGACATCGGATTGGTCTCTTCCTAGTCACATTCATATAATGCCTTCTACAAGGATTCCATTTATTTTGCCGGGGTGGCTGGGTGCCTTTTGAACCTGGCAGGGTTGCTAGGAAGTCATGGGGGTGTGGCCACAGTATTCCAGTATGCCACATAATATCAGTCTTAGATTTGAACAGGGAAGCTGTCTTCTGCTGAGTTGAACCAACAACCCATCTAGTTCAGTAGGTTTATATACTGATTGGAAGCAGCTCTTAAGGGTTTCAGACAAGAAGGCATTTCCCAGCTCTACCTGGGAGACGCCAGGGATTCAACCCAGCACTTCCTGCATACAAAGGAAATCCTGTACCACAGAATTACAGCCCACCCCTCCATTTCATCCTGATTTGGCTAAGAAGCATCAATAAGCCTAACTTCCACAGAAGGACATCAACAGAACCTCTGTGTGTGTCGTAGTTGCCTAGATGCTGGGATGCATAACAAATATTCTCCCATGTCATGGCCAGTGAATCTTACATACGTATTCCATGCCAATCCTTCTGATGCGGTTATAATAATGTGTTTTCCATTTGCTTCCTCAAAGGGTCATACTATCCCCACCTTGTTTCCAGTGAATTGCAACGGGCTTTTGTCTGTTCCTACTTCCTGCTGGTCAGCACATCCCAATGTCCCTTAAGACAGACTGCTCCCCTAATATGCTGCTGAAGTTTCTGCCAGTAGCATGACGGCATCAGCTCCTGAAATCCTGCAGCCACCCTATCATGCTGCGATAGTTTCATGGAAAGTCGCTTTAATGTTTCTGCTACGCCAATCTTTTTTTTAAACTCAGTATTTCACCCCATTTTAAAATA
This sequence comes from Podarcis erhardii, assembly GCF_964252035.2. Taxonomy (NCBI): domain Eukaryota; kingdom Metazoa; phylum Chordata; class Lepidosauria; order Squamata; family Lacertidae; genus Podarcis; species Podarcis erhardii. The sequence continues at coordinate 50,472,131 of NC_138500.1, forward strand.
CTTTATTTATTTATTTATTTATTTATTTATTTATTTGTAAATAAATAAATAGATGCACAGCATGTTCACATTCTTACACATAAAGGTTGGTGGGTAAGTTGGGAATGAGCAGGGTCTAGGTCCACTGCTGCAGGCTGCAGGCCGGTCCACTGTCCCTCAGACCTTGTGGCGGGCCGGGGCAGGGCAGGGGGAGCTGGAGGAAGTGGTGAGGGGGTCAAGTAGTCCTCCTCCCCCCCCCAGCCCCAGCCTCAGCTGCTGTGCTTACCTTCCCAGGGGCTGCCACCACCACCACCGCTGCTGCTTCTTGTTGGTAGGCAGAGCGAGCTCATCCTCTCCATTCTCTGGCACACAGGAGCACCAGGGCAGTGGTGGCGGTGGCGGAGAGAAGATGAGCAGCACGAAAGGGCTGGCTCCAGAGAGGGGCTGCTTAAAATGGCAGTCAGCCAGCTCAGCCCAGCCCCCTTCCTCCTCTAGGCAGGGTGGGGAGAAGCCAGGAGGAGGGAGGGAGGAGGCGCCACCATGGTGTGTGTGAGGGAGGGAGGGGGGGAAATGGAATAATGCCAGGGGGGGAAATGGCGCAGCCCGAACAAACAGAATCCCCAAGCCGATCCACAGACAGTCCGTGGGCCAGATCCTGAAGGCAATTGGGCCTGACATCTTGAACCTCAAGAAAGATGCACAATAGCTTCAAATAGGAGTGGGATGAAACTGACAAGAATGGAGCCCTGCGATGCAGAGGTGAAACTGGCCAAGATTTTCTCATACACACTGCCTACAGTGAAGACGATTCTCCACGAGACTCTGCTGTTTCACACAAACACACACACACACCTCTTCACAAATAAATTTGCCTAATAACAATGACAATAATAATAATTTATTATTTATACCCCGCCCATCTGGCTGGGTTTCCCCAGCCAGTCTGGGTGGCTCCCAACAGAAAATTAATAATAGTAATAATAATAAAGTGATAAAACACCAAACATTAAAAACTTCCTGATACAGGGCTGCCTTCAGATGTCTTTTAAAGGTCAGATAGTTGTTCATTTCCTTGACATCTGATGGGAGGCCATTCCACAGGGCGAGCGCCACTACCAAGAAGGCCCTCTGCCTGGTTCCCTGTAACCTCACTTCTCGCAGGGAGGGAACAGCCAGAAGGCCCTTGGCACTGGACCTCTGTGTCTGGGTTGAACGATGGGGGTGGAGACATTCCTTCAGGTATACCGGGCTGAGGCATTGCACATTTAATACTTTTCTCTTCTATGACTTTCTTATACAGACAACCCCACATTTACATGGGGGTTATGTTCCAAAGCACCACACGTGCCAGTAAAATTGTGTATATTTGAAACACCACTGAAAAATCTAGCAAACACCCCATTTTCGGGTCACTTCCAGGTTTGGCACAATGCACATATACACGGTCACATGCATATTGAACGCACATAAATGGGGAGTTGCCTGTAACTGGTTTTTTTATATATGTTTTTATTTGTAAGGTGTAGCCAACTTGGCGACCTCAGATGTTGTGAAATACAGTGTCCATCAGTCCCATTCTGCATAGCCAGGGGTGATGGGAGCTGTAGTTCAAAATATCTGGAGCTCACTATTTTGGTTGGCCTTGCTACATCCTTATTTTATATGGTTATTTGAACTCCCCCCCCCTTTGTTCACTTTTTTCTTTAAATAAAAAAGGTGTTTACATTGTGAGTCATTTTGAGTTCATTTGGGTTGTAAGCTTTTAAAAGGAATAAAATGAAACGAGCATCTTAGTTAAACTCCCGAGAATTGTTTTCCAAGAGCAGGGAAATGAAACTGACAAGACTTTCAACCCTTAGCTCTGCAGAAAGTCCAAAGGCATTTTACAACAGAAATAAAATTGACAACCTCTCGTCAGGGGAAGTGGCTTCTCACTCCCTGCAGAGGTGAGAGTCTTGTCAGTTTTGCCACCCTTTGTGCACACATTTTTTGGATCACAAAAGCAACATGGAGCAAAATGCTGTACACTATCTTCTCTGCAGCCAAACAGTTGCCAGTCCAATAACAGGGGAGAACATTCTTTCTTTCTCTCTCTCCCTCTCTCTCTCTCTCTCTCATCTGTCTCTCTGTTTTTCTATCCATGCATCCATGCATCTGGCTCAGCTCCTGCACACTCCACTTGCCAACTCCAGAGGCAGAGGAAGGGGGACAGTGGGGGCAGTCTGCCCCACCCCGGGTGTCATCACTGGGGGGGGGTGACATTCGGCGCGCCACCCACCCTTGACTCCCAAGCCTACCCCGAGCCATCGGGGGAAAGGGCGGAGCTGTGCCACCTTGCCGGCAGCCTTCCCCCCTTTCCCCTTAGTTTTGACAGATCAGGGGAGGCTGCCTGGAGGGGGGAAGCCTCCCCCAAGCTGTCAAAGGGCAAATAATAATAATAATCCTTTATTGTCACTACACCACCTGTGTGCAGTGAAATTAAATGAGCCCCCCCCCCCACTCAGTCTTGTTCGCACTCTGTGTGCTTGTCGGAAGTCAATTGCACCACAATTTTTTTCCCCATTCAGCAGCCCAACAGCCCACTGTTCTTTAACCTGTGGGTGCGGCTAACTATACTTCTGTATCTCCTGCCCGGAAGGTAAGAGATTAAAGAGGTGCTGGCCGGGGTGTAAGTTGTGCCTAAGAATTTTCCTCACTCTCCTGAGGCAGCGGTCTCCTGCGATGTCATCCAGTGAACTCAGGGGACAGCCCATAATATCATGTGCTGTATTCACCACCCTCTGTAGGGACTTCCTGTCCGTGGCTGTCAAACCAGCGTACCACACCGTAATACAGTATGAAAGGACACTTTCTATTGTGGACCGGTAGAAGGAGATCATCAGTTTTTGTTTGACACTGTTCTTTCGCAAGACCCTGAGGAAATGGAGTCTCTGTTGGGCCTTCCTAACCACCTGGGTTGTGTTGATTTCCCAAGTGAGGTCTTCACTAAGGAATTTAAAGGAAGAGACTCTCTCTGCACAGCCCCTCCCCCGATATACAATGGGTAAAAGTGGTACGGCTCCCCTCCCCACTGCCCCAGGAATCAGCCCGCCATGGGCAGCTCACCCTCTGAGGCGCTCGCCACAGGCGGCGTCTCCTTGGAAAGCTTGCCCCGCCCCCAGGTGCACAGCATGTGTGCCACGCTGGGTGCCAGAGCAGCTATCTCCACCTGTGGCCAACCCTACATACCCATTTGATAAGGCCCCCTGCCAGCTCTTCACCTCACACAATTCCAGCTGCCCCATCCTTCCACTCCTTCACTGCTTCCACTCTCCGTGGATAAATTTAACAGGGAATCTTCACTAACAACACAATCAGTGACCCTGCAAACTGCCAAGCATGATTACATTTTACATTGGGGTCTGGGTGGGTGCATCGGTGTGCATGCCCTGCCTTCTCTATGTATTGATCTTTATGGCCAGGAGCAAGGATGGGGGAGAAATTTGATTCAGTTCACATTTAAAGGCAAATCTATCTAATTTGCACTTTCCAAAGCAATCAACGAAACAAAACACAGCTATCCTTCAAAATTCACCTTTCTCTGAATTTTGCAATGCCATTTTCAAGTGAAGTAATGTGCATAAAATTCCATATATTAGTAAAAAAATAACACAAAAAACACGCATTATATTGTTGGGATGGCTTTGCAAAAATGTTTATACTGGAATGAGTATATTAGGAGAAATTGCACTTAAATGCTAAAGAGTTTTCATTATGGCACTGAAAACCCAAAATGCATATAGAACAGCAAAGTGTCTATAATATTAGAGGAAACTGCTTTGCAAAAATGTCTGTATTAGGGGAAACTGCATACAAAATGTGTGTATGATGTGGATTTTTTGTAAATGCAAAATGAAGCAGAAAGTGGTATAGAATAAATGAGAATGGACACAGATATATATTTATATCTACCACAAATCCTGTCATGGAGGGTATCACAGAAGGACAGAGAGGTTTTTCCCCAACCCAGCTGTTGCAACTTTTTTTTAAAAAAAGATGTTGTTGGGAAAAAATTACATGTATTAGATGCAACCTCTAGTTTTCTCCTCCCTATATTTTAAAGTGTGCCGAGAGATTAGCGAAGTCCATTATTTGGGGGCATCCATTTTAAAACTAAAGTTGAAACTGCTTTGATCAAAGGAGGAAGAGAATTCAAGTGTGGCATCCAAGGAGCATCGACTCAGAAGGTCCATCAAGTTCAATGAAAATTTTACTCCCTAAAAAGTGTCCGTAGGATTGCAGACTAACAACATTTAATCCCTATTTTGAAAAAAGAGGGGAAGAATTTCTAAAGTCTGATTCAAACCAACACCATTTTTGACAAGTTCCTCAATATGAAAAGGCACCATCCTATTCTGAACGATAAAGGGGGGAAACTCCAAGGAATCATTAATCGAGATGCACAATTCTAGCACCAGCAAGACCCCTGTCACACAACAATCATTAACAAGCCAGGATACAAATCAAAAGATGCAGGGTAATGAAGATACATCATGCATAGAAGCATCAAAAAACAACAACCCTAATCTAATACAAAAATGCATCCCACAAAACATAAATAAGAAAGAAATGTGTCTTTTCTTTCAGAAGAGTCTGTTCAATTATTGAGATTAAAAAAACAAGCACAACTTTTAAAAAAACTTATATCCATGTCTGAAATTATTCTCATTATCACCCTGAGATTCACGAAGTTTCAAAGGGCAACTCTTATAAATGTAGGTTCCTTACAAGTCCAATTAAAGACCAGGGTTGTTGTCTGATAGCCATCATTTTATACCCAGTACATTGTAACTCACACCCTTCAGTTTACACTACGTGATTACTATTCAGACAGCAAAGGTTAAATATGATATGTGACGTTCCTGTATTCTTGAATACTCCAGTGTGTAATTATGTAGACTTTTGTTGAGCTGCATGGCCATTCTCTAGGTTAGAGAGCATGTTGTGCAATGCCTAGCTTCACATTAGCTACTGGGCACTGAATTCCTAAGCTAGATTGCACATAAGGTTCTGTAATTGTACAAATAAATGTGCACAGCCACACCAACGGGTCACATTTGTCCCTCTGAAAACGCGCACACGAACCATTCATTTGAATTCACTAATAGTCAAAATTTGATTCCGTCTGATTGTGCCTTGTAGCAGCAGATCCCAATTAAGACTTAGAGGAATAAGACATTCATAACTTCTACATAAATAATAAGAGGACACGTTCAAAAGTTATGTATTTTTCATTTTGAGATGTATTGGGTCCCTTTGGGGGAATTTTCAAGTTATAGATATATAAACATTCTCAGCCTTGGACTTCCGGGTTAGCGCGAACGGCTAATGGCGGATTCCCTCCGAGCTCCGGAGGGAATCGGCTCTGCTGAGGACGGGTCTTGCCGTGCCGGCGACACGGGGACCCTCAGAAACCGCAGGCGCGGAAGCCTGCGGACTTGGTGACTCGGTGGGCACCTTAAGCGCCCTCCCCGACCCACGAAGAGCCTTTTTAAAGGCTGCGGAGAGGGTACGGAGAGTGGCGTGGTGCTGAGAGTAGACCGCTACCTCAGTAGAGCGAAGCCGCAAGCCATGGCCGGAGAGCGCTGACTTTCTTCCCAAAATTTGGACTGGATAACAAAGGACCCGTGAGTAGTGGAATTTGGACTTTAAAAATTTTATCCTGTGAATTCGGCACGATCGGGGGATGTGTTAAAGGGAAGTCCGCACCCCCTCTACTTATAGACGTTTCAAAGCAAGGAACGGAGAATTAAGGCGGAATGAATACTGTTTTGATGATTTAAAAGTTTCTCACAAATTTGATAGAACAAGATTTTTGTGCTGGAGAGAAAGGGAATTTGGAACTTTGTGTGTATCCCCCCCAAAAAACCCGGGAGTGTCCTATTTGGGTCCCGGAGGAAGAAGTGAAAGGAGTTTGACAGCTGTCAAAGAAGCTGTCAAACGGGCGGACAAAGTAAAGAATTTTGCTATTTAATAACTCTTGGAATTAAAGCTGATACATTTGGACTGAGGCGATTGGAAACAAAGTATTGATAATAACAAAGTAACAGATTATTGGAAAAGGACTACTAAATAACTGAAAGCCCCCTAGGGGGAATTAGTGACATTACAATGGCTGCAGAGGGAAAATTACTGGCGGAGATAGAAAAAATGTTTTTTCTCGTGGGAATCCTGCAGGAGCAGAGTATGGCTCTGAGTAAAGTTTTTATGACCTTGAATCCTGAAACAAACAACTCTGCTGAATGCACAAAGGAGATGTACGATAAAAATTCTGCAGCTGAGCAGGAAGAGATGCCTTTGGAATTGACAGAGAAAAAAGAAGGAGTTCAGACACTACAAGTGGAAAATATCAACCAGAAATCTGCAGCGTTAGAGTATGAGCAAGAAGACCTCTGGATTACAGACCTGCGAAAGATGAGAAAGAAGAAGAGAGAAGCCCCTGGAGTACTTGGAATATTAAAACTAGAAAGAACAAAGCAATATGATTGGGACTTTTCTCTTGAGTATGGAAAACTAGATGGTCTTTCGCAGCAAACACTCTTCAACATTCTGAATGAAAGAAAATATGATCTGACTCTGACTGAACTCCTTCGGGGTCTTAGGACCATCAAAGAGGACTACCAACATAGCTGGCAGAGAGGGACTGACAGAGAATCAGACGCCTCGGACGTGAGGAATCCGGGCTAGAAATATTTTTTGTTTGTTTTTTGGACATTTGTCTAGGAAGGGACAGAAACCGGGGCAGGGGGGGGAGAGAATAGAATTTTAAAATGTTATGTTTTGTTTTACTTGGTCAATGTGACCTATAATTAATATAATAAAGGGAAAATTTGTGAAGGGGAAGTTAGATCGACCTTAAAAAAAAAAGAAGTTAATGATTATAAGAGAATTGGATAGTTGAATACAGATAAACAAAAGATTTTAATTTTTAAAAGCAATGTGAATATCTTTAAGAGGTTAGGTAAGAACTTGCTGAATTAATTTTGGAATTGGGATGTAAGAGGAGGGGGTGGGGGGAAGTCAATGAAAGTGGGTAAAGAAACTTAGGGTATGTAATTGTATTTGTGTGTTTGTTTGTCTTTGTCTTTGTGTGTGTGTCTGTTGTTATAAAATGTAAAAACCCAATAAAAATTATTTAAAAAAAAAAAAATATAAACATTCTCAGCCTTGAAACAACCAAATTAAACAAATCGATAAAGAAATTTTGAAAGGGGAAATAACAAAACCGGTATGAGTACCTGATTATAGAGGAACTAGATGTTCCCAGGGAACTGTTTTGTCCCCAAACCAATTTTCACCTGCAAATGTGCCCCCGCCCCTCAAAAAAGGCTGTTTAAAATAGAAATGTCAGCTGCAGTTCATATTCTTTGGCTTAGAGTATGAACCTTGTAACTTATAATTATATTTTTTTGAATATTTTTTTGTTAAATTTTCCACCGTAATAGCACAAACCACAAAGCAAAATGATACACAAAAACAGAAAAGGAAAAAAAGAAAAAAGGGGGGAAGGGGGGAACAATAAACAAATAGACAATAATAACAATCTTAATTCTTCCCAAATCCAACTTTTTAAACATCTTAATTGACTTCCTCAAATCCCTCCCTTCTGAGTTTCCTTGTAATTTAAAAGTAACAGCTTTCCAATGTAATTTATAATTTTTGTCTCAGATGGGAGGGAATCCTTATGACCACAACATGAAGTTCTTCTCTGTCTCAGATTTCAAACAAGAGCGGAGAAGAACTCAGTTTATCCTTCCTACCCTCATCAGAAGCTCCAGGCACCTCACTCAGTGCTGCAGTATGGAGAGAGTTGAAGACTAGCATATAAGGAGGAAGAGCTTGTAAGGAGGGGGAAAGGAACAGGGCTGGAGCAGCTGGGAAGGAGTCAAACCTATCACTGGTGGGGATTGATTTGACTAGGATCATCTTGGAATAAACCAACTCCAAGATTGTTTCCTGCTTGGCAGGGGGTTGGACTCGATGGCCCTTGTGGTCTCTTCCAACTCTATGATTCTATGATTCTATAAACTCCTTTTGGCCCATAGGGACCTCTGCCACACCTCCTCTACAAGCTTCCCCATCCCATTCCACCAAACAAACAGAAAGAGAGAAAGCACATGTTTGCACTTGCACATGAAGACACACAGACATTGGATTTCCAAGGGTAAAAGTCAGATCCAGTTGGATAAAAGCAAATCTTCAGTTTACATGAGTTTATATGGAGTCGTGGTGATAGATTGCATCTGTACAGTTAAACCTTGATTGTCGAACGTAATCTGTTCTGGAAGACCATTCGACTTCCAAAACAACAACCAAGGATCAAAGGGCGGTTGGTAAAGTCAACGAAGAAAAAAATAAAAAACTCCCCGGAAGCAGTTTGGCTTCCAAAAATCGTTTGAAAACCAGAGCAGTTACTTCCGGGTTTTCAGCATTCAGGAGCCGAAACATACAATAACAGAGGCATTCAGGAGCCAAGGTTTGACTGTAATAAAAATAATAATAACTACAGCACCACAGACACGTTGATACAGGCCCTGGATCCTCAAGGATCTTCATCATTTTTTACATAGGATAACAATAATACCCTACAAATCACAGAGCACATCTGGGAACACAGAGTTGACAAGATCTGCTGGAGGCTTGGAGGGTACCCCTTGTAAAAACTGTGTGACCCATAAGGATCTCCCTCAAATTCCAATGCTGGAAACCACTTTGTTCATGGTTTTATAGTGTGGTCACTGGAGACAGATGTAATCTGGGATGGTGGCTGGCGGTATGGGGGACTAGTAAAGAAAAGTATGCCATGGAAGGACGATGGTGATGGGGGCAGGACTAGCAAGTGCCACCATAGCTCAGTATAGAGCTTCTGCTTGCCATGAAAAAGTTCCCAGGTTCAATTCCAAGTATTACTGGAAATGGGCCCAGTCTGAAACGTTGGGCCCAGTCTGAAATGTTGGTGTGCGGTGTGCTGGTGTCAGTCAGTGAAGGCTATACTTAGCTATCAATGGACTGACTTAGTATAAGACAGATTCCTATTTTCCATCACATGATTGTCATTGTATGAGGTCTGAACATGTGAATAAGAGTTTTATTCCCGCTTCCTTCCAAATCTGTTGAAAATCTGCTGCTATTCAAAAAACCTCAGATAAACCCCTCTTCATTTTGTTGTGTTCCTTTAACATATTTTAATACAAAACAGAACAGGATCGCCCAGTTGTTCCTTGAGACTAATTTTGGCTTCCTATTTTTTTACCTCCAGCCTCAACTGAGCTGAGCACTCGGCAGGTTCTTTCTTCAGTTTACGGACAGTTTTTTTTTTTGTTTTTTTGCAGTTAATTCTGGAGTTAGGGAAACCAATGAGATGTAATGCTATATTATTTTGCACTCGGGAAATAACTCAGTCCTGTCATGTCCGTTAGGCTTTCCCATAAGTTACCGCCAACTGTAACACACATTTTGTTTTTCCTTTGCTATTTTGTGGGGGAATAAATTACTTTAGCAGATTGTGTTATTATGGAGCTTGGGAACTTTTCATGGACATCCCCATGCTGTTATGTGCAGTTGCCAATTCTCTTAAACTAAAGGCTCTTACAAAAGAAATAAGTTACAAAAGAGGATATTTAGAGGGCCCCTATGAATTGTTACTGCTACTACTACTACAACTACTACTAATAAATTAGTCACTTGTTACACAGAAAGGTCTCCAAGCAACTTATAACTTATTTAAAAGCGCAAGCAGAAATGCATAATATTACCAAAAACAAACCAACCCATATCCGCAAAAATCCCATCTGAAATTCATGAAAAACCCGACAAAGCCAGCCCCATCTGTTTGTATTTATACAGTGGTATCTCGGGTTACAAATGTTTCAGGTTACAGATGCTTCAGGTTACAGACTCCGCTAACCCAGAAATAGTACCTCAGGTTAAGAACTTTGCTTCAGGATGAGAACAGAAATCGTGCTCCAGTGGCGTGGCAGCAGCAGGAGGCCCCATTAGCTAAAGTGGTACCTCAGGTTAAGAACAGTTTCAGGTTAAGAATGGACCTCCAGAATGAATTAAGTTCTTATCCCGAGGTACCACTGTACTGTATTTGTTAGAAAATATAAATTACAAAAAATAGATTGTATGGGGGGAGAAAATCTATGTACAGTCGGACCTCTGTTTATGTAACCCTCTGATTATGTAAACTTCAGGATGCAGCATGCGGCAAACCTGGAAGTATTTTACTGGGTTTTGCCATGCACGCATGCGCAGAAGAAAAGAAGAGAAGAAGAGTTTGGATTTGATATCTTAAAGCGGCTAACAATTCCGTTAAAGGAATCTGGGGGTCCCGGATCTCGTCCAAATCCACTTGATGGGCTAGCCCATGCCAGGATCACAGGAAGAAGAAGAAGAAGAGGAAGAAGAAAAAGAGGAGGAGGAGGAGTTTGGATTTGATATCCCGCTTTATCACTACCCAAAGGAGTCTCAAAGCGGCTAATAATCTCCTTTTCCCTTCCTCCCCCACAACAAACACTCTGTGAGGTGAGTGGGGCTGAGAGACTTCAGAGAAGTGTGACTGGCCCAAGGTCACACAGCAGCTGCATGTGGAGGAGTGGAGACACGAACCTGGTTCACCAGATTATGAGACTACCGCTCTTAACCACTGGCTCCCTCAGTGGTCCTCAGGTTGAGGAAACCTCAGGATCCAACCTGACCTCCGGAACAGATCCCATCCACAACCAGAGGTACCATTGTAATCTAATATAACAGCTGCAAAATCTTGTGACCCAATTAAGGTCACAAAAATGCTGAACCATTGCTTTGTCAATTTGATAACTTCCTTTAAAAGTGAGCATGTGCATGTGGTGGTTGGAGATTGGCTGGCTGCTTCACTGTTTTGCTGAGAATGGAAACTTCAAGCAGATGCTGTCCAGAGGAGTTGGTGAGGACAGACAAGCTGTAATTTATGGACTGCTTCAAAGGAATTTTAGAAGCATGAAGACCCTTTCCTGGGCTCAAGAGAGTGAAACACACTGCATTTGACTTGATATGCATAAATAATACTGCTTGTAATAGTTGACATCCTGCAAGTAAAGAGTCATTTTAAAAGTCGTGTGTGGAGTCTGCTTCATTGCAAGGGCTTCGATGGTGAAACCACTGCATCACTTTGCATGACTCAGAAAAATAGCCATGCCCATTACATCAGCAGGAAGCTTCAGCAGCCCATTAACAGCAAACCTTTCTTGTGTTGCCGCCTTCTGGACCTCTTCTGGAGGCCCACAAATATGGACACTTTGCTAGAACATCAGAATGGTGATCAGAGATTGCCAAATTCAATATAGTTACTAATCAGCCTTATTATTTACTCAGCGCTATGCAAAGGGGGCGGTATTCCACAAAGGTCTTTTTTAACAGCCAAATGCATAGAATTTTTCAGTAACTGGAATTACAGTCGATCTAGCTTTAAGGCACAGCTTTTGTAGTTCATAACAACCATGAGAAAGATCTTCCCCACAATATCTCAGTGGGAAAATTCCTTTCATAAACTCTTCCCCACAAGCAAAATATTTTCTTTGTTCATGTCAAAGACTGAATACATTGGCAGGCCATTGATTGGTGCCATAAATGTTATGGGCTTACTGATGAACAGTCTTTAATCATTTGGCAGCAATTAGCCTCTGGCCCAGGTTTTACACTCAACTAAAGGTTATAGGTTTTTCCTCCATAGGCCCCTCTATGTGACTTAAAAGATATGACAGTCAAAGTTCACTACAGAATATTACAAGATCAAGGCAAAGAATGTGTGATTGTGTCAGTTTTCAGAGCACTGCAATGCACTAACGTTATTTTATTAATTACAACAAGGCTCACTGCCTAATTCATTTTTAGGATTATATTTATCCTGCATCATTTCACTCAGAAAACAAGCAAGAGTTATCTCCTAAATGTTCCCCCTAGACAGCACAATGCAGTGCAGATTTACCCAGAAGTAAGTCCCATTGCTTCCAGTGGAGCTTGCTCCCAGATTAAGTCCCAAGTAGGATATGGGTGGCGCTGTGGGACACGGGTGGCGCTGTGGTCTAAACCACAGAGTCTAGGGCTTGCCGATCAGAAGGTCAGTGGTTCAAATCCCCACGACAGGGTGAGCTCCCGTTGCTCAGTCCCTGCTCCTGCCAACCTAGCAGTTCAAAAGCACATCAAAGTGCAAGTAGATAAATAGGTACTGCTCCGGCAGGAAGGTAAATGGCATTTCCATGCGCTGCTCTGGTTCGCCAGAAGTGGCTTAGTCATGCTGGCCACATGACCCAGAAGCTGTATGCTGGCTCCCTCGGCCCGTAAAGTGAGATGAGTGCTGCAAGCCCAGAGCCGTCCACGACTGGACCTAATGGTCAGGGGTCCCTTTACCTTTAGCTTTAGAACTGGGGAAATCTCTTGTTTGAAACCTGGACAAATCACTGCAAAGTGCAGACAGCACTGGTGCCTGACATGGTACAAGGCAGCTCCTTCCTCTTCTTCCAGTTGGCCATTGAGAAAAGCCCTCCCACTGGCACCAATGAGCAGTCCCATCTCCACCACTCATTGGCGTTGAGGTAGGCTGTTTTAAAATTACAATCACATCTCAGAAAGGAAGGCTTAATTCTCCCCAGATGTTGCCATCCATGCCACTTGCCAGTCATCCACACATACACCTGGTATTTTTTAAAAACAACAACAACTTGATTGCTAATTATGTTGTTAATGTAACATAATTAGGCCCTAAGAAAGAAAATGACATATAGCTAGCAATCACTTTTCTTGAGCCCTCAGTCATTATATTCTGGATAAAGGTAGGGGGTATTTAGTTTGAAATCCGCAATCCCTAGGATTGTCATGGATCCAAAGCTATTTTTCTACCCATGTGGTAAAGGAAATGGGTCCACAGCTCCCTCCTTTTGTGATTCCACATAGGGATTTTGTGGAACCACATAAAGATTGCGGTTCCTATGTTCCGGAACTGGGTCTGCAAACTGTTTGAGGTGGGGTTGCCGTCTCCCTACAAAAGAAATATGTAGCTTGTGGGTACAGTTACCTGAAACCCAGGGGCCAAGCCGATGTGACCGTCACTGTGCCCACACTGTGCTGACCTCCCTGCTGCCTTGCCCCTCTCCCTGTTGGTTAGCTGGTAGAAAGCTCTGCATTGGGAAGCCAGGTAAGCAATGCTACCCCACCTTGCTGGCTGCTACTGGCAAGAAAGGAAAGGGCATTTTCTGCCATCGCTGGTACAGATTGTGTAGGGCAGGTTAAATTGGTTTTAATAAATACAGCTTTAATAAATTTATCCATATTTTGGGTAGGAAGATGTCATGGACTAGCTGGATGCAGAAGGGTGATGAGAGGCATCAGCTGGGGGAACCCCCAAGGAAAGAAGGTTCAGAGCCAGGGGATTGGCGTGTAATGATGATGAATGGTCAGAGGAATACGTTTGGGGGGAGGAGGTGTCGGAAGCTGAAGAGGCAACAGGGTTTATTGGGCAGGAAGAGGCCGTGGCAGAGGGCAGCCCAGAATCAGAGGCTGAAGCGAGGCTGGAGAGGAGTGGGGGGGAGAATCAAGGGAGTCTCCCCCTCCTGCTGCAACCAGCTTCCCTCCCTTCTGGTCTCCAAGAACACAGAGAATTGAAGAAGGTGGAACGACAAGACAATGGAGCCTTAGAGAGCGATAGGCAGGCAGACACCTTCAGCTGTCGCAACTGCCTCACTGGGCGAAGAGCAACTGAGGAGAGTTGCTGTGACCACTAAAACATTGAGTGCTTTATTATTTTATTGTTGACCTATGCCTGTCTCCAGCTCCTGGCAGAAGAAGGCCAACGGGTTAAGCTGACTCTACATCCTATTCAGAGTAGACCCCCTGAAAATAATGGATCCAAATTAGTCATCTCCATTTCAATGAGTTTACTCAGAGTAGAACTAGCATAGGCTACAACCCTTGCTCTGTAACACCCTCAATTTCACCATAGCCTCTTCTTCTGATCATTAATCCTTTACAAGAGGTCTGGGCTCTAGTTAACGGCAACTTGCCAGTTCTACTGGTACCAGGATCTTTCATTACACCGAGATGCTGAAATCCAGAATGATTTTAGAATTTCAGGCGGGGATACTTTTTTGGTCATCCTAGTTAACCACTGGTTTTGCCTGCACACCGATTAGGGCATTTGAATCAACCCACCCAAGGACATTCTGCTTAGCTGTTGGATTGGCCGAATCTGCCGGATCAAAGAGAAGGGAAGCAATGGGTGTTTATGTGAACATACATCTTAGATCAGCAGCCTGCAACCTCTGGACCTCATTAATGCCAAGCGGAGCTGGCAATTTGGATACATCCAGCCAAGCTGTCCATGGCTTAGCTGATTCAAATGAAACAGATTTCAATGCCCAACACAACCATAGTTCTTGTATCTCCACCACAGGGGTATCCTTCGACATCTGCGATAAGGAACACTTTTCAATTTATTGTGCGTCATTTACTCAAAGTTTTGTCGTGAGAGCAATAAGGACACAGTAGCCTCCCACCATTAATGCAGGGTCTACCAGTTTTATTGTTTCTAGCAATAACACGCAGCTTCATAAAACCAGCACTGCCTGGATTATTACACTGTACCTTCCGCACAACTATTACATTGCTCATTCATGGCAATTCAAGGAAATGAAATAAGCTCCTTTTACTGAAAGCCTGGGAAGCTTATTTTCCAAATAAAAACAAACAGGTCATTCTTCTCCCCCTTTTATTCTGAAGCAAAATGTTTCAGGCGTAGCCGGGATTTATACTGCACACATAAATCAACCTCCTTAACCAATGAACGGGATCATAAAAGCAAATATAGGGCTTCAAATGGGAGTTTAAAAATCCAAAAGGGAGGGGAGAATAAATCTGTTCAACATTATTCCCTCTGACCCCAGCGCTGAAGCTTCCTTGCTGAACAGGAGAGCAGAGAAATGCAATTTCAGCTATTTTGATACCAGCACAATATATCTGCCTCTGCCAAATCCATGCAGAAAACATAGATTTCATCCTAAAAGGCTTTCTGTGTTTAAAAATCACACACACAAGGCCCAACACATAGCCATCCTGGTTCTAACTGCAGTAACTCAAGCTGGTTTCGACAAACAAAGCAATGTAGTTTGAATATCAAAACTTCTCAGAATGTTCCAGTCATAAGGAAAAGCACAAATTAACTACTCCTTTGGCAGGCCGGTGGGGAGTACACATCTGAGAGATGGCATTGGAATCTGGTTGCGAGCCTTGAATGAATTAAAGGCCTCCTGCCAGTCAGATGAAAGCCTATTTATAGCTCTCAAAAGCAACGACTCCGGTATAATTTTAGAAAATGACGTGAGAGGGATGATGGGCAAACCTTCAAAGGGTTCAGTAATTTGGTTTAGATAAGGATTCATCCTTTAAATGCATTCCTGAAGCACAGCCAAGCTTTTGATGGATGACTTCTTGTGACCCCTCCTTCCTCATCGTCTAGATCCCTGTCCTGCTTGATTGCTGATGCAGCACCTTATTAAAAGAATTCTTGGGGAAACTCCCATTGACAGTCTTCTATGTCTGAGATCTCTCTCTCTCCCCCTCTTATAGAATCATAGAATTGCAGAGTCTTTTTCCAGCTCATTCCACAGCTTCTCTCTTGTATACACTAGATCTGAAGCTGACTTCTTTTTAGAAAAGGGGGAATACCATGACATACATACATACATACATACATACATGCATACATACATACATACATTTAGATAGATAGATAGATAGATAGATAGATAGATAGATAGATAGATAGATGATAGATAGATAGATAGATAGATGATAGATATAAACAGCTAAATCATATAAAATACTGAGGCGGTGCGTGCACCAATGTATGCAAATAGAACATAAAGGTAAAAGGACCCCTGACCATTAGGTCCGGTTGTGACCGACTCTGGGGTTGTGGCACTCATCTCGCTTCATTGGCCAAGGGAACCAGCGTACAGCTTCCAGGTCATGTGGCCAGCATGACAAAGTCGCTTCTGGCGAACCAGAGCAGTGCATGGAAACGCCATTTACCTTTCTGCCGGAGCGGTATCTATTTATCTACTTGCATTTGACATGCTTTCAAACTGCTAGGTTGGCAGGAGCAGGGACTGAGCAACAGGAGCTCACCCTGTCATGGGGATTCAAACTGCCGACCTACTGATCGGCAAGTCTTAGGCTCTGTGGTTTAACCCACAGCGCCACCCGCATCCCCAAATAGAACATAAAAATTCATAAAAAGAGTTCACTCAGCACATAGTTAAACTATGGAATTCCCCCTCCCACAAGAAGTAGTGATCAGCACCACCTTGGATGGCTTTAAAAGTTGAGACAAATTCATGGAGAAGAGTGTCATCAAAAGCTACCAATTACAATGGCTGTGTTCTACCTCTACTGTCAAAGGCAATATGCCTCTGAATACCAGTTGCCAGGAGTCACAAATAGATAGAGTGCTGTTGCACTCAGGTCCTGCTTGTGAGCTTCCCATAGGCATCTGACTGGCCACCACAAGAACAGGAGGCTGGGCTGGAAGGGCTGTTGTTTGGAATATGCCGTCGAACTATGAAAATGCCTATTGTCTGTCTGGATTGATGATAGAGAAAGCGGTGTGTGTGTCAGCACGTAGAAGAAGAAGAAGAGGAGTTTGGATTTGATAACCCGCTTTATCACTACCCGAAGGAGTCTCAAAACGGCTAACATTCTCCTTTCCCTTCCTCCCCCACAACAAACACTCTGTGAGGTGAGTGAGGCTGAGAGACTTCAAAGAAGTGTGACTATCCCAAGGTCACCCAGCAGCTGCATGTGGAGGAGCAGAGACGCGAACCCTGTTCACCAGATTACGAGTCTACCGCTCCTAACCCCTACACCACACTGGCTCTCGTAGAGACCTCTCACTCTTGTGTAGTTGAAATGAAAACTGGCTGTAGAAATTAAGTGTCACTTTCATTGGCCTTCCCACTTTCCCCTCTGGCCCTGCCCACCATTGGGATGTGGTCACCAAAAGACCTTTCTTAGGCTGAAAAATGTCCCCCAAGGCTGGTACAAAGCATTGACAAAAAGGGGTGGGAGCCAAGGAAAGGAAGCCCACTTCCTATGGGAGAAAACATAATAGACATGTCTTCTCTATGGGCATAAAAACATTCATATGGACATAGAAATAACATGATCAGCAAGAGGAATTTAAGAAGGTGTAGAGTCATCAAAGTTGAGATGGCGGGCGATAGAGCATTCTCTAGGTCAAGTAGCCCACAAATATGGGCTACATATCTGTTGTCTAGCAGCAGTGAAGGCATGGCTGTGGTCTAAACCACTGAGCTTCTTGAGCTTGCCGATCAGAAGGTCAGCAATTCAAATCCCCACAACAGAGTGAGCTCCCATTGCTCTGTCCCAGCTCCTGCCAACCTAGCAGTTTGAAAGCAGTGCAAGTAGATAAATAGGTACCACTGCAGCAGGAAGGTAAATGGCATTTCTCATCACGGTGTCCCATTGCGCCAGAAGCAGTTTAGTCCTGCTGGCCACATAACCTGGAAAGCTGTCTGTGGACAAACACTGGCTCCTTCGGCCTAAAGCAAGATGAGCGCCGCAACCCCGTAGTCGCCTTTGACTGGACTTAACCGTCCAGGCATCCTTTACCTTTTTATCAGTAGGCTTGGCAAGTGGAGAACCACCATACCCACATCTCTCCCAGCAAGGGGCAAATGGAAAACATCAAGTGAAACTTCAATAGGAGGTCAATTCACGTTGATCTGCTGGGGCACAGCTAGCTATGTCAGTATCCCTGGGAATCACAATGTAACAGGAAGCTGGCAAGCCACTCCTGCAAGGAGTGTGTTATTCTGATATCTTTTAATAAACTTGTGGTCTATTAAAACCTACCAATTGATACCTGTTCATTTATTCCTTTTCCCATGCAAGGGTGTTTGTGTTTATTTGTTTGTGTGTGTGTTACAGTTAAACTCATTTTACCAAAACTAAGCCATTTAAAATGGGTACTCTAGTTAGCAAAACATCTCTGGGAAAGAAGGGATCATCTGCTTCAAAGCTCGGCACAAATGATAAATCAATTGTCTCATTGGAGGAGCAATTCACCAAGTCAGAATAATGAATGAGCCCTTGTATCATTGTGTTCCTAGTGGAGACATTATGCCAAATGATATGATTACTCCATCTGAACCATTTATAAAAAGTCAATCACAGTGTGGATCATATATTTTACACAGTTTATTTTGACATCCACCTATTTTTTATTCTTTGACACAAAGGTCTGAGCTATAACCTTTCTGTCATGTCTGCAGAATGAACGTTGCTAACTGAAGTTGTTGTGTTCCCTGCATTATGCCATTTGTATTAGGAAACACCATGGGGAATAAAGCTCAGAAATTGCCGCTTTCAAAAACTGACAATAAAACATGACTTTTTAACCTCTTAACTTTCTTTTTTGAACTCGGAAATGGATTGATAAAAAAATGTAGCAAATAAAACAAACACATCTAATTCCAGTCATGGTGGGCAGCTTTTACAACTGAATAAACAACGAGATGATCTGGAACTTCCCTGCTTCTGTGGATAGGCATAGCTGGAAAGCTTCTTTTTATGTTTATTTATTTAGTCACTGGGTATCAACTCAAGTATGCAAACATTATGCATATGGGGTGTTCTATGGGCCATCAGCTCTCACACACTAGAAGATGGAAGACATAGCCTCCAACATTCTCCAATGAAAATAGTGATGTCCTATTCCATAACACCACCATCAACAACAATTTTATTATTCATACCCCACCCATCGGACTAAGTTGCCTCAGCTTCTCTGAGCGGCTTCCAACATATATATATATATATATATATATATATATATATATATATATGCAGGTTTTGGTGTCCTCGGGTGTCTTCCCGTGTAAAAGTTGGGGTGTCTAGGCGACGTTTCGACGAGGTCTCACTCGTCATCTTCAGGCTGGTGCTTTCGGCTTCTTGTTACTGGAACAGAGCAGGATCTCAGTGTTTGAGTTCCTATAAATACTGTAGAGGGGGTGTGGTGTGAGCAGGATCTCAGTGTTTGAGTTCCTATAAATACTGTAGAGGGGGTGTGGTGTATAGCCTCCAATGTTCTGGGCAGAGAGGAAGTTCCCAGGCTAGTGTGCCTTTTCTTCTTTTGTTCCTTAATTACTTGAGAGATATCTTGAGTGATTTCTTGAGTGATATCCTGAGTACCACTTAGGTGGGTCATTAGGTGGGTCATTAACACGGAACATCACCACAAGAGAATAATCATGGAAGCCATCGAGATAGAGAAACACCCTCACAACATGAACAAGCGTGACGACACATCCCGCTTGCCAGACATCTGGAAATTAGCCCTCCCCACAAAAACTGACACCAGATCCAGAGGCACACAGAACGCCAACACCAATCAACCACACCAGACCCAAACCCAGACCCTCTCCACAGATGAATTACAGACACCATCCAGTAGCCAATCCATGGTGGCACCTCCGGATGCTGCACCCCCCTGCAATCCCTACACAGATCTGGCTGACACAAGCCACAAAACCACAGCTCGCCCCTATACACGAAGCCAAGCCAGAGCACAACTAAGTACAGTACAGCCATCTTCTCAGGAAAACTCTTCACAAAGTTCAAGAGGTCAAGACACAAAGACTTTAGCAACTAATCCACACCTAATGACCCACCTAAGTGGTACTCAGGATATCACTCAAGAAATCACTCAAGATATCTCTCAAGTAATTAAGGAACAAAAGAAGAAAAGGCACACTAGCCTGGGAACTTCCTCTCTGCCCAGAACATTGGAGGCTATACACCACACCCCCTCTACAGTATTTATAGGAACTCAAACACTGAGATCCTGCTCTGTTCCAGTAACAAGAAGCCGAAAGCACCAGCCTGAAGATGACGAGTGAGACCTCATTGAAACGTCGCCTAGACACCCCAACTTTTACACGGGAAGACACCCGAGGACACCAAAACCTGCATATATATATATATATATATACATAATAAAACATTCAGTAAACATCCCTATATAGGCCTGCCTTCATATTTCTTCTGAAGGTTGTGTTATCTCATTGGCTCGGGGCTTGCATAACCCCATGCCCGTCGACATTTATCTGATGAAAATAGGGATGTCCTAAGGAAAAGTGGGGAATCCCCGTGACGGGGTGAGCTCCCGTTGCTCGGTCCCCGCTCCAGCCAACCTAGCAGTTTGAAAGCACGTCAAACTGCAAGTAGATAAATAGGTATCACTCTGGTAGGAAGGTAAACAGCATTTCCATGCGCTGCTCTGGATTACCAGAACCGGCTTAGTCATGCTGGCCACATGACCCAGAAGCTGTACGCCGGCTCCCTCGGCCAATAAAGTGAGATGAGTGCAGCAACCCCAGAGTCGGCCACGATTGGACCTAATGGTCAGGGGTCCCTTTACCTTTACCTTTTTATCCACAATTGGGGGCTCTGCAGGTGAAGGGCAGCAGCTTTATCACTGCAGAGAAAGGTGAGGCAGGGCAAAAACATGAAGCACAGTCTCCTATACAGTCATACCTCGGGTTGCGAATGTGATCCGTGTGGGAGGCACGTTCGCAACCCGCAGCACTGCGTCTGCACACACGCGTGATGCGATTTGGCGCTTCTGCGTGTGATGTCATTTTGTGCTTCTGCGCATGCACGAGTGTCGAAACCCAGTGTTGTTAGGCTGCAGGTCTCATTATCCCTGGCCACTGCTCATGCTGGCTGGGACTGATGGAGTTGGAATCCAGCTTGGGGTCTTAGGTTCCCTACCTTGTCTTTCCTCTAATATAAAAGCTGTCAGGGTTTCTACTTCCTCAAACAAGCAACAAGGACTTGGTTGCTACTCCCACAGAAGGCAATGCTAAAACTCCTCCTGCTTACAGCGACCAATATCAGCCATCAGAACAGAAGTTAATTTTGTGGAAGCGATACATTAGCTATTCTTTATGCCTCCCCTTTTTATCTAATTAGGCTTCAGTGGAGTTCAGTCTCCAACTGTAATTATATATAGTTTTCAGTCTACGTTTCTCAAGACACTGTTACACCCGCACCACACACACACACACACACACACACACACACACACACGTAAAATTAAATCTGCCTCGTACTTGACAGCACCTGAGGTCAAAGTTTTCCAACGGATGTGACAGATAGAAATCTGCTCCAAAAATACATTTAATTGAATTTTACTCATCTAATCAGAAAAGGTATTTGTGGTATTACTTGTATATAGGCTAAGGGAGGAATTGCACTGCTAGAAACATTCTGCCACTGCAAGTATATCTGCTTGCCTGATGGAATGATCTATCCTATCCGTTCCCCATATGCTGTTCTGGGGGGTTTTCCTGACCACATGGGCCAATTTTGGGATGTAGGGGGACATGTAGAGAGACCAGGAACTTTTGACTTCTCTCTTTGGACTATTTTTGCTCCAGCTGGTCATAACAAGAACTCTGCAGTTAACAACGAATGCCCGAGTTTGCCTTTTTCCTTCTCCTTCCCAATCCTCTTTCCTTTTGTGCCATGTCAAATCCAAGGGCAGAGACTGACTCATTATAGAGACCTTTATTCCAGTCTGTTCATCAGAAGAGCAGCGTAGCAGCAGAGGAGATATAAAATGCTGTGCACAAACCTATAAATAAGATATAAGCAGCACAAGCAAATAGAACTTTGAGAACAGATTAATTTTGCGACGATAAATTTATGTACAGAACGAGGAAGGCGAAGTCTGTTTTCTCTCTCTAGTGTCATTACAGATCATTTCAAGGTGTTTTTGTTCTAATGCTATGCAAACTTCAAACGTGATCATGCCTTTCAGAAGCCATAGAGGCTGCATCAATTCTGTAGTATCTTCAACAATAAGTAAGTGATTGTGTGTGTTGACATTACCGCAAGGAGACATCTCTTGTCCATTTGCACCTTAGAATCATAGAATTGTAGAGTTGGAAGGGATTCCAGGCGTTCTCTAGTTCAACCTCCTGCAATGCAGGTAATCTCAACATACGGTCTCCCATCCAGTTTGAAACCATACCGGACCCTGCTTAGCTTTGCAAATGTGCTAGCAGAAGATAAAATGCTGCCATAGCTCCTGTAGCTTTATAAGACAAACGTTGTTTGGCATGCTTACTTAGCTAAGATTAATCCATTAGCATGAAATTCAAATTCCTTAATACAATTGTAACACAATCCAGTGAGAACGCAGTAATAGCTAAGGTGGAAACTTTACAAACATGTTTTGATTCTGACCAGTGGGATGCCAGAAGCCTGGCTTGTGTTAAAACTGTTATTGTTCATGTTTATTATTTTAAAACAAGTTGAAAATGTATTCTATTTTTTAAAAAAATCAAAGGTACAGTTTTGGAAGAGTTTAAGCATTCTTGGGAAGGAACTGTAACATTCAATTGCTATGTAAACAAAGCGGGCAAAAAAAATAAATTTAAAAAATCCCTACCTCTGTATGGTGAAGAGAAACAAAATTACCCATTAATGGCCACAATAAAGTATTATTATAACAGATGCTAATATACCTAACGTAGTCATTATTGCAAGGCACCTAGTGATTAAGCATGCATATCCCTTTTGTTATGCAAAAATGGCAACAGCTTTATGGTACATTGCAGGCGCTCAAAGGCAATAAAAATAAGTGTGCCTTTCAACTAAGGTACTCTCCAGTAGCCATCAAACTTCCTGAGGAAGCACAAACAACTGCCATTTAATCGGCTATGCAGAAAAGAAGCAATCAGACACACAACATTACTCATATTTTATCCTGCTGTTTCTGTATATGCTAGCACTAACAGCAAACAATTTCTTTACTCTGGTGTGCACTGTGCATGCAGTTGCTAATATGCATCAGTGTGCCCAAGGAGGATTATGTCTGTGAGATCCCATGGTCCCTGAGACAAGCCTGAAAGGTGCATTTCAAACAAGAGCTTAACATGTAATTATTTTAAGGTAGTGTTCAGAGAATGGGAATCAATGGAGTAACAGGGCAGTTTGGAAGATGAATGTAATAATAATAATAATAATAATAATAATAATAATAATAATAATTTATTTATTATTTATTATTTATACCCCGCCCATCTGGCTGGGCCTCCCCAGCCACTCTGGGCGGCTTCCATAGAAACCAAAAATACAGTAAAATATCACACGTTAAAAACTTCCCTGAACAGGGCTGCCTTAAGATGTCTTCTGAATGTCAGGTAGTTGTTTATCGCTTTGACATCTGCTGGAAGGGCATTCCACAGGGCGGGCGCCACTACCGAGAAGGCCCTCTGCCTGGTTCCCTGTAGCTTTGCTTCTCGCAATGAGGGAACCACCAGAAGGCC
This sequence comes from Podarcis erhardii, assembly GCF_964252035.2. Classification (NCBI taxonomy): domain Eukaryota; kingdom Metazoa; phylum Chordata; class Lepidosauria; order Squamata; family Lacertidae; genus Podarcis; species Podarcis erhardii. The sequence goes on from NC_138500.1 coordinate 50,495,539, forward strand.
CTCGGCGCTGGACCTCAGCGTCCGGGCAGAATGATGGGGGTGGAGACGCTCCTTCAGGTATACTGGGCCGAGGCCGTTTAGGGCTTTAAAGGTCAGCACCAACACTTTGAATTGTGCTCGGAAACGTACCTGGAGCCAATGTAGGTCTTTCAAGACCGGTGTTATATGGTCTCGGCGGCCGCCCCCAGTCACCAGTCTAGCTGCCGCATTCTGGATTAGTTGTAGTTTCCGAGTCACCTTCAAAGGTAGCCCCACGTAGAGTGCATTGCAGTAGTCCAAGCGGGAGATAACCAGAGCATGCACCACTCTGGCGAGACAGTCTGCAGGCAGATAGGGTCTCAGCCTACGTACCAGATGGAGCTGGTAAACAGCTGCCCTGGACACAGATTTGACCTGTGCCTCCATGGACAGCTGTGAGTCCAAAATGACTCCAAGGCTGCGCACCTGGTCCTTCAGGGGCACAGTTACCCCATTCAGGACCAGGGAATCCTCCACACCTGCCCGCCTCCTGTCCCCCTAAAACAGTACTTCTGTCTTGTCAGGATTCAACCTCAATCTGTTAGCCGCCATCCATCCTCCAACCGCCTCCAGACACTCACACAGGACCTTCACCACCTTCACTGGTTCTGATTTAAAAGAGAGGTAGAGCTGGGTATCATCCGCATACTGATGAACACCCAGCCCAAACCTCCTGATGATCTCTCCCAGCGGCTGCATGTAAATGTTGAAAAGCATGGGGGAGAGGACAGAACCCTGAGGCACCCCACAAGTGAGCGGCCAGGGGTCTGAACACTCATCCCCCACCACCACTTTCTGAACACGGCCCAGGAGGAAGGAGCGGAACCACTGTATGACAGTGCCCCCAGCTCCCAGCCCCTCAAGACGGTCCAGAAGGATGTTATGGTCGATGGTATCAAACGCCGCTGAGAGATCCAGCAGAACTAGGAAACAGCTCTCACCTTTGTCCCTAGCCCGCTGGAGATCATCAACCAGTGCGACCAAGGTAGTTTCAGTCCCATGATGAGGCCTGAATCCCGACTGGAAGGGATCCAAATGGTCCGCTTCTTCCAGGCGTGCCTGGAGTTGTTCGGCAACCACTCGCTCAATCACCTTGCCCAAGAATGGAAGATTTGAGACTGGGCGATAGTTGGCCATCGTGGCCGCATCTAAAGATGGTTTTTTAAGAAGCGGTTTAATAACCGCCTCTTTCAGCGGGTCTGGGAAGGCTCCCTCATGGAGGGAAGCATTCACCACCCCATGAAGCCCATTGCCCAGTCCTTCCCGGCTAGCTTTTATAAGCCAGGATGGGCAAGGATCAAGGAGACATGTGGTTGGTTTCACTCGTCCAAGCAGCCTGTCCACATCCTTGGGGGTAACAGATTGGAATTGATCCCACACAACTTGACTAGACAGAACTCTAGCACTCTCCCACCCCGGCCCTGCTCCCACTGTGAAGTCTACTTCTTCCCGAATCTGAGCGATTTTATCTGCAAAAAATGTAACAGTGTGACTTGAGCTAGACAAAGAGAAGCGAATGCTTACAATCCATTTTTTGAACCCCAACGCACGTCATTCAAGCCTCCTGCAAAATTATGCTCTTTCAGACGAATTACATATTTGAATGCTGAAATTTCATCGTGCCAGAAAACGAGCATATCAGGAAGATAGGGAAGCTAAAACCCTTTCAGTGACAAGCACTTTTCTGTAGGGGATTTTTTTGATAGGAAGGAGAGTGTTCAAACCAACAGACATGACTGATTTGATATTCATTCTGTAGTGGTCCAGATTCAAGAGGTTTGGGTGGATGGAGGATGGAGGATGTATTTTGCTTGGCTGGAATGTAACCTTCTGCACAAAGCTAGGAGTAACATCCATTTCTCTGCCTGTTTTTGGCTCTGCCCCCTCCCCCCATTGGTCTGTGGCCCCTGGAACTGCAGCCTTCAAGCTGAAAAATGTTCCCCACCCCTGAATTAGATGACAAAGGGGAGGCACAGAAATCTTAGTACCTGCAGTTTGCTTCCTAAAAAGGTAACATTAACCTTTATAGCTGTTAAAGCATAACAAATTCTAGTATATATTCACGGGCAAATTAAGACATTTCTGAGCATTGGTTCTTGAGAATGAAACTCTTGACAACCAATCCACCTACTGTCATTGTAATACAGGCAACAATGAGGAAGCACGAAGCACGGAAGGCACATCTTAGAACAATGGAGTCAATCAGAGAAAAATTACAGCAGATGGATATTCTCTGCAGAGGCCAATCACTGTACCAGAATAGCTGCGAGAAAACAGGGAGGGGAAGACAGAAAGCAAGCAATTTTTGCCATTTCAAGCTTTCTATTATTTCAACACAGTGGCATTTTCAACCTTGAAATATCCATCCCCTCCCGAGCGGCAAATAACAGCAATGACTGTTGGGAATGCTTCATTAAAGCATTCATTAATGCTTTAATGAAAAGCATTAAATAGCCATGACTGCTGACCAATGGCCAGAAGCCTGAAAAGGCTCGTTCTCATGTTCCTCCCCCCTCCTGATATCTCATGGAGGAGGCACACAAAGAACATCTTCAGATGATGATTCCAGGGTCTGGGTCAGTTCCTATAATGACCGGGGCCAGTTCACATGACCATTTGATGTTTGCCCAGATCCTTGTTATCTCATCTTTCAAAGATATTATGCTTCACTAGCTGTTAAGTCCCCATCACTCTTCATAAAGCTGTACTGTGAGCCACAGATTCAACTATGTTCTGAAAACAACATGGCTGCTAACCTTCATTACAGTGATACTGGATCCCAACGAAAACGTAAGTAGCTGCCATTTCAATCCAGTCCCTTGTTTGCTATTTCAGTGCATGTGGGTATAGCAAGAGTGACAAAGCTGTAGGCCTCCAGATGTTATTGAACTACAACTTCTCCCTGACCGTTGGCCATACTAGCAGGGGCTAATGGGAGTTGGAGTCCAGCTGGAGGTCCACAGGGTAGCCACCCCTAGGAGTTTTGGGGTGTAACCTTAGAAACCACGCGCTTCATACTGATGGTGCAGAAAGCCAAAACTGCCAACAGAGGCAGCAGTTCCAGGGGGCATGTTCAGATCTGTTTCAGAAGTTGTGAGTTGAGTTTGAAGAATGTTGACCTGACACTTGGGAGATGCTTGGGCTATGAGCAGGGCATACCTGCTTAACCACACACCACCACCACCCCAGCATGAAACAGATGCTTTGGATAGCAGATTCAAGAGATAGCATTGTTTTTTGTCTCCTCTGTGTGCCCCCTTTGTAAAATGAGCTCCAATCTAAAGCAGAAGGGCATTGCTTTCACTTTTTGTTGCAGGTCTGGCAATGTCCAAACTTGAAAATATTCCGAGCCCTTGAATTTAATGTGCTTCTTCTGGCGCAATTGTTCCGAGGGCTTAAGCAATAATGAATTATTTCTCTACAAGATAACTTCAGTTATACCTCTAACTGATCTGCTATTACAGTAAGGTCAGACATGTCACAGTGCCTGATTAATGGAATGGACTTACTGAAACTGTTCAGAGTTAAGATCCCAATTACAATACAGGTCATAAATCCCTGTATTTCTCTCAGTCCAGAATCCCACTTACTTCTAATGTGTGCTTGAAATGATCTAACTTTAGATTGTTCTCTGTTTCACAGAAATGTTGATGCACATGTTAGAAACGGAACAGAAACTAAGACTTTCCCCCATGGCATCACAGTTGCTTTCATTACCGATATTGTTACTTTACCAATAAACCATCAATACACACTTAGCAGGAAAGTGTGATCTGATGGGCACATCCCAATTTGAAGAAAACTGTTTTCAAGATACTTTAGCCCAATTTTGCTACACTTAAGTTACAAGTAAACTTACTGGAAAGAGAGCTACACATCAATTCTTTGTTGTATTCTCAGAATGATGAAGGAAGCAAGGATGGAAGTGTAAGGTGCACATGGACTTGATAGGAGCCATCAATCATGTGAAACCTTGATAGGAAGGTCAAGGTACATATGAAAGCAAGTGGGGAAGTGAAAAGACCTAGGAAACACAAATCTGATTGATATGAGGTCAACAATTAACCTTGATTCCCTGTACCAAATTAATTAAATCCAGATGGGAAAAGTCTGATAAATTTGATGAGGTGGGTCAGATAGACTAATGCGTGTCAGGATAGGTCAAAGAGAATGTCGTCCTTGGAGGTAGTCAAAGAAATAAATTTTGAAGCAGTGAATGGAAGGCTGAGTGTATCAACCCATAAGGGCATCTCATAAAGAAGGCGCTGAGGGTTTCATTGATTTGTTGTTGTGCTCATTATTACTGGGCATCCATATCTGTGCCCTGTTTTCTGAAGAAGTTACACAGAATGCCATCTTACATTAAAAATGGTTATCAAGCACTTGGGCTTGCCAAAGCCTCAGGGTCAAACTACATGGCATGGCACTAGATGCATCATTAAAAACTATGGGCTGTATGCAATGTTAGTGTTGAAATTGCCATGCCAAAGTTAGCCCTGCTCATTAATTTCAGTGGGTCTACTCTGAATATAACTAACATGGGATAAATAGCATTGGATGCAACCCTGTGAAAGGGGTGCTTTTACTGAATAAAAGGCACAAGAGCAGAGAGGAGTTCTATTGGGACCATACTGCACAGCTGCCTTGTCTGTCTCCTGTTTTCTGTTGACAGTTGTGACCAATGCTATTTTTCTAGAAAAAAAGGTGCCAGAACTCACTCACCATGAACACCTTCCCTGTTTAATAATAATAATAATAGTAATAATAGTAATAATTTATACCCTGCCCATCTGGTAGGGTTTCCCCAGCCACTCTGGGTGGCTTTCAACAGAGCATTAAAAACAGAATAAATATTCAAACATTAAAAACTTCCCTAAACAGGGCTGCCTTCAGATGTCTTCTAAAAGTTAGATCGTTGTTTATTTCTTTGACATCTGATGGGAAGGCATTCCACAGGGCAGGCGCCACTACCTAGAAGGCCCTCTGCCTGGTTCCCTGTAACTTCACTTCTCACAGGGAGGGAGCCACCAGAAGGCCCTCAGGACTGAACCTCAGTGTCCGAACAGAACGATGGGGGTGGAGACGCTCCTTCAGGTATACAGGTATACCTCACATGGGAGGTGCCAAAGCTGATTTCTGGTGAGTTCTGGCTGAAAAAAAATCCATGGTTGTGACCACTTTCACCCTCTTTTGCATCCAAACTGCAAAGGACAATTTCTCATCATCAACAACAGCAACAAAAACAATGAACAATCCATCTGTTTCAAGTAAATATGTGCCTGAGACCACAGCTGAGATTTCTATTGGCTGTTCGTTTAGATTCCTTAGCTCTGTTGTCCCAGTTGTTCTGACTCTCTATGGCTTCTGCCCACACACAAATTCCAGAAGTTTATTTGCCGCTACATCAATTTGCATCAAGCAGAATTGATGCAGTATTGCCTACATATTGGTAAAGCTGTTTTCTCTCCCACCCTCACTTGGAGTGTATAGTGGCACATTTGGAACACAGTATATTTGCACTTAAATTGGCTCCATCAGCTTGAGGCCAATAATTCTTGTAAAGTGAGATGAGCAAACAGAAGTTAAAAATATAAGCGCAGCTACAAAAATCTGTTACGCCTTCTTCACAAACTGCACATACACTTGTTTAGCATCATGAGAAGTACTTCACTGCCTGGTGTGGCCCCATGGCATAGGGGAAAGTATGAGGATATCACAACTATACAGGAGGGTGCTGACAAATTTGGAAAGATTCATACAGTTGAACCCTCATGTGGATGCAATATTCACATACACTGCCTAGTGAAGTGATCTTGCACGAGTGCAAAACAGATCCTTAACGTGTGTATATGCTGGGGGCTCGGTATCATCCTGGCCTCCAAAACCTCACCCCCCAACTTTTGGTCCATTGCCTTGCATGATGGGATATGATGCATTTCAAAAATGTTGCTGCGATGGCGCCAGTCATAGTTGCATTGTACTGAGTTGAAAAGCGAGATGAATATTGGGCTGAAATAAACACCAAATCCTAACCATTTCAGCAGGGATTCAATATAACAACCCCCCCCCCCAATGCTGAGAATGACTTTTGCACACTAGGGGATGGATTCAAACTTAGTCATCCTTAGAGTAGACCCACTGACTTAAATCTGGATCCAATTCTAGATGATTGGTACTTACAGCTGAGTGAAAATGGCCTCCCATAATGCCCCATGCTATTTTGGGCAGTGAAATTGGGTTGAGGACAATTCGCCAAACATTATCCAGGGGAGAACTGAAATTGTCCAATAGTTTAGGAACAGCTTAACAAAGGAAATTTTCAATAATGTGTTTTTGTTGTTGTTGTTGTTGTTGTTGTTTTTGAGAGGATATGGCTCACTTTAATGTTGAATTGAACTCTGGGTGACAGTCAACACTTATTGCCAAGGAGACCCACTGAAATCAATTGACTTAAATAATTTGATTCTGTTACTTAATTGCTTTAAGTGACTGTATTCTGAGGGTGGCTAATTCTGGATATCATCCTCTATGATTATTAGTTCATGTTGGCGGATTAAGGAAGCAGAGGACTGAGAGGACTAGGGACCAAGCTCATGGCTTCCATTAGTAATATTAAACTAATATTGAGCAATATTAAGACTGGATCCACAGCCTCATTCAGGAGTTCAAAAATATTGCTTTTCAAAAAAAATCTGTTCAGAAATTATTTACTGAGAAACTGTGGCTCAGTCCTGTTCTGTTTCTATTACTAAAGTTAGTTGCAGATAAAGTAGTAACAATTTGGAGGAAATCACAGGAAATGGTGTGCAGCAGGAGTAGCCAATACAGTGCTCTCCAGATGTTGGACTACAACTCCCACCAGCCCTGGCAGGATGATGATTATTCAGGGATGATGGGAGTTGTAGTCCATATGATAGCCACCACATTGGCTTCTCCTGTTATATAAGATTAAATAATCCACAAGCGGAAAGTAATGTTCTCAGTACAACTGAACCAAATTTATATGAGCATTTAGGGCACTTCTGGTTGGTCCCTAGTTTGGTTAGAAGGCCTTTACTGCAATTATTATTATTTCAACCTGTAATTTAATACCAGCCTGAGTCGGCCTAACTTTATTGCAATGGCAATTTGCGGGTGCCGGAGCCACCTTGTAAATAAGATGAGTCACCTCCGTTGTGTGCATCCTGGATAAATATCTTTAAATAAATAACAACTCTGCTGTGCAAACATCATTCAAAAATGCAATTAAACTTAAGACTTACTCTGCACAGTAATATATATATATATATATATGAGGGAGCACTGAAGCCAAGGATTTTCAAATGAAGTTTCCCTCTTAGCTCGATACCCTCAAGGTCATATTGTGGTGACTTCATTTTTCATAGTCAAAGGAATGATTTAGTAATAATGGTGGCAGCATCCTGTGCCTTCAGTATAATGATATTCAGTGTTGCATAGGATAATGTAGGGGCTATTCGTATTCATGTTTCTCATTGCGGCCACACAAAGTGGATCCATTTGTTAGAAGCTCTCTTGCATCTTATTAAACACAATGTGAAGAGTGGGTTGGGGAAGCAAAACAAAAGTGGAAGGAAAACTGCATCACGTTGTAAAAGAGACGGTCACACTTTCATAGTTTCCCCCATTAAACCAAAGTTCAGAGGCATACTATTAAGCCAGGTTTCTGCCTACTGGAACCAACCATTACATCACATATTGCTTTGGCATTCTCAGTAGAACTGCACTGAAGGATAGAAGCACAGGATGGTTGGGAGAAAAAAGGCCAACTCAGTCTTTGCCCTTCAGGTGTCTTGGACCAGCCAGCAGGTGCTGGGAGTTGTAGTTCAAAACATTTGAAGGGAAACCACATTGGCAAGGGCTGGTCGAACCAGTGGTGTACCGGGGGCACAGAGCTGGGCTCCACTGAACATGGCTTCTCCATGTGAACTAGGAAGTGACATCTCCAAACAACCAAACAACTCTTTTCTTATCTCTGCAGCTGCGATCTCTTGGGTGATGTGGAGACTGCTGGGCAGTTGAATGTGCATGAGTACTCTATCCATCGCCCTCCCTCTCAACTTCCTCCACATGGCCCTGGGCACTGGCAACACACGCTATGCTACTGGGTCTAACCCTCTGAACCATCCACACAGCTGCCACCTACAGAACAACCTACTCAATCCAGACCACAAATGGTGAGTAGAACGAGATTGGAGATGGCTTAGACATATTCCACTATGAAGAAACACAAGGAAGAAACAGTTTCCCCACCAGTTTTCCTGGCTACAAGATCCCGAGGTTAATGAGAGAAGATCTTATGGCTGACACTTGTTCTGATACACTGCCAGCAGCAGCTGCCACATCCACACTGTGCTAAGCTCCCTATGCCTTGCCCCTTCTCCCCTTGGCAGCAATGCTCACCATCAGGAAGCCAAGTGAGCAACACAACCCTGCCTTCACCAACCCACCAATCTCTGCCAACTACATTGACTCTAAGGCCACCATGGTTAGAAGCTAAGTGGTAGATATACCATAGGCCTCCTCATGTGGTTGACTCCATCCCCCACAAACACCAGTCAGAATGGCCAATGATCAGGGATGGTGGGAGATGTTGTCCAACAACATCTTGAGGGCACTACATTGGCAAAGGTAAAGGTAAAGGGACCCCTGACCATTAGGTCCAGTTGCAGACGACGGGTTGTGGCGCTCATCTCGCTTTATTGGCTGAGGGAGCCAGCGTACAGCTTCCGGGTCATGTGGCCAGCATGACTAAGCCGCTTCTGGCAAACCAGAGCAGCACATGGAAACGCTGTTTACCTTCCTGCTGGAGCGGTACCTATTTATCTACTTGCACTTTGACGTGCTTTCGAACTGCTAGGTTGGCAGGAGCAGGGACCGAACAACAGGAACTCACCCCATCGCTGGGATTCGAACCGTCGACCTTTCTGTTCGGCAAGTCCTAGGCTCTGTGGTTTAACCCACAGCACCACCCGTGTCCCTCTACATTGGCAAACTCTACTCTAAATAGTCAGTGACAAAAAAAGTCAATTGAAACCAAAGAAAATTCTTACTTTGTCTGCCAGAGCCCTATGTGTGTCTGTGTGTGAATATTCAAATGGTGGCAGAGTTGAAAGGCCACATGAAGACATTTTTGCTCTTTTCTTGTGCAGGACTCCCAATGTAGCAGTGAAATTTGAAAGAGCAAGCCTGGATGGTCTACAAAAAAACTATCTCCTTAGAAACACTGGTTGGTAGGAAGAAATCTGACACAACAAGCTGCCGCTAGACTGGGTGAGAATTTGCTGGCACAAAGGGGGGAAAGACTGCCTGTTGAGAACGGTTGTTAATTCCACATAACCACAGATTGTACATTGATAGTTTTGTAAACCTTGCCTCGGTATGTTATTGCATCTTCACAATAGAGGCCTTTTTATCACAAACAACTTCCCTTTTATTTCCTCCTTTTCTTCCATTCCATTTTGGCAAACGGCAACTGCCCATTTCTACAGTCACAAAACCCTGGCAAAACAAAGCTGGCAATAATCAGATTTTTTTTTAATAAACAAAAACCAAGTAGCTTTTAAAGCCTCCCCCCCCCCCCACCAGAGAACACTGATGTAATGCAAACCTATTAATAGCGGCTGTGAAACAAACATTCATTTGACTTTATAAAGCCTTGGCAGAACAGCAGAGGCTGGAGTGGGGGGACTCTAGCAAGAAAGCAACTTCAGCACTCCCTGGAAGAAATATTGAGACAATGTACCTGCATGACAATCAGAAGGTCAAACACTAAGATGAAAGAAGCCAAGAAGGCGCGCGAAACCTCGTCGCTTGGCAGGAATCCACGGTTCAGCTTGTCCCAGCTGATCCAGTCAGTTGTGATGATGAGCACAACCACAGAGGTCAAAGTAAACAGAACTGTCCTGAATGGGGAAAGCAGAAAAGAGGTCATCAAATCACAGAGTGTGTGTGTGCCTGCAGAGGATGGGTGGAATTACAAGGTTGCTTTTATCTATCTTGCAAATGCTTTTAAAGGATGATGTTTTTATCCACTTGAAATTGCTGGTTGACCTTCTTTTAAAACAGGGACAGGGAATCTCTCATATCTACACACACACACACACACACACACACACACACATTTTTTAAATTAAATTTTCTGTTTTACAATTTAGAATGTTCATTTAAACATCCTTAAAATGTCAGTGACTTCCCTTCTTCTCTTTCCATGGTTCATTTTGCATAATATAAATCCCTGCATATTTTACATAAACTAAACCATTCGCTATTCCATAGTTACATCCATCAAAACTTATTTACAGTGTTGAATTTATCTTAATGCTGCCAATGTTTTCAAGTGTACGCAATTTCCCCCCATATATTCAATAAACATTTTCCAATCTTCTTTAAACGTATGTTATTCTTGTGCTCTTATTCTTTTTGTTAGGTCAGCAAGCTGCACATATTCTATCAGTTTAAGTAGCCATTCTTTTTTAATTGGGATTTCACTTGTTTCCCATTTTTGGGCTAACAAAACATGGGCTGAAGTGGTGGCATACATAAATAACCTTTTTGACACCTAGGAATTTCCGTCTGAATTATCCCCAACAAAAAGGACTCTGGTTTTCTTTAAAGTGCTTTGAAACTTTTCTTTTTCAATTCATTATGGATTATTTCCCAATACCCTTTTACCCATTTACAGGTCCACCACACATGAAAGAAAAGGGTGGGGAATCTCAAGTCTGTGGGCCAAGTGTGGCCCTCCAGGCATCTCTGTCTGGCCCTTGGAACTGTGTCCAAGCCACACTCCCTCGATCAACCTCATACTATCAACCCTTCACATCCACTATCCTGGGAATCTTGGGAGCTGTAGTTTACCCCCACAGAGCTACAATTCTCAGCACCCTCAACTAACTACAGTTCCCATGATTCTTTGGGGGAAGGTTGTTGTTGTTGTTTCAATTTATATCCCCACCCTTTCTTAAAAGATCCCTGGGTGGTGTACAGCATTAAAAGCACATTACAGAATGTCAATGATAAAACAGAATGAAAAACAGAATGAAAAGCATACAGTGGTACCTCGGGTTACATACGCTTCAGGTTACATATGTTTCAGGTTACAGACTCCGCTAACCCAGAAATACTACTACTTTGCTTCAGGATGAGAACAGAAATCGTGCTCCAGCGGCGCAGTGGCAGTGGGAGGCCCCATTAGCTAAAGTGGTGCTTCAGGTTAAGAACAGTCTCAGGTTAAGAACAGACCTCTGGAATGAATTAAGTACTTAACCTGAGGTACCACTGTACTGACATGCACTTTCAAAGTACTGTGTGCATGTGAAGATCACCAACTTTCCTTGAACAAAAGCTGGAAAGTATGCCACAACCCTTTGGAGCTTCAACTATTTAGGAAGTCCAAAAAAACTTACAAAGTTATAGGCATTAAAGGCTAAAACCACTGCGCTACTACTTCCTCCACACTATTAATCAGTTGTAAACATATTCATTTCAAAAAATCAAATTACAGAGATACTTGATTTAACAAATGAAACCCAGGTTTATTGGGGGGGAAACAACATTATTTACGCAGTTCGCATCATTTTGCCACACAATGGCTTGCTTTGGGCTGTCTCTGCATAATAGCTGTGAATCCCTCTTCACAATGCACTTTAGAATGTTTGAGACAGTGGAAGAGAAAACAATAATTCTGGATGTCAATGCACATGTGCTATTACAGAGCAGATAAATGCCTGGGCATATGCATAAATAGAATGTCAGCAAGTCAATATTTGCTTCTGCCTCCAATTGGCCCTCTCACAATTGTTCTAAGGCGTTAGCCCCCTCATTAATTTCTTTCTCTGAGAGGGGAAAAGGAGAAAACACTGAGCATGTTTTCTTCGATGTTTGCACAGATGACCAATGCTCAGTGCTCCTGAAAATCAATGTGCCAAAGAACCCACACAAGTGCAGATGCTGACAGAGGCTAAACAAAGCAAACAGCAATATGGGCATGTATGCCTAGAGACTACATTTTGACTGTGTGCAGGAATCAAATACAAAACAGAATAATATAAAGCACCGCTACAGCATGTGTCATATCCTCTAACATTTCTCCGGTGAAAATAGGAACATCCTAAGGAAAAGCGGAACAGCCCAGGATCAAATCGGAAACCGGAACTGCTTCTGTAAATCTGGGACTGTCGTTGGAGAATAGGCAAACTTGGAGGGTCTGCTTGTCTGCGAAAAGTCACCCAGGTTCAATTCCTGGCAGCTTGAGGTAGGAATAGAAATTGAAAACTTGGAGAGGATGTACACAATGCTAAGCTCGTGGACTAAAGGCCTCACTTGGTCTAAGGCAAATTGCTATGGGCAGTATCCAATGAAGTACTTCTGCTTGTGCAGGATTTGCACTTGTGCAATGGAACTGCTTCCTTTCTTCTTCTGGTACACCTCCATGTCCTCCCCAAATTTGATCCTGACACACAAGGAGAGGAAAAGGAGGGGAATTTTCACTGTGCAGCCAAAAATCCTTGCACCAGCAGAAGTACTTGGTTGGATTCTACTCTCTATGTTTGAGTCATGATATGCATGTTTTCTAGTAACACCTGGAAGCTCTAATCACCTGGGGTCACTCTGACCACTTTGTTACTTTTCATGCAAAACATATATGCCATGTTTGAAGGAAGGTTGCTGGCAAATCACCCATGCAGAACTATTCATTCTTTTATGTGCATCTCACTTAAATCTTTGGAGATTCTCCAGTTACTGTTCTGATATGAATGCATGATATACACAGAGTGAGTAATGTTGTTGCTTGAACTGCCTTTTGAAATTTAAAATAGAAATAGAAATTATCCAGCAAAAATGTACAGGGAAGGGTTGCAATAGGAGACAAACAATATAGCGCTTATGCAAATAATGCCACCATGTAGATATTTCATTGAATATATAAAAATGTCACTGTATTGTTAGAAGGCAATTTCTCTGTTTTTCAAAGAGATTGAGATTGGCTCTGAGAATTTTGTCTAGAAAACTGGATAAAGGAGGCTGGAGACTTCCAAATATTGACATTGCATTTCAGCCTTGCCAATTATGCAATATTATCTGGGAAGCTAGAAAGTACTCAATTAAAATAGAGCATCTAATGTTGAATAAGAACCCTGTGGTCTTTACAATTTGAAGATACACCTACTTCTTTTCTTAAACCCCCCCCCCCAAAAAACCAACCATAATCCATTTATGCTCTCCACATTTCAGCTTTGGCATAAATGGCAGTGGAGGCTATCACTAGTATGTTCTCCTTTGATTCCTAGTGACAGGAGTCTTATTGATGGGTCAGAGAGCTGGGTCTCCCAGGCTGATTATAAAGCTCCCTCAGGCTCAGACAGGTACAGGAGGGCCTCCAGGTAACATGGTCCCAAACCACTTAAGAGATTTAAAGGTGAAGTCCAGCACTTTAAACTGGGCTCAACAACAAATTGGCAGCCCATGTAAATAGAACATAATTGGTGCAATATCCTTTTATCATTTGAGCACTCTTGTTGCCATCTGGAGGCGCTAGCAAACAGCACAGATGTCATTGAAAGACCTTTGAAGAAGGCAGATATCATCCTATCTCCTGCTTACAAGAATTTTTAACCAGCTAAATTTAGCATTTTCTCCAAAGCCTAATGCAACCCTCCTGTCTCTGCCAAAATCTTCGTACTAGAGCTTTGATGATCTGTTCAAATCAAGAGACAAGATGAAAGCCCCAGTTTGACTAGTTTCCTCGTTTTAAGTATGACGTCTCAGTTTTGTTTTTAGCCATAGGAACTGAGTGTATGCTGTATTATGTTTTTCATATCCCCCAAAACTTGGAAATGTACATTTCCCCCTTGTAGTATGGTGGCTAAACTTTATTATTCGAAAAAATTGCAGGAGCAGAAATGGCCATCTAATCCAAAAATAGATGTGCCTATACACAGGTTTTCTTGTTGTTGTCTGCACAATGCCTACATGTATTTGACCTTATTGAGCTATGTATACTTATTCATATAAGAAAATATAAGTAATTGCTCTGCTAACCACACATATATCACATTTAAAATAGAGAAACATAATTAGGGTTATTACAAAAAGTGAAAATCTGGGCACAAAAGTTGTTGAGTTTTTTTTGAGAGAGGGGTGTGGTTTTTTTTGCAAAAAACAACAACCCTAAAAATGTTTTTTTAAAAAATAAATAAATAAATAAATTCACCCAAAAAATCAACACTTCCGACATTTCCCCCAATTTTTGGAATTTCCGACCAGATACTATTTCCGATGGATGAATGCTGGATATGTCCAGGAAATTCCAGAAGTATGGCCCTAAACATAGTCAACTTTCCATCTTAATATATGTGCATGGACATAGATGCATGCACACAGATATCTGGTTTCGTGGCATGGTAAGCCAAACTACCGGGATTGTGCAAAAAAGCTGTCTCCTGGATGTTAGTCTTGTGGTCCAATCAACATCAGCAATCACCATGCAAAACTCTGGCCAATGCACTAACACCCATTGGTTCCCAACCCTGGTTCTAATTTTGCTCAGTAGCTTCCCAGTGGACTAGGGAGTAAAGCAAGGAGAAGACAATAGAACTGGTGGCCAGGGACTTTTGGTGGCCCCAGATGCGGGGAGAGATAGCGGATTACGTCGCCAGGTGTGACACTTGTCAGAGGTCCAAGCCAGTGCACCAGAAGCCAGCGGGGTTACTGGAACCGCTGGAGACGCCACAGCAACCGTGGGAGAGGGTGGCGCTGGACTTCGTCACTGACCTGCCCAGCTCCAGAGGCAAGACGGCGGTGCTGGTGGTGGTGGACCTGTTCACCAAGATGGCGCACTTCATTCCTTGCGCAAAGGTGGCGACGGCGGAACAGACCGCCAAACTCTTCATCGATCACGTGTTCAAGGTGCATGGGCTGCCACAATCCATCCTGTCCGACAGGGGGCGCCAATTTGTTTCTACTTTTTGGCGGAAGCTTCTAGGTATCCTGCATGTCAAGATCAACCTAACGTCGGCAAGGCATCCGCAGACCAACGGCCAAGCAGAGAGAGTCAACGCGATCATGCAGCAGTACCTGAGATGTTACGCCAATCAGCGCCCGGCGGCGTGGGTGGACTACCTGCCGATGGCGGAGTTTGCCTACAACAACACGAAGCACGCGTCGACGGGGGTGACGCCGTTCTTCGCGAACAATGGTCGTCATCCCAGAACCTTCCCGGGGTTCGTAACACCGGGAGAGGGGGTGACGCAAGAAGCCGACCAGTTCGCAGCAGAACTGCAAGAGGTGCACGAGGAGCTGCGGAGACATTTGGAGCTAGCCAAACAAGCATATAAGGTGCAGGCAGACAAGAACAGGAGAGTGGGAGAGGACATCCAGGTGGGGGACTGGGTATGGTTAGCGGCCCAAGCGATGCCAGCCAGGTCGTTGGCTAAGAAGAAGCTGGGACACAGGCAGCTAGGGCCATACCAGGTGGAGGCTAGGATCAACCCTGTAGCTTTTTGACTGGCCCTCCCCGAAGGTTCCAGAGTGCACCCGGTCTTTCATAGGTCGGTGCTCACTCCCTACAAGACCCCGCACAGGTTTCAGGAGTCTGAAACAGTACCGCACGCACGCACTCAGTCACCCGAGAGGGAGGGGGCGCCCAGGGCCGAACCACTCAACGAGGTCACTGAGATCCTGGACTCGAGATGGGGGGTAGAGGGAGTAGAATACTTTCTAGCCAGAGAGGGTACCCCGGCCAGTGCCAATATTTGGGTGCCGGACTACGCTTTAGACGAACCTCTTCTGAAAGACGAGTTCCATGCACTTTTCCCGCATAGACCCATGCCAGCCGAGTATTTTGATGACTGGCTCTTTACGCCCACACTTTCAGACAGTACTTTCAGGGGCTTTTCTTCCGCCGAGGAGAGAACGCCAGACTCAAGCCCGCCCAGGGGATCGTGTTCGGGAGTAGACACAGAACCCTCTTACTGGTGGGACGAGCAACCAGAGGACGACTGGCGCAAGAAATGGCTGACGGGGCCTTGGCAGGCAGCACCAGACGAAGTAGCAATGGAAGAGGGAGCCGAGAACACCTTGGGTGAAGAACCCGCATTCGAACACACATACACCGAGCTGCTAGCAGAGGACATTGAAGCAAACGAACTGTATCCTGCATCTACCTCCGAGGAGCTGCGGCTCCCACGACCTGCCTCCGAGGGCCGGGAGGGGGGAAGGGGGGCTTCGAGGGGGGGATGGATGTCAGGGGTTCAGGGAGAGAGGCGCAGATGAGGGAGGAGACAGAGAGTGAGGGGGAAGGATTCCAGAGTGACGAGGAAGAGGATGACAATGACCCAAGATTGTCCATGAGTCCGTCCAGTGAATCGGAGGACTCCCAAAAGGGAGCCCCTCTGGTCAAGCCAAGGGGAGCTAGAGGGGGAAGCAGTCAGGAGCAGGGAAACGAAGGGGGAACCCCCAGTGGGAGTTGGAGAGCGAGACCGGCTGCTCCGCTGGAACGGAGTGAGGGGGGAGGAGTGACCAGTGTGTCAGAAGGAGCAGAACAGGAAGCAGAGAGGGGAAGGAGATCAGGGCAAAACGTCCTGCCGGAAGGGGAGGAAAGTAGTATCGAGGGCAGTGTAACTGTCGAAGGGAAGGTCAGGAGCAACGTACGCGCGCCAAGTTCAAAATGGGAGGCGCGCGGAAATGAAGAGAGTCCTGGGGAGGAGCCTGGTCCCAAAGCCCGAAGGAGGGGGGAGGAGGCGGCAGAGGATTCAGCCTCTGGAGAGTCCCGAAGGGAGAGAACACAGGGGGGCAGAAAGACCCTGCGGAAAAGGAAAGAGAGAAAGAGGTGGACCAGTACAAGCCTCTTAAACTGGTGTAGAGGCGGGACTGACTCAGAGGGGACTTCAGCGGTCTAAGCGTAACAGACGTAGAGTCATGGAGCTCGGATGTAAAGCTAAGAATGTTCTTCAATAAAAGCTTTTGTACATAAGCTGGACTAGACTTTGGTCTCTTGTGAGCTGGGACCACGGGTGACTCTGACAGTATGTAACCTGAGGTACCACTGTACTGGCTACAAGGGCACTCTATTCCTGGGAAAGGAGCCTAATCCAGGTCTGTTGAGCTGCTGTAGCGAAAAAAGGGGGGGAATGATTACCCTCACCTTTGGCCCTGGTGAGAGGCCAGAGAGAGCCAGCAAGACTGCTGATATGGTGAAGAATCTCCTACTTCATGCTTCCCTAGACCCTCTTAGGACTGCTTTTTTTAAAAAAATAATTTTTTATTGGTTTTCCAACATAGATTATAGACAAAACATCACACACAAAAGAACAAACAAACACATAAAAACATGTATAATTTCAGAACCTCTTTTTCATAAACCTTGTTTCCCGGACTTCCCCTTACCTCCCCTTTTCTGCATCCCTGTTTTAGCCTTTTTTCAGCAACCCCTCACACCAATCAATTAATAACATCTTCTTATTTTAGTTTCTCCTCATACTTAATCAGTTACAGCTGTAAATCTATACTTTCCTTTCCCTTGACATTTTAGCACTCATAAATTGTACAGCAGTTCTTAAGGTATACTTTAAATTTCTTCCAGTCTTCTTCCACCGTCTCTTTTTCCTGGTCACGGATTCTGCCAGTCATCTCGGCCAGTCCCATGTAGTCGATCACCTTCGTCTGCCATTCTTCCAGCGTAGGTAATTCTTGTGTCTTCCAATACTTCGCTAGAAGGATCCTTGCTGCTGTGGTAGCATACATAAAAAACGTCCTATCCCTCCTTGGCACCAATTGGCCGACCATGCCCAGGAGAAATGCCTCTGGTTTCTTATTAAATGTACATTTAAGTACTTTCTTAATTTCATTATAAATCATTTCCCAGAAGGCCTTAATCCTCGGGCAGGTCCACCAAAGGTGGTAGAAGGTACCTTCAGTCGCATTACATTTCCGACATTTGTTATTGGGCAAATGATAAATTTTTGCAAGCTTGACTGGGGTCATGTACCACCTATAAATCATTTTCATAATATTTTCTCTTAAGGCATTACATGCCGTGAATTTTATACCGGTGGTCCATAACTGTTCCCAGTCAGCAAACATAATGTCATGACCAATGTCTTGTGCCCACTTAATCATAGCTGGTTTAACTGTCTCATCTCGTGTATTCCACTTCAACAGCAGGTTATACATTCTCGATAAGTTCTTAGTATTGGGTTCTAACAGTTCTGTTTCTAGTTTTGATCTCTCCATCTGGAAGCCAATTTTCCTGTCTTGTTTAAACACCTCCATTATTTGATAGGAATGAAGCCAGTCTCTTACTTTAGACTTCAATTTCTCAAAGCTTTGTAATTTAATTTTCCCGCTCACTTGCTCTAAAATTTCACCATATCTTGGCCATTTAGATTCCATATTGAGTTTTTTCACCTCCTTAGCCTCCATTGGTGACAGCCACCTAGGAGTTTTGTTTTCCAACAAATCCTTATATCGAATCCAAACATTGTATAATGCTTTCCTAACAATATGGTTTTTAAATCCTTTATGGATTTTTACCTTGTCATACCATATATATGCATGCCAACCGAATCTATTGTCAAACCCTTCCAAATCCAAAATGTCCGTATTCTCAAGAAGTAGCCAGTCTTTCAACCAGCAGAAAGCTGCCGATTCATAGTAAAGTCTTAAGTCTGGCAGGGCAAACCCCCCTCTATCTTTTGCATCAGTTAGTATCTTAAATTTTATTCTGGGCTTTTTGCCCTGCCAGACAAATTTAGATATATCTTTCTGCCACTTCTTGAAACAGTCAATTCTGTCTACAACCTGTAAAGTCTGAAACAAAAATAACATTCTAGGCAGTACATTCATTTTGATTACAGCAATTCGGCCTAACAAGGAAAGTTTCAAATTTGACCATATTTCTAGATCTTTCTTTACTTCTGTCCAACATTTGTCATAGTTATCTTTAAATAGATTCACATTCTTAGGTGTCATATTAATCCCCAAGTATTTAACTTTCTTAGCCACCATTAACCCAGTCTCACTCTGAAACCTCTCTTTTTCTGCAATTGTTAAATTTTTCTCCAAGACTTTAGTTTTTTGCTTATTCAGCTTGAATCCTGCTACCTGACCAAAAATTTGAATTAGTTCTAAAACTCTTTTCGTACTAGTGTCTGGCTCTTGTAAAGTCAATACTAAATCATCTGCGAAAGCCCTCAGTTTATATTGTTTAGCTCTGGTTTCTCTTCAGATCGTATAAATCTTTCGCCTTTTACCTCTTAGGACTGCTTAGCCCACAAAGCAAAGCCATTTTTAAAATAATTTCTGTTTCATTCCTTATAAAACACCACAGCCCAAATAGCTTTTGAAGATAAACAAATGTGCCCTTCAAGCTCATCCCCATCAATTAATCAAAGTCAATTCACCAACCAATTAAATCCATTAAAGTCAACAGCCCCCAAATTAATATATCACACACTTCTGACTCACTGGAAAAAAAATATTATACATTCATGTTGAATACAATATCTGCATGGTAGCAATTTATCATGCACAGTCTTTCATAACCACGTTGGAAGCTTTAAATAGTGCACTGTGGAAATAAAAGCTTGCGTAAGGCCAGGTTTGATGTTGCTGTTCTCGATACTTAGAAAACGTTTTGCAAGCCGGAGAAAAGAACTTTTGCCTTTCATGTTTTCATTCCAGAACTAGAACCGACTCTGATGAACAATTTTGCAGCAAACAATAACCACTGAGCACAATGTGCTATAACGTGTCATGTCCAAATGCCACTGTTTTTTCTTTTGCCTGTTTTATCCCTCGTTCCTTTGACACATTTTTCACCTTCATTTGATGATCTGTTCTCTTGGTGAAAACTCAGATGCATACAAAGCTCTCCTGATCCGAGTGGCTTCTTTTCAATTAGAAGAGCCAAGGTGCGCACATTTATCTGCATGCATGGGTTGGCTCCCTTCATTGAAATGAAATGGGACCCCTGCAGGCGCATCCGAGTGCACATTGATTTCTGGATTACACTGTTTGCTTGGTAGCAAAACTACTGACTGTACAGAGGAAGCCTGAGCATATTTGCTCAGAACGCAAGTCCCACTGAGTTCAGTATGACTTGGTTAAACGTGTTTAGGAGGCTGCAATCCTATGTCCACTTACCTGCATCCAATGGGACTCACACCTGAGTACACACATATATCAAATTACAACGTGGATTGGGGGCTGTGAACAGATACAATATTTTGAGCAGAAAGCCTTATAGCGGATCTCCACTCGTAGTCTTTGGTCAGAGTTCATTCTTCCTCCACCTGGTGCCCTACATATTGGATGCTTCTCACACACATCTGGTTGGTACTGGATGCTGGAGTAGATGGACCATTGGTACAGGATGTGAGTGCAGGATGCTAGGCTAGATGGCCATTGGCCTGATCTAGTAGGCTCTTCTTCTGTTCTTATGCTCTTAAATGTTGCTACAGGACCTGTCCACCTTACCCTGCCTGCATGGCCAATGCCAGGGGATGATGGGAGTTGTAGACCTAAACATCTGGATGGCATCTGGACAGAGAAGGCTCTGTTAGATGTACAGAGAACTAGGCTCAGTAACAACCACTTCTTCCTGTTCCCTGTTGAAATTGGCATTGCAGAGTGAGAAATGGGTTGGTCCTTATGATGGTCACAAAGGCACATCTCTTTCCCCCCACTCTCCCCCTCTGCTCAGAAGCAATGAAAATAAAAAAAACAGAATGAAAAAGGAAAAAAAACCCTTAGAAAAGTCTATCTGGGGCTCCCTTAGCCACAGGCATTCTGCTGTAAGGCAGCAGGTTTTAATTGCCATCTTAGATTAGATGGTCTTAAAGAAAGACAAAACAAAACAAATTCCTTCCAGTAGCACCTTAAAGACCAACTAAGTCAGTTCTTGGTATGAGCTTTCGTGTGCATGCACACTTCTTCAGGTATCTGAAGAAGTGTGCATGCACACGAAAGCTCATACCAAGAACTGACTTAGTTGGTCTTTAAGGTGCTACTGGAAGGAATTTGTTAAAGAAAGACAATGATTAGTGTTGCCCATTCCAATTAATAGTTTCTCCATTAACTTTTCGCAAGCATTCTGTATCCATGGCAGCAACAACTCATTCCTTTCTCTTCTGCTAGATTGAGGGGAATGCATTTTAATTAATTAATTAATCAATTAATGAATTAATTTCAGACTTGTATAAATTGCATATATAAATACCCCATCCAACGCACAACCATTCAATTACAATCTATTCATCTTAATCACATATACCCATTTACTATCCTTATTATAAATTACCCGTAAAAAGTAATTATCCTTTATTCTTACCTCTTTATGTAACCCAATAATTGAAGGAACTTTGCATCAAATGAGCTCACAATAAATACTTCAATTTTAATTATTTGGAAATGTAATCTAATTCATTGCTCCTAGAACAGAGTCTTTACTACAATAATTAAAGAAACTCTCCAAGTATTCTAATAATGTGGTGCAGAATGAGGAAAGACATTGTCAAGAATGTAACCTTAAATCGGAAGCGGGTGGGGAATACAGAGGCCAGTGTAGTGGTGTCAGTTTTCAAAAATTATTTATTATTTTCATTTATTCTCATACTCGTGGTCATCTAAGACACACATGCTCTGTAGAGATCTCTAACCAGATAGCTAGTCTAAAAGCAGAGAGGGATGATGGAACAGGGTAATATTGAATGGCTTTCAGGGACTGGCTGGATGAGAAATGCTGGAAGCTGCTGAACCAAAAGCCTCCCAGGTAAACCCAGAGGATTTCAATCCTGGCTCCTGGTGGTGGGAAACCGGCCACAGAGGAGGGGAAGAGCTGGGAAGTACTGGAGGCTGGGAGCTTGAAGGATGATGAAGAGAAGGAAACTGGCAGGTGCCCCAACACAGGGAATCAGACTTGGGAGTTCTACCACAGAGCCACCCTGACAACTTCTCTGTCAACAGCCTGCAAGACAGCCTGCCAACCCACTCACAGAACGAGGCATCTATTGCAAATTGCTGAGCAGAGAGCCAGGCAGACACAGAGAGGGCCCCTTGAGGCTTGCTGTAGACAGAGGGAGGGGCCTGACCTAGAGGGCTAGGAACTGAAGAGAGAGTTACAAGCCAGTCCTGACAACTGCTTCATCTAGACAGGAGCAACCCTTAGAAGTCTCTGTGTGTTCTCTGTTCTGCTTCCTTAATAAACCAATTTTATGTTAGCCAAATGGGATCGTTCTCAGAAGGCGGTCCTTCTTGCAACTGGGCCCCTGGACACACCCCTGACTAAATAGGTTTCGTTTCTAGGTCTAAGTTTCATTTCTCTAAATAGGCATCACGGTCACAGCCAATCAGGAAAGGGGTGGGGGTGGTTAAGGAATTATATAAGCATCAGCGCAAGAGTGCCCTAGGCACCTGATTGGTGCTGCTGAACACCCACCCTCCCTCCCTTAGTGTAGGTTCTCTGCCTTGCATTGGACAATGTGTGAGTCGCCTGTCTTGGGACAGCAGCCGAGTAGGAATATTTATCCATTTGTCAAATTGCCTACCAACCTTAGAAATCGTCACAACTTTCCAGGTTTGGCGATTAGGCATTGGCTTAATTTTGTGTGTGGAGGGGAGGTGTGGCCATTACATGCCCCTCAATGATCAAAAGCTATTCCGTTAAAGGAATCTGGGGGTCCCAGATCTCTTCCAAATCCGCTTGATGGGCTAGGGCCATGCCAGGATCACAGGAAGAAGAAGAGTTTGGATTTGATATCCCACTTTATCACTACCCTAAGGAGTCTCAAAGCGGCTAACCATCTCCTTTTCCCTTCCTCCCCCACAACAAACACTCTGTGAGGTGAGTGGGGCTGAGAGACTTCAAAGAAGTATGACTAGCCCAAGGTCACCCAGCAGCTGCATGTGGAGGAGCGGAGACGTGAACCCTGTTCACCAGATTACGAGACTACTGCTCTTAACCACTACACCACACCGGCTCCCTCGCGGAACCTCACGGTAAGCTTCTGTTGGGCAAAACCCCGATGTTGCTGCCCCGATGGGTTTACCTACATAGACTCTGTCAACTGGGGCCATAGTCCATTATAGTCTTCAGTCCATGCCTATGCCAATACCACTCACATTTAATTAGCAATCAGTAAAGTTGTGGCCTTAATGTTACCCATCAACCTTAATTCTGGGTCCGTGTGTAGTTATTTCATGGGGGGCTGGTTTGGGGCCTCAAGACGCAAGCAGTTGACTCTCTTTCTCTGATCTGCGAATGACCTGCCCTCCTTGTCGGCTCCCTGACGATGGCATCTTGAGGTGATACAGAGTGTTTTTTGTCCTTACTTTACTTTTCACCCCGTTCCTTCATGCTCGATATATAAATCACCTCTACGCGATGTACAGCAAATTAGAAAAACAAACATATTATTTCTTCAAGGGCAATGCCTGTAACTAAGCATGTGCAACGTACTTTTTCCTGTTTATTCTTGTTTCCATTTCCTTTCCTATGTTCTTTCCCTGAGGTTGACTTTCAGATTGTAAGACCCTCAGGAGTACAGGAACCTGTCACATTGCGCCCTGTAAATCGGCGCAGGTGAAGACTGTTCAAGTTGGACAGCCCCCAACCCCCAACTCAGGGCCACATCATCTGTCCTGTGGGGAAGAACATCAGAAGCAAACTCCTGCTTCAGCAAAGCTGATTGCTGTTGTTTCAAGTGTGCAGTTTTTAGGGGCTCTGTTTTAAGTTCGTAAATGTTGTCAGCCACTTTGAGGACTGTCCTTGAAATGGAGAATATGAATCTGCTCCATAAACAAACCTCTTGTTCATTCACATAGATGCACATCTAAACGTCTCATTGCCCAGTTTTGATACTCACTAAGAAAATTGCATCTGCGTGGCAAATTACATCTTAAATCCTGAAAACACAATGTAATTTGGTGCAGTTTTTGTAAATGATGGTGTGATGGTGGAAGAAGTCTCTCACAAGAACTGCTGAATAAAACGTAAATAAAAATAAAAAGAGCAGAGGCTACTGCAGACTGATGCATTATGTTTTAATTTTAAAAGCATAGGTAAAGGTAAAAGTACTCCTGACCATTAGGTCCAGTCACGGACGACTCTGGGGTTGTGGTGCTCATCTCGCTCTATAGGCTGAGGGAGCTGGCGTTTGTCCGCAGACAGCAGCACACGGAAACGCCGTTTACCTTCCTGCTGGAGCGGTACCTATTTATCTACTTGCACTTTGACGTCCTTTCGAACGGCTAGGTTGGCAGGAGCAGGGACCGAGCAACAGGAGCTCACCCCGTCGCAGGGATTCGAACCGCCGACCTTCCAGTCGGCAAGCCCTAGGCTCAGTGGTTTAGACCACAGCACCATACATTTAGTTATTTATTTTAATTATTGCATTTATTTCTCACCTTTCATTGTTCTTCCCCTCCTCATTTAATCCCCTGTGAAGTAGGTTAGGCTGAGAAGCAGTAACTTTCATATACAGTGGTACCTAGGTACTCGAACAGCTTGGCTCCCAAACAAATCAGCTCCCGAACGTCGCAAACCCGGAAGTGAGTGTTCTGGTTTGCTAACATTTTTCGGAAGCCGAACTTCTGCCGCGGCTTCTGCGGCTTCCAATTGAGTGCAGGAAGGTTCTGCAGCCAATTGGAAGCCATGCCTTGGTTTCCGAACCGTCCCGGGAGTCGAATGGACTCCCAGAATGGATTAAGTTTGAGAACCAAGTTACCACTGTACATATATTTGCACCTGATATACATTTATTGCATTTTCTCCCCTCTTCCATCTGCTTTCAGGGAAGAAATCAAATGCTGTAGCCCAATTAATGACCCATGTTCTGTGTGACAGATTTCATTTCCTAAGGTTCATACCTTTAAGATGGACAGAGTCCATTAATTCAGAGTCAATAGTCGAACACACTGGTAGAAAGATTAGATCTTTACTTGTGGTCTTCTCCCCTTTTATGAATCCTAATATGTGTGAATTCATTTCATTTTCATTTTTATTTGTTAATTGAACTTGAAAATCACTTTGGCACTAAATGACATTCCAGTGAATCTTTGAGGTCTGCTGCATAGTTACTGAAATTAAAAGTTTTGCTGCGGATTTAAAAAGGCCTTCAAAGCTTACAAAAAAATGAAATGAGTAGGTAATGAGGCATAAAGTAACACATTTTATATCATCAGGTACTATGAAGTACTAAGTTGCATGTCATTTGAGATTAAAATTATAAGCAACCGAACTAGAGCACTGGGTTTTTGGTGCTGTTAGTTATTACTCAAAATGCCAAATGTCACTTGATCTTATTTTCATTAATATTCATATTAAATTCTAAAAATGATATTTATGTTAATTCAGTGGAGAAACACTTAGAGTATGCATAAAACACAGGTTTATGCAGGGGGGGAAATCAGATTAGGTAAATACATTACACGGTGAAACATTAGATTTTAGAGAGCACCATATTTTTTTAAGTGTCCTTGAACTTGCATTGGCCATCATTTGCCCAAATGAAAAGTGTTTATCTATTTCAAACACCAGCTGATTTAAATTAAACTCCTCAGCCTTAAGCTTTAACTTGCAAATACCAGCATTTCCTATCTGTGACATAGAGAAACAGCCTATGAAAAGTTCATGGTTTTCCTTGTGAAAAATATTCTCTGTCCTTACCCTAGCATGTGTGGAATGATAACCTGAACTTTCTGTGAATTATAGGCTTTCTAGAACTCTTTCCCCTGTTCAACTGCCAAAATGAAACTTAATGACTAAACTCCAGCAGAAAGCAATTGGAAAAATGATTCACGGAGAGAAATATTCAGATTATATTTTAGTAGCCTAGATGAATGATGACTCGAAAGTGTGGAGCAGTTCACCCTAGGAAGGCGTGGTGAACATTACACTGAGGAACTGTGGGATACTTTTGACCCATCCTATGCTGTATTGTTTGCAGAAAATATTGTTTCTTTCTAATCAGTGTAATACAATAAAACATGAGTTCTACCACTTTGTTCAGCATCAACTGCAGGAAATGGCAGAGCTGATTTTTAATTTTTACAGCCATTTGCTTCAAAAGAGTGGCTCTCTAAGTTCTTAAAAACAGTTTGTTTTTCTTTCTCTTCCCCTTTAATGAAAAGAACGAACATCACAAAGCAAACTGACCAAATTTGTTTTGCTATGTTTTCTGAATTATACCTGGAGAGGCTGGAATGATTGTTTCCTTGATCCAGACCATCTCACTAGGACGAAATGTAACATCTGTAAGCTTAGGTCATATGTTCTCAGGAGGAACTCTACTCAGAGGTTACAAAGTTGAAAATCAGGATATCGGGTTGCGTCAAAAGTAAGTCACTATCCTGCTCAAATGACCAAGCAATCTGTTGTGGGTGGGGTCAACTTCAGCATGTATTTGGGCGCAACTGGGACCCACATCTTTTAGCCCCGTTCTGTTTCTTGCTTATAGCCTCACCTCCAGAAATAGCTATATTTAATGAAGAAAATGTTCAAATGGACTATTCCCCAAATATCAGAAGCTTTCCTTACAGCAGTGGTTTTTAACCAGTGTGCCATGGCACCCTGGGGTGCCTTGAATGGTGGTTATGGGAGATGTGGGCAACACTGACCTCTGTCCCTCTTTCCTTCCCTCCCTCCTCTGGTGTCCTCTTGCATCTCTGCTTCCCAAAGGCTTGCACAGCTGTTTGTTGCAGCAGCCCTGGCTACAAGCTCCCCAAATGAATGGTGCCTCTGGGGCTGGCCAGGGGGTGCTTCTCAGGCCCCTTTGGGGCAGTGTGAGGGAGCACCTTTCTTTGGAGCAGGGGGCAGCTCAGAGACGAGGGGCAGCAGCAGTGGCTGCCCGGAGGACTCCCAAGGAGACGGAAGAGGAGAGGAGGCTGAGGGAACACTCCACAAGGAAAGGTGTTTGAAAAAGGGCGAGAGGCTACCAGCACTGCAGGCAAAGGGGTGACATAACTGGACTCCTGATTCCCACAAGGGTGCTGCAGAAAGAATGTAGTAGGTCAAAAGAGCCATGGACTCAGAAAGGTTGAAAATCTCTCCCTTGCAGGCATAACAGGGACAGAGGTTCCAAAGAAGATGACTAAACTGTTTATTTACATGACAACAGCAGCTAGAATATTATATACACAGAAATGGAAAGAGCAGGTCTCAACAAAGGAAGAGTGGCTTTTGGAAGGTAATGGGCTACACAGAAATGGCAAAGATGGCAGCGAAATTAAGAGATCAAAATGAACTTTTTATAGGAGAATAGAGGCCTTTTGTGGACTGTTTTAAAAAATACTACAGTGGTACCTTGGATTACATATGCTTCAGGTTACATACGCTTCAGGTTACAGACTCTGCTAACCCAGAAATTATACCTCGGGTTAAGAACTTTGCTTCAGGATGAGAACAGAAATTGTGCTCCGGCGGTGTGGCAGCAGTGGGAGGCCCCATTAGCTAAAGTGGTGCTTCAGGTTAAGAACAGTTTCAGGTTAAGAACGGACCTCTGGAACGAATTAAGTTCTTCACCCGAGGTGCCACTGTATAGTCAAATGAAACAGTGGAAATCCTTTCCTTTGCAATACTCCAAAACCTGCCAAAAAACTTGCTAGGTTTTTATTGCTAATTTTCTGAAAGTTTTAATAAAACACAGTTAATTAAAGAGCTTTTCACATTCAAATATATTTCATGATATATTAATGGCAGCAGCTGACATTGCCTTCTGGGTCACAGCCTGCAAGAAAGATCTTAGTCCAATGAGCTCCGATAGGAATGCCTTGTAAAAGTTCCACTCCCACTTGCCAATAACCATCTCTAATGAACTGATTGCACAGATGTCCCATTATGCTTAATGTGCTTCCAAAACTAGTTTAATTTAAACTCTGGATTATGGCCTCTTTTCTACAGCCAGTATAGTGTAAACCTGTTGGCTACAGACAAGATATTAGAGTTTCTTCTCCAATGGGAGAGAGATGTGTTGGGATGTAAAGTGCTGTCTAAAATGTATAAGATATTTCTGGAATGGGGGACAAAGGATGAGCAAGTAAAATCTTCAACGATACATTGGACAATAGATATTGGTTATAATACGGATATGGAAGCGTGGGAATGATTGTGGAATACAGATATAAAATTTACAGCATGCTATGGTTTAAGAGAAAGCTGTGTGAAAATGTTATGTAGATGGTATCTAACACCATGTAAACTGGGGGGAAATGTATAAATCAAAATCGAATAAGTGTAGGGAATGCAAAGAAAAAGAGGTACTTTAATCATATGTGTTGGTCTTATTGAAAGGTTAAATCTTGCTGGGAATGATATATGATGAATTGAAAAAGATGTTTAAAATAATACTTGTAAACAAAAAAAACCCAGACGCTTTTCTTCTGGGAATTATAGGGGTAGAACTACCTAAACAGTATAGAAATTTATTCATGTATGCAACTACAGTGGTAATAATGTTATTTGCCCCAAAATGGAAAGAAGTCCCAATGAAAGAAGAATGGATTAAAATGGACTTTTGTCCATATGGACCCACAAATGGGCGGAGGAAGTCCATGGGAATTTATGGAATTCTG
The DNA here is from genome assembly GCF_964252035.2 of Podarcis erhardii. NCBI lineage: Eukaryota > Metazoa > Chordata > Lepidosauria > Squamata > Lacertidae > Podarcis > Podarcis erhardii. The sequence goes on from NC_138500.1 coordinate 50,524,144, forward strand.
TTTGATGACTGTTTGTAAATTTCAAAATCTGAAAATTAAATAAATTTTATAAAACAAAAACCTATGGACTGTGCAGAAATTGTGAAACTTACTAGAAAAATAAGAAATCAAGATAACACACTTTTTAAATAAAAGAATGGAAATGGTTTATTGAATATTTACAAACAAATTGTAAACAGGTAAGGACATTAGCAGGATTACTGCAATAACCTGCAGTTTCGTAAGAATATATAATTAAAGTAGATGAATAAAAGAATAAGTTAATTTAGAATATGCAGGAAAACAATAAAAATAAACTTAAGGAACTGCAGAAAGAGGAGGAAGGAAGTCGAGTTTTGAAATGTTAAAATGGCTGTAAAACTATTGAAATGTATATAACTGAAAATAATAAATACTTTTTTAAAGATATTAGAGTTTCTTTGTTGTATTGGGCATATCAGTCACAAAATGGATGGGATTCGTTGTATTCTCAATTACAACGAACAGAAACATTAAGAAACTGGAGACTGGATTTAGAATTTGTGTGATTAGTTTTGAGGGTTTTTTTTTTTTTTTGTCTTTTCTGAACTTTGGAGAAAATAGAATTGCCTGGAATATTATTACTATCATCATCATCATCATGATGGGTGGGCAGGTCCATACACTACCAGAAGGCCCCTCAAGGGATGTGATGCGTTACAATATTAAATTCAAAGCACCCATTTTAGAAATGATCAGGGGGTGTTGGGGTGGTGTTTACGGGCTTCTGTCGGGGCCAAGATTTGGTATTGGTGAAGCAATATTTTTGCTGCTTTTGTGGTTATGTTTTTGTATATATTGTTGCTGGAATTTATTGTGAATTGTAAGGGGAGTGTTACATTTTATTGAATATTCCTTAATGATATGCTTTCATTAACTTATTGGTTATTTTGTTATTTTTTATAACATACAGATTTATGTATTTTTTCATGTTGGGAGCCACTCTAAGCACCAAATGGTGATCTTATGACAACAGAATGTTCCCTGCAAGAAACAAAAGTCTCGGTTATCAAGAGTTTGACCACACCTGAGAAAGGTGAGTCACTTTTCAGTGAAACAACCGAATGCAGTGAAGAAACCCTCTCTAGATGCAAAGGGTCGAGTGTATTGTCTCCCTCTCCAACTGGCCAAGGACTGCAGAACACAGAGACCTGCTGTGCCAGCAAATTTTGAGTTTCAGCTTTTGCTGCAGGGGACCTAACCATCATCAATCATCATTGGGACGGAGCTATGAAGGCAAAACAGCCTTTACAAAATTGGACCCTGGAGTTTAAATCACGTTGGCGAGCTTCCTCCCACATCTTTTTTCTCAGGGACAGACCCTTCAGAGTTGGACTCTCAGCCCTTTATCATGACATGCAAGGTACAGGTTTTAATCTAACAACACAAGGATCATTATTTTGTACATAGGGTGTGTTTAGGACCTCGGTGCAAGCGGAGCATAAATGCCTTTACCCATTGTAGACACAAGAGAAGGAATCGTTTACAAGAAAGAAACGAATGAAACCACTGGCAATAACAGAACGTTAAATCTACTCCAGGATTGCTAGCGTTTGGGTTTTGCTTTAATAGGAGCCTGAAACTGAGCTTTCAACCACACTTGGCTTTGCTTTAGTGTTTACTTTAGATAAATTGCCTTTGCTTCCCCGTGCCACTATCAGTCAGTGGTGCATGTCATTACTGGAGCAGAAACTGTCATTCTGCTAATGGTATCACTAAAATAACACATTAGGATGATATTGTTTTCATATGGGGGATATCCATACATCTCCCACAAGTAATTACATTACCAGCAATCCTCTTAAACTATTGGTTTTGCTCAGATGTTTGCCAGTAGTACTAAGTCTAATTATTGGAAAATCCCATTACTCGAGGTGTATGAATCAACAACAAAGGAACCATCTGAACTAACAGGGGTGCCTGAAAGTGTTATTTCCAAGTGGCGAAGATTCCTAATGGTTGGGAGTCTTGTGGGTTTGAGCCATGGACAGGAAAGGGTTGTAAGGTAGGGAGAACAATAAGTGATTTCTAATAAAGGAAAAAGTCTGTGGGCGAGTTCCCTTAGTAACATTTGGAACTATTATCTGATATCGGTGACGTGCTGGAGCCACAGTGTTCTAAACCAAAAATCTATTTCAAGTATCTTTAACATCTGAAATGAAAGGTGCAGAAAAGGAACTGCTGACCTTCAGAATAATAGCTGACCCTATTATATTGCTCTGCAAAGAATGGCAATTATCTGGAAATATTATCACTAAAGTTCTGAAGAACTCGTTTCATTTCCAAGGTCTTTTTCTATTGGAGCCTCTGAACTGGATGCTGGTACAAATGCTACTTTGTGAATCATAAATGCAGCGCTCTTGAAATCATATGCAGTTCTATGCTGATGCCCCAGGACATCAAGCAGAATGAAGGCTTGTTTGCCTTACCACTGACAGCAGTACCAAAGGTTATTTCTGAATCTTCTGGTGGAGAATCCACAGTGTGTCTGAGCATGTTTATGAGCTCCATGCAGGTCAATCAATTAATCCAAAGAAGCTTAACCCAGAAAAGACACATTGATGGTAGGTCACCCAGAAATGAGAGAGGGGGCTGCCTTCGACCAGACAGATGGACTATTTGATCACCTCAACAGTATCATCTTCAGGCTCTCAGGCAAAGGTTTTTACTATCACTGGTTAACATAGGAAGCTGCCTTATACTGAATCAGTACATTACACCATCGAGTCCTGTATTGTCTATATTGATCGGCAGTGATTCTCCAGGGCATCAGGCAAAAAGAAGAAGAGGAGGAGGAGTTTGGATTTGATATCCCACTCTATCACTACCCTAAGGAGTCTCAAAGCGGCTAACATTCTCCTTTCCCTTCCTCCCCCACAACAAACACTCTGTGAGGTGAGTGGGGCTGAGAGACTTCAAAGAAGTGTGACTAGCCCAAGGTCACCCAGCAGCTGCATGTGGAGGAGCGGAGACGCGAACCTGGTTCACCAGATTATGAATCTACTGCTCTTAACCACTACACCACACTGGCTTTCCAGACCTACCTGAAGATGATGGAGATTAAACAAGGGACCTTGTTCATATAACAAATGTGCTCTACACCACTGAGTTTTTAGGACCAATCCTAGTTCGGGACTGTGGCATTACCTTTGCTGGATGAGCTCACAGTCTTCTGGAAGGCTAAGACATATGACCCACATGAGATATGTCTCCCAAAAAAGTGTGGTTTTGGGTGCCATGCCCTTAAAAATTGCAGCCTGAAATCATGTGTGATCACAGCAGCCATTTGGGCTGCTGTCCCCTCGCAAGAAAAAACAGGGCTGTTGATGGGTACGGGGTTTGCCACTGTTAGGAGTAGGACGGGGAACTAAATGAGCCCTTTTTCTGATCCAGCAGGGTTCTTCTCGTCTTCTTATGCCTGAACTGATTTATGAAATTCATCCAATTTTGTGTAACAGCTGTCCAAGCTGTTGCTTTTTGCAGACATTCCAAAACAAAGTCAAATCAGAAGGCCCCAATTATTCTAGGGATTTCCCCTCCTTCAGTTTGACTCAGTTATCTAACACATCAGTTGCATAAACTAATGTGAAACAAACAAACTGATGGCATTCATTCAAGCAGCTCTTCAACTCCAGGCAGGTTTTATTTTGACTCTGCTTAATTCACTTCTTCCTTGAAAGGGGGCGGATGGGATGTGCCCAGCTTGTGATATGTTTCTTGTCTATCATTCCATACACCTGAAAGCTAACACTTGAGTGGTTCTATTCCATGCGCCAAACCCATCAAAAAAGTATCCCTAAACTGGGATATTATTATTACTTTGCTTGTTGATGCTGATTCTGTTGCATTCTTGTTTTGTGGCATTGTGATTTTTTCACCAAAATGGCAAGATGCAAATATTTTAATAAATTTTAAATAAATCAGTAAATAGCTAACCATATAAATAAATTTCTGATCCATGTTACATAAGCACAAGGGCTAAAAAACTAACAGCATAGGACATGATCCAGTCAATGCCTGTATATGTACAACACTTGCACTGCTCTCTTTACAGATGAGAGATAAGAGTATGGTATGGGGTTGTTTGAGAATGGGAAGGGGGGATTAAATGTTTAAATGTTTCATCAATAGATGAATGGCCTCCTTTACTTTACAGTGGTACCTCGGGTTAAGTACTTAATTTGTTCCAGAGGTCCATTCTTAACCTGAAACTGTACTTAACCTGAAGCACCACTTTAGCTAATGGGGCCTCCTGCTGCTGCTGCACTGCCGGAGCATGATTTCTGTTCTCATCCTGAAGCAAAGTTCTTAAGCCGAGGTACTTTTTCTGGGTTAGCGGAGTCTGTAACCTGAAGCGTATGTAACCTGAAACGTATGTAACTCGAGGTACCACTGTACTTCCTGTATTTGAAATGTAAGTCTTCCTCTTTCTTGCAGCTGTATTCAAGTGTATTCAGCAACAACTCATTGGTGAAATAATTTCTAAAAACATTGACAAGGCCAACAACAATGAATATTCAAGACATTAATAGCAAAACTCTTGGATGACAAGAGAGTCAATAGTGTGCGAAAGGAAGATAAGGATCTTGCAGAGAAGCTTTACCAATTTCAGGATCTATTTCTGTTTCCTGAAATAATGATGTAGAAAAAATAACTGCAGCTTTGTGAGTCAGTCAGAATTTGTACATATATACTGTATGTGATGTAGCTGGCACAGATCTCCAAAATGTTTTTGGATTATCCAGTAGTTGCAAGGGGGCGGGGGCGCGAATAGTGAATAAATTAAAACCCAAAATAAAAGCCTCAGGCTGATGTGTTTGAACTTCACTGCAAACATTATTCATACATATTTAATTGTTCCATTGAGACTTTGACGGTTCTGGAGAAGTTCCAGGCATTATTTCCATTCCATTAGTAAGCCTGTAGCCTGCATACTCCTTAACCCAAAATGATTGATTCCATAAACGTCTTACCACTTACTGACCTGAACACTAATTGAAGTTGTGTATAGATTAAAACAAAGTGTATGGTTTTGTTTTTTTCTGAAGCCAGCCAAAATATGTTGTAATCTCTGGAATGCTGTGTGGCAGATGACAAAAGTGGAATTTCTATAGTGTCTCAAACACACACACATGCTTCCTGTCTATGAAGAAAGCTTTTCAAGAAATAACTGCTAAAACTAAAATGATGGGTTGCAAAGGAATAACCCACTCACATCCCTTTCATAATCAGAAGTTGAAAGAGAAAGGTATAGCTCACCCTTCTTTGAAACATTAATATCACGTTACATATTCTTTCATCTGCACTTGGATCTTCTCAATTACTTTGTTTTGGAAAATGCTATGCATTCTTCACCACAAAATGAAACTAAATAATTGGAGATAAGTTTATCGTCTAGGGTTCATTCAAACAAACATGCAAAACACTATTTCCTAAGGTTCTGTTTAAACAGAGAGTGCACGAAATGTATAAATTATTTTAGCATTAAGCTAAAAGAAATCCCTTAGAAAAAGAATTCTGAGAAGAATGAGAGTGATGCCAACTCTGTTTCAACCTTGGTTGGACTCCAGTCTCACAAACTGACTTCACTTGACTAACTAAAATTAATGCAGTAGAAGAATAACAGAAAATGCAAACAAAACAACATACAAGCCAGAAGCACACAGCATTGTGTGTGTGGGGGGGGTGCAGATCTCCTGGCAGCTGTGACTGCTGCTTACACTGGTGGGGAGAATGGGAAGGGTGAGGAAGTGGGAAGGTCAGTGGAGTACAAACATACCAGCAAAGTACAATCCAGCCAATGCATTTGTCCCTACCACCTTATCCCTCTACCTCCTAGTAAGCAGCAAGACTCAGCTGTCAGGAAGTCATGTAAGCATTGCTGCCACAACATGCTGTACACTACTAATATAACCACCATCAGCACAGAGGATTTTGCTTCCCGGAAAATTGTATACAAAGCTGTAACTTGGAAGAGATTTTGGGTGAAGCTGTTCCAACATGTGGGCACCACCACTGGCAAGGTCCTGATCCACTATTAACAAATTACACCCAGTCTCACACAGAAAAAGAAATATATGCTGAAGATATTGCTAAACTAAAATACATGGTGGTTTTATGTTATTATGTCAACGTAAATTACTCTTGTTTTCAAGATGACATTTTTGCAACCCACCTTTGGACCATTTAGTGAAGAACCATTTGGCTATAAGTAGAAATGATAAATAAAAAAGCACACACCTTTGATTCCTTTAACAGTTTTTGCAGCTAAGCTGACTTACGCAAGGTTACTTCTTTCTATAATATCCATTTGATACGACTGCGTGTCAATCTGCAGCAGCTGATCAATGGGCATTTGGCAGTCAGATGGCAAATGTCTAAAAACCCTCCAGAGATCTGGTTGTGAGAAGCTGGTAAGGTGATTCAGATTCAGCTTTCAGCATGCCCTGACTACAGTCTGTAAAGTTACTTTCTGCTGCCAACTTATCTTTTTAGAGGATTTCAGGTGCCCTATAAAAATCTGAGTCATGCTGCTGGTTATTTTTAGGGATGAATGGATTCCCTTCATTTCGTAACTGTTCTGAGGTTCTATCATTCCTTTGATTCTCTTCTAGAAGAATTCCAGTCAGAGATCAGGACTTCAAAACATCCATTCTTAAATTCAGTCCGTAGACGGTACCTGATAGGTTCACATGTCAGCCCCACTTTCTCCACCCTTGACCTTTCCTGTGTTGAGTAGGAAGATTCGAAGGAGAGAGGGTTGTAAATGCACGCAGTTGAGCATTTTTACAGGCACCCCTGTGATTAGGAACCCAGTTCCAACCATGGGGAGAACTGTGTGTTCAGACATGATTAAACCTCACTTCAGAATATTCAACACAACATGGGAAGCGACAGAGGCAGAATGGACAGCCCACATCATCTCCACAATAGAATTCAAGGATTCCTGAATAGGCTAGTATTGTTGTTTGTCTGTCTGTTGTTTTTAGAGGAAACTTCAAAATAGATGCTAGGTATAGTTTGCATGGCAGGCTGGAAGAGAGGGGAAATCATTTTTCTCCCTTCAAACTCATGCTGTGCCATAGGAGCCAACTTCTAGGGGGTGAGTCCCACCCCACAAGATGATGGGCATTGGCATTCAAATGGTGCTGTGTACCCTGTCTTGTGATCGATTATGCAGGGCAGGGATTACCTGGGGTCCCTCAATATTTTATTCAAATTGGCACCCCTGTGCTGTGCTAAGCATCCACTGCTGATGGGAGAGAAAGGGGGTGTAAGAAGGGAACAGGGTTGCATACATGGCAAAGGATATTAACTTCACATATCCGCTCATGGCAGTTGAACTTGTGGTGGCTAGCCAGGAAAGAGATTGTTGTGGATATGGCTCAGTGAAAATGCCTATCCAGGGCGAGAAAGTAGGGGTGGGGGGAGGAATCATATTCAATGCCATAGATCAGTATGAAAATAAGAGTACGAAAAACTTGTGGTATTGTAATAATGTTATACCAAGGTACGGTTCTGGGAAGCATATCCCAAGAAGGATGTGCAGAGCTGAAGAGGGAGCAACCCTTCTCAAGTGGTTGAAGCACCTTCACTTAGGAAAGGCTACAATGATTGGGGCTTTTCATTTTTTTTTAAAAAAAAGCAACTAATGGCGGTCATAAGTACAGTGGTACCTCGGGTTATAGATGCTTCAGGTTACAGACTCCACTAACCCAGAAATAGTACCTCAGGTTAAGAACTTTGCTTCAGGATGAGAACAGAAATCATGCTCCGGCAGCGCGGCAGCAGCAGAAGACCCCATTAGCTAAGGTGGTGCTTAAGGTTAAGTACAGTTTCAGGTTAAGAATGGAGCTCTGGAACGAAATACTTAACCCGAGGTACCACTGTTAAATGTAATGGTAAAGGACTCCTGGACTGGTTAAGTCCAGTCAAAAGTGACTATGGGGTTGCTGCTCTCATCTAGCTTTCAGGCCGAGGGAGCCAGCGTTTGTCCACAGACAGCTTTCCAAGTCATGTGGCCAGCATGACTAAACCGCTTCTGGTGCCATGGAATACCAGAGCGCATGGAAATACCATTTACCTTCCTACCACAGTGGTACCTATTTATGTACTTGCACTGGCGTGCTTTCGAACTGCTAGGTTGGCAGGAGCTGGGACAGAACAACGGGAGATCCTTCTGTCACGGGGATTCGAACCGCCGACTTTCCAATCAGCAAGCCCAAGAGGCTCGGTGGTTTAGACCACAGTGCCACCTGCGTCCCATAATGAGGGTCATAGTAGAAGTTCGTTACACCATGTAAACTGCAGACAAAATGGATGGAAAGGAGAGAGGTTTTCTCCCGGTTACACTTGCCAATCCTGAATCCAGTTGGGATGAGATTCAGGTCAGAAAACAAGAAGCTCTTTTTCTTTTCTTTTTTTACACAGAGAGTAATTAAAGTACAGCATTTGCTACCATAAGGCTGTGATGGCCACTAGTGACTCAAAAGGCGAATGTGGCTTTCAATAGCTGCTCATCATGAGGGCGATGTATTACCTCCAGGATCAGAGGCAACTACCTTTGAATGTCAGTTGCTGGAGGGCAACAACAGGAGACAGGCATTCTCCTCACATTCTGCTTGTGGGCTTTCCAGAGGCTTGGCTACTGCAGGGCACAAGGTGGTGTATCAGAAGGACCTTTGGCATAACCCCACAGCCTCTTCTTCGGAAAGAAGCAGCTGCTTCTCTCCATGCCTCCAGCAACCTTCCCTTGCCCTCAGGCTTCACCATGGACAAAGTAGAATTCCTGTCAAATAATCAAGGGTTGTCTCCTCTTGCCAGCTTTATGATCAACTATTCTAAGCCTCAGATATCTAGCTTACAATGTCCCTAGGAGTATATATAGGATCATATTTTTCTGCACTTTATTGCACCAATACATTATAACCATGCTTCATTTTTCCACAAAAGTGATTATAAAGCTGCCATGTATATTCCCTTTCTTGTTGGCCTGATCTCTCTACCTATAATTATTATGTGGCTGGATTTGTTCTTCCCATGATTTCTAATGAATTCTGCTCAATGATGAATGAATAAATGCCAGTGTATCCCATCCTTGCGTGGACAGGCGGAGTCCCCCAAACCCTGGGCAGCCCCCGTTTGGAATAACAAATCAAGACAACGTGCTATGGGATTAAAATTGGCCACAACTTTATTATGTTTCAGATGTGGGTAGACCTTGGCTCAGGCACTGGACGTTTATCCCTCCCAGTCCCCCGCCAGGGATCTGGGGAACATCAGGGTTATCCAGTGTGTGTAGGGGGGTAAGGGCTGGCTCTGGAGAACATATGTTCAAGCAGAGAGAGACCGCCCCCGTTATGCCGCTGTCGCATGGGAGAGCAATGACGACCTCTAGGCGTATGACCAACGCCTCCCCTCAAACAAGCCCTTTAGCGGGGAACCCTAGTATCGCCGCCGCAAAGAGGAGGGGGTCACCATTGCACGCCCCCCCCCCATTCAGGGAAGATAGACTAAAGGATTTCACCCAAGGCCTGATACTGTCAAAGTTGTGATGTTTTGCTACGGGAAAGGCAAACCTGCCTATGCAGGGGAATTCCTTTCCGGCCCTTCAACAGAGACCCTGACATAGCAGCGCCTGCGAACCTGTGGAGAAAAGGTTAATCTGCAAAAGAAGTCTTAACTGAGGGTGGGAGAAGCTCTGGAGCCAACTGACAATTCCCAGGTAAGATCCTCCCTCTATTGTGTGGGCAAGTAGACCCTCCCCCTACCTGGCCTGATCACCTTGGCAACGCTTCCCCAGGCGGGATTGGGCAACTGACTGAGGTAGGCGGAGACCTCCAGGTATCCCACCTGGGAGGGAGGCGAAGCCAAGCCTGTGCTAATGTTGCTGCATAGGGTCCAGGGGCTGTGCGCGACCATGCAAAGGACACCCCCCATTTAAAGTGGGGAGCGGTCATTCTGTCTTCTTCTGTATGTCATCTTTAGACAGAAATATATTCTACTGCTTGTCATCGTTCTACCAGATTTTCCTGTTATAAATATTCTCTTCCAATATCAAGCTCATTTTCCTTGGCTTTGAGATTTCTAGAACTACATATGAGTACCTCTATATTTTGTCTCCCTTTAGATGTTATTTTTGGATGTGATTTTGCTGTGTTACCTTGACTGATTGAATCTCCCCTGACTCTGGGCTCCTCCAGGTGCCCTGCTTATTGCACATCGATTCTGATTTGCTTGCACAAAATTTATGAGGAGGTTAGACTATGTCCAGTTTGCAATGAGCGTTCATTATTATCACCGTAGTTTGCAGTGAGGTTATACAGCAGTGAGCATTCATGCTGATTTGCTTGTGCAGTGGTTAGACATATTCCAGTTAATCATTCACTCTCCCCACACTTTTCTATGCATTTCCCTGTCACTTTCCTAACCTCAGAAAGCCAGCTTTTTAAAAACACTGGATTTATTGTGCCAGAGCAACAGAGCATTTTTAATCCACTTTAACTGTGCAAACCTAGATTTCTGGTGTGCTCTGGATCCCTCACCCTCAAAATACTGATAGTCTGGAGATGACCTGTATGTACAGCTGCTTCCTACCAATTCTTGCCCACTAAGGAATGCTGGCTGCAGCAGCACCATCTGCCTTGGTGTAGGAATACCATCCTCTGGAGCAAAGGGATTAGACTGGTAGAGGAAGAAGCTGTAGATATCTGCCAACAGTCAGATGGCTTGCCTGGAACAAGAATTCCTCCAGAGCCAGGTCAGAGGAGCAGTGTCCTTTTAGAACTATGAAAAATAAATCTCCAAGAAAACACAAACCCAAAACCAACCCATGAAATATTGCAAGGAATTTTTAAGCCAGAGATTATATCGTAGCAGTTCCAAGAGTTTCTCTTTCTTTCTTTCTTTCTTTCTCTCTTTCCTCAATCAGACAGAGAAAAATGTTTGTTTCACACACAGTTGTCTTAAGGAAAGAAAGGAATCACTTGTGATGTATAGCATTTGTTTTGACTCAAGGACACAGGACAGGAATTGGCTTCTGATGATATCATGCCAGCATAGTTTAAAGACAATCTGGAAAGCTATATATGCTTGTATTGAGCTCCGGTGACAGTACAGCATTCATGGGTCACCGAGAGAGTAGTAAGGCAGAGATTCTCTGCAACTCCACTGACTACTCTGATAACTTTGTAGACCAGAATTTAGCAGCCATGCTAGTCCAACGGAACAAGAACAGGGCAAAATTACTAGGTGCAAGAATTAATTAGTAGGTGGAATAAAGGTATTGCAGTATGTACTACTTTAAATCAGATCAGATTTAGCCATCCAGAAGTCTGCAAAACAAAGAAGAAATTGTGTCATCAAGATCTTGTGCAGTGTCAAGAGATTGAAATTTCTCCTTAGTAGGCACAACAATAACATGATGACGGTAACCACTGGTGCCAGCTCCCACAAGAAACCAGAAGTCGCATTGAGGGCCTTGTGAGGCCTCGGATGCAACCTCTGAGGCCTATGAGGCCTCAGAAGTGCATTGGAGGCCACCCAGGCACAACTGCGGCCCTCACAATGTAACATGATGTCATGATGAAGGACGTTGTGCACCCATAGTCTGGGGCCCAAGTCGGCACCTCTGGTGATAATCATGGCAGTAATAGTAGCATGAGGAGGATTTCTTAGCTGCCCTTCACCATATTTTAAATAAATAAAATGTTTCAGATTACCTTGGAACTCAAACCCCCTTTCCCCAGGTCATGAGGCATTCTTTGCCTCACACAGGATGCCGTGTTGGGGGAACACCATCACTATGTCAAGGGACACAATAGCAGGCCTTCTTCCTTCCATGCTAGCAAGCCTGCTGGCCACGCCATCCCAATCATACATGTAGCATCCATGCAAAGAGATGTTAGCATTGTTACAAAAGTTGGGCACCACCCCAGTCTTTGCTGAGCTGTGGCAAGATCCCAGGAGGGTTCCCGCCACTCACTCAGGGTCTGTATTCCTTTGAGAATCAAGACCCGCTGAATGACATAGCTTTAAGAAATATGCTTCATTCACATATTTACACCTGACTTTGGACGGAGAGAGTCCAGATCGTACAGCATGGCCAACTCAAGAGGGGGGTTGTTTTCCGCAGCCGTGCAGCCCTGAAGGTCCAAGGCATCTCAACGGAAGTGTTGCTGAAACTAAGCTGTGGGCACAGCCTTTCTCCGCTGGTCTCTCACTCTGAATCCCTATCAGGCAGATTGAGAGGGGGAGCTCCTCCTCTGGGCATGTATGACACATTGCTCAGCAATGTGCAGTACTCTCCTCGCGCAGGGTGTCAGAGGTGGAGAAGAGCCAGCAGGAGCTTCTCCTTCCTTCTTCTGACACACACACACACACACACACACACACACACACACACACTGATTGCTCAAGTCTCCTGCTTCTATCATCTACCTTCTGTTGACCGCTCCTCAGTGTCCCAGGCTCAAAGGTGTTATCTTCGGAGCGTTCCCTGAGGGACTCTTGGGAGGCAGGCTGCCACCCAGCCAGTTTGAGCCCTCACCGGAGAACTCTTGGGCTGGTGGCTCCCAGCTCTTCTCCTCCTCCAACCAGGCCTTGACATCTATCCTGTACTAACTGCCAATCATCAAACCGCTCATGAAAATCTCTTGAGATCTGGAGGTGATGGTCAGTATAGTCACTCGCATTCAAGAGGCCCTTGGCACCCACAGAAGCTCCCTCCGGGCTAATCCATTAACCTAGTATCAAAAACGTCTCAGTAAAAAAAGTGCCGTTTATCAAAGGCATCTCTCATTCTATTTATTTCAGATGCGCTGAGAATTCAAATGAGTAGCTCAGTTCAATCCACCTAAGGGCAAAGCAATCCTACCAAGCAACAGAAAAACAAACACACATCAAAAAAACCTTGTTTCTTAAAAGCCAGGAAAAGAGGCGGACTCTGGAGGTCAACCAATTAGAATTATTTCAAGGAGAAAGTTTAATCAAAAGGAAGGAGGGGAAAGCTTTAGTAATATTCTCCACCTCAGCCACATGTATTCGGCTAAGCTAATGCGGCTCAAGCAACTAATGCAATTTAAATGTACACCTGATCCATTTTAATGCAGTCTTCGGGCAACCCCTCTTCCCTGACTGCCTTTGTCGTTAATGTAATCAAATTTATGTTACGTTGTGGCAGGGGAAAGTGGATACTGATGAGAAGTAGGAATACTCAAAAATATTTTTCTATCTTCAGATGTGGGGGTTTGTCTTTTGAAAGCACCTCCCTTTCCATCTTTCCCTCGCTCCCTTCTAAAAGTCAGGTGTCACTCTGTGGAAACACATGGGGATTTGCCCATTAGCAACAAGAAAGTCTTACACTTGTGTCGCGGGAAGCACTGCCGTAAATTAGAGTCAAGGTTCATCACAAGGCAAGCTAATCCAATTCCAGAGGAGAGGGCTGTGAATGCGCAATAGCACAAAAGGGTGAGAGGCACTTACCAGGCTACTGACAGCACCATTATTTTAAAGGCTCTTTAAGCTAGGCCTTTGAGTGCATTCGTCGGTACAATAAATAGATTGTATAATCTTCAGCATAAAGACGCGGTATGAGCAAGGTAGCTCAAATCCATGGATGTGAAAGGTTTGCATCATATTTGTTGTTCTAATAATTTTTGGGCATCCATTCAAAGATGTCTTTGTGTGATGGGGTTTTAAAGCAAAATGGGGGTGGGAGAGGACAAAGAGAATAAAAAGGAGGTGCATTAGACAGCAAGGAGACCTACGCAGCAGCTGCTGTTAACATTTTGTGATTTACTGATATTTTAATCTATCTGAAGTTCTACCTATTGCTTTTCCTGTTGGAGGTAGACAACATGTAATTATGGAAAGCCAAAATCTGAGCACCTTGTTCTTATTATTTCATCTCATGTACAAAGTAAAACTGGATGACTCAATATTGCTCAGCTATCAGCTCATTCTTCTACGGCAAAAGAAAGCTATATTGATTTTTCCCCCCAATAAAACATCTTAGGTTATCTTTTGTAGCATGATATGGGTTACCTGAGCAGAAATGAGTCAGTTAAAGTACACATAGATGCAAAGTGTGTGTCTTCTACTCCTAAGGATTTTGCAAAAGTCTTACACAGGTATGCTTCTTATTCTTATTCTTAATTTTATTAGTATTAATTTTTTTATTAATTTTATTAACTGCCGTTCACCAGCAGGTCCCAAGGTTGGTTACAGCAATGTGAAAATCCAGAATTAAAAACAGTTTAAATATATTGCAGTCACAGGAATGGGGTGGGACTTGAAAACAGACATCTAGGGTGCCAAAAGTCAGGTAAAAGAGGTGAACCTTTAGCAGTCGCTGAAAGCTGTACAGTCGTACCTTAGTTCTCAAACAGAATGTGTTCTGGGAGTCCGTTCAACTTTCAGAACCATTCGAAAACCAAGGCACGGCTTCTGATTGGCTGCAGGAGCATCCTGCAGCGAATCGGAAGCCGGGCAGGATGTCCAGCTGCCAAAAATCGTTCAAAAACCGGGACACTCACTTCCAGTTTTTGATTGTTCGGGAGCTGAAACGTACGAGTTCTAAGGCGTTCAGCAACCAAGGTACAACTGTATAGGGAAAGGAGCAGATGCACCTGTGTGAAGAGGGCATTCCACAGCTTAGGGGCTACTACCAGTGGCAGAGCTTCATGTTCCAGCACTGGGAGGTGGAGAGCAGGTGGGGGCGTGACTGGTGGTGGTGTCCTGGGGGTGTCCTGGGGGTGCCCAGCGTGGGAGGGCAGCCACGATGTCACCCCACCGAGATCGTGGTGCTGGGAGCGGTGTGCTCACCCCGCCCCCCTCTTCGTCCGCCAGTGGCTGCCACAGGAAAGGCCCTCTCCTAGGCCATCCCCACCAGCATTCTGAACTTCTTAAGGTGGACCCTTTGCTGATTTTAACACCCAGTGGGGACTGTAAGAAAGGAGATATTCTTTCAGATATTTGGGGCCAAGTTGTTCAGGGCTTTAAACACTAGCATGAGCACCTTCAACTGAGCCTAGAAATTAAATGCAAATTAATTAAATTAATTAAATTAATTAAATGCAAAACGGTGCTTTTAAATAAGAGGTTGCACAGTGAGGCATGTTGAACAAAAGTTGCATAAATATAAAATATGTAAACTATGTGATTGTCTAAGCTGTATTGTTTTTAACACTTGATTGGAAGCCACCCAGAGTGGCTGGGGAAACTCAGCCAGATTGGCGGGGTATAAATAATAAATTATTATTATTATTATAAGCTAACATTGATGAATGGTTTGGAATAAGCCATATTCATTTCCCCTTCTTCTTTGAGCAATATGCAACACTAGCTGAAGTACATTAAATTTGCCAAAATGGAGGTTGGAAGCAAATTGCTGCTAAAAGCATATGGAAGATGTAAATTTGGAACAACGTGTTCTGCAAATTTGCCTCTTAAAGAATCCCTACCTTAATGATTCTTCACAATTAGCTTTTTTCAAATTAATGCTTTAGTCAAGCAGCTTAGGCCATTCTGAGATGGGGGTGGGAAATATTTCATTTGCATCCATCGATTGAGAAGTGGCCCTGGGAGATATCACAGGGTGAGAGGCTGTGAGAAGAGAGGGATGAGCCCAGGTTAGAAATGGAAGGACACAACTTCCTCTGTAGAGGATGGAAGTTAAGATATAGTGATGAAAGAGGATCTTGTTGTTTCTTTCTTTTCTTCATTTCCAGTAGATTAATTTGTTTTGTTTATTGCATTGTGAAAACTTCAATAAATTTCCCAAAGGCTTTTGCATATGTGGTCATAGCCAGTGGGTTTAATCTTCACCAATGGGAGGAATAGTTCTGTCTAAGTTATGGTTCATTCCCAGTTTGGACCTATTTCCCATTACTGCAGACCCATTAAATCAATGGGCTTAAGAAAGCCAGGGTGGTAGAATGGTTGGGTTGCTAGAATTGGACCCAGGAATCTAAAGTTCAAATCCTCGGTCCAGTATACCTGAAGGAGCATCTCCACCACCATTGTTCTGCCTGGACACTGAGGTCCAGCGCCGAGGGCCTTCTGGCGGTTTCTTCACTGTGAGAAGCGAAGTTACAGGGAACCAGGCAGAGGGCCTTTTTGGTAGTGGCACCCGCCCTGTGGAATGCCCTCCCACCAGATGTCAAAGGAAAAAACAACTACCAGACTTTTAGAAGACATCTGAAGGCAGCCCTGTTTAGGGAAGCTTTTAATATCTGAAGGACTATTGTATTTTAATATTTTGTTGGAAGCCGCCCAGAGTGGCTGTGTTTGTGTTTTCATCAACACTGCTTTGTGAATGATCACTGTAGCTATTTTATATATGGTTAAACTATAATATAATTGTCACGGTCTGTATTTTTTGCATTTCCTGCTTATATTTCTCCCTCTACAACCACGTGTCTTTAAGGGGTCACAATACTTGGTTATAATTTTTAACGTTACTTATTTGCCCATCTTTCTTTTTCACTCTGCTTATTAAGAAGGCTGTTATTGAATGCCTGGCATGTATCCCATAAATAATGTCTTTATTTAATGAGTGGTGTTGCCTAAGGCAATTTTATTTCATTGCCCACAGCAAGAAATGAAGGCACTTATGTCACCCTTTATATTTTAAAAATCCCCATTAGATCAGCTTATTTTTGAAGATGAAATGATGCCTTGCTTACACTTAATCCAATTTAACATTCAAGACATTTGTGGCAAATTATTTCAAGGTAAAAATAGGTTAAGAAAACTTTATATCATGGTAAAACTCAGCAGAACATTTATTGATTTGATTCTGATAAGAAAAGACACGCTGTATCAGACCAAGGATCTATCTCAGCTTTCCTCAACCTGATACCCTCCAGATGTTTTGCGCTACAACCCTTGGAAGTGGTTCAGAATTACAGTGGTGCCCCACAAGACGAACGCCTCGCAAGACGGAAAACCCGCTAGACGAAAGGGTTTTCCATTTTGGAGGCGCTTTGCAAAACGAATTTCCCTATGGGCTTGCTTCGCAAGACGAAAATGTCTTGCGAGTTCCTGCGGTCCCCCCTCTTTCCCCCCCTTTCCCTAAGCCGCTAAGCCGCTTATCAGCTGATCCGCTGATAAGCCGCTTAACAGCTGATCGCTAAAAGCCGCTAAACCACTAATAGCGCTAATCCGCTAAGCTGTCAATGGGCTTGCTTCGCAAGACGAAAAAACCGCTATACGAAGAGCCTCACGGAACGGATTAATTTCGTCTTACGAGGCACCACTGTATATATTTACATGGTATATTCTGTACAAGCACACAGACAACCGTTTGCAGTAATCGAACTGTGGTTATTTCCTACCAGAATAAAACGATCCTGGTGTTCCCCCTTTTCCAGAAAGCTCTGGCAGACTTTCCCCAGTCTGGATAAGGCTTGTCCTGAAGCATCATATCTGTGACCTGGAGTGAAGAAAGAGACAAAGAGACTAGTTCAAGCTGAGGTAGTTCAGTTACAGTCATACACACACAGAGAGAGAGGGAGAGAGAGAGTTTGCAATGTATTTCAGTGATTTCAAACAATACATCAAAAATGCCCCAAGACAGGGGACAAAGTTGCACATGTAATTATGCAGTCCAGTGCTATGTGTGTTCACTCATAGATAAGTCCCAGAGAGGTAAATGGGGCTTAGTCACGAATGAGGACCTGCCCATATCTCAGCTTAATGTGTGCTGTGAACCCCTTGTGTCTCCTTTAATCCTTCCCTGTCTACGCACCATTCTCCTCCAACTGCTGCCATCCCACACTTCCATTAAAAAAAATATTTTTATTGATTTTCCAATATCGTTCCAATAACAGCCTCAGTATAACAATTCCAATTAATTTTATCCAATTATTAAAAACAATTATTAATATACCAAATAAAACAATTTAGCTAAAGTGGCCTCCTCACATGCTAGATTTGATGGCTCCCTCTTTGTTTTTGTTTTTCTTTTCTGCGTTCCAAAATCTTAATAATTTCAATTACATCCCCTTCAAGATAATAATACTTTGTACAATGGCTACAATCTTATGGTTTCAATTCATGTTAATATATTAAATAATTTACAAAGTTTCAAGTAAGGCACTTAGTCTGTAATCACTGTTCATTCCTGTGCATGATAATTTTTTCTCCATGATGTTGTCCCAACCATATATGTTGTTGTGTCTTTCATTCTTCCAATTGTTGATATTTCCCATCATGACTCGGGGGAAGTGGTCGTGTCACAGTTTTCCAAAAACCTCTGCGTCACTTCGTTCCATGATTGAAGAGCTTGTTAGAGACCCCTCTGTTCCAACAAATAAACTGTCCTCACCATTTTTTTTCCAACCTAGGAAGAACAGTCTTATTCCAAACTGCCAATGATTAATAGGAAAACCTCTGACCTTGCAGCTGGCAGATACTTTTCCTCCTTTCAGCTGAAAATTTATAATCAGTTATCTTTCCAGTTAGATTACATTCCAAATTGTCTCAGTCTCCTTCACATTCCTTTGAAAATAACGGAGAGTGGGGGTGGTTTTGTTCTATATTCCAAAATCTATATGAAGCCGCTGGGAGAGATCATCAGGGGGTTTGGGCTGGATGTTCATCAGTATGCAGATGATACCCAGCTCCACCTCTGTTTCAAATTAGAACCAGTGAAGGCGGTGAAGGTCCTGTGTGAGTGCCTGGAGGCGATTGGAGGATGGATGGCAGCTGACAGATTGAGGTCGAATCCTGACAAGACAGAAGTACTGTTTTGGGGGGGACAGGGGGTGGGCGGGTGTAGGGGACTCTCTGGTCCTGAATGGGGCAACTGTGCAGGTGGGAGTCAGTTTGGACTCACAGCTGTCCATGGAGGTACAGGTCAATTCTGTGTCTAGGGCAGCTGTCTACCAGCTCCAATTGGTACGTAGGCTAAGACCCTACCTGCCCGCAGACTGTTTCGCCAGAGTGGTGCATGCTCTGGTTATCTCCCGCTTGGACTACTGCAATGCACTCTATGTGGGGCTACCTTTGAAGGTGACCCGGAAACTACAACTAATCCAGAATGTGGCAGCTAGACTGGTGACTGGGAGCGGCCGCCGAGACCACATAACACCGGTCTTGAAAGACCTACATTGGCTCCCAGTACATTTCTTAGCAAAATTCAAAGTGTTGGTGCTGACCTTTAAAGCCATAAACGGCCTCGGCCCAGTATACCTGAAGGAGCGTCTCCACCCCCATCATTTGGCCCAGACACTGAGGTCCACGCCAAGGGCCTTCTGACGGTTTCCTCACTGTGAGAAGCAAAGGTACAGGGAACCAGGCAGAGGGCCTTCTCGGTAGTGGCTCCTGCCCTGTGGAATGCTCTCCCATCGGATGTCAAAGGAATAAACAACTGACGTTTAGAAAACAGTCAGCCCTGTTTAGGGAAGTGTTTTTTTAATGACTGATATTTTAATGGATTTTTAATCTCCTGTTGGAAGCCGCCCACGGTAGCTGGGGAAACCCAGCCAGATGGGCGGGGTATAAGTAATAAATTGTTGTTGTTGTTGTTGTTGTTGTTGTTGTTGTTGTTGTTGTTGTCCTTTCAAAGGGTGTAACTCCCCACACACACACTTTCTCTCTTTCTCCAGCCATCCCATACTTTCTGCTCCTTAAAACTGGAGATTTTCTTTGAAAATCTGAACAGGAGAGCTACACTGATTATGATTTATCTTTAGCTACATGCTTCTATAGGTCACAACCATCTGGATAGCTCAGTGGGCTAGAGCATGGTGATGATAATGCCAAGGTTGCAGGTTTGATCCCTGCATGGGACAGCTGCATATTCTTGCATTGCAAGGGGTTGCACTAGATCAGGCATAGGCAAACTCGGCCCTCCATATGTTTTGGGACTACAACTCCCATCATCCCTGACCACTGGTCCTGTTAGCTAGGGATGATGGGAGATGTAGTCCCAAAACATTTGGAGGGCCGAGTTTGCCTATGCCAGGACTACATGATCCTCAGGATCCCTTCCAACTCTGCAATTCCATGGTTGTTTAACCAGGATCCATTTGCATAGTCCCATTTGGATTTGGATGAAGCAAAACTTGGCCACGAGTTGTTCTTTGGTGTTGCTATTGCTTCTGGCACTATAAGTGAACAAATGATATCCCATTTGGCATGTGGAATGGAAGTAAGTGGCATGTGAAGTGGTTCCTAGAAGATGGGCAGAAGCAGCAATGAAACCTGCGCTTGTTGTGACCTGGTGCTGTTGTCCAATTTTGAATGGATGACCACTAGAGAAAAGGTTACTGGCCTCCAACCAATGAACTGGCAGAGTGAGCAGGCTTGATTACCATTTGACTAACTGTGTCACCAAGCACAGCGGCACAACAGAGGGGTAGCACCTAATCAACCAAGATCAAAAAGAATAGAAGCAATGGCTGAAAAATGGAATTCATTGAAAGTGTGGGGTTTCCTTTCATGGCGCACCTATCGATTCCCTTGCTTTTGATCTCTGTAGAGATCAACATGGGTCCACTGTTGTAATTCTCTGTGAATGCTTCTCTGTGGAGAGAGGACCTTTTAAGTTCCCTGTTCTGCACTCCTTTGAATTTTCCTACCACTGAGAGAATAATCCCTGTGCCTCTTTCACAAGAAAACTTTGGCTACATTTGCTTTCGCAGAGAAACTATAAAGCTTGCCATCCAGCTTAGAGAATGAGCAACTGCCGCTGCCTCGACATTTCTGCAGCTGTGTTATTTCTGCAGCTGAAATATATTCCACCAAAATATTTCAGGGCCCGCTAAGTCTTGCCATGGAGGTTATATGCCATTGCTCCTAATGTATGAACCAGATCTCTGTCTCTAAGGACAGGTTTTCAAAAAGTGTTTTAAAGTGCCTTTGACACGCAGGAAATTATGGAGCTGTTTGAGGACATGTTTCTGCATAGCAAGAAAATGGAGTTTTGAATGCTTTCATGTCTTGCAACCGTAGTGTAAACTCAAATAGGAAACGGTGTAATGTGACACGAATACCAGTACGCCAATGTTTGCTCAAATTCTTGTTGATTGTTCTAACAGAAAAATGAATACAAAATACTTTTAAAAATGCGGAACATTCTTTCACCTCTGGTGGACATGCCCTAAGGTGAAGGTCTTCTGGGAAATGATATATAATGAGCTGAAAAAGGTATTTAAGTATACCTTTACTAAGAAACCAGAGGCCTTCCTTCTGGGTATTGTCGGCCAGAAGGTGTTAAAGAAGGACCGAACATTCTTCATGTATGCAACAACGGCAGCAAGGATACTCATCGCAAAAAACTGGAAAACTCAAGATCTACCCACACTGGAAGAGTGGCAGATGCAACTGATGGACTATATGCAACTGGCCGAGATGACTGGCAGAATCCGTGACCTGGGAGAAGAGAAGATGGAGGAAGACTGGGAGAAATTCAAGAAGTATCTACAAAAACATTGTAATTTGGTTGAATGCTAAGAAGGATGCTAGATTATAAAAAACTGGCCACCACTAAATTAGATTTGAAATTTGATGATAAGTGAGACTAAAGAAAATATAAAAATTTTTGGAAGAAGTGCTAGATTATATTTGAATGAGTGGACATGAGATTGTAAACAAGTTGATAATTTGTTTGGAAAAAACTTTTAACGATGTAAATGGGAGCGGGAGACGTGAGGGAGCCCAAAGAAGTGATGAAATTATGTCTGTGATAGAAGTAAGACTGTTTATTATTTGTGCATTTATATTTAAAAACTTTAATAAATATTTATAAAAAAACAAAAAAAACAAAATACTTTTAAAAATGCTTTGCCGTACTTTAGTCCCCTGGATTGCAGGGGGCCGGACTAGACAACGCTTGGCTCCCTTCCACCTTAACAATTCTATGGTGAATGCACAATTAGATGTGACTTAAAAGGTTTGCTGCAACAGGCCCTAAGGAATGGCAAATTTCTTTGGATGTCATGGTGACTATAGTTCTATTGTTCTTCTCCTTAATTGCGTGATCAAAGAAGGCAGAGAAGGGTGTTAAAGATTGATTCAAGTGATCTAAAATATTCATAAAAACCCATCTAAAAATATCAAGATCTATGATACGACAATTCTAGGCAGTTACTATGGAAAAGAAGCCTAAGAAATCCAGATTCTGGATCCATCATTTCGGAAGAGAATAGCCCTCTTACAATCAATGTGCTATGTACATGCAACATTCTAGTAACTCTCAACATCAAAGTGGGCTTTGATTCCCAACGACAGACTGCAGCAGAAATGCCACAATTGGCGTCTGCATTGCTTCAGACTTTTGGAAGGCCATCTAAATTCAAGATGACTGATTTGCCACATATGGCCATGAAGACACACACAATTCTGTTCCAATCTAACTCAGAAGTGGCATCTAGAGAAATCCTGGCTTGGTAGGCAACACTGCAGTCCAAGCAAGTGAAGCCTGAGAGTCCTCCATAAAGAAGACCATATGCCCCCTGTGATCTACTTTCCATTATTAATGCCAGTGAAAATTAAGCAGAGCAAAAAAGAAGGACACCCACACAATGTTTTCTTCTTTTTTTAAAAAATGTGGGGGATGAAAAAGCTAGTATTAATTTTTAATCTGTATATTTCAACAGACCATCTGTTAATCAGTTCCCAATTTATGGCTATTTAAGAAAAAGGGGGAGAGGAATTAGAAACAAGAATCAATATTAGCCAATCCTATTTGATTTCCTCATCCTTAGAATGTTCAAAAGCCATAAGATGAGAGACAACTTGTTTTGACATTGTAAATTGATGAGCATGAAATAGCCCACTCTTCTGGGCCAGAGTTCAGGGTTATAAACATGAGACTCTGGCTGCAATCTGCTACATACTTCCTGGGAGTAAATCCTATTGAACTCAGTGAGACTTGTTTCTGAGTTGACACACATAGGATTGCATTCTTAAGTGTAAAATGATGAAAGCAACTCCTTTTGCAAAAAGAAAAACATGGAGTTAACCTGCACCTTTTCAGTTTTGAAATTCTAGCTGCTGGATGATTATAAGGACTCCATGTTCTGTTGGACGCGGGGAAAACGTGTTCAAGTATCTGTAGCATTTAAGCATATATTAATAATGTAATGAATCAGGCATCTGTAGCTCATAAAGCACTCGCTGTGTTATGAGATCTAAAGAGTCACGTCTGCTTTTATCTCAGACTATCTGAGTCTAACTTCAGCTGACAGTGAACCTTAAACAATTTACACTGCCTTGATTCTCCTGTAGTCTCCCGCTGCCCTTAAGCTTAAAGAACAGTTTGGGGATAGGTTTCCACCATAACTGTCTGCCACCCAAAGCAATGTCCACTTGAATCTTCCCCACTAAGAACAATGTTGATAGGCAAGCGCAATGGCACTATCATTGCTGACTGAAATTAATTATAAAACATGGCAGGGGAAGAAAACTGGGTTAATGAAGGTAGGCAAACCATGTTGCTGAAGAGTAAGGCTATTACCATGCCTGAAAACTAAACCTAATCATGGTTGCATGTATTTGGTAGCTATGATATATCTTCTAGCTCACCATCTCCCAGAAATGTTCAGTGTGGCATACAGGGATGGTCAATCTGTCAGTTTTGTTTTCTCTGGGCTTCTCATCCCCCCCCCCCAGTCTCAATTTCTGTTTTTCACACTTCCGCATCACATTGCAATTTTTAAAATGTATTTCAAAAAAATCACCAGCAAATTTCGAACATACACTTTTGTGTGTATACGTGTGTGTGCATGCGCCATTTTTCAACTATACGCCTTTTTGCAAAGTGCTTATCTCTAATGTGATGCGTTTTTGTATGTCAATGCATGCATTCGCTATGCACCCTTCCCCCTAATATATGCATTCTTGTACACATGGCTGGCAAACTGCCCTGCAAAAATGGAAGAAGTGGAAATTTCTAAGAATGGCTGTTTTGGTTCACATAGTGTTTTGGAAAGTGCAAATTAGAGAGGTTTGGCATTAAGTACAAACCTAATTGAATATCCCCTCCGTCCACAGGAGCATATGAACATAGGAAGCTGCCTTAATAATAATAATAATAATAATTTATTATTTGTACCCCGCCTATCTGGCTGGGTTTCCCCAGCCACTCTGGGCGGCTTCCAACAGAGATAAAAAATACACTAAAATGTCACAGTTTATAAACTTCCCTGAACAGGGTTGCCTTCAGATGTCTTCTGAATGTCAGGTAGTTTTCCATCGCCTTGACATCCGATGGGAGGGCATTCCACAGGGCGGGCGCCACCACCGAGAAGGCCCTCTGCCTGGTTCCCTGCAACTTGGCCTCTCGCAGTGAGGGAACCGCCAGAAGGTCCTCGGAGCTGGACCTCAGTGTCCGGGCAGAACGATGGGGGAGGAGACGCTCCTTCAGATATACTGGACCGAGGCCATTTAGGGCTTTAAAGGTCAGCACCAACACTTTGAATTGTGCTCGGAAACGTACTGGGAGCCAATGTAGGTCTTTCAAGACCGGTGTTATATGGTCTCGGCGGCCGCTCCCAGTCACCAATCTAGCTGCCGCATTCTGGATTAGTTGTAGTTTCCGGGTCACCTTCAAAGGTAGCCCCACGTAGAGCGCATTGCAGTAGTCCAAGCAGGAGATAACCAGAGCATGTACCACTCTGGCGAGACAGACCGCAGGCAGATAGGGTCTCAGCCTACGTACCAGATGGAGCTGGTAAACAGCTGCCCTGGATACAGATTTGACCTGTGCCTCCATGGACAGCTTTGAGTCCAAAATGACTCCCAGGCTGCGCACCTGGTCCTTCAGGGGCACAGTTACCCCATTCAGGACCAGGGAATCCTCCACACCTGCCCGCCTCTTGTCCCCCAAAAACAGTACTTCTGTCTTGTCAGGATTCAACCTCAATCTGTTAGCCGCCATCCATCCTCCAACCGCTTCCAGACACTCACACAGGACCTTTACCGCCTTCACTGGTTCTGATTTAAAAGAGAGGTAGAGCTGGGTATCATCTGCATACTGATGAACACCCAGCCCAAACCTCCTGATGATCCCTCCCAGCGGCTGCATGTAGATGTTGAAAAGCATGGGGGAGAGGACAGAACCCTGAGGCACCCCACAAGTGAGCGGCCAGGGGTCTGAACACTCATCCCCCCCCCACCACTTTCTGAACACGGCCCAGGAGGAAGGAGCGGAACCACTGTATGACAGTGCCCCCAGCTCCCAGCCCCTCAAGACGGTCCAGAAGGATGTTATGGTCGATGGTATCAAACGCCGCTGAGAGATCCAGCAGAACTGGGAAACAGCTCTTACCTTTGTCCCTAGCCCGCCGGAGATCATCAACCAGTGCGACCAAGGCAGTTTCAGTCCCATGATGAGGCCTGAAACCCGACTGGAAGGGATCCAAATGGTCCGCTTTTTCCAGGCGTGCCTGGAGTTGTTCAGCAACCACTCGCTCAATCACCTTGCCCAAGAATGGAAGGTTTGAGACTGGGCGATAATTGGCCATCGTGGCCGCATCTAAAGATGTTTTTTTAAGAAGCGGTTTAATAACCGCCTCTTTCAGCGGGTCTGGGAAGGCTCCCTCACGGAGGGAAGCATTCACCACCCCACGAAGCCCATCGCTCAGTCCTTCCCGGCTAGCTTTTATAAGCCAGGATGGGCAAGGATCCAGGAGACAGGTGGTTGGCTTCACTTGTCCAAGCAGCCTGTCCACATCCTCGGAGGTAACAGATTGAAATTGATCCCACACAACTTGACCAGACAGGACTCTAGCACTCTCCCGCCCCGGCCCTGCTCCCACGGTGGAGTCTACTTCTTCCCGAATCTGAGCGATTTTATCTGCAAAAAAATTTGCAAAATCATTGCAGGAGAACATGTGGCCCGTACTGGGCCCCGATGTTACAGGTGGTTCCGCTAAATTGCGAACCACCTGAAAGAGTCTCCTGCTGCTGTTTTCTGCAGATGCAATAGAGGCGGTGAAGAAAGTCTTCTTCGCCGTCGCTATCGCCACTTGGTAGGCTCGACGTTGAGCTCTAACCCGTGTCCGGTCAGATTCAGAATGAGTTATCCGCCACCGGCGCTCTAGCCGTCTCAACGATTGTTTCATTGCTCTCAGATCCGTGGAAAACCACGGGGCTCTCCGGGCTTCATGCAATCGGAGAGGGCGCTTCGGAGCCAAACAGTCAATAGCCCTGGTTAACTCCACATTCCAGCGGGCCACCAGGGAATCGGCTGAAAGGCCATCAACATGGGATAAAGCATCCCCAACCACTCTCTGGAAACCATTTGGATCCATTAAGTGGCGGGGGCGGACCATCCGAATCGGTCCCACCTCCCTGCAGAGGGGATGGGTCGCAGAGAAGTCCACTTGCACCAGGAAGTGGTCTGACCATGGCACTTCTTTCGTTTCGCTTTTACTTAGTGTCAGATCACCAACATCCGTAGAGGTAAACACCAGGTCCAAGGCATGTCTGCGACTATGGGTTGGGCCTGACTTATTCAGGGACAGCCCCGCCCCAGGCCAGATGGTGAGTGGCAGGAAGGAGCAGGGCCCTCAGACACTCACATACAGGATAGTCCTCCCGGGCAGCAGAGTCCAGCAGTCCTTTATGAGGCTTCAGGCCCCGCCCCAGGCCAGATGGTGAGTGGCAGGAAGGAGCAGGGCCCTCAGACACTCACATACAGGAGAGTCCTCCCGGGCAGCAGAGTCCAGCAGTCCTTTATGAGGCTTCAGGCCCCGCCCCAGGCCAGATGGTGAGTGGCAGGAAGGAGCAGGGCCCTCAGACACTCACACGCAGGAGTCCATCTGCCCCAGTGCTGTCAGCACTGTCTGGCAGTGCCTCTCCAGACTGGAATCTTTCCCAGCCCTACGAGGGAATGGGAGGGATTGAACATAGGACTTTTTGCATGTAAAACATGTGTTCTCCATTAGGCTATGATGTATTCCCATCCACATGTACTCTCAGAAAACTACACTAATTTGCCCTGTTGAAAATAATGAGGAAAATCTGCTTGCACAAAGCCTGCAAAGTTAACTGAAGCCATTAGTGCATATTAGCAGGCGGCTACATGGGAAGTCCATGGAGCAAACTTTCGGTAGACCGCAAGATTATTAAACTCCCTCTTTCCAAAAGCACCCCATTGTGCTGCCTGAGGAGATACCTCCACAACTTGGAGCAACTTCAGAAGCACCAACCAGTGCTGCGGCATGAGCAATAGCTATCAGAAAACAAAGCCCAAGTTCTGGTGCATGCTGGCAAGACCTTGCACAGACCTGAAGGAGTCCTTGAGAGCATGACTTATTTCTACAGTGAAGGCATGACTAATAAATGTCAAATATAGACCTGTGTGCACTGAGAACAAGTAGGAATGTCTCTGTACTTTTCCTTTGCTCTAAGAACACTTAGTATCAGCTGGATAGCTAGACCATTCAACAGCAATCAGTTAGCCAAATTTCTTATTCATCCATACCATGCTTTGAAAGTAAATATTTCTGGCCTAGGAAGAAGTATTTATAGCATTAAATAGCTCCTGGCACTTGAGAACACAGCTCTAGTTGACAGTCACACAGAAGCATCCCTTGATCTGCAGACCCTTTTGCAAAGTCCTCTGGGCCCAGGCAGTTAATGATATAGTTCACTCTAGGACAGAGAGAGAGAGAGAGAGAGAGAGAGAGAGAGAGAGAGAGAAGGCTACAGATAGATTCAGATAATAAAACAGCCAGGCCACAGAAAATGCCCCTCCAAAAATCAGCAGTATGTAATTTCTACTTCTACAGTGGTACCTTGGTTTTCAAACGTAATCAGTTCCGGAAGAGTGGTAGAGTTCTGAAACGTTTGAAAACCAAGGCACAAAGAGTGGTCTGCAAATTTAATAGAGACAATTGAGAAAAAAAACATATACACTCAGCGGAAGCCGTTCAACTTCTGAGGTGCATTCAAAAACGGAATCATTTACTTCCGGGTTTACAACGTTTGAGTTTCGAAACGTTCGTCAACGGAGACGTTCGAAAACTGAGGTACCACTGCATTTGCATTTAGCAACTGAAAATCCCAGGAATAAAGGTAAAAGGACCCCTGACCGTTAGGCCCAGTCATGGACTACTCTGGGATTGCAACGCTCATCTTGCTTTACTGGCCGAGGGAGCCAGCGTACATCTTCAGGGTCATTTGGCCAGCATGACTAAGCCGCCAACCTTCTGATCGGCAAGCCCTAGGCTCAGTGGTTTACCAGGAACAGCCAATGTTTAAAATCCAATAAAGCAATGTTGCTCTCTCGGATAGAGACAGGTGACTGTCCAAGACTTCCTAACCTAACACCCTCTCTCCCTCTTCAGCCACCAGATTCTTTCTCAAAATTGCACTTCCTTGCACTATTAGGGATTCACAGTGAAGGGAAGTGCTGTCTATGGTGCTGATGTCGTGACCTGTGGAGAAGAAACCCACGTGCGTGTAAAACGTGGCAAGTGATGGTATTCCAAAGTGCTTTTTAATTTTTAATTTTTAGCCTACTTCCATCAATGATGAACTAGAGGTCAGAAATGTTTTGCTTTGAAATTGCCTGGACATTTGATGTTTATCTCTTTGGGAAGAAATAAATTAATGCTTTGATTCAATGAGTGTAGCATTATAAAACCAGCTACAATTGGCAAGCTGAGGACTACAACCTGGATCTGGGGTGGCAGGCTGGATCTGACCAGAGGGCTGGATCCAGAAGTGCCTAATCCTTTGTGGGCTCACCTGCCCCTCAACCTCCTGACATGGTTTAGAGTTCAAATAGAAAAAGGCTTCCTTTGCAGCCACAGCTTGAATTCAAGTCATTCTTCCTTTGCAGCCCCAGCCTGAATTGATTGAATCCAAGCCGCAGCTGCAAGGGAAACATTTTCCCCTTTGCAGCTGGTGCTTTCTAAATTTAATGCATCTTACTGTCGCCCATGCAGAGCAACAGAAAAAGGTGCCCAATTTTTAAAAAATGTTAAATTTTGGCTGCAAAGAAAGAATCAGTGCGTTCCTGATTTTTCCTTTGCAAGCATCCTGAACTTTCCCAGAGCTGATGTCTTATAATGTCAGGCATGGGACTGGTGGGAAGGGTCCACTCCATATGGCCAGGAGTTTCCCCAGTTACTGCCCTAGAGAATGTGTGGTCCATAAACATTCATGACATTGTGCATATATAGAATGGGGTGACTGAAGGTAGTTGAAGAGAACTTGCACGATGGAACAACCACCCAGAAGTAAACCTGAATTCTCAAGAATTTACCTACTTTTTTGTTGTTATTGTTATATATTTAATTATAACCAGCCTTTTCCCCTGATAGACTCAAGGCAGCTTACAGATTAAAACTTACTTACCAAATTATATT
Source organism: Podarcis erhardii (assembly GCF_964252035.2). Classification (NCBI taxonomy): domain Eukaryota; kingdom Metazoa; phylum Chordata; class Lepidosauria; order Squamata; family Lacertidae; genus Podarcis; species Podarcis erhardii. The sequence goes on from NC_138500.1 coordinate 50,553,489, forward strand.
TAGATCCCACCTAGATCAAGGAACCCAAGGTTGCATAGATGTAGTTTTGAGATGGTCCCACACGCAGGGTGCTCCTAATCTAGAACCCTTGTAAACTGCTTTGAGGTTCATGGAACAAGGTGGATTAGATGTCTTAGCTATCCAAAACACCTGTGGTCCTCCAAAGGTTGTTGTTGTTAGGAGCATCCTACTCTCGTGTAGGACCTTAGCAGAGACACATGCCTGGTTGGCATGTTCTCTCCCTCCTGGTCGATCGTTTGGGAGCTTCAAAAGCTTTCTTCAGCCCGAACATCACAGCGACCAATGCCAACTGACACTGGCACACTTAGGGATCTGCAGAGTTTGCGCATCATGCGTGACAGACCTCAGCAACTCAGCATTTTGGCTAACCTACATTTATTTACATATAATACACTCGGAGCATTCTGACTTAGCTCCTTCCTCTTTCTCATCAGACAGCAAAGAGAAAAAGAACAAAGGACAATAGTCCCACTTCACGGAACACAGTAATACAAACATCCTGTCTCCATCACTTCCCACACTGTGGAACAAAAACATACACCGTCATGTGATAGACAACAATCTCATGACTGCAAACATGGAGGAGGAATCTTAACAGTTGTAGCACAGTGGTACCTCAGGTTACATACGCTTCAGGTTACATACGCTTCAGGTTACATACTCCGCTAACTCAGAAATAGTGCTTCAGGTTAAGAACTTTGCTTCAGGTTGAGAAAAGAAATCAGCTTCCGGCGGCGCGGCAGCAGCAGGAGGCCCCATTAGCTAAAGTGGTGCTTCAGGTTAAGAACAGTTTCAGGTTAAGTACGGACCTCCAGAACGAATTAAGTACTTAACCTGAGGTACCACTGTACAATGGCTATTGTCCTTGGTCCTTGATCATGGTGGCTGAGGCTAATAAGAACTGGAGTCCAATAACACCTGGAGAGCCATAAATTCCTCACTGATGTCCCAAAAGATGACAGTAGTGAATTGCCTTGAACATAATCCTGTGGTATAGCAATGAAGACATTGATATTTTCCATTGGCACTGCCCAGCTCAGTCTATGGTATACTGACATAAGTCTATGGTACACTGGCATAAGTGTAATACTCTTACAAATGAGCAAATCTCACCATGAGACATTTTTAGACACAAGTCACTGGTGATTGTACTCTCATAAAAACAAGGCTGTGAAGGCATTCCATTTCTGGATGAAAAGTTTATATAAACAGGCAGGTCCTGAAAAATATTTTTTTTAAAAAATAAAATCTAACCCATAGCCTTAGTAGGACAGATGACATTATATACTGAAATATTTAAGGTTGTTCTCAAGTTGTTTGGCACTGGGTCTATTGTTAACATATATCTGGAGGGGGGGACAACATTTAACAACAGAGGTGTAGCCTTTAAAAAAGTAACTCATTCCACTTAGTATTATTGATCCCCATGCGATCCACTGATATAATTACAGACTACAAAAGCAGCAGGGCTTCGTGGATTGTGCCTTCAGTTCCAGGAATACACTGAATCGTAATAAGCACTTGCAAGAAGCAAGTTTATTGCTGGTTGAATTTTATTCAATTTTCAAAGTGTTGTCTCCAAGGCACTTTCTGGAAATTACTTATTATACATGCTAGAAGGATGCAATCTGCTACTGAATGATCAATTATTTCAATTGTATGCTTTAAAAGAATGATATTCATGTAGGGGATATTATTCAAGAGTAGAAAAAAGATAGGAAATATTCTGCCCACACACCCAAACTATCAAACAGCTGATCTTTTTCATCTCGTAGCTCAAGCATTTATTTTAAGTCCTATCATCAGATCAATGTCAGGTCACTTGCAGTTAAATTGGCCGACACAGTGGTAGTCATTAAAGAGATGCATTCAATAAAGAAAAAAATCCAATTACCTTTTGCATTAGAGGAATCAAATTCATTTTCTGATGCTCATGAAGGACAGTCATTTGCGGATGCTGGTACATCAAAGAAAGTACTTGACATTGTCACAACATACCAAACAATAACACGGTGGTCTTGTTTGGGAAAAAGGGATGTGATCATTGTCATTCCAACAATTTGTTCTGGCTTCTACCACTGTGTGTGTGTGTTGGGGGGGGAGGGTGAAACCACACTTTTTAACGCGGTAATTTAGTTAATTAGCAATAAGTAGGCACCTATAACAGCAACTTTTTGTTCAACCTACAACTGCTATTCACATGATATTCTTCATCATGATATTCCTTCCTTTATTCTTCTCATTCTGCTTGTTCAGGTTCCCTCGCAGTGCACTGGACAGTTTCCACCTCTCTTGGCCTGCCAGCACAAGGATTTCTGCTTGTGCAATGGGACTTCCCCCCATCTTCTCTCCCCATGCCCTCCCAATATCGCCAGCACAGATTTAGGAAGTGCACAGAGGAAGGGAGGAGCTTTATTCTTTTTTTGGGGGGGGGGAGAGTTTTAGTCAACAAGAGCAAATTCTTGTACAGATGGGACCATTACTTAACACTACCTTGAATACAAGCCAAAAGCTAGCATTTCATTGGACCTCTTCTTGGCCTTTGTCCTGCTTGGCTTTCATCATCAAAAAAGTGAACAGATTCTGTTTTGTTTTTTAATGTGGATTTGTTCAATTGCGCCCATTAATGTAGAGACACACGTGTGCGCGCGCACTAATTTATTTTAGAAGACAAATGTAAAACAACTTCACCATACCAGGATCAACTTCATCATCAAATCCCTTACCCACTTTTGCAGCACAATGAACCTATTCTTTTTACAGTACAGTAGGTGTGATTGTAAAAAGCAGAGACATCACCTTGCCAACAAAGGTCCGTATAGTTAAAGCTATGGTTTTCCCAGTAGTGTTGTATGGAAGTGAGAGCTGGACCATAAAGAAGGCTGATCGCCGAAGAATTGATGCTTTTGAATTATGGTGCTGGAGGAGACTCTTGAGAGTCCCATGGACTGCAAGAAGATCAAACCTATCCATTCTTAAGGAAATCAGCCCTGAGTGCTCACTGGAAGGACAGAGCGTGAAGCTGAGGCTCCAGTATACTTTGGCCACCTCATGAGAAGAGAAGACTCCCTGGGAAAGACCCTGATGTTGGGAAAGATGGAGGGCACAAGGAGAAGGGGACGACAGAGGATGAGATGGTTGGACAGTGTTCTCAAAGCTACCAGCATGAGTTTGACCAAACTGTGGGAGGCAGTGGAAGACAGGAGTGCCTGGCGTGCTCTGGGTCATGGGGTCACGAAGAGTCGGACACGACTAAACAACTAAACAACAACACAGGTGTGATTGTGCAAGATCAGTACTTGATGGTTTTTAAAAATAACATTAAAAAATCATTGGTGGCAGGGAAAGGTAAAAAGCAGATATATAATGCAGGAAATGTGGTAATTAGCGCCAAAGCAGTGAGAGACACAGCACAGGGTGAATGAACAGGGACAAGATTGCTGGTTCAGATGTACCTCAGTCATATATCTCAGAAATCCAGTGATCTGCTTAGTAAACAGTCTTCTGTGTTTGATCGGACTAGGAAACGGTGGAGCCTATAATGCAGGGGGTGTGCAATCTGATGTACAAGATAATACTTGCGACTGGCAGGAATAATCATTACATATATGAGATGATCAAGAGAGAGAAAAGAGGAGGTCAGATATTGTTCTTAACCTGAGGTACCACTTTAGCTAATGGGGCCTCCGCTGCCGCAGCATGATTTCTGTTCTCATCCTGAAGCAAAGTTCTTAACCTGAGGTACTATTTCTGGGTTAGCACAGTCTGTAACCTGTAGTGTCTGTAATCTGAAGCATCTGTAACCCGAGGTACCACTGTAATGGCTGAATGCAAAAAAATAATAATCTTAGGCTCCTTTTGTGCATAACTATGATCTATCAGAGGAAACAGAGTACTTCAAAATTACATAGCGCACGTTGATTCATGTTTGTTGTTCTTGAAAGGCACAAAGGGCACAGTCAAATCTGTACTCAGTGAAAATAGAAAATTAGCTTTTCATGCAGTTCCACGAAGGACCACAACATCTATTTTTCAAAACACACTCTACAAAGGCAATCTAAAATTCTTCAGCAGGTCATTGCTCTTTCTCATTAGGAAAAGCTTAAAATACAGTAATTTGTTATCAGTATAGGCTTTGTAGGAGCTCCCACAAAATCAACTATTTTCTAGGAAGTGGATTCTAGTATACATTATAGTCTATTCTCTCCATGGTTATGATGGACTATGTATTATCGAATGCTACAGCATTGTAGGATTATAAGAGATATCATAGGATAACACCATAATATTATAAAGCTGTTTTTGCAGTGGTTGATCATAGGTTGTATGACAAAAGTCATACAATGAGTTGACACAAGTCTCTTTGACCCACCTTCTGTCAGTGGAACAGCGAGGGAGAAAATTCCAGAAATCCCCCCTTCTCTCTGTGCACTCCTCAAATGGAGGGTTAGGAAGCCCTTCAGAACAGTATGGGAAGTTCACAGGATCTGCTAGCGATAGGGAAACTGGTCTCTCTTACTATTCTAGTGGTGGAACCCTTCATGGGATCAAATAGGTTTTTAACAGCAGAGAGCCACCATGTTCTATGTACCACTGTACCATATACGATTCCCTGAATTCCCACTTGTGATGGATTTCAGGAAGTGGGAATTCTGTAACCACACAGCAAACTGGATGTCAGATGGTGAAGAACTACAGTGGTACCTCAGGTTAAGAACTTAATTCGTTCTGGAGGTCTGTTCTTAACCTGAAACTGTTCTTAACCTGAAGCACCACTTTAGCTAATGGGGCCTTCTGCTGCATGATTTCTGTTCTCATCCTGAAGCAAAGTTCTTAACCTGAGGTAATATTTCTAGGTTAGTGGAGTCTGTAACCTGAAGCATATGTAACCTGAAGCGTATGTAACTCGAGGTACCTCTGTATATTCCCAAAGTCAACTTATATTGGCCATCCAAAGGTCACTCTTTATTGAGCACCCCCCTGTTATGATATCAGCCCAAGCTGTTCAGGTTGAGAACCAGTCTGGTCTGATGGGATGAATGTTAGATTTCAACATGGGAAACACTGGATTAAAATCCACTTCATCTGAGTTGCGTTGTAAACACTCCTACAAAGTTCTTGCCTATAGTGTTAGACACAATGCCTTTTTGTTGCCTGCTTACGTGAATTAAGTTGCTGGCTACTCATTAAAATGTACCTTTGCCTTATAGAGAGATATTCACAGAATGACCTACAATTAAGCTATGTATTTAAAGAAGTCCAGCTTCTCAGGAAAAAAAACAGGGTTCCCCCCCCCCCCACACTGCCACACAGTCAGATTTTTATTAGATTTGCTGCTTGTAATTTCTAGACAGTTATTACTATTCCTGTGTTCATAGCAGATATGTACAATCTTTGCTTTACAGCTGCTCTTGTTTGTCATCTCAGCTTACTTGATTAAGCTTTTTTAATCAGTGTTTTGCATAGGATTGTGCACCTTCTGTTGGAAATCATGCTTGGCTGGTATTTAGTAAAAGCAATTGACTGATGTTTTATCTAGGCATGCCCTTTCCTGATCCTACCTCTTAGAATCAACAGTCTTTAACACTGACTTTTCCTTATTTACTGTGCTATAATATAGACCTGACAGTCATTTTTAAATCTTTCCATAATGATGTTGGTAAGCAGCTCCTGATGATGCCATTAAGCTGTTTACATCTAGCATTTAGCTTAATGCCTTAGAGAATTGCAGGATTTGACTGCCTTTTTAAAAACTTGTCTTTCAGCCTGATTCAATGAGCACAGGGATATTTAGGTTCGGGTAGAACATTGCCTGCGATGCAAGGCAAAGTCACGTGCGGCACTGCATTGCCATTATAATGTTGCCACATCTAATTTGGGACATTATGATGGCACAGCACTATGCAATGGTGCTCTCATGTTCAGTGTGTGGTAGCACACAACACTGTTACCTAGAGGGAAAATATTACTGTAGATATTTTCCAAGTGCCCTTCATTTATCATTGCAGGGTGGTGTGTAACAACATTACAATCACATACAATAGTCTGTGAACCGCCCTGAAATCCCCAGATATAGGGCGGTATATAAATTTAATCATCATCCTCAACAACAACAACATACAGGAGTGAATAGCCTTTCGTGGACACATTGTCCCACAGCAACCTCTGAGCTTCACACATCAGAGTGTTTGTGGTGGAAATATAAAAGTGCTCATGGCTAGGACTGGGCAATTGTCAGGCGTCAGAGGATCCGACCTCCCATGGCAGGTTGCCAGGAATGGATACAACAATGAAAGTTCTTACCAATGCTTTTTATTCAATATTCACAGAGAGAGGCTTAGAAATGCAGTCTCTTGTAGCAAAGGTGTTGCTCTGAGTGAAACCCCATCCCCTCTATCTTTCTCACTTCCTCATGAGTCATCGCTATAGGTGTTGAAAAACGCTTTTTGCCTTTGAGATCTCTGCTCTCCTATTTTCAATGCCCGCCATATTCTGGGAGGGGGGGTCTGGAATGCTTTCTAAAGACACTGAGTCTGCCGGCTGTCTTTCCCCTTCTTCTTCTTCTTCTTCTTCTTCTTCTTCTTCTTCTTCTTCTTCTTCTTCTCCTCCTCCTCCTCCTCCTCCTCCTCCTCCTCTCCCATTATTTCCCAGCTTTTCTCCTCATCTGCCTCTGAGCTGTGACCTCCCTCAAACCCCCTGCTGTAATTCTGAACTGTTTCCGTCTTCTCTGGAAAGGTCAGGCTGGGGAGGCGGTCTCTACCATTCCTCCTTTGCCCAGTCCCTGACAGCAATGTATCAATACATCGTCCAGGATCAGTTTGAGGGTCAGATTGCAATGGCATTTTGACCCAGCAGTATATCATAGGTGGGGCTTGCTGGCCAGCCGCACCTTAGCGGCCAGCTGCTTCCTTCCTCCCTGCACCAGGCACTGGTGGCTGCAGGGGCGGCTTCACCCCGGTGCCTCGTGGGGCCAGAGCCAGTGCTCCTTCCTTTTCAACACCTTTAGGTGACAACGTTCCATTGTAGCCAGGCTTTTAGATGTTATTGAGTTGTTTTTATTTTGATTATATAGTGTGTGTGTGTGTGTATAGTGGTTTTAGATTTTGTTCTGTGAAGTGCCCTGAGACCTCCGAGTATAGGGCGGTATATAAATTCTAATAATAATAATAATAATAATAATAATAATAATAATAATGTATCACTATATTGCAGTGTTTGGCTGATGATGAATCACAGTGTTGAAAACCTGATATCACCCAGCCCTACTCATGGCCAGAGTGCAAAAGTGGATGCGGCCAAAATGTTATTCCTGCCTCCCCAAGGATAATTGAGGGCTCTTGGGGGCACAAAATCTTTTTGGAATCACCAAATCTCATCAGCGAAGCTTCGTGAGTCACAAAAAACCCAGTGGCACCAGGGTAGGAGAGTTATAGAAGCAATCCATAAATGTATCTATGCATTTTTTAAAAAAGTCTTGGAAGGGGCTCGTTGGGGAACTACACTTCATATAAAACCACAAACAGTAGTGTGCCCAAACCAACCTAGATTTAAAACCAACAAATGTTGGAGAGTGGGGGATCGCAACACACCTGGAAGTCAAGACCAACACCTGATTCAGCAAAAGTGGCTGCTATGAGAATTAGCGGATAAGAGGGAAGGAATGGGGGACAACCTATCTATCAGATAAGGATTCCGAAAACAGCACAGTCAATTACATCTATGCAGTCCTATATGTCTAATATGCATCACAAAAGTTGGGCAGTTTGGGGCATAGATTCCCCTCACTGGTGTGACACTCTGTGCTGTCACGGTCACCCCTATCTGTAGGGTCAGAGGCATTAAGCTTTTGAGCCGCTTATTTTTTTCAAGAATAAACACTGGCATTTAAGTGCGTTCTCAGGTTCCCTTGCAGCCACTGCCTTCCTTCAGGAAATTCATGAGGCAGAGATAGTACGACCTTTAAATGGCCCCTTGAAACTTTTATGTATACCCAAGCTTTCCTGGGCTTTGGGTCTTAATTTTTAATGTTTCTGTTTTGTACACTGCACGGTTTTATTTGTGCTACACAGCTGCTTTAGGGTTTTATCTTGTTTTTATCTAGTTTTTCCTGAATGTTGCTGTTGTATTTTTATTTTTATGTAAACATCTTGGAGATTTTTTTATATCATATTTAATAAAATAAATATATAATTAACCCTCTGCCCCTGCCTTCTCCCCATTATTGTCCTGGCCAGCATGAGCAGATAGAACTTCATAGATAAATAGATATTTGCATCAGCCACTAGCTTTTGCAATTTGACTATAAAATACAAACATGCATAAACAACTAAGCAGGTAAAATTACAGTGGCTCCAACCACCAATCTTTCCAGGCCCTGGTTTAGGATTGAATACCCTCCAACGTTTCTCTAATGAAAATAGGAACGTCCTATTCCATTATTACTATTACTATTATCACTATCACTATTATTTTATTTATACCCTACTCATCTGTCTGGCTTGCCTCAGCCACATATATGTTTTATATATAAAAACATAATAGAACACTGAAAAACTTCCCTATACAGGGCTGCTTTCAGATGTCTTCTAAAGGTTGGTTCGGGAATTGCGTAACTCCATACCTTCCAACATTTCTCCAGTGAAAATAGGGGCATCCTACCAAACCCTCCAACATTTCTCTGATGAAAATAGGGACATCTTAAGGGAAAGCAGGACATTCCAGGATCAAATCAGAAACTGGGATGGCTTCTGTAAATCCAGGACTGTCCCTGGCAAATAGGGACACTTGGAGGGCCTGGGATTGCTTTGCCTGACTACATCTACAGTTGGCATTCACACAATCCAACAGTAAATCATCAAAGACTGTGTCTATAAGCAAAAATCAAAGCTGTTTCAGACCACAGATGCCCATATACTGGTTGCAGCATCTTCTATATTCTTAAAAAACCAATTCATAACAATAAATTGCCTGAAACTGTTTACTTATTTTCCATGGAATTTACTTCAAAGTAGAAATGTTTCATATTTCAGTGCCAGCTTGAAATATTAAAAAGCACTACTGGTATATAACAAGACCGTCACACTTTAATTTGGTATTAACTGACAACAGAAAGTTTGTTTTATAATGGCTAGGAAACAATCAAATATTAAGGGGGGAAACTTGTCATGAGTTACTTTTCTCCGTATCAGTAATATTCATCAGCAGATTTCCTGTTGCCATCTGTGCCTACAAAGAACCAGAAAGCCCAACAACAACAAAAACCCAACAACAGAGGAACTAACACCTAATTAAATATTTTTTTTGAAGGTACTACTGCAGCACAGATTAGATTCAAACTCTCTCTTACAAATATTTTTAATAGCTGATTAAAAAACGCACAAATATATTATTTGTGTTGTCAAATGCGCGCACACACACACACACACAGTGTCAAAACTATATTTTTAGCCATGGAATCTACTAAAGCCCACACCACTTTGCTTTTTATTTATGTTGGCAAATGAAAGAGAAGAAATCTCGGGGAGCTGAGCTTCGCTCACAGTGCTTCAAAGCCTCTGTTCCTACACAGCTGTTCCTTCTATCATGAGGTTTTGGGTTTTTTAATGTTTATTCTACTGGGTTTATATTGATCCCCGCAGTAGCTGAACCTTAATTGTCTCAGGTTTTACTCTTATAAACAAGCCATCAAATATTGTGGAAATGCAATTTAAAGACTACAGCAGAGATAGTTGAGAACAGAAGAACCATCATTTTTGATAAGACCAAAGGCCGATCTAATCCTGCATCCCAAAGTGGCCAACTAGATGCTTTCAGGAAGCTCACAAGACGAACATGAAGATAATAGCCCTCTTTCACTGTTAACACTCAGTAACTGCAAGTAGAATGTAACTATAGTTAGTAATAGCCACTGATATGCATTTATCAACTCCCCCTTTAAAACTATCTAAGATATGTCTGAGTCTTACAGTTAAGTTTGACTCTTCTAGCACCAATTAAGGACAATCCAATTGCTTGTCACACAAGCTATCACAGGTCAGAACCCCAGTGGACTCTGGCCTATGAACACTTATAGCACAGGAAATGCACTAGTTAAGGTGTCACAAGAGTATTTATTTTCTTCCCCAGCAGATAGCCCTTCTGGAACCTAAATTTCAGCCCAAATTAGTAGGAAGGAAGAAACAACCAAATAAACTTGCAGAGGATTCTGCATCCCAAAGAAGAGGTTGACTCTTTAACCCTCCAGCAGGAGCAGACTTTGGTCTTTCAAATTTCAGCAGCGCTCTGTGCAAAGCCAAAATTTGGTGCCCTCCTGCCTCTTGCCTTGCACTCTGCTCAATTCACTACACCATAGTTGCAATGCCTGGCAGCACCCCCTAGGCTCAGCACCCAGTGCAGCAGAACCAGTCAAACTGCCCTAAATCTGCTTCTGCCCACAGCAATTATTCCAGTTCGGAAACAAGAGCAGGAGTTTGACTGTAGGTGAACTAAATAATCCCCAATGAAAGCAGGCTGGAAAATACTTGCCATAATAAGAAGTGAAACAACCTACTGTATTTTTCTGTGTATAAGACGCCCCCATGTATAAGATGCCCCCTATTTTGGTTTTTAAGAAAACACCCATGTATAAGATGAGCCCCAATTTCAAACCTTATTTTTTGGTTAAAAAACAACAAAAAACCCTAGTCATGTACATGGAAAAATACGGTATTTACTGGTCAACAGTAATGGAATGGGCAGGAGCCTTGGGCTCTCTCAGGAATCTAGACTGAGGGCTTATCCCATGCATTACAAAATGTATACAAAGTTAGTGCATTTGTTTCCATGTAGCAATTGGATTTTACACATTTGTAGATTCTAGGCCATGATTATGTGGCACACTTGGTTGGCAATGTAGTATAGTTCTATGTTGGGGGTTCCCCATCCTACGACTGAGGTGGGGTGGGGCTTGAGGGCTTATTCTTGCCTTTTCGTGTGAGAAGATAAATGAATGTTGTTTTTTCTGCCATTTGCAGAGTTGGATTGGTGGAATCCAGATTGGCAGGGTTTGGAATAGGTTAATTTTGGAAGGGTGGCCCTCTAGTTATGGTTGAACTACAACTCCCATCATCCCTGACCACTGACTGGGGCAGATGAAGTCCAACAACATGTAGAGCCCACCAGATTCAACATCCCTGTTCTAAATGCACGTACTATGGGTTAGGAAGCCACACTTATCTTGGTACAGGTAACACTGGGGCTTCGGGATGGCTCACTCATAACCACCCCTTGGTCAACAAAGGTTGTGCCTACTTCCCATTGATTCATTTTAGTTCAGCATCCACAACAACCAACAATAAAATTCTTCAAACTATAGTACCTACATTAGCAGCAGAATTGTAAATACCACCTTAATAGGTTGTAATGCTAAATTTAACTCACTGTGGATTTTGGTGGCACTATTTTCATCAACACAGAATGCAAACGGTCTTCCATCTCTATTATTTCCTCCCTCAAACCAAAAATAGTGCAGAACAAATCAGGATTATACATTGTGTGCTATTAAATTCAATTGCAGACATTCCCAGTTATTTAGAGCTTTTTTAAAAAAAATGTTTTAAAGCCTTTCGTAATCTCTCAGTTTTGAGTTAAAATTGCCTCAAAATAACCCCCCTCAGAATTTCCATTTTTGAAGACTTTTATTATATGCTAAACAAACTACCTACAGATCTGCTCATTGCATAGTTGGAAAGCGGAAGGCTGAACACAAATGTATTGCCACAAATGTACTTGCACACTTGACTGCTTTCTGCTAGTCTCTAAAATACTGTTATAACCATTTATGACTTACATGGAGTGCGTAGGTGTATATTGTATACCTGGCAACTGATTCAAACTCTTCAATTGATAGGTCATCAGCCTTTCAACTGGGTTAATTGTGATGCACTAGTCAAAGTTAATTCTGCCATTTGCCTTCCTGATATAGTTACTGGTTGAATTGTGGGAGAAAAACTCATGCAGTCCCTTCAATTTACGGCTATGCTTTCCTTCCAGCATATGGCTACGCTTAAAAGCAACCAATTCTGCTAATTCAAAGGACTAAAGATCAGCCTGCAACAAAGAGAAAATTCAAAGGAAGCTACATCTGGCAGTACAATGAAGGCATCATCCGATTACTCCTTTATTGCAGGCCCATTTTCATGTGCGCACTAAAGTGAACTGGGGGGGGGGAATAGATGGATCCCTGTCAATCGCTAGAAATTGCTTCCCCCTGCTGCTAAATCAGTCAGATGGTTAGTTCACAGAATTCTTTGTGGGCTGGAGATCGCTTTTGGCCTTGCGAATTACACCTTTATAAGGTCCGTGACCTGGTCGCTTTAAAAGCAAAAGGGGGAAAAACAGTGCCTACTCATAAAATAAGGAGTGGTATGAGACACCTGAGGGTCAAGTAATTATTTTTAACAAAGCCCCTTCCCTTGTTGACTCCTAATTAAGATTCCACCTCTTCCCCCATTTCATTTTTTTTTAACAAATGCTATCCCTCTGTCTCTCTCACATACTTAGCAACACTGAGGCATTGTGGGGAAATTAATGGGTGCCTAGACCTACTAAAGCACTGCCACCACAGCTAGGTAAGCCTGCTAGGGCCAGCTGACAGAGGCAAGCATCCATCATAGGTGAGGGCCCCTCAAACCTGGAGCCAGCCCTGACTTGCATACCCAAGTGGAGGGCAGGAGAGAACTGCACCAGCTCACTTGCTTATGTACATAATGCCAAACCATCTTAACCCTACCAGAGTCTTATACAGAAGTGACTGGTGAGGAGGAGTGGTGACACATACCTCTTATTACTGCCTCCAGCTGCAAAGGCAGAGGGTAGAGCTATGGTTTTCCCAGTAGTGATGTATGGAAGTGAGAGCTGGACCATAAAGAAGACTGATCGCCGAAGAATTGATGCTTTTGAATGATGGTGCTGGAGGAGACTCTTGAGAGTCCCATGGACAGCAAGAAGATCAGACCTATCCATTCTTAAGGAAATCAACCCTGAGTGATCACTGGAAGGACAGATCCTGAAGCTGAGGCTCCAATACTGGCCACCTCATGAGAAGAGAAGACTCCCTGGAAAAGACCCTGATGTTGGGAAAGATGGAGGGCACAAGGAGAACGAGACAACAGAGGACGAGATGGTTGGACAGTGTTCTCGAAGCTACCAGCATGAGTTTGACCAAACTGCAGGAGGCAGTGGAAGACAAGAGTGTCTGGCGTGCTCTGGTCTATGGGGTCATGAAGAGTCGGACACGACTAAATGACTAAACAACAACAACAGCCATCATGAAGAGTAGCCACTGAAATAGCCTTGTCCTCCATTAATTTATCCATCACTGCCTCCTGTGGAAATGAGTTCTGTACTTTAGCTATCTATATGCTATGTGAATGAGTCATTTCTTTTATCTGTTCTGAATCTTCCAACATTCACCTTCACCGGAAATCTGCAACTTCTAGTGTTATGGGTGAGCAAGAAACTTTTCTCTATTTCCTTTTTTTTTTGCATGCTGTGAATAATTTTATCAACATCTATCATATCACCTCTACTGGCTTTTCCACTAAACTAAAACATCCCAAATTCTGTAAATTCCACTTGATTCCCTTGATCATTTTGTCTGCCCTTTCCTGAACCTTTTCCAGCTCTACAGTAAAGAGATTGAAGCATTCCTAGATAGGGGATCCGGAGCTATGTTGCTCTTGCAAAAGCAAACTGAAATGTAACAACTGAAACTATTCTTAACCATTATTATTATTATTAGATTTTTTTGTTGGGAAATTAAGTGCAATTGTGAATGCTCAGTATTAAAACCAGTTTTGTGTGTGTGGGTTTTTTTTTTTAAGGAAACTCCAGCTTTCCTTCACAAGGCAAGCATTTATATAACAATGGGATATTTCTTTTTTTTTTTTTTTTTTTACTATAAAGATTTTGTTACCCAAGTTGCAGAAAATGTTTTATGGGGGAAGCATACAATTGGAAATATGAGTTTTCAGACAAAACGTCAGTCATTCTAATGAGTACAAGAAAACTTGCTATTTAGCATGTGGAAGGAGGAAAGGAGGGAAGTCAACCTCTCCCTTTTCCGTTCGCTTTCTCTCTCTCTTTTTAAAGCATGAATTATTTGATTTTGTTTGAAGAAAAGGTCTTGCCAAGATGACACCTTCTGCTTTTAAGTAATTTTACATTTTATACTAAGTAAAAAAAATAGAGAGAATAATCTATTGTCTGACCTGGCAGCAACGCACCCATTAGCTAGAACAGAATGCATAACAACCATGTTACCATAGGGTCATTACTCTGCATTTTACAAAGCTGAACAAAAGGAGGTAAATTGTGGGCTTTCCATCTCAGCTCTGTCTAGGAGGAGGGGCAGAAAGACAAATGCCCTTCTGGAAACACTGTGCATTATGTGGGGGTGGGAAGTGCCAACCCTCTCTGAGAGGAAATGTAGGACTTTGACATATACTTACACCACACACACACACACACACACACACACACACAGTTAGGCACACATAATTACATTCCCAAAGAATGCTAAAGCAAAACCCGTTGCAGGATTCAAAACCGCATTCATACCTATGGAACCACAGAAGATTATACAGAAACCAAGGATGTGCTTGCTCTGAGGAAATCACCAAACCAAACCACTTTAAAATATTCCTGGGTTCAGAAAACAGTTTGAGGGGTTTGCATGGGAAACATGTGAGAAGAAATCTGCTGCAAATATTTTCACCAATACATGCACTGTATGCACACTTGATCCTATTTTCTGCATTTTTGTACTGGAGGGTTGCATTGCAAAATTCAGAGATGTGCGAATTTCTTGGGATGGCTGTGTTTTAGCTTGCATGTTTGTTTCAAACAGTGGAAATTAGGTGGGTACGCCTTAAAAGGTGAACTAAATGGACTTTCTGCTCAATCCCTGCTCCCCGGTAAGTGAGGTTAGGACTAGAGATGGGAAGGCCTGGAAAAAAATGGAAAAATTGGAGGGGGAATCCATTTCCCTCCATTTTTTCCCAAAGCGCTTGGGGAGGCAGGGGGAGAAACCTGGGGTTTTTTCCAATTTTTCCGGGGGTTTTCCAGGCTTTCCTATCTCTAGTTAGGACTGAAGGTTTATTCAGGATGCAATCCTAAATATGTCTACTCTGACATAAGTCCGATTGAATTCCATAGGGCTTACTCCCAGGTAACTGAGGATAAGGTCTGCAGCCTTACTTCCTTATTGTAAACATGGATGTTCTGCCTTTCATCAGCACAGCTAGATGTCCAACAAACAAAATGAAAGCATTAATATAATAAAAACAAAACACTAAAAAGATAAGTAGGTTTTGTTTTGTTTTTTTAATAGAGAGTAAAAGCTGTTAACAAATCCACTGAACTTTCAGCCAAGTTAAATACAGTTTGGTTTTAAAAATCTATGGCCCTAAGTCTTCCTAAGAAGAAAGGCCTTAAATAAATATGGTACAATGTCATTGAGGAAGGGCACACAACCACGAAGGCCTCTTCTCACTGGTCCCAGTCAGATTTATCTCAAGGAATGTCGGGACATGCACTGAGGTGTATGATGTGTTACAACAGGGGCGGCCAACCTTGTACCCTCCAGATGTTGTTGGACTCCCCTCAGCCCCAGCTAGCATGGCCAATGGTACAAAATATGGCCAGTGTGGTGTAATGAAATACAACCTGGGAGACCAGGGTTGGAGTCCCCACTTGGCCTTGAAGCTCACTGGGTGACCTTGGGCGAGTCACTGTCTCTCAGCCTAACGTACATCACAGGGAGGGGGAAATGATGTACACCGCCTTGAGCTTCTTGGAGGAAAATGTGATATGTAAATAGACTAAGTCTATAGGCAAATAAAAAGGGACGCGGGTGGCGTTGTGGGTTAAACCACAGAGCCTAGGACTTGTCGATCAGAAGGTCAGCGGTTCAAATCCCCACAATGGGGTGAGCTCCCGTTGCTCGGTCCCTGCTCCTGCCAACCTAGCAGTTCGAAAGCACATCAAAGTGCAAGTAGCTAAATAGGTACCGCTCTGGCGGGAAGGAAAATGGCATTTCTGTGTGCTGCTCTGGTTTGCCAGAAGCGGCTTAGTCATGCTGGCCACATAGCCCGGAAGCTGTACGGCGGCTCCCTTGGCCAATAAAACAAGATGAGCGCCGCAACCCCAGAGTCGGTCACGACTGGACCTAATGGTCAGAGGTCTCTTTACCTTTATAGGCAAATAAATAAATAAAACATCTGTTTTGTATTGTAGCATCAAACTAGCTCATCCTATTTCCTCGAAAGGCAAATGTGGCAAAATTCCCTGGCCCATCACATTACCCAATTATGCCCATATCAACTGTTTTCTATCAAAACATTCTTGAAGAGAGCTCAGATCCAACCACAACTTTCAAAAACTCACGGGAGCTGGACACAACAAGTTCTTATCTTGGTCCATCCATTTCCTTTTCACTTTGGGGAAGAAAACAACACACACTCCATCTGCAAGGCAATATGGAAAACGAGCATTCTGCCTGCCTCATAACTGGGGACTCTGCCAAGCTGTAAAGCTTAATCACAGAGAACTGCCCAGCCAAGACACCCACTTCCATATGCTGCAAGTTCTTAGCAGGTTACCCATGGTGATCAGATACATTTGTGGCATGCTGCTAGATGGTGTGTGTCTGCATGGGGCAGGCAGATTATGAAGCAAAACCTGATATTTAGGGAAAGGGAACTGACAAAATTGCAGAGGCTAGCTTTGCTTAGCAATGCAGGTCAGCTGGAATATATCACCCCAGTGCTGTCTTATGCTAACATTTAATTTAAACTACCCAGTTGCTGCATTTGATATTCCTCAATGGGCTAGTATGTATTATAAAATGACAAGTGTGATCCTACAACAAAATGTTGCAGGTCATACCTGGCAAGTAATAGGAATGCTTCAGACAGGCAGGAAAAGGAAACTTGTACTGCTATTCAGGACTCAAAAAGGGGGTGAAGGGAGGAAGGTGGACATTTCACCCCCTATCCTTCTGAAACCTTCTTCTGATGTGCTGCATGTTAGTTTCTGTTCTTATCACTGTGCAGCTGCTTGGAGTCACAGGACTCTGTTTACATTCCAGAGACCTTCCAGACTGTGGGAAGTCTCACGGGAGGGGAGATGGGATGTGACGTTAGTGGTTTCCTGTTTCCTTTGTTCCTTTGTTTCTTTGTTGATTTGCTCTCTGCTTTCATAGAGAGAGGATGTCTTTTTTGTCTGAGTAGTTTAGAAATAAAACTCTTTACAATGTAGCCCAAACCTCTCGTCTCTTTCCTGTGCTGGAAACTCTGCTGAATGGAACGTGCCTTGGAGCCTTATCAAAGGCTCAGGTCGTTATTCATTGGGAGGCGATTCCGAAGACTCGGGAGAAGAAAATGAGCTTTATCAGCTTGGCCGAGCGGAGATCCCAACACTGCATGCCCACCCTGGTCTTCATAGTTATGCAGCACAGCCGAATGGTGGTTCTGTTGCCCTTTTTCATATCACCACACAGGTGCATTTCTGATACAGTCACAGCCACACAGGAGCTCATTTCTTGTGAACTCACCTGAGGCCTGGCTCCAGAGAATGACAAGGCTGGGACATGGTAGGCCATGTCGAACTGTACCCACTGTTTTGTCTCATCTTCTAGACCATGTGGGATTATGTGGCGCACTTGGTTGGCAATGTAGTATAGTTCTGTGTTGGGGATTCTCCACCCTCCTACTAAGGAAGGGAGGTGTAGGTATTTGGGGTTTATTCTTGGTTTTTTGTGTGATTTTTTTCTGCCATTTGTGGAGTTGGGTTGGTGGAATCCAGATTGGGTTTGGAATAGGTAGGTTAATTTTGGAAGGGTGATCATTTTGATCGTGGCTATTTTATCGGAGAGAGTGAAGTTAGTACTACTCCATCTCTTCAGGTCTTTGTTAATTTGTCACCATAGGGGTTTGTAATTGTGGTGGTATGGTTTGTTGAGGTTTTACTCCCAGGCATCTGAACTTGGTGCGGCAGAGTTTTATCTTTATGAGTCTGAAATTGATGGAGGGGATTGGAGCCTTAATAATTCTCTCATCATTCTTTATACCTTCAAAAATTAAAAGCCCAGGACACTTCTGTAGGCTGTGATGGAACATTTTAGGACAAAGGACTTTCAAACCAAAACATCAGTTACTGTTCAAATTGTACTATAATGGGCGTCCATGAGTAAATGAAAATAAACTATACACAAAATGGTTAGATTTTGAATGAGCAGCAGCAGAATGCAAATGGAAAAATGAAAGAATTCCACCCCCTGAACTATTAATCTTCTAAATGGGCCATTTATGAGCAATGCAATATCTGAAACTTTTAAATATGCAATAAATAAATGGCTTGCCGCTTTCCTTCGGCAGGCTTGACGAAGGTATGTTGTCATCAGATCAATAGTGAAGTGGCTCAAGCGCAAAGGGAAATTCTTGCTGCACAGGGAGGGGGTGGGCTTTTTAATGTCAGGGCAGATTCACTTGAATAGCTTTTCCACAGCCATCTCGCCATCCCTATGCCCACATAATCTCAGCATTAGCATCCTTGATTAACCCATGTATCTAGACTCTGCAGGGAAAGAGAGGAAAATATGACAATGGTACCCATATTATCCTGACTTCTCCACACCATCTGTCTTATTCCTTCTCTCTGACTCACTGGTATTTCATCTTAGGTGACCTGTTAGTCCCTCAAAAGGAACATGTTTTCCACTCAGATCCTCCTGCCTCCCACTGTTTTGGTCACTGGCTGGGATATGGTTATCTTTCAACATCTCGGAAACTTACGGCTATAGGGGTCATGTTTCATGCCTCACTTTGCTTCTCTTCCTACATGCAAGCTGTTCCCGTGTTTTCTGTTTTTATCTTTAGAAGTATCCTCTCCATAAAAGCACTTCTCCAAGCACCGCTCATGTCCCATCGAGCCTCCTTTTCGCTGGCTTTTCGTACTGCGATTGTTGAGTCAAAATAGCCCTGGGTAAACTCATATTTTCTCTCTCATCACTCTGCTCCTTTGCCTCTGTACACAGGCATTTTCAAACTCCTGCTTCTGATGTTCTCTGACACTTCAACCTTGAAATCTTCTTCTCCCTTACTTCTTACTACCATTTTCATCTTGCTTCTGGGCAGAGGTTTGTCTACCATCATCTTCTTTCAACTAGTCCCCTGCCTCCAACTTCTGCCAGGTTTCTCGGTATATTTGTGACAACCACCAAGCCAATTCCATTTATCTCCTCAGTCCCCATTCAAAGCTTTTCGGTGTCTTCCATGCCAGTGCCACATGATCTTTGCATGCTCTGTTAGTGGCTGTTCACCCACTGCATCTTGCAGGCATATATTATTGTACCATGATGCAATTTGAGAACAACAGCCCTCTCAAAATGGAGAGAGAAACGAGCAACCTTTCTTAAGACCAATGATACCTATTGGAAAGGGTATCTCAACACTGAGTTTGGTAAGTCTCTCATGCCAATTATACCTTAATAATTATGAGAGAATTGTTCATTTAAAATGACAACAACACCCTGAGCTTTACGTAGTTGGGATCCAGTTCAAAATGCTATATTAAAAAATGCTGGAACACACTATAAGCATGTGTATTTATGTCTGGATGTGTATTTAGCATGTACAAAAGCACAATATCAGGCTAGTGGTTCCCCCACCCCCCGGGGAATTTCAGTCAAAGTTAATGGACTTACAGCAGCCAGCGATTTGGCCCACTATGCACTTTGTAATTTGCTCTAATAGCCTGGCGAAATTATAGTCTTCATGACTGACTAGGCGGCAAGTGTGGTCATGTCCCTGCTGTGCTTCCTGTCAATCTTTCAGCCTCTGCTAGGCTCCACTATGTTCTTTGGGGTGGCTCTGAGGTAAAGCTCAATACAATTTAGTCAACCATTTAAATTTTATTGACAGTTTTGACACACAGATCTCTCTGGGCCGCCTAGACTAGGAGACCAGCAGACCGCAAGGCGGCTCCAGAAGGGCTGATGAGATAGCGACACTCACAGGCACCTGGGGCCTATGAGGATTCTAACCTCAGGAGGGGCCTGTCTGTGAATGACAAAATGCAAAACGTAACAGGCAAGATGCTTACAGCACTGGTACATTTATCCTTGGCACATTGAAGCATGAAAGCACACACACCGCACTGGTAAGCAACACTGACCCACCTGCCAAAAAGCCGGCACAGCAGCTCCATCCCACCCAATGAGCTTTTCTACCAAGCATGTGTGTAGGTATAATAATTAGGGGAAAGCTAAACAGCTAAGAATGTTTGGGAAGAAGAAAATTGGACTGCACCAACAATAATCTATAAGCCCACAGATGCCTCCTAGTTACAGGACTCGGTTTTCTCCATCTGAATGTTCAAAGAAGTGCTGTGCCAGTTTCAAAGCCTTGTTGCACAGTTCAATTCTATATCATCCCTGATGAAATGCAAACCCATTTTTATTTCCACAAGTGTAGGAGGGTAGCAATACATTTCATGATTTGCAGAGGTGGATTGCTGTAAAGCAAATGCACAAATAGCTTTTTAATGGAGATTTCAGAAGGTACTCGGGGAAACTTGCAAGGGAACTCGGCAGCCTTTCTATCAGTTTAAGTGTTTGAAATCCCCATTCTAAGCCGTGTAAAACAATAATAAAGAAAACTCAGCAAAGACAAGATTAGATTGCTCTGTTTCGAGACCATTTTACCAAATGCAATATTCAAATGAATTTCAGTATGAATCCATTTACACTTGCCAACATCCATCTCAGTCATATTAAGTAATTTATGGAGGGTTTTCCCCCTTGGTACCTCTGTAAGAACAGATTGGGGGGAGGGGGGAAACCCTGACTGCTTTTATTTTGGAGAAAAAGCAGTTGCTGAGTGCCAATATGGATTGCTGCTTCTGCCATATTTTTGCTGAAACTCAACTCCTACCTGCACCCAATGCTGTGTATTTGGAGACAAAATGCAACCAGGAGAGAAAGATTATGGTGTGCTGTCCCAGTTAGGACTGGCATCACATTTTGAACCAGGGCACCATGGCTGTTTTTTCTGCAAATAAAAGCAGCCATCTTAAGCCTGCATGTTTAGACATATCCCTCCCCTCCACCATTTCCAGGAAAAGCAGGTAATTTTGTCTAAGCAACCAAGGGACCAAATTCAGTGCTGCTTCCTGCCATAGGGTAAGTTGCAAGAGGGTGGTATCATAATGAGATATAGTCACTCTTATCTCAGCATCGAAATTAAAAACCCAAATGAAACAGGAAGGTGCACTTAGCTACAAGCACCATTTTCACACTTTCTATTTCCAGAAATATTCTCCCCTCCTCTCCCTGTAACAATTAAATTTTACCATTTGACATCTCCATATATTCTTTCTCTTTCCCAGGTCTCACCAAGCCGAGGCATTATTTAAGGATTAAGCGAGCCTTTTGCTGTGTGTCCCTGCCATCTGCTGCTAATCCTTCCCTCTGGGGGATGCAGGGGTTTTTGTTTGATCATCTATTTAAGCCATTCAAGTTCTTCTGCTCAATTTGCATGGTCAATTGAATCCTTCTCTGATGATAACATCAGCCTTACTAGTCTAATGTTGGGCACAGGCCCCTTCCATACGCCCCGTTTGTCACATTTGTTGAGGAGGCTGGTGAGCAAGAAGATAAAAATACTTTCCAGGTGGAATTGAAGGGTTATACTTCTTTCAAGTAATATTTTAGGAAACAGGGAAAATCCCCACATCTGCCTACCCTGATCTTTATAAAACGACTCCATGTTATAAAGCAGGGATAGGCGAAACCTTCCAGACATTGTTGGAAGCCATTAACTCCCATCAGTTCAACTTAGTGTGGCCAGTGGTGAGGGAGCTGGAGTCCACAGGATTTGGAGACCCCACAAGCTGTCCTCCACTGTTTCAGCATGCAGCCACAGCTTCCTGTGGCTATTATGGGGTGGGTGGGTGCTTTTTGCATATGTGCATATAGATATATAACATATGAATTGTTGCTGTTTGTGCGAGATAATGTGTTGTATGCATTTTAATAGAATAATGTCTTTATAATTTTGAAATGTAAGTCACTGGGAGATATTGATATCAAGGAGTATATTAATAATGCATCGTCGTAAGTGGCCTCAGGAACATGTTTGCGTCTAAAGCAGATCACCGATGAACTAACGTGAGGCACAATAAATTCTGGGAACAATATGAGGCAGAAGAAAAGCATTTGGAAATGGAACAGTCGAAGTAGTCAGTGTAGCCTCCTGGTGATGTGATTTGCAGACACAGAAAAAGCAAATGTCAGTTGAAACATCAGTTGTGAAATGGCCATAGCTTCCGAGAGAAATTGTAAAAAGCAAATCATACATCTGTTCTCAAATCCTTCATGCTGAAAACTATTATATTATTCCTTAAATTTGTATCCCACCCTTCATTAAATTTGTATATTGCTTTTCTTCATTGGCCTATACATACTTCACAACCCCCTGCCATCTTCCAGGAGCTACAGCAAGATGTCCTGCACCTGAATTAAGAATAACGTGCACCTTGACAGACCACTAATGTAGGGAGTTATTTACAGATATACAGAACTTGTGTTCTTTGACTCAGATGTGCTGGCCACTTCAGTTTCAGTTGATGCTGAAACCTGTTCACTTGTTTGACTACAACCACTGAACGATTCACACAGGTTGACTAGTTGGCACAAGTGGCTTCCTGGTTGTAACCATGGGTCCTTTCCGTTTCCAGATATGCACTAACAAGGCCGCTGGGACACTGGCTACCCAGAAGAGCTCCCTGTAAGAAGAAATGCCAACAATGGAACAGGAATTCAGTCTGTCCTGGATGAGAAGAGATGCTAGACTACATGGGCCATTGCCCTGATCCAACAGGCGCTTCTTATGTTCTTACGATCCAGTGATGTTTAGTGTGTAATTTCCACAGAGTTTGGGAAACACTGTGTCAGTATATTGAACAGTTCGCTAAGCAGAAATCCCTCTGGAGAAAGGAGAGAGAGAGAGAGAGAGAGAGAGAGAGAGAGAGAGAGAGAGAGACTGTATAAGAAATCCCCACCCCCAAGAACAGGTGCTTGCTGCTATGAATAGCACCTCACTACCCCTAATGAGGTCATTCGTTACATCCCTGCGCAGCGATGCTTGCACCAGGCAACTTTAGTTATATATCTTATCCGTTTCATTTTTTCCATTTCACGCTTCACAGTTTAATTTCATTTTCACCTCTGAAGTACAGAGTTGTTAGCTGCACTGTACTTCAGATGCTGCTGCAAATTCAATTATATCTCAGAGGAAGAAAAACAATCAGAAAGATGGACTTTGATCGTAACCGGAATTGTCATGCCCAATTTCTTGACACAACAGTGACTCAGTGACGACGTCAGTCAGAGAGTTTGGGGCTTCCCCAACTGCGGTCCTGAGCCTGCATGGAATTCTCAGGAAATGGGTAGCAATTTCATATATAGATAGATAGACAGACAGATAGATACGGTAGATAGATAGATAGATGATAGATAGATAGATAAATGATAGATAGATAGATAGATAGATAGATGTGTGTGTGTGTGTGTGTGTGTGTGTGTGTGTGTGTGTGTGTGTGTGTATGCATGCTGCCCTATGAACATGGCAACTTGAAGCTGGTTGTAAAATAAATTGTTCCACTTGTCCTTTACTAAATGGTAAGAAAGGAATGGCATGCTGTATAAGAGGAGATCTTCCTCCATTTTTTACATGACCTGGCATGATACTATTATCATAATAGTATCATGAGAGCCAGCGTGGTGTAGTGGTTAAGAGCGGTAAACTCGTAATCTGGTGAACCGGGTTCGCTTCCCCGCTCCTCCACATGCAGCTGCTGGGTGACCATGGGCTAGTCACACTTCTTTGAAGTCTCTCAGCCCCACTCACCTCACAGAGTGTTTGTTGTGGGGGAGGAAGGGAAAGGAGAATGTTAGCCGCTTTGAGACTCCTTCGGGTAGTGATAAAGCGGGATATCAAATCCAAACTCTTCTTCTTCTTCATAGTAGCTATTGTCCTTCTGCTCATGATCCATTGGGTCCTACCACTAGGAACTCTAGGCCTCTGTCTCTCGGGACTCTTTCAGGCCACCCCTCAAACCCAGATCCTGCTCTCTTTCCCTGGGCCGCACAGCTCAGTGGCCCTGCACTGCACATCCTTTGAGTGCTTTAAAAAAAAATGTTTTTGCATTGCAATCATGCCTCTTGCTTGCCTGGATGGAGTGATGTGTGAGTTTAGAAACATCTGACTGGCTGGAATGTTGCCTGTCTGCACAAAAGACTGACATCCATTGTCTGGCTCCTGGAAGGTTCCCAATGAAGAAATATACCCTTGGGGCTGAAAAATGTTTTCTGTTCCCCACCTCACCCACTATGGAGGCCAAACTCAAAGCACATTCTAATCATGCATCCTCAAATTAACAGAACAGATTAATGAGTAAAGAAAATCTGGAATGGACAGAAGAGCCAGGGAAGGTACTGGCAATTATTGGATGAAGTTGTTGTTAAAGACGTAGTGGGATATAGTGGTTAGGGCAATGGATTGTATCCAGTTGTGCCTCTGTTTGATCCGGCAGAAGCTTCTGCAACTGACAGAGAGGGGTGATTATTGCAAATCCCCCCACTTTCCTGTAGTCCCCCTAACCACCTCCCACTCTGTCCCTAAAGGACCCATAACCATTAAGCAGATTAAGCAGAAGGCAGGGAGCATGGGGAGGGACAGGCCCTTCTTTTTCTACTAACAGTAGCCTCTGGTGGATCACATAGCACAGAAAAACACAATTAGATAAAATACAATGGGTCTGCAGTTAAGAAGTCGGGTCCAAATTTCTGCTCTGCCATGAAGCTCTCTCGGTGACCTTGAGCCAGTCAACATATTTCAGCTTAACCCATCTTGTATATACTAGTTAGGAGATCAACCCATATGTGATGCTACCTTGATGCCCTTGGATGCAGGCCGTATAACACAATTATAAGAAGAAAAAGGAAATGACAGAGAAAAGCGAAAAATTTTAGGTTTCAGTGATATACGGCCCGTGATTGCACCTTGAAACATACAAAGAATCTGTTATAGTTGGTTTAATGTGATTATTTGGCATTCCATTAGTTTGCAGGTTTGTTTCTTTGTACTGCAGAAACTCCAATGGATACAAGAAGGGGGTATGGTAAACAAATGCATTAAAAATTATACATTTCAAGTTCAAATATCAACTCAGGCCTCAGGTCTGCTTTCAAATGAAGAATCAAATGCAAAATCTATTACAATATGGTACCTGACTTGAAGACAGAGGTACTGAAATCAAAATAAATGTGCACATTCAGAACATCATTGTTCATTTCATGTTCAAACCCCTTCTCCATCCATATTTCTTTTCCAGGAGGATTCACTGAATATGCACACCAGCTTTGATCCTGATATATCTGTCTTTGAGGGAGAGACCACATTACAAACAAACAGAAACTTACAAATGAAAACAGGGTTGAGAAGCCTGTTGTCTTCCAGATGTCTTCTCATTATCCCTAGCCAGTGACTTCATTTAGACATGGCCCTAGAATAATGCCCAATAAGCCACCTGATTCCCTTACTACAGATTCCCCAATCAATTTCTTTCTAGCAATAAATGAACAAAACAAAAAGGATAAACACAAATCAACGTGCATTCAGCTGTTAAACACACAATGTGAGCCTTGGCTCTTTCGTGTAAATACAGATGTGCTTTGAACATCTGCCTGGGAAACTTCTGTTTATATTTCATGTGTTATTCCAAAAAAAAAGTGCAATTCAAGAATGCCATTATCATGGCTTTGCTTCATTTTATACCACAGACATCTGAAGAGTTAACTTGCTTCAGAAACTTTGACAAAATGCCCTGCAATAAACAAAACCTATTGCAGCAACAAAGGTTTTTAATTGTCTCCTGTGTAGTGTCACCTTGATTGGAGGACATCACAGAATATAAAGCACCACCTCAATAGATCTTCATTACTGCGGTTACCACCCACAAAATTGTTGACAAGCCACTGGAAAGTGAGGCCTGGCACCAGTAAACTGCTAAAATGGTTTGCTAGAGAGTGACAGGAGGTTGGAGGGCTAAGAGGCCAGACAGATAAGGTTGTGGAGATTAATGAGCCAAAGTTTCATGAACACCTTTCTTCAAAGACATCTATGCACTCATGGTAACCTTCATTCAAAAACACATACAATCCTTCGATCAGATTTAACTCCATTTTACTACCTGACTATGCAACTTACAGACACCTTCTTTCTCCACATAGAGATTCGCCCTATTACTGAAGGTAAATAAAAGCACAAAGGTTTGGATTCCAAACTAAGTGAATGGAAGTAAGTGAAAGGAAAGTGTTCCACTCCTTCTTTTCCCCATGTGCCCTCTGAAAAACCTCTCCAAGGGGGTTGGGGCCCTCTTGAACAGGGGGTAGTGTCATGGGACTTCTAAAGGACAGGTACATTGTCCCAAATCATTCTTCTGTTCAATTATCTTGGTCTCTGAGCCTATATCAGCACAGATCCAGTAAATACTCCCCAGAGACAAATTTCTTTAAAAGAAATGTGTAAATAAGAAATGAGAAATGCACCATTTGTAAAAGTGAAGCCAAACATCCAGGAATTTACTATTTCATAAGAATGCAGTCATACCTCGGGTTACAGCCGCTTCAGGTTGCGTTTTTTGCGGGTTGCGGACCGCCGAAACCCGGAAGTACCGGAATGGGTTACTTCCGGGTTTCGGTGGTCGCGCATGCGCAGAAGCGCTAAATCATGCTTTGCACATGTGCAGAAGCACCGAATCGCAACCCGTGCATGTGCAGATGGGTTAGAAAAAAGACAGAGGCTCAGTTTGAGGACAGTCTGGGACCTCCATACACACTGTCCAGACTTGTGCCCCATGGAGGTCACTTCAACACTTGTTAACACAGCAGTTTGACTTCACTCTCAGAGGTGCACTCCATTGTCTGTTGACAGGTGCCAACAGAAACTGGGTTCTGGATTAGGTTAATTAGCTATAATGATTATGTAGTGCTGTTTGTCGCAGACTTTTTATTAGCTGTTTCCTAATCACCAGCGTGGGTACACTGCCTGTTGCACTTTGGTTGAAAACTGAGCTTCTTGAAAGACAACCATGATCAAACAATGTCTGTTAACCACTAAATCATGCAATATCTTTCTTCCAAAAAAAATAAAATAAAAAAATTAGCACAGAGAGGACAAGATAGGAAAAGACCACGCTCATAGTCAGCTGAATGATAAATGGTTTTCTGGAAACTCTGAGGTGCCAACGTCCATCCCTGCAGCAACTCTGTTCCTCTTCTTCTAAATCAGTCCCAGGCGATGATTTATTGTGTGCTTGTTTTTCATGGTCACCAAATCAAAATACTGTAATTTGTTTTGGACACTCTGCTTTAGACCACAGCATCTGAAAGCAAATGTATCCTTGATCCTGTTCCCCCCCGCCACCTCCACAGTTTTGATTTGCTCCAGATAGAAGATAAATGAGGAAAATTTAGATGATTTCCCTGCAGACATGGAAAACAACAAATCTGGTACTGCTTGCTTTTAATTCTTACATCATTCCTGTCAAGGGTGCTTCCTGGTCAAAGAAATGCACACAGGAGAGAACTCATTATTCTGAAAGATAACAAAGTGGCTTCTGCAGCTCTGGAGTCTTATGCGCACCAATCTAATGTACAGGCAGCTATTCAAAGGTCCACATTCTATGGAGCAGTTGCAGCACCTGGGAACCGCTCCCCCTCCACTAGTTAATCCACCTTAGCCTGATGGGCTGTGTGCTTGTAGTCGGAGACTACACCTGCATGGAAGCTTCCGCTCTATCCAGTTCAGTTCTCTCCTGGTTCTGGGAGACAATGGTCCAGGAGAGGGTGGGAAAGCACCAAGCCCTTCCCTTCCCTTGCCTGGCCTGCCTCTTTCTCCAGCTCTGAAGATTCCCCCTCTTTGATTCTAGCCTGCTGGCTGGTGCAGTTTGCCACAGACCCCTGCCCCCCTCCCAAATCAGACTCCAGCTCCACTTCCTCTCATCAGCGTCTGGCCAGTGTCTGACAATTCATTTACCCCCTCCCCCCAAAAAAAGACCAGCATTTAGGTAACCATAAAGGTAAAGGACCCCTGGATGGTTAAGTCCAGTCAAAGGCGACTATGGGGTTGTGCCGCTCATCTCACTTTCAGGCCAAGGGAGATGGCGTTTGTCCACAGACAGCTTTCCGAGTCATGTGGCCAGCATGACTAAACCGCTTCAGGCACAACAGAAACCAGAGTGCCATTTACCTTCCTGCCGCAGTGGTACCTATTTATCTACATGCACTGGCGTGCTTTCAACTTCTAGCTTGGCAGGAGCTGGGACAGAGTAACAGGAGCTCACAGGGATGCGAACCACCAACCTTCTGATCGGCAAACCCAAGGGGCTCAGTGGTTTAGACCACAGTGCCACCCGCGTCCATTTATGTGAATAATGTCTATCACAAGGCCCAAGGATTGCTAGATCAACATTCCAGCATTGGTTTTTCCTCCTTGCTCATATTTTGCAATCATATGGCTTGCAAGCTAAGTGGTTGATGTGCATGTTTGGCCTGTTCAGACAATCGTTTTCTAAAGGTTTGGATCAGGGCTGGGAAACCTGTAGATATTTTAGGACCATCATTCTTGACAGCTGGCCATGCTATATGTGTCTGATAGGAGTTGGGGTCTTTAGTCATCATATTATTGTGATGCATTTCTACAGCAAAATAAGTATATTATAAAAGCCAAAAAGATATATTACTTTTAAAAAATATCATGAAAATAAATAAACGAAACAGAACTAAAATGGCAGCACTGAATTACCTATTGAATCCGAACAATCTAGGTTTCTATCCAATGCAGCAGTGAGTAGCTGTCCGATCAGTACAAGGATTTCTACTTGTACAACAGGACTTTACCCACCCACCCCCTGCCAAAACATGCCCTGTGCCCTTCCCAAATCTGTTTTGGAGGGTTGGGGGCAAACCCAGAACAGTTGTAGGGAGTGCACAGCAGGAGGAGAGTGGTGAAAGCCCCATTACCCTTGCACTGACTAAAAGCTCCTTAGCACTGCGTTGGATACCAGTCTCAGCACCTAGCTTGCCACTCAAAAGTTAAGCCAAGTAAAAATATCAACATTTTCTAGAGGCAAGTAAGGAAATGAGACTTTTTATTTTCAGGTGGAAGATTGCATTACCTCCCTTTCACCCACCAAATAAATATAAAAAATACCCAGTCACTGACAACAGTTAATATTTATTCCATTATTCCATTTCGCAACAACAATGAAATCGGCTTCTGCATTCCTAGCCAGGACTCATATTGACATCAAGGGAACAATTTAGCACCTAAGTCATCCTGACTATAGCGTCTTTGTATTTCCAATGCACAAAAACACCCAGCTGTTATTCATCATGCCACTGTGACCTTGGGGCTTATTTGGTTTGAATTGTGCTTTTAAAGGCCTTCTGACTATTCTGGATTTCAATCACCAATTACACTTTTCTGGTTCAACTTTCCCTTTCCCCCCGCTTACCATCCAAGCTGTGACAAAGTCTCCCATCCAGGTCCCCACGGCTGCCACCTTCATAAAACTTTCATTCCTGATGCCCATGAAGTCTGTTACCAGGTATGGCCTGTAAATGCAAGCACATATACCGTTACATTACAAACATTCAGGTACAGCAGAGTTATGGATGATTTGGCTTTGCTGGCACAGAGAAGAAAGGAAAATAATTTGTCTATCAAAAAGTGCTTTGTTTTGCAGTCTAGATATTTGTTTGCTCATTTGCCTTCATATCCTTTCTTACTTCATGCTAGCATACAAGCGGTTCCATGTGCACCTACCTTCAAGTCCCATTGAAGTCAATGGAACACAGTTTTGAATGTTGAAAAGCAGACGTTCATATTCAGAAAAAAACTAGAAGTGGTATTCACAAAATGAACACATATACTATATACTGTACTATATAAAACACAATATAATTGATCTAAACAAAGGTCAGTAGCAACGTTACCCATCATCAATATTCTGGAATTGCCTATGTAACAGAAAAGTTTTGAGCTGGCATCAAAAACACAGAACAGTTAGCACTTGTCTAATTTCAAGAGGCAGAGCAGGCACCAAAAACACTAAGCTCTACTCCAAGGAGCCACTGAATATGTGGAACATGCAGAGGTTCCCATCTGAAGAACTCAATAATCATACAGGTCAGAAGGGGGTTTCTTAGGTATCCTGATTTCAAGAGCTTTGTAAACTATTAACAAAGGGTTGGTTATATCCGCACCTGAGCAGATTCAGTTAAAAATGTGATATAATGTTAAACCACATGTGAGGTGAAAAGTGTTAACCAGTTGAGGGTGGAGTCACGTTTGAGCTGTGTCCCAAATCGTTCTGGTAACCTAGGTGAACGAATGGCATGATTTATTATTGCATTAGAATCATCCCAAAACCTAGCAGGAGAAGAAATCACATTTATTTCCCAACCCACTTGGTACTTCCTAACAGTAAGGAGCTTCCTAATGGAAGAAGATGCACAACTGTGTTAGAGGTATTTTGCCAAAGGAGAGCTATACTTGAAAGATTCCTGCATTGAGCAGGGGTTTGAATTAGGTCAGGATGGGAAACCTCTGGCCCTTCCAACTACTGTGCCCCCCCCCCCCCCGCATACATGGCCAATAACAGAAATGATGGAAACTGTAGCCTGACAATAACTGGAGGTCCTTTTCAAGGTCCATTCCAACTATGTTTCCCAAATCTGTATAAACTGCTTTTAACTTGTGAACCCAATTTTGCAGGATTTCTTTTGCAAATTTTGAGGGCTACTTTTGCAGCTAAAAGCCAAAATGGGGTCAAAGTGACTGGATCACCTATCATATTTTGTATTGCACAATTTGGACTGGAGTTTGTAGTTCTTCAAAGTCTATGAATTGTCCAGCCATCATTCTTTTAGCAAATCTCTTTTAGAGTCAGAATATGAATGGGCAATGCAGGGGGCAGGTAACAAAATTGGACTGGTGGACAAGGAACCCCACTCCCTATGGGCCTCATTTGACAAGCTGCTGGGGCCACCCAGCTGTCAATCACCTGATGCCACAAGGACAATGATGTTAGGTGACGCATTTTCCTTTTTCCAACTGGTTTGAAAGACACAGGGCTTTGTGGGTACAGATTGGCAAAATATGTCTTGCTGGTCAAAAAGTGAGGCTGGCAGGCTTCAGCCCACAAGACAGACATTCCCCACAGCTGGGTTAGTGGAAACTGTTTATGGAAAACCCATGAAGCACTGTGTCTTGGGCCACAGTCAGTCATTGAAAGTTCTATGACACCACTTTAGACATTCGTGGCTTCCCCAAAGAATTCTGGGAGATGAGGATGCTGAAAGTTGTTAAGAGATGCCTATTCTCCCGATAGAGCTACACTGAAGTTCTCCATGAAGAGGAATTGATGGTTAAACCATTCTGGTAATTATATCGGTGTAAGAGAGATAAGGATCCAGGTTGTTCTCTAGATTCAGTTTCTTACCTCTGAGACAAATTACTTCTATCTTTGGCTAATGTAGAGTCAACTGTAGACATGGAAATACTGTAGCCTTAGGGCAAGATTGCATTACAAAGATTCTCATTTTAACTAACTAATTTATTCGTAATGCTAACACATTTACAGTTTGTTTTCTTTTTTTCTTTTTAATTTGCCCTAACCATACCTTAGGTCATCTTCCCCCTTCCCAGTACGTCTATGCTAGCTGCTATACTCATTATTTATCAGCATATTTTGCCTAGTCAAGTCACTGGGTGTGTGGGAGGAAAAAAAGTCGACTGCAAAGCTTTCATTTTGATCCATTCCAAAATAAAAAATATAAAACAGGGGGTTATTTAGCTGCCTTGGCAATATATAGGTTGCCAAATTAAGTTGAAACTCTGCTTTGGAACTTTTTCACATTTTTATCTAAACTTTAATAGCATTCATTTTTTAGCTACAAGTTCTTTCACACCAGCTGCTTTTGAACAAAAAAGGCACCCCAAGCAAGGTTTGTTTCTTTTCTGGAAATATAATGGGCATAGATGCTACTCTATTTATATGGCCTCGCCACTTACAAAGCATAAGGAACCTCTGTTATAAGACATGCTATTAACAGGTTTACTTGCTGCTAAATTCAGTGTATTTTGGTTGGATAGAAAATGCTCCCCACCCCCTTACTAACACTACATTTAAGACAAAACACTGCAGCTGAACTGAATGTTCTCTAGACTTTTTGGTTCAGAAGAAGAGTTGGGCAGTGGACGGGGGTTCACACCTCCTATCTGAAAAAGTCCTTAAGCTCGTCTTTTTGCATGGCTACTTATAGACATGCCTTCCTTTGCTGCTGCTTTGGAAATCTCTCCCCCCATTTCATTATTCTCAAGTAATAAGGATATAACAGGTAATGTCCTGGCAACTGCTACTACTTAGGGGTCTAAAACGGACACATTTTTACTTACCTTTAACATATGGTTACAACTATTACTTTATAGTTCAGAGCAACGGGGCAGCAGGAATCGTGAGCAAAATGACGTCTGGCCCCATAGTTTTTCCCACATCATGATTTTTTCCTTAGTGCGCGCACACGCGCACACAAACACTGCAATTTGTGATATATTGCCATGCTGAATATTATGAAACTATTGCCATGATGTGGCCTTCAAACCGATTTCGGATGGTGTATTGATACATCCCATAGTTTGTCCCATAGTTTCTAGTTTCAGGCTCCAGGCTCACATCAGAAAACTGCCCCCGTATAGGCTCATGTTGACGTGCAGCTTGGCTTCTCCATGTTAGACTCATTAATTCCCGGGATAGCATGGTTCGAGAAAGTACTGCTACTGCCATCAGAGCACTGTGTATAAACCACCAAAATGGAGGGACCAGTTCACACACACACAAATGACACATTTGCTGCAGCCCAGAACAACTGTCAGTTTCCCTCCACCTTTATATAGTAACAAGGCTTTTGCATGAGGCCACATCTAAAATAGCTCCTACTAAACAGAAACTATGAACCAGTCTCTCCTACATCCACATTCAACAAGCTGTCTGCCACCCACTCTGACCCACAATCGGATCATTTTAACCTGATCTTCGTTTAGCTTGCAATACGCATATGGCAGCTGTGGCAGCAAATGCAAGACAATTTGAGAAAGGATACAACCGTGGACTGGAGAGAACAAAATAAAGAGATATCGTACCAGAACCACAGAGTTATCAAATCAGAGACATTTTCTATTTGAGAGATCACAAGATTAAATGAATGAACCACAGACGTGAACAATTTAAATCATTTCAGCAGTTCAGTCTACTTTGATTCAGTTTATAGTCTACTCCCTGTAGCTCTTTATAAATAAACAAAACAAAACAAAAAGGCAAAGCCTCACGAGGAATGGGTTACTGAATGTTGCTTCCATTCCAGTATATGTGACAGTTCACATCCTGCACCATTCTCTTTCCTGTGCCTACATGGTATATCCAGTTATGACACATACAATGTGCTTTTATTAAAGGAATACCCTTAACTACAGAACAGATGAAGTGATTTACAAGAGGAAACATCAGTGGGGCAGAACTCATAATTCCATGGATTAGCTTGCTGCCAGGTCTATAAGAGCAGCTTTTAAAAAGCCTTCAGGACAGGCTTAAAATTATATGTATTTAAAATAAATACAAAACAGACAAAGTTTCCTTGTTTGTTTGATGTGTGAAATCACAGCTAGGGTGTATTTTCCCCCTTTGGTTATATAGGCTTAGAATTGTGTTTGCTGTCCACATTAAGTCCCCAAGGTGTTAATTAGCCAGATACATTTCTCCATCTAAGTACACAAAACAACCCAAAAACAATCCTGTGAACCAGTTCAGACACAGGAATTTCAAAGAGCACCAAAGGATATTCTAAATCCCAGTCTCCTGAGGCAGTGGAAGCAAACTGTTGTTTAGTTTTTGCTTAGATCTTTAACTTTAACATGCTGTACAAAAAGTTTAAATTTTTTTGCTTAAGCCTATTCTTTAAACAAGAAGCTGCTAAACAAGGTGTTTGGGGAGGTGCAAGTCTCTTTCTAACCAAAAGATCCAGGATATGGGAAGCTGATCACTCCATAAATGCTATGATTCGAGCACAGCAGCAACTCTTTTTAACACAGTCAAATAGCCAACATTAGGTCATTTTAGCATTTGGAAAAATGCCCTGTCAATTTCTTTCCTGTATTAACTGCAACTGAGGGGAAAACTGCAGGGTGGGCTAGACAAAGGGAATGCTAACTCTGCTTAGTATCTCAAGATGCATTGTTGAAACGCTTCAGGGCTGCCATTTTGTCAGGTTACCTAATTGAGTGCATTGTAATTTCACACTTTACAAGAAGACAACTCCA
This sequence comes from Podarcis erhardii, assembly GCF_964252035.2. Taxonomy (NCBI): domain Eukaryota; kingdom Metazoa; phylum Chordata; class Lepidosauria; order Squamata; family Lacertidae; genus Podarcis; species Podarcis erhardii. Next base: position 50,587,991 of record NC_138500.1, read on the forward strand.
TTGTGCAAGACTGTGAATAATGAAGAAGGAAGGTAGGCACAAGAGCATTCCTAACCATCAGCCCATATGCAAAGTCACCAGGACTGTACAGCACTAAGGGATAGCTGCAAAATGATGCTAACCCCAGAAAGTTAACTAACAGCTGGTACTACGCAGAAATAAGTCCTACTGAGTTCATTGGTGCTTATTAAAGGTAAACCTGCGGCATTACAAAAAAATGGAAATCATTCCTTTCCACTTATGGGACAATTCACACACTCACATTCATTATAGTCCGACTCAGGGCTCTGCAGGTACAAGGGCATAGAAACTTTTGTTTCCTCTCCTTTCCACTCTAGCCCCACTCCCTCTCAAAAACAGCTCTGGGGGGTCGTGGGACACCCTGGAGGTATACGGCTTCGGTCCAGTATACCTGAAGGAGCATCTCCACCCCCATCATTCTGCCAGGACACTGAGGTCCAGCTCCAAGGGCCTTCTGGCAGTTCCCTCACTGCGAGAAGCCAAGTTACAGGGAACCAGGCAGAGGGCCTTCTCAGTAGTGGTGCCTTCCCTGTGGAACGCCCTCCCACCAGATGTCAAAGAGAAAAACAACTACCAGAGTTTTAGAAGACATCTGAAGGCAGCCCTGTTTAGGGAAGCTTTTAATGTTTAATAGACTATTGTATTTTAATATTCTGTTGGAAGCCACCCAGAGCGGCTGGGGAAACCCAGCCAGATGGGCGGGGTATAAATAATAAATTATTATTATTATTATTATTACTACTACTACTACTACTACTACTATTACTACTACTTTGGAGCAGCAGGAGGGCAGCCATGTTTTCTCCAAACCAGTGCACCTGAAAGGATTCTACATCATGACATAACATCACTGAAAAGGAGCACTATGGGTGAGAAATGACCCCAGAGCAACAAGGAGCCCTATAGATAACTTGTCATGCAGCATATATGTATATATGGCAATGAAGCCTTTGCTACTGGGCATTAAATACAAGTGCGTCCCCCCCTGGTGTTTTAAAGAAATGTCTTCAGCCCATGAAACTGCAGAGGTTTTCTCCCCTCATTTCCTCTCCCTCCATAAATATGTCAATATAATTCCCAATAAACGTTAGGAACATCAGGAGCTTCAGGAGGCGAGAGGCCTCTTGTGCTTGAATCCTGTTTGCCGGTTTCCCGCAGGCACCTGGTTGGCTACTGTGCAAACAGGAGGAAAACTAGATGGGCCCGACAGGCTCTTCCTCTTAGATCATTGGTCTATCTCACTCATCATTGTCCGTACTGAATGGCAGCAGCTGCCTGGTGTTTTTTTTTTGGGGGGGGGGACATTCTCAGCCACTTGACTTGGGACCTTCTGCATGGGACCACTGAGCTACAGTCCTTCTCTAACGTTCTACATTAGTACTGGCTGGAGACATTATTCAAGCTGGGATGGCTGCCTCAGCTATGTAGGTTATCCCACCTCCAGGCAGAAGCCAAACCTGTTGTGGTATCTTTTTAGTAACTTATACTGGGTATCCATGCCCTCCAACATTTCTCAGATGAAAATAGGGACGTCCTATTCTATTATTATTATTACAGTCATACCTCAGGTTACACATGCTTCAGACTGTGCGTTTTCGGGTTGCACACCGTGCCAAACCCGGAAGTACCGGAACAGATTACTTCCAGGTTTCGGTGCTCGCGCATGTGCAGAAACACTAAATCACGCTTTGCGCATGTGCAGAAGCGCCGAATCATGACCTGTGCATGCGCAGACGCGGCACTGCAGGTTGCGAACGTGCCTCCCGCGTGGATCACGTTCTCAACCTGAGCATCCACTGTAGTATTATTATTATTATTATTATTATTATTATTATTATTATTATTATTATTTACTATTTATATCCCACCCATCTGACTGGGTTGTCCCAAGCCACTCAAGGTAGCTTCCAACATATATAAAACCATAGTAAAATATTTAGCATTTAAAATCTTCCCTATACAAGGCTGCCTTCAGATGGCTCGAGGCTCAGTAACTCCATACTCTCCAACATTTCTCCAATGAAAATAGGGGCATTCAGGGAAAAGCAGGACATTTTGGGATCAAATCAGAAACCAGGACAGCTTCTGTAAGTCTGGAACTGTCCCTGGAAAATAGGGACACTTGGAAGGTCTGCTTTTTGAATCCTAGGACTACGCAGATCCTGCTGCTACCTCCCTGCAGGGTGCCCCATGTGGCATACATGAGTATCATTACCCAGATAATGTGTTGGCTGTTATTATATCGAATAAGGCAGAGACCCCAATGCATCAGGGCATACAGTTATGTCATGGTGTGGAAGTGTTTACTACAGTGTTGCTTTGTAAATCTCATCAGTCTCTTTAACCCACGGTTTTACTTTCGGGTTTTTGACAGGCAAAAAGAGTTGCTTAACTCAGTGTGTGCATCTAATTGGCTGTTACTCAGTAAAGTGGCTAACCCCCATGTCTAATTAATCTAATTGCATAGCTTAACCCTAATTAATATAATTACATTTGCCTTCTTTCCATTCTGTTAAATATCCGGAGGCTTTAAACGCATAGACACACAGCCAAAGCCCTGTGATTGTTGTTTGGTTTGCGCAATGGCTGGTATCAGTGGGAGACGAGAATTTGATGGTGGGTATAAAAATGTGATCCTTTGGTGTGTTTGATTCCTGAAATCCACATCAGACATGCTGAGCATCTGCTGGTGTTCTTCTCATGGGCCTTGCAGTGAGTTGAATAAGAATGGTGCTGTTTTACAAAGGTTAAGAACCGACCTCAGGTCAGGTCACACAACATCACACCATAGCGTCCTGGTCTCGAATGCTGTTTTCATCACTGTGTGTTTACCGCTCAAATGGCTGAAAGAGGAATATGTGATCTCCCCTTAAACATTTCCTGTCTGTGTAAAATAGCTGCTAGTAGACACCCAGGGTGGATCTAAACACGGGGGGGGGGGGGGGGGACCCGCTATAAATAAGTCAGAAATTATTTATTTATTACAGTTTTAACAACAACAACAACAACAACAACAACAAATTCTATGGAAACTGCATTTTAAAATTTCCTGCCATGTGGTGTTGCATGTTTATAGCGCATTCAGTTCGCTGTTTCTTTACTAATGTAGGTGAGTCCCTCCAAGTGTCCCTATTTTCCAGGGACAGTCCTGGATTTACAGAAGCTGTCCTGGTTTCTGATTTGATTCTGGAATGTCCTGCTTTTTCTTAGGACGCCCCTATTTTCATCAGAGAACTGTTGGAGGGTATGGAGTTACTGAGCCTCGAGCCGTCTGAAGGCAGCCTTGTACAGGGAAGATTTTGAATGCTAAATATTTTACTATGGTTTTATATATGCTGGAAGCTACCTAGAGTGGCTGGGACAACCCAGTCAGATGGGTGGGATATAAATAGTAAATAATAATTAATTAATTAATTAATTAATTAATAATGATGCCTTCTCTTACTATTATAAGTTGGCTGTTCCTTTGGGATAACGAGAATGGATTTTTAAGAAACAAACCTGAAGCCTCTCATTCCATCAGAACAAATTTATCTTTTTATTTTCAGTTTCAGTGCTAAAGTATTATTTATTATATTACTAGGATCCACTGAAATCAGTGAGACCTACTACCCAAATAAATATACTTTAGTCTTTCTGCCCAGTTAATGTCCTATAAAACATGCAGCCCAAATTGGGCTGCATCACAATGTAGTTCAAATGGAATGTGTGTTAGAAAGTAACGAAGCATACTGAATAATTTTAATCATGAGAAAAACTTGCACAGATTTAGACAACAAGCTGGTAAACATCTACATTTTTGTGTGATTGGTCTCTAAAAGCCATAAAGCATCCACTGTGGTTCATTAATTCATTCCAGCAGGATTTCATTAATGGAATTGTGAGGCATCACATTACTAATCTGGTCCGTTTCCCTAAAATAACCTATTTGATGAGATTAGGGATTTACGTGCGCACTCACCGTCGGCAAACTTTATCTTGGACTTGCTAGGGCATCCCGAGAGAGGTCTCAGGGGGGAGTTATTTACTTTCATACTAATTATAATCAATAATTTCACTACCCCCCTGTTGTGCTGCTTCAGGCCAACTTAATCTAACAGATGGGTCAAGCGCCAAGAGACATTTTTAAATACAGAAAACGTTGTGTTGCGGGATTCGGATATAAACCACATGCCAAGTTCTAATTTCTCAAGGCTTTTACAAGGAAACTTTGCATGTCTAAATGACTACTAACTATGTGTACTTTGCTACAGTAATTAAACAGCCAGCCAAACATGCCCGTTTTGTGCTTCACATGAGATTTCTTACAGGCTCAGCTGCAGAATATTCCGTATTCCATATTTGAACCTGTGATTTTCCTTTGTCAGTTTTCTTTGCAGAAAAAACAACTGAGGCAATGGAGCTAACTAAAGGGGGCCATAGTCACAGGACTGTCCAAACCAGAGATCCTGTATTTTAAAAACACTTACGCAGGTTTCAAACTTCACATCCTTTAATATATCTTCTACAATATATAAATACTGTTCAGCTGACATATCCAGGATCAGGGTATATATATATGGGGAGAGCAGAAGTGCGAAAGCAGATGCCATCCCCCAAACAACAAATGAGGGAACTTCCATGTGCACAATATTTGAACTCATGGAACTGTATTCCTTTTTATTTCAAAAACAGCATGTACTGTTTTTCCATTAAAATATTCAAAACAAGTCTAAATTTTTTATCTCCTAATAAAAACACAAGAGAACAAATTTGCACAGCAGCACCAGTGAGAAGCAATCAAATCAAACTAAACGCAGCAACCATCAATCATCCATTTAAAAGCTTTTTGTTAAGTTATGGGTGAACCTATCAGACGACACAGTGATTCTTCAAACAGCTCTTGTTTATTCACAGGCCAGAACAGAACTGAGCTGAAGGGTTTAGCCAACCTGCTTATATACAGCTCAACTACAAGGTAACAGTAACAACTTTCTGTAACTATCCAATCACTGAACGTCACTTTCAATTCCTTATTTGCATATGTGGACCTGAGTGAAAACTATCTACAGTATCCCCCTGCTGGCCCAGGGTGGGAACTTCAGTATATAACACTTTTTGTTTTGGTTAACATTTCCTTCCTTCCTTTCTACCCCACTTTTGAAAAGCAGCTTTGTAGCCTGGAAAAATAAGACGCTCCTCCAAATGCTAGCGCCTGCTGAACTTGCTCAAGAAGTGAGGTGCAGCCACTAAAAAGACCCTCCTCAGAGAGTGACCTTTGAGTAACGCTGAGTAACGCTGGCTAGCCAATCCCAATGTGGAAATTAGGATTTTAGGTCAAAGGGTGTCAGAAAGCTTGAAGGCATCACTCGTTTTAGAAATTAAGCACTTCTTGTGAGTTGTGGTTGTTCGGAGAAACAAAACGCAATCTCTCAATTATATATGCACCCTACATATCTTAATTGCATGGATAGCTCAGTCGGTTAGAGTGTGGTTCTAATAATGCCAAGGTTGCAGGTTTGATCCCCATAAGGGGCAGCTGCATATTCCTGCATTGCAGGGGGGTTGGACTAGATGATCCTCAGGGTCCCTTCCAATTCTATTAGTCTGCAAAATGTACACACTGAGAAAGATTCTGACTTCCACCCTTAGCTCGGCTTCATCTGCAGCCCTGAGCACTGGCGGGACAGAATCGTTTCTTCGCTGAGATTTACAGCTTCCAACATGAAAAAGGGATTAATGCCCAAAGCTTGCTGAATTTTCGGATGTGCTTCTTTAAGATTCTTAGCCTAACTTCCAGGAAGAATGCTCACAGGGAAGAGGAGAAAAAGAATGCCTGCCAGAAACCGTATTAGACTTTGGAGGCCTGAGCATACTACAACATGGACATGCACACATTTTCTTCATACGTTTTCTGTTCTTGATGCTTTAGGCTGCGACCATAACCCCACTTGCCTGGTGAAATTCAATAAGACTTTAACATACTTTTCCGTGTACATGATGAGGTTTTTTACTTTAAAATAAGCTTAGAAATTGGGGGGGGGGGATCTGTGGTGGCCAAGGGATGGAAAGATCAGGAGGCTCCAAAAATAACAGATTGACAAATCAAATTACAGGAACTGGTGGTTCAAAAATACAATAATAGTTGTGACTCCGTGATAGCATTCGAGTGATAAAGGAACTAAAAGGATTTATTATGTTTTCAGAATGTATTAGAAAAATTATATAGAAAGGTTTATCGTTTTGTGTACATTCAAATGTAAGATAAATGTAAGATAAAACATATGCAAAGGGACTTGACAGGAAGTCAAAGTTGAAGAAAAGATTTTGGAAGATAAAAGGGGAAAAAATATTTACTTTCATTATTATCATTTTCTGTGTGGGTGTGGGTGTGTGGGTGTCTGCACATATGTGTGTTGTTCTATGCAATGTTTGGGAGGAAATAACAAATAACAAACTAAATATTGATGTATGTAATTTTTATTTCTTAATTATATTTAGTGGTAGTATGACTGTACTGTTTTTTGTAACATAAAACCATTCAATAAAAATTATTTTTTTAAAAATAGAAATTGGGGGGGGGCATCTTATACACAGATAGTTCATATGTGAGACAGGCGATTGGTTGCAGCAGCGAGCAGGAGCTTTTCAGTGGCGATTGGGTGGACAGTTTTTGTCTGTGGATTGGCTGTCGCTGTGGCAATTGTGCTTGTGATTGGCTGCTGGTGGTGGCGAGTGGGCAGGTGCTTGTTCTGTGATGGGTGCGATTGGCAGCTTTTTTGAGTTGGGCGAGTGATTTTCGGCATTCACCGCCAAAAAAACGCTCAACAACTCTGGGCCATCTCTCCCCATTTTCTTAAATTGGAGTCCCCAAAAGTATTATACATGGGGGAGTCTTATATACTGAAAAATACCGAGAAGGCATGGTTAGGATTGTGCTGTTTGCCCCTAAAGTACTGTACTTATTCTAGAATACAGTAAGTAATTGGAAAATCTGCTGCTTTTAGAAGAGAAATTTGTTGTTGTTTAGTCGTTTAGTCGTGTCCGACTCTTTGTGACCCCATGGACCAGAGCACGCCAGGCACTTCTGTCTTCCACTGCCTCCCGCAGTTTGGTCAAACTCATGCTGGTAGCTTCGAGAACACTGTCCAACCATCTCGTCCTCTGTCGTCCCCTTCTCCTTGTGCCCTCAATCTTTCCCAACATCAGGGTCTTTTCCAGGGAGAAATGGGCAGTGCCATATGTTTTGTGTCATTCCAACACTCTACCCAAAACAGAATACAGGTAAAAAAGCAAAAAGTTCCCTCCCCTTCAAAAAGACCACCCCGCCCAAACAAACCACCTCAAACAACAATTTTATTTTAAAAGGAATTGCAAACTGGGAGGGGCAATACACCTTGGTGGGCATCTGTGGTGGATTCCAAGGTGTTCACAAATGTTACATCAGAGCATGTCATGTTTGGCAAGACAACTTCCATAAACATCACAGGTTTTGATATAAAAGAGAAACTAAACACCACACAGCACTGAATGACAACTTCCCATGGCACATACTGGCTCATGCCGCACGTTCTCTTTGCTGCTGCTTCAAACAGCCTTTTGATAATCTGTTGTGTCGTCTATATACATAGTATTAAGAATCCACCATGCTTTGACATCACGAACATCTGGTTGGGTGCCTTCTCGGAAATAAATATTCCAAAGAACTGGGGGGAGGGAAAAGTCAAGGTGTAATAAGTATGACAGGCCTTTGATCTTTTCACCATAGAAAACCACATGCCCAATAAATAATTTAATAGAGGGGGGAAGGGATAACTGCACATCTTCATGGATTTGCCCTTCTTTGGTGTAGAGTTTGACTTCATTCAGGATTAGAAGAATACAGGTTTGCTTGTGCTGATTAAAATATATGACTCCAAGGCAGCATTCAGGGGCTGATTTAATCCAATTAAAAGCAAGCAGCTTTCCCCCCCAGTAATGAGCGTGAATATGCCAGCCCCTCTGCTTGTACATACGGACAGGTTTGCAAGCAACAAAATTAATGTATACCAGATGAAGAGAGGCCTCCATATTATTAATTTATTCTTCTGTGTCTAGGTTCTGGTGACCATATGGTAAACAGCAAAATATGTCTCGTGTAATCTTACAGGATGCCAATCCCCGTCTTCCTGAATGCATGAATGATATTGATAGTGACTTCTTAGGTAAGAAAAAAAGGACCATTTCCAATTTCCATGCAGATTAATTGTCATGTGCTTTCATCTTAGGCTATTTATTTAAATCTATCCTCCCCAAATCAAACATAAATATCTACGGCATTTAGTTAAGCTCACACTAAACAAGCAAAATTGCCACAGAACATGTTCAGCAGTGCCAGAGAACCTGGTGCCAAAGGCGTTCTATATTGGAGAAGGAGATGAGATTTCTTCACACTCAGTCTTTTGGCCAGCAAAATGCATAAGCAAATGCCAAGGTTTTAGTGTGATTGCTAAGGCTGCTTCAGACACAATAGGAAAGATGTCATGTGAGCAGTGAAGATTCTGATCATATCTTCCATCCAGCCATGGTGATAATAGCCAGGGAGGCGTGCAGTGGACTGATGGAACGGTAATGTAATGTGAGGCTTCACAACACACATTTAAAGCATGTAGTTTTCCCTCAAGGGTGATGGGAACTTTAGGTCTGTGAGGGGTAAACTATAGTTCCTGGGTTTATTTTGGGGAGGCCATGGGCTTTTAAAGTGCTTTAAATACATGGCATGTACACAGCCTGACTCTTTGTGAGTCTACAAATACTACAAAAGAAAACTTGGTCAAGAGGGTGAGAAAACATGGAAGATAAAGTGGGAATAAAACATAAACATAAGAGTTAGTAGCCACTAATACTATGCACACCAGCATAGGGATTGGCACTAATTTCTCCATAAATTAGGGGGGTTAGAACAAGCTTTCAAAAGGAAGGAGGGGGAATTACAAGGCAGGCCTCTGACCCCTTATAACGTAAATTGTGCTTCACAGACTACTGTGTGTTTCAGAAAAATATGTCCCAATTCTCACAGCGACCTAGGAGGCATGATCAAGGACAGCTCAGTCCAAACTGTGGAGCAAACTAATTCCTTCCCCGTCCTTCATTCAGAGAAAATGAAAAACCAAAGGTCACAAAATCTAGAGATCTGGAAACTATCAATAGAATTAAAATAGCAGTTTGCCACATTACATAGCCACATGAGCGGTAATTACAAGTTGAAAGAGAATCTGAAGAAAGAAAGAAAAAGAAAGATATTGAAAGCATCTTTATCCAATCATAGTAAAACAAAACAAAAAAGTTCATAGAATCACTTGTGAAATGAGGCTAAATCCAACCCTGGCTTTCTGAAAATCACAGATACTGACATTTCAACATATAGTTCAAGGTTAGGCTCTTAAATCAAATTAACTTTATGACTATAAAATAATTCCTAGTAGACAGGAAACATCCACTGCACAAAATAGAGTGCATAGTCAAGCAATTTAACAGATGGCACTTTAAATCAGAGTTAGAGCTGCAAAAATATACAAATCCCTTCAGATTAACGAAAAGGGGCTGTGTGCTCATCAAAACCTACAATCTACTCAAATGTCGTTCATTGGTTCCTACATAGCCATCAAGAATCCTGAGGAAAACTTTTCAAATATTCCCTTGACTGTTTGCTTCTTGGTAGTACCCTTCTTTGTATACCTGCCATGTAAAAGAAGTTTACCTTTTACCTCTGATGTTCAGGGGTAAGTGCCAATCCTGATTGATTGATTGATTGATTGATTGATTAGAGTTCTTCCAAGCCCTTGACCATAAGCTCCCAGAGCAACTTACAACAATAAAACACACAACTGCAAAAGCCAATAAAACCATTACCATTCTAGAGCAGGTGAAATCATTCAACATGGAACAGAACAAGGTAGGAACATAAGGGGCTGCAGGATCAGGCCAGCAGCCCATCTAGTCAATGTCCTCACAGAAGCCACCTGAGAAACCCTCAAGACAGACCCAAGCCCAAGAGCACTCTACCTTCCTGCGGTATCCAGCAACAAACATCTAGAAAAGACAAGATTTTATGTAGCTTCACTTGCATAAACACTAGGCCACTTTTCAGAAAACCAAAGGGGCTCAGCACAAGGAACACAATACAGATGTGAAGTAGCTGTTTCGATGGACAGCTCCCACTGCTTTCAGCAGGTTAAGAATATTAAGCCTGGGCTCCTGCTGAGCCTGGAGAAAAGCTACTATTTTTTGCCTCCTGTGGAATTTCCCGTGCTGTCTCCCAATGACGGTAAGACGCCGCCGTGTTCCAAACCAACCAGCTGGTAAGAGGGGAAACACCTGAGTGAGGTCCCCAGCAGATTATATATCTCATCTCTATCTGCTGCCCCTGACAGCTTTGAAAAAGAGACTCCAGTATTATCTTTGCTTCAATAAATGAGGCCGCTTCAGATGAGCAGTTCTGAGAGAGGCTTTCCATGCTCAGAGCAGGACTTCCAGATACATCTGCACTCACAAACAGACCCAGGGTATTGCTTTGCAACTTATATGCAGTTTCCCCTTCTTTATCATTTTCTTCTATTAAAAAAAAAGCTATTTAGAGAAAATGATAAAGTAAAAAATTAAAAAATAACCATGTCAAAATTCTATTATAAATACAGTTGTACCTCGGGTTACATACACTTCAGGTTACATATGCTTCAGGTTACAGACTCCGCTAACCCAGAAATAGTACCTCAGATTAAGAATTTGCTTCAGGATGAGAACAGAAATCGTGCGGCCGTGGTGCGGGAGGCCCTATTAGCTAAAGTGGTACCTCTGGTTAAGAACAGTTTCAGGTTAAGAACGGACCTCCAAAATGAATTAAGTACTTAACCCGAGGTACCACTGTAGTTAGATAGATCTCCATCCCCTAATAATGAATAAGGACTAGTTGTATCTTGCCCTTTATCATTCTAATAAAGGATGGGCAAGAGACCTCAGGCCTAGGGACCATACACAACCTTCCAGCTGCACTTCCTTCTCAGACACCTGGATCTTCCATGGGTCAAACTTAATTCATTCTGGAGGTCCATTCTTAACCTGAAACTGTTCTTAACCTGTTCTTAACCTGAAGCACTACTTAAGCTAATGGGACATCCCACTGCCTCCACCACCGCACAATTTCTGTTCTCATCCTGAAGCAAAGTTCTTAACCCGAGGTACTATTTCTGGGTTAGTGGAGTCTAACCTGAAGCGTCTGTAACCTGAAGTGTCTGTAATCTGAGGTACCACTGTACCTTTGTTTTTACAGCACCGAAGAAGGCCTTGAAACATTATGAAAATAATATTGGCATCTTGAGATTACATTTCCTTTGTTTCTGGGTTTTTGCATTTGAGAACTGCAAATGCTGCTGAGAGTGAGTCACCCACATATCTCCAGTTTTCCTCAACTGGACTTCCACGGTTTGCCTTACACGGGATGTGAAGATGAAACATTCTTTAAAGATTTTGAATTAATACTTCTACAAGAAACATGGTCAACTAGAGATATCAAAATCAATGGATTCACCTCCTATACGAAACCCGCATTGAAAACAAACACGAAAGGCCGGCCGAAAGCAGGGTTCTGTTGTATGATCAAAGACAACTTAGGGTTTGAAATCAAGCAACTAGAAGAATGCTTACCACTTGCACAAGCTCTACTTTTAACCCAAAACAAAGATCCCTTGCTACTTGTAAATGTCTATATCCCCCCAACTAAAAACAACAGCAGCAGTGAAAACTGGTCACAACTAACCTCTTATATAGAAAATTTGACCGATAAATACCCAAATGCCTCACTGATAATAGCAGGTGATTTTAATGCCAGAGTAGGAACCAACAATGAACAACTATGTAGCAAACTAAATTGGAATACTGATAATGATATCGCACATGCCCTGAAAATAGGACGATTCTCCAGAGACAGGGTTGTTAACAACGAAGGCTTACGCCTACTTGAATTATGTAACAACTTTAATTTGCAGATTGTGAATGGTTCAACAAAAGGCGATAGAAGCGGGGAGTTTACATACTTCTCCCCCCGAGGATGTAGTGTCATCGACTATATTCTTGTCCCTTATAATATTATAAATTCGATCATGGACTTCAAAATTGGAACGCGCACTGAAAGCGACCATCAGCCATTATCGTTGTCTATTAACTTAAAGGACGAAACCAAAATAACTAAGTACAATACCATAGAACCTTCTCAATACAAACAAATGACCCAATTAAAATGGTCCCAGGAAATGAGTGTAGCAGTGGGGCAAAAACTTACAGCCAACCTGAGAAAACAAGTATTATCCAACTTAAAGATCACTAATTTCTACAGTGATATTCCGAAAATTTATAATGAAATCTTCCAAATGTTTGTAGAGCTTAGTACTCCACCTAAAGTTTGGGTACTTAAACATACCGCTAGCCCTTGGTTTGATGATGAATGTTTCCAGCTAAAAAGAAAACTGCGCCAAACATTTAAAAATAATCGCACCAAACTAGAGCCCTCTTATCTTGATGAAAAAAGAAAATATCATTACATTCTGGCTGAAAAGAAACAGAAATACGCAACCCAAAAATGGCTACAATTATTTGACTCAATTCAGAGTAAAAACAACAAAGCGTTCTGGAACCTAGTGTATGGAGGATTGAAAGCCGAAAATCAACTAACTCTACCACCAATTGCAGAATCCAAATGGTCCCAATACTTTACATCTGTATTTAACAATCTACACAGTGAACTTAAAGGAAATGAAACCACTAAAAATAAAATTATTAAACTCCAGGAGTGGCCAAGGGTAGAGGAAGAGGAAATTAGAGAGATAGTTAAAAATTTCAAATCGGGGAAATCTCCTGGGCCAGACGGTCTACCAATAGAATTATTTAAGACCTATATAGATTGGTGGGCAGAACCCTTAGCCCAACTGTTTACGCTTATAGATAAATATGGGATCATACCTGAGACATGGCTAAGATCAATAATTATTCCAATCTTTAAAAATGGCGACCCAAAAGAACCAAGGAATTATAGACCGATAAGCCTTCTATCAGTGATAGGGAAAATCTACGCTAAGCACCTCTTATCTAAACTCCTTACCTGGATGAAAAATCTAAATTTACCAGGGAAAGAACAAATAGGTTTCTCCAAAGGTTGCTCCACACTAGACCACTGTCTTATACTTATGCATCTGGTTGAAAAATACAGATCCCAAAGGCAATCTAAGATATACGCTGCTTTTGTAGATTTTCGTGGTGCATTCGACTCAATTGACCGCCCAAAGTTGTGGAGGAAACTCGCAGAATTAAAAATTGATCAGCGCCTATTGATTCTAATGCAAAATCTACACTCTTCCAATACCTGTCAAGTCAAACTTAACATCAAAAGTCACCTTTCATCAGACATCCCAATCTCGAAAGGGGTAAAACAAGGGTGTATTCTTGCCCCCTTTCTATTTAATTTATTTTTATCAGACTTGCCAGATTACCTTCAAAAAATAGAATCACATGCCCCTAAACTTAATCAGAAACCAGTTCCTCTCTTACTATATGCAGACGATGCTGTCCTACTATCCTTAACGAGCTTGGGTCTGAAACGTCTTATATCTTCACTGATCCTCTATTGCGAATGTAACAAACTCTCTATAAACTATGAGAAGACAAAAATTTTGGTCTTCTCGAATGGTTGGAAATTAGAGAAATGGAAAATAAGAGGGCAAGAAATCCAACAAGTGAAAATCTATAGGTATCTGGGAATCTTATTCCAGAGCAATTTAGGGTGGGCAACCCATCGCACAAATGCCATAAAACAGGCAAAGTGCATCTCATCAGCAGTTGCCCGTTTTCATTATCAGAAAGGTAATCAATTTATTCCTGCGGCAAATCAGATATTTCAAACAAAAGTGCAATCCCAGATATTTTATGGAATCTCGCTATGGGTCCAAGCATATAACAATGATTTAAAAAAGATTCACTCTAGCTTTCTGAGACGTATTCTCGGACTCCCAGCTACGATCAAATATGAAACAATGTGTGCAGAAATAGGCATACACACAATGGAATATTGGGCATGGTCCACCTCAATAAAGTATTGGTTACGCTGCCACTTTCGCTGCCCTCCATCAAGTCTGCTCGCTGATTTGCTCAAAGACTCCTATAAATCAAGATGGTATCAGCACCTCGAAAAAAAGATTGAATCTTTAGGCATCGAGCTGGAGCCCCTGTACAATTCTAATGAGCAATATATTTCCCATAATATCCTAACTAGACTAAAGGATGTCAAGAGACAAAATATTATGGCAGCTGTAAACAAAATTTGCTCCCCCATATTCTATGAATTAAATATCTTAGATAGCAGAGCCAATTACGTCACTAAACTAATAATCCCAGCCCAACGTAGGGCTTTTATGCTGGCCCGTTTGAATGTTTTTCCCTCAGCATTTGTCAGGGGAAGATATCAAAACATTCCTAGAAACAAGAGACTCTGCAGATGCTCTATGAATGTCCCGGACACTGTAGAGCATATTCTCCTTCATTGCCCATTGTACAGTACGCTCCGTCAACGCGTGCTGTCCCCTCTTTTGGGTGGTCTGGAACCGCAGCAAGGTGAATGTGTGGGATTCTACCTATCCGACGTTGACCAAAGGGTAACGGCGGGGGTAGCCGAGTTTTTGGTAGCAGTCCTCCAAGGAGCAGGTTAACAAGGAAAACCACTGACTCTATATGTATATATATATATGCATTTAGCAAACTGCTGCCTTTTTATATATATTTCAAGGCTTTTATATGTTATTTTCTCTTTTAAGGTTTTATTTCCATAATGCCTAATAAAGGTTTGATAAAGTAAGTAAGTAAGATGAAACATTTGTAACTCTGAAGTAGCAAAGGGACTGTGGTTTCTGCCTCCCCATGTTGTGACACCCTGCTGGCTGGGTGGTAGTGTGGCATTCTGCTTCCCTTCTAGCATTCAAAGTGCACTCAGTCCAGAAAGGGAAAGGGGGAATCACCTAGGTAGAGCCTCAACACTGAAATTCTGGGACACCAATGGAATGGTACGGTCTAGTATGATTCGTGGAATGCTGTTTGAAAATCTTAGTGCAGCCTTGCAAATAAACCCATATAGATTAGATTAGATTAGATTAGATTAGATAAATTTATTGTCATTGTCCGTATATACACAGTATACACAACAACAAAAATCAAACACCCAAGACCGGATTCACATACACATTTGCACGTATCTCCAACACTCTCATCCTATTCAGACATAATCTATTAAAACATACATAATCCAGAATATAACACAACCTATTAAAAGCATAGCATAACCTAAAACCTATCACATTCCTTACTACTCACTGCTTGCTATTTCTTACAACTGGCCCTGAGATCATTATTTAGTGCAATCAGAGCTCTTGGATAGAAACTATTCAGAAGGCGTGTGGTTCGTGTTTTCATTGTCCTGTATCTTCTGCCCGAAGGCAACAGTTCAAAGAGGTTGTGAGCAGGATGGGTGGGATCTCTCAGGATATTGTGTGACTTCTTCAAGCTGCGAGACGTGAAGATCTCATCCAGGGTTGGTAGTTGGAGCCCAATAACATTCTGGGCAATTTTAATTATTCTCTGTAAAGCTTTTTTATCCATTCCAGAGCTGCTCCCATACCACGATAATATACTATAGGTTAAGACACTCTCAATGGTACTGTGATAATAGGACAGAAGTAGGTGCTGAGATAGATTCAATCCTCTGAGCATTCTCAGGAAATACAACCTCCCCTGCACCTTCCTCACAACCATATTAATATTTGCAGTCCATGAGAGGTCCTCAGAGATGTAAGTGCCCAGGTATTTAAAACTACCAACCCTCTCCACCTCCTCGCCATTTATGTGCAATGGTAAAAATACACTTTTCTTTCTCCTAAAATCAATTATGAGTTCTTTGGTTTTTTTGGTGTTAAGCATAAGATTATTTTCTTTACACCATTGAATTAACCCCTGTACTTCTTTCCTATAAGCAGCCTCATCATTCTCACCATCATATAAGTCACTAGCCTGCAAAATGTTTACTGCTGGAGGCTGACGGAGAAGGCATGGAGAGCTCCACCCCTCTTTCAGAAATCTGTGGCATTTCTTTGCTGGGTGCAGAGGGGAAACAAAGCAAATAAATCCCAAGGCTGCTCACTCAACCTATATGCAATTCCTAGTCAACTAAGGCTAAAACCTAGTGCTTAAACACAAGATGGACTTTAGTGGTTGATCACAGATTACATTTAATCAAATGTTCATCCTTAAACATATGTTTCTAATACTTAGGGGTGTTTTCTTTTATTTTTACCGTGCTCCCTGCCCTTTAGGGCAAAGACTGATTAAATTTCCAAAGGAAATTATTAAAAGTTGTTCTTCAGCTAATTAACTATCTGGAGGATAAACATGGTGTGTTACAGTGCATGCTTACTCAGCAGTAAATTCCATTCTGTTCTGTGGGTCTTACTTCCAGGAAAGAGTGCATAGGATAGCACTGCAGCGGGTGGTGCTTTGGTCTAAACCACTGAGCCTCTTGGGGTTGCCAACCTAGCAGTTCAAAAGCACACCAGTGAGATTAGATAAATAGATACCACTGCGGCGGGAAGGTAAACGGCTTTCCGTGCACTCTGGTTTCTGTCACGGTGTTCCGTTGCACCAGAAGCAGTTTAGTAATGCTGGCCACATGACCCGGAAAGCTCTCTGTGGACAAACGCCAGCTCCCTTGGCCTGAAAGCAAGATGAGTGCCACAACCCCATAGTCGCCTTTGACTGGACTCAACTGTCCAGGGGTCCTTTACCTTTACCTTTTTACTGCAGCCCCAAAAGTGTTTTTTTGTTTTTCTTAGTCTGAAGTGCACATATAAAATCTACGGTAGCAAAAGGTACATTGATTTCCAACCCACCCCCCACACCTGAAAAAAAGCCTTTGTTCTATAGAAGTAAAGAGTAGCACTAAGGAATTTGAAGTGTTGTGGGTGAATATGTGTCCTTCGTTTCCACCCCCTATGTATTTCCTTCCCTTCTCTTAATTCATGATGCTACATTGTGTGGAGTACAAATGTTGTTGAAAATCCTCACCAAGGCCATGGGGTTTTCAGCAAATTGGTCATCTCAAATGCCTGAGCCAATCATCTGCAAGAGCAGGAACGCACTGGGCCTTGACACAACACCGCTTTGAAGCATTTCCTTGTTCAGCAAGGTCACAGCAGCTGGAGCAGCATAACAATGGCTGTGGAAATTATGCCCTTGAGTTTTGCAGAGGCCCAATGAATTTGAGGCATTGCTATACAGGTCACTCACCCATCAAGGTCAGCTCTGCCCATCTCCAGCTGCCTCAAACAGCAGGTAGCCAGACTGAATTTCTACTAGACTATCATGCAAAGAGACAAGCAGAGAAGGGGGAAGTTTTTTAGTTCATGACTCCACAATAACACAGTCTCTAGTTCACATGTTGGCCTGTTGGCTTCCAAAGCATCCTTTTAAGTGATGATAGATACAGATGGACAAAATCTCTTTCCCCCCCTTGTTGTTAAAAAGAAATGGCAAGGCAGCATAATATTTCCTTGCTTCTTACCTAGCTAGAATAATAAATGTTCTTATAAGAAATAGATCGAGCGACAAACTCAGCGAAGAGTTGCATTTACAATCCCTTCCTCTAAGCTCAAGGTGATAAAGGAGCAAATGACGATCTGTCTGGAAAATATTACTATTATTTCTACAGCACTTTGTTGTGCTGTGTAATGTTTTAGCTCATTTATCCTCACAGCAACCCAGAGAGATCTGTTAGGCAGCCTGAGAGTGGTTTGCCCAAGGCAATCCCCATGAGAACCATCACTCGGCTCTGCGTTGAGTCTGGATCCCCCAAATACAAACTCAACATTCCATCTGTTTCACCAACTAAAAGGAGAATGGAAGAATGGATTTGTCAGATGATTCGCTGATACTGGATCCTGCTAAACGGCTCCATAAGCTAGGCTAGAAATAAAGGATAGCCCTGGAGCCAATTTAAGCAAGATGGGTCCCCCATGTTGACATTGGTAAGTGATCATGATCACTACTTTTTTGAAGCCTCCCATGGCAGTTGTCACATTTAACAGGCAGTCATAAAGAAAGCCAGCTAACACCATCAGTTTTATACTGGTCTGATATGAGGATTCAGATCAGGGATGGGGAACCTTTGCGCCCAGAGACTGAATGTGGCCTCCTAGGCCTTTCTGCTTGGCCCTCAGAACTCTCAACAGACTCCTCATTGGCTCTGCCTCCTGTCCCAAGCATTCCCACTTGGTTTGAACATGCCTTTGAACTCTGGCAATACCTCTTGCTTGTCCAGGTGGAGGATGGAGCGGGGGGTGTGAGTGTGTGTAGAAACTAGCCTGTTTCTTGTTGTTGTTGTTGTCTCAAGAGAAAATGTAGTGTGCCTCCTGGGGTGAAGTCAAACTGCTGCTTTACCAGCCCTGAAGTGATATCACTGGGCAGAGTGTATGGAGGTCCCAGGCTGCCCACTTGGCAAGACTAGCTGATGTGGTCCAAAGGAAAGCGGAGCAATATGTTTGGCACCATGCTGGTGGCAGGAGTTGCCAGAAGGAAATGTTCAAGGAGCCATCCACTCCACTCTGGATTTGTGTTGGGTTTACTCCTTATCCTTTTTTTCTTCTCCTGAAGACATCCCACAGGACAGCGAAGGTTTAGGATCAGAGTTTTCCTTCTTCTAGATGAGCTACTTTCTCAGGCTGATGAACCCCATCTGCCCCTCACTTTCTTCTTCAGCATGTGCAATAATTGCTTTCTTCATCGTTGGACTCACTATTGGTCTTGTCTGCTCAATCCGCCAGAGCCTCTCTTCACATGCGGGGGAGGTCCCTAGCTTACCGAGGTTTTTAGACCCTCATCTGGTTTAGCCTACTATACAATGGTAAAATTTACATTCATTGCTACTCTCACTTTTGACACTGGTCCCACACACCACTGACATGTGGTCCTCAGAAGACTGCCCAGGAGGGAAAGTGGGCCTCTGCCTGAAAAACTTCACCACCCATGATTCAGAAATTGTGGCATGAATCTTACCTAGAAAACTTAGGATGCAGCTAGGACAGATGGAAACGATAACACAGCTCTCTTAAACCTAGCTTTTGTGCATGCAAAGCTCTTCCACCTGTTGTCTGGAAATAGGAGACGATCAGGATTTTGTGCCCACAGGTAGTTAGACAGAATGCAATTGTTTCTATCCCACACCCCTGAAATGCAGCTTTAGAATTATTCTTATGGGCATGCGGGAAAGGGGATTCCTTGGACTTCCAATTGATGTCTACTGTTTAAAAACACAACTCTGATACACAGAATTAAAGGTTTGCCGACTACTCCAAAACACTTCCAACAGCCAAAACAGAAGGCAGAAGTGACTTTCTAATTCATTGAGCTCGTCCTATGGCAAGGCAAGACTAAACTGTCATCTGCAAGGCACAGGCTGAATATTATGGGACACCTGAACTCTGGTCTTGCTTCAGCAACAGTCAGCATTAGATAGAGTCCTATTTAAGAGCAGCGGTTTCTCCCAATTCTCTCCATATGCACAACCCCAAAACGGGTGCCCAATGAATCACAGCTTAAGGCACTGAAATAGCCACATAAGAAAATAAAATACCCTGCCAAAGATTTTATTAAAATTTGTTAGCTAGAGGTATCCTTTGCACACAACAAGGGCAATTACAGTTAGCCCAGTGCCTCTGAAGTAATGCATTCTTCATTGTCTTTGATTTCAAGATACAAGAACGGAATGGAACTTTCATTTCTGCCCATCAAATGTTTCTAGACAATCCTTCACTGAAAAGAACAGCATCTCCAAAACTGCTGAAATTCACCAGGGATCCTCTTCCTTCAGGCAGATTTACAGAGCTTCACTGACTTATCGGTGAGATAAACTCCATTTTTTCACTTACTGCAAAACAGATACTTTTAAAAAATGATGAAGGGGAGATAATTAAAAATGAAATTGACAGAGAAAAGTCTAGGATTCATAAAATGTTGAGTACGGGAAATAGCAGGCTAGGCAAACTAAGACTGTGGTGCAAGGGGGCCGGCTAGTGGGCTTTGCTTATGTGTGTGTGTTCAGTTGATATTTGTTCAGTTTGCAGAATCTAGGTTCTTGTGATCCAGGTTAACAGTAGAGGACGGCATGGTGGGAAGGGCTTATTAGGAAGGGCAAGGTTGATGGAGTGCAAATGCCCCTATCCCACAACTCCATCCACGACTGCAGATTACACTTCCATGCTGTCAGAAGAGTTGGTAACCTGGATTTACCCCAGAGTCGCTGAGAAGAAGAAGAGGAGGAGGAGTTTGGATTCGATAGCCCAAGGTCACCCAGCAGATGCATGTGCAGGAGCAGAGACGTGAACCCGGTTCACTAGATTACGAGTCTACTGCTCTTAACCACTACACCACACTGGCTGAGCAATAATCCACAAAGAAAGTAAGACCTGGCAGCAGCATACAGAAGATCTGGATTTAATCACAAAACATGCCCCCTTCAGTGGCAGGGCAAGCCGTCCATGGGGTGGGGTGAAGGGGGGCGAGCCACCAATAGGGGCAGGGCACACCTACAGCTGGGGAGGGGGCAGCAGGCAGACCGTTTGGGCAGTGCAGAGCCTGCATCTGCCCAAGCCACCACATCTCTCCCAGGAGAGAAGTGTGGCTCAGGCACGCTGAAGGCCCCGCGGTGAGTGCTGCCCAGCACATTGTCACCCCCTCAGAGGTGACACCCAGGGGGGCCCACACCCACCGCACCCCCTTCCTCCGCCCCTGGCACCCTTCTCCAAGATAGGGCTGCTTTACCCCATCATATCCCTGACAACCCAATAGCATCTAACAGTGCTTTCAAATTCCTCTGCACAATTTGCATCCAGTTCAGCAATCTTGCACCAGAGGATTTTTGGACCTGAGATTCCTTAAGTTTGCATAGCTGTCAACTTTTCTCTTTTCTTGCGAGGAATCCTATTCGGAACAAGGGAATTTCCCTTAAAAAAAGGAAAACGTTGTCAGCTATGAATTTGCCTTCCCATTATGCCTTGTGCTGGAGGCATGAGCCCTAACTCCTGGGAGGTGAATGGTCCTGAAATATTCATAGCCTGACTGAATCAATCAACAATAAAAAACCCCAGTTGGGTAACACTTAAAATTCCTGCTCTCACCTCTTTGTGCCTGCACGCTATGAAACGAGCTAATTGCTCTCAATTAACTGACAGCAACCACCTACTACATTATCCGAGGATTACAAATTAAATTCTCATCATGCCTCTTTGTGAAGAGGAAACTACATATAAACAGCATAATGGACTTTGATTAACTAAAGCCTGCTTGGTTTTTAAAAATTATTTGTTTTACTAGAGCCGGGACAAGTTTCCATGAGTTTCCATTACCATGTTGAAATGTACATGTTGGGTGGCGGAAAGAACCATTCATCAAACTGCTAAGCAAATCACGTGAAAATCCCAAATTTTCCCTTTGTTTTTCATTCAAGTCAGATGCTAATCACAGTTCAGACAAAGCTGTGGGGGGAAAGTCCCCAGAGGCTGGGTTTTCAGGCACTGGGGTATTGAGCTAAACCAACAGGACACAGCTCAGGGCATCTCTTGGGTCCTGGGAGAAATGAAGCTGTGCAAATCCTCTCCCCCAAATGGAGCTAGTATTTGGACAGTGTCTTTTTGGTGTAAGCCCCCTCCCTCTGCATGTGACTGCAGCAGGGCTGGGAGGCAGGAAGAGAACAGGACAAAAAGCCATCTTATGGACAGGAGGAAGGGTTATATAAAATGAAATCTGGCTACATAAGAACATTGCCTCATGTTAAATCAGCTCCATCCAGTTCAGTATTGCCTTTACTGACTTGGCAGTGGCTTTTCAGGGTTTCATGTTGAAGTACATTGGATGCTCGGGTTGCGAACGTGAGCCATGCAGGATGCATGTTCGCAACCCGCAGCATTCGCAACCTGCAGCTGCACGTCTGCACACGCGTGGGTTGTGATTCAGCACTTCTGCGCACGCGCAACACACGATTTAGCACTTCTATGCATGTGTGACCACCGAAACCCGGAAATAACCCTTTATGGTACATCCAGGTTTCGGTGGTCCGTAAGCTGAAAAAACGCAACCTGAAGCATGTGTAACCCGAGGTATGTCCCAGTCCTAGCTGGAGATGCTGAGGAGCTGAACCTTGGACTTTGTATATGAAAAGCAGGTGCTTTGCCACTGAATTATGGCCCTTCTGGTTTAATTTATTTGGATACTACCTTTCAAGACTATACAGCCCTCCTGTACAAAACATATAGGGGTGTCTCCAACTCCAATCATGGAATCGTAGAATCTTAGAGTTGGAGGGGACCCAAGGATCACCCAGTCCAACCCCTGCCATGCAGGAATCTCAGCTAAAGCATCCATGACAGATGGCCACCCAACCTCTGCTTAAGGAAGGAGAGTCCACCACCTCTTGTGGGAGTCTGTTCCACTGCTGAACAGCTCTTACTGTCAGAAGGTTTTTTCCAAATGTTTAGTCGGAATCTCCTTTCTTGCAACTTAAAGCCATTGGTTCGAGTCCTACCCTCCAGAGTGGGAGAAAACAGAGTAGATCCACCGATGGCAATGGTCTGAAGCTAGTCATGTCCATTAACATGAATGGGTCTACTCAGAGCAGAACTTAGTTGGATACAGTTGGCAACACACAATGAAGTCAATATCAACAAAACCAAATAACCTTAAACTACACATTATACACAGCTGGAAATAAGGCCAGCACGGGCAGGCTACAAGCCCTCCATCCGATTTAATGAAAAGCCTGGGTGAACAGATCGTTTTTTTAACTAGCTTGGTAAGATCAGCCAAGGTTGGTCAGAGAAGCTCAGGAATAGTCCAGCTCCTCTATTAAACCTTCAGTTCCCAGTATTTTACTTCTAACTGGGCATAATACAGAGGTGTATGCTCCATCCAGAGACTTCTTGCATGTATAGACACTTCCATATACACTAAGACTTTCCCCATTCTCAAAAATTAGGGTGGTGGACAATCTCTGTTGCCTTATTCATATAGTGGCACAATTGATGTATACGGGTAATACAAACATCATGAAAATTTGAAAGGGCACAGGGTATACCAATTGCTGAGAAGGGTTTTGAAATGTTCTCATGGTTCAGATTCCCATGACTGGGAATCTACAAAGTCACTTGAAGAAAAGCAAGGTACTCGCATCCTCTTTCTATTCATGACCCTGTAATGCCACCATTATGCTGAGTAGATAGACGATGGTAGCAAACCAGTCATCTAATGGATGCCCATAAAACAGCATCACTTTGATAGCTATGGACAATTTACAGTGGCTTGCCTATGGGTGCCTCGAGACAAAACACATATAAGTGCCATAGATAAATGCTTGGCAGCAATTTATTCTAGCTATTTGTCATCTGTAATTTTAATGAGTGCACTGCCAGTTCTGAAATGGATCTGCAGCCTGTTACAAGGTATTGCTTCACACATGCTGTAGGTTCCTGTCATCTACCATCATGCCGGCAAAAAGAAAAGGAAGGAACCGTGCACCCACACAATGGAACACAATGACATGGTGCGACATTCCAAACAAGCTATATATAGAGGAAACTAACACATTCAGTTTTGGGAGGAAAACAACATGCAAATGTGGCATGTGCAACAAAATTCACAGTAGTAAAACTGTATTCTGCCTTTGACCCTTGTGCAGAAGTTCCCAAGCGCCTGACAAACCAGCTTGGCTGTTGGGTGATTTGGAGCTGCTGTATAACACTCGATGCTTGGGAAGTACTGAACACAGGGGCTTGCAAAGCACATTGTGCAGAATTTCCCAAATGGCCAGCAGCCAATTGGTTGTCAGGTACCTAGAAAGCAAAGGGCAAGCTGTGTGCTTGGTACTTCCCAAGCAGAGCAATTCTCTAGTGCCCAACAGCCAACTGCAACAAGGAACTCTGACAGATGTCAGTTTGTTTGGCTGCTGTGAAAATAGGATGTTGGACTAGATGGGCCTTGGGACTTAGCCAGCAGGGTGCTTAATTACGATAAGTAGCTTCTGGGAGGAAACCTATAGTCCTCGTTGCATTTATGATGGTAACATTTGTTTGAGGGATTCATGCCCAGCCCTTAGAAATCCCAGAGCAGCTCACACCATTTCAAAACGCAATGGTATAATTTGAAAGCACACAAATTAAGACATACAAAAATATACCAACCAACCCCCCAAAATAAATTTATTTGCCATTGATCAAAATAATGAGATGCCTATAGCATTTACTATAAACCTTCTGCAGAATATTCACTGGGCTATGATGGGTTCACGTGCTAGCACATTTCAAAGCTAAGCAGGGTCCCGTATGGTTTCAAGCTGGATGGGGGGACTGCATGTTGGGATTCCTGCATTACAGGAGGATAGACTTGATGACACTTGGGGTCCCTTCCAACTCTACACTTCCATGATTCTATTGAGTATACCTCAACCTGTTCTTCCTCTTCAATATCCAACCAGTAGCAAAACCTTCTACCCCTTTTTTTCCTTATTCATCTTTAAATACTTAGCAGCTTCCCAATGGAAGCTGAATAGCCCTTTCAATGGCCTTAGGCCAATTTAATATATGTAATGTTCCTACAAGCAATACCTATAAGGCACATCATGCCTAGGAACAGCAACCATATTTCACCAAGCATTGGTCTTTGTGTGGGCAAAACAACACCATCCCCACTCACAAGGGAAATGTCTCAGTAGGATTGGGGAAAAGAAGAAGAAGAAGAAGAAGAAGAAGAAGAAGAAGAAGAAGAAGAAGGAGGAGGAGGAGGAGGAGGAGGAGGAGGAGGAGGAGGAGGAGGAGGAGGAGGAGACAAAGAAGGAGGAGGAGGAGGAGGAGGAGGAGGAGGAGGAGGAGAAGTTTGGATTTGATATCCTGCTTTATCACTACCCTAAGGAGTCTCAAAACGGCTAACAATCTCCTTTTCCCTCCTCCCCCACAACAAACACTCTGTGAGGTGAGTGAGGCTGAGAGACTTCAGAGAAGAGCAACTAACCCAAGGTCACCCAACAGCTGCATGTGGAGGAGTGGGGAAGCGAACCCGGTTCACCAGATTACGAGACTACCGCTCTTAACCACTACACTACACTGGCTCAGATTGCAGAAGATCACAAGATTGCAGAAGATCACTTTTTTGTTGTTTGGTTTTTTGGGGGGTGAAACCTCCCTTCCCCATTGACGACCAAGCATGGTGAATGGTCACAGAATGCTGACCTTTAGAGGGTGGAGAACTGGGAAACTGGGGAGGAGACAGAATGGTTGAAATCCTGAACAAGGAGCACTCCAGACTAAAACATTTATTTGCAGATCAAGTTTGCTACTAATTTATTCCCGGGTGGTTGGTTTAGTATTGCTAGCATAGTTTATAGCAGATGAGGGGACAGATTGGGGTCCAATACTATTCTCAGTTATAACGCGTCTCATTAGAGTCCATCAGCATCAGTACCTCTTGTTGTTGTGGTTGTGGTTGTTGAAAGCATATGAACAAATGGAATAGAGTTACTTCTGCATCCCTGCTGTTAACAAACAGCCAAATCTGCAGTAGAGTGTCAATATTATTATGGGAATCAAGTTTGACTTTTGTACATAAGGGATTATCAACTGATGAAAATAGAAGTAGCTGTCAGGTTCCATTAGAAATGTACATGATGCACTTAGCTTCAGCATGCTACAAAAGACTGGTGCAGAGCAGAACTTCTACAGCGTTACATCAGTCTTCCTTGAATAATAAATGAAACTCTATTCTCCACAGACCTCCGAGATTATAGAAAATTGCATTTACCCCTATTAATACACCATTTTCTGTTTAAAATGTTTAATGTTCGGTACACTCCGTAGATTCCTTGGCTGCCAAGCAGGTATAGCACAAATTTGATGTATAACACAATGACTAAAAAAGTACTCAAACAACTCTCCCAAGAGAATGAAGTTGGTAGGTCTGAGGAATTAAATCTTTGAGAATTCCAGTATGAACTGATCTGATTTACACCTCTCAGATGAAAGACCAATGCATAAGAAGGGCCTGCTGGATCAGCCCAATGGCCCATTTAGTCCAGAATCCTGTTCTCACAGCGACCAACCTGAGGGAAACCAAATTCAAGAGCGCTCTCCCCTCTTGTAGCTTCTAACAACTGGTATTCAAAAGCATTGCTGCTGCTCACCATGTAGCCAAAGAACAGCCATTGTTGCTAGATCGGGTCCTCTCTTAAAGAGGGCACGTATTGCGGTGAGACCTGGACAACTGACTCCCTGTGTTGTGGTTAGGTACATTTGGTCAGCCACAACACCTGATTGGTAGGGCCCTTGAAGCTGGGTACAATCTGGCCAATGGGACGCAGTCTAAACAGTTCGAGGGACCTATTTATGCCCATGCACATGGCCCAGAGCTTCCTCTTTTGGCGCATGCATTTGGAATACCCGCTCACCTCTCCCTACTTTTAGGGCTTGTTGCGCTTGACCTTGCTATGCCATCGTGTGTCGTCTGTCGTTGGGACAGGGGCACGGCAGGAATTTTCCCCACTTGGCTGATTGGCTGTTGCCATTTGGGTTTCGCCTGCCATGTAGCAAATCATCACAACTTGTAAGGTTGAGGATAGGCTCTGGTTCAGGTGATAGGGATGGGAGAACGCTCTCGCCATCCCTATGTGAAGGGTATTCCGTTAAAGGAATCCAGGGACTTAAGGGTTTGGTCAACCCCTGAGAGGGGGTTGTGCCCATGCCTGAGTCCAGGGGGACATTTGGGTGTCAGAGTTAGCCTGTTCCCAGCTTTCCGCTTATCCATGTGTTCACCCTTGGCTGACCTATGCCCTGGGTCAGCGCTACCTGCAAGGCAGGGAGCTAGTCGAACCAGAGCCTATGCAACCAGTCACTTTCTGTAATCAATAAAGTTGTGGCCTAAATTCTGCCAAAAACCAAACCAAAAATTTGAGTCAAGTGTGAATTTATTTAGGGGGGAGGTATCTGGGATTGAACACGCAATAGCCACTGATGCAGTATTAGACCACTTTAAACACTCATGGCTTCCCCCTAAAGGATCCTGGGAACTTTAATTTGTAATTCCCCTCACAAAGCTTCCCAGAGTTCCACAAGAAGAGGGACGTTGTAGCTCCATGAGGGGAATGGGGGCCTCTTAACAACTCTTAGTACCAATAACAATCTATAGTTCCCATGATTCTTTGGGGGGAGCCATAACTATTTAAAGTAATATGATACTGCTTTAAATGTATAGTGGAGATCTGGCCTAACTAACATACGAGTCAGAATATAGCCATTTTTGCATTTATTCGCAAAAAGCTTCCGGAACAGTTTAGGGCTATATGCGCAGAAATGGAAAGAAAGAGAAATTGCAACCAAGGAAGAATGGATATTAAAATTAATGGAGTATGCAGAAATGGTAAATCTGACAGCAACAATAAGAGATCAAAGTGATGAACTTTTTATTGAAGAGTGGAGACCCATTTTGGACCATTTGAGAAAACATCACGGTCAAATGGAATCGCAAGCAGAATTCGAAGTATGAGCAGCGGGGACAAAATGATAAAAAGTGCATAGATAATAAATGCACATTGGGTAAATGTACGATGTATAATGCAGCAGGAATAAGGGTGGGAACAAAAACACCATGGAGGTAAGGTTGGGAAGTAAAATTTTCACCAGGAATTAACATCAAAGTTGAAGTTAATATGTAAAAGCTTTTGAAATGCAATAAAAATCTAAATGGAAAAAAAATTGATTGCATTCAGAAATGTGCATTTTGAAAGAAGAAGAAAAGATTTGGAAAGTTTGTTTTTAAGAGGCAATGTGTTTAAAAATTTTTTAAAAAAAAACAACCACAAATTTAATCTGAATTTTGATGGGAGGGTTATAATCACAGATTAATGCAGAAAGAGAACAGAACAGACTTTGTGGTGAGCACATTCTGAAATTGCTCTGACCAGAAGAAAACTGACTTGTCCATCCCTAGAATGAAAGAAGGCAGGATTAAAAAAAGATAAAATTAGAATCAGTTGTATGTTAGGCTGACTCAGATGTCTAGAACTGTATAGTGCATAGGAGCATAAATGGACAAAGGGAATAAGCCTGTACTCACATCAAAGGGGTGTGCAATTAGGTGAGCTGAATCAAGGGTCAATGAACAGGGCTCTGCTACTCACTAAAGTTTTGTAACGCCTTGTTTAATATACTTATTGTACTGTTAAGTCTCCTTGAAAGCTAAGGAGAACTTAACTGATAAAATCGACTGCTTTAATTAAAAGCACTGGAGGTTGAGCGGGTAACAAATCTCTAAAAAAACAAACCAGGAAGCTGAAAAAGCTTTGAAAATGGCAATTCGTTTTAAAGCCCTGCGACGGGTTTCCAATTAATGGTCTTTAAAAATGTACCTTACAGATTCCTAACTAGAAAAAAGGCCTGAAAATGGCACAGCAATGGGAATGCAACAATGACCGTGTGCAAACCTTGCACATTCAGTCACTTTTCAGCAAATGCTTTTGTGGTGATCCGAAAAGCCTGTGCGCGTTTTTTTCAATTAGGTTAGGAAATAAGTACATCAAAGCCACGTCCCTCGAGTATGCTGGGCAGGCAAATCCCCACCTGCTTAACACAGAAAGCATTTTATCTTCCTCCTGCTCGGGAGTTTGGTCCATCACCAAATTGATAACCATTAATGAGATTGCTACCATCCTGCGTAGAGACAAACGGCAGGCAGAGCTGTTGGACCCAGGGTACAGCTGCAGAACGCAGCGGGCCGATGTTCCCAGCTGAGCTGCACAATCTTCGCCAACAGCCGGCAACCACCAAATTGAGTGTGATTAATGAAGGATTCGCCAAATAGATGGCCTAATTAAATAACAGTGACTAATTAGTAATTAGCACACGATTTAGGCAGATAAAAGCATTTAGACACATCAGATGTAAATCTTGCCATTAAAAGAGGCACATTTAATGTTTACAGTGGTACCTCAGGTTACAGACCCTTCAGGTTACAGACTCCACTAACCCAGAAATAGTACCTCGGGTTAAGAACTTTGCTTCAGGATGAGAACAGAAATCATGCAGCGGCGGTGCGGCGGCAGCAGGAGGCCCCATTAGCTAAAGTGGTGCTTCAGGTTAAGAATAGTTTCAGGTTAAGAACGGAGCTCCGGAATGAATTAAGTACTTAACCCGAGGTACCACTGTATTGTAGATGGGTCCTCTCCCCAAACCCCCATTTCTATTTGTATGGCTTTCTTCCATGATACAGCAAGCCAAACACTTCTTGGGGATTACAAACTTTTACCTAACTAGCAGGAAAATGATGGAGAATGCATGGGGCATTACTGTAAACAAAACTTTTTTGACATTTTGATTAGGGGCTAGGGGTGACACTCAGTGATGCCCGCCCCTTTTGCAGTGGAAGTCCACTTGCACAATGGGACTTTGGGTTTTCCCTCTCCTGCCTTCAGTTCTCTGTGTGCCCCTAAAATCTGTCTCCCAAGCCTCCAAAACAGATGGGGGGGCATGCAGGGAGCTGCAGGAAGGAGGGAAGAAAATGGAAGCCCTGCTGCATGACCAGAAAACCACTCTCTCTGTGTTGGATCTCACCCCATATATTTCACATATGTTTACATAATATATGACAGGGGTTGCCAACATGATATCCATAGGTATAACAAGACCCTTGAGGGCTTCTGTGGGCACCCAGGAAGTCTTTCATTCACCTCCCCCACCCATTCTCCCCTTGGTCACGGGGTGGCAAGTGTGGTTATCATTTTCTCCCTTGAAAAGAGCAAAGACTTGAAGGAGGAACTTGACATTCTTTCCCACTTCCTCTTTCAGATAGATTGGAAAAGTGAAGAGTATGGACTGCCAATCAGCTGGAAGGTTTACATACCCCACAATGAGATTATTTCATTCTTAACTGTTCACGTACAATTATTTAAAACCCTTTTAACACCTTGTTTACTTTCAAGGGAACCAGAGAGACTCTCAAAAGCCATGGAAGAACCATCACCCACCCCCTAACTGTTGACAGCTCATCTATATTTTTCAGAAATCATCTCTTTACAAAATGCATAAATGTCTACAAGTCATGAGGCACTGGGATAGAAATCTTAAAAATGTTTAGATTTCACACCCTTTGGTTGTCCTGAGAAACTGCCTTCAACTTTTTGGCAGATGCAATCAAGAAATCCCATCTGTTTCCCACACTTAACATTTCCAAAACGCCTGCTCAAACCATATGGGTGCCGTTGTTTCTGATCAATTATTTATTATATATGGAAAAATAATTAGACGAATATGATTAATGGATGGGAGCATTGAGCACTTGCAGATGGCAGAACTAAATATTCATTTGTTGCAGAGGCTTCTTTGGGTAGGTAGAAAAATAGTGTTCCATGTATGATTTTTGAATCTCCTTTTCAGAGAGAGAGAGGGGGGGGAGGCAAGTTAAATTTTTGGCTTCCTCATCCTTATCCACCCCCCCCACCCCCATGGTAACAAAAGATCAGATGGTTCAAACTTAACAAATACATTTTCACACTAGGGCTGATTCCAACTTGCTGAAAAATTCTGGCCACAACGGGTGTGTTAAATAAGAGACTCCAAAATGCTTAGCCACAGTGCCCTCTAGCAGTCTCCCCCCTGATTTCAGAATATTCATTGCAAGTTCTAATGTAAATTCTTTTATGGAAATCGAGCTGTGAAGCGACCAAAAGAACACAGGAAAAAAATATTTATCCTATAGTAATGCAGACATTCCCAATAGCCTCTGTGTATGTGTCATATAAAGTCAACCCAATATTTCTTCCCAAGAGCTCCTTCTTTTTGTAGTTCCCAATACAAAGCCAACAGAAGGCAATCTAAGAATAGAAAGATAAGCAGATTTATATGGAGATGCCTGACCAATAGGGAGGGGTGAACCCATCAATTCTGGCTTCTCCCAGTTCTTCAATTTTCCAGTCTTGCTTCTTCACATTTTCACATTAGTTTCCACACACACACACACACACACACACACGGTCCTCATAAAAATTCGCCAGCAATTTAGTGTGAGTTGCATGTAATTTACCTAAATACAATGCATTTTTGAAGGTCATTTTCACCAATATATATATACTTGTCTTCATGCTTTAACCCAAACAGATGCCTCTTTGGGGTTGTCCACATTACGTGGCTGGAGAACTGCACTGCAAATCTTGATGGATGGCTGTGTTTTGGTTCTCAGATTGTTTCAGAAAGTGCAATTTTAGGTAGATTCGCCTTTAAATGTGAACTGAATCAAATTTATCTAACTTGAATTCACACTTTTGACTTGATTATTAGTTTCCTTTTGCTTTTTCTAACCAGCAACAGAAATACACGCCTAAACTGGCTTGCTGGGTTTTACGTATCTTTAGGCGCCAAGCAAGAACCTTCCACATCTCCCAGGCCTTTGACTAATTAAATAGGACTGCTATATGTCCAGGTTTTCCCAGATATGTCCCCGAATCGCTCAGGAAAATGGCATCCGGGCGGATTTGTGCTGAATCGGCAAAATTTCCAGGAAAACCCCGGTGTATGGCAAGTTGGGCTGTTTTTAATTTTTTTTAAATCAAAAAAGAAATCTAAGAAAAGCCCCCAAATGAATGTTTTTTGGGGAGATGTTTTTGACCAAAAAAACCCCCCACAACTCTGCCCAGATTTTTACTTTTGGGAATACGGCAACCCTAAATTAAACCATCTACAGCCTTTTTAAACTTGGCCTGGGGAGTATTGCTTTTGTTTGTTACTATGCCGTGTATTTTTGTGTTTTTATATTGTGAACCGCCCTGTGACCCTTGCATGAATGGTGGTATAGAAGTTTAATAAATAAATAAATAAATAAATAAATAAATAAATAAATAAATAAATAAATTGCATTCTAATTGCATAGGAGATCAGTGACTGAGTTGGGCTCTCATCAGAAGCAAATCAGACTCATCTCATTGGGACACACTTTTGAGTGACTGTGATACCCCCTATGCTTGAATCCTGCTTGCAAGTTTCCCACAGACATCTCAGTGGTCTCTAGAGGGGCTACTGGGCTGGGCTCGACAGGTCTGATGCAACAAATTTTTCTTATGTTCTCCTGACTCATGGCACCTGAAGAGGGCTCATTTATTTTTGCCATCTTTCCTGGATTTGCCTGCCCTTCTAGAAACCTAATAGGATTGCTTAAGGTGCAGGATAAAAACTATACAAGCAAATGGAGATAAATAAGGGCATTTAACTGTTCAACGACAAAAGCCAAAATATCCCACTGGGCATGCCCAGACCCTTGGGCCCACCTAAAAGAGCTCTTTGGATCCCAGCCAAAGCATTTAGGAAGTAAGTGCATGGATAATAAGAATTAATGACTACAAGATTAAATGTAAGCGAGTGCCTAATTAAGCTCAACTCACTGATGTCGGTGGAACTAATGGCCTGATCCTAAGAGCAGCTGTGTGGCAAATTAATGGGGCCAGCAAGTTAAATGGCTGAGGGTGCTATAGAGTGGCGGCTATGGCAGGACGACACTAGCATGCATAGGTTTTGTTGCAGCTACCACTGCTCCACCAGCCACGCATCCCCGCCCCTTGCCCTGTGCGTTGGAACTGTGCTGAATAAAGTTCTTGTTGACACCGAGCTGGCTATGCAGAAAGGACAAAGACTTTAAGGAAGCCACATACATTGTGCTTTGACTGCCTTTAGGGTGCTAATTTTCAGAAGGGAAAAATTGTATAAACACAAAAGATGTAACCGGCTGTACTTTTGAATAAACAAAGTATACTATTCATTGTATCAAATTTCAACAGAAGTCTCATAAAGTTCAATGAAAAAGCAGAAGACCCAGTGGATCAGTTATTCTCTAGTAAGTTCATGCATACGTTTCATACATCTATAAGTATCTATTCCACCTGTCTGTTCATAGAGTCCAATAATCCACATGAAGGGTTGTTACAGTTCCACAGAATCCTTTCAAATAGTCTAATACAAGGATTTCCGGAATATTAGCCTTTTTCACCATCCTAGGCTTCATCAGTAGAACAGGCTGCTATGTAATATTACAGGATAGTGGATCTTATAGCATAGTAGTGGTTGCAACAGACAGGTGGAATAGAAACTTATACATGTATGGACCTTATGCATGAACTGATCCACTGGGTCTTCTGCTTTTTCATTGAACTTTATGAGACTTCTGTTGAAATCTACAATTTGATACAATGAATAGTATACTTTATTTATTCAAAAGTACAGCCGGTTACATCTTGTGTGTTTATTGAGTATGTTTCACGTAACCATAGGTTTGTTGTTGTTGTTTTGGGAAAAATTGTATGGCAGAACACCTTTCCACTAAGCATGGTATAGGGCAGGGTTTCCCAGACTTGGGGTTCTCCAGCTGGTTTTGGACTACAGTTCCCATCGTCCCTGACCACTGGTCCTGCTAGCTAGGGACAAAGGGATTTGTAGTTCAAAAATGGCTGGAGATCCAAGTTTGGAAAACCCTGACATAGGGGAAGGACCATTGTTCAGTGGTAGTGCTTCTGAGTCATATGCAGAAGGTTCAGCAGTTGCATTAGCCCTGACGCAGTGGCGTAGCATGGGTTGTCAGCACCCGGGGCAAGGCAAGTAATTTGTGCCCCCTAAACTGTGGATTTGCACCCCCTAACCTGTGGATTTGCGCCCCCTAACCCTAACCCCCAGATGTTGTGCCCGGTGCGGCCGGCCCCCCTGCACCCCCCACGCTACGCCACTGCCCTGACGTAGGGGTTGCCCACATGGTATCCTCCAGATGTTGTTAGACTACAACTCCCATTTGACCCAGCAGACATGGCCAATGGTCAAGGTTAATGGGAATTGTAGTCCATTAATATCTCTGAATTAAAGAGAGATGGAAGCTGCAACAACGTCCCCCTCTCTTTCTAATTGAGCCCTTTGCTGAAGAGGTTTCTTTTGGAAGCATCTGGAAAATCAGCAAATGGCTACACAAATGAGTTCTTATGTCACACACACACACACACACACACACACAGCCCAGAATTCATCGTCTGGTTCACTTTCTGCCAGCTCTGTGCGGTGCAAACTATGCTTCGGTGCAATGCGCCTTCTTGACCAAAAATGGAATACCTTAATTCCGTGCATACAAAAAAATGAAACAGATCAGACATGCATTTCTGACACAGTAAATCTCTTCATAAAAGGACTGTCATGGAAAGGAAGCTTAATACGACAAGCTTGTGTCACGTCTAATCGCAGGACTTTGCCACCCCTGTTACCTCAGCACAAGCCACTTCGGATCACAGCAACTGTGACTACCTCAAGACAACTTGTTTATTGAACATTTCATTCTGATTTGGTTGTGGCAAGGTTTTACAACACTCACCCCACACTTCCCAGTGCATGGTCCCATCGCTTTCCTAGTTAGAAAAACTGCAAGAGGGTGGTGGAGTTGGTTGTGCAGGAGTGCTAACTGTGAAAACAAGATGTCGGACTCAGTGGGCCATTGGCTTGATATAGCAGGGCGATTCCTATGTCTGGTGCGTATTTTCCCCTTCAGGGAACATTTATGCTCCTTGTGTCATTTAGCAACAAGGGGGGAGGCTGGCTGGGGTTGCCACAAGGAAAGGGGAAAGGGCAGAAAATGAGGCCCAGAGAGTACAGTCATACCTCATGTTACGTTTGCTTCATGTTATGTTTTTTCAGGTTGTGTCCAGCGGTGACCCGGAAGTACCAGAAAGGGTTACTTCCGGGTTTTGCCGCTCGCACAAAATGACATCACGCGCATGCGCAGAAGCGGTGAATCGCAACCCGCGCATGCACAGACGTGCCGCTGTGGATTGCATTCCTTTCATGTTGTGAATGGGCCACCGGAATGGATCCCGTTCGTACCACTGTAATCGTGGTGACACAAATTTGAGCAGGGGTGCTCAGCTACATGAGCAGCCCTGGTGCAAATGCTTACAAGACACCGACATGTGACCCATCAAACTGAACTCCTGACTGCCAGTCATGTATTGTGAGTGTATCAGATGCTTGCCAGCTTCCCACTGTGGCAGGCAGCAAGAAAAAAGAAGGGAGCTCTTCCCACCTCTTAACAGATCTTACATAATTTGACTTGGCAAGCCACAAGTTGTGCAGCCTAGCCATATCACCAGACATCTCTAAAAAGGCGATGCAGATGCAGACCCGAAACCCTACTCCATCTATTTCACAACAAATTTAAGAGCAGCTTCTCCATTACTGCGGATAATTAGGTACCAATGCTTCATGAGCATTTTTACTGCTAAAACCCTCACTGGAGTCCACCACCACTTATCAATCAATATAGCACTTATTCAGGCTGCTAAAAACTTTCCAACAGCTGCCAATTTTGTTCTAATTTATTCCCATTTAAGCAGCACAAAGGAAGTAAAGGCAGCATTACAATGATTTACCCAATGCCATTGTTCCTCCCTCCCTCTCTCCCTTCCTTCCTCTAGTCTGATAAAAATATTTTCAAATGGACCACATAATTCTCCTTCCCCCCTCCCACTAGGTTACTTCAATTTTAATAGGTTCCAACACTGTAATTTTCATTTTTGCTTCCACTTGCGGCAATGGGGCAGAGGCTATAGCAGCAATCAGCTAGAACAATGGTCAAGGTGACATTTGCTAGTTCCCAAGAGTTTTGACGGCAGCTCCTGCTTCCTATTCATTTGCCCCATCTATTTCTATAACCTCCTTTTTTTTTGTCTGTCATGGATAAAGCATCTGTTCTGAAACATGAGCAAAGAATCCCTGCAACATTTTTATACCTAACGAGTATCGAGCATTAGGAACATGTATTAAAATTTGAACACATGTGCACAACATGTGTGTGCATGTATGTATGTGTGTATGGGGGGGGGGAAGCTGTCACAAATATACCTGGATAGTGTGAATTTGCCACTTCAGAATATCTATCTGACATCCATTTGTCTGTCCAGGCAGTGGCTCTGCTAATTAGGCGCCATTTTGAAATCTGCAGCATGGCCCAGCTTGTTGTCACATGCAGCCAGGCCTGGGAGCAGGAGGGAAAGAATAGTTCTCTAGGTGCCTCTGTCACAAAGACCCAGAACTGTACATTAAGATAAACTTTTTGCATATGGGTTGCTCCTAAGGCACAAGACATTTAGAAGCCATCACCAAAATCAAATGTATCCAAACCCAGTCTGTTCCCTTCCCCCTTCTCTCAGCTTTCCAGAGACACATCTCCCAACTTTCAAGAGATGGCTAGCTTGTTCCTCACAAGTGTTTTGACATATTCTATACCCATTGCTTTATTGACTGCATTTCACCCTTCTTCTAAGGAGCACAGGATGGCATATCTTAACACTACTCACTGCATTTTAACATATATGGTTTTTTCACATTATTGTAATTCTGTAGATATGATAATAATAATAATTTATTTATACTCTGCCCACCTGACTGGGTTTCCCCAGTCACTCTGGGCAGCTTCCAACAGAATATTAAAATACAATAACCTATTAAACATTAAAAGCTTCCCTGAACAGGGCTGCCTTCAGATATCTTCTAAAATTCTGATAGTTGTTTTTCTCTTTGACATCTGGTGGGAGGGTGTCCCACATGGTGGATGCCACTACTGAGAAGGCCCTCTGCCTGGTTCCCTGTAACTTGGCTTCTTGCAGCGAGGGAACCGCAAGAAGGCCCTCGGCACTGGACCTCAGTGTCCAGGCAGAACGATGGGGGTGGAGACGCTCCTTCGGGTAGTTTAACTAGTTTTTAACTGTAGCTTTGTGTGTA
The DNA here is from genome assembly GCF_964252035.2 of Podarcis erhardii. Classification (NCBI taxonomy): domain Eukaryota; kingdom Metazoa; phylum Chordata; class Lepidosauria; order Squamata; family Lacertidae; genus Podarcis; species Podarcis erhardii. Next base: position 50,624,878 of record NC_138500.1, read on the forward strand.
TGTAAGCTATGTGTGTTTTATGTGCATTTGTTTTAATTTATGTGAGCTGCCTTGAGTTACCAGTTCTGGGGAAGAAGTGGGATAGATAGATAGATAGATAGATAGATAGATAGATAGATAGATAGACAGACAGATAGACATATATAAATAAATGTCAAGGCCCAGTTAAATCAAATCACTGGACTCAGAGTTAACTAGTATGTGCAGATCCACATAAGTAAAATGGGGTAAAATCCCCATGGACAAGGATAGTCTGGCGATGGTGATTCATGCATTTCTAACCTCAAGACTTGATTACTACAATGTACACCACATTGGGGCTACCCTTGTGTGTGGTCTGGAAGCTCCAGCTGGGGCAAAATACTGTGGCCAGACAGCTGATGGGAACAGACTACCAGCACCGCATAACTTTGATGCTTAAAAATTGTCCCTAAATTATTGAGCCAGATTCAAGATCATTCATTAATCTGCAAGGCCTTACCAACATGTGTCCAAGATATATTGAGGCCCAATCACTGAGATCAGCTGATCGTTGCCCATGGTTCAGATGCACAGTTTGTAACCTAGTGGTCTCCCTCCCAGCTGAGATTAGACAGGCATCTTCTTGCTGAACTTCAAGTACATGAGGAGACTTGCACTAAGACTTGTTCCAGCAGACATTTACAGGAAGTGGTCAGTTTTATGATAACTTTTGATGGTTCTATTGCCTCATTTTCTGCAGCCTGTTTTTATGTACCCTGCTTAGAAACGCGAATCATTAATTGGTGTCTAAATGTCGTAAGTAAAACAAGCAAATCAATAAAAATGAGGAGATTTAAATGTTCATAATATCCCAGTTAATCTTGGCTGAAACCTCCTGCTACAATTTTAAAATAGGAACAATAATTTCAACCTTGAATATCCAATTTGAGCATAGTCATATTATGAAAGCTTCACATTATTTCTCTTTCGGCAATCTTGATTATCATATTATTTTTGAGGGGGGACCTCAAGGTTGCAAGGGATTTTTGTAGTTAATTAAGAATCTTATTGATTTTTTTAATGCGTATATACAATTAAATTTGCCTGCTCTTATCTTGAGTGCTGCATAGAACAATGGCTAAAGCAGCAGGAGTAGGTGGCCTCATCTGCTGGCTTCAGCTGGGCTCTGACATGCGAGGGAATCCATTTCTCTGGTCTCTCTCTGCACAAAGGAAACCTTGACTGAATGAGAGTGTAAACGCATTCAGGGAGCTGCAGTGTATCATCCATAGGCTCTCGAGTTTGAGAAACTGTAAATTTCCTCAGGAAAAGGGAAAAAATCACCCATGGGGAATGTTGTATTATTGCTTTCATAAAAAGGAGCAAAACCTTGAAAATGCTGTCCATACAATCCAAGTACATTCCAAAAGAAACGTGAGGTGTTGCCATGGTAACCCCAGGCAACACCTTGATATAAATCTGAGGCAGAAGACTATGAAGTGGCCTGGACACCCCATTTTCTTTTACTGGTATTGGTGAGTGTGGATTCCCTGTTCCTCCTCTAGAGCAATGTTTTCCAATTGGCAGTCCGAAGACCCCGAAGAAGGTGGTCCATGGCACCATTCACATAAAAAAATACTACCACAGAGATATCAAAATTTTCAAAAGTAGGGGTCTGTGGCTTGGCTTTTGAAAAACAAGGGCTCTGCAATCGTTAGCTAACTGGGTACTACTGCTCTAGAGTCATAATTTCCTTAATGGTTTGCTCCTTTCTGCCTAACCCCAGAAGGAAGGGGGGAGAAACCAAAACAGAGCCTTGGGGCATCTTAAAAGATGTGCCCAATGTTAGTCCGACTTAAAGCAGACCCAGTGAATAAACATGCCTAACTAAGGTCCACTAATTTCAGTGGGTTTTGTTCTGGGGAGGGAGCACTTGGTTAGCGACCCCCCCTAACAAATTTATCGTGGCATATAAGCTTTAACAGGCTTTTATCAAATACACACACAAGAAGGGTAGAAAGAGTAGAAGAAATATTTGAGGTGTGTGTTCTTTTAATAAAGAGAGCCCAAAACATGAAGCAGCACAGGAGGCAAACAGAGATGCATCACGTTACAATTTCCGAGTGCAAATTTCCGATCCGACCCGATGGATGATGATCCAAGCAGGCTGGCAACCAGTAGCTGCTGGTAATGAACCGACAACGTGGCAAGATCAATAGTATAAATAAACTTCCTCCTGGCAAATATGTTAATGGGTTCTAAATGTGCTAATGGATCCCAGTTGGATGACTTTACTCTTTGAAACTTTTCATTGTTAGCTAAGGTCTGCTACAGAGCATCCTATGAGATTGATATATCCCTCACCCCACGATTTCTGGGTGGCTAAAAAAGCAGACACATCACCTTGCCAACAAAGGTCCATATAGTTAAAGCTATGGTTTTCCCAGTAGTGATGTATGGAAGTGAGAGCTGGACCATAAAGAAGGCTGATCGCTGAAGAATTTATGCTTTTGAATTATGGTGCTGGAGGAGACTCTTGAGAGTCCCATGGACTGCAAGAAGATCGAATGTATCCATTCTTAAGGAAATCAGCCCCGAGTGCTCACTGGAAGGACAGATCCTGAAGCTGAGGCTCCAATACTTTGGGCAACTCATGAGAAGAGAAGAGACTCCCTGGAAAAGACCCTGATGTTGGGAAAGATTGAGGGCACAAGCGGAAGGGGACGGCAGAGGATGAGATGGTTGGACAGTGTTCTCGAAGCTACCAGCATAAGTTTGACCAAACTGCAGGAGGCAGTGGAAAACAGGAGTGCCTGGCGTGCTCTTGTCCATGGGGTCACGAAGAATCGGACACGACTAAATGACTAAACAACAACAACAAACAGCTTATTGCTCAAAGGGAGGTTAGAGGGGGTGAGATGCCACCCACTTCTTTTCTGGCAGACATGATGAAGTCTGGCCCAACCCTACCACATAGAGGCAATTAGTGATACTTTTTTAGAAGAAGAAGAAGAAAAGCAACAACTCAGAACCATAACTGAATTAACAAGCCACGTTACCAGCCTGCCTTGAATAATTCTTCAAGAGTAACTCCGTTCTAATTAAATTCTTTTTTAAAAAAATAAAGATAAAAAATATAGAAAACCACAAACATCATTATAATTTGGGGAAAGTTCTGTATAGGCTCGTATTACTGGATTTCTGACTCTTCACAGTACATGCTGCTATGGATGGTAAGCAACACTGATCACTATTCACAGCTTTCTAAACCTTGAACCCTTTTGAAGTCCCAAAATATACCTCTCTTCTGATTTTTAAAGCCTTTTGCTGCCCTCTTGTGGTTCTTCCCAGAAATATGCTGGTGAATGATAACACACCCATATGATGTGGGAAAGGAAAGAACCGGCGCTGATTTTAGAAGGCAGTTTGGCTTTCATTCCAGTGTTTTGCAAGGCAGAAAGGTTTTGGATTCCTTGCCCTGTTTTAGATGATGGTGCCTTAACTGCTAACACATACTTCTGTGGCAGTGTACAATGTCTCCTGAAATATAATTATCTGATATCAATACATTTTGCCCTGATTCCTCAAAACACATTGAGATGGTGTAGATCAGGGGTGCCCAAACTCTTGGCATATTTTTTGGGGGGGGGATCCTTGTTGTATACACTACAAAATGTGCATTTCACAGAACATTGGGAATTCTCAGAATTATCCTCCCTCTAGACAAACAACAGGCTACACCACTCCACCACACCACAGAAAAGGGGGGGGGGGATAGGAAATGCTTCTCTGCTTGGGAAAGAGTTTTGTAAAACTCTGGGTTTTTAAAAATTAAAATCCAGAAGGGGCTAGGGGTGCTGGTGCGCATCAAAGGGTATGCGTCCATAGGGACCATCTTGTGAATCCCACACAATAATTATTGTTTGTTTGTTTGTTTGTTTGTTTGTTTGTTTGTTTGTTTGTTTGTTTTCTGCCCATCTGGCTGGGTTTCCCCAGCCACTCTGGGCGGCTCCCAACTGAATACTGAAAACACGATAAAACATCAAACATTAAAATCTTCCCTAAACAGGGCTGTCTTCAGATGTCTTCTAAAAGTCAGAGAGTTGTTTATTTCCTTGACATCTGATGGGAGGGTGTTCCACTACCAAGAAGGCCCTCTGCCTGGTTCCCTGTAACCTCACTTCTCACAGGGAGGGAACCGCCAGAAGACCCTTGGAGCTGGAGCTCAGTGTCCATGCTGAAAGATGGGGACAGAGGCAGTTAGGCTGCCCCCTATCGTGGCAGACAGTGAGAAGGCCAAGACCTGATAAGATTCAGCCAGGGTGATGTGTCCTCAGAGAGAGTCTGTTGAGATGCTAACATATAACCAGGGGAATAGTGTGGGGAGAACTAGTGGGGCTGTAGCCCCAGGCACATGGTTTTGAGGGTGCACGACCCCATCGGGATCTCCACCCTGCCTGCCTGCTGCTGGGGGTCTCTGGGCTCCAAAACACAGCCTTGCCACTGCAACCCTGGCCCCCTCGCCAAAGCCAGATGGGCTCCCCCCTGCACAGGTATGCAGCACAGTGTGGCCCGTGAACCCTCTGTGCCCCATGCCCACCCAGCAGCAAGGGTTCGGCTGGTATGGCAGGTTTTGTGCACTCTTCACACCCAGCCCCTGGTCCCTCCTGTGTGCTGCTGCATATAATGGCTTCTCTAGTATTTTGAATCCTCAAAAAAATGTGTGTTTCCTTTCATTGTTTTATGTTTGGTTTGGTTTGTTGGCTGGTTTGTGTGTTTTTGAGGGGGGAAAGCTCCCCCATTCAGCAGCAGGGATGCTTTAAATATCATCCCCCTTCAGAAAAGAGCACTTTAAAAAGAAAAAAAGCAAAAGGAAATACAGCTTCCCCAAAAGCAGGACACACCATGCAGTGGCGTAGCGTGGGTTGTCAGCACCCGGGGCAAGGCAAGTAATTTGCGCCCCCTGCAGTGAGAGAGAGTGAGTGAGCCAGGTAGGGGCAGAGAGCTGCGAGTGCGAGCGCCCCCCCCAGATGTTGCGCCCGGTGCGGCTGGCCCCCCTGCACCCCCATGCTACGCCACTGACACCATGTTTGACCAGAAGTAACCTCAACAAAATTCATGCCGTTCACTACCAGGTTCTTGACACATTCCGTTTACTCCTTCCCCCACTGCTCCCCATTTTATTGTCCCAGCTAGTAAGCAAAAACAAGGGAACGTAACAAGTTCCATACGTGACTGGTGGGCTCATGGAATAAAATAGGTCACCTGCACAGAGGCACTGCTGTGTTTGAGGAGACCCCAAGTGAGATGTCTTCTGGGGCTGCACTGTGTAGCCCTTTACTGCCCTGGTGTCCCCCAATCGCAGGGTCTGGGAGGGTTGTGATGCAGGTTATGTGTGTGTTTGTGAAACATAGAAAGAGGGAGAAAATGTGGAGAAGGAGGCGGGGGAATGCAGGTGGGCGCCACCCCCTAGTAAAATTTAAAAGACATGATGGCCTGAAATCAGCAGGCCCATGTCCTTCACTTCTTTTCTAGCCATATGCCAGAAACTGATGAGCATTAAAACAACAACAACAACCACATACACACCTCCAGGAACTCAAGTTGTATTCACCACTCAAGTTATAATTTTCAGTTATGAAAAGATTTGTGCCATATTCAAGGATAGGAATGAATCTGATTCACTCTGCAATGCAGACCTGTCACACTCAGTATGTTTTCTGGACTGCAGCTCTCATAATTCCTAACTATTGGTCATGCTGGCTGGGACTGGTGGGAGTTGGAGTCCCAGAACATTTGGAAGACCATAGGTTAGTTATGCAGTGACCAATCTGTTACGGCACCCAAAATAGCTAATTAAGAGGATATGGTTTAGGGAAAGACAGCTTACCTCATGTAACCTGCCATAAGGAGACACAGATTGTATATGTGAGAAAAAATAAAGAGGAAGAGGATGGTGCTGAAGAACATTGTCATCCAAGAGCCGTGGTCCTCTCGGAACATTTTCAATCGGAGTAATTGGCCTGCAATGAGAAGATGGTTAGAAACGTGTTAAAACAAATGTTCGCCCAACAGGTTTTCCACTGCTCTAATACGAGAGGGAGAAAACACAGGTGGCAGGTCTATATTTGCTTAGGAGGTTCAATGATTGAATCAAACTCCAATAAACATGCAAATGCGCAGGTTTGGCGAAGAATATGGTCGGCGGCTCCATTGTAAGGCATCTGTTTACATGGTAAACAGAGATACCCCTTCCCAGCGGTTGTGACGTGGCTTGGAAAACTCGTGTCACATTCATGCATACATTTGACTGCAAAACGTTTTTGGAATGGTGCAGTTTTTGTTGATTCTGTGTGAAGGAAAGAATTGGCTTGTGGCTCCCACAGAACGAGACACGCAGAACGTTGGCTCCAAAGCTCCTGCTGTGGCCTGGCACACCCTCTTTCCCACATCATAGTATTTTCTTGTTGGGCCTGTTGAGGTATTATACTAGGAAGAACAAGTGGGTGTGGGGGGTGGGGGTGAGGCAGTTTCTGGGTTGCTTGGATAATCTGGACTGCTGACTCCCAAAGGAATAATTTGGATTCCAAAGTTCTGCTGTTCCCTCAGCCCAAAGTTCCTCAAGCTAGTATACAAGTGCTCATGGGTATTTCAGTAAATGTACAAGTTTACTGGATATGGCCTGGGGTTGGGGGCTGAAAGTGGCCCTTCCACTTCTCTCCTCAGGGCACAAGCCCTCCCTAGTCACACCTGCTTCTGGCCCTACTTTGAGTGTTTTCACTTGGCTGGGGTGTGTCCTTCAACTCTGCCATCCCACCCATGACTAGGGCTGGGCAATACAGTATCTGGTTTTCAGCATCATTATATATCACCAGCTAAACAAAAACCTGCATCTAACGCTTAGATTTGGGATGCAGGTGGCGTTGTGGGTTAAACCACAGAGCCTAGGACTTGCCGATCAGAAGGTCGGCAGTTCAAATCACCGTGATGGGGTGAGCTCCCGTTGCTCGGTCCCTGCTCCTGCCAACCTAGCAGTTCGAAAGCACATCAAAGTGCAAGTAGATAAATAGGTACCGCTCCGGCAGGAAGGTAAACGCTGTTTCTGTGCACTGCTCTGCTTCGCCAGAAGCGGCTTAGTCATGCTGGCCACATGACCCGGAAGCTGTACGTCGGCTCCCTTGGCCAATAAAGTGAGATGAGCGCCACAACCCCAGAATTGGTCACAACTGGACCTAATGGTCAGGGGTCCCTTTACCTTTACCTTTTTAACACTTAGATTAGTGTTGTATGACATTCAGGAATCCTCTGTGCGTGTTGCAGAAACCTGATTGCTATCTCCATCCTGAGTAAGCGTAAGGAAGGCTACCTTACATTTGCCTGAATGCCACTCCCTGCTAACAACCAACTGATTAATAAACTTGGATTGTATTATCTGATACAAGGGGCAGTGCAAAATAACATGTGTGATGGATTCTATTTGCCTCTGTCCACAAGGGCATAGTCTATCTACAAGTAATATTTCCTGGACTCTCCTCTGTTGTGTTGCTCAGAGTAGCACATTCAGTCTCGCTAGCATGTAGGCCCTGGGCTGATTCAAGTTGGTCAAATGGGAGAGATAAGATGCCATTGGCTGCCCACCTTGCCCCACCCCCAGACTTGCAACAGCACAATCTCATCCGTACCTATTCAGAGGTAAGCCACAATGAATGATATGGCGCTTACTCCTGTGCGAGCAAGTTTAGAACTGCAACCCAAGAGAACTACTTCAACTCAGTTTGAACTGGCTTTAAGAGTCCTGTTAGCGGAGAATGTATTTCATGGGAAACGCAACAAAATAATGTTTATTGTGGCAACTCAGCCATACAGAAGAGCATTCAGCTTGGTGGTATGCTAACAATAAAGTCATTAATCTCCATCCTAACTGGATATCTACAGCATATTTTATTCTCTGTGAAAAAGCTAAACTCTTTTACTGAGTTAGAGCTACGGTTATCCTGTATTCCCATCTTAACAATTTCTCCCCCAGCCCCAGCCCAGTTCTGAGGTAAATTCTAGCCCTTTTGGTTTCAGATATGACCATGGTAGAAGTCTCTTCCTGCAATGTGATTACCCTACTTAGAGAGCAGTGTTAACCAAAAAAAGGGAGGAAAGTAGGGTGAGTGCTGACATTATTTAACGCTGAAATGTTAACATACCACTTCTTCCTAATGAGGCAATGTATAAGTAAGTGATGGCTGAGTGCCATGAGCGATGCTTCAGGAGGCAAGTCAGGGAGAACGAGCATCTAAAATAGAATCATTTCTCACAATGAAAAATACTTAAAAGGACTACAAAGCAGCTTACGCTAATGGCTTTCGCTGAAATGCTTCTATTTCAGGAAGCTAATTGATTAACACAAAAAAGCAGGTGGTTCAAACCATGACCTGTGGTACTTAAATTTTAATTGATTTTAGTGTGACTAAGGCCAGATTGACACGTATGGCAGTCCAATGAGGTGGAAGGGTCCTGGGACAGCAAGGTGGGTTGTGCCACGTCAGACAGCAGGTTGAAATACCCCTTTTGAAAAACCTTCTCATGTACAGAAGCAACACTTCCCTGCAAGTAACAAGCTAACACATCAGGAAGAGAATTTCTATGGCAATTATATGAATATCAATCAGGAACATGGGTGGTGCTGTGGTCTAAACCACTGAGCCTCTTGGGCTTGCCAATCGGAAGGTCAGCGGTTCAAATCTCCACAATGGAGTGAGCTCCTGTTGCTCTGTCCAAGTTCCTGCCAACCTAGCAGTTTGAAAACACACCAGTGCAAGTAGATAAATAGGTACCACTGTGGTGGAAAGGTAAACAGCGCTTCCGTGTGCTCTGGTTTCTGTCACGGTGTTCTGTTGTGCCAGAAGTGGTTTAGTCATGCTGGCCACATGACCCGGAAAGCTGTCTGTGGACAAATGCCGGCTCCCTCGGCCTGAAAGCGGGATGAGTGCCACAATCCCATAGTCATCTTTGACTTGACTTAACCGTCTGGGGGGTCCTTTACCCTTTACCATTTTTTAAAATGTGAATATCAAACTACAGAGATTAAATACTAAAAGCGACCACAAGAGAAGTTGGAACGAGTAAACCTTTGCAATGCCGCTTTGTGATGGAAACAAATTCTTCATAAGAACATAAGACAAGCCCTGCTGAATGCAGGAACATCTGGTTGGCCACTGTGAGAACAGGATGCTGGACTGAAAGGGCCACTGTCCTGGTCCAGTAGGCTCTTTTTATGTTCTTAAAATAAAGGCTGACCACCACCAGCTCTTCCTTAAGATAGGATTCTCCAAGTGATGCCACCTGCACACCAATAACCACACCAGCAGGCTAAAGAGGGGGAGCCTGGACAAGCAACGGTCATGGGATTCTGAAGGAAAGTTTTGTTTCTGCACATGACTAGAATGTTCAGTTCACATTGAGTTCATGAAAACATCGCATCCTGACCTGTTCTTAGTGCTTGGTTGACCACAACTACGGATGAATGCTATATATTAATCATTAGTAATTGTTTAAGTCTTGCTATATTAATCACTAGTTTAATATAGCAAGTTTAATAATATAGCTAGTTTAATATAGCAATTTAATAAGGAGGTTTTCACGCCTGTCCAATTCTGTGTTCCCTTTCCCAGCCTTTGGTCTATTGATGATTGATGCCTATATGCAACCTTTGCTTTGTACTTGTGTTAACCAATCAGCAACAAGCACATATGTGGCAATGCTGTAATATTTAATAAAAGGGACTCCCCGAGACATGCTCGAGAGATGCCTCCCATATGACACCCACCACTCGTCTGTCGTTTATTTCAACCCAACAGGATTCGATGGCAAACATTTGTGAGCTTGGGAAGACTATTGTTTGTTTATTTAAATCATTTATATACCACCTAATTTTTTTAAAAAAAATCTCTAAGAGGTACTATTCACTAAGACTACTACGTCCTTCTCAAAATGGGCCTCCAACAAAGGGAAGATCCTCCCTTCCTTGTTACACTGTACTCTGGCTTTTCCTCTAGAGAGCCAGTGGATAAGAGCAGTAGACTCGTAATCTGGTGAACTGGGTTCACTTCCCCGCTCCTCCACATGCAGCTGCTGGATGACCTTGGGCTAGTCACACTTCTCTGAAGTCTCTCAGCCCTACTCACCTCACAGAGTGTTTGTTGTGGGGGAGGAAGGGAAAGGAGATTGCTAGCCACTTTGAGACTCCTTCGGGTAGTGATAAAGTGGGATATCAAATCCAAACTACTATTACTCCTCTTCTTCTTCTTCTTCTTCTTCTTCCAAGGACCTCAAGGTGGCATGCATGGTTCTGCCCCTCCCCATTATAACCTCACAACAACCCAGTGAGGTAGGTTAGGTTGACCGACAGCAACTGGCCCAAGGTCACCCAGTGAGTTGTATGGCTTAGTGGAGATTTGAACCCTGCTCCCTGAGGACCCAGTCTGACACACTAATCAGTGCACCACAATGGCAAACGGAGGTGCCAGTGCTGTGAGCAAAAAGACCCACAAAGGTAGCTAGCTAGCTAGCTGCTGTTGTGTACTTTGGATTGGTTTCCTAGGATTCCTTAAAAGCATCTACACAAAACAAAACCTGATCGGTTTGGATTTTATGCGGTGTATTTTTCTGATAAGCAGTGAAAACACAGGCGGCAAATTGTTTTCCTGAGATAATATGCAGTATCATTGTAAAAGTGTGGGCAAGCAGAAAAGTGTGACTTAGCCTTTCTCTGCGAAGGGGAGGAGTCTAGAGGCTGAAAGAAGTGGCCCGTATGTTTCCATTTTCATTATCCACAATATGTGGATTATTAACGAACACAGATGAGAACATAGACGTTAATGGGATTCTGACAAAACTGGAGATTAATGGGGAAATTCCGAGATGACTTGGAACTCCCAGCCCTGCACAATGGAAAATGCAACCATTTTTAAACCAGGTAAGAAAATAGTAAAAGACGTATTTTCAAGTATTTGTTTGAGTGGGATACAGCATTTAGTGTTGTTCTTGGCATCTGTCTGTCTCGAGAAAGAAATGTAGGAACTAACCTGAGTTTTAAGTTATACATAAGCATGGAATACAGAGCATGCAGCTGAATATTATATTTTCCACGAATTCTTATACTGAAATGATTTTCAAACAGTTCTCCTTTAATTCTAATAAATACAGATCTTGACAATTCATTTTACCTTGATTTCATTAAGAATTAAAATGAAACGTTAAATTTCTATTGGCATAGCTCATTACACTTTACTGGAGTGTTAATTGAGCATAAAAGAGGGATTTGCCTCACAATTAATAACCAAAAGGTAAAGCATTAATTTTCAGTACTGGATGTCATATTAGCTACTGTTCCATTAAAGACCAATATCTGTTTCTGTTTTTACTAACGCCTAATGCTGCAAAGCGTGAAAGGCTATAATTATGAACCATTGTTTGCAATGTATCCCATAATATAGGATATACATGACTAGGAATGGGTGAATGTGACAGTTTCAGTTTCTCTCAGTCTCTCATTTTTCCAACTGTCAGTTCTCTACATACACATCAATTTGTGGATTTATTTATTTTTTAAGTCTACATGAAAATTCATCAGCATTACATGATAAATTTATCTTCATGCACATGTTTGCAAAGCACTTTCCCCTAATGTAATACACTGGTGTATGCTATAGTCACTGATATATGCATTGTTTACACACTTTACCGTAGTGCATGCATTTTCAATGTGCTGGCATCAATGCTGATTTCAGGTGAGATCGTGCAAGAAATCACACGAGCTCTTGCAGGCTCGTGATTCCAGCAACACCTTGCTGGAAATTGACACAATCTCATCCAAAATCAGCACTGCTTCTCTGGCAGTGGTGGGGCACCCAGCGGGGGGCAGGGCATGAGGTGATGGACTCATCCTGCCTAATAGCTGTGCCAACTCTGGACTGAGACAGTTTAATTGTTTGTAGGATGCTGGGGGGGGGGGAGTTTTGTCATTGATGCCACAGGAATGGTGGAATATAAATTGATTAGAAAAATCTTCACATCTGTCAACAGCACATAGCTCCATGACCCACTCACACATGCTTTGACACATGATGAAGCTAATATACCCACCCCACACCTTCTCATGTTTCACTTTGTCCTCATTTGGTAATTTTAGACACAGAAAGCAGCATTAACACACATTATGGGATTGTTGCCTTCATAGTACCTTTGTTTAGCAGGAAGTAATTAAATATTATCATCTTAGCCTGGATAATGTCTCCTTATCATTTTGTGCTTGTAATTACGGGAGTCTTTATAGTAGTCCAGAGATTAAGCAGTGAGAAGTAATTACCAATAGATACTTATAACTACAAAATGAGTTGCATTACCCTGCTGGAATGCAAGGTACCCTCCAAACAGGAACAGCAGGATTGTGGAAATGAGCAGTCTAAGAACACATAAAATAGCAGTCTTAGGTACAGAAAACTAGGGCTTTGTGGAATAGGCGTTTTGCAAACATTGCCTGGAGAGACTCAATGACAAATTAAATGTGGCATTATTCTCATCGTGGGGCCTTGCTTTGTTGATATATAGGATGGAGCAGGGGAAGGGGAGCTGGATTGGGACCACGATGAGGGGGTTTAACCCTTTGGAACCCCACCACCACAGTCCTGATCAGAATCCACCCCCACAATCCCCAAATGGACTTGCTATTCACCATGAGAAGCTTTATATACAGTGGTATCTTGGTTCTCAAGCGGCTTAGTTGTCGAACAAATCGGCTCCCAAACACCGCAAACCCAGAAGTGTGTGTTCCGGTTTGCGAATGTTTTTCGGAAGCTGAACTTCTGACACGGTTTCCGCTTGAGTGAAGGAAGCTCCTGCATCCAATCAGAAGCCACGCCTTGATTTTCGAGTGGTTTCGGGAGTCGAACGGACTCCCGGAATGGATTAAGTTTGAGAACCAAGGTACCAATTGGCTAAACAAAAGTCATGGCAAGGCTAGGAAGCTGTCTTATATCAAGTTAGACCAAAGGTCTATCTAGCTCAGAGTAACACCACTAGCTGGCAGCAACTCTCTCAGGCTGTGGTTTCTCCAGTGCCAGGGATAACCTGGGACCTTCTGCACGCAAAAATATATTGCAAATGAGGGAAGGCAAAGGGCCATCAAGAAGCATCCTTATTTGCCATATTTTCCCACTGAAACAGTAAATCCAAATTACATGGGAAAACAATATGGGGATGGCATTTGGGTGAAGGCAACATCATACAGAAAGTTTGGACTTGATATCCCGCTTTATCACTACCCGGAGGAGTCTCAAAGCGGCTAACATTCTCCTTTCCCTTCCTCCCCCACAACAAACACTCCGTGAGGTGAGTGGGGCTGAGAGACTTCAAAGAAGTGTGACTAGTTCAAGGTCACCCAGCAGCTGCATGTGGAGGAGCGGGGACGCGAACCCAGTTCCCCAGATTACGAGTCCACTGCTCTTAACCACTACACCACACTGTCTACACAGACACTGCACAAAATGTGCATGCATTATCTGATGTGCAGAAATGCCCACTTTCCAATTTTATTGTACCATACTATCATTCGACCCCAGCCAGTGCCAAGTGAGTGGGCCACAGAGAATTTATTTACCACTGAAGTCCTGTTTGCTCACAGAGATCCTTTTAAGTGTTTTGAAGCAACACCTTGACTTTTTCTTTTGCTTTCAGGTAAAATCCATGGAAGGATGTCAAATACCACTTGCATTACCTTCTGCAGCAGCTTTAGCAGGCTGGAATGGTACTGCTACTTTGTATTTATACTTTGCTTCTTAGTTGTGCTAATAGGATTTCTTGGGAACATGTTCACGCTGCTCTATTATATATACACTGTGAAATCGTGGACCAGTAGTACTGTATTTTTATTCAATTTGGCACTGTGCGACTTCACCTGGATTTTCCTGATTCCCTTTTCAGCCTACTACCTTCTGCTTAATCACACAGCATATTCTACCCAGATATTCTGCCAGGTGAAACGAACGTTCTTCGACATTAACGTCTACGGAAGCATCTATTTTCTCACACTGATCAGTTTTGACCGATTTCTAGGTGCCGTCCACCCAATTCGTTCCTTAAAGTGGTGGGATAAAAGCAGAGCTACGTATTGCACCATCGCCATCTGGGTCCTCATTTTCATAGAGTCCATTCCTGATTTTTACTACACATTCATGGTCCAGAGGAAAAGGGAATCTGCCGCTTGCCTGGATAAAGTTGGAGACCCTCTGCACTTTGCGGTGCCTTTTACCATTTTCAGAGTTCTCTTTGGATTCCTTATTCCAGTCATAGTCATCTTTACATGCTACACGTTGACTGTGAAAGCATTACAGAAAATGAAAAACCGCCAACAGGGAAGACACCGAATTGGAAAGTCCTTGATATTGGTTTTAGCTGCCATGGTTGTTTTTGCGGTGGCCTTCATTCCCTATCATGCCACGATGACGGCAGTGATAATTTACAGAATGAATTACCAGCTCAACTCTGACAATATACACCTGATAGTTGTCATTTATAAGTTCACCGAAGTCATCTGTGTTTTGAGCAGCTCCCTAAACCCCATCATTTTCGTGCTTGCAAGCAAGAAATTCCAAGATAAGTTCAAAAGCATGCAGTGTTCTCCTAAACACAGATGTCATTGCTGTCGATCACATAAAATTGAGGATGCCGCAGCTGCACTTTGATAGGTTAGATGCTTCGTCATTTTCAACTTCTGCTTTGATAATAGTTTTGAGACAAGTGGTACCTTTTGTTGAATCAAGCTCTGCTGGCGTATCAGCAAGCTTTTCAAGGTCATTGAGTCTTTCTTTGAGCATTACTGTTAGAGTAAAGTAAACCCATAAGGACAGGTGGTAGGGATGAGCATACTGGCTCCAGCTTCCTCCAGCTTCATTCCCATTGCCCTTCCAGCTCATAGATGGTAACATCTGAAGCTGGGAACCTTCTGTACTCATGGAAAGCCAGTGTTCTAGAATATAGAGTGACTCTTCAGAAGGAGATTGCTGCTTCCTTCACAAAAGGCTTAGGGCAAGTGGATTGCTCTCCCCTGCCTCCTCGTGTGTTTATTTTTCCCCAAACTGTAATGTCCGGAAAGGGCTATGCCTTAAGTGAACTGGACTAAGGGTTCTACGCAGCTCGATAGCGGCTCACAAACTGCAGAAAAGTTCCATTCCAACCACTTTCACTGTACTGATCTTGGATCAGGCCATACATTGGAATCTCACCGAACTCTACCATATCATCAGAGAAGGATGTGTGACAGATGTTCACTAATGAACCAGATCTCAGTAATGTAATCAGTTCACATTTACCATTCTATATTGAAAGGGAATGACAGCCCTTCAAGTCTTAAAAGCCACGGCCTGGTATTTCCAGATTTAACCATTGCTTATGTGCAGGAAGTTTTCTCCATTGGGGCTTCTTAAGCATTACCTAAGTCGTGTGGTATCCCCTATGCCCTGATTGCCTTCCAGAAGGCTAGGCACCCAAACTGTGGTCTGAGCATCATTCATGGCATGTCTTTGAATAACACTTCCACTTTGAATTTTATAGAAGTCTATGGATTTCAAATGGTAATAAAAAATAAGAAATAAAAATACAAAAAAAAAAATCATACAGTGTTTAGCACAGTGCAAAACAATTGCTACAACAAGCAGCAGAGAAATCATTAAGGGGTCTGTTGGGGCCACAGCAATTTTCAAGTGGTCCATGGGGGGTGGGGGTGGGATTCACTGGCCTTGATGAATGGTTAAATGTCCCGATTGTGTAGACAAAGGCTGATCCCATAGGCTCCAAACATGGACCTGACACTCTGCTGGGAGCCGTTTGGGAAAGACCTGCAGGATTGGCTCCTGGCCAAATGTTGTCCCAGCCGTGCAGATGAAAGCAACTCCCATGCGGCTAGAGCAATGCTTCTAGGGCTCCATCTGTCCCTATATTCAACAGCTGGTAAGCAGGTAAATTAAATTCCTGTTTTATGGTACAGTGCTGCAAACATAAAATCCCTGATAGAATTTAGCACAGCCATGAATTTAGCTCACCTACAAAGAAAGAGCAATGGGCAATTAAAATACAAAAATGGATGAAGATTCTTGTTTTACCCCTGAGTCCGAATGATTCCATTCCATTCCATTCCTAGGATATCGGTTAGTCAGTCGAATTTATTTGCTAAAAATTCATTGGTCATGACAACGCTACAGGAATACAAACAGCATCAAGGTAAATTTTAGCATAGGTGTCCCCAGCACAGTGGACTCCATGTTGTACAGTGGAATGTTGTACAGGCTGCTAAGGAATATATACAGATCTTATATGTAAGATCTTATATGTAATGTGTTTATATCCCCATCCACTGCGAAATAATAATTTATTATTATGTTGTTGTTGTTTAGTCGTTTAGTCGTGTCCGACTCTTCGTGACCCCATGGACCTGAGCACACCAGGCACTCCTGTCTTATTATGTATGTTGCCACTAAATGTTAAAACTTTAAATTCCACACTTTAAGGGCCTCTTAAGATGGTTCGCAATATAAACACACTGTCGCTACCAACTCCACAATAAGAATGTCATTTAAAAAATTAGAAGTAGCTAAGTAAAAAAGAAAGAAAGAACATTAGAAGCACCAGGAAGAAACAGATCAAACCCAAGATCTCCTAACCAGCTTCAAATGCCCTATAGAACAAACAAATCTTTACAGATCCTATAAAAGCCAGTAGGGAGCTAGCCTGTTAATTCTTCTTCAGAAAACATTTGGATAGACTGGATGTTACGCTCTATCCAACTACCAGCTAGGCTCAAATAGCTTAGAAACCAGAAGCAGAACTCTGCTTGGTGAGTTCTAGAGTTCTAGAGCTCTAGAGTGAGCAGACAGGTTCATACTAAAGACGACAGAATATTCTTAATCCACTGTGTTTTATGAGAATTCAAGAGCTTCCCACCAAGTCCATCCACTACCCTATTTATTTCCATGTTTGGTGGGAGGAGCTGTTCCATTCATGCAGTTATTACTTTCTTTTCCCTACTCATGTGTAGCTCTGTGTGCCCAAAGTATTTTGTATCTCAGTCAATGGGAAAACTGGGAAAGGGAAGTCATCACTTGCAAATGATTCACAGCCACAATTCAGTGGGAGAACATTTGCTTGCCATGAAGAAGTTCCAAAGTTCAACCCCTGGTATCTCCAGGCAGGGCTGGGAAGACTCCTGCCTGAAACTCTGGAGAGCCACTCTGGAGAGCTAGAAGGACCAATGCTCTGTCTCAACTTCCAGTGTTCCTCAGATTTATCACATGCACACAGAATGCCTTTATTTTGGATGCACTGGCCATGCTTGGACAACAGTATCTCAGCTAAATAAGCCAAGAGATTAATGAACCTCATCTCCACCTCAACACAGCCACTTGGCTGTTTCCCTCATGTAAACAAGCAAAATCACTGTTAGTATGGTTTCTTGTCATGTCTAAACCAGGAAACTATGGCGAGCAACTTCCAAAGAAGCCTGGATATGAAACCAACCATGGTTTCATATGCTCACTTGTTTGGAGGACATCAACCAGTTCCCTGGAGGACATCAACAGGGAGCTATGCTTAACTTGAGACTCCTTGACTCTTGTGAAGGAAAGAGCGAAGCAACTGCATAAGTCTTGTTCATATCTTGACTTATGAAGCTGGACCGGTATTTCTTTGAAGCTGATTTCATTGATTTAACTAGGTGGGTGCTTTTGTGCATTGTGAGCCAGTTCCTTGAGGAGCATCAGAGAATATACGAAAGTTCTTCTGGGCTTCAAAGCAACCTTTAAAAGGTAGTATATGCCGCCATTTTCAGAAAGCAAGCTTGAGCTTCACTGCATGTGCAAAAGTCCCCCATGTGGCTCTTTAGATCCCAGCCTTTGCTAATGAGTCACACATTTCAGATCAGTAATTACTTTCATAAATAGCTAGTGATCTTGTTGATAAAATGGCTTTATATTTTTACAGTTTAGCTAACACAGGATTTACATAGCTACTCCATGATTCACTAAAAAAAAAAGAAATAACAAAAAGGTCACTGCTTTTCTAGAACCATATCCACTCTACTGTGCAAACACAGCGACTGTTGTTTAGACTATTTTTAGATACTTACTCAGCAAAGAGAGGTGTTTTTAACATGTATTTTCTGGGGGGGGGGACCAAGCTAACTACAGAAAAACCTTGCTTTGGTAACTTTGACTTGAGATGGCTTTGACATCTTAAATGAAAGAGAATGGATAATTTAAAGAGAAGAGATATCACAGATCTTTACAAAAGGCATCAGACTTGAAGAGCTAGTGAGCAGTCAGTGTTATTACAATATGGTTGTGCACCACAGATACTTAGGACTCTCCAAGTCAAAAAAAAGTCGGCTGTCAGGATGTTATTAGCATATAAATATCCCCATTTTGGTTTCTCAGTTTCTCATTGTCCTAATCTTAAGTTCAGTTCTCCATATTTCTGCATCCATTTGCAAAAGATTTGATCAAAAGTGTTCCTGAACATGTGTCAGTATTTTAGCATATGCATTTTTGTGCAATGTGCACATTTTTGCAAAGTAATTTTCCCCAAGATAATGCATTTCTGTATGTTATTTTCACTAATGCTTGTATTTATATGCCCATATTTACCCTAGTATATGCATTTTTGTATTCAATACCGAGCCGCTGAATTGCAAGAAGTGTAAATAGTGATGGGTGGCTCTGTTTCAGTTAATGCGTTGTTTCAGAAAGCATGGATTCTGTAGGTTCACCTTTCGATATTGACTGAATCATTTCCCCCCATTACCAGCCAACCCAGTTTGTTACCAACAGTAGGAGGTACCCTGATCCCATCACCATCAGAAGATGGTGGTTGACATGAGACAGGGCATTCCCAGTGGTGTCCCCGAGTATGGAACTCCTTCCCAGAGGATTCTGGTCCGCCTCCACAGTTGACATATATAAATATCAGTTCTCATTGGGGTAGGTTTCCCCCTTTAGCTATTTTAACTTCTGCTCTACGTGTGTGTGTGTGTGTGTGTGTGTGTAATATAGTGGTTTTATGGTCTGTTTTATATCTGTTTATTTCAGATGTTTGTTTTAATGATTTGTTATGTGAAGCCACTCTGTACCCAAGAGGGGGGGGGCACAAAAACACCAAATACATGATGATAGATAGATAGATCTTCCTGATCACTGCTTTGTGGCCCACAAATGGCTACCTTCGTTTAATAAATTAAAATTTGAAAAATAAGCAACTTGCTTGGTCATGTTTATTTCAGATGTTTGTTTTAATGATTCGTTATGTGAAGCCACTCTGTACCCAAGAAAGAGGGCACAAAAACATGAAATAGATGATAGATGATAGATATAGATGATAGATAGATAGATAGATAGATAGATAGATAGATGATAGATAGATGATTGATTGATAGATAGATAGATGATAGATTATAGATATAGATGATAGATAGATAGATGATAGATAGATAGATAGATGATAGATAGATAGATAGATAGATGATAGATGATAGATGATAGATGATAGATAGATGATATAGATAGATAGATAGATAGATAGATAGATAGATAGATAGATGATAGATAGATGATAGATAGATGATAGATAGATGATAGATAGATAGATGATAGATAGATAGATAGATAGATAGATAGATAGATATAGATATAGATAGATAGATAGATAGATAGATAGATAGATAGATAGATAGATAGATGATAGATAGATAGATGATGATAGATAGATAGATAGATAGATAGATAGATAGATAGATAGATAGATAGATGATGATAGATAGATAGATAGATAGATAGATAGATAGATAGATAGATAGAGATAGATAGATAGATAGATAGATAGATAGATAGATAGATAGATATAACAAGATCAAAACCCTAACAATGGTAAAGACTTGTTCATCCAGCAGCAAAAGCCTAATAATTTCCCAGCTAACATGTGGCACTTGAGTGAGCAGCTACATGGTCAGGCAGGGTGATATCCAAAGATAATGGGCAAACTGTGGCCTCTCTCACAACCCCACAGACAATATTTGGAGGAGTTAAAAATGTACATTTACTCAGCGGCACACAACTATTTCTGATGTCACCCTGATTAACTTGTTTCCCTGCAAACCAAAGGCACCCGACATCTGTTCATATTTACCTAGCCATATTTTAATCTGCAAACAGGGGGCTTTTAAGTGCTTCATTATAATATTACTCATTTCTGTTTGATTTGACACATCCAAATAGTGTGAAACGAGCTCGTTCCCATTTCCCTGGAAGAAAAGAACAATTAGCGGATGTAGTCGAGAGGCAGTGTCAACACAATCTCCAAATAAGAGATGTGTTGCACAGGTCCTGCCATTGTTCGCATGACTTTGCAGAATATGGCAACCGTAGAGATCGCCAGGATTGTCTTACAAAGTTGGCAGGCACTAGTTAAATGTTTCTGGATCTCACTATTAGCTAAAATGCTCTAATTAACTAATACCGAGTTCTTTTTTGGAGGGATGCCAAGGAGACCCACATAGGTACCCTGCCCGTACAGGCCAGTCTTGCCAGACTCTAGGGTTGTGCGCTCATCTCACTCTAGAGGCCGGGAGCAAGCGTTGTCCGCAGACACTTCCAGGTCACGTGGCCAGCGTGAAGAAGCTGCTCCAGTGAACCGGCACCAGAGCAGCACACGGAACGCCGTTTACCTTCCTGCTATAAAGCGGTACCTATTTATCTACTTGCACTTAGGGGTGCTTTCGAACTGCTAGGTGAACAGGAGCTGGGACCGAACGACGGGAGCTCACCCCGCCGTGGGGATTCGAACCGCCGACCATGCGATTGGCAAGTCCTAGGCGCTGAGGTTTTACCCTCAGCGCCACCCGTGTCCCAAGGAGACCCACATACCATGCATTAAATTAATTTGTAGAGCAATCCTACACATATGGGGAACAGCAAGGAAAGGGAACTCCTGCTGCATGGGAAGAAGGGACGCAGCTCGCAAAGCGCTGAATGCAACCCAACGGGATTTACTTCCGAATGAATGTGCTGCCAGTCTAGTTTAGGGAAAGCAACTGGAATTGTTTATATAGGCAACATAAACCTTTCAATCAAATCAACCATTTTAATCTAGAGTCTATTAGCATTTTTCAGAGGAAGTCAAAGAGGCGGACATTAATTCCACAGCGCTTCCTTTGGGGTGTGCGAGGCAAGTGAATCATTTCAATAACTTTTTGCCAGCATTTGTTTTAGAATGTTTTTATTACAGCCTGAACTTTGCAAAACCCAGTAATCAACCACATTTTTTAAACAAAAGAAAAGAAAAATCTAAACATTATATGGAATACGGTGTCTTTATGCTAACAATACCTTAAAACAATACCTCAGGTACCTCAGGTTAAGTACTTAATTCGTTCCGGAGGTCCGTTCTTAACCTGAAACTGTTCTTAACCTGAAGCACCACTTTAGCTAATGGGGCCTCCTGCTGCTGCCGCGCCGCCAGAGCACGATTTCTGTTCTCATCCTGAAGCAAAGTTCTTAACCCAAGGTACTATTTCTGGGTTAGCGGAGTCTGTAACCTGAAGCGTATGTAACCTGAGGTACCACTGTAATGACTACGGAACCAAGTATCCCTCCCTCAGTTGATGTTATTTGTTTTATTTATATCCTACATTTTTCTCCAAGGATCTGCTCCTTCTCACTCAATCTCCACAACAACCCTGTGAGGTTGGTGAAGCTGAGAGGCCCCATGCACAAAGGCAGCCAGTGAGCTTTATGACTGAGTGGGGATTTGAACCCAGTTCTTCCAGATTCTAGTCTGACACTTTATTTATATATATATAATTTTTTATTAGTTTTTTAACATATCATTTTCAACAGTCATTAAACATACTTTTACATTTTATTCATTTTTTTTTTACTTCCATCCGTCCTGTCTGAAAATTTTCCAATCTAATCTCTTAGTATGCATTTCTTATTTTCCCTATTACATTTCAAACTAATAACCAATAGCTCTATCTTTTTCTACTTTGTAACACTTTGTATAGTTCTCCTTACAAAACTTCTTGTAGTCTACTAGCGTAATTTGTTAATTACAGTTGCTCTTCAAATAATTCATATACTTCTTCCAATCTTCTGTAAATCTCTGGTCCCACAGGTTTCAAATCCTTTCTGTCATTTTGTCCAATTCTGCATAATCCATTAATTTCGTCTGCCATTCTTCTTTCATCGGAATTTCTTCTTGCTTCCATTTCTGGGCTAACAAAGTGTGTTCTCCTTCATGGAAAGCACATGTTGCGGTGGGGGCCGACAGGACACTCCAAAGTTGTGGGGCGGGCTAATTGATCTTTGGCCACTGTTGTGATTGGGCTTACCTTGTTGTTGGGAAGAAATTAATGCTGCCATTTGTTGACTGACGGCCAGAAATGTTAAAACTCCCTGCATGGGGCATAGAGCTTCCTCTTTTGGCCCCGTGCATCGGATTGACCGTCCCCCCTCCCTTTAATTAGGGTTGTTCGCTTTGACCTTGCTATGCCTGTCATGGGGTCATCTGCTTTTGGGGCAGGGGCCTGCTAGGAATTTTGTCCATCTGGCTGATTGGCTGGGGCCATTTGTTTTTTGCCTACTGTGTAGCAAATCGTCACAACTTGTAAAGTTGCGGTTAGGCATTGGTTTATGGTTTGGTTGGTTGAGGAGCATGGATTGGCTGTGCCTGCCCCTCTAATGCTGCTGCAGCAAGGGATTCCGTTAAAGGAATACAGGGGCTCACCATTGCTTTCGTCCGAACCCTGTCAAGGGGCTAGGGCCATGCAAGAGCCCCTGGTTGCATTCGGGGAGGGCTGAGGGCAGGTTCCCTGCTCCGTCGCTACCCCCAGATGTATTCCCCTTTCCTGACTTTCGCAGGCTTGCGGAATGGCAGTCTGTCCCCCACTGGGGGGCAGATAGTCGCAACCAATGCCTAAGCAACCACTCACATATTTTGTATTTTAATAAAGTTGTGGCCAAAATTATGCCAAAAACCTTAAACAAAATTTCTGTGTGATGTGTGAGTTATTTGGGGTAGCCCTGGGGACTCTTGCCCTAGTCTGACACTTTTAACTACCATGTCATGTTGTGGGCACAGATCTGTCCAGAAAGATTTCTTGTGTCTGGGGAGAGAAATCTGGCAGAAACTCTCCAGGGTTTCAGACAGGAAGTTCTTCCCAGATGTACCTGTAGATTTTAGATAGACTGAACTTGGGACCTTCTGCAGGTATAGCAGACACTATGCCTCTGAAACTGTGACTTCTTCCCAATCCTGATGCTTTTCCTTCCTTTGAATTCATGGAAAGAGGCTGAAATGATTCATTCTTCTTAGGTGATTTTGTGGGGAGGGAAATCCCAAGTGTTTGCAAAGGCAACATTATTTCTTCACTTTCTTCTCCTGCAATCTGAACATGAAAGTGAAGCACTGAGATGTCTTTATGGGACCCAAATCTGTCATCAGCCAAGCACTCATAACAGGAGTTATAATACCAATGCTATTCCAAAACATTGCAATTTCTACTCCACTTAAAAACAGGTTCGCAACCAGATTTGGGGCATCCTTGTTTCATAGATGTATTACAAAAATATTTTCACATTCTGTTCCCCGTCCCCCTCATTCTGTTAAAAAATTAAGCAACAGCTGAGAGCTTGCAAAATCTCTAAACAGAATGTCACAAATCCTCTTTTGCATCAAAGGGTAGCCAAGCTGTTTCCTTTTAATTTGACAACTGCCAACAACCCAAACTAGATGTGTAGTGCAGTTTTAACACATGCCTGATCCTTAAGGCTTCCTGCACAAGAAAAAAGGCTGGCACAGAAACACGGGGTGGGCGGAATATGGGAAGAGAAAGGAATCTCTGGCAGCACCACAGCAATCTCAGGAAGCAAAACAGAGAATGTTGTCATAGGACTGCAGTTCTGCACACAGACTGACCATTAGCAAGGAATGCCATTTTAATTTCAGAGGAGAGGAAGGCTGAAGGTCCCGATGTATTGTGGAGGAGAAAGAGCTTAAACAAAAAGATTTAGGTTATGCATGGTAGATATGGCATGCACACTGACACATAGAACCCTTAATGGCTTGAGTCCCAGAGTGGTGCATGCTCTAGTTATCTTCCGCTTGGACTACTGCAATGCGCTCTACGTGGGGCTACCTTTGAAGGTGACCCGGAAACTGCAATTAATCCAGAATGCGGCAGCTAGACTGGGAGTGGCCGCCAAGACCATATAACACCGGTCCTGAAAGATCTTCATTGGCTCCCAGTATGTTTCCAAGCACAATTCAAAGTGTTGGTGCTGACCTTTAAAGCCCTAAATGGCCTCGGTCCTGTATACCTGAAGGAGCGTCTCCACCCCCATCATCCAGCCCGGACACCGAGGTCCAGTGCCAAGGGCCTTCTGGGGGTTCCCTCGCTGCAAGAAGTGAGGTTACAGGGAACCAGGCAGAGGGCCTTCTCGGCAGTGGCGCCTGCCCTGTGGAACACGCTCCCAGCAGATGTCAAGGCAATAAAGAACTATTTTACTTTTAAAAGACAACTGAAGGCAGCACTGTTTAGGGAAGTTTTTAATATTTAATGCTGTATTGTTTTTAACACTTGATTGGAAGCCATCCAGAGTGGCTGGGGAAACTCAGCCAAATGGGTGGGGTGTAAATAAATTATTATTATTATTATTATTAAATATCTGACTGTTATGGCTGGCTGTTATGAGCTGCAAGGGAGGCCCTTTTGGAAGATCCATTGCTCTGCAAAGTTCGAGGGGCTGCAGTGCAGGAGATGGTCTTTTCTGTGGTGCCCACCACCCGCTTGTGGAACACTTCAAGGTGCGTCTGGCCTCATCACTGTATGCATTTCACCAGGAGGCCATGGTGCATCTTTTTGCACAGGTGGGAAATGAATTCAGAATATCACTCCCGGTACAGTTTTGCTGTTGGTTTTGCTTGCTGTCTGATGCTCTAAAAGTGGGGGGGGTAAAGGACCCCTGGACGGTTAAGTCCAGTCAAAGGCAACTATGGGGTTGCAGCACTCATCTCGCTTTCAACTGAGGGAGCCGGCATTTGTCCACAGACAGCTTTCTGGGTCGTGTGGCCAGGGATGACTAAACCGCTTCTGGTGCAACGGAACACCGTGACAGAAACCAGAGTGCACGGAAACACCGTTTACCTTCCTGCCACAGTGGTACCTATTTATCTACATGCACTGGTGTGCTTTCGAACTGCTAGGTTGGCAGGAGCTGGGAGAGAGCAATGGGAGCTCATTCCGTTGCGGGGATTCGAACCACTGACCTTCCGATTGGCAAGCCTAAGAGGCTCAGTGGTTTAAACCACCGCACCACCCGTGTCTGATGCTCTAACTGCAGGCTTAGTGCTGCGATGCACCATGTGACTTCCTCACTATTTTAAGTTGCATGTAACCCACCATGAGAAGGCAGGATAAAGAACAGAATATAAGAAACATAAATCTAAGTGACTCAGGGAGCTGTAGCTCTCAACAATCCTATAGTACAATCCAGCCACATATTGACTCAGAAATAATGGGCCTTACTCCCACAGATGACTGCAACCTTTTACAATATGATCCACAATTGAAGTCCTGACCATTTTCACATTCAGGTGAAAAGACTCCTTTTCGTCTATTTTTTTCCATGAAATTCAATTCCAACTCTTTAGGAGATGCAAGAGAATCAAGGCCCACCTAGGGACTGTTTTTCAGACATTTATTATTTCAACATTCAGAGATTATTTCCAAGTTAGTAAAACAGAACCCCTCAAGTGAGGGCTGCATTGGATTCACACTGTGTGTATTCAGTGACCTCTGGTGGGCAGTTCTGTTAAGTACCTTTTTAAGGGTCCAATTAAGTTCCATCAATCTGCAGCTTGAGTTTTTCCCAAAGTAACAGAAGCAGTGTTAGCAGCAATTCTTGCGAGGGACACTTTGGACTCAAGTCATGGACAGAAGTGTCCAAACTCTAACCAACGAAGCTATCCACTTGATTTAGATCAGGGCCCTGGAAAGAGGAAAAATGATTAGACTGCTTCCTCCCCCGTATTGCAGCCCTAATTTAAATCAGGATTCTGCTCTGCTGCTTGTGGAAGATGAAGAAAATGTCACCGGGTGATCTAATTATGGATTCCCATCTAACATGTCATTTGACACCCCCTCCACACACACACACATCCTTATTTACCAGGCAGAGGGCCTTCTTGGTGGTGGCACCCACCCTGCGGAATGCCCTCCCATCAGATGTCAAGGAAATAAACAACTGACTTTTAGAAGACATCTGAAGGCAGCCCTGTTTAGGGAAGTTTTTAATGTTTGATGTTTTCTTGTGCTTTTAATTCTGTTGGGAGCCCAGCCAGATGGTTGGGGTATAAATAATAAAATGATGATGATGATGATGATGATGATAATTAATGTGAACCTGGAAGAGAGGAAGCTGATGGAATCGAAGAGGTCTACAAGGATTCAGTTTTCATAGGAATCCTGTTCAAGCATTTGGTACCACAGGAGCTTTCTAGAACAGACCCAGCTAAACCCTTCAGCCAGGGGTGGACCTACATTTTGAGGGCCCTGAAGCTCAAAATGTAATGGGGGGCCCTTCTCCAGGTTTAGTACTAAGAATCTGTTTTGGTTGCAATTCTGACTGGCTGTCTGCAAGTGCTAAGCCAGATTTTATGAGTTGTCATTTCTACCGGCACTGCTATCAGTGGGACTGTTGGAGTCAAGATTTAATTTTGTGGGAGGGCTTTTTCTCTTGTAAGACAGTTCAAAATGTTTAACAGAGCTGCCCATCTCCATGTGAATGGAAAACACAGAAATCTTTCCCAGTCGGCAAAATATGAAATATGGACCTGCCAAAACATCCTGGATTCAGTAAAGGAGGTACCAGCACATCTACATTATTCTGCTGTTAACAAAATTGGGAAAGCATCAACGGAGCTTATGGAAGGGCTGCTTACTTCTCTATTTTTAGATGCCTACATTTGCATCATCAGTGGTCCATACTGCCAAGTTTTATTTACAAGGCAACTTTCAATAAACTGGCTATAAACCACAGCTGGAAACTGATGAGCCTGAATCCACATGCAGCCGCTGATTGTCAATTCAGGTATTTATGATTAAGCCACTATTTAAAGCCTTCAGTCACATGCATTCTTCAGAAATGATTGCTATTATTAGGAAACAGTTGAGTTTAGAGCCAAAAGGAACAATATAATTTTGAACTATTGAAGGCACAAACAGAAAAAGGGGTTGCTATCAACAGTGTTGGTGGCATCAATTCATCCTGCTTCGATCTGCTCTGCGGTCAGCTGCAAGAAAGTATTGTCAGCGTCCAGAGCTTTGCTGTCTTGGCTTAATTGCCCTCTGCCTACCTAGCAAGGCATCTATTACATTCAATATTCTCTGACATTTATTTCCCAAGCTCTTATTATGCAGTCTCATAATGCCTTTCAAATAAACGCCACATTTCACCTGGGGGTGACACGATTTAGTTGCAGGCACAATACCCATTTATAAAATAAAAAAGTAATTGGGAAGCCAGATAAGAAAAAAAGTGAAATTCAGGAGAAAAGCATGCTAAAATGTTGATTAATTTTCATGGGAACCTTGTTTTATTTTATTTTTTAAATCACAAACTAATGCACAAATGTGGTGAACTGACCTTAAGGCTGGGGGGAAATGAGAAAACCAAAATTGACAGATACATTTTATG
The DNA here is from genome assembly GCF_964252035.2 of Podarcis erhardii. Taxonomy (NCBI): domain Eukaryota; kingdom Metazoa; phylum Chordata; class Lepidosauria; order Squamata; family Lacertidae; genus Podarcis; species Podarcis erhardii. The sequence goes on from NC_138500.1 coordinate 50,652,624, forward strand.
TTCAAGGTGATTTATAGAACATGAAAACCTGATGTATCCATCTGTTGCTTTTTCTTTAAAAAAAAGTACCAAATGTAAAGTGAGTTCATACAACTCACTTCATGGCGTTCATGAAGAAAAAGACATCTCTCCCAATGTTCTGTATCTTCTCTTAAAACAAAGGGGTCACTCTCCTCAAAGTTACATTTTTAATTTTTAATTTTGCTTTCAAGGCACTGCTGAACACATCTGACTCTCCCCCTGGCAATGTGGCAAAGAAAAAGAGAAGACTTAAATATGTGCATCTTTTTTTTAATGACTCTTTTTAAGATGTTGCTGGATGCAAGTCGTACTGCAGAGTTTTCTTAAGCCCTGATTGTTTATGGTTAGAATCGATTCTTGAGCAACTTCCAATTTTGATTCCAATACCTCGACCTCTACTCTCAGATAGAATATCTGTAATAGCTCTGCATTTGTATACTTTAATGATTATGGTTGCAATCTTGCATACACTGTTTTGTCTCCTCTTTTTTCAGCATCTGATCAATGTGATCAAGGCTTTATTGCAAACTGGCAGCCTTTATAACACCAGAGCAGGGCTGACCAATGTAGTGCCCTCGGATAGCGATGGGGGAGAAACTCAATTCAGTTAACAGCTAAAAGCGAACTTATTGAATTTGCACTTTTCAAAGTCTTGTGAGAACCAAAACACAGCCCTCCTTTAAAATTCACACTTCTCCAAGTTTCATAATACACTTCTCCAAGTCCATACAAAAATGCATATGTTAGGGCCAAGGAATATATTAGGACTCACGGGTGGTGCTGTGGGTTAAACCACAGAGCCTAGGACTTGCCGATCAGAAGGTCAGCAGTTCGAATCCCCGCGACAGGGTGAGCTCCCCTGGCTCGGTCCCTGCTCCTGCCAACCTAGCAGTTCGAAAGCACCTCAAAGTGCAAGTAGATAAATAGGTACTGCTCCGGTGGGAAGGTAAACGGCGTTTCCGTGCACTGCTCTGGTTCGCCAAAAATGGCTTAGTCATGCTGGCCACATGACCCGGAAGCTGTACGCCGGCTCCCTCGGCTAGTAAAGCGAGATGAGCGCCGCAACCCCAGAGTCGGTCATGACTGGACCTAATGGTCAGGGGTCCCTTTACCTTTTATACAGCTGCAAATATAAATGTTTTACGTGCATTGTACAAATGTGACACTAGATGGCGATGGTGGGCTAATGACAAATTCAATAGATATATTTAAAAATTAAGCATTTTCACAGCTTTTTTAATGTAAATTCCACCTTAGTGAAAATAGCACACTAGCATGCATTGCATCTGGGGAAACCGCTTGCAAAAATGTGTACAGCATTTTAGACCTGCCTTGTCTCAGTGCAGACAATGGCACAGTTTCATAAACAGGTGGGAAAATAAGCTCAGCGAATGGAAATCCCACCAGTTCTTGTGTCAATGAAGATTTCTACTAAAAGCCTTAAACAAAAGCTGTTTACTTTCAAGTCTTAAAAGTCTGCTGCTCACCAGCTGCCTCTTTGACCCAAGGCTTCCCCCCCCCCCCCATTCCAGAGGCCAAATTATGTTTCATTGTGATTCCGGTTAGCTTGGTCACCTTCTGAATCTAAAAACATTCTATTTACTGATGGGATATTAGTAGTTTTTAATATATTAAAAAGATATATTAAAAATCTTTTTTGGCCCAGGTGTGTTTCTACACACACACACACACACACACAGTAGTACATTAAAGCAAATTAGTCAGCAAAGGTGAGGAAAAGCTTACTTAAGCTTTTTTCCACCTTTACGCATGTTTACATCTTCCCAGGGATTTGATAGTGCTTCAGCAAAAATGGTGTTAAGTCAGCATTTGCAAGGCTGTGGCTCTCTCTCTCATAAATTTCTGGCACTAGAGAATCCCCATGAACCAGAGGACTGAGCAATAGAAAATCTTAAATTATAGACGTTTTGTTTCAATTGTAAAGAGAGCTATGGAAAAGTAAATAAATATAATATTAATTTTCCATATTCCATAACAATTATAATTACAATATGCTGCCCATCTGGGAGACTCCGAACAAAATATCAAAAACCCTGTTACTAGCTATTTCAAGTTGGTATGTGTCACTTTAGAAAATAATATAAGCAAAGAAAGATAGGTCTCCACCCCCAAGGAACTTCCAGTCTAATTTGCACAATGGGTAAGACAAGGGGAGGGTAACAAGGGAGTAATATATGCAAATACAGCTTGAGACCCACAGGCAGAATGAGTTCTATCTGACACTGTTGTCCAATTTGCACAAAACTTCCACTTACAAAACTGAACTTTCCCTCCCTCTCTTTCCCCTACCAGCACCCCAAATCTGGCCCAGAAATGGGCATTTTCTGCTGTTGCCCCTGCCCTGTGGAATGCGCTTCCCTCCGTGCAACCACCAGTTGCTTCAGGTGACATATCCCTCTTGATGTCAACAATGAAACCGAATAGCTGTGGGGTCTGGGAAATCAGACTGAGCAGAATATAAATATAGACTGATTCACCACCTGAACCAGATCTGACTTCAGCTTTGCCTAGGAATAGGTCACGAACACAAGCTGTGTACTCAGATACACGTGTAATCTGAGAGGTATATCTGTGCTCCTTACCTTTAAAATATTAAAAACAGGATCTGACCCATGTTTGTTTGGTAAAGATTACGAGAGTTAGCACGGCCGAAATCCTCTTTCACCAATGTATATACAGTGGTACCTCGGGTTAAGTACTTAATTCGTTCCGGAGGTCTCTTCTTAACCTGAAACTGTTCTTAACCTGAAGCACCACTTTAGCTAACGGGGCCTCCTGCTGCCGCTGTGCCGCCAAATCACGAATTCTGTTCTCATCCTGAAGCAAAGTTCTTAACCCGAGGTACTATTTCTGGGTTAGCAGAGGCTGTAACCTGAAGCGTATGTAACCTGAAGCGTATGTAACCCAAGGTACCACTGTACAGAGAACCTGGAAGCCAATTCAGGGACTGCTCCCACTGATTTCGCAAAGGATACACATGTGTGTTGGATATCTGGGGTGATGGGGAATCAGATGAACTTGAAAACAGACCACACCCTGTGTCACACAACGGGAATGTCAGATGTTGACAGTCTCTGACTAGCCACATTTGTGGACTGAAAGAGATTATCACTTGTCAATGGCACCTTATGATGTTCTGCATATAACTAACTACTCCATAAGCCAGCCTTGAACAACCTGATACTCTCCAGATGTTTTGGACTACAACTCCCATCAGCCATAGCAATGCTCATCTAAAACATTTGGGGGGGTACCAGATTGGCAAAGTCTGCCATAAGCCAGTCTCTCAAGTGATGAACAAAATTTTGCCACACACCAATGCCTAATCACATATTAAAAGGAGAAGTGAGTGATAAGTCTTTGTCACCAAGAGATAGGATGTTATGCATCGCCACTTGCTAAGGTGATCATATGTGTTGGTGCCACACAGTAAATAATCCGATGGTGTGCCCATCTGACAGATACCCCCAAGGAGATCAAGGCACCATATACAGTCCCATGCCATCCCCACTTTTTATTCTCACAACAATTCAAATATTTAAGGTAGGTTGAGACAGGGTGACCAGACCAAAGTCAGACAGTGGGCTTTATATTTGAGTGAAGGTGAGAGATTTGAACCTGGGCCTTCCCAGACTGGCAGGCAAGCTTCCTGATCTCAAAGCAGAGCTTTCCTGATGGTGAGAGGAAGCAGGGTGGTTTCAACTTTTTCCAGGGACATTTTGTCCAGACATCTACATGAAGCAAATGTAATCTGGTTGAAACCTACAAGGAACCAGGCAGAGGGCCTTCTCGGTAGTGGCACCAGCCCTGTGGAACGCACTCCCACCAGATGTCAACTACCAGACTTTTAGAAGACATCTGAAGGCAGCCCTGTTTAGGGAAGCTTTTAATGTTTGGTGCATTACTGTATTTTAATATTTTGTTGGAAGCTGCCCAGAGTGGCTGGGGAAGCCCAGCCAGATGGGCGGGGTACAAATAATAAATTATTATTATTATTATTATTATTATTATTATTATTATTATTATTATTATTGCTAATCACACTCGTGGTTCCATTAGCCATCCCCCCTGAGTCTTCATCTTTTAATGTTTTAATTAATGCTTATTGGAATAACATAATGGTTTTTGTGTAACACGGGCTTAGATTTTATTCCTGAGAACAAGTCATAGAATTGCAAAATCACAGAATTGTAGAGTTGGAAGGGACCATGAGGGTCAACTAGTCCAACCCCCTTTTCACCCAATGTGGGGCTCCAACCCACAACCCTGAGATTAAGAGTCTCATGCTCTACCAGTGGAGCTATCCCAGTTCTTAAGTCATCCTCATAAGAATGATCTCACTGCAAAGAGTCAGTCCTATCTGGAAAATCTAGCTCAGATCACAACTCCATGGATTGGACGGAATGGACAACAAAGGCTCCCGGGTACTGAATGCATGCTTACAACAAATGCAAAAAAGCACATTAAACAAAGCCATGCTCTTATCATAATATCCAGGCCGTGTTTCACAAATACGTCAAGACAGTGAGGAAAGTGCCCTGAAGCATGTCTTTGGCGAGGAAAGTTAATGCCCTCTTCATTAGACCAAACAGATGTGCCTTCACTGTTTGAAAGATTATTTTGCTTATAGTCATCAAGATTGATGATCTGACTGACTCATCACTGCTGCGCAGCACATCCTATTCAGCCATCATCTTTCACTTTGCTTTGCTGCCTTTTCAACCTGAAAGGTGTGAAACGGGAACATCTCACAGAGAGGGAGAGAGAAAACAGACTTTTAGCACATCATGGAACTTACCAAACAAGCGTTGATGGAAGAAGAACTTGCCAGCTATCAGTCCGGTAAGGATGGCAAGCAGCCACAGGAACACTTTTAAAAACCTCCAGCCTCCTCCCTCGGGGTATTTGTTTGCTACAAAAGAAAAGCAGTTCCCCACGACAATGACATTTGCTTCTGTTTGACTGTGAGAGACTGGATCCTCGGCAAATATCAAGAAGTTACAGAAGATCACCAGGTAGGCCACTATCAAGCGGGACCACGGATGCTGGAAGTAGTAGCGGAAGTCTTTGGCCATCCTCAGACCCTTCAGCCCCTGCATGCAAAAAGCAAAGAAGGCATTTGTTCTATTGTGTTACTGGATGTTGCACTATGTTATAGTCTTACAAGGGCTATAACAGAACATTAGAAGTCAGACTATTGGCCCATCTAGGCCAATTTGTTCAACACTGGCTGGCAGTGACCATGCAAGGTTTCAGACAGGAAGTCTTTTCCAGCCCTATCTGGAAATACCAGAGATTGAACCCGAGATCTTCCACATGCAAAACGGATGCTCTACCACAAAGCTATGACCCTTCCCACTAAACATCACTTCCCCCTGCCACCCCAGCTTCTATCCTCTTTAAATGGGCTCCGGAACTGGCTGCCTGTTTGTGTGACCCTGTTTACCAACTCCAATGGGGGCACACTGAGCAGATGGCGAATGCTGACAAGAGTGAATGAAAACCCTCAACTAAAGGCACTTTCATTCACTTAGGCCAGCAGCTTCCCAAACTTGTGTCCCCAGCTGTTTCCCATCATCCCTAGCTAGCAGGACCAGTGATCAGGGATGATGGGATTTGTAGTCCAAAAATAGACCCAAGTTTGGGATACACTGATTTAGGCAAAGAGCAGCTTTTGCTTCAATTGATAGGGAAGATGGATATGGAATCCACAGAAATCAGAATTTTCATTCTCATTTCATTGCAGGGGGCTGGACTTGATGATACCTTCCAACTCCACAATTCTGTTATTCTAGCTCTTTCACTTCTTTTCTAGATTAACAGTGGAAGTCCAAAGGAAGTCAACCGGACTATAGTTCCACTGGAATCAATGGGTCGTAAAATGAGTCACAACTAACCAGTTCTATTGATTTCAATGGGACTTAAGCACAACTAACCTACTCTGGATTTGGGGCCCATGTTTACATAAATAGGGTGGGAGAGGCTCCAAGGCAATGTAAGCCTCATGCATGCAAATGCTTCAATATTCAACTAATAGAAAAGTTCCGACGAGCACACAGAAGCAGGATTTTCACCCAAGTCAAGACATCTTGCATGTCTACTCAGAACTAAGTCCTGCTGAGACCACATAACTTACTCCAGGGTGTTTATTTAGGCTGGGAGTGAGCATAATTGAATACAGTGAACTGATAAATCATGAATATTTTAATTAACTGATGCATTTGTCAATTAAATTTGCATATGGATAAAAACAATGGGTCTGAAGCAAACAGCAGACTTCCTTTGGTTTTAGATCAGCGTTGAAGAACCTGTGGCCATCCCAAGCTACAACGCTCATCATCCTTAACCTCTGGCCATACTTGCTTGGCCTGATGAAGACCTGCAACACCTCAGCCGTGCACAACCTCCTGTGTGCTTCGCATCCAGTGTGCTCCCACCACAGGCTTGTGAAGCTGTTAACACACAGTGTTAGCCACAACCCACACCTATCCTGTAGTTTCTTGAGAAATGCTGTGTTTCCCCTAAAACAGCTTTGATTCGATTTAAAAACATAGGACATATATGAAATCATCCATGGCCCCTTTCCATCCACTGGTGCAGACAGACAGAAGGAAACTTGGAAACACATCCAACCATACTAATGTGTAAAATGGTGATCATAGGGTCCCCACCCATGTTTTAATTGATGCATGTGTCATAGATGGAGCACTGATCATCAACAGGATTTATAGTTACTTGTATTAAAAATAATGGGTTGGATTCAAAGGTGTGCAAGTTGAAGGTGACAAGATCCAACCTATCTATATATATATCTGTCTGTCTGTCTGTCTATATCTCCTGACTAATCCCTGTAATTGAGTGGTTTAAAAAACTATCCTCAATTGCATGTTGCAGACTTACCTAGAAGCAAGCATCTCACTATAGTCTAAGAACAGGTTTTCCTGCAAATCACCTTGGACTTCTCTTAATAGCTGCACAGTATGCCAGTAAATGAATGACTCAACTGAGATAGACCTTAAGACTGTTGGCATCTGCATTCCTTAGTAACATTCACTTTAAATGAATGGAAGGAGCCAAGGTGACAATATTAAGAATACTCCAGATAGAACCATTCTGGAGATCCCTATTAAGGGTTATACTCACAAATGAACAGAATTTATGATTACAGATAGGTAGCCGTGTTGGTCTGCCATAGTCAAAACAAAACAAATTCCTTCCAGTAGCACCTTAAAGACCTGTATCTGAAGAAGTGTGCATGCACACGAAAGCTCATACCAAGAACTGACTTAGTTGGTCTTTAAGAATTTATGATGTTTTTGGACGCTGAGAAAGCATTTGATAATGTCTCCTGGAATTTTATGCTTAAAGTAATGGAGTCTATGAGATGTGGGGACACTTTTATAAGGGGAGTGAAAGTGATATATACAGATCAATCAACAAAACTGATGGTGAGTAATTTATTGATGGAAAATTGTAAAATAACCAAGGGAACAAGACAAGTCTGCCAGCTATCACTCTTATTGTTCATAGTAGTTTTAGAAGTATTGGCGCAAAGAATAAGAACTACCAGTAATCAACAAATTAAAGGGATAAAATTGGGACAAAGAGCATGCAAACTAAAGGTATTTTGAGATGATGTGATGATATGGTCCAGCTCCGAGGGCCTTCTGGCGGTTCCCTCACTGTGAGAGGCCAAGTTACAGGGAACCAGGCAGAGGGCCTTCTCGGTAGTGGCGCCTGCCCTGTGGAACACCCTCCCATCAGATGTCAAAGTGATAAACAACTACCTGACATTCAGAAGACATCTGAAGGCAGCCCTGTTCAGGGAAGTTTTTAATATGTGACATTTTAGTGTATTTTTCATCTTTGTTGGAAGCCGCCCAGAGTGGCTGGGGAAACCCAGCCAGATGGGCGGGGTACAAATAATAAATTATTATTATTATTGTTATTATTATTATTGTTGTTGTTATTATTATTATTGTTATTATTATTATATGATATCAGAAGAAGATCCAATAGAATCAATCCCAAGGGTACTCAATGAAATAAATAAATTTGGAGAAGTGGTGGGTCTCAAAATCAACAAGAATAAAACCAAATTGTTGGTTAAGATTTTAAAAGATGATGTTAAGAATAAATTACAAGAAATATCTGAGTGGTGATCATGGGAATCAGAGTGCTAGTTCTTCCTCCACTCCCCAAATCACTGTCCCACATGCCCTCCACAAGTTGACAGGGTGGGGGGAAATCTGCAGCTGAGTACATGGAGGTTCCCACCCATTTATGTGCTTCTCCCTCTATTGTTAACCTCTTCTTGATCCATTGTTCTTAGCTGAAGAAATAACACTGCTTGCACATAGCTTAGGAGTAGGGAGCGTGTTGTGGGAAGGCTGCTCCTCAGACATCCAAACTGGAGTCTCAGCTTTCCTGGATAGGGGCTTGAGCCAGAAAGTAACATAAGAAGAATATTCACGGCACTGAATCCAACCCTGAACGCTGACCGAAGGCTTACAGGTAGGGCTGTTTTTCAGCTGGAACTCATCAGAACTGCGTTCCAGCACCTCTCAGGTACTTTCCGGCACATCTTAGGTGGGCACCACTGCCGTTCTAAAGAGAAGGAGGGAGGTCTCATGGCAAGCTCTGGCACCTCTTTTTCTAGAAAAATAGCACTAGTTACAAGGGAATAGAGAACATTGCTGTGCACTAGTTTGAAAGTGTAGCTGCTGCTTTAAATGATGTCATCGCATGATGGTGTGTACCAATGCAAAACCCTGGGTACAAACCACTCCAGTGCGTTTCAGATGTTATGTGTGTACACAGCCTCTGTGAGCTGCGCAAGCTTCCAGCTCCCCCTTCTCCTTTCTTTTATTTACTCATGGGTATAATGCTTGAATTGGAATAAAGGATATGCCTTATGCTAAGGAGGCTTTTCCTCCTTAGAAAAGGCACACGTTTAAATTTATAGGTGGCTTTTAAGCCACAAGGGCCCTCATAACAGCTTACCATAAAATAATAACAGACCATAAAACCATCAAAAAGCAACTCATAAAAGAAAATGCAAAGGCAGAGCAACAGCTCCATCCCAAATTAAAAGAAAGGGGCAAGCTCAGTTTTCAAGAAAGCTTAACGGAATGTGTCGTGCGTGTGTGTGTATGAAGTCTGACTTTTGCCACTCAGAAAGCACTGTCTACATAAAAGTGGCCCATCAAGACAGAGGAAGCTGGGACCACCTTGTAACTATGGGGCCACTGGGCAACTGTTTGGAACAGCAGAACACCCTGGAACACCCCAGAATTTCAGGGCTTCCCTCTGGCTGCGCATTGTGGAACTCTGCAAGGTAAAGGTAAAGGAGCCCTGGACTGTTAAGTCCAATCAAAGGCGACTATGGGGTTGCGGCACTCATCTCACTTTCAGGCAGAGGAAACTGGCATAGACAGCTTTCCGGGTCATATGACCAGCATGACTAAACCACTACTGGAGCAACGGAAAACCGTGACAGAAACCAGAGTGCACGGAAATGCCATTTACCTTCCTGCCGCAATGGTACCTATTTATCTACTTGCATTGGCATGCTTTCAAACTGCTGGGTTGGCAGGAGCTGGGACAGAGCAACGGGAGCTCACCCCATTGGGGGGACTCGAACCGCCAACCTTCCAATCAGCAAGCCCAAGAGGCTCAATGGTTTCACTTTGCAAGTAAAGACCAGCAGGGATGGATGGAGGGATGCCACTACCCAATCCAGCCCTACCCCCTGTTAGTTTGCCCCCTTAGGCAGGTATAGAACTGTGCTGTGCATTGCTTTAACTTTTACAATCCCTACATTTCTTATCAGGTTGTTAGCTGCCTTGAGTTCCGCTTTAGAGTGGTGTGGTTTTTTAAAAAATAAAGATATACACTGAGCACCATGCACAACAGCTACACATTCAGCAACATATAATTTCTGTTCCTCCCATCTAGTATTGTTCATGCATCACATCAGACAGCTTAAGTGGGGGGTCCACCAGGACAGCATCAGTGAGCGTACAAGTGCCTGCAGAGGTCTTTCTTGGCACTCCCAGGGTTTCTCTGTCCCTCCCCAGCCACTGAAATGTGGCTTGAAAGAATCACTCTGCTGTTGCCAATATCAAAGGTCCTGGTGTGCTATGCTCTTCCTCCGTGGCTTGATGCAGTAATGCTTCTGAAAACCGGTTGTTGGAAACTGCAGGAGGGCAAGAGTGCTCCTGGGCTCAAATCCTGCTTGCAGGTTTCCCCCCGGGGTATCAGGCTGGCCACTGTGAGAACAAGGTGCTGGATTAAATAAGCCATTGGCCTGATCCTGTAGGCTCACTTTACATTCTTCTGTGTGTGCTCGGTTGCTGGGTGGTTGTGGGGCCCACAATAGCTCCGCTGGGTTGTAAACGGGCACACGGGCCATTTACAATTTAAATTCACAATTCAAATAAAATACAAAAACAACAGCGATATAAATACAAAAATATATACACAACATGAATATACAACTATTGTGAGTTGTATCTATCTATATGCACTACTACAGGAGAAGAAGTGTCTCCCAAATCCAAAACACTGAATAGGGGAAACAGCAACGTTGTGGCTCCAAGCAAAGACTGTTATGAATAAAGGAATAGGTAAAATACCTGGAATCTCCAGTTAATGGATCTTAGGTGGGCAGGGCTGGAAAAGACATCTGCCAGGCTTGGAAAGCCAAAGTCACGGCCCATTAGATGTTAGTGGACAACTACTTCCTTCACCCCCATTGCCTGATGAGAACTGGAATCAAACAATATCCAGAGAGCCCTTCTCTCTGTAGTAGACAGTTGACAGGATCAATGGTCTGACAGATTGCTTAACAGAAACTGTGGCTCAATGTTAGCAAGAGGACAATCTCTGCAGCTAAACTATGGAGGCTTTCATACACTTCAATGCTGAAGCGTACCAATCAATTTATTGTATCCAAACCTAAACTGATTGCAAAAGAATACATTCCACAGACATGCATTCCATTGTACTGTTCTTTAGGATTCTGATTTAAAAATAAAGGTCTGCGAAATCTGAACTTCAGTAAAGGAATTTAAAACTGAGCATACTGTTTGTTCCATCAAAAAACACACAGCCAGTTCATTCTGCAGCTTCATTTTGCATTGATAAAGATAACAAAGCATCTATTATTGTGTGTTTTTCCAGAATGGTGTTCCAGTAAATAGACCCATAGATCTTTCTTAAAGAATGTAACTGGCAACAATGCAATTGTGTCAAAGACACAGGAACTAGAAAAGCAAGATTTAAGAAATGCCAGAGATAATTGCAACATTTGTTTGGTGACAAGTGGGAAAGCAAACAGCGCTCTTTATAAATCACTGGATCCAGTATTTGCCATCATTTAAACAACACTAGTGGTTTTTAACATGAGCAATTGGTGATGTTTCAGGCAACTATATAACCAAATCTTATCTAAATAATTCAGAAAGTTACCTATATGTTGTGAAAAAGTTACTGTCAGGGCAATAAATGAATTTATTCAGTGTGTATATGAGCAAGGGAAGTAGACTCATGGGACTAAGATCAAAACAAGAAAGCCATAATTTTAAAACCATCATTTTGATCTCTAAAAGAACTTTTAAACAAAAATATACTTTTGTGGGGTTTTAGATATCAAAGCAAACTAGTGAGGAGAAAGATAACTATGCAGCCCAGCAGTGGGAGAATTTCATCTCTACAGATGTTGGATTACTGCTCCCATCATCCCTAACCATTGGGCATGCTGACTGATGCCCATCCAGCAATACCCAGAAGGCCATATATTAGCTGCCCCTGATATATAGCACACATTGTCCCTCATATAGTTGATTTCATATACCTTATACTAGCAATACATACAGCCGGACTGTAAAGTAGGACAATGATATCCCCATGTTTCAAACGAGGGACTGAAAGGAAGATCAGATGTCAAGCATTGTTAGATTTGAACTGGGAGCCATTTCGTTTGCCACTATGAGACATCATCTCTATTCCTACAACACTACAAAAATAAGCAAATGCAAACCAACTGTCTTTCCTGGTCAGCATTATGCCAGGTTTATACGACAGGGTTTTACAATAGGACACACCAGAAAAGGCACGTTAAACAGAAGAGGAGGCAGAGCTAATGGACATGATACAAGTCTGAGCCTTACATTAACCATATACCTATTCTCACTTTAAAAAGGTATAGGAAAAACAGGGCTTAATTCCAATAAGAACTTGCCCAGATTTAGCCCCCAAGCCTGTTCTCAGTTCTGGGTCATGCAAGGCTAATAACAGAGGACCCGTCAATCCCAGGCATCTGCGATTAGGGGTAAGTGTTTTCAGGGCTAGGGATGCATTTTGGAAAAGAAACATTGCGCGAGACAGAGAAGCCTCTCAGCAATGGGGCTTTAAAAACAAACCTGCTAAGGGGCTATAGGAACACGGAAGCAAGCAACCCCAGATGTAGGGGGCGGGCTGCATTGTAAAGTGGAGGTTCAAAGCCAATGGCGAAGGGCTCATCAACACGCAAGCACCGAAACGTAGGTTTCTTTTGAATTTATTCCAGGAATACTATTTCCACTCACAGGGTTGAGGGGGATGTCCGCTCCCCTACTAAACGCTTATTTTTAGAAAGTGTGCATCAACACCACCCCCCACTCCACACACACACAAACACCATTTTCACACAAGAGATGAGATAAAAATTTACCAGCGAAAATTACCTTCTGTGGTATCACCGTCTTGACCCCCCAAAGAAAAATAAAAAGCCACCCCTAAGGTTGAGGTCCGATCTTCAGCGCCGGCCCCTCGGAGCGAGCACGTGCAGAGTGCCTTTCCCACGGCTACATAACCCCAAACATTTTTGCCCCGGGCTCCCTCGCAGTCTTAAGCCCCGGCCCCTCTCGCGTGGGAAAGTGTGGGGCTCCCGTCTGAGCCCAATGCCGCTCCGGGCAGGGCCGAGCCGCGGCTCCCCCCCTCCCTTTTAACACGCGCGATCGCGGAGTGGGAGGGTGGGGAAGGGGCGGGCGCCCGCGGAGGCAGCGCGCACTTGACTCACCGCGTCCTGCGCAGGCACGCTGCCCTCCAGGACCGGCCTTTCTCCTTCCCTGCGCGGCTCCGGCGCCACGCGAGACAGTCGCCTCCTCGGCCGGCTATAAATATCCCGCGGGCGGACGCGGGGGAGCGCAGCCCGCCGGCAGCCCACGCCCTGGGGCCGTCCCTCGGGCCGCTGCCCTTAGCGGGCTTTCCCGGAGGACGTCTCCAAGGGATCGCTTGGCCAGGAGGAGCCCGCGGACGCCGGATCCGTCCCTCGCTGCTCGCTCCCTGCGACAAGGCCGGCTGCGGCTGCAATCCGGGCTCCCTCGCCTCTCTCCCTCCTCTCTTTCTCGCCTTCCCTTTCCAGGCCTCGCTGGAAGAAACTAGCGCGCATCCGCCGGGGGCATCTCGGATTTGGAGAGCTGGGCGCGCCGAGGGAACGAGGGCGCACGAGAGGCCCGGCCGGAGGAAGAGAGAGGCTGCTCTGCTCCCCTCCCAAGGTCGCCCGCCTCCCTCTTGTCGCACGCCGGAGCTGGCTGTAAGTCACCCAGAAGCCCAGAGATGCGTCTGGCATCTCCTCCAGCTCTTCCCACGTAGAAGGTTCCTGGTAGCATAGACCCTGCAGGGTAGGACAGCTGTAGCAGTGGAACTCCTCAGAGGGAGCATCTGAGCTGAGGGTCTGCAACAGTACCAGCTTCCTCCTCCTCGCAGTTGACAAGGGTTCCAACTTGCATAAAATATTGCCCAGATAAGCCCTGCCTGGCAAAATCGATCACAATATGCAACACACACACACTATTTCAATGGCAGCGCCACTGTACATACACTTTGGGTGGCCTGCCCCCCTAAAATATTTTTGTGGGGGGGAAGGGACCTTGGCCTCCAGGAGTTGGCTCAGGATCTTGCCTTAATTTTAAAATTATTAAAAATGTTATTAATCATTTTTAAAATTATTTAAAATATTACCTTGCACCGCTTTTCATCATTTAAGCGTATCATTTCATGTTTCTTACTGTTTTATGTTCTACATTGTTTTAAATTTCATATTTAATGTGTTTATTATATTGTGTTTTATGCATTCTGTTTTCTTCCTACCTTCTCTACTGGTTCTTGACCAAAATAAATATGCGTACCAACTAACTGCTTCCTATGTTCCTAATTTCTAATAAAGGTGGATAAAATCATGTAGCGAAGCATATAATCTGAAATTTCGGCAACATCACTAGTAACTCTCTTTCTGGTTGGTTCTTTGTATTGACTTTTGAAGATGCAAAGTGATTTGCATTTCTTATCTTCAAATGGATGGCCTTTGCAACAAGCCTGTGAGACACACCACTAGGACAAACTCGCGCACCACACATTTGTTTATGGTGTACCATACAATACAATGCTTGCCTTGTTTGTATAATGGAAATGGTTCCGTATGCTTGTGCCATAAAGCAGAAACATTAATTGGTTTCTTGACTTTGGCTTCAAGAAAAAGAGTTCTCTGGCATTACAAATGCATCTGCCCTTTGAGGTACATATTTTATGTTTGCTTGTTTTCAGTGGCTATAATTCTTGCTATGTGTGCCAGCCGAACCATCTCAATTTCTATTTATGTAACTTTTACTAAAACCCTACCTACTTTCGTAGAACTAAGTCTCACTGAATTCAGTAGGACTTCTGAGTAAACAGAACAAAACAAATTCCTTCCAGTAGCACCTTAAAGACCAACTAAGTCAGTTCTTGGTATGAGCTTTCGTGTGCATGCACACTTCTTCAGATAGGTATAGGTATCTGAAGAAGTGTGCATGCACACGAAAGCTCATACCAAGAACTGACTTAGTTGGTCTTTAAGGTGCTACTGGAAGGAATTTGTTTTGTTTTAACTATGGCAGACCAACACGGCTACCTATCTGTAACTGAGTAAACAGAGTTAGGATTGGGGCTTTAGGAAGCTTCACTGAAATCATACTCTTATTTTTTTGTATTAAAAAAGAAAGTTTTTGAGGACTCCAATGGAGACCCAAGTTATTGCTTGCTAAGCAAAATACCAAATCTCTACCAGAAAGAACAGGCCCTTCTAATCTGACAATACTCTTGTAAAATGTTTACATATATAACAAGTATAGGCAGGCATCAACTACCTTGGGTATGACAGGACTTCCGGGATTGATGGTTTTCACGAGAAACAGGGCTGGCAGAAGATATTTTGCTGCCTATGGTAAAGGACAAAATGGCACCCTCTCCCATTCCATGTACAGAAGATGAATGGACTGTCAAATCAATATCCTACTTTAATTTAACATGGGTGATGAGACAGCATCTTCCAGTACATAAAAGCAGCAGGGCAGCTTGTTAAAGAATGCAATGCAGACTGTGTGGCACATGCCAGTGTGTCCTCACCTCACCTTGCTGCTGCTCCCCTTAGCTCCAGCATCTGCTGTCAGAGGAAGCTGCCTCAATCTGTCTAACAGTAGGGCCGGCTCTTACTAGAACTCTCATCTCCACGGAATAGAGGCTGTTGCAAAAGACATACACTGAGCTCAGAATTTTGTTTTCAGTTCTAGAATAAACTATAGTCTTTCCACACTGAATTGGGCCCAGATACTAATTGGCAGTCAGTGCAGTTGGGCCAGGATTGGTGTTATATGCTCAGGTGAGAAACCTGGCCACTGAATTCTGCACCAGCTCTCCGCCCAGCCTTGAACAACGTTGTAATTTAACACCATGAGCAGAGTCTTCTATTCATTCCTGCATCCTGGCTTTATCGGCAGCTTCTAAATTTGTCAATTCAACTGTACCACTATGGTGTCATTTACAGGACAGAGAAGAGAAAAGCGAATTGCTGCACAATAGCTTTAGGACATAGTGTTCTATTCAGAAAGGAAAAGTCTATGATATGTATTCACTTCACAAGCCACAGTTTTCTGGAGTAGCAAAGTAACCCACTTTATCAGTCAATGCTGGCCATCTATTAAAAATCTGTGTTGGGTTTTTTTAAATGTGAAATACTGTCAGAGGCTGGACTGAGGAGGAATGGTGAGGACCGCTTCCCCCACTTCACCTGAATCTACCCTAGAACAGGGGGACAGTATAGATTTAGAACAGTGGTTTGCAGAAGGTCATAGTTCAGAGGCTGCAGAGGGGAGAAGCTGGGAAACATTGGAAGAGGAACAGCAGGAAGAAGTACCAGGGGAGAAATAGCTGACAGACTCAGTGTCTTTGGAAAGCATTCCTGACCACCACCACCACCACCCCGCCTCCCAGGACCAGGCGAGCATTGAGAGTAGTAGAACAGAGAGCTCAGAGGCAGAAAGCTCAGAGTAGCTGGTGCAGGGGTGACTAGAAAAGATGGAGGGGGTGGGACTTCACTCGAAGCAACTGCATTGCTTCATCTCTCTCTGTGAATATTGAATAAATTACTTAGTGAGCATTCTTCTTGTTTATCTGCTTCTTGGCTGCCACCGTGGGAGGGATTAGATTCCCTGAAGCCTGACAAATACAGGTAAACATCACATTTCTTGTTGTTTAGTCGTTTAGTCGTGTCCGGCTCTTCATGACCCCATGGACCAGAGCACGCCAGGCACTTCTGTCTTCCACTGCCTCCCGCAGTTTGGTCAAACACATGCTTCTAGAACACGATCCAACCATCTCGTCTTCTGTCGTCCCCTTCTCCTTGTGCCCTCCATCTTCCCCAACATCAGGGTCTTTTCCAGGGGGACTTCTCTTCTCATGTGGTGGCCAAAGTATTGGAGCCTCAGCTTCAGGATCTGTCCTTCCAGTGAGCACTCAGGGCTGATTTCCTTAAGAATGGATAGGTTTGATCTTCTTGCAGTCCATGGGACTCTCAAGAGTCTCCTCCAGCACCAATGCACTCCATTGGACAAAGACACCAGGCATATAAAAACATCACATTTAGATCACCTTAAAAGTGATGACAGGTTACCTTGGCACATTTCATTTATCCTCACCAAAGCCCAACTAATAAGAGATCCAGAAAACATACCATCAGCATGCTGAGGACACCCAGCCTTCTCCTTTTCATCTAATCCAAATTTGCAGGTGGATGCCCTTGACAGGTGTCTTGAGTCAGTAATGAGCTAGACTGGGCTAATAACTCAGCCCAAACAATATAAAGATGCTAATGCCAGCTTACAGAGAAGTCGGTATTCAGCTGCTGTATCCCTTTAAGCAGGCATGGGGAACCTCTGACCCAGAAGTTTAATTTGTCCTGTCATGGTCCAATTTGCCTGTGAGCTTGTATCCCCTAAATCATGACCACCTGCCTCACCACCTGACATCATATCTCAGGTGTGGGGCAGGTGGGGATGCAGCTGCCCATGCACAACTTAAAGTGTTCACACAATTCTCCCTGGGCAAGGGAGGTTTGTGGTCACCAACATTCAGCTCACCGGCAACAAGAGCAAGCCTGCTGGGATTGGCTGAACTGCAGAGTTCCCGATGGAGCATCAAAATGATTGACAAGTGGGTTCCCCTTTAGACAGGGGAACCTGGGTTCCCCTTTAGACAGGGGAACCTGGGTTCCCCTTTAGACAGGGGAACCCAGGTTCCAGCCAACCTGACCGGGTTCCCCATCCCCTTCCTCAAATATCAGCTTCATAACTTCAATGTGCTGTTAGACATGGCCTGGAAAGTGATGGCAAAACAGCATCTGTGACCAGAAACACCTTTCACCAACTCTGGTTAGTCCTCTCCTGGCAAAAGATGCCGTTGCTACAGTGATCCATGCCTTGTTACTATGACGTTAGCCTGCCTCTGAAAGGTCTTCATTTTGCTCAAAACATAGCAGCAAGACTTCCTTGCCCAGTATACCTGTAGCAGCATCTCCACTCCCATTGTTCGGCCTGGACACTGAGGTCCAGCTCCGAGGGCCTTCTGGTGGTTCCCTCATTGTGAGAAGTGAAGTTACAGGGAACCAGGCAGAGGGCCTTCTCGGTAGTGGCACCCGCCCTGTGGAACGCCCTCCCATCAGATGTCAAAGAAATAAACAACTATTTGATTTTTAGAAGACATCTGAAGGCAGCCCTGTTTAGGGAAGTTTTTAATATTCGATGAATTATTGTATTTTAATCTGTTTTAATTGTTTCTGGATACAATTTCATGGTTGTGTTGACCTATAAAACCCTGTAAGCAGCTTAGGTCCTGCCCATCTGAACCTAGGCATCTCCACATAAGCATGACCATTTCCTGAAGTTGTCATTGGGCATCCCCCATTGCAGATCCCTCTAGAGATTAGGCAGGAGCTGATTACCGGAGGCCGGTCCTTTTATGTGCTTCCACATGGGATATAGAACTCCTTCCGAGACATTTAGTCAGCCGCTGCTCTCTTCTATTGGGCAAAACCTTTGTATACATGAGGTTTTGCCTAGGCATCTCAGTCACTGTAATAAAGATGTGGTTTTATGGATTAACTGCGTGCTTCCGGGATCCAGAGCTGAAAGAGCAAAACTGTTGGGCTGACCCCTATAATCATGAAAACAAGGTTAATAAAGATGTGATACTCAACCTTTACAAGCCTAAGACAGACACATCAGCTGGAATACTACTGCTTCCCTTTGCTTCGGGCAACAAAGTTGATTCTGCTGGCATTTGAACAGATGAGCAAACACTGTCACAGCTGAGTAGTCCTACTGAAGGACTGTGGGATGGCATCCAACCAAGGCATACACAGAATAGATTTACTGAAATCAATGAACAAGTCAGATCATGTCTTAGGCCCTGATTTTCCATTTTCAACAGGGCAGCATTGTGGAGTTCTGCCAGGAAATAGGTAGTGCAGTGGATTTTCCAAACCATCACCTCAAAACAAACTCTGATGAGATGAAATACCACCTGTTTCAACATCAACCGGCCTAGTTATTAAATTATTTGGTGGCGTTCTGCCTCTGCGCACCTCTCCGTAACTTTGTGGGTGAGACTAAACAGCTTTCTTAGTAGTGGGGCATCTTTTCTGTGAAACTGCCTTTATCCACTTTGTAGCTTGATGGCTCCTAGGCACCAAATATAAATGGGGATGTTTTAGTGGTGAGCTTTAATTTCCAGAGAGGTAGCTGTGTTAGCCTCTTGCAGCAAAATCAACAAAGAGTAGCCTGGTACTTTAAAGACATACTGTATCTGTTTCTTATAGCACAGCTTTTGTGGGCACTTCATCCGGGGCCTGATGTGTGATCCTGAATTGCAGGTGCATATATATATGGTTTGGGGTGGGGATTGCATACAATAAGGTCAGAAGGAAAGGCAATGCAAAGAAGTACAGGCGCAGATTATTGCTTTATTAACAGTGAGTGTTCACACCCATTCTGACACTGGTAAGCTAAACCTGTAGGAGATAATGTCTTGGCCACTGACTGGTAGGACCAGTGAGGCTTTACAATGCACCATGGCTGGACCCAGACCAGATTCTGGATCAGCTTAGACCCTCCCTGCCTCCAAAGTGTCCTGTTTCAGGGTCTTCTGGCAGCTGTTGCCAGTGGGCATCCCTTCAGAAGTCAGAAGAGGATGCTCTGTGCCAGGAAGAAGCCAGTTTAGCTAGCACAGCTGGGCAGAGGGACACCTCAATCCATTCCCACACACTCACCGCACAAGGTAGATTTGGATTGCTCTGGGGGTATTATAAAACTGGATTAAGCCAATTCAAGTTACAAGTGGCAGTACTGAATCTCGTGATGTATTGGAATTCAGTGGATTCGCATTGCAATCTCCCTTTAAAGTTTTGTTCAATGGATGGCCACCTGAAGGTCAGTTACAGAGTGTCCTGGGAGGCTGAGCAGGACCTAATGTCATCCCCCACATGCTCAGGAGTTCATTTGCCTGCTCATTTCCAATGCAACCAGCCAACAATGCGCCACAAGGCAAACAGGCCATTCTGCATGCAAATGAGTAAAAGAACACAAATTTGACACGAGAAACAGCAACACAGAAAAGCCAGTAGAAGAGCATTTTGAATCACGTTGAAATAAATGTGTCTTACTCCTAGTAAGTGACTTAAAAATTATAGTGGACTGGCAAAAACAACAAGCCCCTTTTCAAATCAAGGCTGCAATCCTATACTAAACACTTTGTTGTTGTTTAGTCGTGTCCGACTCTTCATGACCTCATGGACCAGAGCACGCCAGGCACTCCTGTCTTCCACTGCCTCCCGCAGTTTGGTCAAACTCATGCCGGTAGCTTCAAGAACACTGTCCAACAATCTCGTCCTCTGTCGTCCCCTTCTCCTTGTGCCCTTCATCTTTCCCAGCATCAGGGTCTTTTCCAGGGAGTCTTCTCTTCTCATGAGGTGGCCAAAGTACTGGAGCCTCAGCTTCACGATCTGTCCTTCCAGTGAGCACTCAGGGCTGATTTCCTTCAGAATGGAGAGGTTTGTTCTTCTTGCTGTCCATGGGACTCTCAAGAGTCTCCTCCAGCACCATAATTCAAAAGCATCAATTCTTCGGCGATCAGCCTTCTTTATGGTCCAGCTCTCACTTCCATACATCACTACTGGGAAAACCATGGCTTTAACTATATGAACCTTTGTTGGCAAGGTGATGTCTCTGCTTTTTAAGATGCTGTCTAGGTTTGTCATTGCTTTTTCTCCCAAGAAAATACCAGGGGGTAATTCCCATTGATTCAACAGGGCTTACTTCTGAGTAAATCTGTAGAGCAAGGGTGGGGAACCTCAGCCAAGTGTGGTCCTGTAGTGCTCTGTTTAGTCCTTTAGTTGGAATTTCCTGCCTGGTCACTGCAAAAGCAGGATGCTAGACTAGACGGGCTGCTGGCTGGATCCATCAATCCCTTCTTATGTCCTTGAACATTTTTGTCAGCCTGAAATGTGCCCTCAACCAATCCTCTTGCGTGTCTGGATGGAGGAGAAGGGCGAGTAAGCCTGTGGAGTGGGTTCTCAAAGGGTATGGGTGCACCACACTTGTGTGGCAGAAGAGGGTGGCAAGTGTCGCAGGGCAATCAAAGAAGCATCTAAACATTTCATTGTAGTACAGCATAAAAATATATATTTTTAATTTGCAGAATATGAGTCGATCTCTTTTCAATCTAATTTGTCTATCTCAAATTAGAGCTAATATAAATGAGAGTGCCTGGCAAAAGCAAGCTCATGACTCTCACTGAGTTTGTATATACAGTACATACTTAAGGAACATATGTAAGAGGCTTGTTTATTATTATATTTTGGGAATCATTCAAGTTCTTATGTAGTTGCATTGTTTTACTTTCTGGTTGCCCCGTGATCATATTATAAAGTCATCTTGTTCTATGTTATAAATCAAGCACTGCTTGGAGTTGTTTCTTTTTGTTTTTCAATGCATTTCTCACCAATAAAAAAATTCAGTGTGGCGCAAGCAAATTTTTATTTTTACAGTGTGGCCCAGAGGAAAAAGTTTGAGGACCACTGCTGTGGAGAAACTAGCCTCCTGTACAAAAGCAGACCCTCCAAGTGTCCCTATTTTCCAGGGACAATCCCAGATTCACAGAAGCCATCTCAGTTCTGATTTGATCCTGGAATGTCCCACTTTTCCTTAGCACATCCATTTTCATCAGAGAAATGTTGGAGGATATGGAGTTATGCGATGCCTGAACCAAGGAGATAAGTAACTATGCAACCATTAGAAGACACCTGAAGGCAGCCCTGCATAGGGCAGTTTCTGAGTGTGTAATATTTTATTATGTTGTATATATGTTGAAAGCTGCCCAGAGTGGCTGAGGCAACCCAGTCAGATAAGACAGAGTAAAATTATAATTTATTTTTATTATTATTATTAGTTGTTGTTGTTGTAGCAGGAACTCTTCTTAAAATAATAATAAGTTTTTTGTCATGGGGGGCTGGAATGGATATACACCCAATGCTTGAGCCAAAAAAATCCCCTATATCTGTAATCAATAAAGTCGTGGTCATTCCTAACCCCAGGAGGACTCCCGTGCCGAGCGCCTGAGGGCCCAATCCTGCCACTCACTACCTGGCCTAGGGCAGGGCTGACAGACTCCATAAGGACTGCTGCCGCTGCTGCTGGGCAGAGAGGGCTCCTTAAAAAAAAAATTGCTGTTTTTTTTTACCTATGTCGTTTTAAACTGTGATATTAATGCTGCATTCTTAGTTTTAGATTTTATGTGGAAATTGTTTTCCATTTGGTTGTGTATTTTTTTGATGTGGTTTATTTATTATGATTTTTATAAACTTGTCATATTGTAAGCCGCCTTGAGCATGGTTTTTAACTGTGGAAAGGCGACATACAAATAAAATGATGGTGATGATTGTCTGCTTGAGTTTATTAATCACATTTTACATTTAGTTGGGGGGGGGGATGGCGGCACTGTGACTGGTCCGCAACAAACAAACTTCGTGGTGAGTTTCTCCACCTTTTTCAAAAACCAAAACCCCCACTGGTGATGATGATTATGGAAAAGAACTGGTGATGGAAAAGAACGTGCCTATTTTCATCGGAGAAAAGTTGGAGGAGCTAGGGCTGCCATAATTCAAAAAGTGAAGGGGGGGCAAAGTTGTGGAGCTTGTTAATGCAAAATCTAAAGTTTTCGAGCTACTTTTAGGGAAATCCGCCAAAATCTAGACATCCGACGTGGGTTTCTATACGTCAGCTGGCGGTGCAACTTGCACAGGGAGCGGGGGCTGCCGGTTTCCAGCCGCGCCGGGGCGTAGGAAGAGCACATGGCGGCGGCGGCGACTCCGCCGCTTCCCCGGCGCCTCCAGCCCGAGTCCCGGCGCTGCCGCCTCGCCGGAAGGAGCCTCCGTCGGGGCCCAGGCGAGCTGGGCGCTGAGTGGCGGCGGCGCGTCACGTGCGCGTCCCGGGCCGGTCTGCTGGCTCTCTTTCCCCGGCGCCGCCTCCTGCCTTTGCCCCCGGCCCGAGAGGCGGCGGTTCCCGGCGGCGGCTGCTCGGCGTCATGTCCCACCAGACCGGCATCCAAGGTACCGACCCCCTTCTCGGGCAGCAGCCCCCGCGGCTTCCCCCGGCGCCCCTCCCTTGGCGCTGGATCCTTCCCAATGAATGGCTCCCCGCCTCTCCCTCTCCCCTGCGCGGAGATCGGGCCAAACTTCCGGCGTCTGAATGCAAAAGTAACTTGGAAGGAGCCGGTTCTCCCTTTCCACTCTCAGCTTCATGGCATCCTAAAGCCGGTTCCGAAAGGGGAAGGGCGGCGGCGACTCAGCCTCTGAGCGCGCGCAGAGTGCCTTTCACCGTCTCCAGAATTGTAGTGCGGCAAGAGGGTCCGAGGGTCATCTAGCCCAACCCCCAGCACTGCAGGAATCTTGTTCAACGTGGGATTCGAACCCGCGACCCTGAGACTACAGACTGAGCCACAGCCGTGATTCACCCTCCACCCACCCACTAGGGGAAGAGGGTCCAAGTCAGTGGGTGTGGATTTCAGACAGTCAAATTTGAACCCCGGCTTGTGCATGCGCACGTTCCCTCTTTTAAGATACTCACCGTATGGGAGCAACTCCTGGGGCCGGTGTCGCTTTGCCTGCCCCCCCCATAAAATATTTGAAGGGGCTGCCCCCCCCCCAAGTGCATGGGCATTGCCATTCAAATGCGCCGCGTCTTGTGATGCATTACGCAGCCCACCCAATTTATCAGATTTAAGTTGGCATCCCTGATTCACCTTAGATATTTTTTTTTTTAAATTGTTTGTTTGCTGCGGACTCAAGTCCAAGGTCCGGGCGACTGAGTCTGATAGTTTGATCCAAATCAACACACACAAGCCATTCTGCAAAGCGGAGTTTTTGCCCAGTGCAACGTGCTCAGTTGCCCCCGGGGCGATGCTGGGGCGAGGGCGCGCGGGCGACGTGAGCAGATGTCCTCTTCCCGTTAAAGCCGGAGGGGGCGGAGCAGGCTGCCGCTGGCCTCCTCCGACCTGCACCTGCCCGCACAGTTAGCGACTGGCGTTGCAAGAGCCTGTGCTGCAAAGCGAGGAGCGACGGGGCTGCAAAGTTCTTCAACTCTCGCCTGCTTGCTTTGCGCTCCATAATACCATATACAGAATAGGAATATATAACAGCCTGGTCCAGCGCACAGTATATGCATGTGTCAAACTGGAAGGAAAACCCACTGTGGGACTTAACTTCCCCCTAAGAGGAGCCTGATGCAAATCCCCTTGAAATCCCGTAATTCCTAACAGGATCAGGGTGTTCCCAGGTGGTGGTGGTGAGATCAAAGCATAGCTGGGTGAGGTGGAGTTTGGATGCACAGGCAGAAAAATTCAGCAACTGCTGGTTGTTAATTGCTGTGTATTGTCTTGCATCGTGGAGAGAAGCTTTGCCAGTTAAATTGCTCCTTTTTTAGATAGGAAAATTAAATAGTGCCGGGGAAAATTAATGCCGTATAAACGTGCAAAAGAGACTAGTTGCATCTTTTGAAAGGCTATTGTGTATCGGTGTTCAGATTAAGACGTGTCATTTGGGCTGCGTGATTAGGATTAGGCATGGTTTTTAATGGGTCTTCTGAAAAATTCCTTTTTCTTCTTAGAATTTTCCTGAAAACATTCAAAAGGGGAGGACTTATCCCTGCCCAAAGTGGCTTTGTGGAGCTGACACAATTCAGTGCTTTTGCTTTCCTTAGCCTAAGGAGGCAAAAAATCAATTTACAGTGGTTGTAGCTCAGGTTCACGTGACTCTTTTTGTATGTTAGTTCCTGTAGGAAAATGTTTTTACGTTGCTATGCATGACTCATCTATTGATTGTCATAGCTGGGCAGTTAAAGACACACACACACACAAAAACCCCTAGGAAATTTGAAGTGATGGGTTGTGGCATCAGTAATTGAGACTGTAATCCTAACCCTATTTATCTGGGAATTTACTTCTGAATAGACATGGTTAAGATAGTGTTCGTCAGCTGCAATTCTGTGCTTGCTTACCTGGACACAATCCACAGCACACTAGAGAATAGAAGATAGTAGGGTTTACTTCTGAGTAAGCATGCAAAGGATTGTACTGTAAGTATAATGTTGCATTGTTCGAAGTTCAGATGAACACTTTAAGGCAGATACCACTTAGTTTGTTGATCAAAAGCATGCTTATTTTAAAAAATGCACAATATATTTTATTGGTTAAACCACTTGGTGTTAAAAATAAATGCAACCTTTTAATTACATGGAGCTTTTCATCAGGAAAGTTAGTTTACTTGCAGGGATCTCTGTCACAAAACCATCCTGGGGATATCGGTAAAAATTGCTCATATTTGTGCAGGTCCCCTTGTGACCTTTGTTGATTTGTCTGTTTGATAGAAAGCATTCACCTGTCACCAATCTGCTGTGAATTGTAGATTTACCAGTGTCCACAGCCAATACGCTAAAAAAAAATCCTCCAGAAAAACATCGTCCAAACACATCAGATATTGTGGTTAAAGCTTTAGGCTGAGAGTAACATCATATGAAACAATGTAACTTTGTTGCATGGCAGCAAAATAAATTTAGTAACACCAAAGGTAATTTAGGTGGCACAATTCCTTGCCTGAACCACTATCTTGATGAACACCTAATGAAGTCTACATTTCTTTGACTTGTATACCACTTTATCTCCTCCTAAGAGGTTTACATATCTCGAGAAAAAAGTCAATATTTATGATAACCCCCTCTTCTGTACATAGAACAGCTGAGAGCATTTCCTTTCAAACGTCTGCCAAAAAAAGAGTAATATAGATGATGCCCTTACTTTAACATTTCATAATGTTCAACTGTGCTCTATTGTACCACTTTGTACAAAGCGAATGGGGTCAATCTTCTTTCCTTTTGTATTTTTGCAGCTAGCGGCGAAGTCCAAGAAACCTTTGCTAGAGCCAGAAACGGACAATACAGGTTTTTGAAAATAGTTATCGAAAATGGTAAGTGGTTACTTTCCTTAACTTCGGTTTCCATTTACAAAGAAGCATCGCTTCCCATCTTGAATATACCATTTCTTGAACCAAGGGCTGCTTGTCAATAAGATTTGCTTAAATGTTCGCCACCTTAATATTAATTTTGTGGTTAAATAAAATCATAAACATAATTAACAGTGTAAACCAATACATGTCTACTCGGAAGCAATTCCTCCTGCGTTCAGTACGGCTTACTCCAAAGTAAGCGAGCATCAGACTTCAGGCTTAGAGTACTTTTTTACAATGGTTCACGTAAGATTCATTGTTCTCTAGTAGGACCTTCCCGCCAGAGTCAAGGAAAACCAGCATTGACCAATATCTCCCGGTATACTGGTTGCTTTGGGTTGTATCCAGTGCAGGTTCTACTCAGAGTAGATCCACTGAAATTAAGGACCACTTACTCCTCTAACTGAAAGAGGAGGGTCTGTAGCTTAGTGGTAGTCATCTGCTCTGCATGAAGAAGATCTCAAGTTCAGGCCCCCCCCCCCAAATATCTCTAGGTCCAAGGCAGGGAAAGAACCCTACCTGAAATTCTGCAGAGCTGCTCAGGTCAATACCACATAATAAATAATCTATAGCCATATTAATAATAATAATAATAATAATAATAATAATAATAATAATAATAATAATTCATTTATACCCCACCCTCCCCGGCCAGAGCCGGGCTCAGGGCAGCTAACACCAGTAAGATTACAGTAAAAACATAATAGGAAAAAAACAACCAATTTAAAATACAGGTTAAAATGCAATTTAAAATATTATTGAGACCTTATAGGCATGTGTTTTCCTCAGCTGTCAATCTGAAGTTTGTTTCTTTGATGGGTAACCCTGGTTCAGAATTTAAATTATGATTATTATTTAAAAGTTTTATAATGTATCTCCAAGGATAAATGCTCAATTTCTTCTTCAATCCCTTGTATCAGTTCTCAATTTCTAGATGCAAAATTGCATTTCAAATACCCCCTTTTTAAAAAAATGCTGAATATTCATATCTATTAGAGAAATATACAATCCTGGCCTTCTGTCTTTAGACACCTAACATTCCAGAGCAAAACGAGCCCTAGTAATTTTTTTATGAAAAGATTAAACGTCTGCCTCCCTACCATTCTGTTAATCAAGTGAATTACTCCTTGTACTACTTCTTTACCCTCTTGTACTTAAGCATTTACTTAGTGTACATTCAGCAGATTTCAAAACAAAGTACAGTATCCGTTTTTGCCTGCCATGTACCAACTCTGTCTTCACAGAACAGCTGACTGTGGGATCAGCAAGACAAGCTGTTGGATCCTGGGAAGCGGATTACGATTCCTTTGTTCTCCCACTCCTTGAAGAAAAGCAGCCATGTTATATTCTTTATAGATTAGATTCTCAAAATGCACAAGGATATGAGTGGATCTTTATTGCATGGTCACCAGACCATTCTCCTGTAAGTAATGGAATGAAATATCAAGTGACTTATGAACACAAGTTGAACTTCCAAGCCATGATTGACTGGTTTTGTGTTTTGTTTTTAAAGCGAACTATTGACTTCCTTTTAGTCCAGGGGTGGGCAACTTTAAAAATCCAACTGGTATCAAAGGTCAGCCAGCAATGTTGACCAAACTCTGTACAGCTGTACCTTGGTTCGCGAACAGCCTAGTTCCCGAACAAATCGGCTCCTGAACGTCGCAAACCTGGAAGTGACTGTTCCAGTTTGTGAACTATTTTTGGAATGTCTGACGGGGCTTCCGCAGCTTCTGATTGGCTGCAGGAGCTTCCTGCAGCCAATCAGAAGCCACAATTTGGTTTTCAAACATTTTGTAAGTCGAATGGACTTCCAGAACAGATTCTGTTCAACTTCCAAGGTATGACTATATTATATTAATAGAGAGCTGGGCAATGTGTGCCCCTCCAGATATTGTTAGACTTCCATCTCCCATCAGCCCCAGCCATTATGATAAATGGTTAGGGATGGTGGGAGTTGTATCCTGGCAACATCTGTAACAGTTATTTGCTGTCACAACAAGTGTTTGAACCTTTCCTTCCCCTACACACCCATGTAGCCCCATAGTGCTCTCTCACATGGCTGTGGCCAGTATGGAAATATTTTAACCATATGGATGAAGCCAGACTTAGGAGTCCTGGCTAAGAGACAACCAATTAGGTTGGAGAACACAGTTGATCTCTTGAATGTGATTGTGGCAGCCACAACTCTTGCATGGAATAACATCCCGGTACCAAGCTACAGGGAACCAGGCAGAGGGCCTTCTCGGTAGTGGCGCCTGCCCTGTGGAACGCCCTCCCACCAGATCTCAAAGAGAAGAACAACTACCAGACTTTTAGAAGACATCTAAAGGCAGCCCTGTTTAGGGAAGCTTTTAATGTTTGATGCACTACTGTATTTTAATATTTTGTTGGAAGCCGCCCAGATTGGCTGGGGAAGCCCAGCCAGATGGGCGGGGTATAAATAATACATCATCATTATTATTATTATTATTATTATTATTATTATTATTATTATTACCACCATGACTTCTTCTATGCCACTATGTGGGGCTGCTGTATTGAGCTAGTGGTTGATGGAATGAGATCTTAAAGCACAACAAATACATTTAGGGGATGAAGCTGGTAACATTTGCTGTATGGTTCCTCCAATAATACAGGGCTCGGTGTTCGTAGAGCTTTTATGAGCAGTAAGATGGCCAGTACTTCGGTCACAAATGGTGAAGTGAGCTTGTTGGGGAAGGTTCACTGGGTTGTACCCAGAGCCAGCTTAGCAGTGTCTGCAGTGCACTGGCAGGCAGTAGTTTTCCAGGGTTTCAGGTGGAGCAGTCCCAGCTATACCTGGAGATGCCAGGGATTGAACCTGCAACCTTCTACATGCAAAGCAGATCCTCTATCTCTGAGCTGTGGCTGCAGCTTGTCATAGCAGAAAGCAAGGCCCAATGGTTTTATGCCTTTGGGGAGTCACCTTTGCCTGAAACATCCATTTATCTGGCTTCAAAGGCAAAAACTCAATCTTCTCTTGGCAGGTTCGTCAGAAAATGTTGTATGCAGCTACCCGGGCAACCCTGAAGAAAGAATTCGGAGGCGGGCATATTAAAGACGAAGTGTTTGGAACTAACAAGGTGTGTATTCTGCAGAGGGATTTGCTTCTGAGCAACACTTCGGAAGCAATATCTCTTCCATTTCTATGTGGCAACTGAAGTCCACTAAGTCCTGTGCAGGCGTTATAGGCCCCTTGTTGGTTTAACAAGGGAGTAAGAAGCAGGGCGGGACGTGGGTGCCGCTGTGGGTTAAACCACAGCGCCTAGGACTTGCTGATCAGAAGGCTGGCAGTTCAAATCCCCGCAATGGGTTCAGCTCCCTTTGCTCAGTCCCTGCTCCTGCCAACCTAGCAGTTCGAAAGCACCTCAAAGTGGTACTGCTTTGGCGGGAAGGTAAACGGTGTTTCCGTGCGCTGCTCTGGTTTGCCAGAAGCGGCTTAGTCATGCTGGCCACATGACCCGGAAGCTGTACGCCAGCTCCCTCGGCCAATAAAGCGAGATGAGCACTGCAACCCCAGAGTCGGCCACGACTGGACCTAGTGGTCAGGGGTCCTTTTACCTTTAAGAATCAGGACTGTGCTGCAGAACTCTGCTCTCAGCATCATGCGCCCCCCTGACATAGATCATAGAATTGTAGCATTGGAAGTGACCCTGAGGATCATCCAGTCCAACCCACTGCAAGGCAGGAATATGCAGCTGCCCCATACTGGGATCGAACCTGCAACCTTGGCGTTATCAGCACTATGATTTAACCAACTGAGCTATCGGTGTGTGCAGCATGGACGTCTTTGCATCTCTAGCTGTACATACAGCTGGTTGCACCAAAGCCTTCTCCTTGCAGATGTCTGTGCTGCGTGCATGGACATCAGGAAAATACAGTGGTGCCTTGCAAGACGAAATTAATCCGTTCCGTGAGGCTCTTCGTGTAGCGGTTTTTTCGTCTTGCGAAGCAAGCCCATTGACAGCTTAGCGGATTAGCGCTATTAGCGGTTTAGCGGCTTTTAGCGGATCAGCTGATAAGCGGCTTAGGGCTTAGGAAAAGGGGGGGAAAGGGAAAACCCCCACAGGAACTCGCAAGACATTTTCGTCTTGCGAAGCAAGCCCATAGGGAAATTCGTTTTGTGAAGCGCCTCCAAAACGGAAATCCCTTTCGTCTAGCGGGTTTTCCGTCTTGCGAAGCGTTCGTCTTGCGGGGCATCACTGTAGTCTGTTGTGTTGGGACTACTCCGTAGCAGTGCCACTCCTACGTTCACCACAGGATAGCTTTAAAAGAGCATTAGATAAATTCATCGAGATCAAGGTTATCAATAGCCATGATGACTATGTTCTGCCTCCACAGTCAGATGTATTATGCGTCAGAATGCCAGGTGCATTATGTGTCGGAACCGCAGGTGGGCAAAATGCTGCTCCACTCAGGTCCAGCCTTTAAGCTTCCTGCGGGCATCTGGTTGCCCATTGTGAAAACATAATAATAATAATAATAATAATAATAATAATAATAATAATAATAATATTTTATACACCGCCCTCCCAGCCAGGGCCGGGCTCAGGGCAGCTAACACCGAATATAAATTACAATAAAATGTAATAGAAAAAAAGGGGGGGGGGAACAGTTAATTAAAATACAGCTTAAAATGCAGCCTCATTTTAGTAGTAGCCCATAAATCAAGACCATAAAGGAAGGAAACATCAGATATTCACCGGGGCCAACTATCCATGCTGGTCCTACATGGGCCAGCAAAAAAAGCCAAGGGAAAATTTATATACCAAATCCCATATAAGGGGTCAGAGTGAGTCCAAGCTGAAGGCCTGGCGGAACAGCTGCGTCTTGCAGGCCCTGTGGAAAGATGTCAAATCCCGCAGGGCCCTGGTCTCCTGTGACAGAGCATTCCACCAAGTCAGGGCCAGTGCTGAAAAGGCCCTGGCCCTAGTTAAGACCAATCTAACCTCCTTGAGGCTCAGGACCTCCAAAGTGTTGTTATTTGTGGACCTTAAGGTCCTCCGCGGGGCATACAAGGAGAGGCGGTCCTGTAGGTACAAGGGTCCTAGGCCACATAGGGCTTTAAAGGTCAAAACCAGCACCTTAAACCTGACCCTGTACTCCACCGGGAGCCAGTGCAGCTGGTAAAGCACTGGATGAATGAGATCCCGCGGCAAGGACCCCATAAGGAGTCTCGCCGCAGCATTCTGCACCCGCTGGAGTGTCTGGGTCCGCTTCAAGGGCAGCCCCACGTACAGCGAGTTACAATAATCAAGCATGGAGGTGACCTTCACATGGATCACTGTGGCCAGATCAGGGCAAGAAAGGTAAGGGAGTAACTGTTGTACTCAATGGGTCCTTGGTCTGATCCAGCAGGCTTATCTCACATTCTTAACACGGGGGCCAAAAGGCCCACATAGCACTGTCATAAAGCTGTTCTTATAGCCAGAAGATCCCAAGTTGGGAAGCTTCAGAGGAGAATTTGGAAACTTGGGGGAAACGGCTGGGTGTTTTGTGTTTGCAGGACGATGTTTCGCTGAATGGTTACCGAAAGTACTTGGTAACTCAGTCCTCGCCTGCCCCTCTGACCGCAGCCGAAGAAGAACTTCGACAGATCAAGATTAACGAGGTATTGCACTTAGGCTTGGGAGCCAGGCATTTCTGCAACGCTGAAGGAAAGACAGGAGTGTATCGTAGGCCAAATTGTGAAATAGCTTCCGAGAGCCTGCCAGGGTGGGTGGGGGCTGCTTCTAGTCCTAATTACCTTGTGCATAAACATCAGCACAAAGAATGCATCTCCCAGGTTTGGTTTTGAATATCCGTGACTGCTTATGCTTTGAGGGGAAGAATTCCAAGGCCCGCTATAAAACAGCAGCCCCGAGCACTAATTTCACGAATTAAAATTTGCCACACTATCTCCTGCATACATTTGTTTAGTTGGTGAAGAAAGCAAAATGAGGATCTTACAGTAGCTCTGAAATCTCTCCTCCAAAAGTTTTTTTAAAAAAATGTTTTTCTGGTGTCTACCAGCCCATCCACTCATTATTCCACATAAATTCTTTGCATTGAAACAAATCCCCTGTTTTTCTGTCTGACTCTCACACAGAAAGAGAGACAAACTTTCCACTCTCCTGTGTGAGCCCTATTTGGCATGCTGCTGTTTCCTTTTTGTGAAGAAAACCCTCTTAAAGACTCATTAAGAAATAAAGGTTTTGATGAGTACGGAACAGTTTAAAGTTCAAGATTTGAAATTCTACCATGAGGATCCTCCTCTTTTGCATATGAATTTTCCACATGGCTCTACTTTGTGTGGAGCACAAACAGGATTCTCTAAGCCGTCACCTTTTTCAAGCTGCGTTGCTCTCTTGTTTTTCTTTTCAGGTACAAACTGACGTCAGTGTTGACACTAAGCACCAGACTCTACAAGGTGTAGCATTCCCTATAGCTAAAGAAGCCCTTCAGGCACTGGAAAAACTGAAAAACAAGCAGCTTAACTATGTGCAATTGGTGAGTACGCAGTTTCATCCTTTGAAGGTAATCCTGAACATTATGAGCGTACAGGTTTCTCGTTGTTTTTGTGGAAATAGAAAAAGGACTCTGTTCTTAAAATTCCACATCTTATTACAAACCGGATTTCTTATTACAAGTCTGGGTGGCGAACAGTTTGCCTTAATGGGCCAGATCCTTAACAGGATCAAATTTCACCAGTGAGTGTCATTTTGCCACCACATAATTGGCAGGTGGGCGGGGCTGCCCACCTGCCACAATTCCTCTTTGTGCGATTCCTGCTTGGGAATCACATCGTGAGACCTATTGTCAACTCAATGCTGGCACTTTGGGAAGATCTGAGCATCAAGCTAGCAAATTTCTTCTCTCCTCCCTCCCATGGAAATGGAGGGGGTGGGGAAACAAGGCTGGAGTTTGCAAGTGACAGCAGGGAGCTGGGCTCTTCCATTTTGCTGCTTTTGCATGCAAAATGTAGCTTTATTTCTCTCCTCTGCACCGTGTGACAGGGGTGAGAGAAAAAGCTGCGTCTTGCAAGCAAAAGCAACAAAGCAGTGAAGCCCCACTACAGTGGTACCTCAGGTTAAGTACTTAATTCGTTCCAGAGGTCCGTACTTAACCTGAAACTGTTCTTAACCTGAGGTACCACTTTAGCTAATGGGGCCTCCTGCTGCTGCCGCGTCGCCGGAGCACGATTTCTGTTCTCATCCTGAAGCAAAGTTCTTAACCTGAAGCACTATTTCTGGGTTAGCGGAGGCTGTAACCTGAAGCGTATGTAACCTGAAGCGTATGTAACCTGAGGTACCACTGTATTGCTGTCACTTGTAAACAGCCACACCAAGCAGGTTCAGCCTCTCTTTTCATCAGCTGATTGTGGGGTGGAGGAAGGTGGGCAATCCTGCTTAGTGCTGACTTCAGTTGTGCAAGAAAGCTCTCCCTTCTTATCTGCTGAAGCCGGGGGTAGAATCCCGCCTAGCTGTGGATTCCAAAAGCGCTATTTAAGGCATTCCCCTTACTTCTTTCAGTGAAAGAGGTGGGTTGCTTCAGAGAATCGTTGGGCCAAGATCGGCCCACAAGATTTCCCCCGCTCCTGCTCTAGTAGTATTTTGCGCGAATCAGAACGGCTTTTGCTACGCATCTTAATTCCAACCAATATTATGTGTGCTAACAGCAAATTGATATGAAAAATGAAACGATCGAACTGGCTAGTACACTCCCAACGGAGCTGAAGGACTTGCCGAAAAGAATTCCAAAGGACTCGGCACGGTACCATTTTTTCCTCTACAAACATTCCCACGAAGGAGACTACTTGGAATCAATAGGTATGCAAGTATTTCTGTGTATGAACTTGAGAAGGTCTTTATAGCAGCAAGATTGATTTAGGGTTTTTTTCCAGCTTAGTATCCCATACACACACACACACATATTTTATATATATATATATATATATATATATATATATATATATATATATAAACATACATACACATACACACATACACACAGTGGTACCTACTTACGGTAATTCGTTCCGGAGGTCCGTTCTTTACCTGAAACTGTCCTTAACCTGAAGCACCACTTTAGCTAATGGGGCCTCCTGCTGCCGCCACGCCGCTGCATGATTTCTGATCTCATCCTGAAGCAAAGTTCTTAACCCAAGGTACTATTTCTGGGTTAGCAGAGTCTGTAACCTGAAGCGTATGTAACCCAAGGTACCATTGTGTGTGTGTGTGTGTGTGTGTGTGTATGTGTGTATGTGTATGGTCTTCCAGTCTTAGAAAGGAAGTGCTTAATCATTCAACCTTTGCAACAAGTCATATTAAAGGATTATATTTGGAATAATCTCTCACCGCTTGAAACATTCTGCAGTTTTTATCTACTCCATGCCTGGCTATATGTGCAGTATACGAGAACGGATGCTCTACTCTAGCTGCAAGAGTCCTCTTCTAGAAATTGTAGAAAGACAACTGTGGATGCAGATCATCAGAAAGGTAAGGGGGTTGCATAATTTTTGTGCTGCGCCATCCCACAGATGTAGGTCCCTGTATGCTTGTTCTTTTCATTTATTTTTACCTGAGAGATGGATGGAACAGACAGTGCTGAGCGCTGTTGCACAAAGACTGTGCACATATAGAAGTGCAGGGGTTTGGAACGCAAATTTGGATGGCCTGCCAAATCTTGGGTTCCCCCATTTTTAGCATACCATTTCACCAGCAGACTGGGCCTCCTTAGCTGCCAATGAGCTGCCATCACTATGATGCAAGGCGATCCATTTTTCCTATGGATAACTAGGTGGACCTATGTCCATTGATTTCATTATGCTTAGGTGTACCTAACCCTGCAGAGTATTGGACTGCATTTTTTTTTAATATTATCCTTTCTATTCTGTTAGCCAAGTTTAACCAATATAAAATAACCACTAGTTAACTCTGATCCACCAACAGATGGTTCTGCATGCTATATCATACAGCACCATCAGAGTGCGTGGTGCTTTATAGCCATGCAGGGGAAAAAAACGATTATATTTTATTAAATTTCAACATTTTAAACATATACAGTCAAAACACACATTTGTATTTTCTCTCATTTTTGTTGACTTCCCACCTCTTTCCCCATGGAGTTGTTGTTTCTCTACTTCTGCTGCACCCTATCTTCTATCTATCAAATAATAACCATAATACAGTGGTTCCTCAGGTTAAGTACTTAATTCGTTCCAGAGGTCCGTACTTAACCTGAAACTGTTCTTAACCTGAGGTACCACTTTAGCTAATGGGGCCTCCTGCTGCTGCTGCGCCGCCAGAGCACGATTTCTGTTCTCACCCAGAAGCAAAGTTCTTAACCTGAAGCACTATTTCTGGATTAGCAGAGTCTGTAACCTGAAACGTATGTAACCTGAAGCGTATGTAACCCGAGGTACCACTGGATTATAATCTAAGTACTTTGGTTGCTCATAGCTCAAATCTTGCTTGCCAGTTCATCATACTATAATATTTCTTTAAATAGTCTGGAAAAAGCAACCATTCTTCATAAAACACTCAGCCAAGATGTTACACTGATGCTGACTCTCATGTGTTTCTTTGGATGAGAGTCATAAGGCGTATGTAACTGTCAGCAGTGCAGGAACCATATCCTTCGCATTTATCGTTACGCTTCTTCTCCAAATCACTTAGATTGAAATTGGCGATGGGGAAGAGTTAACTGCCGACTTCCTTTATGAAGAAGTTCATCCCAAGCAACATGCACACAAACAGAGTTTTGCTAAGCCGAAAGGACCCGCAGGCAAAAGGGGAATCCGAAGGCTGATCAGGGGCCCGGCAGAAACAGAAACACCTACTGACTAAATGCAGCGCCGGGAACAGAAGCGTTACGGTGGGGGTTAGGGAACCCACCCTAGCCTTTAGAAATGAACTGAAAGCATTCCACACCCCTTTTTTTCCAGGAGAATAAGGTGACCTGTGATTTTTCGCTGCACTTGAGACGCCACCTTAGATGTTACATGGTCCACAGCCTGTGGTTGTAATGAATTGGGTTAAACTAAAACTAGAAGCTTGTATAAGGTTAATTCTAATATGAATTAATATCATAGCCTTACAGTTCAACACTACTCTATATGTAACATATATAGGTCTGAAGTCAGTTTAGTGACAACACAAAATGGATTATTAGCTAGATATTGAATTTTTCTCTCTTGCATTATCTACTTTTTAGGGGGCTGCTGCTTTAGAATAAAAATTGGCAGGACTGGGCCCTGTTTTTCTCCATTGTACTTCCCATGGCCTTCTACAAACTAACAGTGCAATATTTTATTCCACTGTTTTCATACCATGATCCTAAACATTTATTTGGAAGCAAATTCCGTGGAGATCCATGGGCCTTTATTCCAACTAGATGTTTAAGATCTGGCTGCCGCAAGACTGAAACCTGACTCATTTGATACAGGGACCCAAAATTATATTCTTTGTAGCCTTCTAACAAGACATTTCTGGTCTTCTGAGAGAATAACACTATTATTTTTTACATAAATCATGTTTGGCAATAAAGTTAAGCACTACATGTTTGAAAAATGTGATTCTGTAAGCAACACCAAGTGCTATGAAATAAGAGTTTTCACCATCCAAATCATTCTGATCTAATTAAATTATGAAAACTGCTGTGATGTGATTGACTCTCAGTTCTGGCCCGGTTCATGAGCAAACCATTAAGCGTATCCTCATGTGTTTCTTGTATCTAAGTAAAGATGTTCTCCAGGCAGCAGGTATGAAATAATAAAATGGTTGTAGTTTGAGACTTTCCCAGCTCATTTAATGCAATCGGATTAAGCAAAAACTATCTGTTTCTGTTGAACAACAGCCACAGCTGATGCAAACCATGAACAACTGCTTCCCAGTAAGTGAACAGTTAAGGTACACATATGGTCACCATCCCAGCTTTCTATGTTAAATAATCTGTGCTTCTCACTGAGGTCCCCAAATGTTTATCTCCTAGCCATTTTTAGCAGTTTGTTTTGGAAGTAAATTCTATTGAATTCACTAGGGCTTTATGTAACCGACATTCCCTGCCTTAGTTGGTCTTTCTTAACCTTCAGATCACTAAACTGCTTCCGTGGCTTTTTGTCTCTCCCTCCCAGTATAAATGGCAGGCGAGAGCTTGTTTTAAAGGAAACAATTTGTTTAAATTCAAAAGGTTGCTGAAAAGAAAGCGTTTCACCTTTCCATGGAACTTTCGCAGATCACTGTTAATCACAAACGTTTGGCTCTCTTGTAATGTCAGCATATTAATGCCGCTCTACTGTGATCATGGCTAAACACTTCATTGGAATAACAAAAGGACTGAGTTGTAAGCTAATTTGGATGGCAACCTGCCATCACTGCTGTAGATCAAGAATGGTGCTGCTGGGGTATCCCTGACCTATAGCCAAGAATGGTATCCCTGACCTATAGCCAAGCTGTATGGGGCTGAAGGGCGTTGGAATCCAATGAAATCTAGAGGACCACAGATTCCCCATCCCTGTTGTAGGTTGTTCCAGGTTCAGTGCAGGAATAGCCCACCAGATGTTGGGACTCCAACTTCTACCAGCCCCAGCCAACCTGACCAATAGTGAGAGATGATGGGAACTGTACTCCAACAACACATGGAGCATGCCATGTTGGTTACTCCCTGAAATGAAGACACTGCATTTTACTTCGGTTCTGCTAGGGGAATAGTTCCCTCTTTACAGTAGCAGCATAGCTTGCTTCTTCCAAAACGCTCCAATAAATTTGAACCCAGGGGAGCTGGTGGAAGGACTTCAGAACTTCACTTCCTGTCCTAAAATGGCATTGGCTGGAACGATGAGATTGCGGCTATGCTCTTTCGGCAACATGGAACTGCCGCAAATGAAAAACGGCATAGGCCCCTTGGTTTAAAACAGAATGGGAAAAACCCCGAAATGTGCCTTCTATTGCATATTTTAACACATGCATCACTAGACAGTTTTGCATAGTGAATTGCTGCAGATTAAGCAGACATATTTTAACTGCATAACTATTGCTAATCTTTTCCATGGAACAAATGGTGTACAAAGGAGATGATTTGTAACTGAGCGTCCCACATCGAACCCTAATACTTTTGTCTTTTGCAGCCCATGACAAATAGCACATTGTTCTTAGTTCTTATCTTCTCAAGATAAGCAGGCGTTGGCATCCGTGCACCAAGAAAACTGCTGTAGAAGGGTAATTCAAGGAATCTAAGAGGCTGTTTTAGCAGGAGCATGGAGTGCATGAAATGTGACTGCAGTTAACCATTAGGGATACATTATTCTGAAAATAGCCAAGTGTCTTATCACTGGGTTGGGCCAGACTGCAATGGGCAGGGCCAGGTGACTGCACGATATGACAGGGGTCGGGTGAGGGCCTTTCCTCTTTCCTGTCACTGTGACAGTGGAACAAAGAACTGCTTTCCAAGCACAACATTTCAGTGGATCCTGACTACTGAAAAGGATCATCTCTTTGCCCTCGCCCCAAAAATCCACACCAGCGCCACTTCATGCAGGACTTCTGCCAGGTCTAAATGGGCCCAGATTCCCCACTGCTGCGCTACCCCTTGTGACGTGTGTTCTAGGCTAGTCCAGTGATGAAAAAAAACTCACCTTCATCTCTGGCCCCAAATACATTATCATCATTTATTAAACTTGTATACCACCCTTCATCTGTAGATCCCAGGGCAGTGCACAGCACAGAAATACAAGACAAAAATACACAACAAGAATAAGAAAAAAACAAAACAATAGCTCTCCAATCTTCCCTCCCCCAAGCATATTTAAAAGGATAGAGGATGTTAGTTGGCCAAAGACCTGGATAAAAAGGAATGTTTCTGCCTGGCATCTAAAGGTGTATAACAAAGGCAACAGGCAAACCTCCTTGGGGAGATCATTCCACAAACAGGAAGCCACTGCAGAGAAGCCAGTTCTTGTGTTGCCACCCGCTGGACCTTGTGAAGGAGGCACGTGAAGAAGGGCCTCAGAAGATGATCTCAGGGTCCAGGTAGGTTCATATGGAGAGTGTCGTTCCTTGAGGTCTTGCAGTTCTGTTTATGAGGCTTCTGCTCTTCTCTGTGCTGTTTTCCACTGCCCGCATGTATTACCTGGCCGCACAAAGGCACGGTAAGTGCATCATTTCACCCACTGCAATGTTGAGTTTGTGCCCTGTAATTTCTCACCTGATGTATCTTCAGAAGTAGGGTTATAGGCAGACACATCATCATGCTATGATCAATGAGTCGCCAGACCAAAATAAAATCTATAGGAAAGCATGCCAGGGATGAAATTTATTCTACACTGATCAACCCTGAGTGTCTGTTAATTAAATATTAACATACTAGGAGATGGGCAGTGAATATCTTAGAAAATTTTTGCAAAATAATTTATGGAAAAAACTTGCTTTGAAAAACAGATATATGCAGTTAGACTAAAGGACTGAATAAACTGATTTTGATTATAGGTACTTATGTTCATCTTTTAGATGTTATCTTCTGGCTGAATAAATGAATTCTTTCATCACCTACTTTGAATTTATAAAGGCTCTCGAGTCATTGTCTCATGAATATACTGTATCTCAGAGTCATCATATGCATTAAGTAGAAACAAGAACTGAAAAAGAAGATACAACGTCCATTGTGCGTATGGTGTCTTCCATCTTAGAAAAGGGTAGCAGCACAAAATGGCTGTTTGATAGTCCAAGTTGATGTGCCATCATAAGCAGGGTTGATTCTCTAGCACTCTTCAGAAGGCACAATGATGCAGGAAAACAAAAAACGGCAATTCACATACTCTATGGTTATCTTTGTATGCCTATGTGGCTTTATGCTGACAAAAATACAATGGCGGAACAGGTTCAGAGTTTCATGGTTCCCATGAGAACTGCGAAATATACTTCTTGAAAAAGATTGGCTTTGGCTTCATGAGCAAACAGAGCCATTTAGGTCACAGCTAGAGCACATAATTTGGCACGGAGCTTAGCATTTCCTGAATATTAGCATAGCCTTTTCAAAAACATCTTTGAGACCATGAATTCGGTATAGCCTGCACACTTGCAAGCCTGGTAAAAATCCCCGAACCAAAAGCACAGGTATATACAAATCTGGATTGTATCATTGCCACTTCCTCCACTTAACAAGGTTGGCAAAGGCTCAAGCACATTTATGCAGCTGACAAAATGGATTTTTCACCTGGCACAGGATGCCAAGTGTGTTGGACCATGCAGTCCTAGCTCTCTTCTAAACTGTTGCTCTAGGCACCCCCGTTTCACTTGCTTTTACGTGGCTTGAGCTATGCGAATGGCAGCCTCATTAGCTGCTGCTTTTTTCCACAGAACAGCTTAGAGATCTACTTGCTACAGGCAGCTTTTGCTTATTCTGTTTCATCTCACCAAGTTTGCTTTGCTCCCTTTTTAAAAGTCAGACTGCAACTGATAAAAACGGCCTCATTTCTGCATCTGGCACAATTAAAACCATCAGCAATTATTTTTATATACCAGTAGTTTGAAAGTGGGGACGGGGAAGCTACAGTACCATCCCAGCATTGAGCTGTTTGACCATCCCAGCTGTTCATTTTTATTATTATTAGTTGCTTGCATGTGTTAGCTATTATTTCAGAAATCAATTACAGAAGCAGCAAGTATACCCAATTCCTCTTTGATTCCATTTACTTTTGATTAGACACATTGGCAAGTCTGGAAGATGGGCTCCAGCAGCTATAGTTTTCAAGAGGGGGGAAAAATCAAGATTGACAAGTCGGCTGCAGACAACTTTCTTAAGCAGTTTTAGTCAAATAGATCTCAACAGGAAACCAGGAAACTGCTAGCGTGGATTTGCACATAATAATGCAGCTCTTGCACCTTCTTGTTATCGGAGTGTCACACACAGGCTTAGAACAAGGTGGATCATGAAGCTGCTCAGACAGAAACATTTCAGATTTGTAGCAGAGATGCTTAAGGAATATATCAACACCTGGATTTCTGCTAAAAGGAGCCAAACCTACAGTGGTGTTCTCCAAGCTGCAGGCAGGAAGAATTGAGGGCGATAAGTTTGCAAGGACAACAGCATACGCATAAGGTTGTCAGAAAGGTGTCCCTCTTGTACAGTCCAAGATCCATGACAAAGTAACCGGGCCTCAAAATAACATTCCCTTTTTAAAGAAGTCTATGAAATTGTAAGCAACGGCACAGGAAAACAAATGTAAAATTAGCATCTAAGTCCATTTGCCCCCTTATCAGGTGGGCAGCTTTGCAGGCAGGCCCTGGAAAACTGGCCTATCGCAGGCCAGATTGTATCCCTGCCAAATGGACCAATGGCGGTAGGTGTTAATGGGCGTTCCCCTGAGCATGGGACCAACCGACCAATCGTGGCCCTTTGTGCTGTGCTCAGGGGAAGTTTAAATGTCTGGCTGGTGGGGCCTTTCAGCCTTTCTCTTGCCGTGCCAGTCCTTCCACCCACTCTCCCTCAGATTAGGGTTTTTCAGGGATGGTTTGAGCTTGCTATGGACAATATCAGTGGCCTAATTTTCAAAGGCCGGGCAGGAATTTCCCCCACTTAGCTAATTGGCACCCCCATTTGGGTTTTTGCCTACCTCATAGGAAGTGTAACAACTTCCTAAGGCAGATAGGCATTGGGTAAACCTAGTATTCGTTGGAGGGGAGGCTGTAGCCTCTACCTACCCCTCCACAGGTAAGGGTATCCTGTTACAAGGATCCAGGAAGAGTGGCTCCTGTCCAATGCCTAGGCGGGGGTGAGGGTGATACCACTCCTCCAATGGGAACTACTTGGGGGACACCCCAATTTGTCATAGGTCCTACGGCATTCCACACCCCCCCCCGGCTTCACCCTTAGAAACACTCCCAGCGAGTGGGAGTGACGTGCAGTTGCTTATCCCAATGCCTATGGACAAACCTCACATCTGTAACCAATAAAGTTGTGGCCTTATTTGATCCCAAACCAATATCCTGTGTTGCATCTAGTTTTGTACACCTTAGGGAACAGAGTGGTCACAAGGCCTCAGTACGTCAATAGACTTGCTTTTAAGTCACAGCACAGGAGAGACCTTACTCAGCCAGCATGTCTTGCAAGTGTTGTCTGACCTGCAAGGGAAGCAGAAATACAAATTCACACTCGCCAAATGTAAACACACTCTCAAAAGCCATACAAAGGACAAGAGCATAAAAATATCCTGGTACCGTCTTACTATCTGGCCTCCTGTTCTTTTTTTCGTGCAGACACTGGCATGCAACTGAATAAATCTGTTCAATTGATGCAATATTCCAGCTGCTCATCTTTTCATCAACGTAATCTTGAATAGTCTTTTCTTCATCTTCAATTTCCTCTTTGATAGACAGCTGTTTGGAAGCAGAAATAGCGTCAGAGGAAGAGCAGGACTATGAAGGCTGGGCGGGAAGATAAGCCCAAGGAGGAGGAACCATAAAGCCCCTAGCCCTGCCACATTCACACAAGCCAAGACAGAAAGAGAGAGTAGTCACTTTTTATTCCCCACCACTCCATATCAATGGTTCCTTTTTATATACTTCTCCTCCCATCAGTTTGATCTGAATGCTGCCCATACTCTGTAACCAACTCTGGCTTGTTGTCCTGTTGCTTAATCCCTCTCCTGGAAAAAACAAGTGTTTTGCCCTAGTGCAACATGACTTTAGTTAAAGAGATCCCAACGTGTAGTCCTTGGCTCTAGTTGCATGCTCATGCAGACGTTATAGTAAAGGTAAAGGGGCCCCTGACCATTAGGTCCAGTCGTGGCCGACTCTGGGGTTACGGCACTCATCTTGCTTTATTGGCCGAGGGAGCCGGCGTACAGCTTCCGGGTCATGTGGCCAGCATGACTAAGCTGCTTCTGGCAAACCAGAGCAGCACACGGAAACGCCGTTTACCTTCCCGCCAGAGCGCTACCTATTTATCTACTTGCACTTTGATGTGCTTTCGAACTGCTAGGTTGGCAGGAGCAGGGACCGAGCAACGGGAGTTCACCCTGTCACGGGAATTCAAACCGCCGACCTTCTGATCGGCAAGTCCTAGGCTCTGTGGTTTAACCCACAGCGCCACCTGTATCCCACAGACATTGTAGTAACACACTTTAATTACAACAAGACAATGATGGTAGATTCACTGACATTCTAGTCAATGTCAACTCCTGCCAGAATTCTTGTTTTAACCTAAGTCATGGTCTTTTGATGCTGTAGACTCTTCAACAGGCTTGACGCAGCAGCTAACTTTTAGTTTTCTGAAAAATGCAATGTGTATTTATTCTAAACTTATTTCTAGAAGAAGAAATTACCAATAATTGGGGGTCCCGGTTTTCGTCCACAGGAGTAAGTCCAGTTATTATTTCAAGTAACACCTAAAAGAAAGATAATCAGAATACAAGAACAAAAAAAAGTGGAATGCATGTCATGAACTACTATCAGAAACCAGTGCACAGAACCACTCAATGAAAAACCTTGTGTAAGGAAAGCTTTTAAAGAAAGGGTTGTTATGCCTTCCTTCAACAATTGATCCCAAGGCAGCTGATACTCCCTTTGCTGAACCTGCCTATTATCAGACTACTAGCCTTGAACATATTAATAGCACTACTCTCATATATATAAGCTTCCAAATAACTTTTCGGTGTTTTTCCACTCACCACACCAAAGCTGAAGATATCAGATTTCGGGGTTATCTCCCCACGCAAAGCTTCTGGTGCCATGTAGGCTGCTGTTCCCACTATTCTCTCCGTTAGGATAGTGTGAGTCAACCTTACTGAAGCCCTTGCAAGTCCGAAGTCAGACAGTTTTGCCACAAAGTTCTCAGTAAGTAAGATATTTGCACTGAAA
Organism: Podarcis erhardii; assembly: GCF_964252035.2. NCBI lineage: Eukaryota > Metazoa > Chordata > Lepidosauria > Squamata > Lacertidae > Podarcis > Podarcis erhardii. The sequence continues at coordinate 50,696,430 of NC_138500.1, forward strand.
AACATAAACCAAAAAAGGGGACTGAATTCTGTTAGGTTCTACAAAACTCCTTCTCAAGGAGATGGTGCTGAAATAATCAAATGAAAAGTAAGGTGGGAGCTGTGTTTTTAGCTAATGCTGCTGGTTTCATTGTTATTCCATGCTTGTAGTTTGTGGGATAAAAGAGAATTATGGCCACATCCAAAACTCTTTTCTCTACTAAACAATCACACACCCAGCAACAATTATCTTTACACTGTAGCCTTCTTCTATTCAGTGTCAAGAAAAACGTAGAACATAAATATTGCCCTGTCCGCAAATCACCATAAATGTATTTGTGTTTTTTTAAAATTTAAAAAGCATGTTTGAAGAATACTGACAAAACAAAGATGGAACTATCTGTCCTTAGTGCAATAATTAGTTTTTTAGATTTTACCTTTTAACATCCCGGTGAATGTGGTTATTTTCATGTAAAAAACAGATTCCATTGGATGCCCCATAAGCAATCTTACATCTTGTTTCCCAAGGAATTGGTGCCGTGTTATCCTTAAAAACAAGTGGAGAGTGGAAGTGAATCAATATTTCTAGGCAGAGAGGCCTAGAATATTGAAGTGTTGAAGCAATGATTCTTCAGCTTCACTGGACTGGTCATGTTATGTTATGTGGATTATCGCCTTCCAAAGCAACTACTCTATTCTGAACTTAAAAATGGCAAGCTTAATGCTGGTGGTCAACAAAAGAGGTTCAAAGACTCTCTCAAGGCAAATCTTTAAAAATGTAGTATAAACACCAACAATTGGGAAATGCTGGCCTACAAGTGCTCCAATTGGAGAACAGCCTTTACCAAAGGTGACATGGGTTTTGAAGACATTCAAACTCAGGCTGAAAGGGAGAAACGTGCTACGAGGAAGGCACATTGGGCAAACCCTCACCGCAAAATGACTCCCACCCAGAAACCTATGTCCCCATTGTGGAAGGACATGTGGATCCAGAATTGCCTTTCACAGTCACTTACAGACTCACTGTTAAGACTGTGTTCATGGAAGGCAATCTTACTCTGCTATGAGTGATCGACAAAGAAGGAGAATATCACATTCATCTCCAGGGCCTTTGCATTCATCTATCACATGAAAGAGCTCCCATGCCCCTCTCTCTCATCCTTGTTCAGTATTGCTAGAAGGAAATTGGACGCTTTCAAGGTTTGTGTTAAATTAACTAGAATTGTGACTAGACTAGTTAGCACTATGGTTCACTGAGCCATGGCTTTGGTCAACAAACCATGGTTTGAATTAACCAGAGCTCTCCTTAGTTTGGGCACAACCATAAATTCTGGGTTAGTTTAAAACAGGAAGTCAAAGCTTCTGACCTGCTCGCTATGGCCATCTCAGATGAAAAGGAGGTGCATAAGCCCAAGCAGGCTCATTCGCATAACCCTGAACCCAATGCAGTATAAAACTATCCAAACCAGACCAAAACACAGAAGTTTTCCTCTTTAAAACTAACACCATAGCCTTCTTAAGAAAATGAAGCTGATCGCCCCTCAAAATGGAATAAAATTGTGCCAGAGTAAACAATGAAAAGATCGATTGACATCATACCAGTGATATACACAGTGATAAGAGGAAAACCAATCAATGCCACCTAATAATATTTGCCTGATGTTCTTGTTTCAAGTAACCAGCTTTGCAAAATGTGAAATATCATGTGCTCCAGTTTATACTGTCTACAAAGCTTCTGTCTACAAAGGCTGCCCTTGCCACTGTATTAAAAGGTAGCTCTGTACACACATATCTTTGCACATTCAGAGCTATCCTACATCACAATCAATAGGAGAGGCCTGCAAGGAAAAGAGGTCCTTGTGATCAGACACTTCACATCTACAATAGATTCCAGATATTTCAGTTTTCCCCTCTCAGTTTAGCAGTTTCAAAGAGGCATCGACAATAAGCAAGTATTTCACTTACCAGGCAAGCTAGTCTGTCGAGCAATGAGCCATTAGGCATATAATCATAAACTAGGCAAGGCTGATCAGAGTCATTTGAGAATCCAAGCAATTCCACTAGGTTCTCATGCTGACATCTGTGACAAAAACAAACAAACGGCCTTGTTAGTCTGGGTTTTTCGTATTTACTGTTCTGAAAGGTTAGGAATTAGAGGGCTCCAATGAACCTAGATATAATCTTGATCAATGATCTCAGTAACACAAACTACATAAGTTTATTTGATGCCAATAGTTTGCTTTCATGCACAATTCAGTGGTAAAGCACACGCATGCAAAAGCTTCTGGGTTTGATCCTTGGAATTTCCATGCAGGGATGGGAAAAATTCCTTTCCAAAATCCTGGAGGGCCACGGCCAAGCAGTGCTCAAAATAGGGAGGATCAAAGTGCACAAGGTGCTATGCACATCTTTAACCCCAGCATGCATTATTCTTTTTCTGTAAAATAAGCAGTCGGAACTGGGGAATGGTGGGGAGCTGGATCTTGTGCTAAGATTTTGGTTGTGGTTGTATAAAGGGACCCCTGACCATTAGGTCCAGTCATGTCCGACTCTGGGGTTGTGGCGCTCATCTCGCTTTATTGGCCAAGGGAGCCGGCGTACAGCTTCTGGGTCATGTGGCCAGCATGACTAAGCTGCTTTGGCGAACCAGAGCAGCACACGGAAACGCTGTTTACCTTCTCGCCGGAGTGGTACCTATTTATCTACTTGCATTTTGACGTGCTTTCGAACTGCTAGGTTGGCAGGAGCAGGGACCGAGCAACGGGAGTTCACCCTGTCATGGAGATTTGAATCGCCGACCTTATGATCAGCAAGTCCTAGGCTCTGTGGTTTAACCCACAGCGCCACCCGCATCCCAGTGGTTGTATAGAGGGGGGGAAACTGCTCACGACTTACTCTGCCATAATGCTGATTTCTTGTTCGAACTGCTTTTTCAGGTCTTCGATACTTACATCGGTCACCTATAATGACATTTAAAATAAATAAATTAATGGGACACTCAGAAGCTGAAGGGAGGGAGGTTAATGGGAAGCAGACCGGTTCCAGGCAACCACATAATGAAAGGTTTGTATTTAACAGTAGCAAATAGGGTGGCTTCCAGAGTCAGGCCCTCAAGGTTTTCTGTATTTTCCAGGTATTGCTCAGAGATATTCAATGATGTGCATCAACAGAAACACAGCAGTAGGGAAAGCTAGCTCTGAGATTTTGAAACCCAATTGCAAGTGAACTCATTAGCATCTTTGGTAACAAGCAGCCTAGAAGCTAACTGACCGGTGGGACAATTCCACAAGCAAGGAGCCACAATGGGGGGGGGGGGAATACACAAGCAATCTCCCTACCCTCAAGGATCTAGAGTTTGCTGGAAGCTGTTCCACCATCACTTTTATGCAATATTTATATATTATTATATTTCTATTTCACACCTTCCTCCGAAATGAACCCAGGGCACCAAGGGGCCAAAAAAGAAAAGAAAAATACTCTAGGGTGCAAGGGATAACAACAAGTTTACCCAAAGGGGCATGTTTAGACTGCATATGAGTAAGCCCCACTGAATTCAATAGGGCTTGCTTGTGAGCAGGATTTCACAGTAAAATATTATTCTTTATCGGATTTATTACAAAAATGCATAATATTAGAAGCCCCAAAATTTGAAATACTTCCTCTGCTCTGCTCTTAAATGTTATATGATAGATGTGTGTCCATTCTGGCTGTCACTTGTGGCATACCATTTCCCCAAACTATAGGTTGGTACAACTGGTCATTTTCATGCCTCAACTTTGCTTACACTTTGAGAGACGGGGGGGGGGGGGGGGGAGAGAGAGAGGGAGAGAGAGAGAGAGAGAGAGAGAAGATAATTCCCGGTGCAAATGATGATATACATAGTAACAGGAAACCTACAGAAGTAAGTTTTTTCACTGCCACTGTTCTGCCATTAATGCATCCTTTGTACACCACTCCAAAACCTCCTTCGCCAATCTTGTTGCCACCAGCCGACACAGTTCGATCATCAAAGTTATTTGTAAGACTTTTCAGTTTAGCAAACGAAAAGCTCTGCAATACTGAAAGAGAAGAAGAGTGAGTGGAGACCTCAAATTCAATTTTTTATGGGGGTGGGGACCCAGCAAGGTTTTTTATTTAAAAAAAAAATCAAATCCCAGCACTACAAATCTTGCCATAATTTATTTACCTTACAGAGATTTGCCTTTCCTTTTCAGGAGATGCCAGCAAAAGGTGGAGAGAAAGCAAGATGAAGATCAGTTAGCTATTCTTATGCAAGGCTAGATAAGTCAAAGGAGAGCAATCTGTGACTCAGGGCTTTATGAAACGCTCAGCCTGGTTTCATGCAGGTAGGAACAAGGGAGAAATATGGGGCAAAGAAAGTAGCAGAGAGACCACAGGTGCCCCACTTGCTATCAGCCTGCAGCCCCAAACAGAATAGCCGCAGGGATATGTGCTCCTCAATAGAAAAACAGTTTTCCACCCCTGAAAAAGTTTGCAACTTTCTAGCTACAAGCAGTGACCAGGGTTTTCTGGAAGTTTTTTTTTTTTAAAAAATCAGAAACTCTTCTGCTCACTTGGAACAATTTCTGATGCCCCAGAGAGTGATCTAGTTTAATGTGTTTATTTTCCTTGTATTTAGTAAACAAAAGATAAACACCTGAAAACCGCCATGCTTGCCAAATACTGAATTTGCAACTCGCTTCTGCTTGCTGCTTCTAATTTGCTTCTGAAACAAAAACTTTCCATGGGGGGGGGAGGGGGGAGCGATTTGCCACCCAACCTCACTGGCCATGAGTAAAGATATCTTTAAGCAAATAGGCTGGTTAGCAAAGGAAGGTGGGGAAAAAACATCCCAACATTTTATTTCAGAACGGAAATTTGGCATATTTTGACAGCAGGTTGCTTAAAACAATGCTATAGTAGTTGTTGTAACGTTAAGATCCAGGAGGTAAAGAGACCACTTGCCCCTGCCCCCTGAAACTGCCTAGGAGGCAATTATCTTGAGTTAACAACTCTGGATTTATATAACCTGCCTAGTCTGTTAGGGTTGCCATATTTACTTACTTCACCAAACCTTTTGTTTGGTTTATATAGGCCACCATAAAACGTTCATACATAAAATTTTATATACAAAAACAGCCATGTAAAATATGCAATAACGAGGATTTTCATTGGAGTTTCTTTCTGCTAAATAGTGCCATTCACCACTCTAAGAAATACTATTGACAAAAACTCAGCCACCCTTGCAGTTACTTCCGGGTTAACATCAGACAGATAGAATCTGATATTTTCATTGTCCTGTGATATTAAGTCTACCCAAAAAGGGGGATGGCATGTGTTTGCATAGCTGGTTGTACAATGGACAGTAGTAAAGAATGTTCTACAGTTTCTGGCACATTCAAAGAACTTCCACAATGTCTGTTGTTTCTGGGGATGTTTAAATATCTATCCTTGACAAAAGATGAGGAAAAAACATTCAGTCGGGCTAACAAAGTCCCTGCGTGGGACTGGAATTATTAATTTTGAAATATAAATGACCCTGATATCTGTTGTATTTTAACCATAGAACTTGGGGGAGCAAATTTTATTTACAGCTAACTTGTTGTTTTATTCTTCAATGTCCCTTAATCTGGTTTAAATATTGGTTGCAATATTTCAAAAAGTGAAAATCTGCACACAAAAGTTGCTGTGCTTTATTTTGAAGGGTTTTTTGGAGCTATTTTTAAGGAAATTCACCAAAATCTACATTTCCGACATGGGTTGCCATACACCCGGATTTTCCTGAACATTCCAGTGACTTCTGCTAGGACACTGTTTCCGGCCAAATCCCGGCTATGTTGGGGAAATTCTGGTCATATGGCAACCCTAATCTCCACCTCAGATTTGCATGTGGTTGATATTCCGTCCCCTAATATCATGTTCAGGGATGTGGGTGGCACTGTGGGTTAAAACACAGAGCCTAGGACTTGCCGATCAGAAGGTCGGCGGTTCGAATCCCTGCAACGGGGTGAGCTACCATTGCTCGGTCCCTGCTCCTGCCAGCCTAGCAGTTCGAAAGCACATCAAGTGCAAGTAGATAAATAGGTACCACTCTTTAATATCATGTTCTACAATACATAATGGACTGGACTGAAAGACAGGAGGGGAGTGATAGAAGGAATAATTGTCTACCTGAATCATTAGGAGGCAAGCAACTCTCTTTTGTACTTGGGCTGCAAGAAACTGAAGTTAGGCACCCTTTATCTGGAACCAATACAGGTGCCACTTGATTTTCTTTTTCATTCAGACACGTAGTTTCTTGTAAAGATAAGGGCACTGTAGTGTCTGTTGTCCTCATGGAATCTGCCATAAAATACAAAACAGTCAAAACAGGTTTTAGGTGGGAAACAGGTTGCTGAAAGCTGTTCTGTACCAACAAACAGAACAGTCATAGCTTAATAGTGCACTGGACTCTATCTTCACAATGTCTTAAGGGTGCATCTAATCACACTTTGGGGCATAGAGACATTACCAAAAACAACACAGAATCCAATTTCTGTATCAGTTTTGTACCAATTAGGAGGGCAATACACAATGTGCCAGCTTCACCTGCAGCAATAATGTTGTGCATCAATATAAAGTGCCTTCCCTTGTGGTGGTTGCTCGTGTGAAACAATCTAGGGTTATGCTAATATGTAAAAAGTTGCAATATTCTAGAAAAACCTTGCATTTCGGGAGTACAAGGAGACCAAGTTTTGTGGCATGATTCAACGTATTTTAGAAGGCCTTTCAGGGCCAAGTCATCACAACGTAGCTTGCATGATATAAATACGTGGAATATACGTTTGTCAGGTTTTAAACATGAGTTTTCTGGTGGTGCTACATATCCATAGCTCCAACTCTGTTTCTGGTGTGGCTACAGGCCTACTTGGATTTCTACCATAGTTCCTCCTGACCATTGCTCTAACACGAGTTGATGATCCTTTTCAGAAAAAAGAAGTGCTTTATACGTCTTTCTCAGCTATTAACCAAATTAAGGATTTCACAAATAGCTACATGAAAAGATGCTCACCTGAAAAGATAATTATTAAAAGCCACCATCTAAAAGAAATAAGAACACCACCATAACTCCCCTTTGAATGTGTGCCAGAGACACCATGAAGACCAAAATTACCTGGAAGCAAAAGTTTGGCTGGTGCGAAGAAGTGATTCCTGATTAGCAAGTCTACTAGATCACTAACAGTGCAATTTTGTGTCCCCCAGTCAAAAAGCAATTCACAAGTGGGGCTCTTTCCTACTTGTTTTAATGCTTCAAAACGCCTTTAAAAAAAAAAGAAGAAAAATCAAATTAATTTTGAAAAAAAGATTGCAAAAAAAAAAAGATACACAGAATATAATTTTTAGCCACAAAGTTCAAAAGCTAATATGTCAACAGCAATGTTGCTTGCATAATATATTCCACTTCAAATATGGCTTTGGTGCAAGCTTATGATAGATAGCTGGATAGCTCAGTTGATAGAGCATCCAGCTTTTAATGCATTAATGTGTCTAACATCCAAAATGATGTCTGACAGTATATGGGATGAACAGGGCCACCACATTAAGAACTCAGCTGTGACTGCAACGAAAACCTCTAACTACAGTGAGGGTGCCGCCCTTAAAAGATGATGGTTACATGCTCAATCAAGTAAGCTGTCAAAGTTATTGGGTTAAAGCTATACAAATAACATATACCAAGTATCAGTTTAAGAAGTGATGCAATGATGATGCTAAATTGTAGCAAAAGATATATGAAACAAAGAATGCAAAAACTTGATGGGAAATATTCCAACAGCAGCTAGAATTGTTATTCTTCAATGCCAGAAGCATCTATCAATCTTAACTACCAGAGAATGGTTCCTTAAAGTATTAGATATTGTATACATGGACAGATTAATATAGTTGTTTTCTGTAGCTATATTTATCTGTCTTTATTTGGCATACCTAATATTTTTTTAAGGAGTTGGAACAAGCTACACAAATGGAGCTTTCCCTCCCTAAAATGGCCCTCTTGGTAGACACTTGAATCAATTTCTGGTGGGTTAGAAAATCTAAATATGTCAACAGCGAAGTGTGCAATATCACATATTAAAACTTTCTATGTCAAAAGACAACAGCCATACATCACATAACTTGTAGAGAACTTGTAGAGTTGGAAGGAACCTCAGGGATCATCTAGTCCAACCCCCTGCAATGCAGGAATCTCAATACACGGTCCCCCATCCAACCCTCCTTAGCATTGCAAGATAAGGATAAAAAAGCACACACACACACCCTTGTCACCAGTACACTACCTTATGTGCAATTGGCTGTATATGTTTGCGCCAGAGGGATCTTTTATATCTGCTGCCAATTTTTTCCATCCATCCTGCGGATCAATAAAATCAGCCAGTTGCCTCATCATGCCGTAGCCAAGGCAGCGCACACACATTGAAGGCGTTATAGGGCAGTCGCTCATCTCCGATTCCTAACAAATGTGAAAGAGATTGCTTTCAAATACGACTTATTTGAAGATGTAAAGCTGGCAGCATGGTAGAGTCTTCATGGGGGTTAAAAACCCACCTGTCATATTTGTGTCCAACTTCGGTGGGCACCTATGACAATGAAATCACACTCTTTTCCCTCTCAGCTACCTTTTAAAAAAGACTCACAAAACTACCATTTTCAGCACTCTTAAATTACAGTTCCTGGGATTCTTTTGTGGGAAAGTGACATGCTTTCCTTTGGCATTTCCCAAAGTTGGGGTTCTCCAGCTGTTGTTTCCCCCCAGACTGCAATTCCCATCATCCCTGACCACTGGTCTTGCTAGCTAGGGATGATGGGAGTTGTAGTCCAGAAACAGCTGGAGGCCCACGTTTTGGAGACACCGCTTTAGATGTGCACATATCCATAATAAACTAGCCTGTGGAAGTGTGCAATTGGGGCAGAGGTGGTAGAATGCAGGCATTACCAAATTGTGGTGCATTATGAGAAAATATTTCCTGTGCGCAAGTTGTGAAGGGAGGACAGAACGAAGAAGGTTCCTATTTTTATTTTATGTTTCCGGATCAGTGTTTTTAGGTGGGAGTTCGTAGCTGGCAGAGACCCAAACAGTGGTAGTTACCCTGCATTGCACCTGACTCAAATAAACCCAGCACATAAAAACAACAGAGACTTTAAAAAAGACTGGGAACCGTATTTGATGTATATACAGAAACACTGTAAAGTAGTAGACTCGCTTGCAGGGTTTGACTAAACACTTACAATTAAGAAAACAAGTATAAAGGTTAAGAGGTAACAATTGGGTAAACAAGAAAATGTAGGATGTTATTTGGAAAATAAGGTATAAAAATGATATAAATGCAATAATAAACGATTACAAATTAAGGTAGAATAAAATAAGCAGAAGGAGGAAGTTGAGGGAAGTCGGGGGGGGGTAGCGAGGGATTTGTTTTTTTCTCTCTTTTTTTTCTGTGATAAGGATGATTGTATTGAATATTAAAATGTAAAACTCAATAAAAACTATTTAAAAAAATAAAAAACAAGCCCAGCATCGCTTCAGAAGAAAGAAAGAGAAGAGCGAGAAACAAGCTAGCTCTCACCCGCCGAGCGAGGACTCTCCTTCTGAGCCCAGAGATGCAGACACGCTCCTTCACTCGCCCCGCCCATCGACGTCACCCGGGAACTTCCACCGCTCCCGCTTCCTTTGAAGCAAGCCCCGCCCATCTCGCCTTCGGAGTTGTGCGCATGCGCTCTATCAAACAGACTCGGCCCCCATCGAGAAAGGATCTACAAACCTATGCGGGAGGTACCAAGGAGGCGGTGGGCAGGGGGGGTGGCGTTTCGCCACGCTTTATCGCTTCTCCGACCCAAATGTTTTAATCCGCTACCCTGCGCGGGGTTTTGTTCTATCTTTGGTGAGACAATGATACAATCCTATCTCCTCCTCCTCCTCTACTCTTTCTCCTTCCTTGCCGCTGGCTCCACCCCTACTTTGATGAAAGTGGTATGCTCTCACTTCCTTGGCTCCGCCTCTTTATTCCCCCCCCCCCCACTAGATGGAAGATTCCTTCCAGTCGCTCCAGCGCTATTGCCGCCAGGGGTCCTCCTGCGCCGCGCGGATCGTGCTAAGTGTTCGCAGGGGGATTTCCGGGCAATTGGATACAATTGCAATTGGAGCGTTGCGCCGGCGGTGGGGAGTCGGCGTTGTGCGAGCGCGCAAAAGAGCCTTGACAGCAGGTCAGAGACCGCTGGTCTGCCTACCTCAGTGTTGCCGACTCGGACTGGCAGCGGCTCCCCAAGGGGGTCAGAAAGCGGGGGGGGGGGGAGAGAGCATTCCCAGCCCTACCTGGATTGAACCTGGGAGCTTCTGCCTGCAAGGTAGAGAGACCTTAAGATCAAGGAGACACGTGGTCCTCCAGATGTTCCCCTGCTGCAAATCCCAGTGTGGCTAATGCCCAGGGGTGATGCGACTTGCCCTCCAGTAGCATTTGGAGGTCTACGCATTAGTCCACAACTGAAGTAGAGCCTGGCTAGCAATAGGAAGCAACAAGCAGCAGCTTCCTGCAACCGTAGGGAATGGGGCTGCTCTCGCAAGGATCGCTGAGCCCCCTTCTCTCTCTCTTTCTCAGAGAAAGAGAAGTAATGTGGGTGTGGCTTGATCACTGTGAGATCATTTGTTGTTGTTTAGTCGTTTAGTCGTGTCCGACTCTTTGTGACCCCACGAACCAGAGCACGCCACACACTGCTGTCTTCCGCAGTTTAGTCAAACTCATGCTGGTAGCTTTGAGAACACTGTCCAACCATCTCGTCTTCTGTCGTCCACTTCTCCTTGTGCCCTCCATCTTTCCCAGCATCAGGGTCTTTTCCAGGGAGTCTTCTCTTCTCATGAGGTGGCCAAAGTATTGGAGTCTCAGCTTCACCATCTGTCCTTCCAGTGAGCACTCAGGGCTGATTTCCTTCAGAATGGAGAGGTTTGATCTTCTTGCAGTCCATGGGACTCTCAAGAGTCTCCTCCAGCACCATAATTCAAAAGCATCAATTCTTCGGCGATCAGCCGTCTTTATGGTCCAGCTCTCACTTCCATACATCACTACTGGGAAAACAGAGAATCATAGATTTGGAAGGCACCACAAGGATATTGTTGTTGTTGTTGTGGATTGAATTTATACACTACCCTATACCCAGAGGTCTCAGGGCGGTTCACAGAACAAAATCAAAATATAAAACCACAACATATGTAATCAAAATAAAAATAACAACCCAATAACACTTCCTTCCCCACGTAAAATAAAGAGCCACATTTTAAAAGGGCATAGGATATGCAATGCAGGAATATTTTGCCCAATGTGGGGCTTGAACCCATGGCCCTGACATTATCAGTCTCATGCTCTACCAACTGAGCTGCATGAAAGGTAGCAACCTGGATGCTGGGGATTTTGGCTTCATGGTGGGTAAAATACAGCTCCCAGGATTCTTTGGGAGAAGCAGTGTGCTTTAAATATCTAAAGGGAGCAAAGGAGTGGGATGAGTACAGTGGTACCTCGGGTTACAGACACTTCAGGTTACAGACGCTTCAGGTTACAGACTCCGCTAACCCAAAAATAATGCTTCAGGTTAAGAACTTTGCTTCAGGATGAGAACAGAAATCGTGCTCTGGCGGCGCGGCGGCAGTGGGAGGCCCCATTAGCTAAAGTGGTGCTTCAGGTTAAGAACAGTTTCAGGTTAAGAACGGACCTCCAGAACGGATTAAGTACTTAACCCGAGGTACCACTGTACTGCTCTCTTTCTCTCTGGCCGGTTCTGTGTAGGTCCAGTCCAGCTCTGCTCCCCAGCATTTCACCCAAAGAGAGAAGGCAAGTGGAAAGGGGAGGCAGAAGCTTCCCCGCCTGTTCACCTCTACTCTCTGGACACAGCGTGATGGACCCAGTCCTTCCCACAATAGCAAGTGAGCAACCAGAGACAGTGGTAGCTGTTCCATGCAATTGCAACTCATTTATGTCTCCTTTTGCAGGCATGGTATGGCCCACAGAGGACCTTACAGTCTTCAAACAAAAACATCCTGAAGGTCCCAGGCTACAGAGAGGTTAGGCTGGCCTCAACTAGAGCCAGGGCTTTTTCGGCTGTGGCTCCAATCTGGTGGAACGCTCTGCCACAAGAGACTAGGGTCCTGCAGTACTTGACATCTTTCCGCAGGGCCTGCAAGATGGAGCTGTTCCGCCAGGCCTTTGGTCGGGGTTCAGTCTGACTCCCTCTCCCCTTTCAGAAGAACTTGCATGAAAGTGGCCTCCCAATTTTTCTCACAGGCCCATCTAAGTTCAGCACAAACAGTTGGGCCTGGTGAGCATTTAAGGTCCCCAACCCTAATCTGTGGGTTGCCATCTGATTGGATTTTATTCTGATCCTGATCTGATTTGAGGATGTATTTTAATTGATTGTCTGATTTTATGTTAATGTGTTATACATTTGAGCCTGGCTTCGGCTGGGGAGGGTGGGCTATAAATAACATTTATTATTATTATTAGTAGTAGTAGTAGTAGTAGTAGTATCTGCTCTGGGGGATCTGCTGTCTAAGGAGGAGGTGATACTGCTACAGAACTAATGGGTCCTACTGAGATACTGGCCCATCAGCAGCTGCCCCAAGGTGTTGACCCCTGATGTCAGCCTTGCTCAAAGCACTTCCTTCTATCCATTCATTATATACTCACTCAATTATGGGTATGTTGCAGCAGAGGGCAACAGTGAGCACGAATACTAAGTCTTCAGTGCTAAGGAAAAGATCCTGTTTAATCGACCATCCTTTGAAATGTTATGTGCTTAAGATTTTGGCCTTTGTACAGTATACAGATCTTAAAATTGCGCTGATTTGTGTAAAGAAAGAAAAGGAATATAAGCTACTTCCTCCAAATTTAACTTAACAAAGAGTCAAAACAAAATAAAAAAATTCCTTCCAGTAGCACCTTAAAGACTTTAAGGTGCTACTGGTCTTTAAGGTGCTACTGGAAGGAATTTTTTTTATTTTGTTTTGACTATGGCAGACCAACACGGCTACCCATCTGTAACCTTAACAAAGAGTGATTGTGTATGATTTTCTAAGACTTGGCTCCATCTTTTCTTCATTTTTCCAGGCTGTATAATATTGTAATGGAAGAAGATTCTGACAGGGCAGTGGCATTCCACTCTTACACTTACGTGAATGATCACGTTGGCTTCTGCGGCAGCTTAAAAATGTTCCCAAAGGACTTTGTAGTAACAGAAATTAATGCATTTGGGCAGTTAGTTAATGAGATCATAGCAGATTCTTCTAAGAAATCCTGTGAGAGCCTGTCAGAACAAGCTGGGTTCTGTCAACAGGATCCCAAAAGGCTGAGACTGAGTCGTCCAGAACTGTGCACAGATGAGGAATATTGCAACATTCGGGATGATGATGATGTTCACTGTTCCCCAGAATGTCCTTCTTTCTCTGCTGGAGAAAGTGAAGAATATAAATCTGATAATGTACCTGAAAACCACCTTGCCAAAGCTGTTACCCTGGACTCCTTATTAGATAAGCCCTTAAGGGAGCAACTCGGTCAGTTTGCTTGCCGTGTGAAAGACATGTGGGAATCTAAATCTGAACTAGAGGTTCCTCCAGATGAATTTTCTCTTGGTCGAGACCTTGACAAGAAGAATCGAGCCAGCTTGCATGGTGCCATCAGACAGGAATACCCTTACTTAGCCACGGTGACAAAATGTGGCGAGATTATTGTAAAGGCAAATCAGGACTACCAAGATCTTTGCCAGCTGGTGTCTGAAGAGGAAGCATGTGGCTTTATGAAATTTTTAGATGCCAAACTAGAACGATCAAAGTTTGCTTTCAGACCGGATGGAGATAAGGAACACCGGAAGATGGTTCACCACTTTATCAGTAAAAAATTTGGGAAGCTTGTGGAAACCAAGTCTTTCACTGATGCTCAACAAAAGGTGGTCATTATAGTAAGGTTTCGTGAGAAAAGTGGTTCAAGGAAAAGGGCTGCTGTTGACAGTGGGATGAGAAAAGAAATTTACACAGGTCAGTATGCAAAAACAATTTTGTCACTTCCTTGGAAGGGTTTATATGTCCTTTGAAAACCCACCAGCCTATAATAGACTAACGAATCACTGTCTTATGGGACGCGGGTGGTGCTGTGGGTTAAACCACAGACCCTAGGACTTGCCGATCAGAAGGTCGGCAGTTCGAATCCAACAGGGTGAGCTCCCGTTGCTCGGTCCGTGCTCCTGCCAACCTAGCAGTTTGAAAGCACCTCAAAGTGCAAGTAGATAAATAGGAACCGCTCCGGTGGGAAGGTAAACGGCATTTCCATGTGCTGCTCGGGTTCGCCAGAAGCGGCTTAGTCATGCTGGCCACATGACCCGGAAGCTGTACGCTGGCTCCCTCGGCCTATAAAGCGAGATGAGTGCCGCAACCCCAGAGTCAGTCACGACTGGACCTAATAGTCGGGGTCCCTTTACCCTTTACCCTTTACCCTTTACCTTTATCACTGTCTTAATGAAATCTACATGAATGAAGTCACACACAGCTTTATTGCGGTCCATAGACCCAAAATACACAGTACAACAATAGTAAATGTCAATAGTTATTAAGGTGTAAGATCAGCCTTGCTTGAATGAAGTCAGCACTTGTTAAAAAGAGCCACATCACAATAAGATGGTTCACTCTTAAGGTTAAACCATTGTTTAAAATAAACTATAGTTTAAGAAGTACTTTGCTCCCCTGCGCCTGACTGCTGCATTGGGGAGGACACAAGCCAGAGTTTGGTTTGTTGTGATGTCTACAACCAGGAATCGAGTAGGCTCATGCTTGCCTCAAACGTCTCGGCTTCCGCTTGTAGGTTTGTTTGGAGGAAAACAAACGATGAGCCAAGGTTCACATGCCACAAGAAATCAAACCTGCTTGTTCCTGGCTTGCTTCTGCCCCCCCTAGTGGCAAAGTCATGAACTGGGAGAGGAGTAAAGTATGGTTAAAACTATGGTTTGTTTTAAACTATGGTTGAACGTTGCATGTGAGCCAGGCTGGAACTGATGAGAGTTGTAGTCTAGCAGAATTGGGGGGGGGGCACTAGGTACAACCAGTGACGCACAGGCAAGAATATCATTTCTGCAAGTAATTGCTGTGTAGCATAGAGTAAAATATATTACTAGTTTATATGAGAGCTATGCTTACCTACAGGGTGGATTTGATTTAAATCAAATCAATTTAAATTACTAGTCAGTAAGACTTGATTTAAATCTTTCTCTTTTTTTACAGAAAGACTCATTCTTTCTGGTATAATCTTAATATTTACAACCAGATGAAGGTTTCATTTTAGGAATAATAAATTTTCAGAGTAGTTTTTACAATTATATCAGAAATTACTGATTTGGATATACTATTAGATATACAGGTAATTATGAAATTATTGTGAGGTTTAATAAGTTACCTATTTATATTTGGACAGCATTTCTGCTGTACTTTATTGGAAGGAGAAATATCATTTCCTTAATAACCATTTAAACAATGTATTTAACTAAAACAATAACACTATGTACCCATGTATCCATATGTATCCATGTTTGTTAACTGAGGTGGTTAAATAATTTTTTTTTTAAAAAAAAACAACAGACTGAGTTTTAGCAAACATGAAAAACTTAAAACAAATCCTTATTTCCTGATGAATAGCCTTTGGAATATAATGTAGCTTAAAAAGAAAACTAACTTTAGAAAGAATTTTCCTCCAAAAGCATTTTATTTTCAAAATCCAATTTAAATTTAAAAAGTGATTTAAATTTAAAAAATCATTTTAAAAAAAAGTTTTAAAAATTGATTTTTATCCACCCTGGTTACCTAACAGACAGCAGCAATAACTTTGATACTGCATTTGCTAACATTTAGAAACTGCTTAAAACAAGGTATTTCTACTCCAGCTTAGTTTTAGTTTTACTGATTTCCGTAGAACAAGGATTAATCAGTAAAAAAACCCCCATTTTTCTCAATTGCTTAGTTGATGCCTACACTATCCTATCAACAGATCTTCCATTAGCTCAGTTATTTGGGGAGGACACCATTCATGTTTTCTGAGCAACGCCATCCACTTGGGTGCACTGACTCTGCAATAATGTGGTTTCAGCTTTTACTCTCCGGAAAGAGAACCTGGAGACGCTTGAAGCAATTAGCTTCTTGTCTGCTGAACTTGGCGTGCTCCCTTCAGACTTCAGTTACACAGGCATTAAAGACAAGAAGGCTATTACGTACCAAGCTATGGTTGTGAAGAAGGTGACGCCTGAAAGGTAATGAGAGATTTGTGGTCGCACTTTAACATCATGGTTTGAATTAGACTCTAGCTCTCTTTTTAAATTCAGATCTAGTATTTAATTTGGCTGGTTAGAAAGGAGTTCCATTTTGTTTTGAGTTCTTAACACTTGAAGCAGTACGGAAAGTTAAAAGTCCTTTGGTATGCTTCGCATCTAGAGCAGAGGTAGGAACCCGGGAGCCAAATGTGATCCTCCCAGCTTTTCTGTCCGGCTCTCTGGACTCTTGATTAATAAGCTGTGTTCTTGAGTACCATTAAGATAGAAATAATTTCCTTTCTTTTCAAAGCATTGCTCATTTAGTACATGAGAAACATGTTGATTTGGGTGTTTATTTCTACAGCTGCATATGTAGCAAAATGGTGTAATGTTACTTGTCTTAAAGCAATTTTCACGGTTAATCGGCTGAACCTTTCACTTGCGTTCTCATCGTTCTGATCCCCAAGAATCTGTTGTTCATCAAAGGGAAACTTTGTCTGCAACGCTCTCTAAAGCATAATGACTCTTTCCTTGTCGGCCTTACAAAAATAAACTCGCAGGGCCATTTCTCTCCTTGGGTGTGTAATGTACATGCTTGTAATTGAAAACACAGCTGACAGTTCAAATATCTGACCTTGAAGTGTTCATTTAATCTTTTACTTCTAACACACATGAAATCCCCATTCAAGCCAAGGAAATGTTTTTCCAAGTAAAACTGCCACAGAATTGTGTGTGAGATTGGGGCAACACATTGAAAATGCAATGTCGATTAAGTCCCTTTTTTCCTCTCTCTCGCAAAAGTATTTTTTAGAGTCTGTTACTAGTTAGCCCTCCCTTTTAAAGCCATTTCTGCTTATACTTTTTTACTGAGTACTACGCTGTTCTCACTCCCCAACTTTGCCCTGCCAGTCTTGGTTAAATTCTTATTCCTCGGCGCAAGGATACCTTTCTATGTATCAGTTGCACTACTTTTATTTAGTCATCATGCATATTGCTTATAATGCATGTCCCTATATAGTGAACAAATAAACAAACAGAACTTGGATACAGTGTCTTCTTTAGCTTGTCTTCCACAGCTTGAGAAAGTCTTATTCTCTCATTTCCAATAATCTGCACACTGGTTGTTTTTACTTCTTTGTGGTTGTTAGTTGTCCAGGACATTTTGCAAAAATTAAAAATGGGAAAGTAGGATACGACTCTGCAAATATACAACCACAATTAAAAACACAGTTTGAGCTGAGAGACAAAAATAGGTAGTAGAATCAGCCCAAAGAGCAAAAAAAGGAATATTTTCAAGCGGCATAGGAATGACAACAGGGAGAGAAACCAAATGGAGTTCTGTAGTTTCGACCACTGCACACAGCCTGCTCCCTGACTACAGCCATGCTTAGCCTACTCCTATGCACTTATCATGAGCTGGGTAATACATGTACAACATTAGCACTCTAAAAATTGATTGTCTGGGTGGTCTTCATATGGACACATATGGTATGCACATTAAAAAGTGGCAAGGTTTGTGTGCAATGCTTTTATCAATAAGTACATTTTGTTTAGCCTTCCTCCTGCAAAAATCAGGCCACAATCTTAGCACATTGTGGGGCTGAGAGCACATTATTGCAGAATTTCTGCTAATGCGTATTTTTCAGCAGTGTTAAGTGGTAGCAACGAAATATCAAAATTTGGAAGGTCCAATCAAGGGCGTGCTTTCCCCTTCCCCCAGCAAAACCATTGCCAAGAAAACTGCTTCCTTGTTAAAATATTCAGTGTCTAGAAAGTGACATGGCATTTCCAACGTTTCCTTTCTGCAGATTGAAAGAACTTGGAAACACCATTGGGAAAAAAGGAATTGGTGTGTCTAATGTACACTCTGCCAGTCAGCCGCTGAGACTTGGTCAATTGCAAGGAAACCATTTTGATATAATTGTAAGAGATTTAAAACTTAAAAGCAATGACTGTTCTGCGAGCCTAAAGGAGAGAGTATATGAAGCAACTGAGAACGTCAAGGTAAAGCAGTAGTACATTTCAAAAGATGCTGCCTCTAGCTTTCCATGCCTCTGTGATTTTAAAATACTATATAGTGTCCAGATCAGCATTGCAAGCTAAAGATGCCCTTGCCTTAGCTTTGGGCACCTGAGGTGTGTAATTTTGGATCCACCTTATTTTTGTAAGTCTAAACTGTGTTTAATACTGTGTAACATTGTATATTGGGATGCGGGTGGTGACGTGGGTTAAACCACAGAGCCTAGGACTTGCCGATCAGAAGGTCAGCGGTTTGAATCCCCACAACGGGGTGAGCTCCCATTGCTCGGTCCCTGCTCCTGCCAACCTAGCAGTTCAAAAGCACGCCAAAAAGTGCAAGTAGATAAATAGGTACCTCTTCAGCAGGAAGGTAAACGGCATTTCCATGCGCTGCTCTGGTTCGCCCGGAAGCTGTACGCCGGCTCCCTCAGCCAATAAAGCGAGATGAGCGCCGCAACCCTAGAGTCGGCCATGACTTGACCTAATGGTCAGGGGTCCCTTTACCTTTACCTTTAACGTTGTATATAAATATTAATGTTGTGTTTTAATATTTGTAATCTGCCCCGGAACCTTAGGATGAAGGGTGGAAAATAAACTACTGTAGTAGTAGTAGTAGTAGTAGTAATAGTAACAACAACAACACAAGAAGTAATATCTCCATGCTATTCTGCATCTGGGGAACACTGCGTACAGTTCTGGGTGCTACATTTGAAGAAGGATATTGATAAATTGGAGTATATCCAGAGAGGGGTAGCCAAGTGGTCTAGAGAACAAGCCCTATGAGGAATGGTTGAAGGCTGGAGAAGGTTAAAGGGAGCCATGATTCGTTTTCTTCAGATATCTGAAGGGCTGCCTCAGGGTAATTGCCAGAAGGCACATGGGGCCACCATCTGGCTGAAGCTAAGCAGCAATGGATCTGGTCAGTGCTTGGGTGGGAAACCACCTGGGAACTGTATATATTGAAGGAAGAGGTGATATATAAATGTAAGAAAATGAATAGTAATAAATAGGATGGAGCAGACTTCTTCTCTGTTGCTCCAGATGGCAGGACCTAAGAAATTGCAGGGAAGCAGATTCTAGCGAAACCTTAGCAGAAACTTCCTAACAGTAAAAGCCAATGGGTCTCCTTCACTGGAGGTATTCAAGCCGATGCAGAATGGTCAAGCGTAGTTGCAAGATTCTTGTATTGAAAATGGGGGTGGGCTACACAGCCACCTAGGTAAAGGTAAAGGGACCCCTGACCATTAGGTCCAGTCATGGCCAGCTCTGGGGTTGCGGCGCTCATCTCTCTTTACTGGCCGAGGGAGCAGGTGTACAGCTTCCGGGTCATGTGGCCAGCATGACTAAGCCGCTTCTGGCGAACCTGAGCAGCGCATGGAAATGCCGTTTACCTTCCCGCCAGAGCGGTACCTATTTATCTACTTGTACTTTGATGTGCTTTCGAACTGCTAGGTTGGCAAGAGCAGGGACCGAGCAATGGGAGCTCACCCTGTTGCGGGGATTCGAACCGCCTACCTTCTGATTGCCAAGTCCTAGGCTCTGTGGTTTAACCCACAGTGCCACCCGTGTCCCATACAGCCACCTAGGTCCCTTCTAACTCTAAAATGCTATGATTCTTCATATGTTTAACTTTTCCTCTTCTGCTTTGCAGAAAAATGGTTTTATAAATTTCTATGGAGCTCAGCGATTTGGACAAAGGCAGACTATACAGACAGATCAAATCGGATTGGCTTTGCTGAATGAAGAACTGGTAAACACACAGAGATATAATTTTATACTTCCCTTCCTCCTAAGAGCTATTGGGGTGGGCTGGGGTTACACTAAGTTCTCCTTCCCTATTCTAACATTGCAACAGTTTTGTGAGCTAGGTTAGTCTGAAAGAGATGCACTGGCCCACGATCACTCAGTGAGCTTTATGGCAGTGTGTGTGAGAATAGGCTCTTTTTCAAAAATCAGATTATCATTCCCTCAATTTCCATTGTTTACACTGTGAGTGTTGCTCCTTATGTA
This sequence comes from Podarcis erhardii, assembly GCF_964252035.2. Classification (NCBI taxonomy): domain Eukaryota; kingdom Metazoa; phylum Chordata; class Lepidosauria; order Squamata; family Lacertidae; genus Podarcis; species Podarcis erhardii. Next base: position 50,716,739 of record NC_138500.1, read on the forward strand.
GCCAAAAGAGCACCCACCGTGCAGAGTTAGGGGGACTCCCAAGGTTTGCAGAAGTACATAAAAATCTTTAGAAAATGCAAAGTGGGAGGGGAAGAAACCACAAACAGCCCATGAGGACTTTGTGTGTTGCCACATTTGGACGTAGATTGCCCTTGTAAAAGTCAAATCATTCGGAATCAAAGCTGGTGCTAACTTTTAAGAACACATAAAGCAACATGGCATTTGTGTTTACTTGCCTTAAAGGTCAAAGCGGTGAAATTGTTTCTCACGCCAGAAGATTCAGATGATCCTGTAAATAAAGCAAAGAAATACTTCCTTCAGACTGGTAAATATACCATCTCCTATGAAACGTATCGCAGGAAGAAAACCTTGCTGCGTAGTGAAGAAAAAACGTTTGGGTTTATTAACAGAAGCAATATTACAATCAGTGGAAGTGGGTAAATAGTTATGCGTTCGCGTGTGTATGTGTATCTTAAAAGGTTCTCAGAATTTGCTTCTTTAAAGATATTGATATACTGCTTAATATTCAGAATTTCATAACGTATATATAAAAATACATAAAACATATACAGTCGTACCTTGGAAGTCAAACAGAATCTGTTCCGGAAGTCTGATCGACTTACAAAACGTTTGAAAACCAAATCGCGGCTTCTGATTGGCTGCAGCCAATAGGAAGCCGCGGAAGCCCTGTTGGACATTCAGGTTCCTAAAGAACGTTCGCAAACCAGAACAGTCACTTCCGGGTTTGCGACGTTCAGGAGCCAAAATGTATGAGTTCCAGGGCATTTGACAAGCAAGGTATGACGGTATTTAAAGAGTAGAAGGAATAAGAACAATTCAATTCATTTATTTAAAGGCGGAAAACTCCCTCAGGATGCCTGTTGAAATAGGAAAGCCTTTGTTAGATGCCTGAAGTTCCTTGGAGGGCAGTGTGTTTGTGTGTCTTTTTCTGCTCTCCATTGTGAACAATGGGTTAAATCACACAGTACTTGGCCCATGTCTTGAGTTAGCACATCTCACACGTCTGTCTCCACCAGACCTTATTTATTTATTAAAAAATACAAGTAGTAGAGCTACAATGACAAGATGTGACTTAGTTGCTTTGACAATCTATTATATGGGCCTGGTGCCCTTTTACATGACTGCTGCAATTATTGTCACCTTACAGTGACCCACCTTAGGTCTTTGCCCACGAAAATCTCTCCTGCAATTTTAAACACTCTTGCTTTCATTTCTGAATGTTTGCTGCAAAGTTTCCTTTCCATATTGCCCTTTCCTCCACAGGGCTTTTCTTTACCACTTCCAGTGTAACTGGAGCTCCCTAGAGAGTTGGCTGCTTCAGTGATGTAACTAACCTTTTCTTCAGACTGCTAGGAATTAATTGCTTTCCCATGCCCTGAAGAGCTGCATAGAAAAAGGGAAGTAATCATCACCTAATTGAGCAGCGAGCTGCAGAATATATACCACAGCATTACATCATTTTCAGCACCTTTTTAGTGGGGGGGCACTATTTGCAGAAAGGACCCCCCTCTCCTCACAAGATTATACATTTGCCCATGTTAGGAGGTTAGCAGAAAGGAAGTGAGTAACTGAGGGGAATGTACATGTCTGATAGGATCTGCAGGTGCGAGTGTTGCTTTTTTTTCTGGGAAAGGGGTTTTCTGAAAATGTCGTTTCAGATTCTGCTGTAAAGATGCTGTTCTTCAGCGATGAAAATCAAGCAAAATAAGGAAAAACTTTCTTTATTTTTTGATACATCATTTTCCCCTTTGAGCTGAGTTGATGGACACATTTAGTATTCCCCTTGCCTCTAACACATTCAGAAGAGTGGACTCTCTCAGCATTACTTACTTGAAGCAAAAGCACATTTACCTAACATTCCTTGGTTAGAGGCATTAAGGGATGTGTGTGGGTGACGAACTGGAAACAGAAATATTAGTTTTCTCTAAGTTCAAAATCTGAAATACTCCCTCTTTTCCCACAAATGTTACCACCCACGCCAAAAAGAGCACTTCTTTTTCTTAATGATTTTCCTGCTTTCCTTATGGAAATGCAGTTCTTTTCATTCTCATTGCCTTCTCTGGTTCTCACTTTCCATTGACTTCACTTGTCCTGAACGATGCTGTGATGTAGTCAAATCACATGGGCTGCATAGCGCCAAGATGATACCCCATTCCCTGTGTGATCCCAGATCACCTGAAATTGCCAAGGTGGCTAATAGGATAAGAAGAAAGAAGTAGCAGGAAGAAATAGTGCAGAAAGTGGAAAGGAAACAGTGAGCCAGTTTGCACGTGACACTAAGCCAAACCATGGCTAAACTAATGCATCTGCATGCAGGTAGCCGCAGCAGAAATCATGGCCGCTTTGCTTCTCACCTGGGTCTCTTGAAGCTAAGTCATGGTTTGTGTTAGTATTGTGTCCAAACCCAGGCTCATAGTTTGTCTTCCCCAGACAACCAGGAACAGCAAGCCAGGAACAAACCTTGGCTACAACTTATGGTTTGTCTAGAGCAAGGCAGCTAGACTGGTGACTGGGAGTGGCCGCCGAGACCACATAACACCGGTCCTGAAAGACCTACATTGGCTTGCAATACATTTCAAAGCACAATTCAAAGTGTTGGTGCTGACCTTTAAAGCCAGGCATAGGCAAACTCGGTCCTCCAGATGTTTTGGGACTACAACTCCCATCATCCCTGACCAGCCTCGGTCCGAGTTTGGCTATGCCTGGCTTTAAAGGTCCCTGTTAGCTAGGGATGATGAGAGTTGTACTCACAAAACATCTGGAGGGCTGAGTTTGCCTTTGCCTGTTTAAAGCCCTAAACAGCCTCGGCCCAGTATACTTGAAGAAGCATCTCCACCCCCACCGCTCAGCCCGGACACTGAGGTCCAGCTCTGAGGGTCTTCTGGCAGTTCCCTCACTGTGAGAAGTGAGGTTACAGGGAACCAGGCAGAGGGCCTTCTTGGTAGTGGCGCCCGCCCTGTGGAACGCCCTTCCATCAGATGTCAAGGAAATAAACAACTACCTGACTTTTAGAAGACACCTGAAGGCAGCCCTGTTTAGGGAAGTTTTTAATGTTTGATGTATTTATCGTGTTTTTAATAATCTGTTGGGAGCCTGCCAGAGTGGCTGGGGAAACCCATCCAGATGGGTGGGGTAGAAATAACAAATTGTTGTTGTTGTTGTTGTTGTTGTTGGTGGTGGTGGTGGTGGTGGTGGTGTTGTTGTTGTTGTTGTTGTTGTTAAGTAAACTGGGCCGGGGGGGGGGGGAGGGAGGAGGAAATGAAACAAGTAAAAAATCATCATCATAGTAGTTGAGATAAATATTTATCCACCCCAAAGTGCTATTTTTGACATTGAAAAGTGGAGAGCAAATCTGCACATTAGTCTCCTTTGCTTTTAAAAGGGATCCTTTCAGTTTTTAAAAACCAATAAATGAATAAATCCAACATCTTAGAGTTGGGACTCCTTGAGTCTTGGAAGTCTAAGCATCTTTGTGAAGCCAAGAGGGCACAATCTCAACCGGGAACAAACAGAGCATAATGGACGAGGTGGAGAGGACTCAAAAGGGGGGGGGGGGAATCAGTGGGCAAGAGACGCAACCAGCACCTTTCAACCACCCACTGCTTCTCATATGATACGTGGAGGAGAAACAGAAGTTGCGCTACAAAGGTGCACCTTAGAAGCAGAATGTGTGGAAGCTCATGATCAGTTTTCTCTGTTTTTCAGAGGACGCCAAAGGTACCCTCGCAATGCTGCCTGACTTCAAAGTCAGAGAGACGATGCTGCTGCGTGCCTTGAATCGCTACGGTATAAATCACGAGGGATGTGCACGAGGGTGGCTCAGTATTCCTCACTCCATGCGTATTTTTTACGTCCATGCATATTGCAGTAAGATTTGGAACGAAGCCGCTTCCTATCGGATTAAGATCTACGGTACAAGAGTTGTGGCTGGCGACCTCATCTTTTCGGGAACACGTTCTGAAAGCTGTTCACTGAATGACAAGGTAAACAGGAGCTTGAAAGGCACGGATAGCAAATCTGATCCTCTCTGGGTCTGTTAAATTTCATTAAAATTCGAACAAGGCCTTTCATCTTCCTGGTACTCCATAAATAAACATGCTGTATTTACAAAAGGTGCAGTCTGGTTTGGCAGAACCAGTCAGATATAGATTATTTTGCTATGCATGTTTATGAGAACCAAGCCTTTTTTTGTGTGAACTATAATGTGGTCCAGGATGTCGCATGCGTGAAATGGGATAGATTTCTTTTTGGAATAAGATGAATGGATGTCAATTCACTGTGTTCAAGGAAATTAATTGGTGCAAGTTCAAGTAACATACCCCCTTATAAATCAGAACATCCTATAATTATATATATATATATTTGCAAAAAAATAATAATAAACCAATAAAAACCTTTACCCATGTGTTTTTGTAGATACTACCAGCTTGCTTTCAAACTCATCACTATCATGAGGACTAGAACTGTGTATTTGGTTTGGTTTTGTTGTTGTTGTTTTTGCTTAGTTTAATTGGATCTTCTGAAAAATAATGGCTAGGGAGCCAATGAAATTGTATGTGGATGGCATCTCAGAAGAATCAGCACTGCCCAGTTGACACAGCTATATTTCACCAGGGCTGAAAGGCAGGGCAGAGATATTTAGAGAGGTTAAAAACATAAAATAAACTCTGGATTATTCAAAATGCTATTTCAGAAAAATAAAAATCAGAAGACGTCATCCAGTTGGAAGCCCATGTAGTCTTTAATCACGAAGTTATTTCAGCATGGCTAACATTAATTTCACATTCTTTACCATTTAAAGTGGTGTATTCTGTGATTACACAGCCAAGTCAAACAGTTGTTTCTAATTTTGTGTTGGTTGAAGCCAACCATTTGCCTTTGCAATAAATAACTTGGAAATGTTTTCTCTTAAAGGATGGTGAGGGTTGCAGTCTTATACCAGTTCACCTGAAAGTAAGCTCCATTGAATCAATGGAATTGAATTCTGAGTAAGCGTGCATAGAACTGCATTGTAGGCATACAGTAGGTATATGATTGCTTCGCATTCTACAGAAATTCCACTGCCTTTGACCAGTGGCAATGTCCAAGTAGTGAAGTTCCACTCAAGAGAAGCTCAAGAGAAGGGTAAACCACTGTGCCGCTTGGGCTTGCCGATTGAAAGGTCGGCGGTTCAAATTCCCGCAATGGGGTGAGCTCCTGTTGTTCGGTTCCAGCTCCTGCCAACCTAACAGTTCAAAAGCACACCAGTGCAAGTAAATAAATAGGTACCACTCCGGTGGGAAGGTAAACGGTTTCCATGCGCTGCTCTGGTTTCACCAGAAGCGGCTTAGTCATGCTGGCCACATGACCTGGAAAAACTGTCTGCGGAAGCGGACAAACACCGGCTCCCTCGGCCTGTAAAGCAAGATGAGCACCGGAACCCCAGAGTCATTCGCAACTGGACTTAATTGTGAGGGGTCCCTTTACCTTTACCTTAGTATGGAAACACCGTTTTGAATGCATTATAAACATGCAACACCAGGTGGCGACAGAGGGTAAAATAAATTCTGTGCAATTTTCTGTAGTGATCCCCCTTTTGTTATAACGATGTAATTTCTGACTTATTTATAGCATTTTTCCTTTGTGTAGATCCATCCTTAGTCTGTTTATAGACTGCATTTTTCACACATTGTGCTGAAAGCAGTTTATAAGAAGCAACCCTATGAATACAATAATGCAACAACTATTATGCATAATCAAAATTGCCATCAACATGATAGCATCGCTGCAGTACTAACAGTCCAACAATTCATTTTTCTTTTGAAATATATCACAAAAAATGAAGCGAGCATGCCAGTTAATATCCCAAAATAGCCCTAAAACTAATATAAGATCAAAAGACCAGACACAGTTTTTTGGGCAGCTGTTCCCTCTTGGGGAACAGGTAGGTAGAAGCAGCTATACTTTGATGGCTAACCCAGCCTCTTCCCTCCCTTTACTAGTTGAGCTCTAACAGTACAAGCCTAGCCTAGCCACGTCTACTGTGAGCAAGACCCGCTGGGGCTTACTGCCTGGTAACTGGGGTTAGGATTGCAGCCTGAATCCTTGCATTTATGTTTTTAACCTTCAATACTGCATTGCAAACTGTCCTGGGAATTATTTGAAGGATGGTACTAGAAATCTCTGGAATAAGTAAATAAAAACATGTTACATACTTTCCCCCATTTTTATACTAGGTCCACGTAGTAACAGCTGCAGAAGAAGAGGCCAATGAATATGCAATAAATCAGGTACGTTTGGGGAAAATGCATTTCTTTAAAATATTAAAGGATCACTAGGCTTATAACATACACTTTAAGTTATAGGCATAGCTTGATCACTGGAAAATGTAAGTACAGTTGTACCTTGGAAGTTGAAAGGAATCTGTTCCAGAAGTCCGTTTGAAAACCAGAACACTCACTTCCAGGTTTTGATCGTTCGGGAGCTGATTTGTTTGGGAGCCAAGGCATTTGGGATGCAAGGTACGACTTGCAGGGTTCTCTCGCTACCAACCTTCCTCCATTCCCCCCCCCCCCCGTAACCAACAATTCCTCTGTGTTCCTTTGTTCTGACATCTCCTGGGCATGCATAAAGGTAAAGGTGAAGGGATCCCTGACCATTAGGTCCAGTCGTGACCGACTCTGGGGTTTGTGCACTCATCTCGCTCTATAGGCCGAGGGAGCAGGCGTTTGTCCGCAGACAACTTCCGGGTCATGTGGCCAGCATGACTAAGCCACTTCTGGCAAACCAGAGCAGCGCACGGAAATGCTGTTTACCTTCCCACCGGAGTAGTACCTAATTATCTACTTGCACTTTGACATGCTTTCGAACTGCTAGGTGGGCAGGAGCAGGGACCGAGCAATGGGAGCCTACCCCGTCACAGGGATTCGAACCGCCGACCTTCTGATCGGCAAGTCCTAGGCTCTGTGGTTTAACCCACAGCGCCACCCGTGTCCCTGGGCATGTATACATGTGCTTTTATGCAAGCCTGCTTCCCTTCCACAGATACGCTCACCTTACTTTTTTCTTCCCAAAGGTGATTATCCCAATGGCTGGCTACAACGTCCGCTATCCCACTAACAAAGTCGGGGAGTGGTATCACAAAAGACTTGCCCGTGATGGACTGCAGATGCACCAGTTTAGGCTTCCTTCGTTACAGCTGAACGTGCCCGGATGCTACCGACATCTCCTGAAGTATCCGCGCGATCTGTCGTACAGTTTTTTAAAAAGCAGCGAAGAACCAATGGGAACTGGGGACTATTCCCCCAAAGATCCCGAAACTTCTCTTTCGGTGTCGTTTTGGCTCGATCCTTCGTGTTACGCAACTGTTTGTTTGGGGGAAATAATGAAGTGCAATCTTTAAAAGAAAAAGAAAAGGCAGAGCTTCGCTGTGTAGAAATACGGCACGCTCAATAAAAATGTCATGGGGCTATGTAAAAAAAAAAAAAAGTTGTGCTGTACCTTGGCTTGGAGGAGGTGGGGGCTGCTCCTCAGGCGGCAAAATGTATTGGACCAGATCATCCCACCTTGGATCTACTGTAACAAGACAGTGCAGGGGTACAGCCATGCTGCCAGCCTTATGCTTCCCGAACAGGTAAACCCAACATCCCTGTGCTCCTAAATTGGACCAGCGTCTAATTCTTTGCCTCATCCACACATTAAGTTATTGCTCACCTAGCCTGCATCGAGGTATTCGTACCACAGGCCCTGCATTTCATGCAACTCTCTGGAGCTCTCCAGTTTCTCTTTGGCACTGGGTGAAAACTGTACGTGCCTGATTTTCGAAATCTGGCTTTCAGTGTTCTTTTAACTCTCTCCCCCCGCCCCCCACTCTGCTTTCAAATAGCTTTGTTTTTATTGGTCATTATGGCAGTCTGGTCTTGGGATTTGTTTGGGGCCGAAGAACAGGGTGAAAGTGCAGATAATGAAATGGAATGAAAAACAGAACCAGGGCTTAAGCATATGTGGCACCGGGGTGCAAAGATCCGCCCAGTGCCCCCCCCCCCAGGTTGCCCAGTCCCAGGTGCGCAGGAGGACGGAGCCAGTCAGCCGCCTCAGCATCTCGCTGGCTCGGTCGCCCCCCAACTTGCGGAAGAAGAGCCACAGCAGAAGAGCCCACTGCGCCGCTCCGACCATGGACTCTTCCCCGAACTCAACTCTCAGGCCTGAGTACAGCGCCCAGGTGCTCCACACCCCTAGCACCTATGGGTAGGATGGCCCTGAGCAGAACTGTTTGTGTCACCTGCAAGTTGATGATACTAACTCTGAACTTATTCTGTCCCAGCCATTGCATCGTAGTGCTAGGAAAAATATTTGAAGTGCCCTAGACAAATCCCGCATGGTAAATAATAATAATAATAAGAAGAAGAATTTATTATTTATACCCCACCCATCTGACTGAGTTTCCCCAGCCACCCTGGGCAGCTCCCAACAGAATATTAAAAACACAATAAAATATCAAACATTAAAAACTTCCCTAAACAGGGCTTCAGATGCCTTCTAAAAGTCAGATAGTTGTTGTCAGGGGTTCAGAAGGAGAGACACAGGAGGGGGAGCAAATGGAGAGTGAGGAGGAGGAGTCCGAGGGGGGCGCAGGCAGTGACAGTGGAAAGAGTTATTCCACAAGCCTCTCCAGCGAATCGGAGGACTCACAGAAGGGAGCGCCGATGGCCAGAGCGAGGGGGGTTCCAGGGGGGAAGCCCCAGGAGGAAGGGGCCAGCGGGGAGTCCCTGAGCAGCACTTGGAAATCAGGACCAGCTTCCCCACCAGAGCGCAGTGGGGAGGGGGAGTCCCAGGAATCGGGACCAGTGCTCTCACCACCAGCGGGAGGAGAGGAGTCAGGTTTGGTCACGCCCACATCAGGAAGCGGGGGAACGGTCAGGAGGAAGGCTACCGGCTGGGCGCGCACGCCAAGTTCAAATGTACAGGCGAGCGGCACAGCAGGGAGCCCGGGTAGGGAGCCAGGTCCTAAAGCCCGCCGGAAGGAAGGGGAAGACCAAGGGGGGTCAGCGTCAGAGGAGTCCAGGAAGGAGGAAACCCCAGAGGGCAGAAGGACCCAGCGAAGGAAAGAACAGCGTAGGAGGTGGAGCCGGGCTAGGATCTTAAACTGGTGTGGGAGGAGCAGTGAGTCAGAGGGGACTTAGCCGGTCTAGCGTCGAGACGTGGGTCTGCGCGCCCAGAGCTTTGAAATGGAAACTAAACTTCAATAAAGACTTTTGTATATTATATCCACCGGGCGTTGGTCCTCTGTGAGCTGGGATCTAGAGGCAGACCTGACAGTAAGTCCCCTCCCCCCTTTCACCAAGAACCTCGCAACGTGAGTGGATGCAGCGAGGGGCGAAGATTGGTGCTTAACGAGCTCACAAAAGCAAGGCAAGATGACTACCGAACAGCAAATGGTAGCCCTGCAAAATGCAGTGACGCGACTCAACGAGGAGATACTCGCATCTAGGAGGAGGGAAGACGAAGCAGCTGCTGCCTGCAAGGATCTACAAGCCAGGTTGGAAGCGCTTACAAAGCAGGGGCACCCCCCCCCAAAGCCAGAGGGGATTGGGCTGGGGAAGAGAGGGGGCAGCCTTGTGTCTCATTTCGATGGGAATTTGCAGCAGTACCCTAACTTCCGAGCAGACGTGCTGTTTGCGCTGCAATTGCTGGATAAAGACTTTAGAGACGAGCAGGAGAGGGTGGGATTTATATTATCTCATTTGCATGGAGAAGCTAAAGCGTGGCTGCTCAATCTGTGGAGAGATAAGGATCCGGCGCTCCGAAGTGCGGATGCCTTCATTAAAGCGATGGATTCGTGTTTTTTATCAACAATAGACATTGATATCGCCAGAAAAGAGATACATGGGCTGAAACAAGGGAGAGCCACTGTGAGGCAGTATCATTCCCACTTTTTTGCATTGGTGAATGCGCTGGGATGGGAAAAAGATTCGGCTGCAGTCAGAGACCTTTTCTGGGAAGGGCTGAATGGAGCTGTAAAAGACGAAATTGCAAGGGGAGAGAGACCCCATACCACCAAAGACGTTGTGGAGAGGGCGCCAGTTCATATCCAACTTCTGGCAAAAGCTGATGGGTTTCCTGAACGTCAAGGTCAGCCTGGCGTCGGCGCGACACCCGCAGACCAACGGGCAGGCGGAGAGAGTCAACGCCATTATGCAGCAGTACCTGAGATGCTACGCGAACCAGCAGCCCTCGACCTGGGTGGACTATCTACCATTGGCCGAGTTTGCCTACAACAACACGAAGCACGCGTCCACGGGGGTGATGCCGTTTTTCGCCAACAATGGGCGGCATCCCAGAACCTTCCCGGGTTTGGAGACAGTGAAGGCAGGGGAGCCGCAGGGAGCAGAGGCCGTAGCAGCGGAGTTGCAGGAGATCCACGAGCAGCTCAGGAGGCAGTTAGAGGTGGCGAAACAGGCTTACAAAGTGCAGGCAGACCGACACAGGAGAGTGGGGGAAGACATCCGGGTAGGAGACTGGGTGTGGTTAGCAGCCCAGGCAGTTCCAGCCAGATCGCTGGCCAAGAAGAAGCTAGGGCACAAGCAGCTAGGGCCGTACCAAGTAGAGGCGCAGATCAACCCAGTGGCCTTCCGGTTGACACTCCCGGAGGGGTCCAGAATGCACCCGGTCTTTCATAGATCAGTGCTCACACCCTACAGAGAGCCCCACAGGTTTCAGGCACCAGGGACGGCGCCAGACCAGCTCAGGGAAGCGCCCAAAAAGGGGGGGTCGCCGAGAGGGGAGCCACTCAATGAAGCCACAGAGATTTTAGACTCAAGGTGGGGGGAGGACGGGATCGAATATCTTCTCGCCACAGAGGACACCCCGGCCAGCGCCAACAGATGGGTGCAGGATTACGCATTGGAGGAGCAGTGGCTCAAGGAAGAATTCCATACACTTTTCCCGCACAAGCCCATGCCGGCGGGCTTTTTTGACGACTGTCTGTTCACACCCACACTCTCAGCCAGCACTTTCCGGGGTTTCTCTTCAGCTGAGGAATCGACTCCGGGAGGCAGTTCCCCAGAGGGATCACTCTCAGGGTTTGGCACGGGGGGATCTTATTGGTGGGAGGACCAACCCGAAGTGGGCTGGCGCAGAGACATGCCGAAGGGACCCTGGGAAGTGGAGTCACCTCAGGCGACAGAGGGAGAGGGGGTCTTGGGTGATTTGGGGGCGGCTTCAGATTTCGAACACACAGCCCAGGAGATGGAAGCGGAGGAAATCGCCGTTGACGAGCCCATGGAGGACTTCCAGGACTTATCCCGCTGGTTGCACGCCTCGGGGGACGAACTGTATCCTGAAATTACCCCCACAACACTGGAGCACCCGGAACCCGCACCTGAAGAGGGGGAGGGGGGAAGGGGGGCTTCGAGGGGGGGATGGATGTCAGGGGTTCAGAAGGAGAGACACAGGAGGGGGAGCAAATGGAGAGTGAGGAGGAGGAGTCCGAGGGGGGCGCAGGCAGTGACAGTGGAAAGAGTTATTCCACAAGCCTCTCCAGCGAATCGGAGGACTCACAGAAGGGAGCGCCGATGGCCAGAGCGAGGGGGGTTCCAGGGGGGAAGCCCCAGGAGGAAGGGGCCAGCGGGGAGTCCCTGAGCAGCACTTGGAAATCAGGACCAGCTTCCCCACCAGAGCGCAGTGGGGAGGGGGAGTCCCAGGAATCGGGACCAGTGCTCTCACCACCAGCGGGAGGAGAGGAGTCAGGTTTGGTCACGCCCACATCAGGAAGCGGGGAAACGGTCAGGAGGAAGGCTACCGGCTGGGCGCGCGCGCCAAGTTCAAATGTACCGGCGAGCGGCACAGCAGGGAGCCCGGGTAGGGAGCCAGGTCCTAAAGCCCGCCAGAAGGAAGGGGAAGACCAAGGGGGGTCAGCGTCAGAGGAGTCCAGGAAGGAGGAAACCCCAGAGGGCAGAAGGACCCAGCGAAGGAAAGAACAGCGTAGGAGGTGGAGCCGGGCTAGGATCTTAAACTGGTGTGGGAGGAGCAGTGAGTCAGAGGGGACTTAGCCGGTCTAGCGTCGAGACGTGGGTCTGCGCGCCCAGAGCTTTGAAATGGAAACTAAACTTCAATAAAGACTTTTGTATATTATATCCACCGGGCGTTGGTCCTCTGTGAGCTGGGATCTAGAGGCAGACCTGACAGTTGTTTATTTCCTTGACATCTGATGAGAGAGCGTTCCACAGGGTGGGCGCCACCACCGAGAAGGCCTTCTTGCCTGGTTCCCTGTAACTTGGCTTCTCGCAGTGAGGGAACCGCCAGAAGGCCCTCAGAGCTGGACCTCAGTGTCCTGGCAGAACAATGGAGGTGGAAATGCAGTGGTCACTCAGCGCTACCTTCTGATATAGCATCATTAGGTAGGAGCATATTATCCTCCTGACCCTCTGCCTTTTTTGGACTTAAGTTCCCTAGTCTTTCCTGCTGCTGCATCCTGTCAAAACTAACTATCCTTCATATACCAAGCCCCCTCTTTCCTGTCAAAACCACACTCTCCTTCCTGCCCCCAGCCCCCTTTCTTTTGACTCCTCTTTTCCTCAGCTGCTTGTTTCTCTCCTCTTTCTCTTTTTTAGGTCCTTGGTTCTTCCATTCATATGTAAGGTCTTTGCTCCCCTCACTCCATTGCCTGTTCTGCCCTTCCTTTATACTTGCAGTTCAATACCACCTTCTGCAAGTCAGGAAAATGGAGCCATTGGGTTTGACCCCAGATCACCTAGCTCTCTTTGCATAAGGTGCAGGGAACACATGTGGGGTTGTTGGGTTCGAATTGACTACGGTTCAGCATATCGTCCTAAGAGACCTCCTTGTGTTTGTTTTTCCACAAACTGTTGCTATGCCCTGAGATCCTTCTAGTGCGAATAAATGAAGAAGCCCTATATGGACTGGAGTAACAGCTATTAAGATAAGGCTTTGGGGCCTGGCTCCAGAATGACACATCAGAAAATTGCATTGTTCCAAGTGGGCAGTTGTGTTATATTAATAGGCTCTGACGCTTCAACACAGGCTGTGCTGCCATGTTAGCCTATGTGAATACTAAACTGTTGTATAATGGAATGAAAATATAATCTAAACCAGGACTGGGTTTTTGTGTTTAAAGGACTTCTAGGTCAGGTCTGCTACTGAAAATGAAATTTCTGGGTTGAGATGTATTCTGAGGTTCCCTTTCCCCTTATTCTAAGTATATGTTCACCCCTCTTTCAAAGAGCTGGACAGCTCAGTGGGCTAGAGCGTGGTGCTGATAATGCAACGGTTGCAGGTTCGATCCCTGTATGGGACAACTGCATATTCCTGCATTGCAGGGGTTTGCACTAGATGATCCTCAGGGTCCCTTCTAATTATGCAATTCCATGAAAGTCACTGTATTGCACTTGGTTCCAGCTGGTAGGCGTTAGGGCTGTTGTACACAAAAATCAAAATAAAACCTGCTAGCTTGAAATCCACCCACCTCTGATATAAACTATAGTGCAGTAGAGTGAATGGAGTTCACATACTTGCACAACATGATCTCCAGTTACATAATACTGCGTAATTTGCCTTATAGCAATCATTAACTCAACCTACTGCGTCAGCGCCTATATGGGGAGGAGACTGAGTTCCTTCATTCCCACAAGTGGATTCTCCATTACAGTTTAAGAAGCAACAACAACACTGTGGCCCCCTCTGTGAGCTGCCTTACAGTTATCTTAAATCAGCAACCAAAAAGATGAGCCTTTTAAACGACTACTCACTGCGAACCTTTTCTTTTATAAAAAATGGGAATACACAACCTGTTCTTAAAAGGCACAACAGTTAGCTGTATTCCCAATGTTTCAGAGCATATCAGAGAGGGGAAGGATGTCATTGTGCAGTGTATGAATCCCTGCAAAAAAATGGGGGGAGATGCAGCCACAAATCACAAGCAGGATGATTTGGAATCTTAACCAGTTGCAAAAAGATTAAAAATATGATGCAAGGAAGCATATAGACATTAGTTGCATGCATTCTGCTTCATCTGCAGGTGGTGCTGTAACTTTGCAGGAACTAACGGGGGAGGGAAGCAACGCCAGCCATTTATTTAAATGACATGTAGAATGCTGTTGGTATTATTTCAGATTTTTCCTGGGTTGATGCATCTTATTCTATGGGGCTCAGCCTCTGATTCTGTTTCTAAAGGCTATAGGATTACCTGAGAGCAAGAAGTGAGTTTTGGAAGCACAGACTTTACCCATTACATCCCCACCAAATTTGAGTTACGGTACTGGACAATGTGTCAGAGGGGTTCTGGATAGAAGATGAATGGAGATGGAGCATTTTGTATTTTAATGGTCCTTCAGAAATGCAGGTTTGTAACTATCAAATTAAAAACCATGGCTGACCATTTGCCTTTGGACAATAACCGTCTATATACAGATGCTGTTTAGATTTTATCATAGGCATTTGTGTTAGGCTAAAAGAGTTGGTATGCCGCTATTTGTATTACATTAAAAAATTATTATTTTTTTTATTCATCATACATCTGCGAATTTAAATTGCCAATCTCTTCAGCCCAATGAAACCAATCTGTGAACTCACAAAGCTTGCATCCTTTTACCAGCAAAAGAAATTGGTCCAGTCAAAGGAATTGCCTTGCAGAAGTTTTTGTTTAATTCTTTGGGAATTACAACATTTTTTGTAGATGAAAAATATATTGCATTAAGTCCTGGAAAATAAATTCTGTTTGTTTTATATACAATCCTAGGCTATTTAATCCTTGACGAGGCAAATCTCCCAGGGCATTGTTACTTGTTTTATTACACCATTCTTGTGCAACTATGAATCCACTCTAAACTTGAATTGTCTTGTTCAGCATATAGTAGTGATATGTGAAAGTTGCAATTCTTGAGCTTCAGATCAGTCATTATTGAGTTTCGGATCAGGAAATACTAATGCTAAAGCTATGCTAGTCTGAGCCAAAGCTCAATGGGCGCTGGTACATGTTCTGGAGTCTACAAGCTTCTCCATTCCCCATTGTCTGCTCACAACCACAGCTGTGTGGACAGATTGCATGTACGCATGAGCAAAACATAACTGTATTCCGGAAACCACTTCACTTAGTCATTCTAAAAATCAGCTTCGATACACTTTTTCTTAGGAAGAGTTCAGCATATGTACAGATAACGTGTGAACAATCTCATTGCCCAATAGTGGCTTCACTTGCGTGAAGTGGGAATCACACAGAAATCTCCATGTAAATGATGTTCTTCCTTGCATGGAGTATAAAATTGCTCACAGCAGGAGATATGTGCAGCTCCCTTCTGCACAACAGCCTGAAGAATGGATGCATGTGTGAGGCTCTCCCAATTCTTCTGAATCCTCTGTCCAAGAATCTTTCCAGGTTGTGGTGTCGAAGGTGACCATGGGTGATCTAGTCCAACCGCCTGAAATGCAGGAATCTTTTGCCCATGTGGGGATCAAACCAATGACCCTGAGATTAAGAGTCTCATGCTCTACTGACTGAGCTACCCCAGCAGGGTTGGTTATAAATCCACCTAGTGGGTTAAGTTCAGCTTGGCCCATTGCAAGTTGAACATAACCCACCAAGGAAATGCACCTGATGAGATGTCTTTAAGCCATTGATTTGATACTCCAGGCTAACCCTGCTTCAATCTCTGCCTGCTTTTTCACTTATGGCCCAGTACTGTTTTCACAAACTGACTATATAGACCATTCCTTGCTGTGAATGTAACCTCTGTTTGGCAACCTCAAGCTTGAAGTTCTGATTACTCCTGCACATGTTGATAGATTTAGTTCAATTTGGCTGTTCCCTGCTCTTCCTATTCCTCTGATCGTGACATATGGTATACATTACAGATTTTCAGAGGCTAAGGGTATATGTAATTTACAGCTAGATCCTAAATTAGTGTAACTACATTGCAGTCAGCTTGCATCTAGTAAACCTTTTCTATACAGATTGCAAATCCAGACTTGCACATGCAGCTAATGATTATCTCCTTGATGAAATAAATATAACATTAGTAATATTAACAAGTAAATGTTATTGGTGTGTAGCCTCCGGGTATAGGGCAGGATATAAATTCAAATAATAATAATAATAATAATAAAACAGGTTCATATCAGGTGCACTTCCATCATCTTTAAAACAGATACTTTATGCCCATTTAAATATGGAGCACAACTGCCCTGTGGTACTATTTGACTATAATATTCATTGCATATGAAATATTTATTTCTAGCAAGTGACTTTGTTCTTAAATAATAGCAAAGGCATGAATTATGCCTTTACTCCTTATTTCCTTAATGGCCATTTTTAAAAAAATGCACTCAAAAATAAAGACAGCAAATAACTCTTTCCCACCCCTACCCTGGCCTCTTTCCTCAGTTCTTTTTGCTGTAGAAACCATTAATAACTTGTGACTTCAAGTTCATAGGTCATATCTGAGAAATTCAGAGCAACCTAGGAAAACTTAATTTGGAATGACATACGTGCCAACCCTCCCCTTCAAAAATGGCAAGAGGAATTCACATCTGAGTATCCATTTTTTAATATATATATATTTTTAAGAGATGCTTCTATTGACTGTATTGTATTTTAGTCTGAGCCTGGAATGTGAGTTAATACAAGCTCTTCCTCCGGTGATTTAGCATAGTGTAAGCATATTGAAAATGCAGACATTTTTTAAAGATCCAAAAATAGAGAAGAAAACAGAATGGAAGTGGAACTTGGGGAGGTTATGTCAGTATAATTTAAAGCAGGCATGGCCATTGGTCGCCTCTGGGCCACTGCCAGTAGTCTGGTCCTCCACACACACACACACACACACACACACACACACACTGTGCCGGATTTACATATAAGCTAAACAAGCTATAGCTTAGGGCCCCACTCTCTTGGGGCCCCCCAAAAAATTTAAAGGGGAAAAAACCTGGATGTACATTTCCAAAATATAAGATAAAAAACAAATAAAATAAAACCTACATACAGCAACAGTGTTTTGTGTTGTGTAGGCTCCTATGATGTAAGTAATGGGCCCCACCTGCTCCCTAAAATATCACTGGTTTGCCCCTTTCTATATATAGGGTGCCTACATTCTGCATGGACTGATTGCATGGCAACACGTGCAAATGGCTTTAGATACCTATTACCGGTAGGTCCATAAATTACCATATAGCATATATTCAATACAAAAAACAGCAACAATTTGTTGTTGACAAAGGACAGCTGGAAATATAAAGGGCCCCATTACCTTCAGTAGCTTAGGGCCTCCTCAAACCTAAATCTGGCCACACACACACACACACACACACACACACTGTGCTATGAGAGGTGTCACTTCTCAGGTTGGTGTCAAGGAATGAAAGGTAGTTTCTAATTCCCAATACAAAGGGGGGGGGGAGGACTAGCGGAATACATTTTGGCACTTGAGACGGGTCCCAAAAGAGCACACACACACACACCCATTCCCCTTCAGTGAAGAAGGTGTCAGGGAAGTTCTACATCAGGAATGGGGTGTCATGGGTCAGGAGTCAGCTTTGCCTGTTGAACAGCAGCCTGAAGGGGGAGTGACTCCATCTGCAGCTGATCAGGCTCCAAGGACACAGAGGAGAAGGTGCTGATGAGAACTAGCTGGCTCTCAGCAGCAATTAAGAAACTAATGAAATTGAATTAGGGACGAGCCGACGCAAGTTGAGTTGCACAACTCAAATTGATTAGTTTTGTTGTTGTTGTTGTTGTTGTATAATATATGTCAACGATCCCAAAGTTTAAGAGACAGTAGCACAGATGTTGTAAAGGGTGTTGTGAACAAGCCCATTGAAGAAGATAACTGTGGCTACCCAGACCTCATTGCTGGTTGTGAAGGGCCCCTCACAACTCTTCAGTCTTCAGGGCCCCCAAATGTAGGTCTGCCAGTGACAGAACTCATTCAACTACATATTACGCTGCACTTTTTGAATTACTGTTGCTCTAGTGTGAGAGAGAAATGGCAAATACGTTTTCTTGACTTCACTGTCTTCATCCTTTTATTTGCATAGGAATTACAAAAAAGGCCATTTAAGTGAAAGGGGCCTCTGTGACAAGTAAGATTTCCACTGTTGTGCAAGATTTCGTAAGTCGCCTACTCAGTTAAATTTCCCCACAAAGTATCTCTTTCTCTTCATTAGTTAAATGTTGTTTAGGAGGAAAAGGGCCTTGACTTAGGAAAAGGCCTCTAAAACCATTCTAGTATTTTATTTGATTTTCAGGATGCATTTCTGCAGAAATTGGGGTTGGTTTCAGCTTGTGATATTTCATAAAAAGGTAAAGGACCCCTGACAGTGAAGTCCAGTTGCAGACAACTCTGGGGTTGTGGTGCTCATCTCGCTTTACAGGCCAAGGGAGTCCTCAGACAGTTTTTCCGGGTCATGTGGCCAGCATGACTAAGCTGCTTCTGGCAAAACCAGAGCAGCACACAGAAACGCCGTTTACCTTCCCGCTGCTGCGGTACCTATTTATCTAACAGTGGAACTAGAGCTGTACCATAGCCTCCAACATTTCTCTGATGAAAATAGTGACATCCCTTTGCATAATGATAATTTTACTACTTATACCCACACATCTTATTGGGTTGCCCCAGCACTCTGGGCAGCTTCCAACATATACAAAAACATCATAAAACATTAAACACTTTTAAAAAACCAAAAAGCTTCCCTATATAAAATTACTTTCAGACAGCTTGGGGGGTCGGAGAACTCCATCCCCTCCAACATTTTTCCAATGAAAATAGGGACATCCTAAGGGAAAGTGGGACATTCTGGGATCAAATCAGAAACCAGGATGGCTTCTCTAAATCAGGGGTGTCCCTGGAAAATACAAATCTGCTTTAAAAACCAAAAAACCAGACTTTTGTGGTTATGGGACTCACATAGAATTGCATTGGAAAAGTGGGGGGGGGGAATTAATGGGAATTCTTAAAACACTCGGTAAGCAAACCAGGATGAATGCCCATTGTCATATAGCGTCTCCATAAACAAATTGGAACAAAGGCTCAGTAAAGACTGGTCTAACCTCTCCGTCGTCTAACCATAAGCTTTGTGCAAGCAAATCAGGACAATGCTCGATAAATGGGTCACGTGGAGGAGCCCCTAGAAAAAGCTGCCACGAGAGGAAAAGCAAGTGTGGTAGTGAGAGAAGAAGAAAAAAGGGGAGGAGAGAATGACCCCAACTCTTTGGCTTGTTACTGCAAGACCATCTTGTGGTGGCATGTCATTCTGGCCTTTATATCATGGATTTTCAGTTCATACTCTATAAAGAGGAAGGTGTTGGCTTTTTTCCTCCCCTTTGGCCTCTTTCAGCCAAACAAGTTTGTCTGAATGAAGCATTAGTTTTTCCTTCTGTTTTGTTTAACTCCAGCTTTGCTCCTTTCCCTCAAAGCCATCTCCTTATACACCCTTCAGTGCCCTCACCTTAGGAGCCTGTAAATAGTACTGTAGTTGCTAGGCAAAAAATGTGACCTTTAATGTCGGCCATCCTGCTTCGCGTTCCCTGTCACACTCCTCCATACTGCAGCCGTCTCTGGTTTCAGTGTGAACTTCCCCTGAGTTCTCCTTGCATCTATTAAGCTGTATAGCTCAGGTTGGGGTTCTTTGGCAAAGTATCCCCATAAACAAGGGGTGTGTGTGTGACTTTGTGTTTCCTCTCACAGTGGCCAAAGGACCTATACAGTGGTACCTCGGGTTATATACGCTTCAGGTTACATACACTTCTGGTTACAGACTCCGCTAACCCAGAAATAGTACCTCAGGTTAAGAACTTTGCTTCAGGATGAGAATAGAAATCGTGCTCTGGTGGCACGGCAGCAGCAGGAGGCCCCATTAGCTAAAGTGGTGCTTCAGGTTAAGAACAGTTTCAGGTTAAGAAGGGACTCTGGAACGAATTAAGTACTTAACCCGAGGTACCACTGTACAGCCATGTAGACAAGAACAGCTTTCACTTTGAGACAGAGCGTTACGTTTCCTGAGGTCAGTTCTGCAAGCACACCCAGTGTGCTGGTCCCGGGGGAAGGTACCGTGGGTGTAAGCAGAGTCCACACGAAGAGGGGCGAGGTCCAAGACGGGGAGCCGGGCAGGGAACAGGTACGCTGGAACAGGAGGCCGAGCTGGGAACTGGAACACCGGATAGTCAGGAACAGGAGGCCAAGCAGGGATCAGGAACACAGGAAGGTCCAAAGCCAACAACGACGTTGCTCCCGCAACCTGGGGCCAGGCTGACTGGGCTTTTATCCTCTTCTAAGGCCGGGGGCGGTCCCGGCCCCCAGGAGCCCCGCCTCCTCTGGCCTTAAGGCGAGCACTCCTCCTGGGGGCAACCAGTTCCCTTCGCCTCTCTGCCCTAAGCCTCTGCAGATCAGGAGAGGCCGAAGGGTTACTGGGCCCTGGAGGAGGCTCACCTGTGGCCACTGAGTCGTCAAGCCCCTCTGGGGCCAGAAGGGCTTCACCTGGGGCCAGCTCCTGATGCTCTGTCACAGGTGCAGGCTCTTCAGCATCTAGGCCTTGCCCCAGTTCAGCCGGCCCTGGAGGCGGGGACTCCTGTGCAGGCTGGGATTCCTCTGGTTCATCCTCTGAATCGGAATCCCAGGCCATCACACCATCCCCCCTCCCAGGCCCCCCCCTCAACCGAGGGTCCGGACCCGGCTTGCCGGGGTACGTCGCATGGAACTCTCGGAGGCAGGCAGGTGCGTGGACGTTGGCCGCTGGTTCCCAGGAACGGTCCTCCGGTCCATACCCCTTCCAGTCAATGAGATACTGCAGCTTTCCCCTGCGGTATCGGGAGTCCAGGATGCGTTCCACCTCATACTCAGGCTCTCCCTGAACCAACACTGGCTGCGGACGGGGACGGTTCGGGTGGAACTCGTCGGGTGGGGCCACCGGACTCAGCAGGGACCTGTGGAAGACCGGGTGAACCTTCAGGGTTGCGGGTAACCGGAGACGGAATGCTATAGGAGAGACTTGGTCCACGATAGGGAACGGGCCGGTGAAGCGGGCGTCCAACTTCCGTGAAGGTCGAGAGGGGTGGAGGTGGCGAGTGGAGAGCCAAACCAGGTCACCGACGCGAAGTTCCGGCCCCACCTGGCGGTGGCGGTCGGCCTGGGCCTTGTACGCTTCCTTGGCCTGGTGCAGTTGCTCCACCAAAAGCTGTTGCTGGGACTGGAGCTCTTGAAGCCACTCCGTCACCGCCGGGACCGCGGATGCCGGCAGCACATCTGGAAACAGCCGTGGATGATAACCGTAACTGGCCTGGAACGGGGTCTGCTGGGTGGACGCATTCACCGCGTTGTTGTAGGCGAACTCCGCCAATGCCAGGTGGTCAACCCAGTCATCCTGCTGGTAGCTGCAGTAACACCGGAGGTACTGCTCCAGCACCGCGTTCGCCCGTTCCGTCTGGCCATCGGTCTGTGGGTGGTAGGCTGACGAGAGGCAGACCTCTGTCCCGAGGGTCTGGTGTAATGCTCGCCAGAACCGGGATGTGAACTGAACGCCCCGGTCGGACACCACGCGCTCTGGTAGGCCATGCAGGCGGAAGACATGCTGAAGGTACAGCTGAGCGGTTTCCTTGGCTGTGGGTACAGATGGGCAGGGGGTGCAGTGCACCATCTTGGTGAAATGGTCGGAGAACACTAGAAGGCAGGTACAGCCACGAGACGGGGGTAAGTCCACTACAAAGTCCAACGAAACCGTGTGCCAAGGGCGCGGTGGAACTGGCAATGGTGATTTTGTTCAGGGCTCGGTAATCATGGCAAGGACGGAGTTCCCCACATTTCTTCTTAACAAAGAGCACTGGTGCCGCAGTAGGCGAGGTGGAAGGCCTAATGAACCCACGCTCCAGGTTCTTGCGCAAGAAGTCCTGCAAAGCCTCGCGCTCTGGCTCTGTTAGAGAGTATAAGCGACTCACCGGTAGGGGCGCTCCGGGCTGGAGGTCTATACCGCAGTCAAAAGACCGATGCGGCGGCAGCTGGTCTGCCCCCCGTTCCTCGAACACGTCTTGGTAGTCCCGGTACACGGCTGGGAGCGTGGGTGCTGCCTCCTCCGTGGGTGCGGCCGCTAGCATCTGCGACTGAGCATGGGAACATGGATCTGGGAAGTGCACGGTCCGTTTGACCCAGTCAATCTGAACGTTGTGAGCCTCTAGCCAGTCCATTCCGAGCACCAGGGGGAACCGGGGCATGGAGGCAATGTCCAAGGTTCGCACCTCCCGGTGCTGCTGGAGACACAGGACCAAGGGCTGGGTCTCCCGAGTGACGGCACCCGAACGCAGGAGCCGTCCGTCAATTGCCTCCACCTGTACCGGTTCTGGCTTGTTCTGAAGTGGCACCTGATGATGAGCGGCAAAGGCAGCGTCCATATAGGAGCGGGTTGCCCCCGAATCTACCAAAGCGTGGGTAAGAATCCAGGACCCACCTGGAGGGTAGAGACGCACCGGTACCATGAGATGTCGCAATTCTACTGGTGAGGGCCCTTCTTGCATGGTTTGGGACCCCACGTTGCTAGGGCCTTCGGCTACCGAGGTTGGCGGTTTCCCTGCGACTGGTAGCTTCTCGGGACAGGAACAGGCGTAATGTCCACCCCCACCGCAGTAAAGGCACAGGTTCCCCTCCCGACGCCGCGACTTCTCCGAGGGGGAGAGCCGAGGTCGCGCAGCCCCCAGCGGCGTTGGCTCGACTGGCAACTCGGCTGTGGGCGTGGACCTGCTGGGAAGGACTGGCGCCAGGAGTCGGGAGTGCTGGCGGTCCCGGGTCTGGCGACGGTCCTCCAACCGATCGTCTATCTGCAGGCTCCGCTGAATGAGGGTATCCAGTGTGGTGGGACGATCCATCATGGCCAACTGGTCCAGTATCTCGTCCGACAGTCCCTCAAGATACTGGTCCCGTAGTGCAGAGTCATTCCAAGACAAGTCTTGTGCCAACAGCCGAAATTCTGTGGCGTAGGCGGCGGCTGTGGACTTGTCCTGTCTCAACCGACGAATCGCCCGATTGGCTTGGCTCTCCTTCAGTGGGTTACCAAACGCAGTCTCTAAGTGGTTACAAAACCCCACATAGTCCGTTAGCAAAGGAGAGTCTTGCCGGAGCAGTGGCAAAGCCCACTTGGCCGCCTGGTCCTTTAACAAACTGATTAAAAAATGCACCTTGGTGCGGTCGTCAGGGAAGTTCCGGGCTCGCCCCTGAATGTACAACTTGGCCTGGGCGAGGAACATGGGAAAACTGGCCTGGGTCCCATCAAATTTCTCTGGCAAGGCCACTGGGTACTTGCCTGGAGCTAGGGCGTCGGCCCCAGGATCTGGAAAGGCTTCCAACCGCTGCTGAAGCGCCGCAACCACATCGCTTAGCTGCTGAACGGTGTGGGTCAAGGCCTGGTTTTCCTGGGCCAATGCCACCAGCGCAGCCGCCTGGTCAGCCATGGCCTCTGGCTCTTCCCGAACGCACCCCAACGAAGGGGGAGTGCGGGTGTGGCGGGAGCAAACTGTGCTGGTCCCGGGGGAAGGTACCGTGGGTGTAAGCAGAGTCCACACGAAGAGGGGCGAGGTCCAAGACGGGGAGCCGGGCAGGGAACAGGTACGCTGGAACAGGAGGCCGAGCTGGGAACTGGAACACCGGATAGTCAGGAACAGGAGGCCAAGCAGGGATCAGGAACACAGGAAGGTCCAAAGCCAACAACGACGTTGCTCCCGCAACCTGGGGCCAGGCTGACTGGGCTTTTATCCTCTTCTAAGGCCGGGGGCGGTCCCGGCCCCCAGGAGCCCCGCCTCCTCTGGCCTTAAGGCGAGCACTCCTCCTGGGGGCAACCAGTTCCCTTCGCCTCTCTGCCCTAAGCCTCTGCAGATCAGGAGAGGCCGAAGGGTTACTGGGCCCTGGAGGAGGCTCACCTGTGGCCACTGAGTCGTCAAGCCCCTCTGGGGCCAGAAGGGCTTCACCTGGGGCCAGCTCCTGATGCTCTGTCACAGGTGCAGGCTCTTCAGCATCTAGGCCTTGCCCCAGTTCAGCCGGCCCTGGAGGCGGGGACTCCTGTGCAGGCTGGGATTCCTCTGGTTCATCCTCTGAATCGGAATCCCAGGCCATCACACCCAGCATTTGAGGCTTCTTGCTGGTCTGCAAGAAGGTCTGCTGTAGAGTTTACACAGGTCTTGACAATGATAGGAATTGGCAGCTGTGCTGAAAAACCTGTTGAGTATTTGACTGGGGCAAGTCAGCTGGTCTACAGATGAGACTTAAGGGTGGCTGTTTTTTATTTTGGTTCCAATCCCTCTTCCATATTCTAGACCTGTGTACACAGGGAAAGTGGAGTGGATGTGTCCGATGTCTGCAATTTCACCCACATGACATTGTCCTCGTCCACTTGGCCATCTGCATGCCCCGTCCCCAATTTAATCCAGATTTTCCCAATCCATGAATAACACAGTAAATCTGCATTCACATGGTAGTTCATTCCATTTAAATCTGACATTTCAGCAACTGCTAATCTCTGCGTTCTGTTTTAGCTTTCACGTGCCATAAAAGCCACTTGTGGAAATATAGTAGAATGTTTAGTGCTCATTTCCATGTTAATCGCTTCCAGGAAAACCCCATTGAGTTCAACAAGGTTTGTTCCCGGGAAAGTGGATATAAGGTTGGAACCATAAGTGTTCAAGGTACCCTGTTAATGAACACTGGAATTAAATGTCACAGCAGTGCCATCCCTGTCTATTGTTTCACAGCAGATACAGTGGTACCGCGGGTAAAGTACTTAATTTGTTCCGGAGGTCCGTTCTTAACCTGAAAATGTTCTTAACCTGAAGCACCACTTTAGCTAATGGGGCCTCCTGTTGCCGCTGCGCAGCTGGAGCACGATTTCTGTTCTCATCCTGAAGCAAAGTTCTTAACCCGAGGTACTATTTCTGGGTTAGCGGAGTCTATAACCTGAAGTGTATGTAACCTGAAGCGTATGTAACCCGAGGTACCACTGTACTTGGGACAAGTTAGAGCATCTGCTAGATTAATGTTCTGAAACCGGACATGAGAAGGGGGCAAAATGGTATTGAAAAACACTGGAGTTTTCTTTTTCATAGCTTGTATTTTGTCTAATAGGTTTCTACCCATCCTGCTCTATCTCTCATTTTTATCAAATTCAGGTGAGATAGTGGCCTGAATCCATGTCTGGACATGGTAATGATCTGGTCTGGAAGTGGGCCAATAAACTCAGTCTCAATCTAGGTAAGACAGAGCTCCTACTATTAGTGTTTTGTCTACCTAGCTGTTATTCAACCTGTTCTGGAGGAGGCTGCATTCCCCATAAAGGACCAGGTTCATCGTTTGGAGGTGTTTTTTGAATTCACCCCGGAAGCACAGGTGGCCTCAGTAGCTCAGAGTGCCTTTTATCAGCTTAGGCTGATAAAGTGTGACCCTGTCTGGACAGAGATAGCATTGCTACAGTTATCCATGTTCTGTAGTAACCTCTCATTTGGATTACTGCAAAAGGTTATGCATATGGCCGGAAAATTAAACTGGTCAGCTCTGGGACCAATTCAAGTGCTGTTGTTAATCTTTAAAACCCTAAACAACTTAGATCCAGTTACCGGAAGGTAAGATCAGGTTCTGAAGCCCTTCTTTGAGTTCCCTGACAAATGGGAAGGTGACCACTAGACAGGGCCTTCTCAACGATGGCACCCTGGCTGTGGAGTGTCCTCCCCAGAGAGGCTTGCCTAACACCTACACTGTAGCATTTTGGCATGAGATGAAGACTGCTTTATTCCCCCAAGATTTTTAATCTTACAATCTTTCTTCATATCATTTTACTGATTTTACTGTTCTCTGATGCTGGCTTTATCTGATTCTAGATTTCATACCTATGTTTTATCATCATATGGCTTTAATTTTTCCCTGTAAGCCACCCAGAGAAACCTTTCTATTTCTATTATCTATTTTCTATTTATTAAATTGGTGTACCACCCTATACCCATAGGTCTCTGGCAGTTCATAACAACAAAAAATTGCAATATATGAAGCACAAATTACATAAGTAGTCAAAGAACAAAATACATAAAAAAATTAAACATAATCAAAACATAATCAAAATAATCAAAATAATTAACAATACTAATGTATATGCGCTAATAAACAATAAACTCCCCAATGAAAGCTCCTAAACAATACTCCAGCCCACAAATACAGAACTCTAAATTAACGTGTAATATTTAACAATTTAAAACAACCCCACCCTCCTTTGTCATTGGGCAGTATATAAATATGGAAATCAAATATCAAAGTAAAATAAAATGCAGACAGCTTGAATGATAAACATGAAACATCTATCTGATACCGTTTGTATAGTGATATAGTTTTGCAGTCATGAGGGAGCTTTGCCCACTGGGCAGTCTCAGATGCGTATTAATAAGAAAGGAAGTACGATACAAAAGACTGGCCTGCACAGCTCTAAGTATTCAACCTCAGGCAGAGAGCTGTCAACCAGGAAATGATCCATGCCTAAAGGTCTTTGACAAATGACTGGTATGATGTCAACACACCAAGGGGAAGGTTCCACCAGAGGTTAAGGAATTCCCCAAGCAGTTTTGAGCGAGAGTGGCGTAAAAGATACAGTATTGGATTTGAAATAGGGAAATTTATATTTAAACCCCTGCTCAGCCATAAAGGTCATGGTGTGACCTCGGTCTACTCACTATCTCTCTACCTAACATAATTCACGGGACTGTCCATTGTTGTGATAATATGAGGGGGGGGGAGGGCATTACACTGCGCTGAAGTTCTTGAAAAGGGAGGGGGGAGAAATGTAAACAATAATGTAATAAATGGCTAACACCCTGTTTTAGGGTCTTGGACCAGCTGATAATACTTGAGGACAAAATCCAAGGATCTTTGTAAAACTGTTAACTCAAATATAAAATACCCCGGCCTTTCCATGGAAATTCCCAAGACAATCAGATGCATCTAATGCTTGTTTACTCCTTTCAGATCATAATACATTCACCTTGGATGGAGAAATGTTGGAGAGTATGGTAGGATGTCCCTGTTTCCATGGGAGAAATGTTGGAGGATATGGAGTTATGCAACCCCTGAGGCAAGAAGATAAGAAAGTATACAACCTTTAGAAGACATCTGAAGGCAGCCTTGTATAGGGAAGGTTTGTTGTTGTTGTTGTTTTGAATTTTTAATGTTTTATTATGTTTTAAATTTGTTGGAAGCCACTCAGAGTGGTTGGGGCAACCCAGTCCAGTGGGCGGGATATAAAAAAATAAAATGATGGTGGTGATGATGTAATAGGACATCCCTATTTCATCAGAGAAATGTTGGAGGGTATGGACCAGGGATGGGTTTTTAAAACCAAGACACATGTTACCTTCGAGGCAAGCTTCCTGGGACCACAAGCTGCTGGAGGGCGGAGACAAAATGTTGTACAGTGCTGGGAATTCCATTCCACCCTTTGCTGCAGATATGTGGATTGTTACATGTCACATGTCTGTTTACATTCCAGCACAGATTGCTGGCGTGAGCGGAACTTCCACTCTGTATTGCTTTTGTTTTCTCTCTCTTTAAGAAGAACAGCAAGGAGAGAAGCTATGTTTTCTTTGTCCTGATTTATGTAGAATAAATGTGTAGTTTAGTATTGTATCCACGCCTCAAGCCTGATCTGTTGTGCAGTTTACACTGCTGAGTAATGTGTGCTCAAGCCTGCACGGCAGCTTGAGTCACAGATGCATGTCAGGGAGGATGACTGATGGATCTCCACAGCAGCAAGTCTGAGAGGGGAGACGCTTCCGCCGGGGCCGAGCCTGTTGGCTTTTCATCCCCCGATTCAAACATACAGTAGGCTAGTTTTACACTTACTCATGCACCCCTCTCTATCTTTCATCCAGGAAAGCAAGAGGCGTGATCAGAGTTCCAGAACATGTTCCAGCCAAGCAAAAACACTCAAAAAGGAGTAGAGTAAATGTAAAAAACAACAACAGTAGACTGGTGAGGGGTGTGACCTGGAGGAAGGGACAGTAGCTAAGGAGGTGGAGCACTGGGGCCGAATGGAGAAAGTCCCAGGTGCCAGACAGAGAGACCTGAGGGCAACAGTTGGCCTTTGACTTGAGGTTCCACACTCTTCATGTGGACAATATTGAGCCAGGTAAACCAATGTTCTGGCTTCGTATAAGGCACTTTCCTCTGTGTAACCACTGAAAATGGATAGCGTCATTTTTCCAGATGCAATCTCCACCTACTACATAGTGCCTGCTTGAAAAGTCCCATGCCCATGTGGAGAAATATACATGGGCTACAGTTGTACAGTGCATCACTTTCACAGAATCGTAGAGCTGTAAAGGGACCTCAAGGGTCATCTAGCCCAACTCCCTGCATTGCACTTTGTCCTTTGCCTACTCAGAATTTGAAATGGTGCAGAACTGGGGAACCTGTGGACCAGATTTCATTGGACTACCATCAGCCTGGCCAGAAAGGCCAATGGTCAGGATGATGAGTCCAGCTGAAGGTCAGACTGCAGATTCCCCACCCTTGGTTTATTGCATTATGGAGTAAGAACCGCCACAGAGGCAGTTTTAAAGCACTGTCCATGTAACGGGTGGTTATATGTATCTTCCATTTCTTGCATATGAAAGCATCCAGCCCACAAGATAGAATGTATATTCCTATCATAAATGTTTTTATTGGTAGTCCGCTCTGGCAAATGGCGAGTGAAAAGTGGCTAACAGAAGCAATTTTCATTTGAAGGTAATGTCCTCTAGGCCACGGGTTGATTTCTGATCTTCTGAACCAGCACCCATAGGCTGGTGAAGCAGAACCATGAGTGGTAAAAGAAGATCACCGGACCTATTGAAAGTAGGAGATACTTAATTAAGCAGCAGATGGAGGAAAATCCCTGCTTATGAAAACAATGTTAAATCTTTTTGTCTGCTAGGCCCGTGTTGTTTTAGTTTTTTTTAATGCCAATTAAGGTATTAGTTGACATGAAAGAAAGCCACAGGGATGAAAAGAAGTGAGATGGAAAGAAAAATAATAAACAAGGGTAGATTAATCACTTGACAGCACCATGTTTTGTTACATAATTTTTAAAAACACAGAAGACCACACACTTGTACCACCAATGATGTTAATATGAGTGCCTCATGTCAACAACATTAGCACTTTTTATTCCATGTTACCACTTAAGCTTTTAAGGCGAAACCTCTCTGCAACCTGATTGTAACACGTTGGGTGCCTTATTCTTTTCTTCTTCAGTATTAATTTCCTATCAATCATTTTATCTCTGAAAAAAGGAAAAGGTTCCATATAGAATTAAAATCATAGGGGTCGTTGTTGGGTTTTAGTTTATGGGTTTTTTTAACATAAGTGGGCAGTATGTTTAAGATTACTTTTTAAGGAAATGAAACAATCCCTTTACAAAAATTCTGGACAGTTTACTAATTGTATACAATAATGACATTTCTATTTTAGCATTCAAGACCATAGTAATTAACCATTGCTAGATCACCACCTAGTAAATCTCTGGGATTATTTTATCAAGCACTAAACTAGGCCAAATGGGACCCCAGTTTCTTTATTTGTCCCTTGGGACTCTCCCCAGGCCATAGAAACCAACTCCTAGGGACCAAGGTCACTTTGGCCCCCCAATAACCTATTTGAGCCCCCCCCCCCCCAGTTTATGGGCATTGCCATTCAAATGGTGTGTGTGCATTGCATCTTGTGATCAATTATGCAGGCTGGGTCTTAGCTGGACCTCCTCAATATTTTGTTCAAATTGGCACCCCTGTCCCACGTCACACACCCCTCGAGTGTATTTGCTTGACTGGACCTGTGATCATGACTGCTGGTTGCCTGGAAAGAGGATGGAGATGTCAGGAGCTCGTCCTACTCTCAAGTAGGACCTTGGCAAAGACACATGCCCAACTGGCATGTTCTCTCCCTCCTGGTTGATCATTTGGGAGCTTCAAAAGCTTTCTTCTGCCCGAACATCACAGCGACCGATGCCAACAGACATCAGCACACTTAGGGATCCGCAGAGTCTTCGCAGCTTGTGTAACAGACCTCAGCAACTCAGCATTTTGGCTAATCTACTTTATTTACATATAAACACACATAGAGCACTGCAACATGGCTTCCTCTCTCTCTAGCATCAGACAGCAAAGAGAAAAATGAACAAAAGACAATAGTCCCACTTCATGGAACACAGTAATACAAACATCCTGTCTCCGTCACTTCCCACTCTGTGGAGTCAAAACATATACCGCCATGCGATAGACAACAATCCCATGACTGCAATCATGGAGCAGGAATTCTAACAGGAGATACGTGGTATATACAAACCTCTGACTTTTGCATGACTGGAATGAAATCTGTGGTACAAAAGTAAGAGTTACCATTTGTTCCTCCTCTGCCCACTCTTGCATCGGGTCCTGTCCACCTCAGCAGGTGGTCTCAGCCATGAGACAGAGTGAGGCAGCCACCTCAGGTGGCAGGATCCCAATCCTCACTTTCCTTTCATGAAAGGAACAGCATTTCTTCTTCACATTTATGGAGCAGCAGTGGTATGCAGTCAGTGGACCAGGGAAACTAGGCTAGTTCCCTAAATGTTCCTGGCAAATTAGAGAAAGTATTTAACAGCAGCAGCAGCAGCAGCAGCAATATTTTATTTATACCCAGCCCATCTGGCTGGGTTTCCCCAGCCACTCTGGGCGACTCCCAACAGATTATTAAAAACATGATAAAACACCAAACACTAAAAACTTCCCTAAACAGGGCTGCCTTCAGATGTCTTCCAAAAGTCAGATAGTTGTTTATTCCCTTGATATCTGATGGGAGGGCATTCCACAGGGTGGGCACCACCACCAAGGAGGCCCTCTGCCTGGTTCCCTGTAATCCCACATCTGACAGTGAGGGAACCGCCAGAATGCTCTCAGAGGTGGACCTCAGTGTCCGGGCTGAACAATGGGGTTGGAGACGCTGTTTCAGATGCTTCTTAAAGCCTGGCGCCTCCTTCCCAAAGCCCGGGAACCTTCTGCCTGGCTTAGGGAGGGAGGCATGATTCTCCAACAGGGTCCAAGAGCCCTTCTTCCATCTTCCCAAAGCTCGCCCAGCTTTGGGAAGCAAGCCAACATCCTGTCAGACTCCTGACGCCTCCTTCTGAAAGGGCCGTGCAATGCTCACATGCGACATTGCCCACACCGCTGCCCTCACATGCTGGTGCCTCTGGCCCTGACAATTCCCTTATGGAAAATTTCACCACCCTGTGGAGCAGACTTTCCTGTACTCCATTACCCCTGCAGCCTCTTTGGGAACCACGAAGGATATGGTGCTATGGGTACAGATCTACACAGATCTACCTAGGTAGGTAAGCAGAGGTGCAACTTCAGTTCTTAGCCATTGTGTCCATTCATGTGGGTGATGGTAATGTCTGGAGTGCTGAATATTTTTATAGGGCAGATGAGCCTCAGCAAGACAGTGTATAACAGTCAGAAGAACCCTCTTCTTTCAATTGCATCAGAATTTTTGCACTCAACAGTAATCAAATAAGGAACGCTGAACAGAAGCTTGTTCACATTACAGAACAGGCAAACTCCAGATCTTCCCCATCAGCCCTTTTTTTCTTCCACTAATCTCGGAGAGTTAATTATAGTTACCAAAGGGCTGTGGAATGAAGTTTATCTCACCATGAAAACAGAGGAGTAGCGGAAGTCCTGGAGGGATTATGAATGTGTAACTGTCAGATGCCAGAGTTTGTGAACAAATACTGAGGGCAACTTGGAGAAAGGGGGCCCCCCGACCCAAAATAAGAGAAGTGGACTTTATTTTTAGTTTAAATTTGACATACAGCAGAGGACAATTCCAGCCAATTAACCCTTTTGACCTCCACCCCCAATGATTGCTTGTGCATAAAATACTAAGGACTAGACTCATGACTGGAGTACTGTACTCTGCATAGCTATGTGTCCCAATATGCTTGTTTATAAAATTTCTATTCCACTTTCTAGCCCATCCCATGCCCCTCTGCAGCAGCATATAAGCCAATAACAAGGTATCAACCACAATGCACTTCAATGTAATAGAAAAATGTTCTACATTTAAAGCTGTGTTTCCCAAACTTAGGTCTCCAGCTGTTCTTGAACTACAGTTCCCATTATCCCTGACCACTGGTCATGCTAGCTAGGAATGATGGGAGTTGTAGTCCAAAAACAGCTGGAAATCCAAGTTCGGGGAACACTGATTTAAAGCAACCAAGCAAGCATAGCTACTCAAGAGATAAAACAGCAGTTATTACTGAAAAAGCCTACCTTAAACCTGTTGCCATTTATTGCTGCCACAAAGGCATTCAATATCTTTTATCAGTTCAGAACTGTCTGCCTCCCACTTTAGAATACGATGGAGAAATATTGAGACAGCATGCATCAGTGTGATGATACTAGGTCATTTTAGTTGTTCTTTAAAAGGCAGAATCCTGTAAGTTACTTGGAGACAGAGCCAAAGCTAGATGATTTTGCACCCCTGGCAGAACCGTCCAGGTTGCACCCCCTAGACACGAACAAATTAGCTCTTCTTTCTGCCTCTCCTCCACCCCCTCCCCCTCCATTCAATCAATCAATCAATCAATCAATCAATCAATCCACCCTCTATTTAAAACAATTTCTTATGAGGCAATAATTTATATTTATGGACATATATTTTAGCCAGTTTTGCACCCCCCAATCTCCTGCGCCCCTAGCTACGGCCCTGCTTGGAGAGCTGCAGATGTGGTGGCGGTGTGAGGAAATGTCCTCATAAATGCTTTTGTATCGTGCAGAGAAAACCAGCACATTTTTTAAAAACTGGGAGTAATTATTTCCAAAGGCTCCAGTGCAAGATCTATAGCTGCTTGACTGGCAATGCTAATGCTAACTCTTGTTTTTGGACCTTGTGGTATAACGGTTGTTCAGGATATGGAAATGCCACATTCTCTGATTGATGCTCTTAGACAAAAGCTTGCCATTGTGTGCCTGCTGCCGTCCCCCCATTCTAAATGCTCTGATTATTAAACCATTCTTAGAATAAGCTGTTTCATGCTCTTTGTACTATGCTAGACTACATCCCTGGTGATTAGCTGCCTCTTGCCTTTGAAGATTTAAGTGCAAGGAAACTATACTTCTCTGACCTTTTCATTTATTTTCTGAACTCTCGGAAGATTATTGTTTGGCACAATAGCAGCAACACACACGCTGGCTGGTAAGAATGCAATAGTTTTCTCAAATAGAAGATGCATAGGAGAAAACAGAGCATTTCTCCCTCACTACCACAATGAAATCTATTTCTGAGACATACAATTTGCCCCTGCATATTTCTTAATTTGAAACAACACTTTTCGTGAAAAGCTGGGGTCTTATGTTCGAAGTATTAATCGGGGTTTGCCAGCTGCGTCTTACCGTGAAGTCTTGGCTTTCTCTCCTGAACAGTTCGTCAAACATAATGTGGATCTCTTGTGTATCGAGAAGAATAGACTATTGATGCCAGATCTCTGCAGTGTCCCTATTTTTGAGATGTGGTCTATCAAGCCCATATCCTTGAGTTTTAATTTAATTCTTTGTCATGTGCCTATTAAGTTAATTGTTCACACTTCACCCACAGTAATTACTATATTGTTCCATGATTGTAACTCTATCTGCACTATTTCATCACTGTTGAACCTACTTGTATATCAGTATAGAGGTCCAAAATAAGCAGACAAATAAGCAGAAATCATGTAAAATGTTCTCTCTCTCTCTCTCTCATATATCTCTCATATATAGATATATGGCATGACTTTAACAAAGCTCTAGAATAGTTAGGGAGTGAGGGGGCAAAGAAGAAACCCAGAATTACCATAGCAAATTATTGTAAGTACAGTGGTACCTCGGGTTACAGACTCTGCTAACCCAGAAATATTGCTTCAGGTTCAGAACTTTGCTTCAGGATGAGAACAGAAATTGTGCTCCGGCAGCGCAGCAGCAGCAGGAGGCCCCATTAGCTAAAGTGGTGCTTCAGGTTAAGAACAGTTTCAGGTTAAGAACGGACCTCCGGAACGAATTAAGTACTTAACCCGAGGTACCACTGTATTCAGAAGGGAGGGGCAGTGTGCTTTGAGGTTTAAAACTCATATTCCTGACAGTACTATACACAGTTTTGCTTTTCCATTCTTTAGGACTCCTTCCAAGCTGACCAAAAGTGGTTCACGCATAGACTCTTAACCCTTGTCTTTTTTATTAATATGGGAGAAATAATTTGATCTTTAGCACTATGAGAAAAGCACTATGCTTTTCTCTAGCAATTAAACGTTTCCTTAAAAAAAAAGTATTTTCTTGTTGGGGCTCCATTAATTGGATGTTGAAAAATGAAGAGGAACTTGGCAGGCTTCTTATCACCGTGTGACTCTTCTCCCCCATCTCTCGGTTCAGTGTTTTGCAGATGGCTTTGCCAGTTTCACAATCCATGCACCCCACTTCGGGCATAAATTGAGTCATGTTTGAATCAATGCTACAAAATAGCAGCTGGCTGTTAGACACAACAAGGGCACAGAAACTCTCCAGGTGTATTAAACTAAGAGCCTGTGGGAGAGTTTATTTAGCAGCAAAGTGAAGTGAACAGTACAGGTGTATGGAATGCTATCAATATTTCATTAAGGGGTTTATGAAATAGAATGTGTCTTCAGGGTTGGGACTCTGGAAATCAGTTCTGGCACCTCTCAGATGGGTTCCAGCACCTCCTAGAAAATTTATGGCGGGGTGTTCAGTGTAGAAGAGGCTGAGCCATTGCAAACAGGAACTGAGCAGGAAGACCAAACGGTCCCTTATGTATCAATCAATCAATCAATCAATCAATCAATTAAATTTGTATACCACCCTTCATCTGAAGATCACAGGGCGGCTGACAACCTAAAAATACAAAATGAAAACATGAAGTAGCTAATAAAACAAAAACAATATAAAGGAGAAGTAGAGCTGTATGTCGTCAGCATATTGCTGTCAACGTGCACCAAATCTCTGGATAACCCCATTCAGTGGTTTCATGTAGGTGTTAAATGGCATAAGGGATAAAATCAAACCCTGAGGAACCCCACATTGAAGGCTCCATGGGGCTGAAGAATACTCCCCAAGCAACACCCTCTGGAAACATCCACCCAAGTAGGACCAGAACCACTGCAAAGTGGGGCTGCCCATGCCCCAACTCGGACCTCTGCTCCAAAAGGATACCGTGGTTGATGGTATCAAAAGCTACTGAGGGATCGAGGAGAATTAACAGGGACACATTTTCCCTGTCACTCTCCTGACAGAGCTTTTCATACAGGGCTATGTATGATATTAAAAAATATATACTTTTTTGAGGGTATATTTATTTAGCTCTTTCATGGGCAATATAGGATGGACTTGTGAATGCACTGGTGTCTACGGTGACCCCAATGTAAATTGTTAACATTTAGTTGAGAGCAAGAGACATTATTTAAGTGTTTGTGGCTTACATCTGAAATTGCCCCAATTCAGTCTCTTCAGAAATCTTTCTACTTGCTAATCTAATGTCTACATTTCAATTCCACTGGGGCAATTCATGATTTTAAAGTGTGGTTTTTTTAAACATGCCAACCTTTTGGGTAGAGCTGGTTTTTAAAAGAAAATTATATTGTACCACATTCGCTTGTACAGCAACCTACTTAATACATTACGATTTATTACTTGCAAGAAGGCTCTGTATTGATTGTTTGTTTGAGATGGGTATCCGAGAAGGTTATTAGGAAGACTGAATTTCAAAGAAACCACTTCAAAACAAATTGAGGGTAAGATGAGTATGTTATATATGTAGAGGTTGATCATTTGATCCATTTGCAGGTAAAAATGTGCTGGGTTTTTACCCTGACTGTAGCACAGAATGCTAGGCTCAAACAGCAAGCTTATTTAAAGGAAGCAAGTGCATTCATCACCCAAAGGTAAGTATAATGAGGAAAGTGTGGCTTGCTAAAAAAAAAAACACCTGTTTGAAAGTAAAGCAGTATTAAGTCTGCAAGGCCTGATTGTAGGCCTGATTTTAACCAAACACAGACCAGTCACATTCTATTTGACAAAGGGCAAAACTTCAGAACCTGATTAACACCAAAACCATTGCTTATCACTTCTATCAACTCACAGATTAAAGTTATAATTTGGCCATATGCCAAGCAACAGAAGTAATGGGAAGAATTAGGTTAAAAACCAAATGATTTGTGCTAATGTCTGTTCATCTTTCACTCGAAGGTAATCCCTACACTT
This sequence comes from Podarcis erhardii, assembly GCF_964252035.2. Classification (NCBI taxonomy): domain Eukaryota; kingdom Metazoa; phylum Chordata; class Lepidosauria; order Squamata; family Lacertidae; genus Podarcis; species Podarcis erhardii. The sequence continues at coordinate 50,753,013 of NC_138500.1, forward strand.
TCAAAAGTAGTTTGCCATGAATGTGGAAGGCTTAGGCTACTGTTTCGGAAGCATAAACCTAAAATGCTATCGAGCACATAAAATTAGTTGCATTGCCGGCTGGCCCATGGATTAAAACAGGGTGCTAAATATAAGCAAGTTTCCAAAATAACATGCAGAAGAAATAGAAGATGCATCTTTGATGCCTGACATGCATATTTTTGTGTGTGACTGCATTTCTTGTAATTGTTAAAAGCTGTTTTTCAGGTTTTTAAGGATCTTAGGGTGAAGAGCAGGTGATAAATGAAAACCACCACCATTTTCTACATCATGATCTCCCCTTTCTTTTACTGTTTAAGTTATCCCAGTTTCCCAGGTCTCTTTATTCCATAGCCTGTTTCATAATAGGAAACTGAAATACAGTGGTACCTCGGGTTAAGTACTTAATTTGTACTGGAGGTCCATTCTTAACCTGAAACTGTTCTTAACCTGAAGCACCACTTTAGCTAATGGGGCCTCCTGCTGTCGCCGTGCTGCCAGAGCATGATTTCTGTTCTCATCCTGAAGCAAAGTTCTGAACCTGAAGCACGATTTCTGGGTTAGCAAAGTCTGTAACCTGAAGCGTATGTAACCTGAAGCGTATATAAGCTGAGGTACCACTGTAGTGGTGTTGCAATTCACAAAGGCTATCCTGAAAGATGACGGGGAGAGAGAACCTTGCCTAGCACCAACAAAAATGAACACTCTTCCCAGTTACTTTAGGTCACTCTGCGAAGAGGTGGCACGACAAAGGTTTCTGTGGAAAGGCCGGCAGGGAAACAAGACCTAATTTCCCACCCAGCAAATACAAATTATTAGGGTCACAGTACACATACAACTGAGATTTAAACTGAGTTTCAGTTTTAATCAATTGGTTCTGGTTTTATTGTACTGTATTTTAATGGTTTAGGCTGAAATCCTAATCCCTCTCATCCCACCCTCTTACCCGGCAGAGTTTTGCAGAGCCCTCAGTGTAACCATAGATTTGCTGCTCAAGGCAGAAAATGAAGAGTGCATAATGATTTTGTCCCAGTCCCTGTACCAGCCCTGGGTTGCTGCAGAGCTTAGGTCCAGATGAGATCCAGTGCTAGCTGGCAATGATTGTTAAACCATATTGGGATCCAGTGGGTCCTGAGCTGGCTGGAGAGCCAGTGTGGTGTAGTGGTTAAGAGCGGTAGTCTCGTAATCTGGGGAACCGGGTTCGCGTCTCCGCTCCTCCACCTGCAGCTGCTGGGTGACCTTGGGCCAGTCACACTTCTCTGAAGTCTCTCAGCCCCACTCACCTCACAGAGTGTTTTTGTAGGGGAGGAAGGGAAAGGAGAATGTTAGCCGCTTTGAGACTCCTTAAAGGGAGTGAAAGGCGGGATATCAAATCCAAACTCTTCTTCTCTTCTTCCCTTCCTACTTTTGGAATGGTCCACTTTGCATCTTCCCCATTTGCTTGCTTGCTAGCTTTTGTGTGTGCACGCGTGTGCGTATGGTTTTACAAATTCATTCATACAACTAACATTCTTGCAAAAATTAAGAATAAAACAAGATTCTTCCGAATCTTAGGACGTCCCCTTTGTGGGTTCTTAAAATACCTTTGTCAACTGCATATTGAAAATTTCTATCTTCCATAGTATTCAAAGTCTTTGTCACATTGCAAGAGTTATTTAAAGCATGCCAAAGAGTTCAAGTGTTTACAGTGTTCTTTTAAATATAATCTCTGTTTGTCCTAATCTCTACTGAAGTTTTGATCCTCCTGATTTCTGATTTTCCTGGTCAGTCTTGCCATTTCAGCATAATCCAGTATTGCCTGCATGTTTTGGGTCAGCTGGGAAATGTGTGTGTGCTTTTTCTTGTTCCAACCATCCCACAACCCTCAAATACATACATACAGAGAGAGAGAGAGAGAGAGAGACTGGTGTAAGGAGTTTTAATTGCTCTGCTACTGCGTTTCATAGAATCATAGAACTGTAGAGTTGGAAGGGCATGAGTAGACCCATTAAAGTGAATGGACTAATTACCTATCCATCTACAGTGGTACCTCTGCTTAAGAACTTAATTCGTTCTGGAGGTCTGTTTTTAACCTGAAACTGTTCTTAACCTGAGGTACCACTTTAGCTAATAGGGCCTCCTGCTGCTGCTGCGCCGCCACAATGCGATTTCTGTTCTCATCCTGAAGCAAAGTTCTTAACCTGAGGTACTATTTCTGGGTTAGCGGAGTCTGTAACCTGAAGCATCTGTAACCTGAAGCATATGTAACCTGAGGCACCACTGTACTCTGAGTACAACGTAGTTGGAGATCCCCCTAGTTTGCTTCAACCATTAGAATGAAGTGGACATAAATGGTGAGCAAAACCTTCTTCCTCAAAGGGAGATGGTTATTTCACCTTTGTTTCGGTAATTTAGCAGTCTCATAATACAGCCTATTAAAAATACATCAGAGAGTACAAATTGTGGCCAGACTCTTAATTTGCAACTTAAGGGGGGGAAAGCATGGGAAATGTTGCAAACATTTTTTTATCTGCAGTGCTATTATGAACTAGCAGTTACTGTGTACTTATTTTGTTCCAATAAGCTGCCCTCCGAGTCCATCTGCTCACATGTGTTATCTAGTGTGAGTTTGATTTAATTGTGCCAAACCTCCCATTTCCCTGGAATGTTATCAAATATCTCTTTCATGTCCCCGCACTTCAATGAAAGTTAGAGACTATGTCCGAAGATGTTTAAAATCTTGAAACTCAATTTATTTAGAACAGTGGAGGAGTGGATCTGGAACTGGTCAACCCTCCAGAAGCTACTTTGATAGATTGATGCTGACCTAAATGAGGCAGGTGCTCTCAGTATTGATGCAGCCGACATGCATTTTGTAACTGAGCATCTATTCTGTTGCGCAAAATATATATGCTTTATGTGTGGCTATTAAGGGCAGGGTTGGAAAAGCACACAATATCACGAGTGGGGACTCCACCCTCCTGACTCCATCATCCATGGGTGTTAGCCCCATGCATAGAAGAAACATGAACATGGCTTGCTTCCTACGGCCATTTACACAAACTGTAAAGGTGACAGTTGATGTGAAGCCCATCTTTATCAGTGTGTTATTATGGCTGTCATTTGGCAATACAGTGGTGCCTCAGGTTAAGTACTTAATTTGTTCCGGAAGTCCGTTCTTAACCTGAAATTGTTCTTAACCTGAAGCACCACTTTAGCTAATGGGGCTTCCCTCTGCCACCGCGCCGCCGGAGCACGATTTCTGTTCTCATCCTGAAGCAAAGTTCTTAACCCGAGGTAATATTTCTGGGTTAGCGGAGTCTGTAACCTGAAGCGTATGTAATCTGAAGCGTATGTAACCCGAGGTACCTCTGTACAGCAAGCCCTCACCTTCTGCAGGTTACATTCTTTTTACATAAAGCCAAATCTCATATAGTCAAAACACATTGGGTGCAATGGTGGATAGGATTGCCAGAGTCTTTTCCCCTGGATGCCCAGCCCCTTTCCAACCCTTTAGAGATATATATATAACTTCCAAGTGTGTAAAGCTGAATGTGCACAAGTTAAATTAACATAAGTTGTTGGCTTACTGTATAGCATTGTTGGAGGAATTGATCTCTTGCATTAATGGTCACCCCTTTTGGAGGAGAAAATGATGGAAACGCTTTCATTCTGGAGAAAGTTTTTTGTTTTTTTTAAAGTAGGCCTTAGGAAATCTATGTTTTTTTCTGTGCAAACTTTTTAAAATTCAATCTGTGCTGCTCTGGACAATACACTGAACTATAAAAAGTGGGGTTGATTCAGTTCTGTCGATTTCGTTTGTTTCGTGTTTAAAGCAATTGCATCTCCTTCATGCGTTCTCTTCACATTTGTCTCAAGTGTTACCTCCAAGTTATGCAAGGTGTCACCATGACACCCCTAAAAGACCTTTCTCACCCAAGACAAAAGAATCGGTTAGAATGGAGCAGTGTAAACCTTCCACAGAGTTGCCCCACAACCTGTCTCCCTCCCATGCGAAGAGATGATGTCTTAGCATAAATGAAGGGAGGACTGGGTCTCCTGACTCACTCAGGCCTCGGCCTTTCTCAAGAGACTGCCAAAAAGTTGCCAATTAGTGCTAATTGTAGTGGATAAGTTTGATGCTGTGGAGTCCAGTACACTGGGAATTGGATTAAGACCATCAGACTCATTTCCTATCCTGCTGATATGTGGAAATTACTGGAGCTTTTATTCAGGTCACCACCACGTTTATGGTCTTGCCCCTTTCCAAGGTATTGTCTGCTTGTAGAAAAGGCCAGAGTGGTCTTCCTGCATTTAAGTTCATTCATCCTAAAGCATTTGATGAATTCCAGGATTTTCTACTGGCTGATGATCTATTTTCTCTCTCTCAACTGTGTGTTAAGGGACATAATATGTACCAAGACCTTTTATTCTTGTAAGTATACTTTAATGTGGCAGATTTCCATCTGTCGATGTCTAACCCTTTAAAGTTGTGTTTGGATCAAGTTCCCTTCGTTAGGCTCCATTATTATGCTCCCCTTTGATCTGGAAGATTCCTTGTCTGTGATCAAATATACAATGAGCTGAGAGTCATCCTTTTTCATCTCTTGTGATCAAGATGTGTGAACCACTTATTTAGCTCAACCCCGCTTTAAGGATGAGTATTGTCTTTTTCACTTCACCCCGGTGGGGAGGGTTCTTTTTTTGAAGAACTGATTCTTTTATACGGGTCTACAAAAGACATTGGCAAAATGTCGCTTCGCATTTGTCAAGAGCACGCTGGCCAATCTTTTCATCAAGTGACCATTTTCCAATGGAAAGGAGGGGATGTTGGTAACTTCCATTAATTAGCCCGGCAGAAGGTGTATGCAATTAAGCTACTCAAATCTACTCTCAGATCATCTGAAGGTGCATATTAAGTTAAGCCTCCCATAGCAAGTATCAAAGAAGGATGAAACTGCAGGAGATCTTCTTGTGCTAAGGTAGCTTTTGAGATGAAATATTCTACCCTCCCTGGTCTTGTTTTAAGCTTAAAAGTTGTCTAAGCTTAAGCCCTAGTCAATACTAACACAGTTGTTCTGTCTTACTGATCAGTTCTGAAGTCGAGCAGGGCAGAAATAAATGGGAAGATGATAAACCCAGCAATAAATATGGGTAAGTTGGTTTAAAACCAGCCAAACGGCAGCCCAAGCCATTACTGGTCAAAAGGTAATGCTTGAAATGGAAGCTCCTAGCTCAGACTTAATATTTGATAGGCTAAGATGGCATCTTACAGTCCTCTTTGCATCAAAAGGACACATGATAATTTCTGAGATGAACATCTCTTAGTTTTTGCTATTGATCCTGTGGATACCATTACAGAGATGAAATCAAACGGCAAAGCCTTAGCACAAAGGGGATCTGTGTATAGCTTTGTAGCACATACTGCGTCAGACCCTTTTGAATTCCCAAATGTTAGAGTTCTTAGATAACAGTGTAGCGGCGAATATCAGGCATCAACTGTAGCACTCCAGTCCTCCACAAACATTTATGAGTGCCTTTTTTACTTAAGAAATCATGATCTTTTTGGCACTTAGGCAGCTGTTCTGTTATGAGCCAAATGAATCTATGCCATATGGCTATATATCTATAGAGAAGCACGAGTTAAAGAACTGAGAAGGTAGCTTTCTCCTAATCTTAATTCCTAGAAGGCTGAGTATTTCAGCCTTTGAGAAAGAGAGAGAGATATAAAAATCAAAATAGAAATGAATTCTGCATTTTGATTACTAGCACACACACAAAAAAGAACACACAAAGGCCTGTTTGCAGCTGTGGAAAAGACTGCTAATAGATTTGTTCTGCCAATAACTGCCCATTACAAAATTGCAGTGTGTTTATGGGCATAATCACAGTTACATTACGCCATACATAATATGGCCTGCTGAATGAACTTCATCTGAATTAGCAAGGGCTATGTAATTCCATTACATAAATTGGGACGGAAAGAATGATGATCTGGAAGTACTGAAATTCTGTTCACAGCTTCTTGAAAAATGTTGTGAGCTCAGGCCTATAGTTTGGGCACTGGCATGACCTGGATTACAAAGGAGGCCACTGTGGAAGCATCCATTAAGGAGAGACAGCAGAGCAGATTTGTGACAAACAATGGTATTGCTCAAAATGGGTCCAAGTGTGATAAGATGGAAGGGTGTCATGAACTGGCTGAATGCAGAGGAGTGGCGGGAGGCACCAGCTAGGGAACAAGGTTCAGAGCCAGGGAACTGGTGGTGGGATGATGCTGAGTGGTCAGAGGAAGAAGAAGAATGGGAGAAGGAGTCACTGGGCGTTGAAAAGGTAACAGTGTTTAGTGAGCAGGAAGAGGCTATGGCAGAGAACAGTCTAGAATCAGAGACAGAAGAGGAGGCTTGTGAGGAGGGGGGGCTAAGATGCAGAGTTGAGGCAGGCTGCTGTAGAAGCAGGGAGTCTCTCCCTCCTGTGGAAACCAGCTCTCCCCAGGGTCTCCCAGAACAAGAGGAATGAAGAGGGTGGAACAAACAGAGACAAGGTGAAGGAGCCTCTGGTTGCTGGGGAAGGACCTTCGGGATAAGGAGCCTTAGAGAGAAGTGGAAGGCGGGGGCCTTCAGTCCTCACAACTGCCTCATTGGGGCAAAGACCTACTGGGAAGCATTGAGGGGATCACTAGTTGTTTTGTTTCTGAGTTGTTTTGTTTCTTTGAACAAAGAGTTAACTTCATAGACACCTTGTGAGTTATTGCTGACTTGCTCCCAACTCCCGCCTTGACATGGGAAATAGCCAAAGCAATGGGCAAGGGCCATAGCCCAGTGGATAGACACAGACACAGCTTAAATCTTGGTCACCTCCATAAGGTTGGAGAAGATACCTCTCTGGAATCCTGGTGAGCTGCTGCCAGAAATGTGTTGAACTCGGTGGACCAATGGTCTGATTTGGGACAAGACATCTAACTAAATTCCAAAAGGGACATACATTTTATGGGTTGTGCCTCCTTGCTCTTGGATCTGTTTTCCTGTTTCAAATTCACAAACTTCAGTGTCACAAACAAGGAGTCTCTATTTCACAGCATAGAGAAAAATTCATTGGGTACCAATATGCTTGGTGACCCATTCACACAAACAGCTTGCTGTGGGAAGCACAGGTGCCATTTCAAATGGGCTTCCTGCTGATCCTTTTTATCGAAACCCTATTTCTTTTAAATTAAAAATGTGGTCAATATAACATACATTTATTCGATAAGAGGTTGAAACGGTTCTGATAATAGAGTGGCAAGGAACTGTTCAGAACTTCCAGTATATTTCTGGAGTATTGGTAGAATAAGGGCAGAACGTAAATCTCTATAAAACAAACACTGGGGGTGGGGGTGGGGGAGCATGTGTTCTACAGTTTCAATTTGGCCAGAGCCACAGGGACAGCATCTCTCCAAATATGAGATTTTTCTATAGCGCCCTTCAAGGACAGCAGAGACGAGGACACGGCATCGAGCCAGGGTCACCCTCTGAGGGTTCAATCAGTGGTGTGTCAAGGTAGGCCCCAGCTTAATGCGACAGACTTCAGTGGAACTAAATTCAAGTAACTTGGTAAAACTGTCTTCTGAACTGGGCTCTTCCTGATTCACACCTTTACCATGCTTCTGACCCAGATATTAATGTTTAAATCTTGTTTATAATTGATCAACTCATTCTGCAAAACATGTTTCCCTCTTGGGCTTGCTCTCTTTTTACATGTAGGGAAATATGTTCAGTGTCTCTTCTCGGTATATATGCTTGATCTCAGATATATTTACCACCGTGACCTTTCGCACTAGAAGCTGAATGATACAGTCCCACCAAATTAGTTCTGAATCAGTAAGTTAAAACAAAACAAACACCTCAGCTAGTGAAATCTGAGACAGGACTGGATTATGAGATGGTGGTTGTTTCTAAACCAAAGCCAGTGAACAGAATACAGAATATAGGAAACTTGGGTTCATGAGGCCACCACAGACTCATTTAGTTAACTCTGTGTTTTTTTGTTCCAAAGACCTCCTTGCACAAACAAGATTCGGAGACTGCCATTTCCAGGTTATAATCCTGTGGCAACATCCTCTGTTTAAGCAAGTAAATGCTTTTAATGTCTTTCAGTCATGCACCCTTGCTAGCTAAATTGGGTTATGCAGCTGCCATTGCATTCATATGAAGCTATGAACTCTGTTCAGCAGGCATAACCCAGCAATTATTTACCTACAGCTCATTCTGAAATGAAAGAAGTGAGACAGAAGCCCCTGATCTTGCAGGAATGTTGGCTCCCGCTACCCACCCTAGTTAGACATGAGGAGGAACTCAGTTTCCCTACCTAGTTCACACTTCTTGAAACAGTATGCAAAATGAAACATAGTCATCTTTCAAAATTCACATTTCTCTGGATTTTGCAATGCAGTTCTCCAACAAAGTTATGTGTATCAAAATGCATAGACTAGGGTAAAGTATGCATAAAATTCATATATTGGTGACGACAACATAAAAATGCACAGTATTATGCAAAATCACTTTGCAAAAATGTGTATGTTAGGCAAATTTTTCATGCAAATATGTGTGTATTATGATAAATTTGCTGATGAATTTTGATGCAGACTTCCTCTTTTTAAGCAAATTGATATGGAAATGTAATAAACTGAAGATAAGATTGGGAAATGAGAAATTAAGAGAAAACAAATCTGACAAATCTCCTGATCCATGTTCCTAATCCTATTGCCATTATAAGAAAATTCAATAAAATTTACCTCAGGCTGTAGCTACAATCTTCAGCACATTGGCTTGGAAGGTATCTCCACTAAAATCAAGTATTTAGGACCTGGGATGCCAGAGAGCAGGGAGGATGCTTGAGTGCCATGTCAAGTGTCATAAAAATATTTCAGGCTTATGCTGCCTGTTTTAAAAACACAGTAGGGGAGGGAAATGAAAGAAATGACTCACTGCTATCATTTTAGCGGAAGTATCACCACATAGAGAATTACAGCCATCCAAATCACTGTCTCAAATGTTGCCAAGGCATATTCTTGTCCATGTTGCAAGCCTGGCAGAGTTGTTGATGCATTTGAAGATGGGTAGAAGAATTTACTCTCAGACCAGTAGTATACAACCAAGATAAACTCTAAGGAAATCTAACTTTTCACATCATTTCTGAGACCTATAATAGGTGTCACAACAATGAAGTGCTAATAATGGGTTTAAAGTGGACTGGAACTCGTAGGAGAACCATTTAGCCACCATGCCAACTTCAAGAGATATGTGCCTAAATCAGAGTTGGAGAATTTGTGGACTTCCAGATGTTGTTGGACTCAAATTTCCCTTGACCCCAGTCAGCATGGCCAATGGCCTGGAATGATGGGAGCTGGAGTCTAGGAACATTTGGACACGAACAGGCCTAAATTCTTGGGTGTAGCATTTGCTTTCCAAAGTGCCATACTTAGGCTGCCATAAAGAGACATATTTAGAGATGTTCGCTATAGTAATAAGCTCTACACTGTTTCATTCAAACATCCATTCATGGCAGAGCAAAAGCATATTTCAAGCTTGTGTTTTCATATCAAACACTTTGCAGTAATTCGGTGTGTGTTTTTTAAAAAACACCTTTAAACATAACTATATTTATCGAAGGTCATATGAAAACAAACAGCTTGTAAATAGTTTTATGAATTACACCACACTTTATAAGCCTCCCTTGTTAGACATCAATATTATATATAAACCTCAGTAATAAATAAAACTTGGTGATGTTTCTAATAACGTCTTTGGAGAGAGGTGGGGCAGGGGCCAGAGAGGGGAAAGTAGAGAATCTTTCTAGTTATATACACTGACAGCTTTTCCAGGGCATGTTTACTTCCTTTTGCCAACGGTTTATTCCACTGAAGTGTAAAAGAAACGATAGCTTATTGTGTTTCTAATGATGGTTTTATATCAAAAACTGACTCTGTGATCTTAAAGGCTTACAAATTGTCCCTAGGCACAAGTTTATACAACTGCACGGCACCATCTGCATGTAATTTTAGCAAACAGATATCATGGAAACTTGCAGTCTCTCCCAGAATAGTTTAATTAGATGTGAAAAGTGGGCTATGCTCTTCCATTAACTTCAACAGTTATAAAAACAGTGTCAAGTGTTTTGCGATTGAGCTGGCTCCACTGTATGGCTCTTTGAAGGTGTGTCTAAGGATCTGGGAGGCATCCATTGCTTCAAACTACCCAGTGTTAAGATCAAGCTTCTACTTTGCATTATTTCAGCAGAATTTCATAGAAGCTGCCTTAAACTGAGTCAGTCCATTGGTAGATCTAGCTCAGTATTGTTTCACTGACTGCAGGATTTCAGGCAGGGATCTCTCCCAGCCCCACCTGAACATGCCAGAGATTGAAACTTAGACTTTGGCCTCCAAAGCAGATGCTCTACCACTGAGCCACACACAGCCCTCTTCCATAACTGAAGATTTCAACTTGCCATGCCACAATCAGTGCCAAACACTCCCTTGACTCCATGGGATGCCAGATTGAGTTACTAGTTTTGTTTTGCTAGCAACCTGGACCATTTAAGTTCAGCGTTGAGTGATGCTGCTGTGAATATATATATATATATGTATGATGACAGTTATGCTGGTGTTACTTGATCCTTTGGCAAATGACTAGGCAAATTCTAGTTCTAGTAATATATCTCTATTCTGTTGAGCCACTGATTCAAACAGAGCAGTGGGACATAAGTGATAGTTTTCCAGATAGAAGGGAACTTGAAGGAGGAAGGATGCAAACATTTTGCCCACTTGTGCCTCTAGCAAACAGATGTCGCATGCTTCTTATTTTTCCAAAAACCTCCCAACGTGGGCCAAAACAACACATGAAGCTGCCTCATATTGTTGATTTTTGATAAGAGCTGTTGGAACAGTCTCCCTCGGGAGGTTGTGGGCTCTCCTTCCTTGGAGGTTTGTAAGCAGCGATTGGATGGCTGAGATTCCTGCATTGCAGGGGTTGGATTAGGATCAGGCATGGTCAAACTTGGCCCTCCAGATGTTTTGGGACTACAATTCCCATCACCCCTGACCACTGGTCCTGTTAGCTAGGGATGATGGGAGTTGTAGTCCCAAAACATCTGGAGGGCCAAGTTTGGCCATGCCTGGACTAGATGATCCTTGGGCTCTTTCCAACTCTACGAATCCATTATTTGTCCATCTAGCCCATTATTGTCCACTCTAAGTGGTGGTGACTCTCTGGGGTCTCAGACATAGATCCTTCCTATCATCTGATGGAGAGGCCAAGGATTGAACCTAGGAGCTTCTGCATGAAAACCATGCACTCAACCACTGAGCTATGGCCCATCCTCAGTGTGGTGTACACCCGTGTGGTGTAGTGGTTAGGAGTGGTGGACTCGTAATCTGGTGAATCGGGTTTGTGTCTCCGCTCCTCCACATGCAGCTGCTGGGTGACCTTGGCTAGTCACACTTCTCTGAAGTCTCTCAGCCTCACTCACCTCACAGAGTGTTTGTTGTGGGGGAGGAAGGGAAAGGAGAATGTTAGCTGCTTTGAGACTCCTTAGGATAGTGATAAAGCGGGATATCAAACCCAAACTCTTCTTCTTCATGATGTGCATGCACTCTATGGAAAGTGACCGTTCTCTCAGACCACTTTCAACTTCCAAAAAAATTATTGTCCAGCTCCGGTCTCCATAGATCTATATTGCTGCTTGCTTTTGATGCTGCTTCTTATTGCTGCCTATAAAAATTAGAATCTGCATATTAAAATTAAAAAGCCACCCCATAAAGGTCTTTGTGGCAATATAGGACACTTCTAGATGACCTGCTTATTGAGCATTCATCCTAATTTGTTTGCATGGAGATTAGATGGCGTTGGCCCCGCGATGTTGTATCAAAGCAAAGGTTCTTCCACACTTCCCATTTCCTCATCACTTTCCTTGTGGCAAAAAAGCCTGATCTTTTGGATTTGTTGCACAAGAGCTGCAAATCAGCATTAATTGTGCAACCTGAATTTTCTGGTATGCGATTGAATCTAACTCGAAAATAGTGACAGTCTGGAAGTGCCCATGGAGGAAAAACGTTCATTTTACACAAATATTGCATGGCCTGCCAACTCAGGGCATTTTGCATGGAGTTCGCTGTCTTCCACCCCTCCAGTCCAGCTTTAGTTGTGTCTGTATTCCTTCATCTGCCGTTTTACTAATTCTACAAGAAAGGGAGCACATGCTGTTGCTCAGCAACAGTTGGATGGAAAACTGTCTTTTACCACTTCTGGAGTCTTTTTATGTTTCTCGGTGTTTCTATGATATCTTCATAAGCTGCCCTGGGAATTTATTTGAAGAGCAGGATAACAATTCTGTAAATCATACATATTAACAGTGATCTCACTTCTCCAAGTATTGGTACTTACCGTATGTAGCAGCGTCCATGCAATAGATAGCAGCAAGCTTGGAGAACCCCAAAAATTGCAGAAGTATAATCTTCAGGTAGAAATTCCTAAATTGGGGAACCCCAAAATGTCATGATGAAATCTGAGTATGCACAGTGGCCATGGGATGCTGATTGATTATTGCGGGGAGGGGGATAGGAGAAGATGGGCAGAAAACTGGGCGGGAAGGAGTATGGAAGGCAGCATCCTGATCAGGAACACTCCACACTGCAGCATTATGCTGCAAGTCCGACTTTGCAACTGACTAATTTTATGATAGGGACACAGGTGGCGCTGTGGGTTAAACCACAGAGCCTAGGACATGCTGATCAGAAGGTCGGCGGTTCGAATCCCCGCAACGGGGTGAGCTCCCATTGCTCGGTCCCTGCTCCTGCCAACCTAGCAGTCTGAAAGCACATCAAAGTGCAAGTAGATAAATAGGTACCACTCTGGCAGGAAGGTAAACGGTGCTTCCGTGTGCTGCTCTGGTTCGCCAGAAGTGGCTTAGTCATGCTGGCCACATGACCCAGAAGCTGTACGCCAGCTCCCTCAGCCAATAAAGCGAGATGAGCGCCACAACCCCAGAGTCGGTCACGACTGGACCTAATGGTCAGGGGTACCTTTACCTTTAATTTTATGATGGGAAGGGTCATAATGAAGGGAAAGAAAGAAAGGAAGGAAAGGGCATTTGACTGAAAAGGAGGAAGTGGGAGACTGGAGACCTGGGCCCCTGTCTAAGGCAAGGAACTCACAGAGGTTGCAAAGTATTTTGAAATAGCTTATGATCTTTCACTTTCTCCTGCCTGGTGGTAGCTAAGTTTCCTTCTAATATTGCTTCAGATTTCCAGAGATGAGATAAAATGCACACTGAATTTAGTGAAGTGAATGCCAAAAATTGGGCTTGGGTTTTAGAGGAAGTGTAAGGGTTATGGTTTTAGTCAAATTGTGCCCCCCTCCTTGTGTTGTCTTCTAAGAACAGTAGCTAAGGGGAGGCTGAGCCAGTCTGCAACAAAAGGTGAGGTGGTTGATTCCTTCTGTCCTCCCTGTAATGTTAGCATTCTGCAAAACTCTTTGCAAAAATCTTTTTGCTGTACTCTTGCAGCCTTCACAAGCATAGTAGATGGTAGCATAGCAGATAGTAGCATGTGCTTGGATTGTTGCCATCAGCACGAACTACCAAAAGTTCCTTGCCTCTTCCTCACCCCTGGCCTGCTGCCCTTTCACCTTATTCGGCACAGTTATCAGGTCAATGGGGTAAAGTGTAACAGAAGTTGTTGAATTCAGAATATCCTGATGGATGGCTTTCCTGGCATGGACTTTCAGGAGAGGAGCCATGTGGTGCCCTTTGCATTTGGAAAAAGAAAAAGAAAGAAAGAAACACCCTCTCTCTCTGTATAAGATAGTTACTAACTCTGTCTGGAATTAGCATGCTGTACTTGGGAAGTGGACTGTAGCTCGTAACAGCACACTGTTTAGCTTTCTTGTAATTGTAGATCATTTATTGGTGTGTATGGCAGGCAACACTGGCTCTAGGATTTGAGGGCTCTCATGTTGTGGCAGCCTCAGTCGAGCCCCCTAACCTGGAAAAATAAAGCCATGTCAACTGATAATTCCCTGAGGCTGCATCTGATCTCCTTTGTTATGCTTTGCAAAATAGTATCACTTCTTGAATGATGGGGCATTGATAAATAGGGTGGCCATGTGTCCTCCTTTATGCAGGACGGTCCTCCTGTTTCAGGGATGGGAAGAAGAAGAAGAGTTTGGATTTGATATCCCGCCTTTCACTCCCTTTAAGGAGTCTCAAAGCGGCTAACATTCTCCTTTCCCTTCCTCCCCCACCACAAACACTCTGTGAGGTGAGTGGGGCTGAGAGACTTCAGAGAAGTGTGACTGGCCCAAGGTCACCCAGCAGCTGCATGTGGAGGAGTGGAGACGCGAACCTGGTTCCCCAGATTACGAGTCTACCGCTATTAACCACTGCACCACACTGGCCACCTTTTGTATCCCAAGTGCCATGTTCCCTTTTGGGAAACCTTCTGAGAGTTACATGTGCCAGTGTTGGTTGGGGCCAGAGGCAAAGGTACATTTTTCTTTTCTACTGTAGGCTAGTTTCTACACACAAACCTCTATGTCCTTCCTTCAGATAAGCAAAAGGTGTTTTCAGAGTCCAGGGGCACATTCCAGTCAGACCAAGACACTTGGGGCTCAAAGCACGGCAAGTGAGGGGTGTGCTCAGAGGAGATGAGGTGTGTGGCCTGAGGAGAGTTTTGAGGGCCAGCTAGAAAAGTCTAGAGGGCTTCATTCAACCACTGGGCCTAAGGTTCCCTGCACCTGCTCTGTTTGGAGTTGCCTCCTTCTTGAAGAGATGCATTTTCAAAGCCCAGTTTAAAGGTGAAGAACCATAAGGAAGGAGGGCAGGACCCTTACAGCGACTCATCAGCAGTTAGCACCCGAACAGCAGTTACCTCAGAACAGCTTGCTCCACTATATCATAGTAATTGACTACTCTGGGGCTTTCTAAATTAAGAGCGCTGTAATAAATGAACCTAAACAATTAGTAAAACATATTTCTAAATTTTCATGTATACACATAAATTGGCATTATGATGCATTTCCTCCTCCTTTTTGGTGGTAATAGATCACCCTACTGGCAAATGTCCACTCTGGCAACCTCTAGAGCAGCGATTCCCAATTAGCCAAGAACTGCAGACTCCGTTTTTCAAAAGCCAAGCCATGGCCCCCCACAATTTTGATATCTCTGTGGTAGTTTATTGTTATGTGAATGGTGCCATGGACCACAAGGGTGGGTTATGTAGACCCCCTGGGGGCCTGTGGACCACCAGTTGGGAACCAGAGCATGATGTAATGCCGTGGTCTTATGAACTTCTGTTCCAGACCTCTAACTTAGCCAGTCACTCCTCAACTCCCTGCATGGAATAACTGGTTGCAACCAATTCACTGCCCCACACAGATAGAACAGGCCAAGGGAAGCAACCAAGTTCTCTTCTTATCTCTTGCACAATGTTCTGTGGGGCTTTTTGGTCTGAGTCCCAGAGCAGTAAGATTTAAGGATCTAAATTTAGGTAGTGTGGCAGCTAAATTATAATGCCCTGCAGTAAAAACGAATACTGGAACACCAAGTGTCTAGATGTAACTTTAAGGCTGAAGCTTTTTTGGGGGGGGCAGGGGCAAAGTTTTTGAGCTATTTTTTAGTTCTGCCATACATCCAATTTCCACCCGGACACTGCTGCCGACTTCAGTACTGTATTCCGAATACGTCCGGGAAAATCTGGATGTATGGCAACCCTACTTTACTACATTTCTTAAGACCCATTGACAGGCATGCTCACCTCCCCAGCATTTTTTGTTGATTCATTTGAAGTGTAGTAGAATCAGCAAGATGGAACCAATGGATGCAGGGATCCAACTGTTGTCTTTTAAGGGCCGGGTTGATTGCAGGGAGAACCTGGGATCAGCTGGCCGCTGGTCACTGTTAAAGCTACATGTAGCACAATCCTATGCATGTTTTCTCACAAGTAATTGTGCATCTCTACTTGCCCCACACCCATAGTCACAAATGGCATCACCTCTGGGACAGGACAGCATGGTTTGAGGGGAAGGGCCTCAGAGGTCGAAACGAATCCTTGGCTGCAGGTTCCCCACCCCTAGTACAGATTGCTTTGTGTGGTTTTGCTAAAACAAATGCTTTGGGTAAAATAATGGTCTCTATAGTGGATATATTGCATATTTTCATGTGTATGGCTGTTTCTCTTATTTAGCCTTGAATCAGCACCGCCGCTGCTTCTGCCTCGTTCATTCTTTCTGCTTTTCTGCCAGCAGTGCATCTGGTTAACTGGCTGTACTATTTTGACTTAACTGGGGTGCGAATTTAGCTGCCCTTTATTTAAAAATTAGCTGCCCATTAGTCAAATAAGTTTATGAAGGTGTGCTTTGAATTTCTCCCCCCTCCCCTCGATTGACATGAAATGTCACTTTTATTTTCTTTTGTGTGATATGCATGAGATGTATGAGATTCTATTTTGAGATGAAAGGCATAGCATAGCATTACCATATTTCTGATAGTATCTTTTTTTCTGTGGTTGGAATATCCCTGCAACCCACCACTGAACGACACAAAGGCAGATTGTTCCATACGGTCAACAATGCATCCTATGTGTTTCAGCTGAAAATTCCAGAAGTACAGTGAGTGTTGTTGGAGAAACTGTCATCTTTTTCATCACAGCATTGGGTCCAGAATTAAGAGCATCCAGTTCTACAGCTCCGTGGAAACTGTATAAAATGTATGCACGTGGAAATGCTTCCACAATGGTAGTATGCTACACTCGTGTGACTTATAAAGAGAGTGCACAGAATTCATGTCAGCAGCATGCCGGGCTCAAGTGAAAGTTAACTTTCTGACTGTTATTAAAGCCACATTCACAGGGAGGATTTGAAGAGTCAGAGATGTACCAAAAGCACATGAAATTCCTGAAGAAACACACATAAACCAATTTGTTCGGAATAAAGCTAAGGGCCACAGAGTGAGAACCAGTTTCAGATGCATGCCATAGAGACAACTGCATGGGCCTTTTCCCACCTCACTTAGCTTGGTGCCATATCATCCTAGCATGGGGAACAATAAGCCAAGAGTCTGTGAGTGTTGGGTGATGATGGAAGCTGGAGAAACAGACATGCCTGCCCCACGTAAGTCCAGCATCTGTTTTTGGGGGCTCTCCTGGAACCCTAATGGGGAAGCAAGATCCATTGGGGTGCTAATGCCTTGAACCCCTCTATCCTGTGATCAGGTGGCATATCTGCGTATATGAAAACATATAATAAACATATCACAGTCTCCACTGACCTTCATTGCAAAGAATCTGAATCCTGGATAAGTGTGGGAATCCCTGGGGTCTCTTGAGACTGGGGTGCACAGAACAATCAAATTGGCAGGGACATAGTTGATCACCGAGCTCTTTTTTGAGGCACAACGTTCTATGTACTGACTAAACTTTGACTAACCTTTAAACAAAGGACTCAAGAGGCAGCTTGTTTTACTGGAGAACTTTTATGTTGAATCTGTGGTTTAGCCAGTTTTGTTGTGCTTATTGCAACTCTCTGATTTTATTATGTCAATAAAATAAAACAACAAATTCATGGCCTATAGATTCGGGGGGGGGGGATTGTGGAAAGTAAGATTATATAATATTAGTGTTATGAAACCACTGTGGAACTATCATGGCTGTTCCTAGAACATCATGAGGAAAATGGGATCCGTCATTAGAAAAAACCTTTATGAGCCAGATTGAACTCTGTAGGAATACAGTTGATGTGAGTGGAGTTATACTAGGATGATTTTGATCTATTCCTTGTGAGAGCTATTTCTCATTCACCAAGATAACAGCTGCAGAATGCTCATGACAACTGTAATCTTCTTCTTTTTTTAAGGATTAGAAGTAAAAGACTCTCCAGGACAGAATGACAGTCCAAACTTTCTAGCTCTGTAGTAATGGAGTAAGCAGTATTTTTTCATGATTGTGTTTTGTGTGAAGCAAGTCTCAGTTCTCGTGCAAGTTCTTTGCTTTCCACACATGCACGCTTATATATTTAGGGAGTCTGCACTGACCTGCATTTCCATCCCCTCCCCTGTGTAGCTGAAAATTCCCACCGGCTGACATAACAGCTGTACAGTGCTGAAGGAGATCCAAAAAAGGCTGAAGTGCCATTCTCTGGTTGCTGTTTCCAGCCCGACAGCATAAACGAAGTAACCATTTGCCAGCTTCTGATTCTCTGCTCTTGGTATCTGCTTACAGTACATGACGACTGCAGGGCATTGCACATCTCACACAGAAGCAGGATATCTGAGTACTGAGAAAACCTTATGTAAGATGTTAAGATGTTGTTACACTGCTGCAGGTACTATTGCAGGTATTAGTGTCTAATGTGCACTCAAAATACTAAGAATCTACATTTCATGGTGTAAGTACTTTTTTCATACATTTCTGTATTTTTTTTAATGAGGAACATGCACCTGTTCGTTAAACCAATTTCTTTTTGCGCCATTTGTGAACCTAAAAAAGGACAGTGCATTTTAATAGCCCTAATATCACTATAACAAACTGCCTATATTTGTTTTTTAAATTTTAATAAAAGGAGGTTGGCTTAAAAGGTTAACATCCCTAATAAACTAAAAGGGTGATAAAAAAAATTAGAATGTTAAAAGATTTCTTGAGTTTTTGTAGCATAGGTTGGCAACAGTTTTGCATCTATCATACTGGAATGCCAGACTCAACACCTATCTCTCTTTAGAATTTATAACCTGCCCCTTCATTCACATGGAATGTGAAGTCATATATTTTAAGACTTGCAAAGAGGAGTATGCATTTTTTTTTAAGGTGAGGTTTATGCACACTTTTTCTTTACCTGTTTTAGAGGTGCAACCTCTACTTGAATTGCTCCTATAACCTGTATTTCCCCAGTGGTAACTCCTTCAAACTCACTTGCAGTTTGACTCAATTACCAAACATCAAGCACTGGTTATTCTGACTGTAATTCAACTTGCAGTGTGGACAGAAGCAGGAAGTGGTTTTATTACTTCTCTGCTTGCACAGAGTGAGTTCTTCCTTACTTTCGTCTCTAATCATAGCAACACATTGTGGGATGACTATGAACCAGTGTTTTCAAAAAGGGGGATATAAATCTGGAAGAAACTATGGTGGTTTACTCCAAAAGGCCAGAGAAATGTTGACGGAGCCAAAGAAAAGTAGGTACTGCTTTTTATCAATCCAACAGTAGGAGTTTTCTCCTGGTAAAATGGTGAGTGCGGGTAGATGTACCTACAATGTGTTAGGCTGGGAATATTTCTTTCCCCCTTCAGAGAACTTTCCTCCCAAAGCTACTAGGGCTAATGGACTGAGTACTAGGATACAATGGTGTCTTTGTAAGATGCAGGGGAATTTTAAGTGGGAATCTCCAGGACATTCATTTCAGCATACATCACCACTGAAAAGATCTAAAAATCACTGCAATTTTAACTGAAAGGAGAAAGTATGAATAAGCACAGATTTTGTTTTTTGATATACAGGCTTTTGAAGGAACTGGCATAGGCACATCATTCCATACATTTCTACTAGACAATGTAAGTGGATGGATTCATTTCACTGCAGTTGGAACTATTTTCTCAAAGGCAATTCTTTGTTAGCAACAACAATATGCATGCAGATTTGAAGAAACGGAAAACGTTTCCTCACCAGAAGTTATGGTTCCAGGATGTGTAACTTGGCATATTTCTATGGATTTCATCAGACTAACTTTGTTTATAGTAACAATCAATTTCTACATAGTCAAAGCTATGAATGTTTTTGTATTTTACTTCTCGCTAGAATAATTACAGAGCAATGGATTTCTCATTCCCTTCTACAATGAAAGAATGGAGAATAGATTTTGTTAAAAAAAAGTAGTATTTATTGATCTATGGAGAAAGATAGTACTGTAATAAGTCTAAATTCTCCTTCCCTTAACTGTGTTGCATATTCTCATCCCTACTGTTGAAGAATAACGCTGGAAGACAGGCTGGCACTGTTGTGGAGCAGAGCCTCCTTGGTAGTTGCACCACATCAGTAATTTCCCCTCCCTGGGAGAATCATCTAGTGAGAAAGACCTGGTATTAATCCCTAACGCAACAGGGTGGGCAGGGAGGCCATGCACTGGGATAGGAATGAAAAGTGAAGCTCCCTGCTCCTCAGCTGACTGGCGTGGATCCCTTGAAGGTCCAGTTTTTATCCCTATTGTGGTGCACTGGGGAGGTTTTACCCTTCCTGTTCAGTGTGCCACAATGGGGATGAACCATCACTCATCAGATGATTCATGTAAATATTGGGGGGGGGGGGTCTTCCCAATTGTTGTGTGTGAGGCACGGAGGTTAAAACTTCACCATCCAGCATACCACAATCGAGATGAAAGTCAGACCACCCCTGCCCTTCAACAGATCAACACTGCTGAAATGGGTAGGCACCGATTTCATCCTTATTCCAGTCCATGGCAAATGCTGGGAAACAGATTGAGAGACCTAGCAACCAAACTAGGCCCACAGACCAAAGGGTCCTCCATCCCTGACCTAGTCCAATAGTCTGAACCATCTGACAAAAACTTTTTTGGAGTACTATAAGAAAAAAGTGTCAATGGTTTAATGTTTGAGAATATTAATCCACGTTGTGTGCATAGTTACTCGCCTTAGGTTAATTCTTAATTGGTGAAAGGTGGGATATGAAAATCATGGGCAACCCAAAGATTACGGTATATTCTAACAGCTGTGCATCACTGAAGATAACACATTCATCAAATATCTTTTATTTTAGGGTATCAGTTAAAAAGTGGTCCCTGCTACCTGGCAGCAAAGGGTTATAGTCGAAAACCCTCATTTCAGAACATTCTTCCATAAAACTCCACTGAAGAATCATGACTAATTTGCAATATATGATAGCCATCTTCAAATATTGAAAGGGCTGTCACATGGAAGATGGAGCAAGCGGTTTTCTCCTGCTCTGGAGGGTAGGACTCAATCCAATGGATTCAAGATACAAGAAAGGAGATTCCAACACCAGGAAGAACTTTCTGACAGTGACAGCACTTCAAGAGTGGAATGGACTCCCTTGGGCGGTGGTGGACTCTCCTTCCTAGGAGGTTTTTAAGCACAGGTTGGATGGCCATCTGTCATGGATGCTTTAGTTGAGATTCCTGCACTGCAGGGGGTTGGACTAGATGACTCTCAGAGTCCCCGCCAACTCTACAATTCTATGATTATTTATTCTTAATTACAGTATTGGCAGGAAGCACTGTGTATTGTCAGCCTTAACTGACTCTGCTTTTGAATGAAGAAGTCATTGCAGTTGTTTATTTTCCCCCAAAGGTACAGTGGTACCTGAGGTTAAGTACTTAATTCGTTCCGGAGGTCTGTTCTTAACCTGAAACTGTTCTTAACCTGAAGCACCAGCTAATGGGGCCTCCTTCTGCCGTCGTGCCACCGGAGCACGATTTCTGTTCTCATCCTGAACCAAAGTTCTTAACCCAAAGTACTATTTCTGGGTTAGTGGAGTCTGTAACCTGAAGCGTATGTAAACCGAGGTACCACTGTATACAAGCTTTGGTGGCATCATCACAGTGGTGATAATTTGGTTTTTTTTTGGGGGGGGGAGGGAAAACCTGGATTCAGCCCAAAGTATCCTATCCCATCCCAAGATAACTGATGCCATACTCCCTCTTGGAGGTGTGCAATATTTTGAGGACTATCAGTTTGAGGCATTAAATAGAAACGAGAGCCAATTAGATAAAAGGCAGAAGATGGCACTGCATCCTCTTTGTGTGGGCTACAAAACTGCTTCCCAAAACTCTGCCTCGCAGACTCCTGGAAGGATGGCTGTGGTTTCTGAGCCAATGCCACATAACTTACAGATATCAGGACACCACTGAATCCAGGCCCCAGCACCTTGTGTGTTTTTTTATAAATAAAAAATCCAGTAGCAGACAAGCATCAACCTAGAGTGCAGCCCCCTCTCCTCCCTAAGCATCTTTGCCCAGTCCAGTGAGACTAACCGCCTTACTTTGGGGGTTTGTTCTGGCTGCCTTCTATGGGTTTAGGACTGCCATACGTCTGGACACTACTGGGATTTCAATGGCGGAATTGACATTGGAGGGAATTTCCCCAAAGTGGTGCTTTGTCCTGGAGTTCAGGAAAGTCAATCGAAAAATCATGGTTTTTTTTCCACGTCTTTCCCTTTTAAAAAGCTCAATGATTTAGGTGGTCTCCTTTAAAAAAAAAAAAGCGTTCAGCAATTTGGGGTCTTCCTAAGAACTTTCGGGGTGCCCTGGTTTTTTACTTTTCGAAATCTGGCAAGCCTAGAACCCAACTGGGATTCGATTTCTCGTGCTTTCTTTCCCAGAACTTTTAAGGTGGATTTTCGCAACGGGTCCCCTTTCTATTGTCCCGAGGCTCCCTAGATGCAGGAATAAAGAACCGCACGCCTTGCTTACAGGGCCGGTTTGCTTTCCGCGACCCGCCTCTGGCAAGCCAGCCGCGCAACCTCGAGCCTGCTCCGTGGGCGAGAGCGAGCCGGGCGCCGCCGCCACTCCTCCAATCGCTGGTCAGGTCCCTGCCCCAAGGGGGCGGGCAGAGTCTTTGATGTCGGGGGTCCCGGGGTGGCCGGAGAGTCCGCGAAGCTGGCACCCTTCCCTCCTTGCGCGGCAGGAAAGAGCCAGGCGGCGGCGGCAGCAGCGGCAGCAGCAGCAGCAGCTCTGGAGGGAGCGAACGTGGAGGGGAGGCGGCGGCAGCGGCAGCAAGAGGCGGCAGCGGCAGCCGCAGCAGCAGGGCGCGCCGAGCCGGCAGCGTTGCCTTTCGCGAAGAAGTCCCAGGCGAGCGGGGACGCCGGGGCGGAGAGGAAGAGGCGGCGGAGGAGGAAGAGGGAACATGAGGGAGCCGCGCCGCCCGAGGTCGGCCCAGCCGGCGAGCGGCTGCAGTAGCTCCCGCGGCCGCCGCTGAGGCAGCCAGGAGCGGCGCCGGCGGCGTTGGAGGCCGGCGGAACCATGCGGGCTCGGGAGGGGTTGGCGCGGCTGCTGTACCTCGCCGCCCTGCTCGCCGCCAGGACGTGGGAAGCCCGCCTGCACCCCAAGCAAGGTAAAAGAGCCGGCCGGTTCGAAGAGCGCGCCCGCCCGCCCGCCCGGGCTCGGGCACCCGCGCGAAAAGCCCCGGCCACTCGCCTCACGCCCCTCTCCGCCAGCAGCCGCTTTCGAGGAACCCGAGGCTTTGGCGCGGCGCTGGCGGAGGAGGAGGGACGGCGGCGTGAGGCGAGCGCGCGTGCGCAAGGAGCCTCGCACGTGCGGGAAGAGCGCGCGGCGCGCGCTGAGGCGAAGGCAGAGCCCGGGGTTCGCGCCTGGGACTGGGCGCTGGTCTCTTTCAGGCGCATTCCCGCCTGGAAGGCTTTTTTCTCCCCGTCCTCGTACATGGCTAGACTGTGGCAGATAGGCCAGAGCAAATAACATTTCAGGCACCCATAAGAAAAACATTTGTCCTGGGTTGTGTTTGGAGATACTCAGTGGGCAAAGAGGAGCAGTGCCTGTTTCCGCTGGCCTTCTGTTATTCTTGCATGGACGTCGGAATTAATTCATAAGCCCCTGAGGCAATAACATTTTCTCAGTTTCATATCATAGGATGTGTTTTGGAATATGCCAGACTTTCAGTGTTAATTCAGCTAAGTTTTACTCAGGGTCAGCCCACTGGATTAGCATGATTAACTTAGGCTCGTTAATTTTTAGTATGTGTACTCTGAGCAAATTTTAACCAATTAGCACCCAATGAATGCCAGAAAGAGCCCTGAGATTTTGGACTGGTTTTATTCATCTGGTGACTTAACATCATCATTATTCAAGTTTTAAAATGGTGCGTAGGAGCGTAGCCAGAAAAATAGCCTGTATTGTATTGTTAGGAAGGTCAGGTATGAGTGAAGCAAAAGCCATTGTTTCTGCCCTTTGTATATTGATGATGTATGTATCGCATCATTGTTAGTTTCTACATCTTTTTCAAACCATGACGACCGAAAGATTGAGTCAGAGAATTGGGCCGACTTAGCTGATTGCTGTCTGCACCAGGCATGGCCAAACTTTGCCCTCCAGCTGTTTTGGGACTACAACTCCCATCATCCCTAGCTAACAGGACCAGTGGTCAGGGATGATAGGAATTGTAGTACCAAAACAGCTGGAGGGCAAAGTTTGGCCATGCCTGGTCTACACTGACTGGCAATGGATTGCCAAAGTGCTTGACCAGGGCTTTTGCCCCAATCCTATCTGGAGTTGGTGTATGTGCAGATTATTTGCTCATCCTCTCTGCTTTCAAAATGGCAGATTGTATTGCACTGGTTTCCCCAAAGAATAGGAAGTCTAGCCTTGTCTCTTCTGGTAGGCAGTAGCCTGTGATGGAGCCCATGCCTGTATCAGGAATCTGCACCATATTCAAAGTGTGTACCTTTGCTGTTTTGTTGCAGAGACTTTGGTGAAACATCTGCCGTCCTATGAAATAGTGACACCCACGCGGGTGAATGAATTTGGAGAAACTTTTCCTCATACTCACCACTTCAAAAGGAGGAAAAGGAGCATGGAGACAAGTGTGGAACCCATCCCTTTCAGGACTCACTACCGCCTCAGTGCCTATGGACAGGTTTTCCAGCTGAATCTGAGTGCTGACACCAGCTTCATCGCTCCTCACTATATTGAAGTACATGTGGGGGCCACTGAAAGGCAGCCCCCCTCAGATTTGCGCCACTGCTTCTACCGTGGGCATGTTAATGCACAGGAAATGCACACAGCAATCTTCAGCATTTGTGGTGGCTTGGTAAGTACTGTGTTTCTTTCATTCAGGTTTGTTCTGTCTGAATGGGAGAGCGGACTTGTTGGACAGCTGGCTGTTGAAGTGGAGATTTTATGGGTTGCTGACCATAAAGGAAAGAGATTCTGAAGCGCTGTTGGCTTCAAACAGAGATGATACTCTTTGGGATACATATATGGCACTTATATATAATATCTACATTTACCTTAATGGCATTCTGTCTGATATCATGAACTTTGGAAAATGCAACAAAACTGTGTTGCAGTTTGGGATTCTGGCAGTCTCTTTTCTCTGTCCAAAGTGCAGTATGATGCTGGAATTCAGTAGAGTATGCCTTTTCCAATGGCACTATGTAGGATTGCCATATGGCCTTTTTAAACAGAGTCTGGGTGGAAATCGGTTAAATGTTGGAAATCGCATAAATGTAGGAAGTGTAGATTTTGGTTAATTTCATTAAAAGCAGCTGAAAAACTCGTCTTTTGTTTTGTGAGATTTTGCAAACTCAGAAGGGATTATAAAGAACCGTTGCAGCATACACGGTGTGTCACTTCATTTCAAGTTTCGTCCGCCCTACTCACTAGGGAAAGTGCTCCCCACCACTAGCAAATTGCAAGGCTTTATTCACGTATATTTTTTTTACAGATTGGAAATTAAGGCTGAGAAGTGATGTATCCAAGACCATGCAACAGCCTGTGCTAGGGCTTGGAAGCAGAATTCTCAGGTCCCATGTGCTATCTGCTATCTAAAAAGTTACTGTGTTGCCTATGGGTGTGATATTTGAGCACTTTCTACAGCCAGCTAGCCCTTCTGAGCCTAGATTTGTGTCAAAAAAGTGGATTCATCATCTGCTGCTGGAATAACTCAGGTCTTTTGAATTTCAGCCCGTGTTTCATATTTCCAGCTATGACTTAATTTATGTCCAGATCTACTTTTAGCAATATCAACAGATTAACTAACATTTTAAGTTCTTTTTAAGGAAGTTTGTTTGAGATCTGAGCTATGGAAGACTGAAACTCTTTGAGTGCTGGAATCTTGAAAAGAATGGGGGAATCTAGCTATTGCACTTTTGTACACTTTTTCACATAAGGCTTTACTGGTACATAGATGAATGGAGTTAAATAGACTATATTCTGCAAGCCATTTAAACCTACAAAGGCATTTCCACTGTGAGTTCCAGCTGTGTTTTGCTGCGATGGTACTTAAGGCGAACAGAGGGTTATGGAAAGGTCCATTGAGCATGTGTCCATTGAGGTCCATTTAGCATATGCCATTGAGCATGTATAAATATCCTGTGAGTCCAGTTTTTGGCCACAGGAGGGCTGCTGAGAGGGTATGGGTCAGTGGCAAGAAATCCCCATGCATGAAAAGTGATGGGGTAAATGCAAAGGGTGAATGGATTGTATCCTGTGTAATTTCTGTTGAAATGATTGGCTTTCTAGTGTTTTAACTGTTTCCTGAGAACCATTTGGCTCTTTTATTGAAAGCTATTTATATTATTTCAGGGACGCGGGTGGTGCTGTGGTCCAAACCACAGAGCCTAGGGCTTGCTGATTGGAAGGTCGGCAGTTCGAATCCCCGCGACAGGTTGAGCTTCCGTTGTTCAGCCCCAGCTCCTGCCCACCTAGTAGTTCGAAAGCACGTCAAGTGCAAGTAGATAAATAGGTACTGCTCTGGCGGGAAGGTAAACAGCATTTCCGTGCATTGCTCTGGTTCGCCAGAAGTGGCTTAGTCATGCTGGCCACATGACCCGGAAGCTGTCTGTGGACAAACGCCGGCTCCCTCGGCCTATAGAGCGAGATGAGTGCGCAACCCCAGAGTCGTCTGCGACTGGACCTAACGGTCAGGGGTACCTTTACCTTTACCTTTGTTTATATTATTTACAAAAAAAACCTTTATTTATTATTGGTATTAATCACATTAGGATTTCATTTTATTTACTATTATTTCCTAGGAAGTAAAATTGATGGTGCAATTGGTGCTTAATCTTTACACATGTTTCAGTAGTTGTTCTAGTATCTCTTTCGGCCCTTTGCTGAAGTGCATTTATGGCTCAAAGTGTGTTGAGATTTATGATCTAGAGTTATGCATATTTAAGATGTGAAAATTTGTGGCTTGCCGTTTTGGTTTGTTTCCAGAGTACTATTCCAGCCCCTATTTCTCAATTTCGTTTTGGCAAACCTGCATACTAAGAGATACATTATGAGCATACTGTAACTTCAAAATAGGATATTGCTGTTGTGGTTTCAGTTTGTCTTATTTGTTATAATTTAACAATGTTGTATCTTCTAGCTTCACTGTTGCCTATTATCAGTCAACAAAAAGAGATTTCATAGAAACATAGAATTAATAGTTGGAGGGGACCTGGAGAGTCATTTAGTCCAATCCTCTGCAGTGCAAGAATCTCAGCTAAAGAATCCATTACTCCCAGCACATTTCTGAGCACAATCCAAAGTGTTGCTGCTGACTTTTAAAGCCCCAAAGGGCTTCGGCCCTGTATACCTGAAGGAGCATCTCCACCCCCCATCATTCAGCCTGGACATTGAGATCCAGCTCCGGGGGCTTTCTGGCAGTTCCCTCATTGTGGAAAGTGAGATTACAGGGAACCAGGCAGAGGACCTTCTTGGTAGTTTTGCCCACTCTGTGGAAATAAACAACTACAGTGGTACCTCAGGTTAAGTACTTAATTCGTTCTGGAGGTCCATACTTAACCTGAAACTGTTCTTAACCTGAAGCACCACTTTAGCTAATGGGGCCTCCTGCTGCCACTGCGCTGCTGAAGCACGATTTCTGTTCTCATCGTGAAGCAAAGTTCTTAACCTGAAACACTATTTCTGGGTTAGTGGAGTCTGTAACCTGAAGCGTATGTAACGTGAAGCGTATGTAACCTGAGGTACCACTGTATCTGACTTCTAGAAAACATCTGAAAGCAGCCCTGTATAGGGAGTTTTTAATGTTTGATGTTTTCTGTACTTTTATAATTACCATTACCATTATCATTTCATTTTGGGTGAAGAGAGAGGCAGCTCCGCCTTCTTTCTGTCACCCAATAGCATTTCTCCATCTTCTTCACTCAAGGGACCTATTGCTTGCTTGTTCTTCCTCTTTCTTTGAACGTAGTCAAAGAAACCCTTTTTATTTGACAAATCTGGGTCTGCTACACAGAAAATCTGTAATTATCAACCTACTTGTAACCTCCCTTCCATGCTTCTTAATACAGAAGTTGAGAAATCGGGGTGGGAGAAATGCTAAAGGGTTGGTAATGGTCTCTACCCATGACAGACACCCCCCTCACCCTTGTTCTTCTTTCACAAGGCAGCAGAAAGCTTCTCAGCATACTTTAAAGCTGCAAGAAAAACCTAGGACACAGGTGTGGTCCTTGGCAGCCAGGACTCTAACTCTGGCTATGTGGAATTAAACTGTATCTTTATTGCCTATTCCCACCCCAGGGCCAGAGGTGATGTGATTTGTAGTCTAGCCACACATTTCCCACATTTGCTCTAAAGGCCTCTCAATCTACTGGTACCCTCCAGGCAAAGGTAGTCCTGAATTGGCTCAGCACTTAATATCTAATGTTTAGTGGAAATGGTCCAAGCTTTTGAAGGATCTTCTAACTTTGGGGCAGGGAATATGTATCTTTTTCTACCCTATCTCTCTTCCTGTGCGTTCCTCGTGAGTACCCATGTTTATGCTTTTGTTACCTAATGAGTGTTCTGCATTCTGTTTTCATTCTACACCATATGAGGAAGTATTTCCAAACCAGACAAATCAGGATTGCAAGAGCACCAAACCATAGTTTGATATTAAATCCAAACCAATCCATGTCTTCAGCATTTGTAAATCATTCAAAATATCAATAACCAAGTTGTGTCATTATCAAGTGGCATCATTTTTTTGGAGTTATGGGGATGCAATCTTATTTTGTAGAAGGCTAGTTATATTAATATCAATAATTATGTAATAAGCAGTGTGAAAATGATTCCAGATGAAAAAATCTTTCCTCGTTTTGTGCCAAACCCTGATACATTAGAGAACAGTTCCTTTCATTATTGCAATTGAAGTATGAGAAGTTCCTTTGATTGATTTGATGACAATTATGTCACACACTTTCACATATTTGTGAGGAACTGCAATGGATCATTGCTGTAAATGTCAGAGAAAGAAAAAAATAGGACTTAGAAAAGCCTACAAGACATTTACAAGCTAAGATTTCAAACATATACTGAATGTGCATGCAATTTGCCTGAATATAATCAGATATATAGTTACTTAAGTAGAGTATATTATCATAATTCTGCATTTGTCCAAGCCTGTTTAAATAAACAGAGTTTATAGCAGTGCCAGGACTGAAGGTCTAGGCGCAGTGACTGCAGTCCTTCACTCAAATATATGTACTCAACACTGAAATAAATGAGATACATTCATTACTGTTCACTGCGGGTTCCAGTGTGCAATATTACACGTACTTATCTGGGAGTGAGCCCCTTTTAACAAAAGGTCATTTACTTCTGAGTAGTCATGTTTAGGGGTGTACTATTAAGAGGGCACTTCTACAAGCACTGCTTCAGATATGACAAGGTATGGAAAGCACATCTAATGAAAATCTATGTATAGGTTGCCAGGTGTAAACATACCATAGTATATAACATTTTCTGCATAGAATCATAGAATAGTTGGAAGGGACCCCAAGGGTCATCAAGTCCAACCCTCTGTATTGCAGGAATCTCAGCTACAGCATCCATGACAGATGGCCATCCAACCTCTGCTTAAAAACCTCCAAGGAAGGAGAGACCACAACCTCCTGAAGGAGACCATTCCACTGTCGAACAGATTACATGGAAGTGTTTTTGCTGTGTGCGCGCGTACACACAAACACACTGAAGGGGTCCTAAGCATATGACAAGTACTTCTTGAATAAATGCTGTGGGCTAACTAGAAACATTTCTTAAAGATGTGATTCAGTCATGCAATGTGCATACGTTCTGGCATGCAGATGTTAGAAGGGAATGATTGAGAAGGGGAGCCAAGGGAAAAAATGGAAATATGTATCAGTGCTGTAACCAAAGGACACAGGAGTTATGTGCAATGGCATGAGTGTCTGATCATTTGCAGGCAGGCAGACAAAATTTAGAATTCATTCTAGACGCCACAAACTAACTACATTTTTCTAAGTTCTATATTTTTCTTTTACTTTCACTTCATTGGTCAGTTTTAGCTTCCTACAGAAATGGGCAACCAGATCTGCTGAGGATTTCAGTGGCTGCAGGTGGATCAAAATGGCCTCTTAAACATAGTCCAGAGAGGAAACAAAGAGGTAAAATATATTAATTCTTATTAAACTTAGTTGTCACCAAAGTCTGTTAAGAAATGCAGGGTGAAGTATACAATTGACCACAATACAGTCTTTCTTCAATAGGACAGTCACTATTTAGAGGGGGGGGGGAGAGTCCTTTCCTAATGTAAAAGGCCTGGCTTCTTGGAGAATCTGGTGTTACTCTTGGCAGACACAATATGATTTGGTGAATCATCTTACCTGTAATTAAACCAGTTTTATGGTCAAATATTACCTCACTTTTCCATAGTTCCAGATGTTGTGGATCTAATTCTGCTATATGTGGTTAAGATATCAGCATTCCATGTCTAAATGGTCCCAGGGTAGTTGCTTGAAAGATACAGGGCACAGACCCGTAGACACAATAATATCTGCATATGCCAAGTTATATCTGTGTATGCAAATGTATAATTTAAATGTTACAGAAGGCAAGCTCACTAATTTTCAATCAGGATAACCCCTATATATTCAGTTAATTCAGTGTAAGTTTCTTTGCATCCCACTCTATAAAGGTAAGGGTACCGCTGCCCGTTCGGGCCAGTCTTGCCAGACTCTAGGGTTGTGCGCTCATCTCACTCTATAGGCCGGGAGCCAGCGCTGTCCGCAGACACATCCGGGTCACATGGCTAGCGTGACAAGCTGCATCTGGTGAGCCAGTGCAGCACACGGAACGCCGTTTACCTTCCTGCTGGTAAGCGGTCCCTATTTATCTACTTGCACCCGGGGGTGCTTTCGAACTGCTAGGTTGGCAGGCGCTGGGACCGAACGACGGGAGCACAACCCACCGCGGGGATTCGAACCGCCGACCATGCGATCGGCAAGTCCTAGGCGCTGAGGTTTTACCCACAGCGCCACCCGCGTCCCTGCATCCCACTCTAGATCACCTGAAATCCATTCATCTTTTAATTCATTTACCCAAAACTAATTTCCTCACAGGTCCTGCTCCAAAGAACTCTTAATTCCATTTGACTAACGCTTCTCTATCACTCCCAAATCATCTAGGAAAAGCCATCTTATATTTATTCCCCCCAATTTATATCCTCCAAAATTCATATCCACCCAGAAACACTTGGTTCACTCAGAAAAAGATATGGGCCTTGTGCATTATGGGTCCACCCTTACTTGATCTATATAGGTCTGGGTCTCATTTGCGTCCTCATGATATACTCTGCAAACCTTAAGGAAGGGTTACTGCATGGCGAATGACCCATTTTGTTATATAGGGTCAAAATGACTATAGTGCTGCTACTACCACCGCTGCTGCTGCTAAATAATTATTTGATACTCATAGTCTGCTAGATGCCTGTGGTCTGTAAGATCATATTCTAAACATAGAAATGACACAGCCCTACTGAAAATGCCTTTAGACATTCTAGTAGGTGGAAAATGTGGTATTAGAATCAGGTGGAATAGTATTTGTGGCACGTCCGAGTCGAAAGTTGGATATTTCTCCTGCAGGAGCTGTTATTCTGTCCAGTTTTGACAAAACAGTATGAGCTATTTCTTTATTTCTTTATTAAACAACATTCATAAAACACATTTCCAGTGATGTGGCTTCATACTTTAAAATCTAGGAGGTGCCACTTTAGTAAAAGATGCAATATTTATTGTTTGTGAGGTCTTCTAGGAGGTTTGGCTTTGTGGTGTCTTTGTAGTTCTCCATTACAGAAAATATTAGGGCTCAAGATTTATGTCTAAATGGTGTTTGTGATACCATAGGTCAG
The DNA here is from genome assembly GCF_964252035.2 of Podarcis erhardii. NCBI lineage: Eukaryota > Metazoa > Chordata > Lepidosauria > Squamata > Lacertidae > Podarcis > Podarcis erhardii. Next base: position 50,784,870 of record NC_138500.1, read on the forward strand.
GATCACATTGTTAGTAATCATTGCAATTTTCAGTTGAGTCCATAATTTTGAATTAGAAAATTTTCCTAAGTAAATTTGCATATAGTAATTTGTATTGTAGATTTTCAGTTTTCATTGGAAAAAGTTCTGAGACCCTAGAAGGTTATGTATTTCAGCATGTTTGTTTTACTTGTATTTCATAAACAAAGCTAACTACTTGGTAACTAACCATATTGCATAACATTTATTTGCAATTCATACCCATTCATTGTTACTGAGGAACTTCAAAAATGAAGACTTTACCTTGGAAAAATAAAGCATTGGGAAATTTTCTGCTACACAACTGAGTGTTGTTCTCCCCCCCCCCCAAGTATTAGCAGTTATTTTATCATAATGTGTTATCCTTATCTATAGAAAAAAGTCAGTCATAGGTATTCTTTTTCTCATTTAATACAAATATGGAGTTCATCACTGGAGTAATTCCCACCAGTGCCTTTATTCTTATTAAGTGGGTTTTTGTCCATGAAAGCTTATACCCCAATAAAGCTGTTAGTCTTTAAGACACCAGCACAGGTCACCAAGCAGTTTGAGTACCCCAAACCAGACTTGAAACCAGATTGAAAATCATTTTCATCCAATCTGAAGCTGCCCTATCATTACCTTTTGGGTGTAGGTGAAAGTGGCTTTGGGGAAATGACCTCATGGGTCTATTAGGGTCCCATGCCCAGCTACATTTGGCTCATAGACAAGAAGTTCGCCACCCCTTCCCTAGCTAAACAAGTAAAACTGTCTTGAAATGTGACATTCTTCTTCCAAGGAGTGTTGTTCTGCCATTTTGTATTCTCCTGTTTTAAGTCTTGTTTATTTAAGATAGCCTTCAGCAACTGTTCCTCTTTTGGTAATATTTAAAGAGCTCACATTCATTCCAAAGAATCTATTCAGTCTTTCCATTCATAGAATTTTGAACTGATTATATTAACAGATAGTAATGTTAGAAGGGTAACGGTATTATTGCATACATGAGTACATGCACAAAATTTCACACTCATTTCGCAAAAGCATAATGGCTTGGAAAGCCCTGGTACATACGCATTAATCCTATTATGTGACCTGATTAGTAAAACTTGCTTTGCTGTCCAATGCTAAATGTTTCTTAACCCAATTTTTAGCCTAGTGGCTAGGTCCAGAACATGATCCAGGGTAAAATCTACACATTGTTCTTTTTGTGCCTGCCATGTTTCAGTTGATTGCCTCCATGTTTCCTTTTGTGTGTGTGTTTAATATTGTTTTTGTTAAGCAATGAGCACAGGTTATTGTTTTCAGAGTCAGCACACCTTATTGCCAAACTGTAAAATGTTTTCAACACACCATTCTTCTATCTCTTTAACTTGGAGACTGAGAAGATCCTTCCAAGATGCATTCTATCATTTAGTATGCACAAATGAAAGGGCTTTTGTCCTCTTCATGCATGTACAATTCCTATTGAAGTAAAAGAGGTTTAAACTTGTAGATGGAAAGGCAGAATTTGACCTCATGGCTATGTAGTGGGCTTTAAAGCAGCCTTTGATAGAGTTGTGGTCTATTGCTCTACAAAGGAGTATTTGACTTGATTCAACTGATGATTTATCCTGGAGTGCTAAGCTTGTTTGTTATGTGCTTTTGTTTACAGCACCTTGCATTCACCGTTTTATCACATAGTGCAGTGATATTAAAATTCTATTTGAAGTGAATGCATTTAAGAAATGCCGCCTCCCTGCCCCATCATGTATAATTCTTTATAAACAGCAGGGGTAAGAAACCCTTGGTCCTCACTCAATAGGCAAATTGAGACCTTCGCTCACTTGCCATGTGGGTTCTTGCAAGGTCACCATAGCCTTTATTAATCTGATCCTGCCTTTTCTCTCTCCGCTGATTCCCATGCATGTCCTAGTAGGCCGTGTCAGTCAGGAATGGGAGTTTCTGGGGGACATGAACAAAGCTTGGTTTATTAATGTTTTCTGATGGGAGAACCTGGCTGCATAAGCAGCTGTGTGGGCCAGAGTGTATTGAGCCATAATTCACCAAAATCCAAAACCTATTTAAAAGAGTTACTGCTAAAAACAGATAGAAAAAAAGATATCTCTTTTTTGTATGGGGAAGAGGAATGCAGGAGTCTTTGTTTTGCCTCATTCTAGGAAGAAAAAGAGGCAACTTGTCTATTTTGTTCCATTCTTAAATTATAACTTACAGATAGATAAGTCAATAAAGTAGGCATCTCCACCTTGCCTTTGTGCATACCTGGGATTTTTATTTTGAAAATAGCAAGATAGTTTGTGCAAGTGTATGTTTATTTGTGCGTGTGCTAGTGCAGAAGTGTGTAACCATCTTTCTACAAGTGGTCTTTAGCCATTCGAAGATGTTTTTCCTGTCTTCATATAATCCATAATACTGTAAAGCCATTTCAAAATTAGTGTCAGGTTTTTTTGGTGATTATGTCTGAATTGCGGTGTCATAGTTCCCCTGCTGCAGACTTGCCAGTTGTGTGTGTGTGGTGTGTGTGTGTATGCCATCTTGAGCAAACGCTCTTTGCCTCCATAGCTGATGACAAAACACTTATCTGAAATAGCTGTTCATGTCTTCATCATGTTTAGAGTTACATGGCATTGGAACTTGTTTATGTTCACTGGTTATAATGTTTTAATTGTAGAAATGCCATGCTGAATTTACTGGATGGCCAAAACTAACGTATTATTTATTGCAAGCATTTATAGTCTGTTTTTCACCCAGTGTTTCCGGGGGGGGGGGGGATACACATACAATAATACAACAACAAGATAAACAAAAATCAACACCATCAAGAAACAATTGATAGTAAACATCTGCAATAAAACCGCAGCAACAAAATCAGAAATCAGGATAGTGCGACAAAAGGTGCTATCGGTACCTAATGCACTTTATCCCTCCTGAAAGGCCTGAAAGGTGTATTTTCACCTGTCAGCAAAGAAAGAGCAAAGTCAGAGCATGATGCACCTCAGAGGGGTGACCTCATTCTATCAGCACCGAACCATCATCTTGGACTCAGCTACATTAGTCGAAAAACAGCATTTCAAATGTGTTATAAGTATGCAACACCAGTTGACACTGTATTGCACAAAACTTTTCTATGTAATTTTACATAGTGGGTTTTTTTCTTTTGTTATAACAATTTAAATTATAGCTTAGTTATAGTGGTTTCCGCCCCCTGTGTATAGATCCATCCCTCATTGAAGTACATATTTTCAAAGGAAAACCTTTACCCATAAGTTCATACACTTGGATTTATAACCTTCAAAAATGCTTCCTGATTCTCTGAATGCATTAATTTTCCAGTTCTTGGTTCCAGAATAAGATTTCATTTACTGGACAACCCTTTATTCAGCTTTATATTTTTTGTTCAATAATCCTGATCAGAGACCACCAGACTCTCTAACATCCTCTTCAAGCTTGCTCTGGCTGAAGATTTGTTATTGTTAATCAGCCCCATCTTCCTCTCACCTGGGGCTCATTATACAGTGACTGACAATTCCCCAAGAGCCATCTTTCAATTACTTACAGCTGTCCTTGGAGGCCCAAGTCTATCAAAACCCATGGCAGCCTGCCATAGCTACTTTTCTAAGTTTTGTTTCACATAAATCTCACAGTATTACAAAATGAGCAGCCAGCAATTGCTGTTACATAAACTGCAGTTTTCCAAGTTCTTGGAAGAATTAAGGCTGAAGAATTGGACTCAGTGGGATATCCTCTTGCTTGGGAAAATAACAGGCAAGTCAAAAAGTGGAAGCAGCAAGAAGGCAAGAGAAGAAGCCTTTCTGGATATAAGCAAAGAAGTAAACAGGATGCTTCCACACCATCAAATGAAATAATTTTCTCTGCTGATGAAAATAAAAGAACAAATACCTGATGTCCAAGATGGAAATGATGGACGTTATGAATTGACATTAGGAAAACCAAGTAAACCTTCCACTTCTAATAAAAAGGCAGAGTACAGCATCATTAGAAATACATAATGTTGCTATGGGTGTTAGCCTGCGTGCCACAGCTGCTATCACCACAACCACCTTTATGGATGCTGGCTTGATCACTGAGAGGACAAGAGACTTGGAGTTTATCACAATAAAGTCAAGGGACCCCAATAAAAAGTTATGTAGTCTCTGGATCAGCAATTGGATTATCTTTGTCAGAAGGGTGAAATTGACTGCATCTCCTCTGATAGTCATGAAGATACAACTAAAGTTATGCTGAAAGCAGACAATTCACAATGGCAGTCCCCCAGTCCCCCAGCACCAGAACAGCATTATTCTGTGTACAGTGAGCCCCGTGAAATATCTCTACTACTTCACTCTGGAAAAAGGCTCAAAGAGAGAAAAAACAGCTGATGTTATTGCTAATGATCTTGTAGATGTCATGAAGACGAAGGGCATTGGTAAGAACCTTCAGGCCATTGAAAGTGATTATACAAATGCTAACACAGGCTGGGAGCATGCTACCATGCAGTGGGTACAGGTCAAGATTGGTCGTAAGCTTGATCTGGTTGGTTTGTGCTCTTTGCACCAATGACTTACCCTTGCAACACTTGATCACAACACTTGATGGGAACACCTTATCTAACAACAAGTGGACAGGTAACATTGGCAAGATACTAGACACTTCTACATAACTTGAAATTGAGCTTTCATTCACAAAACTCTCAATTGGAGAGCCTCTTACTTCACTGATTGACAATGTTGTAAAGGATCTGTCTACTGATCAAGCATACAGGTATCAGATCACACATGCAATAAGGATAGGAAAACTTCCCACAGATCTGGCCCTTCTTGAAATTGGTTGAATGAGCCATTCAAGGTGGTTAACAACAGCAAACAAGCTTTCTTGCATATGAGTTTCAAAACATGGCCTTAAAGGCAAAACCCTCAACAACTTAAGACTGATAACTGGAATACGTGGTTTGCCTGGTTCAACATCAAAGTAAAATATTATTTGGTGGAAGGCCCACACCACATTGTGTTTCAGCTGCTGCAATTTAGGCTGCAAAACCAGACTGTAGTGGATGCTGTTTTGCCAACCATCCAGTGCTCAGCATGGTATGCATTCAGCATAATAATAAATCAGACACTCTTGTGCTCAGGTGACATGAATTCTCACTGACCACAGTTTCTAGAGAAAATGAAAAGGTTCATAAAGCAAAACTATAATACCTTAATACACATTTCAGTGCTGTTATAAAATAAGAATGTAGATCTGTAATTGTACTACTACAGATTTCCAGGCAGGAGTAAATTGTGCAACTGTTTCTAGAATTTTGTGCCTGGTACATCAGAAACATTTTGTTCAGTTTCCAAAAATGCTGTAAATGAGAGCGATTAATTTAATATACATTCTTAGTATACAATAATTAATTTTAAAAGTTAGATATGGCACTCAGATAAAGGCTCTTGTAGATGACTGACGTAACTATCTGCAGTACAGTCACTTATAAATTAGTAGAATTTGCAACTCACTTATTCTGATGATAATTTAAATTGTTAATTGATGTGTTTAACCCAGATTCCACTAAATATGCAATACTTCTAGAAATAATTTCATTAGAATTGTAAGCTTTGGTCTCTAATTTACATTTATCTTTGCTTTCTTGAAACTACCTACAAGTATAATAATGAAATCCTGGGCATGTCTTCTGGCTTCCATGCATTCGGAAGTTCCTGGACATAGATGGGATTCGTTCATCAAAGAGATTTCCTTCCTCCCCCACCCAAAAAAGAGAAAGCTCAACAACTTTGCAAGCGGGGGAAAAAAGCGTTCGACAACTTTTGTGTCTGGATTTTCACTTTTTGAAATAAGGCAATCCTATAATAAGTTTGTTGGCATTTATTAGCTCTAGAATTACTACAGTTATCCAAGGAATGGTGGGAGTGAACAAAGGAACCGTAACTGATTGGTCACCATGGTAGGCACAGAAAGTACCATCAAAAGTTGATAGGGCAAACATTTTAATGTGTTGCCACCGCCACGGTGTGTGTGTGTGTGTGTGTGTGTGTGTGTGTGATTCTGTGTCTGTGTGTGTGATTGACCCAATGTTATCTAGAATCATCAAAGCAGCTGGGCAAGCCTGGGTTGATTTTGGTCTGATAAATGCACATATCCCTGGAGCTCAGCATGAATTTCCCCCAAAATAACTCAAAAACATCTCCTTTTTAAATTTAGATTTTGCCCCCCCGCCTTTTGTGTCCAGATTTTCACTTTTTGAAATACGCCAACCCTATATTGTTCATTCTGACATACTCCCAGGTAAGTGCATATAGGATTGCAACATCAGTGTTTCAGCATCATCAAAAAGCTTGGAATCCCAGTTTTGCCTGTAAGCTTTAAAGGTAAAGATAAAGGGACCCCTGACCATTAGGACCAGTTGTGACCGACTCTGGGGTTGCGGCGCTCATCTCGCTTTATTGGCCGAGGGAGCCGCCATACAGCTTCCAGGTGATGTGGCCAGCATAACTAAGCCACTTCTGGCAAACCAGAGCAGCGCACAGAAACACCATTTACCTTCCTGCCAGAGTGGTACCTATTTATCTACTTGCACTTTGACGTGCTTTCGAACTGCTAGGTTGGCAGGAGCAGGGACTGAGCAACAGGAGCTCACCCTGTTGCGGGGATTCGAACCGCCGACCTTCTGATCTGCAAGTCCTAGGCTCTGTGGTTTAACCCACAGCACCACCCGCGTCCCTCCTGTAAGGTTTAAGGACCATTAATTCATATAATAAATAATGCAACTGTGATTAATTTTTTTAAGGCATTAACCTACTCACATTTGAGTTGCTGCAGCTTCTCCAGTGACACCTTCTCTTTCGTTTTCAGATGGGCACATTTAAGTCCCATGACGGTGAATACTTTTTGGAACCTTTGATGACAGCAGCTGAAGATGAACAAGAAGATGACCATAATAAACCACATCTAATATATAAACATGAAGAATTTAAGAAAGATTCTTATCAGAATTCCTATAAACCTTGTGAAACTTCAGGTACAACTAAATCTTAAACAGTGATGGACAATATATTTATTATCTTGTTAGAATCACCAGTGGTTTGTTGATATTATCCCATGGTGATATTAGTCTTCATCGAGATATGCTTGTGTTTCTCTATCATGTTGGTGGTGTTGGGTAAGATGCTGTAAGTCAGGTGTGGGGAACCTTTAGCCCTGCAGATGCTGGTCATTGGTCATGCTTACAGGGGCTGATGGGAGTTGTAGTTCAGCAACAACTTAGGGTCAAAGGTTCCCTATACCTGCTGTACATGATTGTTGAAGATGAAGGGTGTATCTAAGCAGTGAATTCACATTTAACAGACTTGTTACCACATAGAATTCTAGGAATTGGTATCAGACAGAGAATTATGTTAGAGAGCCTCAGCTTTTTTCACAAAACTGCATTTCCCATTTCATGTGGAGCAGGGAAAGACTGTTAAACTAGTTGAAGTCTGCAGTGTAGCTGTCCCCTCAGTATCTGTGCTGAAGTGACATGATCTGCTACTGCTGGCATCTAAGAAAGGTTGGCTGGTTAGTAAAATACGGCTGCTCTGATCTGTACTCAAGAGACCTGGCCAGCATTTTCTTCCATGTTCTTTATTAGATGCTCCATCTTAAAGGCTGCAGTGTCCTTTGGTATGATTGGACTAGAGCTGTTTTTAAAAATTGTATTGTGTATTTTAGTTCCAGAGGAGAATGGCGCTTGTATGGAGAATACCAAGCAGGGTTTAATTGCAGAATCAGGTTGGATAAAGTTCTTGTTTAGCTTTAGAAATTTAATTGGAAGATGTGAACAGGCCATTTTCTAGTCTTACATGGCTTCCTTTCATTAAAAGGCTTTGCAGTCTGGAGGTGTGTCGTGACACTTGGCTGATCAGGCATCAGATAATGCCAAAATACTCTCTCCCTCCCCCCCACCCCCGCCGTGTTTGGTTGGCTACTGAACAGTGTCCATTACTTTTCCAGGAATTGGACCTAGCATTTCCAGTAATTCCTGTGTAGTGGAAATTTGTATGATTTATAATTAGATAACCTGGGACTGTCATTAAAAATGGATAAGCGTTTGTTTGCTTTTTGAAGGAAAAGGCTTATGTTTATAAGTTTGGAAACAGCAAAAATGGTAGATGCGTGCTGTTGTTTTAACATATGCTGTCTGAGCAGCATTTCTCTTAACTAGATCACATGTGTTTTTGAGAGTTGGCACCATTGCCAAGTGCTCAGCCTAGGGCTTGCATACAGATTAAGAATATTCTGACAATTGTGAATAATGCAGAATGCCCCTTAAACAGTATTTTGTGAAGTAGGGCGGTAAAGAGAAATGAAGGCAGAATGCTTTAGGATATACTTTAGCCTTTCAATTTTGGTTTGATGAAGCAAGACTGGCAATTTTCTGCAATTAATCCTGTGCAGAATTGTTTCTTAATTTGATACATAGGAATTCACTGAACTTGCTGTTCAGTGCATTTTGTTTAAAAAGGCATTTCTTGTATACCGTGATTCCTCTTATGGTGAGGGAAAGAGGCAGCATTGTACGGGGAGTGGAGTTTCTGTGTCCAACATAACTATACGCCAACGCTACCTCCCAACATCACCTGCCAATCAGACTTTTCCATTGCTTCCTCAAATTACTTCTCCATTTTTTACTCACCCTGCTGCTAGAAAATGGAAAAATCCAAATCCCACAAAATCACAACTACTGAGTTCAAAATAAAGCATAATAAATTCTGGGCGTTTATGCAGACCTAAGCCTAAGATTTGGCTTAATGTTGCATCTTCATTCAGGATCTTGGTTTATCTCTCTCCAGACAAAGCAGGAGTCGTACAAGGGCTTACTAGGGTTTACAAGGGCTGTGCATTATGTAGCCTATTGAGATTTTTGGTGGTTATGTCATATTTGTGACTAATCAAACTCAGATTGCATTAAATTAAATCTGTGGCACCCCCTTCTGTTTGTGGTGTCACTCTTCTCCACCTGCATCAGAGCAACATCTGCTTCTCTATCCTTTACATTTGTCACCCCCTGGTGTCCACCCTGCAGTATAGCTGTTTAAAAAATTATGGCTGCAATCCGATACACATTTACGGTAACTGGAAATCTGTTCCATTGAACTTTGTAGGATTTAGATAGTGCAAGTAGACATCTATTGGAATTTTTATTGTGTATATAATGGTGTCGTAGGTGGTCAAGACATATAATACCAGTTTTGCAAAGTCAGTCTTCAGATTTAACGTGTTCATTCATGGAAAACTAGGTGGGAAATGTATGTTTAGCAAGAAGATTGTGTCCCCTTAGGAAGGTCTGTGTGGTGCAATCCCATGTGTATTTTTTGAAGTATTTATGTGTAGATTAGGCAGTGTTGTTAGTTCTTCACTGTTTCATATGAGAGCAACTGTTTCTTCTTATAAGAGTAATTATTTATTCTTGTGGAGTTTTTTCAACATCTTAATTTCCAAGCCATGTTCATCACTGTGCATTACTGCCATTTCTTTACAAAAGTTTCTCCCTTCCATATAGCTAGGTAGGAAGGCAGTTTTATAAGTACGCAATACTTGTAGCTTATGACTTTATAATTCACAGTTTATCAATCTGCCATTTTTGTGACTCATTCCTGTATTTTTAATTTTGCGTATCATTAATATCACTGGCCAGTTGTTTTTCTATCACTGCATCTCAACCATTTTTTTTTTTGTTCCCTAATGCTGTGATTGATAACTCCACATTGTGTATAAATGGGTTGTATCTTCTCAACCTCTTGTTCTGTGAAAAGAAACCTTTTTGCTAAGCCATTGAACTAAGCAGAAAAAGATTCACAGGACACAAAACATTGGTAGCGGGTACAATAGCACCAAGAGGGGTACTCTTGTTAAAGTTTGTTTTGAGGGAAATTGAAACTTGGGGAAAAGGAAAGGTGGTAGACAATATTCCATAAGCATTACACACTTGAAGAAGCACACTATGTACTGGATAACAGCCAGCAGTGAAGAGGCCTCTTTAAGGGTTGCTGTCTCCACGCACAGGTGTTGCCATATGGTGTCTGGATTTCTAACCAATGGGTTTTGGAATAACACTTTTGTTCTTATTGTGCATGTGTTATGTAGCAAATGCCAAGTTTCAGAGTTGCTTTATCCACCGAGAACAACAGAAGTAGAGCGTTATAGGAAAGCCTTCAGGCAAACTAGGAAGTTTAGGACACATTTTCTTTTGGTATTCAGCATCCCCATCTTTGTTTGGAATGGGGTGAAGAATATGAGCAAGACTGATTCAGGCTTCTTTTTCAGGGCTGGGGATTGTTGGCCTTGTTCCCATGAGTCCTGGATCTTTATAAGGTGCCTGTGGGCAATTATTGACTGGCAGAGAAAGAGCTTGTGTTGCCCAAATAGCCCAAGCTGAAATTTTAGCTATTGAATGTAGTAATGACATTGAATGTAAACGAATTTCTATGCTAGCCTGACTCTGCTCATTGGCATACATAGACAAGTGAGCATAGATTAGTTTCTGTTCTCTTTTGGGCAGATTGGTAACATTCCAATCTTCTTTTCTATCTGTCCCCTTGTTTGTACAATGGTGCCCAAAGCAAGAAAAGCAAAAAGGCAGAACTGAGTTCCTGTGCGTGCAAAGGGTCCTCTTAACTATGCAAGCAAATCCCATTTCTGTTTTTTATATTAAAAAACTATCCCCCAAAACGACCTGAAAGAGATAAGGACTGAGCAGTGTGCATGTGAAGCACCAGAGAACTCAGGTGTGAGCCCGCACATGCCAGAATTCGGAGTTAACACCTAAACAAAGCAAGTAACTTGTTTCTTCAGCCTAGCGCATAAAGGGCAGAGGGAGGAATTGAAATCCAAACAGACAAAAACTTAGGTTCATTCTTCAAGCTGATTCCCCCACTTTCTGTGTGATCCTTTAAGCTGCAAGGGGACTGCAAGAAATATGTTTAGCATTAGGGTGTTAGCCTTGCAAATTGTATGTGCAATAGTAATTGTTTGTTTTGTTTTGCAGAAGAGCCAAAGAAAAGCACTTTACTATTTCCATATGAGAGCAGCTTAATGAAAGACATCAATGTACTTCAGGAGCACACTGTTGTAGAATATGCTTCTAAAAACCTTTCTGTCAAGAGTGATAGAAACAACCCACATTCCCGGAGGAAACGTTTCCTTTCCTATCCAAGATACGTAGAGGTGATGGTTACGGCTGATGCCAGAATGGTTCAGCACCATGGACGGAACTTGCAGCATTATGTATTAACGCTAATGTCAATAGTAAGTAAGCCTATATTATTACAGATGTATTCCAACAGGTACTTGAGGAGAATTAATATTGTATCCCTGTCAGACTGCAGGGACCAAAGTAGAGCCCAGACAACTGTTCCTGGCTTCCCTGTCATTGTTTTAAGCAACCTCCAGGATTGTGATCAAAGGCTTTTTGTGTCGTCGTCCCCCAAATGGCAACCTTCCCCTACCTGATGACATGTTGCAGTGTATCTGTGAGCCTATGAGTGCAATTTCCCTGGTCTTCCTCCAGAAGGAGAGTTGGAGAATTAGCCAAACATGCTCCCCAGCTTAAACAGCCTTGTGAGATAGGGGATTTCACAGTTACAGAGCAAAAGATTTGCACCTGCACTCCAGCCTCTTGCTGCCAGGATTCCATAATGCAAACATTTTTAATTTGGAGAAAAATTGACTCCCTTTTGCAGGAAGGGGTTATAAAGAGGAAAGAAGTAGGCTTCTGTATACCTCAGGGTTCCCCTGCGTATGCAGAAAAGACCTTGTTTGTGAATGTCCAGTTTTGCTTCCAAGCTGATTGGCATAGGGTCACACATTTTGCTTTTAGAAGGAATGATATGGCTATTCAAGAAAAAAAACACATTCATTTGGGCTAGCATAGTAACCTGGCACAAGCCCAGGCAGCTCTTTGGATCCAGGCCCATATTACTTGGTTGGCTGTATCCAGTGACAAATTCTTTTTGACAGTAAATTTGGTTCTAAAAATGATGTCAGGGGAATGTTGAGCCCCAGATATCCACAAACAATGCTGTGAATACATATAATGTCAGATTTGCTTCTACTAATCGGTTATGTACAGTACAGGACAATATGGATTAAAATAAACCTATTTCATTTCATTTAAATTAAAGAACTTTGGCTTAACTGGGTTGTGGATGAGGTCTACATCTAAGACAGTTATGGAACGTGTGTGTGTTTGTGTGTATAAGCATAGATATGATCTCATAAGAATTATTTTTGCCTTTATTAAATAGAAAAATAGGAACTTAACCCAGTGTACAGGCTTATTAAAATACTTGCTGCACCTAGAAAATAACTAGAATTTATGGAAGGGGAGAGATTTGAATACTATGCCAGAGTTTGCCATAATACATGACCTTTTCCTGGTATGGCAAGAATGTACCAGTAGTTTCTCAAGTTTGATGGGTTTGTGCCATTGGAGACAACAGGACAATAAACTAATTTTCATATTACATTTGCCCTAAATAACTGTCTTGCTGATTCTGACTGGGACTTGGCATTCAAGTGGGATTTGTTAGTTTCTCTGCTTGTGTATATATTGCAGTTAGAGAAAATGTGACATGAAAATTGGTTCAGACAGTGCAATGCTATGCTTCATTATTCCTAATGACCCACAGTATTCAGTGGGGTTTGCTGTCTGGAAAATATGGATAGGATTGCATGCTAAATCAAATAGGGCAGAGGAGTTGAATGAATGTTCAATGCAATGTTGGAATCCACTGAATGTACAGTACCATAGAATTTTAACACTCTGGCTTTTATTTATCTAGGTTGCTACAATCTACAAAGATTCAAGTATAGGAAATCAAATAAATATTATGATTGTAAAATTAATTGTAGTTCACAATGAACAGGTAAGAAAATGCATTCATTTCGCCATTCAGAGTAACTTGCTGCAAATTTCAGTTTTAACGTGTACTTTCAGAAGTTAATGCTTTTAAAAGTATTGAAATGAAATGCTTGAAATGAGATTTGCTAGCTGCTCTGCCAAGTATTTTGCACATACATTGCAGGCAGGCAGGCTGGTGCAAATGTTTAGAATTGGGATCTAGCTATTAATACTGATTAACATGGCCAGGCTTATTATTTATCGGGCGGGCTATTGGGTTGTTGATTTTATTTTGATTATATATTTTGTGGTTTTATATTTTGATTTTATTCTGTGAACCACCCTGAGACCTCGGGGTATAGGGTGGCATATAAATAATAATAATAATAATAATAATAATAATAATAATAATAATATACTTTAATGCTAACCAGGCTCAGCCTTGACTCCGCCAACTTGTCTTTCTGGTCATCTAATTGCTCAAAATTCATACAGATATGTACCATTGATATATCTTTTCCAGAGCTGGTCTTACATTATAATATAACTACAATGGATTTAAACTTGCCATCCTTGTTTTGTCTTGGCAACTTATGCACAGGAAGGACCAGCTATCAGTTTTAACGCAGCTACCACTCTTCGCAACTTCTGTTTATGGCAGCAGACACAAAACATTATGGATGATGCCCATCCTTCTCACCACGATACTGCAGTTCTTATCACTAGGTACAGTATCTGAGAAAACTCATTTTTCGTTACTATCCCTGTTCCATAAAATTACTGCATAGAAGTACCATTAGGCCCTCTTAAGCTTTGTGTGAACAATCAGGATTAAGAAGAAGAGGAGGAGGAATTTGCAAATAAGAGGGAAGGGATATTGAGAAGGAATGCATAAACCCCTGATCTACTTCCAGTTTTCGTCTGATTGAGGAGTGGCTGATAATACACCTGTAACCATGTGGGGCATGTTCTTTTGGAATTTAGTGCCATTGATCTTAATAAAAAATATGTATGCATAGGGTCACAACTAGGCACCTTGATCCCAAGGTGCTGCTTTGCTCCAAGTACATCTTTGAGAACCAGTCAAATGGAGCACCTGCCCATTAAAACCATTGAAATTTTAATGAAAGAATTCCAATGGTGGGGCGTGGATTCAGAAAACTATGTATAGGTATCTGGAATATGTTTTCCCTGTTGTTTTTAAGACTGAAATTTTCATGGAAAACCTTTGTTTCTTTAAGGGAAGATATATGCAGAGCTAGAGAAAAATGTGACACCTTAGGTAAGTTAAAGCAAAAAGATCATGCAATTTTTCTGCAAATAAGAAAAAATGTTATTTTAAATTGTAAATGGGTATTTAATATAATTTATCTTGTTTTGTAAACTTTTGGAACATATTTTGAACCTTTTTAAGCATATGGTTACATGATGATAAATTTGGATCACAGTCCTAGGCCTGCATTTGTCTGTGAAGACAACACTGCTGCTATATAACCTGTTTCGCATTCAGGTAACAAATTCCATTTTATAGGTTTAGCTGAATTGGGTACAATGTGTGACCCACTGCGTAGCTGTTCCATCAGTGAGGAAAATGGATTAAGTGCTGCATTCACAATAGCACATGAACTTGGACACGTGTAAGTCTGTCTTTTCTACCAAGTAAATCTTGCATTTTCCTTACGTAGGGGACACAGTATTCTTATTTTTATTTTGCAGGGAAGCCTCTACATGATTGGCTGAAAAAGCATGAGCTTGCAAGGAAGTGCTATAGTTACATACTAATATTTAGCATTCATATAGCAGTTTAGACTCTAAAGTTGGGAGTGTTCATAGTGGTTCATATACAGTACGTTATCTTACTGATTCCCAACAAGAACATCGTAAGATATCTCGTGTCGTTACAAGTGGTGTTGCTGAGAATAGCTTGAATCTTGGCCTTCTGATGTAACTCAGGATCATATCTTGGCCGCTGTGCTACTCCAGGTTATCATCGAAACCTGGCATATTTTGAAATGAATTTAAGTAGCAGACAGCAGTGCTCATCTGACCATTGGTTGCATTGCTGCTGCTTACCAGGAAGTAGAGTGGGAGGGGCAAGGCTAGTGAGATGTAAATGCACTGGTGGGAGCAGTAGAGTGGCTCTGCCAGTGTGTTTGTACTGGGCCAATCTTACCATTGCCTCCTCCCCACTTTTACCTCCTGATAAGCAGCAGCAATGTGACTGGCCAGAGGTCAGGTGAGCGCTGCTGCCCCACCATGCTGTTGTGTAGGAATCTGCCAGAATATTATTGTGTTGAGACTCGCCTGTGTCTTTTCACTTTCTGCCCCCAAATATGCACAGCTCTTACTCTTCAATATCTTAATTCCCAGTTTCTAAAAACATTGCTGAAATTCAAATTATATATTTCCATAGGTGAGTTGTTAGAAAGGCAAATAACCCCTAAAACACCATTATATTATTCAAGTGCTGCCATAATCAATGAGGCGATGCATCGGTTTAATGTTTGCTCGTATCGTTATTGAAAAGTAAAAGGCTCTTTCTGAATTTGTTTTGTATTTGTATTAGGTTTAATGTTCCCCATGATGATAGCTTTAAATGTAAAGAAGTTGGGATTAAACATCAATATCATGTAATGGCCCCGACTTTAAACTACCATTCAAACCCATGGACTTGGTCAAAATGCAGTGAGAAGTACATTACTGAATTTCTTGAGTAAGTATGGTTCCAGTCCAGCCACCTTCTGCATATGTTTAGCACGTGGACGTTGTAGTGGTGGGCATTTGTGTGATTTCTCTGTCATGCAAGAGAAAAGCTTCAAATAAATTAACATTTTGGGGTTTCCTTACAAAAGGTAAAAACAATTCATCATAGTTTAGAACACAACTATATTACATTTGAACATGTGCTTATTTTGTGTCAGAAAATAGGTTATGCATCAATTCACAAACCCAGAGTTGATTTCTTGTAATAGCACTGCATTAAGTTGAATTCTTTAATAGCAGTGTGCCATAGCAAATCAACCCCAGTCCTAAAATTTATTTACAAAGTATGTTTGAGTCAAAAGCAATGGGTCGTTTAAGAGAAGTTCTGCTTGTTTATTATAGCACTGGTTATGGGGAATGCCTTCTTGACAAACCAAATGGAAGAATCTATGACTTTCAGTCTCAGTTGCCTGGTTCCCTCTATGATGTGAACAAGCAGTGTGAGCTTATGTTTGGACCTGGGTCACAAGTATGTCCTTACATGGTAAGTTACGTAATGCAAAACACAATTTATAATACTTGCATAACACTTCAAAACTTTGCTGAAATTATCTTGAAATCCTGAGAAGATGCTTGAAAATGTTTTTGGCACCCCTCTTTAATTTGTAATTCCTTGTTGCCTTTGCTATCCTTGGAAACACATGTATCCTGCATTTTAGTGCCATACCACAAGATTTCTATTAGCTTTTAATTGTTTCTTTTGTTAGTGACCCAGGTAATGGAGGAGCTAGAAATAAATATTTAACAACATTTAATGAATACTTTTAATGGAAACAAAATACATCAACTCTGTTAACTCAGTAATCAGTAATAAAGGAAGGTTAGCAGGAAGATAAAAGAATGATAAAATAAATAAAATGATAAAGTAGCATCTTTAAAAAATCTTGCCAAGGTAGAGGTTTCATTCCTCTGCAAAGGGCAATATTCAGAAGAAGTAAGATATTGCTTGAAATGCAGTATCGAAATAGAATTTGATAGTAAAGGGGCAGCAAATTCACAAAAGCTAATCTATAAGTAACCAAAATGTATTTTGTGAATGCTTCTTAATCACACTGAGCTAAGAAAGAGATGTATTATCAGATACATAGATTTGTCCCTTCCTTCCTCTTCCCCCTCCTTTGATTCCAAAATGGAATTTAAAGTTTACCTAGTGTAGTTCTTTGGATCTTAGCTCAAGACCAAAAGTTTATAATGTAAACTTTATTAATAACAGACCAGTCCTACCAGATTGGGGGACTGAGTGGTTACTGTCATATCCAAAATAATAATAAAAAATGGACTCACTTTGCCTGACAGAATGTGGAAGAAGCATATTTCATCCCCTGCTTCTTCTGTTGAAACTCCTGTTGGTCCCACTGGGGAGGGGAAATAAGTATCCCAATCCCAAAGTGGAGTACTTCAGTATTTGAGGGCATGTTAGAAATGGGAGGGCTTTGGATTAAATCCATTTACCCTCAGCACATCCCTGATATGCCCATTCTCCCTCCAACCACCATTGGAGCAGAGACAGCTGTTGTGG
This sequence comes from Podarcis erhardii, assembly GCF_964252035.2. NCBI lineage: Eukaryota > Metazoa > Chordata > Lepidosauria > Squamata > Lacertidae > Podarcis > Podarcis erhardii. The sequence continues at coordinate 50,802,026 of NC_138500.1, forward strand.
TTTCTGCAGCTGCAACAAACAGGCCTCTGCAGCTGAACCACCTGCTTTGGCCATGGAGAGGAAGATTTCCCCAAACTCCTATGCACTTTAAGATAGCCATAGGATTGTACCTTTCGTGGGGTGAGTACCTTCTAACATGACCATTTAGACATTTCTTAGCCTCACTCACCACAAGATTGTATTTGGCATGCAGATATCTAAGTACAAAATACACGTGGATCATGTTCAAGATAAATGGTCCATGTTTCAAACAGGGCTTTTCGCTTTAAAATGTAAACAGGACCACAATCTTTTCCTGGTTGCTCCTTGAAAGTATTTGAAGACACATTTAAGAATGCATGCACGCTTCGTTTTTAATTCAGTATATTAGAATATTGGTGTTCGAACTCAGGGCACATGGGTGGTATCTAATGATATAGTTTTGCTAGTGCAAGGACTTCTGGCTATGGAATGGTTCTGGCTCCAGTCCCTTCTCTCCCACAACTGTTCTGAGAGTTCTCACAACCCTCCAGAGGAAATTTTGGGGACGGTGCCTTATGCTAAGGGATCTACTTTGGGATCTACCAAATATCTACCACACAATATTCTGTAAAACATCCTTCTCCTTAGGTTGCATTCTTCCAGACACCCTTGGGGTTGTTCCCAGTTGACAACTAGGTCTGGCCTGTAGCTTAAAACCAAAACATAGTTTAAGTTGGGGATATTGCATCTATAGATTGATGAAAAATAAGTGTTACTCATGTAACAAAGTAAATCCTGTTTGTTTGGTAGAAACAATGCAAACGTTTGTGGTGCACAAGTGCAGAAGGCATTCATAAGGGTTGCCGTACGCAGCACATGCCTTTGGCCGATGGAACAGAATGTGGCCATGGAATGGTAAGATTTCTTTTCCACGTCTACCATTTCCCTTTCCTTAAATCACTTGCTTTCTGTCCACATCTAGATCTATCCTTATCTTCAAATGTCTTCATGCCCTCCCTGATCTCTCTGCTGTTACATCCATATATATATACCAATAATAATGAAAGAAATCAATCTTGATTTTTCATTATTGGAGTGCATTGCTGGAGGTCTCCTCTGAATGAAAACTGTGATGTAGAAGGCAATTCTGAATTAACAATTCAGAACGTATCTATGCTTCCATTGGAGGGAAACAGTATCTTATTTCCTGCTGTAATCCATTTTTCCACTAGAAGGCAGCCATTAAACCCATCAGCAGCTTAGATTTAGTGCAAAGCAATCTGGCCTAGTGTTTCCCTGTACCCAGTCCAGACAATGGTAGAGACATGTGACATAAGAGTCCTTACACTGGGTAATCAGACCAAAGACCTATTTCGTCCAGCATCTTCTTTCTCACAGTGGCCAACCAGGTGCCAATGGGAAGCCCACAATAGCCCTCTCATTGTGTTGTTGTCCCAGTGAATGAATGTCTCTGAACACCAGTAGCCTTTGGTATGTGGAGGCATCAACTAGATTTCAGAGACATCCTATTCCTATAGCATCCTGAAGGTAGTCTACAGCCCTCACAAGTGGCAGTCGTTAGCAGCGTTATATTCCAAGGACAAGTACGGTGGTACCTCGGGTTACATACGCTTCAGGTTACATACGCTTCAGGTTACACACTCCGCTAACCCAGAAATAGTGCTTCAGGTTAAGAACTTTGCTTCAGGATAAGAACAGAAATTGGGCTCCGGCGGCGTGACGGCAGCAGGAGGCCCCATTAGCTAAAGTGGTGCTTCAGGTTAAGAACAGTTTCAGGTTAAGAACGGACCTCCGGAACGAATTAAGTACTTAACCCGAGGTACGACTGTACAGGGGCTAATCTCCAGCTGATCTCCTCAGCAACAAAAATAGTTGGAGTGAGTGTGGAAATATTTTCTCTAAGCTCAGGCTGCCCTATATCTTGCTGTGTTCTGAGGTGTATGGCTAGAATAGAGGGATGGTTTCTCTAAGGAGTTGCGGCAGTTGGCAGAGTGGGAAAGCAATTGCTGTGTTAAAGCCACTGACCTAATCGCCAAGGGGGGGGGGGTAAATCCCATTGCCCTTTCCTTATATCCAGAACAGACAGTGGCTGATTTATGACTGGAGTTTACTGTGGGAAGTACATAGTTGTTCTCACAGTAGTTAACATTTCATAAAGTATTTTCCTGTGAAGTACACTAAACAAACCTAAAATCGGGGTACTTGCTTCAGTAATGCCCTGTAGCAAAAGGCATTATTATCACAGCTTTAATTATCAGTGGAGATGGCTCTTCTTACCCTTTAATTTGGACTCCTATCTTTGCATTTGTGCTCATGGATTACAAGTCTTGCGTGCATTGCTTGATATATAAATAATAAAATAAGTATATCTGAAGCACAAGCACTGCTAGGTTGAAGAAAAACTGCATGACACGAACATCTGGGATAGGTCTGGTGTGTAATTTTTCTACTGTGACTTCATTTTGTTTCTTCTGTAGAGATGCTGCACCGCATAAAAAACTGATACATCTTTATTGAATAAGCTATTAAATCCCAGATGTTAACATGGGCTTATTCCAGTTCTATGGAAGTGGCCATATTAGTACAACATTTACTAGGTTTAACTTCAAACATTTCAGAATCGTCTTTCCAGGCAAATATAAAACTAACTCCACTTTTATTTCATGTGCTACACAGTTCGCTCTCAGGTATCATGCCATATTATCCTGTCCACTCTCTTAAGATCAGAAGGTGAGGCCTATTGGTTTCTACAGCAGGCGCTGTAACTTTCTAAAGGTTTGACTTTACCCTCCCAATAGCACACTCTTGCACTGCCTCTCAAGACAACTTGATGCCAACAACCAAGAGTTGAAACAAGTTTGTCTGGAGTAAAGGGGGAATATTCTCAGTGGCTGCAACTAGACTATTAGTTGGGGCCATACCAGTTGTAGTCCAGCTATAGCTGGAGGTCGCCATGTTGGCACCCCTGATTAAAGGTACCTTATCTGACTGGACTGGCATGGTTGCATAAGGCCTCCATTGTCTACTCACATGCTATGGGTAGATTGTGTGGCTGCACACCATACTGAAAATAAACCCCTTAATTTGGAATGAAAGCAGGAAATCTATCCTGTCTGAGTGGAAAATGAAAAAGTTTCTACAAGTGCTATGAAAACAGCTGGTTTTCTTATTGTCCCATGTTTCATAGGAACAAATCCATTGTGCATAAACACTAGTTTTACACACATAAACTCCTTTAGTCTGTTGCATATTCGAGGCCCATCTTATTGCACATGTTTTAGGTTTGCTTTCTATTCTGATCAGCATAAATTGGGTTTCATGCTTATTTCTTTGCACAGTGTATGTGTAAAAATATCAGCTGCCAGATTTTCTGATGTTCTGAATGAAAGATACTAGGAGCAGATTGCTTTTGAATTGCTAGACATCTCATTTAAATGCATAAAAGAAAGCTTAGATGCTGAACTTTCCAGATTCCTGAATTGTTAATAGTATTTTGAAAGTAAAGTTTGTTAAATAGTGTTTAAATGACACAAACACCAATTTAATTTTCTTTGATATCAATTCCTGTTCTCCTATTTGATTATCAGAGTCTGTGCACACTGAATTAGTTTTTTTTTCTAATTTTGATGATTTTGTTATGTTTGTTAATTCAACAGCATTGCCGGCATGGGATTTGTGTAAGCAAAGAAAAGGAAAAGCTCCCTGTAGATGGACAATGGGGATCCTGGGGACCCTACAGTTCATGTACCAGGACATGTGGAGGTGGCATCAAAAGCGCAACCAGACTGTGTAATCGGCCAGAGTATGTGTTTTGTTCTTCATTTTAAATATATGTCCATTGAGACTTCGTTTACTCTGCTTAGTCCTCTGAAAGCAATAATAAATTAATAGCAGGTTTCCATAGCATATCAGATAATGACATACTGTTTAGCCTTTTCATTATCACTTACTTGAAACCACCTACTTTACCTGGAAGGAATTGCTACTTGCCACATGAGAACAGGTGAGTGGTGGACCGCAAAGCTTGTTTTCAACCCCTTAGGCCACACAACAGATGCTATTAATCTGGAACCCAATTTTATTGTTCTGTTTAGTTAGATGCAGGCAGGCATGGCTGTTTGAGTTCTTAAAAACACATGACTATACTTTGGTAAAAGCTAAAGGTGACTATGGGATGAGGCACTCATCTTAGTTTAGGCCGAGGGAGCCGGCATTTGTTCGCAGGCAGCTTTTCAGGTCATGTGGCCAGCATGACTAAGCCGCTTCTGGCACAACGGGACACCGTGACGAGTGCCAGAGCGTATGAAAACGCTGTTTACCTTCCCACCGCAGCGGTACCTGTTTATCTACTCGCACTGGTATGCTTTCGAACTGCTATACTTTGAATCGTCTATCAAGAGTAGCATGCCTGTTCGAGCTCTTAAAGACACATTACCATACTTGGATCATAATTTCAATGTGTCTTTTGAAATTTAAAGGCAGAAATTATGAATAGTGCATTACTCAAAACCAAATGAAACATAAGCTATCTTTATTGTATATATTATAATAGTTGGTTTATTTAATCCTGGCATTTTGGCAGTGGATAGTGAAGCCTTAGAATAATGTGGTGAGGTTTGTAAAAATGCATGCTTATGCAATGATGACATTACAGCTGTGTTAAATATTCATGCTTGCAATGTGTTTTATTACCTATTGAAAGCTGCTCTGGAGAATTTTAATTGAAAGGCTGTGTGTGTGTGTATGTGTGTGTGTATATAAACGAAAATCACAGCAGTGTAGTTTAGATCTGAAAATATTGTTTATAGTGTTGTAATAGAAGTCTGTTAAAGCTATGCAATGGTGGCCATCACCTTAAGAACTTAAGAAGATCCTGCTGAGTCTGGCCAATGGCCCATCTAGTCCAGCATCCTGTTTTCACAGTGGCCAACCATATACCTGTAGGAAACCCACAAGGAGGACCTGAGCACAAGAGCAGTCTTCCTCCCTGTCATTTCAAGCAACTGGTATTCAGAAGCATCATTACCTCTGCAGGCAAAGCCTAGCCATTGATAGCCTTCTCCTTTATGAATTTGTCCAATCGTCTTTTATAGCCATCCATGTTATTTAGATTAAATCAGTAAGATCTCTTTGGAAAGTTTGTTTTGAATATGACTGACTGACTCTGCTTAACATGCTTGCAATGCAATTTTCATTAGGCCAAAACATGGAGGACAATACTGCGTTGGCCGCAGGATGAAATTTCGATCCTGTAATACTGATTCATGTCCCAAAGGCAGAAAAGATTTTCGGGAGCAGCAGTGCTCCGAGTTTGATGGTAAACATTTCAACATCAACGGACTAACATCTACCGTGCGTTGGCTTCCAAAATACACTGGCAGTAAGTAATGAGAAACTTCCTCTTTAAACTAAATATTCATTTGCGTAAAATTTCACATGTGACAAAAAACATACTTGGCTTTTTTTGTCCCAACAGTTTCTACGAAGGATCGCTGTAAGCTTTTTTGCCGTGTTTCTGGCACAACATCCTACTATCAACTGAAAGACAGGGTTGTTGATGGTACTCCATGTGGAATGGACACTCATGATATATGTGTGCAAGGCTTATGCAGGGTAATTGAGTTCACTAAAACAACACAAATCTTTTTGGAAACTGTTTGAGAGCAGCAAGGAGTTTTGTGGTGCCTTAAAGTCCTAACATATTTATTATGGCATAAGCTTTCATGAACTATAGCAGATGTCATATGTGTGCATTGTTGGGAGGTGGAGTTGTAAACAGCGAGAGGTCAGAGGGAAATGAAAGATAGAGAAGTACAAATAGTGCTAAAAACAGTGGTCATTAGAAAACAAACACCCAACCTAGTTGGAGTTGATAAAACTGACATCCTGAAATTGGTATTGTGAACTGTTGCCCACAAAATCAAGTTCATAGGGAGCTTCCAGATCACACACACAAACATACATGTACAGCAATGTCCATATGATGTTGTCATCATAAAATTGCCAGTCCACACACCTTTCATATTAAACCTGAATTTTCCCTGAGCATGGAAAATCTAATTAATAAACAAAAAACCATTTGAAGACAGATGATGTGTGTGATGACACGTTGGTGGGTGTTTTTTATTGCCACACCCCCATTTCTGATTGTTCCTCCCCTGAGCACAACCTCTCCATTTGTTTCGAACACGCTCCTAGACACAATCCAGCACACCTATGCTTTTCATATTTTGTTGTTGTAACACACATGAATTAGAAGTATGGTTTTGGTGTGCTCGTTTGTTTGGAAATCTTCTTTTATAGACTAGTAAAGCTAGTCATTGTTGCAACACAGCACCAAATGCATTATTGATTATGAGAATTGTTAAATGAATTATTACTTGCAAGGTGTGAGGAATGAGAGGTTAAAATGAGCAATTTGAATTACCTGTAAATTGAATGCTGTTGCATGTACTTAAAAACATTTTGACATGTTTCCATAGCAAGCAGGCTGTGATCATGTGTTAAACTCTAAGGCAAGGCGAGATAAATGTGGAATCTGTGGTGGTGATGATTCTTCATGTAGAACTCTTGCAGGAACTTTCAATAGTGCTCATTATGGTATGTTTCTTGATATCCATCTATCTATTTACATATTTAATTGCATATGACACTGGCTTTCATATGCCAAACAGATTCTCAAGTTTGATTTTGTGTGTGTGCAGTCAGCTGTGTTTTTCTAGTAGCGAATTCAAACAATTCAAAATTAAAATAATAAATATTGGCATTAAATCATTTTTTCTACATTCCACAATGCTGTCCACTATGCCAGACATATTTTCCTTTCAAAAAAGGCTGTAATTTCAAACCCCTATATTATAATCTTTTTTATTTCTAACATCACTTTCATTTCATTCCCAAACCCAGCTACAGAAAGGAAAGCTGTTGGAGTGTTATGAGCAAGTTTAGTATAGTGCCACATATTTTAATGGTTTAAATCAGTAGTTCAAAACTTTTTTCAGACCTGGGGCCCACCTTTAACCCAAACATGCATTACCAATGCTGTGTTTTTACTTGTGAGATACATAATTTTCTTTTTCTTATTTTGTCTTTGTTGTTATGGCCTGTGATTAAGATAATTAATAAACAAAGCAATATTATATAGGGAATAAATTGTTTCTGTTGCTCCTTGGAAGTGATTATCTAGCGGTAACTTGTTATTCTGGCAGGGGACAAAAACAAACAAACCAAAAAGCTGCTTTAATTTCTCTTCAGGTTTATCACTTCTCTTGGGAAGTTTATTGTTTACAAGCATAATCTTTCATAGGATTAATTTAAGTTTAATTATATTCTAGGCTATAACATTGTAGTAAAAATTCCCAAAGGAGCAACAAACCTTGACATACATCAGCACAGCTATTCAGGGAAGCCAGAAGACGACAACTATCTTGGTAAGTGTTTCAGATAATCCATTACTGGCTTTATTCCCTATGAGAAATCCAACAGCCCTAAGACTCTCTTGAACGCCTTTGCATAATATTACTATAAGCTGACTCAGTGGTATTTTACCATGTTCAGTGGTATTTATCAGATTAATTCTTACAATTAATTGAATCTTGGAATTTGTTTTAATGTTCCATATCGTAATTCCCTAGCAATAATTAAATCATTACCAATGTGCAAGATGCATGTAAGTATGAAGGAAAGATGCACTAATGGTGATTGTTTCTGTTAATGTTGTTATAGCATTATCCAACACTCAGGGGCATTTTTTCCTGAATGGAAATTTTGTTGTGAGCTTGTCTAAAAAAGAAATCAGTATGTACGGAACTAATTTTGAGTACAGTGGGTCAAACAACACAGTGGAGCGAATAAACAGCACTGGCCAGCTGGAAGAGGAGATTCTTTTGCAGGTGAATCTTCAATATGTTAATTAATAGTACACATTTGCATTTTTTTATGCACCAGGAGTGAGGAAAAATTCGTTGAAAAACAGTTTTTAAAACATCTTTGTTTAGGTGTTGTGCGTAGGGAATTTATACAACCCCGACATTCGCTACTCATTCAATGTTCCTGTAGAAGAAGGCCAGGATCTGTTTATATGGGACCCCTATGGGCTTTGGCAGGACTGCAGCAAAATGTGTCAAGGTATTGTCGTTTCCTTGGTTGATGTGATTTTTAAGATATTTCAAAATTTCTTGTTGTTAGCCTGCTATAAATTATATTTATTTCTCTATCACCTTGCTGTGGTTTGATCATGGAAATGTGTGCGAAACATAGTTTTGTGTAGGTCGCAACTTGGTAGACCGTCGTCATAATTTTCCTAAGATTCACTGTTTAAAAGCAAGGAAATTCTGATTTTAAAAACTTTGGAACAATGGAAAAATAATCGGAAATGATGCTTCTACTAGATGGGGACAAGTAAAAGAGGATGCCTTCACCCTTGTGTGGCTTCCTTTTATTACATATACAAGACAGCAACACAATCCCCCTGACAGCATGTAGACTGATATGGCTAAATTGACCCAACACCCCCCACCCCCTCTCATACACAAACAAAACACTTTGTGATTCACTGAATGCGTCCAACTGTGCTCTGGGTTTCCCAGCGTCTCCACCACCAACCAAAACAAACAAACAAACAAACAAACAAACAGACAGACAGACAGACAGACAAACAAACAAACAGACAAATAAAGAACCTCCAGACACAAAAGATTGAAATAACATTATCCCCCCCTTCTTTCTCCCCCTCTCACTCACCAATTCTTTCCTCCCAACCTCACAATGCTTAACACAGCAATGTCTCACCCCAAATGTAACTGGCCTGTAGAAAAGATCTTGTGAATTGAAAACAGAGATGTTGTATGTACCCTTGTTATCCATGAGAATCTTTCAATAAAAACAAATTTTAAAAATAAATAAATAAATGACATTTCTAGTTCAGTATACCAAGAAGCTTAGGGAAAAGCTCCCATCTTTATGAAATGTCCATGCAAGAAAATTTGCATTTTGTGAATGCTGTCCTGTTCATAACTAAGTTGCAAATTATATGTATGATCCCTGTGTTTTGATGTTGTGCTAAACTACTAGTGTGGCAGGAATAGACCTGAGTTGAGCCTCTCACTTTCACACTTCTCCCTTCCTCCTCAAGGCAAGACTGCAAAGAGATGGGCAGCTTTCACTGGTTTTAATTAACTGCAGTTTAGTAAGTAATTCAGTCCTAAAATGTGGTTGATGTTAACCAATATTTGTTTAAACACAACAGCTTCATAACTCACAGGTTGGTGTCTGTTTCAAACAAACCATAGGTAAGATTAACCACATATTGGGCTCAAATAATATGACAGGCTGTGTTTAATTCAAATGGAGGTGAAAACTTCTGAATCGAACTCCTCATGGCTACCTCAGTTTTATCAGTGCTGAGTCTCCTCCCTGATGTTGGAGACTGTCAGCTCTCTGAAGTGAACAAGGAAGGTAGATGGGGAGGGGCAATAAAACGTTTATTGCAAATTTTGATGAGATTAAGCTTTGATGAGATTAAAGCCTGAAATAAAATCTACTTTCATCCTGTATAAATCTCATCTTTAACTTTTTCTAAACCTTTTATTTAAGGTCTTCACAGGAGGAAGGTTACATGCATACGAAGGAGTGATCATTTGGTGGTCTCTGACCAAAGATGTGAGCATATAACCCGTCCCACAGCCGTAACAGAACAGTGTAATACAGAATGTGAATTAAGGTATAAACATTTATCAAACTGTATCACTAGATTAACGTTAACTCAAACTGTTACATATTCTGGATTTCCTTTTGTCACTTTGAAGTGTGTGTTCCACAAACTCATTTAATTCACTGTGTTTGGATTTTTTTTATATGATTTCCTTAAGTGTTAAAAAAATTCCTTGAGTTGTTGTTTCTTGCATTGAACGATTACAAATAATAAAAAAGTAAGCTTAATGTTTGTTTGTTTGCTCCCCATTCTATTTGAAGACCTTCATAATTTAGGTTACCTTTACACACTAAAACATATTTAGTTTTATATAATAGTTTATACTTATAGGTGGCATAACACTGGCAAAAGTGAGTGTTCAACTCGGTGTGGCCCGGGGTTTCGATCTTTAGACATCCACTGTATGAAGTACTCTGTTTCAAAGGGACTGAGTGTTCCAGTGGATGATAAATACTGTGCTGATCAACAGAAACCACCAATCCGAGAACCCTGTCATGGAGACTGTCTTCTAACAAGCTGGCATTACACAGGATGGTCCGAGGTACAGATCTAGAACCTTCCTATGATTCGCTTTAGCATTAACAAGTGTCCTGTAGCCTTACTGTATTTTCTGATAAGCAACAGAAAGCTCCATTCGTGTGTAAACCACCGGCCGTTTTCGAACATAAGAATTTTTTTTAAGCGTTCAACAGTTTATAACAACCGCAGAACAAGATGCTAAATCTTTTCCAGCCCAAAGCATGCATTGATGTACATCTGTGCTTCTATTCCTTAACACACACTTGTTTATTTTATAATAATACGTTTCTTGTCTTTTCTCGATTAAACCAGTGTTCGAGGAGTTGTGGACGAGGTGCGAGAACCAGAGAAGCTTTTTGTATGAACAACTTTGGCCGCCGGCTGGCAGATAGAGAGTGTCACGAACTTCCACAGATTATTACGGAGAGCTGCAATGAGTTCTTGTGCCCCAGCTGGACCACTAGTGATTGGAGTGAGGTAATGTGTTCAGATTGACTTCACTGTTGTGAAGCCATTAAGCCCTTTCCACTGAGTATCCGCTAAGGATACTCAGAATGCCAATGGGTCTCTTATTGCCAGAGATTCCTGGTGAACTGCGCCTTTAGGCTGAGTTTGGAGTTCTTATCATCCTGGGATCCCTTCTCAACTTAAATTCCTTTTGCCCAAACTCATTAGTTAGCCCAGCTCCCACTCCTCATTTAAAATCAATATATTTCATAATTCTGTGGGCTGGACAGTACATTTTGGGCTGCCATGGATGGGAGCAAAGCTTGACTCACATTTAAAAGTGGCAGTGGCAGGCACCCACCTCTAAAACAGCTGTCAGACACCTGGCAGGGAGTGGCATGATAGGTTTGCTGATTTTTGTGCTTTTAACATAGGTTTAACATGCTGTTAGTGTGAGGAACTTATAGCGGGTGATAATAAAAGTTAGGATTTTTCTTTTTACTTATGCAGATTTTATTACTTTGTTTGTTACTTCCAAGAGCCTTGTTGGAGGAGGAGATGTAATATAAAAGCTGCATGAATCAATCAACAAATAACACTCAAATCCTTTTACCATCTCTGATACTCTGCCTAGTGTCCTGTGACTTGTGGGAAGGGAATGAGGCATCGACAAGTATGGTGTCAACTGAATGACGAACAACTGGAAAACATTTTCTGCAATCCAAACTCTATGCCACATTCAGTGACAGCATGTGAACTTAATGAATGTGCAGCTTGGCAAGTGGGACCCTGGGGAGCAGTGAGTACATAGAAGTCCTTACATAATATTATTTTCAAGCATTTCACCACTAAAATGCTTCTTCTTAAACCATTTCTGTGAAGACAGGGGGACAGGTACACTGAGGTTAACGATGCTCCAAAAAATCTTTATTACAGCCTAAGTCTTTGTACATGGCCTAAGAATATTTGATGAAAGACTTTGAGGATCAGGTGGAGAACTTGACAAATAGGCAATGGAGGAACTTATGGGAAAAGAGAATATATATATATAGAGAGAGAACCAGGAGATAGAGAGCTCTAAAGGCAAGAGCTAGAACCTTCAAATTCATTCAAAGCAGTATAGGAATCCATTGTAGAAATTTAAGAAGAGGAATACATGGTTAGCAACAGTTGGAACTGAAGAATTTTCCATTTATCTCTGTGGATCCTAAGTCTAATCTGTTCTATCTTTATGGAATTGTTTGTGTTTAGTGCTCTGTTACATGTGGGCATGGATATCAAGTGCGTGCAGTCAAATGTGTTGCTGGCATTTATGGAACTATTTTGGACGATAACAGAGAGTGCAGCACTGCAACTCGTCCAAGAGACAGCCAAGTAAGCAAAACAAGTATTTAGAGAAAGTGCTGTGAAAAAATAACAATTAAGTGAGTTTTATTCTACCCTTCCAGCCATCTCATGTTTCCAAAATGTACTTTGTCACCTTTAGGAATGTGAAATGGCTTCTTGTCCAGAGACCATCAAGCTGTGGCCAACATCACTTCCTGTGATCCAGACTGATAAAGTGGCTCAGTGGAGATATGGATCATGGACTCCAGTGAGTGATGTTGCAATGGTGCAATCAAACATGCATTTTCCTTCTTTATTTCACAATTACTTAAACTTCTCCATTTCAAAATGTTACTCTATAAGTAAACTGGGATAAGGATAAGATCTTAAGAATTGTCTTCTCTTGATATGAAAAAGAGATGAAAAACTCCTGCATCGCTTTTCGGCAAATTAATTTAGCCCATTTGTTTTGCAATGTTTATAGTACAACATTATGCATTTGTTCGCTGGTCTTATCTCTTGTTTCAAATTGTGCACCATGCATAGGACACCTTGTCCCCAGGAGCAGAATAATGGGTAGGCAGACTAGTTGTGGGTTAAAAAAAACAACAGGCTGCAATTTACAGCAAGAACATGGGGTTGACTTGGCATGGGGCAAGGATCAGTAATAGAACAGCCCACCTGCTGTCCGAGTAAGATGGGTCGTCCTGGTCAGGGTCCTTTGTTCCGGTTGGGGTTCAAGCAAGGCCACTATAAGAAGTCTTTTTGTGCAGGATGGCTTACCTTGACAGCTGCAGGGCTAGGGAGTCAAGTGCTAACAAATGCACCATAATGAAAATAATCTAGGTAAACTGCCAACTACACAGTGACATTCTTGACTTCATTGAATATTTGGCAGTATTTGACCATAGGCGCCCAGCTGACTAGCATGCCATCCCTAACTAAGGAACATACCCTAGCTACACTTAATATCTTAGGGAAGGAGAGGTTTCTTGACTCTGGGTCCTGAGTATGTTCCTGTTTGGTTAGAATAGTACAATTCTGGTTTTGGTCTGTCTTTGCAGTGTTCCGCATCTTGTGGGAAGGGGAACCGCGCTCGTTACGTAAGCTGCCGGGATGGTCATGGCAGAGTAGCAGAAGAATCATTTTGTGCACATTTGCCACGACCCAAAGAACTTTCAAGCTGCTTTAGTCCCTGTGGTGTTTGGCAATCTGGAAGCTGGTCACCTGTAAATATTACTCTTTTCCCATTTTGTTTTTTATTTTCCTATTTTATATTAGAACGTCAGTGTACACCTAGGTAGAAAGACTTCCTATGTTTAATTTCTGATGAGGCATGCGTAGAGTTGCTTTGGCCCTTGTTCCACAAATGTAGATAATTGTTAATTGCAATTTTTAAAAATAATTGTTAATCATTGGTTATCACTTTTTCCTGTTACGTTGTGTCACATAAATGTTGGGTTAATTTTTGGTCAGTGCACAGTTACATGTGGTAATGGAATAGTAACAAGGCAAGTTGTCTGTGTCAACCACCATCAACAAATTGATGAGAATTACTGTGATCCCGAAGGCCACCCTGCAAAAGAACAAGAATGTAACATGCCACCCTGCCAGCCAGTTTATCACCACAATCCGGATACACGTGAACATCCAAACCACCAGGATTATCCTCCAATACACAAGGTCCATGATTCACATGACAATGTAAACTCAAGGAATCACCACTCTCCTCAAGGAAACCAGTGGAGAACAGGACCATGGGGAGCAGTAAGTAAATCATTGTCTGTGTACATTTTTCTGCAAACATTTGATGATGATGATGATGATGATGATGATGATGATGATTACCCCACCCATCTGGCTGGGTTTCCCCAGCCACTTTGGGCGGCCCTCGGAGCTGGACCTCAGTGTCCAGGCTGAACGATGGGGGTGGAGACGCTCTTTCAGTTATACTGGGCCGAGGCCGTTTAGGGCTTTAAAGGTGAACAGATCTTGCTGCTGTTCACTTTTTCCATCCTGTAGGTCCCTGATCCAGAGGTGTCCACATGCAAACTGTCAACACATATACTGTAATCTTCCTTACATGTTTCCCTTCCCTCACTGAACACAACTATATATAACCCTGATGTTATATTTTAGGTGCAAACAAAGTTCTCCTTCCTTACTCTAAACTGAAGGATGGCATAGTGTGAAAATACAGTCTTCCAGAGAGGAGATTGCAGCCACTTTGCTCCTCCTCTAGACCTGCTGCTGCGGTGCAGCTGTGAGCTAAGCCATGGTTGTACTTTGTGTGCTGTCTGAACCCAAGCTTGTACTTTGTCTACTCCATACAAACCACAAACTGTAAGCCAAGAGCAAGCCTTTGTTGCAGCTCCTGGTTTGTCTGAAGCACCACAAACCTCATGCCTGAATTCAGGTGGCACACTTAGCCAATAATGATAAGTTTTTATTTGTATCCCACCCTCCCCTACCGGAGCTGGGCTCAGAGCGGCTCACAGCCACCACAGCAGATGTAGGACCAAAGATGGAGCAAAGGGACTGTGATCTCATTTCCTTGACTCAACACACCTGTGTGTATGCACTGAGTTTTGTGCTAAGTGTGAACTGGATCATTGTATTCTTTTGGTATTCACACAACTAGGGCAGCATATTGTGTTTATTGCCTCCTAGTGCTCAAGTACTTGTGCTGGTGGATTTCACCACCGGGTCGTGGTGTGCCAAGATGAGGAAGGAAGAAGTGCTAGCTTCTGTGATGAAGCACTGAAACCACCTGACTCCAGCCATTGCGATTCTGGTCCCTGTCCAAGATGGAACTATGGGGACTGGGGAGAAGTAAGATGATTAGACTCCATTTGGTTAAAAAAGAGTATTTATTTCTATTAATGCTTTCTAACTTACTATTTGATGTTAGACAAATTCCACGCAGCATTATGAACCCAGCAATATAACATTTGTTACCAATTTAGTCCATTTTCTAGACAAACCCAGCCCTGGTTCACAAGTAGGGAATGAGAATGAGGCTGACTTGCAGATGTTTTAGCATAGTAAAGAAACGCTAATTTCACTGCTGTCTGTTGTATTTTTAACAGTGGATATTCCATCTCATTTCCAATAATCCATCCCCCTTATCTTCTTCTGTTTTCACCTGTCATTTTGTGTCATGCTTCTCAAATATCTATGTCTTCTTTATTGTACGCCTTTTCTACAGGTATATAAAACAGGCTACAACTCACTACACTTGCTGGGAGTAAACCCATTAGACCCATATAGGCTTCCTCTTTTAGCTAGTTCTTTTTTGAAAAAGCATTCTATGGTAATACTCATAGTAGTTGTTCTTAGACTGTTGGGCTAGGACCTGGGGAACCAGGGTTTACATTTCCACTCACCCATGAAGTGACCTTGGATCAATCACCTTGTATCAGCCTAACCAACGTAAACATGTAAGAACAATGCTAATATAGCTATTTTCCTTACAAAAAAACACCAGTTCTAGATAATCAGGCAGTATACACATTTATGTAAAAGAAATGGCTACACCAGTTTTGTTTTCCTCATATGGAAAGGATAAGCCCAATGAATGCCACACACAGCTGATTGGAATAAGGAATACAGATGTCTTTGATAATTAAAATTATGAGCAATAAACTACAGGCTCTTCTTGATAACAGTGCCATTCATGAAAATGCTGATCTGTATTTAACTTCCAGTGTACTCATACATGTGGCGATGGAATAAAGACGCGACTGGTGATCTGTCAGCTTGCAAATGGCCAAGTGCTGAATGATCAAAACTGTGAACTGTTAGAGAAACCACCTGAAAGAGCACAGTGCGACATACATGCGTGTCCTGTTGAAGTTTCATGGCATCGTGGACCATGGAAATCGGTACGGTAGTATTCACTATCATATTTATTTTACTTTCTTCCTTTCCCCTTTGCCTTTTTGTTTATTAAGTAGAAGTTTTGTTTAAATACAAGAAGAACAGTGCATTCAGTATGCATTTTGTATATGTAGTTTGCTACTTGGTGTAAACCCCTGTAACTGCTGCATTGCTACAAGCCTTGGAAGTGGCTAGTCAATGGTGGCAATTTCAGTGAAGTCAAGTTGATGCTTTGTACACTCTAGGGTGTGGGAACAAACATGTAGGTTTCTGATCATCAAGAGTGACTAAGCTTTTTGTTACTAACTGGTTTTGAAGACAACGAAAAGGGGGACTTGTTTAAAAGTCAGCGTAAAAGTCTATAATGTTTTCTACATATTTATTTTTGTACATAGAAAATAATGAACACTTTGTTGTGTATATAGCTGGCTTGCCTTATATTCAGTAATGTATACCATGCCATCCATACAGTGTGTGATAAAGACTCATATTTGCTGGCTACAGAAATATGTATAATACTGATTTGTGTATAAAATACAGCAGCTTTCATTTTATGGTTCAGATAGATTTTGATTTGAAGTTATAAGCACTAGTCTGCACATGTCTAGGGATTGTGTCCCCTCCTCCCCCCCCCCCCGTCTCATTTGTGTGAGAGTAAGGATATTTAAAGTATCTATTCCTGGTTTGTACAGACTGCAGTTGCCTGAGTTCAGATGAAATGGGGGGGGAAATGGTTTAGAACAAACCAATGAGATTTAAGTCTCCTCCCTTCACACACAAAGGGGAGAGCAACAAGGCATGTTTTATTGTTGTGTTTGAACAAGACCACACCTTGGTTATACCAAAAACATACATAGCTATTGCCATTGATGCTTTCACAAGTGCCATTTCCCCCCCAAAAATGTGAATTATCCAGCCAAAGTTAAGCAGTTTATGGGCTTATCCATGCTTCCCACACAGGTTTGCACTTTCCCAGTCTGTGCCCAAGTGCTATTTTCCCTCAGGAAAACCCAATCTTTACCACTGAATTGGAGCAAACGGCACTTCAGGTTTTCTGCAGATTGCCATTTGCTCCGATTCAATGGTAAAGAGCAGGTTTTCATGGAGAAAGTGCTGGGGCAAGAAACAAAAGCGCTCAGACACAGACTTGGAAAGTTCAGACCTGTGCGGAGCTAAGGTAAGCATGGATGAGCCCTAAGTAGGTTGTAGTTAAAGATGCTTGAGTCATGTTCTTAGTATAATCACAATACTATTATTTTGGGAGTAGAATTGGATAGTGGGAGTTACTGGATAACAGAATAACACTGATTAGTCTAGCTAAGCAGATCGTGCTGGAAAACTCACTGCATTTATTAGAAGCCTCTGGTTTTATTAAGTACAATTTTGCAAGCAAAATTGTTCAGCATTCTCTTTAACTATGTCAATATCTATCAGGTTAATACTATAGTATCCATTTGCAGTGATTTTTCTTCCGCTGTTTCGAAGTCAATTTTATAAACAAACATTTTATATGCCGAAAAATATTTAAGTAATTCTTAAAACCTTTTCATGCTGCAAATAGAACTTTCAATCTAGAGCATACTGAACATTCAGCACCAGAATATTTTGCGAAGCATTTCCATGCTTAAATTGCACTCATTACAATTGTAAAATTGTAAAATTAAACTCTGGCTGAATTCTCTCCATTTGAATTCAGTGGTGCTAAAGATGTGTCTGGATCATACCTCGTAATATTTATTTTCCTTAATGACTCTCTGAAATGGTAAAAACTAATGATGTTGGAACTAATGCATGAATATGCCAGTAACCCAATTAGCGAGGCATGGATTCTAGAACATAAATGAAAATAAGATCAAGACATGGCAAAGCCGCCAGTACTGGAAAGAATAATAGTTTTACTCAGTTAAAAGTAAATGCAATAGAAAATTATTTAGGCTCTAAGTTTATTAGAATATGTGAAGCTACTTTTGTCTTCATTTGTAGCTCCAATACCCTCTCATGTGAATGGAAGTAACCAACCAACTTGGTGAAGCTGTGAACTTCTGTATTTACTCCTAAATGAGTTTCTGTTCTCTCTCATAAAGCTTTATAAGTGAACTGACATTTTTATCCTAAATGCATTAATTCATCAGTACATTGGGCTGGATCCAGAGCAAGTTCATTGCATTTGGGCTCCATTGAAATCAGTGGGAAGTTAGTCATGATTGCTGAGAGCCAGTGTGGTGTAGTGGTTAAGAGCGATAGACTCGTAATCTGCTGAACTGGGTTCGATTCCCCGCTCCTCCACATGCAGCTGCTGGGTGACCGTGGGCCAGTCACACTTCTCTGAAGTCTCTCAGCCCCACTCACCTCACAGAGTGTTTACTGTGGGGGAGGAAGGGAAAGGAGAATGTTAGCCGCTCTGAGACTCCTTCGGGTAGTGATAAAGCGGGATATCAAATCCAAACTCCTCCTCCTCCTGATATTTCTCATTGTTGTCAGTGGGGTCCAAGTGCAACTAACTTGCTCAGGATGCAGCTAATTCTGTTTATTGAAATTATGTACAAATAAGATTTATTGTGCAGTTTTTAGCTTCCTTTTATTTTGTAGATCAAGATGCAGTAGATATTATCAATCCTCTTCTGTGTTTATATATTTCAACCCCTTTCACCATTAAGTCAGGGGCCACCATCTGTTCTTGGCTTCAGTAGTCCTTGGAGTCAGATGAAGTATATATAAATAAAAGAATATTTATTTGACCCGTGTTAATGTAAAGATGGAATTTTCTGTCATAAAAGTGCCTCCACTCACTTATTATAGTGCCTGAAAGTATTTATATTTTTAATAGTCTTTTATATTAAAAGGGAAGTCAGGATCTTGCTTTCAAAACCAACTACATACTTCTTCCTCTGCTGCTGAATATTGCCAAGCGTCAGAATACCTCATTGCTGATATTTGTCCAATGGTTTGTTTACTAACTTCAGTCTTACTATATGCTGATTGCTGTTTTTTTTTAATGCTTTGGGAGAAAAGAATGATCTGCCAATGCCTGACATAATTCATACAATGAAATCAAAAGACTCTAAACACTTGACACTCCATCCAGCGCATAATTGTGTTGAAAAAGGAGAACAAAATAGACATTTCTAAAATTCTCAAACAAGTTTAATGTGTTGATTGTATTGTTGTTGTTGTTATTGTTTAAAAATGTCCATGTTAATGTTCTATTACCTTGTAGTTAACAGAATAAAATAATAAATAATAATTTATGTCTGATAATTTAATTTAATTATATGGATACTACTTGGTGTCTATGCAAAATAATTGCTTTTTGATTTAATTGTTGTGTCATTTGTCTTTCGTGGCTTCATAATTGTTAATAATTAAATGTGCTTTTATTAATTCATCCTTTGTTTTTGGATTGCTGTTTGGAATTAACCATTGATGTGGAAGTGTTTTATATGACAATAAATGTGCTATTCTTCAGTGCCAATGCTTTCATAGGGGAATAATTGTTACAACACCCTTAAATAATTAAAGATTGAAATATTGTAGAGTTTGTCATGGCCTTTATGTGTGGACTTATATTATCTATTATCAAAAATATATTCTGAACCAGAAAGACACTTAGCGCTTGGTGGAATCTAGGTACATTCCTTAGGAGGAAATCATTCCATAACTACTAAAGTTTCATGGCAGTTTGAATCCTTTAACCAATGTGATCTAGAACAAATACTATTTCAATATGACTGTGTCATTTCAATCAGGGCTGGTTCTACCATTAGGTGGAGTACAGTAGACGCAGGTGGCACTGGTCTAAACCACTGAGCCTCTTGGGCTTGCTGATTGGAAGGTTGGCGGTGTGAATCCTCGCAATGGAGTGAGCTCCCGTTGCTCTGTCCCAGCTCCTGCCAACCTAGTAGTTTGAAAGTACATCAGCGCAAGTAGATAAACAGGTACCACTGTGGCGGGAAGGTAAACGGTGTTTCTGTGCGCTCTGGTTTCTGTCACGGTGTTCCGTTGTGCCAGAAGCAGTTAAGTCATGCTGGCCACATGACCCAGAAAGCTGTCTGTGGACAAACGCCAGCTCCCTTGGCCTGAAGCAAGATGAGCGTCGCACCCCATAGTCGCCTTTGACTGGACTTAAATGTCCAGGGGTCCTTTAGCATTTAGACATCTCAAGTAGTAGGTTTTGGGTGTTATGAAAGAGAAAAAATACAAATTGTTATCAATTTAATATGCAATTGTCATTGACCACAAGGGAAGGGGAAAGGTGGTATTTTTCTGCCTTTGGCACTGAAGTAACTATATTAACAGCTAATACGGATTAAATATGCACACTATGCACATTCTTATGTCACAAGTAACTAGGGTTGCTGGTGTACCATGGTTTATTGTGTGCAGACACACTATTTGCTTACTCCAGCTTCGTTCCTCCTCTGACACAATTGGGAGAACCAAACTAGGAAGCCACAATCAAGCTTGGCTTCTTGTTATAACCAAACCCAGGGTTGTGCAAGCCATGATTGCTAGCCAGCCTTAAACCGTGGTTTGTTCCTGGCTTCCAAACCTGGCTTGTTAGAGTGCAACATGCTTGCATCTTAGGTTTGGATGTAATGGGAGGTTGAGCACAACCATGTCTTACTTTGTTTCTCTACTCATTCCTGGGAAGGAATGAAGCAGGAGTGATAAACTAGGAAGTTTCTTATGCACAACAATCCACCATAAGCCAGCAGTCCTGGCTGCTTATTGTTACACGTGAACTCTGTTTTGTAGAGATGGGTGTGTGTGTACATCTATTTATTTATTTAGAGCACATTTATTTATTTAGAGCAGCCAAAAAAGGCTTCCAGAGCAGGTTACATGAAATCAAAGCAAGACACTCCCTACCTGCAGGCTTACATTCAAATAAATAATTTAAAATACAACACACAAAGGAAAAGGAACAAGGAGGATAGATAAAAATAAAACTCGAAACTCAGGCACGAGTTTGTAGACAATTGTTCAAGCAGGCACAGTTGAGAGGCAGGAGGTCCCTGGTGGAGCTGGGGCTCCAGAAAAGTGGATGCAATGAACCCTGCTTCCTATCTTTCCCACTGAGGCAGCCTGATGAAATGGCTTTGCCCAGATGACAGCTGAAGGGAGAGGAGGCCTGATGGAGCTGGCCTGTTGCAGCAGAGCTGATGGAGTGAGCTCTGCTTCTTCAGTTTTGTTTGGTGCCTGCAGATCTTCCTGGATCCTGAGGTTGTTTCCACCAAGTTCATAATACAGGCATTGGGGGAGCTGTGAAACGACATGGTTTGAGTTGTAGCTCATTCTTTTGCAGCATCCCAAACCATATTTTACCCTGTTTGGGGAAGAACGAAGAGCTAACCTGAAGAGGTATGTACAAAATGAGCTGCTTTTAAGTTGCTTAGCTATAATAAGTTGTTAAGCCGTTTTCCCTACAACAATTTTTAAAATACATTTTGCTAGATCGTTCAACGGCTGCAAATATGAGCTGCCTTAGTTTGGAAAGTACTTCTGTTCATGCAGAACAATCACTATACTTCCCACAGTAGGCATTTGTGACCCCCAAACTGTGTGTATGGTACTCTTATGTACATAAATGACATGAAACCAAAGGAGTTGAACAGATTCATGGGGAATATGTCTATCAGTGGCTACCTGCATGTTCAGAGGAAGAATGTTTTTGAATACCAATTTCTGGGAGGAAGCAGCAGGGGTAGGCTTTTCCCTTCCTGTCTCGCTTGTGGTTTTGCAAAAATGTGCCTTTCCTGAGATCAGGCAGGGCTATTTTTATGTTCTTAAATCCTAAATTTCATCTGCCTTAATTGGGTATTCCTCAGTGAAAACAGAATGTCTCAATCTATTTTGTTTTTGTTGTTCCTGAAACACATGAATCAGTCAATCAAACTGTACTTGTTCCAATCTGCTCCTGTAAAAGTTGCATCAGTTCCGCATGGAAATTCAATGAAACCCACTTTTTCTGCCACACACAGCTATTTGTTCTCTAGCAGGACTCTTGTCAAGCAAGAGGTGATTCAAACGTATCCTCTTCGACCATTTTATTGATATTTTTTGCTTCAATATTAACATTTCATTGTTATCATCAAATATATGTAATTACATTAAGTAATATGATGTGTTTAGAGAATATCATTAATTCTCTTAATAAGCTCCTAAAGATATATTAAATAATATGATGTAATTTACTAATGTCATCAGTCCTATTCATGATTCATGATTCTAATGCTGTCCCTGCTGAAATGTTCTTTTTTTAAAAAAAATTACTTAATCGTTTTTTCAATACCACAATAACACTAATAATACAATTTAACAATTCAGATTTGAGTACTGATATACCTATAACTACACCCTTTTAACAATATTTTCCCACCTCTCCCCCCCTACTTCCCCCTACTTCCCGCCTTATCGCTTAAGTATTCCTTCCAGATTTCTTCATATTTATCCATTCTTAATTTGCGTCGATATGCAATTCGTTCGTATGTAACTAGTCTGTCCATATTGTCAATCCATGCTGAAATGTTCTTGATTTACACAGCAGATCCCTCTGCCATTCACCATGCTTAACCTAGACCCAACACACAGCAAATGGGTCCCTGCGTTTGCTCCTGTGCATGCCCAACACTTGCAGTTACATTGTAAAGTACATCTGTCTCAATATTGTCTCAATATTGTAATAGTTTTCTTACATTTGAAGAGGAACATGCTGAAATATTCTTTGGTTCTTCTGTGATCTTTTAGCAAATTATTCATACTTTCATCTTCGTGTGTGAATTCTTTTGTTGCTGTTGACAGAATCATTCCAGCCATCATCTTTGTCAGTGTTCTTTCCCTAATGTGACTTTCATCTTGTGATAAATGCATGCATTCCTCATTTCTGAAGCAGGTGGGTGGAGGGATTGATAGTTACAGCTAAACATTTTGGATGGTGTTTTAGGGTGGTTCAAGATGTTCCCTGAAAATCTCATTCTCTCATGCTCGTTTAGTGTGCCTACATAGCCTCATCAGCTGTTGAACTTTTTTCTTTCTAAAAGAGAAGTAGCTTAGGCATCTTGTTAGTAATATTGGCATCATCACATGTCAGTCAGGTGTTGCTACATAGCAACATCACTGAAACCAAAGAAATCAGTTCAGAGTGAAGGCAGTGCTTCTTGAACATTACTCCGAATTAGCTTGTTGGTTCTCAGTGATAATCTCATGTGACCAAATCTGGTTATGCAGGAACTCACTTGCTTCTATGGGAAAATAACTAGTTTAAAGAGAAATAGCGCTGCAGAAATAGATGAACACCAGACCATCCAACTCTACACCATCCAACTGACAGGTAATGCGGAATGAAACCTAAAGGGAAATAGGAGTACAGCTATGCAGCCATGCTAAAAACACTTTGCCCCTTTTTGAGCCTTCCAGAAGGATGTTGGAAAGGGATCCTCGTTTTTGCAGGGCTGCAAAGTCATTGTTTTGGTTTAGCCTCAATAGATACCCAATTATTATAATCATTACTTCATAAGGTGCACTTCAGTATACTGGCAAAGGGTATATCCAGTAAAGGATTATATCTGAACAGCAATATAATGCATAGATAGGATGCGGGTGGCACTGTGGTCTAAACCACTGAGCCTCTTGGGCTTGCTGATCAGAAGGTTGACGGTTCAAATCCCCGTGAGCTCCCATTGCTCTTTCCCAGCTCCTGCCAACCTAGCAGTTCGAAAGCAGGTCGGTGCAAGTAGATAAATAGGTACCACTGTGGTGGCGTTTCCATGCGCTCTGGTTTCCATCACGGTATTCCATTGCACCAGAAGCGGTTCAGTCATGCTGGCCACATGACCCGGAAAGCTGTCTGTGGACAAACGCTGGCTCCTTCGGCCTGAAAGCGAGATGAGCGCCACAACCCCATAGCCACCTTTGACTGGACTTAACTGTCCAGGACTCCTTTACCTTTTTACCTTTCTTATAATGCACACTTGTGTATAGTGTATATGGGAAGACATTTGTGATTATGCATACAGTAACCATATGATTGATATATCAAGCGGTTTTAAAACTTTGCCATTTTACCAGCTGGTGATAATATTGTAATGGCATCTTTACTTGAAATAATGACTGGCCTTCAAATTGTGAAGTAGGGAGGAAATTTATTGACAGCTGATCCCACCACATGAGTAAATGAAAAATTAAGAGTGTGTGTGTGTGTGTGTGTGTGTGAGAGAGAGAGAGAGAGAGAGAGAGAGAGAGAGATTTTCTGATTCTTGTATGGTAATCAGATGCCACAGCAAAGACCCCTGTTAAGACAAAAGCAAAAATAATAGTTCCTTCTGTTGTAACGAGTTTGTGTGTATGTCTTTTTTATTATTTTAAAAAAGCATATTATACTGCATGAAATGATGATATATCTGTGCAGTTGGGGGAAAGCATGTATTGATAGTAAGTACTGAATAAGTAATTTTAAACTTTTATGCAGTGTGAAAATCAGTTTATATAGTGACACGCTTACATATTGTTCAATAATAATTGAATCTTAGAAGCATTATAATTTTTCCAATATGTAGTTTAATCCTGGGGAGGGGGGGGGACATAGCTGAGAAGAGTAGACCAACATGATTTTATTATAGAGATTTCAGTTGCAATAGAGATGTCAAACATAATGGCCTAGTGACCTCCTGAAATGCTCCTGCACAATATACTATTGAATTATCTTTATAGTTTGAAATCTGATGTTCATTTTAAAATCAATGTATTTATTTATAAGCATCCTATACATACAAAAATATCTATATAAACAATCAGGCAATTTAAGAGCTGAAGACAATCTATACTAAAGTCATTGTTATTCCTGGTATAAACAATTAGCAATACAATAAAGATTTTCTCTTAATATCCCACAATAATCAAATTGTTATAATATTCAGCAATTACCAAAAAACCTATACTTCATAAATAGTTGAGAACACATTCTACTGAATTGAATTGAATTCACATTCAACTCTATTCTTTACAAAGCTAATTTTTTAAGCACAAAGGTGCAAATCTATCAATGATCGCTGCATCATGATCAGTGATGCAGACAGATGACTTATTTTCAGGTTTAAAATATGGGTGTGTTCCTTGCTTGGTGGCAAATTATTGGTCCTGCAGTCCATTTGAATTTAGCACACCTAGTCAGAATCATGATTCTGAAATTGTTGTTGCTGCTGCTGCTGCTATATTTTACCCTCCCTTCACTCAGAAGTCGCAGGGTAGGTTGCAACAATTTCAAATACAACATTAAAAACAGTTTTTTTAAAAAAGTTACAATCTCAAAATAAGGTCTTAAAAATATGTATCTCAGGTATCAAAGGTCACGGTAAAGAGCTGAGACTTTAGCGTTTGCTGAAAGCCATTAAGTGACATTTTCAGATGTGTCTCTGTTTTGAAACAGAGATCTAAATGCAACCTCTTATCTGGCCACAGCACTTTTGAGCAGTTGACATTTCTGAGTCATCTTCAAAGCCAGTTGCATGTAGAGCGCATTGCAGTAGTCCAATCTGGTGGTGTCCAGAGCATGGAGTACAGTGTCCAAGTCATTTCTGTCCAAAAGGGGCCAGAGCTTGGCAAACCAGTGAGACTGGGGGGAAAGCACTCCTAGCCACTGAGGCCACCTGAGCCTCTGGTGACAGTGCTGAATTCAGGAGTCACCCCTGGACCTGCGCCTTGCAAGGGAGTGCAACCCCATCCAGAATGAGCTGTCTCCCCACTTCCCAGGCATGAGAACTTGCGGCACACAACATCTTTGTCTTTTCAAAGATTCAGCTTTGAGGTATTGACTCCCCTCCACCTAATATGCCAATAACTGTCCTGATAATTAGATGGAAGTGCTTCGTTGTGCCTGAAGACGATTGATGGATTGATATAATATTTAAGCACTTCTTTGTGGAGGGTTGCAAGAGGGTGGTGTTTCGAGGAGAGAGGGTTAAATTGGGATGTGGAAAATATGAAAACAACAAGGAGAGGCAGGACTGAGATTTGGAGATATGCTTCAGAGGTCCAGACTATGGGGAGCCCCGAAAAATCAATAATTACAATTTGGATTATAATTTCGTCTTTTGTTGTTGTTGTTGTTTTGTTTTAATTGGATTATGATTGGATATGTTGATTGGATGTTTTTTATTGGAAAATCAATAAAAATATTTTTTTTAAAAAAAGAGGAGAGAGGGAATGTGCTGTTGTTGCCAGAGAAACTGGGCTGATACTTCTCATCTTGATCCAATCCGACACAGTTGCAGCCGAAGGAGGCTGAAGATGTGTCTTTGGATGCACAGCCAAAAGCTGATGTCACTAATTCACAACACGTTGCTTTTTTTCCCATCCGAATATTTAACTTCATCCACATTCCACCACACTTAGCCACACACGGCAACGTGCCACTAGAGTCGGACTGGGGACAAAGCCTGGTTGTGCAGGGCTAAATAGGCAATGTAACCTCCTGCACAGCACAGCAAGGCGAGAATATTAGAAGCGCATCTCCACTGTTCGAAGGGGTGGTTTCACTATCCGTTAGTGATGTGGCCTAATCTCATTGGCTGTGTCAGACTGCAGTCATGGAATCATAGAATTGTTGAGTTGGAAGGGCCCCCTAAGAGGTTCTCTGTGTAATCCCTAACTGGTTGGGATCATTCAGTGAAGAAGAATCACTGCAGATGGCTCTGAAGCAACAATATTATTGGGGCTAGGGAAACCTGAAAGGCTACTGTAATGGGTGTGGGGTTTTTTTGAAGGTTTTTCTTGCCTCTTGAAAGCTCAAGCTTGAGTGTAAAAATTCCTCACTAAGGCAAAGGAAAGAGGGGAGAAAGATGGTGCAAAAAGGAAGAAGAGGAACTATAGCTGGGGAAGGAGGGTGGGGAGAGAAATGGTGAATGGCTTCATGAAATTTCACAGGCCTTGTCACCTCAATCTCTTCCAGTACAGTTTATTGCAGAACATCCCAACTATTCAGGATTCTGCAATCAACTGTGTCTTGAGGTGTCTGAATGTGAATATTACACCTGTATCATATGAATTCATTTGTATTCCAGCGGCTGCATTTGATTGATCTCCCTTGAATGTTATTATTTAAAGGAAAAGGGGATTTAGCAGACAAAGCCCAGTTACCAGAGAAGCATACAGACTTTGAACAATACTAATCAAATCCAGCTTTTGCCCTTTGATGTGTTAATATTTTTAAAAGAATCTGCCATACAACAGATGTTAGTTTAGTCCAGTTGAGATAAGTAATAGAATCTTAGCATAAATAAGAGATCATTCAGCTTCAATTTAGTCGGTATATTTGATTCTTCAAATTATGGCGAATGGTTTCTGCATGCTACGTCCAATGCAAGTATTTTGTATAAATCATCAAATGAATTAGATTTAAGACTGAAATCTTGTGCACCCTTACCTGGCAGTAAGTCCCATTGACAATGATAAGACTTACGTTGGAGTGGTGATGTAGAGATGATTGTGATGATTGTGCTGCATATCTTCTAAGAGTATAATTGCAAAAATGTTCAAAGAGAAATAAAATGGTTAGAAAAAACAGAGCGGGGGGGGGCACTTTTGTAGAAAGTGTTTGCATCTGCCCATAAGGGACTATACTATTTTTCTGAGCTTTAGCTAGGCTTATCCTTTTCAGAGTAAACCCACTGGAATCAATGGAATTTTAGTTAGCCCCATTGGTTTCAATGGGCCTTTCCTTAAGGCTAGAGCCAATTATTTCTTTTGTCTGTGTGAGATGCAGCAAGCAATTGATTACTTTGCCAAAAACTACTTATGCAATAAAGTGCCAATGGGTGTGATAGGATGTCAGGCTTCAGGGAACTGGCTTCCTTCCTCCCCCTTTGGCAGTAGATAAGCAGAACAAAGATAAAAGAGTCTCTTACCAGTTAGAAACTTTAATGATCACAGCGAGAGAGCAAAAAATCCATTCCTAGGAATGAAGGTGCTCCCAATTAAGGGTTCCACCCACTTCCTCCCTAGTCACCCCGTCACTACCGCATCTTGTAACCTGATCTTGCAACCACTGTGCTTTGTCTGCTGCCACCTTATCTGCTCTTCTTGACCTTGGACTGAGCAGATGAACACTTTCAAGTCTGTTAACTCTCTCCCGGTTCTTCTCCTCCTAGCTGTTCCCCATCTAGTACTTCCCAGCTTCTGCCTTCTGGACTATGCCCCTCTGCAAACCACTGTTCCAAATCTATACTGTCCTGGGAAGATTCAGGATTCTGATCAGGAGCAGGGGGAGGGGGAGTCTCCCTCCATTCCTCCTCAGTGCAGCCCTCCTCAGCACGGTCCCTGACATACGATCATTTTTTAAAGGAGTCAGACAGCAGGTACCTTCCCTGGAAAAGGCTCTGAACTAGCACAAAACGAAACTTGTTAAATCCAAGTGTCAGCAGTGATAACTCTATTGTGTTTATTAAGTTGGAAGGACAGAGTTCTACTCCATTGACACTAACTGGCAGCTATATAATTGCTCGCTAAATACCCATCATTTTGATGGACAGTTTGCTTGTGGAGAAAGAGTTCGTATATTGCAAGAACTCCCGAGGGAAGGGGAAACAAGTATGAAGTGACTTTTGGCATAGCCTATGCAATCCCATTATTACAGAGAAAGGTCGGTTTTGCCCTAAATTGTCCCCAAACTGCATCCCTCTCCTTCCACCCACCACCCCTTGGCAACCAATAACTTAGGGAAAAGCAGAGAGGTGAAAAACCCTAAAGCCATGTGTCAGGGGTTCAGGAGCAGAGGCACAGGGGAGAGAGGAAACGGAGAGCGAAGGGGAAGAATCTGAGGGCAGCGTAGGGGAGTATGACAGTGGCCCGAGAGATTCCATGTGTTTCTCCAGCGATTCAGAAGATTCCCAGAGGGGGGCGCCAATGGCCAGGGCAAGGGGGGTCCCAGGGGGGACGCACCAGAAGCAAGGGGCCAGCGGGGACTCCCAAAGCAGCAGCGGAAGATCAGGACCAGTTCCCCCACCAGAGCGTAGTGGGGGGGAAGAGTCCCATGCATCAGGGCCAGCGTCTCCTCCTGCAGGGAGAGAAGATGAGTCAGGGCTGACCACGCCTCTGTTGGAGAGTGAGGGAACGGAGGGGAGGTCAGGTCCAGCTAGCCCCCCCGAAGGGGGAAGCAGTGACAGGAGCAGTGTAACGGTCAGGAGGAAGGTTGCCGGCTGGGCGCGGGCGCCAAGTTCGAATGTACAGGCGCGCAGGACAGCAGAAAACCCGGATTGGGAACCAGGTCCTAAAGCCCGCCGGAGGCTGGGGAAAGAATCAGGGGACTCAGCGTCAGAAGAGTCCAGAAAGGGCAAGACTCCAGCGGACAGGCGGACCCAGAGGAGGAAAGAGCAGAGGAAGAGGTGGAGCAGGGCTAGAGTCTTAAACTGGTGTCTGGGGGGAGGAGATTCAGACGGAGCTTCGGCGGTCTAGAGTTTGAGATGTAGAGCTGCACGCCATGACTTTGAAATTGAAACTGAACTTCAATAAAGACTTTTGTATATAACAACGAACTGGCGTTGGTCCTTTGTGAGCTGGGACCTCGGGCAGCTCTGACACCATGGTTAACCAGGCCTGTCTGCACAACCCACCCATTTGGATAACCTAGGCCTGTGATCTTAGACACAATCCAATGGATTGGAACCTGCAGAATTGACTTGGTGTATCTCCATGTTTCTACACATATGATATTATGCACTCTATATACTGTTTCTAGAGAGATGTGGCCAGCTGTTTCTTGGGCACTGGAGTTCCTTGCACAGATGTTGTAAGCCCTGAAACAAGCAGAAATGCATAGTTAGAAACAGATATCTCAAGCAATCTTACTCCTTTCTTGTAGCTATAAAATAGTCTGCTTTTATTTGTTTCCAAATAGCCACACAGTATTTTTTGTAAAAGGTAATGTTTTCCACTACTGAAGAGGCAGGATTGATCTAAATTGCAGTCCAAATGATGGAGGCCCCTTGGTGGCACATATGTGGGGTGTTTCTTGAAAGGAAAAGATATAAAAGCTATATGAAGAGTTCCTGTCTGTACGGTTTCCTGAAAAGCGACCCTTTAAAGCGCAAGCAAAGAAGCTTTTGAACACAAACCTGAACAGACTTCTCAGTTTAGTTTTACAGATGGAATTAAGTGGCAGTAGTGAAAAAACTTTTAACTTTGCAATAAAATTCACACGATCCAGCCAAAGTTAAGCACTTTTAAGTCCTATTAATTTCAGTGGGAGATTTAAGCACATGCATAAATCTCTCCTGTTGAAACCTGTGGGAGTTTAAAGTGCTTTGGCTGGGGGGAAAATGCATTTATTAATCTATTATAGAGATTAATGCCTAGGGCAATTTACAGGAAACTACCTTTGTAACAAGGGATTATTTACTGAACCTTTAAATGCTGGTCCTAGTGCTTTTTTCTCCACTTAGATATGGATAGCTGAATGCAAAATACACCTTGTTGATCACATGAATTTTCAGCTGATAGTTTTCTTAGTATACTACATGCTAGTGGGTGCTCTTACTGCTTCTACTCAGGAAGAAAGTGATGCAAATCTCAGAGTTTGGGACTTCCTTCATGAAATTTATGTGCCCACAAGCTGAGACACACCACAGACCCTTCCAAGTGTCCCTGTTTTCCAGGAATGGTTCCAGATTTACAGAAGCCTTCTCGGTTTCTGATTTGATCCTGGAATGTCCCACTTTTCCTTATGACGTCCCTATTTTCATCAGAGAAATGTTGGAATGTATGGTAGAATGGCCCTATTTTTGTCAGAGAAACATTGGAAGGTATGGAGTTATGCCACCCCTGAGCCAAGGAGATATGTAACTATACAACCTTTAGAAGATATCTGAAGGCAGCCCTGTTTAGGGAAGTTTCTAAATGTTTAATGTTTTGCTGTGTTTTTATATATTGGAAGCTGCCCAGAGTGGCTGGGGCAACCCAGCTAGGTGGGCAGGGCATATATAAAATTATGATGCTGATGATGATGGAATAGGTAGGACACTCCTATTTTCATTGGAGACATGTTGGAAGGAGTGCATCCATGTTTCAAGGGGTAGTAGTAGCTCAACCACGAAACATGATCCCTGGATTTTTCTTCAGTTCAGATTCTGATCTGAGCTAGAGAAGAATTCCTTGTACTCATTGTGTCCCAAGCCCTCTCCATTCAGCTGATTCCCTCAGGCCCCTCTACCCTACCCTGCTGTCCCACACCACTAACTGGACTACAGTGAAGACCGCAGTATGGCTGTAGCAGCAAGTTGCACTGTGTCCAGGCTACAGGGAACGGTGACAGAGAGAGGCCTCCCATCTCCATGGGGTGTAGCAATATGCCAACCCAGGCAAAGTGGGCCCTGGAAAATGCGCTGCCCCTAGGCCACGGCTACAAATAGATGCAGACTACATCCCCAAAGGCTCCTTTTGGTTGGTCTGGTGCCCTACTACATATCACACAAAAGTATCAAGAGAAGAGCAATAGGAAGGAAAGGCATCCCTTCCATCAGTCTCCCTACAGCTTAATGTACATTCTGGCAGTTCCCTTGCTGCGAGAAGCCAAGTTACAGGGAACCAGGCAGAGGGCCTTCTCGGTGGTGGCACCCGCCCTGTGGAACGCCCTCCCACCAGATGTCAAAGAGAAAAACAATGACCAGACTTTTAGAAGACATCTGAAGGCAGCCCTGTTTAGGGAAACTTTTAATGTTTAATAGACTATTGTATTTTAATATTTTGTTGGAAGCCGCCCAGAGTGGCTGGGAAACCCAGCCAAATGGGTGAGGTATAAATAATAATAATAATAATAATAATAATAATAATAATAATAACAACAACAACTATTATTATTATTACTATTACTATTACTATTACTATTACTATTACTATTACTATTACTATTACTATTACTATTATTTGAACTGCCACCTGATAAGTGGGGGTGGATTTTGAGGTACTGGTGGAAGATAAGTGTGAGTGACTACGAGGTTGGGATTGGACCCTATTTGGGAGGAGATAACTCAATTTCTTTCCAAGCCAACCTGAAGTGAACCGAGGCAGAGGAGGCTCACCCATCACTAGTGCAAAGTTAATAATAGAGATACACAGTCGGGCACAGTTATGTGTAAGGAACAAATCCCATAGATTTTAGTAAAATTCAGTAGAGAGCAACACTGGAGTATGAGTCTTTGGCCTTTAGCTTTTTCATCTAGAGCAAATAAGTGTCTTAACACTTAAGAGCTCTTTATATATGTAAAAACCATGAGCAGTATCCAGTGAAGTCATTCCACTGGCACAAAGATTTCCGTCTTCACAACAGAACTTTCCTCCCTCTCCTCTCCTCACACCCCGTGCCTCTCCCAAATCTGCTCTGGAGTTCTTGTGCTGACAGAACAACTTTGATGGATCCTGCCCTCTGGCACCATCTGTGTAGTAGACAAAGAGATAATTTTAATTCCCAATATGTTTCAGGCATCAGCCTGTCGCAATAGACCAGTTGCTTTATCTAAGGCAGATGAATCCGCTTGCCCATTCAGTAGAGTACAATACTCTCTTGCATGTATGTTTTGAAACTTTTTATAAGCAGTGTCACATTATCAAACTAGGCCAAGGAAGACTTTTTTTAAAAATCATACATTTGGTACTTTCCCCACTCCTAATATTTTTTCCACAGCTGCTGCACTTCTTGTTGCTTTCCTTCCATTACTAGCGTACAGCTAATGTTTTTTCTTTATCCTTTCTGAATTACTAACTTCCACTCTATACTCTGTCTGTTTTGTCATTATTTTATTGTACATTAATTGACACTTCATT
The DNA here is from genome assembly GCF_964252035.2 of Podarcis erhardii. Classification (NCBI taxonomy): domain Eukaryota; kingdom Metazoa; phylum Chordata; class Lepidosauria; order Squamata; family Lacertidae; genus Podarcis; species Podarcis erhardii. The sequence goes on from NC_138500.1 coordinate 50,834,700, forward strand.
GACCATTATCAAGAAATCCTCTTAAGAAGCTAAACCTACTAAAGTGACTTCATAAAACACACTTGCACAAACACCATCTTCTATAGTATATATTGTCTGCGTCCTGTTCTGTGTTATTCTATACAAGCACAACTTAAAATGAGCATTTTGTAAACAGCAAAATATTCCCCATATTCCTTGCAAGCAAAACTGGTGCCCATTTGATCAAAGACAGCATTGGTTTTATTTCAGAGCATTTGCATGCTGTCGTTATACATTTGAGGGATTCAGCAGGTCACAATTAAAGCATTTATATCTTCACATTTCAAACAATACATTTATAACAAGCCGCTGTTTGAATTACTAATGAGCAGCCGTCTGCTTTTTTATATTGGCACTGTAAGCATTATCCTTCTAATGCAAATCCTGTAGATTTCAAATGGGGAGAGTTCAGCACTGGCTTAATTATTCCATTGAAACTGATGGTGCTTTTAAAGCAGTGCTGTTTTTCTGGAAAAAGAGGTGCCGGAACTCGCGATGAACGCCTCCTTTGCTCTCTTATTATGTCAGTGGTGCCCACCTGAAAGGTGCAGGAACTGAACTCTGGTGAATTCCTGCTGAAAAAAGGACTTGCTTAGCTGTGGCTGGATTGCACCCTTAATTTTTTATTATTAATCACTGAGTAGACCAGGCATGTTTCCTTGCTATGAAAGTAAAGAACAGAACAACATTCTTACCTTAACACTGTTGCCTTCGGTGAATATTGTTTGGAAACCGCAGACCTCGGAAACAGAGGAAAAATGGAAGTATCTGGTGAGGAATAGCTCATACTGCGGAAATGGAAACCGCTGAGGAAGGAGGGGACAGCCTAATACACTGACACTGGATCTGTTTTCATGTTGGTACTTCAGATAAAGAAATTAAATGATTAGATCTGCCTTACAGTATAAGTGAACTTTAAAAAAGAAAGAAAAAAGATGAGCCTTTTGAGACAATAGGAAATACGTGGTGTCTTTTTCAAACACCTGCCACCATTTATCAAGTTCTGTTTACAGTGTAAAGACTTTAATGTGGAGCTTATCACTGGGGTCCTTTGATACTTAATCCTTCCAGAACTGGCTCTTTGAAATGCCTTTATAATGATAAGGTTTGCAAAAGTGGCAGGTTCTCTGTCGCCTCATGCTCAAGGGCTTGGATAAGAGAAAAGAATACCTTGCAGGAAATATCAAATATCCTTCGCATGGGTCTTTCCCCCTCATTAGAATACCCTCAAAGTGTAACAGAATACAAAGCCTGTAGTGTTTGAAAATTTAGCATAAGAAAACAAATACACTGACATCCCTAGTCCTAACTGTATATACAATGAAGTAAATCCTACTTTTCAGTAAAACTATAGGCAAGTTTCACCATACAATCTATATGTAAGTTCCATAGAAATATGAGACATCCTGCTAGATACAGTGATGTAAAATGCAAGTCTCAGTCAGTAGCCTTAGAAATGTTTCCATTTGCTGAAAATAAGAACTGTATTAATTTTTGCTTTGGGGAAAGTAAGGCTGCTGAAGTAGGTAAATCTTAAACACAACTACAAATGGGCAGGCAACTGCTGACTTATTTTAGCTGCCCTGAGCATTTGGGTCTAACTGCTATTTTAAGTTCCCATTATGGCCCACCATGTAGTAGTGTTACTGCCAATGTGGTAAATTTAAATGTCTGCCAAGCCCAGGGCAGATCAGGGCAACAGAAAACAGAAAGATAATTGTTAGTGATAGGGCCTCGGAGGGTGCTCTGGTACTGACCAGCTCTGGTATTAACTCCACCTGACTTTCCAGTAAGATTTCCTCCTACCGCTATAAGACTTGTGAGAATCAGAGTAAAAATACAGAGATGGGTGGTCACACAGAGGATAGATATATCAACATGCTATTAAGCAAGTAAGCAAAATGGAATGTTTGGATGCCAGGCCATGGGAACAAAGAGCAGGACGTGGTCACTGTCAACATCAGTGGTGGTGCCAGGGCAGGACTTGAGGGTAGAATTGGAGGAGGACCCACTTAGCAGAGTGAGCAGGGGGACCACCAAACACTGCAGGGCTGACTTCAAAGTAAGCAAAGCAACACAGAGAGATTCTCTGTAAGACTGTTAAGTCTGGACTCCAAAATTGTGTAACTGCATCACTGGCCAACATGTCCTGTTTGAGAACTTCAAGACTCACATGGTTGACCACACAGTAGAACCCTATGAATGTTTGTTCATGAGTAAGTGCCTCTATCTTCAATAGGGCCCTCTCCCTTAAGTGGGTGTATGATTGTGGCCAAAATGGACCTGATTCAGCATAGTAGCATTTATTTGCCATGCAATATTTGCACCAATAATTGGCCATGCTTCTGCTATGAAAATGTCATTCTAAAGTCAAACAGCTGAGAACGTTTGATTCTTCTTTCTTTTACAGTGCTCTGTATCCTGTGGGAAGGGTGTAAAGGATCGCGACATATATTGCGTTAACAACTTCCAAATTAAACTAGGGGATAATATGTGCCAGCATTTAAAGAAGCCTCGAACCCACAAAGTTTGCAGAGCTGCCCGATGTCCTGAATGGAAGGCCAACAGGTGGAATGAGGTATTTTTTAGTCTTGCAGTCAAGTCACGATACAGTTCTGCAGCAGAGAGAAGGTCATACCTTCTGCAATGAAATATAGTACCTAACTTTTTTGTACTGTGGTGCACCCAGTAGAGTTTGGCTCGTATGGTCCAATCTACTGTCTAATGACAGTTGTTATTTATTTATTTATTTATTTATTTACTTATTTGTTTAATCAGTTTATAGACCAATTAATATATTAAAAAGCTCTTAGAGTTTTACAAGGTAAAACAACAGCAACATAAAATAGAATACAAATTAACTGAAAATACAAACTTTCAATGAAACTCAAGGAACAAAATACAAAAAAACACCAAGCAGTGCAATCTAAAAAATAACACTTGGGAAATGTTGGGGGCAGGGGACAAATACATTCTTAATAAGAATTTAAGACACTTCCAAGTTGGGGTACCAATCCAGTTTTGCTACAGCATTTAATTTTCTTAGGCCATTATCTGGACACAATAGTCACATGGAAATAAGCCCCATTGAAGAATCCTGAGTAAACACAGGATTTGACTGGATTTTAACTCTCCCATTGAAATCAATGAGGTTTTTAAGTGCTTAGCCTTCACTAGGCAGTATTCTCTTGTATTGTGTGGTTCTGGTTATTCAGAAATATTTCACAAAAGTGGCAAATCTGAGATACTAGGCTAGCCACAGGTTGATTCTGAACACATTGGACCACCGTTGCTATAATTCAGAAATGCACAATTTGCACACCACTGGGCTGAACACAGTGAGCCAACAATAGACAGTAACTTACCAGCCACTCAATAAGGCCTCTTGAATTTGGGGGTCTGCCTGGGCTGGCATGGGTTGTCAGACACCAAGCAGGCCACAATATTTGGCTCAAGAGCTGTCGCCAGTTTGAGACGCCATAAGCTGTGCAAGCCTGCTACAATCATCCCCTTCCATCCATCTCATTTTAGTCTCTCTTAACATGTGGTGAAAGCATAATAGGACCTTAGGAAGCTACATTACACTGAATCATCACCAGGATAGTCTCAGGTCTCTCTCAGTCCTACCTTGGAGATGCCAGAGATACAAACTGGGGCCTTCTGCATGGGAAGAAGATGTTCTACTATTGATCTACAGCCCTTCCTTTATGATTAGGACAATGCGGTCATTTGTTGTTGTTTAGTCGTTTAGTCGTTTAGTCGTGTCCGACTCTTCGTGACCCCATGGACCAGAGCACGCCAGGCACTTCTGTCTTCCACTGCCTCCTGCAGTTTGATCAAACTCATGCTGGTAGCTTTGAGAACACTATCCAACCATCTCGTCCTCTGTTGTCCCCTTCTCCTTGTGCCCTCCATCTTTCCCAACGTCAGGGTCTTTTCCAGGGAGTCTTCTCTTCTCATGAGGTGGCCAAAGTATTGGAGCCTCAGCTTCAGGATCTGTCCTTCCAGTGAGCACTCAGGGCTGATTTCTTAAGAATGGATAGGTTTGATCTTCTTGCAGTCCATGGGACTCTCAAGAGTCTCCTCCAGCACCATAATTCAAAAGCATCAATTCTTTGGCGATCAGCCTTCTTTTAATTTTGTGGCTGCTGTCACCATCTGCAGTGATCATGGAGCCCAAGAAAGTAAAATCTCTCACTGCCTCCATTTCTTCCCCTTCTATTTGCCAGGAGGTGATGGGACCAGTGGCCATATATGCGTCATATATGTGTCCTAAATTATTACACATCATTTTTCATTGTGCCGCATTGTGTCAATGCAGTTCTGAAGTTAATTAACATTCTGTGGAGGGATGTGCCTTGCGTCAGTGAATGCAATTGATGGAGATGACTACAAAGCAAAACACGTATAGAGGATCTGCTCTCCTTTCATGCTTACATACAGATCACCATAAAGTTAATAGTTATGGTACAAATGAGTCTGGAGAATAGAAACTCCAGCTCCCCATCTGCGATTTTCAAATAAAGTTAATGGAAACAAGTTGTGGTATGTGCTTTTTTCACTCACGTACAAGAAGGCTATATATTCTGCCTGTTCAAGAGGCACACATTTTAGGAAATGTGCCATGGAGAATTAACATTAAAAGGCTGCAGAGGAGAGTATGACTTAAAAAAAAAAAATGAAACAAATATGCAATGAAAGGGTCTAGGCAATAATGGCTAAATATGATTCAGTCATTTTTGAAGTCTGGAAAACATTGGCAATGGTAAGATGAAGCTGCTTGAAAGCATGGGGCCTTTGATTTCTGTGAGAGAGAGAAGGCAAGTGACATCAGCATGTGAATAAATTCCCTCTTTACCACTTACATGAATGCCATGTACGAGTGCTAAGAAATAAAGAGAACATTTGCTCAGTTGCTTTCCAGCCCTCCTTATAAGCCTGCACAGCTCATGACTGACAATACATGCTAACAACCATATATTGTGGTTTTCCAATGACGGAACTCTCCACTTTTGCCTACACAACAAGGGATGGGAGATAATTTTGATTCAGCCTGCGTTTAAAGGTGAACTTAATCCACATTTCCCAAAATGATCTGCAAACTGAGGTTCGGCCATCCTTCACAATTCACACTTCCCTGAATTTTGCAATGCAGTTCTTCAGCCAAGTAATGTGTACTAAGATGCCCAAACCAAGGTAAAATGTGCATATAGGCGCATATATTTTACTGAAAACAACATAAAATGCATTATACTAGGGAAAGCTGCTTTGCAAAAAAAAATTAAAAATGTAGATATTGGGCAAAATTGCACACGAAAAGGTGGATTCTAGGAGAGACCATGAACTGATGTGGAAATCTAAACTTAAAATCGGAAAAATGGGGAACTGAGAGAAAATTACATTGATATATTTCTCCATATATGGCTTGTGGGTGCAATGGCTCACAACTGACAATTGTCTCCCACTAATAGAGCAAGATTTCCTGTGCTGTTTTACAGCAAAGATCTATACTTGCCAACTCATAAGTGTCATTCTGAGTTTAACAGGACCTACTCCAAGGTAAGTAGGTAGGCTGCAGTCCTGTTTCCACTTACCTGGGTGTAAACCCCAGTGATTTATTTTAGAGTATGTATACCCTAGCAGAGTTAGTGACTATTAAAAAGTATGAATGTTGTACTCCTAACAATACATACTTGGGTTAAGCACCCTTGAGCTCATCAGGGCTTTCCTCTGTGCAGATATGGTTTGGATTGCCCTGTTATGTCTCATTCACTCATTTCCCTGGTTTTTCTATGTCTGTGTGTGCACATTTATTTATTTCAGTGTTCCGTGACCTGTGGAGAAGGAGTTCAACATCGGGATGTTTACTGTAGGTTGAGAGGCAGCGGGACAGTTGATGAAGTGCTGTGTAATTATCTGATGCAACCACCTAGTAAGAGGCCTTGTTGGCTGCCTGCCTGTGTACAGTATCACTGGCTGACTGACGAATGGCAAGATGTAAGTATGGCCAAGAAATAATCTTCCTGCTTGAGATTATTTAAACCAGTTACAGATGTCTACAGGCTTGGCTGCAGTTATACTACTTGTTAAAAAATATTTGCAGTGGGAAGACCATCATAGTGACATGAAACACCGTTCCCATATGTGTATTATTTGTGCATTCTGCTGTTTGCCCACATATTTGTCTACTTCAGTCCCTGCCAATGAAGATGCCCGTAAAGTGAGGTGGGTGGTAACGCTACTGACACACATATTTTAAGGATCAAAGGCGATCTGTTGAAGAAAGATCTGAAGATTGCTTTATGATATATGACTCTATGGCTGCATTAATAGGGTGCCCCAATAGTGTAAATGGGGAAATCAAAACAGTGATACATTTTCCTTTACAACTCTGAGTGGCTTTGAATGTCATGGTGACACACAGGGAACAAGAAGTGATTTTGATGTGAACTTATTCCGTTGACTCTCGGTCTTCTGTGAAATAGACATATTTCACCCAGTGTGGAAAATCCAAATGCCTGATTGAGGAACAACTTGAACAGCTCTCCACTAGGGCAGACATGAAACATGTAGCTTCCATGAGATGCCCACCCTGAAATGCTACTCTTAGCACCACCACTTAATATCATATATAAAGCTTTAATAAAAACGAGTAGCTACAGAATTCCACTTGCTTTCAGAGTGGCCACATTTGGGACAAGCTTCTTTGGGGGAAAAACTCAGCTTCAGAAATGTAGTCTATCTTATAGGATTTGTTCTTGTCATCTTCAGTGTTCCTCATCATGTCAAAAAAGGGAAACATACCGCAAGGTGAGGTGTGTGGATGAAAACGGAATCCAAGTAAACGAAAGACTCTGTGATTCTGGCGCGAAACCTCCATCCAGCAAGAAATGCAAACTGGCTTCCTGTAAATATATTGTCATTACAGTTGACTCCTCACAGGTATGTATATGTGCATTTGTGACCAGGTGTCTGATTTTATACCTGACAAGAACAAATGCATTTTTTAAAAAAAGCATTGGAGTACAAACAGTCTCTCCTACCAACAGTTCAAAAACATTCATTGAATTCTCTCACCGATTCAGTTTGCTTTTGTTATGGTTATAGACCTTGGAGCTGCTTTTCCCAACATGAACATCTATTTATGTTGAAAAAGTTTTGTATTTTGTGGCATGTAGCCTAAAGATTTTAGGGGTTGCCACACAAAAAATGTCTTGTGCAGAGCAGCTGCCACCCTGAATTTCTGAGGGAGGTGGAACTACCAAGAGATAAAATCCTATGCCTACTTTCTTGGGAGTAAGCCCATTGAAAAAGGGACTTCCTTCTAGGAAACATGCATAGAAGAAGGTTGCAATATCTCCAGACGGGAGGAGTTGTGAGCGGGAGCCATTTCCCATGTCGGCAGGGGGCGTTCTGGCCCCTTCGTCTGCTGTCCCAGCTGCCGTGCCGCACTCCCTGGCAACCAACCAATCAGGTGGAAGCTGAGGGGGTGGGGTTTAGCTACTCAAATGTGGCAGTGGCAGCATTGCCCTCTCATTGCGCTGCTGGGTTTCGTCGGATCACCCACCCATCCTCCCTTTAGTTCATTTCCATGTTTTTGACCTTGCTATGGACCTGTGGTTGGTTGCCTTGGTTGTCCAAGGGGCCTGGTAGGAATTTTTATATACTTTGTCCTTCTGTCTTTCTTATCCTCAAGCGGGTGGCGGGTCCTCGACTCACAAGTATAATAACAATTAACTTCATGTGCCTTTTGTGACAGTAATTATATTATTTTAGTGTCCAGCTAGCTGTTATCTTGAGAACCAGCAGAAGACCTCATACTGCGTAGAAGCCCACAATGCCTGGAGCAGCCATACCAACAGCCTTCGGAAAATAGCATACAGAAATTGCCCACTGGCTCAGTCACCACTGATGAATAAATGTAATGTTGTGGCGTGTCCACTTGCCGCATCATGGAATGTGGGGAAATGGAGTCAGGTGAGTATTGACTCAGCCAGGTTAAGATGCCTCAGTCCAGGAAGGAATTGTGGCCTCCATCTTGACTTGTTTGCTGTTGTCTAAATTATTTCTATGACCTCTGTTTAAGTGTTCAGCACCTTGTGGAAAGGGGACGGCAGGAAGAAGAGTAGAATGCATGACCCAAAGTGGTTCACCCAGTGACTTGTGTCTGTCACATTTGAAACCTGCAGCTAGAAGGATTTGCCATGCAAAAGACTGTAAGTAATTCAGATATGTGCCGCGGATACAATGGAATGCTTCATTCACACACACACACACACACACACACACACACACACACAAAATGACCTGACACGTCTATTTTTAGGTGAGATGATAACCAGCTGCAAAGAAATCCAGATCAGAAAAAAGATTAGAAAGGATGGGGAATATTTGCTAAACATTAAAGGAAGAAAGATAAAGGTATTGTTACTCCTTTTATCTGAGAGGGGAGATATGTGGAGGAAATCCATCTTTTTCTAAAGGAATTCTATGTTTCTGTTGTAGATTTTTTGTTCAGACATGTGGCTAGAGGATCCCAAAGAATATTTAACACTGGCCAAAGGGGAAGCAGATAACTTTTCAGAAGTATATGGATATAGGTACTGTGATTTTACTTTTTTAACCTTTCTTTATTTGTAGATATACTGTATTCATATGTAAGTTGCAGAATTATATGTCTGTTCCTTATTATGGTCTGAATTAATGTTGAAGAACCTAGGAATTGCTAAATGGTCGTATCCTGCATGCTCCAAACTGAGCATGTGCAAATAGTTTCAGAATTCATCTGGAGCAAACTCCAGCTCCCATAATCCATGCTATTATTTGGCCAGAGCTCTACCAAAACTCACAACCTGAGCATGGCTTATTTCTAAGCATTGCATCTGCAGTGGCTCCATATGCTGGGCATGATCCAGTTAAGAATTTCTAAATCCTATTTATTTTTAATGTGAGAGTTAAGGACATGCTTACACCTCTCTCCATAATATCAACAGGACTTAAAAGATGTTTAGCGTTCCTGGATTGTTTTCACAGCTTTCAGCTGCAAATCTGTAGGCGTTTATACAACCCTCCGTGTTGCATAATGTAACCTCATTAGTTTTCACCCTCTTCAGGCTTTTAATAAGGAATAGCACTTTGCTGTGATGAAGGCAAAAACTAAAGAACGTTTATTTGTAGGCTGCAAAATCCATACGAGTGTCCTTTTAATGGAAGTAGACGGCAAGACTGCATGTGCAGAGATGACTACCCTGCAGCTGGCTACACCATTTTTAGGAAAATAAGAATTGACCTCAGTTCTTTGGAGATTAAAAGTGAGTCTTTATGTAATAATACTGTGTTTTGCAATGACTGAGTGACTGTTGAAAACACAAATTGTATTCCCAGTAGTGCCCTTTTGAAATAAAAAGTCTATCCCCCCCCCCCCCGTCTTTCATTACATAATGATATATTGGAGGTGATGTGAGATTCAATGAAATATCTTCTTGGTAGGGTTTGATTTGTGATAGGTTTTCGCATGCGCACATCATTATGGTGTGATGCTTCTATCAAGAGGTGAGCTTGTATGTGTAGCCTCTCCCCAAAGCAGCCGGCCATATTGTTCTCTCTTCTCAATCTGTGCAAAGGCCAAACTCAGTGCGATGCTAGAGATTTGTCATCCGATCTCTGCTCTCTCTCAACTTTTGCAAATAGCAACTACAATCCAGATTAAGGCAGAAAGGAGGCTTTTATGGTTTTCCTAATGGCACTAATGTCAACACCACAAGGGGAATGACAGTGGAAAGAGCTCTCCCTTTTTGCCACCCTCCCAACCTCCCTCAGAGGGGGCAGTGGGCCTCACATGAAGACGGCAGGATCCAAGTAGGTTCATGTCAGGAGAGGCGCTCCAAATATCTATTGGGATGGACAGAGCTTTATAGGTCAAAACCAGTCCTTTGTATTGGATATGCAGATGCAACCACTGCAGCTTTCCCATACAGTCTGCAAAGGCAGACCCGCATAAAGCTCCTTGTAGCAATTCAGTACAGTACTGAGCTTCCCAGGCCATAGATTACTGCAGCCAAGGCTATCCCTGCCCTGATAGGCTGATAGCAACTTCAGAAAGGCCATTTTCAGTGGGGAAATAGCTCTTTGAAAGGGTTATATTTTCCCTCCCCTGTTGTCCTGACATGTCCTGAGACAGACAGACACACACACACACACACACACACACACACACACACAGAGAGAGAGAGAGAGAGAGACACACACACACACAGTGCCCCACGGTGGTTGCTATTTGCAAAAGTTTAAAGAGACCTGAGACCTATTCAAGCACTTTTATGGCCATGTCTGTTCCAGCCCTTAAACTAGATGCTTTAAGGGAACTGGGGGGGAATAGAAACAGAGTGGTGTAGTTCCATGTTTGCCATGCACTTAGGCCTCCACCAACTCAGAGTTCTGAAAGCGCAGGGCAGGGCTGGTCCACCCATGAGGCAAGCTGAGGCAACTGCCTCAGACGGCAGGATCCACAGGGGCAGCAATCTGGCCTCCAGGGAATGCATTGCCTGATGATGTTGCTGCTACTGCTGCTGCTGAGGTAGCAGCAACAACTTTGGCACTTTCCTTAGAGACCAGCTCTGCCTCCTCCCTGGCAGCCTCCCCATGCTGCCTCTACAGCAGCGTCTTGGTGTATAAGAGGTGCTGCTGGTCTTCCACTCCCACCCTTGTTCCCATTGTAGACCTTTATTCCCCTCCTTGTTCCCAATGTAGATCTTCATCCACCCTTTCTTCCACGGGGATGCGGGTGGCGCTGTGGTCTAAACCACTGAGCCTCTTGGGCTTGCTAATCAGAAGGTTGGCGGTTCAAATCCCCACAACAGAGTGAGCTCCCGTTGCTTTGTCCCATCTCCTGCCAACCTAGCAGTTCGAAAGCACACCAGTGCAAGTAGATAAATAGGTCCCACTGCGGCTGGAAGATAAGCAGTGTTTCCATGCTCTCTGGCACTCATCACGGTGTCCCGTTGAGCCAGAAGCGGTTTAGTCATGCTGGCCACATGACCCGGAAAGCTGTTTGTGGATAAACGCTGGCTCCCTCGGCCTGAAAGTGAGATGAGTGCTGCAACCCCACAGTCATTTTTGACTGGACTTAACTGTCCAGGGGTTCTTTACCTTACCTTCCATGGGGCGGGCACGAATCAAGAATTTAACTAGTTTTGCTGGCCATAACAAGCTTTCACTTTTGCTTGCTAGCCACCGACTTCCGTTTTGCTCACACCATACTTGGGAAGCCCGTTCCTTTTGCCACAGCTGGAGACTGTTACAGCGCTGCTAGATGCCCACAGGTACGTGTCAGGGATAGAGATGGGACTCAATTTTCCTTTGTCATGCATTTTTTCCCAGTCCATTAAGTATTAGCAGCCTCATACCCAGTGTTGCTCAGGAACTCTAAGAAATCGAAAGAATAGTGCAGTTTTGAAATCAGTGTAGTTTTGAAAGGCTCGGTCTGCCATCTTGAGTCAAAATGGTGTCCAACTGTATCCAAACATAGACGAAAACCTTCCCTCTTGATCTTAGGAGCCATTATGCCGTATTTGGTTAATATCACGGAAGGTTTGAAAGTCAAGTTTGCCAACTTGTTTGAAAATTGTGTCCAACTAGACAACAAACAAACTCTTTGATCTCAGAACCAAATGTGATTCCAATATGTCCAGAAGTGTCCAAACAAGGGGTGAACAAACAACTTTCCCAGATGCATAGTTGATTTTGTTGAAATCTTTAAATACCCAAATATCCCTCTTTTCTTGCTTGCTCCCTTTTTATTTCATTTCGGCCTCATCTTCAGCTGGTTTCCCACATTTTATCTGTTTTCAAATGTTCAGTGACTCCAATGATCAGAAGGACTATAGAATTTGGCTTGCCATTCATTGCATTTGATGGGGCACATTCCCAAGCAAGTGTGAGGGATTTTCAGCCATTGGCAAGCACTGTAGAGATGTGAGAATTTTCCTAGTGTCTGGCAGAAATCAGTACCCAAATCCCATGAGGTGTTTTGTTCCTGTTTCTTTCTCTTTTTTTACCCTTTCCCCTCTTTTCTTGAAATCCCCTCTTTCTGTTCACCTGCTCTTTCCCTCTTCCTTTGTCTCGCCACTTCTTGTAGACCCCCCTCCCTTCCGACCCGTTGCATCTGGAGTCTGCAATGCAACACTGCCCTCTTGTGATCTCACAACTTCTCTTCAGCAATTGTGCTTTAGGTTGGAGTCAAGGCAGTCTTTTTCAGAGCGGTACGACAGAGGCATTGACCTAATCCAGAAGTTTTCAACCTTTTTGAGTCCATGGCTCCCTTGACCAACTGCATTATTTCTGTGGCTCCCCTTTAGGGAGCTGGCAGCCCCTTTTTGAACATCCTCCCTTGCAGAGTGTTCTCTCAGCCTCCTCTCCTCTCCCCTGACCAGCCCCAGAGGCACCATTTGCCTGCTGAGCTTGTAGCCAGGGCTGCTGCAACAAACAGCTGTGCAAGCCTTTGGGAGGCAGAGACGTGAGAAGGCATCAGAGGAGGGAGGGAAGGAAGGAGGGACAGAGGCCAGTGTTGCCCACAGCACCCCTGGCCATCATTCAAGGCACCCCAGGGTGCCATGGTACACTGGTTGAATAACACAGCCCTAATCCATGGCAGGTTCCCCAACTTTAGGGTGTATCTAGGATGTAACTTTTAGAAGGCAGCCCTGTATAGACAAGCTTTTTAATGTGTAATGTTTTATTATGTTTTTATATGTGCTCGAAGCTACACAGTGCCTAGGATAACCCAGTCAGATGGGTGGGGTACATATTATTATTATTATTTCAAATATCTAACGTGGTAGCGACTGGTGCCTGTTGAAGATGGGCTGGGGGCAGAGGAGCAAAAATGTGCAATGCTGGACAGATGACCACGCATGCACACACACCCCTTCACACACTTAACAAAAGCACACACACATACCTGACAATGTTTCTGCCCACCTGACACTTGCACAAACAGCTGACTCACTCTCTCTCTCTCTCTCTCTCACACACACACACACACAGAGAGAGAGAGAGAGAGAGAGAGAGAGAGAGAGAGAAATTAAAGGAAGGAAGTTGGAAATACTAAGGGCCTTATACACACGGTCTCGAAATTTGCCTTCTAAGTTGCTTGTTTCCTCATATTTTGGGTAAGAACCATGTGACATTTCTCCTAGCTGGGTGATACGACAGCTTTTCTTGAGCTAAAATCTGCCTTTCAACCAATTGGTAGTTAGAGCAGAAAGATTTTCTAAATCGATTACCGTATTTTTCGCCCTATAGGACGCACCGTCCCATAAGGTGCACCTAGTTTTTTTGGGGGGGGGGAATAAAGGGGAAAAAAATATTCCCCCCCCCAGGCCCTAGCTTCCCCGACCCCAGCCCCCTGCTTGCGGAGAGGTCCGCGAAGCCTGGACGCACTGAGCTCAGCGTGCACGGGCTTCAGCATGCAGGCAACTCTCCGCAAGCAGCAGGAGTGCTCCCGCTGCTTGCGGAGAGGTCTGCGAAGCCTGCATTCGCCCCATAGGACGCACACACATTTCCCCTTCATTTTTGGAGGGGGAAAAGTGCGTCCTATAGGGCGAAAAATACGGTATACGTCACTGTGCTGTTTGCTACAACATGTTGTCCCCCCCTTATCCCCTTATCCTCCTTTCTTAACTCTTCTTTTGTGATGCTGCCCCATACCCTCTCCACCCCACCTCAGCCCTCCTTGTCTCATCTTTCTTTTATTGCCGCTTCTGCTGTTCATTTCTGGGCGCACCTGCACAAATATTAGCAATGTTACTAGCCACGCTCTAAAGCTGATCTATATGTTTTCCTCTCTCTTGAAAAGGGGCAGTTTGGCATCAATTTGGCAGGAACTGGGCTGAGGCTATCCCCTACGGCAAAGTGGATCGCTCAGGGAAATTACGTTACAGTTCAGATACACAAATCTCAAGTAAGTCTGTTTGCACCAATGATTATTTGCAGGGATGGGGTGTTTGCTCCAGCTGCTTCAATTAGCAGCAAAGGAACCTTGAGTCAGGTACAGTGGTACCTCAGGTTAAGTACTTAATTCGTTCCGGAGGTCTGTTCTTAGCCTGAAACTGTTCTTAACCTGAAGCACCACTTTAGCTAATAGGGCCTCCCGCTGCTGCCGTGCTGCCGGAGCACAATTTCTGTTCTCATCCTGAAGCAAAGTTCTTAACCCGAGGTAATATTTCTAGGTTAGCAGAGTCTGTAACCTGAAGCGTATGTAACCTGAAGTGTATGTAACCCAAGGTACCACTGTACTAAGGAGTTGGAAAGCGTCAGGCTTTAAAAAAGAAGAAGAGGCTGTAAAGACTTAATCTCAGAAGACTTCTTAAGCAAGAGAACAAGGAAAGTGGCAACAGACATCTGGAAGAAGCAGGCCCTGTTTTAAGGCAGGGCGGCTGGGGTGGGGGGAGCGATTTGGAGTTGCCTGCCACATGGCACAGAAGGAGAGGACGTGCAGGTCATTGCTTCATCTCCTTCCCATGATTCCTGGTTCTCAGACAACTTGCGCATCACTGCAGCGAGGGGGTGCTGTTGCTTCCAAGGCAGCTATGAGTGCATGCTTCTCATGAAGTGATTTTCTGTTCTTTCCAGGATGATACTAAGATATATGGAAGATGTGGAGGATTCTGTGGGAAATGCATTCCTAATGGAAACACTGGTCTCCAACTTCAAATAAACTAGAGAGAGAAAGAGAGAAGAAGAAGAAGAAGAAGAAGAAGAAGGAGGAGGAGGAGGAGGAGGAGGAGGAGGAGGAGGAGGAGATGATGAAGAAATCCTTAAGAATTATATTGAAGGTGCTGTTATTTCCTCAATCCTTTCAACTCTCCAGTGCTTGTTTACTCTGAATTCCTTCTCTTCCTTCTATGTTAATCTGCTTCTTGCCACACCCACAACCTCCTACGAAGCTGCCACAGGTTGCTGGGCACATTCTTAAAGCCATTTCGCCCATTTAAAAGGAAAACGGACCCCTTGGTGTTTTATGCGCACACATAAAACTGCAACGAGTGACATAAACATGGCAAACGTGATTACAAATGCACATAGCATATAAATACATTTCTCTGAGATCCGGGGTTTCTTGCAGCTCCCTAGCACTCTGAACACATTGGCTGAATGTATAGTGAATGTACATGGGGACGTAGCTGGCTCCAGCCTGGGCATGTTTCTTTCACAGTTTGTATCCTGTTCTGCTGGGCCTTGGGACCTGCAGAGAAAATGGTAACAAATAGCAGAGTCTCAGCAAGGCCACTTTGGAACTTTTTTTGGGGGGGATTGGCCCTTTCATTGCAAATTTAGGGGGGCCCAGCCCCCACTGCTTGGCGCTGATGGCAGAGCCACAACTTCAGGCCAAACAGTGTACAGAGGATTTCCCTTAAGTGTGACACTGGGGCATCATCTGAATCAGAATCCTCCTCGGGGCAACACTGGGACTCCGAAGCAAGATCCTATATGCAAACCAACCCTGCAAAAAATTAAAGTTCCAAACTGCAGGTTCAGGTCCTCTCTGCACAGTCTGTATGCACATAGAAACCAAACAGATAGGCACGTGGCTGCATGGAGGCCGGGGGGTAGGGCTTGGTACTACGATTCCATTAGAATCATAGAATCGTAGAGTTCAAAGGGACCCTGAGGATCATCTAGTCCAACCCCCCTGCATTGCAAGAATATGCAGCTGTCCCATATGGGGATTGAACCTGCAACCTTGGTGTTATCGGCACCACGCGCTCACCAACCGAGCTACTGTACATGTGATCGACCTGTGAAGGCGCTCCCCTTGTGCACATTTCACTCGCACTAGAGCATTCTCTCCCAACCCCCTGGCAAAAAGAAGAAGAGAACTTGAACTGGCTTTTTGTAAAGTTGTTTATTAAATGAATATCTTAAGATCCTTGTACTGACTCCTGACCATTAGGTCCAGTTGTGGCAGACTCTGGGGTTGAGGCGCTCATCTCGCTTTATTGGCCGAGGGAGCCGGCGTACAGCTTCCGGGTCATGTGGCCAGCATGACTATGCCGCTTCTGGCAAACCAGAGCAGCGCATGGAAACACAGTTTACCTTCCTGCTGGAGTGGTACCTATTTATCTACTTGCACTTTGACGTGCTTTCGAACTGCTAGGTTGGCAGGAGCAGGGACTGAGCAACAGGAGCTCACCCCGTTGCGGGGATTTGAACCGCCGACCTTCTGATCGGTAAGTCTAGGCTCTGTGGTTTAACCCACAGCACCACCCGCGTCCCTTAAGATCCTTATTATTGTACAAAACAAAGAGTTCACATTTGCTAAGCTGGCTTGATCAGTTACGTTAGAAAGCATGGAAGGTGTTAAAATATACAATGTCCAGCATAATCCTAAATATATTTAATAATCTTTAAATCCCTCTAGGTTCACTGGGACTTACTATCTAGTAAGTTGCTTTAGGATGGCAACTGATCAACTTTGCAAAACCCTGCCAGACATTATATTTGTCCCCAGATCTATCTCAGATAGGTGCATATCAATATACTTTCTGCTGATACAGTTCCTGTAGCTTTCTTCATTGTGCCCTTGTCCTCTTTTCACATCACATTTTTGGTACTTACACAGACGCAGCAGCTCAGCTTCAGAAATCTCCCTGGCACATGCTTAGCAAAGTTAATGTCTATTGTGGCTAAAAGCAAGTAATCACATAAGGAAAACCACCATAGTTCTGAACCTAATGTTAGCGATCCTACCTCTCATCTATGTACTATGAAAACAAATTAATTTTGTATATTATAGGGGGTTTTTTATTCAGTTGTGTATATACACACATGGAAGTATACAACGATTGCCCAAATACTTCAGAATGAATGCCCATACTATATGTTAAAGGAAACCTCTGTTGCATCTTTGAAACTCTCGTGCAAGAAGCTATGTAGGAAGTAGAGCTCATTAACTTTAGGGAGATCTAGTTTAGATTTCTAGTGCTCCTAGTGCTCCTTGTTCAAGTGTCCTGCTTTTTCCACATCAGGAAGTCATTGCTCTGTGCCACTTTGTCTCCACATAGGTAGAGAGTTTTGTCTTTCAGAAGTGTTCTGGTTGTTGGACTTGCCAGAAACCCCCAATATTAATTAATTATAATAATATAATTAATATTACATTGAATTTAGACACTATTTCATAACAAGTTCTCAGGTATTTGGAATGTATAACATATAGTACGATTCTATTTTCTTTGTGATGCCTACTGTTGAAGCCAAATACCAGCTAAAGGTACAATCCTCATTCCATTCAAGTCTGTGACAAACACCGCATTCATCTTAATGGATCAGCATTGCAACCTAGACAATTAAACCAAATACCGTCAACTGCCAGTAAAGCATTGGTAGAGGGAAAAATGGCAGCTATACTAATATCACCCACAAAGATATTTAAAATAAGGGCTAAGTCATACCACGGGATTTTGAGCAGTTAACTGCCTTTGAGCTAACACATATAGATAACTATTTTGTGACCTCTGTATCAGAAAAGTATTTTTTTTTTTTTGCACTATGTGCCTTATTCTACTTGTAAACATGAAAACTGTAACATTATTTTCCTAGAAATGTTTACATTTACAATACCTATGTTATAAATTATAAAAAAAACTTTATGTAATAAATATGCCATGTGATCACTGCTTAAATACACTGCTTAAATGTGTCAGTAAATCACTTATGGGATGTTTGTGCAAATCATTCAGCGTCTCTTCAACCTTTGACATTTTTCTCTACATTGGGAAGAAAGAGCCTGTGCAACTTAATTTATTAAGACTGCAGTCCTCTGTACAGTGGTACCTCGGTTTACGAACTTAATCCGTTCTGGAAGTCAGTTCTTAAATCGAAACCGTTCTTAAACTGAGGGGCAGTTTCCCTACTGAGGCCTCCCGCCACCGGTGCCCTTCCACCGTTCGGCTTCTGTTTGGCTTCCAGGGCAAAGTTCGCTAACCAGAACACCTACTTCCGGTTTTGAGGAGTTTGTTGTCTGAATTGTTCGTGAACAGGGCTGTTCGTAGACCGAGGTACCACTGAGAGTAGCGATATCAGATAATTCCGATGAATACAGAAATGGGAGTAGAAATCCTGCATCTGAAATGGAAATCCATCAAGGGAATATGATCAGCATTCACTTCTTTTTGTTATTGTCGGTCTGCAAATGACGCACAACTGGAAAAGAAAGCCCTGGTCTTAGGGCATTACAGTGG
Source organism: Podarcis erhardii (assembly GCF_964252035.2). NCBI lineage: Eukaryota > Metazoa > Chordata > Lepidosauria > Squamata > Lacertidae > Podarcis > Podarcis erhardii. The sequence continues at coordinate 50,852,960 of NC_138500.1, forward strand.
TACCTCAGGTTACAAACACTTTGGGTTACAAACTCCGCTAACCTGGAAGTAGTACCTCAGGTTGAGAACTTTGACCCAGGATGAGAATAAAAATCAGGCGGTGGCGGCATGGCCCCTTTAGTGAAAGCACGCTTCAGGTTAAGAATGGTGTCGGGTTAAGAACGGACCTCCGGAACAAACTACAGTAACCCAAATGGTAGGGTACCAGAACGTGAGTCACAGAAGCCTGGTTACCTGGAGCCAGATAGCAGCATCACTGGGATACCAACCCATGCTGGAGAAAGGTAGTGCATGTCATGGAGGAGACTAGTGCCTCCAATGTAGGTAATGGATCAAAGAGCACCTGCAAACAGAGGCCTCCCTAGGCTCCCTTGTGCCCTTGGCAAGGAGACATTGGTCACCCAGGAGTCAGCTGCATAAGTTTAAAAACAGTGTTTTAAATATTTTATAAACATGCAACACCAGGTGGCGCTGTAGAACACAAAACTTTACTCTGCAATTTGACAGAGGCTCCCCCCTCCCTTTTGTTATAACAATTTAATTTATGACTTATTTATGGCAGGTTTTTTCCACCCCCAGAGCAGTGGAGCAGAATCCTTGGGGGAGCATGTGCATGGGAGGGCAGGCTCCTAGCCACTCTGAGCTAGAGCACAGAGGCATGATTTTCATGACCACCTCACCAGGCCTGAGCCCTTGGCGGAGGCCAACTTGGCCAACCCCTAGGTGTGCCCCTGTTTCCCAAGCTACAAGGCTGAACAGGTTGAACACCACTCATCCAGACAGGGATGACCATCTACTTGACAGCATGTCTGTCTTGTCTGGCTCTGAGCTCTCCTCTAGCTCATTATCACAGCCAGACATCATATCCATGTCATCGTGTTCCTTCGAGATTTCCTTGAAAGTTATTGGAAGCAGCATCCAAATTCACAGCTTTCACTCCATCTTGCTGGCGCATTGCTATGTTTAAAAAGATGCTGGTGAAACCCAGTTAAGTCTATATTGTGAAGAAATGTTTACAGTCTGGGATCTACGTTGGCTCCCAGTACGTTTCTGAGCACAATTCAAAGTGTTGGTGCTGACATTTAAAGCCCTAAACAGCCTCGGTCCAGTATACCTGAAGGAGCGTCTCCACCCCCATCGTTCAACCCAGACACTGAGGTCCAGCACCGAGGGCCTTCTGGTGGTTTCCTCACTGCAAGATGTGAGGTTACAGAGAACCAGGCAGAGGGCCTTCTCAGTAGTGGTGCCCGCCCTGTGGAATGCCCTCCCATCAGATGTCAAGGAAATAAACAACCAGCTGGCTTTCCGAAGACATCTGAAGGCAGCCCTGTTTAGGGAAGTTTTTAATGACTGTTGTTTTAATGTATTTTTAATCTTTTGTTGGAAGCTGCCCAGAGTGGCTGGGGAAACCCAGCCAAATGGGCGGTGTAGAAATAAATTACAGTGGTACCTCAGGTTAAGAACTTAATTTGTTCTGGAGGTCCGTTCTTAACCTGAAGCACCACTTTAGCTTAATGGGGCCTCCTGCTGCCACTGCACTGCCGCTCCACGATTTCTGTTCTCATCCTGAAGCAAAGTTCTTAACCCAATGTAATATTTCTGGGTTAGCAGAGTCTGTATGTATGTAACCCGAAGTGTATGTAACCCGAGGTACCACTGTAGTATTATTATTATTATTATTATTATTATTATTATTATTATTATTATTAGTGTGGCTCAGCTGGGATTGCACCTCAGTTTTGTTGTTCACCACAGAAAAGATCTGAGGCATTAGCAAATGACTTTATTTGTACTTGAAAGTCACAATGACATCTGCATGGAAGATGGGAAAGTATGGGGAGGGATGTGGAGCCCAGCTGCTTTGCCAAGGTAAACCAGTGAAAATGGAAACATGCTTATCCAACCTTGGTAGGGGCTCAGGCTCAGGGGATTCATATTTTAGTGCATGTATAATATTCCGCTAGACAATTTCTTCTTCAGACTGAGATGTTAAGGTAATCAGCATTAGTTCACAGGGTGCTCATACAAAGGGAGGCATTGTTCAGCTTGAAGGCTATGTCCTGAGAAAAAAGTCAGAAATTTTCAGATGAATTTCTGAGTTCACAGCTACAGAAGGAAAGATGGAGTTTGAACAAAGCAAGAAATGAATGCCAAGTTTTTCGCCTAGATCTTTAATTTTCAGTACTTTCAAGGGAGTATATTTCACTGTTGTGACCTACTTCAGGACATCCTAAGCTTTAGGATTCAAAATGGGAAGGAGAAAGTCAACACTTTTTATATTTGATTAAAAAAAAATCAGGAGTGGTCAGCTTCTGAAGTCTGGCAAGACCATATGTCTATAACATCTATATCAAATCTGACAATCTGATATGATTGAAGATACTTGCTGCTGGGTTAAAATGTGGAATATTGAAACGAAAGCTTCAGTGATATCATGTTCATGTTGAATTTCCATTCCATTACTTAAGTGAAATGACAGAAAACTTACAGAGCACTCTTTATTTTATTCTTATTCTTATTTCTTTCTTTTTTGGTATGTGTGCTGTAGAATAATGTGCACAGCCCCATCTAGTGGCTATGCTTAACATTGTTATAAACTACACTGATTCAAAGTAACCATCCTTACAATTTAATGCACAGATGTTAAGCCCAGTGACCTATAAACAAGCATAAAATGCTTTGCTGGAAAAGTGCAGTTTTGAGGCAGTTGTTGCCATTTGTCTGTCTCGGGAGATGATGGAAGACTGTGCCTTTGGGGGTAAAGTCAAGGAAAGTTACAACGCCTGCTGTGGCTGTAGAGACCAAAACAGAAGAGACATGTTTTATTGCAGGTGAGGCCGATGAAGGCGTCCATTTTTGCTGCTACAGGTGTTCCATGGTGTTTCTTCTCTCTGCTTTCCTTTGGTCACTGCTGTGGACACACAACCTGATTGTCTTCAGGCACTGCGATTGTCTCCAAGGGATTCCCATGTGGTTGGCCTTCTGTATCATGTTGAGATATATGCCAAGCTTTTCATAAGCTTCTGCGAAGATATTTAGGATGGTTTGGAGGTCATCTTCCGAGTGTGCACACGCTACGTTGTCATCAGCATATTGAAGCTCTATGATGGAAGTTATGGTAACCTTACTCTTTGCTTTCAGCTTTCCATCTGTTCGAAATATGATTTCTACCCCAGTGAGGAGTTTCCCTTTGACAATGTGTAGAATCATGGCAGTGAAAATAATAAACAGAGTTGGGGCGATAACACAACCCTGTTTAACACCTGATCCCACTGTGAATGGTTCATTTTGAGAGTCATTGTTATCTGCAATGGTTGCTGTCATGTTATCATGGAGGAGCCAAAGGATGTCCACAAATTTATCTGGGCAGCCAGTTTTCAGAAGAACAGTCCACAGGGCATTACGATTTACAGTGCTGAAAGCCTTAGTCAGGTCAATAAATGCTGTATACAGGGGTTGGTTTTGCTCTCTGCATTTTTATTGAGGCTGTCGAGCAGAGAAAATCATGTCCACTGTCCGCCTAGAAGGTCGAAAACTATTTTGGGATTCAGGAAGGGTAGCCTTGGATATAGTTAGGAGGCGGTTTGCTCAGATCCTTGCAACAATTTTGCCAGTCACAGCTGGTTACCTCAGCCACTCTGGGCAACTTCCATCAAATTAATGACGAGGCGCACAGATCACCTTGCTGCAGTCATTCCTCCTATAGCAAAATACATTGTGTTCCTGTTTACATTAAATTCATTTGCAAGTAGGAACGTTTTAAGACAGATCTGTGCACTCTTTAGTCCTTTTCCCCTCCCCTTAGAAGAAGAGTTAGTTCTTCTACGTTATTCAGATTAAGCAAAGCAATCGTTCCTGGTTTGCTGGAGATCAGTGTGTTCGACACTAAATGTGGTTTTCACAAAATCGAATGTGATAGGGTGTGCCACCATTTGAGGCTAATACTAATTGATACTGCTAGGTAGGAGTTAGGGAGGACAACAGTAGGGGTCGCTAGAGCAAATGGCTGATGGTGCTAGAGCCAGTGGTAGGTGGAGACAACTGCTGCATTTTTATAAGGGCAACACTGGGACTAAGGATGAGCAGGCGGACAGCTGGTGTCCCCCTATGGCAGGTGGGACTGACTGAGCATGGAGTGGATTTTGTGGCCCATTGCCTCACTTGCCCTAATGAACTAGCTTCCACTGTGTGTATCATCCTAAGCGAGTGTGCTATCCTAAGCAAGAAGAATTGAGCTTTCTGACTGCTTTGTAAAGTCTCCCTTGTTCTTACATAGCCTACAGTTTAACACAAATATTAGGATTTTCTTTTCGGGGGGAAAGATGGCAGTAATTTTAAGAATAGCAAGTACATAATCTCCGCATCCTTGGGCCTTTTTTATACTTAAGCCCATAGAGGATTAGCTTGTTTGGCTTCAGATCCCTTTTTAACACATAAAGTTTTTCTTTTACAGTTTGTGGCGGTTCGTTTTACAAGGCTTCAGCTTCATAGGTACTGCATGTGTTTATTCTGGCTGTAGGAAAAGATTCTGTGCTCTGTTTTCTGATAAGTTTCCCTCGAGTTCAGTTATGACAGATCTCCCTTTGAATATGCTTTGCTGAAGAAAAATACCATAGCACAAGACAGGCATCTCTGGCTATATTATATTTATGTCTGTAGTCTGTCCTTAAACATCAACAGCTGTGCACACATTGATCTGGCGCACGGCCGATTCTCCACTACATCCAAGAAACCCTTTTCGAAAAAGTTTCTTGGGGATTATGTTTACATTATTGCAATATGATTTCCTAGCCTACACATATTTTTCCAATATTATCTGTATTTTTATTTATTTTGTAAAGATGGATCAAGATACCAGGTTGTATCCAATGTTAACCATACTCTTTGAAATGAAGGGGGATGTCTAACTTAGGTTCATTCATTTCAATGGGTCAACTCTGAGTAAAACCTGGTAAAACCCAAAAGCTGTAATAGGAAACATAGACAATTGTTACACATTTGTAGCTGTGATGTTTGCTGACAGTTTGGGAGCAGATATTTCTGGCTTTTTGTTTTTAAATGTGCTTCCTCTCTGGATGGGGAGAGGTGGAAAAGTTTTCACCATCTTGCAGTTGGTTTTCCATTCCTTTGTGGCGTGTCTGTTGTGTCACACTTACACATAGGGTTTGCAACAGAGGAATTAGACCTTGACGTACACAGGTTCATTTAGGAGGTGGGCTGCATCCTGTACACACTCATTTACCCTTTGAGTGTTCAAAACAAGCTCCTGAAAAGGACTATGCAGAAATTAGAGGCCAGTTATCCTCATTGCATGGTAACTTTTATGGCCACCTCAAGTAGAATCCTCAATGGAAGGAGGTTGTCTGAAAATGTCTGTTCCACAATGACCTTCATGACAACCATTCTTTAAGCAAGCAAATGGCCAAAAGAACAGTTCCTGCACAGTTTATCACATTATGTATCCCCTTACAAGTTCCCCCTCTTCCAATTTAATGTAGATGGCCTTGTGCAGCAGGAGAAATGCTAATCTGAAGTCATTCCAATCTGAAAAGGTACATCAATTTTGATACAGGAGCAAAACAAGTTTAATTCACGGGACATTCCATATGTCAAGAGGGATATAATGCTTTTTATACAGTTAAATAATTCAAGCTGTAATTATACGACATACAATTGGCATGTGCACTTATTAAATAAATAAAAAAGCTCTCTCTTTAGGATATTGAAAACTTGGAACAGGAAAGGATAGGGATTTGATGATAGAGCTAAGAGCTTTAAAAATAGTTCAAAGGAGTTTGGGAGAAAAACACAAAAAAGCAAATGGTTTTAACTTGGCCCACCAGTTAGGTATATCTCCAGCTTATCTGAAACTTGAAAGCCGTGACTTGTGAAGAAAATAATAAATTAGCAATGCAATCATATACACGTCTATTCAAAAATAAGTTCCATTGAGTTTGATCCTGTGGTTTTCCAGCCTGGACACTTCTGGACTATATCTCCCATCATCCATTTTCTGTCAGCCTTGCTCATTGGGGCTGATGGAAGTTGGAGCTGAACACCACCTGCAGGGTCACAGGTTCTGCACCCTGCCTTAGACTCTTTAATCAGTATTTCTCAAACATGGGTCTCCAACTGTTGTTGGACTACAACTCCCATCATTCCTGACCACTGGTCCTGCTAGCTAAGGATGATGGGAGTTGTAGTCCCAAAAACATCTGGAGGGCCGAGTTTGAGAAACACTGCATAGTCTCTGCTCCCACTCCCAAATAGGACTTTATAGATCAGCAGGAGATGATAGATCGATAGAGAGATAGATAGATATAGATAGATAGATAGATAGATAGATGATATTGATGAGTGTTGGCCTCATAGTGCCACATTTGTAAAGCTAAGCAGAGTCTGGTATGGTTTCAAATTGGATGGGCGACCTCATGTTGGGATTTCTGCATTGCAGGCAGGGGTTTGTCCTAGATGACCCTCACGGTCCCTTACAAGTCTACAACTCTATGAGTCTATGTTTGCTTCCAGACCCAATGTGGATTTATCTTGGGATTGCTTATGGAAGTCGGCTTCTGCACATTAGGGGTGGCACAGCTTTCCATTTCAATTTCTCTCAGTAGGCAAATTTGTATTTCAGTTCTCTGAGAAGAGTGTAAGTAGATAAGCCAGTGTGGAAGTGATCATGTGCATACTTTATTGGCTGTAGGATCCAATAACATTAGTAGGAGTAATTTCCAAATAAATGCAATTAGGGGTTTACAACATGAAGTAGTGTATGGTGGTAGCTGTGGTGCTACTAAGTAATATTGTTGCATGCAGTACCTTAGTCTAGCCACTCCGGGTCAGTATTCCTACATCTGAAAGGCCATTGCCAAAATGGCCAAAGAGGTTTGAAGACCCGCCAAGGAAGAATAATGCTGCTGCCTTTCTATCAGGAGACTAGAATAAATCACTCTCTCGCACACATCAATCCAGACAGTTCACGTGGATGACAGCAGTTGGACATTGGTGAATGGAATATATCTGAATATGAAGGGAGCAACAGAATAGGAAATTCTGCAAATAATAAACTGAGAGCTTACATTTTAGATTTTAAGCACCTTTTTTAAAAAAAAGATTACAAACTTCTTAGGTCAGGGGTCTTTCTTACTTACATGTCTGTTGTAGTTCTGAAGGCAGCTCTGTTTAGGGAAGTTTTTAATATTTAATGCTTTATTGTTTTTAACACTCGATTGGGAGCCGCCCAGAGTGGCTGGGGAAACTCAGCCAGATGGGCGGGGTATCATTAATAAATTATTATTATTATATTATTACTAATAGGTTTGGGATACTCTATAAATCCCACACATCTATAAATCTGAAACCTGCAGGAATAATTATTCAGTTAGGCAAAGGACTGGCTCTTTTCTCTTTTTAAAAACATAATACAGCAAAGAAAGTCACCGGCAAATTGGCAGCAATGCCACTAACAGACCTACTAGCCGTTCTAGGGAAGAAAACGTCAAATTGACCTCAACTAAATACCAAACAACAGTCCTGATCATGCTCATTCAGAAGGAAGTCCTCCTGAATCAGTGAGACTTAGTGCATCGTATCCAAACTGGTTATAAAGGATATAGTTCAATTACACAGGGCAGGACTGGGGGCTGGGTGTGGAAAATGAACACCCCCCCCCCACTAGCCCAGCTCTCGCTGCTGCTGCTGGATGGGCACAGGACAAAGAGGGTTCAGGGGCCCGCAAATCAGTCTCTTAAGCTTAAGCCAAGAGACAGTATTCACTATAAGACTGAATATCAATATAAGTATCGAGTTTAGGATTAGACCACTGAAGAAGCCCGGAAAACTATCTTGGGAGTGTGCTACTTGCAAGCCCCAGTTAAAGGGCCACATCGGGGGCGAACAGCGGCCTTTTGATTACTTGGACTGCCAGGGCGAAACAGGTGCAAAACGCTGGCACCCTGTCGTCTACAACTTTATTAACATCTATCTACAATTCTACTAGCACCTCTCGGTATTGTGAATATCACCGAACTTATCTTTTGTTGGTATCTTCATGAACTTATCCAAAAGACTGAGCTAAGCATTTGAAAAATCTATTGAAACCAGACATTATAAGTTCATTTTAGGCTGGGTGGTTCGCAAGTCTTTGTGGCTTTGTTTAATGTTTTGTATTTTTCTCAGAAGGTTGATATAGTATGTATAATTATTGTTCTGTGTATATTAATCACCAATGCTGGCTGGGCAGCCATTCAGTAAGGGGGCCAGGGGTGCAGCAGCAAGGCAAGTCTGGGCTCCAGGCCCCAGAGACCCCTGGCAGCAGGCAGGTCAGGTCAAGGATCTCTGCATGGGGGCACCTGGTTCATTCCCCCCAAATTGTGCTCTCAGGGCTACTGCCTCCCCATGCGATGCCCCTGGGTGAGCCACTTATGATCAGAGGGAGAGGCAGGCGAAGATGTAGGTTGAGACAGTGAAGAGGAGAACCAGGTCTAGGAAAAAATTGTCCATCTATGGATACCAGTCTTGCATCTGAATGCTTTCCCCATACAGTGGTACCTCGGGGCCTCCTGCTGCCGCCACACCACAGGAGCACAATTTCTGTTCTCATCCTGAAGCAAAGTTCTTAACCTGAAGCACTATTTCTGGGTTAGCAGAGTCTGTAATCTGAAGCATATGTAACCTGAGGTACCACTGTACATGTAAATAACATATGGGTGGGTACCAACTCCCAGTAAAGTATATGCACTTTGGTGGATATAAAAAACTTGGGAACATCCATGTTCGATTTAGTTTGTTTTGAGTTTTGAAGATGCCGTGTTTCTGCCAGATGTACTACTTCTAGTTGCAGTTTTCCGAAGGATGTAGTATCTCTGGCAGAATTTTAAAGCAGAGGAAACTTGTGGCTTTGCATGACTTCAAGTGGCGCCCACTCTTTTCTGCGTTAATTCCAAGAGATGTTTTATTAACAGAGACAGAAACTCGCCTCGCAGTCCAAATGTGTACAGCCCACAACTTTCTTGTCTGGATCCAAGGCAAGATGTTTCTGCCAAGCATTCATAAACAGAAATGATGATCAGAGACCCTCGTGCAGACGTCGAAGGCTGTGGAGATTTGGCAGAAAGCACACGGAAGAGGGCTTCCTTCACCCCCAATCAGTCTGACTGCCCCAAGGATCCTAGGACGCCTTTTAAATGACACATTTAAGGATCTGAGATTCTGTGGCCTCTTTCGGATATTTTGATGCAGCGCACACATACATATCCTTGCTTCTTTAACCGTTCAGGGTGGCTTCCGAGACGTTAAAACACCCGGCTGAGAAAACTCAAGCATATAGCTGAGGTTCCTGAAATGCCAATGTAATAAGAATTGTAAATGAACACTTAGAACTTAAAAAGAGTGTGAGGAGAGATTGAATTATCCCTAATGGCCTAATAGATTAAGTTGCAAATCTGGTTTCTTTTAATTTAATGGGAATTTAGCCACTGGAGTCCAAGCCACCCTAGATCCTGAAGAGAAAATCCAGAGTTCTTTTTGCTGCTTGACTATTTTTGGCTGGCAATGGTTTGTTTGTGTTAAAAAAAGGTTACAGGGGTCTAGGAAACGCCCTATCCTTTGGTCTAATCTGCATGACTCTATGTGGCCAGAATTTCCAGATCCAGGCTGCTTGAAGCAAGCACAGTGGGTTTTTTTGTAGGGGAGCAGCATTGCAGAACCACAGTGGTTGCTTGAAACAGCGCCCAGGTGCCAGTGTAGGGCACCCACAACCATCTTCACTAGACAGTGGTACCTCAGGTTACATACGCTTCAGGTTACATACGCTTCAGGTTACATACGCTTCAGGTTACAGACTTCGCTAACCCAGAAATAGTGCTTCAGGTTAAGAACTTTGCTTCAGGATGAGAACAGAAATCGTGCTCTGGCGGCGTGGTGGCAGCAGGAGGCCCCATTAGCTAAAGTGGTGCTTCAGGTTAAGAACAGTTTCAGGTTAAGAACGGACCTCCGGAACGAATTAAGTACTTAACCCGAGGTACCACTGTACATTTAAAGCACTACTATACCACTTTAAATAGTTTTCAGCCACTTTAAATTCTGAGAGCTTTCGTTTGTTAAGGGTACGGAGAGTTGTTAGGAGATCTCTGTTCCCCAGAGTTACTTGGGAAGAGGAATTGACTGTTAAAGCACTCTGAGAATTATAGCGCTTGCCCCCTGTGTCCCTATCCGGCCACTTTGATCTACGGAAACAGGCACTTTTACAAGTTCCACATAATGTTTGTTCTGTACTTGCAAGAAATCAGACTTTTCGTGTGGCAGCATGTGAGGGGAATTGGGGGTAGGGCTCTCCTAACAACTCTCAGCACCCTTAACAAACTGCAGTTCCCAATATTCTTTGGTGAAACCATAACAGTTTAAAGTGATCTCATAATGCTTCAGGGGTGCCCAAACTTTTTTCAAAGAGGGCCGGATCTGATGAAGTGAACATGAATGAGGGCCAACCAAAGCTGTTGACCTTTTTTTTTAGGATTGGAGTTGTTGAGCTTTGCTTTTTTTAGGATTGAAGTTATAGAGCTTGGGGGGGGGGCGGATTTTAACTGCCACAGGAAGCAGATTAAATCGACCAGAGGGCCAGCTTAGGCCCCCGAAATGGACTTTAGAGATGCCTGCTAGATGTACAGTGCAGATGGGACCTAGATTTCATTTGAAGGCCAATAACCTTCACCCTGAACCAATTAGAGACCCTCCAGATGTTGTGGACTCAAACTCCCATCATTCCTGTCCATTGTCTGTGTTGACTGGTGCTCATGGGATCTGTAGTCCACAGCATCATTATTTTTTATGGGGATGGTATCATGTCGGCAACCCTGTATCCAATTTGATTGGTGCTAATTCAAACATACCAGCTGGATCAGAACAAGGAAATGGCCTCATGGATGATATTTCTAATTCCGCAGGGGGGAAAGATGGAAAGAAAGTCAAATTAAAATAGTTTGAAAGGTAGTGCCAGTTAAAACAAGCCAGGGGAGGGTGCAGCTTGCAATCTGGATCCTGACCTCCTTCCCCCTTGTGGATCATTTTGACAGGTGGGCATGGCTAGCCACTTATCTGTCGCCTGACAAGCACTATTCTTTGCCTGAAATCAAGCTACACGGGCAAAGAAACAGGTCTTTGCAAGTGCTAGCAACCAGTATGGGTTGCAAAGTCCTCAGCTTCTGCAAGCACCAATGAGCTGTCTCAAGGACTCACCTCTTTGCTTGGTGGTGGGCATGGCTTGTGGAAAACAACTTCCCAGGTCAAACTAGTTGCAGTGGGAATGCCATTCGATTTGTCTGGGGTGAGTGTGTGTGTGCGCTTCGAAGTTTATTGATAACAATGGAAAGACAAGCTAGCTATTGGCCTTAGAGTTTAGTCCCCAAAGTACCTGCCGGGAGACCTTTCATTGCTGGTAGAACTCAGTTGTCATTTTTACACTAAACACAGCCTCTTATAAACACAGTACATGCCTATGATACTGACAAGCTGTGCATCGGACAGCTGCTGCCTAGCAGCTATTCTAAAGGAAGCGAGGGAAATGTATCCCATTCCTAGACACACGGGCTCCTTGCCAAGGCTGCTCAAATGCACCACATGGCCAGTGAGTAAACCTCTGCCGCACCGTTTCTGCAGATTTACTTTAGTTTTTAACATGCTTTCTTGGCCTTGGGTTGAACAAAGGTGCAATATTGGCTAGGAAATGGTTTCCCACATGTTTCGAGTCACCTGTAGCTCCTTGCTCTCCAGCGCCCTCCACAACACACCAAAGAGTTCAGAAACTGGTCTCTGTGGGTTGATCTTACCTTATTTGTGGCAGGGGGGTTGGACTTCCAGGTTTGCTTTGTTCATTTCATTCTTTACAGTATTATAGACAGTAACCTTTTTTCTCTGAGAGGATCGCAAAGATGCTGAATCTTTGGCTGTGAAATTAGGAGGAAAGCCATGAAGAAGAAGAAGAAGAAGAAGAAGAAGAAGAAGAAGAAGAAGAGTAGTAGTAGTAGTAGTTTGGATTTGATATCCCACTTTATCACTACCCGGAGGAGTCTCAAAGCAGCTAACAATCTCATTTTCCCTTCCGCCCCCACAACAAACACTCTGTGAGGTGAGTGAGGCTGAGAGACTTCAGAGAAGTCTGACTAGCCCAAGGTCACCCAACAGCTGCATGTGGAGGAGCAGGGAATTGAACCCGGTTCACCAGATTATGAGTCAACTGCTCTTAACCACTACACCACAAGAACACAAGAACAGTTTGCTGGACTGGGTCAATGGCCCACCTAGGCCAGCATCCTGGCCAACCAGATGCCTGTGGGAAGCCTGAGAGTAGCACACTAGGGCATCAGCACTCTGCACACCTGCATTTCTCAGCAACTCATATTCCAAGGCACATGGCCTTATGTGTTAGGTGAGAACATCTGATCTGATTAGATCAGTCCTTGTAAACTCAAGGATATCGAAAATCGTCTGCTGTTTATTCCCCTTTTCATTTTACGATGGTGACAATGGATTTACAATCCTTTTCTTTTAGTCCCTAATCTCCAATTAAAAAACAAGATGAAATCACTAATGAAGTCAACTGGAATATGTAAAAACTGCTTTTATTTCTAAAACAAATGTTTGGGGGCAGTGCCGGATTTACGTATAAACTAAACAATCTATAGCTTAGGGCCCCACTCTCTTGCCCCCCCCCCCAAAAAAAATGAAAGGAAAAAAAACTGGATGTACATTTCCAAAATATAAGATAAAAAACAAATAAAATAAAACCTACATACAGCAACAGTGTGCAAATGGCTTTAGATACCTATTAGGTTCATAAATTACCATATAGCATATATTCAACACAAAAAAATGACAATTCATTGTTGGCAAAGGACAGCTGGACATATAAAGGGCCCCATTACTTCAGTAGCTTAGGGCCTCATCAAACCTAAATCTGGCCCTGTTTAGGGGTACTCTTATTTTGACTCAAGAAAATCACCATTTTATAGTTCAAATCAGGAAAAATAAATACAGTAAATGGACAAAAGTACAAAGAACATGCATTGCCTCATATTACACAGCTGACAGCTCACAGTAACTTCCACATTGGCATGAGGTTAATAAATTTCCTACTCATATTGAAATACTGCTCCTCAATGAGGTCAAACTTTCATCAGTTAAACACCACACATCCACATTGCTTCACACATTAAACGCTTGCTTCCGTCTGAGACTCAGGAAACACTATGACAGAAAATGAGGCCGCCATTGGGGGTAGCAATGGAACTGACGATTCACCGTGCTAGAGAAGAAACTATTTTTTTTTGTTTTGTTTCTTCTCCCGCTAGATTCACAAAATGTTTAGGGGTATGCGTACCTCTGCATACCCCCAGGAAAAAAAGGCACACACTCTCCCTTCGGAGCATTAGGTCCTGCAATTAGCAATGAGGTGCTCAAATAGTGATACAATTCAGTGACGTCTCTAGCCATAAACAAAGAATTATAGCCACAATCATTTTCATACTTGCGTTTGGCTTGTTCGCATATTGTTTCAGAAGGTGCAAATTTATTAGGCTTGCTTTTAAATGCAAACTGTGTCAAATTTCTGCTTCATCCATACACTCTAGAACTGGCATTAGTCATCCAACAGCCCTTCCTCATTTTCACAAAATGGCAGCCCTCCCACTTTCAAAAGGTGTTTGCGCAAAAATCGCAAGACAGGAAAGACTGTTTATTGTTGCATGACTAAACCCAGTAGTCGGCTCAGTCGGGAAATGTGTTGAGAAATTGTCAAGATCAACAATATATATGTGTGTGTGTGTGTGTGATTCTCCTGAGACATTCTCTCATAAGTCTGCCTTCGATTTCTTTATTACTCTTGTGTCAGTAAAGTGATTAGCAGTCTTCCATTAAAACTGCAAACCTTTCATTCTGAATTTATTAGACGATAATAGCTGACTCACTAACGCAAGCACTTGGATGGGCTCCAGTGCTCTTTATATGGAATGCTCTTCGGGAATCCATTGGTTTCACAATCCAGTGATGGATGAACATACATCCATCACTGGATTGTGATTATATATTGCATTTTTCTGGGGGGACAAAGGGGGACGCATACCTGTAAACATTTTGTGAATATAACTTTGACCTCATTGAGGGGCAGTATTTCAATATGAGTAGGAAAATGAGAGTAGTCCTAAACATTTTTTTAATAAAAGAACCCTCTCTCTCTCTCTCTCTCTCTGTGTGTGTGTGTGTGTGTATTCCAACTGGAACAGTGAAGAGCTATGGAGTGTCTAACCAAAGCACAGCACTTCATCAGAAAGCTCTACAGCTTACATTTAATGCCAAGCGTTGATCAATAATAAATAGCAGTAATCAATGAAATAAATAATAAATAAGAATCTTCTATCAAAGTGGCCCATTGCTCAGTCACGACACAAAAGCTATTTTGTTATGCTAGGCTACATATTTGGATCTTTGTGTCAGAAGTGATAGAAGTGAAGCACCCACCAAACTCATTTTATGTCTCACTCTATGACCTTTTGGTTATCTAAAAACGTTCAGTTGAAAGCAATTAGTTTCTTAGCTTGCTTGTCAGGGACTGGTTGGGTGCATATGAATGGTGGGACAATGACAAGTGGTCAGAGGGGGAAGACTGGGAAGAGGAGGTGTCAGAAGCAGAAGGGCTAACAGGGCTAAATGAGTGGGGAGAGTCTGTGGCAGACTCTGTGGCAGAGAAGTCCAGAATCAGAGGCAGAAGCTGAAGCAGGAGAGTGGGGTGAGGGAGGCCAAGAGGGAGAGATGACTCAGGCAATACAGTGGTACCTCGGGTTAAGAACTTAATTTGTTCTGGAGGTCTGTTCTTAACCTGAAACTGTTCTTAACCTGAGGTACCGGTTTAGCTAATGGGGCCTCCTGCTGCCGCCGCATTGCTGTAGCGCAATTTCTGGTCTCATCCGGCAGCAAAGTTCTTAACCCGAGGTACTATTTCTGGGTTAGTGGAGTCTGTAACCCAAAGTGTCTGTAACCTGAAGCGTCTGTAACCCAAGGTACCACTGTAAGAACAACAACAACAATTTCCCCAGCCAACAGAATCATTTCCAACAGAATATTAAAAACACGATAAAACATCAAGCATTAAAAACTTCCCTAAACAGGGCTGCCTTCAGATGACTTCTAAAAGTCAGATAGTTGTTTATTTCTTTGACATCTGATGGGAGGGCGTTCCACAGGGTGGGTGCCACCACCGAGAAGCCCTTCTGCCCGGTTCCCTGTAACTTCATTTCTCGCAGGGAGGGAACCGCTAGAGGGCCCTCAGAGCTGGACCTCAGTGTCTGCGCTGAATGGAGGTGGAGATGCTCCTTCAGGTATACTGAGCTGAGGCCAAATAGGGCTTTAAAGGTCAGCACCAACACCAAGTCAGGCTAGTGAAGAGTTGTAGGTATCTCTCGCTCCTGCTGCAACAAGCTCCCCTCCCCACTGGTTTGCCAGAACCAGAAGAGGCATGAAACAGGAAGAGCAAAGACAGGCATGCAGATGCAGTCTCAGATTGCTTGGGGAAAACCTTGAAGAGGCAGCTGTGGAGAAGCAGGGACCTTCAATCTCGGCAACTGCTTCATGAGAGCAAGACCTACCGGAGATCATTTGCTATGCTCATTAGGCCTCACACTCCTGTGCAGGTTTTGCTAATAAAGAGTTAACTCTACTTGCTCGGGTTGATTCACTGCTTGCTCATTACTGGCAAAGTGAGGGAGAAGAGCAGCAGGACTGGAAGAGCTTGCCAGAGTAACTGTATACAGGGCTCACCCTTCCATTGTCCCCCAGGGCTGAAGAGCCCTTTTCAGTCTCATGGCCACATTCCATTCTGGTCAACCTTCTTGAGGGGCCAGAGGCAAAAGTGGGCAATGAATATAAATTTTACCGTTCTACAGTAGCATAGTTTCTACACATACACCTCTCTGTCCTCAAACCAGGCAGAGTTATTATCCAGTTCCAAGGATACATGTCAGCCAAGCAAGAAGATTCAAGGAGGGAGATCACTGAGAGGTGTAGCCTGCAGAAAGGGAGTTGGGAAGAAGAAGGAGAAGAGTTTGGATTTGATATCCCACTTTATCACTCCCCGAAGGAGTCTCAAAGCGGCTAACATTCTCCTTTCCCTTCTTCCCCCACAACAAACACTCTGTGAGGTGAGTGGGGCTGTGAGACTTCAGAGACTTCAGAGACTTCAGAGAAGTGTGACTAGCCCAAGGTCACCCAGCAGCTGCACATGGAGGAGCAGAGACGCGAACCCGGTTCACCAGATTACGAGTCTACTGCTCTTAACCACTACACCACACTGGGAAGAGGATGTAGCCTGGGAAGAGTCCCACGGAGTAGCTGAAGGAGTCTGAGGGGGACACATTTGGCCTGTAGCCCTGAGGGTCTCCACCTCTGCATTAGGCGAAATGAGCCAGCTATCTCAGGCAGCTGATTTTAAGTGTCACAAAAGGCAGTGACTTGTTAATTATTCAGTCTGCTGCTGTTGTATTTTTTTTCCCCACTGCCATGAAGGGGAAGAGCTATTTTGTGGGGTTTTCTGCCTCAGGTGTCAAAATGGTTCTACACCTCGTCCAGTTTGCAGTGGGCAGGGAAGCTCACTTGCTGTTCTGCCTCATGCAGAGAACTGTCTCCCGAAATCGGCTCTGGAACCAAATCCTTTTCGGCATTGTTTCACTATTGCACTATTTGCAGCCCAAGCTTTGTTTCCTCATTACAGTGGTACCTCAGGTTAAGTACTTAATTCGTTCCGTACTTAACCTGAAACTGTTCTTAACCTGAAGCACCACTTTAGCTAATGGGGCCTCCTCCTGCTGCCGCGCCACCGGAGCACGGTTTCTGTTCTCATCCTGAAGCAAAGTTCTTAACTAGAAGCACTATTTCTGGGTTAGCGGAGTCTTTAACCTGAAGCGTATGTAACCTGAGGTACCACTGTACAATATTTATTATACAAGGCTGTGTTGTGAAGCTGTATTGGTGTAGGGATTCATCCAACACTTCTAGCAAAATTTGCAAATCTTCTGGAGGAGAAGGTATTCGGAAAAGGCACCAGCTGTCAGGAGTCACAAGTGAGGAGAATGCTGTTGAATCTGGTTGGCTATGGTGAGAACAGGAAAATGGACCAGATGGGCTTCTCACCTGATCTAGCAGGGCTTTTCTTACATTCTTGAGGATGCCAACTTTTGAGATACTAGCTGGAGTTTGGCAATGGGCTTTATTTCACTGTTTCCTTTTATATCTCGGTAATATTCTATTTCTAGAAGTCTACCCCAGAATCGCGGAGAACTTAAAACTCCAAGCTTTGCAATTTCATACTGGTTGTTTGTTCTCCCTGTTTATGAGAACAATAAAATAAAAGATTCATTTAAAATAACGAGGAAGGCATAACAGCCCAGAAATAAAATGGAGGGGGAGAGAGCAAAAAGCAGAGCAATTCTTGTGAGTTGTTGTTGTTGTTTGTGAATATCATGAACTGTACTGTGGAAACTTTTTTCAGCCGTCAGTCTGACGGATATTAGAAACATGGCGACTGCGTTAAAAATAAAGTGTTGGGCTGTCTTTTGCAGAAAGTTAATAAAAAGAAGGAAGTGAAAGGCTGCTCATTATTTTTAATGACTTTGCTTTCCAGCAGAGTGCTTGTATCTCCCTCCCCTTCCATTCTGCTTTATTTTAGTTCATTATGGTACATTAAACTGCTCGGAAGAATGATGGCTTTGTTCTAAATCACTGCATTTATCAAGAAGCCCACCATCCTGGCTGTTAATAAGGGCTTCTTTGCCAAGGCGATGATTTGGGAAGAGCCGGAGACATTGTCCACCAAACAGCAAGTGAATAGCTGAGCAGCCGAGCGGCTCTATCACTCCAAAGAATTGAAGTGTGAATGAAAATAGCCCAACACCATGGACAAAACCAAACTTTGCCCGACAAAGTGGCACAAATCATTTCATACCTTCTTAGAACAAGTGTCACTGCTTAGAGTCAGCTGAGGAAGAGGAACATATCGCTTCCTGTCAAGCCGTCTGTGTAACAAGACTTTTAATGAGTTGAAGCTTTACCAGAGATGGTACTAATTGTTGTTTTTACAATTTTAGCACTCAGGAAAAGAGGCTTGATGTGCCAAGTTACTGAGGCAGGATCCTGTAGTCAGCTAATGTTTACTCAGAGTAAACTTATTGAAAGTAATAACAGTGACTAACATTGATGATGATGATTAATTAAATGTATTGGTTGCTTTATCTAGCCCAAGGCAACCCAAAGCAACAACCAAACATCAAACAAACAAACAAAACCACCACACAGATACATTTAAACCGGGGGGTGGGGTGGAATTCATTGAAAACATCCCACTCACTTCTAAAAGGCCACAGATAGTTAAAGGCCAAAAGTATAGATACGGAAGAAAGATTTGCCTGGCACCTAAAGATATAAAATGATGGTGCCTCCTGAGGAGAGCATTCCACAAGAGGGGAGCCACCACCAGAAAGGTCCTCCGATGACAACTGCAGAGTTCAAGGCAGTTCATCTGGGGAGAGGCAGTCCTTGAGGTGTTGCAGTCCTGAGCAGTTTAAGGCTTTATAAGTCAAAACCAACACTTTGATTTGGGCCCAGAAACTAATTGGCAGCCAGTGCAGTTGAGCTAGGATTGGTGTAATATGCTCAAAAAGTCTTGCCCTAGTGAGCAGCCTAGATGCCTTCATCTGCCCCAGTTGCAACAACACATGTCTCTCCTGTATCAGTTTCCAATGGTTTGACTCCCCACTGAAGGCACATGGTCTTCTGAGACAAATGGATGCCAACCAACACACAAAGTTATGAGCTTTTTTAAAAAAAGAGAACCTGCCATTTACCTCAGTGCTGTTCAGTGAGACCAGGCCTGAGAAGAAAAAGGATGAAATATTCTTCTCTGTGTGCTGTGATCTTAATTGGCCCTTCCTGCTTTATTCTTGCTGCTTTTTTATTATGTAAAAAAGCTAAATGACATATTTCTAATGACATATTTAACATCACATCAAATTTGGCTATTTGGCTATTTTTAGAATTTGAAAAAACCCCGACAATGGATTTTTGTGCATTAAGTATGAAAGGTTGGGCAAAAAAATTAAAAAGTTACATTTGAAATCCAAACAGCTTGTACCCTTGACCAAAGTTCTCCATCTAATTTTTAATAATTGGATTCCACAGGTTTATCTATATTATCTCTAACTATAGCCCAAACTGACATCTTAATTGCAGAACTCCATGCAAAGCAAAAGTACTTCAATTTGTTCCACTTAGCAAAATCTATTTGATGCCTTTCTCATCAAGAGACATAATTATATCATTGAGCAGCTAGTTAGCAGACATTGTGGGTTTCAAAGTTTATCCAAGAGTTTATCCCAACTGTACAGAAACTTTACCATTTCATATTCTTAACAATCAATATAGCTGACCATTCTGCTTTGTCCTTATTTAAAATATCCCGAGATTTGACCACAGAATTTCTGTACCCCTAAAACAAGGAACAATCCCCATTTATTACACCTCTTTCTGCCATGCCAGCTCTCTCCTTCGTGGCTGTGTGGCCAGAAGTTTGCTCCTGAGTTGCATAAAGGCTTTATTCAGTTGCAAACCAATATGTTTCAGTTGGTATAGCAACCGGGTACTAAGCATGCTTGTTCAGGAAATATTTAAATTTCAAAATTTGAAACATACTTTGAATTAGTATTTTTTTTCCTTAACAATTTAAGCTGAAAACAATCCACCCTGATGTACTATCAGTAGTATACCTTATGTCTATAAGGGGGTGGGGGAATTAAAGGATTCTGAAGTTAAAAATGTGCTTACTAACCCCAGCTGCTCCACTCAAGCTCTCAGCCTTATAATTTCAGTGAGATGTGCTTCCACTTTTAACAGAGACTTCATATCACCATATTCTATTGTCAGAGGAAGGCAAGGCAACAAGCTGAGAGATTCATTAGTCAAGGAGAGGAGCAAATAACAGGATCGGGTGTGCAAGCCCATGGTGGTTAAGAGCGGTGGACTCGTAATCTGGTGAACGGGGTTCACTTCCCCGCTCCTCCACATGCAGCTGCTGGGTGACCTTGGGCTAGTCACACTTCTCTGAAGTCTCTCAGCCCCACTCACCTCACAGAGTGTTTGTTGTGGGGGAGGAAGGGAAAGGAGGTTGTTACCTCCTTTGAGACTCCTTAAGGTAGTGATAAAGCGGGATATCAAATCCAAACTCTTCTCTTCTTCTTCTTATTTTCTTGAGCACCATTTTGAACTCTCCTGTCATAGTTTAGGAACAATCCAGAGATGGGCTACATAGGAAGCAGTTGATAAAGTGTCCACCAGAAGACTAACTGAGGGAAGAAGGAACTTATTGGACTGCCAGAAAACTATTGAAGCAAACAAAAGGAAGGGGGAAGCAACTGTTCAGGGCTACCACCAGCTGGGCTCAGAGAAAGACAGTGTTCCTAGTTTCAGTCCCTAGAGGACTATTGGGACTCTATTTTGCCTTTGAAGGGGAAGACTGGTCATGGCCCATGCAGCAGTGGTGTAGCATGAGTTGCCAGCGCCCAGGGCCATGAGAAGGGTGGGTGGGAGGGTAGGAAACAGATGAAGTATGCATGCATAATGGCATCCGCATCACCCAGGAGATCACAGCCACAGAGATCAGAAAAGAAGAATTGTTCCATTGTCTGGAGAGGTCACTTCCTGGTTCTCATGGTGAAATATACTCGGAGTTGAGAGTGGATTTCATGCTCTTTATTCAGCTCATAGTGGTGAGGAGGAATGAAAGTTTCCCCAAAGTATCTGCTTTATATACATTATTTACACAATGGGCTGCACGTGATTGGCTAATTCCGGAATTCTCCTGTAGGCCAATCAGGTTGTGGATTCACTTCCATCTGGAGCTGGATTGGGTGGCTCCTGCAGACCAATCAGACTGCTGCATTTTGGATCCTATTCAACTCAGTACATAACACATGGAGAAGCTGTTTTTAATAGAGCCCAGCGACAGAAACACGCGACTGTATTGAGGCAGCACAAGATGTTGAAATTTTGCGCCCCTAACAATTTTGCGCCCGGGGTGACCACCCTGGTGGGGTCCCCCATGCAACGCCACTGTATCAGCTGGAAGGTAAAAAAAGATGGCTGGAGGAACAGGCCAGGCAATCAGAGGAGGAAGAGACCCTCCTTTGCTATCACTGAGCATGTCACAGTAGTAGCCTTCTTAATACCTTGGAGGAGAAGGAGAATTCTTGAAAGAGAAGCACATATAATGTGCTTTTGTAATTCACCAAAAGTTAAATTTGTAATTCTGGCTCAAGAATGGATAAAAAAATGGGGGGGAAAGATCAGGGAGGAGCTTCTACTTTCTACTTTGAGAGCTATTTGTTAGGAGGAACCGCCAAAGAGGATGCGTGACTCTGCTGAAGCAGGCTTGCCTGCTATGGATGGGAATTGAACTAGAGGCAGACAATCTGTTCTATAGTGGTAAGAACAACATTGCTGCACTCAGCAAAGAGCCCTCACATACATAAAACATCAGTGTCTGTGTTCCGTTGTACTTATTTTTTCATTCCACTGACTTTTGTGCGCACGTGTGTTTGGAAATATACTGAAGATGTAAGATTACTAAATGAGACTATTGTGAGAACCTCTGGGATATGTTCATTTTCCAGCCGAAATGTCAAAAAAGCAGATTTAAGTAGGTGCCAAATTGAAATAAAGCCCACGTGGAATGATATGTTTCTCCCACATGAAAGCCCAGTGAGCTCATTTTCTGTTTAATATCATTTTAAGGGATTAAAGAGAATTACTCAATTCCTTTGCCGAGAAAACTAAGCAAAGCTTCCAGCAGATTCAGGATAAACCCATGGAATTATATTAATAGTTGCTGTTGCTTTTATCAATTATACAGTGCCTCTTATCAGATAACGTTCAAATCAAATATCCGGTTAAAACCCATTTTTAATAGAGGAAAGAAGGGCAAAGAAAAGAGAAATCTATTATAAAAAGAAACCAAAGTTGGATTCTCTAAAACAGGGTTGAGAAATCCGGTGGCCCTCTAGACTCCAACTCCCATAATCCCTGACAAGGGACCTTGTTGACTGAGGCTGATGGAGTCCAACAACATCTGAAGAGCCACAGTTCCCCATAACTGCTCTAAACTAAAGTTTTGAAGATGAGTTCATTTTGGAAAGAGACAAGTCTTTGAGAGGCTGTGATTCTCATACCATTAATGTGGACATCTCAAGAAAGACCCAATCAATCCTCTAATTTAGGGCGCCCTCACACTTATTTATAATTACATTTATATCCCACCTTTCCTTCAGGAGCTCCAGGTAGCACAAAAGATGTTCTATTCCCCCACCTCTGATTTTTATTTTATATTTTATTCATAGCCAAATAGTTATCTAGTTGCTCACTGGGGCTGATTTCTGGCCAATTTCACCAATGGCTTTAAGTTTTCCTAGTGGCTTAATTCGTTTTGTTTGCTTCTGAGTGGGACTTTGGGATCTTTTTAGCTGCTGTTCATTGCATTTTATGGAAACTATCCATTGTGGTTTTATGTATGTTTTTACTTAGGTCACCTTGGCAGTGTTGTTGTTGTTCTGACAGTTCACCTAGAAAATTATGCAAAAGTAAATTGTAAAGAAAGCATGAAAAATTCAAATGAGACTCCTCCTCCTCCTACCTATAAGGTCTACAATAAGCTGCAAAACATTCCTGCCTATTTTGCAAGCATCCTGAAGATGACAGTACTGCCACAGTTATTATGGTGATCCACTTGCATCCAACAGTTTACTGCTAGTGTCCTTCCTTTGTGAAGCATCCAGCAACTATTTGCATCTAGAGGTCTTCATCTCAATAGCTTTGTAAGAGCAGCTGATAGTCTCTTAATATTCCAGAGGGGCTGAAAAGTCTATTAATATTTATGAGTGGTTATCTAAGAAATCAGAGCTCTTAATAACACAGCAGAATCATTTTCATAATCCCCTTTCAGGGAAATATTGGATCTCATTTATCATCATGCTGAGGGGTGTGGGGCTTTTATTTAATCTAAAAAAAAATGAATTACTGATTAGGCATGTCTTTTTGATCAAAGAATGAGCATTTTTTTTCTTGTTCTTTTACAGAAATATGAAGAAATGATGGGATTCTTGCCATACTATGTGCATCTATGTTTTTCATCTGTAATCATATGCTACTTAATTTGGGCAAACTTGATTGATTTCAGCCTGGAAGCAAGTTGGGATGATTATTTTTAAAGGGATATAAGAAAACCAGTTTGGATTATTTTCCATCTTTGGTAAAATCACTAATTTGTTTTATCTTGTTTCGGACTTGTGGGGGCACTCATGTATTTCCTTACATAGTTCTTCTTCAACCACCTGCAGATAAAAGTTGCAGGTTGGAGGGGGATAGAGACCCATGAAGCCAAATTTAATCTAGAATATTTTAGAGTGGGCAGAATTAAAACCAGAATATAGAACTGACAGGATGAGCTGATAACCCAGGCTTCCTCAACCTTGGCCCTCCAGATGTTTTTGGCCTACAACTCCCATGATCTCTAGCTAGCAGGACCAGTGGTCAGGGATGATGGGAATGGTAGTCTCAAAACATCTGGAGGGCTGAGGTTGAGGAAGCCTGTGATAACCTGTTGCATGAGTGGCATGAGTGCTTTTTGAAGTTCCCTATGTTGGATTAATGAAGATGCACACAGGAATGGATGGAAGAAGGAGGACCTTGCGAGAGGAGAAGGCTAGAGAGGATCTCCCAGGAGGCTGGTGAAAGAAGGGGAAGCTCTCAGGTGAAAGCTCATAGAATAGAAGGAATGTGGACTGTTAATTGGCAGAGTCTGTCCTCTGTCCCAGGTGTGGTATCTCAGAGATTAATTGATATCTATCAAGCAACAACAACAGGCCTGGCATGTTACTATTTTCAAAATTGCCATGATGCCTCCTATGCCCCATAGCTATTGTCAGTTGTAAAAACAACAACCCACCTCACTGCTTTCATCTGCTATGCATTTAGAATGGGTTAATTTTTTTAATTGAAAAAAGCCATTTTGCATATACAGCATGCCATATTTGCCAAAGGGATATGCCAAGACGTTTGGAACACGGTGCAAAAATTCCACTTTCATTAAGCAGAATCGCAAAAAACTTCTGGCTGTTCTTGCTTTTTTCTCCAGCAACCTTGAATCGCTCCATTTTAAGGTAGTTTCACAGCTGTGTGGAAATCACCATTGAAACTGTATCCCAGTGATACAAGCATGTGCATCATAAATAATCACACTACTAGGCTTCCCTCCATCATCATCATCATCATTATTATTATTATTATTATTATTATTATTATTATTAAGTTGGGAGCAGGACCTGGTCACAGAAGAAGAGTCTGTATTCTTTGTTGGTGGGTATGCTTCACCCTCAAATCAGTTCATGACCCTCAGGTGCAAGTTTACCCACAAATAAATCTGAGTTCCGTGGGCTTTTCTCCCCAATTTAGTGTGCACAAGATTGCTGTCCAATGGGCTCAAAGAATGCAGTTTCTAAAGATTTCAAGAGAGAAAAGTGCTGCAGTCGAGACCAGGTGCAAATCTGTGTTAGTTTTCCCAAGAAGAATTTATAGACCCTGTTGTAAAAGAGAGAGAGAGGGAGGAACACAAACTTGCTTTGTTGGTCTTCTAACCCATCCTATTGTTGTGGTTTTTCGAGGTTTAATTCTAACTTGCTCTGCATTCCTATGCATAGAGATTGATGATAAAGGTGTTGAAAGAAGCAACAGTAAATATGCTATGGCAGAAGATGCTATATTGGAGGCATTCGGTTAGTTCTGTGGAATTTCTCAGATGATTTGCTCAGCTCCACCAGTTCGCCCCCCCCTTGTCAAAAGGTCCAGCTGGATGCACTTAAGAAATGGGAAATTCAGACACCTGTGTGTTCCCCAGGGCTGGTGGTTGAGTTGGGGAGAGCCATAAATGTTTTAAGTAGTTTTGGGAGGTGTGGGTCTGGCCCCGAGGGTGATGAGTAGAGTGTGACATGGGGGTGAGGGAATGAAAAAAATGCATACACTTATTGTGATACGCTGGAGGATTTTCCATTGGCGCAGTCACAACCAGGACCTACAACAAAATAGTGCAGTATATCTTCATCCCCTACCAGGAGAGCTCTTCTTCAGGGTACCAGTGACCCATGCCCATTTCTAGGGTATTATAGGATTCCAGATGGCAATCCGGCTTCTTCCAATTTTCTTTTCCAGTTTAGCGGTTGCCCTCTTTAGATAGAAAAATGTAGTCTTGCATACTTTGTTGATGTCACCCTTTGGTTTGCCGTTGGTGCTCAAACACTTGTGTTTGCTATTAGAAGGAATGACAGTTCTGCCTCCATTTCTATTGTTCCAATGTGTTACAATCCAGTGTTGAACAATTCACTGTGTGGGCATTACAACTCTGTGCAAGCCAGCAATGCTTTGATGGAAACTCATTTGTCACAGCCAAGATACTTTGAATGGGTAGAAACGAACACAGTCTCATTTTACCCAGTTTATTGTTTTGGTGTGTGGCTAAGGGGACCATTGGAAGCTGTCTTATGCCACTCAGACTATTTATCAATCTAGCTCAGTACTGTCTGCACAGTAGCTATCCAGTATTTTCAGTTGAGTGTGCATATAATGGGAGACCTAGGTTTGCCACTTCACAAGGTGAGAAATCATAGAATCATAGAGTTGGAAGAGACCACAAGGGCCATCAAGTCCAACCCCCAAGGAAACACCATCAGAGCACTCCTGACATATGGTTGTCAAGCCTCTGCTTAAAGACCTCCAAAGAAGGAGACTCCACCACACTCCTTGGCAGCAAATTCCACTGTCGAACAGCTCTTACTGTCAGGAAGTTCCTCCTAATGTTTAGGTGGAATCTTCTTTCTTGTAGTTTGGATCCATTGCTCCGTGTCCGCTTCTCTGGAGCAGCAGAAAACAACCTTTCTCCCTCCTCTATGTGACATCCTTTTATATATTTGAACATGGGCTACATTTTTGTCGTAGAGGTAAGATGAGTCACACCGAAGAAGAGATCCTTCTTTTACCTGTCTGTTCCTGAGGTGCTGCGTGACTACCACTGGAGATGGGGAGAGAGACAATTCAGTTCACATTCCAAGCAGAGTCTATCCAATTTGTCCTTTCCAAAGCAATACAAGAACAGAAATGTAGTCATCTTTCAAAATTCGCTCTTATCCGAATTTTGTGATGCAGCTCTCTAACTGAACAGTGCTTATAAAAGCACATATGTTAGAAAAAGCATGCATGAAAAATCAATGTATTAGTGAACATAACATTAAAAAAATGTATTATAGTAGGGAAGGATGGACATGGAGCGGTGAGGGACACCCGACAAGCTAGCCAGATCAGCTGAATCAATCCTAGTGATCAATGGAGTGACAGGTGTTGCAGCCAGATTGCCCTGACATCCATTACAGTAGGGGAAATTGCTTACACAAATATGTGCACTGGTCAAAACAGGATACGGAAATGTGTTTTACCATGAGAAATTCGAGCTAAGATGTTGATGAATTTTCACGAGGATCTGCAAAAATGTGCTGCGGAAATGTGGAAAGCCAAATTTAGGGTTGGAAAAATACCTGAAACCACTCAATGGGATCCAGAAGCTGGAATTGGTGTGGAGCCATTGCAGGGAAGATAACAAACAAAATATGAACCAGCCCTTAGAATAGCAGAAATCAAGCACAATAACGAAGAGTGGGAGACATTGATGAGGTAATTATCCCTCTCCCATTGAAAAGAAGTGTCACGTACAGGACTGTGGGGTTTTGTGACAGCAGGAGACCATCCCATGATTATGATGTTCCTTCTTTCCCTTAATTTATTTTTTTCTTTTCTTTTTCGGAAGGTTTTATGAGGATTGGGTGCAGCTGCGCCTCATCAAGCCTCTTCTTATTTAACATTATAAGGGACCTGATTAGTTTAGAGCTTGATTCAGCTGCTGCTTATGGAAACCTTGGCCCTGCCTAGGATGCTCTTGCTACAAAATTGAAGATAGAAACTCTCTGAACCAAATATAAATGCTCTGCCTGCTGATAGATGCACATGCAGATTGCTCTCCCTCCACCTTTCTACTCCTGGCTATATTTCTGCGATTCACTGTGAATCTGTAGTTTAACATATCTCTCTATAGTGTGATTTTTCTTCCCACTTCAAGAAAGTCGCAGAGTAGTAACAAATGTATCTGGCAGTATTTAGAATTCCAAAGCAAAGGCTGTTGTTTTTGCCAACAAGAAATCCCTTAATCCTAATAAAAGCAGGCAGAGCTGAGCAAATGACAGTCAATAGAGGGCAATTTGAAGTTTGACCTGAAAATAACCTGGATAGAATCCTTGAAAGGGTAAGACAGATTTATGAAGGAATTCTGGGGCTCACACTCTAAGCGCTCCTTCTCACTTATCCTTGAAGGTTCACTCCCTTCTATAGCAGTTCATAACATAAAAACAGGAGTCCTGCAGGATTAGACCAGAGGCCCATCCAGTTCAGAGCTTTCTGAGCTCTCTGGGACTTTGGGGAAGTGGGGTGGATACTCTCCAGAGACTGTGGATCTGTTAAGTCTCTCTCTTCTAGTGTTTCTTCTGCTAGCTGTTCCCCATCCAGTATTTCCCAGCTTCTGCCTTCTGAAACTATGCCCCTCTGCAAACCACTGTTCCAAATCTATACTGTCCTCCTGCTCCTGGCAAGATTCAGGATCAGGAGGGGAGTGGCAGCTCCCACTATTCTTCCTCAGTGCAGCCCACCTCTGCACTGTGACTAGGAGCCATTATTTCCATTCTCCATGGAAAGCTGGGAATGGTGCTGTATTCTTTACCACTAGTTTATGGATTGAGGTTGCAGTTGTTTTCACAATCTAGCTTTCTTGAAGGCACACAATGGCTCACAACAGGCTCTGCTTATTGAATGCAACAAGACTCTCGGTAACATGGGTGGCTGGGTAGGGAAACCATGGAAAGTGGCTATAAATTTCAGTGGGGAGAGGATGTGGGGATCTCAAAACCCTATATACAAATTGCAGGTGTTCTTTTTGCCTTTTCCAAGATTTCTTCAAAGTAATCTATTCAGACCTTCACAATTATTCACACTTCAGAATGGGCTGAACCACTTGAGACTGCTCTAATCTGGATAGGGTTAAAGTTGGATACAACCCAATAGTTTTCTTTTTAAAAATTTCTCCAACTAAATATATTTAGCATTCAAATAAGCCATCTGTAAAATAAAAAGGAAAGGAAAAATGATGTGAATAGCAAGAGATGGGAACAAGCAAAGAAGATTATTGAGGCAGATGAAATGCTATGATAGTCATTTAGAAAGTATATTCACCCACCTAATGATGTATTTTCATTACCTGGCCACAAGGTGAGCATTTTCCTGATGTTTGCCCAATTCTTTGTGAGTCAACCATTCTTCCTTACTGTTGAACTTTGGGCAGTTGCAGGGGATCAGTGTCTGATAATGCAAATAGCTTTAGAAATGAACCATTGTCTTGATTCTAAATTTTATGTTTGTTTTTCTTTTTTGTTTGTTTTTTGCTATGCTGTTTCTTCTTTCTATTGTAATAAAAAAAACTCTCAATATATTTTTTTTAAAAAAAAATAAAATAGAAATGAACCATTGTCTGTTGACTCCTATACAGTCATAAACATGTTTGCTGTAATTGAGGCATGGTAGGATTTGTAGCACGACTGAAAGATGAAAACAGCCCAGATTAATGACTCCTCTCAGCCCATGTTCCGACAGCCCCCTTTTCAAAGCACCAATATTACCCACTTAAAAAATGGAAATCTGCCAACATTTGACGTACCGCTGCCGCCGCTTTCGACATGCCAGATGGTACTAAAAATTCAAAATATTTCCTATAACAGCTGTATCTTTGACAACAAAATTAATACAGGCAGAAACTTCCACTGCTGCATGTAGGCCACACTGGTCAGGTTTCTCGCTTTAAGGTCTAATGTAACAAGAGTTAATAAATAGATCTGATCAGCTCGGCGCTGGATGTCAATCATGTGTCCACGTCTGATGTTCAAAACCAGATGCAAAGCTCGGTGTCTTTATAGTTTAGCAGCTGCTCTAATAAGACTGTAAAATACACCTTCCCCTAGAGTGACAATAAATATGTTAACACTTTCTTGCAACAAGCCCTTTCCTAAAGCTCATCAGCTTCTTGCCTCAAGCTCTGTCTTTATGTATTTGGTGACATAAATCTTACAAGCATATTTGACCAGAAAGCTACTCTTCAAAGTCTGGATAGTGCAATTTGGTGTTTTTAAATCCCTTCCTTTGATGCCAGGAAAAGAAGATCTATTGAAAAGAGAGAAACTATAAAATGCAATCCTACTATACACATCTACTCAGAGGTAAGTCCCACTGACCTCAGTGGGGTTTACTCCTAGGTAAGAGGGTATGGATTGAAGCTCAAGTACACTTCCTTCTGTATAGATATGTGCAGGATTTAGATCTGGAAATTGCTGCCTTTGTGTAAAGCATCATTTGAATGGGTTCCCAGGTTAATCAGCATAACCATGTAGCCTGACCAAAATGCTTAAATTTAAGTCAATGCACTTAAATCATCTTTATCCTGCTGAAGTCAATTGCACTAGTGTCTCGGTTCTAAGCATATTTGTAACATATTTCAGGCTAGTAACCACCCATCACAGATAAAAAGTGAATTCATTTTTTTTTTTACACTTATTCCCTATGACCATTCTTTCTGCCATTAATAAATGAATTACCATTGCTCTGTCTTCAGGAAGGACATTAGAGCTTACATAGACAAATAGCAAGACCATTGGGTCCAATATTAAATCATAGCCTGCCGGTCTTTACTTTCAGCATGTATCGATGTAATACGATATTGTTATGACTTGCAGCTGCAGAACACCCTTAAATTCCTGGGTCCAGTGGGTGATAGAAGTTAATTAAGACTAGGAGTGTCAAAACATAGCTAGACTTGTGTGTATTAGGCCAAACCTGTGTGTATGTAAGCTGTGTATTGGACACTTCTAAATCCTGTAATCAACATGTGTCAAAAGCTAATTCAGCCAGGACTAGCTTCTTGCGTGAGGTGTTAGCCTGGGGGTAAGGACCCATTAGGACAACAAAACTTCAAAGGGAACTCTGTGTGAAACGGCAAAGGGATAGAGCCCCTTTTACTCCACAGATAAAGCAACATGGGTTAGAAGCTGAGAGGAGTTGTGTTCCGTGAGAAGTGGGAAGCAGGAGGCAGAGCAATGGCTGGCTGGAATACAAGGCTGTGCTTATGGATTAAGAAAGACCCTCCTGGAGTGTGACGCTAGGAACCCCTTACACATATGCTCAGGTTGTACATATGTGTAAACAAACCATATATCATAAAGACACCACAGTCGGTGCCTCATTTTCCAAAAGGAAACATGGATCCTGGAATTCCTGGAATCTCACACCACTTGGAGATTGGAGTGGCCTGTAACAATATTGTACAATTCTATCCAGGGTGTGCAACTAGGTTTTTTCATCTAGAATGTAGGGCTATTTGTTCTAAGAGCCATTGTGGTTTAAGCCACATCCACACCATACATTTAAGGCATTATGATACCACTTTAAACAGCCAATGCTTCCCTCAAAGAATTCAGGAAGCTGCAGTTTGTTAAGGGTGCTGAAAGGTGTTACAACACTATTCTTCTCTCAGAACTACAGTTCCCAGAGTTCCCTGGGAAGTGCAATTGACTGTTAGACCACTCTGAAACTTGTGTCTCTTACTCCCTTATTTGCCTACCCACTCACTCAACCACTTTGAACTACAAAAACTGGCATTTTTACAACTTCCACATGATGTTTGTTTTGCACTTGCAAGAAACCAGTCTTTTAGTGTTGAATTATTTCAGGTGCCAGCTAAAAGCTTTCTTGTTTGAGCAAGTTCACCAGACATCATCATCATCATCATTATTACAATTAAAACACAATGTTTTTGTGTATATTTGCTTTTAAAACTGCCAATTTTATCTATATTTTTATAATTTTAGTCTTTTTACTGTTTTTGTTGTCAACTATTTTGAAATATTTTACATTATTTTATGTAAACCACTTAGAGATTTTTTTTGTTTTATTAACTGGTACATAAATTTTGTGAAATAAAGTAAGCATTGATACTTCAGAACCAGGGTTATTCGGACTGTATTATTGTGTTTCTCCACACTCCTGAAGAGTGCGGCAATAATTTTCAGGTTGTGCTGAACTGAATCAGTATTATTGGGCTGAAAGATTATTGTAGCCAACTGCAAGGTCAGGGAAAAAGACATGTCCCTTTTCCAGCATTCCGTTTCACTAGCTCAATTTAAGCACAACCCATTTCATGTTATACACATTACAATATACAGTTTCAAATGCAATTCCTTCAAGAGGCTTACAAATCTTTCAACCTCTCTAGAAATACTGTGCACCATTCTGGCTGTCTCTCGCTCCAAAAAGAATATTGTACTGCAGCAGGAAAAGGTTCAGGGAAAGGCAACCAAAGTCATCAAGGGGAATGGAGGCTACAGCATTTGATTATTTTTAGTTCAGAGAACAGGCATCATAGTAGAAGTGGACAAAATTATGTATATAGAAAGTGGACACCAAAAAGCTTTCTCCTCCCCCACATAATACTAGAACCTGGGTACATTCAATGAAACTGAGTGTTGGAAGATAAAGGACAGACAAAAGGTAAAGGGACCCCTGACCATTAGGTCCAGTCGTGACTGACTCTGGGGTTGTGACGCTCATCTCACTTTATTGGCCGAGGGAGCCAGCGTACAGCTTCCAGGTCATGTGGCCAGCATGACTAAGCCGCTTCTGGTGAACCAGAGCAGCGCACGGAAATGCCGTTTACCTTCCCACCAGAGTGGTACCTATTTATCTACTTGCACTTTGACGTGCTTTCAGACTGCTAGGTTGGCAGGAGCACGGACCGAGCAACGGGAGCTCACCCCGTCATGGAGTTTCGAACCACCAACCTTCTGATCGGCAAGTCCTAGGCTCTGTGGTTTAACCCACAGCGCCACCCACGTCCCTAAAGGACAGACAAATAAAATGTTTATTCACACAGCCCATAGCAACAGCTCTAAATTCTGGATTCATCCTTCTTACCAACCAGAACCAGTGGGGGATACCCATTTGTCATCTTACACAGAACCCATTTCCTTTGTTCTCTTAATGGCCAGGCGATCACCTCATCAGGAAGCTACCCTGGCTTCTATTTTAACATTTCCTGAATCCAGGGATTAGAACAGTCTCTCATACAGCCTGCTTCTCCCCCCCCCCCCCACATGACGCCAGGTGCCCATGAGCCACAAACAATCCATGTGCAATGATTGGCAATTAAAATGCTATCTCGCCCCACCCCCACCCCCATCATATTACAAACCCTTGTAGACGTTATATACTTGGCAAGTATCTTATGCTGTTAGATTATCAAGAAATGCAGGCGACAGAAAGCTTCAGGAGGAAAAGATGGCATTAAAGCACACTGACTGAAGTTTGGTGAGACAAGTCTAGACATGTGCATAGCTTTCCTGATGCTCTGTTTGATCTTTTGCAAGTGACATAGTTCATTGGTAGAAGAGTGAAGTGGTGCTTCTCGAAAGGCTTTGGCTGGATTAAGCTGCGATATCTGGCTTTGGGTCTGGACAGAATTTATGCTGCATGGAAATGGATGGTTGTGTTGTGGGTGGGTGTGGCTGCTTCCTTAGGCCGAGAGACAAGACATATTAAAGTTACAGATAGGTAGCTGTGTTGGTCTGCCATAGTCAAAACAAAATAAAAAAATTCCTTCCAGTAGCACCTTAAAGACCAACTAAGTTAGTTCTTGGTATGAGCTTTCGTGTGCATGCACACTTCTTCAGATTCGTATCTGGAGAAGTGTGCATGCACACGAAAGCTCATACCAAGAATTAACTTAGTTGGTCTTTAAGGTGCTACTGGAAGGAATTTTTTTATTTTGTTAAGACATATTCAACTCTAAGATAATGGAGAAATGTGGAAATGCCTTAATTGCTAAAGCCCACCCCCTGACACTCCCTGGCACAAAGCTTCTCCAGAAGTGTCTTCTTCCATTGGGAAAGACAAGTTGTGTTCTGGACAGCAGGCTCAGAGGACCATTGCTTAGAAGAGAAACAGTGTCTGAGCCTGTTTTTGAAGCAGACACAGTATGCATCCATATCATACATTTGAAGCATATTCAACGCACTTTTAAAACACATTTGTTGTTGTTGTTTAGTCATTTAGTCGTGTCCGACTCTTCGTGACCCCATGGACCAGAGCACGTCAGGCACTTCTGTCTTCCACTGCCTCCCGCAGTTTGGTCAAACTCATGCTGGTAACTTTGAGAACACTGTCCAACCATCTCATCCTCTGGCGTCCCCTTCTTCTTGTGCCCTCCATCATTCCCAACATCAGGGTCTTTTCCAGGGAGTCTTCTCTTCTCATGAGGTGGCCAAAGTATTGGAGCCTCAGCTTCAAGATCTGTCCTTCCAGTGAGCACTCAGGGCTGATTTCCTTAAGAATGGATAGGTTTGATCTTCTTGCAGTCCATGGACTCTCAAGATCATTCAAAAGCATCAATTCTTCGGCGATCAGCCTTCTTTACGGTCCAGCTCTCACTTCCATACATCACTACTGGGAAAACCATAGCTTTTACTATACGGACCTTTGTTGGCAAGGTGATGTCTCTACTTTTTAAGATGTTGTCTAGGTTTGTTAAAACAGATGGCTTCTCCCAAAGAATAATGGGTATTGTGACTCTCCCCCCCCCCACAGAACTACAATTCCCAGTGCCCTTAGCAAATTACAGTTCCCAGGATTCTTTGGGAGAAGTCATGTGCTTTAAATGTGCATTGGACATGCTTCAAATGTATGGTGTGGATCTGCCCAAAGTCACCTAGATTCGCTCCCATTCTGCATCTTTCCACAGTCAAGAAATGTTAGGATCAAATTGCATGTCACGTTTAACGGGTACTACACAGGTACATTTCTAGTTCCCCTCCTTTATTTAATAATAGGCAAATTTTATTAGAAATGTTATTAGGACTGGGACTGGAAGAGGAATATATCCCTTCCCTCCTCCCTTGCCATCTGTGTGAAAATTGTGGATATGAGGATTAGAAAAAGACTCCCATTGGCATAACCCATTTAACTATGAGGAATAGGGAGGGGTGCACATCACCTAGGAGTGAGTGGCGCTGTGGTCTAAACCACTGAGCATCTTGGGCTTGCGAATCAGAAGGTTGGCGGTTCGAATCCCCATGGCAGAGCAAGCTCCCATTTCTCCTGCCCAGCTACTAGCAGTTTGAAAGCATACCAGTCTGAGTAGATAAATAGGTAACACTGTGGCAGGAAGGTAAACGCCATTTCCATGCTCTCTGGCATATGTCATGGTGCTCCGTGCACCAGAAGCAGTTTAGTCATGCTGGCCACATGACCCAGAAAGCTGTCTGCAAACAAATGCTAGCTCCCTCGGCCTGAAGCAAGATGAATGCTGCAACTCCATAGTCAAATTTGACTGGACATAACCGTCCAGGGGTCCTTTATTGTTACCTTTACACATCTCCTCCCTACACATTGTTACAATGATAGCAATTACCTCTGTACCTGCAATTTAAAAAAATAAATTAAGCATCATGCATTAAACATAATGTGTAGTTTGCCCCACATGAGCCATGTCACTGAATGTCTTAACATGCTGCAAAGTAGAGTATCTGTAGCAAGAGGGAACACACAGGAGCTTCTGAGAATGCCATTTTTTGGCCCAGGAAGGATATGCAGGGATCACATGGTTGCCTAGGAATAAGCCCCATTGAACTTGGTGAGACTTGCTCTACAGTATAGATCAGGGTCAGCAACCTTTTTCAGCCGTGGGCCAGTCCACCGTCCCTCAGATCTGTGGTGGGCGGACTATATTTTTCTGGGGGAAATGAACAAATTCCTATGCCCTACAAATAACCCAGAGATGCATTTTAAATAAAAGCACGCATTCTACTCATGTAAAAACACGCTGATTCCCGGACCGTCCGCAGGCTGGATTTCAAAGGTGATTGGGCCGCATCCAGCCCAAAAGCCTTAGGTTGCCTACCCCTGGTATAGATGCATTAGAGTTCACAAAACATCTGCCCTTACTCAACAAGACTCTTTGTTTTTGCTGCTGCTGCTGCAGCCAACACATCTCCCTTCTGGAGTATGTATTTCCTTGGTATGACATGAGGACTTCTGCACCCTATTACACTGCCGGGTGTTCTAAAAGCAGAACTAAAAAAGTAATACTAATTATAATGAACTGAGAGAAGTTGTGCTACAGGGTAATTTTCAACAATCTCTTGAGGGAGGGTGGTTCCCCCTCCCCTCTTTCTATCCCTGTTTGAAGTACTTCCCATTCTTGGATGCCCTTTGGAAGTATTTTTTTACTACTGGAGTTCTTTTTGAAGTACTTTATCACACCATCATTCCCTACTCTTAACTTCTTCATTTTCTCTATCTCATGAATCCTTCAGAAATCCATGCCGTGAAATATTGGTGCCAGTTGGGTCCCTGACACCCATGAAGTTACACTTAAGGTAAAGGTAAAGTGACCCCTGACCATCAGGTCAAGTCGCAGACGACTCTGGAGTTGCGGCACTCATCTCATTTTATTGGCCAAGGGAGCTGGCGTACAGCTTCCGGGTCATGTGGCCAGCATGACTAAGCCGCTTCTGGCGAACCAGAGCAGCACACGGAAACACCGTTTACCTTCCTGCTGGAGCGGTACCTATTTATCTACTTGCACTTCGTGCTTTCGAACTACTAGGTTGGCAGGAGCTGGGACTGAGCAACGGGAGCTCACCCCATCGCAGGGATTGGAACCGCCGACCTTCTGATCGACAAGCCCTAGGCTCTGTGGTTTTAACCCACAGCGCCACCCACATCCCAAAGTTACACTTAGGACCCATCAAAATCAATGTGGAAGCTGCTACAATATTTCAGCCTGAAATCCTAGCCACACTTACTTGGCAGTAAATGCCATTGACTTCAATAAGACCAGAAATTGCTTGGGTTGTGCTTTATGGCTCCTCATGGTTGGTTTTGTATAGTTGCCTTTTTCTGGAATAAGCAGAATGTCACATTTCATACTTGGAAATATGATGACCTTGCTTAAATTACCCAGCTTTGCCTCACAATGCGGGGTACACACAGCACACCCCTACTCCCTGTGTGAGCCTACTACCATCAGGTGTGCTGCCACACCATCGGGCACAGTCTTGTCCTTTGCCTCAGGCAGCAGAATGTATTGGGCCAGCCCTGGGACTCAGCTATACAGCTGTGGATATAATGTTTTAAGTGCATTTTACAAATATGACACTAGATGGCGATGGTGAGCTAATGGCAAATTCAATATATTTTAAAAAAGCATTTATTTTAAAAGCATTTTCACAGTGTTTTTTAAAATACTTATGTATATTCCACCCTGGACATTTAAGATCTACGGCAGCTGACAACTCCATTGCCACAGATACTACTGTGCTGATAAATCCTCTTCTAACTGAGCAATTCTAATTCTGAGCAAGGGAATTTTATAAGGGTTTGATTAACTAAGGGCCTGGACCCTCCAGGTAAATACTTAATTATTATTATTATTTATTTTTAAAAAACAGTAAAAAAAGAAAGAAAGAAATCAGAAATTATTGCAAGTAAAGGAGACTTGCTTTACATGATTTAGGGCAAATGGTTGGTTGTTCTACCATAAGCAAAACCAGCCTGTAAGACTAGATAGCCCAGTGTTGCTGATCTTGCTATAATGGCTTAACTTTCCATAGCACCCGAGATCAGCATCACTCGGCCATTATCTTGATAGCACTGATAACATGCAAATATGAACCCAAATCTTCCTCTGTTTTATCTTGAGCAAGTCACGCAAGGCCTATCATCTTAGCTGAGTCATTCTTGCCCTAGCGGGAAGACCGATGCTCTCATCCTTTATGTGCCTTTGTTCTGTGTGCACTTTTCATCATAACAGTTATCTTATCGGGTTTTCATTTGTGTAGGCTCTCGCTTCAGAGGATAATCCACTAAGCGCTAGCTGCGTGCAACTCCCGTTTCAAAACAGCTTGTGATGAGTCGGCACTTTGTGGAGTGTGCTCTAATTGTTTGCTCCACTCCACTGTATGATACTTAACATTATGATGATGGAGGCACTATGACAGCGACACAGAGAGTAGGCTTCGCATCCATCCACTCCAAGTAAATCACTAAAAAAATATGCTGTGTCAAACTGTTTCCTAAATTGACCCAAACTTGAAGAAAATAAGCACATGAGTTGCATGAAAAATAATTCCGCCATGGACTGGAAAGTGAAATAAAATTATATGCTATACAGAGAAGGAGAATATGCTGATATAACTAATTCTAATAATTTCTGGACAAGCTAGAAAGACTGCCCCCGTGTTCATTCATTCTACAGGTAATAATTTGAAGGGCGGGTTAAACATTCAAAGACTTCAAAGGCAAAGGTTGTTCCTCATTTCCAGTTCCTTTATTCTACACACCAGCAATTTGCATAAAGAACATTCTGATACATACCTTTGTTTCCCAAAATAACTTTTGAGGGACTCCATAGTCACAACACTGCTATAGGGAAACTCTTTCCTATGAGATGATCTAGCATTGTGTCTGGTCTAAAATGTCATTTTCATACAGGAAGCAGGAAGCATAATGTCTTGATGGCAAGCATATACCTACCAATAGGAAACTCAGGATTCGGCCAACCCAAAACAATAAACTCTTGCCACTGGGAAACAGTCTCTTTTGTGATGTCCTAACATAATATCAGGTCCAAAGCATTACTTAATGGGCCAGATGCTTATAAGGACAACATCCTCACTCTTGCCACTATATCCACAAATAAGGACTCCGAGGC
Organism: Podarcis erhardii; assembly: GCF_964252035.2. Classification (NCBI taxonomy): domain Eukaryota; kingdom Metazoa; phylum Chordata; class Lepidosauria; order Squamata; family Lacertidae; genus Podarcis; species Podarcis erhardii. The sequence goes on from NC_138500.1 coordinate 50,890,947, forward strand.
TTTGCTACTAATTTAACTTTGTGTTAGCCCGGGTCATACATCCCTGTTTCTGGGATATTCCTCCTTTGGCATTGCAACTGGCCCAGACCTTTGCAAGGTGAAAAGGGGTATTTTTGGGGAGCAGAGAATGTACGAAGTTCTTTATTTCAGCTGCATCTGAACCTCTGGGTTGAATAAGAAAATGGGAAACAGGGAGCAATTTGAGCTTCATCAAACTTTGGCTGCTCTTCTGACTTTCCCTAAATGTTTGTGTGTGTGTGTGTGTGAGAGAGAGAGAGAGAGAGAGAGAGCGAGCGAGCGAGAGAGAGAGCGCAGACAGACAGACAGAGACAGAGAGAATTTACAAACTATTATTCAATACTGTTGGATAAAAGTCTGCAAGAAGATTCAGAAATTGGGGATAAATCACCCTCAGAATTATGCAGAAGGACATGATGTTTTGTCTTGCAGTCGCGCTCTGAGTAATTATCCAGAACAACTCTGATCAATGATTCAAAATTAAAGTATAAGTGCATGGTACCTATTCCACCGCAAGCAGGAAAACCAGCGTCTCCATTTTAGGGAGCAATGGTGATCTGGATTATCCATGTCAGCACCTTGACAAACTCATTACTTTTTATCAGATGAATTATAAAAATGGCCAGCGCTGTAACAAGACGAAGAGTAAATCCCCCAACACTCCTTTTGCTGCTGTTTATGCTTAGCCAGATAATTTCATATGGCAGGAAACCACATTATGGTTGTTAAGTTAATGGAGAAGAAAAATGTTATTTAATGCAGCTGCATCTTTCATAGACATGAGCTCCCAGTCCTTTGCGAAAGACCCTTGTGGGTAATGATAATAAATTTCTAGTTGAAGCGTTGTTAATATGACTGGAAATCTATTGAATGACCATCCCCTTGTAAATTCAGTCTAAAGGCACAAAATGATAATATGTCTAAATAGCCACTTAAATATTATGGTCAATTATCTCTCTTCTTTTGGATTCAAGCTGGAAACAAAATGACATGCCATATTTACTTTCTACTTCTTAAGGAAAGTGGCCTTCCAGTTACTTAATATGTGAGGGACAGCATTAAGATGCTTGACATTATGACTGATAACTAGAATGAAAAATATATTTAAGGGATAAAAATAATAATACCTCGCCCATCTGACTGGGTTGCCCAGCCACTCTGGGCAGCTTCCAACATAATTTAAAAACTCAGTGAGACATCAAACATTAAAAACTTCCTGATATAGGGTTGCCTTGAGGTGTCTTCAAAAAGCTACAGCACAGGGATGCCATTTGTTGACTTACACTTGATTTGAGATAGAGTTGGCCTTAAAAACAAAAAACCCTCTGCCAATTGTGTAGAATAGATCAATGGTTCTCATACTTTTTTCTCTGGGCTACACAGAATAAAAAATTACTCGTGACATACTTTTTTTTATTGATAAGAAATACTTTGGAAAAAGAAACAACTGCTAGGAGGGCTTGATTTATAACACCGAACACCAACAACTTTATAATATGATCACAGGACAGTATAAAACAATGCAGCTACATAAAAACACAGATCATTCCCAAAATTTAATTATAAACCAACCTTCTCCAGCACTCTGTTTGAACAACAATTCTAGATCACAACTAGAATTGTCCTCCATATCTCTTCGTTCTCTTGCTCTCATTCTGAAAGGATATCCATCCATATTCTGCAAATAAAAAAAAAAATTGATGCCATACAATATATACCACACAGAAATATTTAACTGTTTCTTTGATTGTTCTTGGAACTTCCCATCACACTTATCCTTTCCTGCCACACCAATGTGGCGTCCCACACCTTTTGAAAACTGGTCTAGATGAGTATTTTCTGTAGACAGTATTTCTCTAGATGAATAGCTTCACCTAGACAATTATCAAATCATGGTCAAGTATTTTAAACATTAATTTATTGAAACAGCAGGAATACTTTTTAACATTGGGATTACACTAGCTAAGCCACTTTGCACATAGTGAAATTAATAACTTCTAAAACAAAAAGCAATTCAGCCCCATGAGGCAAATATCCCTTCATAAATGGTTTGAATCTTTCAGCCCTTTAAATCCAGAGTTCTGTGCATACATAAGGCAGTGTTGTTATTCATCCAGACACATCTGTTTGTGGTGATTCCTCTGGACTCAAGCCAGACTAGTCATTTTTTCTAAATTTGCTGTCAAAATAATCTGAAGCGCATGCCACACTCCTACCCTGTAAATATCGCCGAGGATGATCTAAATCAGGAAGAGCCAAAGTGGGACCCTCCAGATGTTGGACTACAATTCCCAACACCCCTGTCCACTTGTCATGCTGGCTGAGGCTGATGGGAGTTGTAGTCCCAACGACTTTTGGAGAGCACCACAGTGGCTATCCCTGGCTTAATCGTTAACTTAGCAACAACCCAAAAAGCAACTCTCAAGATTCTTACTGGAGAAAGCAAAAGGAACAATGCAAGGAAATTATGGAAACATAATACACAGTTTGGCAGAGTACAAATCCTTAAAAAGAGGCCCTGCATTGGATTTCACGGGAGCAACTCTTGCTATGCCCTTGGGATTTCTCATATGTTTCTTGCCTTCAGCTTTGGCAAGACCAAATTCAGTGGCAAAGGACATGCTTTCTTCAGTTGCCTTTGATCACCCATACTTCAGATCAAGTGCCAAGCACCCAGTGGGTTCTTAGCAGTGCTAGAAACAGACCAATGACACCAATATATACTGACTGCCCGAAATCTGCAAGGTAACACTTCTGAAATAGGCAGACCACACAAAAAATATGATGACATTAAACCATTACTTGAGCAATAACTACCCACACAATGTATGGGGTCAGGGGATTACAAATGTGGAACACACACTGCTTTGATTTAGCCAACCTATTGTTTCCTTTTGAGAAAATCTCCATCTAAATACACCTTGAGAGACCTACAAGTCCTGACTGGTTTTGTTATGTAAAACAGGTTGCTGACATGCTGACGTATTCCCAGAAGTTCAAAGAAGGAATGCTTCTAACAACTGATCACCACAATATGTTTGAAAAGAGCTGATCTGTACATAAAGTGTGTGTTTGTCAGGGTGTGTATGGCGGTGGGGGCAGGTTCAAAGGGTTGGGGAAAAGGAAGAGGTGACATTGTGCCAAGAAATCTGTGTGCAATGAACACCAAACTTTCTAAGCTTGTAAACACATTATTCTGGCTCTAGTGTGTGCTCCCAATGCTGGTTTTTGAATCCATGTACACATGACATTACCCACAATGCAGAGCTATTCTGTAGTTTTTTGAGAAATGCTGCTGTTTCATGCATCTTCCCTCAAACCTGCTTCAGTCCAAAAGGAAAACTTAAGCCACATTCAAACTGAGGCTAGCTAAGCATCTTAAAAAGCAGAGACATCACCTTACCAACAGAGGTCCGTATAGTTAAAGCCATGGTTTTCCCAGTAGTGATGTATGGAAGTGAGAGCTGGACCATAAAGAAGGCTGATCGCCGAAGAATTGGTGCTTTTGAGTTATGGTGCTGGAGAAGACTCTTGAGAGTCCCATGGACTGCAAGAAGATCAAACCTCTCCATTCTGAAGGAAATCAGCCTTGAGTGCTCACTGGAAGGACAGACCCTGAAGCCGAGGCTCCAATACTTTGGCCACCTCATGAGAAGAGAAGACTCCCTGGAAAATACCCTGATGTTGGGAAAGATGGAGGGCACATTGAGAAGGGGACGACAGAGGACAAGATGGTTGGATAGTGTTCTTGAAGCTACCAGCATGAGTTTGACCAAACTGTGGGAGGCAGTTGAAGACAGAAGTGCCTGGCGTGCTCTGGTCCATGGGGTCACGAAGAGTGGAACATGACAAAACGACTAAACAAAAACAACAACAAAGGTGTGTTATTTTGTGGGTAGGGAGACCAAAGAGGTGAAAATGTGACTTGAAGTGCAGCAGGGTGGATGTGAAATGCTGTGTTTTAAGCCACCAATGTGTACATAGCCTGAGTTTCAATTATTTCCCTTAAACCGTTTGCAGTTGCTTCAAGGCCAAAGTAGCAAGAGAGCCTGGCAGAGTCAGAGAATCTCCATACTCCCTTTACAAGACTAGCACAGGAAGAAGGTGAACAATCAGGCTATGAGAGTTTGCATCAGCTGTCTATTATTATTCGTCTTTGATTTATACAGCCCTACTGGGTCTGCTGCAGACAAACTACCAAATGAAAGCCCTTAACACAAGAAAGAGAGTTTTGGACAGACGGTTTTAAAATGGCATGTTAAATTCTGTCTGGAGCATTAATATAAAACTATTTATTGAAAAAGACCTCAGAGTGCAGTGTTTCAGTATGATGACTTTAACAGCTCTTCAGATGAGGAGAAGAAGAGGAGGAGGAAATTAGCTTATCTGTAACTGTTTCACTGACTCTCAAGAAACTTTGTCACATTTGCCTATCGAGCGTGTGAAATGGGGATTTCACAGCTTGCAACCCATTTTCTCCATGCATGCATCTGATATCTTCCTTACCCAGGAAAGATAAATAAATAAAACAACATCTCTTTGAAAATCTAAAAGAGACAAATTGGCGGGTCGTTTTAAGATGGAAAGTCTGTGTAAAAAGAAACTGGATCTGAAAGTTAGGGGGCTTTTAAAAAAAATATCAAATAGCGGAATTAAGGATGAGTTGGCAGAAGTAACAGCGATGCTTTCGGAGGGCAAAAATGGGTGAGGTTTCTTCACAGGTTTTGGAAGAGAGCCATAAGCATGACACTAATATCTAGGATCAAAGTTAGCCTGGGCATCTTCACTGTGCATTCAAAGCTCCTGGTTCTGGCAATATGCCTGAAGTAGCACACCACTACTGTAGTGGCTACTGTAATGGGACGCGGGTGGCGCTGTGGTCTAAACCACTGAGCCTCTGAGGCTTGCTGATCAAAAATTCGGGGGTTCAAATCCCTGCAACGAGGTGAGCTCCCGTTGCTCGGTCCCAGCTCCTGCCAACCTAGCAATATGAAAGCACGCCAAAAAGTGCAAGTAGATAAATAGGTACCGCTCTGGCAGGAAGGTAAACAGCATTTCCATGTGCTCCTCTGGTTTTGGTGTTCCATTGTACCAGAAGCGGCTTAGTCATGCTAGCCACATGACCCGGAAAAACTGTCTGTGGACAAATCCGGCTCCCTCGGCCTGTAAAGCGAGATGAGCGGCACAACCCCAGAGTCGTCTGTGACTGGACTTAACTGTCAGAGGTCCTTTACCTTTACCTTTTTACTGTAGTGGCATGACTTAAACTTGCCTTTGGCTGTGCACATATCATACATTTATAACACATTTAAAGCATGTGGCTTCCTCCCAAAGAATATTGGGAACTGCAACCTGTTAAGAGTGCTGGGAATCCTAGTTCTGTGAGTGGCAAACTGCAGTTCCCGTGATTCTTTGGGGAAGCCATGTGCTTTAAGCATGTTTTACATGTGTGGTGTGTATGCAGTCTTACTGGGAACAGGCTCTCTGAACATGCACTTGGGTGCTGAGAGAGGTTTTTGGAGACATGTTACTTGAAATAGATACCCCAAAATAGATACAGTGGTACCTCAGGTTACATACACTTCAGGTTACATACGCTTCGGGTTACAGACTCCGCTAACCCAGAAATAGTACCTCGGGTTAAGAACTTTGCTTCAGGATGAGAACAGAAATCATGCTCTGGCGGCGTGGTGGCAGTGGGAGGCCCCATTAGCTAAAGTGGTGCTTCAGGTTAAGAACAGTTTCAGGTTAAGAATGGACCTCCGGAACTAATTAAGTACTTAACCCAAGGTACCACTGTACTCCAAATGCACTTTCATCTGTGGGACCACCAGGCTATAACGTGTGGCATGCATACACAAAATCACACATAGCCCTGGGAAAATACATAGCCCTAGGAAAGATTGTTTCTGGCTGCTGATCTTGAAAAACTGCCGTTGTTTTCATTCAGAAAGCCAATGTCAAAAAACTTCTTATTTTGTTAGCTTTGCATTGTTTCCCATCTTATTTGTGCAAGTTTAGCATATTTTCCACCGTCCTGCAGCAGAGCACTGCACATATGCAGATGCAATTTTATAGTAATAAAGTGATCTTCCCCTAAGAGCAGATCCCAGGGTCTGTCTTCATCAGAAAAGACAGCCTAGGTTCTTATAATACTTTTGTGATAATATTTTTTTAAAATTTCTTTAAACAGTTGGAGTTTGTGAAATAATGGCTGAGAGGTAGCAACTGTCAGCACAGACAATGCAAAAATCGAAAGCAGAGCAGACACGCAGGACCCACATGGAAATATCTCACCAGACTTCTCATGCTAAGCTCCTGCATGTAGCTCTTGAGACTATACCTTAAGTGCATATACGCACTTGAACATAACTTGTTTCTATTTCAGAAATAGCAATTGTGTGGTGATGACAGTCATGATGGAATCAGTATCAGGAAGTGGTGCAATGCTTCCCTCCTGTAGTGTGTGCTTCTGTGCAAAATCCTCTCCCCCAGCTGATAACCATACCAGGAAGGAAGCCAAATGGAAGGAAAGAGCAGCGTGAGGCAGAAGCGAGGGTCCCCAACCCTCCCCAGTCATTATTTTTCAAAGTAAAGAACAAGACATATTAAAAACATTTAACATTTAGCTTTGCCCTTGGTCTCCAGCTGAGCTAAAAGGTACTTTAACTTTAACTTTGACATAGGTGGGATGCAGCAGCGGAGCATGTCTTCCTAGCGCCTGGGTGTGCCGAGGGGGCGGAGAGTGACGTGAGGAGGATGCAGCAGGGCAGGCATGCGCCCTCCCAATCAGCCCAATTGGACTGATTGGAAGGGCGCATGGTGCGATGGCACAATGGCACTTTCCTCCCTAGCGCTGTTGGGCCCACCCTCACTTAAATATAGTGCACCTACCTCACAGAACACCAATTCCACAAATTCCTACAAACTACCCCAGATTATCTTGTGGGGGACTTGTGGGGGGGGGACATAATAATTTAGAGTCTCAGGCAGGATTTGATCAAATAAACAATAAAGATTTTATTAAACAAAGGAAGTTTATGACAAAAAGTGGGTAAAACATAGGATACTTCAGATTATAATGCTATTTCACTTCAGTTCTTTCTCAGTTGTTGCACAGCTGCTGCAGCTTAATACTTTGGTTCTGAAACAAGGTGGTACTTCCTGTCAGTTACACACCCCGTTGACAACCCTACTCCTGAAGTACTCCAAGTAACAGACCCAAGGGATCGCCACACCCCTCTTAACTGGTTTTGTCTCCCCTCTCACAAAATTGTAAACCCAAGACTTCATGCAAGGGCAGGGCAACTCAGGCCCAGCAACTATTAGACTTAGGGCTAGCCAGTGGGCCCCAATTTGAAGCAGTGGGGCACAACTTGAATTTTTCCCCCCTTGTAGAGCCCCTCTTCACAGCCAAAGTCTGCAAAATCTTATAGATATAAATAAAATCCATCTACAGTGGTACCTCGCAAGACGAATGCCTCGAAAGATGAAAAACTCGCAAAACGAAAGAGTTTTTCGTTTTTTGAGTTGCTTCGCAAGACGGATTTCCCTATGGGCTTGCTTCGCAAGACGAAAACGTCTTGCAAGTTTGTTTCCTTTGTCATGCAAGTTTGTTTCCTTTATCTTAAAACCGTGCATTCATTTCGAGGAGCAACTCATAGCACGCGGTGTGGTAGCCTTTTTTGAGGTTTTTGAAGACTTTGTGATTTTTGAAGCTTTTCCAAAGTCCGTGCTTCACAAGACGAAAAAATCGCAAGACGAAAAAACTCGCGGAACAAATTAATTTTGTCTTGCGAGGCACCACTGTAGATTGCTCTGGTGCAGGGGTCCCCTTAGGAGCAGCCTGTGGGGCCCAATTTGGCCCAATTGCTCCAATTGCCTTAAAGTCAGCCCTGATGAGACTGTGCAGGGGTGCTGGCAGGGAAAAAGGAAAAAGAAAACACTTGTTGACCCAACCTGCTCAGCAAAACAAACTTTTCCATCACACATGGCTGCTGCGTTCTCCTGACGCCCTGCCAGCATAACGCTGCTTTGTGAAGATGGGATGTGGCATCGGACTCAGAAATCAATGCAGGGATGGCATGAGGAGCAAAATGCACCCTGGGAAAAACTGCACCTGAGGCAATGGCCTCTCCCTTGCCCCGCCCACATTACGCCTCTAGTGGGATGGTGGCCATGCCTCCTCATGGCGGAGCTCCACACAGAGGCCCGATCTTCAAAGTCTGTAAATGTATATTGACCTGATCACATGATGCATTGCACTTTCCTGTGGACCTCGTACAAATGGTTTACAGCTCTTAAGTTCCTATTTATGCTTGTTCCACCATGTGGAAGTAGTTTTGGGTAGCAAAAATATTTTTTTTTTTTATTAAATTTTTATTGGGTTTTCAAATTTTTTAACAACACACAACATATATGACTTCCCCCCACCCCCCCACATACATCCCACTTCCCCCATTTAATTCAGCAAGTTCTTATTCCTCTCTCTAAACTTAATCTCTTTATTCTCCAACTTAGTTCATCTTATTAAACCCCATAATATTACCCTATCTTCTTATATGCAATAAATCCTTGTTTCTAAGATCAATCAAAATTTATATACCAATCTCCCCTTTTTTTATATTAAAGTATAAATCGAATTTACAATAGCCAAAAATCATAAAGTTTTTCAAAAATCTGTTTTCCCCCCTCCCTCCCTGCCCGGGTATCTGTCCCTTCCCAAGTAGCTATCCTTCCATAAAATTCCTAGCCAGGATTCCTCACATCTCCAGCCCTCAAGTCTATTTCAGTCTCTCTCCGGTTTTTCTGTTGATATTCCTTTTTGCTGGTTTCCAGGTCTCGAAGGGTGTCTGTTGCAGTTACTTCCTCTTCTCCCAGTTCAAACCTAATTGAGAAAACTTGTTGCCAGGGTTCTACCAAAAGTCCTCCAGGTTGCAGATAATAAAGGCCAGAAAAGAGGAGGAAGTCCCAGTTATATTTCTTTACTCCTTTAATTTTCATAATTCCACAGTTTCCAAGGGCTTCCTCCTTCACTTTTCTCCTCAGTCTCATGTCTTCATACTTTGTAATCCAAAAGATTTCTTTGTTCTCTGGCACCATAGGTTTCCACACTTTCTCTTCTCCGACTTCCTCCTTCACCCCCTCCAAAGATGTCATATTTGGTTGAGCTACAGAGTCTCTCAAGAACAAATCTCTAGTTCCGTCAGCAAGATTGTTTGTTTTGAAAGTCAAGGTCGTGTATTGTTCTTGTAAGATTCCCACGAGAAAAGAAGCTCTCTCAATTTGTGCTAGTAATTTTCCTTCTGCAGCCATTGTAGTGTCACTGGTTTCCCCTAGGGGGATTTCCATTGTTCACAGTTCTACGCCAGCAATCCTTTACCCTATTGTTTATTTACTTTGTTTCAAAACACGTCTGTTTATATGTAACACCTTTAAACCAAAGAGATATATAGTAATACAATTTTGTCCTTTGTTCAGCTGTTTGACAGCTCAGTTGACAGCTGTCAAACTCCGATTTCTTAAGGCTAGATTGGTGCAGGACGCTCCCAGGTCCAAGGGGGGGGGGTCACAAAAGTTTCCAAAGTTCGTTTCTTCCCTCCAGCACAACTTGACAAAATAGAACTTGTTCTTAAAAGTTATTAAAGTCTCTTACCAGTTTCCGTAAACGTAAAATCTTTTTCCCGATCTTAGATTTTCGCTCCTTGCTTCCAATTGCCTGTATGAAGGGGGGGTGCGGACTTCCCTTTAGCACATCCCCCCGTTTGCCCGATTTAAGGATAACGGTTTTTTTAAAAGTCCAAATTTTCTTCTACTCACGGGGTGTTTGTATCCAATCGAGTTTTCAGGTAGAAAGTTGACGCTCTCCGGTGAATGGCTTGCGGCTTCACTCCACTGAGGTAGCGGTTTACTCTCAGCACCACGCCACCCCCCGTACCTTCTCCGCAGCCTTTAAAAAGGCTCTTCGACTGTCAGGGGGGGCGCTTAAGGTGCCCACCGAGTCACCAGGTCCACAGGTATCCGCACCTGTGGTTTCTAAGGGTCCCCGCGTCGCCGGCGCGGCAAGACCCGTCCTCAGAGGAGCCGATTCCCTCCGGAGCTCGGAGGGAATCCGCCATTACACCGATCGCATCAACCCGGAAGTCTTGGGTAGCAAAAATATTGCCTTCAGCACATGCTGTCAGGGAAGGGGGTATTTCCAGCTAAGCACCCAGTCCCTTTTCTGCCTTAGAAAGCCTTATAAGAAGCTGCCGCAGTAAAGGGACCGTGAAGAAGCCTGATGGGAGGGGTGTTTCTAGGCCCTGGGCAAAACTGTTCACACCCCCTTGTTACTTTTGCTACTGCTAGATGTCATGTTGTTACATTTGTAGCGCTGAATTGTTGAGGTTTGAGGTATGCTGTCACATTTCCTTGCTACGTTGCTGTTTTATTATTCCTGGTAAAAGGTAAAGGTAAAGGGACCCCTGACCATTAGGTCCAGTCGTGACCGACTCTGGGGTTGCGGCGCTCATCTCGCATTATTGGCCGAGGGAGCCGGTGTTTGTCCACAGACAGCTTCCGCGTCATGAGGCCAGCAGGACTAAGCCGCTTCTGGCAAACCCGAGCAGTGCACGGAAACACCGTTTACCTTCCCGCCGGGGCGGTACCTATTTATCTATTTGCACTTTGATGTGCTTTCGAACTGCTAGGTTGGCAGGAGCAGGGACTGAGCAACGGGAGCTCACCCCGTCATGGGGATTTGAACCGCCAACCTTCTGATCAGCAAGTCCTAGGCTCTGTGGTTTAACCCATAGCACCACCCGTGTCCCATATTATTCCTGGTATTGTGGAATTATTCTTGCAACTGTTGATTTTCGTGATGCATCACTCTTCTCCTTGTAAGCCATGTCTCTCTCTCTCCCCCCCCCCCCCATGATTATGCAAACTGGCCTTTAACTCACTGCACGTCCAATTTACAAAGATGGCACTTTTAATTTAACTGAAATAGAAATCCAATATATATCTAGGGGGATCCCTCACCTATGACATGGACTCCTTTTTGCTTTCAGAGAAATCCAAACGACATGCCACAAAGAGCAAACGCTGGCTTATTTCAAAAGAGAAAATCGAAGCGCTGACACACACTTTCGCAACATGTGCTATGCAGCTGCTAGTTCTAACCCAAGATATAATTACAGAACCAGGGACGCTTATGAGTAGCTAGCTTTCCATGTTCCCTTGGGGGCTTCTTCTTCTATGTTTGGTCCTTCACACCACACAGAGAGATGCACGCGGGAAGCCCAAGGTCCCCTCACATGCCAAAGTTTGCAAGCTCAATTCCTGACATCTCCCAGTAGGGTCGGGAAGGACTCCTGCCAGAAAGTCTGGCCAGTCACTGCCAGTCAGTGCAGGCAATATTCAGCTAGACGGATCAATGGTCTTATTCAGTATAAATCAGCTTCCTGTGTCCCATAGCTGCTATTCATTGGCGCCTCTCCATGTGACAGAGAACACACTATGCAGAGAGGGAAACGAGAGCACAAGCGAACGGGCACAGCCAACGGTCACTCGTTGCGCTTTGAAAGTTAAGTGGCTTCATCTATTATAGGCAAACACTCGTTTGATTGCTTTGCTGAATCAATACCTCCATGGCGTATCCAAGGTCATACCTGCACATCATGAACTGGAACACAAAATCTGTTCACATTGCTTGGGTAAATTCCTGCTTCCTGTCTCCCCTCATTTCCCCTGGCCATGTTTTTATAGGATGTTTGAGTCTGCTCAAACACTCCCTGCCATTTTCTTCTCCCAGCAAAGGCAGCCTTCGCTTTTCGGCTACTCCAGCTGTGGTGTTTAATTACATCCCATTCCACTGGGGTGTGTGTGTGTGTGTGTGTGTGTGTGTGTGTGTGTGTGTGTGTTTTGGAGCTAAGCACACACATAGCCCAGGCAGAGTGTCTCTGCTATTTCGGAGGATTGACTCTGTGAGTGTGCATGCGAAATGTCTCCCCAACATGCACACTCCCTTTGTCTCTCCAGGGTTTCTGCTTCTGCGCTTAGTTTATGGCCTGTTGCTAAGGTGAATTTCCCAAGCTGGGAGCTGACTGGCTTTTGCTAACGTCTGGCATGTGCTGCTTAGCTTTGCTTTTATGACAAAGTTTAGCAGGAAATACCCTATTAAGATGTTATCATGTGTTCAGCAGGGCCCTAGTGAACACAGTAAGGACATAAAAAGGGATGTTGCCCTCCTACCTCATCCTCCCAGGACGATTTAAACAACCTAGACTTTTTTATTATGATGACACTGGCCTTGCTGAATACACTGAGGACATTTTACAGCTTTCAGTTACCAGACAGCTCTTCTCCCCTGGAGAGAATTCATGTGTCCTTCACTTCCACTCTGGATTATTCACTAAGCGTACTTTTTTTCTGCTATGTTTGCAGCTCACCATATCTGGGGTTGAAGATGAATGCATTGAACAAAGCTCTGGCACATATGGAATGGGGCAGTTTCCTCTTCTTGTCACTGACAGTAACATTATCCAGACCCTGAGCCTCCTTATTACGGCCCATAATGTCCTCCTGCTTTACACAGCTTTCCCATCACAAACACACTGGCCTCCCACTCCCTTTTTTTTTCCTTCAAGAAAAGCCCTAGAGATAAATAGACCCAAACAGAACCTTTTTACCCAAAGAAGAATGCAAAGGAGAAGATGCTAGGAGAATCTTGCTCAGTATCTCATTTTAGCTCCTGGTTGTGTCTTGGGCAAATTAGAGGGGCATGATTAAAAACTTCCCATCTATTAAGAAACAGAAGTGTATTTTTCTTTGATGTAGCCTATGTTGTTGGCCAAAAGAAGGAGAAGAAATATCTGCAAACTTTCACCCTGTTACACATTGCTGATTGAAACCAATGGGGCTGATGTCCAGTCAACCGGGTATGCTTATTAGAGCCAGAAACTTCAAAGGCTGACTCAAGATTGTTGTTCACTGAGTCATTTTCCATCGTAACTGGATAATTTCTGCCGTCCTTGTGGCAGGATAGCTGGGAAGTGCTTGAATAACCACTCTTCCTTAGAAGCCTTCATAAATCATAGTTCAAACATCGAAATGCATCATCATTCAGTTGGACAAATGGCTGAGGGCAGGAATGATCCAGTGGGGGGGTGGGTGGGCCCAGACTAAGCAGATTCCTAGGATTGTGATCAGCCGCATATTGTGCAGGATCCAGGGATCTTAAAAAGCAAAAGATGCAATGCTTGGCACAGAAAGCAGTCACTTACAAACTTGAGAGCTCAGCACCTGTACTCTAGTTATTGACTGCAGTTCATTTATTGTCCTGAGGTCTACCGTTTTGTGAATGAGGGCCATTATTCTCATCTCACTTAACAGAATAGTAAGCCTTGTGGTCAGGCAAGTGGCCGGCTGCCCTTTGAATGGCTTTCACTTGGCTCTTGTTATGCTGCATTTGGAGGAGGTTCGGTTCCAGTGCAGTTCTCTGTTACACACTACATATATAATTTTATTTCTGTGCTGCCTTTCCATAGTTCAAACCATGCTCAAGGCGGCTTATGACATGAAACAAAAAACATAATTACAAATGGAGCCATAAACAATAAATAAAACAAGTCTACAAACTGAACAATTTCCACATAACTCATAATCAGATATAAAATAAATACAAAAAATAATATCAATAACAGCAGCAACACACATACACATACCTCAACAAAACCCCAGAAAAAAAAACCCCAGCCCAAGAGTCCATTAGAGACTCAGAAAACTGGTGCTGATGGGAAAATACTCATAGGGCCGGTCCACTTCCCTGTGGGGCCATGTTGCAGGCAGGCCAAGTGCTCTCCCTGTGCACAGCGGAGGTGTGGCAGTGTCCCCATGTCATAGGCGAGTCCTGGCCACGTCACGCCCCCGGCCAACCAATCCGGTTGGCCGGGGTGTGTGATGTTTGGTTGGCTGATGTCATTAGGTGTTGGTGGCAGGTGTGAGGGTATTGGTGGCGAGCCATTTGGCTTGAGCGCTGGGTAGGCATTGGTAAAACCCGGTTCATGGGAGGGGAGGTTGTGGACAACCTCTTTATGGGTATTCCGTTAAAGGGATCTGGGTGTGTGGATCTTGTCATGCCACAACCCCATCGGGGACCCTGGGGGAGTTCTCAGTTGATGTACATAAACAGGACTTCCCCTACTGGTGGTTGACCCTTACTGGACTACCTGCATGGTGAGCAGGAGTCAGATATAGTCGGTTCAATTCCAGTGCCCTAAGCCAATACCACTCACATTCTGTAACCAATAAAGTTGTGGCCTTAATTAGCCCATTAACCTAAAATACTGGTGTCCATTTGTTTTATTATTCAACAAATGGGGGAGGGCTCGGGGCCTTGACTTGCAATTGGAGGTTTCAGTTTCAGTTTATTATGGTCGTAGACCAGCATTTTAAAAATAGCTAAAATACAAAATTATAAAAGCAAGATACAATAAAATAAAATAAATAAAAACAAGCCAGAATAAGAGTAGGGGGGCAAAAGTCACTGACCAGCAGGTTAAAACAACTAAAATTATAACTAATATAGTCCTGCTATAAGGCATTTGATTGCAATAGTTGGAAGCTTTGTGAAAGTGTCCTCATCATTAGAAAACCTGCAACAATATTTTTCTGGGCTTCATCCTATATTTAGTGTTCTGTCTGAGATACGTTTCAGTGGTTTCAATATGAGAATGCTGACAAAGGGATTGGCCAGCCACTTATTCCTTGCTGAAAACCTAAGCATCCTTTGCTTGCCCAGCTTGGCCATTTACAGTACATCTAGCCATAGACTGACCAGGTAGCTCCAGGTGTTTATTAAGACAAGAAGTGGTCCCAGCCATCTCAAAGAAGTCAGGTGTGTGGGTATTCCTTGACCACCTTGACTCCTTAAGAAACTTCCTTGACATCTGACGGGAAGGTATTCCACAGAAATATTTCAAACAGTCCTTATTTTGTCACTAATACAACCTTGGAAGCCCCAGTGAAGCTGTAGAACCAGTGCTAGGATTTGTAATGGACTGGATGAGAGCTGAAAAGCTAAAGCTGAATTCTGACAAAGTTCTAGTGTCTAGAAACAAGTTCTGCACAGACATGAGCGAGCGTCTGTGGAGGTAATAGAATTATCCTTATTTGATCACAAATAAAGATAAGTCCTGGTGAATTAAATGGGGGATGAAAGGATATTAAATATGGAGCTTTAGAATGGATTTGTTTTCAGAATTCTCTTGAGTGCATCGTCTTGGCATTTGTATCAGTTCATTTGCATTTGTGTTAGTTTACTGGGTTTCTTTTGAAGCACAATGAAAAGTCTTGAATTGGTTGTTTTTGATTATGCGTTTTGTTTTGAAGTCCTTTGGAGCTTGGTGAGATGAAATTATCCAGAGGACAATACATTTTATTCAGCTTTTCCATTGGGAAAATGTGTCAATCTTTGAAAGCCAAGTGAAACGTACAATGCTGAGATTCAGAATTCAAAACTGTAGTTCACTTCGAAGAATGTAAAGCTCGCTGGAGGATTGTATTGAAACACATAAAAATACTTTCAGAATGATACAAAGATTATCATATTATGAAGTCTGCATAAGAAAACCCAAGCTGGATTGGAACAAAGACCCCTATATTCCAGCAGTCTCTTATAGTGTTTAACCAGCTGCCTATGAAAAGCCCATAATCAGACAATGAGGAGAAACTCTGCAGTTTCTAATCTCCAGCTAATGTTGTTCAGAGACATAAATATACATCATTAGTAGCCATTGATAGCCTTATTGTCCATGAATTTGTCAAATTTGAAAGCTGTCCAGGTTGGTGGTCACTACTACACTTTGCGGTAAAGGGACCCCTGACCATTAGGTCCAGTCGTGGCCGACTCTGGGTTTGCGGTGCTCATCTTGCTTTATTGGCTGAGGGAGCCGGTGTACAGCTTCTGGGTCATGTGGCCAGCATGACTAAGCCGCTTCTGGCGAACCAGAGCAGCGCATGGAAATGCCGTTTACCTTCCCCCCGGAATGGTACCTATTTATCTACTTGCACTTTGACGTGCTTTTGAACTGCTAGGTGGGCAGGAGCAGGGACCGAACAATGGGAGCTCACCCTGTCGCGGGGATTCGAAACACAGACCTTCTGATCAGCAAACCCTAGGCTCTGTGGTTTAGACCACAGCGCCACCCGCGTCCCACACTTTGTGGTAGTGAGCTCCTATTTTTTATCATGAACTTTGTAAAGAAGAAGTTCCTTTTTGCCTTTCCTGAATCTGCTGACCTCCAGCTTTCTTGACTGACCCTGGGTGCTTGCTTGTGTTTCTGTAAGTGTATAAGGAGTACACAGCTCCAGAAATAAACTGCTATTCATACAAAAACCCACCATTTATTAGGGAATAAAACATAATACAATTACTCAGTTTTCTCTAATGGGAAGGAAGTCTTATGTATAACTTACATGAAGCACCAGAACTTTCACACATAATAGAGTTTGGGGTGGATATTGAAATGGCAGCAACTCAGATCCTTGCTCCAAATATTCTGTTGGCCACGCTGAAATGCACCCTGTTCTTACAGATTTCAAGAATGCAGGTTTGTGATGCCTCTCCAATGCTACCACATTATTGCTGCCCAGAGGGGCTATATTGCAACAAAAACAGGACAGACATTTATGGTCTGAAAAGTTACAGTATTTCAGCAGGAAGTTACCGGATGTGCACTGATCAGAAGTGAAGCAGTGCGACTGCCCCCAAACTTTTGCCAGCACAAAGACTATTAAAAGCAAGGCACCATTCCCCTTTGACTCACATCAAGGATACTATAAATCCCATGATACAGTCTGTAACACAAAGTGCACGTTGCATACACCTTGGGAGACGTAGAAAACTTGTGCTGAGGAATTTTAAAACAGCACTACGAATCATCTTTCTTCTTTCTTTCTTTCTTTCTTTCTTTCTTTCACAATTAAAGTAGCATGCAATAGAAATAATAGTCCCTATGTATTCAAATTGTTGCTCCTATGGGCCAAACTGCAAGTGAATATTCTTTTTGTGTTTGATATGCAGGACTTTTTTTTAATGCAAATTGCAGTAGTTGTGAGAGGGCAGGTAATTAATGGGATCAAAGCAGGCATGGAGAATGAATTTAATCCTTCCCTCCACTGCTGCAGTCCTGAAGAAACGCCTTCCTCTGAAGGTAGTATTTGTAACAAGTAGGAAGTACATATATCCTAGTCAATCCTCAATTGTTTAAAGTATTGTTGCTATGCTTCTGAAGATCAGATTAGATTTGATGTTTGTCACATAGTTTGGTCTTTTGTAGCCAGTTTTTCTTTAACTAATAGCCAATCCAGGGGAGAGCAAATGTGGAAGGTCTGATTGCAGTGAGGAAAAGGGGTTCCTGATCTAAATCTCCCCCTGTGTCAGTTACTAGTTAAAGAAAAAGAAGAAGAAGAAATATACAAAAGATTAAATGGGTCAAACGTCCCATTGGGTTTTGCTCTCAGCTTACAATAAAACACAACTGAACGTGATGGTGCCATTTTCTAAATTTTTGTTTTATTTTTTGCCTAGGGA
Source organism: Podarcis erhardii (assembly GCF_964252035.2). Taxonomy (NCBI): domain Eukaryota; kingdom Metazoa; phylum Chordata; class Lepidosauria; order Squamata; family Lacertidae; genus Podarcis; species Podarcis erhardii. The sequence continues at coordinate 50,908,537 of NC_138500.1, forward strand.
CGGAAAAAACTTTGGCCACCCCTAACTACTGGTTTCCCAATCATACATTTTTGCCACCAAGAAATGTCACATCAAGGCATCCTGAGGATTTGGTGTCTCTTGTCTTAGGAAATGGTAAAAATCATATTTCCAGGTGGATAAAAATAATGTGAGTTGTTTCAGTGCCATCACTTAGTTGTGAGGGATCACACACACACAAAAACTAGTGTTTCACAGGAAAACGACTTCATGGATGCTGTTTTCATTGGGGTTTTAAAATATAGGCGACAGACAGTCTTCATATGTAGACAGTTTTCTCCATTTTCTGTAAAGACATGATCTTGCCATTAGATTAAAGCCCTCCCATTCCACTGTGGCTACTAGCAACCCAGTTTAAGTTCTTGGCCAATTTATTGCACCAATAAATTCATGTCATTTGATTCTGTGAAGAAACCAATCATGACATTCTATTATTGAACGTAAAGTAGGTGTTAAGAGTTATGAATGGTTATACATTTGGTACTGTTATTAAATACCTCAGCTTGAAACATGAGGAAAAGCAATACAGTATCTGATTAGGCCTCAGACCTCTGCAAAGGTGACAGTGTATGGTGAGTTCCACTGCAAACAGAAAACTTGGTTACAGTTGCTAAGAAGAAAACACCTTTAGCAGCTACCATTACTGAAAGTGAATGTCCTGGGTGTGTATTTATTAGAGATGTGCATCAACTAAAAGTTGCACTTTATAGGCTGCCAAATTCAGCTTGTGATCCAGATGAGTCTGCTCCATCCCAACTCCCGCAGTGCACCACTGGGAAATAATAATAATAATAATAAATGGGTATAGTAAAAGCTATGGTTTTCCCAGTAGTGATGTATGGAAGTGAAAGCTGGACCATAAAGAAGGCTGATCGCCAAAGAATTGATGCTTTTGAATTATGGTGCTGGAGGAGACTCTTGAGAGTCCCATGGACTGCAAGAAGATCAAACCTCTCCATTCTTAGAGAAATCAGCCCTGAGTGCTCACTTGAAGGACAAATCGTGAAGCTGAGGCTCCAATACTTTGGCCACCTCATGAGAAGAGAAGACTCCCTGGAAAAGACCCTGATGTTGGGAAAGATGGAGGGCACAAGGAGAAGGGGACGACAGAAGACGAGATGGTTGGACAGTGTATTTATAGATTCAATGATGATCAAAAATGAATGTTACCCAAAAATTCTAAAAATATATATTTTATGGGTGAGCATGTTTTCTTTTGATGAAAAATGGCTAGAACCAATTAACTGTATTTACACTAGAAATAAATCAGTGTAGAGAATTAAAAAGGGCATTTATTCCATTTTGTTCCTTCCCCTACTTCTCTCTCTTTTTTTATTTCTCTGAAGTCTCTTGTATCAGAAGCGTTATCTGTGACCCAGTTTCCTTTTTTGTCTCACATTTCTTGAGCAATGTCAGATGTAGTAGGAAGGCTTTAGTGAGTCACTGGAAAGACGGTAAAAGGAGGTGGTTATTAGCACTTGGATTTGTTACCTCAATTGCACAAGCCAAGTTGAATGAGTTCGAGTTCTGAAAGGTAAGAGAGAGAAGTATGTAACTATCATTAGACTAAGCCCCCTATCATACCATGAACTGTAGATGGCATTGAAATAGCCTTGGGGAGTAACAACACAACTCTCTATATTCCACCATCAGATCGTATCTCCGTGTGTGGAGGAGTCCAGCTCACATGACTAGCTGAGCACCTAGTTTTTCCCCATCATCAAAAATTTCATAATGGATGTTATTAGCATGGTAGAAGGAGCTCCATGACATTTTCCAGCCCTGCTCCGATGGAATGTGTGAAATGGAGCTAAAACTTTGAAATCTATTTGGTACCAGAGAAGAATGGCAAACCAAGTTAATGGACTATGCCAAAATGGCAAAACTCACTAGGAAGCTAAGGAATCAAGAAGACAAGAAATTTTAAAAAAGAATGGGAAATGTTTATAATGTATATACAAAATTATTGTAAACAGGTTAAAACATTAGCAGGATTTTAAACACACTTGTAATGTAACAGATTGCATAGATAACCTAGGAAGATGAAAAATCGGAGAAGTATTGATATGCAGTTGAAAATAGGATCAATAGGATGGGGGGGAAGTCAGGAGATTCAGAGTAAACTCGATAATTAGATTTGGAATTGGTTTTGTTGCATGTTTATATCTGGGAAAATCAAATAAAAAATTATTTCACACACAAAATGAAATCTATTTGGTAATGTAATCATATTGCAACAGTCATGATCTTGGAGGGAATAGTTTCCTCCATGTTTGATGGGGTCTGTGTGATGCCGTCAGATTTTGGGGGTCCTTCTGACTTTGCTTCAAAGCTATCAATACACGTTTCAGTTAAGGCACTGGGACTATCTAGAAAGAGCACTTTGATAGAGGGCCTGCTTACGTATTAAGTAATATCACAAGATGGTTAGCTGTTTTTAAATGTGTCTACTGTATGTGTGTGTATTCCTTCTTCTAAATTAGCTTGTACTTAGGTTTCAGAGATGGGCTCCACATAGGCCCAATGAAGGCAAAAACACTGCTAAAACACGATCATGTCTAACCATGATTTGTTGACTTAATTCTGTTTGCTCAGTCAAGCGCTGCTCCAAGAGGCATGGGTGGGAGACACCAACACACCTTGCTTGTGACCTTGCAAGCAGAAAGGAAGGACTTCTGGAAAAACATTCCCACATTCTGGATCAAACATCTAGTCCCATTTCTCCTCCAGATTCTGCATCCTTGTCTCAGCACAGGCTTTTTCAGTACATTCTAGGGTCACTTGGGAAGACAGGTGAACTAATATCAGTGTACTGGAAGAAGCAAAGATCACCAGTGTTGAAGCTATGATTCTTCAACATCAACTTCGTTGGACTGGTCATGTTGTGCAGATGCCTGATGATCGTCTTCCAAAGCAACTACTCTATTCCAAACCAGTGGTCAACAAAAGAGGTTTAAAGACTGTCTCAAGGCAAATCTTAACAAAATGTAGTATAAACACTGACAACTGGGAAACACTGGCCTGCGAGTGCTCCAGTTGGAGAACAGTCTTTACCAAAGGTGCCATGGGCTTTCTTTGAAGACACTCAAACTCAGGTCTCAAGGGAGAAACATGCTAGGAGGAAGGCACGATTGGCAAATCCACACCGTGATCAGCTCCTGCCCAGAAACCAATGTCCCTACTGTGGAAGGATGTGTGGGTCCAGAATTGGCCTCCACAGTCACTTACAGACTCACTGTTAAAACTGTGTTTATGGAAGACAATCTTACTTGGCTACGGGTGATCGCCAAAGAGAAAGAAAGAAGACATTCTAGGGATATCATAGTCATTTTCAGCCAACAGGTCTCAGTCTCCACCTCTGCCCATATGAGACATATGAGTATTGGCATAACGCAGAAGGCTTCACACCCACACACCCACCAATGTTTTCATATACAATAGGCCAAATTTTCAATGTCCTTACATGCATATGCCGGTGTGATGGGATAATGAGCTGCTTGTGCTTAAAAGGGTTGGTCCCTCAGAGTTTGCTCAGCGTAGCAAAGCTCTGCCTTGAGCGGAGCCCTTTGGCATGGCTCCGTCAGTCGCTGTTAGAATCCGACAGTGGGCGTCTGCGGAAACGTTTCCAACATAAAAGCTGTTTAACGGAAACGCGTCTCCTGGATTCTCTGCGTGACAGTTTCCGGCGAGGGGTGGGGGTCCCTAAAGGGGGCCTTGATACCTCCTCACTGTTCTCACTGGAAGTATCCCAGAGCCTCCCCTCCGACTCCCTTTCCCTTGGAGCTCCTGCTCCCCCCCTACTGGTTCCCTCTTCTGCTGCAGAGTCTCTCCTATTCTCCTGGAGCCTTTCCACCACCTGTTCTTCCGATGGCAGTTCCCTGACATCCACCTCCCCCCCAGGGCCCCCTTCACCCCCTCCCGCCTCCTCTCCTACTGGCGGTGAGGATGGAAAGCCCCGGAAGGAACTCTCCTCATCATCAGAGGATTCAAACACTTCTAGCCACGGCTTTCCGTCTCTTTCCCCGTCTTCCTCTTCTTCGTCGGAGTCTGCTTCCTCCTCCACCCCTGACTCTGGGAACCCTTCAAACTCCCCTTCCTCATCGGTGGTCCCGAAGTGTTCCCTCCTAAATCGTGCCACTGGCTGCGGTTTTCTTGGGAAACGCCGATGAAACGTTTCTATTAAAATCTCGTCATTGACTTCCTCTGCCGGTACCCATGTGTTTTCTGACTCTTCCTCCCCCTCCCATTCTACCAAGTATTCCACCTGATTCCCCTTCCACCTGGAATCAATGATTCCTGCCACGTCCATGTTGCGTTCTCTCTCTTCTATGACGGGTGTTTGGGTGACCTCCCTCTCATGTTCCCCCCACTCATGTCCCTCTCGGTACGGCGACAGTAATGACCTGTGAAATACTGGGTGCAATTTCATGTGACTGGGCAATCTGAGTTTGAATGCTACTGGGTTGACCTGTTGTATGACCTCAAAGGGTCCCAACCGTTTGGGTCTCAATTTCTTACACCCTCCCTTGAACGGCAGTCCTTGGGTGGATAGCCACACCCGGTTACCCACCCTTATGGTTTCACCTTCCCTCCTATTTCTGTCTGCTTGCTTCTTATATTCTTCTTTGGCTTTCTCTAAGTTGAGTTGGAGCTGACGGTGGATCGCTTCCATCTCTTCAACAAAATGTTCCGTCGCCGGTACACTCCACCTCTCCCCTCCTTCTCCTGGAAATGCCCGAGGATGACACCCATAATTTGCCAGAAAGGGACTCATCCCTGTGGACACGTTCTCCGCGTTGTTGTAGGCAAATTCTGCCAGAGGTAACTTATCTACCCAATCATTTTCTCTGTCCTTTACATAACACCTCAGGTATTGTTGCAAAACCCCGTTTGCCCTCTCTGCCTGCCCATTTGTTTCTGGGTGTCTGGCGGTGGAAAAATTTACCTCCACGTGCAGCAAGCTCATTAGCTTCCTCCAGAACCTGGAAGTAAATTGTTTCCCTCTGTCGCTGACCACCCTCAAGGGGGCGCCATGCAACCTAAAAATATGCTTTACAAACAACTTTGCGGTTTCTTCCGCTGTGACTGCATGTGAACAGGCTATAAAATGGCACATCTTAGTTAATAGATCCACCACCACCATGACAGCTGTTTTTCATTTGGATTTTGGCAGATCTGTCATAAAATCTATGGATACCATCTCCCATGGTCTTTCTGGTGTGGGTAAGGGTTCTAATAGCCCCGCTGGTGCCAGCCCCTCTCCTTTTGCTCTCTGGCACCTGTCGCATCCCCGGGCATACTCCCGCACGTCTTCCCTCACCTTGGGCCACCAAAACTCCCTGGTAACCAACCACATGGTTTTATGCTGCCCGAAGTGCCCCGCCGTGGGGCTGTCGTGTAACTGTCTGAGCACTCGGCCTCTTAGTTCCCCATCTGGTATGTAGAGTGCCCCTTTGTAATACAACTTTCCGTTCTTTTCCTCAAAACCCCCTGTGTTCTCCCCTGTTCCCCTGAGTTCCCTGAGCTTTTCTTGGGCGTATTCATCGTTCTCGGTACCCTCCACCAGTTCTCTTTGCCCCACCAATGCCGCCCCACAAACCCAGTGGTCCTCGGGGATGTCTTTCCTCCGCCGCTCCCTCCCCCTCCAAGTACTCAGGTTTTCGGAAGAGAGCGTCCGCCCTGACGTTCTCTGGTCCTGGCACGTAGCGAATTTCAAAATTGAACTTGGAGAACTCTTGCGCCCATCTTACTTGTCTCTGGTTCAGTACTCGGGCCGTTCTCCAGTATTCTAGATTTTTGTGGTCTGTCCGCACTTGAACCTTGTGCTGCGCCCCAATCAACAGGTGTCGCCATCTCTGGAACGCTTCATGGATGGCGAGTAATTCTCTGTCGTACACTGTATAGTTCCTCTTGGATTTGTTCAACTTCCGCGAGAAGAAGGCACACGGTTTCCATTCTGACGCATCCTTTCCCGGCAGTAGGAGCACTGCACCCACCGCTCTGTCTGACGCGTCGGTCTCCACTCTCATTGGCTGCTGCAGATCCACGTGTAAGAGTTGTTCTTCCGAAGCAAACGCCTTCTTTAACCTTTCAAACGCTCGCTGCGCTTCTTCCGTCCAGACAAATTTCTTCTTACTGCTGAGACAATCCGTGATGGGGGCCGTTAAGTGGGCAAAGTTCTTGATGAACTTCCGATAGAAGTTTCCGAAACCCAAGAACCTTTGCACGTCTTTCTTAGTTTTCGGTGGTTTCCATTCCAGTACCGCTTGAACCTTGCTAGGATCCATGGCCAGCCCCTTGTCTGACAACCGGTACCCCAGGAATTCCACCTCTCTGGTGTGAAACTGACACTTCTCCAGTTTCACCCACAGCTGGTTTTCTTGCAGTTTGCTCAGCACCTCTCATACATCTCGCACATGCTGCTCCTCATTCTCTGAGTACACTAGTACGTCATCTAAAAACGCTGCGCAGTTCTTGTAAAGCAATGCTCCTAGGACGTGATTCATGAACGATTGAAAAACGGCCGACCCCCCCTGGAGGCCAAAGGGCATAACGAGGTATTCAAAGGCCCCCAAAGGGGTAAACATAGTGGTTTTCCACTCGTCTCCCTTTCTCATACGTATCAGGTTGTACGCCCCCCTTAGGTCCAGCTTGGTAAAAATTTTCCCTTTCCTCACCCGGGTCAGAATGTCATCGATTCTGGGCATGGGGAACGCCACTGGTTCGGACACGGCATTTAGGGCCCTGAAGTCTACGACCAATCTCGGTTTATCTGTATTTTTTTTGTCCACAAAAAACACTGGGCTACCCCCCACCGCTCGTGACTCTCTGATGAACCCTCACTTGAGGTTCTTGTCTATAAACTCCCTTAACTCCTGCATCTCCCTGTCTGACATTGCATACAGCTTGCCCACTGGCAATTGTGCTCCTGGGATTAAGTTGATTTGACAGTCAAAGGGTCTGTGCGGGGGTAGTTTATCTGCTTCCCTTTCGCTGAAGACATTAGCCAAGTCGGCGTATTGTCGTGGTACCCTCCCTTGGTCTGTTACTTCCATCCTTGCTAGCGTGGCTTGGGTGCCTACTTGGCTCTCCCTCTCCGTGCAATGTGCCAGGCAATGCGCTGACCCAAAGGAAACCACCCTCTGGTGCCATCCCACTAGTGGATCATGCAGCGCTAGCCAGCTCATTCCCAAAATAATGGGCGCTCCTCCCAAGGTGGCTATATTAAACGCTATCAGTTCTGTGTGCCTTGCCACCTTCATTATCATGGGGACAGTCTGCTGGTTAACTTCTCCTCCCAACAACGCCCTCCCATCAATCGTGGTCACCTGCAGAGGGTTATTTAAGGGGATAGTCTGTATCTGGTGTTCGGCTGCAAACTCCTTACTCATAAAGTTGCAGGAGCTGCCTGAGTCCAATAGCGCCTTCACCTTTAGTGGGTGTCCGTTTGCCAGCTCTAGCAACACCTCTATTACAAGAGCTGGTCTTGGTGGTTCCGGCGTGGGCACATTCACTGTTCCTTGGCCTGGCTGCTGTGCCCCGATGGTGGCAGCCAGGCGTTGGCTTTTACTTGCTCCTTAGCTCCCTCCGCCTCCTCCCCAACAGCTCCCGCCATCCCTTGCCATTCCTTTCTTTGCGGACAAACTCTGGCAAAGTGACCTGGCTGTTGGCAGAGAAAACATTTCTTGGCGCCTTTTCCCTCCTTCTTCCGCCCTTCCCTGGGGTTTGAAACTGCGCGCGCGCGCGCTGTTCCAATTTCCATCGGCTCTGCTGGTGGGGAAGGCTGCTCTGGAATCTCTGGAATGCGGAAATCCCTCCAACGCTCCCCTTTCCCTTCCCGCTTCTCCAAGGCTCTGGCCTCCTGGCGTGCTCCTATGGCCAGCGCGGATTTAGTCAGCTGGTCCATAGACTCCGCCCTGGGCGCCCGGGAAAGTTCGTCTTTCACTGCCGAAGATAGTCCTTCTTCGAACAGTATTTGTATCGGTTCCGCTGACAAATCCCAACTTAATTTATGGATCAACATGGTGAACTCAGTCCAGTACTCACGGACAGATCGGTTCCCTTGTTTACACGCCATTAACTGTCTGCGCGCCACTCCCTGCTCAATCTCGCTGGAGAACATCAAATCCATGGCGCGAAAAAACTTCCTTGTGTCCTTTAGGACCTCATTATTGGCTGCCATTAGGGGTCTCACCCAGTGTTTCGCCCCCCCCCTTCGAGATGGCCAATCACAAACGCTACCCTCAATTCCTCATCAGGAAAATCATCAAACTGCAGATTGAGGGCATATTGCATCTCTGTCCTAAAGGCTTGATAGTTCCTGGGATCACCCCCAAACTTCTGCACCAGTCCTGGCACCTTCCTCGAGAGTTGGGTGGCTTTTCCCTTTTCTGCATCGTGAGCCCTCCTCTCCTCAAGCCTAGCCGTTTGCAGAGCTAACTGGACCTCCAACATCCTGTACCTTTCTTCCAGGCTTGGACCGGCTGCAGCTGCTCCCCCTTCTCCGGCTCCGGCTGGGTTGCTCATGATGCCTCTCCTTGCACAAGCTGCTTTCAGAGACTGTCGGATTGCTGTGATGGGATAATGAGCTGCTTGTGCTTAAAAGGGTTGGTCCCTCAGAGTTTGCTCAGCGTAGCAAAGCTCTGCCTTGAGTGGAGCCCTTTGGCATGACTCCGTCAGTCGCTGTTAGAATCCGACAGTGGGCGTCTGCGGAAACGTTTCCAACATAAAAGCTGTTTAACGGAAACGCGTCTCCTGGATTCTCTGCGTGACAGTTTCCGGCGAGGGGTGGGGGTCCCTAAAGGGGGCCTTGATACCTCCTCACTGTTCTCACTGGAAGTATCCCAGAGCCTCCCCTCCGACTCCCTTTCCCTTGGAGCTCCTGCTCCCCCCCTACTGGTTCCCTCTTCTGCTGCAGAGTCTCTCCTATTCTCCTGGAGCCTTTCCACCACCTGTTCTTCCGATGGCAGTTCCCTGACAGCCGGACTCCACATTTTTGGGAAACCTGGAAAGGCAGGGCAGTGTGCAGTCTATCACCCCAGCATTCAGAGGCTGAGCTCTGTTTTGTGAATGGAACTCAGGTCTAAGCATGATCTGAAAGATCATCTCACCACTTGAATGCCCATTCAGTCACTGCCCATTGCAGATGAGGCCTTCCTGGCTTTTAGTGTTGTGTCACGCCGCCTTTGCGTTTCCCTCACCTTGAGTATCAGACAGGTGCAGTCTCTGTTGCCATTCCAGTACCTACTAAAGACCTTAAATTCTTTTAAGCTGAAAGCTTTCCCAGTATGCATTGGTTTTATCATTATATTCAAGGTGGATTTTAAGATGTTTTAAAGATGCTTTTAAAGATAATGTCAATTGTTCTGTCACTTGTTGTTTCACACACACACACACACACACACACACACACCAATTTTCCTACATGCACCTACATTTTTTTTCGAGATTTGTGCTTAGGGCTTTGCTTTTTTCCAATTCTACTTTTTCCTTTGTTAGTATTCACCTGTATGTAAAATGCACCTTTTCTGATCTAACATTTATCTCTTCCTACTTACTGTTTCCCTAGAGTTTTGGCTTTTAAACACCCCCCCCCAATGTCTCTGTTGGCCAGTTCCACCTACATATGTTCAGCTTTTCAGTGACTCATTTCAGATGTTCCTCCTGCTTAAATTCTTGTCAGTATTTGTTTCCATCCTTCCCCATATGTCATCAGGTTATTTTGAAATCATCTGCCTTCCCATTTAGGCAGTGGAATTAGCTAGGTTTTTGATGCAGAGATCCCTGGGAACAAGCCTCACTGAACTCAATATATCAGGATACTGCTATAAAATTACTAAGTGCTGTACATTTTTTAAAAGGTGATCTAAAAGACAAAGACGATCATAAAATTGTAAAGTTGGAAGGGACCATGTGGGTCCTCTAGATCAACCCCCTGCAATTCTTTGGCCCAACATGGGGCTCAAACCCTCAACCCTGAGATTAAGTCTCACGCTCTACCAATTGCACCAATACGATAAGAAGGACACAAGAATGAATGAGAGAGAGAAAAGTAAGAAAGTTAACCATTGGTGGTGCTTCAAATTAAATTTTTAAAGCATTATCATTTTTAATATAAGCTGCTTGACAATCTGAGCAGTTATGGATCCTATAAAATAGGCGTTTCAGAAACCGGATGCTGTCTTAAAAAAGAAACAAAATCTGGGTCAATAGCTTTCATATCTCTGGCATTATGTGAAAGAAACATGTGTGTGGCCCATCACATACATGATCATAGAATCATAGAATCCTAGAGTTGGAAGGATCTAATCCAAGCCCCTGCAATACAGGAATCTCAGCTAAAGCATCCATGACAGATGGCCATCCAACCTCTGTTTAAAGACCTCCGAGGAAGGAGAGTCCATCACCTCTGTTCCACAGTTGAACTGCTCTTACTGTTAGAAAGTTCTTCCTGATGTTTAGTTGAAATCTCCTTTTTTTTGAGATAATCGCTTGCTGCTGTATATGTGGCTGCCTTAAAAAACAACAAGGGCAATTGATTATTCAGTGAGTTACATATTCTGGGAAGGTGAAGCTAACTCACTAGAAGGAATGACTCAACAGGAGGTGTCCAAACAGAGATCAGCAGAACAACAGACAACGGAAGCCTTCCCAGATGACCACAGCTTCCCCTCTACTGTGCCCTTTACTATCAGTTAACTCCATCCCTAAGCCATTCTTTCTACTTAGTCATTCACTTATTTTGTCTTGGCCCTTTCACCTTTCACCTGATGGGGTAATGCAAACCTTCTTTCTGCATTCCATATGGTGCCAGCCTGGCCATTACTGCCATTTCAGAAATATTAATGGCAATATAGCGAAGACACTGACATTCACGCCACAATATATATCTATATCCATATCTATCTATCTATCTATCTATCTATCTATCTATCTATCTTCACTGTTTAAATGACAGCAGATGAGGGAAAGCAGTTAAGCCAATGTTGGACTGAGATATTTTTGTAGCTGCAGAAAAAGTCAAGTGTGCACCATGTCTGGACATGTCTTCTATGGAAAACAGCTGATATCATAAAAATTGATTCCCACAAAATATAATCTTTGAATTAGTGGTGGGGAGGAACCTGTGACCCGCCAGATGTTTTTGGACTGTATCATCCTTGTCCAATGACTATGCTGGCTGAGGCTGATGGGAGATGGAGCTGTACAACATCTGAAGGACTATAAGTTGCCCACTAAATATGTGCCTCTGGCTTTTGCTGCTTTACCATATAATAATAAGATGTTATTCAGAAATTTGTATTCTGCCTTGAGACTGGAGCACCCTCCTCCAAGTGTCCAACAATGTGCACAAAATAAAATTTTATGTAAAATTTTATAGTTCAAAGATTAGAACAAATATCCCCACTAGAAGGGATTAGGAGGTAAAGGAATAAATGAATAGTTTTTTTAAAAGCAACATATATATTTTTTTTTAAAACTGAACTCGACAAGGGGTGGAGGGAAATGACAATTGTGGGTGAGGATGACATAAGTCCAATTATTAAAGAAGAAGCACCTAAACATGTCTTTAGCTAACTCTGTCCTCTTAGGGTTCCATGAGGCAAGGCAGTTTTCTTATACAAGTGTGCTTCTGCAATTAGGGGCACCGACTTGCCCTCCACATTGAGGGGGGTCCAGCATCACGTGGCATGTTCTGCCCCTGCCTGGGGTGCCAGCACTCTCACGTCAGTTGTGGGAGATAGAGAGCATGGAGGATGAACTTCACCATCCATGCGTTCTGCCCCTGCCCAGCACAACAGCACTCACTCAGTGGCGGTGGGGGATGGTGGCCCCCTTAATATTGGGGGTAGGCTCAGCCACCTGCCCACAAATATTGAGGGGGCCAAAGCCCCTTGAGGCCCCTGCTTGCAATAAAACGTTGCAGCATGGAGAGTTCTCCAATTCCAAGAGATTCTGTTCCTACACACACACACACACACACACACACACACACACACGGAGCGAGAGCCCAATTTTCCATTTCTCCCTAACATTCAGTCAGCATTTTGTGCCCACTGAGCATGTTCAGTCCTCACTAGGTTGTTTCTGAGGCCTCCCTCGGAGTTTCAGTTTCTTCTTCTTCTTCTTCTTCTTCTTCTTCTTCTTCTTCTTCTTCTTCTTCTTCTCCCCATAAATAGTTAAAATAAACAACCGATGTTTAAAAGAAGCTGTGCCTTTACTGCCTCGTTTAGAAGCCTGTAATATCTTCTAAATTTAGTATAATTATAAATTAGTTAGCTGTTTCCAGAAAGAACTTTATCTCCTGATACATCATCCTTTATTAATGCCCAGCAAAGAAAGCTCACTCCCTCATATGTTTTATTTGTGGTCAAGGACAGTCATTAACTCTTTCATTTGTACAGTTGTAAAATTCTTAGAATGTATTTTGTATAGCCAGCCACTTAGTTATATCTGTACTTCATTGTATTTGATTCCTTTGCTATGGCTTGTGGCTGATACATCATTTGCGTGTTCCAACCCAGAAACCTCCTCCCTAAATAAATTCACACATGACTCAAATTTTGGTTTTGGTTTTTGCCAGAATTTAGGCCACAACTTAATTGATTACAGAAAGTGACTGGTTGCATAGGCTCTGGTTCGACTAGCTCCCTGCCTTGCAGTTAGCGCTGACGCAGGGCACCAGCATAGGTCAGCCAAGGGTGAACACCTGGATAAATGAAAAGCCGGGAACGGGCTAACTCCGCCACCCAAATATCCCCCTGGACTCAGGCACGGGCACAACCCCTTCTCAGGGGTTAACCAAGCCATCGAGTCCCTGGATTCCTTTAACGGAATACCCTTCACATAGGGATGGTGAGAGCCTTCTCCCATCCCTATCACCTGAACCAGAGCCTACCTGCAACCTTACAAGTTGTAACGATTTGCTACGCGGCAGGCAAAACCCAAATGGCAACAGCCAAACAGCCAAGTGGGGAAAATTCCTGCCGTGCCCCTGTCCCAACGACAAACGACACAAGTTGGCATAGCAAGGTCAAGCACAAGCCCTAAAAGTAGGGAGAGGTGGGCGGGTGTTCCAAATGCATGTGCCTAAAGAGGAAGCTCTGGGTCATGTGCATGGGCATAAATAGGTCCCTCGAACTGTTTGGACTGCATCCCATTGGCCAGCTTGCACCCAGCTTCGAGGGACCTACCAATCGGGTGTTGTGGCTGACCAATAGTACCCACCCACAACACAGGGTGTCGGTTGTCCAGGTCTCACTGCAATACATGCCCTCTTTAAGGGAGGACCCAATTTGTTTTACCCACTTTGTTCTGTAAAATAAATCTTTTCTTATTTGTTCAACTTCTGCCTAAGTCTCCAAGGATCTAAGTTTACCCCTCCACACACAAAAACCAATATGATAACCCGTGGTGGTTATATAGAGTGTAAACATGGGTGGGATCCACCACAATTGATAGCCAGAGTGGTGGGATCCACTACACAAGGATAAAATGTGATCCTGTTTTGACATTGCTAATAGAGTAAAAAAAGCTAATGCTGTATATACAGTGGAATTTAACAAATGTTTAAATATGGAAAGATGGGGCCCCAGACCCATCAATATAATAAAGGGGCAGCTATTCTGTCAAAATACAGCCAAAATGGAAAATTAAGTTTCCTGAAAGAGGAAAGAGCATCTGTCTTTTTCAGTCATAATGACTCATAGATCATGTTTTCCGCAGCACAATCAGTCCAAACTGAATTTGCAGTTGGTGTTCATCAACCCACATAGCTTCATTTCTTTAGGTGGATTCAGAAAGCTGCTTCTCTCTCAGCAAAAAGAGATTTTTAAGTACTGTAAAATAAAATAAAAATGCTCTCCTGGACTTATGTTATGATCCTAAGAGCATCCTGAAGATTGGGGGTTAACGTATGTGATAGAATCAGTGTGCATAAGCTTGTGCACATGGTGAAATGGCTATACAACACCTCCAACATATTTATGCCCAGATCTTAGTTTTTCAATGAGTTTTTACAGACCTTGGAAGTCTTTGCAGCGGCACAAGGCACTGTCATATAACTGGCCTGTAAACAAGTCAGAACAATTCTCATCAAAGTCTGGATATAAGCTTTGTGCAAGCAAATATGGATGAATGCTCAATTAAGAGGTCGTGCGAAGGAGCCCTGAGTCAGACCATTTAGCCCAACTGAAACAACCCGTGTGCATAAAAAAAGTGAGTTGCGCAAATGCTCCAATAATAATAATAATAATAATAATAATAATAATAATAATAATGTACAATATGTATACTCCGCCCATCTGGCTAGGTTTCCCTAGCCACTCTGGGCAGCTTACAACATATATTTAAACATAAAAGAGAGTTTAACATCAAGAGAGTTTAAATCTCTTCATATTTATGGGGTGGGAACCACTATGGCACAGACATTTTCTGGTGCCATCTTAGAAGACCCCTACTGTTGGTTTCTGCTTCCGTCACTGAGCAGCAGCTGCATGTCACAAGACTATGTTATCATTCCACAGTTCAGTTACTGTTGGGTTCCCATGGGAAAGGGAGACTGGATGTGACGTTCACTGGTTTCCTGTTTCCTTTGTTCTGTCATTTTCTTTGTTGTGAGTTGCTCACAGAGGCAAGATGTATGTTTGTGTGTTCTCGGTATAGCTAGAAATAAAGCTTAGCAATGTAGCACTATACCTGCTTCATCCTTTCGATTGCGGACTGGGATTAAACTCTGCTGGGCTCAAGTCAAAATGAGCCGTATCAGCTCAAGGGCCAGAGCTAAATAAAACTAACACCTACTACGGTTCTTTTGATCACCAGTGTTGCTTTCCTCAGAGGTTGTGGAGACATTGGCATGAGGAGAAGCTGTCTCATGGGTCCTCCCACACATGACCTCAGGGCATCTCACATTATCTTTGCAACATGGGAAGGTGCCATGCTGAAACATTTCCAATGCTGCAATGTGTATGAGAAAGGGACAAGGCAGTCAATACACAACAGAGTCCCTTTATGAATTAAAAGGTAGAGTGTAATTAAAAACAACCACGACGGCTTATAAATAACAAACTCTCTGATTATAAGTGCCCAGTAACAATATGACTCAAGAGATCACCTCTTGTGGTTTCTGTGACTTCTTTGTTGCCAACAAACGAGCATTCCTGGAACACAGATGAGTGTTCTGAGAATTCCCTGTCTGTCCAGAGTCCTCTATTTTATCTCTGCTTTTTATCAGTCATTTACAAAAGGCTCTCCGGCTGCAGGCAAGCAAAGAGATGAAAGGCTTCAACAAGATGGAAGCACAAGCTGATCTGCCCTTTGTAGTTAACCCGAGTTTATCTGAAGCTCATTGTCAAAATAGTTATATGAGCAACGTGTTGCTTCAATAGATGCAGCCATACATACAAGAACACCTTGTGAATCACCATAGAACCCATACAACTGGTGAAACTGGGGCAAAAGACATGAATTCCCCATGAATTCAATGGGAAGGATCCTAATCCCAAACATGTTTACACAATGTTAATCTCATGCATTTCAGTGGCCATATACCCGCTGCATTCTGCATAGTTTACTTCCAGCGACCCAACTCACAATGACCGTTCCTAAATAAGTATTTATTTATCTGTTTTCATATTCAGCCCATCCTGTCCCAAGACCAAGTGAGAAGGATTTCTGCTTCCAAATGAATCAATATCAAATACAAAATTGGTATGGTTTTTTAACAGGGAAATATCAGTATGAAAAGAAATTCATTCACCTTTTCCCCCCTTGCTAGCTTTATTACCACCCTTCCCCCTCTGTCCCAAATGCTATGAAACAATACATGCAACTATGGAAATATTTTTACTGGAAACTCAGTCATAAAATTCATGCTTGTACGATGGCCAAATCAGATGTCACAGAGCAGGTGTACTCAACAATCTCCAATCAAAAAAGAAGGAAACAAAAACAGGTGCTATGAGCTTCAGTGGAGGAATGGAAACAGTTGCATTATCCTTCCTTTGCCAACCATTTCCCCACTCAAAAACACTCCTTCCAATTGTTTTTCCACTCACAGAATCATGGAATATGGAATCTTTACCCCACTGGGTGGAAAAACAGGTGGGTGGGTGCGATGAGGGGGGATTAGAATAGAAAAATGGCACGGTCAAAAGATGCCTATCAAAAGCTTGTTGTGCAAAGGTCTGCTCAATGCTGTATTTGCAGGGCTTTTTTTTTTTTTTTTTTTCAGTTGAAGCTCACCAGAACTCAGTTCTGGCACCTCTCTGGTGGGCACCATTGCCATTCTAAGAGAATGAGGAAGGCGTTCATGGTGAGTTCTTTTTCTAGAAAAAGAGCACTGTGAATTTGTATGTTTTTATGTGGTGTGTGTGTGTGTTTTCCCTTGTCTGCAGTTCCTTATATCGTTCAGCCAGAAGTTGAAGAAGCAGACTGCTTTCTGGAGACTGTCCTGTGAGGAGCTATGCAAAAAACCTTGAGTCCAGTTGGGACCTGGATTGAGTCACCCCTGGATCACTCTGTGTCCCATCAGGGTTTCTCCAAAGTGCAGATCAGGGCCAAACTCAGATTGGTTTGGGGCCCTCATTGATACATCTTTCTCACCTGAATACCCTCTTCAGGAAGTTCTGCTTTCCTAAATGTGATGGTGATTATCCTCATCATTACCACTATATTAATCACCTTGTAGACAACAATTTCCTGGCAAGGTACAATAAAGACATTTTCAAAACGTTAAAAACCATAGCTGTCAACTTTTCCCTTTTCTTGCGTGGAATCCTATTCGGAAAAGGGAATTTCCCTTTTAAAAAGGGAAACATTGACAGCTATGTTAAAAACACGAAACAGCAAATACATTTAAAACAAAACTAAAGCCGCACAAAATTGCCATGAGTGTCTAAGGCCCATTTATCCAGCTGGGATAGCCTGTCAGAACAAAAAAAGAAATCTTCAATTGTTTCCGGAAAGTGCAGACACCGGGCGCCTGTTGTATCTAGACAAAAGTTAATTTTACTTTATATTCCAACCACTGATACAATCGTATTCTAAAATGGGTATTCTAAAATCTGTGGCCCTCCAGATGTTGCAAGATGCCAACTCCCATCAGTAAGAACTGCAGTTCAGATGTCTGGCAACCCTGAAGGAAAAAGATATGCTTGAATATTGTGGTTTCGTTAAGTACAAAAAAAGAATGTAATCACTCGTATTGTCCAGGAAATCAACAGAATTCTCTAATGCAATCCTTTTTGGCTTTCACATATTTAACTGTAAGGAATACTCTAACAAATGAATGTATTATATGACTCAGATTTGATGACTAAACCGTACAAACTCTTGCCTGCGTACTCTCAACCCCAAATTCAGTTTTGCCTGGGAAAGAAAAGCTGTCAAATTTCATATGCATGCTAATGAGACAAGGCTGGGTGACGTGGTGTCATCTGTCTTTAGCAAGTCATGCTCTTTATAGAAGCAATTGGGTCACAGAAAGGGTGATGGGTTGGTCATGCATTACTTCATTGCCTTCTGCTGAAACAGGGAGCAAGAGGAGAATATAAAACATATTCTCTACTTGGTTTGGCATAGCTCGGTTTGTGTTGGCCACAACATTTATGGAATAAGCTGCTTATTGATTATTATTTTTTGTACAGCTTTTTCCAGCACAATAGCATGAGAGTATGACCACCTGTGGTGGTCACATTCTCTGGTAGAGACATTTTGGGGAAAGGTCTTCACAGAAACTAACAGTACGACCCAACAAACTATTGCTCATATTCCAGTACTTGCAATTCTGGGCACTTCCCCCCAAAGACTTGCAGTCTATACTGCATATAGACTTTATTTTACACCCTAACAGCAGGTGGCGCTGTGGGTTAAACCACAGAGCCTAGGATTTGTCAATCAGAAGGTTGGCGGTTCGAATCCCCACAATGGGGTGAGCTCCCGTTGCTCGGTCCCTGCTCCTGCCAACCTAGCAGTTCGAAAGCACGTCAAAGTGCAAGTAGATAAATAGGTACTGCTCCGGTGGGAAGGTAAACAGCATTTCCGTGAACTGCTCTGGTTTGCCAGAAGCGGCTTAGTCATGCTGACCACATGACCCAGAAGCTGTATGCCAGCTCCCTCGGCCAATAAAGTGAGATGAGCGCCGCAATCCCAGAGTCAGTCACAAATGGACCTAATGGTCAGGAGTCCCTTTACCTTTACCTTTAACAGCAGCAGGAATAATAATTGCTGTAGAGTTTATTAGAAAAGTTCAGTGAGAGTTGGTGTTGGAGGCTTGTGGTTATTTATTAATGGAACTTTAAAGTTTGTTGTTTAAAGTTTGTCTTTAATTAAACAGGTTTTTGAATCTTAAATTCAGAAGATGTAGAGCAAATAAGCAGAAGAATATAGGAACATTAAGAAGAGCCTGCTGGATTAGGCCAAAGGCCCGTCTAATCAGAGAGCATCACAGTGGCCAAGCAGGCACCTGAAGTCTAGTCACAACACCAGCCCCCTTTGAAAGTGAGCAGACCTGTGGGAAACCTACAAACAGGACCTGATTGTAACATACAGTTCTCAGAGGCACACTATCTCTGAGGATGAGCTATGTGCTTTTACTGGATACTGAGTTGCTGATGAAAATGGCAAACCGTCAGGTATGGAAGGCAAATGTTACAAAACTGTATTGTTTTTAGACTTTGCACCTTGAAGGAACCTTTTCCATCTCATTTGTTTACTGAGGACCTCCTGCATTATTATGGTGGACTCCCCACACCATGTTTTAAAGCTAGACAGGACTATTGGTCCCCACTATCACACTAAATTAACTATATCTAAAATATACCACCCAATGCTCCCTTGTTCATTGACTGTAAAAAGGTAAATGACCATTGTTGTGGACCAGCTGTCTTTCATGGAAATGTCTCCAACATTATTTAGGACACATATCCCCTAATAAGCATTTGAGGAATTTCAGTGTTTCTTTGGAAGATACCGTATTTTTCACTCTATAGGACGCATTTTTCTCCCTCCAAAAATTGAGGGGAAATGTGTGTGCGTCCTATGGAGCGAATGCAGGTCCTTGGCTTCAGCGATAGCAACGCGAAGCCTCTCAAGCGCAGAGGGAGCGCTCCTTCCACGCTCCGGAGGCTTCGCGTTGCTTTCGCTGAAGCCTGGAGAGCGAGAGGCATTGGTCCGCACCGACCCCTCTCGCTCTCCAGGCTTCAGGGATAGCCACGCGCAGCCCCTCCGGCAGGGAGAGGTTGTGCGGGGCTATGGCTTCCTTTTTAGCCCCACGCAGCCTCTCGTGGCTGGAGAGGTTGCACGCAGCTAAAGAGGAAGCCAAGACAGCGCTGTCTTGGCTTGTGCCATAGCCGCACGCAACCCCTCCGGAAGGGAGAGGTTGTGCAGCCTGTACGCTGCTCTTTGGGGATGGGGGGGGGGAATAAGAATTTTTTTCTTGATTCCCCCCCCCCTAAAAACTAGGTGCACCCTATGGTCCGGTGCGCCCTATGGAGCGAAAAATATGGTAGTTTGAAAAGCATACTAGATTAAAAAGAAAGGATGGATACAAAACTCAGAACATGAACTGTCTAGGTACTTGCCGGTTTCATTTCCTAAGCATCTTATATCCTCACTAAATCAAATACACACCAATCAATAATTTTTTTCCGATTTCTATGGCAGGGATAGTCAACCAGGTGCCTTCTGGATATTGCTGGACTCCAACCCCCAGCCTGGCCTATGGTCATGAGAAATTCCCAGTGGGTCGTGCAACACATGCTGCACTTACGATCACATCCTCCGCATGGCATGAATCCATCTGGTACGCTTCCAGGTAACAGTCACCAACCAGCACACGACTCTATTCCTTTCCAAATGAACTGCTTATAAGGTATTTCAGCTCAATCCCCACTGAAATGAGTCAAAGCTACACAGCAGCACAGTTTGGTGAACTGCACTTTCGGTGAACTGCTGCACAGCCTCAAGAAAAACGGGATTTGTTCTCTTCGATGCATAGGATAAGCCAACCACGAGCACAATTGATACTTATTTCTTGCAAACGTGTCATAATCTTCTGTTTGAAGGTACAGTAAGTCATCAATCATTCGTAATCAGGTGAAAATGTGCTTTGCAGAGTAATTACCATGGGGTGGCCAGCTTTAAACTAAAATCAAAGATCCTGTTACTGAATACACTAAATATGAGATTAATTGTGCTGAAGGGACAGATGGAAATAATTGCATGGGGGCTGGGTGGGGGAAGCCTGGAGTGAAATCACAATACTGCTTTTTGTTTCAAAGGGCAGGATTTGTTTAATCCCGATTGTGCACACAAAGGATAAACCCCCTAACCTGCAATTAATCATGCTGCCTCACACCTTTCCCTTTATTTCATTCATCGAAATAATGGGGAAATAGTCATCCGGATCAATAATCCTATAACAGGATGACAGTTAATGTAGCTAAAATGAGACCCAGCCAGCCTGATTAAGTATGACATACAGTCCATTGGCATGAGTTTCTGGAGAGGGGAGGTTGATGTGGTCACTTGGCCAGAAGCCCACAATCTCATCACTCACAGGGGACTTCCAAATGGAAAATAATAAGAGCTCTCAACCTGTCCGGCAAATGAGGCACATAAGCATGTGCTTCAGTTTAAGGCTAATTGTGTATAGTGGGCTAAATGCCGAAAGGTATAATTGATATGCAGATGCCTAAAGCCAAGCCTGATGCCAACTGCTACAGTCCGAAAGCCCACTTACTCCCCAATCTCCCTGTTCATTTCCATTTCAATCTGGTTCCAGGATCATGGTCTACATGAAACATTTGCCTTTGGAAGAGCTTCCCAAATTGACTTCAGGTGTTTCACTCAGTATTGAACACATATGCTTAACACATGCTTATGCAGTTGACTGGATGGCCTAGGGAACACTTAACCCCTTGTAGGACTGAACTTATAGTGATACAATCATAGCTTTTTGAAGCCAGAAGGACAGGAGGAATGAAAATGACCTCACGTGTTCGTGTTTGCACAGCCTTCAACATTCCATCCATATGTTTTGTTGGAAGTGGGCTCCCTTCCTTAAGATATCTTGTATCACCCCATCTCAATATCCATCAGGTACAGAGGATATATTATTTTGATAGGTGGACTGCTTGTTGTGTTGAATCCTGTGAGGCACACATGACTTTAACATACTTATACCTCTTATCTGATTTTACTTATTTGATTCAACTGGGGATTTTTTTGCTCCAAGGCTTCTGAATAATAATGGGCATGGAAAATCACTTGTTTCTGTGTGGTGATGGCAGTACTGAATCAGTAGCTCATGTACTGCTAGATTGTACTCTTTATAAAGATTTGAGGTGTGAGGCTATTACCCTTCTACTACTGTCCATACCAGGTCACTCAAGCATTGCTACTGTGTCTTTTCTCCTGGCAGATCAAGATAACCAGGTGACAGCTAAAACTGCAAAAGATTTAGCAGGGGCAATTAGAATAAGATCTATTATTTGATTAACTTTCTAACATTCCTCTGCTTTTTTCTTTTAGAACAAAAGAAAGACTATTGGCTCACATGTTTTATCTGTCGCTAAAGAGTCATGTACCAATTCTGTCATTTGTACTGATGCAAACCTCCAGAATGTATTTTATACAGCTAACTATTTAGCTCTAACCCCAGTATATTTTATCTTATTGCTATGGCTGCTGGCTAATGCAAATAGTTTCTATCTATCTATCTATCTATCTATCTATCTATCTATCTATCTATCTATCTTCTGAACAACCATAAGCAAAGTGATCTGTGCCAACACAGCATCAAATCAAATACAAACCTTCAGAAGACCCCCAAACTGGAACATCTCACACAGCCACCATTGCTTTGTTGTTGTTTAGTCATTTAGTCATGTCTGACTCTTCGTGACCCCATGGACCAGAGCATGCCAGGCACTCCTGTCTTCCACTGCCTCCCGCAGTTTGGTCAAACTCATGCCGGTAGCTTCAAGAACACTGTCCAAACATCTCGTCCTCTGTTTTCCCCTTCTCCTTGTGCCCTCCATCTTTCCCAACATCAGGGTCTTTTCCAGGAAGTCTTCTCTTCTCATGAGGAGGCCAAAGTATTGGAGCCTCAGCTTCATGATCTGTCCTTCCAGTGAGTACTCAGGGCTGATTTCCTTAAGAATGGAGAGTTTCTTCTTGCAGACCATAGGACTCTCAAGAATCTCCTCCAACACCATAATTCAAAAGCATCAATTCTTCGGCGATCATCACCATTGCTTAGCTCTGGCCAATACAAGAAGCTCAGAGGAAACCAGAAGGGAAACCAGTAGACCAGAATCCATCAGGTGACACTCCTCTGACCCCTATACAGACTTCAAGTCAGGCTTTATTTCTGGTATGAACAATTAGGAGATAGATGGTCAGCTTCATTTCATTGTTGCCTTTGGGGGAAAAACAGAAGAGAAGAGAATGGCAACAAAACTGCAATTAGTTTGTTCTGCCTGTCATTGGCTCTGTCTCCACCTACTGCTAGGCCACATTCACCCCATTCATCTAAGTGCATGGCTTCCCGCAAAGTGTAGTTTGTTAAGGGTGTTGTGGACTGTTGCTCTGTGGTGTATGCTGTAGGTGTGACCTTGGTCTCCCTGCCCTCCACCCTACCAATCCCATTGGGCACCAGCTACCATGAGGAGTTTTGTATCACATTAGATTTGTGTAATAACATATTTCACTCTAATGCTCCAATGCCAAACATATCTTCTCTGGAATAAGGTCTATTGGTTTTGAGTTAAACTTCAAGTAAGCATGCTTAGGATTGCAACGTCATTTTAATTTTTAGCTTGTGGTTTTGTTATCGCTGTTATGTGAAAAGGGCCTTTTCTTCAAGCAATCACATGAGTCCAGCAATGAGGGAGGATGAATTCTTTGTTGGGTGTGGGTGTTTATGGAGATGCCCCCATTTTGGCACTGTCTGTGGTTCCTGGTTACAGACTGCCTCCATTATTACCCTGCTACATTAGCTGAGTCATCATCTGATCTTCGCATGCCAAGTACTCCAGCTAATACACCGTGTGTTGGTACACACTAAAAACTGCATTTTCCCAGTAGTGATGTATGGAAGTGAGAGCTGGATGATAAAGAAGGCTGATCGCTGAAGAATTGATGCTTTTGAATTATGGTGCTGGAGGAGACTCTTGAGAGTCCCATGGACTGCAAGAAGATCAAATCGATCCATTCTGAAGGAAATCAGCCCTGAGTACTCACTAGAAGGACAGATCGTGAAGCTGAGGCTCCAATACTTTGGCCACATCATGAGAAGAGAAGACTCCCTGGAAAAGACCCTGGTGTTGGGAAAGATGAAGGGCACAAGGAGAAGGGGACGACAGAGGATGAGATGTTTGGACAGTGTTCTCGAAACTACCAGCATGAGTTTGACCAAACTGCAGGAGGCAGTGGAAGACAGGAGTGCCTGGAGTGCTCTGGTCCATGGGGTCACGAAGAGTCGGACACGACTAAACGACTAAACAACAACAAAAAACTGCATGCATTTAGGACAAATGTCTTATAAACAAGCATGCATGACTTTTTCCCATTCCAAAATAAGAACTGCAAGATGAGCACCATTCCAAGTACATAGGTGTTGTAAGGCATAAGCCATTCACATTTGTAAGTGCTTGGAACTACAAAGAGTTATATGAAGTGCTACGTACATTTCATTGTTCATTGTGGGAGAATTCAAAATCTGGCCTCTTGTCTGATAAACTCGTGGTAATCATACTAACATAACACATTCTGAATGAAGTGTTAACATAATTTGTTGGCATCTCTCTCTTTTTTCAATAAATGTGCAGAATATATAGGGGGGGAATACAATGAGGCTTGCGATCATGCACACTCGGGAGCAAGCTCAATTAATCTGAGCGGGACTTAGTTCTGATGTATAGGATGGAAGTGATCAACAATTGTAGAAACTGTGGGAAGATCACAACAAGACACAGGAGGTTACGTTATATCTAGAAAGTTGGCAATTACTAGTTCTATATATTATAAGAAAGCCCTGGGAAAAGATATGTGCTCTGAACACATGGGCTTGTGGCAAGATTTTTACATGGCA
This sequence comes from Podarcis erhardii, assembly GCF_964252035.2. Taxonomy (NCBI): domain Eukaryota; kingdom Metazoa; phylum Chordata; class Lepidosauria; order Squamata; family Lacertidae; genus Podarcis; species Podarcis erhardii. The sequence goes on from NC_138500.1 coordinate 50,932,652, forward strand.
AAGTTCCTAGCATTTCACTAACAGTTCACTTTCATGCTTTATGTAATCTTTCATATAATGTAAGGGCCAATTCTGGAAATCTAATGGAATCTGGTGGAAGCTTAGCATTCATTTCCACGATAATTTTTCCCCAGGAAAAAAATGCAACCTCCTTAACTCAGAAAATAATGAGAGTTTTATATTGTCATTTCCCCATGGTTTTCACAATCTTGCAACCACCATTTAAAATTTAGCATGGCATGGTAGGATGTCGGTTGAAAAAGCCATAGTTCTATAATGCAACAGTTATTCCAGTGTAAGAGGAGTGTTAAAAATCAGGACATTTTAAGTAGTGAAACTAATGCAATGAACCGCTCATCTGAATGCAACCTTGGAGAATTGGATCTGAACATGATAGGCAGCTGAATAAATTGCTAACTCACCTTGGCCAAGTCACGTTCTTGCAGTATTAGTTCCTTATCCAAAACATGGGGAGAATAATAAGCTCTCAGTTAAGTTTTGAGGACAAGCAAACTCATATTGTACATTTCTGTCCCGTCCCCTCCTTTGTAGCACTGATACTATGGAACCCCTTTCTAATGGAACTTCATTGCTTTCTATGGAACAGAAGGATTTATGTTGGAGGAAGCTCCTATAGGGAGCCTTCGGATCCATCCAGCGCATAGTTTTACTCAGCAAATATACAAGATCTAAGTGCATCGTTTACCTTACATTTTGTTCTACCCGGTAACCTTTGTGGTTTAGACATGAGTTCTCCTTGGTGATTATAACACACTGCAAACCTTATATCTCAGGGAAAGAATGTGCGGCATGCTCAGTGCTGAAAAGAAGACAAAAACAGGCTTGCTTTCTCATGCGATAGAGTTCAGGTCTAGGCTACTTGGGAATCTTGAGGAATGAGTTGTGTTGTGATGTTGTGACAGTCTGGAGGAGGTGCTGAAGGGAAGGGCCGTGTCACACCGGTCTGCCTTCTGAAATTGTAATGCGAGTCAGGTAAGTGGTATCTGCAACAGAATGTTGCAATATAGACTGCTCCAATTCAGGGTTCCAGCTGGCCAGCCAGTCAGCCATGCTGTTTTCCATGATACTCCATTTATCACACACACACACACACCATTTTCATTTCAACCTTCTTTTAGCAATTAATCTGCAGTGAAGTTCCAGCAGTTACTGAAGACTTTTTTTAAAACTCCAGCAGACTTTAAAATTGAATCCTGATTTTATTAGCTCCCTTTTAGTGGTGAAGGAGGGAGTAGTTGGCAACCAGAGCAACTGTGAGACAGTGTGTAGAGCAGTGGTGGAGAACCTCCAGCCTGCGGGCAAAATTTGGACCGGCCTGCTTCCTAAGTTCTCCTGCAAGGCCCAACACAATGCCCACCTGGCCCTCACCAGGTGTGTTATGTGACATCAGGTGTGGAGCAGGTAGAGATTCAGCTAGATCAGCTGTGCAATGAGTTCCCATGGGGAGTCTGATCCATTAGTCAATCCCTGCAGATAGTGGGTTTCAAGGATGCCAATCTGTGGTGCTTCAGAGCACTGCCCAGCCCTCCTTGCCAGCCTCATGTGATGCTTTGATCACCCGATGACGTTGTGACATCATGTGATTGGCCGGTGAGTCCAACTGCCTGTTAAATTTGGCCTGTGAGGAATAGGGAAGATAAGGATTTGGCCCACTAGCCTGATCAGGTTCCCTATATCTGATGTAGACTAATATGTAAATATGGAAGGGCTGGAATGCTAAGACAGACATGATGAAGCCAGGTTCACAGTTAAAAGAGCTTATTTTGTGGGTCCTCTTTTAATATTACTTCTGTATCCAGCTGACATTAAACACCTGATTATCTTTCTCATCAAAACCACTAGTTCCTGTACAATGCATGTGACCTAGGTGCATTCACCTGTCAATAAGTTCAATTCATTTTGTCTCACCTCCAACTTGTTGCAAGTAAATTTGATGAGATTGTAGATGTTGTTAATCATAGACTATACCAAAATGCCTTTAATTAATATTACTTTTTTATATACAGCTACCTACAGGAGCTTGAGAGAGTTCCGGGAAGCAGAATGACAAGAGAAGAATTGCAAATGCAGAAAAACTTTCTTTTGTTCCTAATAACTTGACTGTTTATTGAAGATGGACTGTGAAAAGAAATTCTCAAAAATAATTTGTATTTATTGATTCAAAACCCCTTGGATCCTCACAAGTGTGTTTAAACATTCATAACTCAGTGTAATCCATTCCCACATAACTGCTTTGAGGCTCTCCCATTTCATGCCAGAAATTAGAAGGACAGCTTCTGTGGACTCTGATCAAACAAATAATGACAATACCTTATTATTGTAAAATGAGAATGCTTTTGTGAATCCATCATGCAGCTATCTTTCACATTAAACCGAAGCATGGACTGCCAGTGTGCCTGGATTATCTTTTGGTCACCAGAGAGAAGTTGGTGGTGTTGCTTTCATTCATATATTTTTCTTCAGGACAATGAAATAGCCAAAAACTCTTATTGGGCTCCTCCGGACAACCTCTTTATTTAGTGTTCATCCTTTGCATGCACCATGCAAGGAAAATATTTGAGCAAAACTGATACCATTCTGCTGCAAAGAGGATATTATTTGTCAAATATTATTTGACAAGAATCTCTGCTACATGATGGTCTCCAGCTCCTGCCTTGGATTCCTAACTAGAGTCCAGAGCTGTGTGTGTGCTGCAACTTGTGGCTCTGGTTCTTGTGGCACAGAACTGGTAGCTCTGGTCCTACCTTCAGAGATCCTCTGCAAGTCAATGTTGTTATGTACTGAAGTTCTCACCCGGGGCCAGCAGGGGGATACTGTAGATAGTTATGCAAATGAAGGATCGAAAATGATGTTCAGTGATTGGATAGTTTGTATGCAAATGAAGGATCAAAAAGTGACGTTCAGTGATTGGATAGTTTTAGAAAATGGCAACAGTTACATTGTTCTGGAGCTCTATATAAGCAGGCTGACTGAGCTCCTCAGTTCAGTTATGTTCCAGCTTACAAATAAAGAGCTGCTTTGGAAGAATCGCTGTGTCATCTGATATGTTCGCCCACAACTTAACAAATGTAGGCAGTACTGAGCTAAATGACCCATTGGTCTGACTCAGTATAAGGCGGCTTCCTATGTTTCTATTGTTACAAAAGTTGGGTGCCTCCCCCTCTCTCTGCCAAGCGGTGGCAAAAGCCCATGGAGTTCCAGGCACTCACCCAGGGTCTGTGTTCCTTAGGAGAATTGAGGCATGACTGAGACTGTTGTAACTTTAATAAATATGGTTTAATCACCTATTTGCACATTTAGTCTGCATGGAGAGAGTCCAGATCTTAGAGCACAGTCATTTCAATAGGAGCTTGTCCCCCACAAGCAGGGCAACCATGGAGTCCAAGGCATCTCTCCTAGCCAGCCTTCAGCCAGCCTGCCCAAGATGGAACCTAGAGTTTCTTCTTCCCCTTTTTCTTCCCAGCAGCTCTTGCTCAAGACTCCCCGTTCCTGTCATCTCAAACCCAGTTACCCTGGGAACCTCCCAAAATTCCCCGTCTCTGTTCACACCACCAGTGGTGGGAAGGATAGTTCTCTTGCCTTGCCAATGGCCCCCAGTATTGCTTTTTAATGGCCCTAGCTTGGCTAGGTTGTTTTGTTTAGGCTAGCCTAGGAATTCCTCCGCAGCTTGTATTTCTCCCTTCACATCCCAAATAATCAAAATCTTACCATTTATTCTCTCTTTTTTTAGGTTTAAGGGCCACCGCCACCCCCACCCCCCCAAAAAAATTCTACATGGAAAGTCACTGGCCAAAGACATTTCTGTCTCGTTGGAAAGAATACCAGTGATATATCCATAACACCCCACAAGAACTCAACCAAAATTAATGAAGTCTTGAGCATGGAGGATTTCTGGATTGGATTGTTTCCTGATTTCTCGTTGTCTGTTTGCTTTATCGGTGGAAAGTGGGGCCACAGCTGATAAAGTAGCAGTTCATAGTACTCCAAAGAACCAAGCACATTGTCTATCTGCCAGTCCTTTGCACTATGCTCAAGTTGACACTAATGGCTTTCCTAGACCAGAGCCATATGAAGTCTTAGAGGCCTTGCCAGTTTTCTTTTATATCATGTTTCTGTAGCATTGCTATAGCAGCGCTCCTATAGAGCACTAATGTAATGCAGATATATAGTAGGCTTTTAGCGAAAAGAGATATGAGAGTAGAAATGGAGTCGGGTCTTCAAAGATGTCTGTTCTCTGTCCAAATGTACTCAGTTCCCAGAATAATTCAGCGCGTGTTGGCTTTACGGCCAAAAAATGTCTAGTCAAGAGATGCGCGAGGAATTGGATTTCTATCAGCTGACATGTTCCACACCTCCTAAGCTAATGTGCAAATAAAAAGGTAATTATATTTCAGGTTTTGCACTTCTCTGGATTTGGCAGTGCTGTTCTCGACTCAGAAAACTTACCCAAACCTTTAAAAGCGCCTATTTCAGAGTAAAATGCATTTAGAAATTCTTGCATCGAGCTAGAATACCATTTAAATACATATTTAAATAAGAAATTTCATGTGGAATTGAAAATATTGCCTTAACAGGACAGACCCAACTTACGAATGAACAGATGTGAAACCAATGTGGACTAGGAGTAGAATGATAACCCCTAGCCTAGATGAACAAATACAGAGGCAGTGCCATATTTTTTAAAAATAACCACATTTTTAAGAAGCCGCTATTTGCATTGAAGTGCATGGGAAATGCAGTTACCTTCCTCTCTTGGAGGTTTGTGCAGAAAAACCATCCTAATTCATCCATGTAGCAAACACACTACATTTCTGGGCTGGGGAGAGTTAAATATTGGAATTCTAACACTAACAAACCAAGCCCCCATCCGTACTATACGTTCACCCCAAGAATCCTGAGAACTTTAGTTTGCAAAGAGTGCTGTGAGTCTATATTGAGATTCCTGCATCACGGGGGGGTGGGGTGGACTGAAGCTCGGGGGGGCGGGATAGAGGTCTCTCAGCAACTTTCAGTACCCTTAACAAATCACAGTTCCCAGGATTCTTTGGGGGCAGAGCTTTAAATGCACAGTGCCTCTGCTCCCTCCCCTCACCGTAATGTCCAGTCATTGGAAGATGTTCTCCTTGCTCTTCTTCTTTGTAATCTTTTGTGGCGTTCGTACGGAGCCACCAGTCGTCTCACGGACTATTGACCCATACACCACCAATCTGCTGCCACCAACCAGGTTCTCCCCGGTAAATCACTTAGTCTCAGTCAGGATCTCAAGTTAACAATGAAGAGTGTAGTTTATTGCAAACACAAATACAGTGGTGCCTCGGGTTAAGTACTTAATTCGTTCCGGAGGTCCATTCTTAACCTGAAACTGTTCTTAACCTGAAGCACCATTTTAGCTAATGGGGCCTCCCGCTGCCACCGGAGCCCGATTTCTGTTCTCATCCTGAAGCAAAGTTCTTAACCTGAGGTACTATTTCTGGGTTAGCGGAGTCTGTAACCTGAAGCGTATGTAACCCGAGGTACCACTGTAAACTTTAAATGCATTCGAAACGCTGTTACCTTTTACCCTCTTAGTCTTATTTTATCTTGTCTCTAATCTTCTACCTTCCCTCACACAAGAACCAACTGCACTGTCTCTCTGTTTCCATCTGTCTGCCAGCTGCTTTCCCAACTGCCTTTTCCCAACCAACCACAACTAACTAACTAAACCTCAGGCTAAGCCCTTTTTATAAACAGGTAGGCTCAGCCTCTGGCTTTTCTATTGGTCTACCTATTAACTCTTTCTCTCCCCCTGTACAGACATTTCCAAAAGAGCGGGCAAACGCCACATCTCCTTTAATTAGTCATTTATTTATTATTTTGAAAAAGAAGTAAACCTGGCCTCCTCTTACACAAACCTCTCTCCTCCATTGAATATCATCAAAATCTCACATTACATATTGCAGAGGCGGAGAACCTTTTTCAGCCTGAGGTCTGCGTTACCCCATGGCCAACCTTCAGAGGATCACCCCAGGCAAAAGTGGGCAATCGATGTGACCAGAGCTATTTTCTATAGAACAAGAGGTGCCGGAACTCACCATGAACACCTCCTTTTGTTCTCTAATAATGGCAATGGAGCCCAACTGAGCAGTTCCTGCTGGGGAAAAATAAAAGCCCTGGATGTGACTCTTCCCTTTGTACAATTGTCTACATTTGAGCCACACAAGGTCAGAGGTCTTTCTGTCTATCTAACACACATACCTACATCCAAGCAAGCAAGCAAGAGAGATTACCAGACAAACAACAGCACTCTAGAAAGGTGTGGAGCAGGAGAGATAAGGTCTGTGGCCTGAGGAGAGTCCTGAGATCTAGAGAGGCTGTTCTCTACCCCTGCTGTGGCTCCTTATAGGGCTAAAATGTGTTTGGGGCACACTTAGCTTCACCTGGATCTGCCTCTAGCAATGCTGTGTGCTGGGATGCTTGAACTCAAACCAGAATTTTGCATTCTTGGCAGTAGCTAGTTCCACCATCTCAACTAAAAGACTTATAACAAGAGCGCTTTAATGTATATCAATCAGCATGCCGTTCTCCAACGAAGACAGATGGATTTGAGCCACTCTGTGAAGTCAGCTTATATTCACTGTACTTATAATTAAAAACAGTACATTATTTATTTTCTGGCCTAAAGTGATTAAATATTACAGTGACTTCCACAAAGGCTGAGGATGATTTTTCAACAATGTATTAAGTGAGATGACAGAAGGAGAAAAGCCGTATGCGACGGGCTTGCTTCTCGGAATTTCTCTGGGCCTTGGGAATAAAAGCCCTCAAGCAGATTTAGCAGTTGAGTGGCTGCTAAAAGCTACAACGTCCTTGAAAACGTTTCCACTTTAATTTAACACCAAGCATAGCACGTATGGCACGCTGAGATCCTGTACAGCTCTAAAAACATAGAAAATATTCTAACAGCCTTTAGCTCAATGATATGGCCCCTGATGGAGGCCAGGAAGGGATCTTACATTCTTTATGTCAAGAGAAAGAACAGCTATGAAACACCCATGCAAATGTCATCTGCTCTCCATGTTCAGTTTGAAAGCAAACGAAAGTACAAGGTAATGTGCAGGGATGACGGGCTTGAAATATTTCACACGTTTGAAGACAGCCAGTGATGGGAAGATTGGAAAAGCAAGCTGCGGTGAGTCTTTCCTCTTGGCTACTGTCAAGAGTGTGTGGAGGAGCCAGGCCCTGTGACTGGTAGGGCTTCGCAGGATTGGGGCTTTCCTAAGTTTGTTCTGAAAAGGCAAGGTGCGGCCACACAGGTGAGGCCAATTGGTAACTCACAGCACCTGGTGGCAAGAGCCGGGAAGGGATATAAGGTCAGCATTTCCCTTTGGCTCTTTGCCACAGCAACTCGTTTCCTGCCTTGCTGCTTTTGGCTTCTTGACTCCTTGTTTCCTGATCCTCAGACCCTTGGCTTCTTGACTCCCAGCTCTCTGACTCTTGACTTCCTGACTCCTGGCTTCCGGACTCTCGTTCCTGCTCGCACCCCGCCAACTTGCCCCCAGTCCTGACGTCCTCCGTCAGGACTTTGACCGCCCATAAACTGGACCGTGTCAGCTACTAAGCCTGATGGCTATGTTCTGTCACCATTGTTGAAGGCAGCATGTTTCTGAATACCAGCTGCTGAAAACCATGGGAGGGGAGAGAGCTCTTGGGTTCAGGTTCTGTTTGCAGGCTTCGCATGGCCATCCAGTTGGCCACTGTGAGAACACACAATGGTAAGCTGGGCCACTGACCTGATCCAGCAGGGACTCTTCTTATATTCTTATGTTTGCCCTACAACCAACACCAAGTGGTTGGAAGTTGCATTCATTTGGAATTGGCTGGTTAAACGCTAAGCTGGCTTAAAGAGGTTGTACCACCACTGTTCATTGTCACTACCTCTGTAGTTACTAACTAGGTAATTATGGGTTGTGTCCAATGCTCTCCATACTCAGAGTGGACCCGTTGAAATTAATAGCCACAACTAATTTCTTTTTCTTTTGCAGCAGCTCACGTCCATCTTTGGAAACAGTACATGCTTCTTCAGGTTCTCTCCATCATTTTCTGTTGTTTGCTTCTTGCATCCACATAATAAGCCTTGTTGTTAGCTTAGATCATCCACCCACCACATAGGCCCGGGGTCAGCAACCTTTTTCAGCTGTGGGCCGGTCCACCATCCCTCAGACTATGTGGTGGACAGGAATATATTTTTTGTGGGGGGTGGAATGAAAAAATTCCTATGCCCCACAAATAACCCAGATATGCATTTTTAAATAAAAGCACACATTCTACTCATGTAAAAATACCAGGCAGGCCCCACAAATAACCCAGAGATGCATTTTAAATAAAAGGACACATTCTACTCATGTAAAAACACGCTGATTCCTGGACCATCCGCAGGCTGGATTGAGAAAGCAATTGGGCCTTAGGTTGCCTACCCCTGAAACAGGCAGTTGTCCCCTTGGTATTTTGAAATTGTAGGTTCTCCATACTAGCAGCCCTTTGGTTTGAATTGGCTCTTGCCATATGACCTGCCTATATCCATTTTAACTTTGAGAAGGCTGTTAATTTCAGTGGGTCTTCTCTGAGTACAGCTTAACTGGATACAAACATATCTCTGCAAATGTGGCTGCCATCTTTACAACTCTATGCAGGGCTTTTTTTCAGCCAGAACTCCCTGGATCTTAGTTCCAGCACCTCTCAGGTGGGCGCCATTGCCATTATAAGAGAACAAGAGAGGCGTTCATGGTGAGTTTTGGCACCTCTTTTTCTAGAAAAATAGCACTGACTATCCCCAACTACTGCTACATGAGGGTGTTCAGGACACTACAGCTTTAGTTGGTTGTGCAGACTCAAAACTGGGCTCTTGAGAGGCAAAGAATCCCTAAGTTTTTGTCTACAGTGGTGGGCAACCTTTGTTCTGTTGAGATAATCTGTTGGGGGATCTGTGCTGGCAGCCAATAGTGGGCAGCACCAAAGCCCAAAGTAGACAGGGCAGCCTCTTCTCTCTTCTTTTTGTCCCCCTTCCTTTCTCTCTCTGAATCTTTCTGTGGTCAACCAATTCATGAAGTGACTCATGAATTTATATTAGCACACATTTTTATAATTTTTAAAAATTTATATTAACATAAATTTTATGCAAATCAGTATTTCGTTGTTCTTTGTTATTATTATTCATTTCATTTCCTGGTGATACATAAATGGTCACCTCTGGCAGGAAGCTCTAGTAGAAGCAGTGATGCTCCTCTTATAAACAACTGGTAATTTCTGAAGCAACCCTTACTTGGGTGTGTTTTGTCCTGCTTTAGTACTATGTTATTTTATTTATTTATTTTTACGTTTATATCCCACACTTTTCTCCAAGGAGGCCCAAGGTGGCCCACATAGTTCCCTGCCTCCCAATGTTATCTTCAAAACAACTCTGTGAGGTAGGTTAGGCTGAGAGTGTGTGACTGGCTTCAAGGTCAGCTATGAGTTGCATAGCTAAGTGGGCATTTGAACCCTGGTCTCCCAGGCCTTAGTCCAACACTCTAACCACTGCACCACACTGGTTTGTTTTATATAAACTATATCAAAATAGAATAGAATGCAGTCATAATGTGGATATAATTGCATGCCGTGTTTTTTCAATTTTGTGCAGAATGAGAAATTTGATAAAGGGATGGATGCAGGACATAGACTAGTGGTGGGGCCTTTTTAATAAAACACAGAAATTCAGAACAATATTCTGATGCTCTGGAAGAAGGTTAGGCAAGCGTCTGTCCTAAGGATAAACATGTCATCCGGCAAATGTGGGTCAAGGCTTCTGCCAAAGGTGTCAGAGCATTGTTCAGAAAACAGATTCAAGGAGAGGTCATGATAATTCTTCAAGTGTGCATAAGACTGCCATAAAGTTGATGAAAACAATTGCTACTGGTGACCAGTGAAGCCAAGATAAGAAACAATGGGGTTTAATTGCAGGATACTAAATTTAGGTTAAATATTACATTAAGCCTTTTAACAGGAAGGTGTAAGCAATAAAGCAAGTTGTTGTTTTTAAAGAAGGACTGGTAATCTCTTGCATGGGTGCTGTAAAGAAGAAGGAGCTGAATAAACAAGATAGCAGGCAAGTACAACATGACTAGAAAATGCGTTGCAGAAATGGAGTTAACGAACTGTTATTCTGCCATGGGCCAGATCCTAGCTGCAAAGGCAGAACTGTGCATAAATTCCAGGCAAAACATGCAATGCCGTCAATGGAGGTTTCCTGTGGAGAGATTCAAACTACCGGATTAGCAGTGGTATAAAACACTGTAAGTTTACACTGAGGAGACCTGGATACCATAACCCAGCTTTTCTTTTTCTTTTAGCAAGTTTTATATACTGCTTTATCAATCAATCAATCAATCAATCAATCAATCAATCTCTAAGTGGTTAACAAATTAGTATAAAGTGGTCATTAGAACAGTTACGAATAACAGACTTCAAAACTGCTTAGGCCAACAAACTGATGAACACAAATGGAGCTCTATATGGTCTAAACTTCCACTGCATAATATTTCAGCTAAACTGCAGGAAGCCTCTTTAAAGGTCATCATAAGATGACACTGGACGCCCTTACACCTTTCAAGAGTTGACCATACACTCTCACCCTTATGCTGGAAAGGTGTAGGCTTAAATGCATGTACCTCTACATGTGGTGGGACTGTCCATTGTTTAAAGAATTCTGTACCTGAATTTTTCACCATCATCTGCCATTACAGGGCAATATCTTGTCGCTGATCCCATGTTAGCTCTGTTGTCAATAGAAAATGATATAAATCCAAACATGAAGCATAAAGTTGGTTTTCAGATTTCAGAGATATATGTAGTTGCTTTCAACTGGAAAAAACACCTCCTTCCACCACAGAAACTTGGACCCAATATTTTGTGCTCTCATTTTGTACTTTTATGTTGCCAACTGTCCTGTGATCTTCGGATGAAGGGTGGTATACGAATTTAATAAAGCATAATAATAATGTGTGGAATATAGCACTTATGGACTGCTTGACTCACCATTAGTGGGTGATAATAGGAATAACCCAAGAAATATGCCCAATTTGGCTCACAACTCGCAACTTACTCTGGGGTTATGTTATGAGGATATTGCCAAAAGCCAAAATCATAGTCAAAACACATCTGGTTCAATGGCAGATGGAATTGTGAAAGTTTTTTCTTCCAGATGCCCACCCCCTCAATTTTTTAAAAAAATTGCCAAGCATGTAATACTGAATATGCACCAGTTAAACATATGAAAGTTGCAAGTTGTGTGTACATTATTACAGTAAACAGTCTAATACAGATGTCATTTAGCCTGGTATCAGAATCTGCAAGTGATATCCTACATTGTGCTGAAGCAGCCTTTCTCAACTTGTGGGTCCCCAGATGTTGTTGAACTACAACTCCCATCACCCCCAACTAGCAAGGCCAGAGCTCAGGGATAATGGGAGTTGTAGTCCAACAACATTTGGGGACCCACAGCTTGAGAACTGCTGTGATGAAATGGAACTCCCCTTTCCTCTCCTTCACCCTGTAACACCCACGCCCCCCCCATCTGCTCTGGAGGGTACAGCATGGGCAAGTCCTATTTGCACCAGTGGACATTTGGATTGTGAGCAGCATGGCATCACTGGATGTCGTCCTCTATAGCAATCAGACAGTGCACTGTTGGGATGTAATTGCTAAGTCAAAAATCACCTGCCTCTCACCTGATCTATGAGCAGCAACACTCATACTATCTTCCATCTATATGTGTGCTCCATTTTCATTCCACGTGAAGAAGTTGAACAGCCAATGCATGCAGACTTCAGAATAATTTCTTTAATGACAACTGCCCACCCTTTCATGCGAAAATCATCATATTTTCCTTATTTGGCAGCTTTGGATAAAATTTGTACACACAAAACATTTGTCTTCTAAATGCCAGGCAAATTTTCTTCAGTGCTGCCAAATATGGAGGAAAAAAATGCCTAACCGAAATCTGAAAAACAGATTGCTGCATGCATCTATTGCCCAATCTATTCTCCATCTTTTTCAGGAAGTTCCCACACATTGTTTCTCCATCTTTTTCAGGAAGTTCCCATGCATTATTTCAATACATCATGGATCTCTTCCAGTCATTTTGAGCACTCTGGAGCCCACATGGTGCAAAAAAGTGGATGTTTTAGACTCAAACTAGGTTATAATGGATAGCCAAGGTGGGGCCCTCCAGACGGCTTTTAGTCTCCAGCTCCCATTAGCCCCAGTCAGCACAGTCAATGGACAGGGATGACAGGAGTTGTACTCCATCAGCTTCTGGAAGGTAGAATGTTGGATACTTGTCTTACACCAACCAGATGCAAATTCAGTTTTTAAGACTGCTTTAGATGTGTCCTAGCAGCTGCAACAACAACAAAACACCTCTGGAAATTTCGAAGGTAACGTTTAACCCAAAGGCTGGGAGATTACTGCTTACAGAGTCCCTAGGAGGTTGTGATGAAGGCTCTGTGGGTTAAACCACAGAGCCTAGGACTTGGCGATCAGAAGGTTGGCACTTTGAATCCACGCGACGGAGTGAGCTCCCATTGCTTGGTCCCTGCTCCTGCCAACCTAGCAGTTCGAAAGCACGTCAAAGTGCAAGTAGATAAACAGGTACCACTCCAGCGGGAAGGTAAACGGCATTTCTGTGCGTTGCTCTGGTTTGCCAGAAGCGACTTAGTCATGCTGGCCACATGACCCGGAAGCTGTACGCCGGCTCCCTCGGCCAATAAAGCGAGATGAGTGCCGCAACCCCAGAGTCGGCCACGACTGGACCTAATGGTCAGGGGTGCCTTTACCTTTACCTTTAGATGTGTCCTAGCAGCTGCAACAACAACAAAACACCTCTGGAAATTTTGAAGGTAACTTTTAACCCGAAGGCTGGGAGATTACTGCTTACAGAGTCCCTAGGAGGTTGTGATGAAATTCATTTTCTTAACCTGCTGCTATCTATTAATTGTCTCTTTTTGCATAAACTGTGGCATACAGTGAGGTCACTAGGGAAGGGCAGTAGCTCGGTTGTAGAGCAGCTGCTTTGCATGCAGAAGATTCCAGGTTCAGTCCTCAGCATCTCCAGGTAGATTCTCTGCCTGAAACCCTGGAAAGCCATAGCTAGTCAGTGTGGAAAGTGAGCAAGCTATTTTAATAAATGATAAAATGCTGACTCATAGGACTTCCCTTTTCAGGTGTGCTCTGTGGGCTGCAGGAGGGAGCAGAGGAAGGGAAAGTACCATTGCATAGGCAGAAGTCTGTTCTGTTAGCAGAACAGCAGCATTGGATTCAAAATTAACGGAGAGAGAGAGAGAGTGAATACAGTGTGTGTGTGTGTGTGCGCGCGTGCGCACACACACACATACAGTGGACGCTTGGGTTGCAAACATGATCCGTGTGGGAGGCATGTTCGCAATCCGCAGCATCCGCAACCCGCAGCGCTGCGTCTGCGCAGGTTGCGATTCGGCGCTTCTGCACATGCGCAAAACACGATTTAGTCTTTCTGTGCATGCACGAGCACCAAAGCCCAGAAGCAACCCGTTCCGGTACTTCTGGGTTTCGGCGCATCCATAACCCAAAAACGCGCAACCTGCAGCATCTGTAACCCGAGGTATGACTGTATAGGGAAATCAAAAATGTTGGGGGAAAGTACCTTATGCATTAATTTCATAATGGTTGGTGATTGTGAGGTGAGGTTAAAATGGATGTTGATGAATATGAAAATAAATTGCCAACTCTGGATGGACAAATGTTATTACTTTTTTATTTTTCTACACTAAGTTTATACAGAATGTGAATCACAGTAAAGGATTCATGAATCGCTGGCAAGTTGGAATGCACAAAATATTAAACAGATCCTTGTGCATAGCAATGGGCACATCACCATGCCAATCCCCCCCCCCAAGCTGGCCAGGAAACTAGTTCTAGTGGGCAGATTCCTTCCTGCAGGAAACAACTGCATGTTTTTATTCCTACTGTGACTTTCCCCCCTCTCTTTCAAAGTACAGTGGCCTTTGGAAGGTTTTTACCTCTTGGTGGTGTGTTGTGGTTGTTTTAGCCATTCTTTCTGAGTTAATTATGGCTTTCATTGCCTGGGATGTCAATGAAAATACCTTTAATAACAGGTAAAAAAAAATATCTCCACAGGATGCTTCCTGGAACAAGCAGGACTGTCATTTGGATAATAAGCAGCATAACTTCTGACTTGCTTAGTGGGTTGATCTCCTGAATTTAGCTTTGTTAATGCAATGTAACAATGCCATAACAAATGACAAAAACAGAAAACCGAAATCCATGACTGCATACTAAATAAAGTTATTGACTAAGCAGTGCCGGAACTACAAATTCTGTCATGGGGTCAAAAGTCTGCACAGTCAGCCTACTCCCGATTGTGAAAAACTATAACAGAAATGGCTGCTTACCCAGCATCCAGGTGGGCTGTGATTGTGGCCTGTCATGTCAGGCCTCTGGCCTCACAGAATAAAGGCCTACCCATCATGAGGCCAGCTGCAGGGGGGATTTCCTGGAGAGCTGCAAAGGTGGCTAGGTTATCCTGCTACCCACTGGTTTGAAGGTCAGCCAATTGGGAGCCAATCATATATCAACTGAAGCACTGTTTGGGGGCAGATAATTACATCAACTATGTTATACTTCACTGGTCCAGTGGCCCATCTAGCCTCAGATCATGTATTCTGGCTAGCAGTGGCTTTTCAAGTTCTTAGGGAGGAATCTTGGCCAGCCCTGCTACTCAAGATCCTTTTGGCTGGAGATGCCAAGGACTGAAATTTGGACTCAAATAATGTGTTCTGCCATTGATCTAACAGCACTTTCTCAATGTTGCTTGAAAGACTATTAATATATTATTCGTGTAAAGGCTCAGCAGCCTTCAGAATGTTTTTACTTCTTAGTGGTATGTAATATATTATCATTTATCATAGGTTTCCCACCCAGAAATAAACATGTGTTATTAGGATGAGAATCAAGGAAGTATGTAACTGGATACTCATCTCTTGAGACAAACAAGAGTGTCCTTTTCATTCATGCAATGATTGTGGTCTTCCCATAGGTACCTAGCCTAGAGACCAACATTTCTTTCATAAATGAAACATAGTTCAAAGAATGGATCGTCCATGTATCCAAGTTTCTCCTGCACCCTCTGAAAATCCGATCCAAGGTGTTAGGGGATGCTGCTGTTGAGAATGGTTTGGGATAGGGAGGAGATACTTAGGAGCCAAGCCCTTGTTGGACTTGATGGTCTGATCTCAGCAAAGCAAGACTTATAATTCTCACAAAGAGTAATCCTCATATGGCAACAAGATTTGCTTTCTCAAAACGATATCCTGAAACAATAAAGGCTTCTGTAGAGTTTTATGAATGCAAGGGTACCTAGTAGCATGGGCAGCAAGGGGGCACAGGGGGTCCAGCTACCCTGGTGCTGGGCATGACAGCAGAGCTGGAGGAGATGGGGCTATCCAGAATTGTGTCCATACTATCACCAGGTGAATTCATACCATGAGATCTTAGCAAAAACAGCTACCCAGTGAGACCTACTGCTCAGTGATGTTCAAGGCATCAGGGATGCATTCCTAAGACATCCCAGAGGCAGCTTTGACCACCACCCACCTTCAGGGTAGCTTATGAAGGCATGATGGAGCACAGAAACATAATCACATCCCCAAGATGCTGTTGCCCTGAATGGCTCTAGAACCTGCTTGGTAATGGCCACGGCAGAATGGCATTATCTAATCTGGGGTTTGGAGGTTGTTGGGGCTCCCATCCATTGCCACGGTGAATTTGCCAAAAAAAAGCTCAACAAGTTTGGGCAAAACAGCTTTTCTGTCCTGACTAGCACTGCTTGAAATATGGCTACCCTATTGTGGTGGCATATCTGCAATTCCATTGGTGTGGTAGGGCTGCTGCTGAATTCTATTGCCTCTGAGCCACTACTCTTAACACCACACTGTTAGCAGTAGGAAACATAACAATGCAAAAAGTAGTGGATTCTGAAGCCACATCTGAAAAGGTTTACATGTGTGCTCCTTGACTATGCAATCAGAAATTTATATAAAAATTCCAGCCTTTGGGTGGAAATGACACCAAATGCTGAATATAACATTTCAAAGCCAAGGCGTTTATAGTGGTCTACACAAAGACAAAAAAAGAATTCTCCATTTAACACTAAATGTGGTTCTGGTGTATTAACTTTGCATTAATTATTTCTGTTTCTCACTCATGCCTTGTTATGTCATCCAGATTTTATTCTGGACCATTTATCCTTTGCCATCTGTTTCTAAGCAGGAAATATGCATGGGTTCAGAAACAGAGGCAGATGTATAATACTTGTCAATAATCACTCATTACATTTCCCCCCCCCCCCAAGGGACACAGAAGAACAGAACATCAAAATAAATATTAGTCAATTTTCAGTTTCAAGGCATCTGAGCAACCAATCCAAACTATCAAATGCTGATGTAACAACTCTTCAGCATCAATGAATTCAAAGTTTATAACAGTAGCCCTCAGACATAATACGCATGTGGAAAAAACACATGGCTGGTTTTCCTTAGCCATTTGGTTTTGACTTTTCACCATTATTCTTCAGAGGAAGTACAGCACTTGGAACTGTGAGTCTTGTGGCTGTTTATTTATTTTAAAAACATACTTGCATACTGCCATTTTATTTAAAAAAATTGAAGCAAATGTTACGTACTTTTTTTTACTTTATATATGCTTTTATTTCAGTTGAGAGTTATTTATCATTACCACTGATGGCATGCAGCCATGTATTTCTTCTTTGAATTGGAAATATTCAATTAAGATTCTCTCTTTTTATTCTTTAAAAAAGCAGTTTAGAACAACAACATCAACAACACACACACGCACGCGCACACACACACAACACATAAGAATTTAAAATCAAAGAGCTTCAGCTAACTATTACAGAATATTTTTTTAATACCTGCTTAAGCCTGGAGGCATATAGAAGTTTTCAGCAAACCTTTAGGTTTAGATAGCAGAATCATGATTTTTGTTGTCGTCGTTTTGATAAGAGCAAAAGCAGGGTCATTCTTCTTCCATTTAAGATTTTACAGAGGGTTTATTTTTTGTCCCTTGTGATTCTTTATAGTTGCTTTATTTACCTTGAAAGTTACACTCCATTTATATAGATTTTAGAGCCTTACGCAGTCCAGTTAGCACAAGGCTCCAGGGACAAGCCCCCTTTTGAAAGACAATTCTCTGCAAATCTGAAGGCATGTGTGATATGCTTTCGCTGGCTATGTGAATTATATTACATCACACTGTGTATATATCAGATAACATGTGGTAATGGTTGAAGCACTGCATGTCCCCCACCAAGTCAAAGTCTGCAACTGATGTACAGGCAATTATCTGCATGGCATAATGGTTACCACTTGGCTTATGACTTCTCTCAAAATGAGCTTATACTGCATAGTTGACCCTCACCAATGTCTCCCTTATGACACAGGAGATAGTAGAAATCTCTAAATAAAGGGGCATGTGACTTCAAGCAGAGACTACAGAGCAAAGAAAAACAAGAGGCAGAAAGATTGGACAAGCAGCAAAGACAAATTGTGTGCCTTTTTATAAGCCAGAGTTTCTCTGGTCATCAATCAGACTCTTCCTCTGAGGTAGTTACAGTCAGTTGGGAAATGTAAAGGCCTGCCAACTGATAATTTATTTGCGCTGAACCAAAGTGGCAACTTTTAAAACAGGAAATCACAGTCTGAGGAGGGAGGAATTGAAATGTTCACACTTTTTTCTTCAAGCCAAGAATTTATAGCTGCCATATTCCATGTTTCATGAATAAAGCAAGAGTTTGTTAAAAGTCCTCAGAATGTGCCTATCAGCAAAATATTACTAACACTTAGATTATAGCTTGCATCTCTGAAGAAGGCGAATGCAGACACAGATCAGCACTTTTGTCACATTTTATTTTATTACAGCTTTGCTCATACTAATCCTGTCCCAGTAGCCGCCTTAGAGACTTGAAATCAAAAGGCAGCTTATAAATATTTTAAAGCGTATAAATATATATGTTATTTATGCATTTCCCATTATTTGTGTACTTTTCTTCTCCCAGATGCAGAGGTCCGAGGTTTGTTTTCTTAATGCTGAATTTTCACAGTTGTACACACATATTCACACTTGTGGTGCAAAGTCAGTGAGGGGTGTGTGGAGGTGCGGGGGGGGGAAAACCTTTCAAGACAAGATAGTGAACAAATTATGGTCCCAGTAGATAACAGCTTAGGAAAAATGGACTAAACTAAGTGTCAGATTCATTCTTGTATAGATTTTATGTGGTTACATTATGAACTGACCCACTTCCCTATCAGAGACACTCTTTGCTCTTCCCATGTTCTGGGATGGAACACAACAACTTCAGGGCTGATCCACAGTGAAGACAACTGTGGTCCATGGAGCACAGATAGCAAAATCTCAAGAAGTTACTCTGTTGATTTTAGGGTTCAAAATAGAAAGTTTGGCAGAGCAGCATTTGAGTTAAGTTATGCTCACTTTGTTTAGTCTCTTTGGTCATAACCTGCACTTTCAGGTGAGCACTCAAGAGAAAAGGGAAGTAGAGCAGATGTCGGAGCTGTAATGTAAGGTTGACCTTAGCATTCCAAACTGGGTCAAGTTTCCATCAGAGGTAGCCACCACCTACAAAATGTACTAGAGTTCTCCAGCCTCACAATGAGAAAATTAGTTTAATGTGTTGGAAGAAGAGCTTCCAACTGGAAACCTGTTGAGGAGAAAAAGTGCTCTGCTTGATGGGAGTGAGAGAAAGGAGGGTTGAAATTTTTCTTTCTTTTTTTCTTTTTGACTTAGCTAAGAAATAAAGAAACCTGTAATCTTAAACCATTAGAAGTGGCCATGGCAAGTCAGCACATGTGAATTAATGCTTGCCACTAGGCAGTCTCAAACACCTGCAACAAATCTCTTCTACTTTGAATTGTAAATAAATACATGGTTTTTATTAAGCAGACACACTTTCTGTTTTCTCTCTCCTGCTCCATTCTCTCTCTCTCTCTCTCTCTCTCTCTCTCTCTCACACACACACACACACACACACACTAATGTAATTTAATGTTCTGGCTGAAATGAAAGACATATGTGAACTTCATTAGTATGTTCATAACACAATTCACACATACGACTGTATTCCAACAGATTTATGTCTCATAAAGTTTCCATGCAACCTCTTTGCTTACGTTCCTTTTTCTTTTACCCATATGGATAATTTAAGGTTCAAATATTACTCAAATGCATTGGGAGAGCTGTGGAATAGTAAACCCCGCTGTTCACAACCGGTGTCTCATTCTTTCATTCCATGGGGAGATTCTATTTCAATGTGTTTTTCATTTTAACTTCTGCTTCCTTGAACGTTATTTCCTTTCCTATGGCTTTCACCAAGGTCAAACAAATATTTAGCAAATAATTTAAAAAATGCCTGTCTAGTCATTTACTGGAAATCTGCCCACCTGTATCTAAAAATATCAGGTTACACAAATGAGTCGTGGACACACCTATGGTTGTCCAGGCCCCACCTGGCAGTGATTTAAATGCTCTGAGGCCTTTAGTGGATGAAGTCAGGTGTGCCTCTTGCCACCTGTCCCTTTATGCTGTTCCACCCACAGAATGCGTGTCTGAGCAGAAGGCAGAGCAGCTGCATTCTCTATTATTGCCTTGGAGCTTTTGAAAGTAAAAACGCCATCTCCAAGGAAGACCAAGCAACTCCAACGTAAGAGCTCCTCAACGTCAAAGAGGATTGCTGTATGTAGAAAAGTAGCTCAGCAAGTAGAGCTGGCTGGAATCTTTCTCCATGATGTCTTAGTTCTCCTCTTGAAAGGAGTTCTTACATGGAAGAGCAGTCCATAAAAATGGAATCTCCCACCTACAGTCTGAAGTGGTGCAGTTCCTACCACCTAAGGAGCGGGGAACTTCTGGCCCTACAGATTCTGTTTTGGATTCCAGCTCCCATTAGCCCCAGACACCACGGCTAGTGGCAAAGTATGATGGGAACTGTCATCCAGCAGCATCCCAGGCCTAAACATTCTATTATCTGCTTCATGTGTAGATCAGGCTTAAGCCTATTGAAAGCAATATGACTTTGTCATGACTTTTGGATTCTGTAGGACTCTGAGATATAATGCAACTTCTCACTGAGATGGTAACCCTGCATCTGGCTTCAGACTGCAGAACTGCTGATAAACTTTACAATTTGAGAGGGCATACCCCATGTACATCATCATCATCATCATCATTAATAATAATAATAATAATAATAATAATAATAATAATAATATACGGCCCTATACCCGGAGGTCTCAGGGCAGTTCACAGAAAAAATCACAACATGTATAAAACCAAAATAAAAACAATAACCCAATAACACCCCCCAAAAAAGGATTTATAGGGTGGGTTAGTCTTTGGGAAATGTCTCAAAATAGATTTTGATTCTGGGTTTGGCTGTGCACATTTGTTATACTGCTCAAGGCAGACTAAGTTTGCATAGTCAAGCTTTATGTAGGGCTCAGCTCTGCATTTTCTTTGGTCAGTTTGTTAAAAGAGATGAGGACTTATAGTGAGATTTATGAATTCAGCTGTGAGGACTAGAAATGTACACTTTAAAAGTCAACATGAATATTATGGGTTTCTAACTTTCTCAGGGAACCTTGGGGAAAAGGTTCGTTTGTGCTTCATTAAGATTGAGAACTGACCTAGACAAGAAACTGTGACCAAAGTCACTTAAATAATGCAGATGGACTCCAGAGGGAAAAGAAATTATGATAAAACTTAATTGAGGAAGCTTAACAAAATAGTGCATAACTTCAGGAGAAAGGAACAGAGAGGTTTTTAATTTCTTTTTTTAGACATGGTACATAGTAAATATAGATTCAGAGAAAGAACTCCCTCAGAACTACACAGCCAATCAGAGCATGTGCTACCTTACTAGAGATCATGCATGTCTGCTTGGTTGCTAAGCAGCACCCCCATGCATCCCACTCTTGGCTAATGGACTTTAACACGAACATAATTAACCCTTAAGTAACAAACTGAATGATCCCTCCTGTGGCATTTCCAACAAAAACAAGCTAAGGCTGAAGCATTTGTACATTCCACATGGTTCTTGTCTCATTTTCCTCTTACTGCTTGTGCCAGTCTTTTTCAGCTGACTTATTTATGATACCAGTGTCCATGATGCAGAGGCTTATACTTTAAGCACCTTTATTAGTGATTGGTGAAAAGCCTCAAGTCACTGAAAAATAACTGTGTGTTGTTACTAAAAGGGCAGTGGCAAAGATTTCAGAAATCTAAGTTTCCTTACGTGAGCCTGGTGAAAGTTATCAATGGACCAAAAGTTTGTGATTTAATAATGTGACTTATTAACTGTAGCCAGATGTAATGTTGTAAGAGGCACCATGTAATAAGAACAGGCGGCCAGTGGATTCCTTAGGCATGGGAACAGCTTGCCAGAAAAAAGGACAGTATATTTAAAGTATATATAGTGCTAGGCTAAATATTTATTCAAACACATAAAACTAGAATTTGAAAGCACAGTCCAGCTTCAAATGAAAATTGTCCATGTTTCTCATGGATCCAATGAGAAGGGCACTTGTCAACTAGAAGAACAGAGAAAAGCCGAAATCCTTTTGAATTTCTATTGCTATGAGTTGACTAAACAACCTTTTGATTGACTAGAAACAGGGCCATCTTTAGCATATGCACCGCCGAGGTGCAAAGATCCGCCCAGCGCCCCCAAATTTAGTTTAGCTGCCCCGAATTTTTAGGGGGGCAACTCAAAGTTGTTGAGCTTATTTTGGGAGGGGGAAAGCCGAAGTTGTTGACATTTTTTTGAGGAGGGAAATTGCTCACCTGTAACAACAATGCAGCGGAAATAGCTGCTTTTGTATCCCAACTCGTCGGGAATATTTGATGCTACAGAGTAACACAGTGATGGAGGAGGGCGGTGGGGACTTTCGCTCCATTCCTTTTCACTGCCGCCGATACATTTGCCGCCCCATCGATTCAGCGCCCAGGTGCACCACACTCCTTGCAGCCCCAGGTAAAGACAGCCCTGACTAGAAACATAGCCAATGAAACAACCAGCAGATTGTTTAATTGAATATGTTGGTCAGCAGTCTGTGTTAATTCTGTGGGGAGAAACCTAAGCACAAAAAAGGTAGAAGAAGCCTGTAGCAGAGTCATATGATGAGCCAGGCTCACCAGATCTAGTCTGAAGCAAGAGTGGCCTGGCATTCTGAGGAACATCAAGGGGCAACCTTGATGGGGAGATTACCTGACTCTGAAGTGTAACTTTTGTATATACATAACACAGGGTTTGGGTGATATGAGGGGAAGGGCAGATCCAGAGAAGGAAGCCAAGAAAATGAAAAAAAGAGAGTGAGTGAGTTTGAAACACAAATGTTTATCTCTTGCAAAGAAGAAGGCATGTATGGAAACTCTTCCTCGGGGACTCATGGTGATCCAGGAATAAAGTGAATGGATTAGATCCCAGGCCTATCTAATCCACTCATGAATTACAGCTGAAGAGGGTTGTTTTTGTCCCCTGCAAACAAAGAACTGAATGCAGGCAAGCTTTTTTTTTTAAAAAAAGAACTTATGAACCCTGCATGGTGCAGTTCTCAAAGCAAGACAATTTTATTCTCCTTGAACCCTCCCAGCTGTTGAAAGGGAAGCCGCTCGATGGGGAGCGTAGATATGTGTATTATCTTGGGTCTCAAACTAAAACAGAACACAAAATAACCCAAGTCCCACCAATCAGTAATTTGAAAGGGCAGGGGAAGAAACTGAGTACACAACACATATATCCATGTATGTACATGCACACACCACTCTCCCTGTCGAATAGCTGGCTCGTGACATTTCAACTCTTTAAAGGCTATTACGTGAGATCTTTAGATCCAGCCCTTGACTTTATAATTACATCTGTAGCACTCACTGATGTATGTGATTTAAATCCATTAAGAATTGCATAATTTTCTACCCAAAAAGTAAATGTTACTTGGTATGTAACCTACCATTATTTAGAAGGGGGGAAACCCAGGTCATCTTTCTATATAAACAAAGACCACTTTACACATTCTAGTAATATATGCAGTTCTATTCCATTGTACCATTCTGCTGACGTTACAAACCCTTCACATGAATGTTTCAGAGTTAACATACCCATTAGTATTAGCTTTAGAATGAGAAAAAATGCTGCAATTAAGAGAGCCAATGGCCTTTAAAAAAAACCCAAAAAACTGGCCAGGCCAATTTTCCCTCCCTCTAGCAAGCTGCCAGAAGAGATGGCTAGAAAGCTGGAAGTTTCAACATTAATTTATTTTAAATAAGTGATTGAAGCTCGAAGTAATTGAAGCTGGGTTTTTAAAACTAAACTTGGATTCCAGATTCTCCATACGTTGTAGGCCAATTCATATGTGTGTAAGCCAGGTTTGATTCATAGTGTATTTTGCATGTGGGGAGGCACTTGTCAAAGTATCTCACTTATTAAAATATTGCAACCAAGCTTAAGACCAGAGCTTTCCAAACTGTGGGTCACAACATGTTAGTGTGCCAGCCACCGTGTGTAGGTGTGTCACACAGACACTCCCCATTCTCCTCCCAGGGCTAGAAAAGGTTAGTTTAGCCTCCGGTTTGCTAGTATAACTGAATTGCTGTGTCGTGAAACGATGCAAAACTGAATTGCTGTGTCACAAAATGATGTATGTCTGAAAAGTGTGTCATCAACTTGAAAAGTTTGGAAAGCTCTGCTTTAGACCAATAGAAGAAGGAGTTTGGATTTGATATCCCGCTTTATCACTACCCGAAGGAGTCTCAAAGCAGCTAACATTCTCCTTTCCCTTCCTCCCCCACAACAAACACTCTGTGAGGTGAGTGAGGCTGAGAGACTTCAAAGAAGTGTGACTAGCCCAAGGTCACCCAGCAGCTGCATGTGGAGGAGCGGGGAAGCGAACCCTGTTCCCCAGATCACGAGTCCACCGCTCCTAACCACTACACCACACTGGCTACCTGTCATGATGGCTATGTTTATGTCCAGTATCAGCGGTAGTGTGCCTCTCAATGCCAGTTGTTGAGGACCATGAGTGGGCTTCTCTCATGCCTTGTGCTTCTCTCCTGCTTCTCTCATGCCTTGTGCTTCTCTCCTGCTTCTGGGCTTCCCTTGGGCTTCTGGTTGGCCACTGTGAGAACATAATTCTTTGGTCTGATCCAGGAAAGCTCTTCTTTATTACATTTATGTACTGCACTTGCCATTGTTGTCAAATCCATGCTGAAGAATGACACACACAAAATCCACAAGGTTGTACCTTTCAAAGGCCAGGAGGATCCAAAGATCTCTTTTAGACTGATAATTCAGATGCGCCTCATGAGATCCTTACTTTTGTAACAGCAGACCTCTTAAAGATTATTGCAAACCGCTTTTGAAATTACTTTCATTTTCAAAAGCAGTTTGCCATAAGGCACAGAGGCCCATGGCACCATTTCAGTAGTTCTTTGGATCCTGGTTAAGCTGGGTGACAACTTTTTAATTTCACAAAGCTCTTTTCCAAGAAGAACATTGTGATTATCGTTCAGATAACAGAAGCCACATTGCAAATTCTATCCTTTTCATTGCTGTTGTATTTTGAAATGAGACGTATGTAATTAGATCTGTAATACATAGAATAATTATCCCAGATGGTTTGAATGTCAAGAGAAATGTGCATTCTGCTTGCTTAATGTAATGTTTTACTTTACTTTGTACGTAATTCAGGTGACGACTTGCCTCCAGGTCTTAGATAGTAAGATGATGGCAGCTTTCCTTAGATAGTTTGCCAGTTTCAGCGTTGATGGTTCAATTTCCAGTGCCCACAGGCCTCATAATTAATATAATGTCAATCTTGTGGGAGTCTTCTCTGCCAACAAACCTCTAATGTGACCAGGCATATATTTGTTAATGCTTTACCAAAAGGGGTGGGGAGAGGAAAAGATTCTGAAATTGCTCCTGGAAGTTTAAAGACTAGAAGGTAAAGCTTTCATCCTGATCATACTATCTCTTTCAAAAGCTCAGATATTGGGAGTTTTGTTTTTTGTTTTTTGGCTGGAAGAATCAAATGTGGTTTTTTCCCCAGCATGTTTTTATGCTAAGTTGACTAGCTAGGTTTAGACATGTTAACTATATGCAAAATCTGTTTTCCACTGTGGCATATTACGGGGAGTATTATTTAATGATGATGATGATATCTATAATAAGAATTATAATAATAATAATAATTGTATACTGCACTATACCCACAGGTGTCAGGGTGGTTCACAGGGTATCAGGGCAGTTCACAGCGTATTTGGGGACTATAGGGAATTGGGTAATAATTCTCTGCCCAGGGGGGATAGAAATTTAGAGATGGCCCCTTAGGTGCCAGGAAATTACTTTCATCCAGTTTTCCGTTGGTTACCCTGGTGCAGACTACTAATGTCCATCCAATCAGCAACCATGTGCTTGTTTATCTACCTCCACTGACATTTCCTGGCACAGAAAGGTAAGAGTAGAAAGTCCTTCCCTACCCTTCTTCCCATGCCAAAGCTGCTGGTGGTTTTATCTTGCAAACTGCATCAGTGGCCATTGCTATCTGTAAACAAAATGTCTTGTTGCTCCAGCTGGGGACATCACAAAAGCCAGGTGAGGAATGTTTGCAAGAACTGTGCACTCTGCTGCAATGTCCTGTGAGCTAATAGCCTCCAGGAGTCAAATAGTGTACTGTCTTTCTGTTAAACAACCAAAGACAGCACACATTCATCATTCAGACATAGGAATTGCTGTGTTAGTTTTCCTGGTTGCATGGCTAGTGCTTCAGTCTTGTTTACACTGCAATACTTGTTGCATTTTGGGTCTGTGGCTTTGGGGTCACAATACCGCCATGTCAGGCTAAATTTCACAAGGTGTAACACAACAGCAAACATCACCAGACATGTCACCACCCTTTATGCACATGTGTGCTTCTGTTTCCCCATGATTAACCCATGAAAACAAAGGAACAGTATGCTGGGATACTGCCCCAAATGTCATCACATGGCATGGTCCATGAAAACAGTGGCAAAATTACAATGCAAAACTCCCTTGATCTTCCCAGTTAATGGAGTTGAAGACATATATTTTTTCCAGAATCCATTATCATCACCAAAATGAGCCCTAAACCGCCACTAGATTATGCCAAATTTCCAGAAGTTGCTTTTGTATCCTGTGAAAGATCACATAAAACACAAAAATGATCAGGTAAGGAAATGTCAGGAAAATGAAATAAAGTGCTGTTGGAATGCAGCCAGTGAAACAACAGGAGCAACATCCATGTACAGTAAACTGAGACTCATTTCCCATTATTCTTAACCTTCCTCAAGCTGCCTTAAAATGGAGAGGAAAAACATACTGAAGATTGCAACACATATAGAGAGAGACCTCTGGGTGGTCTGCCTGCTTCACAAGTTATGTTAGGCATGTGGTGGAAGCACATGGGACATGCCCATTTCTCCACGGTGCAAAAAAATGATTGCCACCTTATTTTGAACACCATCCGCTTAGATAAAACCATGTTATTACCCAGATTAAAAGCCATATGTGTATGTGATATTCAAGCATGGTGTCATTTATTCACTACATATTTTCTGGCTTAGTATTTTCCAACAATGTTAAGATCTTTGAAATATTGTAGCCCGAATTGCCGATGACTTGCATTGCCTGTTCCCTTTTAGTTTGAAGGCCTGGTAATATCCTACCTGTCATGTAACCATAACAATTTTGTTTTTCTACCATATTTATGCAGTGTGTTCGTTTCTTGCTTAGTCATGCTCCATTCTGTCTCCCAAGAATTGGCAATAGCTAGGAATGTGTAATCCATTAAGCTCTTCTGCATGCCAGCTTCCAATCCAATTTCAACAGGGTTTAAATACTACAAGCCCAGTTTTGCTCTCCTTCGTTGCAAAGTTAAAGAAGTTAGAGGAATCTGAATTATTGCTGCTCGCTGTCCTGAAAGGCACAACTCAAAGTGAGTTCCTCTTCTCTTTGGATATGTACTGTTAGTGAGATGAACATACAATTATCAAAGTCACAGAAAGCCAAGTCCTCTCGCTGTGCATTCACTGTATTTCCAATATGCATGTATGGGGTACTTCGTTACAAGATACTGTTGCTTCTCAAACCACCATCAGGTCAGTTGGAGTCATTAAGGTAAATATAAAGGGACCCCTGACCATTAGGTCCAGTCGTGACCGACTCTGGGGTTGCGGCACTCATCTCACTTTATTGGCCGAGGGAGCCGGCATACAGCTTCCGGGTCATGTGGCCAGCATGACTAATTCGCTTCTGGTGAACCAGAGCAGCACACGGAAACGCCGTTTACCTTCCTGCCGGAGCGGTACCTATTTATCTACTTGCACTTTGATGTGCTTTCGAACTGCTAGGTTGGCAGGAGCAGGGACTGAGCAACAGGAGCTCACCCCGTCGCAGGGATTCGAACCACCGACCTTCTGATCGGCAAGTCCTAGGCTCTGTGGTTTAACCCACAGCGTCACCTGCGTCCCAGTTGGAGTACTGTACTTAAGCCCTTCCTAATTCATTTCTAGCCAAGGTGTAAACACATTTGCATAGGGTCAAGACATCCTAGTCCATTTAGCACCCCCCTGTGTGTTCACAAACAGAAAGGAATTGAAGCCCTGCTGATGTGAACAGCTGCAGGTGAGGATGCTATGAAACACATTGCAGGAAAAAACAACAATTTTGTTGTGCATCTGCCTCAATTCTTCAACACAACTGAGGTTGGCATAAATGTGAGGTGTTAAGTATGAACCCCATGTTTGATGTGCCAGATATTTAGTTTGTGGGGTGCTGCAAAACATTGAACCCCCCTAAAAAACCTGCTAAACTTTGGCACAAACTTGCAGAGGATCCCAAATTTTGTGGTTTGTGGTTAATGGTACCATAAATGTGGTTCTAAGATAGCCTTCCAACCAGGTACCAGACCTCTTTTAGTTTCGGTTTCTGCATCATGCTTCTTAAGCCAGAATCCTGCACGGTAAATGTTTCTGTGCCTCTGTGCCATTCATAATAGCTCCTTGCTGCATCACAAGAAGAGGTCAACAGATGTAGCTTCTGTTGCCATTGCAACACAAGAAATGAGACCTCTTAGACATTTCCAGGCCACAAAAGTATTCGAGGCACAGGGGTCCTCCATGACTCATGAGTTGTTTATTCCTATTTTGGTAACAGATCTGGCTCATGGCAGGGAGTCCCATGGTATCCATGTGAAATTTGAGAAGCAGTTGCCACGAGCCTCATGCTCTTAGGGAATGTGGAAATGAGGCTCATGTAGGAAGGCTGAAGCAGGAGAGCTAGCAATATGCCATTTGTAAGGCGCACATGTGCTGCGAACCATTGCATAGCTTTCTCTAGACTGCCTTAACCCAGAGGCCATTTTAAATGATATGTTTCCCTGGCAATTATCCTCCCGACAACAATGTGATTATGTCAACTTTAGAGGCAGGCAGTTCAGCGCTCTCTAAGCACCCTGTTCTTGTGTGAGCTTCTCTGGAAGGGATGGGGATGTGAGGAACAGAGCCCAAAGCACAATTTATATTAAATACAACATGAAAAGCAAAATTAAGACATGGGGAATTACACGCCAGTTTGAAAGCTCCATGAGAACTGTTTACATTTTCCAAAATCAAAGAAGTAATGGATCACAGGGCTACTGTTTTTCCCCAAATAACCACTTGTGAAAGGGATTATTCTTTATAACATTTTTAAATTCTATTCTACATTTCCCAAAAATGCATTTGTGATTAAAATCTCTTTCAATAGGCTACAACACATACCATTATATGTAAATTATATCCTGGGTTTATCGTTCTCAACATCTGCTCTTGTGGATTGTGATAATTTTACCCCAGAATGTTTTGATATAAAAAAGGAGCAATCATTGAGGACAAAATGACTTTTTCTTCACTTGACCAGAACTCTTAGCATGGGAAACCTATAGACATACAATGTGATACCTTTTGTGATGGGATAGTGAGCTGCTTGTGCGTAAAAGCTTGATCCCTCTGGGGTTTGGCTGGTCATCCAAACCGATGCACTAACGGAGCCCCCAAAGCATGACTCCGTCAGTCGCTGGTAGAATCTGACAGTGGGCGTCTACGGAATTTACGCCAACATAAAAGCTCTTTGACAGACATGCGCTTTCGAGACTCTCTGCGTGACAGTTTCCGGCGAAGGGTGGGCGTTCCCAACGGGGGTCCCGTTACCTCTCCACTACTCTCACTGGAAGCATCCCAGAGCCTCCCCTCCGCTGTGACTCCTGCACTCCCCCTGCTGGTTCCCTCTTCTACTGCAGATTCTCTCCTATTCTCCTGTAGCCTGTCCACCACCTGTCTCTCCGATGGCAGTTCCCTGACATCCACCTCCCCCCCAGGGCCCCCTTCACCCCCTCCCGCCTCCTCTCCCACTGGCGGTGAGGGCGGAAAGCCCCTGAAGGAACTCTCCTCGTCGTCCGAGGATTCTAACACTTCCAGCCACGGCGTACCGTCTCTCTCCCCGTCTTCCTCTTCTTCGTCGGAGTCGGCTTCTTCACCCACCCCTGACTCTGGGAACCCTTCAAACTCTCCTTCCTCATCGGTGGTCCCAAAGTGTTCCCTTCTAAATCGAGCCACGGGTTGCGGTTTTCTTGGGAAACGCTGATGAAATGTTTCTATTAAAACCTCGTCATTGACTACCTCTGCTGGTACCCAAGTGTTTTCCGACTCTGCTTCCCCCTCCCATTCTACCAGATATTCCACCTGATTCCCCTTCCACCTGGAATCAATGATTCCTGCCACGTTCATGTCGCGCTCTCTCTCTTCTATCACGGGCGTTTGGGTGGCCTCTCTCTCACGCTCCCCCCACTCGCGTCCCTCTCGGTACGGCGACAGTAATGACCTGTGAAATACTGGGTGTAATTTCATGTGACTGGGCAGCCTGAGTTTGAATGCCACTGGGTTGACCTGCTGTATGACCTCAAAGGGTCCCAATCTTTTGGGCCTCAATTTCTTACTCCCGCCCTTGAACGGTAGCCCTTGGGTGGACAACCACACCCGGTCCCCCACCCTTATAGTTTCACCTTCCCTCCTATTTCTGTCTGCTTGCTTCTTATATTCTTCCTTGGCTTTCTCTAAGTTAAGTTGAAGCTGACGGTGGATCGCCTCCATCTCTTCAAAAAAATATTCCGCCGCCGGCACGCTCCACCTCTCCCCTCCCTCTCCTGGGAATGCCCGGGGGTGACACCCATAATTTGCCAGGAAGGGACTCATCCCTGTGGACACGTTCTCCGCGTTGTTGTAGGCAAATTCTGCTAGAGGTAACTTATCCACCCAATCATTTTCTCTGTCTTTTACATAACACCTCAGGTATTGTTGTAAAACCCCATTTGCCCTTTCTGCTTGCCCATTGGTTTCTGGGTGCCGGGCAGTTGAGAAATTGAGTTCTACGTGCAGTAAGCTCATAAGTTTCCTCCAGAACCTGGAAGTAAATTGTTTCCCTCTGTCGCTGACCACCCTCAAGGGGGCGCCATGCAACTTGAAAATATGTTCTACAAACAACTTGGCGGTTTCCTCCGCTGTGACTGCATGTGAACAAGCTATAAAATGACACATCTTGGTTAATTGATCTACCACCACCATGACAGCTGTTTTGCCTTTGGATTTTGGCAGGTCCGTCATAAAATCTATGGATACTGCCTCCCATGGCCTTTCGGGCGTGGGTAAGGGTTGTAATAGCCCCGCTGGCGCCACCCTCTCTCCTTTCGCTCGCTGGCACCTGTCGCAACCCCTGACATATTCCCGTACGTCCTCCCTCACCTTGGGCCACCAAAACTCCCTGGTAACCAACCACATGGTTTTGTGCTGTCCAAAATGTCCCGCTGTGGGGCTGTCATGCAACTGCTTGAGTACTCTGCCCCTCAGTTCCCCGTCGGGTATGTACAGTGCCCCTTTGTAATACAACGCCCCGTTCTTTTCTTCGAACCCCCCTGTGTTCTCCTCTGTCCTCCGGAGCTCTCTGAGTTTCTCTTGGGCGTATTCATCTTTCTCCGTACCCTCTATCAGTTCCCTCTGCCCCACCAATGCCGCCCCACACACCCAGCGGTCTTCAGAGATTACATGCCTTGCCTCAGGCGCTCCCTCCCCCTCTAAGTACTCAGGTTTCCTGGAAAGAGCGTCCGCCCTCACGTTCTCGGAGCCGGGCACGTAACGAATCTCAAAGTGGAATTTGGAGAACTCCTGGGCCCATCTCACTTGTCTCTGGTTCAGCACTCGGGCTGTTCTCCAGTATTCCAGATTTTTGTGGTCAGTTCGGACTTGAACCTTGTGCTGCGCCCCAATCAGCAAGTGCCGCCATTTCCGGAATGCTTCATGAATGGCGAGCAGTTCTCGGTCGTACACTGTGTAGTTCCTCTCTGATTTGTTCAACTTCCGCGAGAAGAATGCACACGGTCTCCATTCAGACGTATCTTTTCCCGGCTGGAGAAGAACGGCCCCCACCGCTCGGTCTGACGCGTCAGTCTCCACTCTCATTGGTTGTTGTAGATCCACGTGCAAGAGTTGCTCTTCCGACGCAAACGCCTGCTTTAAGCGTTCGAACGCTTGTTGCGCTTCTCCCGTCCAAACAAATTTCTTTTTGCTACTAAGACAATCCGTGATGGGCGCTGTTAAATGGGCAAAGTTTTTGATGAACTTCCTATAGAAGTTTCCGAAGCCCAGGAACCTTTGCACGTCCTTCTTGGTCTTTGGTGTTTTCCATTCCAGTACCGCTTGAACCTTGCTGGGATCCATGGCCAATCCCTTGTCAGACAACCGGTACCCCAGGAATTCCACCTCCTTGGTATGAAACTGACACTTCTCCAGTTTCACCCACAGCCGGTTTTCTCGCAGCTTGCTCAGTACCTCTCTTACATCTCGCACATGCTGCTCCTCATTGTCTGAGTACACCAGAACGTCATCTAAGAACGCTACGCAGTTCTTGTAGAGCAGTGGCCCCAGGACGTGATTCATGAATGATTGAAAACAGGCGGAGCCCCCTTGTAATCCGAAAGGCATAACGGTGTACTCAAAGGCCCCCAAGGGGGTGAACATAGTGGTCTTCCACTCATCCCCCTTTCTCACACGTATCAAGTTATATGCCCCCCTAAGGTCCAGCTTGGTAAAAATTTTCCCTTTTCTCACCCGTGTTAGAATGTCATCAATTCTGGGCATAGGGAAAGTCACTGGTTCTGACACTGCATTTAGGGCCCTGAAATCACATACAAGCCTGGGCTTGCCTGTGGTTTTTTTGTCCACAAAGAACACTGGGCTGCCCCCCACCGCTCGTGACTCTCTGATGAAACCTCGCTTGAGATTCTTGTCAATGAACTCCCTTAACTCCTGCATCTCACTGTCTGACATTGCATACAGCTTGCCCACTGGCAATTGTGCTCCTGGGAGTAAGGTAATTTGACAATCAAAGGGTCTGTGCGGGGGCAGTTTATCTGCTTCTTTTTCGCTGAATACGTCAAGCAAGTCAGCGTATTGTGGTGGCACCCTCCCTTTGTCCATCACTTCCATCACTGCTAGAGTGCCCCTGGCGCCTGCCTGAGCCTCTCCCTCCTTGCAGTGTTCTAGGCAATGTGCTGATCCAAAGGAAACCACTCTCTGATGCCAGCCTACTAGCGGATCGTGTAGCGCCAGCCAGCTCATACCCAAGATAATAGGAGCTCCTCCCAAGGTGGCTACGTTAAACGCTATCAGTTCGGTGTGTCGTGCCACCCTCATTATCATTGGTACAGTCTGTTGGCTCACTTCTCCTCCCAACAGCTCCCTCCCATCAATCGTGGTAACCTGCAAAGGCTTACTCAATGGGATAGTCTGTATTTGGTGTGCAGCTGCAAACTCTTTGCTCATGAAATTACATGAGCTACCTGAATCCAATAGCGCCTTTATCTTCAGTGGGTGTCCGTTTGCCAGTTCCAGCAACACCTCTATCACAAGCGCTGGTCTTGGAGGTTCCGGCGTGGGCACATTCATTACTCCCTGGCCTGGCTGCTGTGCCCTGATGTTGGCAACCAGGCGTTGGCTTTTACTGGCTCCGTGATTTCTTCTTCCTCCTTCCCCCCAACAGTTCCCGCCATCCCTTGCCATTCCTTCCTTTGCGGACAGACTCTGGCAAAGTGACCTGGCTGTTGGCAGAGATAGCATCTCTTGCCGCTCTTTCCCTCCTTCTTCCGCCCTTCACTGGTGTTTGAAACTGCGCGCGCGCGCGCTGTTCCAAGTTCCATCGGCTCTGCTGGCGGGAAAGGCTGCTCCGGAATCTCTGGAATGCGGAAGTCCTTCCAACGTTCCCCCTTTCCTTCCCGCTTTTCCATAGCTCTAGCTTCCTGGCGTGCCCCAATGGACAGCGCTGATTTAGTCAGCTGATCCATAGACTCCGCCCTAGGCGCCCGGGAAAGTTCATCTTTCACTGCCGGAGAGAGACCTTCTTCAAACAGCATTTGAATAGGTTCACTAGCAAGGTCCCACCCAAGTCTATGAATCAGCATGGTGAACTCAGTCCAGTACTCACGTACAGATCGGCTCCCCTGTTTACATGCCATTAACTGCCTGCGCACCACTCCCTGCTCGATCTCGCTGGAAAACATCAAGTCCATGGCGCGGAAAAACTTCATTGTGTCCTTTAAGATTTCATTATTGGCTGCCATCAGGGGCCGAACCCAGTCCCTCGCCCCTCCCTCTAGATGGCCAATCACGTACGCCACTCTAGAGTTCTCGTCGGGGAAGTCATCAAACAGTAGATTGAGAGCATATTGCATCTCTGTCCTAAAGGCTTGATAGTTCCGGGGATCCCCCCCAAATTTCTGCACCAGTCCAGGCACCCGTCTGGCAAGTGGGGTGGTCTTCCCCTTATCTGCATCTTGAGCCCTCCTCTCCTCGAGCCTCGCCGTTTGCAGTGCCAGCTGGACCTCCAACGCCCTGTACCTTTGTTCCAGGCTTGGATCTGCGCCAGCTCCCGCTCCTGCTCCTCCGGTTCCGGATGGTTCGCTCATGATGCCTTCTGCTTGCACAAGCTGCTTTCAAAGACTGTCAGATTGCTGTGATGGGATAGTGAGCTGCTTGTGCGTAAAAGCTTGATCCCTCTGGGGTTTGGCTGGTCATCCAAACCGATGCACTAACGGAGCCCCCAAAGCATGACTCCGTCAGTCGCTGGTAGAATCTGACAGTGGGCGTCTACGGAATTTACGCCAACATAAAAGCTCTTTGACAGACATGCGCTTTCGAGACTCTCTGCGTGACAGTTTCTGGCGAAGGGTGGGCGTTCCCAACGGGGGTCCCGTTACCTCTCCACTACTCTCACTGGAAGCATCCCAGAGCCTCCCCTCCGCTGTGACTCCTGCACTCCCCCTGCTGGTTCCCTCTTCTACTGCAGATTCTCTCCTATTCTCCTGTAGCCTGTCCACCACCTGTCTCTCCGATGGCAGTTCCCTGACACCTTTCTATTGATAAAATATATTTTGAATGTTGACCAGTGCCTTGCATTTACCGTACTTTCATAAGCTGCAGTTTTTCAAAACAAGTGAACTAACAATAGTTTTGTTTTCAAATGTCAAATAAGTAACTGCTTCTTTTTAAAAATCCAAGTTGCCTTTTTTCAGTTCATGGGAATTAATATAAATTCCTTACTTCTGACTTCTAAGGAAATGTCTGTTGAAAAACCTGTAATTTGAGGTAAGGGATTTGAATGTGCACACATGCCTTCTTTGAAAGACATCTTTTGATCTTCTGGAGGTCTCTGTTATTATTTGCACATGTTTACACTATGTTCACCATATTCAATAGAAGGAAACCATATTTTTTTAAAAATCAGCCAGCAAGAGATCAAGGAACACTCTTTCCTATATATTACTGCATTCTGAAGGGCCGTCGGATAATGGTTCTGTTCATTAAGAAGTACCATTCTGTAATGTTTATGAAATTATTTGCTCCAGTATTGGAGCAGAACTCACTGAAATGACTCCACTCTTTGTCTGCATGACAAATGCTAATCTACTTTAGCAGGATGATGAACCAGGATTTGGTTACATTCTTCTTCCAGAGGTTTTTCTCTCCCTATCCCCCTCCCCCTTGCCCTCACATGTCTGTGAAAGCATTCTTGCTAATCCTCACAGGAAGTACTAGAAGGGGACAGGTTTGGTGGTGGTGTAAGACAGCTGTTTCCCTAACAGGTCTGTCTCTTAACAGGTTAACCTGCTCAAATATATGGGGTTATTGAAACAGACAAGATTCCAAGGACTACAGTCAGATTACCTTCAGATGGTCTGAAGAAGTGTGCATGCACACGAAAGCTCATACCAATAACAAACTTAGTTGGTCTCTAAGGTGCTACTGGAAGGAATTTTTTTATTTTGTTACACTTAGATATTTACATTTACCCCCAGCTGTTAGAGGATCAGTCCAAGCCATCATTCTGGGGGCTTGTTTTCAATCAGAGTGCTTTCTTTGCTGGTCCTGATCGACTGTACATATATTGAAATGGTTATTTAGAACGTTTTTTATGTATGCTACCACAGCAGCAAGGATTTTTTTAGCAAAGTACTGGAAGACACAAGAACTACCTACGCTGGAAGAATGGCAGACGAAGGTGATTGACTATATGGGAGTGGCCGAGATGACTGGCAGAATCCGTGACCAGGGAAAAGAGACGGTGGAAGAAGACTGGAAGAAATTTAAAGTATATCTTAAGAACTGTTGCAAAATTAATGAGTGTTAAAATGTCAAAGGAAAGGAAAATATAGAATTACAGCTGAAATTGATTAAGTTTGAGAATGAAACTAAAATAAGAAAATGTTATTAATTGATTGGTGTGAGGGGTTGCTGGAAAAAAAGTTTAAAACAGGGATGCAGAAAAGGGGAGGTAAGGGGAAGTCGGAGAAACAAGGTTTGCGAAAAAGAGGCTTTGAAATTATACACGTTTATATGTTTTTGTATGTTTTCTTGTTTGTGTTGTTTTGTTTATAATTTGTGTTGGAAAATCAATAAAAAAATATTTTAAAAAAAGAAATGGTTATTTAGTGTTCACAACATCTCAAGACTACATCCCTATGCTGATACAGATAGATTCAATTGGAATTTTGCAGCGGCAAAATGAATCAAGTTTTGTAGAAGAATAAGGTAGCAGAAATATGCGTGTCCCCAAAGGGGTCATCTGAATCGCCTTGATCCAGGTCACTGAAAAATATACGTGCATATTGAAAAGAGTCTTCAAAGTTGCATCATGTCTTTTGTAAATGCAACATTGTTTATAAGATATGCTATTATATGATGTACGATTACTCTGGTCTGTTAGTGGCATCAATCGTTTACCCATCAAAATTATGCAACCCACCAGGCACTGCAGCTGGGCAAATCATTACCAGGGTCATCTAGTTGACTACTGTGAGGAACAAGATACTGAACAAGATGGACCTTTAGCCTGATTCAGCAGCAGCAGCAGCAGCAGCAGCAGCAATCACAATCACAATAATAAATTATTTCTATTCCACCCATCTGACTGGGTTGCCCCAGCCACTCTGGACAGCTTTCTTTTTATACATTCTGATTTAGGAGCAAAGCTTTTTTTCAGCTGGAAATCAGTTCCGGTACCTCTCAGGTGGGCGCCATTGTCATTTTAAGAGAACAAGCAAGGCATTCATGGTATGTTCTGATATCTCTTTTTCTAGAAAAATAGCACCGCTTACAAGCATTTTGGAGTTGCGCTTTCCACCACATGCTTATTCTTTTGCTCAATACATTTTCCTCATAAATGTCAGGTTTCCTCAGTTATTAGGATTGGAGGCATAGGTGGTAATATATTTACACACCAATCCAGAGGTTCTTCAAGGTGTATGCAAGCTCCAGCTTCCCCATTTGAAGACTTCCTATCACTTGCACTCCACGTACACTTCACACACCTTTCTTTTGCAGATTGGATGCCTTAGCTGAAAGGGATGATGAAACCCACACATAAAAGTTCTTTGTGGGCACCCCACGGCACGTATGCTGTGCAGTGTAGCACCCTGGGTGGCACTATTCAATGCTGGACCACCCTGTGCCATCAGAAACAAAGGCTCGGCTGTCTGAAACAAAAAAATCCCCAAGTAGTTGGTTACGTTTTTCATCTGAAGGGAATCCCCACAAGGCAATATTTATGGTGTTTCCCAGGATCAAATTACATTATTATATGAGCTTTAAATTAAGCTTCTATCCATGACCTTTAAGATGGCCAGTTGCAATTACGCTTCCCAGATGATGGTGGGAAGCTTGAGCCCCCTGTGTGGAACTGAGTGAGTTGGATGAGATTTTAGTATGTAATCAAGTATAGATTCATTTAGCACAGCTGTTCAATGGAGCATCTAACGTGGGGTTATCACAAGGAATGCCCTTTTTTCCTTTAAAACAAAATGAGTGTTTATAGTAGGAGGCCCAGCTTGTTGGTGTCAGGAAAACTAATAGAGACATTTATGGATATTGGGGGTATTTTTGTTTTTTGCTTTAACTGACCATGTAGAAAAATGTAACGTGATCTTCTGGGTCAATGTATTCTGTGACAAAGGGGGGGGGACAAATCAGTGACTTTTAATTGTTGCTTGCAATTCTATTTCTAGCAAATTTAATCTCACAGGGAAATTAGTTAGTGGCTAACTAAGAAAAGCTGAGAGACAAAAAGGTATGTAGATGAGAAGGTAGAGACATCGCTTTTGTATTCTGATCGTTCAAGACTTTAACAGAGAATGATTACCTGACAGCAGTAGACCATAATACAAAGGAAGAGGGAGCAATCCAAGAGAAGAGACCCATGTAGCAGGGGATCAACCGATATCCTCTATCACCTGAGGACATGTCTTGAAGAGTAGCAACTTTCTGGTAGTGAAAAGATTTGATGCTTAAGAATAGAGAGATGATGTTTTCTGCACCAGATGATGACTGAAGGCTGTAGATATCAATTCATGGGTGATTGAGTGTATGTATTTAGTAGTGGTAAAATAATAATAATAATAATAATAATAATAATAATAATAATAATAATAATAATAATATCCTGCCCATCTGACTGGATTGCCCCAGCCACTCTGGCTGGCTTCCAACAAAAATCATATCTAAGTAAATAATAGCTAAGTTAATTTTCAAGACATTTCAAGGAGGGTCTCCTTGAGGTGAGGATGATATGGATGAAGGCAGTCCTTCACGTGGCTCAGTCAACATTGTCTAGGGGTCCGAATGAGCATCTTAAATGGGAACCAGCACTAGATCCAGACACTCAAAACTGGCTTTCTGAAGAACTGGGATCCAGGGAAATGTTGTCTCTATACCAAGGCTGTAAACCACCTTGCATTCTGAAGTGATTGCATTTACTTTAGAGCAAACTGTGCCAGAGAGCTCTGTAATAGGCACCTCACTGTTCTAAAGTACTTTATAGACCAGGCGCTGTGTTTTCTTCAATACCCCGTATTTTTGAAATGTCTGACTAGGAAATGGGACAATATGATACTGCAATTTTACAGTATTTATTGGGGCCAGACAGGTTCCACGACGTGAATTCCAGCAACAGATTGAGATGGGGATAACTGCTGGGTTTTGGTATTTTCAAAGAGCGAGTTTCCATTACTTCTCTATCCCAGCATGCCTCTCTGTGCAAACTTTTGCACTAGGCACAGGTCTAAGCTAATTTGCTGCTCTGGGGGTTCTCCCAAATACCCCACTGAGCCAATTTTTTTTGGGGGGGGGGAGAGAGAGAGAGAGAGAGAGAAGGCCCTTTGCACAAGCTGGAAGCCCTTCTGTGGGGTTTCCGCTGATGACGTTTCTTAGGTGAATCTTGCTCAGTAGAACTTACAAGAGACATTTAACCTTTGTTGTTTTAAGGGCGACTGATGAAAAGTTCTGTGGCACTTTTATGTATAGCTATTTGTTGGAAACTGGCCCAATGCATTGCCCATGAATGCCCTTTCATTTTCTTAAAAAATAATAATACTCCGTTTGACTTTTGCTGCCGCGCAACTTTTTCTGTCCCAAAAATATGTCCTGATTACATGTCAAGCATCTCTTAAAGCAGATGTTCCTTCATGGCCTCTGCTGATTCCTTCTGTGCAATAACAAAAAATTGTTTTTACTGTCCTTCCTTTCGGTCCAGAAGGAAATAATTATTTTCTGTCCATGAGGTTGGTCTTTTTTAAGCTGCTCGGGGAAGGTATGCATATTGTAAAAATGGATCTGCATCTTTTCTTATACTGCCCTTGGGTCAAAGAAATGAGAAATAGAAAGATACATTTCTTACAAAGGACAAATTAACTGTAGGACCTCATATGTGATTAGAAAGCTTGCAGGCCCTTCAGTTACTGCCCTTGGCTATGGGACAATTTTAAATTCTTAGGAGGTCTTCTCAGCTACCACAAATACAGCACCAAGGTTGTTGTTTTTTACCATTTCTTTTTAATAAGCAAAACTAGTTGTGCTCAGATAGCACATACTAGGAACGAGATTGTTCTTTAATTTTTTTATCTAAATGAATGCTATTAGTACAACTACCAAACAAATAAGTCAAAGAAATGTATTTTATATTCCTCTTCTTCTTTGGCAAACACTTGTAGCCAAGTAAGATTGTCTTCCATAAACATGGTTTTAATAGTGAGTCCGTAAGTGACTGTGTGGTGTAGTGGTTCAGAGCGATGGACTCGTAATCTGGTGAACCGGGTTCGATTCCCCGCTCCTCCACATGCAGCTGCTGGGTGACCTTGGGCTAGTCACACTTCTTTGAAGTCTCTCAGCCTCACTCACCTCACAGAGTGTTTGTTGTGGGGGAGGAAGGGAAAGGAGAATGTTAGCCACTTTGAGACTCCTTTGGGTAGTGATAAAGCGGGATATCAAATCCAAACTTTTTTGTGGAGGCCAATTCTGGATCCACATGTCCTTCCACAGTGGGGACATAGGTTTCCGGGTGGGAATTGATTATGGTGAGGGTTTGCCAAGTGTGCCTTCCTCTTAGCACGTTTCTCCCTTGCGTCCTGAGTTTGAGCATCTTCAAAGTCCATGCCACCTTTGGTAAAGGCTGTTCTCCAATTGGAGCACTCGCAGGCCAGTGTTTCCCAGTTGTCAATGTTTATACAACATTTTTTTAGCTGTGCCTTGAGAGAGTCTTTAAACCTCTTATGTTGACCACCAGCAGTATGCTTTCCATTTTTCGGTTCGGAATAGAGTAGTTGCTTTGGATAATCTGACATCCACACAACTACCAAACAAATAAGCCAAAGAATTGTATTTTATATTATAACCTTTATCTCTACATATATGTTATAGACATAATGTAACAATGTTTGTACGTTCATTTATGACAAGTCTTCTTGGCCGCTGATTAACCTCAGCCATATGATAATAGGTGTTTCAGTACCAATAACTGACACTATCTCAAATTAAACTTTTGCCCCTGCTCCTAGTGAAGTGCCTAAGTGAGCTGGTTTCTTTGCTGTCTGCTAGCAGCACATCACAGATCAGCAGCGACAATGAACAGATGGAGGATGTGTTGAAAAGAGGACCAGAACCTAAAATCTCAATCGATCACTTAAAAGTTGCACCACTGACTTCTAATATAAGGCACAATATTTTATAGACCAGGGTTTGAGAAGTGGATCTGGCCAGCTGCAAAAGAATATTTTTCTGTTGCACGGCAGCAGAAAAAGGGGTGTGTGGGTGTAAAACATTTTGGCTGCAATATGACAAGGTTCACCCAAAAAATGTGGTTCACCCCAAATGACTCT
Organism: Podarcis erhardii; assembly: GCF_964252035.2. NCBI lineage: Eukaryota > Metazoa > Chordata > Lepidosauria > Squamata > Lacertidae > Podarcis > Podarcis erhardii. The sequence goes on from NC_138500.1 coordinate 50,973,568, forward strand.
GAGATTCTTCACTTTATTTCTCATTAAAATTAACTTGAGGGGAAATCTAAATACTCTGAGCTTAGAATATAGATGGGCCTAGATCCAGTGTCAACATGACATTTATTTTAGTGGTATTTCTCTGGAACACTTCCCACAGAAAGAAGGGCAGGAACATGTGGGAAATATTATAGTGGACTAAAAAAAAAAATGCTTGAATTTGAGATGTAGAGATCTGCAGAACACCAGATTCCTATAAATTCTGATTCCTTGGAATTTCCAACAAAACAGATGAATTTTTCATTCCTCATTCCATGGAGGAAAACATTGTGCCAGAGAGCTAGTCTTTAAAGCAGGTGTGTGTAATCTGTGTTTCTCCAAATGTTGCTGGACTAGAATCCCCATCATGTCTGATAATTGGTCATGTTGACTGGGGCTGGTGGTAGTTGGAGTCCAGGTTGATGGCCTCAGGTTTTCCACCACTACTTCAAAAATGCTAAACAGAAAAAGAGGAAGAAAAGGAGAAAGGAGGGTGGGTCGAGAGGATCCAGTTTCCGGGGTTGGACGCACTTTGAGCCTCCCCCCACCCAAAGTTGATAAGGGAACCTCTCAATATCCAGAAGAAACATTGTGTGTGCAACATTATGACATTTCTCCCACCCCCAATCACAGGCCAAAAGCCAGCACCAATGAGCAGGTACAACAGTCATTCTGAAGTTTATGATTACCATTTGAATTGATGTGGTGGTAACTTGGTTCTCAAACTTAATCCATTCTGGAAATCTGTTCCAAAACCAAAGTGTTTCAAAACCAAGACACGCTGCACTGATAGTCATTGTTTGGATGGGGGGGTTTTATCCATTTCTGCAGTCACACAATTAATCAATCAGTAGCTGAACTGGGTTCCACACAGTCACAAAAACAAATTAACCAAAAAAGCCTCAAAAACAAAAACACGAAATAAATAGCAAAAACAAAAGCACCAAACCTAATCTGTTCTGGAAGTCCGTTTGACTTCCGAAATGTTCAAAAACCAAGGTGCAGTTTCTGATTGGTGCAGGCACCCCGGAAACAATAACCAACAGCTGCATGTTTGGCTTCCGAAAAACGTTCGAAAACCAGAATACTTACTTCCAGGTTTTTGGCATTTGGGAACCAAGGCATTTGAGTACCAAGGTGTTTGAGAACCAAAGTACCACTATACAGTGGTACCTCAGGTTAAGTACTTAATTCATTCCGGAGGTCCATTCTTAACCTGAAACTGTTCTTAACCTGAAGCACCACGTTAGCTAATGGGGCCTCCTCCTGCTGCCGCGCCACCGGAGCACGATTTCTGTTCTCATCCTGAAGCAAAGTTCTTAACCCGAGGTACTATTTCTGGGTTAGCGGAGTCTGTAACCTGAAGTGTATGTAACCTGAAGCGTATGTAACCCGAGGTACCACTGTGTCTGCTTTTGCATAGTATAGGAGCTAGAAGCTTGAGGTATAGGCCAGGAAATCTCCAGCTTTGAATGCAGTAGCTGACCTTAGTCAAGCCACAAGCCATTGTTTTTATTCAGTGTCACTGCCCCTCCCTCATCTTCACATTGAGGAAAACATTTCTGGCATATTTTTCAGGGTTACACTATTCATTATAGAGATAGTGTATGTGTTGTGATTTGAGTACATGATATGTGGTATATTAGTGCTCTGTATTATTAATATCAGCTTCAGTTAATGCATGCATAAATGCAGCTAATTCCACCAGATTTAAATTCCGCAGTGAGCCTGAAGAGAAAGCGGTGACATGTAATCATTATTTTGCACACTTTCCACCCACACACAAATACATACAATTGCCCTACTATCCATATCTCTGGCTGCCAGCTCATAATTATGAAAAAAGGGGACATTTATGGAGCTCCAGTGCTTATTTTCTACACTTACTTGCTCTGGAAGTAAAAGCATTACATTCCATCTACATCCCTGAAAAAAGGAGACATGATAAATTATGGGGATTGAAATAGCAACAAAATGTTATTAAATACACTTTAAGGACCTGCCAACAGGTAACGGGCTCTTTGTGAACAAAATCCAAACAGTGAGAGATCCTATAAATCAGAGCCATGGGAGTGCTGTTCCTGCACCTCAAATTTTAGAATGTGTTCCCTCAACTCACAGTCTCAGAGCAGTTAATTCCTTACTCCAAGTCTTTCCTAGCTAGTATATAAACTGTGTTGAGGAGATTCTTGCCACCTCACCATCACAGAGGTGGATTAAGGAAGCACAACTGGTTCCCCCACATTGAATGCCACAACCATGATTTAGAACAGAAGGCAAGAAGTGGGGGGTGCCAAGTTTTAGCATCACACAGGGCACCGCTGAAATTTGAAAGCCCGAAGTCCACCACTGCCATCACCCCTCCAGCACTCTCACGTTGGGTTGACCTACTCTCAAGAAGGGTAGAGTTGACCCACCCTCAAAAAGCTCACCTGTCCCCACCCTTGAGCCCCGTGGAATTGATGGGTAGGTATGAGGAACACCCCACTCTTCATCCCCCAGAAGGAACTTCAAGGTGCTCAACAATTCTTTTCCCTTCACTCCCTTTCCACCCTAATCCTGCATTGTATCTGCCAAGTAAGATGAAAGAGCCCAAAACTTTGACTAACCACCACGAAGCCGGACCAGTAAGAGGAAGGAGAACCTAAACAGTCTAAGGCTGATCAGGATCTAAGGTGGGGAAATGGCTCAAAATTTTAATTGGCAGCTGGAAAAACTGTGAGGACGGGTAGCTCAAATCAAATCAAAATGTTTATTCGGCTTTACGCCCATCATGAAACACAACACAACAAAACAAATCAAATAAAACAGCGGACTCGTACAAGCCACAAATAGTATAACACAGTTCACAACTCACAAGGACAAATATTAGCCATTCATAAGAAAAGTTTAAGATTAAGATTAAAATTAAAAAAAATTTGCACTACACTAAAATCAATATCTGATGTCGTTATAGAAAATTCTTATAACTATCAATAATCAGCTAACATTCCATTCCGTCTCTTGTACGAGAGGACGGCTGTTAGGAATTTAGCAACCTGTAGGGTAATATAAGGATCCACATCTTGAAGAACTCAGGCAAGCTGTAGGTCTACTGGTTTGTCAGCCATAGGCTGGATTATGGAGTTTAGTATGCTAGCACGGGCTGAACTGTACAAAGGGCAGATAAACATAACATGATGTAGAGATTCAGATGTTTTCATTTCACAAGCACACATTGAAGGGACAGGTAGGAGGTTGCCTGTCCAAAAATGTGACTGAGGTGGATGAGGTGGAGCCACACTACAAAGCCATCTGTGCTCCTTCCGTTACTCCCAGCTGAGGAAAATTTTGGAGCTAGACTTGAAATTAACATCTCCACATAAATCATTGAGTGCAAAACTCCACCAGCTCAGATGATATTAATGCTCTGCTTGCCGTTAAAATAAGGCTTCCATGATATGCAGCTGTGCAGTGCTCAACATATGTGTGTTATATACCGTATTTTTCGCCCTATAGGAAGCACTTTTTCGCCTCCAAAAATGAAGGGGAAATCTGGGTGCGTCCTATGGGGCGAATGCAGGCTTTTGCTGAAGTTTGGAGAGCGAGAGGGGTCGGTGCGCACCGACCCCTCTCGCTCTCCAGGCTTCAGGAACACATCCGCAGCCTAGGCAGCCCTGCGGGAGTTCCCACAGGGCTGTCTAGGCTGCGGATAGCAGCCTGCCGCCCGGCGCGAGGAACACCCTGAAGCAGAGCGCCTCTCACGCCAGGCAGACATCTGCAGCGTGGGGAGCCCTGCAGGAGTTCCCCACAGGGCTCCCCTCACTGCGGATAGCAGCCTGCCGACCGGCGAGCAGGGCGTGCTGAAGCAGAGTGCCCTGCGCGCCGGGCAGACATCGGCCAGCCCCACAAGCTCGGGGGACAGCAGGGAGGCACAGCGCCGCCATCCCGCTGTTCCTCGACCTGGTCCGGTTTTGGGGGGGAAATAAAGGGAAAAATTTTTTCTTTATTTCCCCCCCCCCAAAAAAAAAACTAGGTGCGTCCTATGGGACAGAGCGTCCTATGGGACGAAAAATACGGTACTAATAAATTAACATATTTCAACCTATTTTTCAGACCTGGAGTGACTGCAAGAGATTGCCCCTGTAATAAAATATTATCTATGTAATGGTCATAAGAGCCATTTATGACAACCCTCAATATATCTATTTAAAATCAATTTAAATATAATAAACTGTAAAACTGCTGAAATGAATCAGCACCGACAGAGTGGTTTACACTATATGAATTAAGCATTGTTTCATGAAGAACGGTTTATTACAACTTTGCTGTTGCTTTGCTTTGTGGAGGAATTAATATGACAGCGCCTTTTCCTTCTGAGTGCTTGTTCATGTCTAAATAAAGTACTTTTTAAAGAAAAACAGAAAGGCATAATGATCTCATGATGAATAAAGTCATCAGTGAAGACTTTATTAAGGCATTTCCTTTTAATTCCTGATTCCTGTCAAAAGCCAGTCATCTAAACAGTAATATTGATTCAGTAGTTACGCTTATAAGTATAAACTCTCCCAGAAAATAGTGGATTCTTAACAGGGGGTGAGCGAGCAGTTTTGCTATAGGTTAGTTTATAGGCATATGTCTATGTTAAGGATATGGCCTTGAGGCACAGTGCGAAATTGTCCTTTTCCCTCCTCCTCAATGTTTCCTATAAAAATACTACCCGTAGAGAAGGAACAACGGTGACTTTGAATTGTCAGATTTGGATTATTGCCAGACTTCTGGCTTTTTCCTTGTCAGCTACAGCGTTCCTGTAATGATGCATGTTTCTAAAACTTTGGCCTGACTTCTGAAGTGCAGAAAATTGGAGAACTGGCTATAAGGGAAACTGTATTAACATTGCAATTCCATACACACATATTCTGAAACAAGACCCATTGAGTTCAGTGGGATTTATTCCCAGGGTAACTGTGTATAGGATCACATCCTCAAAATATAACGTTGCCGTGCCATCTACCACACAATTTATTTATTTATGCTGTAGGAAACTAGTTTAGAGTTCTGTCTTGGATTTAGCTGTGTCTGATGAGGAGTGCAAGGGAGTTCCTTTGCTTGATAGATATTTTACATGTAACCATAGTTGCAGGACACTTTTTTGATCAAGCCATTCCAGATTTCTAAAGCAAATTTCCTCCAGAAAAGAAAAAAAATTACATTTCCTCAGTGTCCTGGCAGTGACTGACAAAGATACACATGGATTTCGTTTATCCTTGTCTGCCTTCGGTTTTAAAATTTTATACATGGCCTGCAGGCACGACTTTGATGCTGCTTTTAATATATCTGTATGTAAATAAAGAAGTCATACATACATTGGCGGGGGGGGTGGAATCAAGCATAAATCAAGGTCGAAATGTTTTTAATGACAGTTTTGGAAGTGGGATTATGTTTCACCACTTGTAGTTGTTGTCTGCTTCAGCTCAAGGGATTTCCATTTTGTGGGCCATGACCAAGAGTTTAGTTACATTGTGAAACTGTATAACTGTAAAGACACAAGCCTAAGAGCTGTGAAACAGTTTTAACAGCATCAACATTTCATCTTCCCTCCCGGGACTATTAAAATGAACCAAAGGTCAATTGTATGCCAGTGACACATCTGTCTAAGCCAAGGCTCCTTCATTAACTCCAAGCATGACAAATTCAATTGTCCCACTAACGCTGGCAATGGATAACCAAACAATATTTTAGAGTCAGGAAGGGGGTTGGGGGGGTGGTTTTTTTGGTTTTTGTTTTTAAGACAATAACCAAAAGCGTATGTGGAGAGATTTTCCTTAGTTTTCCCTGATCCACCTTGCTAAGTGGGTGGGCCTTCTCTTCCTAATATGCTTTCCATAGCACATCCAGAGTACATTCTGAGTAAGAGAATATGATCTCTGTAATGCCTCCAAGGTCAGCGATGCTGGGAGTGATCTTCTGAGAAAGCACTGTTCATTCAATTTGCAGATGCCTGAAAGTAATCTGAACTATCACCACACCCATTTTGTTTTGTTTCGTTTTTGCAAAACCCTGGAACATTTTCTTGGACTCAGGGGGAAGCTGTAACTATTATTTCTTTTGTGGAATAGCTTACTTTGATCATACGGCCCCAGTCCTTTCCATAACCTCTATACAGTGGTACCTCGAGTTAAGAACTTAATTCGTTCTGAAAGTCCGTTCTTAACCTGAAACTGTTCTCAACCTGAAGCACCACTTTAGCTAATGGGGCCTCCTGTTGCCGCTGCGCCGCTCCTGTGCTATTTCTGTTCTTATCCTGAAGCAAAGTTCTTAACCTGATGTACTGTTTCTGGGTTAACAGCGTCTGTAACCTGAAGCATATGTAACATGAAGCATCTGTAAGCCAAGGTACCACTGTACTGAAAATGTATGAGGTGTCCCAGAAGATGCCGGAACTGTGCAAAGATGTAAATATTTCCCAGTCAAATTTGAGCATTCAACAGTGCTATGTAGATGCCTATGTTGGAGTTCAACTGACAAGGAATAGAAACGAGGCAAATTGTGGCTTTTAATGTTACACTGAAGTGAGAAAATAAATGTGTGATACACTTATGCGTCAACTGTGACCCATCTAAAGTATGAAGTCATGTGTGCTCCTATCTTCTTCTTCTCTCTTCTTTGGCGATCACTCATAGCCGAGTAAGATTGTCTTCCATGAACATGGTAACATAGATGGGCATCAGAAGTGGGGATGAATTTATTTCCATTCTGCATCAATTTCACGTGCACTCATTCACAGGTCTGTTCATTCCCGTTTTTGTGGATTGCTTAAAAAGTACAAAAATCCATTCAAATTATGCCCATTTTGCAGACATTCTTCTAATACAGTGGTACCTCAGGTTGCATACACTTCAGGTTACATACACTTCAGGTTACAGACTCCGCTAACCCAGAAATAGTGCTTCAGGTTAAGAACTTTGCTTCAGGATGAGAACAGAAATAGCACAGCAGCGGTGCAGCGGCAGCAGGAGGCCCCATTAGCTAAAGTGGTGTTTCAGGTTAAGAACAGTTTCAGGTTAAGAACGGACCTCCGGAACAAATTAAGTACTTAACCAGAGGTACCACTGTATATGAATTTTTGTAAATTCCCCATAAAATAAATATTTTCCGCACTTTTTTGAACCACAATGTCATTGCCAAATCCAGAGAAGTGCACAATCCCATTGACAACTGTATCCCAATCTGCATATGAGTCCAGGATTAGATAATTAGGTTAGTTCGTTTTGGTTTTATTTATTTAGTTAGTTAGTTTTTATTGCTTTATTTATTAACATTTACATACTACCTGGTTTTTTTAAAAAAACAAACAAACATCAGAATGATTTACAAAAAGAATAAAGCAATGAAATTATCAGTAAAAACCGTTATTTAAAACATTCATAAATGATGGAAATCAATGATAAGCAAAACTCAGATTAAAATGCATCTCAGCATTCTACATATCTACACAGGCTTGTCTAAAAAAAATGTTTTCAGCAGGTGCCGAAAAGAGTACCATGAAAAGTGCCTGTCTGCTCTCTGTAAGCAAGGGTGGGAAAGTGTGAGCTGTGGCATAGTAAAATATTGGTTTGTTACAAATGCAAAATGAGTATTAGGTGTAACTGTGCCAGTTCTGCATTAAAAACAAACCACATTATCTCCTCTTTCCCTAACCAGAGGTATCAGCAATTCACAGATCTCAGCATCTTCTTTTCGCATTACACCAGAAGTGGAAAAAAGCAGAAACATGAGTTAGTCAAAGCCTCCTGGTTTCTATATAACATCTGAAGCCATTGTCAGTCTCAGTCACCGTATATATAAGCTTTCTGGGGAAAACTCCTGGATGAACCCTGGAGAGATGCTGCAAGTAGAGTTTGGCTTTGATACCCCGCTTTATCACTACCCGGAGGAGTCTCAAAGTGGCTAACAATCTCCTTTCCCCTCCTCCCCCACAACAAACACTCTGTGAGGTGAGTGAGGCTGAGAGACTTCAAAGAAGTGTGACTGGCCCAAGGTCACCCAGCAGCTGCATGTGGAGGAGCAGGGAAGCGAGCCCGGTTCACCAGATTACGAGTCTACCGCTCTTAACCACTACACCATACTGGTTCTCACTATATATATTCAATACAAAACAAATTCCTTCCAGTAGCACCTTAAAGACCAACTAAGTCAGTTCTTGGTATGAGCTTTCGTGTGCATGCACACTTCTTCAGATACACATGCACACGAAAGCTCATACCAAGAACTGACTTAGTTGGTCTTTAAGGTGCTACTGGAAGGAATTTGTTTTGTTTTGACTATGGCAGACCAACACGGCTACCTATCTGTAACTGGAACTATATATATTCAATGTTCTGCTAGATGAACCAATGATGTGACTTGCTATAGAGCAGCTTCATTCTTGCAGCTTCTGAACGCAGACAAAATTACATTGAGGGCCCTCACGTTTGGTACATTCAAGTTTGCATGAATAGAAGCTACTCTCAAAGAGTTTAAGAGGTTTGCCTTTATCCACTCAACACTGTGACAAGTAGCAGCAGTGCTCCCAGAAGATTCTGGAAAAAAGGGAGAGGCGGGCAATCTATATGAACAGTGACATAAATGCAGGATTGTCTGAGGTAAAACCAGTGCTTTTTTCTGGGGGTACGCAGGGGTACACACACCCCTAAACATTTTGTGACTCTACGTTTGGCCTCATTGAGGGGCAGTATTTCAATATGAGTAGGAAAATGAGAGTACCCCTAAACATTTTTTTTAAGAGAAAAAAGCACTGGGTAAAACAAGCACATACAGTGTATCTAAAATGAGATTTCCATTCTTTGACAACTGAAGCCAGCTGAGAGTTATAAATTGCCAGCTGATTTGCCACAGAAGGGCAACAATTATGACAAATCTGAGTCTGTAGTTTGATGCTGACCTTTCAGGGAGTTAAATAATGCATTTATTTCTCTAAAACCCCCATAAATCAAGGCTGCTTAAAGCAAATGTTTTTTCTTCAACACGAAGCATGCATATCATCTCTTCTTCCCATTGCTAGGTTAAACTGTGGGGCTGAATAACTGTAGCTGTGATAGGCTCATTCAGACTCAGCTGGCAACAGTTTGGTCAGAGGCTGCTGGGAAATTCCTACACCAGTCCATCAGGGTTTGCAAAGGCTCTCAGTTGTCCTGGTTTTGATGTATGAAGCTTGTGCAGCTGGACACTGTATATCAGCAAGACTGCCCCTCCACTATTTTCCCTCATGACCACAACACTTACTTCACCCAATCATCAAAACAGGGGATAAGCAGTGATTTTACCAACATTTGTGAAACTGATCCAGAAATTTGAGGAGAAATGGTCTTATAAAATAGGTGGCCCCGCAGCTTCTTAAGCACAATACCGCTGTCCTTTCTTTGAAGGCTCTACCCATCTGAAACAAAACGGGCTGCAAAAGGAACAATCTACTCATTCAGTAAAAGTGTTAATGTTAAACATTACTGCCCTCCGAAGACTGGCAAAGGAGGCAGCCGAATATTGGCAGCCATTTTGAATTGCCCAAAACCACCTCAGAACAGGACTTTCTGGAAAAAATGAAACAGCTTCTGCTCTTGTTCTCCCCCATAAAATTTTTTGCCTCACTTCCGAAATACAAACAAACAGTTCATTTAGGTAGGTGAAACTGCTGAGAAATGGTCCTTTTGATTTGGTACAACCCTAATCCCAATGCAGTCCGTGTATCTTTTTACTGATCAGTTAAGGGTGGTCCGAAATATCTGTTTATCCCTGGCCACATAGTGATTTTTCCAAAAACTCTTAGAATGCAATGTTGTGATGGAAATAGCATATTTTGAAGACTGTGCAAAATACCCGACACTCAAATTGTTTAATTTGCTGCAAAGCTTAACCTGGAAACGATTAAATGCTCAACAATACTTTCCACACTTACCATTATGATATCTCAGCTGATCAAGAACTTTGATTAGTATCATGATAATTAACGAACCTGTATTTCTCATGCTGATTAGCAGTATCTATTTCCTTTCTCTTTCACAAAGTGTTCTTAAACATATTATTCTCTTCTGCTTCTTTCCAGGCTTAAATTTCACTGAGCAAATGATGCAAAACTAGAAACAAAATCAGCATATAAATTTATATCTGTGAGTAAAGTGGTGTATATGAATATATGTTTACAAGGGTACATGGTCTGCATGCATATACAGATATCAAGGTACTAAAGAATTGATGGGGAAACTGTGGTCCACCAGCTGTTGCCACATCTGATGAACATGGCCTATGGTCTCTGGAGGTCTACAGGTTTCTCATCCCTGTGCTAAAAGAAATATTTCAGGGCTTGTTTATCCATGCCTCTTTATTACTTCTCCAATTATGCCATATGAGAGGATGTGCTGTATCAGACCACCTCAATAGTAATAGTTTTCAATGGAGTCAGTTCATGCATTCACCTGTCATCAGGTGTCCAAAAATGCTGTACACATATATGTATACCAGATCTAAATGGAAGTTGGCTTACGACCATCACATTGTCTAATCCTGTCATTTGTGAGACTAATCTAAACAAGTAGAACTTCTTTCCCTTTTTCTTTGTACTTCCACAACTCAAGAAGACATATTTTTCTCCTAAAAGCTGCATGATCTGAAACTTTTCCAAAGAAGCATCAACAGACTATTTTAATTAATATCATAAAGTTAGCGGGGATATGCTTTGAATTGCAAAATATAGTTAAAAGCAACTTTTCCCCCATTCTTACCAGCACAATAAGTCTACCACATGCTGCTAACGTTTCATTTTAGTCTCATGCTAGAGTCTTCCTTTGTGGATTCTTAAAACAAAAAGGCTCTGTTTTCTTTAATCATTGACTTGGACTAATGTCAGATAAATAAATACATTTCCTTGAATAACTTGGGATCGTCTGGCCTAACCCTATAAAATTCAGTGAAGTTTAGCCAGTTTGCAGAAGGGAAAGATCTGGCAGAACATTGTTTATGAGATACTCACATTACAGAACAGTAATGTTAATAATAAGGCTACATTGTCATGATACATCATAAGTATGTCAGTAGTGAAATGAGAACATGGACTTTCCTATTCAGCACATGGGGACACAGGATACTCCCCTCGCAAGAAATACAACTTCTCTGTAGCTTTCTTCCTGGTGTCCAACTATTGTCATATCCACACCATATATTTAAAGCAACTGGTTATCCAAGGAATCATGGGAGCCATATTTGTTCAAGGTTCTGGGGATAGTAGCTCTGCAACTGTTAAAGTGGTATAAATGCTTTAAATGCACGGTGCGAGTGTGATCTATGCTTTATTTCCTGGGAGAGCTGCCTGGACAAAGTCACGTTTTAAATGTTTCCTTAGTAAAACTACCCAGTAATGGCCAGTGTGATGAGGCGGAGCTGCAGAACTGCCCTCCTGGCATTGGTATCACTGCAGATCACCTTGGAGGGCCTGGGATGAGGCACTATTGCAACAAAGTGTGTGTCCACATAACCTTAGCCTTGCTGCTGCCCTGCCCTGCCCCACCTATGTAAGCTGTTGTGACACTGGTGTTGGGAGGGTACCCCATCACACTGGAAGCTACTGAAACTTAACTATCTTTCTGTAGCATTTGCTACTGTGGAGAAAAAGTTAGTCGACAATTAAATTCTTAGTTTTGTTATTAAAAAATATTTTATAGAACTGTGCAGAAATGGGGAGCATTTTTTTAAAATAAAAAAATAAATAATTCATTCAATATAAGTTTGCATAAAGGAAACATTAGGCTTTGTAAAAACCAGATAACAACAGTGCTTTTTTTCTTTTAAAAAATGTCTAGGGGTACTTTCATTTTGACTAAAAAAAATAAATCACCATTTTATAGTTCAAATCAGGAAAAATAAATACAGTAAATCGGCAAAAGTACAAAGATTTACAAAATGTTTAGGGGTATGTGTACCCCTGCACCCCCCCAGAAAAAAAGACTGGATAATAACAACAACAAAAATAAAAATAAAACGGGGACACGGGTGGCGCTGTAGTCTAAACCACTGAGCCTCTTGGGCTTGCTGATCGGAAGGTCGGCAGTTCGAATCCGTGCAAAAGGGTCAGCTCCCGTTGCTCGGTCCCAGCTTCTGCCAACCTAGCAGTTCGAAAGCAACTTATTTTACTTTTTAAATAAAAAAAAGAATAACACATTCAATATAAGTTTGCATAAAAGAAACATTAGACTTTGTAAAAACCAGATAACAGCAGCAGCAGCAGCAGCAGCAGCAGCAGCAGCAACAACAGCAGCAGCAGCAGCAGCAGCAACAACAACAACAACAACAACAACAACAACAACAACAACAACAACAACAACAACAGTCCTATATCCACATCAGACTGTTGGTCAGTAATGTCTACACATGGAGGTAGAGGGAGATTTTCAGCCAAATTTCCTTCTAGATAACCGTCTGTGGGTTTATACCATTGAAGGGCTGGATCAGTGGCAAAAGTGGGAGGAGCAACAAATGTGAATTTTGCCTTTATGCAGTTGGCTAGCTTCTATACATATTTGCAGCAGGTGATTCTTACCTTTGCACAGCAGGGTGCATCAATTCTTCACTCAAGCAAGCAAGAAGCATTGTTAGAGTTCAAGGACACACCAGCCAGGCAGAAACACTCACTCTGTGTGACAATAAAGGCCAGTGAGGGGTATGGCCTGGGAGTAGGTGGTGTGGCGAGTGTCCGAGGGCTAGAAAGAGAAGCTTGGCGGTCTGCCTTTCCCCCCAGCCTGAAATTCCCCATCTGCAGTCAACACTGATTGGTAGAGGCTCTACCTTGTCTTTAAAAGAAGCATCTTTCATGTTTGGTGTGTGATTATCACAAACATAAAAAAACTTCCCTCGAAGAAAACGGGGTTGTTAAAAGAGACTCCAGATCTCGTTATACGTCAGCTATCTTAAACAAATTAAGAAAATGGGTGTATAAGGATTGAAACATCGTAAACACTGAAAATAAGATGCAACTGTCTATCAGCAACCAGATTGCCCAAGAATCTAGTGGATTCTCCACAACTTGAAAAGATAGATTATGACATTCTTCTAAGCAATATGCTTACTTCAAATGCAGGTCAGTGACTCTCATGTTAGAAATAGCCAAAGGAAAAGGAATTGGCCTCAGTAACTGGGGGTGGGGGGTGGGGGGTCACACTACATGGTTTCAGTGTTCCTTTCTGACCTTAACATCTGTCTATGAAATGGAACTTGCTGTTCTGAGGAAAAGGTGAAAATAATGTCAAAGTCTGCACACGGCCACACACCCTTAAAAGAAAAAACCAGCGAGAACCAATTTCTCTTTAACGCATTTAGCATACAAGGCATTCAGCAAAACGTGTGTGTTTGTATTGTCTTGTGAAATACCATCCATACTTATTCTAAGGCTTCATAACGAAGGGATGCATTTTTTTCTCCTTCTCCTTGTAAAACTGTGTTTCAGTATATTCTGCTTAGAATCTTTTTTCTTTGCTTAGCCACAAGCAAACTTTCTCACAACTCCCCCCCCAAAAAAATTTTTTTTATTCATTTTATAACACAAATAAAGAACACAAACAGAAAAACAAACAATACAGAGTCTTTTCTTATCCTTATTTCCTAAATATTGTTAAATGGGCTTCCCCAAGTCCCACCTATCTGATTTTCATTTTTCTTCATCTTTAGCAGTTTACATATATCATAATTTCTAACCATTTTTTTATCACTCTAACTTTAACCATAAAAAACTTCACATTTTATCACTAACAAATAATACTATTTTAAAATACACTATCTTCTACTTCTAACCCTACAGCCTTTATCCACTTCCACAGCTATTCTGAGATTTAAATATTAACATATTTCTTCAAATATTCCTTAAACTTCTTCCACCATCTCTTCTCTCTGGTATCGGAGTCTCCCGGTCAGTTCAGCAAGTTCCATATAGTCCATCATCTTCATCTGCCATTCTTCGATAGTCTCACTTACAACTTTTGGGGCAGTAGAAATAAAAATAAAATAAAAAAATTGTCCAGTAGCACCTTAGAGACCAACTAAGTTTGGTCTTGGTATGAGCTTCCATGTGCATGCACACTTCTTCAGAAACTTTTGAGGCAGTATATGTTTTTTCTGTTCCATGAACCTCTTCTGTGAAAGTCTTGTCAGCCCACATCATATAGCTGCAGTTCAGTATCCAATTAATGAGGTCTGCAGAAATATATCCATATGACTCATTTGTGAGGTCCCTTCATTTGGAGGGGGAGCAGTCCTTTCAAATGGTGCTTTGGGCTAAATGGAGCCACTTTGTGTAAGCAGATCCGACAGAACTAGAATGACTTTGAAATGAGTGAGTTGCCCTCACTCATGAAATACATGAGTGAGGGCAACTGAGACTCAGCACCCTACTCAGAGATTGAGGCTGATTCCATGAGAAGGACCCATGTAATCACACACAGGGTCCCTCCAGATGTACTTTTCATTGTGCATTCATTATGATTTGTGATACTATTGAGGTGGTTACACACAGTCTTGCTTTCAACTCTGTTTGTACCAGCAAAAGTTTTGGGGTGGACGTAACTGTTTCATTTCCAATAGGTGCCTGTCCTGTAGCTTCCTGCTGAATCCTGTAACTTTTTATACCACAAATGTGCCACTTTTTGTGTGTGTACTGCTTTTGATACACTATAGTGCAAGAGTGCCCTGCCAGACAACAATAGTGCAGTAACACTTGGAAAGCATCGCAGAACAACAACTCTCCAGAAGTGTGGAGAGAACATTCACTGCTAATGCACTATTACTGCATCAGTGTGACATGTGGTAGAATACACCCACAGGGGAAAAAACTACACACACACACACACACACACACACGCTGTGGTTGGGTCATCTGAATCTTTTGCCAGCTGCCTGGGGTCCACTAGTAGAGAAACAGTTCCCACATGGCTAGGGTAATGTTTAATAGGCCCCTGAAATGGCAGTAAAGGAGAAAGATAATACATTATCCTGTTTTATAATCAAGAATCTCTCTCTCTCTCTCTCTCTCTCTCTCTCTCTCTGTGTGTGTGTGTGTGTGTGTGTGTGTGTGGAATCTGAAGCTCAAATAATGCAGAGCAAATTCCGTTAGGACCTTAAATAGATAGTTTGAAATGTATTATTCTGTAATTTTACATCCAGGGTCATCTGGGAATTCTATACCAAATGTGTTTTTGTCATGCTCATCTCATTTCCCCTCATGATTAACTTCTCTGGTAACTTTTATTAAGATGCTTGCAGCACTCTAAAGATGGTTAACTTTTTCTTGTCTGGGAGAGGGAAGCATAATGTTTTCACATTAAGAATTACTTACACTTTGGGTGCCCTGGTACTTAAATGGCACATGCATTGTGACATGATGATGTTCCAAAATACTTTGGTAAGATCTCCATAGAAATAAGGGCAAACTGCAGGTACCCCCCCCCAATTAAGTAAATCAATAAAAAACAACTAACTGAGGTTCTGACAAACCCCCCCCCCAACATAAAGCCGGCCCCCTCCTAAGATAAATCCTGGCTACAGTAGTGACCTCTGAATGTTGGGATTGTTGTTGTTGTTTAGTCGTGTTCAACTCTTCGTGACCCCATGGACCAAAGCACGCCAGGCACCCCTGTCTTCCACTGCCTCCCGCAGTATGGTCAAACTCATGCTGGTAGCTTCAAGAACACTGTCTAACCATCTAATCCTCTGTCGTCCCCTTCTCCTTGTGCGATCCATCTTTCCCAACATCACTGTCTTTTCCAGGGAGTCTTCTCTTCTCATGAGGTGGCCAAAGTATTCGAGCCTCAGCTTCAGGATCTGTCCTTCCAGTGAGCACTCAGGGCTGATTTCCTTCAGAATGGATAGGTTTGATCTTCTTGCAGTCCTTGGGACTCTCAAGAGTCTCCTCCAGCACCATAATTCAAAAGCATCAATTCTTCGGCGATCAGCCTTCTTTATGGTCCAGCTCTCACTTCCATACATCACTACTGGGGAAACCATAGCTTTAACTATACGGACCTTTGTTGGCAAGGTAATGTTGGGATTACCTAGCACCATATTGGACAAACAAGGCCTTCAGGAAAGGTTCTAAAAGCAACATTTGTGCATTTTGTTTTGTTTTTTGGGTGAGCTATCCAGAATTGCACCTCTTCGGGAAAGTGCATAGAAGACTATGCAAGCAAACTTGCAAAATCATAAACTAACCTGTTGGGTTAGTTTATTTTGCAGATGACACCAAACTGGGAGGGGTGGCTAACACCCCAGAGGACAGGATCACACTTCAAAACGACCTTGACAGATTAGAGAACTGGGCCAAAACAAACAAGATGAATTTTAATAGGGAGAAATGTAAAGTACTGCACTTGGGCAAAAAAAATGAGAGGCACAAATACAAGATGGGTGACACCTGGCTTGAGAGCAGTACATGTGAAAAGGATCTAGGAGTCTTGGTTGACCACAAACTTGACAGGAGCCAACAGTGTGACGCGGCAGCTAAAAAAGCCAATGCAATTCTGGGCTGCATCAATAGGAGTATTGCATCTAGATCAAGGGAAGTAATAGTGCCACTGTATTCTGCTCTGGTCAGACCTCACCTGGAGTACTGTGTCCAGTTCTGGGCACCACAGTTCAAGAAGGACACTGACAAACTGGAACGTGTCCAGAGGAGGGCAACCAAAATGGTCAAAGGCCTGGAAACGATGCCTTATGAAGAACGGCTAAGGGAGCTGGGCATGTTTAGCCTGGAGAAGAGGAGGTTAAGGGGTGATATGATAGCCATGTTCAAATATATAAAAGGATGTCACATAGAGGAGGGAGAAAGGTTGTTTTCTGCTGCTCCAGAGAAGTGGACACGGAGCAATGGTTCCAAACTACAAGAAAGAAGATTCCACCTAAACATTAGGAAGAACTTCCTGACAGTAAGAGCTGTTCGACAGTGGAATTTGCTGCCAAGGAGTGTGGTGGAGTCTCCTTCTTTGGAGGTCTTTAAGCAGAGGCTTGACAACCATATGTCAGGAGTGCTCTGATGGTGTTTCCTGCTTGGCAGGGGGTTGGACTCGATGGCCCTTGTGGTCTCTTCCAACTCTATGATTCTATGATTCTATGATTCTATGGTTGTTTCGCTCTGCATGCCTCATCCAATGTGCTCAAAGTGACTTCAAGTTGGGGGGGGGGGGAGTTAGAACAGGCCCTAAGCAATTGCTTCTTGCATGGATACTACTTCATTTCTTTCTCAAATGTAGCAGAAAATAAATGTTAACAGTCTGTGTTCGAAACCCTTGGAAGTCGGTTTTTAGAAAGTTCCTAAAAAAGAGCTCTCTCAGCAGTTATTTCTGTAAACAAGATGCTCTTGGAACTCAGAAGTAAATCTAGGGCAACAGACTTTGTGCATGCAGAATTAAGTCTAAAGTCAATGGGAGACAGAAAAGACAGAGAGCTTAATTTAAGACTTGGAACCTGAGATTGCATCTAAATCAGCGCGCGCTCTCTCTCTCTCTCTCTCTCTCTCTCTCTCTCTCTCTCTCTATTACTCATTTTAGGATCAGAAAGATTTTCCTCCCCTTAGGTTTCAAATGGAATAATGTTGTTTCTCTGCAGCAGCAAACACAGTGATGGGATCTCTCTGGAATAGAAGACCACGAGAACATTGTGGAGAGGCTCAAAAATAGGTTAGGGTACTTCATTCAATGCATAGGGCCACATCAGAAAAGTCAAGAGTTGAAAAGTCACAATTAAATACAATCAAAGACCCATCACTCCCAGGTGGACTTGCTCTCTTGCAATTCAAAGCATATGGTGGCATGCGGCTCCCAAATATCGATGGCTAGAAGACAGTTTTGGTTCTTTTTAATACCCCTATTTTCTCATCACAGAGTTATGGTTTCCAGAGTTCACTGAGAAGAAAAAATGATTAAACTGCTCTGGGAATCAAAGGTCATTGAGGAGAATAAGGATCTCCTAACAGCTCCCAGCACAAACTACAGCTCACATAATTCTTTAGGGTAACCCATAACTGTTTAAAGTGGTATTATGATGCCATATATATATATATATATATATATATATATATATGGTGTGACTGTGGCCCTACTCCAGGACTCCAAGAGATCTACCATCTCCTGAACTTGGAACTTTTGAGGAATATCTGGCTGCACTAGAAATGTTGATCATATATATTTTCAACCAACTGAAATCAAGGAACGTGTTTGAATGGCTGAGAGTATATAACATTTAAAAATTCATTATAAAATAACGCCCAAGCTATCAAAATGAGTTCTTTATTTGGATCTGTCATGTGATGTTTGGAAATGAATTTGCATTAGACAGTTGTGCTGTGAGCCACTATGGGAACATTTATGTGGGAAATCAGCGAACAAGTTGAAATAATAATTTGAAAAAATGAAGTGTCCCTAAATTACAGTGGTACCTCGGGTTACAGACACTTCAGGTTACAGATGCTTCAGGTTACAGACTCTGCTAACCCAGAAATAGTACCTTGGGTTAAGAACTTTGCTTCAGGATGAGAACAGAAATAGCGTGGTGATGGCGTGGCGGCAGCAGGAAGCCCCATTGGCTAAAGTGGTACCTCAGGTTAAGAACAGTTTCAGGTTAAGAACGGACCTCCAGAACAAATTAAGAGTTTCAGGTTAAGAACGGACCTCCGGAAGGTAAGTTCTTGACCCGAGGTACCACTGTATAAACTGTCACTGCAGTTGGCCCCTGGTCTGTAAGTTTCTGAAGCTGCCACCCCCGAACACCACACACAAATGCTTCTGGGGTATAATAATAAATTATTATTATAAATTATTATCCATAGCACAGAAAACTGCCATTTGGACACAGCCAAGCTGGTTTATCGTTCTGCGAGCTTCCATGCTCAAGCTGCAAGGAACCAATTAATCTCTAAAGTCCCACAGTGACTTAGGATCTCTCTCTCAGCAACCGCAGACATTGCACTCGGTGCTTATTTGGAGCCGATTATCAATGTCACTGTAGCTCTTCCAGTGTGTCACAGCTCCACATATTCGGGATGATGACTACAAAAGAATCCCTTCACCAATGAGGTGAAAAATAATCACAAGCACGCTGCTATACCCACAGCCTTACCAATTCTGGGAGAGTAGCCTCTGAACTTCAATTAGCAGCTTATAACAGCACAGATGTTCCAGGTCCTGGTAAAAGCTGCTTCCAGCAGCCCGGCCTGATAGTGACTCCTCAGAGTACCGCATCTGTTGCCTTAGTCAGACATGATCCGCCTAATTTGCATATTAATTGCAGATATTCCACCCCCAGCACAGTCTTCTGCGACTGTTAGGGATATGTTTCAGTCCTCGGTTTGTCAGTTTGAAGCTTATAAAGGGGAGGAGAGGAGGGGAAATTGTAAGCGGCTGAAACAAAAGTCTCTGGCTATAGTATCTGAGTGACCTGACATTTTAAGATGGAGAACATCTTGAACAAAAGCATTTCCCTCCCATTCTCCTGCTAATCTCCATGCATCATCTTCCTTTGCCAAGTGACAGGTTAATCCAAGCATAAACAATCATATTATCATGGTGAAAAATGGGTGTTCTGCAGAGATTCTATTTTTTAAAGGGCTTAATTTTTTTAAATGAAACCCAGAAGTCCCTGAATAAAATTTAAGTGTCATCCACTACAAAAGACGCCTCCGTATGACAGTTTCAGATTGTGCCATTATTAATATGCCATATGGAGTAAAAGGCATGATTATAATGCAGCCCGCTGATGGATCAATTAGCACATGATTCAATAGGTTATATAATCTCTTACTTAAAAAAACAAAACACAATTTCATTTTGACTTACTTAGATTATTGGACATGGAACCTACGAAATCTTTGAGTGTCTGTACCCAGCATTCTTTCCACAACACACAATGTCCTCTAAAGGGCAAATAGGGGTTTGTAAATCCCTGTCTGGGTCAGGAAAGAATAAGAGCCATGTTTATCACCAGTGAATAATTGTGTTTAAGGGGGCAAGGGGTAGGATATCTAGTGTCATTTTCTTCGTGCCTAACTGAAAACTATCAGCAGTGCCACAAGGTAGTTGAAAACTGCTGATGCATTTGAGAAGCTGTCGCCAGGTTAGATAGAAGCAGAGGGCTTATGCCTTGAGAGCCTATTTATGAAAGGAAACCTCAGTTGTCTGAACACTTATCTCTGGGAGGTTGGCAAAAGCACGGGAAATTACAGAGCATGGAGCTATTCTCCCTGCAGCCTTTATCAGTGAAATGCACATTTCGTTCTATAGGGGAAATCACTGGCATGAATTCTTCAGTGCTGAAATGCGATACTATGATTTGCAGCCAGTTCATGCTATTCTACTTAAGAAAGTAGCTGGCATTTACTCAGTGTATAATTTGAAAGCTCTATGGAGCTTGGCTGTGGAAGTTCATGGAGGGGGACAAAAATGAAGCCCACAGGCTTTTGGGGAGCGATATTTTTCCATGGCAAAACCAGGCACCTATTTAGTTATTAATCTGAAATATTTGTGGCACACATTTGGGGCCTAGGCCCCATGAGGTAATTGCCTGGAGTGGGCATTTTGCCTAGAAAGGCAGGATAGACAAAGAGACACAAGTACGTGTACATGCAGGTCCCTCTATTGGAATGCTCATTATCTGAAATTTCGGTTATCTGAACACAAAGAATATACCCAAATCAAATTACACAAACGGCAGATTCGGATATCTGAACAACTGGAGACGGGACAAATCAGGGAGCAGACGAGATTGGGCAAATCTGTTTTTCCTTTGTTTGGCTTTTGCTGATTGGCTGCAGAGGTTTCAGGCAGGAACCATGGAGAGAGGTAGAAAGGACAAACCACGCATTAGAAATGTTTCCAGAGGAAATAATGGAAATCATCAGCTCGATATGCAAACGTACACCTAACGAACAATTTCCTGGGAACACATTGTGTTTGGAAAGTGGAACCTGTGTGTATGTTATGGTTCTTCAGGATGAGCATAGGTGTGGGGACAAGAGATGGCTATCCAGATTTCTCTTGAAGACCTTCAGCAATTCTATTTTTCTAGAAAAAGAGGTGCTGGAATACAGTGGTACCTCAGGTTAAGTACTTAATTCATTCCGGAGGTCCGTACTTAACCTGAAACTGTTCTTAACCTGAAGCACCACTTTAGTTAATGGGGCCTCCTGCTGCCGCCATGCCGCCGGAGCACGATTTCTGTTCTTATCCTGAAGCAAAGTTCTTAACCTGAAGCACTATTTCTGGGTTAGCAGAGTCTGTAACCTGAAGCGTATGTAACCTGAGGTACCACTCTACCTGCCTCCCTTGTTCTCTTAGAATGGCATTTGTGCTTATCTGAGAGGTTCCTACGCTTATCTGAGTTCCTATGAGTTCCCCCTGGAAAACAACAACAACAACATTGCACTTCACAGAGAGCACTGCCATTCCATTAGTTGAAATGATAACTGCTTCTTTTTTAATACATCTATTGAAATCTTTTCAGGAAGAATTAATTGATATGAGAGAAAGAGAGAGAGAGAGAGAGAGAGAGAGAGAGAGAGAGAGAGAGAGAGACTTCTAGATGTGTAAAAGGGGTTTGCTCACCACTGGACCTCCAGATACTAGGTTGTTAACTGCTACATTAAATATTTCCAGAGATAGTGTAGCATTTTCAGAGGATAGGTTCAATGCTTTGCCAACAGGAGTGATGGAAGGTTGAGGTACCAGGATGCCTTGGCATTTGAGAATCTGCCTTTGTGAAAGCAGCTCAGCTGAAGTGTTAGCCCATGTTCTTCTATACTGTATTTTTTTATAGGGGTATCAGATTTCAATTACACTCTCCAGTACTTCCTTTGCACTCAGATGCATTTTATGTTCAGATTTTAATGGCAGACTCCAACACTAAGGTTACATAAAATATAGCCAGGTTCCTTGCTGAGGGCCATCAAAACGAGGACATAATTGTTAAAGGGAATATTTTTTATTGTGAATTTTGTTATATTCCTTCTTTTTAAAATCTGTGTGCATGTTTATTGTGTGTGTTTTCTTGGTAAACCTACACTGTAGCTGATATGGTCTGTAGATCAAATAAACTAAACATATGCTTCCAAAATTAGTTTGCTTGGGGCAAATATGTATAATATCGTGGCTATTTTTGTGACTGCTTCTTCACGTGGGGTAGTACTTTACTTAGAAGTCATGAAAGATTTAAGAGAGTATACATCATTATCACTTGTGTGCATATGTAACAAGTGCATATAGATCATGTTCATGAAGAAATCACTGTATTAATATTTACATCATAACAGCTTATGAACTGGGACATGTAGTCAGAAGTGGCTAGCTAAGAAAATACCTGGTATTCCAAATTAGGTGCAAAGTTAACATTTAACAATACTGTCCTTCCCTCCCTGCCTATATAATTATGTAAAAGACTGAATATTACGTATATAGTTCCTATTTTTTTCAGGTGTCTCATTGACCTGGAGCCATGCCTGCCCTAGCTATGCTCTTTGGTAAGCATTTTCCTCACCTCTTGCTTAATCCGCCATTTTGAATGAACGAGGGCCAGCTCCTGTATGAAGCCATATTCCTCATCTGCTGTTTGGTTGCTGGTTTACATTGACGAGCAGATAAATGCTGGATTTGTAATAAAATGGATGCAGTGTTTAACTCCTTGTGTGTAATGGCCTGGCCTGAAATGTGTTACAGCTGCTAGCTTCAAAAAGACACAACCAACGATAATGAAGAACATCAGTTATGTCAGCTACAGGATTTCTTACATCAAAAAAAACATAATTTCTAATTGGAAAGCAATGGATTTTGCTTCCAGGCAGAAGTGCTGCAGAACACTCCTTTTTTAAAAAAAAATCTTCCAGATTTTCAGTTTTCCCTTTGTGCTATTCCTTTAGAGTCATATACCATATGGCAGACACTCACTCACACTGCTCTGGAGATTAATGAAGCTTCACAGAGATCATATATTTATTTCCCCAAAGAACATCACTGCTTCAACTGTAGTTTTTAAAATTTTATACCACTCTTCCACTGTAGAATTGCTTACAAACTGCATGTTAAAGCCTAGGTAATCCACTCTAATGTAACCCTAATGAAACCTATTAAAAGTCTGTTATTCGTTTGACACCTTGACAAGGAGAGAGTACCTATGTCATCCACCGTTTTTTAACAGAAGACCTCAAAAAGCAGAATGACCAGATGAATATCTTTAATCTTTTGTGTGCATTGCAATTATGCACTACGGTGCCAGTGGCAAAACAAGAAATTTTGAAAGATCTGGAATTAATTCCATTTTTCTAGATTTACACTAGTGTAATAAAAACTGTAATCCAGGTGTTGGCAACACATTCAACCCAAACAATCATTCAAAACATATTGCAAGTTGGAGGCCTCTGTTAATTTGCATGTTTGATCGTAGGAGTGTGATGTGATTTGCATATCATTTCCATAAAATGGTTAGGTTGTGAAGGCATAGCATGTGAACATGTTGTGCTTGTTCTGCAATATGCTTGCTGTGAAATTATTGACTCCAAAAGAATTAAGGTTGATGGAAAATAATTTGAGATTCTCTTATTTGTCCAATTATTTTTAAACCCTTCATGGTGCCGACAACCTTCACATGAGAACCGAAAACTTCCTTGATCACCATAAATTGCAAACCAATCTTTAAAAATATTTCACAGGTTACACAAGAGGATGTGATAAGACTGATTGGCAGAGTGTGGTAAAGCTACAGTTTTAAATTTTGCTATAATTTGTCTAGCCTAAAACTTTTGGATTAAATCCCTTAAACTTTACTAGTATTACTGGGTTGTAGCCAATGTCAGTCTTACTCAGAGTAAACCCACTGAAATTAACAAACATTACTAACTTAGGTGTAACCATTTCAATGAGTTTACTCTGAGCATAACAGTTGGATGCAAACCACTATATTTGTCCGATTAAATTGAACAGAAACATATGCAGTTCAGGATTATGTCAAAATAAACCCAAGATATAAAGGACTTAGTGCAGTTTGCTGACTGCAGTTCATTTCATTAAGGTTTTCTTTTCATTGTAGAAAGGGTCAGTTTGTAAAAATGAAAGGGGGGAAAAGGTTCAGCCATTAGATTGAACCATATTAAAAACCTCCATGTCATTGGTCCAGTGACCTTTCCTTCCTCCAGAGTTTAACCACTTTCTAATGTCTCTTAACAATCATTTTCTTGTTGGGAAAACCCTGTCTGATAGCATCTAAACAAGCTTATACCTTAATTGGAACAATTCTCCCATAAATATTTATGTTGCCATGATTAAGCCATTTACCAAATGCAACTACCCATTATGGGTTAAAATAAGGAGCATTGTTTTGGGTAGCCTGGGGCATGACATGGTTTATACTAGGGGATTTTAGCTATAATTCACTTAATCAAGCATCTGACCCCAAGCCTCTGCAAGAGCCAGTAGCTGCTGGGAGGGAAGGTGAGGAGAGGAGAATAATCCACCATTTTTCTTAACATAGCAACCATTATCCATTTTCCATCGATCAATTTCACATTATAAAACTATATGGGAGCCGTGTGCTCAGATGGCTTTTGTCAGGTATCACATTTCTCTTTTGAAATGACAATGGGGAAATCTACTTGCTAGCCTATCAGCTTCGCTCATTATCCACTTCCTGCCTCACACTCATGAGCCAAATGGGAACCTATCTACATAATTTTTATCTTATGATTTATTTATTTACCACCTTCCCCACATGTCTCAAGGCGATGTAGAGAATGCAACAAAAACAATTTAAGAGAGTAACAGACACCCAAAGCAGAGACTTATTCGGCCAGCTGGGAAGGCCATAAGTCATATATTACATTAGTTTAATTAACATATTAAAAAATAATACCCAGGCCTTTCCTAAAGCGTAAGGTGGCTAACTGAATTATTATTCAGGAAGCTTAGCAGTAACAAACATATACAGTGGTATCTTGGGCTAAGTACTTAATTCATTCCGGAGGTCCGTACTTAACCTGAAACTGTTCTTAACCTGAAGCACCACTTTAGCTAATGGGGCCTCCTGCTGCCGCTGCGCCGCTGGAGCAAGATTTCTGTTCTCATCCTGAAGCAAAGTTCTTAACCTGAAGCACTATTTCTGGGTTAGCGGAGTCTGTAACCTGAAGCGTATGTAACCTGAAGCGTATGTAACCTGAGGCACCACTGTAACTAAAAGAATGAAACAACTGATAACAGGAGGCCAGATCACACTAAAAGATGCAACTTATTAGTTTCACAAATATCCTTCATTTGCCAAAGGCTCATCTGAGCAGATGAGTATTATGTAATCTGACTAATACGCATTAGGAACTACAATGCCATATCTTCCTTAGAAGCTCATTCCAGAGTCTTCTGATCCTTCACTTTGCATTCTACTCCCCTCTGCTGACTCTGCCTTTGATAATCCCTGAAGGACATCCACCTGAACTTTCAAAAATGTTACAGATAGGTAGCCGTGTTGGTCTGCCATAGTCAAAAGGGGGAGGGCCAGAGACCAGAGCAGGGAGGCATGATCCACACGAAAGCTCATACCTAGAACTAACTTAGTTGGTCTTTAAGGTGCTACTGGAAGGAATTTTTTTCTTTTATTTTGTTTTTTCAAAAATGTGGATGTGGACAGCCCTGCCCACAACATCTTCACTTCCATCATGCCTCCCTGCTCTGGTCTCTGGCCCTCCCCCTTGTTACACATCTGCTTGAACATGAGTACACTCGTCCCACAATCAGCGATCCTGTTTTGTTGCATGGCATGGGAAACAATGATCTGGAGGCCTGATCTGCTGGCTCCTCAGCAGCACCCCACCCCAGTGCCACTGCTAAAGTGACCTCTTCTGGTCACTTCTGGTCTCCTCGTGCCACTGGAGATCTTTATTCCCTCCCTTGTTCCTGATGTAGGTCTTCACTTACTCCTTCCCTGTCATTGTCAGCTTTCTGGCAGAAATGGGGGGGTGGGGAGCCATTTTGTGGTTCACCTCAGGTGCCAAAATGTCTTGGGCCTGGGTTAAGGCAACACTTTGTACTGAGGACAGAAGTAAACAGATAATCATTCCATTGTCACAGTGTTGATTGACTACGAACATGGCTCTCCTCACCAGCTAAGAGGTGGGCTGAAACGCTTGCCAGCTGAAGCTTCAAAACCAAAGATAGCTGTAGACAGAGCACATTACAGGAATTTTTATCCCAGAAGTTACCAAAGACATGCATGACCATGGCAAAGAACTTGCTGTCTAAGAGATAGAGTATAGCTGACAAATCTCATTTTCTACTAGTGGTGCTAGTCCTGCACAGAGGACAAGAGACTTTCAAGCAAATCCAACATCCTCCAGGGAATTAGACCACCTTACTGTACACTATCATTTCCGTCTTGCCTGGATCCAACCGGTTTTCCCCTTATCCACATGCTCCATATTCTGGCTCAGGATTGAGGCAGCTACTCTGCACAGCTGACTTCGTGGACTATACATACCCACCTGAAAAAAAACGCTCATTTGGACAATCCCTCACAGTTTATGAGGTTTAAGAAAATGCAACGCTTGCTGAATTGGGCCCAGAAGAAGAAGAAGACAGGTGTGAAGGTATTGATGGCATCTGAATAAGGCCCAAAAGATGTCATAAAGGAAGAAAGAGCTATTGATCTTTCAACAACATCAAAATCTCTCTACATAGTTGAGGTTATATATTTTATTTTCCGCCCAAGACAGAACTGGTGGAAGTATTTTTTTAAAAAAGGGAAATGTTAGCAAATTATCTTGTTGATAAATAAACACTGAGCTCTTTGTTTGAGGAAACTTGTGAAAGCAGACCTGGGATGGGAGGCAGTATATTCTTAAAGTTCAGCAATGACTGGGATCAAAGCAGCTTTTGTTAAATTTCCTGGCAAAGCCATATGTTTGGCAACCATAATCTTAATGTTGGACCTTATCAGCAATAACAAAGGAAGGGCCACATTCATTTACTCAGACCTCCCATCATGAGAAAGGCTTGGGCCTCCATTTTGAACTACCAGGAATCATCTTTGGTGGGCCAAGAATAATTCCAGCTTCGCTCTTGTTTTCTAACAATTGACACTTTTGTTTTTCTTCATCCTGAGCTTCTCAACCAGAAATTGCATTCTGCTCTATTGCTTACCTCTCCGACTGCAATTATAATGAACTGGAACCATCTTATGCTGGGAGTGAAGAAGTGAACAGACTAAGAATATTGTACCACAAATCCATTGCACAGGTAGTACCACCGGCCATAGCATTAAATACTACCGTTGTACCTTAGTAGTCAAACGCCTTAGTTGTCAAACAAATCGGCAAACCCAGAAGTGAGTGTTCCGGTTTGTGAACATTTTTTGGAAGCCGAACGTCCGACGTAGCTTCTGCAGCTTCCAATTGGCTGCCTGAAACTTATTGAAACTTGAAACTTATCCAGACATATGGGGCGCTGATCATTGGCCAGTTTGACCCTTTAACCCTTTTGGCAAAAAAGGAGTTAGACCAGGCTTCCTCAACCTCGGCCCTCCAGATGTTTTGAGTCTACAATTCCCATCATCCCTGACCACTGGTCCTGCTAGCTAGGGATCATGGAGTTGTAGGCCAAAAACATCTGGAGGACCAAGGTTGCGGAAGCCTGAGTTAGACACTCTTGTTTGAGAGCAGGGTTTCCCAAACGTGTGTCTCCAGCTGGTTTTGGACAACAGTTCCTATCATCCCTGACCACTGGTGCAGCAAACTAAGGATGATGGGAGTTGTAGTCCAACAACAGCTGGAGACCCAAGTTTGGAAAACCCTGTTTAAATTTAGAGGCTAGGGATACATTAAAATGGGGTGGCTAACTTCTAGCCTTCAAGTTTGGCCAATATGATGTTGTTGTTGTCGTTTAGTCGTGTCCGACTCTTTGTGACCCCATGGACCAGAGCACGCTAGGCACCCCTGTCTTCTACTACCTCCCGCAGATTGGTCAAACTCATGCTGGTAGCTTCAAGAACACTGTCCAACCATCTCGTCCTCTGTCGTCCCCTTCTCCTTGTGTCCTCCATCTTTCCCAACATCAGGGTCTTTTCCAGGGAGTCTTCTCTTCTCATGAGGTGGCCAAAGTATTGGAGTCTCAGCTTCAGGATCTGTCCTTCCAGTGGGTGCTCATGGCTGATTTCCTTCAGAATGGATGGGTTTGATCTTCTTACAGTCCATGGGATTCTCAAGAGTCTCCTCCAGCACCATAATTCAAAAGCATCCATTCTTCGGCGATCAGTCTTCTTTATGGTCTAGCTCTCACTTCCATACATCACTTCTGGGAAAACCATAGTTTTAACTATACGGACCAATATAGTCAATTGGCCAATATTGACCAATATAGTCAGACATTATAGGAGTTGTAGTCCAGCAACATCTGAAGGGCCAAAGCTTAGTCACCTCTGCAATAAAATGAATTGTTGCATGTGGCACTTGTAAATAAAAGCTCCATGTTTGGAGACAAAATGCCTCAGATTATCATTTGCTAGAAGACAAAGGGTGGTGTGGAACACCAGCCTTGCTTGTGAGCTTCTCAAGTGCCTGGATGTGACATTTAAATGGGTGGTATGGCTGGCATGCTCTGATCCAGAAAGTATTTTAATAAACTTAAAATTTTGGTGATTGGGAGGATGGTAGTTTTTAGGAATTTGTAACAATGTAATCAATATCATTGATTGAGCTCCTGTTGCTCAGTCCCTGCTCCTGTCAACCTAGCAGTTCGAAAGCACGTCAAAGTGCAAGTAGATAAATAGGTACCACTCCAGTGGGAAGGTAAACGGCGTTTCCGCGTGCTGTTCTGGTTCACCAGAAGCGGCTTAGTCATGCTGGCCACATGAACGGAAGCTGTACGCCGGCTCCCTCGGCCAATAAAGCGAGATGAGCGCCACAACCCCACAGTCGGTCGCGACTGGACCTAATGGTCAGGGGTCCCTTTACCTTTACCTTTACCTTTAATCAATATCATATGTTAATCACTTCAGGACAGGCAATTACTGAGGGAGACTAAAGGTCATGTTTGCATACGGTGTATATTCCAGAGAAATATTGAAGCTCTGCAAAATTTGATTTTGGAGTGAAGTGCAGTTTACTATAAAATACTGAAAACAAGAAATAATTTTCCAAAGAAGAATGTATGGCTTTCCCAAGAGCATCAAGGCCTTTTAAAATGTAGCACCCTGCTTGTGGTTAACGCTTAGCTGGAATGAAATATTCAACGCAGCAATAGAGAAATTAAAATAGTAATTTATTTGTCAGACAAATAAATAAGAGGCACAGTGGTACGTGGTTACCAAGCTCTGGCCTGGCCTCCTGCCATTCTGGCCAGCACTTATATTCCCTTAATCCAGCCCCCTTTGCTCCTCCTGTGGCTGCCTCTGTCCAATCAGCCTGGTTGAAATTCCTATTGGCTGTTTGCTAGAGCCAATCACAAAAGATACACCCACAAAAGATACACCCATTTCCTTGCCCTTATAAGGGAGACAAAGAGCTATATATAAATGACAAATAAGTAATAATATATCTTACATGGAATCTTAATTACCAGCTCACCTCTTGCCCTTCTTGCCCTATTGCCTTCTAAAACAAATGGTTTAATCTTACATTTTATGTTCAACAGATGTCAAGGATCTTGAGTTTCACATCAACATTGAAAGATTTCCTTCATTTAATGTTTCTAAACAAAATGCCTGACAACCATATATCAAGACTGCCCGGATGGCGTCTTCTGTCTGGCAGGGGGGGGGGCTGGTGGCTGACTTAATTTCAGGATAAATACAACTCTTACAACCATATGAAATAAGAATCTAGCATTCCTTAAATCCTTTGCATAATTACATTTAAGCCAATATATTTAAGCTAATATATTTCATACATTTATCATAGGTAGCCTCTTAAAAGAATAAAGCTTCTCAAAGTGAAAAGGAAGGAACTCAATAAAACACAGCTTTTAAAAGAAGCCTCTTCAGTTTGCACCTCCCCCTTTCCCCCTCCTCTCCAGCCTCAAAATAAAATAGGAAGAAGCTGCTTCTTCTGCCAAGCCAGTTGCCTTTCCAACATTTAACACATTTTAACCTTTTTTAACTCTCTTAGTTTAAGAAACAGCTTTAGAAAAAGACTTCCCCCAAAAATGTTCTCTTTCTTTCTAGCTAAATGTTTTTCCTTCCATTTGCTCCTGGCCTTTCAACCTTAGAAAGAAGATCTGGCTCATTTTACTGGGAGGCACATTAGTATTATCTTTCCCCATTCCTAATGGTGTTTTCTCAGCCTTGGGGCAGCATATGTAATTCTCCCTTTTTATGACTTTGAGAATTGTTTTTCTACTATAAATCAATGGGGCCCTTCTTGTCTTAGGAGGAAAAACATCTTGCCAAGGTTCTTTTAGGCAGCTGGTCTTTTGCCTGGCATGAAACATTTGAAAATCCTTTTTTTTTTAAGCTCATTTTTAAATACAAGCCTTGATTGAAATATATAGAAGCTTTGATAAAAATGCAGGCTTATGATTAGATGCCTCATTCCCCCCTTTCAAGCTCAAGGACCTTCATCCCAAGTGTCCTTGATAGCTTGACCTTCATCATATTCCTGAGGTAAAGCTCTGTATAGGGCCATGATATGAGGTAGAGTTTCATTTGAAACCATCTTGCTAATTGTACTTCTAAAACATGAAATGATACATGGCATCATACATAAAACCAATACTACTACTGTCAAGAAAAACAAGCAAGACAATAGTATCCCTTTGAGTCCTGTGACATTAGGTAACCAATTGGTGAGCCATCCCATATCCCATCCTTCCCATGTTTGTACTGGGACATGTGCTATATTCTCCATCTTTGTGGCCAACACACGGATTGCCTCACCATTATCAGAAATGTTAAAGCAACAGGCATTCCCTGTCAAGTTCAAGACTCCACATAGGCCTCCCTGCCTGGCAAGTACATAATCCATTCCCATTTTCAGCTGCAAAATGGCGGCTCTACTTTCATCCAACTGTTGTGCAATAAGTCTCAAACTCTGGGCCGTTGCATTGGTTACAAGTTCCACTACTGCTTGCAATCGAATTATTCTGTTTAGATTATAAATAGGATCCCGTGCCCCTTGTATGAGCTCACCAGGATTCCAGGAGGCAGGATCATAATAGGCTATAATGCGCTCTGGCGGCCAATCATCAGTACCGCTCCAACTTTGGGTACTTCCTCCTGCTATATGAGAAATATCAGCATTCCTTCGTGTTCGCCTGGCCGAACTAGTGGGCATAATCCACATTGGTGGTAATACCCAACCCAAGAAACAAGTCCCACTCCATTTGGAAGGGAGTTTCTTGTATGCCCATTCTCCACATATCCACCACAACCATCGGGTCTGAGGTTTTTGGTACGGGGAATACAGAAGGCGAAATACCAAAAGGGGTAGAGAGTTCACAGTGCAGTATGTTAGATTGCCTTCTTCTGTCACAGTTATGTTCCACACCACTTTCCATGCGTGAATAAAAGGAGGTGCACAGGGCAAGGCATTCCGAGTTCGATAGGTAGTACCGTGTGCCCAGGTATGACTATTCTTCTTATAATCCCAAGTATAGTGACAATGAGAAGAGCCTATCATGGGAGAATCAGCTGCATCTGATGATTTATGTACACAGAATTCCCCTTGTACAGGTATAACTCGTAATGGTTTAGTTGAGTTCCATCCGGGGAAATTCTGTATTTCAGTTTGGTGTGGCATTTCGCTTACCATACCAATAGCATCTAATGGTATCGGTAATAAGGGCATACCTCCCTCTGAATCATCTGGCCCAAGAGAGCAAACAAGGCAATTGGTCCTATTTGCAACATTAGCTACCATTTCAGCTAAACCTACCCACATATTGTGGTCATGGCTGAATCCATATTTAGCCAATTTGGTCAGATTCAAGGACCCTTCCCCTTCCCAAGGGATCAGGATTAATAAAATCATGTTGATGTCTAGTATATGCATTCCTTCCACAAAAGATTACCTTATTGTGATAGCAAATAATTATTAGCCCCAATATAATTCCCCCAGTGACAGAAATGGGGAACCACCAAGACCAAAACATATATCCCGAGGATCCCCAATGAGTAATATCTCTGATAATTGTTCCACAAGGGGGGCAGTCAATCAATTGTATTAGAGAATCTTTCCGTTCACAGTCGCTGGTTCAGACGCTCCTCAAGCTTCAGGCGTGCGCAGGTCAGCCAGCTTCCAGGTTGTGGCTGCAGCAGGCCGGTCGTCAAATGTTGCCCGTGACCTAGCCCGTTCCCGGTAGGGCTAGATACAGGGGTTTTTGGAGAGAGTTAGTTTTAAAGGATTAGAGGGGTCACCTTTGCACGTCCAACTGCCTTCAGACTTCTTCAAACGAGAGTGATGAATCCAGGGGGTCACCTCAGCTACCTTCACCGCTGTTGGAGTAGAGAGCAAGACGGTGTAAGGTCCACGCCACTTAGGTGCAAGTGGATCGCGTTTCCACTCTTTCACCCATACGCTATCGCCAGCCTGGAACTGATGAATCGGCTCGGCAATGCTGCACGGCGTGCGCTCGAGGGCCCACCTGTTAAGAGAAACAAAAACACGGGAGAGAGATTGCACTTGTTCCTGTGTCACATGATCTCCTATTTGTTTAAGGTCAGCTGGAATATCCTGAACAAAGGAGGGCGGTCTCCCATACAGGAGCTCAAAAGGTGACAACTTAAGTCTTTTTGTGGGTGCACACCGAACACGAAACAGTGTTATGGGTAACACATCTACCCATCCCAATCCCGTTTCCTGGGTTAATTTTGCCAATTGGGTTTTCAGAGTCCGATTCATTCTTTCAGTTTTCCCTGAACTCTGAGGCCTATATGCTGTATGCAGTCTCCATTTTACTTGTAGGACTCGACATACATCTTGTACTACTTGATCAATGAACGCTGGCCCATTATCACTTCCAATGCATCTAGGTAATCCAAACCTTGGGATCAATTCAGTGAGGAGTCTTTTAGTTACCTCTCGTGCCTTTTCAGTTCGGGTGGGAAAAGCTTCAACCCATCCGGTAAGAGTATCTACAAACACAAGGAGATACTTGAATCCCTTAGAAGGGACCAGCTCTGTGAAGTCCACAATTAGGCTTTCCATGGGGACGTATCCCACATGCTGAATTCCAGGAGGTTGTACCGGTCCCTGCCTGGGATTGTTTTTAGCACAAAGAACACATTTCTGTGAAATGCAAGTTGCTAATTGTGATAGATTAATAATATACAACTTCCGACTGAGACTCTCTCTAGTTGCAGTACCGCCAAGGTGAGTAGATTCATGATAATTTCTTACAATTGTGCCTGCTAGATGATGAGGTACATAAATCCTATTGTCCGGCAGGATCATCCAACCGTCCTTCACAACTGCTCCTTCCTGTTCAGCCCACTTCCTCTCTTCTGGGGTATAGTGAGGTTTAACTTCTTCTGGAACTACCTCTGGTATGAGGGCTGCTATAAATCCTCCCACAGGCTTTTGGGCTGCCTCTCGGGCTGCTTTGTCAGCAGCATGATTTCCTCTGGTTATTGGATCCCTTCCTCGTCCATGACCTTTGCAGTGCATTACAGCAATCTGTTCTGGAGCCCATACTGCTTCTAACAGGATTTCTACTTCAGGTCCATATTTCAAGGCCTTCCCGTGGGCTCCGATTAGACCTCTTTCTTTCCATAGAGCTCCATGTGCATGCAGGGTTAAGAAGGCATATTTTGAATCAGTATAGATGTTTGCCTTACATCCGGCTGCCAATTGCAGAGCTCTAGTTAAACCTATAAGTTCAGCCTTTTGTGCTGAGGTGCCAGCAGGCAAAGCCTCAGCTTCCACAACTTCCTCATTGGTGACCACAGCATATCCTGCTCGTCTGGCACCTTCATGCAGGTAACTGCTACCATCAGTATAATATACAACATCTGGATTTTTTAATGGCTCATCTTTCAGATCAGGTCTACTGGAATAAACTTCATCCATTACTTGGAGACAATCATGTGATTCCTCATCATCTACCTCTGGTAGGGGCAGCAAAGTCGCTGGATTGAGCATATTCACTACTCGTAGATGAATCCTGGGATTTTCACACAATAGGCCTTGGTATCTAGCCATCCTTGGGTTCGTTAGCCAATAACTACCCTTATATTCCATGAGTGTCAGAACAGCATGAGGTACATTCACATACATCGTCTGGCCAAAGGTAAATTTATCAGCTTCTTTGACAAGGCTCGCAGTGGCCGCTACTGCCCTTAGGCATGGAGGCCATCCTTTTGCTACTGAGTCCAATTGTTTAGACAAATAAGCTACTGGACGGTTCCAACTTCCTAATCTCTGGGTCAGGACTGCCGCTGCAATCCCATTCTGTTCATGTACATACAGCTGAAAGGGTTTTTCCGAATTAGGCAATCCAAGGGCTGGTGCCTCCATAAGTCGCTGTTTGATAACTAAAAAGGCTTGTTTCTGCTCAGGTCCCCATACGAATGGGTCCTTTTCTGCACCTCGAGTGCTTTCATGTAAGGGCTTGGCCAGACTACTGAAATCAGGTATCCATAGTCTACAAAACCCCGCTGTTCCCAGGAATCCCCTAAGTTGTTTTCTTGTGGTAGGTTCCTTGATAAGGCAAATAGCTTCTTTCCTCTCTGGTCTCAATGCTCGTTGTTGGTGTGAGATGTCAAAGCCCAAATATTTGACCTTTTCTAAACATAACTGTGCCTTTTTCTGGGAAACTCGGTAGCCAGCTTCCCAGAGCAAGTGGAGCAGTTCCTCTGTCCCTTCTTTACAGGTATCAAAATCCTTTGCAGCTAGTATAAGATCATCCACATATTGCAGAACCACCTTTTCTCCCGGTATTGAGGGGTAACTTGTTAGATCCCTCGCCAAGGCAGTGCCAAATAAAGTTGGGGAATTTTTGAATCCTTGGGGCAATCTTGTCCAGGTTAGCTGGCCTTTTGTTCCTGTCAAAGGGTCTTCCCACTGGAAGGCAAATATAGGTTGGCTCTGTGGTGCCAGCCGGCAACAGAAGAATGCATCTTTCAAGTCCAATACAGTAAAAAATGTTGCTTCTGGTGGGATCAAACTCAGCAAGGTATATGGGTTTGGTACATTTGGGTGCAAGGTCTCGATAGCCTGGTTTACGAGCCTCAAGTCCTGCACTGGCCTATATTCATCTGTCCCAGGTTTTCGAACAGGCAAAAGGGGTGTGTTCCATTCTGATTGGCAAGGCTTAAGCAGACCATATTTTAATAGGCGGTCCAAATGTTTCTGGATGCCCTCCGCTGCTCGCCGGGGTAAGGGATATTGCTTTACAGATACAGGGGTAGCCATAGGTTTTAGGGTTACTACAATTGGAGCTATATTCTTAGCCATTCCTGGTGGGCTATTTTCAGCCCATACTCCTGGTGGCACCTGTAGAGTTCGGAGGAGCTTGTTTAATTCTGTATCCAATGTGGGTTGGACTTGCAAGGCTGACATTAGGCGCCATGATTGTTCCTTAGGTACTGAGAGGGTAATTATTCCTGCTGCTTTTGATGGCAGTTTCATTTCTGGACCTCGAGGAGTGAAAGTGATTTGGGCCTGCAATTTGGACAGCATATCTCTACCTAAGAGAGGTATTGGACACTCAGGTATATACAAAAACTGATGGGTTAAACGATGTCCCCCAATCTGGCATTCCAAAGGTTGGAGGAAAGACCTCTTGGCTGACTGTCCAGTGGCACTTTTAATGACTACACTTTTAGATGCCTTTTTCTGCAATAGTTCTGGGAGTACTGAGTATTCAGCCCCAGTATCAATCATAAAGTCTATTAAATGGCTCCCTAATTGAATCGTGACCGTGGGCTCCTGGAAGCCTAACTTTATGGAGTCCGGTCGTTCCTAGTCTTGGGTAAAATCCTCTTCTGCCAGTCCAATGAAATTGTCTCTACTCCGTCCCTGTCCTGGTCTCTGATATCTTCCATCTCGGATCATTCCCCGTCCCCGTCCCTGGTTTCTTGGGCCGGAGCCGGAGCCTGGGCCTGGGCCTGGGCGTACTTCTTCCAACCTCAGGGGTTCAGGACACTCCCGCTTCCAATGACCCTCCTTCTTGCAATTTGCACATTGATTCCTTCCCAGTGGTGGATTCCTTCCTCGCCCTCGCCCTCCATTTAAGGGGCGGTGGTCTTGCTTCACTGCTGTGGCTAGCATTACCATCTTTTCCTTCTGCCACTTCTTCTTCTCTTGCTTCTCAGCCTCATCCCTATTCCGATAAACTCGGCGTGCAATGGCCATAATTTGGCTCATCAGCATCCCTTCCCATCCTTCTGATTTCTGAATTTTCTTACGAATGTCAGAAGCGCACTGGGCCACAAATGTAGCAGTAATCATTCTGCTGTTTTCAGGGGCTTCAGGGTCAAAAGGAGTCCATATACGATAGGCTTCTTGCAGCCTCTCTAAAAAGTCTCCCGGACTCTCATTTGGTTTTTGTTCTACTTCTGAAACTTTAGACATATTAGTGGGCTTCTGGCATGCCCTGCGGATACCTTGCACAAGTGTCTGGCGGTAGGTGGTAAGTCTGGCCAGGTGAATTGCATTGTTTGGATCCCAATTAGGATCTTCCAAGGGAAAGTTATCTTGGAGATGACGGTCAATATTATAAATATTTCCCGCTCTGGCCTGCTCACGCAAATATATCTGTGCCTTTTCAATTATGTCTCTCCTTTCCTCAGTGGTGAACAGAGTATTTAGGAGCTGGCGACAATCTGTCCAAGTAGGGCTATGAGTATTTACTATTGAAGTCACCAAGTCCATCATAGCCTGAGGTTTTTCTGCAAAAGATGGGGTGTGTGTTTTCCAATTCATCAGATCTGTAGTTGTGAATGGAATATATTGCAGGGTCGAAGTTCGAGGTGGCCGTGGTCCGGGTTGCCCATTAACCAGCGCAGGCTCCTCAAGTGCATCAAATACTCTTCTAAGAGGGGCTACTACGTGATCTTTCTCTTCACTTTGCTCTAGGGGCCTCAAATCATAGGGGATGGTATCTGTCGCAAGGCGTTCTTTTAGCAGCTTTATACGCCTGGCTGTATTGCTTGCTGACCGAGCAAGGTCTCCCTGTAACTTCTGTAACATTTCTCTGGGACTTGGATGTACAGGGGTTTGGGGTGGGCAATCAGTTGTTCCACTAAAGGAGACTGTAGATGGAGGTCTATTAGGAGTCACAGGTGGAATAACCACTTCTGCTTGGGCTTTATTATAGAACTCCAATGCCTCCTGAAGATATTTATCATAATCTATCAAGGAATCAAGCTCTGTGACTCCACTCCCATTATTCATTCC
Source organism: Podarcis erhardii (assembly GCF_964252035.2). Taxonomy (NCBI): domain Eukaryota; kingdom Metazoa; phylum Chordata; class Lepidosauria; order Squamata; family Lacertidae; genus Podarcis; species Podarcis erhardii. The sequence goes on from NC_138500.1 coordinate 51,010,946, forward strand.
AGTTTCTTGCCTTGGGGTTACAACTGGTGGAGTGTTTGGATTAAGCTCCCTTCGATGTGGAGCATAGGGTGGAGGTGGAAGCACCTCTTCCTCTGGCCCCTCAAAAATGGGTTTGAGTTTATTTGGCAAGATTCCTTTCCTAGCTTCGGCTTTTACAGCCAATAATTTGCATCGTTTGACTTTGCATTCCCTTATCCATGGAGGATTTTTATTTAATGTGCTCAGCCAGGAATCTATATATGGAAATTGTTCTGGGCACCCTCCAGTTTCTTTGGCGATATCAGTCCAAAGTTTGCTTACTAAATTTATATCAAAGGTTCCCTGAGATGGCCATCCAGTAATTTGTTTTGGCCATTCTATTTCACATAACGTTCTCAAGCGCTCTGGCGTCATTTTGACTCCATATGCCCCTGAGAAGGCTTTCTTAAAATTATTTAACATACACTCAAGAGGTGTATTTTCCCCCTTTGAACCCCCAACTCCCATTGTATGGCCCTGTGAAGTATCCACTCAGTCACTCACAGACGCGCTTTGTGGGTTTCCTTGCCTAGTGAAGTCGCCTTACTAGGAACCGAAGTACTGCCCACTCCACACTCGGGTCAGCTACAGATTGCTCTGTACTTTCTCACACATACAATGCGCTGGATACTTCACCACACTCTACCTCCCAATCCTTCCCTTTCCCTACACCAGATCACCATCTGATGTACCCAACCACCTAGCGTACTCAGTTTCCCCTTACTGAGACGCAGAAGTTTGATCAAGACTTCTCTTCCTCCTAATTAATTGGAGGGCCAAAAATCCCTTTGTGCACTTACCCTTGGTTGGTTCCCTGTTTCCCCCGGTCCGTCGCCGCCAGTGAGCAGGGTATCAGACAGACGAGTCTTCTGCGTTCCCCCTGGAAAAAATTACCAGTGCGCGCTTTGGGTAAGCAGTTGTCCTCTCTCTTGTACCCTGCCCAGTAGGGCGAAGGGGCTGCGTTCCAGCAGACCACTTATCCGAGTCACAGGGCACCATAAAATGTAGCACCCTGCTTGTGGTTAACGCTTAGCTGGAATGAAATATTCAACGCAGCAATAGAGAAATTAAAATAGTAATTTATTTGTCAGACAAATAAATAAGAGGCACAGTGGTACGTGGTTACCAAGCTCTGGCCTGGCCTCCTGCCATTCTGGCCAGCACTTATATTCCCTTAATCCAGCCCCCTTTGCTCCTCCTGTGGCTGCCTCTGTCCAATCAGCCTGGTTGAAATTCCTATTGGCTGTTTGCTAGAGCCAATCACAAAAGATACACCCACAAAAGATACACCCATTTCCTTGCCCTTATAAGGGAGACAAAGAGCTATATATAAATGACAAATAAGTAATAATATATCTTACATGGAATCTTAATTACCAGCTCACCTCTTGCCCTTCTTGCCCTATTGCCTTCTAAAACAAATGGTTTAATCTTACATTTTATGTTCAACAGATGTCAAGGATCTTGAGTTTCACATCAACATTGAAAGATTTCCTTCATTTAATGTTTCTAAACAAAATGCCTGACAACCATATATCAAGACTGCCCGGATGGCGTCTTCTGTCTGGCAGGGGGGGGGCTGGTGGCTGACTTAATTTCAGGATAAATACAACTCTTACAACCATATGAAATAAGAATCTAGCATTCCTTAAATCCTTTGCATAATTACATTTAAGCCAATATATTTAAGCTAATATATTTCATACATTTATCATAGGTAGCCTCTTAAAAGAATAAAGCTTCTCAAAGTGAAAAGGAAGGAACTCAATAAAACACAGCTTTTAAAAGAAGCCTCTTCAGTTTGCACCTCCCCCTTTCCCCCTCCTCTCCAGCCTCAAAATAAAATAGGAAGAAGCTGCTTCTTCTGCCAAGCCAGTTGCCTTTCCAACATTTAACACATTTTAACCTTTTTTAACTCTCTTAGTTTAAGAAACAGCTTTAGAAAAAGACTTCCCCCAAAAATGTTCTCTTTCTTTCTAGCTAAATGTTTTTCCTTCCATTTGCTCCTGGCCTTTCAACCTTAGAAAGAAGATCTGGCTCATTTTACTGGGAGGCACATTAGTATTATCTTTCCCCATTCCTAATGGTGTTTTCTCAGCCTTGGGGCAGCATATGTAATTCTCCCTTTTTATGACTTTGAGAATTGTTTTTCTACTATAAATCAATGGGGCCCTTCTTGTCTTAGGAGGAAAAACATCTTGCCAAGGTTCTTTTAGGCAGCTGGTCTTTTGCCTGGCATGAAACATTTGAAAATCCTTTTTTTTTTAAGCTCATTTTTAAATACAAGCCTTGATTGAAATATATAGAAGCTTTGATAAAAATGCAGGCTTATGATTAGATGCCTCAAAAACATTAGTCTTGCAATAAAGCGGGGGGGGGGGGAGAAAATTTAAAATAAAATAAAGACTAGATAAGATTATCTATAAGGAACTGTTATCTGTTTCACTTAATGTAATACTAAGCAGCTGTTGACTGCAAAACACCATCAGGCTTGATTTCCTACAGATGTTAGTAAAGGAAATGGAATAGTTGCTAATATTAATCATAATTATCACCAGGAATAATAACCCAGAGGAATACATTAGTTCCCAGGAACAAACCTTGGTTACAGGTTAACCTTGTGGTTAAGGAGGAAAGAGTTTAATCATGCTCCCGGGTTTGGATGCCATGCAAAAACAAACCTTGGTTCAGCTGCCATGTCACCTTCAGCTAAAAGGACTGGGGAGGAGCAAAGCAGCTGCAATCTCCTCCCTGAGAGCCACCATATTTGCATACCCTTGCTCAGTGCTTTTTTTCAAGGGGGACGCAGGGGGACGCATAACCCTAAACATTTTGTGAACCTAAGTTTGGCCTCATTGAGGGGCAGTATTTCAATATGAATAGGAAAATGAGAGTACCCCTAAACATTTTTTTAAGGAAAAAAATGCACTGCCCTTGCTAAACCATGGCTCAGTAGTTAGGGCATCTGCTGTTCATGCAGAATGCGCCAGGTCTAATCCCCAGCATCTGCCTGAAACCCTGACCCAGTCAGTCAGTGTAGACAATACGGGCCTAGATGGAACAATGGTATAAGACAGCTTCCTGTTTTCACCTTTTAATCCAGGTGGGTGATGAATAGGGTTTTGTTTTTCCCCAACTGGCTTTAAAATGTAATATTTATTTTATAAGAATTGATGCTTTTGAATTATGGTGTAGACAGCATCTTAAAAAGCAGAAACATCACCTTGCCAACAAAGGTCCGTATAGTTAAAGCTATGGTTTTCCCAGTAGTGATGTATGGAAGTGAGAGCTGGACCATAAAGAAGGCAGATCGCCAAAGAATTGATGCTTTTGAATTATGGTGCTGGAGGAGACTCTTGAGAGTTCCATGGACTGCACGAAGATCAAACCCATCCATTCTGAAGGAAATCAGCCCTGAGTGCTCACTGGAAGGACAGATCCTGAAGCTGAGGCTCCAATACTTTGGCCACCTCATGAAAAGAGAAGACAGCCTGGAAAAGACCCAGATGTTGGGAAAGATGGAGGGCACAAGGAGAAGGGGACGACAGAGGATGAGATGGTTGGACAGTGTTCTCGAAGCTACCAGCATGAGTCGGACCAAACTGCGGGAGGCAGTGGAAGACAGGAGTGCCTGGCGTGCTCTGGTCCATGGGGTCACGAAGAGTCGGACATGACTAAACAACAACATATATCTTTGTGACACCACAGCTTGGTCTTCATGGCATCTGCAACTATTTGAGCCTGTAGCAGGGAGTAGATTTGGGATGGAAAGAACAGAGACTGCATCTCCCTGCACCCGAAAAAAAGCAGGCCACAATTTTATGGATTGCAACTTTCAGAAAATGTTGTGTAGCATGCACAGGTACCCCCCCCCAATTCACTGGCATCCCAAATGTTGACAGTGGAAGCCCCAGTCCACCTGCTAGGGAACATACGTAGGGAAGAAAATATAACATTTGGTCCACCCACCAACCAGTGGTGGGCAGTCAGTGGACTAGGGGGACTAAACTAGTCCCCTAAATGTTCCCCTGTCACCTCCTTCCCAAAGCCAGGGAGGGAGGTGTGATACTCATACTCAAGACATCACCCTTGCCAACTGGCATCTCTGGCCCTAACTGTTCCCCTATGAAGAATTTCACCGTACACTACTGCCACCAACAACAATCTGACGATGGGGGTGGTGCACCAACCCCCAGGACGGGCTGGCCTACCCCTAACGCCATTTTAGAGGGTGCTCTAAATGCAAAGAGCCTGCTCCCCCCTCCGACACACACATACATGCATTGTGCCCTAAGGAAGGATTGCAGATACTAGCCAGACAAACTCTAGCAAACGTACAGTCATACCTTGGTTTTCGAACAGCTTAGTTCTCGAACATTTTGGCTCCCAAATGTCTCAAAACCAGAAGTGACTGTTTACAAACTATTTTTGGAAGCCGAACGTTCAGTGGGGCTTCCACAGCTTCCAATTTGCTGCAGGAGCTTCCTGCAGCCAATCAGAAGCCGCGGTTTGGTTTTCAAACGTTTTGGAAGTTGAATGGACTTCTGGAACGGATTTTGTTCGACTTCCAAGGTACAACGGTATTATGATTTGCTATGGGTAAGCTATTAACCCCAGATCACAGTCACCAGTCAGGGACCTAGATAAAATTCTTTCCCAGCACTGTCAACTCTCAGCTGGCAGTCAGCCACAAGGAAACAGCAGCAGCATCTCACACTTTTCAACTTCTGGACTGGACACAAAGAGGTTCCTCAAGTCAGGTGGGGAATTAGGCTGCCTGTTTGTGCTTTCTGGTGTCCTCAGTAAGCACACCCTGCCATTTGACCCATTATGTGAACTGGGTCCCAATTCAGACTGCAAGGGCAGGACATGTTTTTTTAATGTGAAAACAGCTTCCTGCATGTAGTAAATTAGCACATCAGAGAGGCTTGTGTGAAACATCTCACTGATGTCCTGGTTTATTGCATGTTGGCTGGCTGGTTTTGCGTTAGGGATCATTCAGAAATGTGGTACCTTTTCCTTCAGTCTAAAGCAAGCTTTGCAATCTAGAATAGTAAGCCAACAAACTTCCCTTAGGGCATCAGCCTGTTCCCAGGCACTAATCTATTCCACTTTAAAAGGAAGCAATGTTATTTATGAGAGCATGCAGCCTTCGCAACTGACACAGAATGCACTTTGTATTCAGGCATCAAAACTGACGTTCAGAAATCCAGCTGCAGCTTATTCTCATCTTTCAGATCTGAGGACAAACAGTGACACGTAAAGCAGAGGTGACTATCTATAGCCCTTTAGCTTGCATCATCCCTTGCAATTGGACATGCCGGCTGAGATGGATGAGAGTGAGAATACAACATCTGCAGGGCCGCAGGTTAGCCACCCCTTGGATAAAGCATGTCTTTATATGACAATAACAAGACCCAATGTTTGTGTCATCTCCTTGAGGCTGCTATTGAGTGTCTGTTGCTTAAAGCTGCAGGATGTAACTGTAATTGAGTTAAATAATTTAAAGCACTTTTTTAAAAAAAGTGATGAAGAGATCAGCAAGACCATGGGTGCAGTAAGGGAAAGTGCTAAGGACTTCGCTTAGCTACGAATGCCGCATGGGTCATGGTCCGTGACTCGCTCTGCGATCAAAGGCAAACGAGAATAAAAATGAAACATTTGCGAGCCTCGCAGTTGCCAAAGAATGTGAGTGAAGTCATAGAAAAATCATTGAATGCATCTGAAAGGCCAGCAGCAACTATTGCTCCTACTTTAGAAGTTGATGTGGTTGGATGAGCTTTAATTCCTCTCTGAGGTTCCAGTAAAATAATTTGTCCCTTTCAATTATATCTACAAAGAGCCCAAACTACATTTGTAAATATTGCTTCATTGTTTCACATTGTTTCACATCCATCATTTAAGGAAGTTTCCTGTGGAGACCATTACAGATGTGTATTCGACAACAGTACATTCCTATGCAAGTCTACACAGATTTCAGCGTAAAAAAAAAAGGACTTTAACATAAAGTAAATATAAGTATCAATGAACTATCATCTCCAGTCTTCCAATTTTGTTGGAAGCTAGTGAGCCTCCTCTGGTCAATTTTTTAATCGAGAATTCATCCTGATTTACTTGCACAAAGCTTACCCGGAGGTTAGACTAGCTTTTTATTGAGATGTGTTTGATTTGTTTACAGGGAGGTTACAGAACAAAGAGTATTCAAGTGTATTTATTCCACCAGTTGATTAACTGTGTAAACCTAGAATTCTGATATGTGTTTGAATTCCTCCTACAAACAACTAACAGTCTGAAGGCAAACTGGCTTTCTCCACAGGTAACTGTGATTACACCTAAACAATTTCAGGGAGACTATTTCTAGTCTGAATCGCTTTCACATGTTTTACCCATAATTATGTTCTGTTCCTGCATTAATCTGTTGTTTTTATTTTTAAAGCTAAATCTCCCCAAATACTTCTACTTCTACTTTTATTTTTGAAGAGCACACAATTGGCAGGAAAGCATCATTGAATGAGTTGTGCTTGTATTTCCCAATAGCACTGACACTTAAACATTCTTTGGAGCAATTGTTGCTATTTTCCTGGGTTACAGTTTTAAACCTTCTGTGAAGTCTCCTTTGTGTTACAAGAGATGCTTTGAAAAACAGATACCATTAACTATGCTGGAAGACCTTGAAACATCTACTATAGCTCGGATTTGCAGTTTGATCAAACGTCAGTACAATATTGATTAGTACAATTTGATCAAACATCAGTACAATATTATCGGTAGCAAATAGAGCGGACTAGCTCTTCAGTGGCTTCCAAGTGATGTACCAAAGCTGTTAAACATGTGTCTTTGGTTGCAGACTTCAGGACAGATGGTGTGGCAGAAGAATAACCAAGAGAGCAGAGTGTTGTATTCAGCAGGAGCATTCCTTCTCTGTGTGGAAATTCTTCTCAGCTGCCACAATCAAGTTTTAACACAACTTTGTTCGCCTTAATTAGAGCGAGGCTGAAATCTTGGTGCCAAAAGTGAGGCTAAATTACAGTGTTTCCAAATGAGGTTGAAGGCAGGAGAATATCCTAAATAAGCATCCCCATTAAATAATGAGAGTGGATTGCTGTAATTACAAGAAAGAGCTGGCTGTAATAGATACTTACCCTCCACTTACAGGATCAATGGTATACATTGCAAACCCAGGATCCAATCCATAGCCATGGGCATAGGGAGAGAAGCTGCCAATTCATTCAAATGGGAGTTTGGATCAGGCCCATAGTACATAAGGTACAAAACGAACGAGGTGCATTGGATCAGGTCCTGTGATCATATTATAAAGTAGTTGTGCTTTATGTTAGAAATCAAGCACTGCTAGGAGTGCTTTTGTTTTTGTTTTGAAATGTGGTGTAGTGGTTAAGAGCAGTGGACTCGTAATCTGGTGAACTGGGTTCGATTCCCTGCTCCTCCAAATGCAGCTGCTGGGTGACCTTGGGCTAGTCACACTTCTCTGAAGTCTCTCAGCCTCACTCACCTCACAGAGTGTTTGTTGTGGGGGACGAAGGGAAAGGAGAATGTTAGCCGTTTTGAGACTCCTTTGGGTAGTGATAAAGCGGGATATCAAATCCAAATCCATTATTTAAAAAGTGCAAGTGAATTTTTATTCTGAAAGCATGGCCCAGAAAAAAGAAGTTTGAGAGCCACTGCTATACACTGAACTAAAGGCAAACAGGACCCACCTACTCAGGTAACCCAAGCAATCAGCAGCAGTAAGGGCCAATGAAGCGACCTGCCATGATCTGAGAGATATGTGTTCCAGTATCTTCTGTGACCTGCAGGAGACCCTGGAGCACATCTCCTGGATTAGGCTGCCAAATGTCTCGAGTCAGTCCTGACCGATTTTATGTAAAATGTTTTTTTTTAAAAAAAAATGCTTCTCTGAAAACTTGAGATAGTTTCAATGGCCAATAAAAACATGCAGAAAGGAAGCAGCACCGGGCCTGAAAACTAAAACACTTTTATATTCCTCCTATGATGGCATAGGCGCTTCAGTTAAGTAATCTGGTACACACACACAAGACTGCGTCTTTCTAAGTTAATCATGCCATAATTATGCTCAGAGTGCGGCATTACAGAAAGTGACCAACCAATCCAGATGAAAGTTATCCCTTCCAAAAGCACTTAAGGAACTGGGGGAAAGGAGAAAAATGCTTTCTTGCTCTCATCTGACAGATTTGTTTGGCTCTCTTCATAGCAGTGGGCTAAGTAAGGCAATAAAGGGAATGGCGGTGTCAGCATTCCACCGTTGTTGGTTTTTTGGGGAGCTTTTTTTTGCTGCTGCATCCGACTCTGTTCTTTGAAGTCTCCATGCAAGCCTGCATGATTTTGGTACAGAAAACATTTTGAGCTTGTAGGTGGTCTAACACCTGCTTCCTGAGCCAGAACTATAGCAGCTGTTGTCAAACGCATACTTTAGATGAGGGAGTAGAGCGTTTCTCTCATATTTGTGCCATGTTTTGTTTGTTTTTTGTTTGTTTAATAAGGTTGTGTTCGTAGCTCGATGTGACATGGATTATTTCTCCTTTGGCAAATAAAATGAACCCTTTAGTGTCGTAAATACGCTGCTTATAATAAAATGTAACTCACTCATCTTGCACCTTTTAATGTCTTTCTGCCCTTGGAAAATGGTAGCTGGAGTGTAAGGAATGTATTGTTGTGCTCATTATAAAGGAGACTTTTCATCCCGGGTGCACAATGATGCACAGGATGAAAGTGGACGACATTGTGGTAAATGTTCAATTGGCCTGTCCTATAGGCTGCGTACATACTATGCATTTAAGCCACAATCAACTCACATTATTCTCCTCAAAGCATTCTGGGCACTGTAGTTTGTGCAGGGGCCATGCTAATCTTCTCTGTAACGTTCCAATTTTAGTACAGTATATGTGCTGCCAAAGCAAGCACTGTAGTTTGTTAAAGGTTCCTGGAAACTGTAACTCTGTGAGGGGTAAACCACAGTCTCCATAATTCTTTGAAGAGAAAGAATGTGCTTACAATCTAAGTTTCTCTTCAGGATCAGAGGATCTTGTCCAAAGAAAGAAGAAAATAGAGAAATGTCATCTCATTATCACCCTGCCGTATTGCCACTAAGTATTCACACATAGTCTCTCATTACTGATTGATGTGTTTTCTCTTAAACCAATTCCCATCCAATTTGAAAACGTAAGTTTCAGTCAAGCTGAGGTGCGTACATTTCTAACAGCCATTGTGGATGCACAGGTAACAGCTCTTGCTCAGGAGTCTGCTTTATTGAATAGGAGTTTGGCAAGGGAGAAAAATCAGGTGTTGTCCATCAGGAGACGACACTTCCGCCCCCATATCTGGTGTGTAAAAAAGTGATTTGACGCTCAGGATGGGGGTGACATTCCTGTGTTTCAAGTCGCTAATATGTACATAGTCTTAGTTCTGAGCCTGCTGGGCTCCCTACAAGGACTGGTTCACACATGGCATGGCAAGCCAAGCTAAATTATTGCTTCTCTGGACCATATGACCATGTAGGCTCCTGTAGAGGAACTCCAGTGTGGTGTAGTGGTTAAGAGCGATAGACTCATAATCTGAGGAACCAGGTTCGCGTCTCTGCTCCTCCACATGCAGCTGCTGGGTGACCTTGGGCTAGTCACACTTCTTTGAAGTCTCTCAGCCCCACTCACCTCACAGAGCATTTGTTGTGGGGGAGGAAGGGAAAGGAGAATGTTAGCCGCTTTGAGACTCCTTCGGGTAATGATAAAGCAGGATATCAAATCCAAACTCCTCCCCCTCCTCATCCTCCTCCTCCTCCTCCTCCTCTTCTTCTTCTTCTTCTTCTTCTTCTTCTTCTTCTTCCAACTGCTTTGCTTCTCCCTCATTGTTGTTTGACTTAGTGTGTCATCTGAACCTGGGCTTGGGGTTAAACTCTCTCATTGGCTGCAGCCAATCCATATATCGTATTGAATTTTTAATATTGCCTTGCCTTGTTTGTAAGCCATCCAGGGAATACTTGATGGGCAGCCGTATTAAATGAACTAAATACATACATACATACATACATACATACATACAGTGCTATAATGTCATGTGTGAACATCCCTATGGGAAAGGAAATGTTACAATGGGCTCCACATCCCAATAAGAGAATTGGTGTCACCCAAGTTAGATAATTCAGATGGTCAGATAGGATCATCATCATATAAAGTGCCTACCTACAGTTTTCTACATGCTGCAGAAGAGATTAGAAAGCAGTCTTTGCCTGCTGGTTTACAATCCAATAGCAAAAAGAAACTACGACATAAGAGAAAAGCAAGGAAATTCAGATTCTATTTCTTTCAAGTACAGAAATGTGTTTCCGCTTCACATCTTTACACAATAGCCCATCCACACATGGCAAGCATCCTTGCCACATAAAGTGTTAATCAGCCCTCAGATCCAAGTTCTCCGGCAACTTGTTATTCTGCAGTTACTGCTTCTTAACCCCCCACCCCACCCATTTAAGTTAATGGGAAATGTTTGGTGAGTCCCTTCTCTAGTAGCTGTTCTGAATTTAAAGCTGCACTTTGAATGAGGAAGCTTCAAAGGAGGACCTTAAGCAACAGAAATCCAGATCTAGTTTCTGAATGAGAATCTCAGCTATAGCATTACTCTTTTGTGCTTTACTCACGTAGTGGAGTGACAATTGGAGATGCATGCATCAAAAAGACAGCCTGAAGTTAAAATCCACAAAATCCTGGCTAATCTGTTACAATGAGTCATCTGCTGCCCTCAGAGCTAATGGAAACGCTTATGTAAAATACTAAGTGATGAAGGGCTTATATGCCCAGCATGTAAGATCCTACAGGGGTGAATTGGCTGGGGATGTTTTTCTCCTATTTTCTTGCGCTGGTGATATATGAGCTCCCTTAGTCATGATAATGTTCTCTGACGCACCATAATTCTGCAAGTGACTCCTGATACTTTCTCTAAAAAATAATGGCATAAATACAATTGTGCTTATGTACTGCAAATGTTTAATACTTGTTTTCTTTTTTAAAAGAATGTCATGCAAACAACACCTTTAGATTGTACATAGTCGTAGCTATGGGGGGGGTACCTAGCCAGGTTTTTTGCCCCAGGTGAAGCCTCCAGAGGGCCACCATTGGGACTCCAAGCCTTTGTGGGTGTGTATGAAAGTGTGTATGGGTGTGTGTGTGTGCCAAACTGGGTCTTTGACCCAGGTGAAATAAAGCCTAGTTTCACCCCTGGGTTGTAATTACTATTCTTCTGGAATCATAAATTAGAGTTAAACTCACAAACTAAAGCTGTGGTGTGTCAATAACTACCATATATTTCGCTCTATAATATGCACCTGACCATAACACGCACATAGTTTTTAGAGGAGGAAAACAAGAAAAAAAATATTCTAAACGAAACAGTGGATGTATGATTATTGTGTTTCATGCTGTGGCCACAGACATGTGATCTGACAGTGAGTTTGGGGTAGCCCAATGCAAAAATCTTGAGGATCCATGTGGATCCGTGCTTTGTAACCACGTTTTTTGCACCACTGCGGCCCCAGGCAACAGTGGGTGCGTGATTTTTTTGGTGCAAGATGTAGCCATGGACATGCTATGTGATCTGATGGTGAATTTGGGGTGATCTGATGGTGAATTTGAGGATCCATGTGGATCCGTGCTTTGTAACCACGTTTTAAGTGGGGAGGGAAGGAAAAGCACTCAAGGGACAAGGAGCACGCGTGGGGTGTGTGGAGAAGGATGCTGCTAATAATGCAGAAGAGGGGTTTAAGGGGAGAAGGAACACGCATGGGGTGTGTGGAGAAGGATGATGCTAATAATGCAGGAGAGGGGTTTAAGGGGAGAAGGCTCCTCTCCTCTCCCACTTTGCTCCTTTAAAGCAAGCAGGCTCTGCTTTTCTCCCTCCTCCCCGCTCATCCCTGGCTTAGCGAGCTGAAAAACTTTGCTGCTATTTAGCGAGCTGAGTGGGGAGGAGAGAGGAACAGAGAGCCTGCTTGCTTTAAAGGAGCCAACCAGACAGGAGCCGCTTACACTCGTGTAAGCGGCTCCTCTCCTCTCCCGCTTTGCTCCTTTAAAGAAGCAGGCTCTCTGTCCCTCTCTCCTCCCCACTCAGCGGCTCTTCTCCCGCTTTGCTGTTTCAAAGCGAGCCACAGAGGAGGGAAGGAAGGGGAACCATGGATCCTCTGCTCACAACTGCAGCAGATCCCCCCGCCACCCGTAGGCATTCGCTCCATAACACGCAGACATTTCCCCTTACTTTCTAGGAAGAAAAAAGTGAGTGTTATGGAGTAAAAAATACAGTATACAAACAAACTGAAATATACTCAAAGTTGAGTGTGAATTTCATGCTCTTTATTCAGCTCATAGAAATAATAATAATAACAATAATAATAATAATAATTTATTACCGTATTTTTCGCTCTATAACACGCACCTGACCATAACACGCACATCGTTTTTAGAAGAGGAAAACAAGGGAAAAAACATTCTGAATGAAACAGTGGATGTATCATTTTGGGGCTTCATGCTGTGGCCACAGACATGTGATCTGATGGTGAATTTGGGGTGACCCAATGCAAAAATCCTAAGAATTCCTGTGGATCCATGCTTTGTAACCACATTTTTGCACCATTGCAGCCCCAGGCAACAGTGGGTGCGTGATTTTTTTGGTGCAGGCTGTAGCCATGGACATGCTTTGTGATCTGATGGTGAATTTGGGGTGACCCAATGCAAAGATCCTGAGAATCCCTGTGGATCCATGCTTTGTAACCACATTTTTGCACCATTGCAGCCCCAGGCAACAGTGGGTGCGTGTTTTTTTGGTGCAGGCTGTAGCCATGGACATGCTATGTGATCTGATGGTGAATTTGGGGTGACCCAATGCAAAGATCCTGAGGATCCATGTGGATCCATGCTTTTTAACCACGTTTTTGCACCATTGCAGCCCCAGGCAACAGTGGGTGCGTGATTTGGGGGGGCAGGCTGTAGCCATGGACATGCTATGTGATCTGATGGTGAATTTGGGGTGACCCAATGCAAAGATCCTGAGGATCCATGTGGATCTATGCTTTGTAACCACATTTTAAGTGGGGAGCGAAGGAAAAACAAAGAAGGGACATGAGAGGGGTGTGCAGAGAAGCAGCTGGCTAAGAATGCAGGAGAGGGATTTAACGGTAGGGAGGAAAGAAAGGCAAATGTTTCCCCCCACCCAAGCCAGCCATCTCTCTCTCTCTCTCTCTCCCTCCCTCCCTCCCTCCCTCCCTCCCTCCCCCTCTCTCTCTCCCTCCCCCCTCTCTCTCCCTTCCCCCCTCTCTCTCCCTCTCCCCCAGCAGCACCGGAGCACAGAGAGGAATTCCCCTCTGCTTGCCTGGAGGGCAGGGGCTTTCCCTGCTCTTTGTTCCGTTTCAGCAAACACAGCAACGAAACAGAGGCGGGTGGGCAGTAAGACCCTGAGGCAGAATGCAGGAAAGCAGCCGCTTCCTCTTTTCAGATTTCCCTTCTCCGTGAAGCACCGCAATTTGATTTTTGCCTGATTTTTCAGCTCCAGGGACCACACATTCGCTCTATAACACGCACAGACATTTCCCCTTCCTTTTTAGGAGAAAAAATCTGCGTGTTATAGAGGGAAAAATACGGTATTTATACCCCGCCCATCTGGCTGGGCCTCCCCAGCCACTCTGGGCGGCTTCCATAGAAACCAAAAATACAGTGAAATATCACACGTTTAAAATTTCCCTGAACAGGGCTGCCTTAAGATGTCTTCTGAATGTCAGGTAGTTGTTTATCGCTTTGACATCTGCTGGAAGGGCGTTCCACAGGGCGGGCGCCACTACCGAGAAGGCCCTCTGCCTGGTTTCCTGTAGCTTTGCTTCTCGCAATGAGGGAACTGCCAGAAGGTCCTCGGTGCTGGACCTCAACGTCCGGGCAGAACTTTCAGGACCAGTGTTATATGGTCTCGGCGGCCGCCCCCAGTCACCAGTCTAGCTGCCGCATTCTGGATTAGTTGTAGTTTCCGAGTCACCTTCAAAGGTAGCCCCATGTAGAGTGCATTGCAGTAGTCCAAGCGGGAGATAACCAGAGCATGCACCACTCTGGCGAGACAGTCCGCAGGCAGATAGGGTCTCAGCCTACGTACCAGATGGAGCTGGTAAACAGCTGCCCTGGACACAGATTTGACCTGTGCCTCCATGGACAGCTGTGAGTCCAAAATGACTCCCAGGCTGCGGACCTGGTCCTTCAGGGGCACAGTTACCCCATTCAGGACCAGGGAATCCTCCACACCTGCCCGCCTCCTGTCCCCCAAAAACAGTACTTCTGTCTTGTCAGGATTCAAACTCAATCTGTTAGCCGCCATCCATCTTCCAACCACCTCCAGACACTCACACAGCACCTTCACCGACTTCACTGGTTCTGATTTAAAAGAGAGGTAGAGCTGGGTATCATCCGCATACTGATGAACACCCAGCCGAAACCTCCTGATGATCTCTCTCAGCGGCTGCATGTAAATGTTGAAAAGCATGGGGGAGAGTACAGAACCCTGAGGCACCCCACAAGTGAGAGCCCAGGGGTCTGAACACTCATCCCCCACCACCACTTTCTGAACACGGCCCAGGAGGAAGGAGCGGAACCACTGTATGACAGTGCCCCCAGCTCCCAGCCTCTCAAGACGGTCCAGAAGGATGTTATGGTTTATGGTATCAAATGCCGCTGAGAGATCCAGCAGGACTGCGACCAAGGCAGTTTCAGTCCCATGATGAGGCCTGAATCCTGACTGGAAGGGATCCAAATGGTCCGCTTCTTCCAGGCATGCCTGGAGTTGTTCAGCAACCGCTCGCTCAATCACCTTGCCCAAGAATGGAAGATTTGAGACTGGGCAATAGTTGGCCACCGTGGCCGCATCTAAAGATGGTTTTTTTAAGAAGTGGTTTAATAACCGCCTCTTTCAGCAGGTCTAGGAAGGCTCCCTCACGGAGGGAAGCACTCACCACCCCACGAAGCCCATCGCCCAGTCCTTCCCGACTAGCTTTTATAAGCCAGGATGGGCAAGGATCCAGAAGACAGGTGGTTGGTTTCACTCATCCAAGCAGCCTGTCCACATCCTCGGAGGTAACAGACTGGAATTGATCCCACTCAACTTGACTAGACAAAACTCTAGCACTCTCCTGCTCCCACGGTGGAGTCTACTTCTTCCCGAATGAATGAAACTTTCCCCAAAACATCTAGCTATATATACGCAATATATTATGCAATGGGCCCAGCGTGATTGGCTAATTCTGGGCTGCTTCAGGTTTCAAATTCACCTCCTCCAGAAGCCTGATTGGCTTCTCCTGCAGGCTAATCAGGTCGCTGATTCACTTCCACCTGGAGCTGGATTGGGTGGCTCCTGCGGACCAATCAGACTGCTGCATTCTGGATCCTATTGTTCTAGGATTCAGCTCAGCACATAACAGAAACTGACAATTGATGCTCTACCACAGTGATTGCCAAGCCAACAGAAGCCATTGGACTACAATTCCCAGCAGCCCCTGCGTGCTCTGCCAATGGGCAGAGAATATGGGAGTTGCAGTCCAACAACCTTGGGAGGGCAGCACACATGGGCTACCCCTGCTCTTACACAAGCCACAACTGATCCACAGACCACAAGTGCATGAGATAGGAACATATCAAAGACACATTCATGTGTTCAAGGGCATCATTTTAAGTCTCTAAGTCTCTGTAACAGCTGCTTGGATCCTACCAAGCTGCAGTACATTATGTGCAAAATATCATTTCCAGTTCAAACAAAATTCAAACGAGAAATTAAAAGGGAACAAAAAAAGGATGTGTGCCTTGAAGCCTTGCATTCTTAAGCATTTTCCCCCGATTTAATGTTTAAACAGGGAGAGAAAATTGAAAACATCACACAATGTGTGTGCAATATAAAATACTGCTACTAACCAAAACCATCACTGACCTAATTTGGTTGGATTCTCAACGTAAAATGACATTCAGGCATGCAAAGCAAGCAAATATAATACCACTAAGGGACCCCAACAATCCTTCAGTTGAATACCTCAAATACATTCTATAGAATGTATGTTATATCTATATGTTTAATTTTTGGGGTTTGTGTCATTAACTTAGTCTCAAGAAAGGATTATCTGAATAGAACTGAGGTCAAACAAGACCACAAGATTACAATGCCCAAACATTTTTATCTCTTCTGATAGGTCACTGAAATATAGAGGAGACAGAAACAGGGTTCAGAATTGGCAAAGCTTGTTGTCCTTCTACAAATCTTTGGGTCCTGCCTCTTATCTCTTGGTGGCCCCATTTGGACTCCAATTCTGTCGGCACTTGTGTTCCAAGTTTGCTATTAGAGGCAGTCATTTACTTTACATTTCTTCCATGCCTTATTATGAACAATCCTCAAGAACATTGCAGTGAGCAAGTTGCTTTATTAGAATATTGGCAATATTCAACAATGTAAACAGCAACTGTCATTCATCGCTGCCTCTTGCCTTATCTGTTGACACACCCAAATCAGCACTTGCAGCACTAGCTTTTTCACACCAGCCCTGTTGGGTCATGTTTACAAGGCTCAAGAGCTTGCCAGCATATCATAATCAAACCATTCAGTGACTCCAGTGTAATTATCTTCCCTTTGGTTGGCACAGCACTTCACTCATAAAAATACACAAGAACAACTGATTGTGAATAAATGTTATCCAACACCACAAGTGGCAAAACATGAAACTGCCTCTTGCACCCAGTTGGTGCCAATGGGAAAGAGATGTAGATGCAGCAGCTAGGTACCTGATCCAGCAACACACTTTTTTGCAAAACATATTGTTTAGTTCATGATTTATCTCTCTGTATCCCTAGGGCGGAGTCCTGAACGATGCCATCAGTGTTAGGGGATGCAGAAAACTTCAAGGCTCCTCTTCCCCAAGCTGGTGTCCTGCAAATGTTTTGGACAGCTCCCATCAACCACAGCCAGCATGGTCAATGCCGCTCAATGATGATGAGAATTGCCACCTAGATAAATCAATGGTATAAGGCAACTGCCTATGTTCCTATCCGATACTGAGTTGAAATCCCACAATTGTACACCACCCTGTGATCTTCAGATGAAGGGTAGTATATAAATTTAATAAATAATAATAATAACAACTATCCATTTAGTAAATACACTTCTACTACAGAAACACAAAGAATTAGATTAGCTGATCATTTTGGTCTACCCTCTAAGCTTGTGTATTTGGATCTGATCCAGGGAAGGGAGCTAGCTTTGCACATCTGCTTTGCATGCAAATCGTCGCAGGTTCAATGCCCAGGTAGGGCTGGGAATATCCTCTAGCTGTAACCCTGAAGATCTGCAGCCAGTCATGAATAGACAACACTGGGTGAGGTGGTCTGACAAAGTAGGACAGCCTCCTAAGTTCTTGTGTACAGAGGAAGACTCTGAGCACAAGAATCCTTGGGGGGGGGGTCACACTGAGTCCCTTTGCCATACTGAGCCCACAGAGAATAGTGGCCACTTTGCTGTAAATCAATTGAGGTCACGGTATGTAATGTCGTTACTTTGACAGCGGTCTCTAGAAAGTGTCCAGAGAGCCTCCCTGAAGTGTTTAGAAAGCCAGGCAGCTCTCGCTATTAACACACTATTGATTCACAATGAACTTAAAAGTGGTTTGGGTACCCAGAGAGAATTCTTATTACTTCCCCTTTGATAATTCCATATTCAAACTGCAGAAGCAGCAATTAAAAGTTTGGCCTTTTACTCTTCACATAGCAGATAGCAGTGACAGTTCTGCCCTTCTCCCACTGTTTGATAAAATTATCATTAGCAAGATAAGGTAGCAACAGCAACAGGGAATTGTGTCAGGGCTCTGAGAAGAAAGCAGCATGCATCCTGGCCCAAGGAGCTGATTTCAGGAATTTCTAAGCAGCGGAAGTGAAATAAAAATAAAAACCCAGCTTGTGGCTTAAAGTGCTGCTAGGTGATTTCAAACAACTTTCATCACAAATAAGCGATGGCCAAGACTAAATGAAGTGGGAGTGTGTTAATCTATGTCAAAAGATAAAGTCTGGGCGAAGTTGAAAGGATGCAAGTGACAAGTGACAAGAATCCTTTTCGGTCAGCTCAGCAAAAGAAGATTCCACTAGATCAGAGACTGGACTCCATTTGTGATCATCTATCAAGCGGGTTAAGTCTGTGTCGCTGACAGGAAATCTTCAAACAGGCCTATTCTGTTGTCCTCTTCACTCTGACTCACCAATGCCTAGCAGCCTGCGGGGAAGTTGACGTGGGTGAAACGGGTTCATTTTCCTCATCAAATAATGATGCAAGCTTCAGATTCAGTGAAAACACATAAAAACAAAGGTGGAAGATAAGGTGATAAATGCACCAGAGAAGCAAAGTAATTTATGGGCAATTATCTTTTATTAGTATTGCTCTGCACTGTGTGTCAGTCATGGTAAGTCAAGGAGTGAACCATTTAAGAATTCCAATACAGAAACACCTGTGGCTGTTCCAATATTCCCACTTACTTTGTAAGTATTGACTTGTAACACAGGAATATTTGTCTTTTTAAGATTAGGTTTCAGGGAAGAGCAGAAAAATAGAGCAAATTAATGGCAAAGAAGAAAAATGTTCTGTAAGCCCCATCTTTCATGAAGAGGACCTTGTGCTTTGCGGCTATTAAAACTGTAATACCCCTATGCAAGTTACAAATAACTGTGACACATTTTAGCCTGGTATAATTTTCTACAGCAATAATGTGAACCAACAGCAGGCATTGGCTAATGGTCTTTCTGGAAAGTGCTCCCAGATTTATTTCAAAATCCTGTATTCAAAAGAGCAAATGGAAAAATACGGCATATGTGAATTAGCTCTTTGAAATGCCCAAGTCAATTTGCAGCTTGGCCATTATGCATGTAACAAAGCGACCCAGGAAGTGGAGGGGGAACGGAAGAAAAAGTGAAGGTGCTCCATGCAATCACAGATTGGGTGGTGCTTTTTTCATTTTCTTTCTTGTCCCTTAAAAAAAGAAGAGTTCCATTAATTCCAATAGGAGGCAAATGAGCTCTAGCAGCTCCAGAGTTAGCATAGCTTAACTCTAGCGTAGGAGGTTCTGCTGCTGAAGGATGGGGCCCACTGGGCAGGGGGCAGGAGATGTCCCACTAGTGTGGATATCCTACTAGTAGTGCTTCATCTGTGGTGTGGGCCAAAATGTGCAGGGTGGATGCTCTGCAGGTGTAGTGGGGGAGAGCTGTGGATCCACAAAACCCCAAGCTGCTTCTTTCCCTTCACACACCCTCACAAATGTCCTGAAATTATGCTAGTCTTGGCCCTGGCATAGTGATTTCACTCTCAATCAATGAGAGAAAAAAGAGGGTCACACACACACACACACACACACACACACACACACTGCCCTTGCTGCAGAGAGCTGACAGGGCTATGGTTATGGCTGTGTCAAGTACTTCACCGGTGGAATCCCCACAAGCAGCTGGACCGTTCTGCCAATGAGGAACCACTGCAATTGCCAATGGGCTCAGTAGCGTGAGTTGCTTTTAACATCTGAGTAATATCCTAGTGTGTTTGGGCAGAGAAAACGCAGAACATAAAACAGCACTGCTGGATTAAGCCAAAGGCTTGTGCAATCCAGCACTCTGCTCTCACAGTGGCCAACCAGATGTCTATGGGTATCCTACAAAGAGAACATGAATGGAATAGCACTCCTCGTGCTGTTGGTAACCAAAGACTGGTATTCAGAGGCAGACAGCCTCGAATACTGGATGCAGTATAGCCATCATGACTAGCATCCACTGATAGCTTTCTTCCACCATCCTTTAGTAAACTTTGTGTTCAATGTGACTAATCTACGAGAAGTTTATAACTTTTAATTCTGTTTCTGAACTCTGCTCACTGCTTGACAACACTATCCTTCACCTCTTCTTTCTGCCATATTCAGCACAAATGAACACTTTTTGTGTGGGATGACCAGTCTCATATAACCAATGTGCTAAAGCCTAATTAATAAATGAAGAGGTTAAAACCATAGAGTAAGCTGTCCTGCCAGGCTTAGCTCACCTTAGGAGGGACTAGGTAATCAAGGCTTTGTTCCAAGTCTACAGTTCTATGATTCCATAATTCTATACACATCAAAATGGCCAACTTCTACAGCCCTTTTCACAAGTTCAAAAACTGTACACAATGAACACATGGTGGTGGGATTGCACCCACCACAGCTTCTCTGGGTCTCCACATGTTTGTTGTCTCTGTGTACATGGAGCTCATGTATAAATAAGATTACGCACATAGGCTCTGCACATACAACCTGGCATCTCACAAAATGCATACATCTAGACTCCGAGGAAGCACACAAAGCCAGTGAACATGTAGGTGTCAGAGGTGGGGTTGTGTGTGGTATACACTGTTCCAACACATGAAAAGGACTTACGGCAAAATATTGTTATTCAGGTTAGGAAATAGTAGCTCCAAACCATGCTGGGGTTGCCAACTTCAGTAAAATATGAGGGCAGGTAAGCTCTGCCCTGCATAACCAATCGCAAGATGTGGCACACACAAACTCCATTTGAATGGCAACACCCATCAACTTGGCAGGATGCCCCCAAAAAAATATTTTATGGAGGGGGGCTGAAAGGACCTCAGCCCCTAGGAGTTGGTTCCTATGAAATCATGATAAGTACAGTATTTTACTTCCACGTTTATTTTCCAGAATGTATGCTTCTGACTAAATTTTTCAGCATTCATTTGCATTAATTATTCTCTCCCTTTTACCACAAAATGATTAATAAAGGTTATTTCAAGTAGCTTGTGAAATAATCAAACTGTAAATTAGCTGGAAAGAATATGAAAATAACTTAAGAAATTGACACTGAGTTCTTTCACATCTTGAAATAAGTCATTACAGCTGCAGACAGACGCGATTTGCGCCTGATAAATGAGTCGCACTCATTGAAATATACTCTTAGATATAAGATACATTCAAAAGTCACTCCTAAAGTAACTACAAGAGAAAGAGCAGAATAGAAAAGTCTATTAAGAATAATCCACTGTATTGACTCAGAGAAGGCCCAGTGTAAACCTGTTCAGTAATGGAGATGCCTCCAGACTGTCAGTATTCTGTAGGAGGAATCCAAATGCATATCAGAACTTTGTGACATTAAGGTGGATAAAAGTTAAGCAAATTAAAGTTTTTCAAAACAAAAGCAGGCTTTTTGCCATTTGGAGAGTGATGGGGAAATGTATTGAAAGTGTGGGGCAGACAAATTATAAACAGGAAAATGTGTAAACACCCCACAAGCATATCAGGTTGAATGTGTAAATCTCTCTGTGTCTGTTTTAAAATACAGAAAAAAGAAACTGCATCAGCTCACATTAACAAGAAACAAAATCCATAAATTCTGACCTAAACATATATGAATATAAGCAGCCCATATCTCCAAGTAGATATCCAGACAAGATTGAGTGAAAATTTCCAACCACTGAGAGTGGCTGATGGGTGTTTATTCTTCCAAACAACAACAACAACAATAGTAATATTATTATTAGGCCACCTACCTGACTGGGTTGCCCCAGCCACTCTGAGCGGCGCCCAATAAAATATTAAAAACACAACAAAATGAGTACCATATAAGGCTCTTTGCAATCATAAGGCCTCACTACGTCCACTTTTGTTGTCCATCTGTTAATCTCCACACCACAGGAAGATAATTTTAAAATGTGTGAACATTTGCAAAATTAATATGAGCAACAACTTCTGTCCAGAAAGGAGACACTGCACCTACATCACATGCTTCAAATAGGCATTTGAATGAAGATGAATGTTCATTGTTGTAGAAACAAATCAGAAAGAACGCTCAATAAAAATTAAATGTAATCTGACTGCCATGTAAGCATTGTACAGATGGATGCTAAATAAACAGGTCATCCTAAGGAGCTCTAAATCTACTCTATGATTAATATTGGATGCAACACACTGGGGTTTTTTTTTTTAGAACTTTGCAAGACTTCAAACTACGAAGCAGTAGCAGTCAGTAGGATGATGTGGCAGCACTTAGCTGACCTCCCATCACTGGTGTCGTTGCAGCTTAATGGGAGGAAGCAGGGAAGAAGAGACAGGGTGATGAGGTCAGCATGGTGCAAATGCACCGGTAGAAGCACCAGTTGAACTTCACCAGGGCATTTGCACCATGCTGACCTCACTTCCATCTCTCCCTTCTCCCTCCCAGTAAGCAGCATCAGTGCCATTGATGGGAGGCCAGGTATATGCCCCCACTTCACCAAACATGACCACCACCAACAGGCTGCCCACTTTTCAGGCTACCTACTCCCCCCCTTCCTCTGCGGGGTAGACCACTAATAATAATAATAATAATTTATTATTTGTACCCCGGCCATCTGGCTGGGTTTCCCCAGCCACTCTGGGGGGTTTCCACAAAGACCAAAAATACACTAAGATGTCACACATTAAAAACTTCCCTGAACAGGGCTGCCTTAAGATGTCTTCTGAATGTCAGATAGTTGTTTATTTCCTTGACATCTGATGGGAGGGTGTTCCACAGGGCGGGCGCCACTACCAAGAAGGCCCTCTGCCTGGTTCCCTGTAGCTTTGCTTCTCACAGTGAGGGAACCGCCAGAAGGCCCTCGGCACTGGACCTCAGCATCCGGGCAGAATGATGGGTAGGTGGAGATGCTCCTTCAGATATACTGGACCAAGGCCCAGTAGGTAAACGAAGAACAGAAATGAAAAATAGCTGCTATGTATTTCTTATGAACTCCACAAAGCATGAGACAAAACTCACAAAGTGTTGCGGCCCTGCAGACAGACGGGTGAGCTTGACATTCGGCCAGACAACTGTATTACAATTTACAGTCAACGGTGTTTCCTATTAATCAGGAATCCTTTTTAATCAAGGCAAAAGGCCACATCCTGGGGCATCTGCATTAAGTGGAATCTGGTGTTGGCTGCTTACTTTACAGAGTGTTTCTTCCCAAAGAGCTGTTTTAAAGTTAATAGCCAAGCAGTCATAGGGTCCCAGCTGCACAACAGAGGACTGTGCTGCTTTTGTATTCCACAGTTGCAGAGCTGAAAAGGCTGCACACTTCTTCCATCTAGGAACTAAATTTAAACATCATCTACTCAAATTTGAATATGTCCATTTAAAATTTGGAACTTACTAGAAATTCATTCTCCCCACCCCCACCCCCCCACCCCAATTATTGCATCCAGTAAATTCTAAGATTTAAAACTCCATTTTGCATATTATCTTAATTTCCGAAATTGATGATCAAAATGTATGAGGAGACTTGCTGGATCAGGCCAAAGACCCATCTAATTCAGCATCCACTTTTCACAGTGGAAGCCACCAAGCAGAATTTAACAGCCCTCTCTCTGTATTGTTATTTAACAAAATTCATATATACTAATTGATTGTACAAATCAAGAAATAGTACCATTATGAATAATCATCTGTGAGTCCCAACAACTAGTAATTAGAGCCATACTGTCTCTGACAATAGAAGCATGATTTATTTGATTTATTTAGGTGGGGAGCTTTACGTTATTTGAGGAAATATATACAGGTAATCTGTTTGATCCTTCAATAAGTCACTTGCCTTTTGATTCAGAAGTCGTTAAACCTAGATATTTGGATTTAAGGTGAGCTATTCCCTACAGCTTTGACATGGCTGGTTCCACTTAAATCTGCATATTTGCCACAAATCTTACTGCAGTTCAAAGGCAGTTAGGATCTGGTTCCTTGAGAACCAAACTCAAGTCCGACTTCAGTCAGCTGTGAGCATGTTCTGGCTCCTGTCAACTCAATCTTCAAAACAATATTCAGAATAAAAACGGCCTGACTCAGGGAGGTTATTGTATTTTAATACAATAAAATATTAAGGAATATGTTGGAAGCTGCCCAGAGTGGCTGGAAAAACCCTGCCAGGTGGGCGGGGTATAAATAATTTATTATTATTATTATTATTATTATTATTATTATTACTACTACTACTACTACTACTACTACTACTACTACTACTATGAGAATGGTTCAAGCATTATGCAAACTAAAATGGTATATGAAGAGATATGGACTGATGGGAGGAAAGTCTTTTTTAAGCAATCGGACAGGTGCATAGATTGCAGTAACACAATTTACAGGTTGCCTAGTTTGCTCTTTCTTTGCTCTTTCTGTTTCCTCACTGTCCTTGCTTGTGAAACGTGAGAAGCATCTTGCTGCTTGGGCAGTGGGAAACTGTGCAGTAACAGAACAGGTGAAATTATGCTGTCTATGTGTGGGGATCCCTTACACACTTACAACCCTTTTATGGATCCCAGGCTAGATAAGCAAAATAAGGCTGGTGTGATGTAGCTCATGCCTTAAAATACTCCTCCTCTCCACCACCTGGTGTCTGCCAGACCCTTTAGACTACAACTCCCATCAGCCCTTGCCAGTACATCTGCTGTAGTTCAAAACAACTGGAAGGCAACAGGTGGGGAAAGCTGCCATCAGGGATGGGGAAGAAATTCAGTTCACAACTCGTTGAAACTGAGTCTAACAAATTCGCGCTTCTGAAAACTGTATGAGAACTAAAACACAGCTGCCATTCGAAATTCACCCTTATCTGAATTTTGCTATGTAGTTCACCAACTAAGTAATGTTTTTTAAAAACATGTTAAAGCATATATATGGGGAAAGTATGCACAAAAATGAATATATTGATGAAAATAACATGCAAGAATGCATTATATTAGCAGGCGTCAATTGCAAAACTGCGTGCATCACGGGGACAAATAGAAGAAGAAGCCTTCACCCCGGCATGGTTCTCCTTTATCACATACATAGCCCAACAAGACAACAACAAGAATCCACCAACAGCATACGAATCAATCTGGCTAACTTGATCCAAAAATACACACCCACTCCACACACTCACACACATAAACAAATCTCACTTCAGCCAACCAAAGACAACCAACCACATCCATCTTAGGCCACCCCCAACCTCTCTCACCACCAAGGAAATACAACAAGTGAATAGCAAGAGAACCCATACAACTGACACTGACACAAAACCCCACACATATACTAAGTGGAAGAATAGAAGCATTACCACCCCACCTCACCCCACTCACTATCTCCCTCCCCCTTTCCTCCTCTTTTCTTCCCAACCTAATACTGCCTGCAACACTAATGTCTCACGACAAATGAAACTGATCTGTAGAAAACACATCTTGAAAAAGATACAATGCACGTATTTTTGCAAACCAAGAAATCTTTGATAATAGAGACTTCCGGGTTAGCGCCATCGTTTAATGGCGGATTCCCTCCGAGCTCCGGAGGGAATCAGCTCCGCAGGATCGGGTCTTGTCCGCGGCGGCGACACAGGGACCCTTAAAAATCACAGGCGCGGATGCCTGTGAACCTGGTGACTCGGCGGGCACCATTTGTGCCCCCCCCAAACTGCGAAGGAGCCTTTTTAAAGGCTTCGGAACGGGGACGGGGTGTGGTGCGGTGCTGTGAGTTCATTGCTCCTTCTGCGGAGTGAAGCCGCAAGCCATTGACGGAGAGCGCTGACTTTTTCCTTGGAACAATTGGATTGTAAAGTTAAAACCCATGAGTAATATGGAATTCGGAATTTAAAGAAAAAAAATTTTTGAATTAGGAATGAGCGGGGAAGGGTTAAAAAGGAAGTCCGTCTGCCCCTCTTTGTAGATAACTTAAAGCAAAGAACTTGCCATCTAAGGTCAAGAGGACCTTCTTTTTTTCTCTTTTACTAAAAGACTTAAACCCTCATGGTTTGACACTATAAGAAATTTTACCGGAGGATAAAAGATTAATTGTGGGAGCTGAAGTTTCACCCCCCCCCCCGGACCCAGGAGTGTCCCGTGAGAGAGCCTGCTGATGAAGTACTGAGGAGTTTGACAGCTGTCAAATTGGCTGTCAGAGGGAAAAAGAGAACTTTGTTTCTGTTGCTTCTGCTGGTTATATTTGTTACAATTTGCTGAGAATAAGGAAGGACTGATACAATAAATTGGCTATTGGACTTGAGCTGAAAAATATTAAGAAACTAAAATCCCCCTAGAGGGGGTTTAGGACATTACAACAATGGCTGGAGGAGGGAAAATTCAGACTGAATTGGATAGAACATTTGTTCTCTTGGGAAAACTACAAGGGGAAATTGATGTTTTGGCTACAAGTGTCACAACTCTGGTCTCAGCAGTAAACAATTTTGTTGAAGCTGATAAGGATTCGAAGCAGGAAGCTCATACGACTGAGCAAATAGGGAAACTTGAATGTTATGAGAATATGGAAAAGGAGATATGTGCTGTTCCTGAAGAGAAGGAAGGAGGAGCTGTAAATGAGATGTTAAATGAGAGTTACAATTTGTGGCCTGACATGAAGGCAATAAAGGAGAATAAGAATTTGATGTGGAAAGCCTGGCCTGAATTGGTGAGCCTAAAACTGAGAGATCTCCTTTTGTGGAGATCTGAAGACTGAAGACCGAAGGATTACAAATTTGATCAAGGTGGAAATCGGAGCTTTGGGGACATTTGGACTTGAAAGGAGTATGTCGGGGTACCTTATAGGCGCTTTTTTCAAGTATGGAAGGCTGGCTGGAAAAAATATGGATTCTGTTGGGCCAAAGCCTTTCCGAAATCTGGGGTTTAACATCAAGGACTATCAAAAAGGCCGGCAGAGAGGAACTGAAAGAGATTTAAAAGCCTCGGACATGAGATCTCCAGGCTAGACAAGATATTGAATTGATGAACACTTGTTGGGGACTGAAACCGGGAAAGGGGTGGGTGGAGTTTGGGAATCCAAAGGGTATATAATTATAACCTGTTTTATTTTTATTCTGTTCTGTTATTTGATTTGAGCTGGGGAAAGCCATGGAAGGGAAATTTTGGTCGACTTTAGGAAAAATGTTGAAGAATGAGTAATGTTGTTGAAGTATTTGATGTTTAAATTTGGATATAAGGATTTGCTGAATTAATAATTTAAACTGGAATACAAGAAGGGGAGGTGAGAGGAGGTCTGAGAAATAAGATAATGGAAATAAGTAATGGAAATTGTATTTGTTTTAATTTTTTTTAATTTTGTATTTTTGTATTTTTGTCATTTTTTGTCTTTTTTCTTTTTGTTTTTATATTAATCTTGGAAAACCTAATAAATATTCTTTTAAAAAAAAGAAATCTTTGATAATAATAATCAAAACTGTGTGCATTGGTTAAAACTGCAACTAAAAACATGTTTATTAGCAGAAATGTGAACTAAAATTGGCAAGTTTTTAAAGTCTGGTATTTTATATCTTTTTATGTGTACTGTAAGCTGCCCAGAGTGGCAGAGTTATTATTCGTGAATTTTCATGATTTTTTTTAAAAAAAATCACGAATTGCTGCAAAATGCAGAGAACTGAGTTTAAGCCTGGAAAAAATGAGAAACTGAGAGAAGTTGATAGCTCCTTTCATCCCTAGCTGCTATTGGGGTGTATTATGAAGATATGCACACACAAATACACAGAGACTCTCCTGAAAAGACAGTAATTTCAGCACAGTGGGGATAAGGGCAACTCTCTTGAAGTTGTTCAAGCCTGACTTATGATTTGGCTGTTTGGTTATGGCAACAGGACATTCACGATGACTTTGTACGCTAAGCATTTGAATATATTGGATTTTCCAGCTACTGCCTCCAATGTGTATCCAGCTTAGTCCTCCTCTAATCCACACTTCACATTGAACTAAGTAGTCCTGTTTGTGTGGTCAGGGTCAACCAAGTTCAGTGCTCCTTTAAAAAGTTCATTGTCAGCTTCTTGTTTTCACAGCTGCTGATGATTTTGACTCCCACCTTTGCTGGGCGTTGTACTTTCTGCTGATCAGCTGCAAGACTGGGAGCCCAGCCTACACTCTACGATATAGAGACCTGTGCTATTGCACCCTTATTTGCATGTGCTGATGCATCTAAGTACAAAGAAAAATTGCAATGGGGCAGGAATCCATAGGAAAAGCCTCTATCTTTCAGAATGACAATTCACAGTGGGTCATATTGTTCGTCATGCTAAATTGGCCTGAGATTCTCAATGATTTTCACTCTTTCTTCCCATAGCAGCAATCTTCAACCTTTTCAGCCCCAGGATCCAACAATTAACCCAAACATGTGTTTGGGTGCCCGTTCCTTTGTCTTCTTTTATAGTAAAACACAATTTGAATGTATGCGAAGGAAGCACTGTGACCCTTTACTAAGAGCATTGATAAGTGATTTTTTAAAAATCAGCTTGACATAGACATGAAAACAAAGACATAAATAAATAAGATAGAAATGAATTGTTTGGTATCTTCTTTAGTTTCGTTCTGTATGTGTGTGTGTGTTTTCTTTATTCAATGAAATAGAGAAGTGTTTATATAAATTTACATAGCATTTCCAGAAATTAAACAAGTTTTGTACAGGCTGTTATATATTATAGACAGATTTAATTATACTCATATAAAAATCATGTCTGGGTAACATTTTGTATTGTACCTATTTGTTACTAATAAAATAAAAAATAAAATAACTGGACAATGCTAAGTTAATACATTTTTACAGCGGTAGAGTCCATTGCCTGTATTCAGTCCCTAAATCAGGCATCCCCAAACTTGGTCCTCCAGCTGTTTTGGGACTACAACTCCCATCATCCCTAGATAACAGGACCAGTGGTCAGGGATGATGGGAATTGTAGTCCCAAAACAGCTGGAGGACCGAGTTTGGGGATGCCTGCCCTAAATGATAGAGTTGAGCTTCTTGATGAATTGTCATCTAGCTGTTACACACTGAATCCCCACTTTGAAATTACTCAGTTCATTTGTCTGAGTCATCGGAGTAAATACAGTTAGCAAGGATAACACACTCAGGCTTGGCTTAGCTTAGCTTGGCTAAGCATGGCAGAGGAGTTTAAAATACCAGGGAGTAAAACACTCTTAAACTCCTCTCTAGGAGTCCAGATGCTACTGCAGTCTTGCTAAAGCATAGTTTGGTTTAGTGTGACATACAAGTTACGCCTTTGTTAAAGCAGCCCTTGCTTCAGAAATCAGGAAGACTGCACCTCTGGTTCTGGGCTGCCATTAGAGTTCTTCAAAATGACTCCCGCCTAGAACAGTGTAGATCCCCAACTAGTGTTCAAAATTAGCCAGGTGCATTTTGTGACTGGTGCAGGTCCAATTGTGACCAGGTTGGCGACTAGGGAAAGCAGAATGTCACTTAGAGAAGGATCTGAAATATTTTCCTTGAAGCCTGAATTCGTTTTATTCTGGATTGTTTTATTTGACGTTTTAATGGGTGGTAAACTGCTTTGAGATTTGTTCTTTAAAATACAAAGTGGTATACAAATGGAATTGAATAATAACAATAACAATAACAATAATAATAATAATAATAATAATAGCAGCAATAAATCCCATTGGGGGAATGGCACCTAGACATTCTATTGTGGTGACTGCAGCCCAGTTTAAGGTGCTATTTGGTGATTAGATTATATATCTGAGTTTCTAACACTGTACCATATAGAAATATTATTTGGTATAATATAATGTCTTACTATTATGAATCTTTCCTTTTTCTTCTTATGGGACAGTGTTCCACTAACCTACAATACCAATTTAAAACAGGTCATTGATTGCTACATTATCAGCAGCATACATAATCAGCAGCAAACAACATCATAGAGAGAACATGATATGTACATTATTGGTATTAAATCCACCATGCAAGGTTTTCAGGTATAAGTTGCAATGAAACACGATGTTTAGAGCATTGTATTCTTTCATCTATGTGTCTTTGGTTTCGGGCAAAGCTTTTCAACAAGCAAATGATATGTTTGTTGTATAAACAAAGGTACAGCACTTTAATTAAAATGGGCTTTCACACTCCTGAATATAGATATCTGTATGGGATATTAGCTAGCAGTTTCTATGTTCTGACTTGTGCAGACAGCTGTGTTCTTTTCAATAAGAGAATCTGAGAGAAAAACAATCATGTTTTCCATTTGCTCTGTTTCCCCGCCCACCTGCTGTTAGTAAGAAATCACTTGATAGGTTGCCTTTAATCACCACATTAACCAACTCCCTTGAGAAAGCAATTTTTTATTGGAAATTAGAAAGCCCTTAGTACATAAATCAAAACACCGTTGGAATACTTTGCCTTGACGGAGATTTAGCCAAGTTCATGACAACAAAGAAACGTTAAAAGCTGCAAGGAGAATATATCTCTATTCAAAAATGCAAATTGAATTAATTACTTTTAGCCAAATTGTATTGGTAGCATTTTACTTCAGATTCATTACTTTGTACTCTGTTTTGATTATTCTTGTGCTGGGACTACCTGCCTGTCAATTACAGATGATGTATGGTCCGAAACCTAAATTGCAGCTTCTATCAGGAAAGACTCATCCATCTACAGAGCAAGTTATCCATCTAGCTTCTGACAAGAAACTTTCAAAGAGTTCTATAATCAAATTGGAAGACACCCATAAAAGGATAAAAGTCTTGTGCCTTGGTGCAGTAATTAAATACTGTCTTGATTGTTGAATCCATAATTGCACTTGTTGCACTAAGATCTTTTCTTTTGACACACACACACACACGTCTTCCTAATTATGTATATTTGAATGTTCTATTAGAGTGGAAGATGTTGACTTTTCTATGTATTTTTAAAATAATTGATACTGAAAAGTCAGTGAAAGAACATAGACATGGAATTGATGCTAACACAAATAAATTTAGTGGCTCAGTTAAACGTAGACTGCACAGACCATAATCCAGAATGTAAGCATGGATACTGGTGTTCTAGAAGTTCTGTTGCAATGGATTAGGGTCCTGATACCTTGATTCACAGCCTGTCTTTGCAACTGTGCATGCAAGTTTTTTCACTCACTTTGGGCATGAACATATTAGCAGCTTAAACTACAGAGGGGGTCCCCCCACACACACTACTGCGTTCTGAGTCACATTTAACATCACTGTATACACCATTACCTGATAAGATTGCTCACTGACAACTGCTCCCCAGACTCCTATTCAGCTATGTCTTCATCTGAGCATGTGCAATGGATTTCTAAAATGTACACATTTCAACTTAACCGTGGCATACATTTTCAAATCTGACGAAAGCTGGTTTGTGTGGAAATATGCCAAACATCAGCGTTTCTCAAGAAACAATGGGATACAGATGGATTGCGGCTAACGTCATGTGTACTCAGCTTTAAACAGTAGTGGTGGGAGGGAGTACACTGGAACCCATGTAAATGGCAGTATGTTTTTGCAAGCTGCCTCATCAGCGAAATGAAAGGGGTAGGTGGGCATGGGTAGGTGTACACATAAGAACATTAGTAACAATTAACCTGCTGGAACAAACTAAGAGACTATCTAATACAGGTATTGTTTCCAATAATGAGCAACCAGATACCTCTAGGAATCCCACAAGGCAATGATTCTTCCCTGTTTGTTTGTTCGTTTTCTTGCCCCCAGCAGATGATATTTACAGGAATACTATCCATGGACTTGGAGAGTCCAGTTTGTTACTACAGCTCTAACTGTGCAAATGATTACTTCCCAAGAGTTCTCATACTTTACAAAAGTCAAGCCCACATCTTGGGGTTGAGAATTCAGCAAGTTAACCATGGCATTGTCAGGAGCCACTGTCAATGTGTCTGGGGCCTTTGAGGCTAGAGCTAGGAGGTGGAACCCCTGGGTCTGTTTGCTCTGTCTTATGCAATATGTCCCCAGGATATAGATCAGATTATTCACTGGGCAGTGAAATCTTCTTCTGGAACTTCTAGAATGTTTCCATTCATTCAGGTTGGCCACTGATCTTCCTTCTCCTGGAAGCACTATAAATGTTTCCTGGTTAAACTAGAAGGCAGATAGAGTACTGGAGAAAATATGGTGCCATTTGAGTGCTGTTCCATTCTAGCCCAGCTCTCAGCTCTCCCAGTGGTTGAATTTCTAATGCCAGATGTTTGAGAATATATAGATCATCTTACATGTAGATGCTAGATTCAAGGTTACCCAATGACTCTTTTTAAAACAGGAGGGACCACTTCCATTTCGAAAATCTGGACTGGAAAAGCAGCAGAGGAGAAATTGCTTAACTTTGTGTCTGCAAGCCATCCCGCCATTCCAAATTGAACTCCCAGGATGCATCCCATGGAGTTCCAAATGTGCATAAATATGCATTTTATATCCTGTGTGGTGGGAGAGTCGGTTTCAGGGGCAGGGGAAGTAGAAGAGGAAATAGTAGGAATGTAAATAATAAGCGCCTCTTTCTCAATCACATCACCAGTTCCGATTGTGCTACCAGAAGTGTTAAAAGGGCTGCTAGTGGTAGCAGTTGGAGGGTGGTGGAACTTACCTAAGCTCCTGTCACCAGATTCACTACAGCTTACTGGGAGGACAAGAGGTGAGGTTTGTTGTTGTTTAGTCATTTAGTTGTGTCCGACTCTTCGTGACCCCATGGACCAGAGCACGCCAGGCACTTCTGTCTCCCACTGCCTCCCACAGTTTGGTCAAATTCATGCTGGTAGCTTCAAGAACACTATCCAACCATCTCGTCCTCTGCCGTCCCCTTCTCCTTGTGCCCTCCATCTTTCCCAACATCAGGGTCTTTTCCAGGGAGTCTTCTCTTCTCATGAGGTGGCCAAAGTATTGGAGCCTCAGCTTCACGATCTGTCCTTCCAATGAGCACTCAGGGCTGATTTCCTTAAGAATGGATAGGTTTGATCTTCTTGCAGTCCGGGGACTCTCAAGAGTCTCCTCCAGCACCATAATTCAAAAGCATCAATTCTTCGGCAATCAGCCTTCTTTATGGTCCAGCTTTCACTTCCATACATCACTACTGGGAAAACCATAGCTTTTACTATACGGACCTTTGTTGTCAAGGTGATGTCTCTACTTTTTAAGATGCTGAGGTGAGGTTAGTGCAGTGCAAATGTACCAGCAGAGCTAATCCTGTGCTCCCACCAACCTCACCCCTTCCCTTCTCCCTTTCCTTCTTCTCACACAGGTGATGGGAGGCCAAGTAAGCAACATTATCCTACCCTACTGGCTGCTAGAACGGTTAATGTCCATGCATCTCTATGTAACATCTAGTTTGGCCTCTGGTATAGTCATTAAACAAATCAAGTCAAGTTCAGCATTTTTTTGGTCTACTGCCCATAAACATCAAACAGGGTATAGGGTTATCAAGACCACCACAGTCAGAAATAATAATTGTAAAAAGGCAAGAGACATGAACATGAATTATGCCTTTTAAAATGAGGCTATAGCAAAAAGAAATACTTTAAAATACAAGCAAATAGTTTTAAACTTAGAACTCATCTTCCCTTTCATAATTGCAGCCTGGTTTTGACAGCTACAGGAAAGAAGTTGGCTATATTTTCTGTGGTCTTGGGATTATAATCTGCCATTAAAACAGAAATGTAAAATTCCCCAAGTGATGCAAAAATACTGGTGAGATGAAATGGGACTTTATATCCACATAAAAATGGCAGAATAGGAGAACCAAAGGCTAACATTTCAGCTGACCAGCTTCCACAAACACAAGCTCTCAGGTGCTGGTGGCAGTCTTGACCAAACGTTTAACTCAGCCATTTAGAAAGTTCCCTTGTGTCATGAAACTTCTCCCTTCTTTTGCTCTTTGGGATTCTGCCTAGTCTGATCACAATAATATTGAAGCCGTGGCAGTAATGAAATACAACATGGGCTGTTAATTTGAGATATAAAGAAATAATCGCCTTCCTTTTAGTAGCTGCTAAGACAACTCATTGCTCAAAACTAGAAGTCTCCAGAGCATTTGCAGCTATCACAGCAGAAACAGAAAACATGGACGGACACTTGTGCTCTCTGAAAAATTACCTAAGGCATTAGCCAGAAAAGGAGAAGAGATAACTTTATAGGGAAATGGAATCCTTTCATTACACACTCAACAGACTATCATTCACAAGGGCACCCACTGGACTCACACCTGATGCAGCATTTTCCCATAGGAAACCTGTGGGTGGAGGTAGTAAGGGGGTAATGTTGGGAGGGGGGACTGTTATTTCCATGTTATTTTAAAAACACACCAATAAAATACATTTTAAAAAAATACAGCATTGGCAATGTACATTAAAAGGCTTCCTTTTCCCCCACTTGTTTACATTTCTAGAAAGCCATTGCCAACTACAGCTGTGTTTTAGCCAGATCAGGAACATTTAACATAAATGCAACCCACAGGATGCTTCTGTTCTTTTGTGCACTTACATCCATTTACTTAGGACTTCCCAGTGGATGTGGACGCAGGTGGCGCTGTGGGTTAAACCACAGACCCTGGGGTTTGCTGATCAGAAAGTCGGCGGTTCGAATCCCCGCGACGGGGTGAACTCCCGTTGCTCAGTCCCTGCTCCTGCCAACCTAGCAGTTCAAAAGCACGTCAAAGCGCAAGTAGATAAATAGGTACTGCTCCGGCGGGAAGGTAAACGGCATTTCCGTGCGCTGCTCTGGTTCGCCAGAAGCAGCTTAGTCATGCTGGCCACATGACCTGGAAGCTCCCTCGGGCAGTAAAGTGAGATGAGTGCCACAACCCCAGAGTCGTCCATGACTGAACCTAATGGTCAGAGAGCCCTTTACCTTTACCTTTTCCCAGTGGATAGTACCCCAACTCAGCAAAGCAAGAGCCACCCTCTGTGCGGCTATACTTGTACCTGGTTCAGAAGCTCCAGCCACTGGTAGGGACAGACTACTGCTAGCACATAACACTAGTGTCATAAGCTTGCATTGGCTGCCCATATGTTACCAGGCCAGGTTCAAGGTCCTTGCATTAGCTTACAAGGCTCTTAATAACTTAGGTCCAAAAACTTCAGGGCCACCTGATTCCTTATATCCCTGCCCAATCACTGAGATCTTGGGGGAGTCTCTATTAGTGGTTCCCATGGTTGAGTTACCGGTACTTGAAACCCATGGGCTAGACCAGGGTTTCCCGAACTTGGGTTTCCAGTAGTTATTGGACTACAACTCCCATCATCCCTAGCTAGCAAGAGCAGTGGTCAGGGATGATGGGAATTGTAGTCCAAAAACAGCTGGAGAACCCCAGGTCTAGAGGTTCCCCAACTGTGAGACAAGGCTTCCAGAAATAGTATTTCATGCATTTCATGCTAGTATATGATAGCAGTGTATTGGCTCAGGAGAAAAGAGCAAAAGAGCCGGTATGATATGCCTTTAACCATGCAGAATATCTTGGAAACCAGCAAGAAATCACAACGCAAGAACAACGTTGTTGCAATAATGTAGGGGTCGATTTATCCCAGTAAAATATCCTGACTAGACCAGCAATCAACTCTAAAGATTGTGAGATTTCTCCCACACTCACTCTGTTGCTCCCATGCATCACACGATGGTAAACGGGTAGGTTTCGGTGTATCACATCAATATAAATCCTAGTCAGCTTCTTCTTACCCTCTTACACCTTGTGTCAGATAAAGTTATATATATCCTGTATCCCGTTCTCCCTTTCCTTACAGCGGGACATGGGAACTGCAGATGCAAATATGGCTATCAGATACGCCTGTCACTGATGTCATAACATGAACAGTTCACTTTATAAAAATGAGCGTCTAATATCCCAAGCCCCATATTTTGTCTACACAAGCACTGAAAGATCAGGTACTCACTCCAGACCATGAATCTGTAGGGAGTTCATTGTGACTTTTCAGGTGGTTCAAGCCATTAACTTGTGACTTATTACAGCAGCTGAGCCATTCAGCAATCAGCCAGAATTGCACGGCCTGTCATGTCTTAATGCTTAATTAATTTTTGGCATGCACGCATTGAGAAATAATCCCCGCCTCACCTCAAACAAATTATAGGAAAAGGAAATGATGGTAATCTACCACTACACGGTATATTTCTCCCCAAACTATACTGAGACTAATTTGATGCCTTACGATTCATCATCAGTCCAGGTTGCCAGCTGGTTAAAGAAAACCATGGAAAAAAACATTATTCCTTCCATTTTGAATGGGCATTTTCAGGAGAGAGAGAGAGAAATTATCACTGCTGATCTACAAGAAATTCTGGCAATGACTTTCTGTCTGCCCATTTCTCTGTCAAAATTCCCAGTGGACTAAATGAGAGCAGCTGTAAACTCCCCCTCCCCCCGTTTTTAAAAGTTAAAATAATGATTAGCCAGACGGACAAGCCATGCTATTCGAGTCTAGAATTCCAAAATGAAAGTGACAGGAATTCTTAACAGGAGGAAAGAATTTTCTTTTGATTCTCCACTAAAATGGACCCTCAACTTTCTAAAACTTTCACAGAAAGACATCTCATTAGTTACCTTACTCCAGTTTCTCTCCCCCCCACACACCAAACTTCTGCTCCTTTCCTATGACACATAGGTGAGTAGACATTCTGTCTATCATGCACTACAAATTGTGTGTTGTATTCTATGTCGTGCACTTACAAATGGAATTTTAAGCAAGAAGAGACTATGCCAGGCATAGGCAAACTCCGGCCCTCCAGATGTTTGGGACTACAATTCCCATCATCCCTAGCTAACAGGTCTGGGATGATGGGAATTGTAGTCCCAAACATCTGGAGGGCCGGAGTTTGCCTATGCCTGGACTATGCAGTGACTTTTCCTGTCTTTTGCCTGTGAGCGATGACAGTCCTGAGCCCAAAGCAGCTACAAGCCGATTTTAAGTGCCACGGCCAGCCACAGCAAGGAGGCAAGCTCAGGCATTTGCTGACTTGTTTATTTGTTTATTTTTTTAAAAAAAATAATAATTTAAATGTACAGCCAGCTTTTTGACAGACGCCCTTCACAAAGCAGAGTACACTTCCATATAAAAACCAACTCCGCCTGACAAATTGAATATAAAAATTCAAAATGCGGTACGACTAAACAATGAACCAGCATAAAGGGGGAGTATAGAAATAAGATGCAAAACATAATGCAGATGATAAAAACAGAGTTAATAAGTTAAAAAAGCCCCAGCACACACACACACAGTGGGTTGGAGGCAGTGTTATTTTTCTAGGAAAAGAGGTGCTGGAACTCATTATGAACATCTGCCTTCTTCTCTTATACTGGCAATGGTGCCCACCTGAGAGGTGCCAGAACTCAGTTCCAGTGAGTTCCAGCTGGGGGGGAAACAGCCCTGGCTGTAGGTATGCAGGAAAACAGTAGAGAGAAACAGAATTATAGAACAGTGGGTGGTTTGCAATAGCTCAGCAAAGGTTTCCGTCTCTCGGTTGGTTCACGTTAGCAACATCGCAAAAGGCTCTTGCTCCCCTCTAAATTAGAAACATGAAAATGCTTGGGCAGGGATAGGAGTGGACTTTTGTGTGGAGGGACACTGAACAGCTACCCTAAGGCATCTCAGATCATTGGCTTTGCCCCATGTTGCTGTATCTGAGCCATAGTTCTGCACCTGGCCTGGTTGTAGGTTTCTTTGTTTTTAAGAGATTCTGCAAGCTTGATATCTACCCTCCTCTACCCTAAATCTTTCATTTCCCCACTTCCATTGGGTGACCAGTGAACTTGGGAAATATTCCCGTTGTTGCAGACAACCAAGCTATCCTCTATCGGCATTTGTGGGGCTGCCCTGTACCCTATCAGCTGCCTACATGTACCCAGTAACAGGATCAACATCATTCATACAAACAAGGCCTCTGTGCCTTTGTAAAATATTGCAGATATTTATTGTGATCAGACAGAATTGCAAGAAACACTCTCATTGCATAGTACACATCTAGCAATTAAGGTGGTTTTGTTTAAATAAAGAAATGCAGATTAATTTACATGCACACATGGCTTGTGTGATATTATCATGGCCCTGTTCTTTTACTAATTTACTCCAACACATTTTCCTTTATGGCTGATCTTTGCACATTGTTAACAAATGCCAAATAAAACCATAAACCATCCTCTCCAACAGCTGTGGGAATGAGTTGCATTCTATACATCCCATAATGATAAGAGAATACTGTTTAATGAGATCCAGCCCATCTACATGCTAAAAATGCATTATTTAAATCTCACAATCCCTAATAAATATATAAGCCCCTATTGGAGACATTGTCTTGTGTTTATGTTTCACAATGGAAAACATACATGTCACTTTCTGCTGGGGACTGAATGACTAGTAACACTATATTAATGGCTTTAATAAGTTTTAAAACAATCCCACATTTTACTTGCCGGCCCCTTTGTTCATTGTTAGCTTGCTAATAAAATACAGTCTTTCAGTTACACTTTTAAATCAATTTGTTTTTTCAAGACGTGAAAAGCCTTTAAGGCTTGCAGGAGAGTTACTCATGGAAATAAAATATGTATGGTCCTTTGTTCATAAGGAGTTCAGCAGAAAACAGCATATTACCTAAGCAAAATTAAAGCCCAGATGGCCAGTGGTTATTATAAACAGATCTAAACTCTCTCCACAGTGATTTTCAATGAATATTTTTGTTCTTTAGGCATCGTGTGGCAAAACAGGGGCGCTTTTCTCTTTTTCCGCAATTTACTTCCCAGATGTGGATATACGTTTTTAAGACTAGATAGGAAAAAGCATCTCTTTCCAATAACTAAAGTATAGAAATATTTGGATGACAACAGGGAGGTGGGCTTTGGAAAAACTAAATCCTTGTGTCCGTCACAAATCATGGTAGAAATAATGGTATCAACTGACATTACTCAAGTATCCTTCAGCCATGTGTGAAGCTCAACAACTCTGATTTCCTAAAAAAAACCAACTGAACAACTTTTGCCGTCACACACCCCCTCAACAAAATTCTTGGCTACAGCCATGCCTTCAGCAAAAGAGCAGATCAAAGATGATTCCTTCCACTAAATGGCACAGCTTTCAAGATTTGGATCGCATGCACACTGTATGGGTGGTGCTGTGAGTTAAACCACAGAGCCTAGGGCTTGCTGATCAGAAGGTTGGTGGTTCGAATCCCTGCGACGGGGTGAGCTCCCGTTGCTCGGTCCCTGCTCCTGCCAACCTAGCAGTTCGAAAGCACGTCAAAGTGCAAGTAGATAAATAGGTACCGCTCCGGCGGGAAGGTAAACGGTGTTTCCGTGTGCTGCTCTGGTTCGCCAGAAGTGGCTTAGTCCTGGTGGCCACATGAACAGAAGCTGTACGCCGGCTCCCTCGGCCAATAAAACGAGATGAGCGCCGCAACCCCAGAGTCGGTCATGACTGGACCTAATGGTCAGGAGTCCCTTTACCTTTAACAGTGGTGAGAAGATGTACAAGAATCTAGCTCCTTGCATTAAAATTTTATTTAAAAAGTGCTGTGAAGGTACTCGAGCATGCGGGAATCCCCCACTGGAAACTCCTTTCCATGCCCATGCACACCACTACACAAAAAGAAACAAAATACCCCAAAGGCCACTTACTTTGGGCCACAGGCATGAGGTAGCTGGTAGGCCAAGAGGGCAATGCCTGCCAAAAAGAAACAAGAGCACCACCAGTTCCTCACTGAAGACAACTATCCTCTCCCCTCTTAGGGAGGTCTGTGTCACAATGGAAGGGAAGGGAAGCATCCAATTAAAATCAGCATCCAGTACTCCTAGCATCCAGTGAAAACTGAGTAGAGCAAGGGGGCATGTCCAGCATACAAGAAGCCCAGCCAGGCTGAAAGCCTGGATTTTAAGGGTGATATTTATAGAGGGACCAGTGTGGATGCCATAACAGGCATTGGTAGGTGAACTGGAACCAGGGGGCGCCATGTTGGCAATGCTGGTGTATCAACCCTTATTCTCAGCCGCATCCTAACCTAGCTCATCTCTGTCTACAGAAGGTCCTGGCGTTTCTTTTCTATCATTTTTCAATGTTTAGGTGTGGCACATGGAAAAATAATGCCAAAAGATATATATCTGCCAAGGTATTTCTTCATAAATCAAAATGTAATGAAATGAAGTCCATTTGTTAGAGTGGATTATTCGGTCCCTCGTAGCCATCTCTTCCTTTTGCCACCCATTAGCTAATTAAGCTAGCCTGCCAAATTGAAATTCACTGTCGAAGGAGGACAGGAACAATATTTTTGCATGCCACCCCAATCTCTGAGCGGTGCAGAATTCCAGGGGTTCCAGATTTGTGTTTCCTTTGGAAAGAAGGCACTGTGGAGACTGTGGTGTCTTTGTGATATATAGTTTATTTACACACACATATATCAACACAACTTGAGCCCACGATGGAGGAGTTCACAGCATTAATACCCCAAGAGGTTCTTGCTTCTCCCACAGCCTTGGATGCCAGCAGAAATCAGCCATGACCTTCTGCTCCAGCTTACCGCATTTAACAGGCTGCAACTATTTTTCCTCCATCATTCCCACCTGCAATCCTAAACCAACTCTAAAACTCTACTTCAAAGGTCTTTGTCTTTCTAACTGATTCTGAGTTGAGGGAGTGGGCCTTCCCATTTGCCTTTGGGCACAGCACCATTCTGTTTGTGCTCCTAAGGACTATCTTTAGCAGGCCATTACCAGACCAGCTTCTGGCTTATATTTTAATATGCTAAATCCAGCTCCTGGAACCCAAGAATCAGAAGGGGAGTCCAGGCACCCCATAGACTTAAAGAATTGTAGAGATGGAACATACCCCAAGAATCACCTAGTCCAAGACCTGCAATTCAGGAATCTGAACATGTAAACCCTCCATCCAATTTGAAACCATACCAGATCCTGCTTAGCTTTCCAAATGGGCTGGCAGATTTTTTTTAATTCTTGCACCATTATTTTAGTGCAGCTAAAAGCACATCTGGAGTGACCTATGCAGTAGCTGGGAGAACATTAATGCTATCCTATATTATAATAGTCTTATTAATACTAGACAGGAACTTGGTGAGGTTTGGACCAATTTGCCATTTGTTTGTTTGCTAATGAGTCTTTTGTGGGGGGGGGGGAGGCTAGCCAAGGGCAAGCCAAGATTCTTGACTTGATAGGAATGCTCCAGGTTCTAAACTTGACATGAGAATTCAGGAGAGGTTTCTGGCATGTCTTTCAGGACTTATTACTAATTACTTAATACTAAGCCACGATTGGCAAGCTCTTCCTGGCTTAAATCAGAATCACAAATATTTTAAGAAAACTCTCATTAAAATCTCAGGGTTTTTCCATAGAATTGGCTTGTAAGGGTGCATTCAGAAGATTGGCTTAAAACATCGTCTATTATTAATCCCATTTCTTGACATCAATTAGTGTTTGCATAGAGCTGAAATAATTATTTGCCAAGAGGAGTTCTGAAGCTCTGCAGACTGGCAGGCAGGCAGGCAAGCCCAATGATACTCCAGAGCCTTGGTGAAACAATAAGTTGTGGAGACTCGGAACTTGCCAGCTCAAGCTCTGGGGTGCCTCCTAAATGCTAGCAGGGAACTATCTCTACATCCCAGGACACTCTGCAACTGACCATTCTGTAACAAAGAAAGAACTTCAATGGGAGACTGCAACATGAATCCACAGAATGGTACAGTGGTACCTCAGGTTACATACGCTTCAAGTTACAGACTCCGCTAACCCAGAAATAGTACCTTGAGTTAAGAACTTTGCTTCAGGATGAGAACAAAAATTGTGTGGTGGCGGCGCGGTGGCAGCAGTGGGAGGCCCCATTAGCTAAAGTGGTACCTCAGGTTAAGAACAGTTTCAGGTTAAGAACAGACCTCCAGAACGAATTAAGTTCTTAACCCGAGGTACCACTGTATTTCTGCAAGGGCAACGTTTACAGTTCTGGGGTGGTTAAAAAAGAACAGACATCATCTCCCCTGTTGGTTAATGGGCAACTTTCCTAACTCTTTTATGACACCATTCCAACCCTTTAAATGCAAGAGTGTTAGCTGGTTCATATCAGCTGGTTCATGACCATGATTTAGCCATTGCAGATGTCCTTCCAACTCATACCTCCCTGTTCCATAATCTCCTTCTGTGTGTACCAGCTGCCACTGCCAATTCCTGGTTTGCATTAATCATACCTGGCAAAATGTCGGGATGGTGTTTGGTCCAGTGCCAAATTAGAAATCCACTTCAGTATGTGTTTTCTGGTTCTGGTTTGAAGGCAAACTATGTTTAGTGTTGAGATCCCTCGCATTGCATGGGGTTGGACTAAAATAGATGACCCTCAGGGTCCCTTCCAACTCTACAATTCTATAATTCTATGAACTTGTATATAAAAATAGCATAAAACATAGAGGCCTCCCTCGGCGGGGGCGGGGGGGACCTGCCAATTTACAGAAAAATAGGCTAAGGCTTTTTTTGTGCTAAGTGCCTTTGCTTTTGGGAGGGAAGAACTAAAAGGAACTCACTTCCCTGTCTGTGCTTTGTGGGAAACAATTTTATTATGAAAATGGCATAACTAATAGACATCCTAGAATTGATAAATTACTTAACTCATGCTGTGTGATAAAAAAATCCTTTATGCTGAATCAATCTACAAGTAGCACAGAATCTCCTGATGACTTGTAATTGTAGCTATCCTTCTGAGATTTGGCATGATCCAGCCCCTCAAAGGAGGCTATCATGCCTGCAAATTTCACTCAAATCTGCCATGATTTTTTATTTTTTTATTAGTTATAGAAAGTTCCTTGAGGTGGAGAAACCAAATTTTCGAGGTACCCAGCAAAAGCAACATTTAGGCCTATTTGTATGTAATTTAGCAGGGTCTATCAACTCGGAGAGGTTACTACTATACCTACAAATTTTATCCAATTATGTCAGAGGGGAGGTTATAGCAGTGCAGTTGCTGCTGTTTTATGTAGCTTCATTTTTCTGAATTGGGATTTGAACCCTAAGCCAAATGAGACAGCCTTCATCTTGAAACTGAATCATGCTCTTGAAACTGAAAAATGTTGGACTACGACATGAGAATGTATAGAGAAGCTTGTTCCAATCCAGGTATATTTGATGAAGAAGCAGAAACTGACAGTGACAGCTCAGAAAATGAGACTGATCAAATTTCACGTAGCATTCATTTCATTCTCCACCCTTTTTTCCACAGCTCTTTTTATGGAAATGAGAGTGTTATTTCTGCTTGACACAGTAGAGGACTGAAGGAGTCATAGTGTAGTATTCACTACTGGGTAACTACAGGGGCAA
Source organism: Podarcis erhardii (assembly GCF_964252035.2). Lineage (NCBI taxonomy): Eukaryota > Metazoa > Chordata > Lepidosauria > Squamata > Lacertidae > Podarcis > Podarcis erhardii. The sequence continues at coordinate 51,054,094 of NC_138500.1, forward strand.
GGTAAAGGACCCCTGGACAGTTAAGTCCAGTCAAAGACAACTATGGAGTGCTACTAGTTCAACTCAGAGTAGTTATCCACTAAAGTTAATAAAAATGACTGACTTAGTTCAATACAACCCATAATATTGTTCATTATAATATTCTTTCTATCTCCTTTTACTGTAACATTGATGGTTTCTCCTGTTATTGTTTTTTGTCTGCTCCTCATAAACTGGAAAATGAAAGAGTTGCTAGCTTCCTTAGAGTTCAGCAGCTTGTAGCTCTATGTGTAACATTTTTTAAAAAAACAAAACTTAAAAGTGAATTAAATTTGCAACTACGTGACTAACTAAATGTTATTTTAATATACTAAACATAATAATGTAATGACAATACAAGTTATAACAAAATATATTCTGTGCTCCCACAGTAACAAAATGACTTTCAAATGGTGCTAGAAAAGGAAAAGTGTTGCAAAGTTTTCCATTTTTCCTTAAAACCTCATGGCGGGGGGTGTCCAAAAAAGAACCAGGGGAAAAGGTGTCCCCCCCCAATTTCCAGATATTTTACAACTCTACATGTGGAACCTAAAACAAAATGTCCCATTGCGTGCTGCTGCTCAAGATTCCAACTACTTCATTCTATTTCCCACCATATTTTCCAGCCCACCCCTCAATTCATAGGTGGATTTAGGGGAGTGCAACCAGTTTGTTTGCACTGGGTGCAGAGTTTTGAGGGTGCTGCAACTATGATTTAAAATGGAGCATGTGAGGCGAGGAGCACTGGATTTTGGCATCACACAGGGCGCCACTGAAATCAGAGACCTCAAGGTCTGCCACTGCTCAATTACTTAGCATTTGCCACAGAACACATTCAGTCTACAGTGAACAGATTGGGTCCCCCTCAGACTGTTTTTTTTTTTGTTTTTCCCCATTGAGTTATTTCCCCCCCTGTACTTCTTCAAACCTCAGGCTTCTTTCAAGCCTAGTGATGTCTCCCTCTTGTACTGTAATCAGCATGGTTGCTGCTGTTTTGTCTACATAAACTACGACACACCCTGAACATCAGAGTTACTATATACAGTATACTTTGATAACAATGGTCAGCAGAGCAGAGTTTGGGTTGAGACAACAAAAGATCAGGACAAACTTGTAGCAATAAAAAAAGATTGAAAGTATTAGTTGTGTGAATAACATATAGGTTTGGTCAGATCAGAGCCAGGAAAATCAGTATGTTTGACTGAAGGCTATGACAGCTTGATATATATCTGTGCACATAATAATAAAAAGCTATAAAAGCTAAAGGTTATTCACAGCCTGACACCCATAATTTGCAAGTTGAAATTATCTTGTCTCTTGCTTTTCAATTTTGAAGAATGCTCAGAGAGCATTTGGTTTAAAGTTGTCCGCTGGCTGACACTGTCAATTTTTCTATTGGAATATTAATGGGATAACTAAAAACGAGAGATCGTGCCAGATAGTTACCACCAAAGAAAAATTAAGCGTGTTCAGGCAGCTTAGCATGAGTGTTAATTAGATGTTTGGTGTGCTCAGATTAGGTGGATTTCTCAAAAATAATAATGATAAATCTCAGGTGACCAATGCCAAGGTTAAGGTAATACAAAGTAAGGATTTATCTGTGAGTAAATAGATCACTGTTAGGCATAACAGTGTGTGATTAAATAACAGTGAGTTGGGTTTTTTTTGTCCAGACAAGTCTCCAATTAAAAGCATATAATAATGTTTGGAGAAAATAGTAGCTATGGGTTGTATCCAATAAAAATAGCTATGTATTGAATCCAATTAAGTCACTGTGCTGATGGATGTTTGCCACTCATGCAACAGAATTCCCCCCTCCTCCCATGAGCACCCACAAATCAGATCTGGGTTTCTCCCCCCACACTCTGGAGCAGATTGGGCGGGCACAGGGGTACGAGAGGGATCGAAACTTCCACTGTACTATCCAAAGTTGCTCCATGAACACTTTATTGGCTGCTACCTCAAGTACTAAAATCTACATTCCGTCTCTGTTCCAAATGAACATTAAAATCCAAAACTAAAATGCTGAATCCAGTACTCTTACTTCAGTATTAGGGGAAATCAAGAATGGGGTCATCCATTTCATATCAGACCAGGTATGTTGTTGTATAATCCTAATTTGATGATTTGGAAAAGGCATTCAGATGCATCCAGTTAAAGTACAAATTCTCACAACAACAATTGGCAAATGAATGTTTTGAGTCTCCTTGATAACACAGTCGTACCTGGCTTCTTGAAAGGAATCTATTTTGGAAGTCTGTTTGACTTCTGAAAAGGTTCAAAAACCAAGGCACGGCTTCCGATTGGCTGCACTCAATCGGAAGCCTCGTGGGATGTTTGGCTTCTAAAAAAAATTCATAAACCAGAACAGTCACTTCTGGGTTTGCGGCATTCGGGAGCCAAAACGTTCAAGTCGCAAGGCATTCCAGAACCAAGGTGCGACTATAACTAAAACCAACAGTAAACATGATTCCATGTTTTGCCATTTCAAGTTAAGGGATATATATGGGGGAAGATAAGAGAAGTAGTACAATTTGGACCCGCTAAGTATTCTGTCGTACAACCAAAGGTGGAAACTGATTACCTTATTCAGCCACATGATAGATGAATTCTGAGCAATAGTATACAGTATAGTGCACTTTTTAAAATTGTACAATTTTGTTGTCATAACCTGGCCTGGGATCTTACGTTGAAGGATGAGTAAGAAATCTTATGAATAAATAACTCAACAACTTGGCTTAAACTAAAATAATTTCACATTGCATGGAAAAACTACTGCAACTTTCACCTTCCCAAAAAGAAGAAAAAGAAAAAGAAACCAATTTAGAAAAAGCTACGGGGCATGCTGACTCATTTTACTTGGCACAGAGCAGGTCAGACAAGCCAAATATGACTTGCAACAGCTTTGGGCTCAGAATTTGAGTAGCGAAGCAGTAGGATTTGGACGGGTTTGAGTGCTGTGTACGCATAGGCTTAACAAATAAAGATTACAGTAGCCTCAACTTTTGTTTCTGTTCCCTTGATCCTGCAGTTACCTCCGCCACCAAACCTGCCTTTCAGTAGCTTCTGTTACAGTTACAGGGACCCAGGAAATTGCAGAGAAGTGGTCTAAACAGAATATGGTTCCATTAAAACAACTTTAGCATCAACAAGCAAGGTTAATAATTTCATTATTTATGCCCCACCCATCTGGCTGGTTCTCCCCAGCCACTCTAGAGAGACCTTGGGTTGGAACTGTTCCAGATTCTTGTAGTCTGGTATTCAAAACATTAAAAATATGGAACATGAACTCAAGCTGTGTTCCATAATGTACTTCTGCCAGACTAGTTGGGCTTAAAGCAATATAGTAGTTGGTGCTAACTAGTGACAGCTGGTGCCCATTGGGACTGGTAGGGTAGAGGGCAGGGAGGTTAACAGTAGGTGGCGCCAGAGCTGATGATAAGCAGAGCCAACTAATTCTAGTTTTGTCCTCATCCTCCCTGATGAGTTCTGCAAGGGCAACAGTGAGCCTGAGGAGGATGAAGTTTACAGCCAGGACCATCATCCTCTGGTTGTAAGTAAGAAAGAGAGTGGATTTGGAGGAATCAGGGCTGAGGTTGGTGGGGCAATGCCCCATTTGCCCTATTGGGCTAGCTTTTACTGGTCCTGGCCTTTTAAGACTTCAGTACCAAAATTCAGAGAACTTGGAGCTGATGTGCATTGGTTAAGAAATTGAAGTTTGTTGGATTGTTTTTGTGGGAAAAGGCAATGCCTAATTGCCAGACTCCTGTGAAAATTTTGTTTCCCAGGATCTGCTTCCGGCTGAAGTTAATTGACACAAATTCCTTAAACAGTTTTCTTCCATTTTGAACATGTTTACAGCTTTACAACCTCCCACACCCTGAACATTTTAAATTATGCATTGGAAAGGTTTGATTTTTGTGGAATCAAATGCAAAATGCATTCATTTCAAGATGTGCTCATATTAAAAATGCTGTTTACACTTACCAGCGTCTGGATAGCATTATTTCACTAGATTAATAGATCATATGATATCACTCTGTGGCGGATTAGTTATTAAGACTGGATAGCATTTTAACATTACACAAAATAATTCCTTAAAACCAAACAACTGTCAGGCTTGTCTCATGATACAAATTCTTCAGTTCCCCCCAAGGATTAACACTATAATCCACAAAACGTACTGGTGCGTGGTCTCAAGGACTCTTTGGAAATCTAAGGTCAAATGTCAAAACTGACACAGGACTTGTTGGGTGGCCTTAGACAAACCACTATCTGTAAAATGGGGCTACCAATAAAATGAGGCTTGTAAAATGGGACTTCCAGTAACTTGCCTTTATGCAAATGAACATATACAGAAGACGAAAAATAGCTTTCTGAATCCTTGCGATAAGGTAGTCTATATCGAAATGAATAATAGAGATCCCTTTGGAAGGGATGTATTTTTTGCTTTCCTTGTGGTAGTATCTTTGGGAAAGAGCCTGCAGATTAATTGTCATGCTTTTAAATAATTTTTTGATCATTTAAGAAACTGGCCCCAAATCACCATCGCTGTGAAGTATGTACTGTCTTCCAGTCTCTCTGGAATGCTGCATCCTATAATAATTATGGCTGCAGTCCCTATGCACATATAACTAGAAGCTCAAAAGCAAAGAATGAAGCCCATTGCCCTCTCCTGTAGTTGCTCCCCAGCCACTGGTATTCTCAGGCGCACAGCCTCGTGACCACAGGCTGTCTATTGCCATCATGACTAGACTTATCGATATAGACTTATTCTCCTTGAAAACAGACCCATCTTTTATTTTTTCTATTTTTTCTATTTTTTAATCATTTTTCTTAAATTTCTGTTTTACATTTTAGAATATTCACTTAAACAACCTTAAAATATCAGTAACTTCCTTTCCTCTCTTTTCATGGTTCATTTTGCACAGCATAAATAGCTGCATATTTTATATAAACCAAACCATTCAGTATTCCATTATTACATCCATCAAAACTTATTTACACTTGATTTTATCTTAATGCTGCCCACGTTTTCAAATAAACACATTTTTTCTCCTTATATTTAATAAACCTTTTCCAATCTTCTTTAAATGTATGTTTTTCTTGTTCTCTTATTCTATATGCTAGGTCTGCAAGCTGCACATATTCCATCTGTTTAAGTTGCCATTCTTCTTTAGTCGGGACTTTGCCCATTTTCCATTTGGGGGCTAGCAAAACACAAGCTGCAGTAGTGGCATACATAAATAACCTTTTCCAACATCTGGGAATTTCTGTCTGAGTTATCCCCAACAGAAAGGACTAAAATGGACCCATTTTTTATAGCCACGCTGTGGTCTAAACCACAGAGCCATAGATGGCAGAATCCCCTGGGACAGTGCCCCCACAGGCTCCCTGCGCACCTTTGATGCTACCAGTGGGGTTAAGCAGAGCTGGCAGCCCCGGTGAGATCTTGCAGGAGCTCATGAGATCTAGCCAAAAGCCACTGCTGCAGCCCTCACAGACATATAACCCTGGTAATAAATAAAAAAATTAAAAAGTTGTCCAGTAGCACCTTCTTCAGTGTGCATGCACACGAAAGCTTATACCCAGAACAAACTTAGCTGGTCTCTAAGGTTGAAATATACTCGGAGTCGCAAAGTGATTTCTTGCTCTTTATTCAGCTCATAGTGGTGAGGAGGAATGAATGAAAGTCCCCTCAAAGTATCTGCCTTATATACATTATTTACACAATGGGCTGCACATGATTGGCTAATTCCGGAATTGTACTGTAAACCAATCAGGTTGTGGATTCACTTCAATCTGGAGCATGATTGGGTGGTTCCTGCCAACCAATCATACTGCTGCATTGTTCTAGGACCAATCAGACTGCTGCATTCTGAATCCTATTGTTCTAGGACCAATCAGACTGCTGCCTTTTGGATCCTATTGTTCTAGGACCAATCAGACTGCTGCAGTTTGGATCCTATTCGACTCAGTACATAACACCCCTCCCCTCTAAGTTCCAGTCCTGCCCGGGAGGTCGCATTCATAGTCCTCAAGGTACGCTGGCGGCCTACGTGTGCGTTGCGGCCTGGGGTGTTCCCTGGTCCGGGGTTCTGGTTCTGGCTCGTGTTCCAAGGATGCTGGCTGTGATGGGGCTGTTTGGTCTGGCGCAACCGGCTCGCTCAGTCGTGGTTCTGGTTCCGGTGTCCTTTCGGCCTCCCGGGACCTCTCTGTATTTACTGGTTCTGCCTCTCCTGCTGGCCCCTGCTGCTCTATGGGCCTCACTGCCCCACTGTTCCCCGGGGACTCCTCTGACCTGTCCTCCTCCTCCTGGTTTTCTCCCGGGAATCGTCGCCGTATCTGGTCACAGTGGCGGCGCCAGCATTGCCCCCCATCCGTTAGCACCTCGTACGACACGGGGCCAGTGACCCTGGTGACTGTGGCGGGTACCCATGCAGGGCCTGCCCCAAAATTCTTTGCGTACACTGGGTCCTGGGCCTCGAAGTTCCGGGGGTTCCTGCCTTCCCCCACCCCTACCTCATCCTGAGCTCTATCGGGGTGAAGGCGGTCCAATCTGATTGCAAGGCGCCGACCCATTAGTAGTTCAGCGGGGCTCCGGCCAGTCGTTGAGCTGGGGGTGCTGTGCTGTGCTAGAAGGAATGTGGCAAGGCGGTACTCCCAATCCCCTTGCGTCATGCGGCGAAGGGTGTCCTTGGTGGTCCGCACCATGCGTTCTGCTTGGCCATTGGTGGCAGGGTGGAATGGCGCCGAACGGATGTGGCGGATGGCGTTCTGCGCTGTGAAGGTTTGGAATTCTCCTGACGTAAATGCAGTCCCGTTGTCTGAGACGAGAGTGTCAGGGAGCCCGTGCGTTGCAAACAGCCTGCGTAGTACCCGGATGGCTGCGGATGTAGAAGTGGATGGTACCAGTGCGACTTCCAGCCATTTGGTGTAGGAGTCCACCACTATGAAGAATGTTTTCCCCTGAAAGGGGCCAGCGAAGTCCACATGCAGGCGTGACCATGGTGCTCGGGCAGACTCCCAGGACTGGACTGGGGCCCTTGGGGGATCTGGGCGGGATTCTTGGCAGGCCTGGCAGTGTTTGACCCAGGCCTCTATCTCTCCGTCGATCCCCGGCCACCACACATAACTCCTGGCAAGGGCCTTCATTCTTACTACCCCTGGGTGTGTCTCGTGTAGGGCTGTGAGGACCCTTTTGCGGAGGGGCTGGGGAACCACGACCCTGCTTCCCCATAACAGGCACCCCTTGTGGGCCGACAGTTCATGTTTGCGGGTTGTGTAGCTGGCGAATTCTGGCCCGGGGCTGCTGCTGGGCCATCCCCTCCACACCCAGTCCAGGACCCGGGAGATGACCCTATCTTTCTTGGAATGGTGTGCAACTTCTTGTGCCTGAATGGGGCGGTCGGGAAGCAGCTCCAGGCTCATAACCTCTTGTGCAGGTGCCGGGTCGGGGCCTGTTTCTGGTAGTGGTAGCCTGCTGAGGGCGTCCGCATGGCCCATCGCCTTCCCAGGGCGGTGAATCAGTGCATACTGGTAGCTGGCAAGGAAAATTGACCACCTGAGGACACGAGGAGACAGCACTTGGGGGGTCTGCTTTTCGGGGGCAAACAAACCAAGCAACGGTTTGTGGTCAGTCACCACGGTGAAGGGCCGCCCATACAAGAAATCATGGAATTTTTTTACTCCCTTCACGATTGCCAGGCCCTCCTTGTCGATTTGTGAGTAGTTCCGCTCGGTTGCGTTGAGTGTCTGGGAAAAGTATGCCACCGGTACCTCTCTTCCATCTGGGAGTTGGTGTCCCAGGACAGCGCCAATGCCATAGGGTGAGGCGTCGCATGCTAGCACCACCGGCAGCCTCTCGTCGAAGTGTGCCAAGACCGAGTTTGAGACAAGCAAGTCCTTGACTGCCTGGAATGCGGCCTCCTGGCGATGGCCCCACACCCAAGGGGCCCGCTTGTCCAGGAGTCTGTGTAGGGGCTCCGCTACCGCCGCCTTGTGGGGAAGGAAGGAATGGTAAAAGTTCAATAGTCCCAAGAAGGCCTGAAGTTCAGTCTTGTTCCTGGGCGCTGGGGCATCACAATTGGCCCGTACCTTGTCCCCAGTCGGGTGGACCCCTTCTGCGTCCACCATGAATCCCAGAAAGTCCACCTGGGGCACTCCTAGTAGACATTTTTCCCGCTTTACCTTGAGACCCGCTATCTGGAAACGGTGCAGAACGGTGCGGAGGCGGTCCTCAAACTCCTCTGGTGTGGGCCCGGCAATCAACACATCATCGAAGAAGGGGGTGACGCCAGGAATCCCTTTAAGGAGAGAGTCCATTAGATTCTGGAATATGCCTGGTGCCACGCTGACACCGAATTGCAGCCGCTTTACCCTGAATGCTCCTCTGTGCGTCACAATCGTCTGTGCCTCTGCTGTTGCCTCATCTACTGGCAGCTGTTGATATGCTTGGGCCAAGTCCAGCTTGCCAAAAATTTTCGACCCAGCCAGGGTGGCAAGGACATGGCTGACCACTGGCACTGGGTATGCATGGGCCGTGAGGGCCTTGTTTATGGTACATTTGTAGTCTGCGCAGATGCGGACTGAGCCATTAGGCTTGACAGGTGTGACGATTGGGGTTTCCCAGGGGGCATTAGGTACCGGTTCCAGCACTCCTTGCTCCACGAGCCAGTCCAATTCCTCGTCTATACGGGGTTTCAGAGCGAACGGGACCCGGCGGGCCTTGAGCCTGACTGGTCGTACTGCGGGGTCAAGCTGTAGAGCAATGGGGGGGCCCGTATACTGTCCCAATTTCCCATCGAAAACCCCCGGAAATTCCTTGCATATGGCATCCACGTCCACTTGTAAGCTAGTGTGGTTCACCCCGGTGACAGCTAGCCCCAGTGGTCCAAACCATGCCAATCCCAGTAAGCTAATGTAGGGGCCCTTGACCACAAGCAAGTCCAGTTGCCGCGTCCGCTCTCGGTATTGCACCCTGAAGGTCCCCACCCCCATTGTGGGGACCTTACGTTTCTGGAAGTCCCGGAGGGTGAATGGGGCCGGCCTGAGTTTGGGACCCCCAGTAGGACACAGTTTCCTTAAGGTCCTTGCCGAGATTATGGATAGAGTTGAACCCGTGTCAAGCTCCATGCGGCATGGGGCCCCCTCTATCTGTACCTCTACATAAATTTTCTCTATGTTGGGGTGGGGCAACTGGTATACCTGGAAGTCCGTGAGCTCTGTCGAGTTGCCTTGGTGCGTTGGGCCCCGGGACCTGGGGTTCTTGGATTGGTCGTCTGATGCCTGGTGTCGGGTGGGCCGAGCCCGACACACCCGGGCGATGTGTCCCGATTTTCTGCACTGTCTGCACTCTGCATTGCGGAAACGGCAGGTCCTCCTCTCATGACTTTCCCCGCAGCTTGCGCAGTTCCCTCCTTCTCGTCGAGGCAGCTGTGGTATGTGGGCTGCTTGAGTGCGCTGCTGTACTCGGTGCACCTCCTCCCTGTCAGATCCTGAGTCGTCGGTGAGGTCTTCATGGTGGACCCTCGGTTGGGACGGCTGGCTCGGCCGTGCCTCTTGTGTCGACCTCTCGGCAGCTTCCGTTGCCAGGGCCTCCTCCAGAGCGACCTGGAACGTTAGGTTCTTCTTAGCGTAGAGGCGTCGTTGCAGCTTCTCATCCCTCAGGCCACCGACGAGGCGGTCACGAAGCATGTTCTCCAGCTCTGAGAAGTTGCAGAACCGGGCGGCTTGGCGGAGAGAGGTCACAAACCCAGTTATGGTTTCCCCAGGGGCTTGCCGCTTTGCGTAGAAGGCATTTCGACGAGCCACCACTGAGGGCTGTGGCGAAAAGTGCCCCTTCAGCTGTTCCATTATTGTTTTGTATGGAACAGTAGCAACGTCTTCAGGCGCAAGGAGAGCCCGGGCGATTTCAAATGTCTCCTCTCCGCAGACGCTGAAGAATATTGCCCTCTTCTTGGCGTCTTCATCATCGGTGACCCCTTTGGCTTCTAGGAGGAAGGTGAAACGGGAGGCGTACGCTTCCCAGTCTCCAGATGCTGGGTTGAACGGCGAGAAGTTGCTGTCAGTTGCCATTCTGAGTTCCTTGTGTCCCGGAGCTGAAGCCTGGATACACGGTGCGAGGCAGCGGTGCGGCAGGTGGCGGTGCTGCGGTGCTGTGTGTGGCAGTCAGCTCAGCGGGATCCCATCCTCGTCGCCAGTGAAATATACTCGGAGTCGCAAAGTGATTTCTTGCTCTTTATTCAGCTCATAGTGGTGAGGAGGAATGAATGAAAGTCCCCTCAAAGTATCTGCCTTATATACATTATTTACACAATGGGCTGCACATGATTGGCTAATTCCGGAATTGTACTGTAAACCAATCAGGTTGTGGATTCACTTCAATCTGGAGCATGATTGGGTGGTTCCTGCCAACCAATCATACTGCTGCATTGTTCTAGGACCAATCAGACTGCTGCATTCTGAATCCTATTGTTCTAGGACCAATCAGACTGCTGCCTTTTGGATCCTATTGTTCTAGGACCAATCAGACTGCTGCAGTTTGGATCCTATTCGACTCAGTACATAACAAAGGTGCTACTGGACAATTTTTAAATTTATTTTGACTGCGTCAAACCAACACAGCTACCTACCTGAATCTACAACCCTGGTAAGCAAGGCTTCAGTGGGAGACAGCACCTTCCCATTTTTCCTCAGGTGAAATGGGATGGGCCATCCCAGTAAAACAGTATAGTGGTACCTTGGGTTAAGTACTTTATTCGTTCTGGAGGTCCGTTCTTAACCTGAAACTGTTCTTAACCTGAAGCACCACTTTAGCTAATGGGGCCTCCTGCTGCCGCCGCGCCGCCGCCGCATGATTTCTGTTCTCATCCTGAAGCAAAGTTCTTAACCCGAGGTAATATTTCTGGGTTAGCGGAGTCTGTAACCTGAAGCGTATGTAACCTGAAGCGTATGTAACCCGAGGTACCACCATACATGAAAAGGTAACCCTGTTGGAACAGAGCTGAAATAGGCAGAAATTTTGATTGCAATGAGATGATGTTTTGAGAAGACTTATAATGTGGTAGATAATTGACTTCATCCATTGTTGCTTGCCAAAATGACAAATCAACCCAAGTCGTCTTCACATAAAAACATTTCTAATGCTACCTAAAGCTTGGAGACGCTCTTGGAAGTGGAGGACTTTGGATTCATTTTGTTTGGCAAAGCTGACACTATGAGCTCAACTCAGAAAGAATGCTCTTTCCCGCCCGCCCCCTTGCACTCACTTTTGCCCTCTGGCAGTCAGTAAATATGTTAAAATCAGCTTATACATTTAAAAGAATGAATAGTTAAGATATTGTCAAGCTGAATCTACTTCCCCAGTTTTTACATTTATTTGTTTCTCCATTTGCCAGAATCTAGGTCACACAGTATGTATTTTAACCCAACTTTAAAAGAAGAAATAACCTGTAACTTTCAAGAGAAAATTCCAGTGATAAAAATAGCAAAGATAACACTGCAGTGAGAGAGGCTGCTTTAATGACCAAACTAATACAAAAAAAATTAATTAATTAAGCAAATAAGTAAAATCCTACCTATTGTCATCCAAAGAAGAAATGTGATGGACATTTTCTGAGTAATAAAATGTTCCTCACAGTCTTATAATGCATGGGCATACTAATGATCAGGCCACTGAAGCATTCTGGATGGGAACATGACAACATCCAAAAAAAGTATATTTAGTTTCTTATTTGAAGAGTAAAGGCATTTTAGCTATTAGTCATTTTTTATCTTCTCCTTCCATCACACCATCATATCTCCTCCCTCTTTCCCCTCCTTTCCCCCCTTCATCCTTCCTCTACTCCATGGACCTTAGGCTACAAGTTCTCCACCTCTTGATCAAGACCTTTGGGGCATTTCAGCTGTGAGACCAGCTTCCTTCCATGGTTCTTCCAGGAACTCAAAATCATCTCCAAATGTCATGCTGAATGGCAGAAAGTGCTGACTCTGTATGACAAGAGGATAGCAGTTGTCTGTGTAACCCTGTGCATATTTACTCAGAAGGAAGCTCTACAGTGTTCAGTGGGGCTTACCCCCAGGGAAAGTGCACTGGACTGCAGTCTTTTAATATGTTCAGATCCATTGTCTGCATGTCTATTCAGAAGTTAGCACTGTTAAATTCAACTGGGCACACCTCCAAGTAAGTGGTTATAAGATTGCAACATGAGAGTCTTTTGGGTGTGATATATTACTGTTTTATGTGTAAACTTCTGTGTTCTGACAGATCTATCGGTACAGAATCTTTTTTGCTTTGTGGCCTCCCATTGACCTGTACTTGAATTACAAGGGAAATCAGAGAAGGATTACCTTCATACAGAAGTGTCTCGCCCAGTGGAGTAGAGACACAACTGCTAGCTTCTCAGCAGTTGTGTTTTTGCTGCTTACCAGGTGAGGGTGGGTGACGTTGATGTGGTGTGTGGTGAAGCCCATCTGGCATTGCGCCAAACCCTCCTCCGCCTCATCCCTCCCAGTAAGTGGTAGTGACACAGCTACCAGGACTCTGCCCTACCAGGTGGAATAGTCCAGAAATTTAGGGTGAAATGTACTGTGGTGTCCCAATGCTGTTTCACATATATATTAAGCCACTGGGAGATGATTTGGAGCAAAGTGTCACTGGGGCTTTTTTTCCCCTCAGCCAGAGCTCAGCTCCAGCACCTCTCAGGTGGGCACCATTGCCATTCCAAGAGAACAAGGGAGAAGTTCATGGTGAGCTCCAGAACCTATTCTTCTAGAAAAATAGCACCGAGTGTCACCAATAAGTGGGTGATACCCACCTCGGTCTCTCTGTTCCATCTGAATCTGAAAATGCACCTCATGAGATGTACTGACTGGAGGTAGTGGCTGACTGGATTTGGGCCAACAAATTGAAGCTGAATCCTGAAAAGACAAAGGTATGATGTGCTCCGAGTCCTCTAGCCGGAGAGATGGGAAGACAGCCTAATATGGACAGGAACAGATATGTAGCCTGGAGGATCCAGTACTGCCCTAAATCCAGTATTGTCACTGGAGGCTTGCATGACTAGGTGACTAGGAGTCACCTTTTTTGAGCTATGCCTGGCTTCCCAGCTGCAGCCCTCTTGGTAGTTCCACCACACTCAGAAGTTCAAGAAGTGACGGCCTGGGAGAGGACATTCTCCGTGGCAGCCTCTAGGTTGTGGAACTCCCTCTGCACAGACATATGCCTGTGTATCTGAAGAAGTGTGCATGCACACAAAAGCTCATACCAAGAACAAACTTACTTAGTCTCTAAGGTGCTACTGGACAATATATATCTATCTATATCTTTCATATGCCTGGCAGTTTCATTATATGCACTTAAAATGATATACTGAATTTGCACCTCTTTAGCCTGCCTTTGACACCTGAGATATATTTTAGGATCCACACCATTCTGTTGACTGCAATTTGTTTTAATGGATTGCAAGGCTGTATTTTTAAATTGGTGTAACCTGCCCTGAGACCTGATGGTGTATGATGATGATGATGATGATAGTAGTAGTAGCAGTAGTAGTAGCAGCAGCAGCAGCAACCACAACAACAATTTATAATTTATAATAAATTAACTGTAGCAATCCTATTAGTGGCAAGTAGGCATTTTGACCTGATTTTGCAAGCTTTAGGCACCCCTCAAAATACTCATCCCCCAAGGGTTTCTAAAGCATTTGAAATTCAGCTTTGCATGAAATCCAAATTAATGAACAAAATGTACTCAGTCAATACATTTAAGTTTTAACTATTTGAGTCAAGAGAAGATCACATAAAACATTCCCTAATATTCCAGTGAGCTTCCCAAGTCTGCAGAGATGACAGGCAATGAACAATGAAGGCTGAGCTGGAGGCAACATGATCCGGATATTTGGCCCCAACAGTCCGATTAAAAAGACACGATTGCCATGGTTCTTGGCAGGAACAGCTGGTGTGCAACTGTCTTCATTCCTTTCCTAAGATCAACATATCTCTCACCTGCCAAATAAGATTTTAAATTGTGAATAGGCACAGCTAATAGATGTTCACAGACCTTTCTGCACAGCAGATGTTTTGAAACAGTTATCCAGTATTAGGGTTGACACCTTTGGTTGGGCTAAATATGGGTCAGGTCAGAGAGGGATTAGGGTGTGTGTGTGTGCTAAAAATTGCTTTACCTGGTGTAAAAATGACTTCAAAATAATCCATTACAATGGCACACGGGGTTCACAGTGGTTTATTCAATGAAAAAAACAGGCCCATGCAAACTCCCTCTCTCTCTCACTTTCTGACTCCAAGTCTCCATCTCCGACCCATCTGCCTCTGTCCGTGCAAAAACTCTAATTGCTCCCCATTCTGAACCAGGGCCATGCAAACCCCCTCTCTTGCTCTCTGACCCATCCACCGCCCATCCAGTCATGCAAAAACCAAGACTCCACCAAGCAGGTCCGTGCACTGCAAACCCCCTCAGTCGCTCTCTGCAACCCACCCTCTGCCCACGCCAAAACTCATTCTGTCAAATTCCTCCTCCTGGCCACACCACACCTTCCATCCACATCCCATGATAACTCCTGCTGTCACTCTTGGCTCTCCTCCTCACAGACCCACCCTCTGCCTGCACAAACTCCCACTCAATCTCTCACTCTCCTCCACCCGCCAGATCCACCCCCTGCCTGTGCAGTTTTGAGGAGGAGGATGAGCTCGAATTCATTTTTTAAAAAAGCATTTGGTTTGAAGTCCAAACAGGACAGGGGACACTTTTCTCCCCCCAAAAGAGGACAGTCACATTTTTCTAGGGATGGGTGGCAACCCTATCAGCGTTGCTGCTCACTAAGATCAAGGGTAGACAATTTTCACTGCTGCAAGGCCTTCCTTTTGACTCCAGTAACCTTGGGCTAGTCACACTTCTTTGAAGTATCTCAGCCCCACTCACTTCACAGAGTGTTTGCTGTGGGGAAGAAGGGAAAGGATAATGTTAGCTGCTTTGAGACTCCTTCGGGTAGTGATAAAGCGGGATATCAAATCCAAACTCTTCTTCAGTGCAGTTGAGCACATAGAGACACCTTCAACATAGCTTTTTATATCATTTCTTCAGTCTCTTGAAGGCTTCAGCAAAGTGCTGGCCCCTAGATCTGCTCATCTTCATTTAGAACCGTTTTTTCTTGAAGAGTAATATCAGCATCTGTCAAGCTGAAAAATATGGAATTAGTCTCTATGCTCAACAATGTTTGGTGTGTGTGTGTGTGCGCGCGCGCACGCACGCACGCACTGAATACACCTACTAACAACACTGCACCTATTCAGACAAAGAAGGAACTCATACAATGGCACATATAACTAGATACTTCCCCGTACCTGATACTATATTGTTCTAGGCCAGCCTATTATCCACCAAAGCTGGAAATAAGGTTAAGACCTTTTCGTTAATCAGGGTGGTAAACTAGTTGACTGTTATCAAGGTCTACATCCTTTCATGGAATATCTGTCAGAGGCTGCATGCTGGGTGGGACCAAAGCCAGCAATGAGCAGAGGTGGAGGCAAAAGAGGAATGGACATTCCTTTTCTCTCAGCTATGCTCATTTCTCTCTTTCTTCTCACCCTATCCTGCTTCTCTCAGCCTTACCACTCACATGAAATTAGGTTGAGGGTCACATGTGTCCCTTGAACCACATGTTGACCATCACCACTGTCGTAAAGAAACAGTCGTCCTGTCCGGAGCTGTGGAGAATTATAATCAAAGACGCTCAGGTAAGGGAGCAAAGGACTCACTTTCTTCACCGTGAAGCATTCCAAGACAAAAGAAAATGGAAAGGGGGGGGGAGAACTTCCATAGTGACACTAAAAAGCAGAACTTTGACAACTAATCAATGACTTAGAACTGTAAATAGTCCATCTTGCAAGCACTTTGAAGGGTTCTTTCCTTCTTTAAAGCACAGATGCTCAGCAAACTTTGGAAACTGAGCTTTTTACAGGTATCTTAAATCGGATGCCCCCAAAATATGTGTGCTATAAAGCATCCCAAAGGCAAATAAAGCAACAGGGGGGAAAACAGCAACACAATAACATGTCTTGACATCAAAAGTTGTTTTGGCTAAATCAATTTATCACTGGAGTCACTAGAATTGTTAGCATCCTTTGAGGAATAGCCTGAAGTAAAGCCTTGATTAGAATGTTGATTAAGACCTTACCAGTGATACATTTGAGGAAAGCTGTTTTAAATCTGTGTAAAGTTTCTTACATTTAGTTGCAAGCCCCTGAGACTGGCCCCGCTAAGAGCAAAGGAGAGAGGGAAACATTTTACAGCCCCGATTAGCCAAGAATACAAGAACTCTTGATGTCGGTCGATCACGAACAAGCAATGCTGTAAACAGTTGCCAAAATTTAATTGAAAATTAGTGTCAGCAAGGGAGGTAAACTCAGTATGTCGCGATGTGTGACTGGAGTCTCTGGAAAGGAACAGAGGCCACCAGAAGTCAATGGTATAGAAATGCTGTGCCAGCCCTTGAAGAAAGAGGCATATGGTAGACTCCCTCTAGGGCTTTAACATATAGGAACAGAAACCCAATTCAGGAGAACTACAATGTGCCTTGGCTAATGAAGGCGTTCTTGTCATAGGAAAGGATTCTGCTGGGTAATATAGGGAAACCTGTGGCCCTCCAGATAATACTGAATGACAACTCCCAGCACTCATGATCCTTGGCTATGCTGGACGGGGCTCATGGAAGTTTACATTATAGTAACTATTTGTAAATCTGCATCTGTTGCATAAATTAGCACAAGCTGCAAATGCTTTGCAAATCAGAGTCCTTTTTGGTCCTTTGTTTTGGTGATGCTTAGCTGGCACTCCTAGGAAAGGAATGCCTGACTCATTGAGGTACAGTGGTTGGTGAATCGTATACAGTGGTACCTCGGTTTAAGAACAGTTCTGTTTACGAACGGTTTGGATTATGAACTCTGCAAAACCGGAAGTTGTGTCCCGGTTTGTGAACTTTACCTCGGTCTAAGAACGGAAGCTAAACAGTGGAAGGGCACCGGCAGCGGGAGGCCTCAATAGGGAAAGCACGCCTCGGTTTAAGAATGGTTTCGGTTTAAGAACGGACTTCTGGAACGGATTAAGTTCATAAACTGAGGCACCACTGTATTGGGGTTTGTGACTTAAGGCAAAAAAAAGGAGCTGGGGAAAAACAGGGAAGAAAAGGAGGGGTTGAAGGATGGAATTTAGCTCTAGTTTTGATTCTGAGTTGCTGGAATAAAAATGCTTTGAACATTTGTCTCTGGTATTTGGGGTTTCTTGCTATACAGCACTCATACTATTGCCTTATGGAATCTGGATATTCCCATTTGCATCATTAATAGTCATTATAATACATAGAATAATTCCTGGTTTTATGTATTCACATTCCGAGTGCTACAACAACCATACCAGTGTGTTGTTCAGTTTGTCTTTCTATTAGTGCTTTTTTTGTTCGTCTCTGAATTTTGGATAACAAACATGATGGTTCTGCAGATAAATTACCGTATTTTTTGCACCATAACACTCACTTTTTTCCTCCTAGAAAGTAAGAGGAAATGTCTTTGCGTGTTATGGAGGGAATGCCTATGGGTGGCGGGGGGGATCTGCTGCAGTCGTGAGCAGAGGATCCATGGTTCCCCTTCCTTCCCTCCTCCATGGCTCACTTTGAAACAGCAAAGCGGGAGAAGAGCCGCTGAGTGAGGAGGAGAGAGAGACAGAGAGCCTGCTTGCTTTAAAGGAGCAAAGCGGGAGAGGAGAGGAGTCCGGTTGGCTCCTTTAAAGCAAGCAGGCTCTCTGTCCCTCTCTCCTCCCCACTCGCTAAATAACAGCAAAGATTTTTCAAGCAGGCTCTCTGTCTCTCTCTCCTCCCCACTCGCTAAATAGTAGCAAAGTTTTTCACAAGCAGGCTCTCTGTCTCTCTCTCCTCCCCACTCCTCTTATAAGAGCCTTCTCCTCTTCTACCCCTCTTCTGCATTATTAACAGCATCCTTCTCCACCCACCCCACACGTGTTCCTTGTCCCTTGAATGCTTTTCCTTCCCTCCCCACTTAAAACATGGTTACAAAGCACGGATCCACATGGATCCTCAGGATTTTTGCACTGGGTCACCCCAAATTCACCATCAGATCACATAGCATGTCCATGGCTACAGCTTGCACCAAAAAAATCATGCACCCACTGTTGCCTGGGGCTGCAATGGTGCAAAAACGTGGTTACAAAGCACGGATCCACATGGATCCTCAGGATTTTTGCATTGGGCTACCCCAAACTCACCGTCAGATCACATGTCTGTGGCCACAGCATGAACCACAAAAATCATACATCCACTGTTTCGTTTAGAATATTTTTTTTCTTGTTTTCCTCCTCTAAAAACTATGTGCGTGTTATGGTTGGGAGCGTGTTATAGAGCGAAAAATACGGTATATGTTGGTTGAACTAGGTTTAATAAACACATCACTCAGTAACGTATGTTTAGTACTCATTCATGGGCTCTATCTCTCGCTCGCTTAAAATGAAACCATATGTTTAAGAAATTGTTTTGGCTAAACCAAATTATCGGTTGCCCCAACCATTGAAATGTCCTGGCTATTCTCCTCAGTGATGACAGGACTATGTGTAGTGAAAGAGTATCACCAGCTGTCTTGCTAACAGAACACTGGCATTCCTTTTAATTGAAAGATGCAGTATGTGCCGAATGATACCATCTCCACTCATTCAGGCTAATATTAGTGTGACCCATTTGTTAGCTGACAGAGGTTTCTTCGACTAGTTCCCCTAGTTGTCCTAGAAAACAGCGTGGCTTTGAAAGATTTGTGTGCATGTGCGAAAGTTGAGGGGAGCATGCTCCTATCTTTACAAGCAGCAGAACAGAATGCCTGGTTCTACGATGTGAACAGTTTGTTTTTCCTGAGGTTTACTAGTGAAGGAGAAAAAGAATGGAAAATAAAGCAGGATATCGGTATGTAAATAGAATGGAGAAGTTCTGTGCCTTGGCTGCTTTGAGTTTCATCCAAATCACATCTGGTTTTTCTTTTCACTTTCCTCTGAAACCAGAAAGACTTAAGACATCTATTCTTTTTTCTCTTTAAGATATATATAAATGAAACTGCCTTTTTGCACAATTGCATTCGTGTGCTGAAAGCCAGCTTGTTGTGGAACAAGTGTGGCTCCACATGTTTCCATGCCTGCTGTAACGTTAGAGCTAAATATTGCCGTGTTGCTAAGGTACAGCCTCATATAGTTCAGTGTCCCTCAAGCACAGTGATATCCAGAGGTTCAACTAGAAGGAAAGTCTCGGAGTGTTCCTTGGGACCTAGAAACAGAAATAACAGGTGCCATCATTTCCCCCCTCAAAGGAAACTAAGGTTTTGCCTTGCTGCTCTCTGGCTCATGGACAATCATCAGTGAAAGAGAATAGTCATGAGGATACAATGGGAGGGCTTACTATCACTTAGGTCAGGGGTCAGCAAACTTTTTCAGCAGGGGGCCAGTCCACTGTCCCTCAGACCTTGTGGGGTGCCAGACTAAATTTTGAAGAGAAAAATAATGAACAAATTCCTATGCCCCACAAATAACCCAGAGATGCATTTTAAATAAAAGGACACATTCTACTCATGTAAAAACATGCTGATTCCTGGACCGTTCACGGGCCAGATTAAGAAGGCAATTGAGCTGGATCTGGCCCCCAGGCCTTAGTTTGCCTACCCATGACTTAGGTTGTTTCAGAAAGAACAAAATGTCAGGATGGATGGATTCATTTAAATGTACAGTGGTACCTTGGGTTACAGACGCTTCAGGTTACAGACTCAGCTAACCTAGAAATAGTACCTCTGGTTAAGAACTTTGCTTCAGGATGAGAACAGAAATCGTGCTCCAGCGGCGAGGCGGCAGTGGGAGGCTCCATTAGCTAAAGTGGTGCTTCAGGTTAAGAACAGTTTCAGGTTAAGAACAGACCTCCAGAATGAATTACTTAATCCGAGGTACCACAGTACACAAGACTCAAAACTCTAATGCAGGGATAGGGAGTCTGTGGTCCTCCAGATGTTGCTGGACAGATGTTGCTCCCACCAGTCCCCATCATTGGCCATGCAGCCTTGGGCTGGTCAGATTTGTAGTTCAGCAATATCTGGAGGGCCACAGGTTCCCCATCCCAGCTCTCATGCATTTTCTTGTATTGGTCCCAGTTATTTGCTACTTGGTGTCCTGAATCCCCAGCCTATGTGGCAGCAAGGCCCGCTGGCATATACAGTATGTCAAGTCCAAAGCTCAAGAGTCAGGAAACACTGTCTAGGGTCAAACCTGAAGCACAGTCCCATAGAAGTCCTGGAACATCTAAGCTGAGGTCCATTAACATGGGCAGTTGAGCAGACACAGCACCTCAGCTCGGCTTCCCTTTTATACCCTGCACGTTGATTTCAGCATCTGGGCTTGACACAACATGTGACCCTCACCTGTTCTGAGTATACTCCAGCTGAGAAACCACACACCTCCCCCGCCACAAGCCAATGAGCCCCACCTGGGCTGTGGGCCCTTGCTTGCCTCAGCCTTGTAAGGGACAGCTGCATATTCCTGCATTGCAGGGGGTTGGCCTAGATGGGTGGGGTCAGTGCTTTCTTTCTGGGGGGATGCATACCTCTAAACAATTTGTGAATCTAAGTTTGGCCTCGTTGAGGGGCAGTATTTCAGTATGAGTAGGAAAATGAGAGTACCCCCAAACATTTTTTTAGAAAAAAGCACTGGGTGCAGTACTGTTGTTGTTGTTGTTGTTGTTGTTGTTGTTGTTGTTGTTGTTGTTATACTCAGGGTCCCTTCCAACTCTATGATTCAAGACAGGAATCTCTCCCAGTCCCACCTGAGTTTCCAGGGATTGAACCTTTTTCCTTTACCCCCCCCCCCCAAAATATATAGGTAATTAGGATTCTACTGCTATATATCTTGGTCATCAAGAAACGACTGGGGATATATGATGCAATGTGGTGCATGGATTTGCAGGTGGCAATGTGGGATTCTCACATACATTATGCTTCCAAACATTTCCCTTCCAAGACACAGTTTGCTAAACTGGCAACCTGCCCAGCATGCTGTGACAGAAAGCTGTGGTCCGCATAGTTGCAATACTGTGAGTACAGGCTGTGGAAGGATGTCTTGAAGAAGACTTCAAAAGGGTCGTAAAAGCCAGCTGCCCCCATACTGCTCTGCAGAGCAATTTGGAAGTTTACATGCAGGGATGTAGGCATTTCTCGCCGCTTAAATATGTTTAAAACAACAGATTTTTAACTCGGAATGGTATTTCTGAGTGACACTCCAGCAGGAATAATGTCTTGGTTTTGGATCCAAAACGTATGCTTGAATGATGAAAAAGAAAAAGATTCAGAGGGGGAGGAATGTGAGGCACATCCTGATAAACAACACATTTCGGCTGAAGTTCAAGGATCAGGAACACAAAGAGCAGCCTTATAACAATTGCTCTATTTTTCTCTCATTGTTGCCGAAGCTGAAAGGCAGTGGCTTTCCAGAATTTCAGGTGAGGGTCTTTAACCCAGCCCTGCCTAGAGATGCTGGGGACTAAAGGGGATGGATGACCCATTAATATTACCAGTACACCAAGTCCCTACCAGGGGTGAATGGCAAACCAAGCTGTTGCACGACCAGAAAGCTCAGGAATCAAGGAGACAAAAATTTCAAGAAATAATGGGGGAAATTCATAATTTATTTAGGAGACCACTGTAAGCAGATGAAAACATTAGCAGGATTCTAATAACACTTGTAATGTAACAAACACTATGGACATGATATGAAATATGAAATACAGTGCTACCTCGGGTTAAGAATTTAATTCGTTCTGGAGCTCTGTTCTTAACCTGAAACTGTTCTTAACCTGAGGTACCACTTTAGCTTATGGGGCCTCCCACCGCCGCCACCGCCGTGCGATTTCTGTTCTCATCCTGAAGCAAAGTTCTTAACCCGATGTACTATATCTGGGTTAGCGGAGTCTGTAACCTGAAGCGTCTGTAACCCGAGGTACCACTGTAATATGCATTTGAAAATGTTGACAACAGGACCCATGGAAGGGAGGGTGGGAAATCTGGAGATTCAGAGAAATCTCTTCATATGGATATGTATTTGCTATTGTTATAATCTTACACTTGTAAAATCAAATAAAAATCATTTCCCAAAAAAATAATATTACCAGTACACCAGCTGCTGCCTTTGCTGGCAACTAAAAAATTGCCCACATGAGAAGGAGTCATTACATGGCCATCAAGCCCCTTCAAGTCCCTCGAAGCTATTCTATCTGGCGGTCAGTGGTGCTCCAAATCTTTAGACCAAGAGTGGTTACCATTATTCTTATATGAGAGGCCACATTTCGTTCATATAAATGTTACTTTGCTACATTGTGTATATTCTGAAAAGGCCAAAGGCCATAGCCACTCAGCTTGAGAGGATCATTTAAGAATCACATTCGTTCTTTGGTCCCCACCCCAATCAATGACCTCATGCCTTCTGAGCACCTCCTGAGAAGCCCTTGCTGTGACCAGCCTAATTACAAAGCCTTGACTGATTCATGAAGAATTTGGATTGTTCCAGCTCCCAAATGATACGATTGTTCCCACAAATGCATATATCCTATGTTAACTTTGTATGCATTTACTTCCAGAGTACTACTGGTCCTAGGCCAGCCCTACAATGAGACAGAGTGAAGTGATTGTCTCAGGTGGCAGTGCTGGAGAGGTAGCAGCTTCCAACCAGCCATTCCCCTCTGTTGAAGTTCAGAACTGTGTGGACATCCTAAACCAGCCTGTTGCCCTCAGGTGCACTGGAGGACACTATCCCAACACTGCTGTAGAAATCAACTTCTGCACATGGAATGCTGGTGGAGGCCATCTTTTCATCATGTGCCTCAGGTAGAAAAATTTCTAGGGACGGTCCTGCATTGGCAGTTTCAGAGGGCTCTGCTCAAAGAAGCACTTACAGGTCTCTACACAACCAACTCCAGGCACATCATGGTATAACTAGATAATAAGACGTGTCAGAGCCAGCCAAAAGAGATTTTAGCCCCTGAGGCGAGCCACAAAATGGTGCAGCCCCTCACCCTTCACCCTACTCTGAATGACACTGGGTGGGTGCAAAGTCCAGGAGATTCCAGAAGGCTGCATCCTGCTATTTGCTCCTTAGGTGTGGGAGGAGACCAGCAGCACCTCCTATTCATTGAGAGGCTGCTATAGAAGCAGCATGGGTATGAGTATGCCAATTAGGAAGCAGATTTGGCTTCCAAGAAGTGCACCACAGCAGTTGCTGCCACTGCAGCCGCCCCTGTGAATCCTGCCATCTGAGGAGGTTGCCTCACCTTGATTCATGGGTGGGCTAGCCATGAGAAGAGCCTCCTGGATCAAGCCAATGACCTATCTTGCTGGAAGCCACAGTAGAGGGGAGAGTGCTCTTATGCTTGGGTCCTGCCTGAGAGTTTCCCCACAAGTGGCCTCTGTGAGAACAGGATGCTGGACTAGATGGGCCATTGACTAGATCCAGCAGGATCTTCTTATGATATGATGGATTCAGCTGTGGCACTTGTGAGAATGGGGAAAGGTCCCCAATCAAAGAGACAGACTATTTCTTTATGCTAGTCCTCAAACCATACTCTATCCCCACCCAATTCTGTGTGCTGCTGCTGTTGCCTCAGAGGGTGTTATGTACTGAGCTGAATCCTAGAACAATAGGATCCAGAATGCAGCAGTCTGATTGGTCCGCAGGAGCCACCCAATCCAGCTCCAAGTGGAAGTGAATCAGTGACCTGATTGGCCTGCAGGAGCAGCCAATCTGGCTTCTGGAGGAAGTGAATCTGCAACCTGATTGGCCTACAGGAGCAGCCCGGAATTAGCCAATCACGCGGGGACCATTGTGTAAATAATGTATATATAG
The DNA here is from genome assembly GCF_964252035.2 of Podarcis erhardii. Taxonomy (NCBI): domain Eukaryota; kingdom Metazoa; phylum Chordata; class Lepidosauria; order Squamata; family Lacertidae; genus Podarcis; species Podarcis erhardii. The sequence continues at coordinate 51,078,053 of NC_138500.1, forward strand.
CTAGACGTTTTGGGGAAAGCTTCATTCATTACTACTATGAGCTGAATAAGGAGCATGAAATTCACACTCGACTCTGAGTACCGTATATTTCAGAGGGATAGCTAATCAGGTCAAGCCAGTGTAGCTCCTCAGACAAATACAAGCAACAATTACACTTGGAAAGGATGTGCATTAGGAAAGGGTGTAACAGTGTGAAAACCCAAACGCAATTCAGCTTGTAGCCTACAATGGAGGTGCTGTGTGTGATGTCACACGTGTCACAATGTCACATGGCCATCGCATACCTCCCAAGTGTCTATGTAATGCCTCCTGATGCTGCGTGGCCCAGGTGACCTCCTGCCAGGCCACGCAGCATCTCCCAAGGCAGTGGAAGGCAGTGGACAAAGGTAGGAGGGGGTAGGCAGGCGAGGAAGGGCTCAGCCTCCTCTGTGCCCTCAAAATTGGGGGGGGAGGGCTCAGCCCCATACCAACAGACATTGGGAGGCTGAAGGTGCCTCAGCCTATAGAGTTGGTGTCTATGACAGTGGTTGAATGCAGTCTAGGAAATTCAGTTGTGTAGGAAAGTGGTGAAAGCTCACTCTTTCTTTTTAAAAGCTATTTTGCTTAGCTATCTTCATTATGTGCTCTTGCACAGTAGCAGCAGGTGCCATTACCAAATCGTAGCTTATTATTTTTAGTTCTAGAACACACCAGGTGATAGTTATTGCCCTGAAGAAAGTCAGCTATTTAGATTAAGCAAGTTTGTGCACACAAACAAATATGATGCTTGACTGCCTCTTTTTTTCTTCGAAGTGTTTTACCTTGAGGAGAAAATGCACTTCAGGTTTTTTTCCTCTTGACATTAGGAAATTGAGGTCAGTCATCTGCACGGTGATGTAGTTTTGACTTCAGCTTGCTATCCTAAGGTAAAATGTGTCTTTGCTACATTTCACCTGAAGTAAAACACACCTATTTGGGCCCTTAACAAGTCCAAACAGAGTCAAGGAGGAGCCTTATTCATTGAATAAGGAAATCAAACTGAGGTATGCAGTCTGGCTGCCTGTGCAATTTGCATGTCTGAAGGTCTGCTGTTTAGTACCTACCCTTTCCTTTAGTGGGTATTTCTGTGGTCTTTATTGGGTGGCAATTTAGTATTGCACTCATCAATCTAAGTGGGTCCAGAGGGAGGGAAATCTGGAGCAGCAATAACATCAGCAGCAAAGCACCTGTGAATACTTTTATGCTCAAGTTGGAAAGAGCTTTGAATTACAGCTTCCGAGTGCTCAAATTGCTATATGTAGAAACATCAGAGGCAGCTGACTTGATAAATTTAACTGCTGGGTTCCTGACATAATTACAATTCCGTTTTTAGTATGAGGCTATCTTTTTCATGTTGTCATTCACAAGGATTCAGATCTGCAGCTCATGTTCTCCATAGACTTTATTTGATTTCTTACTCAATTGGAGGAGGACCCATTCCCTTGTTTGTGCCCACAACTGTTAATGGAAAACTGAAGCCCTCTTTATCCTTTGAATGGTGCCCATGTGTAAAGGGGGGTGATGGGAAATGCCACTACCCCCTTCCCTAAGATTGCATGGCCTCCCCTCCCTTCAACAGCCATGTGTTGAGTGTGGATATCTCAAAAAAGGAAGCTTACGTACACAGATTGGGGTCCCCAGCTCCTGTGGTATCCTATGCACATAAAAGTCTACACATGTAGGATTCCAGATCATGTTCAAACAGAGATGTCAGGGATGAGGCAAGAAAGTCACACTACCTTGTTGTGAGGCCAGTGTGCAGGTCCACTGACTCTTACACTCATTTTGTGTCATTAAAAAGATCAACTCGGGGTAAAGCTACAGGTGACATTAAATATAATATGTATACAGTGTGTGTGTGTGTGTGTGTGTGTTACATTACACAGGACGGGGATGGCGCTGTGGTCTAAACCACTGAGCCTCTTGGGCATGCTGATCAGAAGGTCAGCAGTTTGAATCCTCATGACAGGGTGAGCTCCCGTTGCTCTGTCCTAGCTCCTGCCAACCTAGCAGTTCGAAAGCATGGCAGTGCAAGTAGATAAATAGGTCCCACTGCGGCGGGAAGGTAAACGGCATTTCTGTGCGCTCTGGTTTCTGTCACTGTGTTCTGTTGGGCCAGAAGCGGTTTAGTCATGCTGGCCACATAACCCAGAAAGCTGTCTGTGGGCAAATGCCGGCTTTCTCGGCCTGAAAGTGAGATGAGCGCCAAACCCCATAGTCGCCTTTGACTGGATGTAACTGTCCAGGGGTCCTTTACCTGTACAGTGGCACCTTGGGTTACATACGCTTCAGGTTACATATTCTTCAGGTTACAGACTCCGCTAACCCAGAAATATTACCTTGGGTTAAGAACTTTGCTTCAGGATGAGAACAGAAATCATGCTCCGGCGGCACGGCAGCAGCAGGAGGTCCCATTAGCTAAAGTGGTGCTTCAGGTTAAGAACAGTTTCAGGTTAAGAATGGACCTCCGGAACAAATTAAGTTCTTAATCCGAGGTACCACTGTCCATTACACTGGACCTGGGCACATTCTATCAAGCACTTCTCTTTCCTTTTCCCTTGACTGACTTCTGTTAGCAGGCCAACCACTGAAAGAAATGGCTGTGTTACTCTCTCATCGCTTTGAATCATTTCAGGACTGAGTCTAACTGCCTAGTGGTCTAAAGATATCTAACCAGAACAATAACCAGACTTCTTTTCCGTTTCCCATACACTGCTTACAAGCTTCTTCAAAATGACTTCATATAACTTTGAAATGGTGTTTAAACTCCTGCCTCTGCGTGCAGTTTGACACGATAAGGTTGGCTTGACCTGCTACTATTCGTGTCTGGGAACCGGTCAGTCTGAAACTTAATAGGACCCACTTATGTGAGGAAAATCATCTCCCCACTTTCCCCTCTGCACAAGGAGAACCTCTGTTCGCCAATCCTATTGCTTTTGTTATGCATCCTTATACTGTAGCCCATTGTTCCTAAACCTGTGAAAGAATTCAGGCAAAGAAAATGGTGTCTTATAGGTCCTAAGATCCAAAATGAGACATTTCCTTTCCAGTGGAGTAGGGCACTGTAGCCAGCCTCCCACTATCCTGCCCACCATGCTTGAAGTGGTGAGCTTCTGTGACTTATCAGTGAAGATTATGATCATAGGTTCAACCTCCTTTGGTAGGACTGGTCTGGGTCCTGGGCAGTAGCCTCCAGTGAGCCAGGAGCACAAGCCAAGAGTCAGGACAGAAGAACTAACCGGCATGCCAGAAGTCGGGATCAAAGAGCAAGTAATATTTTGGTAGGCTTTTAGGGTCATGTGATTTGGTCTGTCGCAGGAGGGAGCACGATGCTAATTAAAATAGTATTTTAAAGCAGGGGCAGGGTTCCTTAGGCAAGCGACCAAATGTGGCCCTTCAGGCTTCTCTATCAGGCCCCTGGGACCCTTCCCAGGCCCCACACCCTTTCCTCAGCTCATACTCCTCAATTTTGCAGAACCCTTGAGCATTTTCCTCTGGCTGGAGCATGCCCTTGAGCTCAGAAAATGCCTCTTCCTTATACGGATGGAAGATGGGGGGGGTGCGCGCGCATGCAAAAAACTATCCTGTTGTAAAGGTAAAGGTAAAGGGACCCCTAGCCATTATGTCCAGTCGTGGCCGACTCTGGGGTTGCGGCGCTCATCTCGCTTCATTGGCCGAGGGAGCCGGCGTTTGTCCACAGACAGCTTCCGGGTCATGTGGCCAGCATGACTAAGCCGCTTCTGGCGAACCAGAGCAGCACACGGAAATGCCATTTACCTTCCCGCCGGAGCGGTACCTATTTATCTACTTGCACTTTGACATGCTTTCGAACTGCTAGGTTGGCAGAGCAGGGACCAAGTAACGGGAGCTCACGCCGTTGTGGGGATTCGAACCGCCAACCTTCTGATCGGCAAGTCCTAGGCTCTGTTGTTTAACCCACAGTGCCACTGCTCCATGTGTCCCTATTTTCCAGAGACAGTCCTGGATTTACAGAAGCCATTCTAATTTGACCCTGAGAAATGTTGGAGAGTATGGAGTTATGCGACCCCTAAGCTAAGGAGATAAGTAACTATACAACCTTTAGAAGACATCTGAAGACAACCCTGTATAGGGAAGTTTTTAAATGTTTAATGAAGTTTTATATATGTTGGAAGCCACCCAGAGTGGCTGGGGCAACCCATTCAGATGGGCAAGGTACAAATAACAATAACAATAACAATAATAAAAGAGGAAGTCCCTGTTTTCATCAGATAAATATTGTAGGCAAGGTATGCATTTGTTGCTGTGCACTTTTGCCTCTATGTTCACGCACCACTGTCATGTGGCCCTCAGACTGAAAAGAGGTCCCCCATTCCTGCTTCACAGTAACTTCTGTATACAGTTGGAGAATCTTAGCCAATAGGTTGGATGAGAGTTCTCGAAATTAAATTGGCAGTCGCCAGTTGGCATGTCCAGTCAGTTGCATTAAACGTGCTGTGTAATAGCTCCAAGACTGCTGTGGTGCTGAATGGCTCATGCCATTGACTTCAGTGGGCCTTAAGGATAGCAGCTAATTGGCTCAGGGATTGGGCTACCTTTGTGCTTAGCACAGGGCTGCTGCCATCAGAGTGCTTCCTGGATTTCAATAGAATGTGGATTGCATCCATGGTGACATTCACCCTCACTTTGTTTTTTCTTTTTCTTTTTTAATTGGAGGGACTGGAATGTTACAGCTAACAAAGTCTTTTTCTTTTTAAGAGACATGCATTGCCTCCCTTCTTCCAGGCCAGTTGCTTCCAATTAGACATCATCATAAATACAGGAAGGAGGGAGCCATTTAACTTGAATCCGGGATGTTCCAGGACAGAAATACAATGCAGGTGTTGTTTGTCCAGGGTCCTTTTCAGACCTAGATGGTCAGCCCTGCTGCGGGGATTTAGCTGTTGTATCAAAGGCCTTGTAAAAAAGCCTAGTCCCAATCTTGTTAATTTTTCTGGTCACCCAAATAAATTCTTTGTTACCTTTTCACAGCGGAAAAAAGAGAGAGAGAAGAAGTCGACTTTATGATTTTATAGCCCTGCCATTAGAAATCTTGGGGAGAGGGGGTTAAAGGCAGCCAAACACCCAACATTCCACCCCCAGGTTGCATTCTGCGGTTATGAACTTCCATTTGATCACTGGCCCCATCCATATGACATTAACTGCTACAATTTACAACTGCCCAAGCTTTCCACCTATTATTGTCTTACCTCTGCACATGCAGAGAGAGAGAGAGGGAGAGAAAGGGGTGGGAAGCAGGAACCCTGCTGCCCAGGGGAAGTTTAAAAGAATGCAATGTCTTGTTAAAACCTGAAAGAGCAAATGAAGGAGGAGGGGAGAGAACCTTGCAAGACAGAAAAACCAAAGATCTGATAATGAATAATGCTTTGCTCCCTGCTGCGAACACCACCGGTGACCTGGCATGCAGACCACAGCAAAGTAGTGAATAATTCACCGAGAGAGTCATAGACCTCCTGGTTAGACCGCAGCATTGCTTTTGTCTGACAAGTACGCTCTCCCGCAGCATCAGGCTTGACAGGATGTTTCAGTCCGCCAAGGCTTGAACAAAAGGTGTGTGTGGCAGGCTCCTGCAAGCACACCTTGTATGACAGGAACCAAATTTGTACTGCTTTTTAATCCATTAGCAGTCAATTAATAAATCTGTAAGCTTTCTTTTGGAGTGGGGGTGGATTTGCAATTGAGAAGAGAGGAGGGCTTTGATGAGGTTGGAGCATCTAGAATTACAAATTCCATCCAGGAATCTCATCCCACCTTCAAAAAATAAAATAAAAACCACACCCCCCCAAAAAAACATTTAAATGACTTTTCACTGTCTGCAGTAAAAACCACAAGAGTCTGACTCTTTGGAGCTGGAAACTCAAGCTGACTTCTCACCCTTTACATGCATTTTTAAAAAAAGAGCAAAAGAAAAGAAAAATGTCCTGATGAGTTATTAAATCTGAGGTGTCATTCCTGTTTTTGTATGTTGCTTTCTTGGCACTGTGTGACTGTGTATGTATGAATCTCTCTCTCTCTCTCTCTCTCTCTCTCTCTCTCTCTCTCTGTGTGTGTGTGTGTGTGTGTGTGTGTGTGTAGACTGGCAGCCCATTCTGGAAACAAGTTCCCCAGTGTTTATTTTTAGTTTGAAGACTTAAAGACTCATAGTCACAGGAAAATACAATAAAGGGTTTCAGTCTGCACCATCTCTAATTTCTCATGTACATGAGGGGGGGGGGGCTTGTCTGCAAAAACAATTCAGCCCTTAAGTTCCTGGTGGGGATGGAAAGAGAAAGATTTCACTCAAAATTTTCAAAAGTGTTTGCAAATCAAGTGAACAGCATTCCTTCTCAATTAAATGTTCCACACGTTGACTCCTTGGGGTTGCTGAAATGCTACATTGCTGCTCAAAACTTTCTGAATGCTAGACCTAAACGCCACTCACTCCTGGGAAGGCCTGCTGAAATCTGGAGAAACCTACTTTTGTGAGGTCTTCAGGCCAATGAACATGATCACTCTGAATGTGTCATATTGCATCTCTTTTTATCTGCTCCTCCTTGATCCGCTGAGGCACCTCAGTTCACAGAAGGGCTGCTCCAGTGTTTTGGGAAGGTTTGCTGCGGATATGCAAAATCACAACACACCCAAGAGCCATGGTGGCAGCTGCTCATTGGGACTGGTAGGGCTGAAGGCAGGGAGGCCAACACTAGGTGGAGCCAGAGCAAATGGTAGACAGAGCAAGGAGCCGGTAATAGGCAGAGGCTGTGTACACATCATAGATTTAAAGTACATTATTTCCCTTCTCAGAATCCTGGGAACTGTAGTTTGTTGGAGGTGATGTAGCTCTGTGGGTGTAAACTACAACTGCCGAGAAACTACAGTTCCCAAGATCCCATGTGACAGAAATAGAAGGGGAGGGAAGAGAAAGAAATAATTGTGGCTAAACAGTAGGGAAAACCTATTGTCATCTACAGAGCTCTTCAGGAAACAGCAAGCTAGCATCTGGCAATAATATTTTCTAGAGAGAAATAAACTGCTGTTTTCCATTCCTAGTAAAACTGCCTGAAGGAAGCACATATTTGCTATGGCAAATGGCATGCAGCGATTCTTTGGGAGTGTGCTTTTAAAAATAAACTTTCTTCCGAGCTCAGGAGGATTATTATATATGATGGCAGTAATGGGGAAACACTTCAGAGATGGCACTCCAAGCATTTTCAGTACAGAAGGGGTATGGAAGCAGTGGGGCCACAGCCAGATTTTCAGGAACCCTAGCCAAGCTGCTCCCTGAGGGCGCCCAGTATCACACTGGTGGAGCCCTCCTGGGAAATTAAGATAATGTCAGCTGAAACCACTTCCCTTGGGACTTCTCTGGTGAACACCAAGGCTGCATATGCACCATAAAGCACATGACTTTCCCTAAAATAATCTTTACAGATGCTGGGAATTGTAGGGGTAAACTGAGGGCTTTTTTCCAAAGGGAAAAAAGTGAAAGAACTCACCGCCTCAGCCTCCAACCCAGACGTCAACACTGGCGCCATCTTGAAACCAGAATCACGTGACAAGATGCCAAGTTCACCTCTCTTTCCCCACCCCCACTCAGGTTGCTTCGGCCACCATTTTGATAATAGGCAAAAACACAAAGTAAACTTGGGGCGGTATTTAACGAGGTTTTGCTCAAAGCAGACCCACTGAAATTAATGGGCCCCACTTAGCCATGTTTCTTAGTTTCAGTGGCTTTGCTTGGAGTAAAGCATGTTTTCGCATAGTTATAGAACTTGCTAAACAAATGGCAAGCAGGACTCCGAGTCGGCTCTTTGACTGACCATATGTCTTCCACATGTGGAATTCATGCAATTCCTTAAGCAAGCTCTACATAATTTAAATACAGATAGCCACAGGTTGCTATGATAAGTTGCCCTTTCCACAGCTGTTCATTAGAGCTCTCAGTTGACAGCATGCGATTATGTTGACCAGGGCTTGCAGATCTGTCCTCTTAATGAATAAACTGTTCCATTATCTTTTTTGCTTACCTGCCTGATTTGTGAGATATGACTGCAAACAAAACAGAATTGCATATGGTGCTTCCTTTTGAATACACCATTTATGTAAATTGTGGTGTGTGTACCCTTAAGTAATTATGTCCACATTATCCAGTATTGATTCCTAGTAGCTGAAAGACAGCTTTAATGCAAAATACACAGCATCTAATTTTAAAATGATATAATGGAACACGGATCGGTCATATTTAAATCTCCAATAAACATGTTAAAGGGTTTCTTTTTGTTGCTCTCTTGGGTAAACCCTTTGTTAAAATAGAGTAATTATTTCTGGTGATGGAAGCACTGATATCATCTAGTGGTTTTATACGAGTTTCTCAGTGCACACACTATTATTATTTCATTAAGCCATATTATGGTAACACCCTTTCACAATAAACACAGGGACTGGGGCTTTTCATAGAAGTGTAGACTTTAAGAGAAAAGAAGTGTGTCATTGCCAAATGCCTAAGCCATAAACTGGTAGGATTTTCTTTAGCCATCATAATTTATAAACCTAATTAGTTATACATTTAAAAAAAAAAAAAAATCTCATATCTGATTGCTAAATTTTGAGGGGTGAGTCTTCCCACCTGAATAGCTAGATTACACACAACGCATGCACAGGCAAACAATCATAGTAAGACAGGCATTTTAAAATATATCGAAACTTGTGTGTATATAACAATCTCCACCACCCTAAGAATTTCCACCATTTGTAATTTTCTGTACAAAGCACAGCAGCTGAGGGACTTGGGACAGCTTGGAAATTGAGCATAGGAACTCCACAGGAAGTTGCGTTACGCAAATTCAGACCATTGGTCCCTCCAGCTCAGCCTGAGAGCAGCTTCCCTGCCCCTCGCTCTTGTCCAGCTAGTCAGCAGTTTGTCTGATGCACAGCACAGCTCTTTCCAGGCCAGTTTTTACCCAGTGAGCTGGCATCCTTAAGGGAGAAAAGGGGCTTTGCATAACAAGATTACAAAATGAGTGAATACTACTGAAATCAGGGAAATGCTACATGAGTCCTTTGACAGAGCTAAACAAGGATCAGTCGCAAGGTGTCATCAAGCTCACAAATGGGTCTAAGCATGCCCACAATTGTGAGTTGGGACTTAGCTTACATAACATCATATTTCAGATAATTACTGTATACAGTGAACTAACTGAGCTAGGTCACAGTTAAGGGCTGATGAAATTATATCCAGCCCAAGTTTTGACCCTGTGCCATATGAACTGGTGTTCATTGTCACATCTGACATGACTTCTTCAAGCCTCAACTTTGTTGTTTCACTTACTTGCTAGGAACAGCAAGGCCAAGAGCCAACACATAGTTGAATGTACATAAACCCATTGAAATCAACGGGCTTATTAAGCATGCTTAATTCTGCATTGGATTAAGGCCTAAAAAATTTTTACTATACAAAGTGAATGCATACTCTCTCACACATACATGCATACCTAAAGGTAAAGGGGACCCCTGACCATTAGGTCCAGTTGCGAACGACTCTGGGGTTGCGGCGCTCATCTCGCATTACTGGCCAAGGGAGCCGGCGTACAGCTTCCGGGTCATGTGGCCAGCATGACTAAGCCACTTCTGGCAAACAGAGCAGCACACAGAAATGATGTTTACCTTCCCGCTGGAGCGGTACCTATTTATCTACTTGCACTTCATGCTTTTGAACTGCTAGGTTGGAAGGAACAGGGAGTGAACAACAGTAGCTCACCCCGTCACAGGGATTCGAACCACCGACCTTCTGATTAGCAAGCCCTAGGCTCTGTGGTTTAACCCACAGCGCCACCTGCGTCCCTTACATGAATACTTACATGAGCTAATTTGTGAGACTTTAAGAACATAAGAAGAGCCTGCTAGATCAGTCCAATGACCCATTTGGTCCAGCATATGGATGCGGGTGGTGCTGTGGGTTAAGCCTAGGACAGAGCCTAGGACTTGCCAATCAGAAGGTCAGCAGTTCAAATCCCCGCAACGGGGTAAGCTCCCGTTGTTCGATCCCTGCTCCTGCCCACCTAGCAGTTTCAAAGCATGTCAAAGTGTAAGTAGGTAAATAGGTACCGCTCCGGCGGTAAGGTAAACGGCGTTTCCGTGCACTGCTCTGGCTCACCAGAAGCGGTTTAGTCATGCTGGCCACATGACCCGGAAGCTGTACGCCGGCTCCCTCGGCCACTAAAGCGAGATGAGCGCCGCAACCCCAGAGTCGGTCATGACTGGACCTAACGGTCAGGGGTCCCTTTACCTTTACCTTTATTGTTCTCATAGTGGCCAACCAGATGCCTGTGGGAAAAACCATCGAGCAGAATTGAAGCACAGGAGCACTCTCCCTTCCTGTGGTTTCCAGCAAATGGTATTTCAAAGCATTGCTGCCTCCAACAATGATGGCAGAGCTTAGCCATTGTGGCTAGTAGCCATCGATAGCCCTCTCCTCCATGATTTTTTAAAGTTGGTAGCCCTCACTGCCTCCTGTGAAAATGAGTCCACAGTTTAATCATGTGACGCATTAAGAAGTACTTTTTTTTATCTGCCCTGTATCTTCCAGCATTCAGCAATGGAGGGTTTGCTATTGCTAGGGTTTATTGTTAATTTTATATCTTATGGAAGTATTCACTGAGTTCTTTTCCAGTTGTAGAGTCAATGTTGTTCCACCAGATTTTCATAATGGGGAAAGAAACTTGAAGTATGGGTCCTTCCATCCAGTCACCACCTTCCCTTCAGGCAAAATATGATGCTATTGTCGCTGGATCAAGATTTACAGGAGTATCATGCAAAGGATTAAGTGAGGTTGGGACACACTCTCGGCTTTTGCCAAAAAGCTCTGTGATGATTTTGCAACAGCACCGGTTCCTAAAAGTAAATTGGCATCTGCGATGATCAGATCCCAGCAGACATACCTCTTCTTTCTTTTCTGAAAGCTTTCCCCTTTGTTTTCATGAGTGCTGCTTACACATTCTGACACTACCTCACAAAAGAATGATAATGACAAGGCGTGATTATAGCGGAAGTACAACAAAATGTATTACAGGGTACAGAAGCATTAAATAAGAGTGTTGCCATCTATCAAAGTGGAATTTAATAATATATACAGAAATGGGGGAAACGCTGGAAAGAAGGTATAGGATGCATTAAAGGAGTATGTAATTACAATGTGACTGTGTGGTAGTTCTGTTTTCTCAAATGTCTGAATGAATTTTCTTAAAAGGTGATACCCGTTAAGTAAAGCAAAGGACTTGAGCCCAGCTCAGCCCATTTAATCTGTCTTGTGGATATCATTCACAATGTGTCCCAGAATGCAACCATCCATTTTGCTATGAAACTATTCATACTGATAATCAGAGCAACTTTCCCCCCAGGTATTTTTTTCTTAGCCAGCACACACAACGCATACATAAAATAGATTTTACCTTCCCTGGGCAAATAGAAAAACAAGCCCTTTGATAATGAAGCCCAGTGAAATCTAGCATCTCCTACAGGATAAATTCAATATTTATTGCAAATAGGTTTAGCCACCCCTGTATGTGTGCCGAACAGGACTGTTGCTAGGTACTTAAAAGTCTTGGGGCACATGGTATAAATTTGCATAAAAATTCCATATGTTAATTTATTTGAATAGATGCAAATTTAGGTTGGCTTAGGCTGTCAGGGTTACCCATGGGGTGCCAACAGGATTTCCTGGGTTCAGCAGACTGTATATGGATTTACCCCTCTCCCCACAATCTGTTGGCAAGAACTGCTGCTTTTGTCTATATTAAAACTAAGACAAGTTCCTATGCACATATAATTAATATGCTGGGTGGCTGAGTCTCACTCCACACTAAGCTTTGTAGCACATACAGCTACCGTATAAGCAAAGTCAAAAAGTTTAAAAGTGTGGGAAAGGAACAGGAAAACCCAAAGACCCAGGTCTTGGGTCCCCAGACCACCCCATAACAATGCCCCTGGTTTAAAATGTTAATATTTCCAGTTTTATTCCCAGCCAATGGATTGGATCCAGACTCTATGCAGACTCTATTCATTTTTAATTGAAATAGCTTAAGTAATAATTAACTGTTCCACTGATTTCAATGGAACTTAAGTGCAACTTAAGCCTATAATCATTTCATTGTCTCTCTACACATGGCACAGAACGGGCTTTTTGCATTATCAAAGGTTCAAACGTACATTTGATGTGAAATGGCTCGTCTCCACTTTCTGCCCTAACACAACAACATTCACAGATGCCCGAAAAAGTCTCAGTTGTTTTTTATTGCCATGTGCAAAAATGGCAGTAAAGACTGCGAGGGCGGGGATCTTAAACCATTTCTCCATAAGGGACGAAATACCGTATTTTATGCTCCATAAGTCACACTTTTTCCCTCCTAAAAAGTAAGGGGAAATGTTTGTGCGTCTTATGGAGTGAATGCAGGCTGTGCAGCTATCCCAGAAGCCAGAACAGCAAGAGGGATCGCAGCGAAAGCAGCAATCCCTCTTGCTGTTCTGGCTTCTGGGATTCAGAATATTTTTTTTTCTTGTTTTCCTCCTCTAAAAACTAGGTGCATCTTATGGTCTGCGTCTTATGGAGCAGAAAAATATGGTGCATTGTGAAGCAAGGCATAGCTCTGCCACTTCACACATAGTATTTCTTGGGAAGGAAACTAGATGACCCCCTAACATGTTCTGGACAGGTGATGACTTACTTTGTCTTTATTTCCTAGAATTCTCCTCAAAAAGAAACTGTTCCCTTAAAAGGCTACCTCATGGAATTTCCAGGGAAATAAGGAAGATGAAATGTTTTATTTTATATAAATGACAAAATCTATAAGGAAAATATGTTTCCTTCTTTCAAATCCAGAAAATATTTGTGCAGAGTATAGCAATTTCAAAGTAGGTCAATAACTGGTTCTAAATAGGCAGAGCTATACATTTATTAAAATCACCTCCGGACATATCCCACTACAGTATTGCTTCATGTTACACCACCAATTCCCCAGAGAAGCAATTCCCTAGTCACAAGCTATCATAGTTAAAAATTAATTGGAGGAGTTCACATTTTCCAAGTCCAGCTAAGTCACCTCTAGGCCTTCAGCTCATTTCTTTTGAGAACTCTGTTTTCAAAGTTTTCCGGCAATATCAAAATAACATCTCTCTCTCTCTGGGAAAGCCGAATTCCTTTATTTGTATGCAACTGTAGACTGATTCATCTCTAATTCTAATCTGCTGGAAACAAATAACTTTGGTAAGCTGTTATTTCCAAAATAAGAATGTGTGGTCTACTAGAGTCCCAATCATAGCTGTCAAGTGTCCCTTATTTGAAGGGACAGTCCCTTATTCCAGCGCCATATCCCGCTGCTGTCCCTTATTGATGGATGTCCCTTAAATTTCAAAGGAAGCAGCTCCTCTGCCTCCCTCCCTGCCGGCCAGGGAGGAGGGAGGCTCCAACTGTGTTGCTTGGCTGTGTTGCTCACCCAATAAGAAGTCTAAGAACGACTGGGGAGTGGAGCTTGCATGCCTTGTGTGTGGCTAGTTAATGCAAGCTGAGGGGGGTTTTGAATGCTGGATGCCATTTTGTTGCACATGCTGCTGCAAACTTTGCAGTGCAAAGCCAGGTCGGGGAGCCATCTTAAGTTGAGGCCGCATAGGCCTTGTGGTGCATGCAATTCAGATTCTATTCAGTTGAACCTCTGGTTACAAAGTTGGTTGGACAGTGTTCTCAAAGCTACCAGCATGAGTTTGACCAGACTGCAGGAGGACAGGAAGGCTGGAGTGCCTGGAACAGGTGAGGCTGCAGGTCCCTTATTTTGGCTGCTGGTCCCTTATTTTTAAGGCTGCTGGTCCCTTATTTTCGAATCTGTAAGTTGACAGCTATGGTCCCAATTGTTGGACCTGGACTTGGGTCCAGCTCCTACGCATGCTCACTGTGTGATCAAATACCTGCGATGATCTCTTAGTTCCACTTGCAGTTGTGATGGTGGAGGCAGAAGGTCAAAAGAAGACAAATATCTGATTGCAAATTACATATGCTACAGGAGAAATCAGAAATCTGTGGTCCTCCAGATACCCATCAGAGCTATGCCTGCATAGGCAATGGTGTGGGATGATGGGAGTTGGTACCCAACAACATCTAGAAGATTTCCTATCCCTAAACTGTAGAGATGATCCTGCAATATAGACAGCTGAGTGGTGCATCTCTTCCTTTTGGGACAAAGGTTCCTGGACTGATCAAGCAATCTGAATCAACAACAGTTTATTGGAACTCTCATTAGTTTGAATACATGCCTTATTTGTGTGAACACAAACGTTCTTAGTTTTAGACCTAACAATGAAGCAACACACACAAATAAAATAATAATAAAAAATGAAGCACCACCAGTTTTCTCCAAGACTTGCTCTGATCTTTGAAGGAATGAATAAGGACGTTAAAACCGAAGAACTGCTTACCTTCCCGATTCTCACAGCAAGGCTGTCTATAGCTCAACGCTGAATGACATTTTCTGGTTTCAGTATTACAAACTGGTGGAATAATATTTGGAATGTTGCTCTTCAGGAAAAACTTACATGGCATGTCAGGTTCCTAAAGGGAAAGGCAAAACCAGGCTGGTGGGGATTTTAGATTTTAGACATCTGGACACTTCGGACATCTGGTACCAACAACTTGCTCTATACTCACCATGGCCAAAAGATACATAACCACAATCCCTCTCCTCCTCCTCATTGACTCTTGACTTCTAAGTTGTCCACTTAACCACACAGATCCTTTATATACAGTGGTACCTCTGGTTACGTACTTAATTCGTTCTGGAGGTCCGTTCTTAACCTGAAACTGTTCTTAACCTGAAGCACCACTTTAGCTAATGGGGCCTCCCACTGCTGCCGCATGATTTCTGTTCTCATCCTGAAACAAAGTTCTTAACCCGAGGCACTATTTCTGGGTTAGCGGAGTCTGTAACCTGAAGCATATGTAACCCGAGATACCACTGTAATAGTATGGAAACATTATCAACAATTGTTACTGCTCAGTGCCTTATGTTTGTTTTTCTGTTAACATATCTTCAAAATATTTCTTTTCAAACGTTGAACAAAAGTAAGTAAGTAAGTAAGTAAGTAAGTAAGTAAGTAAATACATAAAATTAGAAACACCCCTTTGTGCTTTTGTGTGGACCACATGCGCAGAGCTATCAGAACGGCACCTTAGACTGTGTTTGTGGCAATGAAGCATTTTCTTTGTGCAACACCTAGGAAATTTTAGGCACTTATGGTTTTTTAAGTAAACACATTGTTTGCACTATTCTACTAACAACCCCCATCAGTGCAAGGATTTCTGCTTGCTCAACAGGACTTTAGCTCCTCTCCTCCCCAAGTGCATACCACGTGTCCTTTCCAGATTTGCTCTAGACTGTTGAGGGAACCCCTAGAACATATTTAGGGGGCCCAGGGAAGGGTGGGTGTTCTGTTCTACAAGCAGAAATCCTTGAACTGATGGGAACAATTGCTCTAGCGCTACATTGGATTCCACTCAAAGTACAGTGGTACCTTGGTTTAAGAACAGTCTGGTTTAAGAACGATTCGGGTTATGAACTCCGCAAAACCAGAAGTAGTGTCCCAGTTTGCAAACTTTATCTCGGTCTAAGAATGGAAGCCGAACAGTGGAAGGGCACCAGCGGTGCGAGGCCTCATTAGGGAAAGCGCACCTTGGTTTAAGAACGGTTTCGGTTTAAGAACAGACTTCCAGAATGGATTAAGTTCATAAACCGAGGTACCACTGTATTCCCTGTTTAGGGAAGTTTTTAATGTTTGATGTTTTATCATGTTTTCAATATTCTGTTGGGAGCCTCCAAGAGTGGCTGGGGGAACCCAGTCGGATGGGTGGAGTATAAATAAATAAATAAATAAATAAATAAATAAATAAATAAATAAATAAATTATTATTATTATTATTATTATTAATTTAGGTGAAATATTGTAAAAGCATTTGCTGAAATGATGTTACCTATTAAGAAAGCTCATAAACTTCAGATTGCAACAATGACTGAGACACTCTACATTTCTTATAGTCCAGAAATTTATGAATATTGCTGAATATTGCAGTTGATTATACCAAGTCAACAGATGACTTTAGGGGAAGTGATTGCCACTATTTTATTTTTATTTTTATTTTATTTTATTATTTTATTTTATTTTATTTTATTATTTCTCCAAGGAGCTCAAGGTGGCCTACATGTTTCTCCTGCTCACCATTTAATCCTCACAACAACCCTTCCAGCTAGGTTAGGCTGAGATGCAGCGACTGGTCTAAGGTCACCCAGTGAGCTTCATGGCCAAGTAATAATAATAATAATAATTTATTATTTGTACCCCGCCCATCTCGCTGGGTTTCCTCAGCCACTCTGGGCGGCTTCCACAAAGACAAAAAATACACGAAGATGTTTTCAAGTGAGGATTTGAACCCTAATCCCCCAGTTCCTAGTCTAACACCCTAACTATACACCACACTGGCTCTTAACGCACCACACCATGCTGCTGTATGCAGCAATTAAGCAATTATTTTTTGCACTTTTCTATGTTTGCATTAGCTGCATGATGTTATATTTACTATCTTAGCTATAGCTCACACAGAGGTAGCTTTTTTCAGCAAAAGAGGTTTGGTTCTTACAATAACATTGATCCACTAGTCAATCTTAAAAGTAACTCAGTCAAATTACCGGAAGGTGTTTTTCATAAACTAAGCGTTTCATATTTAGAAGTATGGCTTGCTCTAATCGAGTTTCATAAATGTATTAAATGCTCTCTTTCACTTGGACTTCCATGTATTGCTAATCTGGAAAGTGTCCTGGATATTTAAAATTTGCATATGAAAGATGAAATGATCCAAGCTGCTTTGTTAAAAAATAAAAAAATTAAACCTCTGCCGTTACATTTTCTAACTGGCTCTCAAATCCAGCACACTGATCTCTTTATAAATGCAGTTCTGATAACCAGTTCAATCAGGGTAGCAAAAGAAACCAGTATTGGGGGTTGTGTGTGTGTGTGTGTGTGTGAGAGAGAGAGAGAGAGAGAGAGAGAATTGGAAAGAATAATTTTGTGGAAAGCTGTTTGATTATCCAATACTCACCCATGAAGTTTAAAAAAATAAAACTATGAACGCTTTCGGATGATCTATTAACAGTCCATTCATATGGTGATAGTCATGGCAGCTTTCCTCCTACTGATGGCTGCCACCTCTAACAGATTAAAAGGCTGTTTTGCAAAAGACCAGGTGATCATGCGACAATTGCCATTTTCAGATGAATTAACATGGTGGTTCCACACCTAGTGGGGGTGAACTATTGGGCTTTCATACACACAGAGGGAAGGGAAGTAGAAATGATAAGTACTGATTTACTGTAGATTTGCTCATTTGTGGAGTAACCTTACATGTAGATATTGAAAACATTAAAATATTGTATGTGCAAGAATTGCTAAGTGGATAGCTGATGGGAAAAGTAGAAATAAGTTTAAAAACAAAACTAAAAGACTATTGTAATATAAGGTTAACTGTAAGGAATGTAATGTGAACTAGAAATAGCTAAAAAAATAAAGCACCAGCAAGAAGAAACTTTGGACACATCAAGAATGGAGGGAAGGAAACCAACATATGGGGAAATTGTATTAAATTTGATTTAAGTTGTGGCTGATTTAGTAAAATTTGGAAAATCAATTTTTAAAAATCAGCAAAAAAAAACCCCACATGGTGGTTCCAATTTGTCTTTAATCATTATTCAGTCCTTTTCTTTTTTGCTGCACTGGCTATTTCTTGTGCTATGCCTCCCTGAATCTAAGGGAAATATGTAGAAATGCACCTCCCGCCCACACAATATTTTCTCTCCATGTATAAAAATCAGACTGAAGTAGTGAGCCATCCAATTTGAAAAGGTTCTGGGCCTGAAACAGTGTGACCCCATGTATGTCTGCTCAAAAGCAGGTCCTGCTGTGTTCAGTGGGGCTTAGTCCTTGTAGACATGTATAGAACTGCAGCCTTAATGTAGAAGAAAACAGAAACGTCGTGACATTTTCTCCTGCTAAGATGTTTTTGCAGTGCCAAAAGCAGTCACATCCCCTACTGATTTCCTCGATGATCGCAATCTTTTAAGGAGTAAATGAGAACTACAGCAATATCTATCAACTATAATACGCCACTGAGGTCAGGATAACATCAGACCCATCTGCCTCAAGGTAATAAATATATTTTATTGCTCTGAAAGGCATCCAGCATCAATAAATGGATCTCCACTGAGTTCAAACCTCATGGAATGGCAGATAAAAGCTAAAGACTCAAGACTTTAACCTTGAATGAGCAGCTGATGTGCTAACAAACTTCAGTGGATAACTGAGCAGCATCTTAAGTGGCTAAACGTCTTTTGGAAATCACCAAGGTTTTGAAGCATATACAGTGGTACCTTGGTTTGCAAACAGTCTGGTTTGCATACATTTTGGATTACAAACACATCAAACACGGAAGTGTGTGTCCCGGTTTGCAAACTTTTTTTGGATTACAACCCTTTTTATTTTTTGGATTATGAACAAATTTGGGGGGGAGGCCCCATTGGTGAAAGCACGCCTTGGGTTACAGCCTGTTTTGGTTTACAAACAGACCTCCGGAACGGATTATGGTTGTAAACCAAGGTACCACTGTACTTAACAGATGCATAATTATGAAAATCCATAGGTAGTGCACTGATTTAGCTGGAGGATTTGCTCTAATTTTTTCCCCACTGGAAGATATTCTGATTTTTTTAAAAAAAGAAGAAGAAGATTTATTTTAAACATGGAGCTTTATCTGCAACTGTGGCTGCTGGTGCAGCTTTTAATTTTAAAAATGACAACAGCATCCTCTCCCTTCAAAAAACAAAAACCCTGTAAGATGCTCTGAAAGTTTTGGGGTTCAAGAGCAGTGTAATATATACATTTAGTAGAACAGAAAGTAAAATGAGAAACAGAGCAACCCCATTCTCAAGAGGCTGAGGGGCTATCGGGTTTGGCAGAAGCCCTGTTGCTCCAGCAGCATGCAAGATATCTTGCCGCCATGTGAAACAGGCCTGCACCCCAAACACATCCCAAATACACTCCATCAGTGTAGCTATTCAGCTGTTGAAGATATGCTACTAGCATGACTAAAACGGGGTAGAGTTATGAGTAGGACGGGGTGGCACCTGGGAGGAGCACTTACCGGTATGTTATATCTCATATTCCTCCAGACCATGACCATGTGTCTGTTGACGGTGCAACTTCACACCAGCCCCAGCTCAGGGCTAGAGCATCTCTCGCCTGCATGTAGAAGGTTGCAGGTTCAACCCTGGCATCTCCAGGCAGGACTGGGAATGACCTCATCATAAACCCTAGAGAACTTCCACTACTCTGCAGACCAGGGATAGGCAACCCTCCGGCCTGGGGCCAAATGTGGCCCTCTAGACCTCTTTATCTAGTGATGTATGGAAGTGAAAGCTGGACCATAAAGAAGGCTGATCGCTGAAGAATTGATGCTTTTGAATTATGGTGCTGGAAGAAACTCTTGAGAGTCCCATGGACTGCAAGAAGATCAAACCGATCCATTGTGAAGGAAATCAGCCCTGAGTGCTCACTGGAAGGACAGATTGTGAAGCTGAGGCTCCAGTACTTTGGCCACCTCATGAGAAGAGAAGACTCCCTGGAAAAGACCCTCATGTTGGGAATGATGGAGGGCACAAGGAGAAGGGGACGACAGAGGACGAAATGTTTGGATGGTGTTCTCAAGGCTACCGGCATGAGTTTAGCCAGACTGCGGGAGGCAGTGAAGGGCAGGGGTGCCTGGCGTGCTCTAGTCCATGGGGTCACGAAGAGTCGGACATGACTAAACCACTAAACAACAACAAAGACCTCTTTATCAGATATTTGAGACTCTCTCCTGGTCATCTGCCCTCTCTAACCTCACCCCCTTTCTCCAGGCCCCACTGGCCTGACTTTGCATCTCCCTTGAGCTAGAATGTCATAGTGCTTCTTGCTTGCCTGTATGGGAGTGAGTGTCATAGCCCCATTCGAGTCCTGATGCCAAGCAAGCAGTGACTAGAAGTCTCCAAGAACGCTTACCTGAAAGCAGAATCCATATATGAAGTTAGACAGTCCAGAGACCAGGGAATCCTGATAGTCACAGAGCCAAGGATCCAACCAGCTGGTTAGAGTATGATGCTGATAATGCCAATGTCATAGGTTAGCTGGGACAACAGCATATTCCTGCATTGCAGGCGGTTAGACTAAATGTTCCTCATGGTCCCTTCCAACTCTACAATTCTATGATCCAGATGGAGAGAGGAAGCAGCAAGGGTAGTAACAGGAACTACAGGTACTGTTTCCAGCATCTGAGTGCTGCTGAAAGCTCTGCTTACACAAGCTGAAGCCAGATGGTCCTCTTCAGTGCCTTCTCCTCTGTGAAGGCTGATCAGCTACAGGTAGAATCATTCTGCCTTCTCCCCCTTTCGGCTGCTGTTCAGCAGGCGAAGCTGACTCCTGACCTGTGACACACAGAGGGGGGTGTGTGAGTAAATTAGCATGTGGGGCTCCACCTATCTTTGGCCCTGGCCCCACCTACCACTGACATGTGACCCTTGGAAAGCTGCCCAGAAGTTAATGCAGCTCTTGTGCGGAAAAAGGTTCTGCTACCCCTAGTGTATACAGTGCTGACCTAAATAGTCCAGTCATCTGACAGGTTAGAGGCAGCTTCCCATGTTCCCATGACCTGGCTCAAGGAATTCCCGTCTCATTTCTCTTCAAGGACAAGGAGGAAATATAAAATGAGTACACTGACAATGAAGACTATCGTATGTTTAGCATCTCACCCAACACTTGTGGGTGGATAACTGGGTTTAAGATGCATAGGGGCATCAGGTACTGCTTCTGCGGTTCCCTGAAATGACCTTGATTCTTGGCTACTTATCCCTAGCTTCTTGTCCAATCAATAAGACACTTTTCACAATTCTAATCTAGGCTGTGATTTAATTTGCGGTAGTGAATTAATCTCCATCTCTTCTGTAACTCTGCAAGTCAATAACAATGTTGAAACTGCTCATCTCAATTTGCTGGTTGTACTTTGTATATGCACGACCTGGAACTTCATTCTCTTGGTGTCTCTTGGCTGCCACTCAGATCCAAGTATGCATACCCTGAGCACTGTTAGCTGAGCATCTTGCCATGGGGGCCCAGCTGAGATTTAGGGCAAATCTGCACTCATGGTGTTTTGTTTTTTTTATGTTAAGGAAGGGTTAAGGAATGGTTTTGATAACATAAATGGAAACATGACACCCTACTTTTTGCGTTCATAATGTGTTAATACCTTGTTTTTTTATCGCTTACTTTTTTCATGCTGCTGTATTGGTACTATATCTGCTATATGCACAGATAACACAGGGACAAATAGAAGAAGGCTCCTTCACCCAGGTATGGTTCCCCTTTATCACATACACAGCCCAACAAGACGACAAGAATCCACTGACAGCATACGAATCAGTCTGGCTAACCTGATTCAAAAATGCACACACCCCCACTCACACACAAAAACAAATCTCATTACTGTGGTACCTCGGGTTAAGTACTTAATTCGTTCCAGAGGTCTGTTCTTAACCTGAAACTGTTCTTAACCTGAAGCACCGCTTTTGCTAATGGGGGCCTCCTGCTGCCACCGCGCTGCCAGAGCACGATTTCTGTTCTCATCCTGAAGCAAAGTTCTTAACCCGAGGTACTATTTCTGGGTTAGCGGAGTCTGTAACCTGAAGCGTATGTAACCTGAAGCATATGTAACCCGAGGTACCACTGTACAGCCAACGAAAGACAACCAACCACACCCTAAGCCACCCCGAACCTCTCTCACCAGCAAGAAAATACAACAAGCGAATAGTAAAAGAACCCACAAAAGTAATGCTGACACAAACCCCCAAACATACACTAAGTAGAAGAAAAGAAGTATAGCCACCTGACCCTATCCTACTTACCACCCCCCCTCTTTCTCCCTTTTTTCTTCCTAACCAAATAATAATAGTACTAAAAAGATAGGAAGCTTTAAACAAAACAGAGCCGAGCAGTTCTATCCTGTTTCCACTTGCTGTTTTTATTTAATCCACTCCACGTGGTTTGTTTAAACCAAGGACTTGTACACTGACCACTAATAATGAATCATATGTTGTAGATATTATTGCAAATCAGTTATGGTATTTTTGTGATGTACAAATGGCATTAGAAGACTTGGTCTTTTTATTTATACGGTTTATTATTCCTACGATCCTTGTTTATAAAATCCAATAAAAAGTTACTTTAAAAAAACAACAACAAAGGACATGGAGGGAGGGAGGAAGAATTAAAATGGGACACCAGAGGCCGGAGCAGAAGCAACCAGCAGCAGGGGAAGAAACAACGTTTTGGAAAATGGTGTGGTTGGGCATTACAATACTTGCATTTGACGGGGAAAAGCATTTTAATTAATAAGTATGTCCTGTGATGTTTTATAGCTTCCTCCTACAGACTATCCAGTAAGCACCACAGAACGTAAGTGTCTAGTATATAGAGACAGGTGATTTGGAATCTTGCAAAGGAAAACTAAATCTTATTTAAACGATAGTTTGTTACCAAGGTGAATCAAGCTACTTTTTGAGAATGTACATCCTCATTGAAGAAGGCACTGACCCAGCTAAAAAGATTTCCTATGAAAAATGCGAGCTCAGCATTTCCAAATCTGGCCAGGTATGTCACCTACTGATGGCTGTGTGAAGATTTGGGTGCAACAGAGAAATGTTCTTAACACAATTAATGAGGAAGTTATAGCAAGAAAAGAGTTTAGAAATGCTCAAACTTCATGCTGGCCACCTTGTCTGATCAGCTTGCTTGCAGATAAATGTAAGCATTCACTTTCTCTGGAGTCAGCTTGGCACCTTTGTTGACAATATAATTAGCCTGGGCTTGTTTCGTCTAGTCATTTTTAGCCCTAGATAAATCTGTCACATCTGAGACACGGTTAAGTGCTGATTCTGCTGTATTCTACAGATAGATTATCGCATATATCATTTTTTAAAAAGATTATCAGATTGGCATGTAGCTAATAGTCTATATGCTGGCAACTGTTGAAAAAGTACAAAATGCATCTCTTTCTGTAGCATGTAGTCTCGGTTTATTTATAGCCTGTCTTTCATTGGGGTGGATTCCAGGATGGTTTACAAATAAGAAAACGACAACATCCAATTAAAAAGGTACAAAACAATAACAGAATGAGCAGAAGATGCAAGATAAAACAACAGTATATAAATAGCTGAGTGACGGGCAGCAAAATGTCTTAGACTGGCAACGTTGGTTCCAGGTGGGCTTTCTAAGGAGAGCACTTCACACCAGGGGACCACACCTGAAAAACAAAAGGCCTTGTCTTGTGCTGATATGGAAAAGAGACTATAAAGCACAGGTTTGGATCTTAACTTTCATAAGCAACATTTTACTCATAAATTCCCTGCTGCCTCCTTCCAGCTGCAATCCCTAGAGCCTACAAAAAGCTGGTCCTGAAAGTGGGAAACCTATTGAAATTGTGTTGGACATGGCACTACATGGAGCTACAGCAGACCCTCCAAGTGTCTCTATTTCCCAGGGTGTCCCTGATTTAGAGAAGCCATCGTGGTTTCTGATTTGATCCAGGAATGTCCTGCTTTTCCTTAAAAAGGTAAAGGGACCCCTGACCATTAGGTCCAGTTGTGACCGACTCTGGGGTTGTGGCGCTCATCTCACTTTATTGGCCAAGGCAGCCGGCGTACAGCTTCCAGGTCATGTGGCCAGCATGACTAAGCCGCTTCTGGCGAACCAGAGCAGCGCACGGAAACACTGTTTACCTTCCCGCCAGAGTGGTGCCTATTTATCTACTTGCACTTTGACATGCTTTCGAACTGCTAGGTTGGCAGGAGCAGGGACCGAGCAACAGAAGCTCACCCCGTTGCGGAGATTCGAACCACCAACCTTCTGATTGGCAAGTCCTAGGCTCTGTGGTTTAACCCACAGCACCACCCATGTCCCTTAGGACATCCCTATTTTCTTTGGAGAAATGTTCGAGGGTATGGAGTTATCTGACCCCCAAGCCATCTGAAGGCAATCTTTGTATAGGGAAGGGTTTTTTAAAAAAATGTTTAATGTTTTATTATGTTTTTATATATGTTGGAAGCCACCCAAAGTGGCTCGGGCAACCCAGTAAGATGTGGGGGGTATAAATAGTAAAATTAACATTATGGAATGGGACGTCCCTATTTTCATAGGAGAAATGTTGGAGGGATGGGGAAATGAGTGACAAATTGGGGGTTCTCCGTTTGCAAGGAAACAGAAGAGTGTTCCACTTTCACAATGGTAACTTTGGAGGGAAGGCCAGCAACAGGAAACATAGAAAGACCAGAGTGGGGTGGGGGAATTAGAGAGGTCCTGATGTTTTGTTGAGGATGCCTTATCTGTGTTTTTAATGCCTCTTGATCAAAATATAATCTGATAAATGTGCCCTACTTTTTCAGCGAAGAACAGCACATAGGTCCTTCTGTGTCAGGGTGCACAAAGGCATCTTCTTCATAATTCAATATCCTCCATTTTGTTCCTTTGGTAAATAGTAGTCCCATGACTCTCATATCCTTTCAAATATACCATTTATGTTTTTCAAGAGGTTTCTCCCAGGAAAATGAATAAACGTCCACTTACATTCCTTCCGGTGCTGACTTCAGCAATATAAAAAGGGGTTTTTTAAAAAAATCCACAGATGCAACAAAGTTCTGAACAGCAGGAAAATTATACTTCTAACAGCATTTTGGAACATTAAAGTTCTTCATATCCTAACAAGCATTGAAGGTCTTAAAAATCTACTTTTGGAGAACGGCAGTGCTATGAATCAGCTTATCATGCCAAATAGATTGCAACTGACCTGTTTGAATGCAAGCTTGTAAGACAGTAAGACTAGTTTCTTAAAGAAATTGCTTTCATCAAGTGCAAGAGGTGGGGGGGGATTCATAGCATATTATCCTAATCACCCAGAGTATATCAACAGTGTTTTAACTGTCGTTCGCTCTCTCCAGAGGATCCTGATCATGGCAATTCTGCGAGGAGGACTTTTGCTGGATCTCTAACCAACTAACCAACTTTTCACCAAACTTTAATTCCCTTCTGGGGTAGTCACAACTGTTACATGAATTAAACAGTTATAGGTTTGTAAGGTAGATCGCTTATAACTTGGCCAGTGCTAGAATGACACTTCCATTTGGGAAATGACCAACCATTAGAAGACATCTTCACTCCATCACTTTTTGTGGAAAAAAATCCTTCTGAAGGCCACCCCACATGGTAGGAGATGACCACAACCTCCCACATTACAATCAGTTTCCAGCATATGGCAAATGTCATATTTCACAATACTGGGGTGCATTCAAAAGAACTCTGGACCTAGCAAAAAGACTGGTACATGTGTCTATAGGACTGCAACCTTGGGATACAATATTCCTTGATATCCTACTCCATAATACCACTAGGAGGGGAAGGGAAGTATCATAATCTGGCAACAGAGCATGGAAGAGAATGTGGAATGTCCATCGAAAATGGCCTGGACTCAGCAAGTTTTTCTATTATAAATATATTATGCATAAAACTATATTTAAATGCTCAGCATGTCCAGTGTTTGCTGGTGCAAAGCTCTCCTCTAACAAGCATTTCTCACCACGTAATCTATGGTATGTGGTTTGCTGGTGTTTTAAGTGCAATTCTGTTTTTTGTCATTAAAGACAAAGATAATTTGTTATGCAGATTCATTAAGAGCTTGGTGTAGTTCCTACAAGGTGTTTTTTTTCCCTTTGCTTTTTTTAAAAGCAGGCTTAGCTTTTGGAGAAGCTGGGGTGGCGTTGTTTTTTTGTAAATAACACAGACAAAAAAAGTCTTTATAAGATCTAATGGCAACAGATAGAGTTTCACGAAAGCAGAGGAAGAAGAGAGGCCCTGGTTGGAACTAGTGGCTGCAGCCTCTGCGCTCATACTTGGGCTCCTCTCCAACCCACCCTGAGGGCTCTTCTGTTCCAAATCTAATATAAAGATGTTTCTCTCCCCCCAGACAGCTCCTCGCTACATTTAAGATTCCAGGACTTTGGGATTTCTGCCAAGGAGTGGGCAGAGAGAGGAATATCTGGCTAAATCCTTCACCCAGCCTTGACCCTAATCCTGGTCCTTATACCATACACTCTATTTGCAACATGTGAAAACTGCACCAGGAAAAGTTTCTGAGCTATCTTTTCCCTGTTCCCTGAGGCTTCTGCGTTGAGATTGCTGTTTCCTATTTTGCGGTGTGTTTTTTAAAAGAAGAAGAACATATGCACATGTTTTTCGATGCTGTAGCTCAAAACCAGATGAGGGGGCTTGATGTGAATAAACGAGCAAGCAAAATGTGTTCCAAGCAGAATATCATTATCCAATTCAGGCGCAGGAGTCACAAAGCACTCTGGGAGGCTTTGGGAAGCGAAGACTTTGTTGAGGATGTTTTCGAAAGCTTCAGCTGCTTGATTTTTTTTACCTCTCCCCCTGTGAAGCAGTGGAGCCACCATTGGTTTTGTCTGCTCCATTCATCAGAGCCTGTCTTCACATGCAGGGAAAATCCCTAATGGACCAAGGATTTGAGACCCATTAGCTACCCTCACCTGGTTTAGTTGACCAGTCTAAGCCGTTCCTGGGACATGGCTGCTGTCATATGCTGACAACTTCTAGGAGCCACAAGTGAGAGTTGAGTGCAGGGTGGGGACCAAAGGGGGCAGGGTGAGGACCCCATTGGGGGCATGGCATGTCCCCCACCAGAGGTACTACCCCTCCCCTAACACCCCACCAAGAGGTGGGCCTGGCTATTCCAACAACTGAATCATTCATTAAATTTTGACCCTTGCTGGATCCAAGAGTTAGAAGGGGCTCAGACACACAGCCTAACCACCCCTTCAACTTGATGCTTTCATTGTTAAAAAGCTTTGGGATCTTTATGGGAAGTGGTTCATAAATGAAATAAGTAATAATAACAATTTTGGAAACATGGGGCTTTGCACACAGAGAGCACCCCATGCCCTATTTTGTGGCCCTGTGTATCCTTCTGACTGCTGTCCATGGAATCCGGGTCCAATAGTTCCATCCACAACAAATGGTTGCAGAAAGTGTCCCCTGCACTGTTTGGACTTCAAACTGGACACATTTTTTCACCCTCACTCTCCTTCTCAAAACTGTGTGGGCAAAGAGTGCGTCCGGTGGGAGAAGAGCCGAGATTGAGAGCAGGAGTTTTTGTGGGACATGGGCAGAAGGAAGACTGGGGCCAGGAGGAGGAATTTGAGAGCTTTTGTGCAGACAAGTTGGCAAAAATATATAAAACAGGTACAAATATCTGTTGGAAATGTAAAGAAAAAGACACCTGAATATACTGCTATATGCTGATGACATGGCGGTGATGGCACTCACTCGAAGGGGCCTACTCAGCATGCTGGAGGGACTCGCAGCTTATTGTTCCCAAAACTCTCTAAAGATAAACTATGATAAAACAAAAATTGTGGTATTTACTAGAGCTCGCCACACATTTAGATGGTCTCTAGATGAACACAAAATTGAACAATGTCTCCTCTTTAAATATCTTGGTATCACTTTCCAAGCTACATCTAGCTGGCTTGCCCACTTCAAGACTGTAGCCCTTCTAACATGTAGGACAACTGGTGCTCTGCTCAGCTTTTTTTATTCGAGGGGAGGGCAACTGGTGACCCTGGCACTAAAAACTTTTGTTGGAAAAGTGATTCCACAGATGTTATACGGAGTAGAACTCTGGGGATGGAATCAGAAGCTGTTAGAACGGCTTGAAATCTTCCAAAATTTTTATCTCAGAAGAATTCTAGGCCTCCCCCAGAGTAGTCCGGCAGCTCTTCTAAGAGTGGAAGTAGGATTACCTTCTGTGTCTGCCAGGGCCCATTTAAGATTATTGCGTTTTTTCACCAACCTCATAGATGCCCCGAACACCCTATTGGCTAAACAAGCCTTTGTATCATTACAATATAATACCACTTGGCATAAAGGTCTACTAGACATTCTATCCAGATACAACCTCCCTGAGTTTAACACTCTCAAATTGTGGAGCCCTGATAAAGTTCGGGAATGGATCTTTGAAAAAGACGCCTTTTTGGACTCCACCAAGATAAAAAACTCTGGGTTTTCCTACTGGTTCCCACGGGTAAAAGCAGTCAAAACCTGTGCCAACTACTTGGTGGCGATCACTGATCCCACCCTTCACCATGGCACGGTTTCAAACATTGCCAACTGCTTATCTGACCGGTAGATATACAAAAACCTGAAATATACTCAGAGTCGCAAAGTGATTTCATGCTCTTTATTCAGCTCATAGTGGTGAGGAGGAATGAATGAATGTCCCCTCAAAGTATCTGCTTTATATACATTATTTACACAATGGGCTGCACATGATTGGCTACTTCCAGGATTCTACTGTAGGCCAATCAGGTTGTGGATTCACTTCTATCTGGAGCATGATTGGGTGGTTCCTGCTAACCAATCATACTGCTGCATTGTTCTAGGACCAATCAGACTGCTGCATTCTGAATCCTATTGTTCTAGGACCAATCAGACTGCTGCCTTTTGGAGCCTATTGTTCTAGGACCAATCAGACTGCTGCAGTTTGGATCCTATTCAACTCAGTACATAACACCCCTCCCCTCTAAGTTCCAGTCCTGCCCGGAAGGTCGCATTCATAGTCCTCAAGGTACGCCGGTGGCCTACGTGTGCGTTGCAGCCTGGGGTGTTCCCTGGTCCGGGGTTCAGGTTCTGGCTCGTGTTCCAAGGATGGGGCTGTTTGGTCTGGCGCAACCGGCTCGCTCAGTCGTGGTTCTGGTTCCGGTGTCCTTTCGGCCTCGCGGGTCCTCTCTGTATTTACTGATTCTGCCTCTCCTGCTTGCCCCTGCTGCTCTATGGGCCTCACTGCCCCACTGTTCCCTTGGGACTCCTCTGACCTGTCCTCCTCCTCCTGGTTTTCTCCCGGGAATCGTCGCCGTATCTGGTCGCAGTGGCGGCGCCAGCATTGCCCCCCATCTGTTAGCACCTCGTACGACACGGGGCCCGTGACCCTGGTGACTGTGGCAGGTACCCATGCAGGGCCTGCCCCAAAATTCTTTGCGTACACTGGGTCCTGAGCCTCGAAGGTCCGGGGGTTCCTGCCTTCCCCCACCACTACCTCATCCTGAGCTCTATCGGGGTGAAGGCGGTCCAATCTGATTGCAAGGCGCCGACCCATTAGTAGTTCAGCGGGGCTCCGGCCAGTCGTTGAGCTGGGGGTGCTGTGCTGTGCTAGAAGGAATGTGGCAAGGCGGTACTCCCAATCCCCTTGCGTCATGCGGCGAAGGGTGTCCTTGGTGGTCCGCACCATGCGTTCTGCTTGGCCATTGGTGGCAGGGTGGAATGGCGCCGAACGGATGTGGCGGATGGCGTTCTGCACTGTGAAGGTTTGAAATTCTCCTGATGTAAATGCAGTCCCGTTGTCTGAGACGAGAGTGTCAGGGAGCCCGTGGGTTGCAAACAGCCTGCGTAGTACCCGGATGGCTGCGGACGTAGAAGTGGACGGTACCAGTGCGACTTCCAGCCATTTGGTGTAGGAGTCCACCACTATGAAGAATGTTTTCCCCTGAAAGGGGCCAGCGAAGTCCACATGCAGGCGTGACCATGGTGCTCGGGCGGACTCCCAGGACTGGACTGGGGCCCTTGGGGGATCTGGGCGGGATTCCTGGCAGGCCTGGCAGTGTTTGACCCAGGCCTCTATCTCTCCGTCGATCCCCGGCCACCACACATAACTCCTGGCAAGGGCCTTCATTCTTACTACCCCTGGGTGTGTCTCGTGTAGGGCTGTGAGGACCCTTTTGCGGAGGGGCTGGGGAACAACGACCCTGCTTCCCCATAACAGGCACCCCTTGTGGGCTGACAGTTCATGTTTGCGGGTTGTGTAGCCGGCGAATTCTGGCCCGGGGCTGCGGCTGGGCCATCCCCTCCACACCCAGTCCAGGACCCGGGAGATGACCCTATCTTTCTTGGAATGGTGTGCAACTTCTTGTGCCTGAATGGGGCGGTCAGGAAGCAGCTCCAGGCTCATAACCTCTTGTGCAGGTGCTGGGTCGGGGCCTGTTTCCGGTAGTGGTAGCCTGCTGAGGGCGTCTGCATGGCCCATCGCCTTTCCAGGGCGGTGAATCAGTGCATACTGGTAGCTGGCAAGGAAAATTGACCACCTGAGGACGTGAGGAGACAGCACTTGGGGGGTCTGCTTTTCGGGGGCAAACAAGCCAAGCAACGGCTTGTGGTCAGTCACCACGGTGAAGGGCCGCCCGTACAAGAAATCATGGAATTTTTTTACTCCCTTCACGATTGCCAGACCCTCCTTGTCGATTTGCGAGTAGTTCCGCTCGGTTTCGTTGAGTGTCTGGGAAAAGTATGCTACCGGTACCTCTCTTCCATCCGGGAGTTGGTGTCCCAGGACAGCGCCGATGCCATAGGGCGAGGCGTCGCATGCTAGCACCACCGGCAGCCTCTCGTCGAAGTGTGCCAAGACCGAGTTTGAGACAAGCAAGTCCTTGACTGCCTGGAATGCGGCCTCCTGGCGCTGGCCCCACACCCAAGGGGCCCGCTTGTCCAGGAGACTGTGTAGGGGCTCCGCTACCGCCGCCTTGTGGGGAAGGAAGGAATGGTAAAAGTTCAATAATCCCAAGAAGGCCTGAAGTTCAGTCTTGTTCTTGGGCGCTGGGGCATCACAAATGGCCCGTACCTTGTCCCCAGTCGGGTGAACCCCTTCTGCATCCACCATAAATCCCAGAAAGTCCACTTGAGGCACTCCTAGTAGACATTTTTCCCGCTTCACCTTGAGACCCGCCATCTGGAAACGGTGCAGAACAGTGCGGAGGCGGTCCTCAAACTCCTCTGGTGTGGGCCCGGCAATCAACACATCATCAAAGAAGGGGGTGACACCAGGAATCCCTTTAAGGAGAGAGTCCATTAGATTCTGGAATATGCCTGGTGCCACGCTGACCCCGAATTGCAGCCGCTTTACCCTGAACGCTCCTCTGTGCGTCACAATCGTCTGTGCCTCTGCTGTGGCCTCATCTACTGGCAGCTGTTGATATGCTTGGGCCAAGTCCAGCTTGCCAAAAATTTTCGACCCAGCCAGGGTGGCAAGGACATGGCTGACCACTGGCACTGGGTATGCATGGGCCATGAGGGCCTTGTTTATGGTACATTTGTAGTCTGCGCAGATGCGGACCGAACCATTAGGCTTGACGGGTGTGACGATTGGGGTTTCCCAGGGGGCATTAGGCACCGGCTCCAGCACTCCTTGCTCCACGAGTCGGTCCAATTCCTCGTCTATACGGGGTTTCAGGGCGAATGGGACCCGGCGGGCCTTGAGCCTGACTGGTCGTACTGCGGGGTCAAGCTGTAGAGCAATGGGGGGGCCCGTATACTGTCCCAATTTCCCATCGAAAACCCCTGGAAACTCCTTGCATATGGCCTCCACGTCCACTTGTAAGCTCATGTGGTTCACCCCGGTGATGGCTAGTCCCAGTGGTCCAAACCATGCCAACCCCAGTAAGCTAATGTAGGGGCCCTTGACCACAAGCAAGTCCAGTTGCCGCGTCCGCCCTCGGTATTGCACCCTGAAGGTCCCCACCCCCATTGTGGGGACCTTACGTTTCTGGAAGTCCCGGAGGGTGAATGGGGCCGGCCTGAGTTTGGGACCCCCAGTAGGACACAGTTTCCTTAAGGTCCTTGCCGAGATTATGGATAGAGTTGAACCCGTGTCAAGCTCCATGCGGCATGGGGCCCCCTCTATCTGTACCTCTACATAAATTTTCTCTACGTTGGGGTGGGGCAACTGGTATACCTGGAAGTCTGTGAGCTCCGTCGAGTTGCCTTGGTGCGTTGGGCCCCGGGACCTGGGGCTCTTGGATTGGTCATCTGATGCCTGGCTTCGGGTGGGCCGAGCCCGACACACCCGGGCGATGTGTCCCAATTTTCTGCACTGCCTGCACTCTGCGTTGCGGAAACGGCAGGTCCTCCTCTCGTGACTTTCTCCACAGCTTGCGCAGTTCCCTCCTTCTCGTCGAGGCAGCTGTGGTATGTGGGCTGCTTGAGTGCGCTGCTGTACTCGGTGCACCTCCTCCCTGTCGGATCCCGAGTCGTTGGTGAGGTCTTCGTGGTGGACCCTCGGTTGGGACGGCTGGCTCAGCCGTGCCTCTTGCGTCGACCTCTCAGCAGCTTCCGTTGCCAGGGCCTCCTCCAGAGCGACCTGGAACGTTAGGTTCTTCTTAGCGTAGAGGCGTCGTTGCAGCTTCTCATCCTTCAGGCCACCGACGAGGCGGTCACGAAGCATGTTCTCCAGCTCTGAGAAGTTGCAGAACCGGGCAGCTTGGCGGAGAGAGGTCACAAACCCAGTTATGGTTTCCCCAGGGGCTTGCCGCTTTGCGTAGAAGGCATTTCGACGAGCCACCACTGAGGGCTGTGGCGAAAAGTGCCCCTTCAGCTGTTCCATTATTGTTTTGTATGGAACAGTAGCGACGTCTTCAGGCGCAAGGAGAGCCCGGGCGATTTCAAATGTCTCCTCTCCGCAGACGCTGAAGAATATTGCCCTCTTCTTGGCGTCTTCTTCATCGGTGACCCCTTTGGCTTCTAGGAGGAAGGTGAAACGGGAGGCGTACGCTTCCCAGTCTCCAGATGCTGGGTTGAATGGCGAGAAGCTGCTGTCAGTTGCCATTCTGAGTTCCTTGTGTCCCGGAGCTGAAGCCTGGATACACGGTGCGAGGCAGCGGTGCGGCAGGTGGCGGTGCTGTGTGTGGCAGTCAGCTCAGCGGGATCCCACCTTCGTCGCCAGTGAAATATACTCAGAGTCGCAAAGTGATTTCATGCTCTTTATTCAGCTCATAGTGGTGAGGAGGAATGAATGAATGTCCCCTCAAAGTATCTGCTTTATATACATTATTTACACAATGGGCTGCACATGATTGGCTACTTCCAGGATTCTACTGTAGGCCAATCAGGTTGTGGATTCACTTCTATCTGGAGCATGATTGGGTGGTTCCTGCTAACCAATCATACTGCTGCATTGTTCTAGGACCAATCAGACTGCTGCATTCTGAATCCTATTGTTCTAGGACCAATCAGACTGCTGCCTTTTGGAGCCTATTGTTCTAGGACCAATCAGACTGCTGCAGTTTGGATCCTATTCAACTCAGTACATAACAAAACCCCAGTTGAACATCGTTTATGTCCTTGCCTTATGAAAATTAAAGAGGATCTTACACATTATTTCCTCTATTGCCCCATTTACTCGGGCTTTAGAGACGCATTGCTGCAAATTATACCCAACTCTATAACCAGTCCTGAAGATAGAGTAAAATTTTTGTTAGTGGATGCAAACCCACGCATTACCCATGTGGTAGCGGTCTTTGTGATGAAGGCCATGAAAGCCAGGGAAAGATTTATGGTCGACAATG
Source organism: Podarcis erhardii (assembly GCF_964252035.2). Classification (NCBI taxonomy): domain Eukaryota; kingdom Metazoa; phylum Chordata; class Lepidosauria; order Squamata; family Lacertidae; genus Podarcis; species Podarcis erhardii. The sequence goes on from NC_138500.1 coordinate 51,111,652, forward strand.
TAAAGACCCCTTCATCGTCTGTTTAACTCGCTGCTCATTTTCCCTCCTTTTCTATTTTGTGGGAAGAAGGTTTTGTTGGCATAGTATGTAATGAATTTTAATATTTTTAACTATTGTAGTGTTGATTTTTGTGCACAGGCATGGTCCTCACAATAAACGGATTTGATTTGTAAAGAAAAAGAAGGCACCTTTTATCATATGTGGTGGACGTGTAAGGTAATAAAAGCATTCTGGGAAATGATATATAATGAATTGAAAAAAAATGTTCAAAATAATTTTTATTTTAAAAAAAGAACCCAGAGGCTTTTCTATTAGGAATTGTAGGTGCTGAAATTCCAAGGGAGCAGAAAAGTCTTTTCACATATGCGACAACAGCTGCGCAGATGTTGTTGGCTCAGAGATGGAAGGAAGACAAAGGGCCTACCAGAGAAGAATGGCAAATTAAGCTGACGAACTATGCTGAAATGGCAAAACTCACTGGCAACCTTAGGAAGCAGGAAGACCAAAATTTCAACAAGGAATGGGAAAAATTTAGAACTTACCTTGAGGACCACTGTAAGCAGTTGAAAAGGCTAGCAGGACTGCAATAACACTTGTAATGTAACAAGAACTATGGACACATGTTTGCTAATACAAGGAACATTATTGACATTCTGGAACTTTTACAAACAGATATAAACACAAAAGCAGTGTTAATTTTTATAGATGCGGAGAAGGCCTTTGATAATATTTCTTGGAAATTTATGAAGGGAAATTTAAAAGAAATGGGAGTGGGACGAGGGTTTGAGAATGGGATTGATGCAATATATTCAGAACAAAAGGCCAAATTGATAGTTAACAATGTGGTTACAGAAGAGTTCAAAATTGAAAAAGGAACACGACAAGGCTGCCCGATTTCCCCTCTGTTATTTATTTCGGTTCTGGAGGTGCTCTTGAACATGATCAGAGGGGACCGGTTGGTGGAAGGGATTCAGGTCGGAGCGAAACAATACAAACTTAAAGCTTTTGCAGATGACCTAGTTTTGACCCTGCAGGAGCCAGAATCTAGTACGAAAAGAGTATTACAATTGATTCAGGACTTTGGTCGGGTGGCGGGATTTAAATTAAACAAACAGAAAACCAAGGTGTTGGGAAAAATTTGACAGATACAGAGTCAGAACGGTTTCAGAGAGAAACAGAACTAACTGTTGTTAAAAAAGTAAAATACCTAAGGGTAAACATAACAGCAAAAAATCTGAGTCTATTTAAGGATAATTATGAAAAATGTTGGTCTGAAATTAAGAGAGACTTGGACAGTTGGACAAAACTGAAGCTTTCTTTGTTAGGCCGAATTGCTGCTATTAAGATGAATGTATTGCCAAAAATGTTGTTTTTGTTTCAAACACTACAGATTGTGGACAAGACGGAGTGCTTCCGGAAGTGGCAGAAAGATATATCTAGATTTGTCTGGCAGGGCAAAAAGCCCAGAATTAAGTTTAAGATATTAACAGATGCGAAAGAAAGAGGGGGCTTTGCCCTGCCAGACTTAAAGTTGTACTATGAAGCCGCAGCTTTCTGCTGGCTAAAAGACTGGCTACTTCTCGAAGACACTGACGTACTGGACCTGGAAGGTTTTAACAATGCTTTTGGTTGGCATGCATACTTATGGTATGACAAGGTTAAGATCAATAAGGCCTTTAAGAACCATATTGTCAGGAAAGCAGTATTTAATGTCTGGACAAAATACAAAGACTTATTGGAAAATAAAACTCCAAGGTGGCTTTCACCTCTGGAAGCTAAGGCCCGAAAAAGACCCAATATGGAGGCCAAATGGCCAAAATATTGGGAAATATTAGAAAAAGATGGAGACAATTGGAAATTGCAGAGTTTGGAGAAAATGAAGGACAAAGTGCGAGACTGGTTACATTATGCTCAGATTAAAGAAGTTTTTAAAAATGACAAAAAGTTAGGGTTCCAGGTAGAGAAATCGAAGTTAGAAACAGAATTGTTAGAACCAAAGACTAAGGTACTATCTAGAATGTATAACTTGCTGTTAAAATGGAACACACAAGACGAATTGGTTAAATCGGCTATGATAAAGTGGGCACAGGACATTGGGCATAACATTATGTTCGAGGACTGGGAAAGGTTATGGACCACTGGGCTGAACTTCACTGCATGTAATGCTCTGAAGGAAAATGTAATGAAAATGATATATAGATGGTACATGACCCCAGTTAAACTTGCCAAAATATACCATTCGTCTGATAATAAATGTTGGAAATGTAAAGAAAATGAAGGAACATTCTTTCACCTCTGGTGGACATGCCCTAAGGTGAAGGCCTTCTGGGAAATGATATATAATGAGCTGAAAAAGGTACTTAAGTATACCTTCACTAAGAAACCAGAGGCCTTCCTTTTGGGTATTGTCGGCCAGAAGGTGCTAAAAAAGGACCGAACATTTTTTATGTATGCAACAACGGCAGCAAGGATACTCATCGCAAAAAACTGGAAAACTCAAGATCTACCCACACTGGAAGAGTGGCAGATGCAGCTGATGGACTATATGCAACTGGCCGAGATGACTGGCAGAATCCGAGACCTGGGAGAAGAGAGGATTGAGGAAGACTGGAAGAAATTTAAGATGTATTTACAAAAACATTGTAATTTGGTTGAATGTTAAGAAGGATGCTAGATTATAAAAAATTGGCCACCACTAAATTAGATTTTGAATTTGATGATAAGTGAGATTAAAGAAAACATAAATTTTATGGAGAATTGCTAGATTATACTTAAATGAGTGGATATAAGATCGTAAACAAGTTGATAATTTGCTTGGAAAAACCTTTTAACGATGTAAATGGGAGCGGGAGACGTGAGGGAGTCCAAAGAAGTGATGAAACTACGTTGTGATAGAAGTAAGATTGTTTATTATTGGTGCATTTGTATTTAAAAACTTTAAAAAATATTTATATATATATAAAAAAAGAACTATGGACACAGTGGAGGGTTGTGGACAAAGGGTGGGTTGCAGAGAGTGGGGGAGAGGATTTGTATGGGCCTGATCCATCTGGTGGAGAGCAGGGCGGGGAAGATAGTTTTTGTGTGGGCAGAGGTGGGGGGTCAAAGAGCGAAAGCAGAGGTTGCATTTTACATGGGCCTGCTCCGTCCAATTCGGTGGAGAGTTTGCACGGGCAGCGAGGAGGAAGAGTAGCTGGCTGAAGAACAAGATCAGAAGAAAAAGAAGTCACTGGCTGCAGGATAGCAGCTAAAACACTAAATAAAGCACTGTAAACCCCTGTAAAATGTGTGTGTCATTGAAATGGATCGCTTGGAAGTCATTCTGCACCAGGAAAAGTGATTTTAGCCCCACCCCCAATTCATCCCCCCTCCCCCACCTGTTCCGTATTTTGCCCGACCAAAGGTGGCAACTCAAGCACAGTTTTAGATAAAAGAATTTGATGAAATCCCTCAGAGAAAATGGTATTACAATCATGGAGCTCCGTGAAGATTTCCTTGCACATTGTAATTAAATATGTGGTACTTGTGCCCTTTAAACAGCTACAAGCCAGGAGTCCAGGCTCCTAGAAAAGTGACTCAGAGAAGAAATGTTTTACAACTCTGTGCAGGGGCTCCCAGGCCAATTCAAGAACAAAATTTGTTAGACCATTCACTCAGTTTGTAGTGAGTTTCTATGTAAACGGCAGAGGACAGAACAGCGACAGTGGCAGGGTATTGGGGCTAGTAAAGATTTTTTAAATGGACTGCTTGAGGTCTCCGCATGTATTGTAAAGGAGCACATATCAATCACAACACAGCATTCAGTGATGCTGAAGCTAAGACTCAGACTTCCCACCTGCCCCCCCCCCCCCGCAGCTGAAGCAATAGCTTGGAAGTCTCCTGATTACAATGCAAATTGGCCCAAACTGTGTTTATCGCAATCATTGCAGCAACTTTCATTAACAGTTTCCGTAAGAAGCTTCTGCGACCCTCAATTCCTCACAAAAATAAAACCCAAAACAAATAAAGGCATCACGGCATATCAGCCGAAACTCCATTAACATTTTTTAATTACAGCGTTTAATCTGAAGTGCTAACTTTATTTCCTTGAGGAACGGCGGCTTGTTGGCCACTTAGATTTCATTAATTCAGATTCACAACAGGTACTTATTGCAGGCTAAGGAAATTACAACCAATTGAAAAGGTTCTGGCTTAAACGACCCACACTTCTGGCAAGAGGCTTCCCCCATAACCTCGTCCTCTCCACCTGGTTCCATCCATCATAACACACCACTAATTGACTATAGGAAATTGCATCCCCAGGCCTCAGAGCATTTTTCCTGCTTAGTCCAAAATCTGATAATGTCCACGGTCAGCTTCTCATTATCCTAAGGAGAGACCATGTCACAACTGTGGGGGTGGGGGATACACCATACCAAAGCCGGTACCACAATATCAGATTTTCCCTCCCGTCTTCTGTTCTCACAATCAAAAACTCCAAAGTCATCCATTTGCTGCTATTTGTCCAAAAACTTGGTCAGAAATGGCGCCGTCATCTGTGTCTACCTGCTGCGTTTCTTAGCGCAGTGTAATTTTCAAACAGTTTTAATGCCCTTTAAGTTAAGTACTTGTGAAATGACATTTACCTATTTCAACTGATTTGAATAAAATGTGCTTCTAAGTATGCTTGGAATCATATTCCTGGTACAGAAGTGTTTTAAATCTATCATTATAATAATTTATAATAATAATAATTTATTATTTATACCCTGCCCATCTGGCTGGGTTTTCCCAGCCACTCTGGGCGGCTTCCAACAAAGTATTAAAATACAGTAGTCTGTTAAACATTAAAAGCTTCCCTAAAGAGGGCTGCCTTCAGATGTCTTCTAAAAGTCTGGTAGTTGTTCTTCTCTTTGACATCTGGTGGGAGGGTGTTCCACAGGGCGGGTGCCACTACCGAGAAGGCCCTCTGCCTGGTTCCCTGTAACTTGGCTTCTCACAGTAATGGAACTGCCAGAAGGCCCTCGGCGCTGGACCTCAGTGTCCGGGGAGAATGATGGGGGTGGAGACGCTCCTTCAGGTATACTGGACCGAGGCCGTTTAGGGCTTTAAATGTCAGCACCAACACTTTGAATTGTGCTCGGAAATATACTGGGAGCCAATGTAGGTCTTTCAAGACCGGTGTTATGTGGTCTTGGCAGCCGCTCCCAGTCCCCAGTCTAGCTGTCGCATTCTGGATTAGTTGTAGTGTCCGTGTCACCTTCAAAGGTAGCCCCACGTAGAGCGCATTGCAGTAGTCCAAGTGGGAGATAATTAGAATAGCCCTGCCTTGCAGTGATGGTGTGTTTTTGCCACATGGAAGTAAGAGTGAGAGAGAGAGCACCACATAGTGTTTGGGTTTATTTGAACATCATAAGCTGCCTTATTCATCTAGCTTGGTATCGTCTACACCAGTAGATGCCAACGTGCAGACCTCCATATGTTTTCGACTATGAATCCCATCAGCCCCAGCCAGAATGGCCAGCGGTCAGGGTCCTTAGGAGTTGTCGTCCATCTGGGGCAGATGAAGGCATCCGGTATACCATGGTGTTTCTTCTTTCTGCACTCCTCCCAGCGGTCATTCCTCTCCTGGTCATTGCTGTGGATGCACAACCTGTCTGTCTGTATCCAGGCACTACGGTCAGCTGCAAGGGATTCCCACGCAGCTGGGTTGATGTTGCCAGGCTTCATGTCACATTTGTAGACATCTACGGGCCTAGAGCCTGAAGCCAGCTCCCTGTAGACCACGTCCTTGAGGATCTTGCCATCTTCCATTCTGTGGACATGACCAGGCCAGTGTAGACAGAAGAGTGAAGATGCAGGGAATGCGGGCTTCAGAGGGCACATCTTTGTTTGAGACTCTGTCCTGCTGTCAGGCTTGAGGAATTCTCTCCCTCCCCCGATGGCACCAAGAAGCAGGGAGGAAACAAGAAAGTTCTTACTTATGATTTGATTCAGTCATCACGGTGAAAGACAAGGAAATCCAGTCATTCCTCCATGACGGCGTTGCTCGCACTGAGCTCCTCCCCCTTCCCTTTTAGCAACAACACCTGCCTCTATGGCGTCCGCCGTGGACAACTGTCTCTGCGCCCTTTGTTCCTGCACCCTTAACAAACACTGTGTTTTTGGTAGAAGGGGGGTCGGTTATGCTGTCCAGTGACATGTCAGCTCTGCCTCCCCTCCTCCTTCTCCTAACACCTCATAACTGCTGTTCTCCTGTCTCTGAGCTCTTATCTGCCTCAAAGCCCTGCTGTAATTCGAGACTCCCTTCCTCCTCTCTGGAAGCTACAAGAGAAGGGGGGGGTGACCTCCACCATTCCTCCTCCTCTTCAGTCCAGTCCCTGACACCTGCTATGTGATGCCCAGCATCTTCCTGACACCCAGCATCTTCCTGATGCAGCGCGTGTGGAGGGCATCGCCTCTCCTAGAATTGCCTCCCCTCAATCCCCTTATCTCAATTATCTCAAGAAACTGATTAAGGAAGATGCAATTGCTGAGATAGCATCTCATTCTATCCCAAGCCTAAATAAGTACATGAAAGCTAGATCTTCAGTCTGATGTGATCACAAGGTCGAGCTTTTAAATGCTTGAATTGAGAATAAGAACATGGGAAGAGCCCTGCTGGATCAGACCAGAGGCCATACAGGATCCTGTTCTCACAACGGTCAACATGGGAAGACCACGGGCAGGATTTGAGGGCAACAGCACTCTCCCCACCTGTTGATTGCCTCTGTCAGTGGAGGTGGAACCAAGCCTTTGTGGCTAATAGCCATTCCCCTTGGGTGTCTATGCTACCCATGTTGGCCATCATGACATCTTATGGGAACGAATTCCGTAGTTTAACCAGTGATTCTGTAAAGAAGGACTTTATACTGTCTCTCCTGTATCTTCCAACATTCAGCATCATTGGATGGCTCCAGTTTATAGCATTGTGAGAGCAGGAGTAAAACTTCTCTTTATCCACCAAACCATGCATAGTATTATACTTCTTTAACAGGCACCAGGTGAAAACGTCCCTCTATATAACCAGGCCTTTGGCTCATTAAACATTCCATGGCCTCTTAAATGTGTTTGTTAGGGGGGGTACTGGTTTGGTGGTTAATATTACTATTAATTTTGTATTTTCATTTTGTATTTTTATGTAATGAACCGCCCTGTGAGCTTCGGATGAAGGCTTGTATAAAAAATAAAATACATGTGTATATCTCTTTCTTTCTCTCACACCCTCAGTCTGCTCTCTTTTTTCTAATCTAAAAAAACCCAACAACCCCAAGCTGCAATCTTTCTTTCTCCATAGGGGAGCTGTTTCAGCCCCTTGATCACTTTGGTTGCCCATTCCTGAACATCTTCTAGCTCTATAATTCTTTTACAGGTGAAGTGACCAGAACTTTATTTCAAGTATGATCACACCATAGATTTGTATAATGGCATTATGGAATTAGTTATTTTCAATCACTTTCCCGAATCTGCCTTTTTTGCAGCTGCTGCACATGAAGTCTTCAATGAGCTATCCGCCATTTTACAAGATCTCATTCCTGGTCAGTCACTACCAGTTCAGGTCCCATTAGGGATGACATGATACTGTGAATAAGCCTCTACTTCCATGGCCTTTTTGTGATGGCAACACTTCTTTTCAGGTTTAGAAATGGATTTCTCTTTACCTTTAATAATATTATGTTTAATTCAAGACTTGGGGGAAATTAATTATGATCAACTTTATTGCTTCCCTCCATCCTCCTAACTTCTGAATCCTAGATGGATTGCCCCTGCCTTATATTCCTTCTAGGGTTTTATTTTTCCAAAAAAATAAGAGAGCTTCTCTCATATTTCCAGAGATGCTTCAAAGCTTTAGTCCCAAAGGCTCACAATTTTAAGCATGAATTTGAAAATACGGAAGCCTCAGCAATAACTTATTCACTTTATATGTTGTGTGCCTGTTCTAATTGCATTTGCCTCTATCATGCTAAAACATACTGCAGGAATATGCCATACATTCTAACATCTTCTGAAGATGCTCAGCACATGTGGTTCGGTAGGCATGCTGTGCTTTCCTTGCCACAAAGAGCCATTTCACAAGAGATGCTGAAAAAGTTCTTCTGAACTATATGCACTTCAGGAGTTTGTAAAAGACTGCCTCAAATGAGAGGCAACTCTTTACGTTCCTTGCATTTTTCTCCACCTCTGATCAAGCTCTAAACTTGAGAAGACTTCCCAGCTTCCCCACTCTTTTCTCTCCCCAAAAGCCCTCCTTCACTCTTTGAATGCACTGTCCCCCTTCCCTTCCTTTGACCTTGCAAGAGGCGGAGATGGAAGGGGCTTCAGCAGCAGGCATGAGTGGAGAAAAGCTGGTCCCTTTCCTCTCTCTTTTTCCTGCCTCATATCCAGCACAACTCTTACATTTACAGTAAGAAAGATATATTTATTCAGGCAAGTAACGGTACAAGCTTGGCAACGTCGTAGAGTTCAGGAGTCATGAAGCAGGAGTTCAGGAGTTGGGCAGGATGCTCAGAATTGGATGGAAACAATGAAGATGTTCCAACAGTTTGCACAACCCACCCACCAAGCTTTTAAAGCAAGCGGTGACTCACTTGCTTTGCAAGAATGTCAGGATTGCAAACATGCGCCTCGCCAGGGTGGGTCTGCTTCCATCTGTGGGGGTGGTGCCTGGTTCTAGATAACAATACTGCATCCTCCCTTCTGATCAGATGATACCTCCTTCTCAGCTGCTTCTCTCCTCTGCTGCCCACAGCCCTCCCCAGCCTCCATTAAGACTCTCTACTCCACCAGGTCAGGGGATGGAGTTGCCACGCCTCTTCTCCTTCCAAAGCAGATGAAGTCAAGGCACAATAGGGAGAGGTCCCCACTGCCTTGGACCCTGGTTCCCACCAATCAGCCTCTGTTTCTTCCTCCTCCTCCTGCATCAGCACCAGCTGACACAAGCCCCATATCCAAGGTGCTGCAGTTGTGGAGAGGAGGTATCCCCATGACACCATCTTGAAGAATCTGTGGTTTGAACTTACCTGTGGCTCATGACCCTGACACTCCTGCCCTCACAACTGGTTGAAAATCTAACAAAGGTGGATTGAAGTGTGTTGAAATTGACTTGCTAATGTTCGTGTCCGGGTTTCAACTCACCAACTCTTGGTTCATTCCACTTGGGTGAAAATTTTTGAGGACATGATTAACCACAAGGTCCAGCTCTTAAGGTGTGTAGAAAATACATAGCTGTTGCTGATGTTTGTGACAGAACTTCAAACACACGAGGGTTATTTTTTAAATAAAATGAAATCTGTGAGCTATTTTAAGGCCATTGGACTCCCTTTCGTTAGTTCCACTCAGCCCCTTTGTGAATGTGACATTGTTAATATATACAGCACTTCCATCCCTTAGCTGAGGGTAGTTAAGAATAACAGTTTATTATAATATCAACATTCCTGACTCCTTTTTCCTCCAAATAAATGTTTTATAGGGAAACAGAAGATGGAATTGTTCCAAGCCAGCAAGCATCTTCAGCAAATGGACCCCCACCCCATCCCCCTTATATATTCAGCCCTCAAGTGCTTTGATTACCCTAACAGCTCTTAAAGTGAAGAGACTTACTGATATCCGATAGCCAACTTTTTATTAATGTAGCGTTTCTGTAGCACTCCTAAGCATAAACATTACACAACTGGAAAATGAATAGATTACCTTAATCCTAACATTAGCAACCAGCCACACAACCTCAACACAACCATGTAACTTGAGATGTGGAAAACAGATATATAGTGTAGAAATTGCTGGACGTATTTGTGTTTCACGTGGCTGTTGGACAAGAGCGTTCACAGCTATATTGGTTCCACAGAATAAGGAACAGAAAGTAAATGGATAACTTTTGCTCAACCAAGCAGTTGTTTAACCAGCAGAAAAATGCAGGAATCACCTTTCCTTCTTTCCACAGCTACTGCAATCACAGAAAACACAGGGAGGGCCCATTCACACAATACATTTCTCTCTGTGATTGCTCTGAGGAGGGGATATTTGTTTATTTGAAGTATTTTTATACTGCTTTTCTTACTAAATGTTACAGAGAGAGAGAGAGGGGGGGGGACAAAGGCTAGGGGAGAAAGGTAGGTTTGCTACCCTTCCTAAATAAAAGTCTAAATAAAAATGACTCCATGTAGGCATCAAGGGTATAGCATGAGAAGTCCTCAGTCAGCCATCCTTGAGGCATGATGGACTCTGACCATCAGTTTGCAGACACTCTGCACTTTTGGATTTTACATCAGAGTTCTTCAAGTCTACAACAAAGGCAGGTTTTATTATCTGTTTCTTGATGCACAATGCCTCCCCAGCTTAAAAGACACCGTGCAGATTATAGAAAAGTAGATCACAGGGAAGTATACATTTCAAGCAGATTTGCTTGTGCAACAGAGAGGCCCCAGAAGGCTGCAGCTTGTAAGATATTGTCAGTGGGCTTTGCCTGGAGCTTTGCCATGCTGACTGAGTAGAAATAGAAGTATTTATTATCCAGAATGTTCCTAACAGCGTAGCTCCTTACACAGACAAGAGACTACAGTGACCTATTGAACCCTTCCTAGTTAGTAACCAGGCTCCATTCATTCTCCTGGATTACAAATAGGGATGAAATGCGGAAAGAGGGATGTACAAATTTCTCTATACAATTTTTATGTATGCCAGGGTGCACTGTGTTCAGTGTAATGATTTGTGGACCTCCTGAGCTCCTGAGGTTTCCAAATTGCAGAACTCAGAGGCGAGTTTCTTCTTCCATTCTTCTCTTTTAGCAATACAGGAAAGCTGTATTTCAGAGGCCTGCTCCCTCCTGCTACCCTTGACACAGCAATAATAATAAAATAAAGTAAGTATGTAAATTTGTATCCCCTATTTTAGGATTTGTAGTGCTGCATCACAATCCTGGATTTGCATGAAGACAGGGTGGAGGAGCAAAAGTGAAGGCAGAATGCAGGCCAGCAGTGGCCATGGAATGGGAGCAGGAAGGTAGAAACATTGACAGGAAAAGAAGGGCCTGTTTTAAACAATGGCAGAAGTTTGATTAAAGCAGGGGTAGAGACACACCGAGAAGAAAATGGTAGTTTTAAACAATGGCAGTGGTTTCAGTAAAGTAGAGTTGGAGGGATACTTAAGGGGGGAGAAGATCCAGCACCGAGGGCCTTCTGGCGGTTCCCTCCCTGTGAGAATCTAAGTTACAGGGAACCAGGCAGAGGGCCTTCTCGGTAGCGGCGCCCTCCCTGTGGAACGCCCTCCCACCAGATGTCAAAGAGAACAACAACTACCAGACTTTTAGAAGACATCTGAAGGCAGCCCTGTTTAGGGAAGCTTTTAATGTTTGATGTATTACAGTATTTTAATTTTTTTTGGAAGCCACCCAGAGTGGCTGGGGAAGCCCAGCCAGATGGGTGGGGTATAAATAAATTATTATTATTATTATTATTATTATTATTATTATTATTATTATTATATTAAACAATTGCAGAGGTTTGAATAAAGCAGGGATGGGGAAACACTGAGAGGAAAAGATCATGATTTTAAACACACATAGAGGTTTCATTGGAGTGAACAGGGGTAGAAAGTGAGCACTTACCAGTTGCCATGTGTGGGAGAAAGAAGATGCAGGAGGTTACCATGGGGGTGGTTTGTGTGCAAGGGGGGCTTGTACAATAGGAGGGGAGGGATGGACGCAGTGGGGAAGGTATAAACATGTCATGAACTGGCAGGATGACAGGGAGGAGGGATGGGATCCTGGCGAGGGGTGCAGCCGGGACTGGAACACATCAGGGCAAGCAGGGGATGGGGAAGGAAGTATTCACAGGGTGACAGAGGATGGCAGAGGGGTGGGGGAGGTCAATGCACAGGAACCAGAGCAGCAGGACCCATCACTAGAACCAGAGGAGACCCTGTCTCCATGAACACAATGGGCTCTGAGGTGTAGGGAGCAGCTGTAGTGGCGCTCCAGGAGGCTGAGGCGGGCAACGGCTCACAGCCCAGCTCCCTAGCTGGCCAGGTGGGGCTCAGTAGCTCTGGGAGGAGCTGTGCAATGCCTCAGATGGAGTAGGCTCAGAACAGGTGAGGGTGACCTGCCTTATAATGCACAGATGTTGCAGTCAGCATGCAAATTACAAAAGGGAAGCAGAGCTGAGATGTGGTGCTTGCTCAACTGCCCATGTTGATGGACCTTGGCTTGGATGCTCCTGGACCTTGACAAGACTGTGCTTTGGGTTTGACTGTGGACTGTATCCTGGCTGCTGGACTTCAGACTTGGCTACTTAGATTGACCCTGGACTGCATTTCCTGACCTTGCACTTTGGATTTTGAACTTTGGAATCAGCATACTGACCTGCTGCCAGGTAAGCCAGGGGTTCAGGACAAAACAGGTGCAAAGAAGGGTGGCAGAACAGAGAGAATAGTGGCTTAAAAATGGGGTTGGGAAGGGGAAGCTTTCGCTGGTTGATGTGTGGGAATGACAGGGGATTGGCAAGCAGTGAGCACAGTTGCAGCCCCTAGTAATTAATTACAAAATCATTTTCTGTGTATTATCAAACTGTGTGTGCAGGAATGGCAAGGCAACACAGTTTCCATTTCTTTCAAGCTAAAATTCAGAGTTTCATTAAGTACCCACCTTTAAAAAATATACAATGATACCTTGGGTTAAGTACTTAATTCGTTCTGGAGGTCCGTACTTAACCTGAAACTGTTCTTAACCTGAAGCACCACTTTAGCTAATGGGGCTTCCTGCTGCCGCTGTGCCGCCGGAGCACAATTTCTGTTCTCATCCTGAAGCAAAGTTCTTAACCTGAGGTACTATTTCTGGGTTAGCAGAGTCCGTAACCTGAAGCGTATGTAACCTGAAGCGTATGTAACCTGAGGTACCACTGTACTGAAAAGTAGATCTCAGGGTAACTTACATTTTAAGCAGACTTTCTTACCACCTTTAAAAAATATACAATGATACCTTGGGTTAAGTACTTAATTCGTTCTGGAGGTCCGTACTTAACCTGAAACTGTTCTTAACCTGAAGCACCACTTTAGCTAATGGGACCTCCTGCTGCCGCTGTGCCGCCGGAGCACAATTTCTGTTCTCATCCTGAAGCAAAGTTCTTAACCTGAGGTACTATTTCTGGGTTAGCAGAGTCCGTAACCTGAAGCGTATGTAACCTGAAGCGTATGTAACCTGAGGTACCACTGTACTGAAAAGTAGATCTCAGGGTAACTTACATTTTAAGCAGACTTTCTTACCAAGAGAGAGGCCCACATATTTTGAGAGAGGGGGAAGCTGCATTCATTACTATTTGACAGTAAAAAGAAAGAAGAATGATCCCAGCCAATGTGACCTGGATTCAGTTCTCTGCCACAGATGTTCTGTATGTAGTTGCCTTAAGCCAATTCACTCAGACCAGATTTTTAATGCTGATTTTTTAAAAAAGTGAAATCGGTAAAGACTTAGGGAAAGAAGAATGTAGGAAACAACAGAGTTGCTTTAGAGGTCCCTTGTATTTTGGGGTTCTCACAGTTTGGCCATTTTGATATGGAGCTTGAAGACAGGAAGGCTGAATGCTGGAGACTGATAGCAAATCTGCACATATCTTGCCATATAAGGAAAATGCAAATAGCCTCCTTGTGATTGAGTCCCCATGCTGGTACAGAGACACTTCCAAGAAAGACTAAGACTGTAGCTTAGGTATCCATGCCCAACAGGTTAAGGGTACTTTCTTTATGTATCAAGCCCAGCCTTGGGAAAGGGCCAGGGCTACACGCCCAATATTGATCCCAGCCCTTGGTCCCACTTAAACTTCTGGAGACTTCATTCAGCACCTAGCAGTTGGAACTGAGCTACCTTTTGTATTTTCCATTATGCCTGGAGCAACACTTCACCAGGGGCATCTTGGTAGATTTAATTGGTGGCTCCTAGACTTCGCTTTCTCAGTGCTGATCAAAGCATTGTGCCTGTCTACAGCAGGTAAGAAGCCCAAAGCCCACCAACAAAGGAGATGGTCTACTAGAGAGCATTTTGCCAGAGGAGGCCATCAAACTGGACGGTTAAGTGCAGTCAAAGGCGACTATAGGGTGTGACGCTCATCTTGCTTTTCAGGCCAAGGGAGCTAGTGTTTGTCCACAGGCAGCTTTCCAGGTCATGTGGCCAGCATAACTAAACCACTTCTGGCGACACGGGACACTGTGATGAGTGCCAGAGCGCACAGAAATGTCATTTACCTTCCCGCCACAGCAGTACCTACTTATCTACTTGCACTGGCATGCTTTCAAACTGCTAGGTTGGCAGGAGCTGCGACATAGCAATGGGAGCTCACCCCATTGCGTGGTTTCGAACTGCCGAGCTTACAATCAGCAAGCCCAAGAGGCTCAGTGGTTTAGACCATAGCGCCACCCATGTCCTGATAAGAATTCACCACAGGGCTGGAGGGGTTGGTATAACCAGCAACTCATCCATTCTTAAGGTCTGGATCGAGAGCCCTTTATTGCTTGGGGAGTAAGGGGGCAGTGAGACTTGCATCATTTTATTCAGCACTCTCCTCATTTGCCAGCTCAACAAAATGGTTACTTGCTTCCTTTGGAGTTCAAAGTGAGGGAGGCTTGCTGGTGTAGGAAAACAAATCAGGTTGTGTGCATTGAGGGAGAAGACATCCCTATTCCTGTCTGATGTGTACAGCAGCTTGAAACGCAGTGGGGAGGAAATGACCTTGGTGCGTCTTTAGCTGTTAATGTATACATAGCCTAACTCACCGCTGACACTCCTCCAGCTCCAGGACAGAATTAAACTACAGTGGTACCTCGGGTTAAGTACTTAATTCGTTCCGGAGGTCCGTTCTTAACCTGAAACTGTTCTTAACCTGAAGCACCACTTTAGCTAATGGGGCCTCCTGCTGCCGCCGCGCCACCAGAGCACGATTTCTGTTCTCATCCTGAAGCAAAGTTCTTAACCTGAATCACTATTTCTGGGTTAGCAGAGTCTGTAACCTGAAGCGTATGTAACCTGAAGCATATGTAACCTGAGGTACCACTGTATTTTGTGTTTCCCTTTTTTTCTGTATGTAACATCCAGTATGATTCTATGTATGTATATTTACTCAGAGGTCTGTCCCATTAGGGTCAATAGGGCTTACTTCCGAGTAGATGTACAGGACTGAAACACAGCACATTTTATTGTCCTCACTTTAGAATGGTTTTCTGCTGACAAAATTTAGGCAGGCCGGTTTCAGTTTGTGCCTGTGTCTGTAACACCCCAGAGACGAAGCTGCTATCTTTTCAAGAACCATCAAGGCCAGCATGCAACTCTCTGAGGCCCACAGACTTCTTCAGAAGATAAGCACACACAGGTATGTCAGAAATCAGAACAACAGAGATGCAGCAACACTGTTAATCAGAGAAATACTATTTTGGGACTGGAGTGACAGGCCAGACAAGTCCCACTCTCTTAACAGTCAGGAGAAATTCAGGAAACATAGAAGTTTTTGTTTTGTTTTAAAAGCACTCTGCACAAACTAAGACTTCTTTAAAAGGCTGAAGAGGTTTTATCTTGTTGCATAGTTTCTTTTTTTAAAATTTCGATCGCTTGCCTTTCCCTATCCTAACCCAAATGGAAATGCCAGACTTTCTTCATGAGTTCTGTCCTGACTGGAAGCAGAAGTTTAATGGAGCTGCTCTTGTCGAATGTTGCAAAGCTAAACATTTCAGATGTCTCAGATAAACTCCAGCCACAGCAAAGTAGTTAAGAATGTACATAATTCTTTAAAAAACAAACAAACGTGAATAGTTCCTTTGACAGGGGGAACTCCTCAGGTGCTTAAATGTACACATGTGACTAAGTGCTTTGCTGGATCATGGCCCAAAACACCAGACTTTTTGAGGTTGATGCCAGCTCTATTTCAAATGACAGGATAGTAGTCCCTTGATTATCAAAGGCAATGTGTACGTATAAATATATATGCAAGTCCTTCAGCACCAAACAGCCTGGCTTCTGCTATCCACCTAGATTGCATGACTGCGATGAGGTTCCCAGATGTTCCCTGCATAAAAGCAAGCTGACTTATGCCAGGAGGAAAACTACCGCAGGACTCTGTCCAACCTTATTTTGCAAAGGCTGTACTGAAAAAGAGGGAGGGGGTTGCGAAGTTTCACAACAAATCTTCCTCCACCATCAAAAAGGAAAATACTTACATCTAACTTCCAAATTCAAATGGCCAGAATCCAAAGAACCATGCAAATGGTTCCATGATCTACTTGCTTTTCTCACAACACAGTTTCTCACAGGTTCATGCCAGGCCCATGCAGAGCTTGTCTGAGGTCCAGGGCAGGAGCCTCATCCATGAGATGCAACATCACAGCACCGGCACCTAATCTGATCTGACGCTACGCGGTACTATGCAGTAACGCAGGTCCAGATTTTCCCATCAAAGCCTTGGTGTGTGTACAGACAGGCATGGTCGTTTCACCCATTAAGTTCCCAGGCGGCTGGAAGGCACAGGGCTTCTTTATCATGACAGCATAAGTCCACAGGCCCCTAGCAAGCCTCACCCCCCACGCTAGCTTCTGACTTCCCCCCTTCTGAGGTCCACAGTAAGTGCACTCAGCTCCCCCCTCCCCCCCAAGGTCTGGTTCATGTCACCATAAAAAGGCAAAGAAGTTGCATGACTGCTGACAAGGAACAACTTGCTGAGGTCTAGGCGATCTCTCTCCCACTTTTCCTGGGACTCAGCTATACAGCTGCAAATAAAACATTTTAACTGTGTTGTAAAGTGCAATATACAAGTGTGGTGCTAGATGGCGACAGTGAGCTATGTAAAATTCAATGTATTTTTCAAAACATTTTTAAAGCATTTTCACAGTGTGTTTTTTTATATGTGTGTAGATTCCCCCCTGATTTGTTTCTGGAGTATTAATAATGCAATTGCACTTTAGAAAAAGAAGAAGGAAAAAAATGGGTGCCCCTCCCTCATTTGGGGCCATGTGGAATTATTATTGTTCAATCCCACTTACAACCGATAACGGACCACAAACATCTCAGTAGCATTAAAAGGCTCTGGTCTGGAAGAAGACCTAGCGTGCGAAGCTGCCATAGCTCTGTGTGGTTGCTTGACCAGTCATAACCAATCTTCCCAAATGCCTGAATTTGTAATCTGGACTGAGCCAAACCATTCAGATTTGCATCAGTAAAGAGTTCAGGTATAGGCTTATTAGATAGAGCAGTGTGGAATTGCATGTCTGTCTCCTGCCTTTCACTCTTTGCTCACCAATTCCATCAATACTACCCACCACGGCTCCAAGCCCACGGTTCTAACCGCTCAAGTGTCTCTTATGCATCACAAGACTTTCTCCAATTGATGCAGATCACCAACAATGCTTGAAAATGCTGTTCCTGAAACCACATTCCATTTTTAGCCTGAGACAAATGACCAATGTTCCAATCTGCTAAATCGTTTAGAGATTAATTATGCTAGTTAATATGTCTCCTGTGCTTTGCAAGCACTTAAAAAAAAATAAAAAACTGGTCAGATATTCAGACTATAATCCCATGGCCGTGATTGAGGAATGTGCATAAAATGTGAGACACAAGGGAAATGATCAAAGGTATCTCTAAGCTTAGGCATTAAGGTAACTCTTCCTGCATTGTGAGGGGCTGGACTAGATGATCCTCAGGGCCCCTTCCGACGCTACAATCTGATTACCCCAAAGATAACATCCTTCCAAATAATAGGCAGAGTATTCTAGAGAACAGGTGCTGCCGCATTTGAAAGATTGTCTTCTGGCATGAACAGAACAAGCATTCTATGTGGCACTTGAAATCAAGTGACATAACTTTCTTTGCATCTTTTTATGTCTAAGTTGCTGATGACACAACCTTGATGGCAGAAAGTGAGGAGGAATTAAAGAACCTTTTAATGAGGGTGAAAGAGGAGAGCACAAAATATGGTCTGAAGCTCAACATCAAAAAAGCGAAGATCATGGCCACTGGTCCCATCACCTCCTGGCAAATAGAAGGGGAAGAAATGGAGGCAGTGAGAGATTTTACTTTCTTGGGCTCCATGATCACTGCAGATGGTGACAGCAGCCATGAAATTAAAAGACGCCTGCTTCTTGGGAGAAAAGCGATGACAAACCTAGACAGCTTCTTAAAAAGCAGAGACATCACCTTGCCAACAAAGGTCCGGATAGTTAAAGCTATGGTTTTCCCAGTAGTGATGTATGGAAGTGAGAGCTGGACCATAAAGAAGGCTGATTGCCGAAGAATTGATGCTTTTGAATTATGGTGCTGGAGGAGACTCTTGAGAGTCCCATGGACTGCAAGAAGATCAAATCTATCCATTCTGAAGGAAATCAGCCCTGAGTGCTCACTGGAAGGATAGATCGTGAAGCTGAGGCTCCAATACTTTGGCCACCTCATGAGAAGAGAAGACTCCCTGGAAAAGACCCTGATGTTGGGAAAGATGGAGGGCACAAGGAGAAGGGGACGACAGAGGACGAGATGGTTGGATAGTGTTCTCGAAGCTACCATCATGAGTTTGAGCAAACTGCGGGAGGCAGTGGAAGACAGGAGTGCCTGGCGTGCTCTGGTCCATGGGGTCACGAAGAGTCGGACACGACTAAATGACTAAACGACAACAAATGTCTAAGTTGCAGATCCCTGGCATGCTTATTTACTTAAAACCAGGATCATGGTGATATTAGAACAGCCGGCCACATGGCAAAAATTGTCTCCTGCCTCCTGTTCCCATTCGCCACTCTGCACAACACCTGCCTTCTTTAGCACCCTTAACTCCACAGTCCCCGAGAAGCAGCAAGCAGGTTTTGTTTTCTTTTTTAAAACCTTGCTCTATTTTAAAAAATAAATAATGCCAATTGCCCAAGCTTACTATTATCTAGAATCCAGGTGCACATGTCTTCCCTGTACAGAGGGAGCAGTATTCCCATTTATTGAAGAAAGAAAAACTTTATTTCTTCTCTGCCCAGAGGCAAGAAAATGTGAAGCTGACTTGTGCAGGGCCTTCCTCGCTCCAGCTGCATAGTATCTCTTTTCATTGGAGGTATTTGCTGCTTTCTGAGACAGCAGGGCGAGGAGCTGCCGCCTTTCAAAACAGAATCGTGGACACTACGTTACTGTTTAGTCCTGAAATGCTGTTTATTAGATAAATGAAATGCTGTTTATTAGATAAACATGACATTTAAATAGCAAGGGGAAAACCACAAAGGTTAGTTGTATTTTCTTTTACCACAACTTTGTCATTTATATTTCTTTGTCATTTATATTTCTTTTTTAAAAAAGGGTAGGGAGTTTGATTTTTCACACTGAAAATGAGCGCAGCTGTAATTCACTGAGCCAGTTATGTATATAATATTATTAGTTTTCAGGATAATCGAAGTACAAAAGAAAAATGGCACACTCTACACAAACATCTTTTTGCAGATTAGCCTACAGACAAGAAGGATACAGCAGAGAAACATACGGTACATTTCTCTTATTTTTCATAATATATCATGTAAAGGTAAAGGGACCCCTGACCATTAGGTCCAGTCGTGGCCGACTCTGGGGTTGCAGCGCTCATCTCGCTTTTTTGGCCGAGGGAGCTGGCGTGCAGCTTCCTGTACATTAATTCAGTACAGTGGTACCTCGGGTTACATATGCTTCAGGTTGCAGACGCTTTAGGTTACATACTCCGCTAACCCAAAAATAGTACCTTGGGTTAAGAACTTTACTTCAGGAAGAGAAGAGAAATCACGCAGTGGTGGCGCGGCAGCTGTGGGAGGCCCCATTAGCTAAAGTGGTGCTGCAGGTTAAGAACGGTTTCAGGTTAAGAACGGACCTCCAGAACGAATTAAGTTCTTAACCTGAGGTGCCACTGTACAAATTTGGGGAGGGGTATTACAAGGTGTGTTCCTCACTTTCCTTGCAAGTTTGTGACCTGTATGTAACTGAAACTGAAACAAATAACAAAACCTGAAGTTCCCTAGTCCAAGACAATGTGTTCCAGTCAATTACCATTAATGCTATTATAGCCAAACAAAAGCTTTATTTTATTTCTTAGCTTTATATACTACCTTTCTGCCAAGGCACCCAAAATGCTGTGAGAACCGACCTCTCATGTTGCCATCTATTAGCATAGAGAGCAAAGTCAAAGCAAATTGAGGAAAAATGAGTCCCATTTGCACAGTCCTCTCATTCATTTTAACCTATGACACCATTTCTTTAATAGGGAAAGTTGCCAAACCTTCTGGAACCTATTCTCCAGAACTAGTGTTTTATTCCCCCCCCCCCCCGCCAAAAAAATTGCAATAGTGGTCCTGACTGCAAAGAGCAGGTGAGAAATCAATTCCTTTCTGAGCAGCTCCATTTGCTGCTCCCAAAATAAATTAAGGCTGACCCAGTAGTGTAGTTTCTTTTAACTTCCTCACTTCCTAATATATGTCCTTTCAAATAACAGTCTTCCTGTTCCAGTTCTGCCTCTGCACTGCTGTTGACAACGGTCTCTCTGCTGCACCTTTGTATGATGTATAGAAGGACAGAGACCAGCTACAGGCCAAAATACACGTAAATAACAGCCATTAAGTAAAAAAATTACATTGTCCCCCTCCCTACTCCTGGGTTGAATTCAATTTCTATATTGCGTTCAAGTTTTAGCACCCAGTTCTTTTTAGATACAAGAAGAATGGATTTGATAAAATTGCCTGCATGAGTAATAAAAGGCAATGATTTGGTATTCCAGCTTTTATTTTTCTTCTCTGTACCTGTAGCATAGCCTCCTGAGAACTGCAGGAGGTATCTATACAGTTCCCAGCAGTTTCTATAAGAGAACTTGCATGGGATGTGAGTGGCACTATGGTCTAAACCACGGAGCCTCTTGGGCAGGGGTCAGCAAACTTTTTCAGCAGGGGGCCAATTCACTGTCCCTCAGACCTTGTGGGGGACCGGACTATATGGAGGGGGAAATGAACGAATTTCTATACCCCACAAATAACCCAGAGATGCATTTTAAATGAAAGCACACATTCTACTCATGTCAAAACACCAGGCAGGCCCCATAAATAACCCAGAGATGCATTTTAAAGAAAAGGGCACATTCTACTCATGTAAAAACATGCTGATTCTCAGATCGTCCGCGGGCCAGATTTAGAAGGTGATTGGGCCTCAGTTTACCTACCCATGCTCTTGGGCTTGCTGATCAGAAGGTCAGTGGTTCGAATCCCATTTATAAGGAAACTATAAGGAAGTAAAGGATGCAACGAAGAAGCATGGGGAGGTTAAGAAGGAAACGGAGATCAGCACAGGAATAAAGAATAAAATATATGTCTAAATATATTTTATTGTTAGGCAAACCTCAAAGAGACACAATGATTTGGTGTTAGTGATGGGATCCTGGAACATTGTTAACAACACAGCTCATTTGGATCTTTTTAATCCACAGCCCCTTGTATGAATGGAGATGATCTAGATATGGAAGATAGTGTTTTATTTTTACATTTACTGTATATCCCATTTTTCCTCCAAAGACGCTAAGGTGGTTGATACACTAGGGTCATTTTGTTCTCATGTGATTGTGATATTAGGATATATTGTTTCAGCAGATGGCATCAAGCTGTGCCTCAACACAGTGGTAACTATCTTAAATGTTCCAAAACCTAAGAATATGGATATCTTGTGGATATCTTTTGAAATTTGTTCCAGGTTGTGCAGATATCTCAGAACCACTTTGCTTGCTAACTGCAAAATGTGTTTCATGAAGCAACAGTGTTTCAGCATCTGAAAGCCATATTTACCAAGAGGCCTTGTCTGGATTATTATAACCTTGATGCATCAACTTTTGTGGTTATTAATGTCAGTCCTGTTGAACATCTCAACAGACTCAACAAGATGGTTCTCAAAAACTAGTGGGTCACTTTCTGCTCCAGAGAGGTGGCATTCAGCAGTTGAACATGATATTCACACTAAATTTTCTGGGCCCTGTGACCAAGCTGAGGTGGATGGTCTTTCTTCTAGATACAGTCATGGGTAGTACCAAGATGAACGTCAAAGTGCAAGTAGATAAATAGGTACCGCTCCGGCGGTAAGGTAAACGGCGTTTCCATGCGCTGCTCTGGTTCGCCAGAAGTGGCTTAGTCATGCTGGCCACATGACGCGGAAGCTGTATAAAGTGAGATGAGCGCCGCAACCCCAGAGTCGTCCACGACTGGTCCTAATGGTCAGGAGTCCCTTTACCCTTTACCTTTACCTTGTACAAATCCTGCTTCACCTTAGAGAAGCCCAGAATTCCCCACCCCTCCAAGGCACTCTGCTTTTGATTAATCCAAAACTGCTGTACACTCCTAATTTGTTGCTGTTTGTTTTAATCTAAGCAAGGGATGTAGTGGAGGCATACATAAGTGAATGTGGAGGCCCCTGCTTTTCAAAGCATGTGAAATCAAAACAAGTCATTTCTTTTGTTAAACAGAACAAAATGCAACACAACTTTGAGACAGTGTACAAAGCTAATAGGTTGTAAGGGAAGAGAAGAAACTAGAGACAGTGAGAAGTAATAATTTAGTTGAGTACTACACCAGGGTGTTTTGCCAAGCACTAAGACTCTGTTGAAGAAACGCGACACAAACTATAAACTGAAATCCAAAAGGACAATTGAAATTATTGATTTCCACACCCTATTTTAATGTGTATCCCCTAAACAGGAATTGCGGTGGATTTACTTTTAAACAAAAAGTAGATCACAACAGCAGTAACCACTCAGAAATCTGATCTATTAAACAGACTTTCCACTATATTCTACTGGAGCATCTTGGCTCGCTCTCTCTCTCGCTCTCTCTCTCGCTCTCTTTCTCTCTTTCTCTCTTTGTGTGTATTCTTACCTATCATGATTTTAATAAGATTTCATTTAATCTAACATTGCATACCCCACATAAACTCTGACTCCAAAAGAACTAGCACTTATATTAAAAAGAACTCTTTGTTGTTGCAATATTACCGTATATAGATCATATTTTTGGACCTGTTCATTGAGAAAGATATATTACACTGGCTGCAGGACAAAAAAACATTAGCATGTCATCCATGGAATAAATGTTTTGCCAACTGAATATTATCCAGGAAAAATCACACTGTTTAAACGTGAAACATATTGGGAAATTGGTTTTGAGCTATTGGCTTATAAGTCCCTCATCAATCAAGGTCATCTTGAAACTACTTAATTCTGTGACATTAATTCTGAAGTGCCTCAGGAGTTAACAAACAAAGGAAATTGGTCTTCTATAGAGAGTGATCTCACAGATGTAATACCATGATATATTATGACAAGGAGGGCTATGGGGTCACAGGTCAAAAGACCAAAGGAAACTCTGATGCATTCTTTAATTAGACATATTTGGGCAGTCTTTCTGTCAAAAGCTATAGCTTTGGTCCAAAAAAACTGATATCATATCCTTGTGTATAGCAGAATGACATATTTTGCTTCAACCTTACATCAGTAAAATTTACCTGTGAAAATTTCCATTGAAATCT
This sequence comes from Podarcis erhardii, assembly GCF_964252035.2. NCBI lineage: Eukaryota > Metazoa > Chordata > Lepidosauria > Squamata > Lacertidae > Podarcis > Podarcis erhardii. Next base: position 51,135,182 of record NC_138500.1, read on the forward strand.
GCATTGGCTGACTGATTGATTAAACATATAAAACCCACCCTTCACCAGGAGGTCCCAGATTATACATATGATAATAATTATGTAATAATATTCTACATCCGGGACATCCAACTCCCAAGAGACTGTGATCTACTCATAGAATGAAAAACTGGCAGTGATCTACCCATTTGGGGGGGGTCAAAGTTTTGAGCTTTTTTAGGGAGGGGGGACGTAATTGGCGACCTTTTTGGGGGGTGCAGGTCTAAATTGTCAACTTTGGGGGGGCTAGTGACAGAAATAGATAAAATAGCATAGTTCATCAATCAATCAAAGATCCACAGTTCTGTGTATAACTAATATATCAGTAACATGGCCCCTTCCAAATTCCTGTGGAAAAAGGTGCATCTTCAACACCTGCAAGAAAGACATCAATGATGCTACACAATGCTCAGGACCACAATACAGTGGTACCTCAGGTTAAGTACTTAATTTGTTCCGGAGGTCCCTACTTAACCTGAAACTGTTCTTAACCTGAAGCACCACTTTAGCTAATGGGGCCTCCTGCTATTGCCGTGCCGCCGGAGCACAATTTCTGTTCTCATCCTGAAGCAAAGTTCTTAACCTGAAGTAATATTTCTGGGTTAATGGAGTCTATAACCTGAAGCGTATGTAACCTGAAGCGTATGTAACCCGAGATACCACTGTACCTCAAGGACTGCCTCTTTCCATATGAACCCACCCAGATCCTAAAATCATCTTCTGAGGCCCTTCTTCATGTGCCTCCTCCTCGAGGTGTGTGGAGGGTGGCAACACAGACAGTGGCTCCCTGTCTGTGGAATGCTCTCCCCAGGGAAATTTGCCTGGCGCTTTCATTATATACCTTTAGGCGCCAGGCAAAAACGTTCCTTTTTAACCAGGTCTTTGGTTGACCTGATCAACATCCTATACCCATTTAAAATGTGGCTGGTTTTTTTTTTGGGGGGGGGGGTTAATGGGTTATTGTTTTTATTTTGATTTTATGTATTGCAATCTTTTCTGTGAACGGCCCTGAGACCTCCGGGTATAGGGTTGTATATAAATTCAACAAATTATAAAAATTTGTTGGGAGTAGGTTGTTCCAGAGCCTTCTCCTCCTTTCCACTCAAATCCCAGGGAAGCAGCAGGACAAGACGAAAAGTATGGATTAGCTCTCTAATCCAGTCACACTCTGAGGGAGTGATGATGTTGCTGTTTGTATCTTTGCATCTTTATTTTAGATATTATGATTTATGTGGTAATTGTTTCAATTTGGCTGTGCACCTTTGGACGTTTTTATTGTTTATGACTACTTTTTAATGTATTTTTTTCATATTGCAGGCTGCCTTGATCATGATTTTAACTGTGGGGGAAGTGGCATACGAATAAAAGTATGTATGCATGGCCATGCCAAATGTTCCTTATGGAGATGAGTAAATATGTGGCTCTTTGTAATTTGTATCAACTGTTGATGTTCCACTCATTGAATGATAAGTTATTCAACTCTCCTGATGCTTGCCCCCAAAGTTTTGATAAATAACATATTTAGTCAAATAGTATGATACTTCTGTTTGTCCGATATCTGTATGGTTCGTATGAGTTTATCTTGTTTTCCTCCAATTCCCTCCACCCCCTTTTTTTTTGTCAGAGATTGCTGGTGTGAATCTCAGCCGGAAAGCCCAAAAGCTCAGTTTTAGGTCCTGCTATAGACTCCAATCTTGACAGCTGGTATGAATCCATTGTGTACTGCTTCCAACAATACACTAGTCATCATTTGTACGTCAAAAGCTCTCAGCACAGTTGAGTGGGCTTATTGGGCATGTGTCTTCATCATATTATTAAACTTGTGAAAGTTGCAAAGCTGGAACCTTTTAAAATGTGATTGTTGTTCTCACTCCCCTTTACCGTTTGTCAGTTACTGTATTTATTATTGTTGCATTATTACTTATTGTAAAGTATCCTGGAATTTATTTTTACTCTCTAAATCCTTACCATTGTGCAAGATCCCAAGAGCTGAAACACATCAAGCAACAAAATGTATAGGAAACATCATATTTCTTTACATATATGACTTTTTGGGTGGATAAACAACTTTTTAAAAATCTTATTTAAAGGGGGGGGCTGGTAACACTTTTACTAAATATATGTTTACTAAATATGTTATTGTTTGTTCCCATGCTGCTTATCCATTGACTTTATATGGGGGGTGTACATGCACGTCATATACATGTATACATACATACTCTGGGAATCTCAGAAATATAGTGAATGCCTAGTGAGTAGAAGACTCTGACCTGTGAGTGAAAGTGAAGTACAATATTTCAACATCAGGGCCGGCCCAACTATTAGACAGAGGGAGACAGCTACCTCAGAGAGAAGATGTTCAGAGCTAGGCTGCCTCACTATTAGTCTAGTTCAGCTCTGTATTTGGAATGTGTGGTGCCCATTTTGTCCTTCACCTTAGGCAGCAAAATATTTCGGGGCCTTCTGTGCAGCCTGGTTTGGAATGGAAACCTAAAACTACAATTCCCGTCATCACCTTTCAGTGAGATCTTGGAAGATGTAGTGAGGCAGGTGAGTAAAACCACACCAGTTGTCCAAAGGCAGGAGGGATGAAGCAAGCCCTCAGTATTTGGATGCCATTGTTTCCAGATGACTGATAGTTTTGCTCTCCTTCCATGTATTTAAGGTGCTGGTTTTAACCTTCAAAGCCCTATACGGCCTAGGGCCCTCGTACCTACGGGACCGCCTCTCCTGGTATGCCCCACAGAGGAACTTACGATCTTCAAATAAAAACATCTTGAAGGTCCCAAGCCACAGAGAGATTAGGCTGGCCTCAACTAGAGCCAGGGCTTTTTCGGCTGCGGCTCCAACCTGGTGGAACGCTCTCTCACAAGAGACAAGGGCCCTGCAGGACTTGACATCTTTCCGCAGGGCCTGCAAGACAGAGCTGTTCCACCTGGCCTTTGGTCAGGGCGCAGCCTGACTCCCTCCTCTGGCAATCTTTACAAAACTTTAGTTTATGGTTGCCATCAATTTTGATTTTAATTCATTTTAATCCATTTTTATAATGTTTTATAATGTTGTACTGTTTTAGTGTTGTTAGCCGCCCTGAGCCCGGCTTCGGCTGGGGAGGGCGGGATATAAATAAAATTTATTATTATTATTATTATTATTTATAGCAGTGTCGTTTTACTTAGCTACTGATAGGGCAATGAAGAATCTTGGCATAACAGACCCCTGATCTGAAAGACCCCAGGGCTTGCAGACAGCCTAAAGTCACATGGATTACTGCTAGCAACTAGTATCTGGCAACAAATGAGGAAATTGTTGTTGTTGTAGGCCTTTTTAATAAATAAACAATTAAGAGTTGAAAATGGAGAAATGTCGCTTCTTCTGTCCAGATTGGCTAAATATCCAAGTGTAGCATTGTTCCCTTTTCTTAAGAACCACAGACATTCACTGGCAGGAACAATGAAGTCCTGGCACTAGTTCCTCAGTCCTTGCCAGCCGAGACCTCCCTCAGTTCCCTTTAGTACATACAACATTCCTGCGTAAATTGATTTACCAGTTCCCTGGTTAGAGGCTGCACAGTATCTGGCACACAGAGATCATCTTCCGTAATAGCTGAAAAGTAGAATTTATGGGACTCTTGCAACCCCCTTTTCTCTCCCGTTTAAATCGTGCTGAGAGGCTCTCTAAACATTTCGGTGGCAATTCTCGTTATATAATGCTAACACGTTTTCACCATATTGTAAGATTGTAGTAATTCTTCAAGCAAGAGTTATTATTGAACCTTAGAGGAATGGCTTTTATTTCCACTGAGCAATAATGGCAGCTGAAAAAGAAATTGAAAGTCTTTCTTTTTCTTTCAAGGAGAGTAAATTCTACTTGCAGGCCTTACATTATCTATGCCATGTAGAGGGTTGCGTGCAATGTTCTTAGCCCTTAAAATTTACCTCAGGGGGTTGCCCATATTTTGGGGGGGGGCATGGGCTCATTTGCAAATGAGATAAATTCTGTACTCCCTAAGAGGGCACGTGTTGCGGTGAGACCTGGAGACTGACCTCCTGGTTGTGGGTGGGTATATTGGACAGCCACAACACCCGATTGGTAGGTCCCTCATTGCTGGGTTTAATCTGGCCAATGGGGTGCAGTCTAAACAGATCGAGGGACCTATATATGCCTATGCACGTGACCTAGAGCTTCCTCTTTTGGCTCGTGCATCGGAACACCTGCCCACCTCTCCCTACTTTTAGGGCATTTTGTGCTTGACCTTGCTATGCCGTCGTGTGTCATCTGTTGTTGGGACAGGGGCACGGCAGGAATTTTCCCCACTTGGCTGATTGGCTGTTGCCATTTGGGTTTCGCCTGCCACGTAGCAAATCCTCACAACTTGTAAGGTTGTGGATAGGCTCTGGTTCAGGTGATAGGGAAGGGAGAACGGTCTCGCCATCCCTATGTGAAGGGTATTCCATGGAATCCAAGAACTCAACTTGGTTTGGTCAACCCCCAAGAGGGGGTTGTGCCCATGCCTGAGTCCAGGGGAGCATCTGGGGAGTGACCAGAGTCTGTTCCCAGGCTTTTCACCTACCTCAGGTGTTCACCCTTGGCTGACCTATGCTGGAGCCCTGGGTCAGCGCTACCTGCAAGGGTGTAGGGAGCTAGTCGAACCAGAGCCTATGCAACCACTCACTTTTCTGTAATCAGTAAAGTTGTGGCCTAAATTATGCCAAAAAACAAAACTAAAATTTGAGTCAAATGTGTGTTTATTTAGGGGGGAGGTCTCTGGGTATGAGCACGCAACCTGTGGTGGGCAACACGCACATACCACAGCCACACAAATCCTTCCATCATGGTTTCAATCTCTAGGATGTTCAACCTCCACAACAATTAGGCCTCAAAAAGGCCTTCTGTTTTGATGGGGGAGAGAAGTAAACCATACTCTCCTTAGTCACCATCTCCCATTGCAATTAGCCTTGGGGGGAAAGCCTAATGGTTCCAGACTAATTGCAGTAGGGAGCATTTTTGATGCAGGGGCAAGAGCTAGGAAGGGATGGGATAATCTTGCTTTCCCAAGCTGGCCCCCCCCCATCACCCCTTCTCCATTGTAATTAGGCCTGAAGGAAGCCTTCTATTGTAGCCAATGGAACATTTCTTTATAATCGTTGTGGTGATTAATGTTTCCCTCCCAAACTATGACCCCCTCCCCTCCAAAAAACAACAACTTCTCTACTAAAATTTTCATCTTTATTTTAGCAAAAAGAAGGGTAGGGCTTGGGAATGGGATGTTGCGTTCTGCAGAGAAGGAATCATGTACTCTCTGTCTTTCCTTCCTACATAGCATCATGCCTGATCCTCCCCATTCCTCCATCTTTCTCCTGTTTTCTGTCTTTCTCTTAAGCAGATGCCCAGAGGCTCCACGGTACTACTGAAAGAGAAAGTCCCCACGTCTGTGGATGCCTGTGGTTGAATAGCGGCAAGGATGTTATTTGCCTTTTATCCCAACAATACCCAAGGCAAATGTAAAAAGAACTAGCATGCACATTTAAAAGAAGCTAGAGCCGTGGTTCCCAATTAAGTACTAAGTACTGTGGCCCTCCTGTTTTTCAAAAGCCAAGCCACGGACCCCCTGCTTTTGAAAATGTTGATATCTCTATGGTAGCTTTTGTAATGTGAATGGGGCCATGGAACCCCTGGATGAGTTACAAGGGCCGCCTGGGTCCTGCAGACCACCCATTGGGAACCGCTGAGCTAGAGAATTACAGGAGCCTCACATTTTGTGTTGTTGTTATTCAACTGAGAATAATTTAAAGATAAAATAGTTGTATGCTGTGCAAAAGATCACTGGACAAAATGTCTGCGTCACGCCAGTTGATCATAATATCCCCTTTTGGCCTTTGCAATCTAAGAATCTGTGACCTTCAGGTCAAACAGCAAAGTGTATCTGTTTATCTCTTTTCCAAAGGCTGGTGAGCCCCAAGGTTTGGCTAATCAGGGACTTACTCTTGTTTGTTTTTAAGCTACTACAGTAATTACTTGGTGGTGTTTGATATTTCTGTTGTCCTTTATGCACTATGCATATAAGATGGTGGTCTTCTCTCCCAAGAATGTTTTGAGGAATTCATTGCTCCTATGTGTAAAGAATATTAACAGGTTGCAAAATGTTAATTTTCCAAGTGCACCTTTTAGCACTTGGCGGTGCAATAGCTTATCCCCATGGGATACAGAAGTTGGGAGTCCTGCTGGTTTTGTTTACTGGTTTTTATTTTGAAAAATGAAATTTGTCCTCTAGCACTAAAGAGGGGAAGAACAACTTTTTTCAAAAGAGGGGAAGACAAATGTTGTGAGGGAAAGGAAATGGCAGTGGCTGGTGTTTAGTACTTTTTTGGGTCTGGTGTTAAGAGCCCAGTTCTGAATCAACAGACATAGAAATTGCACTTTTAAGGGGTACAGAAGCACTTCCACTAGAGGGGGACTCATCTCAAGAGTTTAAAACAAGGATAGCATTTTAATTAAATTATATGGGCATGGGCATTTATATTTACTTATATAAAAGTTTGTATCCCATTATTTCCAGTCCAAAAGGCACCATATAAAATGAAAATTAAAAGGGAGGGAGCTAGAAAGAGCCACTGAACCCCATTTCTCAATGATCTCTGAAAAAGAGTGATTGTAACCAGTCTCTGGAAGGAAAACAAGGCCAATACAACCAGCTAATCTAATGCAAAAATCCAACACATATTTACTCAAAAACAAGGCCTACCATGTTCAACAGGGCTTACTCTCAGGTAAGTGTGCCTAGGATTGCAGCCGTTAGCACTTTTAAACCTGTTTTCAGGGACAGGGAACCTGCTGCCATCTACATCAGGGTATCCCAAATGTGGGTCTCCAGCTGTTTTTGGACTACAACTCCCATCATCCCAAGTTAGCAAGACCAGCCAGCGGTCAGAGATCATGTGAATTGCAGTCCAAAAACAGCTGGAGACCCAAGTTTGGTAAACCCTGATCTAGATGCTATTGGACTCCAGCTCCCACCAGTCCCAGCCAGTATGGCCAATGGTGAGGGGACTTGTAGTCCAGGAAAATCTAGAGGACCACAGGTTCTTCACCCCTGCCTGATTTATGGGAAGGTTCTTCAGCCCTGTCTGATTAACCTGTTAACTGGAAGGTTAAGCATTTCTGTAACTGTTCCCCTGACATGAACAAGACTTTCACCATTAACCTACAACAGCACAGTGGTACCTCAGGTTAAGTACTTAATTCATGCCGGAGGTCCCTACTTAACCTGAAACTGTTCTTAACCTGAAGCACCACTTTAGCTAATGGGGCCTCCCGCTGCCGCCATGCCGCTGGAGCCTGATTTCTGTTCTCATCCTGAAGCAAAGTTCTTAATGGGAGGTAATATTTCTGGGTTAGCAGAGTCTGTTACCTGAAGCGTATGTAACCCGAGGTACCACTGTATTAACAGGGGATACACATTGCAAAGACACATGTATTTACTTTTCCACATGAAGAGCATTTTGCATGCTCAGTCATAAATTGCTCAGAATCTGAACGCACAGGAGACAGAACTGTGTCTGCTATTTTCTTACCTTACTCATGCTTCAGATTCTGCCTTTACTGATGTGGTAAAAGCAATATCAATAGATATGATACAAAAGGAAAAAAGAATGGGGAGGGGAAAGGAAAGGAAAGGAAAGGAAAGGAAAGGAAAGGAAAGGAAAGGAAAGCAAGCAATTCAGCTTCTGCTCCTTCATTGGCCATTGGATGCATATAATTGCACTGTTAAAGCAGTTAGCATTGACTGGGTTATATTGGAAGATGTAAGCTTAGTATAAAAGAGGTGAAACAAAAAAAAATTGAAGCATCATTTGGTCACTCATGTCACCCCACATGTGCAAGGCCCCTTCGGTTACACAGACTGAACTATCATTACTCAGTGCCTTCATCAAGCTGCTCATGTCTAATTTCCATTTTTATATAATTGCAAGAATTGTGGCATAAAAGCAGATCACCATGGAATCCACTTATGGTCTGCCTTAATTGCCGTTCTTTTTTTGTGGCATCTATTCCCATCCGAAGAACAGCGAATAAAGAATTTCACGATCTGCCACAATTAATCTGATGAATAATCAATGGCATTCAGTCAATTTGTTTAGCAATGCTGTTTAGCAATCTGCATGGAAACAAAAAAATTACGATACCCTGTCTAGTTAATAAAGACTTCGTTTTCAAGAACATTTGAGATTGCAGCATAAAGCGACAAAAACTAATCAAGGGGGAAATCAATGTTATGGCTTGCAATCCACTTTAAATATGTTTGATTCCAAACTTCTCTGTATGGGTTTGTTATGCAGGTTATTATCCTCCAAAGCAGCCTCACGGAAGCTGATCACACTCTTCTAGATTGTGTGATTTGAGGATTGTGGTCACATAAAATTAATTTTAGGCAAATGTAATGTATAGCAAAAAGGAGGGGGGAAGGTTTTATTGTAGAGTATAAATATTGTTTTGGTGGAAAATGCCTTTCTTCCCCTTTTATGGTGTCTGGAGGCATACTTATACAGTGTGTGAGATATGCAAGGAATGACTTTCCAGTTGAGACAGGTTCAGCGTGATTCCTACTGGCTTCTCCCAAAAAAGGTCGCATTTTCTCTTTTCCCTGCCTACTTAACAACAACGCTCCAACAATTATATTTGCTAGCAAAATATGTTGCATGGGACTATTACAGAGGAAGCTGCTTTATACTGTACCAGATCATCCTATTTGTCCATCCAAACCAAGAGTGGGGAGGTTGTTGGCCTATAAGCCAAGCTAGCATGCTCAGTGGTGAGATCATAGAATCATAGAGCTGGAGGGGACCCAAAGGGTCATCTAGTCCAACCCCCTGCAATTCAGGAATCTCAGCTAAAGCATCCATGACAGATGGAATCCACCCTCTGCTTAAGAACCTCCAAGGAAGGAGAGTCCACAACCTCAAGAGGGAGACTGTTCCACTGTCCAACAGCTCTTAGTGTCAGAAAGTTCTTCCTGAGGTTTAGTCGGAATCTCCTTTCTTGTAACTTGAAGCCATTGGTTCGAGTCCTGCCCTCCAGAGCAGAAGAAAACAAGCTTGTTCCCTCTTCTGTGTGATAGCCCTTGAGATATCTGAAGATTGCCATCATATCTCCTCTCAGTCTCTTGTTTTCCAGGCTAAACATACCCAGCTCCTTCAACCATTCCTCATAAGGCTTGGTTTCATCAGAGATGATGAATACTGTTGTCTAACAACATCTAGAGGGCCACATGTCGTCCATCCCTGATCTAATCTACCTGCTCAGGCGGGCAGCAGCTCTCCTGGATTTCAGACAGCAGTCTTCCCCATAACTTGCTACCTGAGATAGATATAGATAGATAGATAGATAGATAGATAGATAGATAGATAGATATCTGGAAGCAAACGGGATTGACCCTGGAACCATCTGCATGCAAACCAGCTGCTCTGCCCCTGAGCCCTGTTTCCTCTCTGTAGGACTCTCATAAATATAACAATGGAGGTAACAGCATAAAGTGGGTCTTGAAACATCAAGCGCTACTCTGTGCAACACAGCATCTGTGTTGGATTGATATCACCTATCACATATACAGAAAACGATACTTGGTGGTAGGAAAGGACCTCTGTGAATTGTTCTTTGAAGTAAGAGCCTGGCGATAGAGACACATCTTGACACCAATCCGTAAGGAAGCCAGTTTCAATACCAGAGCCCGGCCTCGGAACATGGAAAGTAAAAGATAAAAAGAAAACAAAACAAAGAAGAATGCATCTCCAAGCAAATGTAAGATTTTGTCATCTTACACTTGGTGGGCTTTTCCTCCTTTCCTTGTCTCCCCACAATGAAATGTTCCTTAATCTATAGCTGCGTGGCAGGATGAAATTCTGTAAGGGTTCTTTCCTCCTTCCTGAAGATTCATGCCGAGGGGAAAAAGATTGTCTGCAGCTTTTGCTTGCCATGTGGCCAATGGAGGCAGAAGAGCCTCTTGGAAAGGGAAGCCAAACATACTTCATACGTATGTATAGCCTACAGCAGGGCAGGGGTCAGCAACCTTTTTCAGCCGTGGGCCGGTCCACCGTCCCTCAGACCATGTGGTGGGTCAGACAATTTTTTTTTTGGGGGGGGGGAGAACAAATTCCTATGCCCCACAAATAACCCAGAGCTGCATTTTAAATAAAAGCACACATTCTACTTATGTAAAAGCACCAGGCAGACCCCACAAATAACCCAGAGCTGCATTTTAAATAAAAGCACACATTCTACTTATGTAAAAGCACCAGGCAGGCCCCACAAATAACCCAGAGCTGCATTTTAAATAAAAGCACACATTCTACTTATGTAAAAACACCAGGCAGGCCCCACAAATAACCCAGAGATGCATTTTAAATAAAAGGGCACATTCTACTCATGTAAAAACGAGCTGATTCCCGGACCGTCCACTGGCCGGATTGAGAAGGCGATTGGGCCGCATCCAGCCCACGGGCCTTAGGTCGCCTACCCCTAATGTGGAGCAATCGTTTTTTTTCCTCGCCTCGGAATGAGAGGATACTGGACAACCTATTTGTTTGGGAATCATTTGGATTTGTTTGCAGGGAGCTTAGATGACCTTGCTTCAAAGCAAGGGTTATCCCACACTTTCCAGGCCACTTCCTCATCGCTGTTATCTCAAAAAGTTCAGTCTTCAGGGAATGTGGGTTTCCCAATCAACAATAATTGTGCAACTGGAATTTGGCGGTGTGTGATGGAATCCCACCTGAAAACGACAACAGTCTGGAAGTTCCTGAGGCTGTAAGCCTTATTTCCCATTGCCTGGAAGTAAATCCCACTGAATCCAATGCTTTATTATTTCTGAATACATATGTGTAACCTTTCACAGCAGATCTTTAATGCTTTAACATTTGCTTCTGTCTCGAAGATTGCCGTTGCCCTTTCCACCATGAGCGCCGGTTACTGAGCTGACGCAGTGCTCTGATCCTGTGTAACCTCTTCGACAGCAATCCTAAATTGCTTCCAAGTCACCTTAATCCTTTTCTTCCATAGTACAACATAACTGGAAGCATCAAAGAGTATGACTAACTAGAGGTGTGGTACAAAAAAAGTGGCCGTACTATCAGCTGAGATAGAACGCAATGTCATCTTTTTTCTTGAGAGCTACAAAATTCATGGGACTACATATCTGAATTAGTTAATCCTGTGTGGAGTGCAGTCTAAAGGTAAAGGGAACCCTGACCATTAGGTCCAGTCGTGACCGACTCTGGGGTTGCGCGCTCATCTCGCTTTATTGGCCGAGGGAGCCAGCATACAGCTTCCGGGTCATGTGGCCAGCATGACTAAGCCACTTCTGGCGAACCAGAGCAGCACACAGAAATGCCGTTTACCTTCCCACCGGAGCAGTACCTATTTATCTACTTGCACTGGCGTGCTTTCGAACTACTAGGTGGGCAGGAGCTGGAACCGAACAACGGGAGCTCACCCCATCACGGGGATTCGAACCACCGACCTTCTGATTGGCAAGCCCTAGGCTCTGTGGTTTAACCCACAGCGCCACCCGCGTCCCTACCCAAAGGTAAATTCCACCAAGTCAATGGAACTCTCTCTTGGGTAAATGGGTATCTTACTATGTTTCCCATATATTGCTTCCAGTAAAAAATATAGAAGGTATGTTTCCATGTAGAAAACTACATATATGATATTGTGGGAGTATATTGCATTTATCCTCTAGAAAAGGGATTTCCAGCCCCACGCCAAACAAATAACCACATTTTTTTAAAAGCAGACAATATACAGGCAACCCCCAATTTGTGTGGGAATTGCATTCTGGGTCATCGTGCACAATAGCAGAGCGTGCTTAAGCCTGCTCTGCCCCATTATGCCCCCGCCCCCATTACACTCCCTTTTCCAGCCACTTCCAGGTCACTGTGATGCACACATGCACAATCACATGTCAATTGGATGTGCGTAAATTGGTTGTTGCCTGTACACCCCAACCCCAAATAACCACATAGAAAAGCAGGTGAACCCCCCCCCCCTGCAAAGAAACAGCCAAATCTCATTTTCAGCACCATCATACTATTAAAATTCACATCACACATTTCTTGATTTTTGTGAATGTGAGTATAGCATCCTCTAAATCTCAAGCAAACAGCTAACAAACGCTTGAAATATAATGATAAATGGGGGTCCCCTATACATTTAGGATCTCATGTGTATTTTGTCAGTGCCTTGAATCTCAACGATCTGGAAGCCTCCACTATTCACAACATTTTTAGTATGCTGTGGGGTTAAATGGAAGGTGAAGGTTTTTCATCATAATGAAATGCATTTAAAATGAGTTTTAGATAGATAAATGTAGAACATAAAAACAGTAGCAAAGAACTATTTTAAGAGCAAGATAATCAAACACCACAGAGATAAATCTCTTAATATGACTGGAAACACAACAAAGAACCTGTTCTTGTTTTTTAAAAAAACATAAGCATCTAATTTCCTATATTAGCCAAGATCAATATGGGACGAAACAAGTGAAGGAAATAATACAGCAGTGTAGATCTGAAGGTGCCTAGATATTGCTGTGATAAGAGTTTCAGAAATGCTTGAACAGACAGCACAAAAGAGCAGAGCAGAATCTACATGGCATAAATTAGTAGCAAACAGAGCATAACAGTTCTGATAAGGTTTTCTGCAGTCTTCCTCCTCCCCACCCACTATCTATTTCCCTTGCTAGGTAATCCTTGAACCATTTTCATCTAGGGCATGATGTTTCAGCTGAAACTTTCATAATCTTTCAGTCCCCCCCCCTCCACCCCCTAAAATGCTAATTCTAGATCACAGTTATGGATGTTATTGATCTCACTGAATTTCAAATGAAATGTACACCACCTCTTCAATTAGAAAATCTCAATGGAGGCGAGATCCGCCCAGGTTTGCCCTGTGATTGATAAAAGTACTTTGCTCTATTTTGATGACCCAGATCCTGCATTAAAACACTGGGAAACAAAGCGTACTCTTCTCCTGAAGCAAAGCTGTGCCTGATTGTTTTAATTAGTGCATTCATTTTCTGCATTTAATATACAGGAAGGTTATTAGACTATTATTTTAAATGATTACACATACTTTTTGTTGTGGCAAACCACATGCAACTATACTTGTGAGAGAAATGTTATCCATTTCCCCTCAAATCATGTCTGGCCTATTTTTGTCAAGGAAAAGCAAACGATGCTAAGAAACTCATTTAAGTTGCATTCCTATACTAACTGAACTTGGTGGGACTTACTTCTGAGTACGGGTGTATTGAATTGCAGTTTTAATATGGGATGATTCATTTGTGATCCATGTAGATTAACAAAGGGGGGGGGGGAACTATCTTAACAGTGAATGTCAATTCTAGCCAATGTAGGTATTATATTCCAATGTCCCTTGTGAAAATGGCCAGAGTCAGAGAGCCTGGAAGAATCTACTTGACTTCATTACAATTACTGTGGTTGGAATATTTTTGCAGAATTGTTGAGTCCCCAAGGGTCATCTAGTCCAACCCCCTCCAATTTACACATATTAAAGCCCTAACTTATAAGGCAGCTTCCTAGGCTCACTTCTGTGTTACATACATGATGTAGAAAGTGAAGTCTGAGTGAAGAATACATGCAACTGGCTTACATACTGACTCATAGCTGAAAACTGTGTTGGCTTATTAAGAAGCCAGACTTGTATACCACTTATTCAGAAAATATATCATTCCCTGCCCCAATGTTGCAGCAATATATGCCTGAAAAGCTCAGTATATATAGCTAAAGTGCATATTGCTCAATTAACCCATCACTTTCCACATGTACATCATTGGTGAATGTTGACCATTAAACCAATTTACCGTAGCAGTTGACTGAAAAATCTTGAGCATAGCTTGCAACATTTGAAAATAATTTTGTTTTAGCATATTTATTTATTAACATTTTGGGAGGTGGGGTGTGTGTGTGTCTTTCCTCCACTTCCCTGAATGCAAATTCCATTGACTTCTGTAGGATTTGCTTCCAAGTAAACGGCGTTACGAGCCATATGCTTCGCGGTTCACAGGAATACAACTGGCAGCACATCAAACGGTGAAATCAAATATTACGGTATCTCGGCGACTTTTTCTGTATGCCAGCGGGTGGGTCCGATATATACTTGTACGCATATTATGGCAGAATCCCAAAAACCTTGGGCACATCTGCGGAGAGATGCCTGGGGCAAATATAGAAACCGAACGGAGCGACCAACTGTCTCCCTCTCCCAAGATTACTAGCAGTGGCGTGGGGGGTGGGGGAAGCTAATTGTCAATTTCACCGGAGGAAATTGGCAACGCCAGCTCTTCCGCCCCTTTCCTAGACGCATATCCATCAAGGGAAGGGCTTTAAAACTTTTGCCATGCCTGGGCGAACTTCAAATGGCGAGCAAATCGCTAATCACCAAAGGACACAGTTGGTTAGAGCGTGGTGCTAATAATGCCAAAGGATGCAGGTTCGATTCCTATTATGGGACATTCCTGAATTTGTTAGCCGCCCTGAGCCCGGTCTTGGCGGGGTATAAATAAATTATTATTATTATTATTATTATTATTATTATTATTATTATTATTATTATTATTATTATTATTGCATTGAATGAGGGTGGACTAGAACTAGATGACCTGGCAGGTTCCCTTCCATGCTTCTATGGGACGTTGTCGTCGCAGCAGTCTTGCGGGGCCCCTCCTCCTTCTCTTCCTCCCCGCTCCCCCCCCCCATCTCCTGTTTTGGGGGACGGGCACTGCCTACCCCCAAAACCTTTCCCTGCGACTCCAGGGGGAAGCGTCGCGCGCGCAGCCCACCCGTCTCCATTGACGCGATCCACCCAACCGGGTTTTCCGGAGTGCCGACGGGACAAGGCCCTTCGGCGATTGGCTGGCGCGGGCAGCTGCAGCCAATGGGCTGCGGGGAAGGCTTTCCTCATGGCAAGCGGGTGCCGGGCGCCGGAGTTCCAGTAGGGGAAGAGGGTCGGCCGCCGAGGGGGTCGCTGCTCGCTCTCTCTCTCTGCTGGCGCGGAGGCTCGCTCGCTCGCCGTCCCCGGAGGCGCCCTTCTTCTTCCCCGCCGCCGCCGCCGCGTTTCCGCTCGACATGCGCGGCTTCGGCGTGCGCTGATTTCCCGCGAGGGGTAGAGACGCCGAGCGAGGAACCAGGCAGGCGCTGCTGCTGCTGCTGCTGCTGCTTCCTCCTATGTGGGGATCGCCGTCCGGCGAGAGCACCTGGGCGACTTCGTGGCCGGAGTCCTTCCCGTCGAGGGTGAGTCTGTGCTGCAGCAGAGACAGAGAGAGGCGGGGAAAAACGGAATTTCTTTCTGTGGTGTGGGGCACTTTATGTAGAATCCCTCAAAGGAGGTCGCAGGATCGCCCCCCCCTCCGCCCTCTTAGCATCTCCTGCCACTCTCCAAGAAAAGTCCCCAGAAACGGGTTACTGGAATAGGAAATCTAGCTAAAACAAGCAACCCGCCTCCTCCACAGACCCTTAACTTTTACCAGTGATCATCATCTTTTCAAATTCCTTAGTGGTAAGTTTTAGGCTGCACTTAATGAGGGACTTAAACACTCCCCCCCCCCATTTACTTAAGAGTAAATCCCACTGTTTAAAAAATGTTTTAATTGAAGATTTTCTTGGGTGACAAAAGTGCCATCGTCTCTGTTTTCAGATCATATAGTCCTTTCTACAGATCGGTTATCTTCGATGTGAGACGTTAATGTTGTATATAGTATAAGTTTGGGGGAGAAGAGAGTGGGGGGTAAACCCCACTGTGGGCTGCGTCTTGCGTGGAATGTTACTTCGCCTCTTTTATATACGTGCATTTTGATTCGGGCTGGTCAAGGTGAATTATGGAACCGAGACACGGAGTACTAGTTAAGTCTCGTTGGGGTAGAATAGCGAGAGAGTGCTCTCCTTTCTCGGTGTAAGGGATACAGTACTGTCTTCAGTTCAATCCGCCGTTGCTTCTCTTTGGAAAAGGGTGAGTGGTTTAGGGTTGAACCCCCTAACGCCGCAGACAGTCCACTTTTACTGGGAGTAAGTCCCTTTAAACTCGGTGGAGCCTACTTTTGAGTAAGCACCCATAGAGTTGGATCTGCAAGAAGAAAGGACTATGCGTGCATTGGTGTGTGGGTGTGCAAACCCAGAATTTGGAGGGTTTTGCTTGCACAAGAATCGTGTCCAGAATGGGGTTGGTGCAACTTTTTGCTGTAACTTTCTCAAGCAGGATCTAAAGCAGCTTTTAATTTTTAACTTTGCATGGCTATGCCTTCTTCATGACCCCCCCCCAAAAAAAAACCACCACGAAGAAATATAAGTATCAGGAATGGAACATAGCATTAGGAACTAGTGAAACTATTTATTATATCAAGGTCAGCGTATGTGTGTAATTAAATCTCTTTGCACTTTTTTTATTAAAAAAAGAAGAAGCTATATTTATCTCTTATGCCTATAGCAATAAACTGTTTCGCTGCAATCAAAAGGATGTGTTTAAAGAGCACGCAGCCAGTGTGGCAGTTGCTGTGGAATATCTGCCACTTTATATATTTATTTATACAGTCCATGCAAGGAAAGCTCCCATCTGTCTTTCTAGCAGCGGGCCATGGCTATAGATGGGTGTGAGTTTCAGGGAGTCTGCCTGAATCAGGCTCCAGATGTGTGAGCTCAGCTGTTGTCTGTCACTTGGGTGACAACTGGCTCCCCCCCCCCCAATACAAGCAAGGCTTTGCTTTCTCCATTATCCTCAGTCAAGTGTCAATGTTTCAACTCCCTCCTATTATTTTGTATATACAGGGCAGCCCCGCGGGAGTTCCTTTGGCGATCCCTAACAATATGTCTGGGTCTTGGTTCTTTAAAGTTGTAAAGGGATGGGAAGAACGTTTTTTAACTCTTGAAGGTGAAAACCATCTAAAATTCACTTTTTAAGGTACAGAGTTAGCCTTCGCTACTTCACTTAGAAAGTGCAACGAACATTAATCTCCCCTCCCCTTTCCAAACAACATTGAGCCTTAGCTTGGAGATCTAAAACTTAAAGCAGTAACCATTTATTTTGGCTGACTTGGCTGGGGGGGCCACTCATCGTAAGGTGTATATGTGGCTATGTTTGGGCCTAGCTCAGAAATCTGTCACTGTTCCCACAGCTGGGGGTTAAGGAAAACAAAATAAAGCTCTTTTTGTACTAGCTTTAGTGTTTTTAAATGCCATCAACTGGGAAGCTTGAAGCACAGTGGGGAAGATTTTACAACTCCCAGCGCAATCTTGATGCAGAAGATTTAAAGGCTCGCCCTGTGTATTTCCCACATACTAAAACAAAAAGGTGACAAAAATAAATGGCTATCATGCCTTTTTCTATAGCTTGAGGTGTGATTGAGAACACTGACCTTTAGCTAGCTGTTTCCCCACCCACTTTGCCTGCAGCAAATTTAGCAGAATCTAGGTTTTTAAGATTCATTTGGCTCTGCCATTTCCAAGTATTTCAGTTCATGTAGAAGGTTCTGTTTTCAGTTGCTTGCTGAAGGAATTGTTTAGTCTTTATTGATGCTTAAGTTTTAAAAGTAAATACTCCAGCAACAGACATAGATCCCCCCCCCGTTTTTTTTCTAGCAAAAGCTGATAGAAAGTTAAAAACAATTACAGCTTGATCCTGTGAATGTTTACTTGGAAAAAGTCCCACTGCACTAAAGGGGGCCTCATGACTGTGTAAGCCTAAAGCTGTAATCCTAGGCGTCTTTAGTTGGGAATGAGTCCCATCGAACTCTGTAAGACATAAACTTCCAAGTTAACTTTGCTTAGGATCACAATGCAAGTTGTAGATTTTATAATTTGAGAGCTACATGGCTATTTTCTCTTTGTATTAACAGATATTGTAGTTGGGTCAGCCTTAGTTACCTAGGCAAACTTTAACATCAGCTGGGTGGTGGAGGAAACCTTACAGGGTTAATAGCTGAGCTATTAAGATTGAAGTCAGATGTGGCTAAAAGCAACAGGGGAGTCTGGATTTCCCTAATATCCTGTAGTATAACTGAAAAGGTAATTGTATTTTAAAGGGTTTTTTTCTTTAATCCACACTGCTTCTATTTAGGACTTTAAAAAAGAAAAGCTAAATGGAACCCCAAAATGCTTTAATGCAGTGGTGAATTCAGAATTAGGTGAAGATGAGATTTTAAAATCATGCAGTATGTGAAGATTTTTGCACAGAAATGAAAGTAATTCCAGAATTTTCTTGTTTAAACGACAAAGTTTGCCACTATGGAAAACTAGGATGTAGAATTGTTACATCCACGTGAGTAGAAAATGTTTTTAGAGACTATTGATAATAAAATGTTTAGTCAAGAACATTATACTTGTCAGAGATGTTGAAATATTTTGTTTCTTGCTGCTTGGATAACTGAGGCGTACTTTGGCAAAACAAATGCTTCTCCCTTGGTTGTTAACTGTTTGGTCTGTCTCCCCCTATCGTCTGAGAAAATCCATGGGCTTAGTGTGTCTTAAGTACATTGGAATCTCTTATTTGCTCATAACTGGCATGGGGACTCTGGGGAGTTTTAACTCTGGGGGAAAGAAGGCCTTGTGGTAATTGTGCATGAACCTCAGCTCATTGCTGTACACGTGTGCTTGACTGAGCAACAGTCACCAAATGTCATGGGTAACCAACTCCCATCAGCCCTAACCTGCATGGCCAATGGCAAAGGGTGATGGAAG
Organism: Podarcis erhardii; assembly: GCF_964252035.2. NCBI lineage: Eukaryota > Metazoa > Chordata > Lepidosauria > Squamata > Lacertidae > Podarcis > Podarcis erhardii. The sequence continues at coordinate 51,153,940 of NC_138500.1, forward strand.
TTGTCATCCCGCAACATCTTTAGGGCACCATGTTTGCTACCTCTGCCATATGCAGTAGGAACTACTTCATCTCTATCAGCAGCTTCACATGAAAAACGATAATAAAAAAGAAATTGGGCCCAGCCTTCAGGAGAAAGCTAAGGTATTGAAAGTGACTCAGAGGCCTATGCCACACGTAGACCTGCCACCCTCTGCAGTAGGGTCAACATTTTCCAATAGTGGTATGGGAGTCAGCAACAGAGAAATTCAAACCCCAACCTGACATGCTGGAGGGGCTTTGGATGTTGTGGAGACAACTCTGCTGCTTGAGGGCCTCTGCCACACTGAAAAGCCCCACTGTGCCCATTGAAAGTATGGGCAGGCAGAACTAATGCCAGCTCAAACCCCTGAAATGAGGTGTTCTTGGGAAAGAGGTAGAGCTGAACCAGCCAAGGATCTCCTGAATCCTAAGTCAGTCTAGCTACTGGTGATGGGCCCAGTTCTGGCATAGCCACTCCAAAATGGAGGGGAAGACCTACTATCCTCTGCCTTGACCAGTGTGAGCAGCAGAGCTTTGGGTGTAGTGGTGGCTTCTCCAGTTCATTCGACCATGCTGCTCCCCAGCCAGAAGTTGGGTTTGCTATTGCACATCATGCCTGTGAACAAACATACTGATTTGTACCTGACTAATGGCTGTGGCAAGGGGAAAGGAGGTAGTAAGCATGGCCAGTGGCTAGGTATAATGGGAGTTGTAGTTTAGCAAGATCTAGAGGACCAAAGATTTCCCAAGCCTACCTGCCCCAGAGAGCTGCTACCATTCATTGTAGGCAATACTGAACTAAAAGAACCAGTGGTATAAGGAATGTTCTGTGTTTTGGTGAGCATACCTAGTCTCACCATTTGACCAAAATGATTGTAATCTTAAAACTAAACTGTAGGTTGTGATGATGATGATGATGATTATTATTATTATTATTTGGTCTTATTGTGCCTTGATATGAATGAGCCTTTTGCCTGCTCTCCGTTTTGTCTGAACCAAGTAACTTTGCCTACCAAGTTTGGAACCATCCAGATTCCTAAACCAGCTGTAGACTGTGGTTTAGATTTCAATGTTACTCTGAAGCAGTTGACCATAGCTATGGTCAGAGGTTTCCTGGTTTAAACACATGTGTAGTGGAAAGGCTTGTCCATGTCTCAGTTTAATAAGCAGAACTGTGCTTGTCTGAATGCAACCAAATACTTGGCTAGTTGCTTCACATCACATTTTCAGGGCCCCTTCACGCTAGTGACATATAGCCATTCCAGTTTCTAGATAACATATCAGGATATATGTGTGTGTGCTTGCCCTTTTCTCACCTTTTATTGTCTTTCCTATCTACCGTCTTTGTTTACTTTTTATCTTAGCCAGACCGACTTATCATTCCCCTCACAGTGATTATTACCTCTTCCTTCTCAGAAGTTGGAATATTCACAGATGTTCTGTGACACTATAACACTATTAAGGCACTAGTGTTATGAGATGTACTTGTGGCATCATTTTAAGATTAAGTTTTGAACAATAAGGCTAATGTTAGCAGTTGCTTTGACGATGGACCCTAGAGGCTCGTTTATGTATAATTTGTCATTGTTTCCAAACAAACTTTCAGTAGCAAATATTGTGGGATAGCTGTTGGATATGTGTTCTCTAAATCTGAACAGAATTTAACCATGTGAAACAATTTGTGTAAGGCTTTTATGTAAGGACAAGTTTGTTAACTCGGCCAGCTTTAATTGTTCGGTTTAATGGAAAAGGTAACCTGATGTTACCTGTTTGGGGCATCAGTCTTCTAGGTATACAGGTGAGTTACCTTCCCCCACTTGCGTATGGGTTTGCCATAACAGGAACTGGAGGGAGGGAGTTTCTTTTCTTCATCAAGCTGAAGAATGGTGAGAAGCAACATGTTTTACAACTTATAGCACACTGATGTCATGACATTTCTGGCAGCAGTACTCAGACTAATCAGATCATTTTCCTCCTTGCCAAAATGACAGTCTTTCCAGATGCGGTTTCCTTCATTCTTGGTCCATTGTCAAAGGGTATTTCCAGTTCTTGAGATAAATTTCTCAAGGGCCCTGTAATAACTCTTAACTTTGTTTTTCTATTATATTCATGTTTAGACTTTGTTCTAACTGAATTAATTATCTTAGGAAGACTCCAGGAACATGGTATGACCATGGAGTGTGTATTCATTACAGCTTTTTTTTAATCTGCAGACAGATTTCCCACAATATGCACAGTAATTAAGATGCATCAGCCCATTCAAACACTTAAAGCTGTCTTTAATAATAATAATAAAATGCTACAAAGGTGCTGTCATTTACCACTTTCTCTTCCCACTTTTCCCCTTCTTGCTTTTTTGGGGAGACGCAACATTGACTACAAGTCCTCACAGACTTAAATGTACTTGAACACATTTAAATGTCTGGCTCAAGTGCAACTAACTCTGTTGGATTGTGGCCATAATTTGAATTACTGATGACCATAGGCACGATAATACCATAAAGTTAACCTGCAGGATATTTCCCAACAAACTTTGCTGGTTCTTAAAAATTATTTTCTTAGAACACTTCTCTTTTGCTGACCAAGCTGTTTAGAGGCTGGAGTTATCTACCCAGAAGCCTCTCTCCATGCTGACACTGCAAGTAGCAGTGAAGAGTTTATGTGCTGTAGTGGTTACGAGACTTAGCTGCAAATAAGGAAATCCCTGGTTTGGATTTTGCCTCTGCCATATACTCACTAGATGGCCTTTGGCAAGGTACCCTCAGTCTCGTATTGGCAGTATAGAAATAATACTATTTTTACTTACTTTGCAGGGTTGTTGTAAATTGGATAATCCATATAAAGCACTGTGAACAGTTGACAATGCAGCTGTTGGCAGGTTACTTTGTCAAAATAAAAGGAGATGCCCCACAGGTTTCCTTGCCACTTCTTATTCTGGGATGGCACTTGCAGATTACAGTCATAACTTGGAAATTGAACGGAATCTGTTCTGGAAGTCCGTTCGACTTCCAAGCGTTCAGAAACCAAGGCATAGCTTCTGCTTGGCTGCAGGAAGTTCCTGCGGCCAATGGGAAGCCCCGTTGGACATTCGAGTTCCAAAGAACGTTCGCAAGCCGGAACACTCACTCCTGGGTTTTTGGTGTTCGGGAGCCAAAACGTCCAAGTTCCAAGGCGTTTGGGATCTAAGGTACAACTGTATTCCCTGCCCAGACAAAAAAACCCCACACATGAAATACCTGTGCTTTTCTTCTAAGCTGGTAATGACTCTCCCAACACCTAATTTGAAGACTTTCAGAAGCTTCTGGAATGATCTTTCTTCTGATGTTAGATGGAATGTCTTCTGGTGCAGGCTTCTAACTTAATGCAGGTCAGGCCAGAGGCAAGATGAAGTCCATTACCTGTCAGTTGGCTATGTCTGCTTGAAATACATGCATTAAATCTTGCCATCAAAGGTATGGAAGATTTTTGAGCTGCTCTGCTCTGTTCTACCTCACTTTACTGCCCTTCTCTTGGTCTGTAAGCCAGAATGTCTGGGATATGCCCAGGAATGCAAGCAAATCTATGAAGACATTAGCATGCTTACATTGCTTTCAGCTGTGCCTTAAAAAAAGAAAAAGAAAGAAAGAACATGAGCTGCAGATCTCTCACTTTACAGTTGTGGTCTTTGCCTTCAGTAACAACTCTTGTTTTGAACTACTGCCAGTTATGCACAATATTGGCAGCCTGAAGCAGCCTGAAGATAGCTTCTCTAACAACCTTCAGAGAATGCAATTGTGATTGTATTTAATTTGAATTAGGATTCTTGGTTTCCTGTTACTTCCTTCTTTTTTTGGTAAGCAACTTTCCCAATAGCTCCAATGGGCAACATCCAACTTAAAGCCCATTGCTTTCGGTGGGTCTATTAATGAATCTGACATAGTGTTAGATATCACCCATTGCTTTTTAAATCTTACAGAAAATGGCCCCACGATGCCCATTTGCTGTAAGACTTGTTGAAACTAAGGACAGATCTACCAGTAATAGAGGGGAAACCCATGTCTTTAAACACCTGCTGTAAAAGTGATTTTTCAAGCAGAGGATAGGACTTAAAAGTTATATTAGTCTAAAGTATTTGATGCTTTTTTTTTCCTAAACAAGAGACTGGGATATACCCATATGAGAAGTGAGGTTTGTGTGTAAATAAAAGTTCTGGAAGGTATTCATTGCTGCAAAACTGCAGTGTCGTTCTCATACTGAATTTAGGCAGCATGCCAAGCCATGGTTAAGGAAGCTTGATGTGAAGTCTGATTTACAGCAGACCATGGTTGTGATCTATAAACAAAGCAGAACTGGGTACTGTAAGCTGAGATGTGTTTGCAAACCATGGTTTGGCATTACATCTCAATTGAGAAACTGTTAAGGCTCCTGTTCCACCTGCTAACAGCCTCTGCACCTAGGCAATTCACCTTGATTCCACCAGTAGTACTTTCAGTGGCCTCTTCAATGTGGAGTTCATAACTACTGGAAAAGAGGGGCAACACAGCTCATTTAGATGCATAATTAAGACTTTAATTTAGCAGAACCTTTTCAGAATGAAAGTTTAATTATTGTCTTGTAGTACTGAATTGCAGTTTTAACTCTGTTAGTTTTGATGTATCTTTTATATTCTGTTATAGTTACCTGTGCCCCGAGGAACTATAGTTGATAATGGGTATAACTCTAGGGATGGAAGGAAGAGACAAGAGTGTGGAAACATAGCATGGCAAGCATGTAGACTCTAGAGTTTGGTGTTTGCCCTGGCCGTCTATTCCTATTGCCATGGACTTATTAACCAGATTATCTGTAGTTATGCTAAGATAGCAGACCTCATAGGTTCAATGAGTCTTCTGGAAAGTTAAGTATGTGGTGAATTGCAGTGCTAACTGGAATAGCGGCCAATCCTTCCAACAAGCCAAGCTTCTTGCCTTCTGAGACTTTGATGGGCTTTGGAGGATAAATAACTGAAGTCCAAGAATAGAAATGTGAGACAGGCCCTTGCTCAGCACCTGTGATCTGCAGCAGAAGTATCCAGCCAATCTAGTTAGCTCTAGCCAATGCCAGCCCTTCATCTGTTCAAGAGCTTAGCTTCTCTTTGTTTCAGCCAAAAATGCTTAGTATGGCTTATTGGTGGTTTCGATGACCTGCATGTCTAGAACATTTTCATTTTGTTTAAATCGGGGCATTTGTAAGATTGATTATGGTCCACTGATGTTCTGATGGTCAGCCTAGTTAGTACCTGCTGGTTCCTAAGATTTCTGTAAGGAGAGTTGGATTAAGTGGAGCCTCTTAAGAGGCAAGAAACTTATTATGCTCAGAAGCGAGAGTGCATGCCTGGGATCCCTTAACGTTGATTAGTTATGCCTTGCCTGTTAAGAGTAGATACTTGGGATCTCTTGCTTTGTAAAATTTGAAACACTTGGTGGACCACAGGGAAACAATTGTTTTTTTAAAAAAACAACCAAAGTAGCCCACACACATCTGAATCGGTCCTCCTCTTGCTTCTATTACATGCCTTCGAAGAAATAATTAATGTGTCTGTGTCGACTTATAATATACATACTCATTTCTAAATGGAATTAAGTTTGGCATGAAACCCTGTCTTGTGTTTTTGCAGATGTTTCCTGAAATGTGTGGATTGTGTAATAAAACGTAAGAATTTTGGAAGGCTTTCTGTTCCTTTTGTTTATCATGATTATCTTATGGAGAACTTAATTGTGAGATCTTTCTGCCTGTGTTCAAGGCACAAAGAGAGGCTCTGAAGTGATAAATATAGTTTTCATTTATGGCCGATCACTGAAGTGATTTAGATCTTTGTTTCTTGTGTGTGTGGAAGAAAGGAATAATGTAATATTGTACATTTGTTTGTTTTAGTAAAATGTAATCCTATAAATTCCTTTGTGCTCTTTCTATAAGTCTAGACAGCTTGGTGGGCTAAAAGCCAACAAAACGTCCTTGCTCACTGCCCAGTGTGCTTGAAAGAACAAGACAACTGGCCGCCTATGCTGGAAATAAATTCTTTATTTACAAAAGAGGTTAAACCAGAAGCTGCTTTGCTCGGAAGAGTAAAGTCTTAACAGCTAAGAGGTCCAGATCTCAATAGGCTTCCCTTGTGCTTTCAAAAGGCTTGTTCTGAGCTCCTGATTTATTGGGGTGGGGAATACTGTTGAAGATCAAATGATGTTGCCATATATATCATTGATTGACATACTGTTCTAATGCTTTGTGGTAGGTTGTTGAGAAAGCACTCCCATACAATCATGTCTCCAAGCTGGCTCTAACAACTACAATATAGAAATTGCTGCCAACATCCCTGGATCACGCTACTGACAACTGGGGGGGGGGGAGAGAAATGGGCAGGCATACTCCTGGAGGAGAAAGACTGTTCCCAAACCCTTCCAGCCTCTCCCTTTTTAAGGTTGGGCATTGTAGCTCTGTGAGGGGGTAAAAACTACACTTCCCAGGGGAAGTAATGCCCTTGAAATGTACGGTGTGCTGCCATTTCAGTGGTTTATAACATTGGATCATTTTTGGTAGGTCTTTCCGCCTCCACCCTCTTTAGATGAAAGCAGAGCTTTTAGTTGAAGCCATCTAAATACTGCTAAATACACATCTTGTTGATGAAAACTGAGGCTAAGCACAGGTAACCTTCTCTAGATTTAGCCAGCATTGTAAACTTCCTCCCACCATGACAATAAAATGTAATAATATATTTAACAGACAAACACACACAAAATGGACTCTATTACACTGTGGACTTGCATTAATTTGGAATCCTTTTGACATGTTGTGTTACCATTTGGGCCTGAGGTTTTGTCAGCACTGTAATTGTTCTTGGCATTATTGTATTTATGGTCTCCTTATGGATTCAGTTGGTAATGAGTAATGTAAGAGCTGATGATCTAAATTGTGGAGTCAGTCTTTTAGAATTAGTGGTGCTTATCATCTGATGCTCTTTAATGTAACTAGGAGCAGTTAGGACTTTTCATTTTTTTTTTTATAATAATTTTTATTCATTTTCCAAACACATAATAAAAACAAGCGAAACACAAAACAAAAACATACGAAACATTTAAACATGTATAACTTCATAATCTTATTTTCATGCACCTTCTTTCCTTCGACTTCCCCATACCTCCCCATCACTGCATCCTTGTTTTACGATTCTTTAGCAACCCTTTAGTCAATTTATCTATAATTCCCTTTCATTAAGTTTTCTTTAATTTGTTAATTACAGCTGTAATTCTCTGCTTCTTACCCCTTGACATCTTAACACTCCTCAATTTTACAACAGTTTTTAAGATATATTTTAAATTTCTTTCAGTCCTCTTCCACTGTCTCCTTCCCCTGGTCGCGGATTCTGCCAGTCATCTCAGCCAGTCCCATAAAGTCCATCACCTTTGTTTGCCATTCTTCCAGAGTAGGTAGTTCTTGCATCTTCCAATACTTTGCCAGAAGAATTCTTGCTGCTGTGGTAGCATACATAAAAAAAGTCCTATCCCTCTTTAACACCAATTGGCCAACCATGCCCAAGAGAAAAGCCTCAGGTTTCCAGTTAGGACTTTTCAGAGGCATTTTGAAATCCCAACCCTTGAATTTAAATGCTTTCTTTATCTGGGCCCAGCTAATAATGCTGCAGTAAACCAGGCATAGGCAAACTCGGCCCTCCACATGTTTTTGAGACTACAATTCCTATCATCCCTGACCACTGGTCCTGTTGGCTAGGGATGATGGGAGTTGTAGTCCCAAAAACATCTGGAGGGCCGAGTTTGCCTGTGCCTGCAGTAAACGGTGATAGTGGGGAGCTGAACTCCCCACTTTTCAGCATGCACTGACTACAAATGGTTAGCTATGCAGGCTCTCAAAGTTTAAGTGGAAGAAAGCTTCTTGGTTACGAAGTCCCTCTTTATGCTTGCTTGGAAGATTTTCCTTGTTAAACCACAGTTCTGCAAATGATAACTACACAAGGGATCCTTGGTCAAACAGATGTTGCAACCTAACTCAAGGTGCTGTAAGCCTTTATAAGGAGGTGATTGAGTGCCAATATCTGTCTATCTCAAAGAGTTGTATACAGAAATTTCCATTCCTGTCCTGCACCACTGGAAATATGGTTGACCTCCAACTTGTGGAAATCTGCTAACTGGTCACTACCAAGCTGGGCCTTGAATAACTCAAGACAGATAACTACTATGACATAAGTTGTTGAAAAAAGAAAGAACTTTTATTCATTGTACAGTATCTGTTAGCTGCTTTTCTTACAGTGACTTACCTTAAAACCAGTTAAATTTTGACAATGAATGCTAACACTCAAGATACAGTAGTTGGCCCCAGAGTAAGACAAGTAAAATCCAGGGATATGGATAAGGAGTAAGATCATTTAGTCTTAGAAAGAGGTGGCTATGTGAATTAGACTGCCATGATGCACACATAAAATAGTTAATGTGGGAGCAAGGCCAGCACAAAGCAGTTTATTTGTCTAACAATGTTATTTTTTACTCATTGTTTTCTGCTCTCCTTTACCATTGCGCATCATGGGGTCACCAGACCAGGGTTTCCCCAATATTTGGTCTCCTTCTGTTTTTTGGATTACAACTCCCATCATCCCTCGCTAGCAGGCGCAGAGGTCAAGGATGATGGGAACTGGAGTCCAAAAACAGCAGGAAGCCCAAGTTTGGGAAACCCTGAGCTATACCAATGAGACTAGGTGCATCCTTTTTTTAAAAAAAGCCCTGAAAGTGTTACATTTTTGTATTTACATTACAAATCACACACTTTTGAAATTCATATAATTATGTATTCAGTGTCTATACTGTATTGAGTTGGCTGCGTATGCGATTCTAACTCTTTACACTGTAACTAGAAAATTCTGGGCTCATAGTTTGCATGAACTCTGCATCCTTTCAAGCTCCAGTTTGGGGATTTTACATTAACAGTATGTGAGTAGTACTTTGTAACTTTTTAAAATGTCATTTTGTTTGTAGGCTTGGCTCTTTAAAGGAGGTTCAACTAATGGTGATGAAGAATTAATCTTCCGGGGGGGGGGGCTGTCTCAATTTGCTGTCTCCATACCGTCCGCCGCCTGCCCTTTCTAGCCACAAGTTTTTCCATAAATGGAAAACTTGTTCTTTTTTCTTTTTTTCAGACTCTCTCTGAATAGTTAATCCTGGGGAAGTGTCTGCTGAACAGCTACATAAAAACCTCAGTATTGCTACAAGTCTTGCTTGGATACTGGTACATGTGTACTTCTTGGCAATATATGGAGGTACTTAATTGGCATCTGTGCTCAAATCACTGACTCTGATTATACAGCAGTGCTGTAAAAAAATATCCACACTAGGTCTCAGTTTGTTTTCCCACCCCCAAACAGTCCCCTTATTCATCAGGAGCAAGCTCTTCACCGCTAGCTAGTGGAGTTTGAAAAACAACCACCCCTAAATAGGATTCCCAACTGAAATTTTTTCTTAGTTGAACAGTTCAAAAAATAACTTCACCCAATTGGCTAATCTGAATCTGGGACAAAAAAAGGATACGTAGAAAGATTTCTCTCAGTTACTTGAAATAAATTGGATTACGCTGATCTTAACAGTGGCCAATCAGATGCCCATGGGAAGATTGCAAGCAAAATCTGAATGCAGCAGCAACCTCTCCACTTGTGATTCTTAAAACAACAACAACAACAACAACAACAACAACAACAACTACTACTACTACTACTACTACTACTACTTATTATTTATACCCTGCCCATCTGGCTGGGTTTCCCCAGCTACTCTGGGCGGCTTCCAACAAAATATTCAAATACAATAGTCTATTAAACATTAAAAGCTTCCCTAAACAGGGCTGCCTTTAGATGTCTTCTAAAAGTCTGGTAGCTGTTTTTCTCTTTGACATCTGGTGGGAGGGCATTTCACAGGGCGGGCGCCACTACCGAGAAGGCCCTCTGCCTGGTTCCCTGTAACTTCACTTCTTGCAGGGAGGGAACTGCCAGAAGGCCCTCGACACTGGATCTCAGAGTCCGGGCAGAACGATGGGGATGGAGACACTTCTTCAGGTATACTGGTATTCAGAGAGACACTACTGAATTACATACCATATTCCAGGCAATTATTTATTGATATTTTCTGATTCTATATTATAAACTATTATTTCCCTTATTTGTAATTTAAAAAAATAAAAAAAGCCTTACTTGTTCAGTTCCAAGAGATTAGACCTGTTGCTGCTTGATCTCTAGAAAGCTCAGTTTTTGCCAGTGCAATGTGTTCTCACATTCTGAAACTTCATGTATTGAGAAAAAGCACATGGTTCAGAAATAGATCTAGAAGTTGTTTGTAGGCAGTGGCTCGCTTCATGCGACACCATAAACTATAGCTTAGCTGAACTGCAGAAGCATCTCTGAGAAAAACTCTGATCCACTTTGCTTTCCCCCAGTCTTTTTTTACTCCCATTTTAGATAAGCCAAGGTTTGGCTTACTGTATCATGCAAACCAGGCTAGTGAGGGGAAATTTCAACCTTTGCAAAACGGAACTAACCTTGCCTTGTGCTGAAGTTTAATACTGTATATCAGTCATTAGCATAATCACAAATGGGTCATTGGCAGTAGGGTTTATTTTTGTGTGAACTCATCAGATTTCCATGGAAAGGGTAAATTTGGATTATATGGCAAAAATGGGGCTGGCATTTCGATGACAGCAATGTCATGTGGGAGCTGCAAAAAACATGTATTCGCAAGAGCACCAGTCCCACCATAAACTTGCCTTGGTCTTTGGTTTGTCCTCTCCCATCACTGTTAGGCTGCCCTTGGAAATATTTATTCATGAGGAAGTACTTACAGCAATCTCTACATGTGGCTCATTTTTTAAAAAGGTAAAAATGCTGACAGAATCTAGTTGGGGGGGGGACCTAATTGATAGAGCCGAACTCCTAAAGGCACATGAAAGCTTTGTTTGCCTCTTACAATTTCCTTTTGTTTTACTATAATAGCTTACTAGTTTGCTGTGGAGTAGCCCTGGGTTCATTTTCCAAAGGGAGGAGTATATTCTGCACACATACGCTGCCTGCCACATTTTTTGGGCTCGCACTGTGAAGGAAGATCATAAAAGCTTCAGTTTAACTTTTTAAAGTTAAAACCTTGGATTGCCCTCTGTTTGCAGATACATATTTGAAAAGACAAATGTAAGGAAGTGTCTTGCTGTGTTAAAAAATTGCTATGCTCCCTGAAATCAGTGTAACGCTGTGATTTTGGTCTGTTACACTGCTTCTCCCTGGTGTTTTTGCCACTATACATAGCTGTTTCTGTTGCCTGGTGCCTTTGTACACCATTATAGCAAGCAGTGTTGGCAACGGAATATGCACACTTGAGAGCAAGCCCAGTGAATTTAGCAGGACTGACTCCTGGGTAAACATTCATAAGATTATGCTGTTAATCTCAGGAATAGCCGGTTTTTGCCTTCCACAACGTGTCTCTCTCCAGATGTAGCCTTAAACATCTGGAGGGCATCAGGTTGGGAATAACTGTCCTATCTTAATTTTTAAATGGAACACCTCTGCTCTGTGCTTGCAACAAAGGAAACTGTTGGGAGTTAATATATATATGCGCTCTCTAATGATGTAACAACTTCTGCCTAAATCTTTCACACTTCCACATTTGTTTTGCTTTCTTCGTGGCATTGGAAGCCTGTGAAATTGTGTTTCTGGTTATCTTTGACATTTAAGAAGATTGAAATGTTTTGGAGGATAAAACTAGGTTCTCCTACTGTTGGGGTGGCAGATTGTCTCTGAATACCAGTTGCTGTGAATCGCAAGTGGAGAGAATGGTGTTGCCTTTGGTTCCTTTTTGTGGGACTTGCTAGAGGCATTTAGTTGTCCATTGTGAGAACAAGATGCTGAGTTAGATAGGCCTTTGACCTGGTCTAGCAGGGATCTCCTTATGCACTTATGAGTTAAGAACTACCGTTGAATATGCAGCACTGTTTTAATAATAATGCTATGGATGGGGTTTTGTGTGTCCTGGGTGCCAAATAACCACCTCTGTGCTCCTGAAGGGGTCTTTACTCTAAACATTTTTAAAGCTGATATTTCCTGGAAATATATTTGCCCTATGCTCTAATGTATTATTTTATTATTTATACCCTGCCCATCTGGCTGGGCTTTCCCATCCACTCTGGGTGGCTTACATTAGAAATTTCCCAATACGGGGCTGCCTTCAGATGTCTTCTAAAAATATGTCTTCTAAAAGTCAGATAGTTGTTCATTTCCTTGACATCTGATGGGAGGGCATTCCACAGGGAGGGTGCCACTACCGAGAAGGCCCTCTGCCTGGTTCCCTGTAACTTCGCTTCTCGCAGTGAGGGAACTGCCAGAAAGCCCTTGGACCTCAGTGTCCAGGCTGAACGATGAGGGTACGGACGCTTCTTCAGGTATACTGGGCCGAGGCCGTTTAGGGCTTTAAAGGTCAGCACCAACACTTTGAATTGTGCTCAGAAACGTATTAGGAGCCAGTGAATATCCTTTAGGGACTAGTGTTATATGGTCTTGGCGGCCACTCCCAGTCACCAGTCTAGCTGCTGCATTCTGGGTTAGTTGTAGTTTCTGAGTTACCTTCAAAGGTATCCCCATGTAGAGCACATTGCAGTAGTCCAAGTGGGAGATAACCAGAGCATGCACCACTCTGGCGAGACAGTCCGTGGGCAGGTAGGGGCTCAGCTTGCATACCAGATAGAGCTGCTACACAGCCGGCACCTCCATGGACAGCTGCGAGTCAAAAATGTAGCCTTTGATGCTGAGCATTTATGCAGAAATTGCATCTGTTAGGCAAACTGGATGTATAGAAGTGGAAACACACAGAGTGATGTTGTTCGGTGCAGAGGGAAGTGGGGATCGGGAGAATAACCCAGTGAGTGTAAGAACATGCTAAAGCTCTTAACTGTAGCTAGCAGAAATCTGTTTGAGATGCTTATATGAAAGAAAATGCCTGTTGACAAAGAAAACTGGCTTCTTGCGCAGGGGTGACCTTTTTTAAAAAATCACATAATGTAAAAAAGGTGGCCTACTACTTTGATCTTTTGCTTCTTGGACAGGATGTGTAAGTAAATAACTTAAAAGGGGAACAGCCTGCCAATAAGATGATTACTGTACATTCCCACATTCATTTTACCTGACATGAAACTGATGCCTTTTGCAAGCATGCAGATCTTAACAAATTAATTAGCGACCTGTTGTCTCTGTGGCATCAGAGTACTGTAGGAAAAAGCATAATAACAACGCTGAATCCAATTTTAATTTCCAGCCAACACAAAAGTGATGGTTGCCCCAAAGCAAGCAAGCTTGAACCAAGAAACCTTACAAATGGAATGATCTGTGGGAAGTGTTTTTATGTTTAAAAAACATTTAATCATCAGTGTGAAAACCCAATCGAGATCAGTAATGGGGAAAAGCCAGATGTAGCAAGAAAACAGATGGAAGACACTCACTTTGTGATTGGGCCAGGGCCAGTTTTGCTGGTGATTTGGCATTGCTCATGTGTGGATGAGAATGTGTTTTAAAAGTAAGCATAGCTCATTGGTAGAGCATCTACTTTGCATGCTGAAGGGCCTAGGTCCAATCGCTGGCATCTCCAGATAGGCCTGTCACAGACTGATGTTTGAAATGTTCTGGGCCTGCTGCCAGTGGTTCCAGTTGCTTTTGGACTACGATTCCCATGATCCCTGAGCACTGGTCCTGCTAGCCAGGGATGATAGGAGTTGTAGTCCAAAAGCAGCTGGAGACTCAAGGCTGGGAAACACTGGTGTGGACCAAACTGGCTGGACCCATTGGTGACTCTGTATAAGTCAGCCTCCTTTGTTAGGCAAACATACAAATTGGCACGCACACACCCCAAAAAAGTATTATTGCTGCCGTTGAAACTAAGGTTAAGTTTTTCAAAATCAGAACAGCAAAGAACTGGAGCCGTTTGAACAGTTGGCTACAATACTTCTTTTTATTTAAACAAACAAAACATCTGAAGAATTGACTCAAAAAATCTGGTTGGCTTGACTCAAAGGAGCCCTTCCCAAATGTTAATTGTCTAGAGCAGTTTCCCCACCCCCACCCAAGCTAAACACTGATAATGGAAGGGCTTCAGGGCTGGGAGTGTCATAGTATCTGTATGCCATGATTTCTGCAAGTCACTGCACTTGGGCTTTTTTCTCAGAGACACATTTGTGTGGCTAAACTGTGGCCCTCCAGATGTTGTGATTCACGTCTGTTATCACCCCTGACCACAGGCTATGCTGGCTGGAGCTGATGGGGAATTGTCTCAAATATCTGGAGGACACCTGGTTAAAGAAGGCTGCCTTACAAGCTTCCAAGAATACATTTGGATCCATGCTGGGGCAATCTTTTTTTTTTTTTTTTTGTATGTACCAAATATACATATGCACTCACATGTGCGCTGCAGCACTGGATTAGGGTTGAGGGTTTGGTCCAGAAATAAGTTTTCTTCTGAGAGTAGGTCTCTTCTAATGACTGTTTTGGAATTTTGCGAATCTTGGATGATCAAGTTTAATTCCCTCCCCCCTTTTAACACTTGAGATGAGGTCATAGTGAGAGCTGGCTATGATGTTCTTTGCTTTGAGAGCTTTGCTTAATTGCAGGGGATAATTAATTTTAAGCTTTGTAGATTAGCGGTTACAAGTGTGTGGGGTTTCTTTTTACCGTCCTCGTGGTTGCACAACTATCCAGTAGTTATGCTACTTAACTGCCATTGCGACTAAGGCTACCGGTGAGATCTTTGGCAAAGGGCTGTTACTGTTTGGTTTTTAAAAATAAAGTCAAGGGATGCTTTTGAGGCTGAAGAAAACGCATGTATAATTTTATCAAAGTTTTCCTTAAGGAAGGGAGGAAAGGGAGTCGCTAGATGGCACTCTTAAAACATGAAGCAATAACGATGACTCCTGGTGTGTGTTTTTTCTCCCTATCTACTTGAACTAGGAAGAAAACTCTAAAAATTAAAAAGCTCAATTCAGGGATGTTGTACCTTGGGGAAGCGGTTTCAGAACAGATAATAATCAAAGCCCTTGTTCTCCCATGTCCAGTGCTAATAATATTATGGCATATTTTTAAAGGTGAGGGATGTGAAAATCAGTGAAGAAATAATCAAAAGCAGATTCCTTAAAATTATTTGATAAACAAAATATATTGCTCAGGGTGCATTTCAACCCACATTCCTTGGTGCCAAATGTGTTGACAGCAATAACGCTTGCTGCATATAACTCTCCAGTTGGACAAAGTGAGTTGTCTGTGTGAAATAATGTTATTAAAAACTTTCTGTAATAGATCCATAATACAATAAGCAACTCTACAAACAGAAACTGTAGGACATCCTTGCAAAACAGACGCTCCTGCCCTCTGGTCAAAACAAAATAAAAAAATTCCTTCCAGTAGCACCTTAAAGACCAACTGAGTTAGTTCTAGGTATGAGCTTTCGTGTGCATGCACACTTCTTCAGATACACTGAAACAGAAGTCACCGGACCTTTCTATATAGTGAGAAGGTGGGGAGGGGTATTACTCAGAAGGGTGGTGGGAATGGGTGATTGGCAGATAGCTGCGATGAGCCTGTTGACGACTCTTAACGACTGCAATAGGTCTAACAGGAAAAAGCAAGGGGTGAGAAGGTGAAAAATGGCTTTGTCATGTATAATGAGATAAGAATCCAATGTCTTTATTCAAACCAGGTCTCTCCATAGTTTTAAGTTTGGTGATAAGTTGCAATTCAGCAGCTTCTCTTTCCAGTCTATTTCTGAAATTCCTTTGTAATAGAACAGCTACTTTGAGATCTTGTATAGAATGTCCTGGGAGATTGAAGTGTTCTCCTACTGGTTTTTCTGTCTTGTGGTTCCTGATGTCGGATTTATGTCCATTTATTCTTTGGCGTAAGGTCTGGCCTGTTTGTCCAATATAGAGAGCTGAAGGACACTGTTGTCCACTCTATATTGGACAAACAGGCCAGACCTTACGCCAAAGAATAAATGGACATAAATCCGACATCAGGAACCACAAGACAGAAAAACCAGTAGGAGAACACTTCAATCTCCCAGGACATTCTATACAAGATCTCAAAGTAGCTGTTCTATTACAAAGGAATTTCAGAAATAGACTGGAAAGAGAAGCTGCTGAATTGCAACTTATCACCAAACTTAAAACTATGGAGAGACCTGGTTTGAATAAAGACATTGGATTCTTATCTCATTATACATGACAAAGCCATTTTTCACCTTCTCACCCCTTGCTTTTTCCTGTTAGACCTATTGCAGTCGTTAAGAGTCGTCAACAGGCTCATCGCAGCTATCTGCCAATCACCCATTCCCACCACCCTTCTGAGTAATACCCCTCCCCACCTTCTCACTATATAGAAAGGTCCGGTGACTTCTGTTTCAGTGTATCTGAAGAAGTGTGCATGCACACGAAAGCTCATACCTAGAACTAACTCAGTTGGTCTTTAAGGTGCTACTGGAAGGAATTTTTTTATTTTGTTTTGACCATGGCAGACCAACACGGCTACCTATCTGTTCCTGCCCTCTGGAATGCCATCCCACCAGATGTCAAGGAAATAAACAACTATCTGACTTTTAGAAGGCATCTGAAGGCAGCCCTGTTTAGGGAAGTTTTTAATGTTTGATGTTTTATTGTATTTTTAATATTTTGTTGGAAGTCACCCAGGGTGGCTGGGGAAACCCAGCCAGATGGGTGGGGTATAAACAATATGTTGTTGGTATTGTTGGTACAGTGGTACCTCGGGTTACATATGCTTCCGGTTACATATGCTTCAGGTTACAGACTCCGCTAACCCAGAAATAGTACCTCAGGTTAAGAACTTTGCTTCAGGATGAGGACAGAAATCATGCTCCAGCTGCGTGGTGGCAGCGGGAGGCCCCTTAGCTAAAGTGGTGCTTCAGGTTAAGAACAGTTTCACGTTAAGAATGGACCTCTGGAACGAATTAAGTACTTAACCTGAGGTACCACTGTATTTGTTTGTTTGTTCTTTCTTTATGATTGCATCAGCACCTATACAGATAGCATTCAGTCTTTCAGCTGTGGGCATATGCCTTCCCAGAAAGATTTCTGGGAGCCCAGAGGAATGGGTCCAGACACTTCCATGGCTACCTGCAAGATGAATGGCTGTCCAGGGTTTCACAGGTCTGTTTTGTGCTACTTACCACCTACTGAACCAACAAGGGCGAGTGAGCTTCTCGAGTAGAGCTGGCCTCCCAAGCACATTTTTACGAAGAGAACAACATTGCGTGTACCGCACAAGACTTGGAGTTTGTGCCACATTGGCATCAAATCGCGGCCCACCCATCCTGTAGCTGATTCCTCCTTGAGAGCTGAACTTGGTTCATGGTAGCTGTGCTTACTGCACAGTCTTGCCGCTTTCTTCCCTCTTGCTCCAAACGTGGCGCGTTTCTTTTTTAACACGGTTTTTCTCAGAGAAAGAAGGTAATGAACTAATAAAGAGCATAATACTTTCAGTGCCCCCCCTTTTGCTTTTCTCCAAATTAAAACAATTTTCTGTTTATAGCAGAATGCATGGCAGGAGGGTGTGTCTTGGTAACATACAGATGGAAATTATTGCCTGTGACTTCATCTGCCGCTGCCCAAGGGCATTTCCGAACCCAGCTATGAGGGAAACCAGCTCAATCTGCTTAACTTGGTTTTAACGGTGCCTTCATTTCTGGAATTTGAAGTCAGCACGATATGGCTGTGGGCAGAGTTCTGGAATGTCATCTTCCTCTTCCTACCTGTTCTCTGTTCTAGATTCCATCCCCCTTCCCATCATATCTGCCTCTTTTATTAAATAAGATGTCATCTCAGAGGTTCACATACTGACCTTGGGTTGTCCTATCATTCATCTCCTGTTCTGTCCTGAAATCAGTAATTGATTTAGCTTGATCCTAAATGTTTATGATGGCAGAAAGTGAGGAGGAATTAAAGAACCTTTTAATGAGGGTGAAAGAGGAGAGCGCAAAATATGGTCTGAAGCTCAACAACAAAAAAACGAAGATTATGGCCCATCACCTCCTGGCAAATAGAAGGGGAAGAAATGGAGGCACTGAGAGATTTTACTTTCTTGGGCTCCATGAACACTGCAGATGGTGACAGCAGTCATGAAATTAAAAGATGCCTGCTTCTTGGGAGAAAAGCAATGACAAACCTAGGCAGCATCTTAAAAAGCAGAGACATCACCTTGCCGACAAAGGTCCGTATAGTTAAAGCTATGGTTTTCCCAGTAGTGATGTATGGAAGTGAGAGGTGGACCGTAAAGAAGGCTGATTGCCGAAGAATTGATGCTTTTGAATTAAAGTGCTGGAGGAGACTCTTGAGAGTCCCATGGACTGCAAGAAGATCAAACCTATCCATTCTGAAGGAAATCAGCCCTGAGTGCTCACTGGAAGGACAGATCGTGAAGCTGAGGCTCCAATTCTTTGGCCACCTCATGAGAAGAGAAGACTTCCTGGAAAAGACCCTGATGTTGGGATAGATTGAGGGAACAAAGAGAAGGGGATGACAGAGGACAAGATGGTTGGATAGTGTTCTGGAAGCTACCAGCATGAGTTTGACCAAACTGGGAGGCAGTGGAAGACAGGAGTGCCTGGCGTGCTCTGGTCCATGGGGTCACGAAAAGTCGGACACGACTAAACGACAACAACAACAAATACTGAGTTAAACAACAGTCAATTAATACTTTGAAATTTAGCAACTTCCATGTGTGAACAAGGGAGTGTTTATTGCAAACAAATGGAACTAAAACTTGCATCTAATTGAAGTGAGTTCTCTCCCTCTGTATTCTTTTATTTTTAATTTTGGTTACTGTATAGTTAAATTGTTGACAGCTGTAAGGCTTGCATTGGTGGGGGCATAATTATATTACTTGAATTGTTACTTTTCCAGATGTAAAAGCTCACTGATGCATCCTTTGCCAAAACTGAATAACATAATAAAAGTGTGTGTCTGTTTTTTGACTTTTGTTGCCTTTCATAGTTCCACAGCACTTACTGTAAGTCCTCCCTGCCCACCCTCCCCCTACTTATTCCCTTCTTTGGTGGCTCCTTCATTTTGCTATTAAATGGATATAGGAAAATGTTTCCTAAACCTTTAAATTTCATCCTGCTCGAAGGCATTCTCATTGCAAAGCCAATGTTCTTGGCATATAATTTCTTATATGTCCCAGGGACCTTATGTAGGATTCCTCTACTTGCAGACAGATTACCACCATCTGCATAGCCTCAGATCTCATGCTGAATGCCAGTTGTTTAGAAGTAAGGTCTGCTTGAAATTCAGTGGGTGAGTTTAGATCCTGGGTAGGCAATCTAAGGCCCGGGGCCTGGATTTGGCCCAATTGCAGACTGACCGATGTGTTTTTACATGAGTAGAATGTGTGCTTTTATTTAAAATGTATCTCTGGGTTATTTGTGGGGCATAGGAATTTGTTCATTTCCCACTCCCACCCCCCAAATATAGTCCGGCCCCCCACTAGGTCTGAGGGACAGTGGACCGGCTCCCTGCTGAAAAAGTTTGCTGACCCCTGTCTGGATTCTCTTGCGGTTTCTTTCTGCTATAAAGCAGCCCTTAGCGCAGAAAAAAGAATGGCACAAACAAGGCGAAATTCAACCACTGAATTTGTTTATTAAAACAGGGTGTCCTTTCCTTCCTGCAAAAGCAGTGACCTGGGTTTAAAAAAAAATTCCTATGCAAATTAGGCAAATTTGTGTACAGTTATTTTCACTGGCAAATTTGCAGTTTGCATTGGAATTTTTTCTAATGCCCTGGGGAGCGAGCCAACCTTTAGTACAGTGGACCCTCTGGATACAAATTTAATTCATTCCAGGTGTCCGTTCACACCCTGAAAATACCGTAAGAAGAGGCGCTGCTTCTGCGCACACACGCTGCGTGATAGAGCACTTCTGCCACGTTCACAACCCGAAAGTTATGTTACCCGAAGGTAACGTAACTCGCGGGTCCACTGTACATTCATTCTACTTGTAGTTAGTAAGCAAGAGTGTTAAAAAAGTACCCAGTGTTGATATTTTGTTCCAATATGCTACAAGTGTTTGACCTGAAATATCTGAAAGGAAAAATTTAAGCACATTTTTAAATGGTTTATTTTTGAGATATCCCTCCAGCTGCTATTGGACTCTAACTCCCATCAGCCCTAGCCATTATAGCTAAGGATGATGGGAGTTGGAGTCTAGCAGCATTTTGGAGGAACACATGCTCCCCTCCTCTGCTATAAGCAGTGCAGGATATTGGATGGTGATGACTTAGTGGAGAAAGGAATATATTTTTTTATAGAGATGCAGGGGAACAAGAAGCAGAAGAGCCTCATGTTTCCTATCTCCTTGCTTCATGGTCATATCAAAAACAACCTTTAACACTTGCTCTGTAAGGAAAGTAGTAAACCATACTTGTTTCCCTTGGAACAATTGGAGATACTTATGGAAGATCATTGTACAGATTCTGCAGTTTGTTTGTTTTTAGTGTGGTGAGCATGAAAAGCTTCTGTAGAGGTGGTCTTAGTCCAGAGAGGCCCTCTTCCTCTTAAAATACTTCCTGCATGCTGGCAATTAAAATTTTAAGAGTTGGAACGCCTTAAATTCAATCCAGATTTGCCAATGTATATAAAAACATTTGCTTTGTTGTATGTGCACAAGCGATGAGGGCACGTGCAGTCACATATGTTCTGTAAAAGGATAGCACCAGTTCTCTGAATAGTTAGTTACAAGAAACATTAACACTATTTCTAAGTTCATAGGAGAAGCAAAGGATAGATGAGTCAGATAAAATAGAGACACACACACACGTGTGTGTGTGTGTCCCATGAAATCACTGTCATTTTTAAATTTAACCTGTATGTAATTTCAGCTGCAGGAAGTATATCTAGAGAGACGGTGCTTTTAGATGGAATTGCTTCTTAAAGTTTTGGCAATACGTATGAGAAGGAGTCCAACCTAATAAGCTTGTTCTCAAGGTAGAATTAGGAGAAATAAAAATGACCCTCATTTCAAGTAAATGTACTGTTTATTGAAGACTTAACATTTTTGGAGGTAACAACCAAAGAAATGCTTTTGCATAGGCTTCATAAAATAAGTCGGGTACAAACTACCCAATCTTAAGCACTTTGGAACTCTGCAGAGTTTGGGGTGGGCCGGGGACCACAGCACATCCATAATGCATTCAAAGCACACGGCTTGCCTCAAAAGAATCCTGTAAACTAGTATGCAAAGTGTCCTGGGAACTGTGCCTCTGTGGGATGAAACTGTATTTGCCAGGATCCTTTGTAGGAGATCATGTGCTTTGAACATGTACTTTAAATGTCTGGTGTAGATCTGCCCTGAGTATTTCTTCTTGAAATCAGAGGGGCTACTTTAAAGTTAAAAGGGACGTGGGTGGTTCTGTGGGTTAAACCACAGAGCCTAGGGCTTGCCAGTCAGAAGGTCGGCGGTTCGAATCCCTGCGATGGGATGAGCTCCCGTTGTTCAGTCCCTGCTCCTGCCAACCTAGCAGTTCGAAAGCACGACAAAGTGCAAGTAGATAAATAGGTACCGCTCTGGTAAACGGCATTTCTGTGCGCTGCTCTGGTTTGCCAGAAGCTGCTTAGTCATGCTGGCCACATGACCCGGAAGCTGTCTGCAGACAAATGCCAGCTCCCTTGGCCTTTAGAGCGAGATGAGTGCTGCAATCCCAGAGTTGTTTGCGACTGGACTTAACGGTCAGGGGTCCCCTTACCTTTACCTTTTACTTTAAGTTAAAAGCATTATCACATTTTTCTTTTTAAAAAACCTACAGCTATGGTATCTCCAATATAAATCCAAATAACCCTTTCCCTTTGCACTGTTTTGACACATATCCCCCTCCCTCAAGCTGCTGTTTGCTCTGGAACAGAAGCAGGGGCATAGCATGAGGTGCCAGGGCTGCCATGGTCCTGGGTGCACTCAAACTCCACCTGCCCAGTGGTGTATCAGCCAGCCAGCAGGCTCCCCCCTGCACTGGGTGGGCAGGCAGCTTAGCACAGCCCCGCTTTGTTCTGGTGGGGGTGGGGTCCCTCTAGTGGCATCGGCAGTGAGGGCTGGGACTTCCAGAACAGATTACGTCTGAGAACCATTTCCATTTGCCAATTCCGTATCTTTCTGTATATTCCAGGTACAGTGGTACCTTGGTTCTCAAACTTAATCTGTTCCAAAGCATTTCAAAACCAAGGTGCACTTTCCCATAGAAAGTAATGCAAAATGGATTAATCCTTTCCAGACTTTTAAAAACAACCCCTAAAACAGCAATTTGACATGAATTTTACTATCTAACGAGACCATTGATCCATAAAATGAAAGCAAAAAAACAATGGACTGCAGTCACACAATCAATCAGTAGCTGAACTGGGTTCCACACAGTCACAAAAAGGGCCGCAAAAACAAAAACGCAAAATAAATAGCAAAAACAGGCAGACCTCAGCGTAACACTCAAAACGGAGCATTTTCGGCTTCCAAAAAAAGTTGAGAAACCAGAACACGTACTTCCGGGTTTGCAGTGTTTGGTTTCCAAGTTGTTTGAGTAGCAAGGCGTTTGAAAACCGAGGTACTGTAGTAGGACAAGTCTGCACATAACTACACATTCTTTAGACAACCATATGTTTAGGAAACTACAGTACACTGGTACCTCGGGTTAAGTACTTAATTTGTTCCGGAGATCCGTTCTTAAACTGAAACTGTTCTTAACCTGAAGCACCACTTTAGCTAATGGGGCCTCCCGCTGCTGCCACGCTGCTGGAGTACGATTTCTGTTCTCATCCTGAAGCAAAGTTCTTAACCCGAGGTACTATTTCTGGGTTAGCGGAGTCTGTAACCTGAAGCGTATGTAACCTGAAGCGTATGTAACCCGAGGTACCACTGTAGATGGTTTAAAATGCTGTTAATTCTATGGATTTGGAGAGTGTCATTTGATATGGTATAGACCTTAAAATCCTCCTTTTACATTAACCTTTTTATGTATTCAAGAAGCCCCCCCCCTTTCCTACCCAACTTCTTAACCTAATTTTCTCTGGCAGTATGACATGCCTTGAGGGACATTGCAAGCTTTCCAAATACTTATACCTATGTAGCAGTTTCACATCTCTGTAAATGCCATTATATGACACATTCCTTTGTGAACACATGTCTTGTGTGACATATCTTTTGACAACACATGCACACAGTTAACCAATATGTTTATTGAACCTTTCAAGAACTGTAATGGATTTTGATTCACATGCTCATTCAAAAGATTCCAGGCTGAACTCAAGTGTGGCTTTTTGACGCATTTGCAAGAAGTTAGTGGGATTTTAAATTTTAGCTTTCATTGCTTTTATCCTGCATTTTTCTTTGAACTGGAAGCATCCCACATATATTGGGGGGGGGGGGAAGGATAAAATACACACGATAAAATACAGCAGGTTGAGGTGTTGAGAGAGAATTCTCCAACCAAAGCTAACTAATGTAAATTGCATTTCATGCCAATTAGTTTTTTGGGCTCATTTTTAAAGTGCCGATACTAACTTTTGAAGCCCTTGAACTCAGAGTTATTTGAAGGACAGCCTTCATCCTAATGAACTTGTCTGAACCTTTCAAATGGCAACAAAAAGCCTACTCTTTGGGCCATCTTTAGCAGATATCTGGTTGGTTGGTGCAGTAACTAGGAGAAAGCTCCTTTTCAGCAGTGGTGCTACAGCTCTTAGATTTTCCTCTTCAAGAACCTCAGACAGACTCTCCACCCCCCGTCACGTATTTATTTCAGAAACCATTTTTTTTATTGACCTCCTAATGCTCTTGTACATAAATCATAATATGCTAGATTTACTACTGCTGGGTTTGTGTTAGGAATATTTAGTGACAGAAACTCGCATCTTTCCCCACCAGCACTGCCAATGGCCAAGGGTTATGGGAGTTTGAGTCCAACGTATTTGGATAGCAACAGATGGAGATGAAGACTGTTTTGTTTGACTGATAACAATAAAAGACTTGGAGCTATTTCAGCTATGCCATTTTTAGTCCACTCTCTGATGACTTCGGTTCATAACCACATTTAGAAGCTTCAGGAAAATTCCAGGTAGAAAGACCTCCCAATATTGGGAAGCTGACCTCAGTTTTACACCTGTTCTTTTGTCAGAATAAAGGTCCGTGTCATACTTCATGCATGACATCAGACGTAGCTTTTTCTTCCAAAGCCGCTATTAACATGGGCGTAGAGGTTGGAATGAACCATGTGAATCGGCTCTTGGTACAGGAAGCTTGTGATCTGGAGCCTGGAGACTTGAATGTGGATTTATGTTCTTAAATTAAACAAAGATGTGATCCGATCTTAACATCAGTAGGGCAGAGCTATGAGATATATTAGTATGATAAATGTTTTGTGGTAGCCGAAGACTTTGTGGCAGTGGGTGTTGTACTGTCCACGCAAATTCTAGAACTTCTGAGGGTGTATTAACATGACTCATTCATGCTTGTGTTCAAACCTGCTAGTGTACGCAACCCCTAGCTACATGCAGGAAAGACCAAAGTGTGAGACATCTGCGTTGCAGCAGTAATACCCTTTCTGCTAACAGATCCGTGTGAACTTACTTGTGTGAGTTTTAGTGGTTTGTTTAGAGGACGGCTCCTTCTAAATTGCCAATTAAAAATAGCAATTCAAACTAAAAGTTCCCATTTCCTGAAGAAGTCTTCATTCTAATTGCTTGTGAGGACAATTAAACACATTAGTTTGCAACTTAAGTATGAGCTTTTTATTACCTGGAATCATAGCACCAAACCAGTTGTCATTCTGTCTGGTTCAAATGCTTTCTTCTCCCTCTCCAAATGATTTCCAGTATTTCCACACCTCCATTTTTTCCCCAGGTTACTGTCTTCTCTTTCCTGTGTGCATAGGGATATAAATGGTAGTCCTGTCCCAGTGGCGGATGGTGTCCATTGGGAGTGGTAGGGCAGAAGACTGGGCGGCAACTGTGGACCATGACTGGTGGACCCAGCTAATTCTGTTTTTATCCCCATCCTCCTCTCTGCTGAATTCTACCAAGGCAACACAGGCAAAGGGCAAAAAAGCTGATGGCTGGTGCCATGTTCTGGACTGACTGTAAATAAGGAGGAAGGCAAGGGGCGGTTGGTTAAGAGATTGGTGTGGCAATGCTCCATTCGCATTTGAAAGCGCATACGCACATGTAAAGGTGCTCCTTGTATTGGGAGTTCTGCAGGTGAGTAGTGAATGTACTGTAGCATTTCCATGACACAAGA
This sequence comes from Podarcis erhardii, assembly GCF_964252035.2. Classification (NCBI taxonomy): domain Eukaryota; kingdom Metazoa; phylum Chordata; class Lepidosauria; order Squamata; family Lacertidae; genus Podarcis; species Podarcis erhardii. The sequence goes on from NC_138500.1 coordinate 51,179,263, forward strand.
AACTTTCCCAGAAAGTTGTGGGGGCAGAAGTGGCTGATAAAGTCAAGTCAATAGCTCTGCAATGTAAATCAACAGAATAACCAGGCAAATAAAGGTTCTGTTTAGAAATAGTCAAATGCTGCAAATGCACAAGAGAAAATGCTACTGAAATTTTCCTGAGGCAATTTTAGCATCTGGAGTTTTACAGAAAGCCTAGTCTTCAGGAAAAAAGGGTAGTAAATCTTAAGGGAAACATTGTACCTTTTTATACTTAATTAAATTTGCATTTCTTAAATAAGTTATTACCATGCTCTTAGGGTTTTTTTTTTTTCATTTTAAAGCAGCATAATGGATAAAGAGGAATTATTAAGCAGGTTTGTTTTTATTAAGCTAAGGTGTCATGTGAGCATAAACTAATTGTAAGCAAAGTGTGCATAAAATACTTTTTTGCTACATAACTTTCTGGTTACAAAGACTCCATTGACTGTATTTGAGCCTATTGAATTCATGATTTGACCTTCACATTTCCTTAAGAATATTCTCTTAAAGCTTTTTACTCATAGGTAGGTTCTCTCCCTCCCTCCTAGTTTATTACCCTTCCAAACCGAAACATTTTTACTGAGGGGAGGGTTTCAAATCACGATTAAACTTACTTCCAAGCAACTGTCCTTGAATCAAAGATTTGTGGTGATTCTAAGGCTGCGATCCTTAGAATTGTATTGCTTAATAAGCAACAAAAGGTTTGGTCAACATTCAGCCTTAGACCATATCCTTTATGGATTCTTGAGTACAATACATCCCCCAAAATTTAGTAAGGATACCTATTAGGCACATTTAAGAAGAAAAGTCCAGTCATCAAACAAGCAAATAAGTGTGCATTCTCTTATTGGATTGCAAAGTGCTTGACAGAAAAAGCATTTGGATGATAACCTGTGTTTGAGCTGCTAAGAAATCTCTGGAGCAAGGTTAATAAAAAGATGAAGAACACACATAATCATTTCTTCATATGATCTTCTGGTTGGGGCTAGGCATATGACAGGGTGGGGGAAGAGGTGCCGAGTTGTTCTCGGCTCCTGGCCCGCTGGCCTTGCTATGGCTGGCCCTGCAGACAAAGTGAGCTTGGTGGAAGGGTGTAAGGCATGGTGGGAATTGTAGCCCCTGCACACCATGGATTCTGGGCCAGGGGAGCCATCCTTTTGCCGCCATGACTAGGAGTCCGACCGTTTGGAGGGGCTCAGCCCCATCCCAAGACAAACTGGGGGGCTGGAGGCACCTCTGCCCCATAGAGTTGGTGCACCTGGATGGGGGGTTTGGATAGAAATATAGAAAACCATTGTCAGATTATGGTGTAAGTCTTTCCTGATTTCAGCAATGGTATCAACCGTGGATACAAATTGCAAAGAGGCATGAATTGGCTGCTGCACATGAGGAGCATCTGGTGTGGCCAATCATATATTGTTGTTCTAAGCCAATGGGAGGCTGAACTGGTATCTGCCATTTGCTGACGCTACCCCTAGCTTCAGACTCTGCCCTAGACCTCCCTCTCTTCTCCCTGCTCTTGTGCTAGCTTGATGTCTTTGGTAATACCAACTGGGGCTGTTGAGATTTCATCACTTTGGGGAAACTGAGCAGTTTTCAAGGGCATTATCAAAGTGCTTTCTTTCTCTCTCCCAGTGTTCATTCATGAAAGTATGAGCTGCTGTGTTTGAATTAGCTACTCCGATTCCTCATATAACTTCATATAATGTGCGAAAGCTGTTTGTTCTATTTGTGTTATGTGTAATGCAATCTAGAGTTTAAGATGTATTCCAATTCACCGCCTCACAGAGAATGTGGTGGGTAGCTGTACTGACTGATGCCATACTAAACCATTCTCCTATTTCAGTTCTGAGGTGAAACCCTGTACTCTGAGAAGACACAGGGCAGCTGCTTGCATGGACCATTCCACGCATCTTCAAACTGATAGACACTCGATAGGAAGGGTCAAGTGTCTACAGGAGGCAGGAATTGCAAGAACATTCTCTCGGAAGTGATCAATGGTTTCATGGGAATAGCTTGCACACAAAGTATTTAACATAACCTTGTTTGGCCCTGGATTGGCTCAGTGACATTTGCCTTGGTACTGGTTTTCTGGTGTATATATTAAAAATCATTAAATGTGCAACAAGTTGGAAGTTGAGTGGCTGCCAAGTATGGTTGAATTCTGTATATGGATGGACTCAGTATTCAATGAACAAATGTCAAACATGCAATTTAACCTCAAAATATTCTTTAACTGGGGGCCACATGCACCTGTTCAGTGAGAGTAAATCTCATGAGTTCATACTTTGCTGTATGATATAGATCTGCTGCTGCTAGCTAGAGCAAAACTGGAGAAGCAGCACATTCTGCAGTCTCTGTTGCATGACAAAAGGTAACATCTGAAGGTACCCTGTTAGCCCGGATTAGCCGTAATAACTGCTTTTGACACCGTTCAGTACTGTTTCTGTTTTTACTTCTTTGTCAAGTAGGGGCTTTGAGGGGATATTAATAGCAACCTGTTGTGAACCATAGGAAACCTTCATGCAAGTGCTCTGATCTAGCTAAAATAATGTTAACTAATTTGGACTATAGCAAACAAATGACAAGAAGTTGGTGGGTGTTTACCTTGGTTGTTACCTGTCTATTCTGGGTGTTTCTATGCCTTTCTTGCACTTCTACAAAATTAGCTACAGGTATGCCTGAACCAAAGGGACGCGGGTGGCACTGTGGGTTAAACCACAGAGCCTAGGACTTGGCGATCAGAAGGTCGGCGGTTCAAATCCCCGCAACGGGGTGAACTCCCATTGCTCGGTCCCTGCTCCTGCCAACCTAGCAGTTTGAAAGCACGTCAAAGTGCAAGTAGATCAATAGGTACCGCTCTGGCGGGAAGGTAAACAGCATTTCTGTGCACTGCTCTGGTTCGCCAAAAGCGGCTTAGTCATGCTGGCCACATGACCCGGAAGCTGTACGCCGGCTCCCTCTGACAGTAAAGTGAGATGAGTGCCGTAACCCCAGAGTTGTCTGTGACTGGACCTACTGGTCAGGGGTCCCTTTACCTTTACCTTTATGCTGGAACCATATTTTACATCTTTGTGTCTATGCCTCATCCTTATAGCTTATAGGTGGGTCAATATTGACAGCAGTCAGGATAATAGATGTTTCTCACTGCTGAGAACCAACAAAGAGCTCAAAACCTGCTTATTTTTCTCTGACCCCTTCACATCTGCTTAGAAGTCCTGAATGTTAGTTTAGCTAAGAGTCTAGAGAGAGTCCTAGTTCAAAGAGAAGGGTGAGTTGGAAATGTTTGTGGTTCTTTTCTTTCTCAAAAAGGAGCATTTATGCCAAACATGGATATTTGGTTTAGGATTGCAGATAATTTACACAGAGAGTGACATACGTCTCTGAAAAGAAGGGCTTTAAATATATTCAGTGTGTTATGTCTCTGCAATTATAGTTTCTAAACATAATATAACTATAAAATTGAAGGGTGTGAAGGCATACATTATCAAGAATAGTGTTTGATAAATTTAGAGAAAAAACTCAAAGGCAGCTGATAAGAACTCAAAACAGCCCTTTAAGATTAATGAATGCTATTGATTTAGGGGTGGGTTTCGTTTTTTTGTCTGTCATGTTTCCTCCCTGGTGCTATTTTGCATTCTCTCCCTCTAGCAATAGAAGTAATTACAGAGCTTGCTTATCATTAAACAGATGGGTTCTATTAATTCTGAATGAAAGTAAATGGTTGCAATTAACCATTTTGCTACAGACTCGGTTGTTCTGCTACTCCAGCGCTGCAGACTGGCAGTCAGCTGGGTGGGTTGCCATCCACACTGGCTCCGTTAAATTGTGCGGTTCGGTTGGCTTGTGTGTATTTGTGTGAATGCTACAATTATAGGAAGACTTGACATAAAGAGCAACATTGTCATGGTGTCAAGAATAGGGCTGTGAGAAGCACAACTGGGCTCACTATTTCCTGTTCCTAGAAGACTCTTGAGAAGAATTCTTCATGAAACATAGAAATCTGCCTTATACCAAGGCAGACCATCGGTCCATCTTGCTCAGTATTGTCTGCTACTGCTTAGCAGCCATCCTCTTCTACAGTAATTGCAAAATGCTTCGTAGTTTTTACCTTTTGTTGATCCTGCTAGACAGATGGGAAGCAGAGACCATGTTACCTGCTCAGGGCTGCTACACAAAGTTCAGCTGTGCACGTTTATTTGTTAAAACCTTTAAATAGTGGCTGTTGGGAGGGAGAACTAGGAATGGGGACTGTGGTGCAAAGGAAGGAGTTTTCTCCTCCTCCCCATACCATGTTTCCTAAAAGAATTCCCCTTCCTATTGAATATGGAAGGGAAGCTCTCCTCTGGACCAACAGCTGCTCTTCTTCTATGCTAAATATTGCAGGGTGGGGCTGAATTTTCATCAGGACCACAGTGTGGGAAGAAGAGTTAAATCCCACCTTCCTATTTGCTCCAGTCCTGATCGAGCCTTCCCTTTGCCCGCTTCCCAGCAATCGCTATTTAAAACCCCCACAAACAGAACTAAATGTACATATCTAAACTACATATTTGAAATCTACTGTTTTTTGGTCACCATGAATCTACAATGCAGGTGATAGGTTCTCCATCTTATCTCTCTGGGATTTTTCTTGCCACACCAGGACAGTGTGTTGTGTAACTATTCACAGGTCGTCTGTAGGGATGTGGGTGGCGCTGTGGTCTAAACCACTGAGCCTCTAAGGGCTTGCCGATCAGAAGGTCAACAGTTCGAATCCCTTTGCTCTGTCCCAGCTCCTGTCAACCTAGCAGTTCGAAAGCAAACCAGTGCAAGTAGAGAAATAGGTACCACTCCGGTTGCAAGGTAAACGGTGTTTCTGTGTGCTCTGGTTTCCGTCACTGTGTTCTGTTGTGCCAGAGGCGATTTAGTCATGCTGGCCACACGACCCAGAAAGCTGTCTGTGGACAAACACTGGCTCGCTCGGCCTGAAAGCGAGATGAGCACCCTCATAGTCACCTTTGACTGGACTTAAACGTCCAGGGGTCCTTTACCTCTTTTTTACCTCCGTAGTGCTGAACAAGTTGGCCCAGACCCCACCCTTGAATATTGTCCAACTTATTTTCTCATTTTGAGGAAATAAGGTAAGTCTATATCTGACAAACAGGTGACTTTCTCACTCACCACTGACTCTTATAAGGGACCTAACCATAGTAATTTTGAGTTGTGTATGTAAAATATTACCAGTTGCCAGTTTTAAACCTCTGTCATCTGCAGCGTTCTTCTACTGGACTGCCTGTAAGTGTGCAAAAACAGGTTTAACTGGGCAATTAGGGCTGTGGTAAACGTTTCCTGTGGAACACTTTAATTACATCTTGAATATTTTAATGCCGAAAGATCGTGTTCTTTAAGTTCTTTTGTTTCTACTGCCATTTACTCCAACATCCACATGGTAAATGTGTTCCATGTGGGAACCTAAGATTTTCAGAATGAATTGCTCTGCTTAAGGTACTATATAAATCGGCTTGGATGGTTCTTGCTCCCAGTTGAGACCAAGTGAAACAAATGGGTTGTCTACCTTTTTCTTGGCCACACATCAGAAAAGCAACATTCCCATTCCCCACAAGCATGTCCAGAAAGGGCTAGACAGTCATTAGACGGAAAGGATGGTTTATTATGACAAAACAATGCCTATGCCCAAACAGTTGGTATGATCTGTTACATAGTCCTAAAATCTTGGAACACTGCTACCTGCATTGAGTGACCTATATTTGAATCACTGAGTAAACTTATATTTCACCTTTCCTCCATGGAGATCAAGGTGAACAATGACAATGGGCAACCTGTGTCCCTTCAGATGCTGTTCAAACTACAAACCTCACTACCATGTATCATTGGCTGACTGTGGCTGAAGAGAGTTTAGATTATATGCCTCCATTTTTGGGGTGTTGTCTCTGCTACCAGATCTCAACCCAAACAATTTATGTTCAATAGTACCTTATAGATGCTTTAACTTTGATACTGCAGATGTAAAAGCACTTTGTCCAGATGTAAAACTATTTGTTATGTTTTCCAGCCTCCTTCTGTTTCAGTTCCAAAACCCTAAAAAGGCCAAAAAGTAAAGTACTTAAGAGTAGAGCACTGGCAAGCTTTATTACTATATATAAATTTACCAAATTCCAGGCCAGATTAAAAAAAAACAAAACCCAATACAAATGTGATTATGACGATAATGATTTTTTTTTTTTTTTAACTGAGTTGAGAAGAATTTAAGACCCAATCTACCCATTGTGGTTTTCCTAATTCATGTTTCTGGGAGAAGGAACATGTCATGTGCATAATGCTATTTGTCTGTTAGTGTTTGAGCTAAAGTTGGAAAATCAGGGAGTGGTTAAGAAAAAGGGAGCAGAGTGGCATTCTTTCTGGCACTTAGGCTCTGAAGCAAACAAACAGGAGCCTCCTGTTCAAACAAAGCAAGTAAACAGGCAGTGAAATAGCCAAGCTCTAGCACTTACTTTTTATAGATGCTTTGCATCACTGTTAAGTTTCCAACTCTGGAGAGATCAAGGGATGTTTACTGCAGCAGTTACAATGGGGAAGGGGGTGTCATGATTTGATTCTTTAGGGGAGGGTGGAGAGGGCATGGTCCTGATCTACAAAGCAGCAGCAAAGCATCCTTTTATGAACACCTGAGGGCAGTTTACCTGCATTGCCTGTTAGCGTGACTGGATCTGTTCACATGCTGAGATGCTGCATATTTAAAGTTTATAAGATGTGTGGGTGATTTTGTTACTGTGATCACATGGCTCTGTGTGTCTTCTACTATTTTTGCATAACTAAAAGTTTTATTTGGGCTATTTCTACATAACTAAAAGTTTACTTGTGCAGGTGGGCAAGATCTGGCTTGGGGGCATTGTATTTTTTCTTTCTACCTGCTGCAGTTCCCAGAGGTGTTTACTAGTAGTAAGACAATGGACTTTTAATGTGCAAAACAGAGGACCTATTGACTGCTAATCACTATCATCTTTAGATGCTAATACTCATTTTGCATTTCACTACCAAGACTATGTCTATACTCTATATACCAATGGCAGGGTGTATATATAGATAGGTTACTTGCATCCAATTTGACACAGCTTTGTGACTTTGACTTTTCACATTCTTCTGTATATAGTCCTGAAGGGGTGTGTTCAGATTTCTTCATGAAGAAAGCCTCTTGGAATTTAACATGAAGACTGTGGTCAATTCAACGCTATATCTTTTGAAGTGCCTGTTTGTGCCATTGTCATAGCAGTTGAAGGCAACACTTCTCTTTACGATTATGAGGCCCCTGGTGGAGAGTAGGCTGATAAATACTGGTATCCTGGTGTGAAATTGACCCTTTGAACTAACTGGGAAGAATGCTTCAGATAAGCGGCAAGTGATGTGATAAAAATGCCTAAACTTTTATTGTTTGGTGTGTTCAGCATTTAAAAGTTGAGTCTGGTTGCTAAATAAGTGTCTTTCTCTCACCTCTGCTGGGATGCAGATAACACAATATACATCTTTTGGGATCTGCCACTTCCTTGTGATCCTTGGAGTTTGTTCAGAGCAAGTAGGACAATGGAAATGCTTCTTACCTCAATCATGTCTTGGTAGTGCAAGGTTAGTGCAAATCTCAGTGAGAGTAGATAGGCTTTCTGGAGGAGGGTCCCTTTGTCCCAGGGGAGGGATGGGGGAGTCTTTGATCCTCCAAATGTTTTTGGATCTCAAGCCCTGATCAGCCCTAACCAGGATGGTCAATAGTAGGAAATGTTGAGAGTTGTAGTCCAACAATATCTGGAGGGCCCACAGGTCTGCAATCCCTCTCCTAGAGATGCATTTTTCCTGTGCCAAATATTCCTCCTTATGTTGCCTCCCTCTGGACCTCTCATGGTGAAGATCGCAAGGTCTGTTCAATATGGGGAGAGGTGGTCCTTTGAGATGTTGCAGTCCTGAGCTGTTTTATACTGGAACATCCACACATTATTCTGCTTTAGCAACAGTTCTGCTAAGCTTCCCCAGTTTGCCACATAATTGCCGTCTGGAGAGGCACCCTTGAACTATAAGCACAATGAAAATCTGACCAAACAAACACAAACAAACAAACAAACATAACCTATGGAACATTTGTGGTATGAAAAGTTACAGGATTTTAGCAAGAAACTACTACAGGACATGTGCCTATTGCAAACAAACCTGAAACCTTGGAAGGAGCCGATGGTGTTGAAAGTGTGACCACAAATCATGATGAATGCTCACTTACAATGGATATCTGGAGGAGGAGTTGCGTCCATCTCTCCTCCTGTCATCCTCAGTGGAGGTAGCTGCCATTGAGAGAGGAATGGCTTAGCATCCTCTGTAATGATATAGCTCAGGCACGTCCAGCTTCCAAGAGACAGTGATCTAATCCCACTATAAATAAACTGGCAGTGATCTACCCATTGGATTGACCCCCCTTTTTTGGTTGTTCATTTGGGGCAATCAATCAGGATTCCATGAGCGACCACAGACACCCTGCAATCGACCGCTAGATCGCTTCGACTGGTTAGACATCCCTGGTATAACTGATGTAGCAGCTGATGCATTCCCTAACCAGGAGTGTCATCTGGATGCTCAGCTATTCACTTGACATTAGACGGTGGAACATGAGAGCGATTCCAACACACGCATGTCGGTTCTCATTCTCCCTAATCAAGAGTTCTTGGAACAAGAAGTTCCATTCTTTCAGCAGCAACACTCCAAGGCTCCTCCCTGCTCTCCCTTGTCTACCATGACAGCAGTTGCTTCCTTCCTAAGGAGGAGGAATCTCAGGTGTGTGTCTGTGGAGGACCTGGAAGGAGCTGGAAATGAAGTGAAGAACTTCCCCACACAGTCTTGGCGCAGGAGAGGTTTTGTGCCATTAGAGTGGGCACAACAGGGAGATTTTGGAGGAGGAAGGACCAGGGAGCCCAAAGAAGTAGATTACATTATGGTGGGGGACTAAATGGAACATATTGGTTGGAGTTTCCCAAGCAATTATTGGCTGCAGACCTCTTGTAATTCCGCCACACCCCATCGGTTTTCTATTGGAACAGAAGCCTCAGTTTCTTGGCCAAGGACCATAGCTCAGTGTGTACAGCACATGCTTTTAATTTATAATGCCCCAGATTCAATCCCTGACATATTTCCAGTTAAATCAGTTAGTGGATGATGGGTAAAGACCTCTGGGGAGCCACTGTCAATCAAGAGTGGGCAACACCGGGCTTAGAATTAAGAGAACTGTTTTGGCCTGGTATAAGGCAGCGGTTCTCTGTACTGGTGAGAGCTTCTATGTCTATTGCTTCAGGTTATTTTCTTTATCTTTTCCAGTCACCCTTTCAAGATTAAGCTTAGAGGAGGAGATGAACCCTAAGCTATGCATGCCAATTTATCCAGGAGTGCCCTGCCTTTGAGACGGCTGTCACTGCATATGACAGAACTCCTTTCCCCCCTCATCTTAACACATTCCAGTGTAGCCTTGGGAAATGTTCCCTGAGCTAATAATTTGAATCTTGTTTCAACTTACTCAAAAGGGCGTTGTTCTGATAGAGGATAATTGGGAGGACTTAAGAAATATATAAAATTTCAGATTAGGGGCTGGGTGCCTTTGGGATGACTAGCTTTGAGGAAATTGAAAAACATGTTGCTTAAAAAAATTGGAAGTGGCTCAAAATGAGAATGATGCATTAATTTAATTATACTGAACTATAAGTATATAATATGGGAAGAAATATGGTCTGTGCCTGGAAGCAGTTTAGTAGAATTAAACTACTGTATCAGCACTCATTTATTCTTATTTTTTTGGAAAGAGCGTCAGTTTTTGAAAACAGCAAACTGCTTCTGTACATGGAAGCAGGGGAACATATCCCACCCCCAATATATAATAGGTAAATGTGTGAGAAGTCAGAATGTGCTTGTTGAATCTAGGGATCAATTCTAGGTATCGGACATGACTACTGCCTCGCTTTTGTACAGGTAGGAAAAATTTTCTCAGATTTAAAAAAACTAGGGTTTCAATCCAAAGATTGTTTTGAAAGATTACGGAAAACGAATGATTAATGTTTTTTGACTGGTGCACAACCAACAATAGCGTCACTGCAACCTACACAACAGTGGATTAAAGGTCTCTCTGTAGGAGGTAACAGAAATTGACATCCAAGAATAGGCTATCTGACCTTGAGTAACACTGAATATAGTCTGTCTGGTTTGGAGAAGCGACTAAGATAACAGAATTTCAACCAGGCTTTGATGCTTCGGTGCTAGTAATATTGTGCACCGAACAACAACTTCCTTGTTCATCGCTGCTGCTTTTGCATCCAAGAAGTTGCTAGTCACTTTTGGAGTGGGAGGGAGAGCAGATAGTGGTGTAGGAGCTGCTACAATTGCCCACCTGCATCCTTCTTATCATGTGGAGTCTTATTCATTGACACCCATGTGAACCTGGACTCCCCGGATCCAGACTAACTCAGTCTGATTGAGAAAATTAAAACATGGCTAACCTGTTACATTGATTCTAATGGAACTTGTGTTCTGCTGCAACCTTATACTCCTTTACCTGGGAGTATGACTCATTGAACTTGGGGCTTACTTTTGTGTAGAGTTGTATTGCACTGTTAGTCTGCATCCAGCCTGTTGTTTACTTGACATAAATATGATGTGAAGTGGTAATGCAAGAAAATAAGTTTCTGGAGTTGTACCCAGAGTTCTCCCTGCTCACGACTACTTTAGGTCCATTAACTACATTTAGTCTACTTGAAGTACATCTTGGTTGGCTACCACCTTCGACAACTCTCACATCTGACCAAGCAAGCATGGAGGAAGCTCTCTTGCTGATTAGTGAGGGAAAAGAAGATGGAACTAACTAGGAAGAGTGTTATAGATTTACCACTGAGTAGCTCATGTACTAGGGATGCGGGTGGCGCTGTAGGTTAAACCACAGAGCCTAGGACTTGCCGATCAGAAGGTCAGCGGTTCGAATCCCCACGACGGGGTGAGCTCCCATTGCTTGGTTCCTGCTCCTGCCAACCTAGCAATTTGAAAGCACATTAAAGTGCAAGTAGATAACTAGGTACCGCTCCAGCGGGAAGGTTAACAGTGTTTCCGTTCACTGCTCTGATTCGCCAGAAGCGGCTTAGTCCTGCTGGCCACAAGACCCGGAAGCTGTACGCCGGCTCCCTCGGCCAGTAATGCGAGATGAGCGCCGCGACAGAGTCAGCCACGACTGGACCTAATGGTCAGGGGTCCCTTTACCTTTAGCTCATGATAGAATAAATGTCAGCTTGTCGGCATAATTGCGTATTTCTTAGAATTTGGCTCTGGATAGATGGCAGTTCTGTTCTTAGCAAATGTGTTTTGCTTGCCTTGAATTCTGGAAAAACCCAATTGGCTCAAAGCCCATGCTTCACTTACCAGGGCATGATTGTGTTGCAGCTCCCTTACACACATGTATGGGTGTGGTTAGGGCCTGGATGGGAGACTGCTTGGGAACTCCCATGTATGCTGCCTCAAGCCCCATGATAGAAGGAAGGCAGAATATAAGTGCACTTAATCCCGTAGCCTTCAGTTCAGACTCTTTTTGAACTACAGCAGTAAAACACGTCCCAGCAACAGACAGCATGAATGTTTTGGAAATAAAGGTTTGAGTTCAGACTTTTTCCTGCAGTTCCCGACAAATGACCTCCTCCTGTTATGGAAACTTCAAGGAAAGAAACCCCCCAGGAAAGATGTGAGTGAATAACTGTTCTTTACTCATAACATGATCCAGACAGCTATGTAAGCTAAATTGACAAGCAGAAAGTTGGTCATACCCCTGTTAAGGTGGAACTCAAGTTTAGCTTTCAGATTTTTCTGTTGGTAGACTCTTTCTTGGATTTCTTCACAACCTTATACCCGTGAAACTCATCTTAAACATAATACAGCAACTTAGCTACCGGCAGTCATGTATGAAAAAGTTCAAGGAAAAGTATTTTGTGTGTGATGCATTTTGGAAATTTCTGCTCAGCATGGGGCCAAGATGGCTTATAACTGTTATCTCAGTATAACTGACACCCCTTATCTATTCTCTCTGCAATACAATATATTGTTGTATTTGGGCCGGATAACACCAGAGTGTAAATTCATTATTCTGACTGAACCTACTAGTGGTTCAGTCCAATAAGGTTTTTTTGGTTTTTTTAATGAGCTGGAATAGCTCAGTCAGTAAAGCATGAGACTCCTAATCTCAGGTTCATGGCTTCAAGCCCCACATTGGGCAAAAGCTACCTGGATTGCAGGGGGCTGGACCAGATGACCGCCGGGGTCCCTCCCCATTCTACAATTCAGTGATTCTATGTGTGTCTTGGTTTGATCTGAGTTTGCTGGTAGGGAGTGAGTGTTGTTAGCACTCAACCAGCCATAAACAGACCTGCAGTTTCAGTGGGTTCTACCCTAGGGGGGCCAAAAAACCCAGCACCACCAGCTGTTCCATTGTGGGAAGGGCACTTCCTGCTTCCTCTCCTATAATAGTAACTTTAACAGCACCTGAGAGTCCAAAGGGAATTTGGCAACCAGTTGAAAGTGTTGCTAGCGCTCTTCCAACCACTTCCCACACACCCACCTGCCAATCTGGTGTGTGTGTGTTGCGCTGTGAAAAGAGTAGGGAGAAGTGAGTGGGCAGCAACAAGGTATTTGAAGTAGCACCAGCAAAGCTTCAAGGTGAGACTAGTGAAAAGAAGCAAGAGGGAAGTGGCAGCACATCATCAAGAAGAAGTGGTTTCAAGAGGCTTCCATTGATCAACAGCGCAGAGCATGTTTTCTGAATGGAATTTATTCTTCACCTTGAAGGGTTGTAGTTCCGTGGGGAGAACGCATGCTTGCTTTGCATGGAAACAGTCCCTGGCATCTCCAGGTAGGGCTGAGAGAGACTCGTCCGTTGTTGTAGACAGCATTGTGCTAGATGGGCCAGAAAATGGCAGCTTCCTATGTTCAACTAACCTGGTTAAGAAACAGTCTGAAGGTATTTCAGCCAAGTCCTATGAATAGCATGTATGTGAGTACTCTGACATAATATCTCTGCATGTTCAAAGTTTGCATTTAGAGCTGCCTCTTTACCAAATATGTGAGTTAAGATTTCAAACAGGCAGAGTGTAAATATAATAGCTAGTCGGAGATTGGTAGTAGATGCCCCCCCCCCCCGAAACGAGCAGAATGGACTGAGCCATTTTAAAAAGAAACTTAAATGGCAGTGACTTTTAATCACCTTGATGTCTGGGTTCAGTCTTTTTCCTTATAGAAAAAAATTCCATAGACCACTATTTATAACAGATCATTGTTTTTATTTATCTCCCTGTTAAGTTCATTCAATGGCTACACAGTTTCAGGGAATGGGAAGTTTCAGTATCCCTGCCCAGTGCCTCCCCTCTCCTTGTTTAATAAGAGTTGTTCATATTCCTTGACACTGAGCACAGGGCACAAGCTGAAGGGAAATACAGAGACCCTTTTCTCCCCTTTTCTGCTCAGATTTTAGTGAGGTGGTTTTTGTTTTCTTAAACCACAGTTTCCCATGACATCTGAAATGGGAAACTGTGTCTAAAGGGCTCCCTGCAAACCAGCTTATGAATTTGGATTAAATTCAAAGAACAAGGTCACAAGTCAATATTTTGTCAAGATCTGGAAATACAGTGTACACACCCACACACCCTTGCAATGCGCTGAGTTAAAGGGAATTATTAAATTAATTACCAGGAAGTATATTACTGCTAAGCGATTACATGTGATGATGGAAACTACAATTCTGTATGTTGCAGATGTGGACCAGATGTAGGAACTTTCTTTGTTTAATGATATGTCCTAGAGCAAACTGTTGGGAGGAGAAGCATAAATGGGTTTATAGGACCACAGCTAAAGTTGTATCATCTCCTGTTTGTGTACATACACAGAAAAGCTTCTGTAAAAAGAATGGGAATATATATCCTGTGGCCTTTTTAGCTGGTGTTTGCTGACTATTGGAAGGCAAATAAAATCCCCCAAGAAGAAGAAGAAATAATTTGTCTGTGGTAGTTCTTTACCTTTATTATAAAAGGGTAGAAATGTGAAGATTGAAAATAAATATATTTGAGAAATATTTGTTCAAAGTGACTATTCAGGTTTCATTTCCGCAAGTATTTACATATTGTATTAACATTTATAATGTTTATGGTGCATTCTGGTTATCTTTACAGTTTTCAGCTTGTTTATTTGGTTTACTCTTCACTGGACCTAAAATCCATGTAATACACATTACCATCTTCCAACTTTATTTTCTGCACCTAATTTTGAGAAATTTGTGCCAGAACAATTTGGTAGTTCACTACAGTACTTTGCTTCAGGTCAAAATCAGTACAAAAAGCAGTGTGGAAAAACAAGCCTAAGCAAAAGTTAGTAGTTACTTTATGCGGATTACTAGAACTGAATGAGAATTTGGGCCAGAACTTTTTATTTTTGCTGTCTAGTGTTCTGTACTCCCTGCATATGCAGATTTGTTTCACAGCACTTTGGAATGCCAATCCAAAACATCTTTTCCTATAATAACCCACTAAGGCAACAACTTCACCATCTTTTTCAAAAGAATGTCTTAAACTGAGCAGCAGCATGTGACATGTCCCACAATCAAAGCATTTCCATTGTCATTGAAAACAAGTTTTAAAACAAAACAGCAATGCTAAAACTTGTTTACAAGTGTAGCTATTTCACCCCAGGGTGTCCAGTCATCCCTTAGGAAGTGACCTGCAATACACAATTTGCACCTGGATAATGTGTATGTGATGTTTAAACTGGTCATCAGTGATGTAGGCTGATTGCTATCAAGAGAGAGATCCTCTAGCCTGAAGGTATATGTCTAATAGCGGAGTGATTAGTCTAGATAAGGATGTTTATACAATGTTTATTCCAAGTTTCTGCCATGTACTGAGAGACAAGAGAGTCTCCTCGCGACCTGGATGTGCTTCAGCAGCCAGAACCAAAAGTAACATTAATACAACTATGAAGACTACTACTACTAGTAGTAGTAGTAGCAGCAGCAGCAGCAGTGGTACTACTAGTAGTAGCCATTATTGTTGTTATTTTGTACCCCGCCCATCTGACTGGGTTACCCCAGCCACTCTGGGTGGATTCCAACATATATAAAAACACAATGCATGTATGTATAAATTCTCATTCCATTGTCATTTTAAAATTAACAATGCAAAGAAAGATGAAAGAGGAATTCTTGCCCTCAGCGGCAAAGATGCTAGCTGTTCCTTCATAGTGCTGCACAAACTAGAGAGGAATGGTGTCCCATTAAATCATTAGTTGAAACATGATTAAATCATCCTTCTAATGTAAGATTGAAAGAGAATCGTGGTGAGCAGCAAGCCATCAATTTAATGTATTAAAGCACCATCAATGTATATGGCACTTAACAGAGTAAGCGAAGTAAGAAAATTTAAAAAATAAAAATCAACCCCCAAACCATAGCTGTCAACTTTTCCCTTTTCTTGTGAGGAATCCTATTCGGAATAAGGAAATTTCCCTTAAAAAAAGGAAAAAGTTGACAGCTATGCACACAAAACAGGAGGAGCTTTCAATCTAAAGGGAAGAAAGATGACATAGTACAGGGGTCAGCAAACTTTTTCGAAGGAAGCTCCTGCAGCCAATTGAAAGCCATGTCGGATGTTCGGCTGCCAAAAATAGTTCGCAAACCAGAACACTCACTTCCGGGGTTGTGGCATTCAAGAGTCAAAACTATCGAGAACTAAGCCGTTCGAAAACCAAGGTGCGACTATATTATCTTTCTCTAAAGAGGCATGGACATCACTATTGATGTTTCAAGGGAACTTAATGTATAGCGATACTTCTGGGAGCAAAACCGTACCGATGAGCCGGATTTTGTCATGTTTTCTGGGTGAGAAAATGCTTTTCCAGTGGAGCTGCTCATCTTTCTTTCCAACACTCTTTAAGAACAACAAAAAACTTGGAAGTCCCTTTTAGAAGAAGAAGAAGAGTTTGGATTTGATATCCCGCCTTTCACTCCCTTTAAGGAGTCTCAAAGAGGCTAACATTCTCCTTTCCCTTCCTCCCCCACAACAAACACTCTGTGAGGTGAGTGGGGCTGAGAGACTTCAGAGAAGTGTGACTGGCCCAAGGTCACCCAGCAGCTGCATGTGGAGGAGCGGAGACGCGAACCTGGTTCCCCAGATTACGAGACTACCGCTCTTAACCACTACACCATACTAGTTCTAGTGCACAATTTTTCTCCTGTCATCTAGAATGTTGCCTCTATTTTGCCACAATTCCGGGTGATAATATCTACATGAGGAACCTCTGGAATAGAGGCATCTCTGTCTGGCTCTTGGGGACTCTGCCCAGGCTGCATTCTGCACTCCAAACCCTCAACTGCTTTTGCCTATCTAGATGGTGCCCCTGAACTGGGGCAATTCCTTTTTTGCTTACCTGGGTGGAGGACGGGCACATTTTCCAAGCAGAAACCCTCTGTGACATTTGCATGGGTGGAATGTAGATTAATGTGCAAAGTAAGAGTAACATCTGTTTCTCCAACTGTGCTTTGCGTTTCTCTCCTGAGATGTTTCACCCAGAAGCTTACCCACAAGGAAGAAATGTTCTCTGTCTGATCAAAAATGCTCCCCTTCCCCCCAGGTTCTTGAGCTCAATTAGCTGACTACTCTTTTTGCCGCAAATGTGGGAGAGCTCTTCCATCAGCAACTTGTTCCAAATAATTCAAACAAGACGAGTGTGGGCTGCAATATGGTGTATTTGCTACTGTGCCACAAACTCCTGTATAGCCTCCTACTTTACTTGGAACCTGGCAATAATAGCAACAAACAGGACATTATAGGGGTTGGGTTTTGCGCCAGTGTTATCACACTGGAATCACAGTTGCTAAGAGAGATCTTGAGGTGGGGATTCTATGTAGAAATGGGCTTCATAGAGATCAAATTTTATAAATAGGTGTAATATAGCATAAGCAGCAATTAATTTTGTAAGTGGGGACTGCTTGCCAAGCTGCATGGAATTTGGCTTAATGTTGCTTGTAACAACAGCAGTCTTTCTATGTGCTCTTAAATCTGTTCTGCCTGACAAATGTCATCTACCAGTAGTTTGCTTCATGATACTCTTCTTGGATAATTTATGAGGCAAACAGTTTTATCTTTATTGATGAAGGCTCCAAGGATTGGGGAGGAGGAATGGGCAGGGCTTGTTAAAACAGAATTCATTCCGCTGAGCTGCCAACTCTGGGACAGCTAAACTTCCCCACTGAAATAAGCCTGGGCCTTGATGGACCTTGTGACGCACAACCTTTTCCTTTTAAGAATGGAGAAAAACAAAACAAACCCAAAAAGAATGGATTCACCCTTGGCAATAACAATGCATTTGAGACATGATTAACTCCTCTTAGCATCCTGTGGATAAATTTGCCTCATTCAAATTTTGAATCTTGTAGGAAGTTTCTGCAGACTTCTTCATCCCACCCAAAATAGTAAAGGTAAAGGTACCCCTGCCCGTACGGGCCAGTTGTGTCCGACTCTGGGGTTACGCGCCCATCTCGCTTAAGAGGCCGGGGGCCAACGCTGTCCGAAGACACTTCCGGGTCACGTGGCCAGCGTGACAAGCTGCATCTGGCGAGCCAGCGCAGTACACGGAAACGCCGTTTACCTTCCCGCTAGTAAGCGGCCCCTATTTATCTACTTCCACCCGGGGGTGCTTTCGAACTGCTAGGTTGGCAGGCGCTGGGACCGAGCAAAGGGGGCGCACCCCGCCGCGGGGATTCGAACCGCTGACCTGACGATTGGCAAGTCCTAGGCGCTGAGGTTTTACCCACAGCGCCACCCAAAATAGCAGGCTGTAAAATTGTAGTGCCATTGCACATGGAATAGATTTAAGCAGCCCCCAGTTCCTTGTACATACTAGCCATTTTTTAATATACAACATTCCCTTCTGCCTCCCTGCTGTCACTTTTTAAATTAATGACTGGAAGCAAGAAAATGGTGTCCTGCCTGGGATCAGTCACCTGAATGAATCATATGGAAAGACCAGCCCTGAGTCCATCTTTGTTTCCTCCCATTATCTTTCCATTTTAACAATTTCCAGAGGGATAGCTGCGCTGTTGCTTTGAGTTACAATTAGCTTGGTGTTCTTTGTTACAAAAAAACAACAAAAAACCCCTCACATTTAATTAACATAGACTTCCCCCGCACCCAAATAATGTTTCATGTGTGGATTTAGATCAGGCATAGGCAAACTCTGCCCTCCAGATGTTTTGAGACTACAATTCCCATCATCCCTGACCACTGGTCCTGTTAGCTAGGGATGATGGGAGTTGTAGTCCCAGAACATCTGGAGGGCCGAGTTTGCCTATGCCTGATTTTTACATGAATTGTTTTAAATAACTATACATTCTTGTTTAAGGTACATAAACTCCTTCCTTGAGAGGAATAAAAAAAAATTCACCTGTATATAAAACATAGCCACATAATGTAAATGTGTGTGGTCAGCCACATTTGGGATTAGTTAGCAGCTGTGTTTGTTTTACGGATAATGCTGCAATATGTGTTGTGCACTACATACTCTTGATAATGCATTCTCACAGGGAATTTGAAGTTGAGAAATCACTTCATATTCCCTGTAAGAAACTGTGGTACCCCAAAGAGGGTTTTTTATAGTATGTATCAAAGACTATTATCCACAAACTTCCTGAATACCAAACATGAACAGATGTTTGGGATTCTTTTAGGTTTAAATATATAAAAATGCTTGTTTTAAAATGCTTTTTAAAAACTCCGTTGCATCTTTGACTGAAAAGTTGCAGCTACAGATGAAATGGGTTGTTGGAAAAAGTTCACCTTCAGGTGTTAACATTTTCTCTCTCTAATAATTCTTCTATGTAAGTAAATTGGAGATCTAAGGGAGTAATACGGCTAAATAGTTGCCATCATGCAGGTATTGGGAGTGATTAATCATCAGAGAGATATTCCTGCAAGCTGTGTTATCTTCTCCTCTGGCAGGATCTGTTTGTCTCATTCTCCCCCAAGTGATAATTTGTTTGCTGTGCACAATTTTAAGTTGCCTGTGACACAAGGTATCATTTAAAGAACAATGCAGATTAACTGAATTCAAGAAAATGTTTTGGTTTCTGACCAACAAACAAACAGAGGCTAAACAGAAAAATAAATAAATTGGATCTTATTTGAGTAGAGTTTAGGGTGGATAAATCTGCATGTGTATCTGTATTTAATTTGTTTTTTTTTAACTGCACTGAAAACCATCTAAACATATACATTAGAACATATATTATCTCACAAGAGTGTCAATTAAAAATCACTGTTATGAAGTTGAGGACCTGAAAATTGTTGCACTGTGTAGAGAAGCGCAAAATAAGGCGGACAGCTATGTTCCAGTGCACAAATTATTGTGGATCCACTTCTATACTGGAATTGGTAAAGATTGAATGTCAGGCATACCTAGTAGAGCTATGCTGCAGGGTTCCTAGAGTGAATGGCAGGCTAGTTGTTGAAGGCTGTTGAAGCCTGAAAAATCATATCTAAAACGAGAGCTGGAAAAAAAGTTTCCACTTTAAAATGTACAAAGAAGGAGCAGCCGTGTCATTAGTTCATCCCGTTTTGAAAGTTCATCAAGTTGATTCAGTGCTGGCTGTTGGCCAAGCATGTCTGAATTATAAATACTGTTGTCTGACCAGGGCCAAGTCTTGCTAGCTGTTGCACTTACAAACTTAACCTTCAGCTATCTGTGCTCAAATACCAACATTCTTCGCCGGTGTCCCTGTTACTTGGCACTGGAAACCCAATTCTACTTCTGAGCTGTTAAGCTTTACTAAACTCTTCGCTGCTAAGTGTGCAATGTTACACTGAAGCTTACAATGAGGTCTGTTGTTCGGCTGAATGGAAATGTTTGTTTAGACAGCTTTTGCACCCAAGTTCTTAGATAACATATGTTTAAACTCCAATATTGTAGGTAGTTCAGTCATTTCACAATCAGTAGTTTATAGGTTCAGATGTTGCAGAGGCTTGTTCAGCAGTAATACAAATTAATCACTGGCGACATTTGGAAGGCCACAGTTTCCTCACCCCTGATATAAACCTTTGACAACTTGCTGCAGCAAACTAATATGCCTGCTTTTTCAGGAACTATAACCCTCCACCTTCCTTACCTTGTTGTCTTTACAGATGCCCTACACTACATTTATTCATACCCGTTGTAGGCACTGAAGTATAGATTGAAATCCTATACACACTTAAGTCCCATTGAATTTCTTAAGTTCAGTGTTTCTGAGTAGAAATGCAAAAGACTGCGTTATTAAGTATCTTAATACGGCAAAGGCCAGTGTAATGTTTAAGGCAGCAATCCAGACTGGGGCAGAGGGAGCATGGCATGGCAGATTCACCACTGATTGTAGCAGTGCGCCTATTTTGCTATGGCAGCTCTGGATTGGCACAGCACAGGGGCCCAAACTGTGCCAGTTTACAGAACCTCGACCATCGCTGGCCCTGCTGCCACCCCAGTGTCCCATTTTGAGACATTCTGCTGGCTGCTTCAGAATGCAGGTGCAGAAGGGGCCTGCCACCACTGAATCCTACTCTTTTGCCAGCAGCACTGATCAAGCAATAGGATTGCTCCCAAGTTAAATACAAGTAAGCTGTCTGTGTTTGGCATAGCATAGCATAGCATAGCACTGTAGAGTTGGAAGGGACCCTGAGGATCATCTAGTCCAACCCCCTGCAATGCAGGAATATGCAGCTGGTCCATACAGGGATCGAACCTGCAACCTTGGCATTATCAGCACCATGGTCTAACCAACTGAGCTATCCAGGTGTTAAACACAAGCAAACAGCAGAGTTCTATCTGCAGCCCAGCTAAACCAGGCTATTCGGCTACACTAGAGTTTAGTTCTACCAAAGTTAATGGGACAAAAACAGGGCTAAAATGAAATACCTGGTTTCCTGGAGTCGTGCAGTAAGCTGCTTATGCCACCTGCCCACAAACTGAGGATTTTGTGACTTCACAAATTGGTTGTGAGGCTAATACTTGAGCTTTGAAAGAGAATTACTTAATCGCTTTTGACTATAATTGTTAAAGGGATCAAAGGTTCATAGAGACCTGAAGAAGCAGTGAGGCATGCTCCTATATTTCTACCCCAAGGTGTATAATTATTAGGCGGTATAGTTTTAACACTTATATCCAGGCTTGTAATGGGATGTGCAGATACATTTTGAATTAGGAGAGATCTTGAACCTTGCTGTAAGGCCCATGGCCAATGCACAGGGAGATGAGAAGTGGACAAACATGGAAGTTCCAAGCCATTGTTGCTTTTTGTTGTCTGGTGGGGAGCAATGCTTTTCCTTCCAGAAGTACCTAACCTTCCTTGGCTTACATGGTAGGGAATGCTTAGGCGATTCATATGGAAATGCTTCCCTTCTCAGAATAGCCATATGCTTGTTAATTTCTGACCCAGTGGCATCCTCTTGCTGACTTCCTTGTTGTGCGATGATGAAGGGAGTGCCTGGGAAGAAAGGGGAAATTGATGAGCCCTCCCATCTTTTTGGTTTTACGCACCCATGTGTTTCAGGACTGACTCGGCTGCTCCTCTCCCCAGCTTTTATGGCCCCTTGTAGTTCATACTGGGTCACCAGTGATTGATTGGTAGCGTTGACTGGCGCTTAAGGAATTAGAAACTGCACAGGGGTCAGCTCAGATATGTAGCCAGGAGGGCTTTTAGGCACAATGGAGGGTGGAGTTAGGGTGACATAGACTGAAAACTTAACATGAACACCATAAAAAACCCGCCACTTTTCTCCAGCACGTCCCCACCCTCAGGATGTGAGCTGCCTCCTGGGTCTGAAAATATCCTGCCTCGGACTCAGTTGCCTGAGAGAGGAAATTGAGTGTCTCCTCCCTGAGGAAATGCAATGGAC
This sequence comes from Podarcis erhardii, assembly GCF_964252035.2. Lineage (NCBI taxonomy): Eukaryota > Metazoa > Chordata > Lepidosauria > Squamata > Lacertidae > Podarcis > Podarcis erhardii. The sequence goes on from NC_138500.1 coordinate 51,201,237, forward strand.
CCGTCTCCCTCTCAGCCGGGGCAATTGATCTTCCAAGTGGGCAAAGACTTGACAGCAGAAAGTGAAGGAATTTCCTTCGCTGCTTCACAGTGAAAGAGCTGAACTTGGCGTTAAAGAGGGCCGTTTCCCGCCCCATTCAACTGCGTGTCCTGCTCTTGAGTAAAACCCCCTTGAGGAATGATTTTGGGTGTGCGTGCGGAGGCGACTGACTGAAGACGCTCCTTCGGCGGGATTTGCCGAGGCCCCTTGGAGAGGGTTGCTCGGCGGCGAAGGGGGTGGGCGGCTGTGAGGGGTGGGGGGACGTCGGGGAGGAGCGAAGCCCGCCGCGGACTCCGGTCTCGCGAAGAAATGGGCAGGAGCGGCGGGGGCGCACAGGGAACCGGAGAGGAAGGGGGCTGACTGGAAGCGCTGTCGAAGAGGGACAGCAGGGAGGCTTCTTCCTCCGGGAAGTTATTTCCCGCGTGGAGGCGGCCGCTTCCGATGCAGTGGAGAGACGAGCCACCCCCCTCCTCCCTTGGTAGGTATGCCTGCCTGCGCGCCGTGTGCGTCGACTGCGGTGCTTCGTGTGAGGGGGTGCAATGGCCATCCGTAGCTTGGAGGGGGTGGGTGCGGGAATCGGGGTCTGAGGAATTTTGTGTTGGGGGGAGGTATGAGAGGGGGGAGCCCAAAAGAAACGCTCTCCCCTTCCCTTTTTATTATGATTGTTTATGCTTTTTTGGCTCCCCTGAGGCGTTGCGCACGCGAGCGGGTGAAGCCCTCCGCCCCGCCGGGGCCGCAGAGCAGCGCGCCCTGCCTGTGGCGTTTGCGGCGGAGACTGCGCGCGCTTTTCATTGGTCGCGAGGAGTCCCGCTCTGCAGTCCTTGGCGAGCCCAGGGGAGCGAAGGAGGAGCGCGCGGGGGGAGCGCGGAGAGAAGGGGGGAGGCAAAGCAGTTGACGTAGGAAGGGCAGCCTCCTGCCTCACCGAAAAAGGGGGCGAACTTCCCTATCCTGAGGAAGCCTGGGCTACTTCGGGTTTTGGAGTGCATCTCCCTTCTTCCGCGCCCCGCACAAGTTCCCCATTCATAAGTTCCAGCTTTATAAGTAAAGCCACCCAGCTATGTCATGGGGGGGGGGGGGGAAATTATTGTCTGGGTCCCAAACAGAGATAAGTGCTTGGGGTTTTTTTTGCTCTTTTGTAATGAAGATGCCTTTCGGGGGGGGGGCTTCTGCTTCTGTGCCCCCTCTTTTTTTAACAAGAGGCTTATCGTTTACATTATAAATAAATAAATTGCCCAGTAGCACCTTACAGAGCAACTAACTTTGTTCTGGGTATAAGCTTCTGTGTGCATGCACACTTCTTCAGATACACTGAAACAGAAGTCACCAGACCCTCATATATAGTGGGAGGGTGGGGTGGGGTTTTTCTCAGAAGGGTAGTAGGAGATGGATATATATGGGTTTACCATTGGTCGTGAGGAGTCATTGGTGACTTCTGTTTCAGTGTGCCTGAAGAAGTGTGCATGTACATAAAAGCTTCTACCCAGAACAAACTTAGTTGGTCTTTAAGGTGCTAAAGGTAAAGGGACCCCTGACCATTAGGTCCAGTCATGACCGACTCTGGGGTTGCGGCGCTCATCTTTCTTTACTGGCCGAGGGAGCCGGCGTACAGCTTCTGGGCTCATGTGGCCAGCATGACTAAGCCGCTTCTGGCGAACCAGAGCAGCGCACGGAAACACCGTTTACCTTCCCGCTAGAGCGGGAACTATTTATCTACTTGCACTTCGTGCTTTCGAACTGCTAGGTGGGCAGGAGCAGGGGCCGAGCAACAGGAGCTCACCCGTTTCGGGGATTTGAACCAAGATCAGCAAACCCTAGGCTCTGTGGTTTAACCCACAGCGCCACCCATGTCCCTTTAAGGTGCTACTGGACATATATATATATATATATATATATATAATATATATATATATATATAAATTTATTTTGACTGCGTCAGACCAACACAGCTACCTATCTGAATCCATTTTCATTAATCAACATTTAAAAGTTCAGTGCATTCCATTGTGGCAGAAAGTTGGGATAGAAATGTCACACAGATGTAATTTACTTCTTAAGCACCTTTTCTCTTTTTTTGCCTGCACCTCTGAAGAAGAAGGGCATCCTAGCATTTCTGCCCCAGAGCCCGGAGCATTTTTGTTGTGTCAATTTCTCTCCTCTTGCTCCTGTAGACATGCCACAGATGGAGGATCTTTAATTCATCAGACCTGCCTGCTGGAAATGACTATTTTTTTAAAAAGGCAGGCAGCTTTGAACAAATTGTAGCAAAGATCTTCCAAGTTTAAAGCCAAAATCTTCAAGCCATTAAAAAAATAAAGAGGAAGCCATTCATAAGTAAGGTTTGGTAGAGGGAGTCTTGAACACTTCAGAGAGACTTCCTGACTGAAGTAGTTTGTACAGACTGCATCCTGTGGACTTTTGGGAGTAAGGCCCCCACTGGGTCTTCTTAGTAGACACAAATAAGATTCCCCTTTAAAGTGAAGTTAAAGCATTTTCTCCCCACTCCAAATAAAGCCCCACATGTTGGCTTTTATTTTTATTTTTTTAAGATAATTAGGGCTAATTTATATGCAAATCTACTGCTTACTTTAGCACTTCCTTGAACAGTTTTCTTTGTAAATGATTTCCTTCCCAAAAGTTAGAGTGGTAAGTTTTAACAAAGAAGTATGGTGTTCAAGAGCCAACAGCTGATGGGAGTGAAACCTGAGTATATATTTAGGTAAAGGTACCCCTGCCCGTACGGGCCAGTCGTGTCCGACTCTAGGGTTGCGCGCCCATTTCGCTTAAGAGGCCGGGGGCCAGCGCTGTCCGAAGACACTTCCGGGTCACGTGGCCAGTGTGACAAGCTGCATCTGGCGATGCAGCTTGTCCCTATTTATGTACTTGCACCCGGGGGTGCTTTCGAATTGCTAGGTTGGCAGGCGCTGGGACTGAGCAACGGGAGCGCACCCCGCCGCGGGGATTCGAACCGCCGACCTGACGATCTGCAAGTCCTAGGCGCTGAGGTTTTACCCACAGTGCCACCCGCGTCCCCATAGTATATATTTACACTGGAGTAAAATCTGGCCGCTGTTTCCTATGGTGGCTGTTTGAAGAGAAATGTAAAGCATATATCAATAGGGATATTTTTAAAAGTTAAAAAGTTCTTTGGGATATAGCTTTCCTACCCTAAACTGTTTTGTTGAGCTTAATTTCCATTGAGACAAAGCCTTTTGTGTGTTTCCATTCTAATTAATATGTCAGTGCTTTTCCTCTGCAAGATACAGCCAAGTTAAGCATTTCTAAAATCTCATTTCTTTCCAGTGGGAGCCTACTCTCATTTTCCTAGGAATAAATCCCATTGACCTCAATGGGACTTACTTCTGAGTAGACACACATATATATAGACTTATGCCATTGAATGTATTCCAGTGGCACTTTGGATCATGCCTATAGAGATTTAGAGGGACAAATATAATGTGTTTTGTGATATCTGAAGATAAAGAGAAACTGAAATATTTTAATCAACATCTAAGATCTTTTTGCTATTTTTTGTTTTGTTTCTCAAGTGTTACTAAGGTGTAAATTATTTCAATATATAATTTAATAAGTCTGGTTCCTTATAACCCCTTCCTCTTGCACTTGAAATATATGTATGCTTTGGAATATATCCAGCTTTGGTAATATTGCCACTCCTTGCTCTCTTAATATCATGCACATTAGAACAGCAACAAAGACACCTGCTTTTTAACCTCAAGTTCTGACCCTTTGGGTTATAGTTGCAGTGTACTGTGAGCTGGGGGTGTGATATGCATCTTGAATTCCCCATAGCCTTGTTAACAAGCAGTTTAACAAAAAGTTGTTAAACAATTTGCCCTGCAGGACAGAGTTAAACAGCAGGGGGCAGGGAAGGATGTTTGTGTAACTGGCCTTATGAATTGTGACCTCTTACGATCTGGTCAGAGGTGACCACAGAGCATACATACTCTGGGAGCTGGAAATCTTAACATAAGGGCTAGTTTCACACATGGCTTCAACTGTTGCCCAGAGAACAAGGATACATCTATCTTTTAGAAACTGGGTTTCTCTGGTAGCTTTTATGCAAAGAGTTCTGCCTTTAGAACAGCTTTTTATTAAATGACAATAGGTGAAATTTACACTGGTGTATATCTAAACGTCATAATCAAATTACCCTTTAATCCAATTACATGGTTAATAATTGCTCATTCACCAGTACAAGGATTCTCTTTGTAAGCTTTAGTAGTTAGTCAGCACTTATACAGAGGTGGCACTTAAGGTCATTCATGTTCTGCAGAACAGAGCAGGAAGATGTCACATAGTATTTTCTTCTATGTAGATGTTTAACACAATCTACAATGGTATCATGAGCTGAGAACTTCAATCATAAAAACTTTCAGCCTGTTCTTCACTCATATATTAAATAGTGTACAGGTTTTTTTTAGTTTTTTAATGAATATAGTTAGTTCTAAAACTTGATTTAAAATTAACTTATAGGTACCAAGCATTGTTGCTGCTTAAGCAGAAACAGTACCTGGAATGTGTGCAAACTTGGTTTTTTCTTTTTAAAAAAACACATTTTAATAAGCAATTTTATACATTAGCCTTCAGTTCCTCCAGTGCAGACGAAGATACTCTTAAGACTATATTTATTTTGTTAAATTATTTTTCTCCCACCCTTTTATATGTATATACTCAAACTCATATAAATACTGTAGATAAATACAATAATGTCTATCAAAACAAAAGGCAACACAGTTAAAACAAACATAATAGTAAAATCTGAGGGTTGCAATGCAGCCTAAAATTAACTTAACCATCATTTATAACTGGGTGGGAGCCTGGGGCCCTCCAAATGCAGCTCCTATTATTCCATGGTGGCTGGAACTGATGGAAATTGAAGTCAGCAACCACCTGGATGGCCTTTATGTTCTCCACCCCTGTTTATAAAAGTTAAGAGAGATGGAGAGGTCCTGATGCTGGGAACGCAATATATGATGGTGGCTTCCAGGCAAGCTAAGCTGCCTCAGAAGAGCATTCCAAAGGTTAGGGTGACACAGCTGGGAAGGCCCTTTGCTCAGTTCCCGGTTTCCTCACTGCAGAATGTGGGGGTACCCAAAGGACGGCTTCCAAATGTGGAAATTGTGAATGGGCCGGTTCATGTGGCACTTTGTTTTAGTGGCTTAAAAGCATGCTTTTACTTTTTTCAAATATTCTCTTATTTAATGTTGCTTATTGAACAAGATTGGTGAAGGAGGCTGAGCAAGTTCTCAGTCTTTTACATTGGGACTGCCTAACCTAGCGGAATGGCAATGCTGGCCAAAATATGTGTTCGTGTCCAGAGAGGCAGCAAGGTAACTTAATTAGTCTTATTTAGTGTTCCACCAAAACCTGTCCTCTAATTTCCTTTCCCTGCAAAGAGAGGCTTCTTCTCTCTCTCTTTTTCTCCCTCTCTGCCTCCTTTGCAGACTGCTCAATAAATAATTTTTAAATGTATAATTTTGGTTGGTATTGAGTAGGCTTCTTCAACCTCGGCCCTCCAGATATTTTGAGACTACAATTCCCACCATCCCTGACCACTGGTCCTGCTAGCTAGGGATCATGGGAGTTGTAGGCCAAAAACATCTGGAGGGCCGAAGTTGAAGAAGCCTGCTATTGAGCTTATTTAATCTTCGTGAGGTTTCGTTTTGTATGGCTTTTCTTTCCACGGACCATTTCTTCAGTGCTCTGCAGTTCCCTGCAGCTGCCCATTAGTTTCCTGATCTAACCCCCCCCCAAAAAAGGTGTTTAGGGTACTCTCATTTTGACTCAAGAAAACCACCATTTTATAGTTCAAATCAGGAAAAATAAATACAGTAAATGGACAAAAATACAGTAAATGGACAAAGATAAATAAATGGGGGAAAATAAATACAGTAAATGGACAAAAATACAAAAAAATCACAATATGTTTAGGGGTATGGTTACCCCTGCAACCCCCCCCCCCGAAAAAAAAGTACTGGAGTGAAGGAATGGGCAGTCACCAAAAACAGTGGCCACCTTGATAGTAAGGTAAATGCCTTGCACTTCATCCATAAGAACTTTTCTCTTAGAAAATTACAAAATCCAGTGTTTCTCCCCCTCATTAATAGAGAATGGTTGAAAACTGTGCAGAAGAAATTTTCAGCACAGTGCAGTTAAGCTTCCTAGTGAAGAAAAAACGACATAGAATTATTAAAGTGCTGTTTTTGAAATTTTGGATTGGGTCAAAGAAACTGAGCAGCAGGAAAGTAATGTTTGGTTCGTTAAGTGGTAAGCTCTGTATAGTACTGAAGCTAATGCAGTCTTTGGATGCTTAAATAGAAACATAATGTCTAGATTGCAAGTGTCTAGACTGCAAAAAGAAAAGTCATAGTTCTGTTCTATTATGCACTTACTGGTGAAGCTTCATGTGGGGTGGCCAGTTCTGGCTACTGTATTTTAAGGAGGAAACTGGCAAAACCCATATTGGTAAGGTCTCTGGAAATGCAAGTCTCAGGAGGAATGGCTGAAAGAATCAAGCATGCTTGGAAAAGACTAATGGGAGACATAACTGTTTCCTGATATCCGAAGAGCTGTCTTGCAGTCTTTTTCTCTAAAAGCTGTAAGTTAAACCACAGAGCCTAGGGTTTGCCGATCGGAAGGTCGGCGTTTCGAATCCCTGCGACGGGGTGCGCTCCCGTTGCTCGGTCCCTGCTCCTGCCAACCTAGCAGTTCGAAAGCATGTCAAAATGCAAGTAGAAAAATAGGTACCACTCTGGCGGGAAGGTAAACAGCGTTTCTGTGCGCTGCTCTGGTTCGCCAGAAGCGGCTTAGTCATGCTGGCCACATGACCTGGAAGCTGTACGCCGGCTCCCTCGGCCAATAAAGGGAGATGAGCGTCGCAACCCCAGAGTTGGCCACGACTGGACCTAATGGTTAGGGGTCCCTTTACCTTTACTTTAATTGATAGAAACCAAATTTTGGTTTAACATAGGAAGCTTTCCCCAGTCAGTAAGAGCCTCTTGAGATGGTGGTCTGCTTCTTCATTGGTGGCTTTTAAGCAGAGGCTGTATTGTTGAGTTACTGTGGAGCATGGAGTTGACCTCCAAAGTTATTTCCACTGCTTGTAACTGTCTTTGAGTTCTCTTGCTTCAGCATACACAAGCAGAGTATGATTTGGGTTTTGCTTCTGTTCACTCTTAGAAAACTCTTGAGCAAAATGTAAAAGGTGCCCATCTATGGATAATATATATAATTGCAAGTGCATCTTTGGGATCCAAATGAATGCCTGTATATTTAATGATATTTTGAACCATCAGTGTGCTCTATATTCTTGGAATGGTTCCTTTCCATTACTGTATAATACATCAATAAAATGGCATTGCTGATCTTCAGTATATAAATTAAAGTATTAATTAGCACTTTCTTTTTTTGAGACTGCATTCCTAACACACACTTTCCTTGGAGTAAGTCCAACTGAACTCAGCCTAGTTTACTTCTGTAAATTTTTGTTTTAGAACTGATTAATATTTTCCATGTGCTTAAACTCTGTAATGAAACTCGACACTGTGCCACAATGAGTTTAAAAAATGGGGTTTTGATCAGCTCAGTAAAATGGATATTAGTCTTACCAGCTTGAAAAGCAGTTTCATGAAGGTAACTAGTGTGGCCTAAATGTCAAATTATTTTTGCTACCAGCAATGTGCTGAATAAAATTAAACTTACCGTGAAGATTTGTTGCATATAATATTGATCTCTTTCTATCTAGCATTTTGCATTCAAGGAAAAGAGACAGATTTGAATGCTCAAGAGACTGTAGTATTACTTGTTTCCTCCCTTAAATTTTTGCAAATGACACCAAGAGATAAGAGTTAGCAAAATCTGTTCTACTAACATGAAACTGAAGGAGATAAACTGTTCAAATGTAAGATGGTCTCTCTACCACACACAGCTATCGGACTGCATAGGAAGGACAGGAAGTTCATTCAAGACAACAAAAAGAAAAGGAGGGGCAGAGGTGAGAGAACAATAGGGGGTATATTTGTAGCTCACACATGGACCAAATTTAATCTTGGCAAACCTATTGAGTTTGACTTATTTTCACTGTCCAAAATGTGCAGTTCACTGCTTAGAAAAGCATGCACTGATTGGTTTACGAGGGTTAAAACAAATTTGTACTTTAAACCACATTGAGTTGCCCCTTGTAATCATTCCAACAGTTCTCTCTCTGTGCTATAGATTTAACTTGCAGAAGTTATCTGATGGTAGGGGATGACTCACCTTCCACAGTGATAACCCTGTTTATAAGTAGTGATGGTTCTTATTGATCTCAAAATTTGTGTATGAGAGGAATTCAACATTGCGCTAAGGCAAATGTTCCATCAGAATTTAAGCTTACTCAACACAGCATTTTCCCTCTGCTGCCTGTCTGTGCCCTGTTTTAGGGGTTTTCCCAACCCCAACCAAGACAATTTTGGAAGGGGCAAGAATAAGTCTTTTTGCACTAGTGGAAGTCCTTGTGTGGGCTTCTGCTAGTTGGGACTAACTAGTTTAATACAGCCCTGTGTTTCTCAAATTAGCTTGGCATATTGACACATATTTCAGGATCTAACTCAGCATATTATTAAAGAATTATGGTCTGTAACTTTTTTTTGTAAGTAGCTATCACTACCACCAAAGCACATTTTTCCTTGGGGAAGTTCATTTTAGTGGTTTAAATAGTGACACTTCTTTCCAATAGTGTGTTTGTATTTCTAATTAAAAGCTAAAAGTTCTGTCTCGTCTAGTTTGAGATCTTTTGTTAAAGCCCAGTGCATTTTACAAGTTGAAATCATACAGCCAGAAGTGAGCAGTTCAGCGAAGCACAAATATTTATCATTATGCCACTGAGCGTGAGATGCTGCGAACAAGCATCTAAAATGGCCCAGAGTATATGTAAGAGTTGCCTTGGGATCATTTATGATGACCCAACCACATCATACATTTCTTCTTGACATTTTTTTTCCCCATTTGCTAATTCTGTATCTTTATTTATATTCCATGTATATAGGTTATAGAAGTATTTCTCCATTACACCGCTGCTCAGTCTGTAGAGTTTTTGTGGGTTTGGGCTTTAAATTTTTAGAAACACGTGATTAAAAAACCCTCAACTGTTTATTTGAAAAACAGGCTTGGTTTTTTTTAACCCCCTTGGGCTGTTATCACATAATATGTATGCGCACCAGAGAGTTTGACATTTCTTTGTTTTGAAAACAGCAAGCAAGATTTTTTGTTGTAACATTTGACTTTCCAACTTGTTTTCAGAGCTCTTAATTGATGAACTGCAACTGGGTATCCTGACACTTCCCCACTGACCGCGTGTGTTTTAGAGATGGAGCCAAAGGGGGGCAACCTGACATTTGGCTTCCAGCGAAGCTCGACATCTGATGATGACTCTGGTTGCGCCCTAGAAGAATATGCATGGGTTCCTCCAGGTCTTAGACCTGAACAGGTAAGAGCAGAAACTGCTCATTTCAAGTTTACAAAAAGAGGCGGTTCTTTTATTTGTTAATTTGATTTAGAACATTTTCTACAGCAAGTTATTTTTCGGACCTTAACTTCTTTGACCCTTAAGTGTCCTTTTGTGCTGACATGCATAGTCAGTGGTCCAAAAGCAAAAGATTAACCCAATTTCCCCTCACTTAGGCAGCACTATTCTCATGATTTTCTGCAGGAAATGATAGTCAAACTTTTAACTCCTTAACCTTAACTGTAGATGAAGCAAAAGACCTTATTTTATATTGGGGATTTGTCAGTATTTTTGTTAATCTTAACTTAAAAACAATACTACCAAATAAACTTTTGGTGGAATAATTTTATTTTTTGAGACCTACACTGAAAAAAAGGACAAGTTCTTAGTGGATTTCCACTTTTATCAGATAAGAAATGGAGTTTCTTCCAACCTTCTCCAAAGATAAAAATTCAACAGTTTCTAGCAAAGTTCACATGGAAATAATTAATTTACAAAACAATGTTTGTTTCTTTATTTAACCTGTAAGATTAAAGCCTGTCGATTATAACTGTTATTTTTTCTGGATATCTTCACACGTTGGGTGATAAAATGCAGAAAGAGAATGTGGAATTTTAACAGACTTGCTGACAATCCTTGAAGGATGTGGAAATTAGATGTGCATAATTTATGGCACCCCTAATTGTCACTGCAAATAGCATTCCAAAACAGCAATTCAACAGCTGGGTGCTGGCTATCTGAGGCAATCCAGTTTCGCAGAGTTGGCTCACCTGCTCTTCTTAGCAAGAGGAATGCAAACTTTGCCGAACATCTAAAGAAGAAAATCCTAGTGTCTTTTGTTTAAAAACAACAAAACCCTAAGATAACAGCAGTAGATAAGAGGGAGCGCATGGGTCATTATGTATATTTCTGGTCTCTGTTCAGGTACAGCTCTACTTTGCTTGTTTGTCTGAGGAGAAGATCCCTTACGTTAACAGTCCAGGAGAGAAACACCGAATTAAGCAGCTTCTGTATCAGCTGCCACCCCATGATAATGAGGTAGATATGGTCAAGCATTTCTTGCCCTGCAGTCCAGGCAGAGGGACCAATTTGCTGAATGTGCAACAAGCCTGTGATTTCTCAATTACGGCACTGTGTTATAGGGAACTATTATATCTGGCCACAGTTCTCCATTCCCTGGCAAACTCCTGAATGGATTACTGTGGTACATCATGCTTGGGTCTCCCTTTGAAGACAGTATATAGATGTTTCAGTTGGTACAGAATATAGCTATATTTGGTACCAACTGAAACATCTGTATACTGTCTTCAAAGGCAGACCTATGCACGACGTAATGCTGTCATCATTTTGACTGCAGAGTTTATTTGGGTAGTAAGACTTCCACTTCTTGTTCACTTCTGAGGCCGGGCACTGATACTTTGAATGACTTGAGACATAGCTACCTGAAGTTTCCTCCTCTGTTAGGAGTGTAGGTGACACTAGAATTTATGGGAGGATTACCTGGCACCAGTATTGCTATCTTTTCGGCACCAGGCTATTAAATAAAACATCCTAGGCTTTTGAAATGCATTTGGCATTTTACAATCTTGCTGGCTGTTAGAATGTGCTGGTTGCTTTACTGTGTGGCTTATGATATTTTAACTTTGTCAAAAGCCCTTCACCAGATAATGTTGTATAGATTTAGTAAATAAAAGTGTGTTGCAAGAGATCACAAGATTCCCCTCTACAGAGGAATCTACCTTCTGTGTATTTGCATGATTCCCTGCTCTGGTGTGCCAGCGAACTATTCCGAGAGCAGGTAATACTGCCGCATCTCTGCATCTGTTGTGATTGTCATTCCTGGTGCAAAGATGCAGAGACACAGCAAAATGACCTGAAAAGGAGTAAACTAGGAAGGCCAACTCACACAGAAACACAGGAGGTGAAGTAAGTTCTCTGAGGCAAGTAGCTCTCTTGTACACTGAATGCAAATGTCTTTGGGTATAAGTAACCAAACTTCTCAGCTTTTTCCTTTGAAAAGTACTTGCTTGATGATATCTAATCAAGTCATGTGTTGTGTTGGTACAGTGAGTATAGGTGCTGGATGAAGTAGAGGTTTGGGCTAGGCAGGTTGGGTTTGTAGTATCTCATTAAAGGTTCTAGACAAGAAGCTACTGTCAAGGCTTGGGGCAAGTACTGTTTGCTAAGTCTCAGTGGTGTATCCATTGAATGTAATGTGTTAACTGTGCTGATATAAGTAATGTTTCCCCAAACAGTCCTAAATTACAAAACCCTGAGGCTCATACAGTGTATATACCTAATCAGGTTTTAATCTCTTCCATCCCTTTACTTCACTGTTATAGTCTAAAAGAAAAAAAAAACCTGCAAGGAACTCTGCATAAAGCATATTGTATTAACTTGTAAAACTAAATGTCCTTATACCATCTCCAGAAAGCAATGTCTGCATATAGGGTAGAACTGCACTCACATCTTGTGATGGTTGTCTCATGTCACTGTACCAGTTCCCATTACCAAAGACCTGAATCATTGAACAGGAGTAAAAAATGTCAGAAGAATCTGTTTTCAGCTCTCTTCCATTTTGATGGACATAGTCACTTCTGAGATAGATTTCTGAGGAAAGGCAGACTGGTTTTATTTTATATATATATATATATATATATGCTTTCGTAGATTTTCACGGGTACAGGAATGCAGGTTTTGGTGTCCTCGGGTGTCTTCCCGTGTAAAAGTTGGGGTGTCTAGGCGACGTTTCGACGAGGTCTCACTCGTCATCTTCAGGCTGGTGCTTTCGGCTTCTTGTTACTGGAACAGAGCAGGATCTCAGTGTTTGAGTTCCTATAAATACTGTAGAGGGGGTGTGGTGTATAGCCTCCAATGTTCTGGGCAGAGAGGAAGTTCCCAGGCTAGTGTGCCTTTTCTTCTTTTGTTCCTTAATTACTTGAGAGATATCTTGAGTGATTTCTTGAGTGATATCCTGAGTACCACTTAGGTGGGTCATTAGGTGTGGATTAGTTGCTAAAGTCTTTGTGTCTTGACAATGTGTCTTGATATGTGCATTTCTTTCCAATATAACTAGCATAGATCTTAAAGTTGTTATCCTTTCCTTTTGTTGAAGGTGAGATACTGTCAGTCTCTAAGTGAAGAAGAGAAGAAGGAACTTCAAATATTTAGTTCACAACGAAAGAAGGAAGCTCTGGGACGAGGCACGGTTAAGTTGCTCTCAAGAGGAGTGATGCATGCACTTTGTGAGCAGGTAATGTTCTTATTACCCAAATTAAAAATAGTGTTGGACCTGTGTGAAGCTCAACTGCGGATATTTAAATCTACATAAGAACCAAAGTTAATGGACTAAAGTTTGAAAACTGCACAAATTTAATAAGGCTGCATAAAAGGTATGCGGTTCAGCTCTGTTAAAATGGAAAGAGCAAGTAAATATTGAACTAGAATAAACTGTTAATTATGTTAATTGGAAAAAAGAAGGATGGAATTAGGCTATAAAGTATGTTGAAGATTCAACATTCATACAATGGAAAACTAATTTGAACTTGCCTGTTAATTTGTATTTTATTTTCAGTGTGGTACAAAGATCAGTGGAGGTGAAGTTGCAGTATTTGCCTCAAGAGCTGGGCCGGGAGTCTGCTGGCATCCATCCTGCTTTGTGTGTTTCACATGCAATGAACTACTTGTTGACTTAATCTATTTCTACCAAGATGGAAAAATTCATTGTGGAAGGCACCATGCTGAGCTACTCAAGCCGCGTTGCTCGGCATGTGATGAGGTAATACCACATTCCCATAACACTTAAAAGCCGGAGGTCGAAATGAGAATTGTGTTCTTTGCTCAGTTAAACAGCTAGCTTCCTGAAGACAACTGAAAACTTGAGGGTAGTATTCTACTAACTTTTGCTCAGACTAAGACCTATTGAAATAAACACGTTGAATACCACACTGAGATTCTCTTGACTTTTCACACATTAACTGATCCAGTAAATTGAAGAAACGTTCCTTGCAAAAAAATATTGTTAAATATAGTGGCTGCAACTGTGCTATCCACGGCTTTGCCTAAACTATTTTTTCCCTCCTAGATTATTTTTGCTGATGAATGCACAGAAGCGGAAGGTCGCCACTGGCACATGAAACACTTTTGTTGCCTTGAGTGTGAAACCATCCTTGGAGGACAGAGATACATTATGAAGGACGGGCGCCCATTCTGTTGTGGCTGCTTTGAGTCCCTCTATGCAGAGTATTGTGAGACTTGTGGGGAACACATAGGTAAGTGTATGTTAACACAGGGGGGAATGGGTAGACTACAAACTAAGCTAGAAGCTCAAGTTTCTAATCTGTAGGTGAAGGGGTCTCTGAAAATGAATGTTAAAAGTGTTGCCTATTTGGGGGGGACAGCTGGCATCTAGAGTTTTGTTTTTTGAGGGGGCAGGGCTTAATCTTCCAAGTTTGTGTCTGTTAATTTAAAAAATAAACATTTAGTTGACTTTAATCTCAGAATGATGACCTCAGTCACCATACTCGATGAAAGGCTTCAAGGGGAAGTTCCAGCATGTTTGCTGAACTAGTCTGCCGGCAATATCAATTTGATTTAATTTGAAGTATGAGTTCCTTTTATTACTTCAGCTGTGTTAAATTAGCAAAAAACAGCTAGTTCTGAAAACTGGTATACCGCCAAGTGAAAACTTTTCATCCATCCACTGTTGTGAAGTGGGTTCTGGTGCCACAAAAAGCTTTGCTGCAACAGATCTGTTAGTCTTCAGCAGTGTGGCTCCAGTTTTTTCTTTTTTAATTGACACCAGCATGCTTCTAGCAGACATGTACAATAAAAATAATAATCTCAACTACTCCTTTTCTTAACCAGGGGTTGACCACGCTCAGATGACTTACGACGGACAACATTGGCATGCCACAGAAACATGCTTTTCTTGCGCTCACTGCAAAGTTTCCTTACTTGGCTGCCCTTTCCTTCCCAAGCAAGGACAGATTTATTGCTCCAAGTCATGCAGTCTGGGAGAGGATGTCCATGCTTCGGACTCTTCCGACTCCGCTTTCCAGTCTGCCCGCTCGAGAGACTCCAGGAGAAGCGTTCGCATGGGGAAAAGCAGCCGGTCAGCAGATCAGTGCAGGCAGTCTCTCCTCTTGTCCCCGGCCCTGAACTACAAATTCCCTGGCCTTTCTAGCACTGCCGATGATACACTCTCACGGAAACTGGATGACTTAAGTCTTTCAAGGCAAGGAGTAGGCTTTGCTGATGAAGAGCTCTGGAAAGGAAGGCGGGAGGAAATGCCTGATGATCCAGAAGAATGGGCTGAGCATGAAGACTACATGACTCAGCTGCTCCTAAAGTTTGGCGACAAAGGCCTTTTTCAGCAGCCAGTGGAAGCAGACGTCAGATCAAACGAGCAGTGGATTTGCGAGAGCATGGTGAAAGGCAGATCAGAGATGAAGAAAAACAGTCAGAGCCTAGCGAGCAAGAAATACCACTCAAATATGTACTGGGCACAGTCCCAAGATGGCCTAGGCGACTCTGCATATGGTAGCCACCCAGGCCCTGCCAGCAGCAGGAAAATCCAAGAGTTGGACATGGAACATGCCGCAACTAGATACAAACATGACCAAAAGCAATGGTATGACGATTCGCTGGAGAGATTGTCAAACCTGAAACAAGAGCAGTGTGTTCGGGATTCAATGGATTCCCTGGCTTTATCTAATATCACAGGTAAGAGGATCAAGAGAACGTAATATTGTGATTTGCACTTCCATTTAGAAAGCACTGATGCCTAATCTATAGTTAGCATTCATCCCAACAGATTTGCTTCTTACTAGTAGGCTGCAAGAGGTATGCTCTGTGCAAGGCTTTCTTTCTTTCTCTTGTGCTCGTTGTATAGATACCACCCATGTCAAGGCATGGGAATTTGATTAGGGAAGAGGGACTTGATGAGATATGAGTCTTTGATACAGGTTTCTTCTCTCTAAATTACTAGCCAGCTGAACACTGCATATAAGTTTCCGATGCTGCTTTCCTCCTCCCTTTTGCCTTAGCTGAGCCTGACAAAGAGGAAACGGGGTAGGGGAGATAAGGGCCTACGATTTCTAATAACTATAGGGCAGTGGTGTCCAAACTTTTTTCAAATAGGGCCAGATTTGATGAAGTGAAGGGCCGAGAGGGCCAACCAGTTGTTAACAATTTTTTTAGGATTGAAGTTGTTGAGCTCTTCTATGATTTTACCCCAAAGTAGTTGTGCTTTTTTTAGTATTGAAGTTGTTGATTTTACCCCAGGAAATAAACTGCCACAGGGGCCAAATAAAACCGACCGTTCTTATTTCGCTATCCTTCATAACCCATACTTGAGTAACTTAGCAAGAGCTGAAATGTATAAACATTTGCATCTGAACTGTGGGAAATAATGGTGGTGGATTCATTAAACCTACTTCATTATAATGTATTCCTCTTAGGTGCTTCAGTTGATGGAGAAGTCAAACCAAGACCTTCCTTGTATTCCTTACAAACCTACCCAGAGCTGGAAGTAGAGGATTGTGAGAAAATGAGCAACATGGGCACTCTGAACTCCTCAATGCTTCATAGGAGTACAGAGTCTTTAAAAAGTTTAAGTTCTGAATTATGCCAAGGGAAGACCCTGCCAGAGGAAAAGCCAATGCACGTGCCAGTACTGAGAAGATCCAAATCGCAGACCAGACCTCAGCAAGTCAAGTTTTCAGATGATGTCATTGATAATGGAAGTTACGAGAATCTCGAAATCCGCCAGCCTCCTATGAGTGAAAGGACTCGTAGGCGTGTTTATAAGTTTGAAGACCCTGGGAAGAGACACCAGCATCGTCGCAGGAGGAGTAGGAAGTCTAGGTCTGATAATGCGCTTCACTTGGTTGCAGAAAGAAAATCTCCGCCAAAGGAAAGACTTAATTTTTATTCTCCTCAGGATTATGACAAGTTTGTTCAGAATAAAGGTCATGCTGTTCGAGCATACACTCCAAACCCATACAGCCAATATACTCATCTTGCCTCTGACTACACAATGAGGAACCAGAGGGACCAGTTTCTTGGATTTTTTGGAGAGGAGGAAGACTCTTGGTGCTCGTCTTCATCCTCCTCGTCCGATTCTGAAGAAGAAGGGTACTTCTTAGGACAGCCCATTCCACAGCCCCGACCAGTCAGATACCCCTACTATACAGATATCCTTTCTAGCCCGACTGCTGAACTCCCCAGTTCTCAGTTTGGACAGAGGGTAACCAAATCAAAAAAGAGAAAACCTCCCAAAGGCAAAAACTGTATAATTTCTTAATTTTGAACTGTTTCTTCACTGTTCTTCAAATGTTATGTACATAAATGGTTAAAACAACTTGTGTAACCTGTAACGGGGCGGTCTCTTGTCCATGTTCTCTTTAAAGGCCTTGCAATCAATAATCGGTTGAATCAGGAGGGAGTGGTAGAAGAGTAAATTGAAAGAGTTTATAATACTGTTCAGATGTGGTTTTAGAGGGCCTTACCAGCAAGAATGCCAGTCAGTATCTTAGGTTTAGAACTTGCCTGCTACTTCTGTTGCCTAGCTAAGACACAGTATCTCAATTATAGTGTGCAACCCTATTCATCCTATAGATATTACTGTAGCCCAACCATTTTGATGCTAAGCAAGAATGCTGTTTCTGTACAGGGCAAAAGGCGTATCAGATTGACTATTCTATTTGCTTTGCATTGTATCTGAGTGACCCTCAGGTAAATTAATTTAAATATATGATGTTCCTTGCCCTTAAAAATATGGTGTAAGCTACAGCCCCTACTTATGAAGTTAATTGCATTAAGTCAGTGAGTCTGCTTATATTAAACTTTTGTGAAAATGAGTCTTGAGAATCCTGTATATTTGAAACACTACCCCAAGTTCCAAATGTAGCATATAAGCAAAAATTAGAGCCATCTGATATTTATAATGTAGTATTTCATAGCTAAATCTGTATTTGTAACTTAACGGTGCAAATAATGTACATATTGTAAAGTTGAGATTTAACAGACTATTTTTATATCCCTGAATTGCAAGACATTTGTTTAAAATACCATTAGTTTTGTTTGAGGGTTTAACAGCAGTTTGAGTCAGGCAGGGGTTTGTTAAATGTTCATAAGTTTAAAGTAGTGAAATGTTTAATTTTTGACGGAAAAGCTCTGTTTTGCATGGTAGGAGCTATGTAAATACTGTTTAAGCTATGGTACGTAATATTAAAGGAATTATTTATGGGTTAAGACAACTAAGTGTAAAGCAATATTACAACAAAACACTTCATTTTCACTGTTTCCATATGGCAGGCTTGACTAATAACACGCTTTAAAATGAGCACCTGATTTGTGACCAGGTGAAATTCCCATGTTGTATAGAAGTAGTTGAAAATTAAATCATCTATACGGTAGTGTTTATAGCCCAGCTATCAAGCAGCTTTTGAGTCCCACTTTCTGCAGCAGGTTTCCTAGTAGCAACCAAGCCACCAAAAGGCAGTAAACATGGCCCCTGTGCTGTCAAAGGAAGACAGTGTGTGTGTGTGTGTGTGAGAGAGAGAGAGAGAACACGCAGATGTTCTTCCTACGAAAGGCACTGACATCTTTCAGCTCATTGTCTAATACCCAAGGAAAGTCTGTGTTTTAGCAGCATTTGCAATCTGTTATTTCCTGTTGATCCACCACAACCATGTCAGCAGTTCATAATAAGCATATGCTCAACCTGCCTATACTGATTATGTGGACAACTATTATGTTGTCCGCTTTGGAGATAACTCGGGCAGATTATGACTTAATTGATCCTAATGTGATGCCATCCACACTAAGTG
This sequence comes from Podarcis erhardii, assembly GCF_964252035.2. Lineage (NCBI taxonomy): Eukaryota > Metazoa > Chordata > Lepidosauria > Squamata > Lacertidae > Podarcis > Podarcis erhardii. The sequence goes on from NC_138500.1 coordinate 51,219,612, forward strand.
TCACACTGGCAAATCCTTTGAGGTAGTTTACTTAATCCCATATTGCAGGTGAAAGCTATGAGCAAGGTAACACATGTTCACTCTCCCGTATCGGTGGAGGGGAGAAATGCACCCATTAAGCATCCCTGACACTTTTGGAAATAGTTGTCCGCATAATACCACTTCTAGAGTGATTATGCTACCCCATATATATATATATATACACATACACACAAAAACACACATAATCTGAAATATGTTTTTATGTACACAAATGAAAACACTGGAAGGGGAACAGCATACCTTTTCGGATTTAATATTTTTTTAAAAAATGCAAATTGTCAACTTATTCAGAAGTATTCTGTTTAATTTCAGTTTACAAAAGGCTACTTTTTAGTTTAGTTTTACAACATAACAAAAAACTACCCTAAACACATATGTAAATTTACTCCACCATTACTACTGTATATACGTAGCTAGCTTTGGTAATGGGGCATGTCACTTTATTAAATTAAGCATGTTCTAATGTATACTGCATACATGGAATGTACATCTGCACTGAAATTCAGAAATGACCATAACAATACCTCAAACATGTTTTCGCCTTCTTCAGGAATTTACTTAACTGTTAATAATAAAATAGATTACTACAAAGGAAGAGTTACGCAGTCAAGTGTGCAGATGCTGATGGGAAATCAATTTTTAAATAGTTTCCAATTTACATATGGACAATCCCAAGTTGATCTTACGATTCTTCAAATTCGTGCCTGACGGTGTCGTATTCTGCAATGAAGTGCTTAAGTTCTTCAATACATCTCTCACCAATCTCGTGCAAATTCTGTCTCAAGGAAAACTGGATGGGTTTTTCTAACGCAGGGTCTTTTTCAATCAGCATTTTCACTACAGCACCAAAGGTTTCGCAATCCTGTCTGTACACCTAGAAATGATTTTTTTGAAATTCATGAAATGCAGCAATATTAATGTATCTTCCACACTAAAGAACAGCAGGCTAACTGGTACAGAACTTTATCTCAATTTCCAAAAACTGGCAGGTGTCATTCTGTGTCCTTTCCCCTTAAGGTAGGAGTAATGGCTGGAGTTTCCACAAACAGTACAACTTAATGATAAAATTAAAGTATTTTCCCATTACATACACACAGCATCAGACTAAAACCCAAGAGACTGATTTGTAATTTTCAAAGACCTGAGAAAACAAAAGCCAAACATCAAGCCTTGAAAAAACAAAACTAGGCGACAGCATCAGACAGGCCACTTTGAGGACTTCGCTGAGCCACCTTCTCTGGTTGCTACCAGCAGCTTAACTTCTGAAGACAGAAAAGGGCTCCCAAAGAGTGTCATAGTTTGGTGGGAGAATAATCTCCATCTAGCTACCTAGGGCCCAGCAAAAAAGGCAAATACTGATAAGTGGTATGGAGAAAGAGACCAGCAACCACTGAAGAGATCAGAACTGGTGAGATATGTCCTATAGATGTTTCCAATCTGCAACCCTGCAACTGTATTTTGTACTAACAAGTTTCCAGACTTGGAGAAGTCATGATGTACAACACATTGCAATAGCTTAATATGAAGGTTTCCAGATCATGCACAAACCTGTACCCAGGAGCAGCCGATTAAGTCCATGGCACAGAAGCTGCTTAGGCCTCCTGTGACAAGTTGTATCTCAGTACCCGGGCTGCAAACTTGATCCTTCAGAAGGAATGCAAATACATCTCTCTGGCCAGATAAACACACAATCAAACTCTGGGTGGTCAGGATTTAGTTTGTTTATTGGCCTTCATCCTGTCTGTTTGATTCACTACTTGTCCATTTCCAGAAACACCACATCTCAACTATCCCACCTGCTTACTATTGAGGCACACAACAGAATTTGAATATGTAAAATGGGAATGCATGCAAACTGCCTGTATTTAGTACAGCAGTTGAATTTATTTGACGTGGTTAAAAAAAATAAAGAGAACACAGTTCTGCAGAAACTGCAGGCCAAATGGAAGGTGATTTCAGATTAAGAACATGTTACGTCCAACATTCAAAACATCTATAAAGACTGGTCGTACAAGTTATGTAAATAGCTGTATGAAGTTTGCAGCTAATTAACTGTATTACACACAAATAAAAGGTGCCTAGCCACAAAATGTTGCAATGTGCCCTGACACGCTGCCTAAAAACTCAAATGTTAGTCCCTGCTCTTTGCACACAAGTTTCCTCCCTATTTCAGTACATGTAAAAAAAAGTGTGAGACAATGGAGTACAAGGTTTCTGTATGTAACTTGAGTGCTGGATTTGTTTGGGGAGAACTGATATTTGCTGCAAACTGAGAGATGTGGAAGACAGGGATTAGGAATCCAAACCAGCCTCTGCTTCAGTTTCTCCTGACTTGCAAAATTTAACTCTGGTCTCTGGTGCTCTGCCTGCTCCAAGCTACTCTCAGCTCAAGCTGAAATGTGGAGGTCTGAAACATCGAGGGCAAAAGTAATGAATAACTGCAGGGTGGTTGGTAAGTCAGGGGTGGACAGACTTCAGGCTTCTGGGATCTACAAAGATCTAATTAGAGCTGGCTCTACAAGGCGAGTCATGGCTGTTTTTAAGTTTCGATTTCTCCGCTGATTCTACTAAGATCCACCAACAGGAGCCTGGCGGAAAATACAAAACACTTTGAATTAAAGAATTCAGAGCCTGAACAGTGCAGTGTTCAGTGACAAGACAGCTTCACAGATATCATGAACTTGGGGTTGTCCAACACCATACCCAAGACCACCTCAGCCAGGGAAACAGGAAGGGTAGCACACCAATAGCAGCCCTAATCTCTCTCTCTGGCCCAATCCTAGGCCTTCCATCCCAGCCCAGAAGAGAGGGGTTTCCTGGCAAGACACAATCATACTTTTGCTTTGTGCTACACCAAGTACCTGGCTAGGTCAAATCCAGTCTGCCCAGATCATCCACCTATGTTTTGGTAATACACCTTGCATGCACAAAAGTATTTTACGCTACCACAAAGCAATCCTTGAGCCTACAGTTTAAAATATTGATTAAACCGCTTCCAGTGATTTCCAAAGATTTTCAAAAGGGCAAACAGCTTTACTCAAAACATTTCAAAATACAACTAGGGAGTAATAAAGTTTTGACTGCAGGAAGGACCCCACCCTTCAATGGTTTATTTTAAAAGTAGCAAACTGACCAACGCCGTTTCCTAGTAAAATTTGCTTCTCTGTGAAAACAGGAAGGGTGTTGTTTATCTACAAAAATTGTTTGCTTAGTATTGATTTGATAGCTAGAAATGCATTAATGATTCTGGTTTCAAGTTTAAAGCCCCCTCACAGGAAGAAAATTTAATTTAGACTTCATCTAAAGGAGAACAAAGGTTAAGTGAGGGTGGGGTTTATTGTGCTTGTATGGAAACAAAAGCAGCCCATTTTTAGCAGACATGGAGAAATGCAATTTGCTGCTGACAACATATATTCATTCTAGCACGTATTTATGAGGTCTACCACTACACGTATGCCATAGAGACTTACAATGATTAGCTCTTAATATACTCTGTATTTTCCCTTCCTCATTTCACACACTCTTGACTCCACTTTAGGTGGCAAGCCACCTCAAATACCAGATTAGAACTAAAAAGAGCAAAATACAAATGCAATGTTTGTGAAAGCTAGTCATTACTAATTTTCTGTAATGGACTGCATCATTTCCTTAATTCTGAAGCATTTAAGGATTCAGAATAGGCACCTGCATATGCTGAATAGTCTGGACTGGGCTGGACAAGAACTGGGCTGGAAGAGTATCATCTTATTGTTCTAGAAGCGTAAGTATCTGAGGTTTGCAGCTTCACTCCTATGATAAAGAGATTACTGTATAGACCCTGTGAGAAGTTTCTGGTCTTTGTAGCTTTGGAATAGAAACAGTTTCCCCCAAAATTAATAGAAGCAATAACATCCAGCCATTTACATTCTTAGCTAGCAAAACTATGGAGCAAAACTATGAAATATAATTTTGTCCAGCAAAAGCAAATGCGTATTGAAGAAAATCAGGAATATTGGAAAAGCTTAGTTTATAGAGTGGAATAGACTAGACCCAAAATACATTGATTGAAAAGCAACTTTGAATCAAACACGGATTTCTTTTTTGTCCATATTCTTTAATGTGAATGGAAATATTTTAAATTCATTTTATCAATGAAACTACTAAAAATATTAAGTAATAGGAGTAGCCTTCAGACCCTGTTGTGCAAGTATTCCCTATGAATGAAGCAGCACATTCTCAAGAATGATCATTTTCATCTCAGTCTAAAAAAGGAGGCGGCTTCCAAGCAGCTGCTGCCGCAGCTTCACAGAAACAACAAACACTCTGATCTAGATCTACATTGCTTTATTTTGTAGCTTACTGTAAGCGCATCTGCACCAAATCTACGCTTAACTTTTAAACTCTCATTAGCTTGCTATGCTGCAAAAAGCCTGATCTGACGGCTGACAATCTGCTTTATTTTAAAAGATAAAATACCAGCTGGCAGAAACACAGAAGCACATGGCAGCACCCATGTTTGCCCCATTACAGCGACTCATTTAGTCATTAAAATATATATATATATTAACCCTGAGACTTGCCTTCATGCACGTTTTAAAGTACTTGCAGCCACCATGAAAGTCTTTTTAAAAAGGATTTTTTCTTCTTATGGATTTTCAGGATTCCATCCTAAATAAACTTAATAATGAAATAAACAATAATTACAAAGAATCAGAGAACAACAACTACCAGAAGTGAGGTTTACCTGTTCAATCTCCTTTGTCTTTGCTGCAATTGCCTTGGAACGACTAACATGTGGGCTGTCTTCAAACAATTCATTATTGTCTGGTATGCTGGCGCCAGTTTCTTCGTGGCGTTCTGCATATAACGGTTCTGAGGATGCAGCCTTTAAGAAAGGTACAGTAATTTTATGCAGTTAATGTACAATCTGTGTAAGGGCAGGAATGAGAGAATAAGGAAAACAAGTACCGTATTTTTTGCTCTATAAGACGCACCAGACCACAAGACGCACCTAGTTTTTGGAGGAGGAAAACAAGAAAAAAAAATATTCTGAATCTCAGAAGCCAGAACAGCAAGAGAGATTGCTGCGCAGTGAAAGCAGCAATCCCTCTTGCTGTTCTGGCTTCTGGGATAGCTGCGCAGCCTGCCTTCGCTCCATAAGATGCACACACATTTCCCCTTACTTTTTAGGAGGGAAAAAGTGAGTCTTATAGAGCAAAAAATACAGTAATTGAAATTCCTTTACCGCAGAAAAGGAACAAGAATTTCAAAGTGTGAAACTGCTGAATCAGAACGATCAAGAAGTCTGACTCACTATTCAGGCAATGGTTTCCAGACCCAAATTTGCAGAACAGTGTGATTCCCAAAGGTAGTTATAGTATAAAGTTGGCAAATTAAGCCACTTAACTTAGGTCCATTAATTTCAATGGCTCTTTTCTGAGTAGAACTTACTTGAATACTGGTTACATGGCTCTGCTATCAGACCAGTTTGGAGTTTTGCTCAGTCACAGTGGCAAATTATTGTTTTTAACTTACTTCATAATCTGAAATTTCAGGTACGCTGCTTGTGTCTGTCTTCTCCGCTTTTTCAGCTGCCCACCTACTTGCAGCCTCTGCAAGCTCCTTTTCTGACAAGCGGCTACTTTTGTCCAAGGCCTGGTGAGAAAAAAGAAACCCCAGAGTCAGTGGCAGAGAGCAGGTGGGGGCGGGGCTGACATGTCCTGGGGGCGTGGCATGTGTCCTGGGGGCGTGGCATGTGTCCTGGGGTGGGGCATGCCGCCTGTAGGAGCGTGGCGCCCAGTGCGGGCGGGGGACAGCCACGATGGTACCCTACCGGAATTGTGCTGCCAGGGGCTGTGTGCTCCCCCCGGCACTCCTCTTCCTCCGCCAGTGCCCAGAGTGTGGCTGTTAATGTAACAAATCTGCTGTAGCTGGAATTGGGTGTGGAGAGGGGCAGCAAAACAGGACACAGACCTGCCTGCCCATAAAAAGCAAGTCTTGAGTGAGAGACAGTGATATCTGCTGTTTCTAGGGACTTTCCTCTTTGTGAGACTTCTGCGGGTGAGCAGAGAATTTGTTTGGATCCTGGGTGAGAACCCAGAAGGTGAGAGGGTGTGTCAGAAGGAAGATAAATATATGTAATAATAATACATGCACATCAAATGCACTGAAATACACAGAGAAGCTTAAAAGGGCAGTTTTAAAGAACCAATACTTGCAAAACGCTACTGTTACAAAAACTAGCTTCTATATTAACACTCGAAAAAATAAAAATAAAAGGAAATTTACAGCTGAAGGGACTCTGTGAAAGATACAAAAGGTCCAATTTTTCAGAGATAAGATGATACTTTTCAAGGACAACCCATGAGCAATAAATTAAATGTAACATACCAAATAATGGTTCAGTGTTGACATTGTATTCCCAATCCCCTGAACAGTTAAGAGCTCAGGAGCATCCAACTGGCTTCCCTTATTACTCCTAATAATAATAATTTTATTATTTATACCTCACCCATCTGGCTGGGTTTCCCCAGCCACTTTCTGCAAAATATAAAAACATATTGCTGACTATGGTTAATGCCAGCAAGTTGCCTTCATAACCAGAATTTGAAACCAGTTTTGGAAGCTGGTTTCAAATTCACATTAAGAGGGCAATCTCGGATAGCAAGATAAAGATGTAAAGCAAACCAATGAAGGGAAGGACAAGAGTACAGGAGACATGGGAGGGACTAGGCCTCCTGCATGATCCATCTACTTATCATGTTTAGGAGGCTGAGAACAGTACATTTTATTTATTTCAAAATTTATAAACTGCATTTACAGAATGGCTGATTGAGGTAGAGAAATAAAATATATATAAAAAACCCAATAATAAAAACACTATTTAAAACATAAAAACCAGCAAAAATTTAAAAATGGCAGAGAGAAAGAGGGGGGGAAAGGACTAACTGAGGAAGACTTGGAAGAAAAGAAATGTTTTCGACAACTAGTGAAATATTAAGCCTGCTTCATTTCATTTATGACTCACTTCCGATGAAACATCCTAAAGCAACTGAACAATAAAAAACATCAGCAATAAAAAGAATTTCAAATCCAACAGACTTGGATAAAAATCTCCACTTAAGACGGTTTGTTGAGGCCCTCTCAATAAAAAATGCAGCAATCAGCTGGGTATAAAATGGGCGAGATTATATTTTAGCTATCCTTGTCCCAGGTTGTAGAGGACTTTTGCCAACGCTTTGAACTTAAAACCACTGCAAAAAGGATAGGACCAGGGAGAGAGCTTAATCAAACTTTTGAACATCTGCTAAGACCTGTGAAGGAATTCACCCTCCCTTAGCACAACCAACAAACTTACACCTTGAGAATCCACACTATAGAGTTGTAGAAATATGAACTTTAAAAGACAAAAACAAATGCAGGTCTCTCTAGTATTTGAAAAAATCTAAAACAAAGAGGCCAGGATGTAACGGAGACTTCCTGAATTTAATTTACTATCTTTTACTACTGAAGTCTACTAATGAATTCACCTTTGAAGGTGGCCCTGCTGCTGTTGCTGAGGGAGAGACATCTCTTGACGTTTTCAAGGACTGAGAGGCGCTTTTCTCTTTACCTAAATGGACAACAACATAAGTGTTTTATTAGTCATATGAAGAAAAGCATTTGAAAATGAAACTGTTACATAGCTGCTTAATGGCAGTGGGTTCTGTTTGAGTTATATGGTGGATTATTACTGTCTCTCTTTCCTCAGTAAAAACCTGAAATGGACTTTTCTCCATTCAAGCCCACTTATCAGATTTTGGGGTGGGGTGAGGACCAAACTTTGGACCTCCACAGACTTAAATCATCTAAAATACTGAAGACTTGCATTGTTAATGCACATGACTGTTCCTTTATTTTTAAAATAAACGTATGGTAAATTAATATTTCTGAATCACCTTTTCACCAGCTGGGTAATGCTGGACCCACTTACGTGTGAGTAAGCCTTATTGAATTTGGTGAGACTTGCATCTGGGTAAACCAGCAGAGGAGTTTACTTTCAGGCATGCAAAGCAATTTTAATGTAAACCCAAAGCAAATGAAGGATTTCAAAATTTCCCTTACTTGAGGCTTCCAGACTCTGAATGCTTTCCTGTGATCACTCTTCAGCTATCAAGTGATTCATTAATGCATTCCACTGCCTTTATAAATCACATGATCACACATAATAAAATACTAGCAAAATTGGTTGGTTCAATCTGCATAAACCCAAAGCTTCCATGATGTACAGACATTTCCTTTTATCCTGTGCAGTTTTTGCACATGAGTCAGACAGACTTCACTCATACAATGGGACTTCACCTTCCCACTGCACCAGCCCAAAATCTGTTCTAGAGAAAGGATGTGATATGTGATCTCTGCACCAGAAGAAGCGAGGGGAGGCAATTTGGGGCAGTTTCTCCTTGTGCTGACCACGCACCAGCCCAAAATTTGCTGAAAGGAGTTTGAGGAGCCTTTGTAATGATATAATGCATGGCAACTGCAGAAGAAAGGTGGAACTGGGCAAAAATCAACTCCTGCCTTCTTTTGGACTCATAGAAACTTGTGGATCAAAGAGCCTTCTCAAAAAGTGCAGGGATGCAACTAACTACAAACCTTAGAGCGAAGAGCTGAATTCCCTCAAACACTTAGCATTGCAACCTTGTAAATAGCAGAAGTCAGTGCCAGCTCACTAATGTTAGTTTCCATCCATCCTCTATTACCTTGTTGAGAAATATTTCTTTTAGGTAAAGATGACATACTTCTGCTATGCTGGGACTGGTGGTAGGCATAGGCTTTGCTTCTGTCGGGAGAGTAACTTCTGCTGCTGACGCTGGACCCAGATCTGCTGTGGGGGGAATCCCTTCTGCTGACTGGCGATTCCCTGAAGTAAGGAGAATCTCTCTTATGCGGGGATCGATCTCTCGCATAGTGAGGATAGACGGGTTTCCGGCGCATGCCGTCTCTCAGGTCTCTTTCAAAGTCCCATAAAAAGAAATTAAAATTACTTAATAAATGTCAAAATTCTAGGAGCACATAACTAAATACCTGAAGCAAGTACCCATCTTCTATTGAATCTTTCCTCCGAGACAAATCAGTTTATTAATAACAATAATAATAATAAATTTTATTTATACTCCGCCCTCCCCAGCCAAGACCAGGCTCAGGGCGGCTAACACCAGATATAAAACAATTGTTTAAGATACAACTTAAAAACAAGATTAAAAGACAACATTAAAATGCAGCCTCATTTCAATAGAAACTCAAATCAAAACCTTTTTGGGGATGAAAACGTCAAATCTTCACCAAGGCCAACTATTCAGACTGGTCCTACATGGGACACAAAAAAGCCAGGGAAGTCCCCAAATAGGAGTTCCATCACAGGAGGAGAAAGGAAAGAGGGGGGAGGGGATCAAGTTGATTCCAAGCCAAAGGCCAGGCAGAACAACTCTGTCTTACAGGCCCTGCGGAAAGAAATCAGATCCTGCAGGGCCCTGGTCTCATGAGACAGAGCGTTCCACCAGGCCGGAGCCAGTGTTGAAAAGGCCCTGGCCTTGGTTGAGGCTAATCTGACTTCCTTAGGGCCCGGGACCTCTAGGGTGTTGCTATTTATGGACCTTAAGGTCCTCTGCGGGGCATACCGGGAGAGGCGGTCCTGTAGGTACGAGGGTCCTAGGCCGTGAAGGGCTTTAAAGTCTTTAGTATTATCTCCAAGAAGGAAAAGCATTGGTGTAAAATACATGGTGATTGTTGCCAACTTGGATCGCATTAGAAGAGGATTAGATACATTTGTGGGAGGTAGGGCTACCAATGGTGATTAGGAACGATGGCTATGCTCAACCTCTACTGTCAAGAGGCAGTGTGTCTCTGCATATCAGTTGCTGGGGAAAACAAGTGGGGAGAATGTTGTTGCACTCAGGTCCTGCTTGTGGTCTTCCCCATGGCATCTGGTTGGCCACTGTGAGAAAAGGATGGTCAGATCCAGCAGAGCTCTTCCTCCAACTTCCTCTAATGTCTTATACATCTCTACTTGTGATTTTCTTCAGCTGAAAATTATTCTCAGGGAGCCAAGAGGCTGATTCAAGTGCAGCGCACAGAGCGCAGAGATGCAGTGCAGAAGACAGGATAAACACTCTGAATGGGCAGCCTGAGACGTAAGCACGCTGTATTGTTTTTAATAGTTGGTTGGAAGCCGCCCAGAGTGGCTGGGGAAATGCAGCCAGATGGGCGGGGTATAAATAATAAATTATTATTATTTGGTAGATTACATCTTCAGAGGTTTCTTCTCCATATTCACTTTACCTTTCTAAGGATAAATAGCAACCTTCATTGGGTTGCAATGAATGCTGGTCCTATTCAGAGCAGACTGACTGAAATTAATGGACACAACTAACTTAGGCTTATTAATTTCAGTGCCAGGGCTGTGGTCTAAGCCACTGAGCCTCTTGGGCTTGCCGATCGGAAGATCAGCGGTTTGAATCCCCGCAACCGAGTGAGTTCCTGTTGCTCTGTCCCAGCTCCTGCCAACCTAGCAGTTTGAAAGCGCACCAGTGCAAGTAGATAAATAGGTACCGCTGCAGCGGGAAGGTAAACAGTGTTTCCATGCGCTCTGGGACTTGCCACGGTGTTCTGTTGCGCCAGAAGCAGTTTAGTCATGCTGGTTACATGTCCCAGAAAGCTGTCTGTGGACAAACACTGGCTCCCTGGGCCTGAAGCGAGATGAGCACTGCAACCCCATAGTCACCTATGACTGGACTTAACTGTCCAGGAGTCCTTTACCTTTTTACCTTTACCTTATTAATTTCAACAGGTCTATTCAGAGTAGAACGTAGCAGGATACAGCCCTTGATCTGTCATAGCTGCAAATCTTTCCTTTCAAACTCATGGATATTTTCACATTCTCAAGATGAAATAGACATTCATCTTCTCATATGGCTAAACTGACAACATCCAAAGGGAGATCAACATTTGGCATAGGTTGGTGTAGCCTTGTTGGTTTCCAATAGGGCAGTCTAATGTATCCCTCCTAGAAATAAGGTACCTTGGGAAGAAACATGAAATTTTCATATCTTATAAGCTATAACTCTCACCATCCCTTAGCTAGCAGAACCAGCGGTCAGGGATGATGGCAGCTGTAGTTCTCCAACAGCTGGAGACCCAAGTTTGGGAAACACTAGTTTGGATCGATGATCATTAAAAAAAGATTGTGAAAACAAAATTCCATCAAAAGATCCAACAGCCAAAAGTTGGGGTGTACTTGGGCAATAACTCAACCGTACAGGAAAAAACTGCATTAAAAACTAGAGTCAAGTTTCAAACCGTGAAGATTCACATAAAGTTTAGAAGTGTGGAAACCAACACCAACTAGATCTAGATTAGGAATGTCCATGGACCAGCCAGGAAATACATTCAAGTGACCTGAAACTTTTTCACATCTTCAGTAGGCTTTTACAACCATTATATTGCCATGCAATAAAAGGGAGATATTTAAAGCAAACTGAAACATGGGTTATTTTATTGCTTCACTTCAGTCTCTTTGTAAGTTTGTGCTTTAAGTGTATGATCCACAGAGAGCCACACGTAGATGCAGCAGTTAAATTAATGGTAAATGGGGGGAAAGAGCCCTCTAGTGTACACTTTGCAGAGCGCCTTCAACGCTGAAAGCAAGCATTAGGCTCTTGGGAGGAATGCAATGAACAGTCTGCACCACTAATACAAAAATAACTGTGGCAGTATCTATCAATTTCAGTATCAGGTATGCATGCACTTCCCAACGTGCTCTTAAGGACCTGAAAGACTGGTCACTATTTTGCGACATTTTGGTTGCATCCAATGGCTCCATTCTCTTGCTGCCAAGACAGCAGTAGGGAGACAAAGTGAAGTCTCCTCCCATCCGTCCATTTTCTTCCAACATCCTCCTGTCCCTTGCTCATAGGAGCGTTTTCTTCACACTTCCATGCCTTATCGCTTCTGTCTTTTGTCTTCACCTCCTTAGAATCTTGGTTTTATTTCCTACTGAACTAATTTCTCACTTTCCTCAAGAGGAAATTGCCTACGAACCTTCCACACAGTCTGTTTCATTCTCTCACAAGAGTTATAAGGTGTCGATGAGAGCCATATGCGTTATCTCAGATACCACAAACACCTCTTAGCATATGAAAAATCTGGTTGGCAAACAAACAACAACAAAAAATGGTTAAAGGGGCAAGCATCAATTAGCAAAGGAAGCTTGGCATTAAAAAAAGGCAACTAAGCTCTTGGAGCAGAATCAAGACAAGACAAACGATGGTCCCACTTTCTAGGAAGCAACTTCCACTGTGTTCAAATAGGACCTACTTCTGAGTAAACACACTTGGGACTGCATTTTAAGTTACTGGCAGGGTGGGAATAGCTTTACTTAGATGTTCAACATCCCCTTAGCTGCTTAAATTTACAGGCTTGTGGTGCTGAATGTGTTGTTCTTTCTCTCATTCCACAAAGAGGGTTTGTGTTTCCCAGAGCCAATGCTCTGGAAGCAGTGACAGTCTCTTTAAAGAAGTCACTTGGATCTCCAAATGTTTGCTCACTCTCTTGTTTTTTCAGCTGCTGATGGCGGCAGCGAAGAAAACGATCCCTTTTGTGCTACTTTTAAATGCACTGCATTAAAACATTCTACATTAACAAGGTTTTTTTTTGTTATGAAGCACTTAATGTAGCAGCAGTAGCATGCCAAATTCTAAATAAAAGCACCTAATAGAATCTAATATTCTCTCCCCCCAAAAAAAACTTCCACTGTGAATTTCAACTTTGCAGATATGTCCATCTTTAGGATTGCAAAACTGAGTCAACCATGGAATAGGAATACTAAACAATATGCCTATTTCTTCAGTTCTAGCCTTCAAACATAAAAATACTATTAGTGGCCTTGGATTAATAAAGAATAGAATTCATATCTTGTACTGTTAATATCGATATTAAATGGCTTCTCACCAGCTAAACACTACCAAAATAAAATCTATATAAGCTAGCTCTTTGCCTAAAAACAGAATAGAAAAACCACATCAAGGAATCCAGAAAACACAAAAAGAGGAGAACTAACTGCTTATAGCCTCTTACTCCATTGCTAACAAAGCAAGCCTTCATGCAATCACATCTTTTAAGAGCAAGGTCATGGAATAGACCCAGGGAATGCATCCAGACATTGTGACACTATAGGAAAGATGGAAAGAAAGCGCTGGTTTCCTAAGCACCAAAACCATTTTTGAAATTCACGTATGCAACACACACACACAAAAACTCCTTTCTCTCAAAAGGTTTCAGACGTAAAAACACTTCTCCAAGACTTGTTTAAACTGTTCATCTGATGAGAGAGCAGGCCAATCCGCATGCCAATAAATCACACAATGGCATTTATTAGCCACCCTTTCCCCGAAGATCCTAATCAGCTCCATCCCAATTTCTCCCTGCTAAGAGCATACAGTACTTTGCTATTACAGAAGTAAATAAAATGCACCTGGAATGAGTGACCCTCATCTGAACTCATGATGTGTTGGCGGGGGGGGGGGGGGGAGAGATTGTCCTTACGACTGAAAAATATAGTAGTCAAAACTGAGGAAGCTTCACTGTTCACATGAAGCAGCAGAAAAGCATCAGGTTTACGGAATATTAAGTATAACTTCACAGACACTGATTCAAAGTTGGTCTGTATTTATTGATTTGATCCTGTTATCAAGGGAAGCTCAAATTTAATATTTATTCTGTTTGGCCATTGGAGGTCACTACTGCACTTCAAACACTGTCTACCATTTGATCCAGTTTTAAGTTAGAAAAGACGAAGATTTAAAGTGCATGCCATTTTTTTTCTTTAAACACTCAAGTCTATGGCATTTAATGAAGTGTCAGGTTTTAGGAAATAGATACAGTAATGATGTTAAGTCCTTAAAGTTTTGGTGCATTGTTTTGATCACCTGTAAGTCCACAAGACAGAAAAGCAAACAGGGGTATGGACATCCGATTAAGTTCAAGAGGGTAATCTATCCAATACAGTCATGGATACAATTATATCTGGAATGAACTTCGAAGCAAACCAAATCCCCCTACCAATGCAGTTTCTTACAACTAATTTCTTCAGATAAGCAATAAAACCTATTAAATGTTTGTCAGATTGTTAAATTTCAATACTGCACTAATCTGAACATCAGAAGGCAGTTTATAATATAAAAATACCAAAATACATAACATTAACAAACAAAAACAATACTCCCTACAGTTTAACAGGCCATGTTTACAAACGAAATGATGCTTAATGTCACTTCAGGGTAATTCTAATTAATTCATACCTCTCATACAATTTCAAAATACAATTTCAACGTTAATGTCAAAAATCTGTAACATTCTAACGAAAATACATGGGAAAAAATCAGGAATCAAAGGTAGCTGGGGAAAACGTTTATATACCAAGAGAGACCACAACATTCTACAGATGTGGAAGCAATAGAAAACCTTTACCATTTTTTTTAAGATTAAAGTAATTAGGAAGGCAGATGAAATCAGAAATTCGAATTTGAACGCTACTGTTATTCTACTGGGAAACCTAAGAGAGAAGACTTTAAAAAGAAAGAACTATGGTGACAGAAAGAATATACTGATGGCAGCATAAGTTTATTAATTATCTGCATAGTAAAACAATATACAAATACTGGTAAAGCTGTTGTGGAGATACTAAAATTGGACACAGAATGAAAAATATTGCTATTACTTTAGAAATCAAAGAGCAGTTTTTATTTAAACACCAATAACTGTTCATATTCTCTAGAATATGTATAATAAATGTTTTTGTTTCTTCTTTTGAGTAAATAGTTCATTTCTTTTTCTGTTTTTTAAAGCATGATCATGAGCAATGGATGTTTGTTGTACGGAATGTTCTTCTTATTTTAAATATATATGATATTGATGCATTTTAGTAAAATTATGATCGATATATTTCTTCCTTAATTTTTCAGCAATCCTAACAGCATCCATTTCAACATGGGGCTCACAGGCAGCCACTTCTACCTACCCTCTAGTTATAAAGCACTGTAGACACACACATTGATGCAGATACTTAGATTAAAACTGACAGAACAGAATTGCCTCTCTGTCAGTCAACCACTGCCCTCCACAGGTTGAAGTCTGAACTACAAACCAAACACACTTGGATGATCTGCAGATAAAAATAGCATGCCACACTCACTGAAATATCTTGGCAAGCTATGAAAACAAAGTGAAGTTTTATCTACGCACAGATTTGATCGAAGCTGTGGCCCTCACACGGTTGTTCAGGCTGCACTTCCTGCCCAGTGGCCATGAGCCACTCTGCCAAGTGCTTTGCTGAAATCAAGATAAATTACATCCACAGCACTCCAATAATCCACTCAGCTAGGAACCCAATAAAATAAAAGACGTCCTGGCAGGATTTATTCTTAACAAATTCATGCTGCCATCAACTAATCACTACACTGGGATCAAAATGCTTACAAACTGATTTATAATTTATTCTAGTATCTCTGGACTTGGAAGTCAATGGTTAGTTACGCATTGTCAAAGATGTCTCAAGGACAATAGACAGCAGTCCCAAGAGTACATCTGCACGTTCCACTAGAATAATAGAACTGTAGAGTCGGAAAGGACCCTGGGGAGCATTCAGCTTAACCCTCTGCAATGCAGGGATATGTAGTCGTCCCATATGGGGATCGAACCTGCAACTCTGGTATTATCAGCACCACGCTCTAAGCAACTGGGAATCCTAGAACTTGAACTCATTTAAGGCAGATAGGTAGGTATTACCTGACCAACCTTGAACTACAGCCCTAATTTCTCACCATTCACACTGGCTTATAGGAGATCCCCCTTTCTCTTTGTACCTGTTAAGATTTCATCATCCTTTCAATCTGCTGTGAAAATTATCAGAGATCGCAAAGAAAGGAATATACGATAACAACAAGAAGAGAAAGAAAGTAATAAAGGACTATCTGGATTGAACTGGATAGAACTGTCTAATTAAAGCAGTAATATAAGTGATGTTTGGACTCGTTTGGAGTTTTGGACTCGTGCGGAGCTTGATGTATGGGTACCCCCAACAAAATTTAAAATTTGGCTGTATAATTTGGAACTAATGTGATTTGGATAATGTGATGTGATTGGCCTGTTAATAAAAATTATTTTTTTAAAAAAAGATTTCATCATCCTTACACAAGAGCAGCTTGCTGGATCAGGCCAATGGCCCATCTGGTCCAGCATCCACTTCTCAAGAATGGACAACCAGATGCCTGTGGGAAACCTGCAAGCACTCCTGTGGCTTCCAGCAATGGATATAATGCCATTCCAATAATATCATTACTGAGCGGAAGAACTACCGTTTCCTTCCCCTCCCTTTGAACATACTTCTAAAACCCATTTTAATGCTTTTACCAACTCTTGCAGCCATAGCTGGCATGCATAGCTTTCAGAATCAAGGTTCCAGGCAGCATAAGAGCTTATGCATTCATAGGTCCTAGAGCCCAATGAATTAGGTGACACGGTAGGTAGGTATTTTACCATGCCATGGCACCCAGGCCATATTGCACCACACGGGGGAGGGGGGCGGTGTTCAATCTTATCTGGTCCTCCCCATCATCCGCTATGCAGAGTCCAATCAAGTACAGTAGCAACAGGAGCAATACAGTTATTTCGCCCATCAGATTAAAAGTTTCCATCCTATCCAAACAAACATTGGATTCAGGTGCCGGAAAGCTCTGTGGCTAGGAAGCAAATATCAAAAATAGCTCTCACTACTGATGCATGGCACACCAACAATCAAAATAATAATAATAAATACTATCAAAGACACAGAAACATGGGTACAATTCAAGGTATTTAGCGGTAAAGATGTTTCAGGAACTTATAGCTTCATTGAAGAACAGTATGAACACTACCACCCTTACTTTAAAGTGCCAATGAGATAGATAGATAGATGATAGATAGAAATAGATGATAGATAGATAGATAGATAGATAGATAGATAGATAGATATAGATATTTGTAGACCTGGCATTCAAATTGCTAGGCACAAATTGATCTTTAATATCAACAAAATAATTCTAAAAAATTCAGAAGTGTATGCAATTAAAACACAATTATTTTATGTTAAAAACACAGTTACCTATAATCAGGCTGACGACTAGTAGGATGGTCGTCCCTTTGCCATCTATAGCCAGGATCATCCTATAAAAGTGAAATTGTACAATGCAAAATTGAGTATAATGCAAGATACAGTTTGAAGAATTAAAACTTCTTCAGTCTTCTAAAAGGTAAAGGTAAAGGTACCACTGCCCATACGGGCCAGTCTTGACAGACTCTAGGGTTGTGCGCTCATCTCACTCTAGAGGCCGGGAGCCAGCGCTGTCCACAGACACTTCCGGGTCACATGGCCAGCGTGACGACGCTGCTCCGGCGAACTGGCGCCAGAGCAGCACACGGAAACGCTGTTTACCTTCCCACTATAAAGCGGTACCTATTTATCCACTTGCACTTAAGGATGCTTTCGAACTGCTAGGTGGACAGGAGCTGGGACCGAACAACAGGAGCTCACCCTGCCGCAGGGATTTGAACCGCCGACCATGCGATCGGCAAGTCCTAGGCACTGAGGTTTTACCCACAGTGCCACCTACCTTACCTTAAACACAATCCACATTGTAGTAGGGCTCTCAATTTCACCACACCTCTCACAAATATTTGGAGCAGTTCCTTGCTGAGAATCTTTCTCAACAATATATAAAACACTACAGGTTTTCCACAGACACTGAAGTTACTAAGTATTATGAAACCAAAATTATTTCCCCCAAAGGGGCAAGGAGCAGAATGCACCGATCAAATGTTAAATCCAGAGATTAGATCTTAATTTGCATGTTGCTGATGAGCTTGTTTCATTAGGCACACAGAATGATAGACTGATGAGACCGAGACAATACTTCTACAACAGTAATAGCCATCCTCCAAACAAGGTGCCCTGGAACTATGAAAATCCATTATAGAAACGAGCAAAAATGAGGCTAGATTTGATGCACCATTTAAAAGGTAACCTAGTGTGTTACATTTTAGGAAATAGAATCAAAGCATTGTGGTTGCTTTCCTATTGTGATTACATAACAAGTTTCATGGTGGTTGAGGTGCAAATTCAGGTATCATTTCTTTGAGCTGGTTAATTTAAGATAGAAGCCCAAAAAACCCATCAGGAGCATGTAATTTCCAGCTGTGTGCCATGAGGGGCAAAAACTTAACTTACCATTCTGTGTGGTGGTCCACTTCTTCTTTCGTGGGCAAAACCGCGGCCGTCTCCGTAATCTCTATAGCCAACAGGAGCATGACTATATTCATATCTACTGTAGCTTCCTTCCCCAGGTCTCTCTGGAAGTGGTGGTTTCTTGTTTGCAAAGTTGACTTCTCGAGCATAGTCTTCCTAAAAAAGTGAAATGGTGTTTTATTTCTAAGCCACTTCAGGGGAGTGAGAGCCCACCCAGGGCAACTCACAGGGATTTCCACTTTTTCTCCTCCTCCTCCTCATGCACATACGTACACACACACACACCTGATCAGGATAAAGAGTAGTTATGCCAAAATAGCCCAGTTTCTTCCACCATTCTATTAAGATTTTACCACTACTTAATTTACAGTTGCCTTCCCATATTTAGGGCAATGTCTAATTATATCTATCTGCTTGCACAACGGAAATCCACTGGGAAAATAAGACTTCCAGTGTCACCTCTTCCCCCTTCTGCCTTCCTAGTACCATCCAAAATCTACTCTAGAGGGGTGAAGGACTCTCCAGAGTGGAGCGGATTTTGAGGGCACGGGGGATGTTGTGGGCAGATTTAGGAGAACCTCGCTGCTCACATGATACAGGAACTCACACCCTGAGATCTAAAATTACACACTTCTTCCATTATGTTTCCTTTTCAATAATTCAAAGTTACTATATACTTGTTCTGTTTGTTTGTTTAGTTTACCGCCCTTCCTCCGAAGATAAATGAGAACACAAAATAGATAATAAAACAAAATCAAATCAAATCAATTACCACCACAAACACATTTAAAAGACCACAGAATGTTAATCAGCCAAAGGCCTGGTTATACAGATATGTTTTCGCTTGGTGCCTAAAGATATGTAATGAAGGCACCAGGCGAGCCTCCCTGGGGAGAGGATTCCACAAACAGGGAGCCACCACAGGAAAGGCTCGTTCTCGTGTTGCCACCCTCCAGACCTTGCATGGGGGAAGCACACAAAGAAGGACTTCAGATGATTATTGCAAGGTTTGAGTTGGTTCATATAGGGAGAGGCAGTCCTTGAAGTATTGCGGTTCTGATACACTAAAGGTTTTATAAGTCAAAACCAGCACTTTGAATTGGGCCCGGAAACCGACTGGCAGCCAGTGCAGTGGAGCCAGGTTCAGTGTAATATGTTCCAACTGACTTGCCCCAATTAGCAGCCTGGTCACCAAATTCTGCACCAGCTGAAGTTTCCGAACAGTCTTAAGAAGCAGCCCTATATATAACACATTGCAGTAATCTAATCTAAAGGTTACAAGAGCACAGACCACAGAAGTTAAAGTTATTCCTGCCCAGATAGGGGTGCAGATGGCTCACCAGCTGAAGCTGATGGAAGGCACTTGATCCTTTGGAATTGTTTTTCTAAAAGAAGTGCAAAATTCGGCAAACTAATAAAATATATTGGGTTGGATCCAGAATTGTGCTCAGCGAGATTATGCTGGCAGTAGAGGAAGCAGGCAGAGAGAAAACTATCACAAATTTGTTTTCCCCTCTGCAAATTCCTGAAAACCTACTCTCTTGAACACTGTGCAAAGTAGGCTAATACATGAAAATGCTCTCCCCATCTTTCATTCAGAGGTGAGCATCTGCTTGATTCCAATTCCCTCTGCAAACTGAAGAGCTCTTACAGTTTTCAGAGGAGGAAATCTGGACCCAATCCTTTGGTAATACACATTTTACATTTTTACTGTGAATGATTTTTCTAAGCTTTTCAAAACTAGTATAACTTCTGCGTTAAAGGAAGTTGGGGAATAAAAATCAGAAAACAAATGACATCTAATTTTTATATTGATAGCAAAGATAGATATCCATCCACTATTCTGTGTATGGAAAATATTCAGGATTACATGAAGTTGAACTTAGCAATAATTATGTGCATTTCTTGTACAGTGGAACCTTGGTTCCAGAACAGCTTAGTTGCAGAACAAATCGGCTCCTGAAGTGTTCCGGTTTGTGAATGTTTTTAGGAAGCCGAACGTTCGACACAGCTTCCACTTAAGTGCAGGAACCTCCTGCAGCCAACTGGAAGCCAAGCCTTGGTTTTCGAACAGTTTCGGGAGTCAAATGGACTCCTGGAATGGATTAAGTTCGAGAACCAAGGTACCACTGTATTGGAAACATAAAACCATTTAAAGGACCAAAAGCAGATCCCTCAAAATCACTTAATAATTATTGAAATGCACTGATCCTTAGCTAAAAAATGCTTCTGTAAACTATTACTGTCATCATAGAGTAACTGTTAGTCAAAGAGCAGTTCTGCCAATTTTTACATCCTACTGCTGCTTAGCTATTAAAACAAAAAAAACCTGACTGACTAGATATATGTCGTTCAATCTCATCCAATCTCCAGCCCGTTGAAAATGGGAAGAGCACTCTGACTCCTGTAAAAGGAATTAAGAAGCATCACAAACCAGAAGAAAATTCACCTTTACTTCCTTTGATTTATTTTCCCCTAATGTGTTGCAATTATATAGTCTCCACAAAATTCCACTCCAGCTACTGCTGATGGGACAGCTTAGGTTTATATACCCTCCCCTATGTATGAGAAGGAGGGGGAGACTGAAGCCAGAAGCCGCTCTTCTAGGTATGGGCCTTTCTACGCTGTTCACCCCTGGCCAAGTGTCACACCATGCAGATATATTGGACGGTTGCAGAGGAACCTTAGTGCCCAGTTCTCCCAGAGTAACACACCTGACAAAGAAGAGTGCTCAAATGGTAGTTACCAGTTTGTCTTGGTAATGACAACCAGTGCCATATGTGAAAGCCAGAAAAAAAGGTGCACAAAAGTAAAACCATCAAGATTTACCACAAGCCAGCTTAAAAACTTAAAAAGAATGACAACCTAGTTACTAATACCTGGTGTTCTACGCTGTCAAATACTTTCGTCAAACACTGCAAATGAAAAAAAATTAGAAAGTTTTCTTTTTTAAAAATCCCATTTGTTATCACTAAGGCTTAAAGGAATTCGTATATTTAGGATATTTCTATACCACGTTTTCAACAACAGTTCTCAAAATGGGAATTCTGGGAATTGTAATTCTGGGAATTATAACATATAAACAATGATAAAACAGGAAATTGAAGCAACATGTAAATAACTAAATGATTTGAGAAGCATGGGGAACTGAAATGATAATGTCAGCACCAGGCAAACCTTCCTGTAGATGGAATTACGAAGGCAGGGTGCCACAACCAAGAGGTCTTACATCAGAGGTCAAATGTTCTTGAACACGGACATCTAGAGATGACCTCATGGCATGGACAGATGTCAGAACAGACACTCCTTTGTTCAGCTAGATAAGCCATGTAGGGCATTAAAAAGGAAGAACCACCACTTTGAATTGTCATTGGAAATGGGCTGGGATTTGCTTAACAATGCCCTTTTTAATTTAATTTTAATTTCTTCATAGAAGAAATTCATACTGAACAGTTTTGACATTTTATTCAAGTCTAAGATATAGTATGTCAAAACTGTATCTTGACTAGGGGCAAAACATGGAAATATTCTAAGTTTCCATTGCTGCTCCAATTTCTCTCCCTATAAAGGCCAATTCTGATATTACTTTTTTTCTACACAGATAAAGATGTAACTGGGGAGGCAAGTGAGGTCTAAAGGCAGGAGTCTTTGAACCATCCAAATGTTCAAGTCTGCCATATAAAACTGGCAAGGTTCCTAAACCATCACACAGGTGTTTTTTTAATCAGACTTGTATTCTTACCCAACCTTTGCATCTAAGATATTCTATGATTTGCTCCCTTGCGTTACATAGCCATTTTACATTTAAGGCACCAGAGAAAATCAACTCAGAAATGGACTGCATAGTATTGAACTATTTCAGAACTCTATTGATCCAATATGAGTTCTGCAGCTATGCTAGGCTGTATTTGTCCTCAGGACAGGACTGGTAAAAGACCTCTGCTTCTGCAAAGGATTTGAGCCTGGGGAGCAAAAATACTCATGAGTCATTTCATGGAAATCAGTGGGATTTATTTCTGAATGGACTTGCCGAGGACTGGGATGCAAATGTGATTTTAATTGGCTTTTTGAAGAGCCAATATCTAATCTCTGAATTCTTCAATCCAATATGGCAAACCATGTTTTCAAAGAGAAAGGTAATATTGATTTTGTAAACTGCTTACAGGATTTCAAGTGGTATATAAATTTTGTTAAATAAAAATTGCTTTATGTTTAAGTTTTTACAACTCCCAATAATTCTCTCTCTCTCACATACACACACACACACACACACACATATATATATATATATATATACACTTTACAATGTTGCCTTTTACTGTCTCAATTGTAAACTTCTCAGTTCACATCCTGTCTTCCAGGTTACAAACGTATCATTAAAAAAGTGGGGTGTGAAGAAAGATTCACAGACCAGCAAATAGCAGGAGAACCTATGCGCAAAGAACGCATTATTAGGTGGCAGCTTCACTACCATTTGAAAGTCTCACAATGCCCAACACGGGTATTTGGGAATGAACTTAACAAAAACTCTGATCTTTGTAATTTAACAAAATCTAGCCAAATTTTTAGCACTTTGCCCCCAAAACAATTCATTTGTGCCTACTCTTAACATCCACCGAAAGGTAGACTGAGGTAGAGAAGGTAAAGTATTCCCCACTGATCCAATACAGCCCAATAAAGGACATTTTACCTAAAACCTAGCGTCCCCATGTGGTACCCTCAGTCACCTCCTTTGTCACCTTTCTTTCTTTCTGTGGTGGGGGATTGGCTGCCTCCTGTTTTTGATGGCAAGTTGTGAGAATTAAAAGTTTAAATAACTATTTTGTGGTGCTCGCGACAGTTTCTAAGATTTCCAAATGTGTCCCTGAGCCCTAAAAGGGGGCTCCTGCATTAAATTAACCCATGACTACTGAATTTCCAAATATCTGGGAAAAATTTACACTGAACTGCCATCAAGATTCCTATTCCAATTTTCATAACATCTTTCTATATAACCCTGCTTGAGTTTGACTCACATCCCCTGGTTACATGTTCAGTGTCTTTAATAGAAATCCTCAGTGCATAGTCCAAGATAAAAGATTTGGGAAAAGGAATCGATAAAGACAAAGAACTATGAGCAGGAAATACGTAATGCAGATTAATGGCACTATACTTACATCAGGACGTGGAGGAAGCCGCTCTCGCGGAAGTCTATCATAATCATATCGTTCATCAGACCACACATCATCTCTTCTGTATGCCACTAAAAATAAAGATTTTATTACCTAAAGTCAAAACTTGGGTGATGGTACAAGTACCTGAATACGTCTTCTACTTTTCATGATACATTGTCATATACTGGGAAAACCCAAGATTCTAATACACCAAGTTGACACTTATTTATCTGGAAGCGTCAACTGATTTCAATAAAACTTTCCCAATGCCATTAGCATATTTTTTAATCATTTGCCTGTAAATATTCAACAGTATACCTCAAGGATTCTTTTTTGACATGATTTGGTGGTGTAGAATTTTAAGACAATTTATATATTTGAAATATGCCAATTTTTCATTTTACACATAATTAACTCAAAGCTTCTTTGGCCTGGTTTGCATAGCACATTAAATTATAGCTTATGATTTAATGTGAATGAGCAGAGTGCTAGTGTATGCTCCTCAAAAGTTCTCACACAGCTCCTCTCCTGCTGCTGCTATAGATGAAAACAAGCCAGATTCTGGCTTGGGGGTTACTTCCCCTAAGAAGCTAGACTTTGGTTTGTTTCCTCCTTGGTGCAGCAGTGGCAAGGACACAAGCTTAAGACTTGTTGAACTCCACTAAAAGTGTCATGAGGCAAAGAGGGAGCTTGTAAAACTAAAGCCTGCTCACATACCATAATACTAAAGCATGGTCTGCTATTTGCACAAGCCATAATTTTCTCATTTATGACATAAATGCAAACTAGGATTTGTCAAAGGTGTGAAAGATGAGGGCAAGCAATTATCTGTGCCTTGGAGAACTGATAATAATCCTCGGGGCATATCCGCATTTTCCTGCAACGTGACTAATCAGTATGCTCTCATGGAACAAGTGGGCCGGTATTAATTCATAGATAGCTAAATTAAATTGGGCTCACCAAATGTAACTAGAAAAGTTGACACGCCACAACCTCCATATTTAAATTATTACCTGCTATTCAGTCTAGGGGAGATAAACTCCAAGGGTCAAATAACTTCACCTGTTTTAAAAGTGTTATTATACACTACACAAGGCTTGTTCATTTTCTCTGCAATGACTCAATTCCCTTTTACTAAATTTACCTTTACCTTTTGATAAGCTGTCAGTAGGCTTTAAACCCACTCTTAAGCTGTCCTGTAGAACTACTGTTGTACCTGTTGTATGCATTCTTGTAGTAAAACACTGAATCAAAGCTCACTGACTGAACTTGCAGCCTTGTGGCTAGTCCAAATCTAGCTGTATTGTCCAGGTTGGCACTACCATATGGGAAAAGAGAGAAGACGGCATGAAAAAGCCAAACAATTATTTAGGTTTGTTCATTATTATGGCTTATCTCATCTTAATTTCAATGCTTACAGTGAAATTCTAATATTACATTTCCAATTGTGTTCACTGCTCTTCTATTTCAGCACACATAGGTGATTTAAATAATTTCAGAACATCG
This sequence comes from Podarcis erhardii, assembly GCF_964252035.2. Classification (NCBI taxonomy): domain Eukaryota; kingdom Metazoa; phylum Chordata; class Lepidosauria; order Squamata; family Lacertidae; genus Podarcis; species Podarcis erhardii. The sequence goes on from NC_138500.1 coordinate 51,244,608, forward strand.
TACAGGCAATTCCCCACTTGTGCATGTTTCCGCTGACACACATGTCAAAAGGGAACAGGAAGAGCAGAACAGAGGAATCCTAGTTTGCAATGTCCCAGTGAAGCATGCCTAGAACAGAACCCCCATGCAAGTGGGACATTGCCCTGTAATTACATAGGTTTTATTCAAAGCACCTGTGAGAAGAGTTCTCAATCCCTGCTAAAGAAAGGCGAGAGGAAGTCAGTTTTCACTCACTTATCTTTTAAACCAAAGGCTTTCTCCCAAGGGCTTGGGGTCTTCTGAAACATGTGGGTGGTTCACAACTGGCAGAACAGGTTAAATTTACCTCCTTTCTGTGAGTAGATGCCCCAACTGGATCATAGGCCCTTGAATTCACAGAAGGACTTCTTCCTTCCATGGATTCACCTTCGTTTGAATCCAGCCACATAAACTTTTTGACCTGGTGCGCATAATAATTTATGTAATAATTAAAGCACATCTGACCAAATACTACATACATCTGACATGTAAGATGATTGATCGGATAAATAGATATTATATTCACTTGAAAATTCTAAGTGACCTATTGTTTCATTATATTTACTAAGGTTGTTACATATTTTACACAGAAGAGCAGTATTTAACTCATTTTTTGATGGCTAATACATCAATCCAGTTAACAGATGAGAGCACACATGTTTATGTTTGGGTATGATTTAATTTTACTTAACACATTTTTAAGAGGCCGTGGGTTGAATCCAATGCTATCTGTATGCGAGTAGAATGGATTTCCATTGACATAACAGAACTTCCCCTTCCTCTTCTCCCCTGCACCCCCAGAATCTGTCCAGGATGGTCCCCAACTCTTCACTTAACATTGGCAGAACTTTAAAAAATCTGAAACACACCACAATTATAGCTTTTATTTAAAAAAAACAAAAAACTTTTTGCCCACTGTGTAAAATAAAGAGCTTTGTTATCAGAACTAATTTTAGTTCAACAGACATAGCATTTGAAATCACTTACTTTTGTTCTTTCTTCAACAATGTTTTAAATCCCAATAAATTCGTTCCTGTGTATTTTAAAAACAAATGTAAAGGGGGAATGAATCTATCTCAATTAAAAGCAAAATAACATTAAGTTGGGGCCAAAGAACTATGAACATGAAGACAGTTGTGCAAGGGGATTCTTCCACTCTCCCTTACCTTCTCCAGTACTTCTGAAAATCTACTACTGACAGTCAGGAGACAAAACCCTCCAGCACCAGTAGGGATACCTTTTCTAATATGGTGCCTGCTTCAGCACATATACCAGCACATATATACCATTTAGAACCAAGATTTGGTTCTAAAATCTGTACAAGCCAAAAAACAATTTCATTTCCAGAATTCCTCAAAAGTAATTCTGTACGGTCATCTATCTCTTGGAGTCAGTTTCCAGGAATTTGAGGAGCTGCTGATGGGGGTGGGTGGACAATAACACTGATTACCCCATGCAGGAAAAGAAGACATCTGAGGAGCAGAGCCCTTTGGTCAGTAGTATTACTCCCCTAATAGTAACATGACACATATAAAAATGAGGTGGTTGTGTCGAGAAAAGCTCCAAGAGAATAGGCTCGTAGAAGGGCGAGGAGGCTGAGGTATGCAGGAAAAGGGCGAGGAGGCTGAGGTATGCAGGAAAAGGGCGAGGAGGCTGAGGTATGCAGGAAAAGGGCGAGGAGGCTGAGGTATGCAGGAAAAGGGCGAGGAGGCTGAGGTATGCAGGTATGTGTGTCTCTCACACACACAAAGTGGAAGCCAAAGGCTGGAAGCCAGTATGCTGGCTCCATGACGCAGAGTATCATGAGAAGTTAATGCATGCATGTTCATCTGTTTTACCTCTGGTTCCTGATCTGTGTGTGGATTCCCTTAGTTAGATGGGGCAAGGGCTTGTGGATGGTCCACATTTATTATCCAACACAAACAAGAAATTGTGTTTAATTTACAACAAGCGTGTTCAGTTTGCAGCAAGGCAGAAAAGGAGGAGGGTGGCAACTGGAAGCAACTTGGGCTCTGTTAAGAGTAACGCAGCTCTCTCCTCTTCCACTTCTGTTGTCGTATGCAAGGCACGTTTCATGTATTTTTGCTGGAAGCTGCCCAGAGTGGCTGGGGAAACCCAGCCAGATGGGCGGCTTATAAATTTTTAAAAAATCATGACTATTATTGCAACTCTGCACAGACGCGACTGCAACAGAAGTTCACCGGGTGGAACATTTCTCAACCCTTCGACGTCTCATCGAAATTTCTAGGCAGCGGGTTCCTGTTAAAGAGACCCAGGAACGGAATCAGCAGCAAAGGAACTCAACGTGCAGCCGGCGTGTTTTTCAAAGACGTGCTGCTAGTAGACGTGTAGTACTGCGCCCCTGACACCACGTCTGAGTGAGGGACGCGTGAATCCCCTCGCCCAAAGGCGGCTCCCGAAGTGCCACGTTGCCGCAAGAGGAGATCCCATTCCCCTCAGCGGGGCTTCCTTCCGAGGACACGTGCACAGGGCTGCCGCCGCCTGGCTCAAGGCTATAACCTCAGCCGAACTGGCCCTTGTCTCCCGAGGCGCCCTTAGCCCCGCCGGGCCAACGGACCGGGAGAAAACCGAAGGCATCATCCAGGACTAGGAGTGAGCTCCGAGGGATCCCCAAGCGCCGGGCAATGCCGTTCTGCGCGTGCGCCTCCCCAAAGAGGAGGCCGGCCATGGGAAATTGGGAGGGGGGCTCCTTTTTTTTCTCTCCCGCCTACCCCCCACCCACCCTCTATAATCCCTTGTACCGTACCAACCAACTCACCCGCCGCCAGCCAACACCGCCACAACACGGAGCTTGTCCTTAAGCCACTTCCGGCGCGTTAGGTGACGTCACCGGAAACGCGCGTCCATTGCGCGTCCCTCCGACGCCCGTCCCAAACCGAGAAGTTTACCATAGATAGAGAGCCCGGCCAATAGACCTCCCGCAATAGAGCTTTGCAAAGAGGAGCGGCCATAGAGTTGCGGGAAAGGAGCGGCTTCCTCGCATAGGGCGGCGTTCAAAGGGGACCCGGAAACGAGGGTCCTTTAAAACGAATAGACTTGGGGTGGCCGAGTTTGTCCGCTCCGCCCCCCCCCCGCGCCGATACCCTAACGGAGTCTCGTGCTTATTACGTCATCAAAAAGGCGCCCAGGCGTGAGGCGTCCTAGAGGGAAGTCGACGTTCGGGACCACAGGAGGGGGAGGCGGCTCCAGAGGAAGCGAGGGCGATGGTTTGGCCCGACTGAGCGGCTTCTCTGGGCTGCAGGGAGTCCCTCAGTTCCTACCTTCGGAGGTGGGCGGCGGCGGTGGCGGCGTCCTTAACCCTTCGCATCCCCAGTGGGTGCTTCGGACCCTCCTGCTTCCGGGTTTACTTGGAGTAGAGACCAGTCGCCCCATCTCTTAAAAGCCCTTCAAGCGCAGTAGCCCTGCAGAGCGCGTCCCCCTCAAGTCTTCATTCCCATCGAAAACCCTGCGAAGGACTTGACATCTGAGGAAGCAAGAGCTGTCAATTCCACCTCGTGACAGCCTTGTCAAGTCTGCTGTCCAATGAAGCAGAGATTAATGGAGCCCGCCTATCGCTTACAGGGGTAGGGTTCAGACTTTTAACTACTCACTTAAAACTGCTGAAATATGTAACAAAATCAAGCCATTCGATTTACCCATGATATTGCCAAACGGTACTGCTCATTGCTTTGAATGGACTTGTTAACTGATCAGTTGCATACTATTTGTGGCGCAAATGGGGGTGAATATTTACTTGCCGCATGCTCTCATGTCGTCTTCATGAAGCTGTGAAAAAGCTTGGTGGATGACATCCGATTTCCCATAGTGGTCACCCAGATGCCTATGGGAATCCAACTACAGAGCATAAGTGTAGCTTCCCAGCAAATAGTATTTAGAGGCATGCTTATAGCAATTTTGACTGCTTCCATGAGTTTGTCTAATCCACTTTTAAAGCCAACTAAGTTGGTGACCATCAGCAATTTTAACAGCATAGCAATATGTTGTGTGCAGAAATATTTCCTTTCTACCAGTTGGCTTCATTGAACAACTCAAGGTTCCAGAACAGGGTTTTTTTGAAACTTGGCCAAGTTTCTAGGGACTGCATGCTAACTTTGGGCATGGTCACCCAAAGTCTGCAGGCACACTATGCATACGTATAGGTCAAAACAATCCCTCTTCAGGATGGAGAGATTACGGTGATCATCTCCCTGCGATCTCTCCCCCACTCAGCTGAAGCAGAGGCCATCACCTTTCCCAACAGAGTGTTAGGGAAACCAAGCTGACCTACCAGGCCCCATCAAAAAGGGAGCAAAGGCAGGGTTGGACAGAACACAATTTCCAGTGTTGGCTGAGCTCTCTGATGTTCTCCAAGCAGTGACACTGGTGTCTATTCATTTCAGAAGATTCCGTCCATGTCTTAATTTAGACTGCTGAGAACACTGGAAGTTGCCAACCATTGAACATTCCCTGTTGACTGGATAGGTTTGTGTTTTTTAAAAAAAAATTTATATTGCCACTGCTGCTCATAAAGGCAGGAAAAAGAGGAGTTGCAGAGAATGCTGGATGCTGGTTTGGGGGTTTATGTTGCTGCCTCCAAGAAAAACAGTAGGAGATTGATGGGCTGTTCAGAATGGATTGGTGCATCATTGGTTCCCCCACCCCTGTTCTAGTATTATGGGAGGGAGAAAAACTTCCCGCTATCCACTTTCTTTATGCTCTCCATAATTTCATAAGCTTTCATCACATTCCCACCACTTGCCTTCTTTCTAAACTAAGAAGCCCAAATCTTTCCTCATAGCACCACGGTGAAAAGAATGAAAAACTGGCTTGTTACCTTTCTGCTCCTAGATGTTGCTGCAGCCAGAATTGTAGCTGGCTTGCTGGGGAGCTCGATTCTCACTTGGAGGTGTTTGGACAGGATAGATGCCTATCTCCTGCCTCCTTTCCTGACCACTTTCTGGAATGATAGTTGGTCTAGGTGGTTAAGCATGTAAATATAATTTTTTTAAAAACGAAGTCTTTGCTGCCTATAATTTTGTACATGACTATAGTTTATAAAATGGTGTGTTAATTAGCTAAGTTAAAGCTAACAAATTTTTTCTTTTTCATTTTGATCTCTAGAAAAAAATGAGTGGAGGGTTAGCACCAAGCAAAAGCACAGTTTACGTGTCCAACTTGCCCTTCTCTTTGACAAACAGTGACTTATACAGAGTAAGCACGAATACTTTGAAATTACGTATGAATTTTAAGTATGACATATAAAGCCTTAGGCAGCTCAGGACTACAGTACCTCAAGGACTGCCTCTACCCATATGAACTGGCCTGGACCCTGTGATCATCATCTGAAGCCCTTCTTTGTGTGCCTCCTCTGCAAGAGGTCCAGAAGGTGGCAACACGGGAACAGGGCTTTCCTGCAGTGGTTCCCCATCTGTGGAATGCTCTCCCCAAGGATGCTTGCCTGGCTCCTTCATTACATATCTTTAGGCATTTCTCTATAATGAGGCCTTTGGCCAATTAAACAATCTGTGGCATTTTAAATGTGTTTGTGGGAGAGGGGTTATTGATTTGTTTTTGTTTTTCATGGATTTTGTCTTCGCATTTTGTATTTTTATGTTGCGAGCCCACCCTGTGGATCTTTGGATGAAGGGTGGTATAGAGATTTAATAAATAAATATCAAGTTTAAGCTACTTTGTGCATAGCCGTAGGTTGCATGTTACATTGTTTCTCTTGTCTTACGGAAAAACACTTATTTGCATTCTTGTTACACATTGCCTTACCTAAACAGCTAAAATCCCCTTTTATGTCTATTTCAGATTTTTTCCAAATATGGCAAAGTGGTTAAGTGAGTAAAGATTTGACATATATTGCATATTTTTAATTATGATTTGTGACAGTTAACATAGGGACCTAGCTCACATGTAACATTTAGAGTAGCTCGTTTAAAATTTACAAGCCAGCAGCATTATTTCTGAATGGGAATGGGTATTTATGCATTCATGAGCAATCTGATAATGATTTTTATTTTTTTTTGTCCTGCTAGAGAAACATGAGCAGTTCTATTTCTCATCCAAATATATTTTAGATGGCTAGAATTCTTTTCTTTTCTTTTTTTTTTTTTACATATGGAAACTGTGATCCTTCGGGTGGTGATGGACCCTGACTCCCATTATCTCTGACCATTGGCTATGCTTGCTGGGGCTGATGGGAGTTCAACAACATCTGGGGCGGAGCACAGATTTCCTCTCCCTGCTTTAAACTTCAGCCGGCTGATACTATTGAAGGTGATCCTTCATATAGCCTGGTCTCAAACCACTTAGGACTTCAATGATATATGAACTGTTAACAAGCTCTGTATTGTAATAATTGTTACATATAAAATGAGTCAAAGAGCAAATAATTCAAAAAGGGCAGTTTTATGCTGAGTGATATGTAAACACACTCTTCTTTTGTTCATACTAGTAACTTGCTTATGTTTCAGAGTGACAATTATGAAAGACAAAGACACACGAAAGAGCAAAGGGGTTGCTTTTATTTTGTTCTTGGATAAAGAATCAGCACAGAACTGTTCTCGGACGCTTAACAATAAACAAGTGAGTGACAACAGCATACATTTTTATGAGGAAGATTTTGATTCGTTCAGAAAACTTAAGGTTATATTTGCTTTTCTTGCCACTTGCATTTAGCTGTTTGGAAGAGTAATAAAAGCAAGTATTGCTATTGACAATGGAAGAGCTGCAGAATTCATCCGCAGGCGAAACTACTATGACAAATCAAAGTGCTATGAATGTGGAGTGAGTATATTTATAAGGTCTCTAGCAGAAGTATCTATTTTTGGTCCCGCTCTTATTCTTAAACCAGGTCAGCTTGAAGCACACTTCTGGATTACCAACTATTAAATTGATAGATAAATTGTTAGAATTATTTTCCAGCAGTTACTATAACTTTCAAAAGTCAGCTTGCAGATGGCAATTCCTTCTTGCTTTATCACAGTTTGTATGCTAATATTCACATGCACTCTAGTTTATGCTTCTGTTTTTAAGTGTTTGCAAATACTACACTGTCTCTTCCAAAGAGTAACACATACCTGACGTATAGGCCCACTTTCTCAAAATATGCATTTGTGAGCTGGGGAATATTAAAGATCACAGTCCTTCACACTTTTGCTGTGTGAGTATACTCGTGTGCAGGCACCTCATTAGAAGCTTTCCATTTAGCAGAGTTTCTGGAAGCGGTGGTCAGCAATTGAAGCTACACTTTGAGAAGAAACACTCACAGACACCATAAAACTCAGTCAAGTGATTTATTGCTTGACTGGTCATAAACGCATCATGGTAGCACTATTTATAATCATTACAGCAGTAGCTGTAACGGCATACTTAAGTTTCGGTTCCTGTTTCTCTTTAGCAACGATGTAGGCAAACACAGTCTATAGGCAGTCATGACGCATCAGTTTACAGACAGCATTTGGTGGTCAGTTGTCTGCAGAAAGTGAAAATGAAAGTTCTCCTTTTATCGGCCCTTCCAGCTGAAGCTGCACATGCTATATACGACTGTTCTGGAATCTTCTCCCTGTTCCTGGATGAATGACTTCCTAACAGGGAAACCCTAGAACCTCTTTGCACTTCAAGAATTAATAAATAATTAGTTAGCATAATAGTTTGTTTCTATATTGATTCTCAAAGCTGTTGCGCTTTTCTGTGAGTTCTGTTCACAAATATATTATACCTTTTCTCTTAAGGAAACGGGGCATTTAAGCTATGCATGTCCTAAGAACATGCTAGGGGAGCGTGAGCCACCAAAAAAGAAAGAAAAGAAGAAAAGAAAGAAAGCAATTGAAGAAGAAGAAGAGGAAGAAGAAGAAATGTAAGTGCAAGGAGATGTATGAAGCAGCTTTCATTTCCCCATTTTTTTCTTGTGAGTTTATAAGATATATTTGGGTGTCTCTCCTTCCTTTCTTTCTTTGCTGCACAGTGAGGGAGAACCAGAAAGTGAAGAGGAAGGAGAAGACCCTGCCCTTGATAGCCTCAGTCAAGCTATAGCTTTCCAGGTACTAAAAATACCTATTTTGATTCTAATTAAATGTTAGCATTCTAATTTTTAAAGGAAAGTTGGAGAGATCCAGAATGTACAGGAAGGGATTGTTCTGCTCGCTTCTGTTCAGTGTCATAATTGGTGCTAGTCTCTTTTCCAAAGCTATGTTCTCCAGGATGATCTGTACATGGACAATGGACAACTGGGGATTTATCATGATTCACATCATGATGCTCATCTTGTCCCTGGTTAAATGGCTAGTTACAAGAAAAAACTCAAAAAGAATGCAAAAAGGGAGAAACTAGTTTGGAAAACTGCCAGCTATTAAGGTTTATTGTAGTTCTCAACATGTTTTGGAACTGAGCTTCTTTCTTTGGGAGCAATCCTGGACTTCCTGAAGCACATTTTTTTTCTGAAGTGGCTTTCCCAATTTTTTTCTCATGGTGCTTGTGCAAACTGCTTCAGATATTTGTGCAGGGCACTACAGAAAGTCTAAGATAGCTTCTGAAAAAGGAACTTCAATTCCATAATGCCACGAGGTGCAATAAAATATAATAGCTGGCACTCCTTGAGAACTAGTTTCTCCTTCTTTTCTCTCTCTCTTTCCCATTGAAGGTCAACAATTATTATGCATCACCAGTTCCTGGGACTAGATTTTGATCAAATGCCCTAACTCTGTCCTATGGTTTTAAAACCTGACATTTGGGTGCAATGGGGTTTTGTTTAGTTCAGTGTGGGTTGTTGTTTTAGAAAATACTGTATTCTGCTTCGTTGGGTTCCTGGAGAAACCATTATCATTACAGTGTTAGCAGTAAAGATTCAGAAGCCAAGATGCAAATCCCACACTTCTGCTAAACTGTGTGACTTCAGAACAGTGATCTGAGTCAAAATACGCTGCTATGCAAGTGAGAGGTGCTTCTATTCACATAGCAAGTGGAGTAGCATCTTCCTTCGTCGTCTCCTAAAAAGCAACTCCAAATGGCCAAGGGACCATCTACAACAGCTCTTCAGGGTGGGAAGTAAGGGACAGACATTCATCATGTACAAGCAGGAGGCCATCTGCCTTCATAGTGGGATCTATTTTGTGTTAGTTATTTACAATACTTGTCAACAGTTATTCATCTTGCACTGAAAATCTTTCCATGGCCAGGGAAGTAATTTTTCTAATCCTTCCAAAAGGAAGATTGCATAAGAGGGAATGGCTCAGTGTTGCAGGCGAGGCAGTGGTGCAGATTCAAGCAATGTAGTACCAAGAAAAGGACTGGCCCGTCAATAAGTATATTTCGCATTACATAATTTCATGTAACTCTCTGTCTTCAATTGTCATGCAGCAAGCCAAAATTGAGGAAGAGCAGCAAAAATTGGTGCAGGCAGAAGAAGAGGCCTCAACCTCTGATTCAAGACGACCGCGGATCAAAAAAAGTGCATATTTTAGTGACGAGGAAGAACTTAGTGATTGATTCATATACCATGTACATTTATAAAATGTAGGCTTCTTTTATTCTACATGTGTTTGTGATGCTATGAAGACTTCTCTCCTATTGTAAATAAAATATTTGAGTAATTTGAGGACATCAGATATTTCTTGTTTTGTAAATTCTGATGAAAAGCACAGCATTTTATCAGTTTTTGTAATCTTATTTTAAAATCATGAACTGAATTGTTTCCATGTCATCCTCAAACATATTACAGTAAACACGGTGTTTATTTCTAGAAGAAGCAGCTCTAAGCTCTTAAGGCATACCTAGATAATTTCACTCTTTGAGACAATGTAAATAGCAGTTGAACTCCAGTTGCATCCAATCTTAGTCCTATTCAGAGTAGACCTGTTGACATAAATAGACACAATTAAGTTAGGCCCATTAATTTCAGTAGGTCTGCTCTGAGTAGGGCTTAGTTGGCTACAATCACATAACTCTGAAATTATGCTGTAGATCTGTGTTGCAATATACATCTAAATCAGTTCTTTGTTATAGTTTGGACATGGTACATGAAATCTGAGGGCCGAACTAAATATGACAGGTGGGATGGATGTCACAGTGTCTTCCTCTTTGAATAATAAAACCAGCCATGTGTCTTTCTCCCCTTTGCCCCTCCCTCCCCACATCTAAAGCTAATAGCACCAGGTGGGAGATAACTAGGAACAGAGCCACAGCCTAGGGCAAAGGGTTAACCATCACTCCTTCCTCAGTGGTGCAGCCACTCACCACTGGGCAACCCATGGTTGCTTTTACAACCCCCCCAAAAAAAGACAACAGGAGTTTCAGTCATTGATCTCCCCAACCCATCCTTTGGCCTTGAGAGTGGTGTTCTGTAAACCTATAATTCAATTCTTGGAGGAACTTCCTTCCCCCATCACCTGACTGTAGTACAATAAGTTAACACTTGGTTGACCATCCAGCTGTTGGAAGCATCAAATTAAAAAGGAAATCTAACGAGGAAGGATTGTGATGACACAAAGTGAGCAGAAAGATCTGTTTATTTTTCATAGCCCCGGATTTGTACAGGACAATAACCCATTGAATTGTTTTGCCTTGAATAATTATCTGTATTTTCCAATATCTCTTTAATACAGGGCATGGATGTTAGAATTTTTGGACTTAACAAATCCGTGGATTTTAATGTGTATGGTGTGCTAAGCGGCCCATGTGTCTTGTGGCGTTGCTACCTCTAAAGCAGATTTAAGTGTTCATGGTCGTATTGAGAACCTGCTTTCACTTTTAAAAAAGAATCCTCGTAGTTATTCACAAAAACCAGAAACGTGAGTGTGCGTGGTGAATGGTATAGAAATCTTCATGCGAGCTGGGCATTGTTTTGAAGAAGCAGACTCAGAATTTCACATTTTTTCTAAATATTTAAAGCAGAGTGTACAGTATAATTCTCTAAACGGTATGCAGGCTCCTTGTGGTGTGAGAGTGAAAGCCGCTCTGAAATCAGTTGCCCCTGAAATCAGTGAGGAAATATGGTTGGTGGAAACAGAGCAAAAAAACACTGAAGGAAGAAAAAGTAGGCATAAGATGCATAAGAAGGTAACATGGGGTGCAGAGGCAAAGGATGTCTGGTGGTGAAATGAAAGTGGGGAAACAGGAACTTGCATTATAGAATAAAGAATGCAAGCTAAGAAGTACAAGAGCACTGTGGATGGGATGAGAGAAAAGGCAAGAGGATTAAGGGAGGAATTTGGGAGATCTTTCATATAAAGGGAAGAGTAAACCGCAGAGCAAAAAGAGGTCAATAGAACAACTTTCAAAATAGTTACAACTGCAGTAGATTTCCTCTCCACAGTTGACACTGTTAAAGTGGTCCTCAGATTGATTTGGGTTGTGTGCACCCTTGATTTAAAATAAATGTGCATAGATACGGGTCCGTACCCAAGTAATCTGTTAGCCTGGAAGCTCTTTGCAGCATGCAAACTTTTCTGCTGGTGAGATCTATACCCCTTTCGCATATAGCTTGAAATAATAAGATTCAGAAGGAGACAGCGCTTCTGAATCAAGGCATTTAAAATTAGATCCAAATTATTTTTTTATATTTTAGCCAATTAATTTTTATTTCTTTTCAAAAAAATTAACAAATTAACATCAAATTAATTCAAGTTTTAATACTCGACTTCTGCAATCAGCAAAGCTTGCACTTTTGCAGATGTTGCATAATGCTTGTCCCCCATCATTGAGAAGCCAACATTTAGATGTGGCAGTACCTATGCATTGGAACGTCCTGCCTATTAACAGTACTGTCTTAAATGCCTGCTGAAAACTTTTTTGTTCCAGCAAGTCTATCCAGGCATTTAGTTGTGTACATTTGCTTTTGCTGATTTTTAATCTTTGCTTACCTCTTACAGTTTTGTTGGTTTTTTGTTGTTGTTGGGATTTTTATGTAGCAATGTGTAAGCTCGACATACAAACCCCTCTCTTGTGGAAGTTGACCCCTGTCACTTTGGCAAGCTTCTCCTAAATGGGGAAGGGGTTGGAAGTGGCCTTCGGTAGCGTAAGGGGACCGTGATAGAAAGGGGGCCGAAAAGGAGGTGGACATTGTGTAGTGGTTAAGAGCGGTAGGCTCGTAATCTGGTGAACCGGGTTCGTGTCTCCGCTCCTCCACATGCAGCTGCTGGGTGACCTTGGGCTAGTCACACTTCTCTGAAGTCTCTCAGCCTCACTCACCTCACAGAGTGTTTGTTGTGGGGGAGGAAGGGAAAGGAGAATGTTAGCCGCTTTGAGACTGCTTAGGGTAGTGATAAAGCGGGATATCAAATCCAAAAACATACTGAGTAGTTTGCCATACTTGTGCATTGTTTGGATCCCAGCCAAAGTGAAGGAGGTGTTTCCCGTTGATCCTAGATCAACTGTAATGGGAAATAAAAGAGATCAAAGGGCCCAAGTGAAACTTCTGTGGTGCTGTGTGAGTTGTGAGCCAAAAAGGCTTCAACCTGATGCCCTTGAATTTACTGCTCTATAAACCCCCATTTACATCTGGATGGTCACAGATTCCACACTCCTATTAGAAGGCAACAGAAAACATGAAAAAGGCGGCTCAGGACAGATGCTGGATAACTTGTACAACTGTAAAACGACGGCATTCTATTGGGTTTCCCATACTCTCCTCCTCTGCAGGTACCAGCAGTGGTACTAAGAGGGGCTCTGGCTTCATAAAATTATAGTAGCTTGAAAACTAATATTTTACTATGCCAAATTGTTATATATCCTGGCTCTCTGATGTGTTTTTAGCAGCTGTGTTTTTGCACAGGTGTATCTCTCCTGTCCTTCCCCTCCCCCCAAAAAGAGTGAGAGATGAAGTCAGGAAACCAGCAAGCAGCGAGTTATAGCAATTAGGTCAACAGGATGAGATAAAAGCATATATGAAAGGCTTAGTCCCTGGTGAGACATAGAGGTCATACTAGCTTGAAGCAATTCCTGAGACATCAATGTAAGAATCTTCCTGTCTGATTAATATGATGATTCCTCGGGAGAGTTTCAGATCAAATGCATCACCAAAGTTATAAGACCATCAAAGGCAACTGTTTGGAAGTGGGGAGTGGGGAAAGAATCCTGCACCGGAGTGAACCAATCCCCTGTAGCCCTTTCTTATCAGTATGCTGCTAAGGGAAGTTAGAGGACATCCAAGTTTAGACATCATAGCAACAGTGATACGTTGCAAGCGATCACGTGACTTCCTGGAACTAACTGCGTTTATTATAATTCACAAGGCAGCAGATAAAAGATTCAGTTCTGCAAGCTGCTGCACTTTGGAATAATCCATCGGGGGCTAAATAAATGCATAAGCCCTGTACTGCTTATGTAAGCAAATGATTAGGGCCAAATTTTTAAGGCAGGGATGGGGAACTTCCAGATGTTGCTGAAATCCAGCTCACATCATCCCTGACCATTGGCTGGGACTGATGGGAGTTGGAGTCAATGAATGCTGGAGGACTACAAGTCACCCCTGTGTGTGCATGTATGTATGGTTTTTTATGTGTGTATGCAAATTCTATGTATGGCTTTGCCTAAGCAAGCATGAATATAGAATAACTCTGCTCCTATTTTGCCACTAGGGCCAGCTTTCTAGGCTACTACATTGCCATTCCTTATTCTAAGTGGAAGCCCTGTTTCTGCTAAATAAGCAACTATTACTGTATGGTTATAAGGTTGAATGCTACACCTAATGCAGGATGTTTGAAAGAAAGGAAGGTCTATAGGCCTGGATTACAAATAACTCACACCAATCACTTGTTTTGCATGACAAGGTGGCATGACATAGGAGAATTTTCTTCTACTAGGTGGGTGGGAATTATGTGCCAGCTTTTAGACATGCCAAAATAGCACTTCAGACAATAGTCTTAATCTCCAATGTCCACATGAAACTGATTATCTGCTGTCTTCTGATCCCTGATATGGTAAATGAGCATGGTATAATTTATGGAGCATTATTAATTACAACTAATCCAGAATGCAGTAGCTAGACTGGTGGCTGGGAGCAGCTGCCGAGACCACATAATACCGGTCTTGAAAGACCTACATTGGCTCCCAGTACGTTTCTGAGCACAATTCAAAGTGTTGGTGCTGACCTTTAAAGCCCTAAATGGCCTCGGCCCAGTATACCTAAAGGAGCGTCTCCACCTGCATTGTTCTACCCGGACACTTGAGGTACAGCGCCGAAGGCCTTCTGGCGGTTCCCTCACTGCGAGAAGCCAAGTTACAGGGAACCAGGCAGAGGGCCTTCTCGGTAGTGGCACCCACCCTGTGGAATGCCCTCCCACCAGATGTCAAAGAGAAGAACAACTACCAGACTTTTAGAAGACATCTGAAGGCAGCCCTGTTTAGGAAAGCTTTAAATGTTTGATGCATTACTGTATTTTAATATTTTGTTAATATTGAGTGGCTGGGTAAGCCCAGCCAGATGGGCGGGTTATAAATTATTATTATTATTATTATTATTATTATTATTATTATTATTATTATATATTATTTCTATTTTAACATTGTTAAGAGCACAGTCATGTTTCTTACCCTTTGAGCTTCCTTAAATGTTTTGTTTTGTTTCCCTGTTATCCATTTACTTAAGCTCAACTTTTGCTTACATTTCTCCATCTTTTCGCACTAATCTGGTTTAGTCAAAACTTAACTCTCAAATTCAGTTCATTCGTCATGCATATGATTAGAAGGGATGAGTATGTGCATACTTTTGTAGTAAAACAGGTCACAAGCAGTTTCAGGAGTTCGACAGAGCCCAAACAATTTTTTCTGTGTCACAGCAGACACAAATAATGTGCCCACACAACCGTCAGTCCTTACCCAACTGATGTCATCTCCAATGTCCCCATACATAGAGGCTGAGGTGAACTGTGAAAGTTGTTAGCGGGGAGGATGTGAGACCCTTAGGTAGCACAGGATCTTTAGAGTTCACTAGAATTATTTCTTTGAATACCAAGCTTACAGGTCTGACTTTCTTTACACTGATTTTTCCATTTTTACCCCCAGGCAACTCAAAGCAGCATAAAGAGTTCTCCCCACCCACCTGAGAGGTGCCACAACTGAGTTCCAGCACGTTCTGGCTGAAAAAAGTCCTGGTTCACCTTATGACCTTATGTCTCCCAAGTCCTAAATGATACTTGCACCATACATTTAAAGCACTCATCTATCATCTTAACAGTCTTGGCTTCCCCACCAATAATCCTGGGAACTAGTTTATTGAGGGGACAGGGAATGGTAGCTCTATGAGGGTTAAAATACAGTTCTCAGGATTATTTGGGGGAAAGCCATGAGTGTTTTTATTATTATTATTTTGACAAAGTAATAATCATAAATCAATAAGAATAAAAATGTGCACCCCACCACCAAGACCATTCCATTGTAACTATCCAAACTCCCAAAATTTCAACCCCTCTTGCGATGGTTTGAACCCTTTCCGTTTTAACAGTACAAATTCTACAAACATCCTCCATATCTGCTCAAAATCATTTCTCCTTTAATGGCGCATGTTAATTTATCATAAATAGCTATATCCCACACCTCTTTATACCATTCTTCCATTTTATATTCCACTTGCCCCACTTTCAAGCTATAATAATTCGTGCAGCTGTCAATGAATTTGTGAGCAAGTCCTTCATGGGCTGTGAACCTTCCACCCCATCGTAAATTGATAATAACGCTACCTCTGGACTTTTGGCCAGCTTTAACCCAGTGATTTCTGCTATCTCTTTAAACACCCCTTGCCAAAAAAAAATGTACATATTTACACCCCCACCACATGTGAACCTAATTCCCCGTTTCCTGGGATCCCCTCCAACATAACCCCGAATATTCCTTGTTTACTTGATTTAATCTGACTGGTGTTAAATACCGTCTCCAAATTAATTTATAATCATTTTCTTTTATTCTTATAGACAGCATTTTCAGTGTATGATTCTCCCATATTTCCCCCCAGCTTTGATTATCTGCCCTGTCACAAGTGCTGAAGTGATATAACTGGGTTTTAAATATATGTTGTTGATGTTAGCCTAGTTTAATGCTCTAGCCGCCATCTTGTTTCTAGCTGTGTTTTTTGGCCAGCCCTGGCCAGCCACCCAGTCCTGGCTAACCAAACTCAGTGGGTTGGACACCTTTATCACTTTCCTTATCCCAGGTTATTCATTCAAGAGGAGGCACGCTTGACTGGATATGCTTGTATTGGCTTTGGAGCTGCTCTTGACATATAGTGAGCTCTCCTAACATCTGGCTTCCTCACAGGATTTTACACAGAGCAATCTTATTCCCATCAGTATTTGCAAGATGTAATTCACAGCTGACTTCCTGAAAATGTACCTGTGGCAGTATTTGTTCCATTAAGAGTCAATAAGATTTTTCACCCTAAAGTAGAGATGGCTAACCTGTCTCTCTCCAGATGTTACTGCAGACTCCATGGACCATGCTGGCTGGGGCTGATGGGAGATGGAGTTCAACAACATCTGGGAGGCTGCATGCTAGCCACCCCTTACTCTAAAGGTTAATTTAATGCCTGTCACATATTAATAGCTTTTAAAGAGGCTGGCTGACCTGTAACAGCTCAAGCAGAGTTTATTACTAAAGTGAATAAATTTAGGAAGATAATAGCCACTTATCCACATTGACATTTCAGGCAAAAGATGAGAACACCCATGGCAACATAATACATGAAAGGGGTGGGGGAAAGTGTGTCAGAGATCTGTATTAAACTTATGAAAAATACTGATGCCTCAAAGGTAGAGAAGAGCAATTTGGCTCTGCAAGAGAAAAAGAGATCTATCATTGTGAAGGATTCTGAGCCTTTTATGCCTTTAGTGTGTTTTTCTTGCAAAATAATAATAATTGTGGCTAATAACAGGTATATAGAATTCACATTATATTGAAAGGCTGTGAAATACAGCTTGAACAAATGTTTATACATATATTTTTCAACTGTATTTTTTGCTACTGATTAAGCATTGTGGCTAGGTTTGTATGGGTGATGATTTATTATTAGGAAGGTGGATTTTAACTGTTTTATGAAATTCCACAAAAAGAATTAATTGATGTTTAGATTGTAAATTCCTTGGGGGGGGGCTGGTTTTTTGTTTGATTGTTTGTTTATGACACTCTAGAAAGTGCCATGGACGTTGATGCCACTTTATAAATAAGAACAACTATGTGAACTCAAATTAACAGCGCAATCCTATAAATACCCACTCAGAAGAAAGTTCCATTGAGTTCAAAAGAGGTTAGGTGGATTCATACCCATTTACCTCAAAATAAGCCCCAATGAGTAGAAATTTATAGGATTGTCAGTAAGCCAGTGGTTTTCAACCAGTGTACTGTGGCACCCTGGGGTGCCTTAAATGATGGGGAGGGGTGCAGCTGGGAAACACTTGCCTCTGTTCTTCTTCCTTCCCTCCCTCCTCTGATGCGCTCTTGAGTCTCTGCCTCCCAAAGGCTTGCACAGCTGTTGGTTGCAGCAGCCCTGGCTACAAGCTCCCCAAGCGAATGGTGTCTCTGGGGCTGGTCAAGGGGTGCTGGTTGCTAGGAGCTGAGGTGGCCTTGGAGTAAGCAAGTGAGGGAGCCCAGCCAGCCAGTCTACCAGCCCTTGTGGTTGGGAACGGACAGACAAGTGGGAGGGCAGGCAGGCAGACGGGCACTGTGTGTCAGGAGTGCATGCAGGAGCCAGGCCCTGTGACCAGTAGGGCTTCACAGGACTGGGGCCTTCCTAAGTTTGTTCTGGAGAGGCAAGGCATGGCCGCACAGGTGAGGCCGCTCGGTAACTCACTGCACCTGGTGGCAAGAGCCGGGAAAGGATATAAGGTCAGCATTTCCCTTCAGCTCTTTGCCACAGCAACACGTTTCCTGCCTCGGGCTTCTTGCTTCCTGATCCTCAGACCTCAGCTTCTTGACTCCTTGCTTCTTGACCCTCAGACCCTTGACATTGTGACTTCTTGCTTCCTGACCCTCGGACCCCTGGCTTCTGGACTCTCGTTCCTGCTCCTACTCCACCATCTTACCCTGGTCCTGACGTCCTCAGCCGGGACTTCGATCACCCGTAGACCAGACTGTGACACTGTGCTGGCCTTTCTTGTGCTTGTTGTGTGCAATGCCTGCCTGGGAGCTGAGTGTCCAACATGGTGGAGCCTTTCCACCATGCAAGCCTGGCAGCTCCTGTTGCTGCCACTGCTGCTTCCCAAGGTAAGGTGCTGGCCTCATGTTCACATTTGGCCAGTCTCCATTGGGCCACTAAGGCTGGGGGCATCCTCTTTCCAGACACCTGTGGGGCAGTGTGAGGAGGTACCCCTCTTTGGGGCGGGGGGGGGGGTAGCTCAGAGACTGGGATGGCAGCAGTGGCTTCCCAGAGGCCTCCCAAGGAGAGGGGATAGGAGAGGAGGCAGAGGGAACACTCCACTAAGGAGGGTGTTCAAAAGGGGGTGAGGGGCTGCCAGCTCTGCAGCCATGGGATGACATAATTCCTGAGCCCCACAAGGGTGCCACAGAAAGAATGTAGCTGGTCAAGGGAGCTGCAGACTCAGAAAGGTTGAAAACCTCTGCAATAAGCAATTGTAAAAGTATTTCAGGAGATTCATTAGCTGATTCTGGAGTACTTGGGAACTCTCACAAATTACCAATAAAAACAAGGGCAACAGAAACTGGCAAGGAGAGGGTACAGAAAACAATTGCACAAGCTAACATCCCAGATTACATTACTTGTCGACAGCAGATGATTTGCTTTTAATCAAAAGAATTCCATAATTGATTTTAGTTACAGATAGGTAGCCGTGTTGGTCTGCCATGGTCAAAACAAAATAAAAAAATTCCTTCCAGTAGCACCTTAAAGACCAAATACTACAGTATTTTTTTAGGCAGGGTGTTAGTGGCAGAGACATTAAACAACCCCAGATGCTGTTGGCCTTCCATCAACTTAGGCAGCACAGCCAATGCTCAGGGATGATGGTTTTCTGGCCCCACCCTGGGTTAGAGACAAGGATGAGGTGGCACTGTGGTCTAAACCACTGAGCCTCTTGGGCTTGCTGATCAGGAGGTCGGCAATTTGAATCTCCATGACGGGGTGAGCTCCTGTTGCTCTGTCCCAACCCCTGCCAAACTAGCAGTTCAAAAGCATGACAGTGCAAGTAGATAAATAGGTATCGCTGTGGCAGGGGAAGGTAAACAGTGTTTGTGTGCTCGGGTTCCCATCACGGTGTCGCGTTGTGCCAGAAGCGGTTTAGTCATGCTGGCCACATGACCTAGAAAGCTGTCTGTGGACAAAAACAGGCTCCCTTGGCCTGAAAACAAGATGAGGGCCACAACCCCATAGCCGCCTTTGTCTGAACTTAACTGTCCAAGGGTCCTTTACCTTTTACCTATCTGTAGCTGTCAGTTTCCATTTATATGCTGGCTAATTTTAATCTTGCATACATTTTTTATTATTATTAATGCAAACAGAAACTAAACCAAGACTAGAGCAATATGTAATTGTTGAAGGAGGTCAGATTAAAAAAAAAACATCAATGCAGCTTACTTGACTTTAAGATGTTGCCTTTTGTACAATCAGAGCACAGTTTTCCCTACAAGGTCAAGGTCTGTAACATTAGAAGGTGGACTGATTATTACTGTTCCTTGTTCAAATCAGAACAGCAATCATTCTCAAATCCATTCCTTCTAGTCCTATTGGTATGCCGTCTGGAGGCAAAGATATGAGATAATGCAGTGTGACTGATGGGTTTTTTGTTTCTTTTAATTAATAAGGCTGCATGTTTGGACAACTGGAAACAGCGTTTCATTCTGAGAATAGCACGTAAAAACTGGGAATGCATTCTCTTCTAGCGACGCTGATGACTCCGTTGAAACCCTCCTCTAGCAACTGAAGTTTCAGAGAGGCTTAGGAAATATCATATTTGTTTTCTTTCTTTTGCTGTGGCTTGCAATTTAGCTGATGACATGCTATGAAAGGATGGATGCAGCTTAAAATGCCTTGCTGAATAATTGATCATCATCGCTTCAGGCTACATCAGAGGATGAATGGATGTGTGAGATGCAAAGACGATGTCTCCCTGCTGATGTACTTAATTGGTAAACAGATCATTTCAACTAAATAATAGATAAAAAAAATAAATTTCATTTATGCTAAATACAATTTTGTGTTTTCCACATCAGTTTTGTGGATCAAAAAAAAAAAAAAAAAAAAGCAGTATCTTCCACTTTAGTGTAATTTAAGCAATCCCATATTCCCACCAAAATGCAGCTTTCCATATATCCTTTTGAAGATGTAAAACCTGTGCAAGCAATCACACAGTCACCAACTCATTTGTAGACTGTGCCTATCATTCTGTAGAATACCAACCTGCCACAATAGATAAGGCAGGAAGGAACTTAAAAGAGGCCTCATTGACTCCCTTTGCTCTCTTGGGTTTATATAAATGCAGGATAGTCTGGGCTAATTATTGTCATCAAAGGAAGTGGCAACAACTTAAGTTTTAGCAGGGGGGAAAGTGCTTGAAACTATCTTTTGTCTATATGACAATGGCGGAAATAATGGACTTGTAGAGTGTATTATTTCCTGACAATGAGATCCAAATACTATATGTCAGGGTTTCTGGGAGAAGTGAGGAGATGGCAGAGGAGACGGAAAGCGAGTGGGAGGAGGGAGAGAGAGACGAGGAAGAAGATGACGGAATTCGAAGGGAATCTATGAGCCTAAGCAGTGAGTCAGAGGATTCCCAAAAGGGAGCTAGCATGATCAGGCGAAAAGCAGGAGAAGAGAGAAGCTGTGAAAAGTCAGGGAAGGAGGGGAGAAAGCCCAGTGAAGCACAGACGCTGTCAGAGGGGTCTCAGCCGGAACGGAGTAAAGGGGGTGGAGTTGTCAGCCTCTCGGAGGGAGGAGGAACAGGAGAAAACAGAGAGAGGGGGTTGGAGCAAGGTGTTCAGCCGGAAAGGGTAGAGAGTGGAACAGGGGGCAGTATAGAGGACGAAGGAAAGGTCAAAAGCAACGTACGCGCGCCAAGTTCAAACATAGAGGCGCGCGGAAGTGGGGAAAGCTCAGAGGAGGAGCCCGGCCCCAAAGCCAGAAGGAGGGGGCAGGAGGCGGCAGAGGATTCAGCCTCAGGCGAATCCCGGAAAGAGAGAACCCAGGGGGGCAGAAAGACCCTGCGGAAAAGAAAGGAGAGGAAGAGGTGGTCTAGAGCCAGGCTATTAAGTTGGTGTGGAGGAGGGGAGGAGTCAGAGGGGGACTTCGGCGGTCTAACGTGACAGACGTACAGCCACAATGCTGAACTGTGAAAGAAGCAATTATCTTCAATAAACTTTTCCTGTAAGTAAACTACAACGGAGTAAGGTCTCTCGTGAGCTGGGACCCACCTGGGTGGCTGTGACAGAAAGTCCCCCTCCCTCTGAAAGCAAAAATTTTTTTTTGCGAAGCTCACGAACGGGGCAGCCATGAGTGCTGAGGAACAGCTGGCTGCACTCCGGGATCAGATTACCACTCTCACAACGGCAGTCATTGCTTCGCAGAAGAAGAATGCTGACTTGGAGAAAGCCTGCCAGGATTTGCAAGCAAGGTGGGAAAATGCGGACAAGGCGGGGACCCCGGGCTCCAGAGCGGAGGGCATTGCGCTTGGAAGGAGGGGGGGTGCCCTAGTTTCGCATTTTAATGGCAACTTGCAAGACTATCCCAACTTCAGGGCAGATGTCGTGTATGCACTGCATTTACTCCGTCATGATTTTAGAGATGAGGAGGAGAGAGTGGGATTTATTGTTTCGCACCTGCATGGGGAGGCCAGGGCTTGGCTACGCAATCTGTGGCGCGAAGATGGACCAGCCCGTCGCAATGCAGATGCGTTTATCACGGCAATGGATGCTTGTTTTCAATCCTCTGTGGATAAGGACATTGCGCGCCGGCAGATGCACGGGCTGAGGCAGGGGAGAGCCACTGTACGCCAATATCATTCTAAATTTTTTGCATTGCTCACCGCCTTAGATTGGCCGAAGGACAGTCTACCGGTCAGGGATCTTTTTTGGGAGGGATTGAGCCCCTCCGTCAAGGATGAGATCGCAAGGGGGGACAGACCCCAGACCCTGGAAGACGTGGTGCAACGGGCTTTGGCTATAGGAATTCGACATGAGGGACGTCCGTGGCACGAGGAGGGGGGGGCCCAAGCGCGCGCGCAAGCAAGAGCTCTCCCTTTTGTGCACAGGGATTTCAGCCGTGCGCACCCCTCACCAATGGGGAAGGAAGGCGAAGAGCCAATGGAGATTGGTGGTGCTAGGGCTCAAAAACCATCCCAGAGCCCCATCCCTGCTGCAGCCAAAGCGAAGCCTCCTAGAGGGACCAGGAAGTGTTACATCTGCGACAGTGCACACCATATGGCGAAAGAGTGCCCCCAGAGGCTCCAGAAGCACACTGCAGCACTAGCAACTGTGACAGCAGAGGTGCAATCAGAGGAGCAGCTTCAGGGAAACTGCAGTGCCTGGCTGGAAGCAGAGCTACTGGGGCTCAGCCAGGCGGATCTGTAGAGAAGTCCCCAGCATCCTTGCACCGCATGGACCCTTTACCTCCCAAACCAGCAGTTTTACTCACAGCAACACTCCAGCTGCCTGATGGGCGACTTCTCGAGGTTCCAACAACCATCGATTCGGGAAGCAACGCCGATTTCGTGGGATTACAGTTCGTCAAGCAGCATAACATAGCGCTCCTGCCTGCAACGACGCCTCTGAACGTGGTCACGGTAGACGGCAGGAAGTTGCTGGGGGGGCAAGTGGTGCAGCAAACCCCTCCCATGATGATGCAAATTGGAGACCATCGAGAGCTTATTAGTTTCAATGTCACCCACTTATCGGACACGCCCATCGTGTTGGGCATGAGTTGGCTGGACAGGCACAGTCCCGCGGTTGCTTGGTACCAGAGGCAGATCACCTTTTGTTCATCGTATTGCGCCCAGAATTGCATCCAAACCGATCAAGGAGGAGAAGCCGAACAGCAGCTGCATCTGAGTATGGTGCAAGCGGTTCCTCACAAGTACGCGGAGTTCTTGGAGGTTTTCTGCGAAAAGGAAGCTGACAAATTGCCGCCTCACAGACCTTACGACTGCGCGATTGACTTAGTGCCAGGCGCGCAGTTGCCAACTGCCAAGCTGTACTCCATGTCGGAAGACGAGCTGCAAGAGCTTCGGGAGTTCATAGAACACAACCTCAAGCGCGGATTCATCCAGGAATCTAAAGCAGCGGGAGGCAGTCCTGTTTTCTTTGTGAAAAAGAAAGACACGCCCCAGAAGAGGCTCATTGTGGACTACCGGTTCATAAACAGACTAACTAAGCCCAAGGCCTTCCCCATGCCCAAAATTGACGACCTTTTGGCTACAGTCAGGAGGGGGAAGATTTTTACCAAGCTGGATTTACGTGGAGCTTACAACCTCATCCGCATCAGGAAGGGCGACGAGTGGAAGACGGCCATGTTCACTCCTTTGGGCACGTACGAATACAGAGTTATGCCCTTCGGTCTACAAAATGGCAGCCATGTTTTCCAAGCATTCATGCATCACGTCCTGGCAGGTCTCCTCTACAAGAAGTGTGTCTGTTTTCTCGACGATATCCTGATTTTCTCGGAATCGCCAGAGGATCACGATAAGGACGTGAAGGAAGTTCTGCAGAGGCTGAAGGAACACAGGCTGTACGCCAAGTTGGAGAAGTGCCAGTTTGATGTGAGAGAGGTAGATTTCCTTGGCTACAAGCTGTCCGACGAGGGACTGGCCATGGACAAGACTAAAGTCCAAGCGCTGTTGGACTGGAAAAGCCCTCGAAATCGGAAGGAGGTCCAGAGGTTCATCGGTTTTGCCAATTTTTATCGCAAGTTTATTAAAGGTTTTGCAAACGCGACGGCGGCAATCACTGACACCCTCAGTTCCAAGAAGAAGAAGTTCGTCTGGACCGAACAAGCAGAGCGATCCTTTCGGAAGCTTAAAAGCCTTTTCGCCTCCGAGGAGCAGCTGCTGCACGTGAATCCTGGCAGGCCCATGCGGGTAGAGACAGATGCATCAGACAGAGCAGTTGGGGCCGTCCTCTTGCAAGAGGATTCGCAAGGCAACTGGAGACCGGGTGCATTCTACTCCCGGAAGCTCAGCAAGACGGAGCGCAACTACACCATATGGGACAGGGAGTTGTTGGCCATTCATGCAGCTTTCAAAGCGTGGCGACACTTCTTGATAGGAGCCAAGCACACGGTGCAGGTCCGCACGGATCACAAGAACTTGGAGTATTGGCGGACGGCTAAATTGCAAACCCAACGACACATGCGCTGGGCGGAATTCTTTGCGGATTTCGATTTCAAAATAGAATACATCCCTGGAGACTCCAATGTTATAGCAGACGCGCTGTCCCGAAAGCCTCAATACCTGGAGGAAGTAGCTCCAATCGCGGCGAAGTACATTTTCGCACCGCAGGCGTGGACGTGCGCTACCATCGCAGTCGACCTGGACGCGGTGCGACGCGCGCTGCAAGAGGATCGGTTTGCACAATCCAAGATGGAGGAGCTCCGCAGAGGGTCGCCTGACAACAATGAGTTTCAGTTGCAGGATGGACTTTTGACTCGCAAGGGCGCCCTTTACGTGCCCACCGACGAGCTTCGCGCCACGGTTTTGCAACAATTGCACGATGCCCCGAGTGCGGGCCATTTCGGCAAAGAGAAGACGATGGAGTTGGTGGCAAGGGACTTTTGGTGGCCCCAAATGAGAGGAGAGGTGGCGGACTACGTAGCCAGGTGCGATATCTGCCAGAGGTCCAAACCAGTGCATCAGAAGCAGGCGGGATTGTTAGAACCGCTGGAGACACCGCAGCAACCGTGGGAGAGGGTAGCGTTGGACTTTGTTACAGACCTGCCCAGCTCCAGAGGTAAGACGGCGGTGTTAGTGGTTGTGGACTTGTTCACCAAGATGGCGCACTTCATTCCTTGTGCCAAGGTGGCGACGGCAGAACAGACCGCAAAGCTCTTCATCGATCACGTCTTCAGAGTGCATGGACTACCGCAGTCCGTCTTGTCCGACAGGGGGCGCCAATTTGTTTCCACTTTCTGGCGGAAGCTTCTGGGTATCTTACACGTCAAGATCAACCTGACGTCGGCGAGGCATCCACAGACCAACGGTCAAGCGGAGAGGGTCAACGCGATCATGCAGCAGTACCTACGGTGTTACGCCAACCAGCGACCCGCGGCGTGGGTGGACTACCTGCCGATGGCTGAGTTCGCCTACAACAACACGAAGCACGCATCCACCGGGGTGACGCCTTTCTTCGCGAACTATGGACGTCATCCCAGAACCTTCCCGAGCTTTACAGCACCTGAAGGGGGGGGACCTCAAAATGCCGACCAGTTTGCAGCAGAGTTGCAAGAGGTGCACGAGGAGCTGCGGAGACATTTGGAGCTGGCAAAGCAGGCGTATAAGGTGCAAGCCGACAAACACAGAAGGGCGGGGGAAGACATTCAGGTTGGGGACTGGGTATGGTTAGCAGCCCACGCGATGCCGGCCAGGTCGTTGGCCAAAAAGAAGTTAGAACACAGGCAGCTAGGACCATATCAAGTTGGGGCTAAGATCAATCCGGTGGCTTTTCGCCTAGCCCTTCCGGAGGGCTCCAGGGTGCACCCGGTCTTTCATAGGTCGGTGCTCACTCCCTACAAAGCCCCACACAGGTTTCAAGAGTCAGGAGCACCTCCAGAGCCACGTAGAAGGGCGCCTGAGAGAGGGGAGTCGCCAAGACCAGAACCTCTTAATGAGGTCACAGAGATACTGGATTCACGATGGGGGGAGGAGGGAGTTGAATATTTTCTCGCCAGGGAAGGCACTCCAGTCTCTGCAAATAGCTGGGTGCCGGGTTACGCTTTGGACGAACCCCTGTTGAAGGAGGAGTTTCATGCAATTTTTCCGCACAAACCCATGCCCGAGGAGTATTTTGATGATTGGCTTTTCACGCCCACTTTGTCGGGCAGCACGTTCGGGGGTTTCTCCTCGCCCGAGGGCTCTACGCCCAAAACAAGCCCGACCAGGGATCCCCGCCTGGGGGGGGGAGAGACAAACCCTTATTGGTGGGTGGATCAGCCAAGGGAGGTATGGAGTCAGAGGTGGATGATAGGTCCTTGGCAGGCAGCGCCAGGAGAAGCAGTGAGGGAGGAAGAGACTGTGATGCCTTCAGGGGGGGAACCCGAGTTCGAACACACGTATACGGAGCTGCCAGAGGAGAAGATTGACGTGGACACCCGGTATCCTGAACCGACCCAGGAAGAACCACATTTCCCTCAACCTGCACCCAGCGACCGGGAGGGGGGAAGGGGGGGCTTCGAGGGGGGGATGGATGTCAGGGTTTCTGGGAGAAGTGAGGAGATGGCAGAGGAGACGGAAAGCGAGTGGGAGGAGGGAGAGAGAGACGAGGAAGAAGATGACGGAATTCGAAGGGAATCTATGAGCCTAAGCAGTGAGTCAGAGGATTCCCAAAAGGGAGCTAGCATGATCAGGCGAAAAGCAGGAGAAGAGAGAAGCTGTGAAAAGTCAGGGAAGGAGGGGAGAAAGCCCAGTGAAGCACAGACGCTGTCAGAGGGGTCTCAGCCGGAACGGAGTAAAGGGGGTGGAGTTGTCAGCCTCTCGGAGGGAGGAGGAACAGGAGAAAACAGAGAGAGGGGGTTGGAGCAAGGTGTTCAGCCGGAAAGGGTAGAGAGTGGAACAGGGGGCAGTATAGAGGACGAAGGAAAGGTCAAAAGCAACGTACGCGCGCCAAGTTCAAACATAGAGGCGCGCGGAAGTGGGGAAAGCTCAGAGGAGGAGCCCGGCCCCAAAGCCAGAAGGAGGGGGCAGGAGGCGGCAGAGGATTCAGCCTCAGGCGAATCCCGGAAAGAGAGAACCCAGGGGGGCAGAAAGACCCTGCGGAAAAGAAAGGAGAGGAAGAGGTGGTCTAGAGCCAGGCTATTAAGTTGGTGTGGAGGAGGGGAGGAGTCAGAGGGGGACTTCGGCGGTCTAACGTGACAGACGTACAGCCACAATGCTGAACTGTGAAAGAAGCAATTATCTTCAATAAACTTTTCCTGTAAGTAAACTACAACGGAGTAAGGTCTCTCGTGAGCTGGGACCCACCTGGGTGGCTGTGACACTATATTTCAGACTGAATGAGATTTTCAAAGCTGGCCATGGAACTGTAAGTGCACATATGTGCAGTAAGAAACGTTTGTCTCCCAGAAGAAAACCTCAGTTGTGTGGGGAAGCTAATGTGATAGCTTTGATGAGGCTGAGTATTCTTGGTGGCATGTTATGCAGGCTTTGGTATCTTCACAAGGCAGAAATGAAATGCTGAAATAATAGCGAACCCAGACTGCTTTCCAAAAGCATACAAAGATATGGTGAGGAGAATGAGCTGACATTTGTCTCAAACATTAAGAACCCATAATACATCTTGTTGCTTTTACAAATGATTTTAGCAGAGAACTTAAAAGCTATGACACTTTTATTATAAAAAATGATAAGTGCATTCTTTTTTTTTGAATTTGATAACACAGATTCTACTTGCCTGCTTTTATAGTAGAGCCAATTCATTATTATGCCTGTGCAGGGGGTACGACTTCTGTAAAATGTTTAAGGAGAATTCATTTGATAGTATTTGCAAAACAGAACGCCACAATATTAAGTTATATTATCGGGAGATACCAGCATTTCATTCTGTCTGTATCCTCATTCACTGTTTCATTCATTGGTTGCGTTTCTCTTTTACACTAAGCCAAATTTTGGCTTTTTTCAAACAAGCTAGCTTCCCAGGAGATTGCATGGCAACAAAGCCAAAATTTGGCTTAGCAAGTTATCTGAACTTTGGGGCGTGGTTAAGGTCTCTACTACTCCTTAACCACACTCTATAGCCAAGCTTTGCCCTACAGTTACAGGTCATGGTTAAATAGGGAATACCTTAACCACGATTTTGGGTTCACACAAGACGCCAAGCCAAACTTTGGCGTGGCTACCATCCTGCATTGACCTTGAAAACCCAGGAAGAAACAAAATGGGTGCAAGCAGTCACATTAAGCCATATTGTGGCTTAACATGATGTGTGGATCAGCCAGGCCATTGTTATCACTGTTATCATTGCTAACACCAAAGTAATAACAAGCAAAATCAACAAAGTCTCATGGCGCCTTAAAGACTAAACATGTTTATTATGGTATAAGGTTTTGTGGACTTCATTAGCTGCATGAAGTGTTATCATGAGATGTTGCTATGCCCATTTTCAAAGGTGCAGTGAATAATGAGGCATCTTTGAAGGAGGCATGCACACACACAATAATGGGACCATCCTGTGTTTTAAGCTCAAACCCCAGCTTGGCATCTGTGTTCATTTTCAATGGCTTCAGGAAACATATAAAACACACCGCATTGCAATATGCCCTTTGATTATTCTCATTGCGGAGTTATAGTGTGCATGCTTAGAATACCGTTCTATGTTTTACGCTTGAACCTATTTGCATGAAAGCCAGGAATGAAAGAGAAAAAGAAATCCCTACTATGTAATCCATGAGCATTGAAATATCATATTAAAAACATGGCAGGTGGGTATGGGGTTTCAGGGCAAAAACCCACGAAGTACATTGCATTGCAATAAAACAGGAGTCACAAAAAGGCAGCCATAGGGGTGTAGAATGACACAAAATGGCTGCCATGGAAGGGAAGAGCAATTGTTTGATGAAAAGTCACATCCTTGCTCTTTTGCAGCTGACCAGCAGAAAGGGAAATGGCGATGCTGCAAGGAAATGCTAGCAGCTGGGATGTCAGGCAGAGAAACAGCTTAGGCAGGAAGAATTCAGAGTGGAAGGAGTGTAGAGTAGGATGAAAGAAACCATACTTACTTTGATCATCATTGGCTTAAGCATGGTTCGTTCAATAAATCCATGGTTTAAGATTGGTGCGATGTGATGTGAGAACTGGGTCAATATATACTTGTACTGAATTCTGAATATCTCCCACGTTTAGGCATATTTTACAGGTTAAAACAGTGCTGTAGGAGCCACTTTCTGGTCTAACCCCACACCACTGCTGTAATACTTAAGTCCCAACACCATGTGGGTGGGTTCAATCACACTGGCCCTGTCTAAGCAGTCATCACCTAGTGGAGACCTGGTGCTGGTCCTTTAAATGTTACAGAGCACTATGGGGTGGGGCTGCAGAAAATGGCTTCCACAGCATTGCTGTAACATCAAAATGGTGGTGGGAATTCAGTGTCACACTAAGGCTTCCCAAACATTTCTGCTCTTGTCAGATGGAATGATCTCCCGTTTCCTTCCCCCGGTACTGTTCTGGGAGTGCTCCCAAACCCCAGCTCAGCCGATTGTGGGGGGTACCAGGGGGGAGAGAATGGAAGGGAAAGCTCTGTTTGGCTGAATGTGGCCCATTGTTTCTTATAAGAGTGGCTTATAGTAGTCCTGGGTTGTTTCCAAAGGCTCAGTTCTGTGAATGGAAGAACTTTTTGGTTATGGAAGAAGTCTTCTATTTCAATCATTATACATGCAGCAGTAGAGTTATGTCTGTGATTCTCAGAAGGATGTAATCATGGCTACTAGTCATGATGGCTATAATTATTGCCTCTAAACATCAGTTCTTGGGGGACAAAAGATGGAGAATGATGCTGTACTAATGTCTGCTTGAGGGCTTCCCATAGTCACTAGGGTGACCACTGTGTTAACAGAATGCCAAACTAGATGAGCTGGTTCTGACCCACCAGGGCTCTCCTTATGTATTTACAGACAACCTCTTGAGTCTTTGCATCACAACTGTGACTGCTTTTCTATTGTTCCCACCCAGCTAAAAAGGGAACAATGGAGCAGCACTGCCCTTCCCATTCAGAAAGTACCAGTTTCGTCCTTAAAACAACTTGACATTTCCGATGTGCCGACAGAGATAAAGCTTGTTCCCATAATTGCTGCACTTGTGATGTCCATCAAGTATTCACTGAAAGCACATTTCATTTCGCAATTCTCCCTTTCTCTGAAATAATCAAAAACAAAACTTTTCAAGGTTGCTTCTCCAGTGCAGTACCATTCATGATAATGTTATTGAATGAGCTGAAATAGTTATTTCAAACTCTTGACCGGAGTCTACACTTTAAATGTTTCCTGAGTTAAAAAGCAGTCCTGCTTTGGCAGCTGTTGCTGGAACAACAACAGAAAATATGTGTTCTAAAAGCATCTGCCTGCGCATGCAGGTGTCAAGCATGTGGTTCGAGTTTTGTAAAGAAGACTGGGTTGTTGAATACGTCAGAACAAACTGTCACAGGTCAAAATGAACTAACATAACAGAGGCACTTCATTCGCAAGCAGGTTGCTGTTGCAGCACTCCTTTGGCAGTCGTTCCAGAGAGATTTTAAAAAAAATAATCAATTGAAAGCATCTTCAGCTATTAGAATCTGGACCCACTTTCTGGCAGATGTGAGCACAAAAATTTGGGTTGCCATATTTTAAAGAGCAAAAAGGACACATTTGCCAACTTCTATTTTTAACTATAGATCGCTATGACGACTCTACCCATGAAAAGGAGGGCATGTCCAGGAAAAAGAGGACACATGGCAACCCATCATGTCAACATTTCTTCACCTTGTTACTATTTCTTGTGGATATACTGTTATTTCATCTTCCATATAATTTTGGGCAGAATCAAGTATTTAGACCCTGACCTCAAAAGGAATGGAAATATTTCAAGTTTCTTAGCACCAGGATTAAACTTTTTGAAATGTTTCCAACCCTGCCTACCAATAAGGGACAGGAATTTGCAGTACTGTAATTCATCAGACCAAAACTCATGTAAGAATATTTAGGGTTGTTAGACAACAGCTTAGGGGTGCCATTTATAATATCTGAAAAAAAGCCCAGTTTCTTAAGCATGAGGCCACACAATCTTTACTGTTTGTTATAATAAACCTGTGGAGGAACACATTGAGTACATAGCTAGTTCTGAAAGCTAATATCCATAAACAGCATACAAAAGCAATATTCTGTTGGGTAAATTTCCATTTCAATATTATCCTTTCTTTTTCAGAGATAGAAGGTGTGCTGGAGCAGAGTAAAATAAAATTATAGGGTCCCTCCCCCTTTGTTTTAGATTTACCTTCCATTATTTGCTTCAGTTTCCCTGTGTCATTAAGTTGTGTGGCTTTTGCCCTGCTATATGGTCCTTAAGCATGCTTTCTGCAGTTGTCCTATCTTTTGTGTCCACTCTGCTTTGCATTCCACGACCCCCCTCGAAACAGTATTTCTTTTGCAGCTGGAATACATTCATTCAGCCATTTTTGCGAGCAGCCTGGAAGATGCATGACACATGCTTGAAGTTTTATGTCAATAACACTCAAGTGGAGATCTGTTCAACCTCAGATGGTTTGTCTTTGGGCCAATTCACGCAAACCAGTTTCTCCCACACAATTGCCCCCTCCCTCTGAGCATGACAGATCGTGCTTGCAGGATGTCAGTTCTTCGTTTAAACTGGGGATTCCATGTGGGCAGTTCATTATGTGGCTATCACAATTTCCATGGGGAAGTGCTGATGCCACCATGTAAATATTTGTGGTTAGACAAATACACAACCCACATGGAAATACAGGTTCACACAAACATGTCACTTTTGCCACAGGGATGCGACCAAAAACAGCATTATTGTGGTGGCAGATAATATTCCCCACTGCAACATTTCAAATTACTCACCACTGTACCATTACAGCACTTTCCAGAGGAGCAGCTGCGGTAGCCTTGTGCAGAAAAAAGGTCAAAGAGTTGTGTGGCTCTTTAAGCCTGACATATTTAATAATGGCATGAATTTTCATGGACTACAGTCCTCTTCAGAATCTTGAAGTGTTATCCTGAAGTACAGGAATACATATATGGTTTGGGGATGGATTTGTAAACACTGAGGTCTGAGGGAAATAAAATTACCATTGCTAATTATGTAAAAAAAAAAAGAAAAAAGAAAGAAATCATTGTTAATAATGGTAATTCACAAAACTACTGTTGATGACTCAGGAATTCTGGCATTGGTAATCAAGCAACTCATACAATGTGCTAAAAATCTTAGGCTTCACTTCAGTCCATAAGTGATAGCATCAAACCCCATGCTCAAAGGCTGGCTCTCTTAAGATGGCTTACAGAGTGCGTAGAACTGGCTTATGAATATTGCCATTTCTGGTGTCAGATTTGTGTCCATGTTTTCTTTGGAGCAGAGACTGGTCTGCTTGCCCTGGGTAGAATGTGGAAGGGTACTGCTGGCAAATGATGGCATATATGACATTGCAGGATGAGCAGGTGAATGAATGTTGTGCATAACATTGTTAGATCAGAGTAGACATGGGGACACAACTGGCATCCGGATGTGTGAAAGAAGTTCAGATTATTTTGATTTCTTCTGAAATCAGCTGGAGGAAGAGGAGAGGACAGAGGGTGTGAAGAAAGAGCTATGAATGGAGGGGGACCCTTTTCCTGCCCTTTAGACCCCCTGGGAAACTCAACAAACCTGCTGTACTTGGAACTGTGTGTGGAGAGGGAAGTTAAATGGGACACAGCTGTGGGCAGCCTAAGGAAGTACCAACTACCTTTGGCCTGTCCATAAAAAGCAAGCCTCAAGCGAGAGACTAGGGTGATGTCTGCGTTTTCCCGGGATGTCTTCTCGTTGTGAGACCTTTGCGGGTGAGCTGAGAGTTTGTTTGGACCCTGGATGAGAACCCGGAGGCCGAGAGGGAGGGCACATCAGAAGGAAAATGAACTGAGATAGATAGATGATGGATAGATATATTCAGTTTTTTGTACACCGCTTAGAGATATTTTTTAATATATTAAGCGGTTTATAAATTTAATCACCATCATCTGTCTCTCCCAGAAGTATGTTAACTGGGTTATATCCAATTCAATTTCAAGTTCCTCTACTGACAGCAGTCCAATTTAGACTTCCTACAGTGGAATGGGGAGATTTTTGGTGATCCCTACTGCAAACTCCCCAAATCTGTCCCAGACTCACTGTCTGCAACTATTATTTTCTATATTCTTGTTTTCTCTGTTTAATATACAAAAAATGTGTTAGCAACGTGCTCAGTAAAGCTCCAATCAGGCAGAATATATATATATATATATATGCTTTCGTAGATTTTCACGGGTACAGGAATGCAGGTTTTGGTGTCCTCGGGTGTCTTCCCGTGTAAAAGTTGGGGTGTCTAGGCGACGTTTCGACGAGGTCTCACTCGTCATCTTCAGGCTGGTGCTTTCGGCTTCTTGTTACTGGAACAGAGCAGGATCTCAGTGTTTGAGTTCCTATAAATACTGTAGAGGGGGTGTGGTGTATAGCCTCCAATGTTCTGGGCAGAGAGGAAGTTCCCAGGCTAGTGTGCCTTTTCTTCTTTTGTTCCTTAATTACTTGAGAGATATCTTGAGTGATTTCTTGAGTGATATCCTGAGTACCACTTAGGTGGGTCATTAGGTGTGGATTAGTTGTTAAAGTCTTTGTGTCTTGACCTCTTGAACTTTGTGAAGAGTTTTCCTGAGAAGATGGCTTTACTGTACTTAGTTGTGCTCTGGCTTGGCTTCGTGTATAGGGGCGAGCTGTGGTTTTGTGGCTTGTGTCAGCCAGATCTGTGTAGGGATTGCAGGGGGGTGCAGCATCCGGAGGTGCCACCATGGATTGGCTACTGGATGGTGTCTGTAATTCATCTGTGGAGAGGGTCTGGGTTTGGGTCTGGTGTGGTTGATTGGTGTTGGCGTTCTGTGTGCCTCTGGATCTGGTGTCAGTTTTTGTGGGGAGGGCTAATTTCCAGATGTCTGGCAAGCGGGATGTGTCGTCACGCTTGTTCATGTTGTGAGGGTGTTTCTCTATCTCGATGGCTTCCATGATTATTCTCTTGTGGTGATGTTCCGTGTTAAAGAGCAATTTGGAATCTGCAAAATTAATTTCGTGTCCTGTTTCTTTCATGTGTTGGAAAAGAGAGGAAGTTTTTTCTTCTTTTTTGACGGCATTCTTGTGTTCTGCGATACGTGCATTTATTCGTCTGTTTGTTTGTCCAATGTACGTGGCTGGGCAGACTTTGCAGGGTATTTCATAGATCCCTTGGTTTTCCAACTGGATTTTATCCTTGGGGTTTCTGAGGATATTGGCTATTTTTTGGTTGGTGCAAAAGGCTGTTTTGATATTGTGTTTATGGAGGATTTTGCTAATTTTATCTGTAGTGCCCTTGATATAAGGAAGGAGGGCCATGCCATTGTTTTCTTCTGTGTCTTGGTTTTTGGGGGGTGTTTCCTTTTGGATTAGCTTCGTAATCCTGTTTTGCTGGTATCCATTGGCAATTAACACGTTTGAGAGATTCTGTAACTCAGTTGTCAAGTGGTCTTTGTCAGCCAGGCGTTTGGTTCTGGAGATGAGAGTCTTGGCTACGGAGTTTATTTGTGCAGGGTGGTGGTGTGATTGTGCATGTAAGTAGCGGTTGGTGTGTGTTTTTTTCCGGTAGATAGTGTGTCCTAGGGAGCCATCAGGTTTTTTGTAGATTAGGACGTCAAGGAAGGGAAGTTGGTTGTTGGCTTCTATTTCCATAGTGAATTGTATTTTGGGGTGTAAGTTGTTGAGATGTGTGAGGAAGCTATCCAGTTTTTCCTTCCCGTGTGGCCAAATTACAAAGGTGTCGTCAACATATCTGAGCCAAAGTTTGGGTTTGTGTATCTCTCTTCACACAAGTGCCCATTAATGAAGCCTTGACAGCTATTCAAAACAAATACAATCCCCCCGAATACATCTTGGACCTGACCAACCACTGCCTAACCAACACGTACTTCATCCACAATGGACAAAGATACAAACAGATAGAAGGAGCACCTATGGGATCACCCCTCTCACCGGTCATCGCAAACCTGTACATGGAACACTTTGAAACCAATGCTTTAGACAAGTCAGAACACAAACCCAAACTTTGGCTCTCTGGTCTCCGAGGCCACTCTCACACAAGCAGAGGGTCCATCCCACCCCTTGCTGTATGCTGGCCCAAAGGGGTGACGTATCGGGAACACAGGCCTCTGCACCATCAAGTCCCTTGGATTTTGAGGGACTAGACCTCTCAGAGTGCATAGGTGGCATAAGGACTGCTGCCAGGGTGAGGCATTCCTAGGGCATGCTTCAGCCAAAGGAAGGACTTTTCATTCCACTGATATTAATGGAATAATGATAGGATTTAAATGTGCTTTGCTGTGGCAGGACTGTGGCACTGTGCTGCTGGAGTTAAAAAATGTCAGGGTGTACGTATGTTAGATGGATGGACTAGAGACATGACTTGTACTAATAGATTTGGTTTTTTATCTTTGTTGGCATGCTGTGTCAGGCACTGTGCTTGGGCTATTAGCATATTTTAACCCAACTGAAGTTACTCCCAAGAAAATGCAAAAACAGTGCAAATGCTTTGCAAATTGAAGTGCTCAAAAGACGAGGTTCTTTGCAATAATGGGTAACAGCCAGTATTAGCTCTAACATTCCAGGCGTTCTTCCAGGGTAATAAAGTTGGGTGAGCAAGCAGTACACGGCGTTCTTACATATTAATAACAGTGCAGCTACTTCAACACTATTTCGCAATCACATTCAGGGTGATTTTCATCCCTTAATGCTGGGTGTATACTGTACTGTACATCACTAAGGCCTGTAGTCCTTTGCCTGGGTGTATATGCCCCACTGATCTTACAGTATTGGGATTCACTTCTGAGTAAACGTGTATAAGACTGTGCTGTTAATACAGATTGGTCATCCCTTAATCATGACATAGCCACAGCTGTATACGAAATGGAAGGGGATATTTTCAGCTGTTTTGGTGCCTAAGGAAATAAGCATGGCTAAAGTAAGGATTCTCAAATCCTCACTGTTGGCATGGAAGGTGGCATTGGAGCAAACTACACATTTACTTTGTAGCTTGTCTTTGGAATTCAAGGCCTCACTCCCCATTGCCAGTGCAGGGCACCTGATCTGGATTGAAACGCTAACATGGGTGTTAAGAGGGGCTTTGGCTTTATTTGGGCCACCTACACATATATGAGAGGGACGCAGGTGGAGCTGTGGGTTAAACCAAAGAGACTAGGACTTGTCAATCAGAACGTCGGCGGTTCGAATCCCTGTGACAGGGTGAGCTCCTGTTGCTCGGTCCCAGCTCCTGCCAACCTAGCAGTTCGAAAGCACGTCAAAGTGCAAGTAGATAAATAGGAACCGCTCTGGCGGGAAGGTAAACGGCGCTTCCGTGCGCTGCTCTGGTTCACCAGAAGCGGCTTAGTCATGCTGGCCACATGACCCGAAAGCTGTATGCCAGCTCCCTCGGCCAGTAAAGAGAGATGAGCGCCACAACCCCAGAGTCGGTCACGACTGGACCTAATGGTCAGGGGTCCCTTTACCTTTACCTTTACCTTTACACGTATATGAAGCGGCCCTGTTTAAAATACAGCTGCTACTCCTGTGCCCACCTTTAAGATCAGTACTGTAAGGCTGGTGGGCAGTAATAATAATAATTTTTTATTTATACCCCGCCCTCCCCAGCGAAGGCCGGGCTCAGAGTGGCTTACAAGCAATAATAAAAACAAGTTGAATGATTACAACTTAAAAACAAAAATAAAATACAACATTAAAATATTGAAACATTAAAATATTAAAATATAGCCTCATCGCAGGAGAAGGAAAGGAAAAAAGAGAGGGAGGGAATCAAATTGGCTCCAAGCCAAAGGCCAGGCTGAACAACTCTGTCTTACAGGCCCTGCGGAAAGAAATCAGATCCTCCAGTAGTGACTGTATAGTTATTATTTGTGAGCTTCTATCCTATATATTATCTGTGAGAGATATGGATGGATATGCTAGCTTTTTAAGAGCTTTCCTTGGATTTCAACCGAAATGTTTTAGCGTCGGAAGTCTTCGGTCGTTATTAAACGAATGTGCTATTACTTAGCTTAAACTACGGCTTTAAATTGTACGTTTTAATGCTTCCTTGGTTTAAATTGTACGTTTTAATGCTTCCTTTTAATATGTTTATGCACTGTAAGCCACCTGGGGGGGGGCGGGGAGGCGATGGCCTTGGAAACATTTGAAATAAAGAAACTTCCATTGGCTCCGCCACTAAATCCTCGCTGGAAGACTGCAGTTTCCACGGGTGGGGGAAGAGTGTAAAAACACGGAATCCAAAGGTATGAGGCACCTTGGGTTTACATGGTGAGCGAAGTGTGGGGATTCCCAATCCGAATTCCAACCTCAGCGACTGCGGCTGAGGTTGGAAGTGGGACGCTGCCGTTCCTTCGGTGCTCATGAATGCGGCACACAGGGAAGGTTCTGATTTCTCTGGTTGTGCTTGTGCCACGGAATACTCCTAAGGCGTTATCTGTGCGCGCGCGCGCGCAAGCGAGGAAGGCCGGCCGGCCGCCCACGAAAAAGCCAGCGGAGTCTTCTTGCCAAAGCACCGGAGCCTCCTCTCGCTCGCCTCCCCCCTCATCCCGCCGCAGCCGGAGCGACTTCAGGGTTGTCACCACCGCCGTCTGGGGCGCCTCGGCCTTGGCCTGGCTTGCGGGCTGCCGCTGGTTGGCGACGGGGGGACACGTGAGGGAGAAGAAAGAGGCGTGAGGTTAGGGCGGGACGGGGGGGGTGGAAGAGAGAGGAGAGGAGAGGCGGCGGCAGGAGTTCCCCCGACAGCTGGAGGCTGCGGTAGTCGGCGGTGTCGGCCGCAGCAAAGCAGCGGACGGCCGTTGTTGGCGGCGGCGCGCGCTGTGCGCGGCGGCTCCTCCTCCTCCTCCTCGCTTGGTTGCCTGGGCTCGAGAGCCAACCCCCCGCTTCCTCGGCTCGCTCCTCCTTATTGACAAATACACAAAGGGCCGCGCCGGGCTGGAGACGCGTCTGTGGAGCCGGCATGGGAGACAAGAAGAGCCCCACAAGGTGAGGAGCCAGGGAGGAAGGGAAAAGCGGGCGCCGACTCGCAACAGGCCGCCGCCGCTGCTGCTGCTGCTGCTGCTGAGGGGGAGAAGCGGCGGCGGCGGCGGCGCTGTGAGGGGGGCTGCCGTTGCCCTTCGCCGCCGCCGCCGCTTCTCCCCCCCTCCCCTCTGCTGCCAGAGCCTCCGGCGGCGCCCCCTCAGCGCTGCGAATGGCGGCGAGCGGGCGCTGGGGGCGGCGGCGAAGAGGTAGCTGGCAAGCGGCGGGGCGAAGCGAGGCCCCGAGCGAGTGGGAGGGAGGGAGGGAGGGAAGGGAGCGATGTCTTGTTTTGTGCCTTAAACCTCCTTCTCTCTCCTCCTCCTCTTCCTTCTCCTCCTCCTCCTCCTCCTTCTCGCCCCCCCCTCTTTTTGGGGGGTGTTTAGGCCGAAGCGGCAGCCGAAGCCGTCCTCCGACGAGGGCTATTGGGACTGCAGCGTGTGCACCTTCCGGAACAGCGCCGAGGCCTTCAAGTGCATGATGTGCG
This sequence comes from Podarcis erhardii, assembly GCF_964252035.2. Classification (NCBI taxonomy): domain Eukaryota; kingdom Metazoa; phylum Chordata; class Lepidosauria; order Squamata; family Lacertidae; genus Podarcis; species Podarcis erhardii. Next base: position 51,283,056 of record NC_138500.1, read on the forward strand.
ATGTGAGGAAGGGCACCTCCACCCGGTGAGTGAGCGGCCCAGAGAGGCCTGCGCTGGTGACACCCGCATCCCCAAGGAAGGAGGGAGGGAGGGAGGGAGGGAGCGGGGCTGGCCGAGGAGAGGCGTCCGGGGGCCGCCGGCTGGGAAGAAGAGCAAAGCCCGGAGGCTGCCGCCGCCGCCGCCGCCGCCACCATCATAGCCACCAGGGCAGGCTTTTTATTATTTATTGCTCTCCCTCCTTCTTCTTCCTCGGGAGAGGGTGACAGGAGAGGGAGTGGATGCGCTGCAGGCACCAGCTCTCTCCTCCGTTCCGCTCTCCTCCTCCGTCTGCTTTCCTTTCCTCCTCTCCTCTCCCCGCCCTTGCCCAGTAAACATGGTCTCTTTCTCACCCCCCCCCCCGCAAAGGCTTAGAGATAATTTCTTTTCTGTGAACTTAAAGGCATACGTTCTCTCGCACAACCCTCAATGGTTCGATTTGCCAGTCATGCAGTCTGGAATGGGATAGAAAATAAGCTCCTTTCCCTCCTCAGCTTTTTTTTTTTGCTTTGCTTTGCTTTGCTTTGCTGTGCTGTGCTGTGCTGTGCTGTGCTCACAAAAACAGTGCAGATGTCTGGAGTGTTTGCTGTTTGCTTTTAATCCTGCTCATGGTGATGTAGCATTCCCTATGTACGTAAAAAATAAAAAAACCCTTAAACTGACTAAATGTGAATGCTGCCCTGTTGTGCAAAAATAAGTCGTCTTCTGTTGAAGGTAGGACAGAAATGGATAAGGGCTTGGATTTTCTTTTTGAGGCCTGCTTATAGTCCACTGTGTAGCCCTGTTAGCTCATTTAAAAGATGACTTTTGTAATTATTTTTCATGGTGGATTAGAATACTTCAAGAGGGGGGTGTCAACAAACAGTCTCTTGGTTGTTCGTGTCTGTTTCATACTTGCTGATATTTTGCTGAAGTGAGGGCCATTGTCATGTCTTGCCTTAACAACAAAATGCCCTTCCTAATGTTGGGTGGGATATGTGTGAGGAGAGAGGAAGAATCCCTGGGAGGTACCTGCCAATGTGGAGTGTAGAATGGCAGCTGATTAGTTGCCAGTTACTGTTTTGGGGTTACCATGGTGGGGGAACATGCCTTTCCTGGTAATTTTTGGGAGGCAGTGACTGAGGCAGGAGCTGTTTCAGTCAGCACCTTGAAAGCATAGTTGCTATCTGCGCAGGAGCTCCTGGCATATAGGCTGTTGATGACTACAGGAGCCACAGTGCTGACTAAGAAGATAACTCTTGCTTCCACACTGGCCTTCCATTGGTTACATGTGAGGTCTAGGAACTTAAAGCATACATATTTTCCACTTCTCATCCTCACCTCCCACATTCTGCCTTTACCTTCCAACAGATACTGGTAAAGTTACACATTTTCCTGTGCTCTTCATCTTCCTCCAATGGTGGCAGATGCTTCACGTCAGAGGACCACCCCAGCAGCTGTTTCTGGGACTGGGCCACACATAGGCAGATGTCAGGTTTTTGTCTCCATACAACACTTATTTTCCTGGAGGAAAATAAAATCCATTTACATAGATTTAAGTGGATGTAAAAGGTTATAGTCAGAGATACTCCTGAGGGAAAAGGTAAATCCATTCCCCACCCATGGTGATTCCTGGACATTAATAATGAAGATTGGTCCTATCTGCACAACTGTGTCATGATTTCTCTTTTTCGGTCACACTAAATTGTGACAAAGAGTTAGGAGATGGCTTATTTATGTAGAAATGTTTATTTTACTCACAGCAATATTGTTTGCCCACTTACAATTAATTATATACCCTTTTTAGATTATTACATACCCCTTATAGGTTAGATGCATTCCATTGCTTGGAAAATTTCTGTACAATCTAAAATAAGTCTTTTGTGCAGCAGCATTACAGGAAAAATGTGGAAGTATTGTACTTATGAGTCCAGTAAGTCACAGGTTTATTAAACCTCAGTGACTGAGATTTAATGCACTGAAGCATATGCATGAATGATTACATATTTACTAATTGAATATTGATATGCTGCTTTACTTTTGCCCATGGTGGCTCACAGAGCAAATAAAACATAATTTTAAAGCAACAATATTTATAACCAATGTAAAACAATACACCTAGGCATAATAAGAGACAATATATCTTCTAAACCTTATGCAGGGCAGAGATAGAATAACACCTTCTGCTATCAACAGGGGGGACCTCAGGGCAATTGTGCTAAAAGCCCCCTCTTGGTAGCTGCTGTTATTGGTGAAGTGAAAGTATACAAGGTCTTGTCGCTTAAGTGTACGTGCAACATTGGCTGATATAGGGGAAGACAGTCTCTCTGGATCTTAGGCCCCAAAGATCTTTAGAGTTAAGCATCATCACCTTGAACTGAGCCAGGAATGTGCTAGCAGTGGTACAGTTGCTGCAGCACTGGCTGAATAGGCTCTCACCTTCCAATGTTCAGTAAGAGGCAGGTGGTGGCATTCTACATCAGCTGCAAAATAGTCTACATTGTAGTCCCAATGTAGCATACATTACATGTAGTCAATCCTGGACATAACAAGAAAATGCATCAGCATAGCCAGGTCTCAGTTCTCTAAGAAGAGACTAGGCCTAGGAAGACGATAAAAATGGCTTCCTAGCTACTGCTATTACTGGTGTATCCAAAAATGAGGAGATAGGGATCGTCTAACATTGTATATGCCATAAAATGCCAACAGTGTCCTTCAGCTCTCTATATTGGACAAACAGGCCAGACCTTACGCCAAAGAATAAACGGACATAAATCCGACATCAGGAACCACAAGACAGAAAAACCAGTAGGAGAACACTTCAATCTCCCAGGACATTCTATACAAGATCTCAAAGTAGCTGTTCTATTACAAAGGAATTTCAGAAATAGACTGGAAAGAGAAGCTGCTGAATTGCAACTTATCACCAAACTTAAAACTATGGAGAGACCTGGTTTGAACAAAGACATTGGATTCTTATCTCATTATACATGACAAAGCCATTTTTCACCTTCTCACCCCTTGCTTTTTCCTGTTAGACCTATTGCAGTCGTTAAGAGTCGTCAACAGGCTCATCGCAGCTATCTGCCAATCACCCATTCCCACCACCCTTCTGAGTAATACCCCTCCCCACCTTCTCACTATATAGAAAGGTCCGGTGACTTCTGTTTCAGTGTATCTGAAGAAGTGTGCATGCACACGAAAGCTCATACCTAGAACTAACTCAGTTGGTCTTTAAGGTGCTACTGGAAGGAATTTTTTTATTTTGTTTTGTCCATCTATCACAGGCATACTAACCTCTTCCAAAGCCATCTTGCCCTCTTTAATACCATCCATTTTTCCTTAGCCTCCATACACTTATTTACAAGCATCTTCTGGATGTGTACATTGATTACACTCAACCCCAAAGCTCTAGATCAGGGGTGTCTGTTTCCTGGCACAGTCATTTTTTGTCTCTCCCAAGACCTGCCAATTTTGGCAATGACCAAAAAAGGGGGGGGGAAAGGGGGAGAAAGTTACAGCACTAGGGTAGACAGCGTGTTTTAAACCTCTCATCAGTCATCAGATTGATCAGTTGATAAGCAGGCAGGGGGTAATAACCCCTTCTGAACAGCTGGTCAGCATGGATCAACAGGAGGGTCTGCATCCTGCGTCTGTATTTGTGAGAGAGTGGGATGGCCACACCCATCACTGGCATGCAGTTGCCAGAGGGCTTCCTTGGAACAAAAGAGGTTAGCCACCCCTGCCCAATTCCAATAATGCTGAACTGATACCCGCAGATTGAAAAAGTCATAGGAGAACCCTGTGTGTGTGTGAGGGGGGGGGGAGATACATGTCTGTGCAGGCTTGCAGTTCTGCATCTTGATCCTGTACAAATTGCATGGAGTTTAATGGGTTTTAATTTCAAGTAAGAAGGCATAGGATTTCATCCACTAATCAAGGCTTACAGGATGCAGTTTTATAATAAAAGCTATGTCTTTATTCATACATTGTTATATTGAATATTTGTGCCAAAGTTTATCAAATTAATGAGTGGAGATTTAGCAAAAAAATTATTCAGGTTGATGTCTTCATAATAAACTTGCTAATACTGCTTATATTATATGCCTTCTCTTACTATTTTTTGTACCTTGTTTAGGCATAATTAGTATTCACTAATTTCAGTGGTTCTAGCCCAGTGTTGGCCAAACTTGGGTTTCCAGCTGTTTTGGGACTACAATCCCCATCATCCATGACCACGGGCCCTGTTAGCTAGGGATGATGGGAGTTGTAGTCCAAAAACAGCTGGAGACCCAAGTTTGGCCAACACTGTTCTAGCCATACTTGGAGTAGAACAATGAAATCAATGGACTTAGCTCAGCCATGAGTAACTTAAGTCCACTCATTTCAGTGGGTCTAATCTGATTATGACTTAGTTGGATACCACATTATGAATTTTCAGTAAAACATCAGATTGCCTGATCTTTCTAACCTGTATACTCTGTTGGCTTCCCTATGCTTAATATTTTCCACCATTATCATAGCTGGCAGCTCACTGTGTAAAATAAATACATAAATAAAGCAGTTTTGGCATCAAGGACTATTTTTTTCTGGTTACTGGAAACCTGCCTGGTATTCTACAGTGCTTCCTCCTTGCCTTTGGTACTATTCAGCTGCATCACAAGTGGTTTTTCTTTTCCTCCCATTATGTCCTTGGATATATTAAAATATTTGAATAAGTGACAGATTTTGAAGAACTGCATTGCTGGATTAGATCAAGATTCATCTAGTTAAGCATGTTGTTTCCAACAGCAGCTAGCCAGATGCCTCTGAAAGCTTACAAGCAAGATATTAAGTTACAATCATTTCTTTTAGTTTTGTCTCAAGTGTCTGATAAGCAGAGATATACTGCCACTGAATAAAAATGTTCCATTTATTTATCATGGCTAATTAACAGACCAATTTTTCTGTTCCCTGTTAAGCTCTAGCTGAGTTCATGGCCATCACCTTAACTTGTAATAGTGAATTAAACATTAAATTATGCAAGGCATGAAAAATATTTTTGTAAACTACAGATACAGTATAGTAAGGTCATGCATATTTGCTCTCAGATTGGTGGGCACAGAAGTATATCTCTTGCTGAAATGGCCTCAGTAGAAGAGGTAGAGGAAATGTGGTTTTGTGGGTGAAAAGAGTATGAGAGGTCAGGGATCTAGAAAGAGAGAAAATGAGCATTGGCTGCCTCTAGCATTTACTTATACTGTATGGAAATGATTTGATACTTCCTTACACACCAAACTTTATCCAAGAAAGGCTGTTGGCACCAATCTGGCATTGAAACCTGAATGTTCTGGTTACACATTTGTTAAATAGTCCAAGTACAGAGATCATGAAGTCCCATTCACTTTCTTTTTCAGAAAGGAGGATTCAGTGGAAACTCCTTGTACTTCTAGTCATCTAGTTGGTAGGGGATGGTGGGACTCTGAAAAGTGGTGGGTGTGGTCTATTTTATACCTCACCTAGGTTTAGAGTATTTAACAAATATTATTTATTTATTTAATTTGTATATTGCTCTTCATCAGGAATTTTGTCTACATCAGGAATATGTGTCTGACTTTATCCTTCCCTAGATAGAGATGCAAAAAGCAACATTAAATTATTGACAGATACCAATAATCATTTCCTTTTAAAACTCTTAATTTAGCAGCATTAGAGTTGTGAGACTGATTCCAGTTGTGATAAACTATTATGTAGTCACCAGAGTCCTTAGAATATCAGAGATTTCAATTTGATACATACATTTTGATATAGATATAATTTGATATCAACTCGTGATACCTAGAGTTTCAGTAAACTCATTAATTTGGAGGGAAATTGCTTAGTAATAATAGAAATGGTCAGATATACAGTATTGATAATTTTTGCATAAAATGTTAAGGGATAAATTCAGAAGCAAGCAAAACATTTAGAACTTGTGCTGCTATTTTATACAAAAAGACCGGGTTTTGTCCATGTCAGTCATGCAACTATATATAACAGTCTTCTCACATTCATACATAGGCAGCCATGCATTGCTCTAGGGTGAATCTGTATACAGATGTAATATCAGGTTTCTAGCAGCTATGTTGACACCGTTTTCTAAATTTGCACTTGAAAGACATTACATGCTATCCATTCAAATAAAATGAAATGCAAATAGATTTTGCAGGTCTGAAACCATATTTGGTGTTCAGTTTTGAGAAGATTGGTATTCTGTAAAATGTATGGTGTCATAACTGCCAGGTGATACAGTGAACAAATTCCCTTGCTATTGTGCTTTTGAGGATAAGTGCCTTCTGTGTGGAAGTGATAGCCTCAGATGGTTCCCAAAGGGCATTGCTTTGCATTGTAAAACCACTGCCAAATATTGCAGTAGGCTACACAGCAATCTGTTAAATGTTCAGTGGTGAGAAATGTTAGTAATTAAGTCCTCAGAAATTTGCAGTTTCAGTTTATTATGTATTTATTAATTAATATATATGTGCTTACTGCTTATGAGTGTTCATTTACTCTGTTCTAGATTATATGACAGATATGAATACTATGAAATTTACTGCATAATATTGTAAAATAAAGATTAATTGTGAAAGTCCCTGTATGCTTTCAAAAGTAAAAACATTTGTGCATGAAAATTCAATAATAATTATCAATGAAGAGAAATAAAGTAATTTCATGTTTTCACAAAATAAATCTAAGGTGCAGCAATAACAGTGATAATCATGTTGGGGCCTTTTTAGATTTCACTGCTTGTTGTCTTTATAAAGCCATCTGTTGAGAACAGAGCACTGGACTTGATAAGACTATTGATACAAGCCAGCAGAGTTCTCCTCATGTTCTATGAAAACATGGGAGTTACGAAAAATCTAATCAAGTGATTTTTAATTTTCATATAACATTTATGCCTTCATCAGCTGTACTTGCTCCAGAATGTTGACAGGATGTATATCTGGATGTGCATTCTATTGAAAGCAATGCAGTGCATCTAGTATTCGATGCTCATCTAATTTATGCCCATAGTTGAGAATCATTGAAGAAGATCTGCAGCCAGAAGCCATTTGGGCTTGCACATCTCCTGTAGATTGGAACACTGGAATATATTTCATTAACACTATATTTCAGGCAATTCTATTTTGTTTGGTAGACTGTGAGATGTGATACATCTACAATAAAATACTCATTTTTGCAAGAAATTATTTCAGCTGGTGGTACTTTCCCTTTGTTTTAACATCGAAGCAATGCCTGCAACAAAACCAGGAATATTATGGTTTAGCATTATTTATACCCAATTTTAAAAAATAACATTGAAAATATTGGTGTATATTTTGACAGTTGCTTTAAGTTTTCTGTGCTTCCAAAGATATACATTACTGGCAGAAGAGTCAAGGCAGTTTAATTTATTCTGCTACTAAGCTTACAGTTTTAAATTGGGTGAAATTGAATGGTGCCCATCCACCAGTGGAATAGACACCATTGGCAGAATGAATTCTCCCCCCACCCGCAAAGCTCCACATGCACACATGTATGTGAGTGAAAGTCACACTTTAGATATTTGTGGTGGGCAGGAGGGGGGGGGAAGGATGGATTTTAGAAGAATGGCTAATCTGTGGCACTCCAGATGCTGGACTCCCAACTGCCTACAGCCCCAGCCAATGTGACCAACTGACATAGTTGATGGGAGCTGCAGTCAAATAACATTTAGGACCACAGGTTAACTACCGCTAGTTTATAGATACCTGAGCAAAGGAGAATGAGCATTTTAAGAGTGTTGAAATTCCAACGCTTAACCACATACATTTTGCTTATCTGTCTCTTTTCCATTGGATGGTTTGCAAGTTGTTTCTCAAAACCAAAATAGCTAGATACTTGTTTTAAAATAGTAATTAAAAAACTGAACTTTCCAGGATACTATTTTACACTAAATAGAAGATTCAGCATTGTGCCTTGAGCATGTATGTGTGTGCTTGCATACACAGAGACCCAAGTAAAATAGCATGAGGTAGCATGTGTCCATCATTTGGGCTTGCTTGCTTATCATGTCCAGATGCAATAATCTTTAGATTTTAGAGCTTGAATTCTCTACACCAATTTGTAAGAAATACTTTAAAAGATAGTTACTCACTGAAGAGGAAGTACAGCACTTGAATCTTATATGAAGGGATCATCAGGAGATTGAAGTTATTCTGCCTGTGCCATTTCTCAGTCTGACACAGAGGTGGGGAAAATAAAAGAATACAAGAAGGCAATAGTCCTATGCATCTATGTTTATACTATACACCAAAAGTGTGTGGTTACAGTGCAAATAGGGATTCCAGGCTTCATAAGCTGAAATGTGTCCATAACAGGACCCAACAATTTCCTAGCTCAAATATAGATATAAACCTTTGGCCCTCCAGCTGTTACTGAACTATAACTTCTTTCAACCCCAGGAACCATGGCTAGTGACCAGGGTTAATGGAAGCTGTAGTTTAGCAACACCTGTCCTAGCTGCATCCATTCCTTACTCTGTAGTCAACACGGATGTAAGAGATTTTACCTCCAAAGCGAAACACAAATTGATCACAGTGATTCTTATCGTGTAGTGGACCCCGCCCTGTGGAATGCCCTCCCATCAGATGTCAAAGAGATAAACAACTACCTGACATTTAGAAGACATCTGAAGGCAGCCCTGTTCAGGGAAGTTTTTAATGTGTGACATTTTAATGTATTTTTAATCTTTTTTGGAAGCCGCCCACAGTGGCTGGGGAAACCCAGCCTGATGGGCGGGATACAAATAATAAATAATAATAATAATAATAATAATAATAATAATTATTCTACAGTCTTTGCCTCAAGATATATATTAATTAATCATTCAAAATAGCTTTACTAGCCAACAACATACTGGTGCATTGGAGAAATAAGGTGTCACCACACTTTGACAAGGCTCCATAATTTGGTAAAGAATGTTTGATGAAATTCTTTATACTTTCTTTATCAAGATAATTATTTTTTTCTGGCCAGGGTCTTTCAGATATCTTTAATGGGCCAAGCAATCCTATGAATGTGGCTTATGTCAGCATAACTTCCCATGTCCAGTCTATTATGCATATAAACCACAGACGTATTGACAGAAACTGGTGGATTATTTTTATGCTGTTACTTAGTTTTAGCATATTCTCTTCTAGGGATCAGTTGAAATAACAGTAGCTGTTATGGCTTGGTTGTAATACATGGTCAAAGATGAGGGCTGCTAGCCATGACTTTTATATCCATTAAAAACCATAGTGATCAAGAAATAACTCCTTAAACGTGACTGCATTACATCTCCATTTTACAATAATGCAAATCAGAATACAACTGTGAAGTTCCATGATAATGGCAACCTGCAGACTCATTTTTCATTTTCATGTATAGTTAATGTGTTCTATATCATTTTAAATATCATTTCAGAAAGTTTCATTATCTGGCAACAGTTTTTCAAAATGACATTTTACATGTGAGTAAAACAACAGCAGTGCTATGTACGACTCAAAATATTTCTTTTTCCCCTCCCTAAAGTTCAGTGAAAGACCTCTCCCAAGACAACAGAGAAAAGGTTAATGATACTTGATTGTATTGATAGTTTTGCTTTCTCATTGGTGTAATGACTATAAATTTTATGTTTCAAACAAAATCATACTAGCTAAGGCCAATAAAACTTAAATTGGTTGAGTGTGTTGGATTAGTCACACAGCACATACATTCTCCACCAACAATTGAAAAGGAAAAACTATGTTTTAACTTTTTTCTCCACTTTGATGTTCTTGGTATTAAGAAAATGTGATATTAACTGAAATGTGTTTTATGTATAACATTTTTGTGTGTGTGATGTAACACCACAATGGTGCAACTTACCTAGCATAAATGTGTTGACATGGGTGTCATTTAAACCTCTTTTTAGGACTGTCATCTTTTATTCTCTGGAATGGTAGTAATTATTAGGAGAGCATTCCTATGCAGAAGAAACTGGCCCAAAGCAAGCTGGTGTAAATTAAGCTGAAGTACAGTTACACCAGATCCAGACTTTGTTCAGCAGCGGGGCTGCTGTTGTTGCTCTCCCTAGGTCTGTCACAGGGAAAACAAGCCTTTAAAATAGTGTTGTACACCAGTAGCCAGGGCATGTGGTTGAGCTGAGCGGGCTTGAGCCTCAGCTGAGTCAGAATGAGCAAGTTAAGCAAGTGTATGTTTGGATGAACTAATGTTGGCAGCTTAATGCCATTGGAGATCTGATGCATCCAAAGTTGCTCATTACAGTGGTTCTTGACATAGGATTGCCCCCAAAGCAATGTAGAGCATCTTACAGAGTTTTACACAAAAAAGGTGCCTGCCTTCAAAAAGCTTATGGTCTGAAAGACAGATCTGGCAAGGGTGGAGTGAACATATGTTACTGCTTTTAGAAGAAAGATAATATAATTATGTGTCAATATATTGTTGCATGTCATCCCAATCTCTGAGCGGTGCAAGTTCCGGGGGGTTCCAGGCACTTACCCAGGGGTTGTGTTTCCTTCAGAATGAGGTACAGTGGAGACTGCGGTGTCTTTATGATATATGGTTAATTTACACATATATACAACCTGAGCCTACAATGGAGGAGTTCACAGCTGTCAGGGGCTCAGGAGCAGAGGCACAGGGAAGAGAGGAAATGGAGAGCGAAGGGGAAGAATCCGAGGGGAGCGTAGGAGAAGAGGACAGTGGCCCGAGGGATTCCATGAGCCTCTCCAGCGAATCGGAAGATTCACAGAAGGGGGCGCCAGTGGCCAGGGGTAGGGGGTTCCCAAGGGGAACGCCCCAGGAGCAAGGGGGCAGCAGGGACTCCCAGAGCAGTAGTTGGAAATCAGGACCAGCTTCCCCACCAGAGCAGAGTGGGGGGGAAGAGTCCCAAGTATCGGGGCCAGTACATTCCCCACCAGGGAGAGAAGACGAGGCAGGGCTGACCACGCCTCCATCGGAGAGTCGGACAACGGAGGGGAGGTCAGATCCGGCCAGTATCCCAGAAGAGGGAAGCAGTGACAGAAGTAGTGTAACGGTTAGGAGAAAGGTCACGGGGTTGGCGCGAGAGGCAAGTTCAAATGTACAGGAGCGCGGGACAGGAGAGAATGAGGATTGGGAACCAGGTCCTAAAGCCCGCCGGAGGCAGGGGGAGGAGCTAAGCGACTCAGCGTCGGAAGAGTCCAGAAAGGGCAATGCCCCAGCGGGCAGGAGGACCCAGAGGAGGAGAGAGCAGCGGAAAAGGTGGAGCAGGGCTAGGATCTTAAACTGGTGTCAGAGGGGAGGAGACTCAGACGGGACTTCGCCGATCTAGGGTTTAAGACGTAGGGCTGCATGCTGCGGCTTTGAAATGGAAACTGAACTTCAATAAAGACTTTTGTACGTTACGACAGCCTAGCGTTGGTCCTCTGTGAGCTGGGACCTAGAGGCAGCTCTGACAACAGCATTAAGACCCCAAGGGAGTCTTGCTACTTTCAAAGCTGCAGCCTGAGATTCAAGCAGAAATCAAGCATTGCGAGAAGCCAAACTACAGGGAACCAGGCAGAGGGCCTTCTCGGTAGTGGCACCCGCCCTGTGGAACGCCCTCCCACCAGATGTCAAAGAGAAAAACAACTACCAGACTTTTAGAAGACATCTGAAGGCAGCCCTGTTTAGGGAAGCTTTTAATGTTTGAGGCATTACTGTATTTTAATATTTTGTTGGAAGCCGCCCAGAGTGGCTGGGGAAGCCCAGCCAGATGGGTGGGGTATAAATAAGTCGTCGTCGTCATCATCATCATCATCATCATCATCATCATCATCTCCTCTCTCTCCCTCTTTCTCTCTCTCGTTTCACAGACTATTGCTTCTAGCTTCTATCTCACATAATTCAACTTTCCATTCTACCCTTTGTCTTTCTATCAGCAAGTTGGGGGAGAAGGGCCAACCTATTTATTGTCTGGCACGAAGCCACTTCCTTTGTTACTTTAATGGCCCATTATTTCACCAGGAAGTTAGCCTCACTATCCAAGGAATTTGAATCCTAGGTTAGATTTTAACACTTGCTGGGCCCATGAATTAGAAGGGTTTCAGCATGCAGCCTACCCCCTCCCCCCCCAACTCACAACACTATTTAATAATCAGGGAATAATGTCCCTATGGGAAATGTGATTATGCAGAAATAAAGCGCAGAAGCAGTCACTGATGCGCTGGAGTCATCTGGCATCTGATGCGCTGGAGTCATCTGTTGAGTTTGAGCCTGGTAAATTGAAAAGGCAATTAGTTAGCCAAGTGATGGAATATGATATTCATTAGTATGAAATCATCTTTTTAAATAGGAGGGCTTCTGTGGCATTTGTCTTCCCTGCAAATGACAGTGGTTAGGTTGAACAGAAACAAATAACAAGCCTAAGTTGCTGTGAGCATTTTGACTTTCCACATGGACTTGATGCTGACATGCAACTTATGAATGCCTAGTAAAGTGTGAGATGCACAGAATCTTGCTTTGGAGGCATTTATTTGTAGATGGCTTGGCTATCAATGAATTTTCACATCTTACATTGGTCATCTTAAAATTGAACACAGTTCATTTCTCAGAAAACATTTTTTTGACAGTTTCCAATAAGCACTACCATAAGTTTGACACTTGCCCATAAAATAATTGCTCTTTATGTATATTGATGCAAATGGAAAAATCCTGATTCCCACTTTTAGAGAAAACACCTAAGTTATAAATTCTTCAGGTTGTAAAATTGTTACATTGGTCACAGCTTTTGAAACACAATAAAAATAAAGCATTTAATTTGTGGCATACTTTTTGCTTATTTTTTTAGGGATGATCAAGGCAGTTAACAAAAAGTTTAATGTTAGTTGGAGCTCAGTAATATTAGCTAAAATACAAAATAGGTAAAGAAGCTTACCAATGTTACATTGCTCACTACAGAATTACTCAACTTTAGGATTCTAATGCACTATTAAATGTCAGTCTTTTTCTTTTAGTTAATCATTGGTGAAATTATTTTCTGGAATATTCAAATAACAAATACCGTATACATGGTATATTACATATGCTACAGATGTTTTTATCTTACAGTTTTGATGTTAGATCTTTAATGCGGCTAAATTTTGGAAATATAAATGAAAGTCTTTTTTGTCTCACACTTCAGAAAGTCATATCTTTTATTTGAAAGAAAAGTAAAATGGAGCTAGGGAGCTGTGAATAAGGAGCTAAAAACTAGTTTCTGGGTACCATTTAGAAGACAATAAAAGGATGTTTGATGCTGTATTTTCACACTGCTTGCTTTTAACACTAACAGGAGTTACTGCTCATGTAACTTGCTTTTGGCTGCAATCCAAAGAAAGGAAAGAGCTGTGTGTCTTACCAGAGCCTTGTTTGCTGTTTTTGCTGCAGCAAGAGACAGCCAAAGTAACAAGTAGGTTTTAAACCTAAACTGGCAATTTAAGTTTAGGGTATAGGTTTAACTGTTTCTGCTATCTTGTGTATACTGTTTAGAGTTAAGATACCATTTGGTCAATTGTTTTATGTCCTCAATATAATCATTCTAGTTCAGACTCTGTATACACAAAACTAGAATGAAAGGAACTGTAACACCAGTCAGTAGATGCAGGATCCTGAGTTGGTTCTGTGTTCTGGCATTGCTCTATTGATTCTCATGTTGGCCAGGTGGTTTTAGCTGGCTTGTTAAAGAAGTCGTAATCATGTATCAGTTTTCTTTCAGGACCATATGGTGAGTCACCATGTGATGAAACTAGTTATATCACAATCTGGATGACTGATAACCTGAGTCTACCTGCTCCCTTCCTTCCGGATAGGAGTTAAAACAGCACTAGCTAAACTGATGAACCACATTCTTAATCACACCAGTTTCATAGGCAGACCACACAAGCCCTAAACCTGGGCGAAGCCAACCTTTTTGGATCAGTGGGCGAATCTTGAAGTTTGATAGAGTGCTGTGGGGTGACAGTCACGAAAAAAGCTGCTGGGTGTTTGTGATAACACAAAATGGTTGATAAGGGGAGTGTGGCATAACACAAACTTAGAGAGAAAGATGGCCCAAACCATCTTATGCTTATCATGGGAAGTGAGCTATGTGTTACTGTTTCTGATTGTAGAGATAACACAATATTGTTATAAAATAACACAAACACACACACACTCACACTCTGATGGTGATGCTGCCTAATAGCAACAGCGAGTGTTCCTCAGAATCAGAGAAAATACAAAGGTGGCCACACCATGCTCACACTCACTTCACAGAAATTGCTTGAAAGGTCCTGACCGTCTTGCCCCATAACTTTCTTCCTAAGCAGGCTAGAGATCTACCTTTAAAAAAAAATCAGGGAGTCGGGGGCACCTGCTTAGGGACAACAATGAAAGCCTTTGGGGGCCGGGTTGGTGAACTGTGCCCTAGATTTTCCCAGGAATGAAAATTGAACTCTGATTTTAGGGTGCAATCAGACCTTACCACATGCAGGAAGTATCAGCTATCTTGCAAATAAATGAAGAAGTATTGTTAGTAATGCAAAGAAAGGGAGCAGGGGGAGAGAAATTAACTACAAATACAAGGAAAGACTGGCCTAAAAGCGGAAACATAATATACATCTGAAATTCCCACTTTAGGAAACTAAAGGCTAGGGTAACAAGGTAAAAAAAAGGGCATGCCTTCATCCCTGGAAATAGGGATAGGCATTATATAATAATATGAAGGGGTCATAGGCACGGTTCTAGTTGAAGGGTGTGCTTCTTGAGTTTCTAACCCACTTATATCATGTAAATTGGAGGTTCCTGGGCTTTTTCCTCAGAAGGCAAGAAAATAGGACAGTGCTGCACTTGATAGCCCTCTTTCAGATGTGCTATTCTTTAGTATCTTTCTAGTGGCCCTGTGCTGAATTAGTCTCCTCTACAGGATCTCTGCTGATAGTCTCTTAGATTGTGTAATAGCATGGCATTAACTAGGTGTTGCTGTGTTTTTATGCCCCATAGGCATTACAGGCTACTAAACAACTCAGCTGCTGAATGCATATACAGAGGTACCTCGGGTTACATATGCTTCAGGTTACATATGCTTTAGGTTACAGACTCCGCTAACCCAGAAATAGTATAAACAAAACAAATTCCTTCCAGTAGCACCTTAAAGACCAACTAAGTCAGTTCTTGGTATGAGCTTTCGTGTGAGAACAGAAATCGTGCTTCAGTGGCGCGGCGGCAGCAGGAGACCCATTAGCTAAAGTGGTGCTTCAGGTTAAGAACAGATTCAGGTTAAGCACGGGCCTCCGGAATGAATTAGGTACTTAACTCGAGATACCATTGTAGCCAGCTAGTATTCATTGTTTTGAAAAATAAAGAGTTAGTTACAGATTTCCAGAATATTGCAGTTAAAGTCTACATTATTTGTGTTATTCTGCAATGAGGCTTCCTGGAAGATACTCAAAATTTAAGACTTGAGGAAAGGAAATTGCTCTACATTTTCAAAGTGTTCAGCAATAAAAAGTGGATTATGTTTTAGGACTTAGAAGATATCAGAACAAAGTTCTAAATAGAACTTGAGTTTTCTGTGCAAGTTGCCAAGAAATAATCCTGTGCACTAGCTTCCAAATTGGTTATTTTATTTTAACACCCTACAGCTGTATTCAGTTGTTACCTAACACTTACTCCAAGTAATTCAGATCACAAATACAATCTCTTGCTAGCTCTTACTATGTTTTCTTTTCCTTAACTGTCTTTTGCTATACTGTGTTTTCCTAGCAGCTTAGTCGTTTTTCTCATTCTTTTAATTTATGCTAAGAACAGCCGAAATGACTGTTAGCAATGAAACTGACCAGGCATATTCTGTGTGTATGTGTGTGTCTGTTAGTCTGTCCTAGGGCAATGTTCCCTGAGTGAGGCAGAGGAAGTAACTGAATCTCATTTCCACTGGTGTGCTTCCTATACATATCACCACTCTTGTTTTTGACCAAGGTCATGCTGCTGTACTTTTACAAGGTAATGGAGTACAAGATAGTGCCTCATTTTATAATGTGGGTTCATTTAGACAAACTTACTGAACATTAGAGTGAGAAATAAAACACATTATTAAAACTTTGCAAGCTGCAGCTCTTGCTAGTGATAACTACAATAAACATGTAATAATGAGAATGTATCCTTAACTGCTTTTCTGGGAAATAGAGTAAATCAAGGAAATAGCTTGTTTTTCAAGCTGTTTTAAAGTGGAGCTTTAAACAAGGGACATTCTGGGCCAGGGATCAAAGGTGACATGTATGTCATTTGCTTTTCAGCCAACTTCAAATTTGGTTATTCAGGTGCTTAAGCTCACTTTTACAATTACAAGAAAAATGTCTGTATATATAAATCTGATTAATAAAATGATTTTAAAAAGAAACTAAAATCCAGTGGTTGTGCATGCAAAGCCTGTCCTTCCAATTAGCAGTATTCTAGAATCTGTACTGGCAAGCACTGCTGAGCAGTAGTACAGAAAGCCGTATACATCCTGCTATAGTCGTTTAGTGCAGTAGGCATTGGCAATGAATGTGAACTGTAATCAGTTTGCACTGGTTGTCAGAAGCTTTTCAGCAGATGCAGTGTGGAAACACCAGCTCTGTTCAGCCTTCTCTTTTTTCCCACCATAGGTGCCTGCAAATATCTGCTAGTAACCCAGACCATTTCTCCTCTGGTTGGTTTTCAGTGGTGGAAATCGCATAATACAGTCCATACATATTTCCACACATCTTCACAGCAGCTTGTGCAAGGTAGCTAATTTCAATAATAATGATTCTTATAATCTTTAAATATGATTAAGTTTCCTTAAGACTAATGAAATGAACTTAGTCCCACATGTTTGGCTAAGAACTGACGTATAGCAATTTTTAGCATGCCAATAAAAATTTCAGAAAGTAGTCTGCATAGTGTCAAAAACAAATAAATAGATAAATGGCAAAGCGGCTTTCAGAAATTAGAACTGGCTTTTCCATAGAAATTGAAATAAAATGTTTTATCTTATGCTGTCAGTCAGCTGGTGGCAAGG
Organism: Podarcis erhardii; assembly: GCF_964252035.2. Classification (NCBI taxonomy): domain Eukaryota; kingdom Metazoa; phylum Chordata; class Lepidosauria; order Squamata; family Lacertidae; genus Podarcis; species Podarcis erhardii. Next base: position 51,300,115 of record NC_138500.1, read on the forward strand.
TTTCAATCAGTTTAATAGAGAAGCAATTTTCAGCTATTTCCCTTGTAGCTTGTAGACCCCTAAGTCTTCTGCAGAGGGTGGGGGACCTTCCAGGACACAGCAGAAAGTGGTAAGGGGGATTGCTGAGAATTGCACCCTTCTCCATTCTGCTGATGGAATCCTTACCACCCCCAAGGGATACAATCCATACAGTGCTTGAGCAATTTTAGGCTGGGATCCAATAGACAGTTACATATATTTAGCCCTGTTTAGATATGTGAGTTTAAGCCTTCAAACTACAGGTTTATAGCCTTATGTAAAACCATCTCTAAAGTCGTAAGTGGATTACAAAAATAGAACATAAAGCAATAAAGCAGTATAATAAAAACAGATACAACATAAAAATCAGTATCATTAAAACTAAATTTGGAAAAAGAAATCACTAATAACGGTCCAGTCTCATGGGTGAGGAAGTCTGATGTTTATTTATTACAGTCATATACATAATCACCTTTAATTAAATGTCAGTAGATACAAGGTGTAGTCTAGCAAGGAATACTTACAAGCCCTATGCTATTCACTTCAGTGGATCTTGCACAGGGATGACATGTGACCTGCTACTTCCATAATATTACCATTACTGTATTCGTTTATGCCTGGTGTACTTAATGAATTGACAATCTCTTTTGATCGCATATGAATTTTCTAGCCTCAGATTTTTTCCAAATAGTTATTAATTATTGGAGCTTGCAGAAGAATAGTGGGCGATTGTGGTTCTTCATGCGAATTAATTTGAGGGTGGAAGGGCTTTTTAATTTTTTTTGCAAGGGTCACTTAGCAGTAACATCTTATGCTCTATTAATAGATTCAGTTTGTATTCCATTGTTTAGAAAATTAAACTTGTGTTCAATTTTCGCTTTAAATTGATCTTAACCCTGTAAATCATTTCCCCAAAACCTTTTATATTGATGATTTACAATGAATTGAAAAAAACGTTTAAAATAACTTTTGTTAAAAAACCAGAAGCATTTTTAATAGGTATTACAGGAATGAATATACCGAAAGAATACAATAATTTGTTCATGTATGCAACAACAGCCCCACGGATATTGTTAGCCCAACACTGGAAAGAAGAACAAGTCCCTGCTAAAGAAGATTGGCAACTTAAATTAATGGAATATGCCAAAATGGCTAAATTAACTGGAAGACTTAGAAATCAAGACAACAACAAATATAAAAAAGAATGGAAAATGTTAATTGCATATTTACAAAAGCATTGTAAGGAAGTTAATACAGTAGCAGGTTTTTTTTAAAAAAAAAATACTTGTAATATTAAGGAGAATGTTTAAATTAAGAAATTATTAAAGATAAAGAAATTTTTGACATGTTTAAATTAAGATAATACAAAAGAACCAGGGGAGGGAGTGGGGGGAAGTTGAGGGATCTAAGTAATCCCAAAATTTGAATTTATTACGGTGTGAAAATGTTTTATTTCCCTTTTTTCTGTCTTCTATTATCTTCCTTTTTTGGTTTATTTTCTCTTTTTATATTTATGTGATGATAATGTTTAATTTTGAAAAATAATAAAAAATATTATATATAAAAATGGATCTTAACCCTAAGAACTGCTTTCCATGCCCCACATTAACACATCTGGAGTAAAACAGCAATTTTGCCAAAATTTTGCTTCTTTTATTTTGAATAAGATTGGTAAAAAAAGGTGTAATACAAATATTGTTCACAAGGTCTATTTTGCTATCATTCAGTTATTAATAATTTATTCCATAATCCTTTTAGATATTTAATAAAACATTTCAGCACATACAGTTTTTTATGATGCTATTTAGAATACATTACTATTGTACATTTGTGATAAGTATTCCTTTTATATATGCATATTGTTTGAAGTCTTTTAATTTGCTAGATAATGTTTTATTCTTTTCTTTTTCCTTTACAGGAAAGCCATAGCCCAATCTTAAAACATGCTGTGGCAATACATACATTATTTAGATAGGATGAACCTAAATTTTACACTATTGTTGAGAAAAATTATATTTTGCTGGGATTGCAACAATGTTCCTCTGGTTTTCCAAGCAAACATGCTAGTTTGCTTGTTTAGGATTGGGGCAGTCTTCACTGCCTCAATGATGATTTTATTTTATTTTTTAAATTTGCCAATTGCTTTATCTTGTCCAGGGCATGAATGAATTTATCACTGTATGCCTAAAAGTGTGAACCTACAAATTAGAATACTCTTTACTTCAGCTTTGTTGGTTAGAGAATCTGTATTAAGTAAAAGGTAAAGGACCCCTGGACGGTTAAGTTCAGTCAAAGGCGACTATGGGGTTGCGCCGCTCATCTCGCTTTCAGGACGAGGGAGCCGGCGTTTGTCCACTGACAGCTTTCCGTGTCATGTGGCCAGCATGACTAAACCACTTCTGGCACAACGGAACACTGTGACAGAAACCAGAGTGTATGGAAACACCATTTACCTTCCTGCCACAGCAGTACCTATTTATCTTGCTTTCGAACTACTAGGTTGGCAGGAGCTGAGACAGAGCAACGGGAGCTCACTCCGTTGCAGGGATTCGAACCGCCGACCTTCCGATCGGCAAGCCCAAGAGGCTCAGTGGTTTAGACCACAGTGCCACCCGCGTTAAGTAAGCTTAAATGACTAGTTTCTAAGAAATACTTCGGCAACTTTTTGTAGTTTGCTTTTTTAATTCAGTGAAATTTTATGTAAAAAATTGAATTTCCAAAAAATATGTAAGACGTATCATTTGAGTTGTCTTTTAAAATTAACCTGTGATAGGTTGTATTGAAATCAGTGGAAATGACAAACTAAAATCCTTAGTGTTGTATGAAAGGTGTTGTCAGCTGGCATTTAAGTCCTTACCAATGCATTCGACTTTCAGAAATTCTCTGCAGCCTTCTGTCTTCTCTTACTCTGCTCTGAAGGGTCTCCGAACTTTCTGGAACAGATTTAGAGAAGGCTAGGGCAGGAGGGGAGTGTAGTGGGAAGCGGCGTTGCTGAAAATGCTTTCCATCCTCATCCCTCCATGAAAACTTTACTGTCAGTTGAGCAACACCATTGCATGCAGACTACTGGTTTCAGTTCAGCTATTTTGAGTAGCACTCAGTTTATACAACCCTATAGTTTTATATTACTTATTTGTTTGTGAGCTGCCCAAAGAACACCTGTTATATGGTAGCTATATAATTGCAGTTAATACATAAGTACAACTGATATGGATAAAATACCAGTCAATTTGAGCAGTTTAAAAGTTGTCATTAACAAATTTCAGATGATTGTTCCTAGGATGTATGTATGTCATACATGGTTCCTTAGGAACTTTAAAATTAGTGTGTTAACAGCTTGCTGTACCTGAATGTTACTGAGTTGTCATTTCTGCAAATATTTTTACATATTGAAATAAAAATAATTTCCAGGTAAATCTAATAGTAGTAGACACAGTAGTAGACACCGCCATAGAAGTGGGTGGAGAAGTCGCTAAGATCTTTCTGCCCAGCAGGCATGCAGACTATCCCCTATCTAGTCATCAGTCAGCCATTTGATGGAAAACCCATCCTTATCTTATCTGCATGGATCAGCTGTAGAAGGGGGCTGTGTGTGCATGTATCCCGTGTGTGTGCATGAGATTGTGAAGTTGCCATATCCACTTTAGCGCACAGAGGTTTTATCAAAAAAGCCTTAGAGTTTCGCAACTGGATACCCTTCAATAGAAATCTTAAGGTCACTGATGGGATAATATTTTCTTTTTAGGAATTTTCCTGGGACTTGGGGAAGGGCCATAGCTCAGTGGATAGAATACATGCTTCAAATGCAAAGGGTCCCCGATTCAATCCCTGGGTTTTTTTGTTTTTTGTTTGGATAGGGCTGGAAATGGCTCATGCCTGAAACCTCTAGAGAGCTGTATCCTGTCTTGAAAATGCAGAGCTAAATCATGGTCTGACTGATACAACACACCTTCCTTTCTTCCTATGTGCATTATATTTTAGTCTAGTTAGACTAAAAATACTTTTGTGCTACACACTTTTGTGCCAGTGGAAGTTGTTGGGGAGGAGAGGCTTCACTGTTTCAAGAACTTCAAAGTGTATTTAGTTGTTCTTTAGAAAATGAAGCCTACATTCACAAATCTAAATAGGGCTCTGTGTGGAATGGGTGTATTGTTAACTGTGATCAATTTACAAAAAAAATATTTTCGTGCAGAAATTTACTGCATTTACTGATGCCAGGGAGTTTAATTTCTCTCATCCATTTACACATAGGAAACCTCGACCTGTCTCTCAACTGGTTGCACAACAGGTTACGCAGCAATTTGTGCCCCCTACACAATCAAAGAAAGAGAAAAAAGACAAAGTAGAAAAAGAAAAAAGTGAAAAGGAAACGACTAGCAAAAAGAACAGTCACAAGAAAACAAGGTAAACTTTGGTACTTTTTCTGTTACTTAGAGAACAAAATGAGATAATCTCTGCAAAATTCTTAGAAAAGGGTAAAGAGTCACACAATGATCCCTACCCACATAGTTGCAATGTTTACGTACTCCGCTGTTAGATTGAATCAAACCACAGGAAAGTGTGTATCTTCAGAAAGGGCCTAATATATACCTGTATCTATGTTCATATGTTGCTGAGCACATCGTTCATGTATCTATATTTTTTAAAATGGCACCTGAGATCTTCAGATGAAGACCAGGATATAAATTTAATAAATAATAATAATAATAATAATTATATACCCTGATTTCTAGAAAAATCTGGTACCAGCATTTTTACCTCCTCTCAAAATTCTGGTCATGAAAGTCTGTCTTTTAATAGTGAGAAGCATTTCAGCAAAGTGGAAAGTAGGACACAAAGGGAACAAAATTCGGAGATTTCACCTTTTACACATTTTAATTGGCCTCAGATTGAGAAAAGGAAATTTGCAGTCAATAAAATGTCTGAAAATTGGACAAACCATATGCACACTGCACTTGTGCACTTTAGAAAGGTTCAGATGGTGGAATGAATTTCCACTGGCAGCAGAAACCTGTATATTTTTACAGAATCTAAACTATATTTATTAGTATATGCTAATACAGTCAGATGGTTGTTATATATGTAATATAACTAGGGTCAGTTGTCTTATAATATAAGGCAGCTTTGCCAGTTGATGAAACATGGTTGGACAGTTACTCCCAACTATGAAACCACCCCACCCCCATGTGTTGGGGTGTAAATTTCTGCTGCCCACATTATCTTCAATAAAAGTAACCATTATGATAGACACCATTACTATTTAATTAGAATTTGAAATTAGCCCATCTTATCACTCCTTCTCTGTCTACCTAAGGCCACCAAGAGAGGTCATATGAAGGGAATGAAACTCCATCCAGATGAGACATTGATCTGAGATTAGGTGTGCAGCTTGTTGGGAACAGGATTGCACCCCCCCCCCAATTGCTGTAGCTTGAATTGCAGGTTGTGATAGTAGAGAGGAGCATACTTTTCCAGCTAGACATAATGTACTGGCTTTAAAATTTCCTACACAATGAGGATTTTGCCACTATGGTGCTGCCATAACTCATTTGAAGCACAGTAATGCACTCTATGTAAGCTGACTTTGATGAGTTCCACGGAACCTCAGTTGGTCCAGAATGCAGTGCCCAGACTCTTCTCTGGAGCTTGCCAAAGGGAGCATACAGCATCTATATGAAGCGCTGGTGTTGCCCTTTAAATCCATAGAGGATTTTGGGGGACCCTCTGGAATAGACTTTGGGGGAGTACGGGAAGAGGAAAGGGAAGTCCCACTGAGCAAGTGGAATGCCACTTGTTCAGTGTTGGATACAATCCAAGGTCTCTGAGAAATGGGTTGGGAAAAACCATCTATTATCTTGGAGAACTGCTGTCAGATTAAGTTTAAAAAATGTCATCCCATAGTGGACCAAAGATACGATTTAGAATATGGCAGCTTCTTACTAATGTTTGGGCTTCAAATATAACCTTAACATAAGAGATTCAGGTGATTTCTGAATTACCTCCTTGATTATTTATATTACTCTAGGCCCAGGTTGAAAAATGTGGATCGAAGTAGCGCCCAACACTTGGAAGTTACTGTTGGTGATCTGACAGTCATTATTACAGACTTTAAGGAAAAAACAAAGTCACCACCTGCTTCCAGTGCAGCTTCTGCAGATCAGCACAGCCAGAGCGGTTCTAGTTCTGACAATACAGAGAGAGGAATGTCCAGGTCGTCTTCCCCGAGAGGAGAAGCCTCATCACTGAATGGAGAATCTCATTAAAGTTTATTTACTCCAGTTTCTTTAGTCTTTCCTCTCCAAACTTGCAAATGTACACAACTTCTGCCAACAGTTACCACATTTTCATGACTTGTTATCCACAGTGCACGATTTGTATGTTTACTCAAATATGATTTATGCAGTTTTATACAAAACAAGTGCAGCAGTGAAATTAAATTTCATTGCAATCTACAAAACCTTTTCAGATGACTTTTTAATCTTCATATACAAAGGTGCCATGAAAATGTGGTTTGAATGTTCTTGATGCAGTGTTACTGGTAAGTCCATTTTCACCTTTAGTTTAGTGAATTCTAACACAACTCTTGGATTCTATACTATTGGCATGTACTGAATTGAATTTTTTTATAACATAGTTCAAGCTGCCTAAATATGTATTATTTGAGAATTGTGAAACATAGTTATATGTATGCAAGTCAAAGATCAACTTAATCAACTATTGCTGCAAAAGACTTTTCGTAATGATTATCTTTAAAACACCTGCTGGTACTTGGTGTGGTTGAATAGGAAAAATGTTATTAAATAAAAAAAAAACATTTGTATGAATTTTTGCCAATGTCTGACACATTTTACTAGATTACTGTTACTGAATTATGTTGCTGGCTTCTCCAATATTTTCCTCACACATTTAGAACATTTATTGTAATGTTTACAAGGGAAAAATAAGTAAATCTGTTACAAGCATTAATTGTTTAGCTTTATAACTCAAGTATAGTACTACCTTGTCCTTATACACTGGTATTCTATGTTATTGAACAGAAATTTGTTCTCAAATTATTAGGCATTTTCTGTTTTGTTTTCTTTTTAAATCTAGATTTTAATATCTAACTGCTGTTGATACATCTAAAACGTGATAATGTTCTCATTTGGCTTATTCTTTCCTTCTCCCAGACTTGCTCAGTGTTATAGTGATATATCAGTTCAGCTAGAGGCTGGGATCCAAAGAGGCTTTTACATTGCAATCCTGTACATGTCTACTCAGAAGTAAATCCCAATGAGTTCAGTGAGACTTACTTCCAGATAGTGCATATAAGATTGCAGCCTTAAGTTTATAGAAGAGTTTTAATGCAGGCTTGCAGTTTCCATTTTCTTCTCCAGCCATAGCTCATGCACTGCAACGGATCCCTTTCCCAAAGTTCTCTGGAGCCTTGGGAGTGGGTGGTGCAGGGGACTGTAGATGAAAGGTGGTAAGCCTTGGAAGCCATTCTGTGTATGTGTGTGGATACTCCCTGTGCAGCCTTTTGGATCCAAGCCAGTGATATTAAATGTTGCACCAGAGTGAATAAATAAGCAAGTAGTGTGTGTATATAACATTTGTTCCTATATCAGCCTTTTGCTTTGAAAAACAAAAATCCTTTATTAAATATTATAGAGCAAATCATAGGAAAAATGCAGTTCTTTGTTTTTGACATAGTTGTGAACATTTATGCATTTAGCAATATATAGATACAGAACAAGATTTACAGTCCCAGTCGGTATTATGTAAACTTTCCAATAAAATATTTTTATGAGTATAGGTTTTGCCATTTTGTTTACAATCAGTTAAATGTTTTGGTGCACAAATTAATTAATCTTGCATTAGAACTGTAGAATGGGAGGGGACATGGTTTGTAATTCTAAGGGTGTTTTTATTCATGACTTTGCCCATCAAATGGACATCCACTGATGACAATGTACATTCTGATTCTTTCCCACTTGTATGGCGTACTAACTATTTGGAAGTGATGCGTTATAAATTGACAGTGGGATCCTGTGCATGTCAACTTAGACATGTCCCACTGAATTCAATGGGACTTACTCCCAGGTAAGTATTTATAGGATTAAAACCCATGAGCACAATCTTGAGCATTTATACTTATCTGAGACTGTAGTCCTAAACACACTTATTAAGGAGTAAGGACCATTATATTGAGTGGAATTTACTTTGGAGTAAACATACTTAGAATTGCACTTTACAAAGGTGAAGGTGTTTTAGCATCAGTTGTGAAAACATCCTAGCTTGTACCTCTCCAAACGTGCTCAGGGCTCTGCATCTGCAAAAGCTTAATAGACTGATTCAACAGCAAAAACTCCCACCCCATATATTGCTTTACTTTGGGGCTTACAGCAGTAAGTGTCCTGGAAGAACAAAGTTACAAGAGGATGTCTGGCATATTTTAAGATGTAATCCTGTGCACACTTAGCTGGGAGTAAGCCCATTTCAGCTCAGTGGAAGTTACTTCTGAGAAGATATACATAGGATTAGGTTGTTAGCGTTTTTATTGTTGTTGGATCAGATTTGGTACAAAATCCATTGGAGTATTGTTACAGGGGAAACCATCATTAATTGAAAATATTTATTTTGTGAACCAATGTGAAAAATTAGATGGGATCTTTGGTAGTAAATCTAACCCCAAAATATTAAATACGTATGCTTAATATCATTTCAGCTAGAACAATGGAATTTTGTAGCCCCTGACAATTGTGATGTTTGCTGGTTTCTTGTAGTATTGTATTTTATTTCTGTTTTTAACTGCAGTACTTCTACAGGCACAATGGTACTATCTATTTTGTACAATGTTAGTTGTGAAATATAGTTAGTTGCATAAAATGAAAGTCTGATGTGATATCTAAAACTTGCATAACTCATTTCTTGGTGTTGCTGTCTTAAAATCTAATTTTAATAACAGGGTGTTGTTGTTTTCAAATGGACTACTGCTGACATAGACTGTTGGTTAAAATACTGTGCTATGAAATAGGCATCCTCTGCTTGGGTTTTAATGGCTTTAAAGTACAGGTAAAAAAATATTGGTGTTTTTTTTTATGTGGGAGCAATGTAAACAATTCATTTCCTCCTAAATATTGGCAAAGGTTTTTTTTTTATATACAGTCGTACCTTGGTTTTCAAACGCCCTGAAACTTGAACGTTTTTGGCTCCCAAACCTGGAAGTGATTGTTCCAGTTAGCGAACGTTCTTCTGGAACCCAAATGTCCAATGGGGCTTCCGCAGCTTCTGACTGGCTGTAGGAGCTTCCTGCAGTCAATCAGAAGCTGCGATTTGGTTTTTGAATGTTTTGGAAGTCGAATGGAATCCATCCAAGGAACAACTGTATATATAAATAAATTGTGTTAGATAATGTTCATGGTAAAAGTTAAAATAAGTAGTATGATAGCTACTTAAGTGTTTGAAAAAATTCTAGTTAAAACAAAATATACCGTATTTTTTGCCCTATAGGACGCACTTTTTCCCTTCCAAAAATGAAGGGGAAATGTGTGTGCGTCCTATGGGGCGAATGCAGGCTTTCGCTGAAGCCTGGAGAGCGAGAGGGGTCGGTGCACACCGACTCCTCTCGCACCCTGGGCTTCGGGCATATATCTGCAAGCCTGGAGAGCCCGGCGGGAGTTCCCGCCGGGCTCCCAAGGCTTGCAGATAGCAGCCTGTTCTGGGGGCTGGAGAAGCTTGGGCTTCCCCCGCCCCAGCCCCACGCCTGGGGGGGGGGAATATTTTTTTTTCTTTATTCCCCCCCCCCAAAAAAAAAACTAGGTGCGCCCTATGGGCCGGTGCGCCCTATAGGGTGAAAAATACGGTACATGCTTTGCTGGTGAAACAGTAATTGGCATATTCAGTTATTAAGATTACATTTTCTAAACGTACACAGATGTAGGAAGCTGCCTTAGTCCTGCTAGCTCAACAATTGTCAACAATGGCTAGCAGTGGCTCCCCAGGGTTTCAGGTATATCAGCCCTACCTGGAGTTGCTGGGGATTGAGCCTACGGCCTTTTGATGTAATCATATCCTCTATCGTAGGTATTCCATAATTTCAGAAATTTCCTTTTCCACCCCACTCCTTAATCATGAATCTTACCTGAGCAACTTCATGGGTGTTACGATATTTGAAAGTGACTGTAAACACATTATTTCCTCAGGGCACCTTCTATTAGAGCCAATTAGTATTTGTATAACACATTTGCTTAACTCATGCTGTGGGATATCATCCAGTTGTCAACCTTAAAAGACAAATTATGGTGAAATAGAAGCAGTAATGAGATTTTAATTCATGTTTTAAGCAAGAAGAGAAAAATACTCTTAAAAAAAGGCATTTCATAGCCAACATTAATAAAATGTGAGTAATGCCATAATTCTTAAAAATAAGTACATTTAAGAGACCTTTGTTGTATTGTTTTATCCTTTTTACAGGCTGTGGAGCTAATGTTGGCATGGATGTTTTAAAGAAGCACAAGAGTTAAAATAATATAAAATCAGGTCGAACCCACTATTACTCTGAGAAATTTGGAGGAGTGTGGTTCAGTAACATGCTGCTTGGATATACTGATGCATACGAAATACTGTTACCAACCAAGTTGAAATGTTACAGAATACATTCTAAATAAACCTCAATTAATTGCATGGTTAAGGTGTCACTTTTAAGCAGTTTGCAAGCAAGTATTACAAAACGGGGGGGGGGGGGAATCCTGCATCCAGTGGCTACTGTTTGGAGAGGCGAAGAGGTCACTTAAGTGCTAACACAGCAAAAGCAATGCAGGAGGCAGCAGTTACGAGTTATAGGAATCTGCAGCCACACCAGGTGCTGTGATTCTCCAGCTATTTGACTTCACCCCTGGAGGCACACTGCATTGTCTCCTGAGACAGAAGGATGCCAACAACACCAATATAAGCCAAACACTCCACCCATCAATTGGAAACAACATGTAAGGTTCATTAATTCCATAGTTGTTTAGTGAAGTATATATATGCTCATTTTAACTTCTTGTGTTTTTCACTGTTGAAAGTTTGGTAACCAAGAGAATGATAGTTGGCCACTGGACAATATCTCTGAAAAATTCTGCTTATACAAGATGAAGGGAATATGTGTGTTCATTTAGGTGAGGGGGGCATTATTTCACTATAGAAAGATTGTCCTTCTCTGGAAAGCTTGGAATATTAATTATCAATAGATCAGAAAAAAGGCTTGCTTATTTGAGATGACCCTTATACAAGTTAACCAGGCAGGAAATCCTTCAGCAGCAGTCCATTACAGCCCACAAACGTATCCTTGCTACCTCTGACAGCAGCAGATTACGCATCCATGGTGAATCCCTTATTTTTGAAGAAACAATTGCAATGTTGGAGAAATGGAAGGAAAACTAGAATATATCTGCTCTGATGGATGATACAAGAAACACTGTTCACCTAGCATACGGTATAGTATATAAAGAGAATATTTTTTAAAAAAATTATCGAATGTGTTTGTGAGCAATTTAATTTTCTGTGGAGTAAGGACATGGGGAAAGAGCGGTTTTGCAATTCCCCAATAATTATACCTCTGACTAATTGCTGCACCATGAAAGTCTGATGTGATGATGCAATTCTGGATTTACTGGAAAGGGAACAATTTCACCCACTGAACTGTGTTTCCTTTTAATAAGCAAAACTCTGGTCAGATTTAGAAATGTTCCCAGAACAAAACTATTTTGTGGCACATTCCAAGAGGTAATTGCTAGGTGATTCTTATATTCCAGCAAATATGTTTAAATAACTATCAGTGTTCGGTAATAGTATGCCTGCTCCATTTGTACCATCATTTCCCTCTCCCTCCTAGGAACTTGGGCTGGAGGTACCTTAAGGTAAAGCTAAAGGGACCTCTGACCATTAGGTCCAGTCGTGGCTGACTCTGGGGTTGCGGCGCTCATCTCGCTTTACTAGTGAAGGGAGCCGGCGTACAGCTTCCGGGTCATGTGGCCAGCATGACTAAGCTGCTTCTGGTGAACCAGAGCAGCGCACGGAAATGCCGTTTACCTTCCTGCCGGAGCAGTACCTATTTATCTACTTAGAACACTTTTTCTAGCCTGTGGCTTGCAACTCACAAGTGAGCTGTGGGCTTTATAAGCAGCTTGACTCTTAATCATAGACACCAAAGGCAGTGCCTGCACTTCAGAAGCAATCTGTAATAGTCACTCAAAGCAACTCCCTGTATAACCATCTGCCAGTAAGGGTAGTTGGGGTTTTCAGCAATGATTGCTATGAGGATGAAATACAGAAGCAGGTTATGTATCAATAATTGTCTGAGACTATAATCTTCAAACCCCGCATTGACTAACCCATTGGCAAACTACAAGTTCAGCCACCCTCCCAAGTCTTTCCAAAGTGGGCTTTATCGTTAAAATGTGAATATTTCTAAATTTCATTATATCTAACACTGGTTGTGTAAATTCTTTGTTTTTAGAATATATATTTTATAGCTTATATCCTGCAACTTGATGGTTGGTGTTCTGACATTCTCATAATCAAAACTCTGAATAGCCTTGTAGTACTATAAATATTTCAACAAGTGATGCATTAAGTAAATTTTTGCTGGGATGCTTTTAAGTAATGGTTATAAAATAGGCAAATGTGCAGTTAAAATGCACAAAACTGACAGCTGTTGAAGACCTAAAGTTAAAAACTTTATAATAAATTGTGTCACCCTGCGAAGTAAATTTGGACTTGTCGATCACCGTACAAAAATGGTTGGGAACCATTGCTTTACAGATTGCCCCCCACCAGGTAAGACACCCCCCCAAAAAGATAAAAGTATTTGCATTCCTCCCCTTGAAAGTTTCTTAAATACCGTACATAATGCTAAAAAAGGTTGTTTATCTTATTATTTGCGATCAATGTTAATAATCCCAGGGAGGGTAGCTTTTGATGACACAATATAGCCATCTCTGGAACAGCAGACTTGCCCAGGTAAGTGAACTGGGTGTCATAACAAAAGACTGTGGATACAGTATATGCAATTTCATGAAATGTTAAAACAAGCTCTATTTTGCAGATACTTTTGATGTCAATAGAATAACTGCTTCACAAAAAGACTTGCCACTTTGTGTTTAGAGCAAAGAACTTCCATGTTACTGGATATCATGGCTATAATCTTCCACAGCTTGCATATAAAAAGCCCACCTTCTTCCCCAACCAAGAATTCTGGGAACTGTAGTCTGTTAAGGGTCCCAAGAATTGTGGCTGTTACATACCACCAGTACATATTCACCCCAGTGCAGAAGTTTGTTATTAGTTCCCTGTGCCTTATTTGCTTTTAAGTTCAAAAAACAAAAAAGGAGGCAAGTTTTAATGTCCCCGCACACCAAAATAAAGTTTATATATCCTGAACTCCCAAATAAGCTTTGGCATACCCCGTATCATCTACTGCTATGATCAGGAGAGTCCCACTCTTTAGCTCTAGAACAGTTTTAACCAAAATGATCATACTTGCTGACACTGTAAAGACCATAGATGGCAAGTAATTGGGGGTTGGCCACTCCACAACATGATTTGGGTCAGCACAAGTCTTCTTCTTCTTATTATTTTATTCATTTTTTTATACATACATACATACATGCATACATACATACATACAGCCAGCCAGGAGGGCAGACGGGGTATAAATATTATTATTATTATTATTATTATTATTATTATTATTTCCAACCCATGGGGAAGCGTTCATACGAAACACCTTACTCGTAGCCGAGTAAGATTGTCTTCCATAAACACGGTTTTAACAGTGAGTCCATAAGTGACTGTGGAGGTCAATTCTGTGTCCACACGTCCTTCCACAGTGGGGGCATTGGTTTCCGGGCAGGAGTTGATCACGGTGTGGATTTGCCAAGTGTGCCTTCCTCTTAGCACGTTTCTCCCTTGCATCCTGAGTTTGAGTGCCTTCAAAGCCCATCACACCATTGGTAAAGGCTGTTCTCCAACTGGAGTGCTCGCAGGCCAGTGTTTCCCAGTTGTCGGTGTTTATACTACATTTTTTTAGATTTGTCTTGAGACAGTCTTTAAACCTCTTTTGTTGACCACCAGCATTACGCTTTCCATTTTTAAGTTTGGAACAGAGTACAGTGGTACCTCGGGTTACATATGCTTCAGGTTACATATGCTTCAGGTTACAGACTCCGCTAACCCAGAAATAGTGTTTCAGGTTAAGAACTTTGCTTCAGGATGAGAACAGAAATCGTGCTCTAGCGGTGTGGCGGCAGGAGGCCCCATTAACTAAAGTGGTGCTTCAGGTTAAGAACAATTTCAGGTTAAGAACGGACCTCCGGAAGGAATTAAGTTCTTAACCCGAGGTACCACTGTAGTTGCTTTGGAAGACGATCATCGGGCATCCGCACAACATGAGCAGTCCAACGAAGTTGATGTTGAAGAATCATCGCTTCGACACTGGTGATCTTTGCTTCTTCCTGATACACTGCTGCTGCTTCTTCCAGTACACTGATATTAGTTCGCCTGTCGCACTGCAGCCGACACACTAACGTGTGGAGACCCACCATTCGAGAGCTCTGTCCTAGCAAAGGTGGAACGGGGAGGGGGGCGGCCACCGACTTCTGCCCTTCGCCTCCCTCGCTCGACGCTGCAGCGCTCCCAGCCGCCGCCAGGACAGGCCTCCCGCCGCTCTCGTGCCTCCACCATCGCCCGGCGCCCACAACCCGCCTCTCACCCCACCCCTCGCCGCCTCCCCGCCGCCTGGCTCCGCCCTGAGAGCCGGGCCTTCTTCTTCTTCCTCCTCCTCTCGGGGCAGCTCTCCTGCAACTACCTCAGCGGCGTCGCCGCCGCCTTTGCTGCACCCGGCGCCTTGGCTGACTTGCTCGCTGCGGTCGCCGCGTTGCTTTTGTTGCTGCTGCCGCCGCCGCCGCCGCCGCTGGCGCTCCCGCTCCCGGTTAGGCCCCGGCTGCTGCGCGGTGCAGCCGGGGCCGCCGGAGGATGAGCCGCCGGCTGGTGCAGGTGGTCTTGCTGTGCCTGGGCTGCGGCTTGTGCTCCTTGCTCTACGCCTTCAGCCAGCTGGCTCTGTCGCTGGAGCAGCAGGCGGCCCGGCGCCAGGGGGACTCTGCCTTGCCCGTGCGCAGGCAGCTCAGCGGCGGCGGCGGCGGCGGCGGCGCCTGGAGGGCCGCGGCGAGAAGCGCAGGCTGCAGCCAGCCAGAGCCGCCGGAAAGGTACCGTCTGGGGACGCCGGGGCCTGCGCTTCCTGCGAGGAAGGAGCGCCTGAGTATTAGTAGCGCGGGGCGGGGGGGGGGGCTGTGCCTTTGCTCCAGGCGGGAGGGTGAGGGAAGCCAGGTAGTTCCAGGCTCACAATCTCAAGGGATAGATTGGGACAAAGTTGAATTTGCAAGGAGGCGCTTCCAGTGCGGAGGGCCGGGTGTTCAGACGGACTTTACTCCAGTCTGGTTGCTTCCCCCCGGATTCCCTCCTTCGCTCCCTCCCTCCCTCCCTCCCCATCTTGTCGGTCAAGCATTCCGCGGCTTCCAAGCGTGCGTAATCCTCCCTCTGCCGCCGCCGGTCACCCCGCTTCCCCTGTCGCTTCAGGGCTGCCGCCGTGCAGCTTCAAAGGAGCCTCTAGCAAGTCGCTTTTCTCCCAGCTGCTGCCAGGTGGGAAACAGGAGACCCGTCTGAACTTGGCGCTCATCCTGGTATGCGCGTATATGGGGGGGAAAGAGCACTTTCTGAACGCTTGGCCCAACACAGGGGAGTTCTGAATGGACAGGTGGAGAGAGAGAATTTTAGGCGCCTGCTTCTTAGTTTATTGATCACATCAATAAGCCCGTGCAGTTATTGCAACCCCCTATAACCCATGTATCTCTGTGGAAAGGACTACCGGTAATTAATCAGAGAGCCTATTATGTATGTACCTTACTGTTACTTTTTGTAACTGGCTGCCCAATAATATGAACTTTCCTGTGTTCTTTTTCTTTTTATGTTACACTTTTGGTGTTACTGTTGAAAACCAGTGTTCGTATACATATATACATATATATGTATATATATTACAGAAGATTAAAGTGGAGAAATGGGATTTTGACAACACAAATGGGGCAGTTGCCCCTTTTCCTACCTGCTCATAAGCCATGACTGGCAGTTGTCTTCTTAGCTTAAAGGAACCAAGTTGGGGAGACTGGGCTTGAGACATTTCCTCTAAAAATCTCTTCCCATCCTCCTCCCATCCCCTGCTTTCAGACTATAAAAAAATTTCAGTTACAGATAGGTAGCCGTGTTGGTCTGCCATAGTCAAAACAAAATAAAAAAATTCCTTCCAGTAGCACCTTAAAGACCAACTAAGTTAGTTCTTGGTATGAGCTTTCGTGTGCATGCACACTTCTTCAGATATCTGAAGAAGTGTGCATGCACACGAAAGCTCATACCAAGAACTAACTTAGTTGGTCTTTAAGGTGCCACTGGAAGGAATTTTAAAAAATTCAGGTTAGTCAGTCAGTAGCGCGACACTTGAATGCTTGTGCCTGCATATTGCTTTATATACTGTCAAGGTTTCCTGGCAGTAGGTGATAGTTGACAGCACAGCCATCATATCTCCATGGCTTGGGTGAAGCTTTCTCTTATTAAGTAGAAGCAAATCCTGCTTCTTCCTGGCTGCATCCTGCACATCTGTACACTCAATATCCAGTTTGTTTAATTTATTAAAAGGATTAACTGATACAGTAGTTTTGACCTTATTCCCTAGTGCAAGGCAGATTTCCACTTGTGCAGACAGAAGTTCCTCCTTCCTTTATCTGTGTAAGAAATTTATGACTTAATCCAAACTTGGGCTGCTGCCTGGCAGAGATTAACAGGGCAGGGCAATGGGTAATTTGCCGGGCCATCACGTCATGCTAGTGAGTTTGGGTCCTAGAATGCCACTACTTTTTCCTGTTCCCAGAATTGCCCCTATCACAATAATGGTGCAAAAGGAACGCACACTGAGTGTAGAACAGGATATCAACTGATCAGATTGGAGCATAGCCTACAAGTAGAAGTGCCGTGCAAGCAGTAGTGCAAACATAGGAGAAGCATAGGACTGGTCTGGGAGCAAATTCATACGTATTTGGTAAAAGTGTGACCATAACTGGGCTTTTTATTTTATTGCTTATGTTGTTTATTATTGTTGTTGTTATTTGTTTGTTGACTTTCAGCCAAACTGTTCCACAGAAAATACCATAATACAGGCACCCCCAAACTTGGCCCTCCAGCTGTTTTGGGACTACAACTCCCATCATCCCTAGCTAACAGGACCAGTGGTCAGGGATGATGGGAACTGTAGTCCCAAAACAGCTGGAGGGCCAAATTTGGGGATGCCTGCCATAATAAAATCAATATGAAACATACACAAAAAGCAGCAAGACCAGTGATTAAAGCATCAGATTATAGTAAAATTTTAAAAAGCCTGGGAGAACAATTTTTTTTTTTGTTCCACATCAGAAGGATATCAAGGCCAAGCAAAGGAATGACACAAATGGGGTACGATTACTCAGACCTTGCTTTCCATGAGGGTAGAGGGCAGGGGGGATTCAGGAAAGAGCCTTTGGCCATTGCACATATTGGTTGTGAATGCTGTCAGAGGATAGATTACAGTGGCTAGGCTAGGCTAGGCTATATCTGTCTAGATGCTGCAGCTGGAGCAGCAGCCACAACTGAAATCACCTTATGCCACAGAGGCTACTGTGGCCTCTTGTGAGATGTAGGAGCCCCAGATTGAGAACCTCATTTTAATAACATAGTTGGACTGAGGCACTGCCATAAACGTGTTCTTGTATATGCTGTTACAGTAATGGAGAACCTGACTACATGCAAGAGGATATCCATTGGTTTCTAGATCACCTGGGTTATGCATGAACTTGCCTGAATGTAATTTTGGCAGTGCAAATGAGAGGTGACAAATTTCTCCATAAACTGCTGAGAAATTGGTGTACTCTCCAGTGATTCTTTTATTGAACATTAAAAAAAACACACTGATCACACATACTATTGATAACATCGTTTCTAAACAAAAAATCTTCATCTGAATTGTTTGGGTGCTTATGTGCAGCCAAGACACTTCCTTTGGCATACCATAGTGAATAGACGTATCGAATAGACAGGCGAACTAATGCTGGCATAAGCAAAGATCACCAGTGTCAAAGCAATGATTCTTCAACATCAACTTCGTAGGACTGGTCATGTTCAGATGCCTGATTATTGTCCTCCAAAGCAACTACTCTATTCTGAACTTAGAAACAGAAAGTGCAATGCTGGTGGTCAACAAAGGAGGTTTAAAGGCTCTCTCAAGGCAAATCTAAAAAAAATAGTATAAACACCAGCAACTGGGAAACATTGGACTGTGAGCACTCCAATTGGAGAACAGCCTTTACCAAAGGTGTCATGGACTTTGAAGACACTTAAACTCAGGACGAAAGGGAGAAATGTGCTAAGAGAAAGGCACTTTTGGCAAACCTTCACCATGATCAACTCCCATCTGGAAACCTATGTCCTCACTGTGGAAGGACGTGTGTATCCAGAATTGGCCTCCACAGTCACTTACGGACTCACTGTTAAGACTGTGTTCATGGAAGACAATCTTACTCAGCTACGAGTGATCTCCAAATAAGAAGAAGAAGTGAATAGAGGACCATGCGTTACAAGAGAAGTATTTAGTCTGGCATTTAAATATTGTCAGCCAGGATAGCTCAGTTGGTTAGAGCCTGGTGCTAATAATGTCAAGGTTGCAAGTTTGGTGCCCGTATGGGACAGCTCTATATTCCTGCATTGTAGGGGATTGGACTAGATGAACGTCGGGGTCCCTTCCATGATTCTATTATGCAATTTAATACTGTTACCGGTGTGAATCTGTGACAGTTTTTTGTCAGAGATATGGGTATACAGTACTGGAAAAGTAGAAAGTCTTCTGATGCCCTAAATCAGGCTTCGGGAAGCTCTAGTCAGCAGGCCAGATTTGCTCTCATGCCCCTAGGTCTCAATTTGGCTTGTGAGATCATTTTTCTCAAGCCACACCCAACTGATACCATGTGACATGGGGCAGGGAAAGCCATGGCTGTAAATTAGCAATTTGGAACACTCTTAAGAGTTCCTTGGCAAGCAGGACTTAGATTTGGGCCTCTTAAATTTGGCATCACTTGCAAGCCCAACGTGGGTTGGTTCCATTTGGGAGTTCCCCAATGGAACATGTCATTGCCAGAAGTAGGACTTGCAGTTGGCACGGAATTTTAAGTTCAGCACAGAGCTGAAGCCCCACATTAGTCAGGAGTGGTTGTGACTGTGGCTTGGCATCAAGACTCAGGGTGCCGGTATGAGACTTGAAAAGAACATAGATCTGAAAGAGGAAGTGGGAAAAAATATTGCTCTTTCATCTTTTCTCCTTTTGCTTTTCTCAAAGGGAGATAAGAGAACCACCCTTATCACTTCACAATGAATGCGGTAGTGATTCCAATGGAAGTACTGAAAGGTGCCTTTGCAGCTATGGGCAATCCCAGAATTATATAATAGGCTTTATCTAAAAATTATTTATTTGGAAAAGTGGGGGGGGGGGGGAATTTAATCATATGCAATTTTCACATCCCTTTGTATCTTAACAATGAAACTAATTACAGGTAGGTAGCCGTGTTGGTCTGCCGTAGTTGAAACAAAATAAAAAAAAAATCCTTCCAGTAGCACCTTAGGGACCAACTAAGTTTGTTATTGGTATGAACTTTTGTGTGCATGCACACTTCTTCTGATACCTGATATCTGATACCTGATATCTGAAGAAGTGCATGCACACGAAAGCTCATACCGGTAACAAACTTAGTTGGTTTCTAATGAAACTAATGACCTGGCAGAAATCCTGCAGGTTTTATGAGTCATTGATGGCTTTGACAATGAGCAGAAAAGCCTCTGCAGGCATTCCAGACTCTCTCAGATGATTGGTTAGGGTTATATTTTTGGAAACCACTACAGACAAATGCATGCACATGTAAAATTGTGTTATTAGTTGGTTTGTAAACTGTCCCTTGATATTTTTTTCCTGACAGCTCATACACTGTCTCTGCCCAGAAATGATTCTGTTTTTTGCCTGGATGAATTCTGTCATAAAAAGTGAATCCGGGACCTTTTTTAAAATAAAATAAAATAAAATAAAATAAAATATGCAGTCCATATTATTCCTGACTTAAAATATTTATCAATCTAACATTGTATGCATTCTCCTTACCTCTGACAAACGTCACTTTGCTGCTCTTGAGAAACAAGGTTATTTTGAGCCCCTCCAAGTAGGAATTTGTGGCTTGGAGAGTAGGAGATAGCAGCGTTATCAGGGCAGTGATCATTTGCCCCCATTTCTCTGCATTATTCAGTTTTCCTTTCCCAACCTCTGTGTCTAGGGCTTGCAGGGAGGACAGTGATTAGTATGGAAGGCATTGACTCCCGGAAAAGAGTCTAGGTCTCCATGGTATTGTTACATTCTCTTCCCATTTCCTGTAGCAGGAGTACAGGAAAGCAGAATAGAGAAGTTATTTGTTCCTGAAATGATTTGGGAAGCTTCATGGTTTGTATTCTTCAGGCACCTTTTCTTATAGACAGACAGCTCTCAGCTTCAGGATATGGGAGGCTTACCTTGTCGGGTTTTCACACGCAGGTTGCAATTGATATTGACCAGGAATAAAGGTGATGAGCTGCTGTTTGCATCCCTCTCCATCTTAGCCGGTAAAGACCAGCAGCAGAAGTAAGCAACATTGCCTGGTAGTATTGTCAATACTTCACCCGGTGGTATGCCAGGCAGCTTTCCTGTGCTTGTTAAACAAATAACTCTGGGATACCCGTTTCCCCTCCATCGGCTCTTCCATTCCGGGAGTGAGAATGTGGAATGGTGTGCCAATTGGTGTCAAAGAAGGATAGAACTTTTTTCATGTATGCAACAACAGCAGCAAGAATACTCATCGCGAAGTATTGGAAGACACAAGATTTACCCACCCGGGAAGAATGGCAGATGAAGTTGATGGACTATATGGAGCTGGCGGAAATGACTGGCAGAATCCGAGACCAGGGAGAAGAGCCGGTGGAAGAAGACTGGAAAAAGTTTAAAGATTATTTACGGAAATACTGCAAAATTAATGAATGTTAGAAAAATGTTGGAATGAAGTTATATGGCTTTAGTAGAAATGTTATAAGGAATTAAGTATAAATAGATTAATAGAGTACCAAAGGAAAAAATAAGGTTAGAATGTGTTAAGATAATTATAGGATAGAAAACAGAGAAAGATGGAAAGGAATTGCTGAAACAGTTAACAGAAGTGGAATACAAAAAGAGGTGTGAGGAGGTCGCAGAAATAAGTGAATGAAAGATAAGATACTGAAATTATTTGATGTGTTTTAAATTGTTTTTTGTTTTGTTTTGTTTTGTTTTGTTAGTTTAAATGTGTTGGTGTTGTGTAGTGTTGTATTGTTTTTATTTTTTGTAGTGTTTAAATTGTTAATAAATATTATTTTTTTTTAAAAAAAAAGAATGTGGAATGGTTGGTAGTCTTGGACTTTTAGTGGTTCTTGGAAGACACTACTTACAGTTTGTGCCTGTTTGGCTTCTCACCCTTTTATTTTATTGAGACTTTGAGAATTCCTATTGAGATTAGTTCAGCGGCAGGCTGTTAAACTTCACAAATGTCTAAAAAGTTGTGCTAGTGCGTAAAAGCCAATGCATTTGTAAATACCAATTTGAATGCAGTGCTTTTCCAGTTCATGCTAGACTTAGCACTGTGTTGTACTAACTAAGCACTATGATTTCAGATGCTTAGGACTCCTCCAATTGTGCATTCATGATGATTTTACTTCTTCATCACATTTATATCCTGCCCTTCTTCCCAAAGTAGCCGAGGGTGGCAAGCACAACTGTAGCAAAACAATTACCAACAAAAGAACATATGTAAAAACAATTAAAGCTTCTAAAAATATGTGAAACAATCGCATATGTACTCCCACAACTAATACTATCAGTGCTACCAGGAACAGTATCTTTCCACCATCAAAATGCCTGGGTAAAGAGGAATGTTTTCTCTTAAAGGATACAGTGGTACCACGGGTTACATATGCTTCAGGTTACAGACTCCACTAACTCAGAAATAGTACCTTGGGTTAAGAACTTTGTTTCAGGATGAGAACAGAACTTGTGCTCCGGCGGCGCAGCAGCAGCGGGAGGCCCCATTAGCTAAAGTGGTACCTCAGGTTAAGAACAGTTTCAGGTTAAGAACGGACCTCCAGAACGAATTAAGTACTTAACCCGAGATACCACTGTATTAATGTGCTTGTGATGGTATTGGGGTGGTTATACTTGATACTGGTTTCAGTATTGTTTATGCCTGCAGACATTTTAGAGTGGCTGTACTGCTTCATTTCCAATTGCCATGTGTGTGTCCTGCAGCTTCCTGCTGAAATTCGGTAACTTTTCATATCACAGAAGTGGAATGATGTGGTGACAGTCCAGTATAAACCTGCCGCTAATGGAATATCATTATGTCAATGATACACACCAGTCTGGAGGGATCCTTATTGGTTCCTTGTTATAAAGAAGGTCAAAATCAAAGACATATATACAGAGGCGTACCCAGGTACCTTTGCGCCCATTGCAAGGAGCTGTATCAGTGCCTCTGAAGTTGGTAAGACTATAGACCAAAAACTCAAAAAGTTTGCTTTTCGTTGGCTTTTACACTCTGCCAGTGACTTCCTCTGGGGCCATCATGGTTGGGTCTGCTCCACTCCACTCCACACCACTTCCTCTCCTCCTTCTCGTCAGTTGGTCCATCTACCTGCTTTCCTGCCTTTCTCTCTCCCCTCTGCTCACCACTTTTCCTTCTGCCTCCTTTCTCCATCCCTTCCTTTTTCCTCCTCCTGCAACCCTCCCCAGGTCTCTCTGTCTTTCTTCCCTCTGAACCTTATGGGGCATTCTAGTCACATATCTAATAGCACCAACTGGGGACGGGGACCCTGCAGGGCTGCTGCGATGGCCCACGCTAGCAACTCGACTCTTCTGCAAATCCACCCAGAAGAGCTGGCTTCTAGCCACTCCAAGCCAGAATAGAAAGGTGTGGTTTTTACACTTCTCTCTCCCGCCTGCACCTGCACCTTTGGCGAGGGCCAGCCTAGCCAACCCCTGGGTACTCCCCTGCATATATACATATTACTTTTGTACTTAACTGCTACATCAAAGCTGAACATGTGGGAGCGGGTGATGGTTTAATTATGTAAAGGAGAAACCACTTCTTTCCAGTACTGCTGGTCGTGATCAGGTTGCGCTTTCCTTCTGATGCACTTTAAAGAGTGAATCACACAGTACATCAAAGTGAACCCGTATCTTAAGATAATTGATCGTTTAAATATCCATATGTAAAGCGAGGATTGATAATTCGACTTACTTGCTAAGATCACTGGTCATGCCTGTACATATCTTTCTGGTTGCTTCTTGCTAGATGAAAGCTATGATGCAATGAACTACCTACCGGTAATTGCTGTTCCAGTTCTTTTAGTGGAAAGGAAACATTCAAATGAGAGTAGGATTCTTGCCCGAGGTGGTTGTGACGCTACGCGGTGCGCTGTGCAAAAGATATAAAACACACTTCTGCCATTGCACCGCCTCCACAGTTGTCTATTTTAAACCAGCCTCGTATTGACTTGTTTGAGCTGTGTAATTAAAAAGGGATGGAGAGTTTGCTCTAAATAGGAAAGCTGCTGTTGGTTTTAAACCAATAGCTTGATTTCAGGAGATGCTCCTTTGGCATGGCAGTTGCTAAGACTGGATATGTGAAGTCTCAACTTCTTTGGCTCTAGTGCAAGTGTTGCAGCAGCTATTTTTATTATTAAAGGGAGTTTCAGTTTAATATACATTAATTGTCTTATGAGGCACACATCTTAATTGGATGATATGTGCAAATGCTGTCTGGTCTCTTTATATTAGTGTAGTTAAACTGCAGAAGGGAGGAGAAGGGATTAGATCCTTTTTTGACCTCTCAGCAGTATTTTGTGTGGAGATCACAGGCTTTGAAATTAGCTTGTGAAAGCGCCCAGTTCAGCATTAGTGATGCTGCTGTATCAGATCAACTGCAGCATTCAATTCGTAGGGCTGAATCTTAAAAGCTGGTTAACGATACCGTCACAATATGGATCTTAGTTTTATCTTTCTCTTTTGTTGCCTGGGTTCGCAATGGCATTCTGTGTCAGTTCTGAGACTTGATGTTCTGAACCATTGTGACAGCATTTTCACTTGAAAATGCTAAACAACTAAAGTGGACTTCAGCAGGCCAATATGGTAACCAGCTGCCAGGGAACATAGGAACTTACCATGCCTGATGGATTGCGTTCCCAAGGGCCAGTGTCATTGGGGCTAAAGCAGATTATTAGTTAGCCTTTGCTGAGCATCTTCACATTCCTCATTGCATATTTTCCTGTTTCAAATTAAGTATTAGAATATATAGCACTGTATTTTTTAGTAAGTTGTGCATACAAGTTTCTGCTTCATTTAAAATATATTGTATGCAGGCCTATAACACTTTGCTCTGCTGTTCTTCAGTGTTCCAGACAGTTAGCTATGCCTTTCATGGGCGTAGCCAGGATTTCCCCCCCCCCTTGGTGGGCTGGCTGTATGTTGGGGGGGGGGCAGAACCTAGTTATCTGTGACACAATTGGTCAGTTAGTTAAGTACCTTGGATCTCAAACGCCTTGGCTCCCGAACAAATTGGCTCCCGAACGATCAAAACCCGGAAATGAGTGTTCTGGTTTTTGAACGTTCTTTTGGAAGCCGAACATTCGACGGGGCTTGCGCGGCTTCTGATTGGCTGCAAGAGCTACCTGCAGCCAATCAGAAGCCACACTTTGGTTGTTTTTTGTAAGTCGAATGGACTTCCGGAATGGATTTTGTTCGACTTCCAAGGTATGACTGTAATTTTATTTATTTACTTTTTTGGGGGGTGGAAGGCAGCGGCCCCCCTGCCCCAGCTCATGATATTCCATTCCATAGCTCTTCTCAATGTTTCCCCTCTTTTTCACCAATGGTCAGTCAGCAATTATGCAACCACTTAAGGTTCACCTGCAAATAATTGTTCTACTTCTGCAAACTTGGGCTTCACATAAGCCTGTGGAAACCTCCGCCTTGTGTGTAGATGCCCCACCTTTGCTAAACAAGGAACCATACTCAGCTTTGTGAATAGATATAATGATTTATAACATGGAAACATGCAGTAGAGCAAGCAGAAAATAATCGTTAGCATAAATTTCCAGCTAGAAATTTGAAGCCTTGGCCAAAACTGGGATTTTTGCATCCACCCTCTTTTTATTATTTTTGTTTAGCAAAAAATGGGTGGGGGGAGGAAGGAAACAGGCCCACTCTTCCCCCCCCCATGCTTCCACATGTTTACTTGTAGCCCAGAAGTGCCTGCCTTGTGCAAATAAACATAAAATTGTTTTAAAATATACCTTTGGTACCATGAAATCATCAGATGTGTTTCAGAAATGTCACTGGATGTGTTTCAGAAATGTCACAATGCCAGTACAGCCCATTGAACAGGGTGGTATTTACTTCCTACAATGGATTACTCTGCATTTCACTTATCAGTAGAATTGCTCTTGGGCTGTATGCTCAGGATCCTGGTTACATACATCCTTATATGATATAAACTAATATCACTCACAACACATGAAGCTCTACATTCAGCCGTTTATCTGTAATTAGTAGCTGGTGGTGTTTTTTTAGTTTTTATTAGTTTTGTTTAAATGCGCAAGCAGGAATGCTCCATTGCAACCGCTGAATAAAACAAGTAACATTCATACAGGATTGTTTCTGTCTTACCCTGTTAGGTGTAAGAATGTGTCTGTATCCTATTGGAATTCCTATTGGATGCTGCCCTCTGATGTTTGTGGAAGGAACTGCTTTTGGGAAGCTGCTCGTAGGTAGGCTTTGACAGAGATTTGATTGCTCAATTAGCTAATTTTAGGTATAATCATACATATTTGAGTATATTAAAAAGTGTTGAAGCAGTTATAAAAAGTTTGGTTCCCCCCCCACTTTCTAGCACTCACAGTCTTACTAGATTTCAGTCATGATCTAACTCATTAAATAAAACATGTTTCTCGTTTTGAAATTCATATACACTTCTTGAACAAGCATGCATGTTAAAACATGCTGGTTTGCAACTAAATCAAACCTTTATGCAACCTAGCATTATGATCCCAAACTTTGGGTCTTGCACCAGAGTGGTAGAGGTAGATTTCTGCTGGTCTTCTCTTTACATATACAGTCGTACCTTGGTTGTCAAACTTAATCCATTTGACTCACAAAATGGTTCAAAAACTAAGGCGCGGCTTCCAATTGGCTGCAGGAGCTTCCCACACTCTGTTGGAAGCCGCAGAAGCCACGTCAGATGTTTGGCTTCTGAAAAACGTTCTAGGTTTGCGGCATTCAGGAGCCAAAATGTCCACGTCCCAAGGCTTTTGACAATCAAGATACGACTGTATAGAGATACTAATCAGGGTGTCGCAGAGGGAGGCAGCTACTCCCCCATCAAATCAAGTAAATAAATAAAAATACATAACAAAAGTAGAAATAATCAGAATACAGTCGTACCTTGGTTGTCAAACGCCTTGGCACTCAGACGTTTTGGCTCCCAAACACTGCAAACCTGGAAGTGAGTGTTCTGGTTTGTGAATGGTTTTTGGAAGCTGAACGTCCGACATGGCTTCTGTTATGTTAGGCGGGCGATAGACAGACCCAGACAGAGGATGATGACATGTGGGTTTTGTGCCCGCCTAACATAACAGAAATCAAAGCGACGCCCATGGATACTAAGCAACATGACTTGAGAGTGAAGAGTCAAACTGAAGCTTGCCTTTACTTTGGTGGTTGCTTTCCCTAACTTTTTTTAAAATGCAAAGGTGCTGTAGGTGACTTGCTGTGGGAAATCTTGTGTGGAGAAGGGTCTGTTTGTGAGAAAAAGGTACAAGAACTCTCCCCCGTTCCCAGTGGGAGAGGAGTGACTTTGAGCAAGCAAACATCTGTTCTCCTGGTATTTCTACACAAGGCAATGTCCTATATCTGAAGCCCTCTGTGCTTGCTAGTGGGCCAGAAGAATAGGTAGGGAGGACATAAAAAGTCATGGCAAGTAAGCTAAGCTGCTGTTTGTGAATCCTACATTCGTGCAGTCTTGTAACCTTGTCAAAACAGAATTGTGGGGCAGGTGAGCGGGGAATCACAAAACTATGTGTACTGTGCTGTCTGGTTCAAAGGTTGTAATCATGTGCATGCTTCATTGAACAAAGTGGGATTTACTTGCAAGGGAACACACACAAGATTGGAATATAAATGTCCAGAACTTTACAAAAGCAAGACTGATAGTTACAGTACAAAATGGTGTTTGTCCTTACTGTTTGATTAGTAGAATAATAAAGACTAATAATTTTGAGAGCACGGCAGACCACAAGTAATTGCGACATTAAAAAAAGATGTACAAGATTACCCACATGGGCTTTGTGGATGATTGTGGAGAGATGCAGGAAAGTATCATGTGAATCTTAGGGTCATTGATGACTCAATAGTCCATTTTCCCTATTATTATTATTATTATTATTATTATTATTATTATTTATATACCGCCCTATACCCGGGGGTCTCAGGGTGGTTCACAGAATAAAATCAAGATATAAAACCACAAAATACCTAATAAAAATAAAAACAGCAACCCAATACCCCCCCCACAATTTTTTTTTTAAGGGCAGAGGATGTAAATCAGATCAACCAAATGCCTGGTTAAAGAGGAATGTTACTGCCTGGCGCCTAAAGGTGTATAGTGAAGGCGCCAGGTGGACTTCCCTTGGGAGAGCATTCCACAGACGGGGAGCCACTGCAGAGAAGGCCCGTTCTCATATTGCCACCTGCCGGACCTCTCGAGGAGGGGGCACACGAAGAAGGGCCTCAGAAGATGATCTCAGGGTCAGGGTAGGTTCATATGGAAAGAGGCGGTCCTTGAGGTATTGTGGTCCTGAGCCGTTTAAGGATTTATAGGTCAAAGCCAGCACTTTGAATTGGGCCCGGAAACTAATTGGTAGCCAGTGCAGTTGGACCAGGATCCGTGTACTGTGCTCCAACCGTCTTGCTCCAGTGAGGAACCTGGCTGCTGAATTCTGCACCAGCTGAAGTTTCCCAACCATCTCCAGAGGCAGCCCTACGTATAATGCATTGCAGCAATAAATACAATTCATGACTAATGGGCCTGGTTTGGACACGCAATACTAAACTGTTAGTCAGTGTACCTGAGCTTTGTGCTTGCTTATTCTTTCCCACCTGTCTTCTGCTGTTTCAGTAAATCATAGTTAAGATCTATAGTTTACAGCCCAGGTAGTCTTTCTTTTTTAATTGTATATAAAAAACGGATTTTTAAAGGTATAAAACAATAATTCTGTATTCAATATACTGAAGAATGTGCTAGTTACTTTTGAGATAGAATTCTGCCTCTCTTTTATAAGAACTGAATGGCCCATTCAATGAAGAGTTGTGTGTTTTATGGGTGTTTTCTCTTACGGCAGAAGGGAAACCTGATGTTCACAGGGACTCTTAATTGAGGTGTACATAATACATAAGTTTGTATGTGTATTTACACACACACACACACACACACACACACAAACAAATAAACAAATAAATAAATAAATAGCTGAGAGGAGTCTTGTGACTTACCCAAATAGTTGGAAATTTCAAAGGCAGCGTCCGTTTCTTTGTGAGAAGTGTACACTTCAGACTTGGGGATACTATCCAACATCAGTCATACTGAGAGCAAAATCACTGATATCATTGGCTTAAGTAACTTAAGCCCATTAACTTTTAGTGGGTTTATTCTTAGTACAACTGGGTTGGATATCACCATGGGGGGGGGGCGTGTTACACTTGCTTATTTGCAGATGAACATGGGGGTATAAGGGGAACAACCCATGCATACAACTCTAATCTATAAAACACTGTTGTTTGGTCCTGCTGACTCACTGTGTTATATTATGAACTGTTTCATTGATTTTGGTTGTTTACTCTGTTTCAAAGGTTAAAATATGCTTCTCCCTGGAAGTAGCGGTATGCAGGGGTGGGGAATGAGTAGAATAGCTTTTCGAAAGGCAGCTTTGAGAGTTATGGCTTCCTATGGATACTATTTCCTTCAAAGCGCAGGTGATACTGCAAGATGAAATATTATCCTTTGACCAAGCCTTTGTTGTATGTCCTCTATTTGACCTATCTGGAGTGCAGCAGATCCAGCAAAAGGAGTGGATCAGAGGACATAACCATATAATATTTATTCTATGCTGCATCTTGGGACTCAGCTAGATTGGTAAAGAAAAAGCGCTTTTTACATGCGTTGTTTATGCGATATAACACTGTGACACCAGATGGCGCTGTGGAGTCTAGTCTTTCCCTGCCGGATTTCCCTGTATGAGTTTGCAACACATTTAGCTGACTTGCTTCTTTGACTTGTCTAGATCCAGCCTAAGCTATCCTGTTAATCCTATCCTTGGCACTCCAGTGAACTTTCCAGGTTTCCCTTTATTTTGGGCAGTAGCGCAACAACGGCAGCAAGGATACTCGTCGCTAAGCACTGGAAAACCCAAGATTTACCCACACTGGAAGAATGGCAGATGCAACTGATAGACTATATGGAACTGGCCGAGATGACCGGCAGAATCCGAGATCTGGGAGAAGAGACGGTTGAAGAGGACTGGAAGAAATTCAAGATTTACTTACAAAAATATTGTAAATTGTATGAATGTTAAGAAGGATGCTAGATCATAAATAATCTGGCACCACTAAGTTAGATGGTGTTATGAAGATAAGTGAGATTTAAGAAAAGATAAATTTATGGATAATTATTAGATTACATTTAAATTTTTAGGATTTGAACAAAGGATATCTAAAATTAGAGAAAAAACATGGGGAAATTAGATAATAAGATTGGAAACAAGGCGATAAATTGCTGGAAAAATTTTTGTGTGTGTGTGAGGAACGCAGGAGCGGGAGATGTGAGGAAGTCCAAAGAAGTTAAGAAATTATGTTAAGATACATGTTATATTGTTTTTTCTTTTGTATTGTATTAAAAAATTGTTAATAAATATTTATTTTTAAAAAAAATATTTTGGGCAGTAGCATCTTTAACAGGAAGGAGTCTGGCAGCAACGCAGGCAGGGTTGGGATGTGAGTCGCAAGGATATGAACCGGATCAAGGCACTACTTATCTTAACTGCTCTTTTATGTGTAAAATGAGAGCAAACTGCACTTGCTCCTGTTCGTTTTGTTTGTGTGTTACATCCTTTGCCTGCAGGATTTCCACTGTTGAACCATTCCTAAGACTTCTGTTATCTAAACAGGGAAGATAACAAGAGTTTGAACAATAGTGCAAAAACTAGCAGAACTTTTTTTTTTGCTATGCGAGATCACCATTTATGTTTGGATGGGCTCCAACACAACTGTAATGGGTCCAAATGATCTTCCACCCGGCATTGGTAGAGGATGCAATGTTTGGAAGTGTTGTAAACAAAACTTGCCCTTTTCCCTTACGGAGTATCCAAGAGCCCATATAGAGTCCTTACATAGGTTCCCTATTGGTAGGAGAGAATATAACAGAGGCCAACCAGAGAAGCAAAGCTGCTAGTAAGCTTGATCTTTATTGATCTGTTGCAACAGGGTGCTCCCCTCACCCGCAGGAGAGAGGAGGAACCCAGAAAAATGGCGCGCAAGGCCTTATAAAGACTTTTGAAATTGCCACCCTGTAGATCATACATACATCACAGAAGGGGTGTAACCTAAGACCACCCCTCAGATACATCATACCTACATCACAGAAAAGGCGGTCTTAAAACAGAAATTTGAATGTTGTTTTTCTCCTGTCATTGTTTATCTCCTGTCTGGCAGGTTACTTGATTGGATTTCCTGGGGAGCCTGGCTAGTCTTTTGTAATGATAAATACTTAGTTCCTGGGCCAGGTCACAGGCTCACACCCTATTCAAATTACAGATAGGTAGCCGTGTTGGTCTGCCATAGTCAAAACAAAACAAATTCCTTCCAGTAGCACCTTAAAGACCAACTAAGTCAGTTCTTGGTATGAGCTTTCGTGTGCATGCACACTTCTTCAGATGCCACTTCAGATGGTATCTGAAGAAGTGTGCATGCACACGAAAGCTCATACCAAGAACTGACTTAGTTGGTCTTTAAGGTGCTACTGGAAGGACCCTATTCAAACACAGATATACCCTTAAGACAGGATTTGTGAAGGAAAAGACAATGGGGAGGCTTTTCCATTTTCCTTTGACCTTGCAGAGAAAACATTTGGTCAGTTGGGACAGTTTGGGAATCAAAATGGTTCCAGGTCGTTCTTCCTGTGCTGATCTATGTTTGTGCTTGTTTGGTACACTTATGAACATTTAACATATATCTAAGACCTCAAATTCCTATCACAGAAGGGGAACTGATTACTGGAAGGAAAAGTCGAGACGTCACAAAATAAAACATGTGGCAAAACAATAATGAAACTCTGAAGGATGCCTTTCTTCATTTAAAATGATTGAGCGATATTTGCTACCAAACCTCTTGCACTGAGTTCTGTACTAACTTCTAGTGCTCAAATATTAGTGAGTTGATAGGTCTGGAGTCTGACTAACCTTGGGACAGATAAATGCATTTTACCCTCTGTTAATATAATATAACTTCATTTCATTTGCATTGTATGGGCCTAGCAATTGACTCTGTCTCTGAAATTGCAAAGAAGCTGCCACACCTGGATTCTGTTTGCACCCAGTAACCTGACCTAGTGTTAATGCTCATTTTATATAGGCCATCTGTCCAGATTACTGTTGCAGCGCCATTTTATTGAACCAGAGTCAGTGGCCAGTGGTATTACCCTTACAACAAAAGAGTGCCTAGCTGCTGAAGTATAATTCAGGGGCAGAGGATAGGAGTTGTTGTAACATGGCAGTTTAAAAATGGGCTATATTCTAAACAAAACATGATTATCCAAGAGTTCAGGTCCTTTAAGGAAAATGAAAAATACCCTTCTATAAATAGTATAAAAGCATGTAATCCAGGAATTAAAATATATTATGATTTTTTTAAAAAAATGTTGTCGTATAAGAACTGGTTTGAAAGTTGGAAACATCTCATTTGTCTGTACCATTTGCCTCCATGGTCATAATGCCAATTCCCCAAATTTTAATTTTATTATTTATTATTGATTTATTGAATTTATATACAACCCTATACCCAGAGGTATACTCCACTCAGATAATAAACAATATATTAGATTTTAAAGCATGTTCAACATAAAACATGTGCCACCTGCATGCATAAATCTTCCCATTAAAATGCTGCAGTGTAAACATGTTTATGTTGGTTTCACCTGCAACTATTTCTTCTTCTTGTTTTTCCTTAGATATGATTTTGTGAAAAAGCAACCTTTGGAGAAGATGCACCTGGCCGTAGTAGCCTGTGGCGAAAGGTTGGAAGAGACTGTTACCATGTTGAAATCAGCCATTATTTTTAGCATCACACCCCTGCACTTTCATATTTTTGCAGAGGACCCATTACACACCGAGTTCAGAGAAATAGTAAGTATTCCTTACCACCTATTTCTGGGGTTTTGATTGGGCATCGTTACTGTTGCTATACTTTGCTCTAGTTCAAGTGAGGGCAGGAGTGCGAGAATCTGGGGCAGCTGGAGAAGAAGGAAGTGTATGCCATTTCAAGGGCAGGCATTGTCATGAAATTCTACTCAATATTGATCCAGAGCAGAACTCCCAACGTATAGTTAGCAGAGCAAAAACTTAAACACGTTGTAGGATTCCCAAAAAATAGACCAGAGGCAATTGTATTTCATCCAGCAGAGCTTTACTGCTACTGAAGGCAAATGGGCATAATGGTCACAAATCCAATATATTCAGGATTGGCACTGTCCATAAGAAATCCAGCAGACTTAACTTAAACTTACAAAGCACTAACACTAAGCATACTACCGTGCTTTTCCATGTATAAGACTAGGGTATTTTTTATTTAAAAAATCGTGCTAAAAAGTGGGGGTCGTCTTATACATGGGTAGTGCATAGGGTGGACATTTGATTGCTTGTTGCTGTGGCTGTCAGCTGCTATTGTCCGTGTTATTGGTTGCTGTGTCAATGGGTGGTGTTGATTGGCCAACACTGAGGCATTTGGGCGGGCGATTGTCAGCTTCTGCCTGTGATGGGACAGACAAGAGGCAGATTTATCGGCACGTGTGGGTGGGCAATCCTCCCCAAAAGAAGCTCAACAACTCTGGGCAATCCTCTCCCCAAAAAGCTCAACGAGGTTGTGCCATCTCCCCCCATTTTTTAAAATTTGAGTCCCCCAAAATAGGGGGTGTCTTATACATGGGGGCATGTTATACACAGAAAAGTATGGTATGTACAGAACACAACACTAGAAGGAAAAGAGATAGAAAGAGAAAGTGAAACCAGGCTCCTTCTGGCCTATATTTATAGTCAACATGACCTTAATTGGAAGAGATAAGAGAACCAGTTTAAGCCAGCTGTACTCAGCTTCTCTGAAGGAATAACCCAAACACCACGAACCTTCTGCTTGTTTCTTTCACACAAAGAAGCTTCCAGAACCCTCTTGAATGAATTAGAATAGGAAAGATCTCTACACATCAGAAAGATTAATACTTTCTGTACTAAGAAATGCAAACTGACAGGCATATTTCTGTACCCTCTGCCATCTAAGCACAGACAGAGGTTGGGCAATGGTGGTGGTCCTATGTGGGGTGGATTGCGAGGGAGGACCTCTCTTGTCCACCTGCATAGAGGGAGAGGCTGCTATGTCTCCTGGGAATCTAATAATATAAGGAAGGCCCATCCCTGCTTTATCTGATTTGATTTACTTTACTCTGTTTAAAATTTTTTTTTGCTGTTTTATAGCCAGATTGGGAAGTACAGTAGTATGTGCTGAGACCACTCTGAAACTTAGGGTGCCTCTCAAGCTGGAGATTTGCTTGTGATTTTTTTTTTTTTTTTAAATTCCTTACTGTATGCCTTTAATAAAATTTTGTAATTTCTTTTCCCCAGCTTGATGGTTTGGCGTCTCAAGGAAAATTTAATTATACTTTATACCCCATCTCGTTTCCAGCTGAGAATGCACCTGAATGGAAGAAACTGTTCAAGCCCTGTGCATCTCAGAGGCTTTTCTTGCCAGTAAGTGATGGAGGCTATGGCAAAATCTGTAACTTTAAAAAATTAGCTTACTTTATCAAATGCAGATGTTCTTCCAAACACAGTAATCAGCTTATTTGGGTCTCTCAAATTTGGAGTGCAGGGATATATTTTGCTGCTTGTCTAGATCTGTCACGAAGGAACGTCTAGTGCAGGCTTCCGCAAATTCGGTCCTCCAGATGTTTTGAGACTACAATTCCCATCCCTGACCACTCATTTACCTGACCAATAGGTACTGCTGCGGCAGGAAGGTAAATGGTGTTTCTGTGTGCTCTGGTTTATGTCACGGTGTTCTGTTGTGCCAGAAGCGGTTCAGTCATGCTGGCCACATGACCTGGAAAGCTGTCTGTGGACAAATGCTGACTCCCTTGGCCTGAAAGCAAGATGAGGGCCACAACGCCATAGTCGCCTTTGACTGGACTTAACCATCCAGGTTTCCCCATCTGCCTTTTAAAAACTGTACTGGAGGGCTCCTAGCAGCCCTGGATATAGATAAACCTGAACTTTATCAGAGCAGAGGGAATGCGGAGCCAGATTGGAGCCTGCAGCAGGATTGATCTGGTTCTGTTTGTCTTAAATTTTATCCGCACCCTAATCAACGATGCCGGCACTGCTAGGAACCCAGAGCCCGCTGGTGACCATAGAGTCCTAGGCTGTGATGGAAATTCAGCTGTTCACTTCTCTAACCCCAGTGTTTTCAACTGTATCTTTTGTATTCCCCCAATCTCGCCTACTTCTTGCTCTCTCGCTAGGTTAGAACACATGGTGTTTTTCTCCATAGGGAAGCCGGGTGTGCTTTGTAGCTCCATATAAGCTGGTACCCTTCCTCAAGCCTCTTCCCTGTATCTCTGAAATAGTAACCGACCATATGGTCCAGGCGTTAGGGGGTGGGTAGCATGTGTGGTACATACCCACTAATCATTCTACTCTTTTATACATCTGCATTGACACCCCAAGCTACAAAAACATTTTATTCTTTTCAAGCCACTTTGGGGGACAAAGACTTTAATTACATATTGCTAATCCCTCTTGGCAATCACATTCCTATTGCCATTGCTCCGTTTTGCTTGGGCTGCTGTAAATGCATTCAGCTGTACATGCTTGCAGTTCCCTTGGGACTAACATACGCAGCCCCTCCACGGATACCACTTTAGGAAGCCTGAATAGGACTTCAGAAAAGTGCACTTCTCTATTTATGCTAGGAGCTCCTAGCAGCTTCCAAAATTAAAAGCAATAAAACACAAAAAGTTCTAAAATCTCTAGCAGTATAAAATACCCTAAAATGAGAAAATATCATTAAAACGTCGCCATTTAATTTAACAACATAAAAAAATATATCCATGTTTTTAGCCCATGGGTAGCACTAAATTTTAGCCTGTGGTGAATCACCAGCTGAACCTGCTTACATTATTAGACACTTATTTTCTATGCTGCGCAGTCAATTCACAGATGTGAAAAAATAATTATAGGCTGTTTGTTTGTATTTGTTTACACAACACATCCTTTTGATCCCTGGTTATCATAGCTACTAAAATCTTAATAAAAAAAGAGGTAAAGGTAAAGGACCCCTGGACAGTTAAATCCAGTCAAAGGCGACTATGGGATGTGGCACTCATCTCGCTTTCAGGCCGAGGGAGCCGGTGTTTGTCCACAGACAGCTTTCCGGGTCATGTGGCCAGCATGACTAAACCGCTTCTGGCACAACGGGCACCATGATGGAAGCCAGAGCACATGGAAACGCTGTTTACCTTCCCGCCACAGCAGTACCCATTTACTTGCACTGGCGTCCCTTTGAACTGCTAGGTTGGCAGGAGCTGGGACAGAGCAATGGGAGTTCACCCCGTTGCAGGGATTCGAACCACTGACTTTCCGATCGGCAAGCCCAAGCGGCTCAGTGGTTTAGACCACAATGCCATCCGTGCCCCCCTGGCCCACATGACCCGGACAGCTGTCTGCAGACAAAAGCTGGCTCCCTCGGTCTGAAAGCGAGAGGAGTGCCACAACCCCATAGTCGCCTTTGACTGGACTGGGATCCTTTACCTTTACCTAAAATCTTAATAGAAGGTGATAGACTGGATGGATTCAGGGGGTGGTCAGTACCTCACATGGGTACCCCAGTGACTTGAAATAGCTGCTAGTGCAACCCACATTGAAGAAGCACTCCCTGGATCCAGAGGTTTTGGAAATTACCATCTGGTCTTAATATTCCTTTCCTGGGCAAGGTGATGGAGAAGGTTGTGGCCAAGCCAGCTACAGCCAAAACTAGGTAAAGGTAAAGGGACCCCTGACCATTAGGTCCAGTCGTGGCCGACTCTGGGGTTGCGACGCTCATCTCGCTTTATTGGCTGAGGGAGCCGGCGTACAGCTTCCGGGTCATGTGGCCAGCATGACTAAGCAGCTTCTGGCGAACCAGAGCAGCGCACGGAAACGCCGTTTACCTTCCTGGCAGAGGACGTGCTTTCGAACTGCTAGGTTGGCAGGAGCAGGGACCGAGCAAGGGGAGCTCACCCCGTTATGGGGATACAGCCAAAACTAGAGGAAGTATATTATCTAGATTAGAACAGGGTGGTCCCTCGGCAACATTTGATGTCTTCACCCTTGTGTTGCCTTCCCAAATCTAGGTAAGCGAGTTGCTGGGCTTTGGGAAGGAGGCGTGAGGGCTCTGACAGGGTCCTAGAGCCTTACGCTTCCTTCCCAAAGCCCAGCACCTTGCTTATCCAGCTTTGGGAATGTGGTGTGAGGGCCGGGTGTCAAATTTTGGCCTTGCCCCCCCCCCACACATGATAAGGCATTGTATGGCCGGCGGGTTCCATGTTGAAGTACTCTTGCGTCCCAATTGGTAGGGAAAGTTGGACCGCCCTGATATAGGTTAATTTAAGTCTGTTTTTTTGGCACACAAGTAGCCTTGGCTGCCCAACTTGCATTTGCACCTGAGTTCTGGGGAGTTCCAGCTGAAAAAAAAAGCCCTGGGTGGGATATAAATTAAAATCAAATATGTCACTTAATTACTGTTGTCTCTCCAAGTGGTGTACAAGGGATTCAACAGAATGAAAATAAAAATCAGTTGAAACTATTAAATCGGAATTCTATTAAAATACATGCTGGAATAAAATAGACTTTAGTAGTTGAGCAGGGAAAGAGTCCTGTTTGACCTCAGGTAGAAGGGAATTCCTTAAAATTGGGACTACAGTCCTGACTGCACAGCTCCTTGTGTCCAGGAGACATGCCTCTGTTTCATGTGATGCCACAAACAGTTGACTCCCCCAAAGACCTCAGCAATGAGGCAGGAATATAAGGGATCGAGTGGTTCTTTAGGTATCCTGGATGCAAATTGTCAAGGGCCTTATATACCTGGCCTTGTAGTGTATGAACAGCCAGCACTAGCTTTCAGCGCTGGAATTATGTGCTGGTGATAATATGTCCCCTCCAACAGTCTAGCTGCAGCATAGAGAGAAGTTTGTCTATTGGTGAGGAATTAATACTGATATTGATACTGATCTTCCTCAGTGGCTTATTGGTCAAGATGAGTAGTAGCATGGTTAGGGTTTGACTTAAACCCTGTTTCTAAAAACCCATTTCCTTCACAGTTAATCCTCAAAGATGTGGACTCTCTGCTCTATGTTGACACGGACATCCTGTTCCTAAGACCTGTTGATGATATTTGGTCCTTCTTGAAAAAATTCAATTCCACTCAAATTGCTGCAATGGCACCTGAACATGAAGAACCTCGCATCGGGTGGTATAACCGTTTTGCCAGGCACCCGTATTATGGAAAGACTGGAATCAATTCTGGAGTAATGTTAATGAATATGACCCGCATAAGAAGGAA
Source organism: Podarcis erhardii (assembly GCF_964252035.2). NCBI lineage: Eukaryota > Metazoa > Chordata > Lepidosauria > Squamata > Lacertidae > Podarcis > Podarcis erhardii. The sequence goes on from NC_138500.1 coordinate 51,338,237, forward strand.
ACATTTCAAGGTACGTCTTTTGGTTCTCTCATTTCCAGGGTCAGCTTACTCTCTCCACCGAATGTATGCAGTTTCACTGACCTCCCAATTTTCCCATACGTTGTTTTTCCTCATCCTGCAAGGAAGATCATCCTGCTTAATTTTTCCTAATGGAAGCCTTTTGGTTTATTCCTGGTTTTCAATATAGGATCTTTCCTGCAGCTTCTTCCTTATGGCGTTTCATCACATGCCACTCAAATAGAATATGGTGTCTGTCTTCTTACTGTGAATTACTATCCTGCTAAAGAAATAATGGGAACAGCCTATTATAGTGTAGATGCTGACCTAACCAGAAGGTGGCGCTGCTACACTGCTTACTACAACCTTCCCACTTCTGTAAAAACGCTGCTTGCTTTAGTGCATGTTGTTCTTAAAGCCTCTTGTTTAATCAGTTCATATAACCAGCACATAAGCCAATGTTTAAATTAGAAAAATTATATTAACTGCTGCTCTACTGCAGCTCTTGACATTATTAAAAGAATACTCAGAGACGCTAGGATAAGTATTAAAATCGGGGGTGTACCTAACAGTTTTGCAGGGATTTTTGCTTATGGGATGCAATGCACTGGTGGCAAATGGCTGTTATGGGGCACTCTGTTCTTATTTGACAGACTCTTTCTGAAATAGGTTGCCACATTTGCAGAAAATTTAGTATAGCCCTCCAGTCTCATCATTAGCACTTCACTCAGGGTTTCCCAAACTTGTGTCTCCAGTTGCTTTTTGAACTACAACTCCCATCATCCCTAGCTAGTCAGGGGTGGTGGGAATTGTAGTCCAAAAACAGCTGGAGACCCCCAAGTTTGGGAAACTCTGACTGAAATGGTCACTCTTGAAAATGTCATGGGTTTTGCCTTTCTGCTGTTTCAACCATGGAGAATTGATAGCCATTGTATTTGCTCGTTTGGTGTGCTTGAAAAGTGCTCTTAAAATGCTTTTGTGGTCTGCTCAGAGTTGCTTTGGTGTTCACAGTGCAGACTTTAAAACTTTAAGGATGGTATTCAGCTATGTTTCACTCAGAGTAGATCCATTGAAATTAACACACCTAACTTAGTCATGTTTGTTAATTTCAATCAGTTAAGCTTTGTTGAATACCACCCTAAAATTTGGCTTCATTTATTAGTGTGCAGGAGAACTGTCTCGAATAGGAAGTGCTATTTATGTAACCCTAAAGGAGAACCAAATATCAGGGCTGAACTAGGTGTGGAACCATTGAATAAAGGAAATAGCAGGCACAGGTGGCCCATTGTGGATCGTGACCCTAGTGGATAGGGTAAGAAGATGCCTAATTTGCTCCCATCCCACCCCAATCCAGATCAGGGCAGAACTCCCATTCACACCATTTGAAACTTTTCTTCCAATACAAACAGCAAGTCTGAATTCCTTGATTTTTAAACAAGAAAAACACAGCTCAGCATGTTCAGACACATTTCATATGTTGCCAGAGAAGGGTTCCTGGAGGGGAGGAAAATATGCTTTCCAACCATGTGTTGTCATCTGCTCCTTTACACCTGCCTGATTAAGGAGCACAGGGAACACCTGTGAGAACTGAAAGGAGACATTAATTCTGAATATTTTACCTAAAAAATATTTATTTTTATTTTATTGGAAGACAAACTAAGCACTATTTTGTTTACACATCATACCCAAAGCAAAGGGGACTGTTAGTATCAGTGACTAACAACCACAAATGGTATTCACTTTTATTTGAAAGTCTTTACTAAAAAACATTTGAATGCCACAAAAGAGAGTACTGCATTCTTATTTCTTGCCATTTCACTATTTATATTCCGTACCCTTCTTGTCTTTCTGTTCATTAGCCCTAGTATCTTTGGGCTTCTTGCAGCAGCTGAATGAATTTGTTCCTTGTTTTGTATGATTAGCCACAGATATGAACTGTAGTAGCTGAGGCTTGTTGACTTTAAAAAATAATAATCACAGGTTTAAAACTGAATTTAGCTAGTCATGATATGTATGTCACATTTATTCATTTACTCATGTATTTAGTGTTCTTATTACCTGCCCTTGAACCAAAGGTCCTATGGCGATTTATGTGATTTTATTATTATTATTAAAAAAACCAGAACCTCAAAATCACAGTAAAATCAGCAGCTGTGCATAATAGTAGGCATGGAGGAAACTAAAATGCCACCTTGCCCCACACTTCCAAAAACCTGGACAAAAAGGTGCATCTTGACCTACTGATTAAAGCTATAAGCCAGGGCAGGATGCACCTTGGAAGGAAGGGCATTCTGTAATCTAGGGGCTACTGCTGAAAAGGCCCTTCCATGGGCCACTACCCCTTCAACCACAATTGGTGCTGGTGCTGAAAGCAGGGCTTTTCAAGCCTACCAAAACTATCAAGTCAATATCGGTGGAGACATTCCTTCAGATATTTGGGGCTAAAGCCATCTAAGATTTTTATACATTAATAAGAATTGGACCCAGAAGCAAATTGGCAAGCACCTTGAATTGGACCCAGAAGCAAATTGGCAAGCAGTGTATCTACCCTTTTAGACTGATGTAATGTGCATCTGGTCTGTAGCACCTGTCAGTACTGTGGCTGCTACATTCTGCACCGGTTACAGCTTCTTCTGGGGCAGAACATATAAAGCGCATTACAATAGTCCATTAAGTGAATTTTCAGGAGCATGTTGTAAAGCTGTATTATTATTATTATTATTATTATTATTATTATCATCATCATCATCATCATCATCGTGTATAGTGAAATGAAACACACAAAGGCAGGTGAGTGGTCAACCAAGCCTCAAAGTCTGCCTAAATGTGAACGCCTTTAACTTATTTATTTCCTTATTTATTTATTTCATCCCGGAACCCAAGGCACTATGTACATGGTTCCCAGGCTGTCACTCATCCAGGCACTGACCAGACCCAGATCTGCTTAGCTTTAGCAAGGTGGCAGCCTACTTTGCTTTCAGACCATAAGCTGAATCCTAAAAGGGACTGGAGAGATTGTGTAAAGTGGCTCTTATTTAAAACAGAGTTCCAAAAGATAGATGTCAAAACCTATTATATTCCTGTCTTGGCTCTAATATTGGTCATTTGTGTTTGATGTTGAAGAATGATATGACCACAGCACGGTTACGGTGGGAAGAAATTCTGATGCCGTTGCTGAAAAAATATAAGTTGAACATAACATGGGGCGATCAGGATCTTCTGAACATTATGTTTTTTCATAATCCAGGTAAGCTGCTTTTTTTTAGAATGCCCTTCGAATATTGCCTATCCATATGCTACTGCTATCACGCAATAGAGATGGGTATGGTTCCCTCCTCATAATGTGTCTGGTTATTTTCCCTATGCCTTCTCATCTCTATCACAGAACATCTGTATTTGAAATTAATCTCCTATGAGCTTTTTCTATAAGAGCACTTCCATACTAATCAAGTTTCAGTTTGTACTACAGCTGCTGTAGAGCGGCTGCTATCAAATTCTACCCAAGAAACAGATTTGGTGTGGTTTTGCTTGTGTGGTTGAGATCTCATTTGAATTGGAGTGGGGCTAATTGGAATCTCGGTCGTTTCTGGTTCACGATATAAGCCAGGATTTCCCCACAGAATTTCACTTATTTCTAATTTGCTTTCTTTCATGTGACTGAGTGAAAACAAGGGCTGGGAAACTATTTGATAAATAGACAGTGCTTGTTGAGCTCCAAAGAGCTTTCAACATGGGTTAGGCTTCGGTTAATATGGTAGTTCTTGAAACATTGTACAGACAAGTTCATTTTGGGGCTCCAGTGACATGGATGTAGTAGGAACTCTGTGCCATTTTTTGTTGACTTGCCCACTACCTAAAGTTGTGTTAAAATCACATCTTCCCGGGGGCTACTTAAGACCTATGTGCCCCAAGGGAAGTCAGAAGCCAAGAAATCCAGGCCAAAGGAACACATAACCAACACCTTCTGAAAAGGAACGTCAACAGCTTGGCACTTGTTCGCCGATAAACCTTGGCTTAACACCACCAACGAAACTTCCATCTTATTTAACTACCTTATCTGTGGTGACGCACAGGTATGCCTTTATAAAGGCTAGATTCAATATTTTCCCATCAAATGTGTTGGGTAACAGACTCTCCAACGGACAGATCTATCTCCTCTGCGACTGTAAAAGTGGATCTATAGAATCGTTATATAATCTTCTGTTGTCCATTACATTCGGCTTCACGGTCCAAGTTTCTGGCCCCATATTTATCGAGAATTGCTGACGGACCTCAGGAAGCCCAAATAATATACCTATTAAACGACGAAGATACAAGTAGATCCCTTGCAGTCGCTAGATACCTGATTAATGTTTTATTTCAAAAGAGGAGAAATGGAGCACTGTATGACTCTGACAGCTTAGCTAAACTTAAGAACCATTAATAAGTGCCAGAACCAAGATGCATACCCCCCAAAATCTGATGGATTTGAATTGCGGTTTACATAGAGGGAACTTATTGTGTATAGTGTTTACTTAATTGAAGTAAAATTGGTTTTATATGGGTGTTTTAACATGGAACTGTTTAAATTGTATTGTGTATGGATAAATTTGGATGTATTGTTTTCGATATGGGCCAATGGACGCAATAAATCTAATCTGAAAAATCTGGAACGTCAACAGCCTGAGGTGACTGTTGGGGCAGCCCCACTTTCCCTGGGGTTGTGTAAGAGCTGTGGACCCTGGCACCAGCTTCTGAAGTAGGCCCAAGAATATTTTATACCAGTGTATTGAAATTTGGTGTCTTGGCAGAAAGGTGGCATACAAATGAATAGTTGGGATAGCTTGATCTCTAAAGCAAGATCTCCCATCTTTTGAATAAGACTGAATACGTTTAGTGTAATTACAATTGGCTAGTAGAAATCAGATTAATAAGGGTAAAGTGACTGTATGCATGGCTGGCTTGTTAGTGGTTTATAGCATATATTTAATTAAAATATTGGGAGAGATCCATCATAGTATGAGTGGGCCTCTCCTCTCTTCCACCCTCACAGCCCCCCATATACCCCAATTTCTGGAGAGTTGAGGGTTGAAAGGGGGTAGGAAGGAAGAAAAGAAACGAGATGTTTCATTGCACTGATTTCCCTTGCGCAAGCAGGTAGACATCATTGTATGATTACTATTGTCTTCTGTTGATAAGCCACCAAAAGTTAAAAAGGAACTTGAAACTAATTAATGGCTTACCTGTAATCACTGCAATGTTGTTGTTTTTGCACAGAAAGCCTTTTTGTTTTTCCTTGCCAATGGAACTATCGGCCTGACCACTGTATTTATGGAAGCAACTGTCAGCAGGTCGATCAAGAAGGAATATTCATCCTCCATGGAAACAGAGGGGTTTACCATGACGATAAACAGCCAGCTTTTCGAGCTGTGTACGATGCAATAAGAAATGTAAGCTTTTTAATCTCCAATCTGGTATATGAATTGATATCTCTACTATTGTTAACTTCTAGAAATAAGAAAAATTTGAAATCTTACTCTGTCATTTTTTTATGCATCTCCCTTTTTAACTTTCCAGTTAATATGAACGCAACCATGTCCTCAAACTTCATTTGACCAATAATTATTAACTAACCTGCGAAGTGCACATTTTGAGAAATTTATACTGAAGTTTTAGGAACACTTTCTATAAAAGATCTTAATATCTAAGGGTAGCATAAGTACATAAAGTTAGATCTAAGTTTTGAAAGAAAGAGTTATTGTGGACTTCTTGAAGTATGGAGTCTATCGATGTAGGTTTTGAACGTATTGGCTTCCAGTATCTGAAAAAGAGGAGAGAGACCCCCTGTGGGCTTAGGGGTTGCAACCTTTGGCTGCAATCCTGAATGGTGCTAAGCTTAAATTTAAACTTCAGCATGATGAAGCACAACATTGGGCTCTAGAACATGGCACCATCTCCTTTCCCCATATATGCCTGCTTGACCACTTTGATCTAAGGAACTTGCACTCTTTCAGGTGGCTCATAATTCTCATTCTGCAGTTATAAGAAATCAGTCTTTTAGTGTGGTGTCACCTATGATTTGGAAGTCTCTGTCTACTGACATCACACACAGGCCTCTTTGCTGCACAGTCGTACCTTGGTTTTTGAACAGTTTTGTTCTCACACATTTTGGCTCCCGAACGCCGCAAACCTGGAAGTGACTGTTCTGGTTTGCGAACTATTTTTGGAATGTCTGACGGGGCTTCCGCGGCTTCCGATTGGCTGCAGGAGCTTCCTGCAGCCAATCAGAAGCCGCACTTTGGTTTCCGAACGTTTTGGAAGTCTAATGGACTTCCCGAACGGATTCTGTTTGACTTCCAAGGTACTACTGTACTCTGTTTGGTGCCTGGTTAAAACATTTTTGCTAAAGTAAGCCTATCCAGACATATAGATGTCATTGTGTTTTTATCTCTTTTACTGTTAATTTTAAAAAAATAATTTCTAATTGTTCTCAACTGTTCTTTATTGATAATTTTAATATTTCTTGTAAACTACTTAGAGGTTTTACCTCAGTCAAGTGATATATAAATGTTGTTAACCGCATTAAAAAATAACCAGAAGTTCAGTTTGGTATATTGCTTTAGTAAATGCTGGTAGTTTCCAGAAGTTCACTGACAAACCACAATGGAGGCGTTACCAGAAGTGCCTTAGATAATTCTTCTGTTCCCATTTTATTGTTGAAATTAGTAAGCAGTGCTTTGATACTGGAAAGCTCCATTTTATTCTCTCTCCAAACTCTTATTCCTGTCTCATATCTGTATAATTTAGTTACTTTAATTTGTGCAGTTTGTAATATATAAATGCACGTGCAAGTCTTTCATGCTTGGCATAACTGTTCAGCTTTCTTGTTCTGCAAATAAGGTTTCTAATAAACTATTTATCAGTATATCAGCATACTCACTGAAGAGCTGTAAAACGTAGCAATGTTGCTTATTTTAATGTTCATCCTATCTTGTATATAACCTTCAAAGATCAATAGTATATTTTAATGGTGCTTTGTTGCATGTTGTCATATAGGTATAAAAATGAAGAAAAGTACTATTGGGGGCCTTAGAATGCACTACACCGAAAGAAAATGTGGTCTCATAAAAATACAATTTCTTTGTTCCTTTGAGTATTGCCAGAAAAATATTAAGAAAAGAAAATCTCTCAGCTTTATTTATGATCAGTTTTTGTTTATGCATAACACATAGAAAAGATGTAGATCAATACTGACCTGATGCCAGCAAGATTAGCAAAATTATTTTATTTTGAAATGTTAAGTTAGCATATTACTTGGTTTCTAATGTAGTAAAATAACCTGTAACTCTGGATTAATGACTGTTTTTACTTCAGGTTTCCATTAAATACTGTGTATGCTTGTACATAATTCAGTTTAATGAAGCTGCCCCATCTTTAATGGTACTATAGATTACTCTTTTTCTACTGTTTCAACTCAATAAGAGCCATATATTATTTTAAAGAATGTCATACTGAGATAATTATACACATTTCAGGCCAAAGCTACAACGTGGCAGGCATGTGATCATGTAAATTAACCCATTAATTTAGGTGCCTGACATTCATTTTCAGATTTGTTTGCCTGAATAGTTACGTTGATTTTTTTTTTTTTTTTGAGGCTTGTTTCCTGTGCAAAAACCATTTTGCATTCATTTAAGCTGACAGTAATTGGATGTTTTGAGTAATCAAAATATATTGCAAACTTGCCAGAGGTCTTTACGTATTACACTGTGTTAAGAATATTGCCACCTTTTCACTAGTTCTTGTCTTAAGTACGACTCGTATTTAGGGAGACTTTTGTAAAACTGAATATTTAGTGCAACAATGGAAAGCCGTTTTAGAATTGTTTTGGCCAAAGCAGTACTGTTTAGGTTGTGTTGCTAACTGTGACTTGTTAATACAGCATTTATAATTTCCTCTCCCCCCAGTATTCATTTGGTGATGACTTGGTACATGCCTTGTTGCTACCCCTTGAACTGGAGCTACAAAAGACACAGCACACTTACTGTGGAAGAATATACAAAGTATTCACAAAGCAGCTAACCAAAAGCATAAGGGACATTTGCGATAGAAGATCTAAAGGAAGGTGATCATCATAGGCTCCCCAAACTTTTGAATTAAACAACACAGATGTGAGAGAATATATGATGCCTGAAGGATATTCATGAAAGAAACAGCACATTGCTCTAATCAGTTGTTATGTCGAGAAGCATGCTAAGAACTATCTCCCAGTGTGGACAAAATGAAGATGCCGTTCTTCTTGAAGAATTCTCTGCAGGAAGAAAAACACACTGCAGAGAACAGCTTGAAGTTCAGTTAGTACACATTTTCACAACGGTGAATTGTAACTGAGTCAAGTGTTGCAGAGTTTTGCATTCAGGTTTCCCCCTCTATATAATATAATTCAGTTTCTTTATAACCTCAAATGCGTCAGATACAAATGAAGGTCTTTAGACTCTATAAATGACTGTACACTTTGTCATTCCTAATCTCAAATTCTGATAAAACTGTGAACATTGCCGTAATGGAGTCAGCACTAACCTCACTTTAAAAGCGTGAGAACCAATTGTTTACAAATCTCAGAAGTTATTCCGTTTTCAGAGGAATGTGTTATGACTGATGACAATCTATATGTGCCTTTGTCTTCATCTCTTGTATTTTACAATATTTTGACAATCATGTTTTACTTTTTTTTAGATGTAAGCTGCACCTAATAACAGAACTTCCACTCTAGAAATAAATACTTAGTGGAAGCAAAGCTAGTGACATATGTAGTTAATAATATATTGGCGTAAACCAGGATTGGGGAATCTGTGGCGCTGTCCATGAGCGTTGGCCATGCTGGATGGGACTGATGACAACTGGGATCCAACAGCATCTGGAAGGCAACAGGTTCCCCACTCCTATAAACAAAAGCTGGGATCCAAAGATCTACATAGGCATGCTAAAGAGCTTGGCCCAGTTAGACTTCTTTGTCCTCAACCGCTTGAACAGTGGACCTCGTTTCCATATCCCAAACCAGTTTTGGAAGCCTTAACAGCATCAGACGCAATTTGCAACATGGTGTGAAGGCTGTGGTTTGAGAAGTCCATTCCCAGAGCCCCTTTACAAGTCCAGAGCTAGTGTGATTCTTTGGGTCCCGACCAACATTTTAACATGGTAGAACTCAACGCCAAAATAATATGGCTAGATTTACTAAGGCAAAATATGATATAGATTTTATATAGTTTTTATTAAATTTGAGTAAGATTTTTATATATTCTTACTGGCCCTTCTGGAAGAAGGAAAAAAACATGTTGTGAAATATACTATAGTTTATTATGAAAATATTTTATTCACTCAGCTCCACATACAGTTGGCTTAGTCATAAAATAATGATGTGTGGATGGGCTGTTACTCATCCTGATTTGACAGTTGTTTGCTTACCAAATAGTTATTGTATATTTTGCAACAAAGCTTTAAAATGATTGGCCAGAATCTGTGCTGTTACAAGTGTCTTGATTTCAGTGGAACCATAATATGGCGCTCTTGTTATAATGTTGGTTTGTAATTAATATGTTTGCTATAGCAATAGTAATTAATGACTGCAAAATATATTACTGCATAAAATGCTATTTTCATTACAGTACTTAATTATTATAATATTATACATATAGTGAGAATGAAGTTGGTCATATCGGAACATGGAAGTTTTCCCTCCTTGTCTAACTGGATCTAGCTTTCTTGCAGGGGTGAGACACCTGGGATCATCCAGATTTTACTGGAGTATAGTACCTAACAACCCTGATCTCTGGAGCAGATCAGAGCTGGAGTTCAGTAACATCTGGAGGGCCCCAGTTTCCTCATCCCTCTTCTTCTGTTTTGGCATAGGCTGACATCTCAGAACTTAGCATCCCCAGCTGCTAAAAGAGTGAACTCTAAAAATGTAAGGCATCCTTTACTCTCCCTACTGCAGCTCCTACTATATAGCACAGAGAACATTTAGAAAAGGGCATATGCATTGCATGCTAAGATGTGAAACCTCTGCTGTTATTGAATGACAGGTGGGACCTGCAGCAAAATCTTGCAGTGTATCTGCTCTAACAGTTCTGGGTGCCAGCCAGCCATGATCACTTGACTCTCCCGTTTACCAGTTTCCCTTTCCAATTGACACAGAATATTCCATGGCTACTGGGCATGCTAAGTCATCTATGGACTGATTCTTCTTCTTTGTGTGGCGGGGTAGGGATTTGACCCTTAGGTTTAAAAACAATTTGTGTACCTCTGCAAACCTTGGGATTTCCCCTACCTTCCTGAGCATGGTGATGCCTCCTTTTGTTTCCCAGTGGCTCTGTTTCAGCTTAAAACCTGTTAGCACTCACCAGCAGAGTTCACTGTTAGAGGGATGATAATTGACTGGTGAAAATTAATGCTACATCTCATTTTTAGTTGTTAATTTTAGTTGACAAAAGCTGGCATGCCCCAAGTTTACTTCAGTTTGCAGATGTTAAAAAAGCAGGGGAGAATTATTTCAGAAAATAATTTGGCAATGGGTCACCTTTCTCATCCATCTTTTGGAATGCTGTTCGCATGTTTGTCCCAGTGAATGCCACACTAAGAGCAAAATATACCTTCATATTTTGGAAACTCATTTGGCTCATTGAAAGGAATTACCTTATTCTTTTCGTGTCTCACTGTTCATAACTATAGCTTGAGTAGTAAGTGTCTTGATGTCTTGCTAAATTTATTTATGTACCTTTATAGATTGCTCAATTGTTCAGATTTCTAAGTGATGAAAAAGCTCATTTTAATACTGAAACATGGGTATAGATAAGAATTAAGTTCTATGAAGTCATGCTGTAAGTTTACTTTAATAGTGTACATGTTCTCTTAGAAAATGGACACAACTGGAGGCCAGTTGGCTCCTATGCGAAGCATTGTTACAATTATTTTTACATAAACTGTGTTTTGTATTACTCTGCTTCTTGTTTGTTCTTTTAGGAAGTTGCCAGTGGGTGGTATATCTTGACACTCAAACTATAACATTAGGGTGTCAAATGGGGTGGGTATCTTGCATTCCTCTGGGTTTAAATGTCTAACCAGGCCTCACCCTCATGCCAAAATATTCCCACTAGTTCTGTATGTTGGACAACCACAGATGTAATACATGTTGCCATCGTTCAGTTTCTGCTACTTCCATTATGTCATTTGCCCCATGCTCTCTGTTGAGTATGATGAGAGATGCCAACCTTAACTTTCCCGGCAAGGAAAGCTGAATCCTGACAATTCTAATTGGGATAACTTTCTAGTTTTATTTTGATGCCAAAATATGGTGGCCAGAGACAGTATCCAGCAAAATAGTTCCATTAGCGCAAGGATTTCCGTTTGGGCAATGGAAACCCCCTTCCAAATGGAACCCCCATAAGCAATTAAGGCAAGGTAAAGGTAAAGGACCATTAGGTCCAGTTGTGGCTGACTCGGGGGTTGCACGCTCATCTCGCTTTATTGACCGAGGGAGCCGGCGTAGAGCTTTCGGGTCATGTGGCCAGCAGGATTAAGCCGCTTCTGGCGAACCAGAGCAGCGCACGGAAACGCCGTTTACCTTCCTGCCAGAGCGGTACCTATTTATCTACTTGCACTTTGACGTGCTTTCAAACTGCTAAGTTGGCAGGAGCAGGGACCGAGCAACGTGAGCTCACCCTGTCGTGGGGATTTGAACCACCGACCTTTTGATCGGCAAGTCCTAGGCCCTGTGGTTTAACCCACAGTGCCACCCTTGTCCCTAATTAAGGCAAGGAGAGATGCAAAATGTGGACAGGATGACTAGAAAGGGGTTACAAAGCACAAGCGAGCTTGATCCTTGCCCATCATGGCCAATTACAGTTAAAGAGGGGGTGGGCACTTGGGGCCCAATGTGAAAGAAAGTATTGTAATGCAGATTTTCCCAACCTGGTGTCCACTGGAAGTTTCGGGTTGGCGCTCACATCAACTCTGTCCGTTGGCCATGCTGTCTGGGACAAATGAGAGTGTAGTTCAAAACAACTGGAGGGGACCAGGTTTTGGAAGGATGTAATTATGTCAGCCAGTGTGTGCGTTCATGTGTGTATATACATAGTTTGGCCAGGTGCTATGTATACTAGATTAATTTCCGGGTGAGAAATAAGGAACATCTGGTCCACAATGATTAGAACTTAGTTATAGCTTGGATCAATAGTCTTATCTTTTCCATAATTGTAGTTCAGCTTTCCTTTGCCAGCCAAGGATTACTACCAGGTCATTCTGCCATTACAGTAGTGTAGGGCTGCCATACATCTGGAGAATCCCAGACATTAATGGAATTTCAAAGGAAGAATTGATGTCCAGGGGGAATTTCTGAAATGTGGCATTTTGTCCTGGATCTTAGACAAGTCAGTAAAAAAAATAAATCACAGTTTTGGGGCATTTTGGGGGTGTCCTGGTTTTTACTTTTTGAAATATGGCAACCCTACAGTAGAGAATAAAAAGATCAACTACTTCCACCCCCGTATAGTGTTCAGATATATATATAGAGAGAGAGAGAGAGAGAGTGCGCGCTTTTATTCATATTAATTATAAAACCAGCAGAAATTATAAAATTATAAATTATAAATTATATGAAATTATAAAACCAGCAGAAACGTGCAGTTTATGAGGGAGACCTATTGCATTTTCCCTCCCTTATGTTCTGGAAAGGTCAATTTGTGTCTTATTTTTTCCTTTGCTTCATTAACATCATCCCCATTCACATAATTACAGACTTGGATACAAAGGATTCATTTTTTCTTTTACGTTCATCTCTTATGAATCTTAATGTTCAGTCAGCCATTCGTGTACACATCTTAACAGAGCAATTCATGTTAAATCCATTTATTTTACTCCTGTTAATTTTTTTTTTTGAGAAAAAAAGAACGTGGATGTAGAAGTTCCCCTAAATTACAAAAATTCATAGGTCTTTAGAGCACTTTTTTAAAAAAGCTTTCAAGAAAATGGAAGATATTTAATCAGTTTTTACTCCTAATTTGGGAATGTAGGAAATTAAAAATTAATTAAGCTGGATGTTTTATCTTTATATTGCTATCCTACTATGCTTCACTGAGCTGCTGTGTCTAGAGACCCATGCTGCTTGAATGTTGTAATCTTGAAAAACTTTAGAACTACTGTGTAAAAGACAGCAGAGCTGGTCCCTTGTCTTCAAATTTCTTTTGCATATTTAAAATATTTCCCATCTGAGTCCCCCAACCCCCCCCCCCCGCCAAGGTTAGCGGTATGTTGAATGAGAGCAGATTGTGCATAGAGCAGAAAGCAGAACTCGGTGGTATTCTTGCATAAAGAGTTCAGTCAGCTTCTAGGTATGGTAAGGTATGTGTCAAAATTTTAATTAGGCATTTCCAAGGAAGGCAATAATTCTGATATTAGAAAATACAGTTTGTGTGCTTTAGAATTATCACATTTATTATTTGCAGTGCTATTTTTCTAGGGGGAAAAAAGATGTGCCGGAACTTTGTAACAGCAGAAGCAGTTTCACGCAGAAGTTACACGTTGAACCCTTGACATCTCCAGATGGAAGGATCACGTAGCAGTTGGTGCCTTTCAAATTGGGCGTGATGGACAAACATTGACTGATGAACAGAGAACTAAATGAAAGCAGATAAAAGAAGAACATTCTGAAGAGAAAATGTTGTTTCTTGTCAGGATTGTTCAGACTTTTCAGTTTGTTTATGTTGTAGACTAAGTGAACATCTGTTGGTGTTATCTTGTGTTGCTTTCATAGTGCTAAACTTTTGTTTTGTGATGGTCTAATGCAGCGTTTGCCAAACTTGTATCTCCAGCTGTTTTTGGACTACAACTCCCATCATCCATAGCTAGCAGGGATTATAGGAACTGTAGTCTAAAAACAGCTGGAGATACAAGTTTGGGAAACACTGGTCTAAGGACACAACATAAACAAACCAATAAACAAACCAGTTCCTACTTTTATCTCTTAAATTTAAGGACACAGTCTAATCCAGGCTTCCTCAAACTCAGCCCTCCAGGTGTTTTTGAGACTACAATTCCCATCATCCCTGACCACTGGTCCTGCTAGCTAGGGATTGTGGGAGTTGTAGGCCAAAAACATCTGGAGGGCTGAGTTTGAGGAAGCCTGGTCTAATCAGTAAAAGTCCTGCTTATTCTGCTATAGTTTACTCACACATTGAAGATGTCACTTGATGAGACAATCAATGACTGATGAATATTTCAATGAAAGAATCAGCTACACATAAATGATAATATTAGCTGAGCCAGCCCACACATGAGGTAGGGTGAAGCACCCACCTCAGGCAGTGGAAGCGCAAGAGGTGGTGCTCCACCCCCTGCCGATGCTGCCAACACCAGATTGCCTCCATCCAACCAGTGAGAAACAGGGGGTTTGTGTGTGCCATGCTGCTGCTCAGCTTTCCCACCCCAGACAGAGAAGGCGAGTGGCTTTGTAATGCCTAGCTCTTACCCGAGTTTGGCAAGAGCTGGGGTGTGGAAGTGGTGGGGTCTGGAGCACGGCAGCGGGAGGGAGACAGGAGGTGGCAATTCCCATTTCACCGTACGTGGCAAAATGGGACAAGCCACCCTGCTAATACCTCGGGTTACATACGCTTCAGGTTACAGACTCCGCTAGCCCAGAAATAGTACCTCGGGTTAAGAACTTTGCTTCAGGATGAGAACAGCAATCGCACGGCGGCGGCACAGCTGCAGCAGGAGGCCCCATTAGCTAAAGTGGTGCTTCAGGTTAAGAACTGTTTCAGGTTAAGAACAGACCTCCAGAAGAATTAAGTTCTTAACCTGAGGTACCACTTTACGTTGGAAAATAGTTCTCCCCTTCCTTTTATTTCTGGCTTTTCCTTTTTTCTATTTGCAAACATCTACTGGACAACAGTGATTCACTCTCTTGAGGTTTCTCAACAGGAAAACTACAAGAAACAAAGTGGGACTAAGTATTCCCCTTAACATTGACATTCTGTTCCATGTCCTTTCATTGCAGCTGACAGGAATGGTGCAAATGGCTAGAGGACGCATAGGGGGGAAATGATTTTGCCGTGTCTCTTCTATATTATCCTGATCTTTATGTGCATTGTGAGAAACTGAAATGGAATAAAATCCAAACCTGGTTACTACTGACTCATCTGGCACGATTTTCAGTAAATGCACATTGGCAGGAGATTCCTTTCTTAACTGTTGGTGCCCTTTATAGAGAATTTGTGGGAGGCCCATCATACTGTCCCCACAATACACTGAAGATGCAATAATCCTTATGCAGGACATTTCTGAACGTGGTGCTGTTGTTGTCTAGTTGTTTAATTGTGTCCGACACTTCGTGACCCCATGGACCAGAGCACGCCAGGCACTTCTGTCTTCCACTGCCTCCCGCAGTTTGGTCAGACTCATGTTTGTAGCTTCGAAGACACTATCCAACCATCTCGTCCTCTATCGTCCCCTTCTCCTTGTGCCCTCCATCTTTCCCAACATCAGGGTCTTTTCCAGGGAGTCTTCTCTTCTCATGAGGTGGCCAAAGCATTGGAGCCTCGGCTTCATGATCTGTCCTTCCAGTGAGCACTCAGGGCTGATTTCCTAAGAATGGATAGGTTTGATCTTCTTGCAGTTCATGGGACTCTCAAGACTCTCCTCCAGCACTATAATTCAAAAGCATCAATTCTTCGGCGATCAGCCTTCTCTATGATCCAGCTCTCACTTCCATACATCACTACTGGGAAAACCATAGCTTTAACTATACGGACCTTTGTTGGCAAGGTGATGTCTCTGCTTTTTAGGATGCTGTCTGGGTTTGTGAACATTTCTGAACGTGGTAGAGTTATAGAAAACTGTAACATCTATTATGACACAGGGGTGCTCAGCTGAAAGAATCATTGCACAAGCTTGAGACCATTACTAGCAGGCCAAATGATTTACCAGAAGTATCTAAAGTATTTTGGGTAAACTCTGACTATAACATAGAAGGATACAACTTGATACATGTGCCCGCATTATTCTTTTTCAGGCAATGTATCACTATACAGTTAAAAGTTACTGAACTAGGTATCCCACAAGCATTACTAAAGGTGTTTTTTTTAATGCATTTAATACATTAGTTTGCTTTAGTCACTCAGCTTTGCAAATGCCAGAGAAACCTATTTTTAATTATGTACAGTTTGAAGAAAAGTCTTGGGAACACTTTCTATAATCCTAAGGAAACAAAATGTGCATCCAGTCATAAGAAAGACGGTGTGGAAAGGGCATCAGGCATCAGGAGGGAATAGGGAGGGGGGAAGAAATGTGATTCTGTTTACATTTAAAGGTGAACACACAAAATCTGCACTTTCTGAAACAATTCACAATCTAAGGAACAGCCAGCCTTTGAAATTCACACTTCTCCGAATTGTGCAGTACAGTTCTCCAGCAAGCAGTATGTACAAAAATGCAGACTGAGGTAAAGTTTGCAAAATAACAAACAAACAAATGCACATATTAGTGAAAATAACATACAATAATGCATTATACTAGGAGAAACTGCTTGCAATAATATGTACGTTAGTCAAAAGGGAAATAAAAAATTTGCTTATTGGGATAAATTTGCACGAATATCATGATGAATCTTCAGGAGGATCTTTTTAAAAAGTTGCAAATTGTTGCGTAAATGTGGAAAACTGCATTTAGGATTAGGGAAATCAGAAACTTAGAGAATGGAAATTGAGAGCCCCCCCCCCAATCTCTAGGAGGGAATGGTGCATGATCTGTAGGGTACATGAACTGCTTGACAACTTCCAGGGCTTTAGGCTAGCATTTGCTCATGTATGTATTTGTGGCTTTGATGATAAGATTTATGCTACATAGTTACGCTGTTTGTGAAAGCAGACATAAATCTGTGACTGCTGGACAGGTAGCTTAGGATAGCCTCTAACTGGATAATTTATTCTTGTTGCTGTCTGATAAAAGAGCCTGTGAATACTTTCAACCTTAGCATGCATTAAGCAAAGTTTCTTCGTCGATGAATAATGCATTTAGCTGGGAAAAAGTACTGTAGAATGCATATCGGCTCTCAACATACTAACATGGGGAATGACTTTAAAAATTACATCACAGCTTGGGGCATGAGAGCTTTTTCACAAGGATATATATCATTAGCTAGAGATATTGCAAGGTAGAATGTTTTGAAGAGGTGGAAATATTTCCTTATTAATGATGGAACTAGTTAAACCAAATATATGGGTTGTGCTCTTTTTTTAAAAAAAAAACTTTTTGTGCATCCAAACCAAACAGTGCTTAGTTTCCTAGTCTGTCCTATCTACACGGTGTTATAGATTGAGGGGACCCCCCCTAAACCCCAGCAATTTAATAAATGGTAGGATTTTGATTATTTGGGATGTGAAGGGAGAAAGACAAGCTGCAGAGGAATTCCTGATCAATAGAGACTTTTTAGCAAGGCATTATGGGAAGAAGAAGAAAGAAGATAGATCCATTTTAGGCAGAATG
Organism: Podarcis erhardii; assembly: GCF_964252035.2. NCBI lineage: Eukaryota > Metazoa > Chordata > Lepidosauria > Squamata > Lacertidae > Podarcis > Podarcis erhardii. The sequence continues at coordinate 51,355,748 of NC_138500.1, forward strand.
GCCAAAAGCTGGCTGCACTGTTGTGGGTGACAAGCCTCTCTTGAAATGACTATCCTGTAAGTTCTGGACTCCCTCCCTGCAGACTGAAGGTGTAAATAGGTGAATAAGCCATTTTCTTAAACTTACAATAGCCTCCGCTGTGTCTCAGTTCTCCAAAGGAACACAGACCCTGGGTGAGTGGGTGGCACCCAACTTTTGTAACAATATGTTGGTAGAGACCTTTTTTAAAAACAGTTTCAATGACTAGCCGAGTTGTAGCCCCAATGTGAGGATGCTCCTCAGAAGATCACTCCTGAAAATGTGTTGTTTCTGAAAACTGGTTGACTCTGTGTAGATCACCTCTGTGATTCTGGATGGGATACATTTAAATTGGGTACATCTGGAAGGCATCTGTTGACAATTCAAGCTGAAATTTGAATTGACCCTGTTGTTTTCCTGACGATTCCATTAGTAGTGTAAGGAAGGAAGGGTACTTTAGTAGTGTTCTACTGGCTCTTTTCCCATTCTCCCCCAGCAGCAGCCCACCCTTTCCACTGATTCTTTTCTTTCCTTTCCTCAAAATTGCTTCAGTCAACCTCCTGGTTGGGCTGGCCTTGGACTTTGGAAAGGATTGGGTAATAGGGCTTCAAAAAATGGTCCCAGGTGGTGCTGTGAGGAATTCGGAGTAAGCCCTGGTACAGAAATCAGTGTCAACATGCATATTATTGGACTGTAGATGTGATCAATTGTGGCTTTATATATTCATATCAAACGATGCAGATTTGAATGCAGTTGTGTGGCTCTCACGTAGCATGGATTTATATCTACCAATTTCAGAGAAGGCAGTTGCACTAAACAACTGCCAAGCAAATCCCTTTTGTCTTTAAGCTTCTGTGTCATCCTGTTTTCTTTCTTTCTTTTTTTAAAGCTAGAAATACTACAGTTGCTATCAAACAAACAAGCTTTCAGAGTGGGAATTAATAGCCAAGGTAAGAAATGCTTACTAAGTACTCCAAAGAAATTAAGCTCTTTTGAGCCAAAGGAAAGTCCCTCCCTCTATTCATTTGTTTTTCCCCAAGAGTGGTAAGGAAAAAGCCACACGAAGCAAGGTATTAGGTTTACTGAGCAATGCATAGACACAACGTTAAGTTAAACACAGTAACTGTCATTTTCCTAAGGGTAGAAATCTGTTTGGGGAGGAAAGAAAATGACCCAGGATCACACATTTTTGTTTAACAAGGATCCTTTAAAAGATTTAGAGGATAGCCTCTGTGGGCTAACATATCAAAAGGATTGCCAAAATGAAATGGAGATGACAGCTGCTTCACATTCTTGGGAGCTCACAAAGTTTCTAAAATGGCACCAGCACTTTTGCCTTCTTTCCCATTTTAACAATACAGTGGTACCTCGGGTTACAGACGCTTCAGGTTACAGACTTGCTCACCCAGACATAGTACCTCAGGTTAAGAACTTTGCTTCAGGATGAGAACAGAAATCATGTGGCGGCAGTGCGGCGGCCGTGGGAGGCCCCATTAGCTAAAGTGGTACCTCAGGTTAAGAACAGTTTCAGGTTAAGAATGGACCTCCAGAACGAATTAAGTTCTTAACCCGAGGTACCACTGTATCCTGCCTTTCCTCCAAGTTTCTTAACCAAACAGTCACCAAGGAGAGCAGGGAGTACCAGTCTAGGCCCAAAGCATGATCCAGAGGCCCAGGCTGGCAACAGTCCAAGGCCAATATCATGGGAAGTTCAGGCAAGGTACAGCAAGGAGCAGGACATAGACTTGGGTGTGAAGCTACAAGGAGACCTGTGTTGTTTCCAGCAACTTGGAAGGTGAAAGTGGGGGGTCCTTATATACGCTGCACCTCCTGGAACACACTCTAATCACAGCCACTGCTAGTAAAGGACTTTCAGGTATTGCTTACTCAAGAGCCACCTACAACTCTGGATCCGTAGACATATGCTTTGTCACCTCTCTCCAGCCTTCACCTCGACCTTTTTGGTACCAGCCTTTTCCAGGATTGGTGGTTCCACTGTCCCCCTTTCACAGCTCCATGGGTTCCTCAGCAGGTCTCCCACAAGAGGGGAGATCTTCAGCACCAGTTCCATGAGATCCTGCCTGATCTCCAAGATCCTTGCATATCTGTGGCATATCTGGTTCATCCGCTGCAGACCCAGTGTCTGCCACCAGGTCAGGGTTAGGCAGGATGGGCAGGGGTCTTGACTGCAAGTTTGGGCTCAGAATCACAGCTGATTGAAGCACAGGTTAGATTTCCACCCCATTCCAAGAATATGATGATGTCATAGATCGACAGGTGCTAACTCTTCTGTTTACGATTGCAGGTCTGCTTGGAAAAAACCAAACATTTTTAAAATATACTTTATAGGTTTCAGCAAATGCAAAGTTACACACACAGAAATACCCCTACTAGATATAGGCACACACCTCATAAAATTCCTGTACAGCGTATATGATAGCTTGTCATAAAGAAAATCCTGATATATCTATGTAGTTCTTCAACTTATCCACTGAGCCTGTAGATCAAACAAAGCAGCTTTATATAACGATGAGTTGCTGTTTAACAATAAGAACATTTCTTTCCTTTTTCTTACTAAAAGGATACAGCTCAACCCTAGGCACATTTGCTTTGAAGCTCACCTCCCTGTGTTCCAATTTCATCTGTGTGCTTAGGATTGTCTACACTGAATCATGCTTGCTATGTGCCAGATCTACTACTTTAGATTCTGATGAGCATTTTGTCTTTTTGAATGAATATCCTATCCCATCAGCCCATCATTTCAGGAGTTTTGATCTGACTCAAACAGGTAATTGAATCCCTGACTTCACATTCAAAATAGCGTTCCATAACATTCCTGTCTTCTTTACTAACAACCGCTACTATCAAAACACACCCACACCACAGACATTTACTGGTTAAACAGTCTCTTTTCTTAGGGAACCCTGGGAATTGTAGTTCAGCAAGGGAAATAGGCATCTCCTGGAACCCTTAGCAAACTACAGTTACCAGGATTCTTTGTTAGAAAAGATGACTGTCAAAGTGATAAAAATGCATAGCTGATGTCTCTTAATATGGCAGCTTTCTCTTAAGGGACAGACAGGCTCTTAAGATTCTGAGCAGAAGGATTCTCATCCAATTCATCAGTTCAACTGTGAGTGGAGTGGAGTTCTTTTAGAAATAAAAAAGAACTTCACAGTTGGTACTTTATACTCCTGGGTCCCATAATAAATAATAATAATAAAAACAATAATTTTATTATTTATATCCCACACATCTGCACATCTGGCTGGGTTTCCCCAGCCACCCTGGGCAGCTTAAAGCATATATAAACCATGATAAAACACCAAACATTGAAAAACAATATCTTATACGGACAATAGAAAACTATCATAATCAGTTTACAGTTATGCCCAAATTAAAATAACCACCAACCCCAACTCAAGAAAAACAAAACAGAGGAACCAAAATTAGAACCATTTAAAACATTGTAAAACATTTTAGCCAGTTGCCCCAACCCAAGAGTTGTCCCAGCAACACTCCTCTGGCCTCCCAGGAGCCTCTTTCAGCTGTTCAGGGTGAGTGTGGCCCCGCCCCCAAGGCCAGGTGCAAATGGGCCTTGCAGCAGGAAGCAGCCTTCCTTCCAATACTCACAGCAGCAACAGGTATGTAAATAAATATTTTCTTCCTCTCTGCACATAGCTCGTATTGATCATCATTCAGCTTGAAAGAAAGATTTTAAAAAAGATTTATCTTGTCTGTGTTTGTCAAAAAGAAAAAAAGAAAAGAAAGTATTTTCCTTTAAAGTAACTAATGTTTTGATAGCCTGGGGATTTGAATCAATGGTTCTTAATCAATATTTTGTATATACACAGTTATTGTTCCCCTTAGCTCTGCATACTTGGGGCTGGAAAGCAAAACACTAAGGACTGAAAATCGATAGGCTATGTTTGTGAACTTTACAGAAACTCAGAGAGGCAGAGAATTAGATATTCTCTAACTGTTGTTTTGGGGGCAGCTATGATGCAATAGATGTGGGTGGCACTGTGGTTTAACCCACATCAGAAGCTTGCCGATCAGAAGGTCAGAGGTTTGAATCCCCGTGACGGGGTGAGCTCCCGTTGCTTGGTCCCTGCTGCTGACCACCTAGCAGTTTGAAAGCACCTCAAAGTGCAAGTAGATAAATAGGTACCGCTCCAGTGGGAAGGTAAACGGCGTTTCCATGTGCTGCTCTGGTTTGCCAGAAGCGGCTTAGTCATGCTGGTCACATGACCTGGAAGCTGTACGCCGGCTCCCTCGGCCAATAAAGTGAGATGAGCACCACAACCCAGGAGTCGTCCGCGACTGGACCACCCCACCCCACCCTGCATAGTACTCAAGGCTAAGATACTTTGACACCTGAGGCAACAAGCAAGCAAGCAAGCAAGCAAACAAACAAATCCCAGGCACTTTTCTCCCTTCCTGGTAATAGAAATAATAATTTTTTTAAAAAAATCTAACAATTTCCTGCCCTTTCATGACTCTCATAAGCAGCTGCCTGAGATAGCTGCCTAATGATAGGGCTGGCCATTCAGCTCACTTTACTCCTAATTTATATCATATGTGTGGGTGGCCCTTGACCACGATAGTTCACAGGAAGGGCATAATATATGTACTTTGTAAAGGTAAGGTAAAGGGACCCCTGACAGTTAAGTCCAGTCGTGAACAACTCTGAGGTTGCGGCTCTCATCTCACTTTACAGGCTGAGGGAGCCGGCATTTGTCTGCTTTTGCAGACAGTTTTTCCGGGTCATGTGGCCAGCATGACTAAGCCACTTCTGGCGAAAGCAAAGCAGTGCACGGAAACGCCGTTTACCTTCCCGCCGGAGCGGTACCTATTTATCTACTTGCACTGCGTGCTTTCGAACTGCTAGGTTGGCATGAGCTGGGACCGAAGAATGGGAGCTCACCCTGGGGATTCAAACTGCCGACCTCTCGATTGGCAAGCCCAAGCGGCACAGTGGTTTAACCCACAGCGCCACTCGCGTCCCTCATGTACTTTGTACCACCGTTGTTTATCTTTGTTTCTCCCCCTTTGCAAATTGAAGCAATTGTTGATTTCTACTGTGTCATAAGTGTAAATGATCTCAACTGCTTTCATTTTGTGAAGTTTTAAGATCACCTGTGATAGATTCACTGAAATCACCTGTGCCATTGATTGCCCTTTAATTAGAAGCTATTGTTGGTGCCCAAACCACATGGAAGCATAGGATGTAACTAAGCTTTGTCAATACTTCAGCTATTGTTTTGGGAACCATATAACTACTGCAGAAACATACATCAGAATGCTTCTAAATTAGAGAAAGGCAATGAAGCGCAATGTGATTATGATGTAGTCCTCTTGAAAATGGCTGACCAATGTAACATGCAATTTGATGTCCTGAAATGGTATCTATTTCTTGAACTATAAAAAATGATGCCTTGTTTCCAAATGGATTAGAAACTTTGCTTTTGGTATTTGCTGCAGCATGCTGGCACTGAAAGCATCAATTGGCTTGCTTCCATATCAAAATGAAATTTATGCAATTAGTTCTGTACAGCCAACAGCACAGTAAAGATTCTTTCATCCCACCATAAATGTACTGGGCACTTTCCACATCACTTGCTGAACATGGGCAGCAGATGGCACCATTCCTCCCTGTCTTTCAGGGCTGAGAATAAATCCATATTGTATTAGCAGAGCTTTTCAAACCAACACTACAGACCTTTCAATAGTGCTTCCTAAGCTAGTGGAACAATTGAAGTCACACATTTGGAATAATACTTTGTTAACTGTTCTCGTTTGCTTTATGGGACATAAAATCTGCACAATCCTTCTGCAAATGAAGGTGACTTTTTCAGTGCAGCCAGAATCTCCATCAATTGAATATTTGATTTTCTGGATTTACAATTTTACTCCTGTAGTTTCAGTAATAATTCTGGGATGTAGCAACCACCTTTGGTTTAAGAGTAGAGACAAGGATGTTACATATTCTCCTGTACTCCAAACGGTGTGGAAATTGTGCAGTAATGCTCCAGCCATAGCCTGCATACCATTATGAGCAAAGGTGTCTGTTCAGTATCAAAGGCTATGCACACACCCCTGTTTGTTTTGCATCCAGTGTGCTCCCACTCCAGCACACTGGTTTGGGACATTAGGCACAATCTATATCTATCCTGTATCAATTCTGTTATTTCTTGTGAAATTCTGCATGTTGATGTGTTTCCCCCTAAGCTAGCTTCCATCTGAATTGAGAAAAAAAAATGACCTAGCTGCATTTTAAGCCAGCAATGTGAAAACACCCTTATACAGTGCTCACTTACAACCTTCGGCTTTGTATATTCAATTTTGCCATGGCCTTCCAGCCTCCATTTTCTTCTGCAAGATGAGGGTGGCAGTGAAGTTCCCAGGGACGGCCCTACCATTAAGCAGAGAGAGGCAGCTGCCTCAGGCGGCAGATGATCCAGGACAGGGAGTGGCAGGAAAGTACTGGAGGAAAGAGCTGTGTGTGTCTTTTCTGGCATTTAAAAGCAGGAATGAATGGGTTAGCAGCTGCATCTTATTCATATTACTGTGGTTTTATTGCTTTACTATTTTAACATGTCCACTGACTTCAGATTAATTGTAACAGGAAGTCTGTAGATGCAATAGTAGTAGTAGTAGTAGTACCCTCCAACCTAGCTTGTTGTTCCCAGATGCACCATTAAATGCTATTGCTATGGTTGTAAAATTCATCTTTCAGTCCTGTTGACTTCAGGAAATGAAATTGGCGTGGACACCATCTTGTCCTTTGTCTCAGACTGCAAAATGTTTTGGGTTGGCTCTTAATATTTTGCACATATTTCTTTACTAAAACTTGCCTGCAGTGGCATGGCTTGCTCTTTGGAGGAAAGAATGTAAGAGCAGTGCAGATGCCGACCCCCTCATCGCAATTCAGTGACTCCAATATTAAGTGGCTGTATCAATATGACGGAGTTGCTTCTCTGAGATTGGTGAAGGGGTAAGAAATTGTGAAACGTTGATGCGGCAGAATGAATAATAAGTCAGGGAAGAGATTGGATACAACAGTTAGGAACCGGATCGAATGAAAAGATAAAATCCACAACTAATTGGTATAATGACCAGTTTTTGGATGAAAGGAGCCGGGAATAGACTCTGAAGAGGGTGGCAGAAACATGGTGAGCACTGGGATTCCTGCATCTTCTGCCTGTCACTGCGTTTCTGTTTCACTGTGCATTGCATCCTTGCTCCACTGGGCAGCCTGTTTTTATCAGATAATGCCATTTCACCAACAAACTCAGTTACATCTACCACACAGCTGCCACTGAATATGTGGGATGTGACCTAAGTTGTAGCAAGTGCTGATTCTTACAGGTTTGTGGTGGCTGCCTTCATGTCCTTGCCCGGATCTTTGCTTGTTATTAGTGCCTGGGTTGGATATAGCTGTTGCAGGATTGTCTTAATTGTTAGCTGTATGTTTTATTCCTTCTGTCTGAAGTACTCTTCATTTTTTAAAAATTGTGTCCTACAATCGGATCACCTAGCAATGAAGGGCAACTGAAACAACAACAATATATACCCCACCCATCTGGCTGGGTCTCCCAAGCCACTCTGGGAAGCTCCCAACAGAATTTTAAAAACATGATAAAAGGTCAAACATTTAAAATTTCCCTAAACAGGGTTGCCTTCAAATGTATTCTAAAAGTCAGATAGTTGTTTATTTCCTTGACATCTGATGGGAGGGCATTCCACAGGGCGGGCTCCGCTACCAAGAAGGCCCTCTGCCTGGTTCCCTGTAACCTCACTTCTCACAGGGAGAGAACAGCCAGAAGGCCCTCAGCGTTGGACCTCAGTGTCTGGGCTGAACGATGGGAGTGGAGATGCTCCTTCAGGTATACTGGGCCGAGGCCATTTAGGGCTTTAAAGGTCAGTACCAAGACATTCTATCTCCATTTGTCCCCACTATGACATTAAAGGAGTCCAGTTCTGTGCGATCCTGAGGCTCAAAGGAGAAACATGCAGTGTCCAGTCAAAGTCAACACAGAGAGAAGAAAAGAACGGGACAAAGGACAGCTCCAAGGAGGCTTTGCTGGCTAAAGCCATCTCCTCTGAAGGCAGCTTAAAAAATGTCTTCTCTGCAGGAAGCTAGACCTAATTGCAACTTTATGTAGGCTGGCCAGATCTAGTGTGTAGTAGATGTTACCCTTCTGGAGAAGCTGAATGTGTAGTGAAAGGCCCTCATTTTATTTTGCAGTGCTCTGCTCCTGTGTGGTTGGCAGTTCCTCTGAGTCAGAGGATGGTGATGGAGCTGAGTCCTCTGTTTGGAAGGGCCCCATAAAAGACACTGGCACTTCTCCCCTCAAGAAACTACCTTGGCTCTCATTCTCCTTGGATTCCTCCATCATGCACCAGAAGCCACACCCCCTCTCCAGGTTGTGGGTCATGACAAGGGGTATGCAAACCGATTCAAAAGCACCTCTCTGTTGCAAATTAGCTTTAAAAAGAAGAAGACATACACTTCCAGGACAATAAGTTTAAACAGAAAACCTCACAGAATGACAAGGAAAACCTCACATCTCCCTTCACATTAGATACAGGTATGATACACATCGAAATTTGGCTAACTTGTGTTCATCCTGTAAGAGTGTCTCCATACTAGGATCACAAATCAGTATACATTTTATAAACAATTGAATTTTCACAGATATAAGTGGTGCTTCATGATTTCTTTGTACTGAGTGCCAATAGTGTTGCGAAATGAAACGTGCACAGTTAAAAAAATTGTTTTATAGATGTCTGCCTAAAGTTGTTGATGGCAGCATGTCTTTATCATAATTTTCTTGGTCAAGCAGTGTCTGGAATCCTCTTTTTGGCATTTTTGACTTAGAAGAGAAAGTGAGAGGTAGCACAACATTTCCGAAGCTCTTCAGCATTTTTTCAAATTAATACACAAAGCTACAAAATAGCATACATAAATATATAATACGTTACATGCATATGTAATACACATCTTGTGAATGTTTCCCAGGAAAAAATAAATAAGTAAAGAAGCAAGAACTACATAATATCACCATCCATTATAATCCCTTTGATCTACAACATCAAGCTAAGTTGCCAATTATTTATTAATATTCATTAGATTCATTAATTGTAAACAGTGAATAAGGTCAAATATTGTGTTGGAACTTGTCACTTCTCAACATGATGAAAACTCGCCAAATCTTACTTTTGATTAACAAACCTAAGAATAATTTGCTAAGCCAATAAACCTAAGCACCCAACAACAGCCCCATGGTACAGCTTTTCTAGTGAATTGGGGCTGCAGGGGAAGAAGGATGCTGGTATTTGTAAACAGCGTGAGCTTTCCAAAAATTCATATTCCATTATCAGCAAGGCATAAAACATCTAACAAAAAAAAAAAGATGCAGTGGAATCTATGGAATCAAAAGCACAGTTCAGCTCTTTTTGAATTCACTTACACGAAGAGGAGGCATGGCCTTTTATATTGCAAAGACATGGTTCTGAAGGCAATATTCTGTTTCAGAATACGGAATATTCTGAAACAGACTTTCTTGCTGAATTCATTGTATTTCAAGCAACAGATGCCATTTAACAATATAAAGAACAACACCCCCAAAACATATAAAGCAGGCAGGAGGGAGCCAGTAACGAAGAGGAGGCAATAGATACTGGAGCCAGTGACTGATTAAGATGAAGTTGCAAAGAGAACGCCAGCAGCGTATAGGCAACTGGAAGGAAGACTAATGGGAATTACTGTATTTTTTGCTCTATAAGATGCACCAGACCATAAGATGCACCTAGTTTTTGGAGGAGGAAAACAAGAAAAAAAAATATTCTGAATTTCAGAAGCCAGAACAACAAGAGGGATTGCTGCGCAGCGAAAGCAGCGATCCTTCTTGCTGTTCTGGCTTCTGGGATAGCTGCACAGCCTGCATTCGCTCCATAAGACGCACACACATTTCCCCTTACTTTTAAGGAGGGAAAAAGTGAGTCTTATAGAGCAAAAAATATGGTATTCATGTTGCAACCCTCCAGCCCTCTCTAGCTGGACCTTGGAACTTTCCCCAGTCCATACTATCTCCTAAAGCCTCAGAACGTTTTCCTAGGCCATGATCCTCGCCGGCCCTTCTCCATGCTCTCCTCAAGCACCTTTATCTGATTAGAATGTGTCCCTGAGCCCACTGGCGGAAGAAGAGGGGGTGGGGGGCGCACTGCCCCCAGCAGCGTGATCCCAGTGGGGTTCCATCACGACTGCCCCCCTGCCCATGCTGGGCGCCCTGCCCCCACAGGTGGTGCACCACGCCCCCAGAATGCGCGCCCTGCCCCTGCAGGTGGCGTGCAACACCCCCGGGACACACGCCATGCCCCTTTGGGTGGCACACCCCACCCCTGGGACGCACGCCAGCCCCACCCCCGCCTGCTCTCCGCCCCCGGTGCTGGAGCATGAAGCTCCACCACTGCCTGAGCCGCCATCATGCCACTTGCTTGCCTGAACGGAGAGTGTGCCTGTAAAAGCCTCTGGCTTTTGCCTGGCTAGAATGCAACTACAAAGGTAAGAGTTGCACCCATTTCCCTGCCCGCTTTTGCCTTTGGCCCTGCCCAGTGTTCACTGCCAGTAGGCTGCCCATGGGGGTAGGGGGCTCTTGAGCTGCAAAGTGTCCCCAACCCCTGCTACTTGGCCTTAGCATCATTGCTCTTCCTGTCTGCTCCGTCTCCAGTCCCCTCCCCTTTCTACTTCTTTGGGAGTTTCCCCCCAGCGAGCACCACACGGTGTCAGAATGAATGTTCATTTTGGAAATCAAATCGCAAGCAAGCGTTTCCTTCCCTCATCGTAAGCATAAAGGGGATGGTTTTATAATCTAGGAACACACATGCTTGAAAGCAACTTTTAAATTATATCAGCAGCATTCACACTGTATTAGCAAAACCCCTGTCATTAGAAAATTGTATTTTTGTAAGAGGGTTGGTAATAGGATACAAAAGATACTAATATGATTAGGCTATGATAATAGGATTTTTTGTTCATACCAATGGTTTTATTCTGCACCAGCAAAGTTGATTTCCCTAATATGATATGATAGCATGGTAAACAGACACAGACCCTTCAGTACGCTGTGTCAAAACTGGGGTTAGGAAAGTTAGCAAGATGTACTTTAAAACTCTCCATGATTATGGCACTTCTTTATGCCCACAGCACAGTTTGCCCTATGACGTTCAGCAGATATATGTCATGCCTAGTTCTGACCATGTACCAGGGTCCCATCACCTCCTGGCAAATAGAAGGGGAAGAAATGGAGGCAGTGAGAGATTTTACTTTCTTGGGCTCCATGATCACTGCAGATGGTGACAGCAGCCACGAAATTAAAAGACACCTGCTTCTTGGGAGAAAAGCAATGAAAAACCTAGACAGCATCTTAAAAAGTAGAGACATCACCTTGCCAACAAAGGTCCGTATAGTAAAGCTATGGTTTTCCCAGTAGTGATGTATGGAAGTGAAAGCTGGACCATAAAGAAGGCTGATCGCCAAAGAATTGATGCTTTTGAATTATGGTGCTGGAGGAGACTCTTGAGAGTCCCATGGACTGCAAGAAGATCAAACTTCTCCATTCTGAAGGAAATCAGCCCTGAGTGCTCACTGGAAGGACAGATCGTGAAGCTGAGGCTCCAATACTTTGGCCACCTCATGAGAAGAGAAGACTCCCTGGAAAAGACCCTGATGTTGGGAAAGATGGAGGGCACAAGGAGAAGGGGACGACAGAGGACGAGATGGTTGGATAGTGTTCTCGAAGCTACCATTATGAGTTTGAGCAAACTGCGGGAGGCAGTGGAAGACAGAAGTGCCTGGTGTTCTCTGGTCCATGGGGTCACGAAGAGTCGGACACGACTAAACGACTAAACAACAACAACAACCAGGGGATGAACCAGACACCCCACATGTGGCGAACCTTAAGCATCAGGCAGGGTCCCCTGAAACAAGTGCTGAGGACTCTTTTTCAGTAAGCATCACTGTCCCCATCTGTGCTGCCTCACCAGCTACATACAACCATTTTAACCATTATCATTTTATAAACCTGAGCTGACTGACTTCTGTGCTTCATTGCCTGCATTCCAGATTGGCTGGCACTTCCTCATAGCTAGAGTTGATGATAAAAGCAAAAGCAGAAACTACTGGATGTACTGTGGACTCCTTTGGTTATTACATTTCCCTATCCTTGGGTTTGAAAACCTGGCTAGGGCCATAGGCCACAATATGCCCATAGATGCCTCAACTGGTATTGTAAGACGAGTTTTCTGCCTATACGAATTTTCAAAGTGTGAGCAGAAAAACGTAACACTGGGGGAAAACTCCCATTAAAAAAGTAAGCCTGACTATACTGAATCTAATCTTAGGTGTGAATAAATATGCGTATTCATCGAATGTCAGAATTATGAGCAGTGAGGGAAAACATGCCAAGAATGTCATTCTAATAAGTTAAACTCAGTAGAATCCTTCTATCATTTTTTTTACTCTTCTGGTAGTGATAATATGATATGAAATATACTGTTGCCAATACTGTATCTTGTCAGTCTCTCTGTTTTCTTATAAATTATTATGCTACTCTGTAAAAATTGCTAATCAGACCCCTGTCTGATGTGACAAACATTACAATTTTACCTGTCAGCAACTATTTGCAGCGATGGCTTCAAATTTTACTTGAGTGGGAGAACGTGCAGTCTGATGAAAACTGAAATAGAGTAGAAATATATTAGAAAATGTCAAAATCTCTACTCCAAGGGGAGCCCTCAGATACCCAGAATAACCCTTACACCAGAGCACATCTTCTTGTCACAGTGACTCCTGTTTAGTGTATTTATACCTCCTTTAGTTCTGTCTTTGCTTAAAATTGCTCTCTCCCAAACCAACTTTTCCTAGTGGAAAAAAGAGGACAGTTTACTTACTTGCATTTGTGTGTAATGTGAACTGAGGCCCTAAAACAGTTGGGGAGCATTTTCCACAGTGTGTAAAATGTACTTTGCTTAGCTTGAGTAAAATTATTTGCGGTCGTTGTTTTCACTTTATTTTCACCTGTTAGCTGGACATTTTGAGTGGGGCCTTTCAGATACTCCTAGACTACCGTTTCTGTAATCACTGTCCATTGACAAGGCTAGCTGGAGATGATGGGAGTAGCTGAACAACTTCTGGAAGACTTTTGAAGACTTGAGGTTCTCAACCCATTGTATACACCAAGTAGCCACGGCTCTCCAGAGGTAACTCGCATTATCTGCTGCCTGGTTCTTTTAACCAGGGACTTCTGCAAGCCAACGTGGGATTTGCCACCAGGCATCCAACATAGCGGGCAGATCATCTCTTCTCACAAGAGTTGTGGTTACTCCCTAACATTTTGAAGTGAGTGCTGTTCAGCTACAGAGTGTTTACTTCCTCTGAATGTTTCTAACTTTTCCACAAAGCCCATGAATAATATAGTATCTCTATTGGCAGCAACAATAATCATGATGATGTGGAGGCTGTAAATTTTGACTCAGCTAGAAAATGGTATTGTTATTACATTTTCCTTGGATATTATTCATACCCATGGTTTATGCAATTAGAATTTTAACCGTCTGTCCTGATGATGTAATAAACCAGGGGAAAAAAGCTTAACTGGCTTATGACTTCATTAACGCAAAGAGCTATAATAGCAACTTTGCAATCAGAATACTTATTTTTTTCCCCTGTTGGTGATTGTTAGACAGAAGAAAACTACTTGCAGTGTTTTCTGCCTATTTTTCATAGCTTATTGTCAATACATCCTAGCTAATGCTTTGCTTTGGAAAGTCTAAAAAAAAAACCAGTAACAAAATTGGAGTTTAAAAATATCAGATCCCCCTTTAATTTGTTTTTAAATGCTCCTTAACAACAGCTTAGGCCCTAAAGAGGGAAACTGGCAAACAAAAAATGTACCTGTCAAACCAGTGTCTGCACTTGGATGACATGGTAGAAAACTGTCACTGATTTCTGGGAAATAACTGACCGCCTCCAGATGACAAACCCATCATTGACTGATTAATATGTCCTGGTGCAATCTGAAATGTCAAAATGGGAAACAGCACTGGGATATTCTATTACTTCATTGAGAAAAGTTTAGATGAACACTATTACGACAACGCTCACAGAGGATTATCTAAGGTTTCAGAGAGTATTGGTCATGCTGTTTTTCATTTTTTCTCCTATGCAGTTGCTGATACACTGATTCTGTCTTTTGCTCTTAAAAGTGAATGCTAAAAGAATTTACTTTCCATAGACTTAAAAAGAAAATGATGGGGTAATTTCTGAGTACCACCCACTGAAATCAATGGACTTAAGTTAGTCATGTACATTGATTTCAGCGGGTCTGCTCTTGAGCATGACAAACATTGGATGAAAACCATTATACTTTATTGTAACATAATAATATATGGAGTACAGATATTCAAATGTTATATAAAGAACCATTAATGCGACCGAGTACAAAAATATTTGGAAAATAGGTGCACTAAGAGCAATATCAATGAACACAAAGGCAATCAGTGTGAAAAACACACACTTCAAAATCCTTTTTTGGGAAAGCACCAGAAAGATGCCCAATGTATTTTCCCCCTCCCAATCACTTTACACATACTGTATAATGTCCAAAGCACAGCTAAGCAATGTGATGAGAGATTTGCATTATTTTGTCTGGTCATCTGACCAATCTCTTGGAAAGAAACATCACTTTTTCTCAGATTTCACAATGTGGGAAATGAGAATGATGCATTTACTAGGCTGACAATGTCTCTTCTTCATATCGTTGCAGAATCAAGTGATGACCTGAATGTGTGAATGCACGAGGATAGGTAGAACTTTAAAAACATTTTTGAATATTGCATCACTGCAGGCACTATAGCCAGGAGCCAAATGACTCTGCAACAAGACCCATGTACCTAGGTGATTTGGGGTTTGAGTTTATTGAACAGCAGCCTCCACACCATGATGTGACTATCATTATTAAGAAACCTCATGAAAATCCATCAGCATTTTACTTGAAATTTCTTTTTATAAAAACTTTTTGGGTATGCAGTTTTGGCTCATACACACCTTTTTTCAAGCAATTCCCCCAAATTCAATGCATTTTTATAGCTTCTTTTCACAGCTATTTTTCTAGAAAAAGAGGTGCCAGAACACACCATTAAAGCCTTCCTTGTTCTCTTAAAATTGCAATGGCGCCCATCTGATAGGTGCCGGAAACTGAGTTCTGGTAAGTTCTGGCTGAAAAAAGCCCTGGTTATTTTCACTATTAATTTTTTATTCACACTTCCCCTAACATATGCATTTTGCCTATGTTTTGTACCACAAAGTTCAGAGAAGTCTGAATTTCAAAGGATTGCTATTTTTGGTTCTTGTATTTTTCTGGAAAGGTCAAATTTGAGAGATTCGACTTTAAATGCCAACTGAATCAAATTTCTCTCCTACCCCAACTCTTGTTGGATGTGGACCCCTCCCCGCCCCCCAAAATTTTCTTTGTTAGTGAGATCTGTAATCAGAAATCACAAACTGGAAATTTGCAACAGGAAGAAGAAACATTCTTGTAAAGCAGAGGTGTATTTAAGTATTTCATAAATCAGCTGGAAAACACTACGCTTTATTTATTGTCATTTTAGAATATATCTGCATCTTTCATTATAGATATTTCTTGAAAGATCAAGGCACTTCAAGCCATCCTGGGGGGGGGGGACACACACCCCTCAAAGGGTTTCCATGAATGTCCTGATTAACAGGAGAAGAGAAATGTAAGTTTGCAATCATCTGCTTGAGTTGGGTCTCTAAGGATGGGATTGGGAGTCGAACTGGAACACGATTTTAAAGTTTCTCCTTGGGAATAGGCACACATATTTTGTAGGAGGTTTATAAAAGTGAATAAATTAGGCACAATCTTTTCTGAAGAAGAGACTAGTCAAGAAAAGAGCTTGGAGTGGTCTCATGGTAACATAAGTATATTCAGCTCAGAATGTTTTAAACAAAAGCCAATGCATTCTCCATAGCTTAAAACTATAACTTTCAAATTTACTTATGGTTGTTGGGTAGCCATTTCAGCTAGGGAATCATCACCACACCCACAGAGTGCTCAGATAATTTCACATACAATTTAGTACAATGCATCGTTATAATAAATCAGTGATCCTTATGGTAACCCTGTAAATTGTGTCCGCCATTACAGAGGGTGGTCTGAAAGACAGTGGTTTGCCTAAATCCCCTAGGCTCTGATTTTAATCAAACATACATGGGAGCTCGCCCAATTGAACACAGTAGGGACTTGTTTTGAGTAAACATGCTAACTTGATAGATAACACTGTGTGGCTGAAATCCTAACCACACACACATGGCAGCATGGTTTAGACTACCATGTCAATGAAGTACTCTTTCAAGACTTTGTGGAATATGGCAGGTGAACAGAAAGTCATGGTTCTAAAAGTCCTGTTGTTATATCTGACTTACTGGTATGATCAGCAGAATTAACATACTGAAAATTCCAACCATCCTTTCCATTTCCAGTCAAAGCTATGCTCTGAGTCCATAGTGTGAGCAATGGTTGGAGTAATTCTGAGGAATGGGTAACTATTGGAGAGAGAGGTTTGGAAGAGAGATTCTTACTCTGTCGTAGCAGAGTTAGCACAAAGGAGATTGCTCCAAGCACATTTAAACTTGGTTAGATTTACACCTACCCTCACCCACCTTTAAACAAACATTCCCCTTGAAAATACTTAGGCTAGAATAAATCACAGATACTTAGCTTTGCAAATAAGTGAATATTTCACTCACAGTTTTGACAGATGTTACAGCAATCAAGTCTCCATCCACTGACAGTAAAACAAAGATGGAAAAAAGGTTCCAAATGACTTAAAAAGAAAATTACTTTGTTTCTTTACAAAAAGGAACATGCAGTCTTTGGGTTAGCAAAGATGCAGGCTATAAAACCTCCCTTTTGGAGAGATTCAGTTCCCTTGGTTTTGAATATGAATTTAATGCTACACTGGACTATGGGGATGGGGCAGGATGGTCTAGAAATATGAAAGAAATAACAGTTATATTCAATAATCATTTTCTTGTTATCCAGAAATAATCAAATTTGTGAAAGCAACCTTAATGTTCTTCAGATTATACAAGAGCATAAACAATGTAAATTCTCTAAGGCCCCATCAGTCAAATTTGTGTTATGGCTTTCTTTCCTTTTTACCCCTCGGAGTCCAAGCGCATTCTTTCCCACCTCGTTTTATCTGTCACAAGTGATCCAAGTTACAAGGTGACCTGTAAGAATTGAACAGGACATGGAAGAGATAGCTTAGGACAAACTAAGGATCATAATGGAATTACTCTGCATGCTTTGTATGTGGCACACCTGAATCCAATTAGGATCGAGAGGTGGTGAGAAACATGGAGCCACAATCCTTGCTGGCTAACTAAACAGCAACAACATACATTCATGCTGCAAAGCTTCTTGATCTTTCAAGGAGGTAGAAAACTGTGTTCCACCTTTCCAAGCAGGAGGCAGCTAGTTGTCAGAAACAATTCTGCAATGGGCAATGTTTCCTGCAAATGTTTAATTACAATGGGATGGGGCCTAAATTGTCCTTATTAACATGAACCTCTCTTAAGAGTTCAAGGCAGCCAAGACTTTTTCATACTGGCGAATCACTCTCTTTGAAATACTCTGTACTTAGAGAGCAGGGGAAACGGCTATTAGAAATCACTGTAATAGCTTTTATGAAAGCTATGGCAAATTTAGAGCCCAATTAAATCCAGAAATCCAATTATTTCTGAATAACATAATTACAAGAAAGTAAGTAGCATTGTAAGTACCAAGCAGCTATTATGGGAGACGCTTTAATCTGTTGTGAACTGGTATGGGGATGTGTGTGCAATTGCATGAATGGTCCTAGCGCATTTTGGGTTGCTTCCCCATGGTGCATCAAAGGAATGAAAAACCCTTGTTTTGTTCTTCTGCATATGTCGTTAATGCTTTCTTGAAAGCAAATGGAAAGTAAATAAAGCAAATGACTTTGGAATAAATAATCCTTAAAGCAAGCCCTGAAGGATAAGAACCAATGAAGACGGAGGTGTAATAACAATGAGGAATAATAAAAATGGGTAATATCCCCACATACAAAAGGTTAATTGCCATAGAAAAAAATGTACTGGTCTCTTTTGACTCCCTCAGGCATTCAATATTATGCAGATAGGAGAAGCATAATGTTGTTGTACAATTGAAACCTTCTCTTCCAAACAGCCACCGCAAGGAATAATGCAGGGAAATATCATCCGGTAATACTAGAATGCGTCTGTACATTTTTAGCATTTGGAAATAGATATTCGCAGTGATCACAACTGGAACCATAGCTAATAACTAGACAAAAAGTTTGCATATACTTGTACATACACCTTGTACACAACTACAACAAGAACCTGAATGGGCAAGTAGGTCATGAATGGCTTACAGGGGATATGAAATCACGCCCCCTCTTTCTCCCAGACACATGAATTGGAAGATATTCTGTAAATAGAAAACACATGTAGTTTACCAGCCATTCTAGAAACCAGCTTACCATAATATTGGCTGACTGATTAAGTTCTGGCTGAACCTAGACTCATCCTGCAGGATTTCCCCCTGCTGAATGAAGCGGGGAAATCAGAATTTGATCCTTAATGACCAGGTGTGTGTTTTTTAATACTCTTATTGGGTTTTAGTCACCAAATCTTAGGTTCTCTTGAGGGTTGTAAGATAATATTCAAAACACAGGAAAAGGAAAATAGCAGTCAGAATTAATATAATTATTAGAAGGGTAAGAACTCGTACATTATAACTTAAATAGAGCAGGTTTCACACACATTATAATTTATGTCCTAGTTTCCTCTCTAATTCAGAACTTTATGTTTTGTAGATGAGGGACAGTGACTTACCAGAGTGTTGTGGACTGAGGGAATTTGAGCTTGGGTCACTCAGATCCAAATCAAATCAGTTTGTCATGCAGCGGTTGACTCTTGCCCAGCCAAGACTTGTCACAAGAACAGATCGGGTTGAAATAAGAACATGGGTGCTGCAAGGTTATCTCTGTAATGTGTCTCTCAACTAGACTTCTATCTCCACACCGCTTGATGAAGCCCAAGGTCATTGAAGCTAAAAGATTTTGTCTGTTTCTTAAAAGAGATCTGAATTATGAGCACTTTAAAAGCTATCTGTACAGAGTTGACAGGAGGAATTTACGATTTCAATTCTCAAAACATGATAAAAGAAATGAAATAAAGTTGGAACTTTGAAGTATAAATTAAGCAAAGAAAGTGCTTATCTCCTGGAAGGATATAAGGGGCTATCTATTTGGCATGCTTGGGCATACCGTCTTTTGTTTTATATGTGTTGAGAAATAATTGCCCTGGAGGGACTCCAACATGTGAAATATAGGCATTGGTTAGACATATTGATTATTAGAACGGCAGTCAACAGTAAAAAAATTAGAAGAATAACCTGCTAAGGTCTGTTTAGGAACACAAGTCATGACACTAATTGGAAACAATTTAATCACTAGAAAGATATTTCCGAATCTTGACAGCCACCTCTGACCATATCAGAAAGGTCAATAAATGACTGAAGAAAAGAGTCAAAGAAAAGTTTGCACAAATGAAATGAATGAATTGTCTCACAGTCATGTGGCAAGGATCACCAGCTTAGATGGTTTTGAAAGTCATTGACACCATCCCTTCTGAGTGTCCTCACCAGTCTTGTAGACCTCAGGATGTCCCCTGGTATTCAGGGGAAGTAGGGGCAATGAAACAGTCTGGGCAGGTAACCAGAGCACATATGGATGTTTATCATGAACCTGACCAAATACAGTGGTACCTTGGTTCTCGAATGGCTTAGTTGTTGAACAAATCAGCTCCCGAACACTGCAAACCCAGAATTAAATGTTCTGGTTTTTTTTTAATAAGGTAAAAGGTAAAGGACCCCTGGACGGTTAAGTCCAGTCAAAGGCAACTATGGGGTTGTGGCACTCATCTCGCTGTCAGGCTGAGAGAGCCAGCGTTTGTTCACAGACAGTTTTCCGGGTCATGTGGCCAGCATGACTAAATTGCTACTGGCACACGGAGGACCATGACGAATGCCAAAGGGGATGGAAACATCGTTTACCTTCCCACCGCAGCGGTACCTATTTATCTACTTGCACTGCTTTTGAACTGCTAGGTCGGCAGGAGCTGGGACAGAGCAACGGGAGCTCACCCCGTCGTAGGGATTCGAACCGCTAACCTTTCAATCAGCAAGGCCAAGAAGCTCAGTGGTTTAGACCACAGCGCCACCCACGTCCCCAACATTTTTAATAATACCATGCCTCATGTGTACTGGTGAGAGCAGAAAAGAAGGCTCACTTTGCTGACTCGATTGCAACCTCAAGCAACTCTCTGGCATAGATGTTCGTACGGTTTGCTAATGTATGCCCCAGTGACGGGCACATCTATGTCCCCCCCCCCGAGGAATGAAACATTCTCAGCCACCACACCTGCTCAGCCAATCAGTATCTAAGGCTTTGCCACCACAAATGCAATACAGTAAATATTAATTTGGCAATTGACATGGCAATTAAAATATTTAAGGTATAATCAAACCTTGTCTGATTACAAAAAACGTGTCTATAAAAATACAAATTAACATAGATTAGCTAGCGTTGAAGTGAATACTAACTGGTATAAAACTGATTTAAATGCAAAATATATAAAACCACATCATAACACTTCCTGTCCCAGCAAGGAGTATTTTGGTTTCAGTTGTATCAATCATAGCCCACTTTTTAGCCAAAGCTTTGCTACAGCACCATTTTAAACAGGTTCTCTTGCCCTATATGTGCCCATTTCACTACTTCAGCCTGTGATACAGTGTGAGAGCACCTATTCTCTGGGGACCCCTCAAGATGAATACCCAGGCATGTAATTTTATTATGTATATTTGTCTTTTAAAGTAATGAATACTTTCTGCTATTATGCAAACTGCTCAGATACTTTTATTAATACTATTAAGTGGTGAACATACAGACTAACCCTACCAAAGAAAAGTTGTTTCTTTCAAGGCATATTCTGAGTGCCTGGGACAAATTTACTGCCTCCCTCTTCCCCAACAACTGTCTCAAAATCAAGTTGTAAGAACTAATTTTGGTGTGAAGTACAACTTGAGAGTCAGTGCTTTTGTAAATCAAACCTGCTTGTAAAACATCCACAACAGCCTAAAAATGATGTCCTTTTCCACATGACTGCTACTGCCATGGAGTCTCTAGGGCAAGGATGAAAGAAGCTAGATTTGAATTTAAGCAAGCAAATCAAGCCAATTGGCTTAGAATTATGATGGTTGATCTTCTAATGCATATTCAGAATATGCTGAAAAGAAAGAATGAAATTTAATTGTACCATAAAGCTGTTGGGAGAAAATATATTGTTGAATTTCAAATAGGATAACACTACTTCAGCGCAGATAATCTGCAGAGGGCTTTTATTTTATTTTAGAAACTTGTGTTTCATCTTAATGGTATATAACTGTACAAAAATGGGGGGGGGGGAGAGGAGAAACCCTGGAACTGAAAAGAAAGTTGAGCTGCAGTTAATAATAAATAATTGCAGGCCAAATTAATTTCAGGCAGAGGTGCCAACCTCTCTTTTTTGGGCCCAAGGACTGCATTTACCCTGCAGAAGCTGCTTGCCTGTGGTAGATGTGACCACCTCACACTCGCACCCATCCTTTTACATGTGGAAACACATAGCCCCTTCTCCTTTTGCGGATCTATGCAGTTCAGCTGAGGATGGAGGTTATCGCAGCCTTGCAGTGTAGTGAATGTGGCTTGTCTTTTTATGAGATGCGCCTGGTCTGTAATAGAAATGCTCCCCTCCTCTTCTTGGGTGTGGCTCCCTCTACGGTTCAATAAGAACTAGTGAAATATACTTGGAGTCAAGAGTGGATTTCATGCTCTTTGCTCAGCTCATAGTGGTGAGGAGGAATGGAAGTTCCTCCAGAATGTCTGCTTTATATACATTATTTACACAATGGGCCCCACGTGATTGGCTAATTCCGGGATTCACCTGTAGGCCAATCAGGTTGCGGATTCACTTCCACCTGGAGCTGGATTGGGTGGCTCCTGTGGACCACTCAGACTGCTGCATTCTGGACCCTATTGTTCTAGGACCAATCAGACTGCTGCATTCTGAATTCTATTGTTCTAGGACCAATCAGACTGCTGCATTCTGAATCCTATTGTTCTAGGACCAATCAGGCTGCTGCCTTTTGGATCCTATTCAACTCAGTACATAACATAGCTGGAACCTTATTCTTACCTCTACAGAAAGCTCTAGCTACTGTGTTGAGTTGTTGATCTGTTGTCCACAAATTAATGAAGCCATTGAAGTTTTCCTGACTTCTGCTGCTTCCTGATATTAGGGCACAATGCGAGCACCCTTAAGCATACTACACTTTACAAAGAACATTTGAGGAAGTTGGGTTTGTTTGGCCTGGAGAAGTTTGGGTCCTATCATCTGGAGCAGAAGAAAACATACTTACTTCATCTTCCATGACAAAGCCCTTCAGATATTTGAAGATGGCTATCGTATTACCTCTCAGTCTTCAGGCTAAACATGCTCCTTCAAGCATTCCTCACAAGACTTGGTTTCCAGACCCTTTGTCATACTGGCCGCCCCCCATATGGAAGGCCCACAACGCTTCTCTACCTCAGTAGAAAGAGGACATCTAATAATAACAATAATAATAATAATAATAATAATACTAATAATAATAATAAATAATAATAAAATTTTATTTATAGCCTGCCCTCCCCAGCCGAAGCTGGGCTCAGAGTGGCTAACAACAATAAAAGTAACACAGTTAACATAAAATCACAATCAGTTAATTGAAATGCATTGTAAAATCAATTCATTCAAAAATCAATTCAAAATCAATTTAATGGCAACCATTGGGCTAGAGTTCTGTGAGGATTACCAAAGGAAGGGGTCAGACTGTGCCTTGGCCAAAGGCCTGGTGGAACAGTTCTGTCTTACAGGCCCTGCGGAAAGATGTCAAGTTCCGCAGAGCCCTAGTCTTTTGTGACAGAGCATTCCACCAGATCGGGGCCACAGCCGAAAAAGCCCTGGCTCTGATTGAGGCCAGCCTAACCTCCCTGTGGCCTGGGATCTCCAAGATGTTTTTATTTGAAGACCGTAAGGTCCTCCATGGGACATACCAGGAGAGGCGGTCCTGTAGGTACGAGGGTCCTAGGCCTACAGTCTTTAGAAAGTAGCACAGAAACCTGTGCCATCCAAGCACAAACTAAACACCTGAGACGAATGCTCAGCATCTGTTGCTACCAAGCATGCTTAAAGCTTCAGTAGTTTGCAATTTAGAACTGCACCCTGAGGCTAAAAAATGTTTACAGTGGGAAAACAAGGCACAGTATTTGTAAAACAACTCCAAGCATGCTGCAGAGTGAAAAACGCCATGGCAGAGTTGAGGCAATTCATCAAAAACAGAAGCACTACCTCAGTCATAAAATGGGGGAGGAGGGTGACAAAAGAAAGTTAACCCCTTCCCCAAAAGAAAAGGTTGGAAAATGCAGTGGTACAAAGAGGATGGCTGCAAAATTATCCTGTGTTTTCTAGCAAAGCAGCCATCTTGCTGGAACTTGCTACATACCTGGCTGGACATCAGGGAATATAAAATCTTGCAGATGGTAATGGGAGTCTGTCAAAATGTGTAACCTTTCACTAGTAGTAACCATGAGTTGCAAAAGAAGGTTAGTTGTGTATAAAAGGGATGAAGCTATCTTTCAGGTTTTTTTTTTTTTTTGGGGGGGGGCAATGTTTCATGGGTGCCCACAACACCAAAAATGCACTTGATTCCTCGTCCGGTGTATATACTGTGACTACCCTCTTCCCCCTCTTCCCACCACTTCCTGGTTTGAGTCTTACTGTACATCCCAGGGGTATATTTAGTCCTTGATTTTGCATTAATCCCAGCCTGTCCCATAGGCACCTCTTACAGATGGGCATTCATTGCAAGGCCTGTTGATTTAATCATTGTGGTTTTTCTTGATCACAACACCGAGCTGAAGGCAGAAGGCCAGACATGTCCGTTCAACTGTTTGCTTGCATGCAGGTCAATATGTTGGAGTTCAGATATGTTTCAAGAAAGGCAAAAACTCCTGCTGCAGCAACTGGTTGGATTTAGGAGGCGTAAAAGGCACAAATGCAAGCTTCCATTAGCCAGTGTGCTGATGGCAGAAACATTCAGACATGACTGCTTCAATCTTTTCCAAAGGAGAATGGGTTAAGGTTTAGTCTAAGATCTTCCTTCACAAGAAATGGAAGTCTAATGGAAAGATACCCAAAGTGAACAGTCTTGATGTTAAGCCACCTCTTTTCATCTCCCTCAGCGAAGAAAACACCTGCAATCCACATTTCTCTTGATGTTTGCCAAATTCCCACCAGGCTAAGGGTCAGTAGAAAATGGCATGTGTCAGCCATGATCTATAGAAGATATATCAAAGGCATGCCTGCAGAAGAGGAATAACCTGCTGAGCAGGAGAATAACTTAACCAGCAGTGTTTTGAAGGCTGCCTATATACAGAGCTCATATTAAATATCCTTTTCAGTGCCGATCAGAATTATATGCTTTTTCTTTGATCCGCTTTGAAACTCTTAAATGGACATTGCATATGTTGGGCTTGAGCTAGTAAGTGAGAGTGCAGAGTCCCATATAGTCTGTGCTGACGGGAGCACATAGCCATGTACACAGGATCGTAAGGAGACACTGGAAGGAATGGAAGATCTGGGCAGGTTCCCCACTTCGGATTCACGCAGCCTATTTGCTTCTCCAGAGTTTCTTCCATTCATTACACATTGTGCATCCTAATTGACTAATGCTTATAGAACAAAGCTATCTAATTGTGAGCTGAAAAGTTCAAGGCACTATATTGAGAACCCCCCCCTGACTTTTCCAGTGGTTAATTACTTGCATTGAAAAATGCTTTCCACATTTCTCAGTTGGTTTGAGGGGGTCCAGGCTGCATTCATGGGTTCAGTGGCACCCCTGTCAGATTAGACAGAACCATAGGAATCCATTAATTTTCTTAATAAAAGGCTTTTCTCTTGAGGAAGACACTAGGATATTTTAGAAATAAACGCTCCCCACAATATGCCGTGCAGTTTTTTTAAATGAAATGTTGTGACATTCAATAATTTTCTCTTTGCTATTGAACTCACTGATGATTAAATAAGGTAAAAGTGGGTGGCTAATTGGTGAAAGAGAGAATGGAAAATTACAGTATATTAAGATAAATTATTAGGATAGAAACAAAGATGGAGGATTTGCTGAAATACCTATTTGAACTAGAAAACAAAGAGGGGAGGTGTGAGGAGGTCAAGGAAATAAGTCATAGAAAGAAAATCATGTAAAGGTTTAACTTGTTTTTTTTCTCTTTTTCTTTTTTGATTGTATGTATTTTTTAATTATTTTTTTCCTTTTTATCGCTTTCCTGCTTTTTTACTTTTTCATTTTTTCTTGGAATTGTCCTGTTTTTCTGTATTGTGTTTTGTTTCTTTTTTTTTTTTGTAATGTTTTAAAACCTGAATAAATATTATTTTTTTAAAAAATGAACTCACTGATGTATTGGAAACATCCAGACTGATTAAACTGCTCAGTACAAAGAGTGGCTTAGAATAATATCACGAACAGGAAGTTGGTAATAAATCTACATATTATTGTTTAATATGGTGTTTGCAAGTCTTCAAAATCATTGGCTGTGCTACAGCTGCTTGATCTTTGTAGAAAGGTTCAGATGACTATTACTCTTTCCTCACACATTGTCCCAGTTTGCACATAGTGCTAAAAATGTATATATATTACAACAAACTTTATGTACATACCTCTAACAGTTTATGAAACATATCTGTTTTTTCCTTTGTGAAACTGAGATTCACAATGCAATCATTTTCTGTTTATTTTTGAAAGATGCTTCATTGCATAAGAGATCAATTCTATTTAGTTTTATTTGGTAACTGGCTGAAATTGTACTTAAGCAAATGGTACCACTGAAATTTCCTATTATCCTTTAAAGACCAGGACAAGGTCTCACTCCCTGGCACAAAGCACTATTCATTATTTTACCACCCCCCAAAAAAGCGAAAGAGAGAGAATAAAAGTGTTTGTTATAAAAAGAGAGGTTAGTCCATTCTGATCACCTTTTAAATGCAAAGCATATTAATGGGAAATTAGAGGTTAAATTTCTAGACTATCTTGCTAAGCTTCTTATTTTTTTAATCTACTGTCAAGAAGATTACTGACCTTCCATTTGATTCAGCCCAAAAGTTAGAACATTGAATAATAAAATTTCAGACCTCTTAGTCACACATGAAGCTTTTTATTCAGAGAGGAGAGCTGGTGCAAGCATGTGCTTAGCCTAAGAAATGAAGAGCTTTATTAAGCAGCAAGCGGGTTGTAACGTGGCTTCTCTAAATGAAGAAATCTGGCTATGCAAATGATGACACTGGCTGAAAATGTAATTTATTTAACTCTGATGGAGGCAGGCAAGTTATGCTGGGGAGATAGGAGTGAATGTCTAATATAGAGGGGTAGAAGCCAAGCTGAAAACCATGATGTAACAAGAACTATCACAATCAATATTGCTCATATCCAGCCAACTCTTAGAGTTGTGGACACTTCAAATACCCCTATTTTCCAGGGACAGTCCCGGATTTATATAAGTATTCCCTGTTTCTGATTTGATCCTGGAATGTCCCGCTTTTCCTTAGGATGTCCCTATTTCCACTGGACAAATGTTGGAGGGTATGGAGTTATGCAACCCCTGACCCAAGGAGATAAGTAATTATACAACCTTTAGAAGACATCTGAAGGCAGCCCTGTATATAAAAAAAGGTTTAAGATTTTATTATGTTTCTATGTATGTTGGAAGCCACCAAGAGTGGTTGGGGCAACCCAGTCAGATGGGAGGGCATAACAACAACAACAACAACAACAACAACAACAACAACAACAACAACATCACCATCCCTTTTTTCATCAGAGAAATGTTGGAGGGTATGAGTTTGCTTACCCTGAGACACCACATCCTTTGCTGTCTGCTGTACCTCTGCCTTCATCAGGGCATGGCAGCCTGGAAAGAAGGAATTAAAAAATTGCTTCATCCTCCATTCTAGCAGGTCAACATACCACAAACAGATTGGTCCAGAGACAGTGGTTCTATAAAGTCTTGGGGTTGACTCAGACTGGGGCGTTTAAATTCTAAAGGGTTAGTTTTATCATTATTGGGAAAGTGAAAAATAAAGTGAAGTATATCTCTGATTGTAGTTAGCAGTTGGAAGTGGCTGGCATGGTACCACAGAGTTCCCCACCACCCCAAACATTGGTGTCACTGTTGGTTACCTGGATTGAGTGGGGCAGGGCAGGAGTGTGGTCAGAGCTGCGCCCCAGTGGACCCAATAGAGCACGCCTGGTGGTGTGCTCGTACTGTCCCAACCTTGCTACCACCCTGCCTTGTTTGCACCTTTTATGGTGGTGGTGGTGGAGAAAGGAATGTTCTTATAAGGCAGCTTCCAATAATATATAGCTGAAACCAATTTATAAAGATATACAGTCAAAAACTAAAAACACGCAGCCGTGATAAAAGTGAACCATGGCAGGCAGCAATACCATCAAAACATTAAATTTGCACTCAGCCCAATAAAACAGCAACACAATAACAGCCCAATTAAAACCCTTGAAATTATGAAAAAGAGGCGGTAAACAATGTTTTCAGTGCCCACATAAAAGACCTGTTACTTTATGCTACTTGTTTAATAAATTTAAATAAACCAATGGCCAACCTTTAAGCAGGCACTCATATATAAAGTCTTGCTGGCTGCTTAATCTGTTATGTACTAGATATGGCTGTGACAATTGTGTGAGTAAATTGTTATACAGGTTGGTCATTGACCTGGTCTTAGTGGAATAACAGAGTTGGTCAGACTTTTAACATTTTCTTTCAATGTATGTATGTATGACTACCTTTTATCTTGGCAGGACCATGTTTCCTCAGGAGTAATCTGCCAAGGCCCGGATATCAGTAGTGGCAGGCTGAAAGAAAACGTGGGAAGCATTGGAACCAAAAGTAGGTAGGGCTGAAACCAAAGTTGGGGGCACCCCCTTTAATCTCTCTGAGGAGTCTGAGGAAACTCTTGGGTTGGGGTGTTGTTTAACGGGTTGTGAGAGGGCGGGTGTTGCTGCTATTGGTATTATTATTTTTGAATATTTTAGATCTTATTATGTATGTGGAAATGGTTCAGTTTGGTTGTATGCTGTTTGACGTTTTATGTATTGTTTGACTGTTTTTGTTATGTAATTTCCCCCCCATGTTGCAAGCCGCCTCAAGCATGGTTTCAACTATGGAAAGGCAGCACGCAAATATAGACGATGCATGTATGTATTTATTCTTACAGGACCTCTGTTCATGCATCAGAGCACACATGGAATTTGCAGTGTAAATCCAAAGAAGTAAGAAAGACTTAATTGATCTGAGATATTATGAACAGTGCAATTTCCATCAGGGATGCATATCTGTGTTTCACAGAGGGGAGTTATGCTTAGTTGAAAACACATCATATATCACCTTTTGTTCTATGTCAAAAGTAAAAAAAAATAAAAATCTAACCTTGATGTGCGGTGCAATTACAGTTGCCCCATGTACTTTCAGAAATGGTCCTGAGTGTTGTGCCCATAAATATAGACTATATTATTGCAGCCAGAGGTTTTATTTTAGGGTACTTTGGGTGCTGTGTGTATTATAGCTTCCTGAGAAGCTTCCATTTATGAAAGGTGGTGTCAAACCCCCTGTATTTTTCAAATTAAAGCAAATCCTTCCCTTGCCAGCAACTCTATTAACTGATCTTTATGAGTCTCTGAGGTGTTCCATGGCTTTCACAGCTTTGATGCAAAAGATGAATCTGAAAAGTGTATTAAGGACAAGGAGAACAAGTGAGAGATACTTTGGTGAGACCAATCAGATCACTGACTCTACAGAGCTAGTGCTTGCACCTTTGAGACATTACCGCATAAATGCTTGGAGACAGAACTGAAGTTTTACAACATAACTCTCTGCATATCCCACAGATATCAATGGGAAATGCTCCCTCATAAGTTTGCATAGGTTGACAGCCTTGCAGCATACTCATATGAGAAGACTCTTCTCAGAAATAAGACCCACTGAGAACAACAGGTCTTATCCCCAAGTAAGCGGGTCTAGTATTGTAGTCTTAATGGCCCAAGTTTATTAACCATTCTTTATTGAGTTGCATTGAGCTAATCATCACATCTCACCCCTTGTGGTAAAAAAGGTAAAAGACCCCTGGATGGTTAAGTCCAGTCAAAAGCCACTATGGGTTGTGGCGCTTATCGTGTTTTCAGGCTGAGGGAGCCAGCATTTGTCCACAAACAGCTTTCCAGGTCATGTGGCCAGCATGACTAAACTGCTTCTGGTGCAACAGAACACCGTGACAGAAGCCAGAGCACATGGAAACGCCGTTTACTTTCCCACTGCAGTGGTACCTATTTAACTACTTGCACTGGCGTGCTTTCGAACTGCTAGGTTGGCAGGAGCTGGGACAGAGCAACGGGAGCTCACTCCATCATGGGGATTTGAACCACCAGCCTTCTGATCAGCAAGCCCAAGAGGCTCCATGGTTTAGACCACAGTATCACCCGTGTCCCTCCCCTGTGGAATATGTAGAGAGCCTTGTGAGATTTCACTGGAACCAGCTGCTTCTCGCTTCTCTGGTGGCAGTGGGGGCCAGGGGCAGGCAGTGCCCATCTCAGCGCTGGCTTTTAGTGAGATATCACAAAGCTCTTACGAGAGCTTGCTGGAAGCTACAACAGCTTCTCCCCGCTTCTCCAGCAGCGGCAAGCAGGGGCGCTGCCCAGTACTCAATCATTTCATACCACCGAAGCATGCACAATCCTAACTGGACTGTTTTGGAGAGGTTTATTTTCTAAATATCTTTCTTATTATTGCATAGCTTGCTGTTATGCCAAGCATGCTGGCACCTCCTTCTTGTCCATGGGTGTCCGAGGAAAAAGCAGGTATTTTCCTTCCCAGGATCCCCTTCTTACATGGCCTGCAGACTGAACATTTCTCTACTGGCTTGATGACAATTCCCTGTCAGCCTGAAGGGCCAGGATAATCTGAGGCACACTCTGGTACCTCTGGTCTGCAAAATTGAAAACGAGCTCCTGGAACATCCTAAGAAAAGAATTTGTCACTAAGTTTGAAAATAATTTCAAATTCAATTAAATTTTTTAAAAGGCCATTCTGTTTAGAATTTCATCTTTGTGAGGTTATCAGTGTTTACTTTGGATCTTTTAAAATAATTGAAGGGCTAGATGAATCCCTCTTGTCATTAACTGTTGGGTTTTTATGCACATTAAGTGCATTTAGCTAAATTGAAATATATCTTTTAAACTGCTGAGTGGTTTATATTTGGAAACAGCTGCCAAGCATGGCTCAAAATCTCCTTTTCCTCGCATTTTATGATCTTGACAATGTTGGTAATGGAGATTCTTTGTACTGCCACTGACATCTTAATGGGTGCAGTAACAGGACCGCTGCTGGAGGAAGTATATGGGCCTGACTTTCACATCTGTAATGATATGGTAATGTGAGCCATTACAACGTCAGCCATAGTTTATTGACATAACGGCTGATGATTATGAGAGCTTTACAATAGCCTTGCAAGCACGATAACTCTGTTTCTTGAAATAAAGTAAAACATACCCCAGAGAAATAGCAAAAGTTCTGGCATCTTAAAGCTTCACCTAAGGCAATTAAGCCAATCACAGCTCCCAGAATTCACCAGCAGTCTCCATCACTGAGGCTCTTTCTGGTATAACAGATTGATCAAGGGGTTATGGTAATAAACAATTGAACATCCCCAACAATGTATTATTATCCACCCTAGAAATAACATAGTAGTAGTAGTAGTAGTAGTAGTAGTAGTAATATTTATACCCTGCCCATCTGGCTAGGTTTCCCCAGGCACTCTGGGCAGCTCCCAACGAAATATTAAAAACATGATAAAACATCAAACATTAAAAAATTCCCTATACAGGGTTGCTTTCAGATGTCTTCTAAAAGTCAGATAATTGTTTATTTCTTTGACATCTGATGGGAGGGTGTTCCACAGGGTGGGTGCCACTACTGAGAAGGCCCTCAGTAACCTCACTTCTCACAGGGAGGGAACTGCCAGAAGGCCCTCGGAGCTGGACCTCAGTGTCCGGGCAGAACGATGGGGGAGGAGACGCTCCTTCAGGTATACAGGACCGAGGCCATTTAGGGCTTTAAAGGTCAGCACCAACACTTTGAATTGTGCTCGGAAACGTACTGGGAGCCAATGTAGGTCTTTCAAGACCGGTGTTATATGGTCTCGGCGGCCGCTCCCAGTCACCAGTCTAGCTGCCGCATTCTGGATTAGTTGTAGTTTCCGAGTCACCTTCAAAGGTAGCCCCACGTAGAGCGCATTGCAGTAGTCCAAGCGGGAGATAACCAGAGCATGTACCACTCTGGCGAGACAGACCGCAGGCAGATAGGGTCTCAGCCTACGTACCAGATGGAGCTGGTAAACAGCTGCCCTGGATACAGATTTAACCTGTGCCTCCATGGACAGCTGTGAGTCCAAAATGACTCCCAGGCTGCGCACCTGGTCCTTCAGGGGCACAGTTACCCCATTCAGGGCCAGGGAATCCTCCACACCTGCCCGCCTCTTGTCCCCCAAAAACAGTACTTCTGTCTTGTCAGGATTCAACCTCAATCTGTTAGCCGCCATCCATCCTCCAACCGCTTCCAGACACTCACACAGGACCTTTACCGCCTTCACTGGTTCTGATTTAAAAGAGAGGTAGAGCTGGGTATCATCTGCATACTGATGAACACCCAGTATGCAGATGATACCCAGCTCTACCTCTCTTTTAAATCAGAACCAGTGAAGGCGGTAAAGGTCCTGTGTGAGTGTCTGGAAGCGGTTGGAGGATGGATGAGATTGAGGCTGAATCCTGACAAGACAGAAGTACTGTTTTTGGGGGACAAGAGGCGGGCAGGTGTGGAGGATTCCCTGGTCCTGAATGGGGTAAGTCCATTGATAAATCTAGCTCAGTACTGTTGACACTGACGGACTGAAGCTCTTTCAGATTTAAGATAGGGGTCAGCAAACTTTTTCAGCAGGGGGTCGGTCCACTGTCTCTCAGACCTTGTGTGGGGGCCGGACTATATTTTGAAAAATATATATGAATGAATTCCTATGCCCCACAAATAACCCAGATATGCATTTAAAATAAAAGCACACATTCTACTCATGTAAAAGCACACTGTTTCCCAGACCACCCGCGGGCCAGATTTAGAAGGCGATTGGGTTGGATCCAGCCCTCGGACCTTAGTTTGCCTACCCATGATTTAAGAGATGGGACACTCCCATCTCGGACTCTTGCATGCAAAACAGATACTCTACCCCTGAGCTATGACCAGGAATTCCCCCCCCCTCCAGCTGGAACCCACCAGAACTCCATTGCAGCACCTCTCAGGTGGGCACAATTGCCATTATAAGAGAACAAGAGTTCATAGTGAGTTCCGGCACCTCTTTTTCTAGAAAAATAGCACTGGATATGACCCTTTCCAAAGAGCAGGATCGTAGAAATAATAAGGCAAGATTTGGTTTAACTACATTCACATTCATCAAGGGGATTATGTCTATTGACTGGGAAATTTGCACATTTCCCCTCTGTGGAAGGGTTGTGAGCACATTCTCAATGTGACCAGGTGAATTTGCAATGGTTGGTTACTAGGCACATGAACCACTCAACTTGCACTCCCCTTAATAGGCTTGCCAACTCTAGGGGGCCGAGGTGTCATTGGTCCCCTTGATATTTATTTGAAGGGGGCCCGGCCTCCTCGATGCAGAGGGGCCCCAGTGTGCATTATGCTCATCATGCATTGCACGTCGCAGCTTCAGTGTCCGGCTCTGCCAGAGTCCTCAGCCTCCTCCTCTGCGTCCCAGGCTCCCTCAGTCTTGGGAGCAGCCTGCCACCTTAATCTATATGCGGTGGGGAATCTCTTTGTGTTACAGCAAAAGAAGAGACCTTAAGATTCTTTTTAGCAGACATTTTTTAAAAGAGAGGTCCGTTCTTAACCTGAAACTGTTCTTAACCTGAAGCACCATTTTAGCTAATGGGGCCTCCCGTTGCTGCTGCACCACCGGAGCACGATTTCTGTTCTCATCCTGAAGCAAAGTTCTTAACCTGAGGTACTATTTCTGGGTTAGCGGAATCTGTAACCTGAAGCGTATGTAATCCGAGGTACCACTGTAGTACTAGTATCTTAGGGCCAGACACCGTTCAAGTGAAGAAGCATAGTAATCAAGGCCAGCCAATTATTTGGGCACCTGTGGCAGAAAATCTACAAGTGCCTCTTGCTCTCCCTCATAGTAAAAGGGCAACAATAGTGAATAATTAAATAATGAATAACTAGCTGTGCTTTCTAACACTGAAATCACCTGTCTGAGGCAGTTCCCTCACTCTGCTTAGGGGTTAGGGTAGCCCTGCACCCTCCCTCACACCCCTCAATCAAGGACAATCCATCAGTGCAAGTTTATTATCCTTAATTTCCCTAGTGCTGTGGAGCTATTAGACAGATAAGAACCAATAGGCCTGATATTGTGACCAAATTTTGCATGATGGTTCCTGAGATCAAGTAGCAGATTTTCATCTATGGTTGGAACAGTTGGATGCCATTTTGAATCAAAGTGGCAGACTTGACTCCAAACTACACTCATTTTTTTTGTTTCTGAGAATTCCCAAGAAACACTGGGTATGAGGCAACCACTATAATATAAAATGTGGCTTATAAATCTTAGGAGAGAAATAGTCTTCTTCTTCACAATCCTTAGCTGTCCATCTGTACAATCAGAAACGATTCTACAGCTTTACATGTTCTTACAAGCATCAAAATGAAATACGAACAGACACTGTTACAAAGGACTATCCTGTATGGATTTTGTAAGAGTTAATTAATGGTCATGGCATCAAAATATCTACCCTCAAATCCCTCTCTTGAGCATGTTAAGTTCAGGAGCACTATTTAAAGACAGCTTATTTCGTCTTCTTTAAGTATGGAGTTACCCACTGGAATGGGACGTGGGTAGCGCTGTGGGTTAAACCACAGAGCCTAGGACTTGCTGATCAGAAGGTTGGCGGTTCGAATCCCCGCGACGGGGTGAGCTCCCGTTGCTCGGTCCCTGCTCCTGCCAACCTAGCAGTTCGAAAGCACGTTAAAGTGCAAGTAACTAAGTAGGCACCGCTCCAGCAGGAAGGTAAACGGCGTTTCCATGCGCTGCTCTGGCTCACCAGAAGTGGCTTAGTCATGCTGGCCACATGACCCGGAAGCTGTACGCCAGCTCCCTCGGCCAATAAAGCGAGATGAGCGCCGCAACCCCAGATTCGGTCACGACTGGACCTGATGGTCAGGGGTCCCTTTACCTTTTTGCCCACTGGAAAGATGCTCAAAAAGTCCATAGCTGAATGGGTAGATGACTGCACATCTCCCTCTTATTTTCTGTTCCCAGTTGTCTTTTTCCCACAGACCTTTCCTTTGGTACCTGATGTATGTATGCTTCTTTCTTTGCACCTCATTTCCATCTCCTTTCCTAAGACTAGTAGCTAATAGCCATGGCAATTAAAGGCCATTAGAAATGCATCAATCTGCATAAAGTCTGATAATTTATTTACTTGATAGAATACCCTCAAGAGCTTTGGGAGAAAGAGTGGGGTACAAATTTCGTTAATGAAGGGACAACACATTAGCAATTCCATTGCAGTATTCCATTGATACAATGCTCAACAACAACAATTTTAAAACAAAACAAATGATTATATCGAGAGAATCAATATCCAAGCATTTGTTGGATGCTATTGAACTCCAACTCCCATCAGCCTCAGCCAGAATGGCAAATGGTCCGAAATAATGGGAGCTTTAACCCAAAATATATGAAAGGTACCAGGCTGAGAAGGCTATCATAAATGAATAGTAGTTCAGAACCTCACTTGAATAACAACACACAAAATGCTGTGTTCTGTCTAATTTTTCAAAATCCATAGCTTATAAGATTAACCTGGGGAAACAGCTTAAAATATATGTTTCCATTTCAGTAATGATGTTAACCTTGAAACCAGTCATTAGCATGGTTAGTGGTAGGTTTGTAAAAAGCAGCCCTAGGCAAAGAGCTCAAAGAAATTCACTTGACTGATAGAAAGGACGAATTTGTCAAGGATTATTGATAGGATCTGCATGGAGTAAGCCAGCCTTTATTTCAAGGGAAAAAATGTTGTTGCTAAGGACAAAGAAGAAGAGAGGAACTGGCATTTTAATAGAAATGTGCGATTTCAGATTATATCTGAAGAGATATTATAGATATTTGCTGTCTACCCTGCAAGGCACTTGTGCTGGTGGAGTACATTTGGCTGCTGCCATTTATTAGCTTGCAAATATTGAGGTGCATCCCATGGTCCCCTTCCATTTTCCACAAAGACCTTCAGCCCAGTGAAGCCCCTACAAAGAATGGGGAAAAGCTTTTTTCAACAGAACTCCTGCCACTGTAACACCCTACAACTCCTGAAAACCCACGGCAAAAGTTTGGGGGACCCTCTGGAACTATGTGGGAGAGGGCATAGAGGGGTGCCAAAGCAGTAAGGGGGAAATTGGTGAAACTTGCTCCCCCCCAATTCTATTTGTGGGCTTCTGCTGTGCTAAAGGTTCTCTCGTTAATGAAAGTTAATGAGTCGCCTTTTCTTATCACACTCTGGTTACCATAACAGTTCTGTGACAGCAGTTATGCCAGTCATATCTTGAACACACACACCATAAGCACCCTGCTTCAGTGGTGTATCATGGGTTAGCCGCAGGGGTGGTTGCCCCAGGGCAGAAAATAGTTAGGGGTGCAAAATGTCAACAGCCGGTGCTGTCTCAATACAGCTGTGCGCTTCTGTCGCTGGGCTCCGTTTCGCTTCTCTCTAGACAACAGAATGACCCTTCTCTTCTTATCTCTGTGGCTGCGATCTCCTGGGTGACACAAACTAGGTAGTTGAATGCGCATGTGTACTGTCTATTTCCCACCCACCTGCCATCCGCACAGCCCTGAGTGCTGGCAACCCACGCTATGCCACTGCCCTGCTTGTCTCCTATGGGGTTTACAGGGTGAAATCCAACCAGTGCCTCTGGACAAGCAGAATGGACTTCTGCGTGTGCAATGTGATCTCAGCTTCCTCTTCTTGCCTCTGTGTGCCCCCAAAGTCTGCTCCTGAGGGTTGGGATACCCTCTGGAGCATATGCAGTGGTGGATGTGGGGGCAGGAGAGAGAGGGAAACTTCCAAAATGCTCTTGCCAAGCATTGAATTTCACCCAGAGGCATTTATAACTCCCTGGCACATCTCTGCCACATACATGGAATAAATATCAGTACATAGATGACAAACTGTGAATAATCACTTACAAAAAGAACATTTACTTGAATTGGAAGTCTTAAGGTTAAACATATATGGCTTTTTGCTCTGGCTATTATTGATAGGCCAGAGCTCTCTTCAGAGGCCTGGACTGATGGACTGTATTGAAAAGTTTTGGTAGGCACAGCTTTCCATTAGATTTTCCTTCTTCCTTTCTGTGTGGTGCGTTCCTAACTCACAGCTTTCAATTTATTTTATTGGACAGACATTTCAAAGATGTGACTATCCATTTCTGGTAAATGCTATCCAGTGTCACATATTTTAAATGGTTGTTACTGGATTGCATTTACCAGAGAATATAACTTTAGGAAAATATATTGTCCTGACATAAAAAATGGCTGTTTTCCTCTCTCATGCGCAAAGAGTTTGAATAAACAGTTAAAGTGTCTACTTGGAAGTGGGTTCAATCATTTAGCAAGCAGATAAATAATGGGACAGTCACCCTATTAGAATTAGAGTATTATAGCTACACTTTCTTTTGTGCAGGGATAGTGTCTATTTTTCATTAATGCAGAGCACCAAATTGAGCCCGAAAAAATTAGCATTGTTCTCACAAGAAGAAGCTTTATTGACTTACTTGTTAATAGTTTGTTTGCATGAATAATTCACCATCTATATGCTATATCTCTATTTTAAATGTATTACAAAGAATATATTAGACAGAGATTGACCTCCACTGTGGTTAACATCAGAATTTATTGTTCCTGGAAGCTACAGATATATTGACTTAGAAGCAAAGCCTTGAGCTTCAATTAAGGTTGATACAGTATTAGCAGAAGGACCCAAGATTTGTTTTTTTCTAACCTTTATGATGAGGTATCCTTGCCTCATCTTCTATTAGGCATGGGCGAATTTGTCAATTTTGGATTCTCTCAGTGTCTAATATTTCTAAGGCTTATGTTCAGTTTAACTTATGTCCTTGTCAGTTCACTAGTTTATGCTTTTAAAAAGTTCTGAAATTTTATCAGCATTTTACTGGACATTTCTTCTAACAGACACATTTTTGTACGTAATTTTGCCCAATACGCCCATTTTTGAATGCAGGTTAGGCTTCTATAATGCAGTGTGTTTCGGTACATTATTTTACCAGTAACTGCATTCTAACGAACACTTCCTTCCAATATATGCATTTTTAAACATAGTTTTTTTTCTTGGATAACTTTGTTGCAAAATTGGGAGCAGTGCAAATTTTGATGGATGGCTTCATTCTGTTTCAGGAAGTGCAGATGAAATGTGTTTACATTACAGCACAGACCAAACTGAATTTCTTCCTCACTCTTATCCTCTCTTGTTTAGCAGTGTGAATATGACTGAAATTGCAGGCCCCAATTTTACATGCATTTGGTCCCTTTGTGCGGTTTCGATGCCTTTGAGACATTTGACCCCTCTCTGTTGTAGTCTTATTATGAATTGACCTTTCTTTTTTTCAGCCTGCAAAATATGTGTTTCCTTTTATTTAAAAGACTGTTATTTTCTTTACAGAATTATGCCTTTGCTGTTTGCTTCTTTCTACACCTTCGCACTGTAGGTAATTCCTCACAATAAAGCGTATGATTAAAAGAGGATATTTGGTACCTTATCACCACGCTTTCCCTGTAAGGTCAAGGGGAAGTTCAGATAGAAGATTTCTGACACAGCCTGGGTACCTTGCTCTCTCCGCAAGCTGTTCCTGCTTTTGTTTTCTCTTAACATCTGTGCATTAAAGAGGATCTCACACATCTCCACCCGCACCCTAGTTTGCAGAAATGTCCTTTCAGGCTCTCTCTGCCATTTCCACACACTGTATTTTGCAACAGAGCAACAATTAGCGATACGACTCCGGTGTGAGCTGCTATTTTCAATTTGTGCTTCACAAACGTATGCTCTCTTTTATCCCTGAAACATAGCAATTCTCTTTGCTGCTGCTGCTGCTGCTGCTGCTGGAGCTGTTGCTGGAAGGAAGTGCCCCCAAACAGAGAAGGAGCAAGGAACTGACAGTAGGCATCCAGGCATCTATGTGAACAAGTGTTTTGGGGTCTTGAGAAGCTATTCATAGAAGGGTAGGGGGGGAGGCATGTGGAAATACCCACTCTAATTAACACACACACAAAATGTGGAAGTCTTGTTAACAGTTAGCAAAGAGTTCACAAATCTAACAAGGGAAAGCACCGATTTGAAGATGGGAAATGACAGGGGTTTGAATAGTTCTGCAAGCTACGAATAGTTGGCTGCAGGCAAAAATTTCCACAAATACAGTATGCAGAAAACGCTTCTCTACATCAAGCCAGGTCTATGCAGACAAAGAAAAAGATTATGTGCAAGCAACTGAGGGGGAGACGAAAAAGAATAACTGAAAGGGGGCAAATAAACCTTTTGTGAAATTGTTGCTGGAACAGCACAGACATTTCTTGGCGCACGTGCATAAATCATTTGGGGCGGGCAGAAATCTATTTCAGATTATACCAATTGCACAGTTGTGTTAAGAACCGTGAAGGCCTGCCTTCAAAGTTGGTGAGCATCGTTTTATCAATGATCCTACGATAATTAAAGATTTGCAGTGGGATCAAGTTTTTTAAAAGGAGAAGTTAAGCTGGTGATTAAAAGACATGAGAGTGGGTTGCAGGTGAGCCAACCTAAGGAGAGAGTATTAACCACTTCTCAAACATCCAAAGGTGTGACACCTGGAGTAGGTCCTCCAGTGAAGATCTCAATACATGAGCAGGTTCATATGGTACAAAGATGATCCTTCAGGCAACCAGGTTCCATGTACAGCTCTAAAACAGGAGTAGCTAATGGGGTGGTTGCTGGACTGCAGCTACCCAGTGTGGTGTAGTGGTTAAGAGCAGTAGACTCATAATCTGGTGAACTGGGTTCGCTTCCCCGCTCCTCCACATGCAGCTGCTGGGTGCCCTTGGGCTAGTCACACTTCTCTGAAGTCTCTCAGCCTCACTCACCTCACAGAGCTGCTTTGAGACTCCTTTGGGTAGTGATAAAGGGGGATGTCAAATCCAAATTCCTCCTCCCCCTCCTCCTCCTCCTCCTCCTCCTCCTCCTCCTCCTCCTCCTCTTCTTCCAATTTCCCTTTACTATTGGTCATGCTGACTGGGTTTGATGGGAGTGGTGGTTGTCTAACAACAGCTCCAGGGCACCACACTGCCTACCCTTGCTCTAAACATCAGCACTTTGAATTGTGCTGAATATTGTTAGGATGTTCTCAAACGCTAGTCAAAGCAATCTAACAACCATATTCTGGACTAACTCAAGCTTCCAACAATATGGCTGCCATACGTCTAAGTTTCCCGGACCGGGATTGAAAAGGTGGAATTGACGCCTGGGGGGGTAATTTAGGCAAGTCAGTCGAAAAATTGCTTTTTGTTTTTGTAAAAAAAGGAAGAAAAGCTGAACAACTTTGGGGTTTGTCTAAAAAAAGCTGAACAATTTTGGGGTGTGTCCTGGTCTTTACTTTTTGAAACATGGCAACCCTATAACAAGTCATCAAAGGCAGTTAGTGAGAAGTTGTCAAAGGCATAGCAGTAATTAACAGTGAAATCCCATGTATGTGAAACCCACTTATTCTCAAGGAAGCATGTTTACCTAACTCTGAAAATGTGAATGACAAGGGCAGAATTCTGTTGTTGGCAGGAAAAAAAGGCTGGCGGTCCTGTTTAGAAACCCACAACAAATGCTCTTGATATACAGTGTTTTCATTTGCATATTAAACCTGAATGCATCTAAAGGTGGACCTTAAAATCACACTGAATCTTGAGCCACAACAAAATCTTTATGCCCCTAAAATCTAATATAGATCCTTCTATGGCGAAGTTGTTTGCTAGTTGCAACCACTTCATCAGCAGTACTTCTCAAACTTTCTTATTCTTCCATGAACCACTTGAAAATGGGCTGAGGGTCTTAGAGGACCAACTTAAGGATTTTTCTGAATGTTCTAATAATTGTAACGCACTGTACTAGATGCTGTGTGATTTAATTGTATTTTTATTGCTCCTTTTCTTTCTTATATATTATTTTATTGTACCACAAGTTGAATTCCATACAATTCAAATTGCAATACAATAGATAATAAAGAAAAGAAGCAATAAAATCCAGTAAAGATCAAAAGGAATATTTAAAGTGATGAATGTGCTTTCTCCCACCTGCAGCTACAAATCCACACGCATGCTCCAGAACACCTGAATGAAGCTTGTGCATCACTGGTTGTCTGTGGACTCCAGTTTAGGAATCCTTGATATATAGCAAATCAGAAAAGGCAGAATTCTTGTTCTTGCTGTTTGTTGTTGGGAGATGGCAGTGCAGACAGAAGGCAACTCATTTGGAAGGATGCAGACATGTGGCTGCTGAATGGATAGGTGGCTTTGGTGTCCTGATGATGTCACCAAAGGTACATAGCCAATCAGCCAATTTTAATTTTTTTTAATCTCATGTAAGCCCATCATTTAATAAAAATAAAATAAATAAATCATGTAAGCCCATCATGTGACATATCATATTAAAGTCCATGAAGTCCTGAGGAGATCAGTATTTTTAGTTTTGAAATATCTCATTCTGGGCTGAGTTTTTAAGGTTTTTGTCTTTTTTAAAAAAATAAATAAATTCAAACCCGCATAACTAAAAAACAGGATGAGATAAATAAATTAAAATTTTAGATTTAAACTTAGTTTTGATCATTCAGCTAGTATACAAAATATTAAGAAAAATTGATTGCATGAGGTAAAAAAAAATGGACCACTTGTTATGGAATGATCCAGCAAGGTATTGCTTGCATGATGCTGACTAAAGCGGCCCCTATATTCACTGGCACTTCCTAATCATGTCAGATAATGAAAGAAATTCACCTCCATGCTTGTTGAATCTGAAATGGTGTCCAGCTAGCAAACTTCCTCACTGATCCCCTGGCCCTGGGTATGCAGATATTCCTGCTGCCATTACGTTTTCTGCACGAAATCTTCTTCCACATCATGCAACTCACACAAGTAGGCTACCTGTTCCTGCACTTGTTGTTCATGCTAATTAGCCCTAAGTTTTAAAAGCCAGCAGGCAAATAAAACAATGCAATGACATTTCAAGATTCCAGTGTTGTTTCCAACAGGGACATGAGAATGACTTATGGATGGAATTCATAACCATTGCATCCTTGAAAAACGCAATGAATAATCTGGGTGATTACTCTGTTGTGTACATCTTTTGTCTTTTAACGTTGCTCCTGACAGACCGGCATCTCTCCTAATGTTCCTACTAGTGGTGTTCATTAATTACTACACAGAGAGTACTTTGTACATTTCTGTTAAATGTCAACAACAAAAGGTGTTTAGACAGAAATGTTGTAATGTTGTTGTGATGTTGCTGCCACCAATTCATAGCTTCAACTCTGCTTGATTAACAGTCTAATTTTTGAGCTTTCTATACCTGAAAATAAATTCTTTTTAAAGCAGTAGTAACTGATCTGGCGATGTAATAAACAATGACATTATACTGCTCTTTTGTGATTGTTATTTTCAAGCCGTCTAGAAAGAGATGGTGGTGAATATGCTGATGACTGGATTACAGTCATACTTCAGGTTACAGGCGCTTCAGGTTGCGTGTTTTCGGGTTGCGCACCACGCTGAACCCAGAAGTACCGGAACGGGTTACTTCCGGGTTTCGGTGCTTGCGCATGCGCATACACAGAAGCACTAAATTGCGCTTTGCGCATGTGCAGAAGTGCCAAATCGTGACCCACGCGTGCGCAGACCCGTGTCGCTGCGGGTTGTGAACTCTGTGGGTTGCGAATGTGCCTCCTGCATGGATTACGTTCGCAACCTGAGCGTCCACTGT
Source organism: Podarcis erhardii (assembly GCF_964252035.2). Taxonomy (NCBI): domain Eukaryota; kingdom Metazoa; phylum Chordata; class Lepidosauria; order Squamata; family Lacertidae; genus Podarcis; species Podarcis erhardii. The sequence continues at coordinate 51,398,191 of NC_138500.1, forward strand.
ATTAGAAAGATTTGACTTGAAAAAGAGAACATCAGCTCAGCTGTCATCCAGCATAGCTATTGATGGATACATTTCAGTTTCATGTTTAAATTGCATAATGGACGCTTACCCCCTTCCACTGGGTGGGAGGTTGTTGTGGATCCTCACACTTGGTCACCATCCCGGGGCAGTAAAAGACAGAATACACATGGCCAGGTGGCCATTGAGGGAATTCGCCTTGGCTGCCTGGGGAGATGGTTCAAGTTCCCGCCAGCTGCTGCAGTTCAAATTGGCCTCTTCGGAGGTAGGTACCTCACTGGCTGAAAGGGCATGGCTGCATGCATGCCCTGGCACCTGATGGGGCATAAAAGCCAGCAGTGCCTTCATTCCATGATGGCTATGTTCTATCTCCATTGCCTCTAGTTGTTTCTGGTCATTCCAAGTGGGAAGAGCACTGTTGCACCCAGATCCTGTCTGCAGGCTTTCCATAGGCACCCAGTAATAATAATAATAATAATAATAATAATAATAATAATAATAATAATAATAATAATAATTTATTATTTATACCCCGCCCATCTGGCTGGGCCTCCCCAGCCACTCTGGGCGGCTTCCATAGAAACCAAAAATACAGTAAAATATCACACGTTAAAAACTTCCCTGAACAGGGCTGCCTTAAGATGTCTTCTGAATGTCAGGTAGTTGTTTATCGCTTTGACATCTGCTGGAAGGGCGTTCCACAGGGCAGGCGCCACTACCAAGAAGGCCCTCTGCCTGGTTCCCTGTAGCTTTGCTTCTCGCAAAGAGGGAACCACCAGAAGGCCCTCGGCGCTGGACCTCAGCGTCTGGGCAGAATGATGGGGGTGGAGACGCTCCTTCAGGTATACTGGACCGAGGCCGTTTAGGGCTTTAAAGGTCAGCACCAACACTTTGAATTGTGCTCGGAAACGTACTGGGAGCCAATGTAGGTCTTTCAAGACCGGTGTTATATGGTCTCGGCGGCCGCCCCCTGTCACCAGTCTAGCTGCCGAATTCTGGATTAGTTGTAGTTTCTGAGTCACCTTCAAAGGTAGCCCCACGTAGAGTGCATTGCAGTAGTCCAAGCGGGAGATAACCAGAGCATGCACCACTCTGGCGAGACAGTCCGCAGGCAGATAGGGTCTCAGCCTACGTACCAGATGGAGCTGGTAAACAGCTGTCCTGGACACAGATTTGACCTGTGCCTCCATGGACAGCTGTGAGTCCAAAATGACTCCCACTGTGAGAACAGGATACTGGACTAAATGGGCTTTTGGCCTGATCCAGCAGGGCTTTTCTTGTGTTCACCCGTATCAACTCCAAAAGGACCAAGACTTAACATTTGCATTTCCAACAACAAATAAGCAGTGCTAGATATTCTGTAGTGCTGGGAATGGGAAACTCAAAGGGGAGAAGATCCCCAATGAATGTGTTTATTATTAATTTGTTTAGATAACTCTTGCACCACTTTACAGTTTGGGGGAGAAAAAATATATTTAAGACCTCAAATACAACATTACAAAATGCCAGATTAGAACCTTACAAATGAAAATCTGATTGAAAACCGCAATAGAGACCCACATTTAAAGGAGGACAACCTGGAGCTAGCCTTGATATAGGGACTTGGACAGTGGTATTTTTCTAGAAATATATGAGCTGGAACTCACCATGAATGCCTCCCTTGTTCTCTTATAATGGCAATGGCGCCCAGCTGAGAGGTGCCAGAACTGAGTTCCAGCGAGTTCTGGCTGAAAAAAAGGCCTGGACTTGGGAGCTGTGTGTAACATGGTTGCCCTTGAATAAGGAAGCGGAATCCTGTTTTGGCCAACATGGACCTGGGAACCCTTAGAGAAGTAAAATATTGTGATGGGCCCTGAGCTAATGAGCCTGCAAAATCAAACTCGTAACATTCATCCACTTGACTGTGTCTGGATAACTCATTCTGTCCCTTCACAAAAGTTGAGGAACAGAGCTCCAGGTGACCTGGGAGAGGCATGAATTACTCTTTACTGACAGTTGGCTTCACGTCAGTTCCATCAAGTTGTGACAGGCGCTGTGTTGGAAGTTGATTGTAGGACTGAGGTGCTTCTGAATGTGCAGGTTGGGGCAGTGCAAAAGTGCCAGAAGGTTGCCTATGGAGATAACAAATGTGAATGCCTTTGACCACAACCGTGACTCAATGCTGCAGGGTGTCAGAAGACATGCCATTTATGTCCCTCAAGTTGGAAGCTGGCCTGATGATAGCACCGGCTAATATGTAGCAGACATTGTTAGCTATTGGTCGTTAGTTTCCTTGTCCCTGTGAGGCTATTGAGCACCTCTACACTTAACTGAAATGCCTAAGTCTATTAGAGAATATCATTCAAGATATGCCACAGTCTCTCTGGATATTTGCTGTAGTCTCTCCTAGGGAAGCAGCTGAAGCAGGAATATCTATATGAGACTACAGGGACAATTTTGGCTTCTGGCCTGACATAAAAGCTAGGGAAATTCTAGTACCTGCAGTTTTGGGCTTCTTACAGTGCAGGATGTCATGATAGATTGTCAGTGTCTTGGTTATAATGGATACGTCTGAGCTGAGCGTACTCAGCCTGCTTTTAAGCATCTGGTTTAATTGCTTCTATCATGCACTCAGCTTGTGGTATATCATGTGTTTCTCTGAGCTGATGGCACTCGCAGAATCAGGCAACTACCACCACAAGCCATTATTTCCAGTTGTTTTCTTAGCCATAGATTTCATCAGCCGCACATCTCTTTCTGGATCTTTTATTTTTTTGCTGAATATTTCACCAGCTTTGTGATCACTTGCTCAGATGCACCCACTGTGAATGCCATATGGTAGGGTAGTGAGGAACTCAACTGCCATCAACCCCAGACAGTATGGCCAACAGTCAGAGATGGTGGAAGTTGGGAATCCAACATTATTTGGAGGGACATAAACTCTTCATTCTTGTGCTATGGTGCTCTTTTTATAGTGCTAAGAAAAATCCCGGGATAGGGTGCTGTGTGCATGTCATAATTTTGCAGTAGTACAAGAAAAACTACAGGGGAAGTCATCAGAATTTGGATCGGCTTTGCACCAGATTTAATTTTAATTTTTCTTTGTTTGGAGTACACAAAGTTTTGAATATGATCATGTGTGGATGACCAGGAGGAACGTTAGCTGCAAAGGAAATAACAGCAGCAACTATTTTTATATAATATATTATGATTATTCATGTTGTTATTATTTTCATTGTCACCAGTGACATTTGGAACCCCACTTTTCCTTCTAATAGTTCAAGCTGCGCACATGGCTCTCTTATGTGTTTTCTCTCAAGAATCCTCTGTTGCGGGCAAATGGTTCAGTCACACAGCTTCATGGTGGTGTCTGGGTGCAGTGGCATAGCGTGGGGGGGGGGCTGTTGTCCTGAGCACAAAATTGTTACGAGCATAAAATCAAAACACTTGGTGCTGCCTCAGTACAGCTGAACTCTTCCATTGTTGGGCTCCATTGAAAATGGCTTCTCCATGCAAACCAGGAAATGACCTCTCCAGACAATGGAACAACCCTTCTTTTCTTATCTCTGTGGCTGCAGACTCCTGGGTGGTGTGGATGCTGTTAAGCAACTAAATGCTCATGTGTACTTTGTTTCCTACCCAACCTTTAGGACGGCCCCGGGCACAGGCAACCTATGCTATGCCACCGTCTGGTTGTCTTCTTTCCTAGACTGCACACACCATACTCTTAAAGCACACCCTCCCCCAAAGAATCTAGGAATTGTAGTTTGTTAAGAGTGCAGGGAATAGTGAGGGGTAAACAGAGGGTGGTACTGTGGTCTAAACCACAGAGCCTCTTGGGCTTGCCGATCAGAAGGTCGGCGGTTCGATTCCCTGCAACGGGGTGAGCTCCTGTTGCTCAGTCCTAGCTCCTGCCAACCTAGCAGTTCAAAAGCATGCCAAAAGTGCAAGTAGATAAATAGGTACCGTTGCAGCGGGAAAGTCAACAGTGTTTCTGTGCGCTGCTCTGGTTTTGGTGTTCCGCTGAGCCAGAAGCGGCTTAGTTATGCTGGCCACATGACCTGGAAAAACTGTCTGTGGACAAACGCTGGCTCCCTCGGCCAGTAAAGCGAGATGAGCGCCGCAACCCCAGAGTCGTCTGCCACTGGACCTAACTGTCAGGGGCGCTTTACCCTTTTAAACAAAAAATCTCTATATGCGCGCACACACACACTTTAACTGTATGATGTGTATGAACCTCACTACATGACTCTGAACTGAATTGTCACTCCATCTACATTTCTATCCATATGAGATGCTAAAAGAGCAATTGCTCCCTTCCACAGTCAAAACTATGTCCTAAGTTCTACATCTCCAGCAGAGGGAGCAGTCCTTTGTCACCACTCCACATTAACTGGATTAATTTATTATCATCCGTGATAAATGCCGTTGTTTCTTGTTTCGACACCTAGATGTGGCTCATGATGCCTCTGTGCAAAAACACCCCCAGGGTACGATCAAATCGATGGCAATATAACATAACATGAATCACAGTTTACAGGCAGGGGTGGGGGTGGGCAGGGATGAAAGTAGCCTCAGGTCTGTCTGTCAAATAAAGTTTGTAAAGAAACCTTTGCAAGTGAACCTATGACAATGTTGGGATGGGATTTTTTTCCCTTCGGAAATTCTTTTAGCACTAACTCACAAGGCTTTTCTTATAAATAAGCTATTAGAAACACCACTACTGTGTTTGTAATAGAAATGCTCACTGATCCTTGACTGTAGAGGTATCATGGCACTTTTGAAATAAATTCCATCCTTATCTAAAGTTGCTCCAACCCAGAGGGTCCTTGTGCAGGAAACGGCTCTGCTACATCCAAGAAGTTTGCGGAATGCAAGAGGTTGTTTCTCTCTCTCTCTATTCACTTCAATGATTACTCTGCACCAAGACTGTACTTCCCATTCTGCCTTTATGAATTCATAAAGGCAGAATGGGAAGTACAATTTAAGAAGCACATACCACCTTTGAAGTAGCATGTAAATCCAGAGTCCTGTAGGGCATCTGGTATAGCGAATTTCCCACTAGACCTGTGAATGCACTCCAGAATCATTTGATATTGTACAGCGATTGGGGTACAATCTGCCAGTTTGCATTTCTTAGTGCAGAAAGTATTGAACAGATGTGTTCTTTCCTATTCTACTTAGTTCAAGAGGGTTCTGGAAGCTTCTCTGTGTGAAAGAAACAAGCAGAAGGTTCATGATGTTTGGGTTATTCCTTCAGAGAAGCTGAGTACAGCTGGCTTAAACTGGTCATGTTATCTCTTTCTGTCCAGGTCATGCTGACTATAATAGTGAGGCCTGAAGGAGCCTGGGTTTCACTCTTTCTGTTTTTCTTTCATTCTGGTGTGGTGATCTTTATATAGTGTTAAGGTTTTAGACTTATTATAAGTTATTGTAAGTTTAAGTTAAGTCTGCTGCAACTGGATTTCTTATGGACAGTGCCAATCCTGAATGTATTGGATTTGTGACCATTGTGCTCATTTGCCTTCAGTAGCAGTAAAGCTCTGCTGGATGAAGGACAATGCCTCTGGTTTATTTTTGGGGAATCCTGCAACATGTTTAAGTTTTTACTCTGCTAACTATACATTGGAATCTACTCTGGATCAAAAGTGAGCAGAATTTCAATGACACACTCTTCAGCCATGCATGGGACGTTTAAGGAGAAAGGCAAAAACACCTGCTTTGAACAACACACCTGTGCACTGCAAATACAGAGCTTCTCCTGGTGTTGTCGTGGATGCAAAAGCCGTAATACCACCCATGGATGTTAAATGAAGGTCATTTCCATGCCATCCAAGAACCTCTACCTGGCTGTGGAAATTTCTGATGGCCCAGAGGAATGAGGCAAACCTAATATCACACTGGTAGGACACCTCTTTCTGACACTATGGCTTGTATTCAATGTAGCACTAAAGTTGAGCTTCCATCAATGCAAGGATGCACTATGCTTCCTCAAAATCTGGTCTGGGGATTCCTCCAGCTCAGATTCAGGGGCAGCATGGGGCAAGCATAATGGGAGGAAAGGAGGAAATTCCCGTTGCACTTTGTTGTTGTTTAGTCATTTAGTCGTGTCCAACTCTTTGTGACCCCATGGACCAGAGCACGCCAGGCACTCCTGTCTTCCCCTGCCTCCCAGTTTGGTCAAACTCATGCTGGTAGCTTGGAGAACACTGTCCAACCATCTTGTCCTCTGTCGTCCCCTTCTCCTTGTGCCCTCCATCTTTCCCAACATCAGGGTCTTTCCCAGGGAGTCTTCTCTTCTCATGAGGTGGCCAAAGTATTGGACCCTCAGCTTCAGGATCTGTCCTTCCAGTGAGCACTCAGGGCTGATTTCCTTCAGAATGGAGAGGTTTGATCTTCTTGCAGTCCATGGGACTCTCAAGAATCTCCTCCAGCACCATAATTCAAAAGCATCAATTCTTTGGCGATCAGCCTTCTTTATAGTCCAGCTCTCATTTCCATACATCACTACTGGGAAAACCATAGCTTTAACTATACGGACCTTTGTTGGCAAGATGATGTCTCTGCTTTTAAAGATACTGTCTAGGTTTGCTGCACTAGTAGGAATCTTGTTGTGCAGGCTTCCACTAGCTCAATGGTTTGGTTGAATATGGCCCTCTGGTTCACAAGTCCACAACTGAGGTATGAGACAAATAATCCCACAATGCCCTTGTTGTGGTAGAGTGAGAAGAGACCCTCTAGTCAGGAAGCTAGAGGAGAACTTTATTGCTTCTCTCGAACTAGAACAGAGAAGCAACAGGGAATCTGCAACACACCCCTGATACAGCTACGTCAGGTGCCATCTAGTGACTAAAGTACATAATGACACTATCCACCCAATTGCCTCCTCATTTGTTTGTAGCACTACTTTGAAATTGTTTTGAAGTTCTTTTTCTCCTACAATTGTTCCAGGGAGACCTTCCCAGAAATCAAACATCAAGCAATGCCTATTCCCTCAAATAAATGCAGGCATTATGGTATGATTTTAACCTTGAAGGGAACGGGCTGACTTACAGGACGCCAGAGTTGTTTTACATAGCATTGTCATTAGGAAGTCTCTTGAGCAGAAGCCCTTGGGAAATGGTGCTGAACCAGTCGGCAGTAGCTGCTATTCACAAGTGGTTTTCAGGGAGAGATGCAAATAAAGATGACTGCAGTAATGAGTATTATGCCACTCCTAGGAATAATACCATGAACAAACATAGAGGTCAGCATACGGAGAATGAAAAGAAAGACTCCCACTAGTATCACAGAAAACATAGCTGGAGTCTTAAAAAGTAAAGCCAGGCAGACAAACATGGATGAACTGTATTAATGAGTTCCCCTGTTTCTACAATAAATTACACATTCTCAACTGAAGATCAGTGGTACAGTGTACATTAACAGTTTTCTTTTTACAAAATAAGTTGAAGAGGCACCTCTTCAAATCATCAGAGATCAAGTTCAAAGCAAGCTGCAGTTCAGTATGGTGGTACCTCGGGTTACATATACGCTTCAGGTTACTGACTCCGCTAACCCAGAAATAGTACCTCAGGTTAATAACTTTGCTTCAGGATGAGAACAGAAATTGTGCTCTGGCGGCACGGCGGCAGCAGAAGGCCCCATTAGCTAAAGTGGTGCTTCAGGTTAAGAACAGTTTCAGGTTAAGAACGGACCTCCGGAACAAATTAAGTACTTTACCTGAGGTACTACTGTACTCTCTCCAACATGTTCAATTTCAGCTAAGACCTTTAAAAAAACAACAACTATCTAATCGTTTTTTTAATAATAACAACCACAAAACACACATACAACAAAAACCGCAATAACACTAATAATACAATTTAACATTACAAATTTGAGTATTGATATACCTATGTCTACACCTTTTAAACAATATTTCCCCACCTCTCATCCCCCTACTTCCCACCACCGTCCGCCTTATCGCTTAAATATTCCTTCCAGATTTCGTCATATTTATCCATTCTTAATTTGCGTTGACATGCAATTTGTTCATATGTGGCTAGTCTGTCCATATTGTCAATCCATGTGCTCAGTGGAATCTTTTTGCGGCTCTTCCAATTCATCAGAACAAGTTTTTTTGTTTCTAATATGGCACAGTACATCCATTTTTTTTACCCCTTTTAATCTCCCACGTTTCTGGTATATAATTTAGAATTAAATTCAATTCCCCTAAATAACAATATCTTTTTACAGTGGTGCCCCGCAAGACGAATGCCTCGCAAGACGAAAAACCCGCTAGACGAAAGGGTTTTCCGTTTTTCGAGGCGCTTCGCAAGAGGAATTCCCCTATGGGCTTGCTTTGCAAGATGAAAACGTCTTGCGAGTCTTGCGAGTTTTTTTCCTTTCCCCCCCTTTTTCTAAGCCGCTAAACCACTAATAGCCGCTTAGCCGCTAAGCCGCTAATAGCCGCTAATAGCCGCTAATAGCGCTAATCCGCTAAGCCGCTAATAGGGATGCTTCGCAAGACGAAAAAACCGCTAGACGAACAGACTCGCAAAACAGATTATTTTCGTCTTGCGAGGCACCACTGTATTACTCTTGCTATATAGATCTTCACCTCACACCAAAATGATCTTATCATCGGGCAGTTAATCATAATTTCAGCTAAGACCTTGCAGGAAACACACACACAAACACACACCACCTCCACCATCACAACTTGTTCTCAGTCAAGAGATGGCCTTCTTCTGTCCTGACTTTAGGCCCATGCCCTTCAACAATTCTCCAATGAAAATAGGGATGTCCTATTCAACAACAACTTTATTATTTATACCCCGCCCGAGTGGTTGGCACAACCCAGTCAGATGGAATCCTGTGCATTTGAATGGCTTCTTCCTCCCATATTAACCTGCCCATTGAGAAAAACTTCTTCTTCAGGTGATCTCCACAATGGGGCATTAGGCAGTTTGCTTGGTTGTGATGCTCCACTTCTGGAACACATTCACCAAGGATGCTCACTTTGGAACCTATCCCATTTTCCTTTAGGTACCAGGATTAATTCGTTTTTAATGTGTGTTGTCCCTGTTATATCTAGTTTTATTTCTCTTTACTCCCCCCCCCCGTATCTCTTTAATTCAAGTTTGTTAGGATAATTGATTGGAAAGGTGATGTTCAGATATGCTAAGTAAACAATTAAATACTATGGTTTGGATTCAGCATAGTGCACTGGGGCTGTCCTTCCTCTCCTCCCACTGCACCTTCCCCCAAATCCACTCTGGAGGGTCAGGAAACCCCTAGAACAGTGTGGAGGAGGGAGACTGTTCTGTCTGGCAAGCAGAAATGCTTCTGCCAACAGAATGATCCGAACAGCATGATGTTGAATTCCTCCCTATGTTTACCAATGTAATCATCTGGTAGGAGAGACCTAAATTGCTTTAAACTTCTGCTTGGAAAGACACCTGGAGGTATTGCACATGGTCCGTTCCAACAGGGAAGCCGTATGCCTACCGAAGTTTGATTTAAGCAACAGCAATAAAGCCCCAAACATTTTCTAAGTATTAATGAGAGTCTCAGACTTGTTAAAAGCCTGAGGTAGAACCTTAGGCCATTAACCCCAGCTGGCCGTTAAACCTCAAGAAATGCCCAGGGCTTAGGTCATTACAATTATTCTGAGTCTCCCTCATCCACCCCCTGAAACTCTTCCATTTAATACTTCAGTCTCAGCAATGTTATTCTTTCAGCTTGCCTATTTGTCTTGTTTATATTAGTGTCACTGTAAGGAATGATGGAATAGTCCACAAAGTCTATGTCTGAAAGAAAGTAAAACTCGGGGAAAGTTTGTATTTACAGGCATGGATGGATTGCAGCCGGATAAAGTGCCAATTTGTTCACACGCCACATTTGGGCTCAAAAAGTACAAGGTCAAATCAGCAATGCTGATTCAAGACTAGGCAAACCGGATTGTCTTAGGAAAGTGGGAGGTCACATCAGAAATATCTATAGCTAATGCTTCCCCCAGTTATCAAAAGTCTGCTTTGAAGGAGAGACAATTGGAAAGGATTGTAGAGTCATAGTAGCCCTGTTCTTTGTCCATTTGACTGAATACATATGGTGGGATTGGGGTCACACTGGCTGGCCCCAACCTCAGCTTCTACATAGGGAACCTTCAGCTTGAGGAGCCACATTCCCTTCTGGACCGTATTCCAGGGGACACATGCTGGGGGGAGGGCTAGGCAAGAGGCAAAAGCGGACAGAGCAACAAATACGGATTTTACCTTTCTATGCTGGACTAGTTTCTGGACACACACACCTTTCACCTAGGTGAGCAAGAAGCGTGATCAAAGATCAATGACAGATTCCAGCCAGGCAAAAACTAGGAGGGTGCAAAGCAGGGACTGTGAGGGCTGTGTGGCCTCTGGATGTGGGCTCTGATTGCATAATGGTATGTATATAGGGCCTCTGCTCACGATCCATATAGTTAAAGCTATGGTTTTCCCAGTAGTGATATATGGAAGTGAGAGCTGGACCATAAAGAAGGCTAGTCACCAAAGAATTGATGCTTTTGAATTATGGTGCTGGAGGAGACTCCCAAGAGTCCCATGGACTGCAAGAAGATCAAACCTTTCCATTCTTAAGGAAATCAGCCTGAGTGCTCACTGGAAGGACAGATCCTGAAGCTGAGGCTCCAATACTTTGGCCACCGCATGGGAAGAGAAGACTCCCTGGAAAACACACTGATGTTGGGAAAGATGGAGGGCACAAGGAGAAGGGGACGACAGAGGACGAGATGGTTGGATAGTGTTCTCGAAGCTACCAGCATGAGTTTGACCAAACTGCGGGAGGCAGTGGAAGACAGGAGTGCCTGGCGTGCTCTGTTCCATGGGGTCAAGAAGAGTCGGGGATGACTAAACGACTAAACAACAACAACAACACTCACGACCAGGCCCTTGGCATAGCCAGTGTTGGTGATAACATCTCAACTTCACCCAATTGGGTGCATTTCTGGAGGGTCACCTGACATGATCCCGCTCCACGCTGTACTGTCAATGTGTGAAGAAGAATATAAGAAGAGGGATACAATCTGTTCTGCTACATGAATGCAAAATAAAGTGTGCAAGGAAGTTAGTAATATGAAATTCTAAACCACCTCCCAAGACAGATTGAAACAAAAACAAAAAACTTTTCTACCACCCTTTTACCTATTATCAGACCAGAAATACTGTTCACAAACACAAGTGGGTGTAAGTTACAGATAGGTAGCCGTGTTGGTCTGCCATGGTCAAAACAAAATAAAAAAATTCCTTCCAGTAGCACCTTAAAGACCAACTGAGTTAGTTCTAGGTATGAGCTTTCGTGTGCATGCACACTTCTTCAGATACACTGAAACAGAAGTCATCGGACCTTTCTATATAGTGAGAAGGTGGGGAGGGGTATTACTCAGAAGGGTGGTGGGAATGGGTGATTGGCAGATAGCTGCGATGAGCCTGTTGACGACTCTTAACGACTGCAATAGGTCTAACAGGAAAAAGCAAGGGGTGAGAAGGTGAAAAATGGCTTTGTCATGTATAATGAGATAAGAATCCAATGTCTTTGTTCAAACCAGGTCTCTCCATAGTTTTAAGTTTGTAAGTTTTAAGTGGGTGTAAGGTATGTTTCAGATTTTGGAAACAAAAAAGATTCCTGCTGCATTCAACTTGCTGCATTCTACGACCAAACCCTACCAAAGACCAAAAATGTCCACTTTGCACATTAGCAATCTAAACTCCCAGCCGATACTTTTTAAAGCTCAGCATGAAAGCTGAACCGTGAGGCTTTTCTTGCTTGCTTTTGTTCTCTTGTGGTCACTATATAAAGCAATAAAACAAATTAAAAATTCAGCACCACATTTTAATTCTTCCACTCATTTCTTGATTCTTGTTTCATACCATGGCTTCTTTCCCTCCGACGCTGCCCCACTAAGCCTTTCTTTAAGTCAGAGGCTTTGGCAATTTTATTTTTTTGAATGCCCTGGTTTGACATATCTGTCCCTGACTTAGCATTCTGTAAATAATAGAGCATATCTGCCAATTGAAAGCCTTTCAACCCCAAATACACCATATTCTTTCAGTGTCTGAAATACCCAAAGGATTTTTCTGAGAGAAATCTTTCCATATCTGTACTAAAAGAATCGCTTTAGGCCCTCAAGGTAGCATGTCTAGACAAGCAATAAACTACCTAATGTGCCTTTATAAAGTTAATTAAAATGAATTTTACCAAAGGGCTCAGATTAACCATGGCCAATACATATTAGTGCATATGGCAAGCAGTGTCTCTTGGCCTCAGCGGTATAGCACACTAATGAAAACCAAGTTGCATCATTGGGGAAGATATTGACTATTTAATTTCTAACCAAGCATGTTGCCTATCATGAAACTGTGGAAGCTGCTTGAATATGCTCACATGTGATTTATGTATATTGATTGGATTAAAGAGGCAGCTTGTTCAAACATCATTCCTACTATCACAGTTTTTCAATACAGAATAGGCTTAATGTAAGGAATAGCACAAAATGTTCTGTGTGTACATGGGGTGCCCATAATGTGGTTTGCTGCACTTACCACTCTAGATCTGGTAAATGTAATTTGATACACACACATTTATGATTGTCACATGTGACAACATATGTGTTTTCTGCTGTTTCTTGGGCACAACAATTTAAGCTCTGGGCACTACAATTTAAGAAGAATATTCACCAGCTGGAACATATGCAGAGGAGAGTGACCAAGATGATAAAGGGTCTGGAAATCAAGCCTAATGAGGGATGGTTGAAGGAATCGGGTATGTTAAGCCTGGAAAAGAGGAGACTTAGAGGAGCTATGATAGCCATCTTCAGATATCTATAAGGCTGTCAAATGGAGGAGGGAACAAGCTGGCATTCTCCTGCTCTGGATGGTAGGACTTGAACAATGGATCCATGTTACAACAAATGAGATTCCAATGAAACATCAGGAAGCATTTCCTGACAGTAAGAGCTGTTTGATAGTGGAACGGGCTGCTTTGGGAGGAGGTTGGATAGCTATTTGTCATGGATGCTTTAGCTGAGCTTCCTGCATTGCAAGGGGTTGGGCTAGATGACTAGAAGCTGGTTCCTGTGCTTCTTGAATTATGTCAGAGGCCTTGGTGGAGGCCTTGTGGCAGAAGAAGCCTCATCACAGCATTGGCTGTGGCCTTGGTCTTGCCATGACATTGAAGGAGGAAGCGGGACTTCCATGATTGACACCAGAAGCTGGGGAGACTTCTGTCAGTCCAAGATATCTTGCTTAAAACAGGACAGTTGGCAGGTTTGCCTAACTTGCTCGCCCCTTCTCCTGGGTCACTCTCCTACCCACCTGCCTCTGCTGCCAGTCCCTGACACCAGTCATCCAATATGACTGGAAGCCAACCTCATATCTAGTTTGGTTCAACAACCAACAGCAGGAGAAGACCATGATTATGGCTACAAGACTCCTTAATGCACACACTTAATGAGGTTGTTGATTTTAAATAAGAACCTGAACAATTTACCTCTGATACCTTGTTATGTCCAGACCTGTAAATAAGCCTTTGGAAGATCTCTAAAAATAATAATCAGCCATTATTCTTTCTTGAGCTAGAAGTAATCTTGAGCAACAGTGAATGCTTTGCTTTTGAATTTATTCCCTATATTATTCTTTATTTTCCTCCTGTCAGAATTAGTCCATATTGTCCCTTAAACTAAGAATAGCTTTCCTTTCACACAGTGCATGATTTCAGTAAAATCTTCCCATTCATCCTTGGTCTTGATTTTTAGCATTTCCATTATGGAGTATTATTTCCTGTTGTGGTTTTTCAGCTCTTTGAGAGAAGGCACGTTTTAACAGCCCCTTTGTTTAGGGGAGGGGAAAAAATAAAAGAAAAAGAACCCAGCAATCACAAATCTTCAAGTGTGTTTAGTAAGCTTCTTCTTTTATTTTTTTCCTCAGTTCACTGTTTACCACCTGTGGGTTTTCTTCATTTCTAGAAGACGCTATTATCTCAAATGGCCTATTTCTAATTGTGATGGATTTAATTGCTTGGATACAAAAGTCTGTTGCTAGCTGGACAAATTTAGAAACAGAGGCTACCAGGGTACACATGTCTTGGGATGAAATGGGAATTCTGCTTATTGCTTCTGTCCTTAACGACAGTGGATGTCACCAGGTTTATGAGACCATTTCTGGAATTATTGTCCCCTTAAGAAGTATTTCAATTCCGGACCATCTCGGTGGGAGATCTCCATAAAAAACCTTCCTTCCACCATATCTTTTCCCATTCTGTACTTTATTTGAAATGTGTGGTGTCACAGCAGCAACTTTGCCGCCAGCCACTGTTGCTTTGACTAGTTTTGGAAGCTGACAACAAAAGCACATATGCCAATATTTCTTGATTTAGGAAAAAAAGAAGACAAAATGCAAGTAGAAGGGGCTGTGTTGAAATCTCACCAGCCAGACTGAAACACTTCTAACAACAAAAATGTTCAAATATGGATGCACACCAAGAGTATAAGTGCCAAGTTCAACTTAACTACTGCTTGTATATTATTATTATTATTATTATTATTATTATTATTATTATTATTTCTGTAGCACTTTATATTTAAAGGGGAAAAAATCTCAAAGCAGTTTACATTAAGACATCCAGTAAAACAAATTCAAGCTTTAAGGAAAATATTTCAATTCCTTCTCCTGAGTGATTTGCTTTCCTCAGTTGCTAGCCTGGCACCCTGAGATCTCCACATGGTCACAACTGGATCTGCACCAGTCGCAAAACGCGCCTGGCATCTGGCTAATTTCTAACACTGCCCCTGAGGTATGATCACTATGAGCTGCCTCTTCGAGAGTGACTTTTTATTCTTATCCTGCTCATTCAGGCCACCAGCGGTTCAGTTTGTCTTCAGGTGATTCCGAAAGTGCTAGCTAGAGAAAAACAGGGTGGCATGTGGAAGAGAAAGGAGATATTGGGGGCTCCTTAGGTGAATGAGAGCTTTGACTCCAGAGTAAAGCTAACTTGGCTCATTCCCCTTATATTTGAACAAAACCAGGTGATTATCCCAGGATCTCTGTGGAGTATATATGCAGCGTGTACATCATAAAAAAAATATCTCTTGTTTTCATACATCACAAGGCATGTGTGAAATACTATTGGCACTAATGGTTGCAATATGTGTCGAAATAGTTCTCAGCTGTGCCACATCTCAAAGCGGTTTTAAAATCTTCCACAACACGCACGTAACACCCTGCTCAAAAAGAGCAAGCACGTTCATTATAATGGTGCCAACTGAGGATGGAGAACATTCACCGCCTTGAAAGAGACAGCGTCCAATGGACCCACATCAAAGCCTTGTGCAGCATTAAGCCATAATTTACCTGGCACAGTTGTGGAGGTGCTGAGATGGACCGAGACGATTCACTCATATTCTAGACTAAAAAACCCCAGTCTTTCTGAACCACTGGGAATCTTTCCATATTGGCATCCAGGGGAGTTCAACACATGGGGGTGAGCAATCAGTGAAACTCATAATAATGCTGCTGCTATGAAACCCCAAGACGGAACATAATCCAAGCTAGTAAATCCTCTGTTTGAGAACAGCAATTCTTGTTTATGAGCTCTTTAGAAATTCTATTTATCAGCAGAAGGCTGCTTGCTGGACTCTTTGTGTTGCTGTTTATTAGAGTATGATCTGATAACGCCTTTGTCCAGCTTTAATTATGCAAGATTCTGCTCCCCACCCCACAAATAAAAACAGACAGTAATTGATAGTGGTTTTTTCATTGTTTTGGATGGGGCTTTATCATCTTGCTGGGGATCAAGAGAAAACACAGTTAACTGCCTTTGTCATGCATAACAAATACAACCAGTTCCAGCCGCAAACATAGACTTCTCCCCATCTTTCTCTCCCCTTCCATCTTTTTTTTCTCTCTCTCTCTCTTTCTTCATTTTTTTACAAGGATCTCCTGGTGGTTTAGATAAGCTGTTGATTGTATTAATTTTGTTATCAAAACCAGTAAGGTAACTGCACCTTCTAATTCAGTGATTTATTATCCTTTGTCAGCTAGGCAGAGATGGCCTTTGATAGCAGGAGAGAAAGAGGTAGAAAACTGTGGCAGACCCTTTTTGTTTTCATTGGGGGATTGGACAACCATTTATTTTGCTTAAATTTGCAAATAACAGCTTTAAGTAGCAATATGAGATTTTTTTTAAAAAAAGAATTTTGGTAAAACACCTTTCATTTCAGATAGTTGTATTACAGACTTTGGAGATTCTGAAGAGGAACTTCTGTGGCCGTTTCCCAGAAACTCACATGCTTGTGTGTGTATTGATGTAAATACTTGTCAGGCTTCGAGGAATCCAATCCCTCCCATGGTAGCAGCCAAGAAGCAGAGAAACAGGCCGAAATATTGGGAAATTTTGGAACAAGAAGGAGACAGATTAAAACTGCAGAGTTTTGAAAAACTAAAAAACAAAGTGCGAGATTGGCTTCATTATTACCAAATAATGGAGGCTTACAATTTGGATAAGAAAATTGGCTTCCAGGTGGAAAAATCAAAATTGGAAATAGAACTGTTAGACCCTAAAACTAAGAATTTGTCAAGAATGTATAACTTGCTGTTGAAATGGAATACACAGGATGAAACGGTGAAATCTGCTATGATTAAATGGGCACAAGATGTTGGACATAACATTATGATGGCTGACTGGGAACAGTTATGGACCACAGGTATGAAGTTTACGACATGTAATGCCTTAAGAGAGAATATAATGAAAATGATCTACAGGTGCTCCATGACGCCAGTCAAGCTTGCAAAAATTTATCATTTGCACAATAATAAATGTTGGAAGTGTAAAGAGATTGAAGGTACATTCTTTCACCTTTGGTGGACATGCCCAAGGATTAAGACTTTCTGGGAGATGATTTATAATGAAATGAAAAAGGTATTTAAATATACCTTTCAGAAGAAACCAGAGGCCTTTCTCCTGGGCATGGTCGGCCAATTGGTGTCAAAGAAGGATAGAACTTTCTTTATGTATGCCACAACAGCAGCAAGAATACTTATTGCAAAGTACTGGAAGACACAAGATTTACCCACCCGGGAAGAATGGCAGATGAAGGTGATGGACTATATGGAACTGGCGGAAATGACTGGCAGAATCTGAGACCAAGGAGAAGAGTTGGTGGAAGAAGATTGGAAGAAATTTAAAGTTTATCTACAGAAACATTGTAAAATTAAGGAATGTTAGAAGGATGTTGGAATGAAGTAATGTGGTTTTAGCAGAAATGATATAAAGGATTAAGTAAAAATGGATTGTTAATTGGTGAAAGAACAGAATGTAAAATTATAGTATATTAAGATAAATCATCAGGATAGAAATAAAGATGGAAAGGATTTGCTGAAATATCTAATTGAATTAGAATACAAAAAAGGGACTTCTGGGTTGACGCGATCGGATTAATGGCGGATTCCCTCCGAGCTCCGGAGGGAACCGGCTCCGCTGAGGGCGGGTCTTGCCGCGCCGGTGACGCGGGGACCCTTAGAAACCACAAGTGCGGATACCTGTGGACTTGGTGACTCGGTGGGCACCTTAAGCGCCCTCCTCGACAGTCAAAGAGCCTTTTTAAAGGCTGCGGAGAAGGTACGAGGAGTGGCGTGGTACTGAGAGTAGACCGCTACCTCAGTGGAGTGAAGCCGCAAGCCATTGCCGGAGAGCGTCAACTTTCTTCCCGACATTTGGACCGAAAGTAAACACCCCGTGAGTAAAGGAAATTCGGACTTTAAAAGAAATTTTATCCTTAATCTGGCGATCGGGGGGGATGTGCTAAAGGGAAGTCCGCACCCCCCCTTCATATAGACAATCTAAAGCAAGGAGCGAAAGCCTAAGATCAGAGAGAAATAATCTCGTGTCTTTTGGAGACTGACAGAGATTCCATCAATTTACGTGAACAAGTTGTTGTTGTTTTTTTCTAAACTGTGCTGGAGGAAAGAGGAGAGTTTTAGAAAACTTCTGTGTACCCCCCCCCCCGAACCCGGGAGCACCCTGTATCAACCTAGCGCGAAAGAACAGGGTTTTGACAGCTGTCAATCGAGCTGTCAAACGGCAGGATTAAGAGAACTGTATTACTTTATATCTCTTGGATTTAAAAAGTGTTATATTCAACTAGAAGTGGTTGGAAACAAAGTAAATAACAAGGCAAAAAGACTGTTGGTATAGAACTTTAACAATGGCAATCCCTCTAGAGGGGACTGGAGACATTACAATGGATGCAGAAGGAAAACTACTAGCAGAAATAGAAAGAGCCTTCTTTCTCGTGGGAACCTTACAAGAGCAAGCTATGATTATGGACAAACAGTTGATGACCTTGATTTCTAAGACAAGTAACCCTGCTGATGTAATGAAGGAATTGACTCTGAAAGATTCTGCAGCTGAACCAGAAAAGACATCTTTGGAGTTGGAGGAAAAACAGGTCGAAGGGGAGAAAGTACAGATATTAAATTTCTTACAGGACTCCTTGCAGCCAAGGAACAGAGAAGCTCTTTGGATTACAAGTCATGGAGGGAGAAAAGCAAGGGAGGAAGCCGCTGGACACAATGGAATATGGGAAGTTAAAAAAATAAAGAAATATAACTGGGGCTTCCTCCTCTTTTCTGGATTTGATGACTTGGGGCTTTGGGGACCTTTGGCAGAACCTTGGCAGCAAGTCTTTCTAACTAGGACTGACCTGAGAAAGGATGAAGAGACCCCCCGAGACTTGAAGACCAACAAAATGGATTACCAACAGAACAGGCAGGGAGAGACTGAAATAGATTTAAAGGCCTCCGATGTGAGAAATCCGGGCTAGGGATCTTAGAAGAGGACAGCTATTTGGGAAGGGATAGATACCTGGGGTGGGGAGGGAAGGGGAAAAGTAGAATTTAAAACTTTATGATTTTTGGGTTTTTATAATGTTGATTCATATTTTAATACATAAAAGGGGAAATTTTTGGTATAAGAATTTTGATCGATCTTAGAATAAGGATCTAATGTATATAAGCAAAGGATTATTGAATTGGGCCTAACAAAAAGAATCAAATTTAAACATAATAAGAACAGGATTGGGGAAGGAAACAAGAACTTGCTGAATTTAATATGGAAATTGGGATGTATGGGGGTGGGGTGGGGGGAAGTCAGGGAAAGAGGGTTATGAAAGCAAGGATATGAAAGCATTCATATGTGTGTTGTGTGTGTGTGTGTTGTTATAAAATGTGAAAATCCAATAAAAATTTAAAAAAAAAATAGAATACAAAAAAGGGAGGTGTGAGGAGGTCAAGGAAATAAGCAAAGGAAAGAAAGTTATGTAAAGGATTGATTTGTTTTTTTTCTTTAATTACCTGCATCTTTTTTCTGTTTTTTTCCCCTTTGTTTTTGTATTGTTCTGTATTTTTATTTTTATTTTTTCTGTTTAAATATGTTCTTTATTATTTCTTTTTGTAACCTTTAAAATCTCAATAAAAATCTATTGACAAGAAGCAGAGAAACAATAAAAGTTTTTACCATGTAATTTATTAATACTCACAGAGAGAGACAAAGGAATACAGTCTTCCCTAAATAATGTCTTTGCTCCAAGTCCCACCCTGCCATGTCTCTCCTGTTCTATGTCACCCTTGCGTCGGCTAATCTGAGCTTTCTGCCTCTCTGTTCTACTACCCTCAATGCACGCCTGGTCCTGGGAGAGGGGGGTGGGGTCAGGAATGCTTTCCAAGGACACTGTCATCCTGTTCTTGGGAAAGTTCAGAAGGGGGGGGGGTGGGGGTGGCTCCCACCATTCCTTCTCAGTCCAGCCCCTGACATCACTGCAAGTTTGTTGCACTGGATGACAGACAAGGAGAGATGACCACAGGAAATTGGTGAGATCCACTGCTCAAATTTTCAGTTGAAAATTATAGATTTAGGACACAATCTTAAACTCCTGAATTCAGGAGGACTTATTTCTAAGTAGACATATGTAGTTCGCAGAACACAAGGACCTATTGGAGGGGTAACTGTGACCTCAATGCTGAAGTGAGTGTGTGTAGAAGCATTCAAAGTCTAAGGAACCATGGAAGCTATATCTCCCATGCATTTTTGCACCTGAGACGCTGGCATGGCAGCACTGAAGGTCTAATGGAGGTCCCATAGGATGCATTTTCACCACATCTAGCTTGTAAGTTGGGATGTGAAAGGGAAAAGGATAGGCAGCATTGGGAAAGGCTAACATCTGACTAGGCTTGCTACAAATTGGGCCTGAACTTTGGGGAGGACATGACTTGTTATGGGCTCAGGGTTCTGAACTGGGAAATCCATTTCTGAAACTTTCAGATTGAAACTTTGGCACATTTGTGAACCAAAAACTTTAAACCACTTGGGACTAAAACCATCTTTTTAGAACTGTCTTCTGTATGAAATATTATTCGTCACAGGTGTTTTTTTTTTAAATGAAGTATTGTTTTTCCAGAATCTTTAGTTCTTTAAGGTACCATCTGTGCCTTATTTGTAAAAAAAAAAAAAGGGGGGGGGGGAGTCCACTCTTCACTGATGGATGCTGTATAAATATTATGGTCAGGGGTGAATTCCAAGGTTAAACAGGGAAGGTGATATATACTCGTTTGATGAAAGGGGCAGACGTTTGTGTTCAGATCAAGCCCATGTGCAATTGGGCTGTGATTAGTCACAGTCCATTCAAAGGGCATACATGACACTGACAAATATTTCCAATGACAAATGCCTAAAGCATAAAATAGACACTGGCGATACTTGGCATGCTGACCTCTGTCCATTCAGAGCCATATTTGACCTCTTAAAATAATGAAAAGTTCTGAAAAATTGTTCACATATTGAAGAGCAATGGAGGGTACAAAGCTACAAGATTATGATGAAATCATCCATTCTCTTGAAATTTCGTTCTAGCCAAGTAAGGGTTAGGACAATATGGACATGAGATGTCTTTCTGAAGGCAGCCCTGTATAGGGAAGCTTTTAATGTTTGCCACATTTTTAATATGTGCTGTAAGCCACCCACAGTTGCTGGGGAAACCCAACTAGATGGGTGGGATATAAATAATAAAATTATTATTCTGGCATTCATCATGTGCGCTTTTGACCCCTGCACTGCAAAACTAGCCGGACCAATTTTACTTACCATGAGAAAAGCACACTGCTTGTTTAACAATATATTTGGATATTTCCCAGGTGCTAGAGTAAAAGGAAATGTTTATTCCTTTTAACCCTTTTTCACAAATGCACATCACAACAATGCACACAGCAACAAAACACCCCCCTCTTGCTCCATGACCTACAACATTTCCAAATTTAGCAAGGAAATATGAAACGAGATCAAAGAGCAACTCAGAATGAAGAGAAGGATGCCTGGGCATAAGATGAAGCAAGCGAAACATCATTCCAGGAGATGGGAACCGCTCTTGCCCTTATTGATAGAATGATAGACTTGTAGAGTTGGAAGGGCTTCTCATCTAGTTCAACCCCGTGCAATGGAAGAATTTCAACACATGGTCCTCAATCCAGTTTGAAACCATACTGGCTCCTGCTTAGCTTTGCAAATGCATTAGCAGTTTTATTGCTGCACCACTAGGAGGACATATACATTTTGAACTTCTGATAGGTCACTAGTGCTAAGTTGTTCATGTTTAACATGGATAATAATAATAATAATAATAATAATAATAATAATAATAATAATAATTTATTATTTGTACCCCGCCCATCTGGCTGGGTTTCCCCAGCCACTCTGGGCGGCTTTCATAGAAACCAAAAATACAGTAAAATATCACAGATTAAAAACTTCCCTGAACAGCGGAAATGTACTGGGAGCCAATGTAGGTCTTTCAAGACTGGTGTTACGTGGTCACCAGTCTAGCTGCCGCATTCTGAATTAGTTGTAGTTTCCGAGTCACCTTCAAAGATAGCCCCACGTAGAGCGCATTGCAGTAGTCCAAGCGGGAGATAACTAGAGCATGCACCACTCTGGCGAGACAGTCCGCGGGCAGGTAGGGTCTCAGCCTGCGTACCAGGTGGAGTTGGTAGACAGCTGCCCTGGATACAGAATTGACCTGCGCCTCCATGGACAGCTGTGAGTCCAAAATGACTTCCAGTCTGCGCACCTGGTCCTTCAGGGGCACAGTTACCCTATTCAGGACCAGGGAGTCCTCCACACCAGCCCACCCCCTGTCCCCCAAAAACAGTACTTCTGTCTTGTCAGGATTCAACTTCAATCCATTAGCCGCCATCCATCCTCCAACCGCCTCCAGACACTCACACAGGACCTTCACCGCCTTCACTGGTTCTGATTTGAAAGAGAGGTAGAGTTGGGTATCATCTGCATATTGATGGACACCCAGTCCAAACCCCCGATGATCTCTCCCAGCGGCTTCATATAGATGTTAAAAAGCATGGGGTAGAGGACGGAACCCTGAGGCACCCCACAAGTGAGGGCCCAGGGGTCTGAACACTCATCCCCCACCACCACTTTCTGAACACGGCCCAGGAGGAAGGAGCGAAACCACTGTATAACATTGCCCCCAGCTCCCAGCCCCTCTAGACGGTCCAGAAGGATGCTATGGTCGATTGTATCAAAGGCCGCTGAGAGATCCAGCAGAACCAGGAAACAACTCTCACCTTTGTCCCTAGCTTGCCGGAGATCATCAACCAGCGCGACCAAGGCAATTTCAGTCCCATGGTGAGGCCTGAATCCCGATTGGAAGGGATCCAAATGGTCCGCATCCTCCAGGCGTGCCTGGAGTTGTTCAGCAACCACGCGCTCAATCACCTTGCCCAAGAATGGAAGATTTGACACTGGGTTATCACCCAGTTGGCCATACTGGCCGGGTCTAAAGATGGTTTTTTAAGAAGCGGTTTAATGACCGCCTCTTTCAGCGGATCTGGGAATGTTCCCTAACAGAGGGAAGCATTCACCACCCCGCAGAGCCCATCGCCCAGCCCTTCCCGGCTTGCTTTTATTAGCCAGGATGGGCAGGATCAAGGAGACAGGTGGTTGGTTTCATGTGTCCAAGCAGCCTGTCCACATCCTCAGGGGTAACGGATTGAAATTGATTCCATGCAACTTGACCAGACAGAGCTCTAGCACTCTCCCGCCCCAGCCCTGTTCCCACGGTGGTGTCTAGCTCCTTCCGAATATGAGTGATTTTATCTGCAAAAAACTTTGCAAAATCATTGCAGGAGATCTTGGGGTCTTTACAAGACCCCGGTGGTAAAGGTGGTTCCGTTAAATTGCGAACCACCTGAAAGAGTCTCCTGCTATTATTTTCTGCAGATGCAATAGAGGCGGTGAAGAAAGTCTTCTTCGCCGTCGCTATCACCACTTGGTAGGCTTGACGTTGAGCTCTAACCTGTGTCCAGTCAGATTCGGAGTGAGTTTTCTGCCACCGACGCTCTAGCCGTCTCAACCCTCAGCTCCGAAGAAAACCACGGGGCTGTCCGGGCTCCATGCAATCGGAGAGGGCGCTTCGGAGCCAGACAGTCGATAGCCCTGGTTAACTCCGCATTCCAGCGGGCCACCAGGGAATCAGCTGAAAGGCCATCAACATGGGATAAAGCATCCCCTACCACTCTCTGGAAACCGTTTAGATCCATTAAGTGGCGGGGGCGGA
Source organism: Podarcis erhardii (assembly GCF_964252035.2). Taxonomy (NCBI): domain Eukaryota; kingdom Metazoa; phylum Chordata; class Lepidosauria; order Squamata; family Lacertidae; genus Podarcis; species Podarcis erhardii. The sequence goes on from NC_138500.1 coordinate 51,421,841, forward strand.
CCATCCGAATATGTCCCACCTCCCTGCAGAGGGGAAGGGTCGCGGAGAAGTCCAGTTGCACCAGGAAGTGATCTGACCATGGCACTTCTTTTGTTTCACTTTTACTTAGTGTCAGATCACCCACGTCACTAGAGGTGAACACCAGGTCTAAGGCATGTCCATGGCTATGAGTTGGGCCAAACTTATTCAGGGACAGCCCCATGGAGGCCATGCTTTCCACGAAGTCCCGAGCAGCCCCTTGTAAGGTCGTGTCGGCATGGATGTTAAAATCCCCTAGGACAACCAAACTAGGTGTCTCCAGGAGAAAATCCGCCACGACCTGAAGCAGCTCGGACGGGGAATCCTTGGTGCAGCGGGGAGGTTGGTACACCAAAAGGAATCCTGTACTGCCCCTATTGCCCAACTTCCAGAACATGCACTCAGAAAACTGGATCTTCCCAGTAGGACGCCTGGTGCAAGCTAGTGACTTCCTAAAAATCACTGCAACCCCCCCCCCGCCCACATGACCTGGGTTGGTGTGCGTAAGAGAAACCTGGTGGGCAAGCAGCGGCAAGGACAGGCCCATCTGCTTCCTCCAACCAGGTCTCTGTCACACATGCCAGGTCAAATCCTCCATCCACAATCAAGTCGTGGATGGCAGTGGTTTTATTCATCATTCACCTGGCATTGCACAGCAACACTTTCAGGTCATGTGGGATGATTTCAGTAACCACTCACAAACATTTTACTGTATCTGTAAGATTTTCCACAGTGAAACAAAGAACCAAAACCACTGAACACCATTTTGGGCAGAGTGGCAATAGCTCTCCCTTCTCTTGTACCGCCATCTTCATAAACAGGATGCAAAATGCACAATGTTTTACAACCCATGGCATTAGAGTCTTGCTACTGAGGCATGTTGTGATTTGCAATAATTTAGACAGCTGTTTGCACTTTGAATCTTTTTTGCACATACATACATACCTCAAAGATAAAATCAATAATGTGTACAGCAATAAATCACTCCCCCCCCCAGCATTCTTCTACAATATAGTGGTACCTTTGTTTACAACCATAATCCATTCCGGAGGTCCGTTTGTAAACCAAAACAGGTTGTAACCCAAGGCGCGCATTCACCAATGGGGCCTCCAAATTTTTGTTGTTCATAATAATAAAAAAAGGGTTTTAATCCAAAAAAAGGTTGCAAACCGGGACACGCACTTCCGGGTTTGACGTGTTTGTGATCCAAAATGTATGCAAACCAAGATGTATGCAAACCGAGGTACCACTGTATTTCAAAAAAGGACCTGGCATTTGTAATCAGAACCAGGTTCCAACACAGTTGATGCAACACTATTGGTGCTGCTTCTCTTTTTTTAAAAAAATAATTTTTATTAACCGGCCAATCAAATCAAATCACATCACATAAATTCCGAATTACAAAGCTGAATTTTAAATTTTGTTGAGGGAACCCTTATTTCAAGATCCGAAGGGGGATTCTGATCATCTTCTTGCTACTGCGTTAATGTCCAAATCAGTCCAAACAAAGTTCATAATTCTATCCAGTCTTATCTTGCTGTTTCCACATCACATCTTGTTCATATATTTTCTCTTTTTTCTTTATGATCTCTTCTGATAGTCTCCTTAAGCCGATAAACACCAATAATAATCCTGTGTGAATTTTTCTGTTTTTCCAATCCTCAAATCGAGGTGGTTTCCATATATCATCGCCTTCATAGATAACAGCGCTCTTTCCATCATTAATTACAGAACTGTCGTTCTTAAGTCCCACTGAGGAGTTTCACCCACAATATAAAAACAGCTCTATTTCTCTATTTCTCCTCTCAGACTTAAGTCCTCTGACAGAACTTCCCAATATGGCAACGGAATTTTTAACTGCGTCATTCCAAAGCCCTTTTACATTCCACGCTCTTCTTAAAACATGCTTTGTTCGAAAGTTTATCTCCACACAGCCTTAAATCCACAGCGTCAGTCCTTAAAACGACATTTCTGACTTGTGGGGGGGGGGGGAATTCTTGTTTAATCACATAAGGGAAAGAAAGGAAAGTTTTTCCCCTCCCCCATCAGTCCCTTTGCCATACCGAGTCTTGGCGTATCTTCTCATGATTTATACTTGTTCCTCCGACTCGTCTTGTTTTATCAGAGATCTCTTCTGTTAGCAGTCTTTATTCCCCCTTCTTCCTTGAAACATGTGCATTCGCTTCATCCAAATTGTTTCTTTTGAAGTTCTTGCAGCTAGTGGCGCAGATCAGAGATGGCGTCCAGGAGTGCCAAAATCCCACAGGAGGGCATTGTGCCTAGTGCCCCCATCCCCACAAATTCGGGGGTGGTATAGGGCACAGAAGGCAAGGGCAGTCCCCCACCACAATCCTGGGGGGGTAGGGAGGCTATTTACTCCCATCACAGCCTCCAATTTACCTCGTGTGGGTCGGAGAGATGTTATTGTCAGCCATCTTCTGATGCGCCCCTAGTGGTCCCTCTATTGGTGCTGCTTCTCATACTTGAAATGAACCACATAGGGAAGGAATGCGACTCTTCCCTACCTGACTTATTTTAAGACTCTTGACTGAGTCTTGTGGCAGCTTAAAAGACTGACATATTTAATATGGCATCAGCTCGTGCTGGCTGGAATCTGCTGCGTTGAAAGTTCATGCCACGATAGCAGCCTAAAGAGAATCCAAGCCTGAGCTGCAAACGAATCTGAACTTGCTGCTGCTCTGGTTTTACCCGTCCAACTTCTGATGTCATAAGGCATCAAGTGATGGGCAGACAGGCAAGGTTGGGGCTCAACCAGATTGGGGGTGGTGGTAGAAAATGGTGGGCTTAGTTAGGCCTATTGACTGGAGGTTCACCACTGATGATGTATAGCTTCCTTCAGCCAAATCATTCTGCACATAGGGTGGACTGTGTGGAGAAAATAAATGGCCCCTTCAGATGCAGAGCGTCTCATGAAGGTACTTCACACAAATCTAGTAAATGGCAAAACCGCATGAAAAGAGATTCATTATAGGTATTATTTACACTTGAGACACTTTGCTTTTTAAAAATAAAAATAAAATAGGCCCAGCTGAGGGTTGAGATACCTGATGAATTTAACGAATAGAGGCTTCTCTTAACCCAGTTATCTATTTCTGAGCCTCTGGTACATGTTGCTATCACACTTTTCAAGCTTATCCCCCTGACTGTAAGAAAACAGAGATGGACATGGTACATTGGGCTAGAAACTTTTGTCCTCATCTAAAATTCATTCATTCAAAAGGTAGAGGCAAATAGCAAAAATGAGCACAGATGCTCTTTGCTAGCAACTGATGGAATTTTCAAGACGAGCTTTAAATAATTTATGAGCTTTACCGAAGAGATTTTGTTTGTTTGTTTGTTTGCTTACTGGTAAAGGTGGTACTATCTATTAATGGCATCGCCTTTCCTTCCCCCAAGGTATTCGTTCGATATCTGACATTTTGTTTTGTGCCGGCTTGCATAGCACAGAAGAGACAGTTGCGGGGAATTCTTTTTTAAAATTGCCATTATTTAATGATTATAAAATTGCATTAGTGGAGTTTCATCATTGATGGCACTGCGAGCCTCTTAAAGATAAGAAATCGCAGATGCATTTGGCCACTTACCCTGCAAAGGGCTACAACTCAATGGTGGAGCACACACTTTGTATATCATTGGACCCAGGGTCAACGCCGGCCTTTTCCAGGTAGAATGGATACTTGCCTGAAACCCTGGACAGCCGCTACCAGCCAATGTTGAGGCAATACTGAAGTAAATGGTGTGACGCTGTGTAAGGCAGCTTCCTATATTCCACCCAAAATAAATACTCGTTTTATTTAAAATGTTACATATAATCCCGCACACCGTCCAAAGTGAAGAATGTGTAAAAGGTATAATCTTACTCCTACAGAAATCAACGGCAAAAATCCATTTATATAAATAGACAAGGAATTCAGGTCAAAGCACAGACCCTCCAGAAATCCCTATTTTCCAAGGACAGCCCCGTATTTACAGAAGCCATTCCGGTTTCTGATTTGAACCCAATATGTCCCGCTTTTCCTTAGGATGTTCCTATTTTCATCAGAGAAATGTTGGAGGGTATGGAGTTATGTAACCCCCAAGCCGAGGAGATAAGTAACTATAAAACCTTTAGAAGACATCTGGAGGCAGCTCTGTATGGGGAAGTATTTTAATGTTTAATGTTTTATTATGCTTTTATATATGTTAGAAGCCGCCCATAGTGGCTGAGGCACAGTTAGATAGGCGTGGTATAATATAATATAATAATAATAATAATAATAATAATAATAATAATAATAATAATAATTTATTTTACCCCGCCCATCTGGCTGGGTTTCCCCAGCCACTCTGGGCGGCTTCCACAGAAACCAAAAATACAGTAAAATATCACTGATTAAAAACTTCCCTGAACAGGGCTGCCTTAAGATGTCTTCTGAATGTCAGGTAGTTATTTATCACTTTGACATCTGACGAGAGGGTGTTCCACAGGGCGGGCGCCACTACCGAGAAGGCCGTCTGCCTGGTTCCCTGTAGCTTTGCTTCTCGCAATGAGGGAACTGCCAGAAGGCCCTCGGCGCTGGACCTTAGCGTCCGGACAGAATGATGGGGGTGGAGACGCTCCTTCAGGTATACTGGACCGAGGCCGTTTAGGGCTTTAAAGGTCAACACCAGCACTTTGAATTGTGCTCGGAAACGTACTGGGAGCCAATGTAGGTCTTTCAAGACTGGTGTTATGTGGTCTCGGCGGCCGCTCCCAGTCACCAGTCTAGCTGCCGCATTCTGGATTAGTTGTAGTTTCCGAGTCACCTTCAAAGGTAGCCTCACGTAGAGCGCATTGCAGTAGTCCAAGCGGGAGATAACTAGAGCATGCACCACTCTGGCGAGACAGTCCGCGGGCAGGTAGGGTCTCAGCCTGCGTACCAGGTGGAGTTGGTAGACAGCTGCCCTGGATACAAAATTGACCTGCGCCTCCATGGACAGCTGTGAGTCCAAAATGACTCCCAGGCTGCGCACCTGGTCCTTCAGGGGCACAGTTACCCTATTCAGGACCAGGGAGTCCTCCACACCAGCCCGCCCCCTGTCCCCCAAAAACAGTACTTCTGTCTTGTCAGGATTCAACTTCAATCCATTAGCCACTATCCATCCTTCAACCGCCTACAGGCACTCACACAGGACCTTCAACGCCTTCACTGGTTCTGATTTGAAAGAGAGGTAGAGCTGGGTATCATCTGCATATTGATGGACACCCAGTTCAAACCCCTTGATGATCTCTCCCAGTGGCTTCATATAGATGTTAAAAAGCATGGGGGAGAGGACGGAACCCTGAGGCACCCCACAAGTGAGGGCCCAGGGGTCTGAACACTCATCCCCCCCACCACTTTCTGAACACGGCCCAGGAATGGAAGATTTGAGACTGAGCGATAGTTGGCCATACTGGCCAGGTCTAAAGATGGTTTTTTAAAGAAGCCTTTTAATGACCGCCTCTTTCAGCGTATCTGGGAATGTTCCCTCACAGAGGGAAGCATTCACCACCCCATCGCCCATTGCCAAGCCCTTCCCGGCTTGCTTTTATTAGCCAGGGTGGACAAGGATCAAGGAGACAGGTGGTTGGTTTCACGCGTCCAAGCAGCCTGTCCACATCCTCGGGGGTAACGGATTGAAATTGATTCCATACAACTTGACCAGACAGAGCTCTAGCACTCTCCCGCCCCAGCCCTGCTCCCACGGTGGTGTCTAGCTTCTTCCGAATATGAGTGATTTTATCTGCAAAAAACTTTGCAAAATCATTGCAGGAGATCTTGGGGTCTTTACAAGGCCCCGGTGGTAAAGGTGGTTCCGTTAAATTGCGAACCACCTGAAAGAGTCTCCTGCTACTATTTTCTGCAGATGCAATAGAGGCGGTGAAGAAAGTCTTCTTCGCCGTCGCTATCACCACTTGGTAGGCTTGACGTTGAGCTCTAACCTGTGTCCAGTCAGATTCGGAGTGAGTTTTCTGCCACCGACGCTCTAGCCGTCTCAACCCTCAGCTCCGAAGAAAACCATGGGGCTGTCCGGGCTCCATGCAGTCGGAGAGGGCACTTCTGAGCCAGACAGTTGATAGCCCTGGTTAACTCCGCATTCCAGTGGGCCACCAGGGAATCAGCTGAAAGGCCATCAACATGGGATAAAGCACCCCCTACCACTCTCTGGTAACCATTTGGATCCATTAAGTGGCGGGGGTGGACCATCCAAATTGGTCCCACCTCCCTGCAGAGGGGAAGGGTCACGGAGAAGTCCAGTTGCACCAGGAAGTGATCTGACCATGGCACTTCTTTTGTTTCACTTTTACTTAGTGTCAGATCACCCACGTCACTAGAGGTGAACACCAGGTCTAAGGCATGTCCATGACTATGAGTTGGGCCAAACTTATTCAGGGACAGCCCCATGGAGGCCATGCTTTCCACGAAGTCCCGAGCAGCCCCTTGTAAGGTCGTGTCGGCATGGATGTTAAAATCCCCTAGGACAACCAAACTAGGTGTCTCCAGGAGAAAATCCGCCACGACCTGAAGCAGCTCGGACAGGGAATCCTTGGTGCAGCAGTGAGGTTGGTACACCAAAAGGAATCCTGTACTGCCCCTATTGCCCAACTTCCAGAACATGCACTCGGAAAACTGGATCTTCCCAGTAGGACGCCTGGTGCAAGCTAGTGACTTCCTAAAAATCACTGCAACCCCCCCTCCCCACCCACATGACCTGGGTTGCTGTGCGTAAGAGAAACCTGGTGGGCAAGCAGCAGCAAGGACCGGCCCATCTGCTTCCTCCAACCAGGTCTCTGTCACACATGCCAGGTCAAATCCTCCATCCACAATCAGGTTGTGGATGGCAGTGGTTTTATTCATCATTGACCTGGCATTACACAGCAACACCTTCAGGTTATGTCGGTTTCCCCTGTTGATTCCAGTATCCATCCGGTCAAGGCCAGACCCGGAGGCAGGGATAGTCTTCAAACAACGACTAAACCTGCCTCCTCGGTAATGACATGGTCTGGTCTTAGCGTAACTCCGTCTCCTGCCCATGATCACCGAGATCGGATGTCTTCCGCCCCTGTGGAACTTATCCCAGCTATCGTGTTGGCTGGGGCCCCACTCCCAAGCAGCCCTGATCCCACCCCTTAAAACAAAACACAAAGTATACAGAACCAATAAAACAGCAACAACAAAGGAACAGAACAATTATACTAAAATTAATCCCCAACCAAATATCTGTCCCACCCACCCACCCCCAACAAAGAAAAAAGGAAAAAAAGAAATAAAAATTTAAATTGCCACCGACTGCTTGAGGACATTTTAAAGCACATTAACCACCTGGAACAGGGAAGCAATGGCAGAATACTTCCCACACTTCCCCAAAAGTTTGTTCTGAATAAGGGCCTGGGCCACGCCCCCTGGGCCAGTTGGAAAAGGCCTTGGAAGGGAGTAGGCCCTGCAGTCCTCACCCAGCCAATAAAATTGTTGTTGTTGTTGTTGTTGTTGTTGTTGTTGTTGAATAGGACGTCCCTATTTTCATTGGAGAAATGTTGGAGGGTATGAGGATGTGCTACAGAATCATGTCCAATTATTGTGTGATCTGATTCATGAAATGGTTAAATCTGCTGAGAGGGGAGATAGTCTTTCCAAATGAGGACTGCTAGCCCTGTGTTTTCTGTAGTGAGTGATGCTGACAGGCTGTCCTGAATAAGAATAAGAGGGAGATCCTAGACTATGGTGAATTTTTTGTTTGTGAACAGAATGGCCTGAAGGGATAACCATATGTCAGAACCTGAGGAAGCAAACACCACTTTCATTTTGCCATAATTTGCAAGGCGCATAGGGGCATTTGTAGCAAACAGCAGCAGAGGGGGAAGCCCCCAAATCATACCCATGGAGCCTCTGACTGCTCTGTTCATTTCTTTCTAAGGAGATGACACAATCTCTCCAGGTGTGTGTGTGTGTTTGAGGGAAGTTTGAATGGATGTGATAAAAGAAAAGCAATTACAGTGGGTCAAGAAGCTACTCTTGTGAAATGTTAAAACAGTTGGGAATCTCTTTATCCCCTTCCTAATCACAATTGAATTCATTTAATGTTTTTTTTTTAAAGAAACTCTAACCCCTGACATGGACGATCATTTAATTCTTCAAATATGTGTCTAATGAAAGGTTTGGCTGGCAATAAATCCTTTCAGAAAGGACGGAGATGTACGTAGGACAGAGAATGGAAGATTAAAGCAGCGCAGGAAAAGCTACAGACTTGATAACAATGAGGGTTACACTTAGCTTACGTTTGTTAGCAAAGAGAGCTGGAATATATGAGAACCGTGTTCATTCCTTTCCCGGTGGCATTTTGCAAAATGTGGCTTATGATTAAAGGGGAAAAGGTTTTATGCTGCTCCTTTCTGTTCTCCCTAGAGGTATGCCTGCATTTAATCATGTTTTTTTACACAAAGTAAAAGTCACAGAATTCTAGAGGAGTGAGCAGGGGAAAGAGACAAAGAACAGTATGAGGAATATCTGAAAGATGGAAGAGAGGGCTAATCAGAAGGATTACATTTTTATCTAAAGATTGTTCCTTCCATGTACATTCCACTTTCCTTTTCCTATGGCTAAAATTTACTGTTCATATATAACTAACCAGGCATTTTAATTTAAGCCTCTTTACCCAAATATTCCAAACTGATTCAGTCTCAATGATAGTCAAATAGTGCAGAAGCATGTGAAGAGAGCATTCTGATTTTTCATTAAGATCTATCTAGACATGCTCACAGGAGGTTGCAGGTGCATCATCTGCATTTAGGGTTGCCACATGCCTGGAATTTCCCAGATGCATAACTAGAATAATGCAATTGAAAGCAGTGTCCGGGTGGAAAACGGCTAATTGTCCAGGAAAATCCAATGTCGGCAGTGTCGTTTTTTGCTGATTTCCCTCAAAAATAACTCAAAAACATCCACTTTCTTTACAATTTTGCACAAAAAACTCAACAGCTTTTCCATCTAGATTTTCACTTTTTGAAATACGGCAACCCTAAACTAGACTCACTGCCACTGTGCTTTTTTAGGATCTGAAAAGCAGCAACAGAAGGAGATTGAATGCAGTGATTTCTTATGGAGGTGAGAGCTTCTTTGAAAGCATGGATCATTGCTACCTGCAAAGGCTCTGTGTATACCTTGAAGTGCACAAGAGGCTCTATAATTTGTACCCCGTCCATCTAACTGGGTTGCTCCAGCCACTTGGGGCAGCTTCCAGCAAATATAAAAGCATAATGAAACATCAAGCATTCCATCCCTGCTGTAGAACCATTTCCTGGCTAAAAAATTATGAAAAATGAAGAAATTCCAGATTTTGCATGAAGTTAGCCTGGCAAACTGGTGCAAGGGCACACTATACATACTTTTCCTGAATACTGTCAGAGCTGAGTCCGTACTTGGCACAATATGCTCAGGTTTAATGTCCTTAAAGGAGCTGCAACTCAATATTGCCCACATATCCAAGGAATATTCTTGGTAAAGAATACTCATCACATAATATTTCATGAGAATTTAGTCTGGTAGGTCATTTCTACTTCTTCTTTGCAATGTCTGCAAATATTGACTAGATTGGTGTGAACAGCCACCTTGCTTCAATTTTAGTTTTAATTAATAATTTCACAATACTTAAGACTGATCTCTAAAGAGGAGCATGGCTGAGTCAAAATGGAACTTAACATTCATGGATACGTCTCAAAATTATGTGACCAGCTCTTGAGATGCTTTTCCTTATTAAGACCCCCCCTCCCCTCAATCTTAATCTAATAGAAACTTAATCAAATCGTAGAAGCTTTCTTTTTCATAATATTGAACCATCTTATCTCACATTGATATTCACACACAGCTCTCATTAACAGTAATGGCAGTAACATGAAGATATCAGGGGAACAATATAATTCCTTAAATGATAGCACTTCGAGTTCTAAACAGATGAGACTATTAGCAGAATATATGTGCTTTTCTTCATATTCCTGCTTTGCGATTGTGGAACATGGGCATATTCCTTCCTAGGATCTAGTCATTTCTCTGCTCTGTATGTCAGTACATCTGATTAGCGATCAGATATGAAGAATTTCCAAAAGTTAAATAAAAAGGAAAGCTCCTCTGTTAATATAGATGGAGAATAGTTGTTTACCTATCTAACCAGCCCGTTGGGCTGGGTGGCTTACAGGCAGCTAGTGGAATGCTTTAAGAATAGCTGAAATGTAATCCCAGCACGACGCTCCATTGAACAGCTGGAAAGAAGCATTCTGCGCCAGCTGCAGCTTCTGGACTGTCTTCAACAGTAGCACCACATAAACAGCATTGCAGTAGTCCAAACATGGCATTATGAGACCATGGGTTATTGACGTCAAGCTATCCTGGTCCAGAAATAGCCACAGATGACACACAACTGAAGCTGGGCATAGGTACTCCTTGTTGCTGGATTTCCAATGACTACTTGGAATCAAGGAGCCCTCTCAAGCTATGAAGCTGCTCTATGATGGGTATCCAGAGCAGGCTGTCTGCCTAATTCCCAAACTCACTGTGGTTAGGTGACTAACATGCTATAATTAAGAAACCCATGCAGGACTAGCTATTGCAGAAAAATATATATTAAAGCATACCTTCAGCAGAGTGTGATGGAGAAAGCTCAGGCAGTGTTCTTTAAGGTGATACAAACCCTGTTTTTCCATTACTGTCCCTGTCATTGAAATCGCAGGGAGTGTGAGACAGACCTCTGCCTGCTAGCTACCCCATCCCCACCCCACTATCCCTCTGTCCATGCATTGAAGGAAGATCTGAAGAGGAGGCCCTGCTGTATTCACACTGGCTCATCCTGATGTAAAACTCTGTGCAGAGGCTCAATCCTTTTGGGGGGCGGAGGGAGCCAATATGTGTAAAGCAGTGTTCCCTCTTCAGATCTTCTGCCCCAACATGTGAGGCAGGACTAGTAGGTTGGGAAAGAGGAGTGAATCTTAGGAAACATGGCCAGATTTAGATGAAGAGAGGCCCTAGGCTACTCCACTTGTGAGGACCCTGCCCATCCCCCACCCTCACAACTAGAAGAAAATGGAAGAGTGTTATAAACAAAATTGAGTGAAGCCAAGGATGATGACGGGCATTTAAAATTATGCAATTCACAATTTCTCCTCTATTATTATTGTTAAACACCATGGTGATTTTAAAAAATGCATAAAATTAACACTGAAAAACTTTTGCAATAACTGAACTTTGTAAACCTTTTGAGACCTGGGCGGGCTGGGTCTTCCTATTATATACCTGCTGGGATTGACAAGGCATCTGACCTTCACCTGAATCCTATAGGTCTCCTGACGAGTGCTTTGGTCTGCCCACTAGATACCAGGCACTCTATTATTCAAATTAGGCCCCAGTGTTTTTGTTACAATCCCCTTCTCAATTAAGTAATTAATTCTAATCTAGAATTTAAATTCTCAAAACTTTCCTATTTGTTAATTCGAGCAAGTAAACTATTATTCTCACTTCATTACAAACAGTATTTCTACTTGCAACACACTTGAGCAAAAGTGCTCCTCTTCCTTTCACAGATATTTTGTTGCCATTTGCAACTGTAGCTGCCTCTGATTAGTTATCATTTAACTCTTGGGGTAAATAATTAGCATCACACATCATGTGCATGGAAGTTGCCGAACCAATTAACCAACTAGAAGGATGACTGTTAATAGCACCAGTTCTACTATAATTTGATATTGCTGGATAGTTCTGATGAACTGCAAAAGCATTTTTAGTTTGCTTTCTGTTGCCACCCTAGAACTTTTCTTTATTAGTGCCACTTTGTTTTGTACGATTCCTTGCAAATGAAGGAAAACAACCTTTCTGCTTGTATATGTTGATAATATAATTTTGGTTACTGAGGACAAACAAGATTATACAAAAACAAGATTGGGTACAGGCCTGGTCAGGACATAGGTGCCATGACTGTGACAAAGGTAACCTGTGTGCTTGCTTGCTTGCTTGCTTAAAAGCTGTTGGGAACTTCAAGGTCCCTGCTCTCTCTTATGGTCTTTGTACTGGACCTAGAGACTCCAATAGAGAACATTCCATGTCAAGAAGGAGGGCAAGTGGGCACTCTATCAAATGATAGGGCAGGAGTTACACGGAGCCTTTTCACTGGTGGTGCCCATTGTATGCTTCACTCTTCCCAGACCTGCTCTCTTTTGGCCTCTCTTTTGGAGCTTTATAATTTAGGAAGACTTTGGAAGAACTGGTTGACAAGTCTTAGCAGTCACTGACATGAGCAGATTTTTATTGCTTCTATTCTGGGCTTCTGGTGCACCAGGGTTTACACCAGAGTAATAGAATTGGCCAGGATGCCAGAAGGGATACAATTTATGAGCTTTCTCCATTATCTGCACAGCAGAGGGTGTTCAGTCAACAGTGCAAAGGCTGAGCTGAAGCATTCCCTGCTGGTTACCTGCTTTCAGCAATAGGGGTTGCTGTTTGGTAGTACCCAATTGGTTAGCTGTCAGATTCTAGATTTCCCTATAGGTGGCTCTTAGGTAATTCGCAAAATACAGAGTCCATTCATAAAACACAGTGTTCATTCATAAAGCAGTAACATAAATCTCCATTGCTACATATTGGGTGTATATTTCAGTGGTTGAACGTACAGGTTTATGGCCATGCTGTAGTGTATTGCTTATGAGACTGTGAATAAAAGGTGGCTGGGCTCATTGTCTCAGGGTCTGTGGGGAGGGGGGAAGAGGTGAAAAAACTGATTTCCAATAAGTGCCCCCCTTATTTCCATAACAAGTCCTTGAGTCTATACTCTGAATAGTGACACCAGGAACCTAGAAGGTGCAGGGCTTGTCAGTCCAACTCCTGCACAGTCTCATCAGGGCTTACCTTAAGACAATTGGAGCAATTTGGCCAAATTGGGCCCCGCAGGTTGCTCCTAAGGGGCTCCACACACCAGGGCAAGCTAGATGGATTTTATTTATATCTGTAAGATTTTGTAGACTTTGACTGTGAACTGGGGCCCTACAAAAAAAACAATATTCAAGTTGCACCCCACTGCTTCAAATTGAGCCCCACTGGCTAGCCCTGAGTCTAATAGTTGCTGGGCCTGAGATGCCCTGCCCTTGCATGAAGCCTTGGGTTTACAGTTTTGGGAAAGGGGAGACTGTGGCACTGGGGAGTGGGCAGGCTGGCAAGGCCCCCTCGATTTAGAGGCCCAAGTTGTCCTGCCCTCACATGAAGTCTTGGGTTTGCAATTTTGGGATAGCGGAGACTGCCCGCTGGGGAGCAGGCAGGCTGATGAGGCCCCCCAGATTTAGAGGCCCTAGGCTTCAGCCTACTTAGCCTATACATAAATCCAGCGCTGTTTGGAAGGAGGTTCTGCAAGGTTGCTACAGAAAAAGTATGGCTGTAAATACAACTTTGTTTCAAGCAAAAATCAGATTAAAAGAAAACAATATTCCTTGGGAGATGGAACTGCACATTCTAGGATAGCAGTGCTAAATAACCTAGATGCTAAAGTAACTATAATAAGGACAGAGTATATGAACTTTGAGCCGTGTAGCTGGAAAAGGCCTTGCAATGTTGAAACTTAGAGGAATTCAGATGGGAGTCTGAAAGGTGATGCAAGGATTTTGCAATCTCAAAAACTTTCCAAGTTGGTTTTACAGTCCAGAGAATACCTATAGCCAAGACTGTGCTATGTAATCAAACCACTAAGTTGAGACTATAAAAACTGTAGAGAGAAACCATAATTGGGCAAAGATATATGTAGCACCCCAAGGAACTGTGTGGAGCTTCATCATCGTCCTGCTCCACCATCTCTCTATGCTACAAGACTAGCCACCTATTAGAGGAACAATCTCTACAGAGCATGTTTGAATACAACTGAGTTCTTCTGACTAAATGAAATTAATAAATGCTTTTGCAAACTGGTACCAGTGCATTGGTCTCTGTGCATGATACCCACTTGCATTCATGGCAAGTGCAATGTGGTGCAGAAGGTCAAACCCTTTCTCCCCCTTCTTCCAATGGTCTACTGCGCTAAGCAATAAATACAAACTAGAGATGAAAAACAGAGAAAATATAGACATCAGATGAGGCCGAAAATTATGCATAACAGTGATTGCCAATAAAAATCAATAACCAGTGGAGTTAATACAATATAATAATTGACTATCATAAAACCATTCAACTGTGTTAAATTAGTAGGTAGGCAAAGTATGATGTTACCAGAGGCCAAAGGGACTAGGAGCAATATAATGACAACCTTTTCTCCGTTAAATACCATGGTTTTAAATAAATATGCTATAAAAGGAAAGCAGAGCCTGCCAGTTCAGCATCGGATATCAGGGGTGCTTTCCCAGCCATCTGCCATAATTTGGGTTACTTTGGTAAGAGTTGCAGAATGACACGAAAAGTGCAAGAACCAGTTTACCAAGGAACTTCCTGAATGTACAAACAGAGCCCTCTTAATGCAAAAGATCTATTTGGCCCCATCTGTGTAGCCAGAATCCAGAATCTTTGGGGCTTTGATGATGTAGATGTAGATGTAGATGTAGATGTAGATGTAGATGTAGATGTAGATGTAGATGTAGATGTAGATGTAGATGTAGATGTAGATGTAGATGTGAGAGGGCTTCACAAAATAAATTAAGATAGAATGGGAAAACCTAGCAATACAGCAGCAAAGTCCATTGTTGACCTGAAAACCCTGACTGAGTGTATATGGGCAAGTATACTTAGAGAGGATTATCTCTGTCTGATAGCCCATTGAGCAGTGTATCAATCTGCTTAGCATATCGTTTCCTAATTTGACAGGATACCTGTCAACATTTTGCTCATTTTTTCATTTGACACCTAAATTCATCCTGGTTGATCTGGAAAAAAAACCTTGAATATTTAGGTCCAAGGTATGAATCATTTACCTCTAGTGATCCTTTGCAGACTCAATCATTATTATGATCATGATGACAACAGAGACTCCTATTTCTTCATTGATAACCATCACATTGGCCAAGAATGTCTGGGCAAATGGACAGAAGCAACTGCATCACGGATCCCTTTAACAGGATACCCTATTTCTGGAGGGAACGTGAAGGTACAACCCCTCCCCAATCCAACCAAGACTAAGGTTGCCCAATGCCTAAACTGCCGAAGTTGTGAAGATTGCTATGAGGTAGGCAAAGCCTCCAGGTCATAGCCAAGTTGCCTGATAGGCAAATTCCTACCCAGCCCTGAAAATACAGCAACGGCCGTTGCCATGGCAAAGTCAATTCAGTGAACAAATGCAAAATTACAGGTGTAGGTGGGTGGGTTGATCAGATGAGGAAGAGCTGGGTGCGGGTGACTGGCATGGGCTGAATTCAGATCCCCCGGAAGCGGACCTGAGGGAAGCCTGATTGTTCCCTTGGGCCCACCCCTTGAGAGCCCAGACCTCCACACCAGCCTGCCATCGGCCAATCCAGTAAGCTGACATGGAGCAGGATTTCATGCCAGGAGCGTGAGCCGAAGCTCACACTCCAGCAGGAACAGCCCTGCATCATTGGCAAGGAGAACGCACTGGCCATCCCACAAAGCCACCACACCCCTAAAAGGGGGTAAGCCAACTTAGCTGTCATGGCTCACAGTCATTCAAAGCATTATATTCAATGGGTGGATGGATGAATTCATGAAAACACTGGAGATTGTTCCACTACCCTCTCACCCACCCAGCAAAAGAAGTACTTCTGGGGACTGCTATTGATATGTTCAGCCTGAACAGAGAGTCAATATTATTACTGCTACATTCCTATGTTGCCAGTTGTGAACTTCCAAAATCGTGCCAGTATTATGGCTTGAGGACTGTAGCAAGGAAATCTAGACAGACCAAAAGAAAAAGATAAATGAATCTGCAGGATCAGACTAAGGGCTTGTCTAGTCCAGCATCTGTAAAATCTTAAAATCGGGTTTTTTAAAAAAGTTTTTGTTTGAAAAGGAAAACAGAGAAGGAAAGGGAGCATGTGGTGCTGTAAAATCTAATAACCCAGTAACTTTCCTTTATCTGCATGCATTGAATGACACTGATCAGGTGCCTTTGCCCCGCTATTCTGTTGAGGCTGGCAGCAAATGTCACTGTTATGGGACTGGTGAGTACTTGAGTCTGACAGGCTGGCCTGTGACAAAGATTTATTACCTAGTTTATCTAACAGATGGAATGTTGCCCAGTAGCGACAAGTGAGGGTTCTGAGGCTCGGTGTTATGACCAAAGTAATGGGATAATTCTCCCGAATGCAAACATAATTTTGGGCAAAGAAAATAAATATGCAGAAGTAGCTCCAGAGGAACAGTTCAAATACCAGCGTCATTCTGTGTATTTCAAAATGACTTATTCATGTAGATGCATGAACATTTCTCCTGGGTGCAAGAGAGTCATTTTTTCAACTACCTATCCAACTACCTATCTTCCTTCACCAGGTATAAGTCAAAAGCACACCACCTATTTCTTTAAGAAAGAAGATTCCACCTAAACATTAGGAAGAACTTCCTGACAGTAAGAGCTGTTCGACAGTGGAATTTGCTGCCAAGGAGTGTGGTGGAGTCTCCTTCTTTGGAGGTCTTTAAGCAGAGGCTTGACAACCATATGTCAGGAGTGCTCTGATGGTGTTTCCTGCTTGGCAGGGAGTTGGACTCGATGGCCCTTGTGGTCTCTTCCAACTCTATGATTCTATGATTTACCACAGTCCTTTTGAGGCCTCTGTGCAAGAAGCTTGCAAAGAAGAGATACATATGCAGCAAATGTCAAAGGTGTGTGTATGTGACAGAAAGAGGTGGGCAGGGGGAGAGAGACCAGACACAGGTGTGTGTGTGTGTGTGTGTGTGTGTGTGTGTGTGTGTGTAAGGGTATCAGGGGGTTGCTCGAGAGCAATCAGGCAAATGCCTCCCTGGTTGGCTGTAAATCCTTGTTACTGGTGCCAAAAAACCCTTCATCATGCAGAGCGCCACTATTCTGTGGCTGGCTCATTCACTGGCAGAATCTGAGAGTGGGCGCTCCTTAAACCTTCCCCAGCAGAGTAGTTTCTTGATGCCCAGTCTGCGCTTCCCCTCTCTGCGCGGAAGCCTACTGCGCAAGGAGGGCGTGGGTAACGGAGGACCTCTCTCCTCCCCACTTTGCTCAGGCAAGGTGTCCTGCCACCACCTCGCCTCCCCCGAGCCCTGCAGCTCCTCTCCGCTGGAGGCGTGGTTACTCTCCTCCGCTGAGGAGGTGCTGCTTTTCCTCTCTCGCTCCTGAGCTGATGGCAGTTCCCTGACAGTCTCTCTCTCTCTCTCTCTCTCTCTCTCTCTCTCTCTCTGTGTGTGTGTGTGTGTTCCAAACTAAGGAATTCACAGAGACTGAGTGTTGTAAGTGCATGTTCCAGCCTCTCCTCTCTCACATTTCACATGTCACAATCAAAAGCTTAAGGACATAAGCAGTTCATACTGATTGGGCCTTCTTCATGCAAATCAAATTCTCTACCACTGAGCTATGAGAAGTTATGGCTTAGCCACACATGCAAAGGATTGCACTGTGTGTATACTTTGTCCATAGATGGTTCCCTCACCTTCTCTTGGCAATTCTAGAGAGGTGGTAGGAAAGCAGTGTTTAATGTCTGGACAAAATATAAAGACTTACTGGAGAATAAAACTCCAAGGTGGCTTTCACCATTGGAAGCTAAGGCCCGGAAGAGGCTCAATATGGAGGCCAAATGGCCAAAATATTGGGAAATATTGGAAAAAGATGGGGATAACTGGAAATTGCAGAGTCAGGAGAAAATGAAAGACAAAGTCCGAGATTGGTTACATTACGCTCAGATTAAAGAAGTTTTCAAACTCGATAAAAAGTTAGGATTCCAGGTGGAAAAATCGAAGCTAGAAACAGAATTGCTAGAGCCTAAGACTAAGGTACTATCAAGAATGTATAACTTGCTGTTAAAATGGAACACACAAGATGAATTGGTCAAATCGGCTATGATAAAGTGGGCACAAGACATTGGGCACAATATTATGTTTGAGGACTGGGAAAGGTTGTGGACTACTGGGCTGAACTTTACTGCATGTAATGCTTTGAAAGAAAATGTAATGAAAATGATATATAGATGGTACATGACCCCAGTCAAACTTGCAAAAATATACCACTTGTCTGATAATAAATGCTGGAAATGTAAGGAAAGTGAAGGAACGTTCTTTCACCTTTGGTGGACTTGCCCTAGAGTGAAGGCTTTCTGGGAAATGATATATAACGAACTGAAAAAGGTATATAAGTATACCTTCTCTAAGAAACCAGAGGCCTTCCTTTTGGGTATTGTCGGCCAAGGGGTGTTAAAGAAGGACCGAACATTTTTTATGTATGCAACAACAGCAGCAAGGATACTCGTCGCTAAGTACTGGAAAACTCAAGATCTACCCACACTGGAAGAATGGCAGATGCAACTGATAGATTACATGGAACTGGCGGAGATGACCGGCAGAATCTGAGACCTGGGAGAGGAGATGACAGAAGAAGACTGGAAAAAATTTAAGATTTATTTGCAAAAATATTATAAATTGTATGAATGCTAAATAAGATGCTTGATTATAATTAAATTGGCACCACTTAAATAGATGAAGTGTTGTATGAAGATAAGTTAAATTTAAGAAAAAACAAATTTTTAGATAATGATCAGGCTAAAACTAAATTTTCCTTTTAAGGATTGAAACAAACTGTTTCTAAAATTTGAGAGATAATAATGGAAAATCTGATAGAAAGAATGGAGACAAGGGGATAAATTGCTGGTTTAATGCTTATAATTTGGAACGCAGGAGCGGGAGATGCGGGGAAGTCTAAAGGAATTAAGAAAATATGTGATGTTAAGTAACACTTTTGTTTGTTCATTTATATTGTATTTGAAAAATCTTGAATAAATATTTATAAAAAATAAATAAATAGAGAGGTTGTAGGAATGGTTCTCCTCACCAAAGCAAGTTTTTTTCTTTTTTCTTTTGCAGCTTCTGCAAAAGATCATTTGCATCAAAATGCCAGCCTGTATTTAATTCAGATTTACCTCTTCCATAGGAAATCTGACCAGTTAAAACAAAAACCTGCTGCCCACAATTGTAGGTGATAGCTGAACAATCTGTTTGCAATATTAAACACCCATTTAGAAGCTATACATGTTACTAGAACTTGGCACACCTATAACCAAAGAGGTTGGGTTTTCCTCACTCTGTTCCTTTTCAGGTAAATGTGGCTCAAACGAGATTATTATTGTGGCAAAAATATCACAAAGCTATACAGAAAACTTTTTTCAAAACAAAACATTTTTTATTTAGAAGATGGAAATACCAACAACCACGGCACTTTTGAGGAATACATTTCTATTTATAGCATCAGCATCTGTGCAAAGTTGGAAAATAAAATACTTGTTTCCTCCTGTTCCTGTATATACCCCAATGAGGGAACAGAGTAGTTTCTAACCTTGTACATTACAGAGCAATGCTGCTTGTTAGTTGCTTTCAGCAATGTAAGCTGGCTAGAGGGGAACTTCAGTATAATATATTTTTGGACACTTGCTTCCCTGTTTCTCAGTCCACAAATACCACAATATTAAGACGGGTGTGATGCTTTTCAGTAACATGGATGCCTTGCATCCAGTCTTTCTCTAACCTACCTTGAAACATAATCATATGGTGAAATAAAGGATGCTCACTTCCTGTGACATTTGTTTGTAAAGCTGACATTATTGCGTTGAATTTAACATGTATATTGCTGTCCATAAGGTGGAGCATGGATGCTCTGGCAATACTTCTTTGCTCTTCTTCTCTTTCTCATGGGACTCCATGAAACTGCAACACAGAACAAAAGGATTGCCTCTCAGCTTTCAGCCCAGCCACTCATTTCTTCCAGATAAAATTATTAACAATAGGCTGGGAGGATCTGCAGATCAACAGCATGTCTGTGCTGATCCCACAGCAGTTAGTCCAGTCCTGAGAGACTGGTTCTTCCAAACCTCAGCACCTAGAGTACCCAAAAGGAATTTTCCCAAGAGAAATAAGAAAGTTGCCTATAGGGCAAAATATGGCCTATAGGGTACTAAGGCTCTGTATACACTATAGCTCTGAAGCTCATTCGAAGCACATTTTCACCCTCAAAGAATTCTGGGCTTGTTGCTCTGAATTCTAACTCTGTGAGGGGTAAACTACAGTGCCCAGAATTCTTTGGGAGAAAATAATGGGCTTCAAATAGGCTTTAAAGATATAGTGTGTACACGGCCTTCAAGTCCTTTCACCTGAGGAGCTAGCATGAAGAAGAATTATACTTGAAGACATCCACAGAGATATGCAAATAGATGCACACTGTCTCCCACAGACTTTGGCCCCATCCCTTTATGATGGTATGAATGATGTTATGTGTTCTGTCTCGTTCTCTTTTCGTTTGTAGCTCTGCAATATTTATGATGTGGTAATGCCCAGAAAATCCCAGCCACGGTACCACTATAAATTAAATAGTATTGAGCAGTATTGACTACATTTCCCATTCTACACTAAGGTTTTAGAACAGAAGGTAATTTGTTGTTGTTTCCCCACCCACCCCTTCCCTACAGTCTCCACAGACTCTGGGAATGCTATGCACTCATTAATAATGGGGCAGGAGACTACTGGTAAGTGGAGTGACTGTTTGATCAATGCTATAGTCACTGGTGTGAGCTCTGAAACAATTCTTCCACTGACATTTAGAAACTGCACTATTGAGACGAGGGTTCTTGGGAGCACTTGCTTTTACTCAGCTCCAAATGTGGCATAAAACTCTTAATAGAAGCTCTGCAAGTTCAACTTCTCCAGCCCCACGTGTACCAAAATATAATTGTGTGTAAATCATGTGTAAAACATAGAGAGTTATGGAATGGGAAGGAACCTGAGAATCTCCTTCCCCACCAGAGACGGAAACCTTCACGTAGGCTTACTTTGAATAGTAGCTCTCCAGTGTTTTGTCTTTTTGCACCATAACCTTACAAAAAAATAAGAGCCACAGGGGTCTTTCCCGCCCAACTTCCACACAATTAATGTCTGAGTCCTACTCCTAATGTTGTGCACCCTAGCAGCCTCACCCGCCTCTCTAATGTCCACACATTGGTGATGATATCTGAAAAGGAGATGTCTGTATATATAGATATAGGTATGAAGCAATCCCAAACCCTCCGACATTTCTCCGATGAAAATAGGGATGTCCTATTCCATGATGATGATGATAATAAAGATAGTAATGGTGATGATGAAGATGATGATGATACACTACTCATCTGACTGGATTGTCCCAGCCACTCTAAGTGGCTTCCAACATATATAAAAACACAATAAAACAATAAACATTAAAAAGCTTCCCTATACAGGCCTGCCTTCAGATGTCTACTAAAGCTTGCATAGTTACTTATCTCCTTGGCTTGGAGGTTACATAATTCCACACCCTCCAACATTTATCTGATGAAAATAGGGGCGTCCTAAGGAAAAGCAGGACATACTGGGTTCAAATCAAAAATCGGAAAGGCTTCTGTAAATACGGGGCTGTCCTTGGAAAATAGGGATTTCTGGAGGGTCTGTGCTTTGCCCTGAATTCCTTGTCTATTTAAATAAATGGTTTTTTGCCGTTGATTTCTGTAGGAGTAAGATTACACCCTTTACACATTCTACACCTTGGACAGTGTGCGGGATTATATGTAACATTTTAAATAAAACGAGTATTTATTTTGGGTGGAATATAGGAAACTGCCTTACACAAAAACCAGGACTGTCCCTGGAAAATAGGGACACTTGGAGGGGGAATCAAGGGTGTATTCGGATGAAACCAGAGCCTTTCTGTTCACAACCAAGGTTATGGATCCATCATAAACAGGTTTATCTATAACTCCAGACTTGGGCTTCAGTGAAACAGTATCATGCCCCCATTGCCAGGTCAGGCTGTCGAATAAATCCTGCCATTCCTACAAAAGAGGAAGCAAAGAAAGCATCGGAGTACAAGGTCCTTCCAAGGAAGAGCAGAATGGGTTAGTCAAGTGCCGAACATCTCACTGCACAGTCAGCAGAGGGTGTAAATTCTAATGCTGGTGGTCGACTTGTTTTTACAGGCTTTGGGTGAAGAAACTGCAGAGCATGTAGCTGTTAATAAGAAGCACTATAATGGATTAATAATTTACGTGCCATGTGAGGTAATAGTCTGAGGGCATCCAGACTAAAAGAAGAGAGGGGATATGCCTTCCACTTGTCTTACGCCACAAGAACTGTGTAACTGCTATTACATAAAATTAGATTGTTCTTCCAATGTAATAGCAATTAAATATATGGTCCCTTGCCATGACAAGTCATTCGACCCCAGAGAAAAGACCTCACTATATAATTTGATATTGTAGTAGTGAGGCCTGAGTAGGCAGTGTGGAGAAGCCCTGGAGAAAACCTCATGAGGGGGAATGTTTTGACAACGTTAGGCCTTCCCTCTGTAGTTTATCACCACAGCAACCATGTAAGTCATATTGCTGACTTCCACAAATAGAAGCCTCTTCGCAGAAACGCCACATTACTTTCTGTAGCCAGAGCCTCTGAAATTGAGCTCCAAATTGGAAAATGTGATTCTTTAGCAAAGACGAGCTTTGGGGTTGTATCCCATTCTCTAAACCTACCTCCAGTTTTGTCATCTGAGCTTGAGGAAAGTTGGCTGTTGGTGCAAGGGCTTCCGATTTCCTCCACCTGGCTCCTGTAGTCCTAATACTTGTCTACTCAGATAGTAAGCTCCACTGAGACTCAAATAAGTGTGTGCAGGATTGCAGCCTAAATAAACAGGAGAGAAAAAGATTGTTTGCCTCTCCAGTTGATTCACAGCCATAATGGCCTTGATGTCAGCATTACAAGTATTAATAAGGGTTCAGGGTTTGCCCAAGCTATAGCGAACAGTATGCAAGGTATGTAAATATTAATCTATTTTGTTCTATATGGGCAAGACTGCATATTATACACGCACGGCATTGCACTTGATCACTTTGAAAACATCATTAAGCCAAGCGGTAGTCCCTCCCGCCCCACCTGCCCCCCCAGTTTGTGAAATAACTCCCTGAAAAGACTCTGCTTTCTATTCATTGAATTTGGCAGTTCCCACCACATTGTAAATGATCACATTATATGCAGCATCTTAATGCTGTGCAGAATGTAGATGCCAGGGAGGATAATGAATAGGGCAATTGGTGAACCAAATTACATTTCCTACGTAAAGCCCTGATCAGCCCTAGTTAGCATACTCATAAGTAAAGAGTTAGTTATGGGAAGGGTGCTGGTGATTAAACGAAAGGAGAAGCCCATCTGTTTCAGAAAGCGGAAGGCATGGTAATAAATGGCGGCCTTGGACAGAAATCCCAGTGGGCAGAAGTGGGTTCTGTGGAAACTCTGTTGAATGAGAGTCATAATTTTGTTTGTTATTAATAGCTCTTTACTGTTTCAGAGCTGTTTATACATGCAATCCGGCTTTTCTTCCCATCTGTTTCCTACTAATCTGCAGCGTCTGGCTGGATCCTGTCAGTTTCTAGATATTGCATAGATTAATGGTTGGCACAGACATTTTAAAGTGGTGAAATGTGGGGTGAGTGGATGTGAGATGAATTTTCCCTTCCTTGGACACATACGGAAATAGCCCTGTGATGGTTTCTCTATGTACCCTGAACTCAATTTTTCATACTACCATAAAGGTGTAGGTCATAAAGTTACCGTAAAGCTGTAGAAAAAATAGTTGCCCAGCAGAATGTAGCATCCCAGTAAAAACTGAGACCTGAGTAATCCAGAACACGTGAAGCATTAACACAGTCATTTCCATTTCAGCAGTGGTGTAGTGGAAGGGGAATGGAAGGGAGCACAGCTTGAGGATTTGTGTTTTTTTTTTTCCAGAACAGGAAGAAGAAGAAGAGGAGGAGTTTCGACTTGATACCCCACCTTTCACTCCCCTTAAGGAGTCTCAAAATGGCTAACAATCTCCTTTCCCTTCTTCCCCCTCTGTGAGGTGCATGAGGCTGAGAGACTTCAGAGAAGTGTGACTAGCCCAAGGTCACCCAGCAGCTGCATGTGGAGGAGCGGGGAAGCGAACCTGGTTCACCAGATTACGAGTCCACCGCTCTTAACCACTACACCACACTGATGATGTCATCTGCTGGAGTTCCCAGGTGAAATTGACATTAATGCTCCTTGGCCAGTGAATGAAGTGAAATTGAGGTTTTTCAAGGCCTTTTCTTTTCTTACAGGGTTTCTAACTTAACTCTTTGCAAGATTGTCTTGCATTTCTAACTCAAATATGAAAGCTACATTTCAGCTGCCTGGAGTTCTTTTGTTCAAGCTCAATGTGTTTAACCTACGCAGTCAGAGGAAAGTGTGACTGAACTCAATGGAAGTTATTTCTCAGTAACCTTTCTTAGGTTTGTAGTAACGCAACAAAAAAGTTGAGTCTTTAGGACTCAGCAGGACTCCTTCTAGAAAGATTAGCTGTTCTTCCTGTTGGAAATCCTGGATTCCAAGACTGGGGCAAGTAATCTTTGGTGAGAGAGCTCCAGCAGAGATTTTACATGGCAAAATACGCGGCAACGAAAAGTGTGGGAATGTAAGTTGCAAAACCTTTATAATGTGCCCTTCCCAAAGTATTCCATTGCCACAGCACACATATGGACCACATGTTTGGTATGTTATAAAACGGTATAGGAAAATGCTAATTTCAGACTCCAGTCTTCTTTGTAACAAAAAGGCTGGTTAAAGCCATGCAGCTGGAGGAAGTAGCTCAGAGTTCATCACACACCAAATTCACATGTAGACTGAGTACAACAAAAGGCTTGGTTGCTCATTTCCTCTCAAGGTGATGGGAAGTGACATAGGCTAAGTCTGGCAGGACAACTTACTCTATGGCAGTAATTCCTTTGTGCATTAATTAGACTCAAGAATATTGGTTATATGAGGCAGGTTACCATATACTTCATTTTTGGCATAATATTTCTTTACATAGTTGCTGGCAGTTTTGGATTAAGAACATAAGCGCCTGCTGGATCAGACCAATGGCCTATCTAGTCCATCATCCATCTCTCAAAATGGCCAACCAAATTCCTGTGGGAAACCCACAAGACGAACCTAAGCACAAAAACACTCTTCCCTTCGGTGGTATCTAGCAACTGGCTAGGGACATGGTTATGTGGCTTGGAATGTCACTATGGACGGTTGTCATGAAGAGCTTTTCAACTTCTAAATGTACCACTACATAGCATTTGACCCAAGTGAAATGATTAAAAAAAAATCAAACTTGGTTCATTCCTTTTCTTAAAAGCTATTAAATCACTGGGTGACTCCAAATTCTAGTTTAGTGAAAGAGGGAGGAAAACATTATCCATCTACTCTATCTGCACCATTAATTACTCCATAAATCTATATCATGCCCCACTTTTTAGTTATCTTTCCTCTTCTAAAAGCCCCAAATGCTTTACCTTTCCCATGTAGATATCCACCATTATGTAATTGGTTATTCTGAAATCCGCTTGACTCTACATTTATCAGCAATATCAGTTTCTAAAAGATATTTTGAGTAGGGTTTTATAGCTATAATGTAGTCACGAGAAGCAGTTATAAATCCTTCTGTCCAAGCTTAATTGATACTGTTGCTCTTGTTACTGCTACTGTTACTTGTCATTAGAAGGCAGAATCCCCAAGAGATGACTCTGTTGACTACCGTTACTTATCCCTGAACTGAAATCAGTTGACCACAATGACAATTAATTGACTTCCGTTTGTTGAAGAAGCATGTTTGCAGAAAGAGATCTGCATTGAGTGTTTCTTAAATCAGAATACGTTTAGAAATACACTGCTGATTTTGTGGCATCCCCCTCGTTTCCATGGTAATGGGCACATCTGTGGATCTACATTTAACTGAACTGGAATCTGAAGTTGGGTTGCAAGGCAGAATGTTTTTAATCAAATGCAAATATCTAACATTGAGATAGAGGGGTGTTCTCTCTCTCTCTCTCTCTCTCTCTCTCTCTCTCTCTGTGTGTGTGTGTGTGTGTGTGAGAGAGAGAGAGAGAGAGAGAGAGAGAGAGATATGACTGTTTAGCCATTCCTAAATGCAGATGCTCCATAGAGCCTGAATAGCTTCACTCCTGATGACAGGATCCTTTCTTGGCAGTCTTCATCTTATGTCAGAATCCTTTCTTGACCTAAATATTTAAGAGTCTGATTCTGAACAAATTCAGGCTTTGTCCTTGCTCCCCATTATTGCACTTTTGTAGGAAGGCATTAAAGCCTTCTGCATTTTCTATCCTCATTGGAACACTGGAGTAGCAAACCAATTCAATGGGGTTTTTTTAACCTTCAAAAAAGCATTTATATCTCTAGTGTGGCACCTTCTTAGTGGTTTTAGGAGAGAGAAAAAGTATGAGAAGTAGGAAGGGAGTGCTGCTTCCTCTCCATCAGGACCTTCCAATAATAGTGCCAAACCAGAAGGAGAAATGATGCTCATCAAAGGTAAAAAGAGAGTGGTAGACCACCCAAAATGGCTTTGTGGGCTCGGTTTATCCCCCTGATCTAGTGTCTTATGCATATTTAGCAGTGTTTAGGATGTTCACCGTTTCAGGCTAGCAAAACGGGACATTTCTCAAAACAATGGGCCAAATAAGGTGTGTTTCCATTTCTGCAATTGACAACTAAATGATTTTTTAAAAATGCACACAGTACGTCTAGGGATTGGTACCCTGATGTGCGGGTAAGGGCTTTAATCCTTTGCTCCCCAAAGGAGAGGGCCCCAATCTGCATCAGGATGCCTATTGACTTTTATTTATTTATTAACAAAAGTGGGTGGGAAATAAAGTAAAGGTAAAGGGACCCCTGACCATTAGGTACAGTCGTGACCAACTCTGGGGTTGCGGCGCTCATCTGGCTTTACTGGCTGAGGGAGCCGGCGTACAGCTTCCGGGTCATGTGGCCAGCATGACTAAGCCATTTCTGGCGAACCAGAGCAGCACATGGA
Source organism: Podarcis erhardii (assembly GCF_964252035.2). Lineage (NCBI taxonomy): Eukaryota > Metazoa > Chordata > Lepidosauria > Squamata > Lacertidae > Podarcis > Podarcis erhardii. Next base: position 51,448,898 of record NC_138500.1, read on the forward strand.
AATGCTGTTTACCTTCCCGCCGGAGCTGTACCTATTTATCTACTTGCACTTTTGACGTGCTTTCGAACTGCTAGGTTGGCAGGAGCTGGGACCTGTCGCGGGGATTCGAACCTTCTGATCGGCAAGCCCTAGGCTCTGTGGTTTACCCCACAGTGCCACCCGCGTCCCGGGAAATAATTAAATAAATAAATAAACATTAAAATTATTATTATCATTCAAAAAAATGTTATTATGACTAGTTGGGCCCAAAGTTATAATGTTGTTAGGTAAAGCGTAATAGCTAAAATTGAATAGTTATTTGATCAACAGGACAAATACTGAGGTATTTGCAAACACTGGGGTGAAAGGAATTGTCTGACTCAAAAGCTGGTAAGTGGAAAGGGAGACAAGAGTTTCAAACTGGTGCTTCAGAAGCCTTGAAAACAATAGTGTCATAAACTGGCCGGTCAGCGGAGAGGAGGAAGAGGATTCCTGGTGGGGTGGGGGTAGCCAGGACTGGGACACACTGGGACAAGCTGGGGATGAGGAAGGAAGTTCGCACAGGGTGATGGAGAATGGCAAGGGGATGGAGATCAGTGCACAGGAATCAGAGCAGCAGAACCCATCACCAGAGCCAGAGGGGCCCCTGTCTCCACAAACACAACAGGCTCTGAGGTATAGGGAGCAGCAGGAAGGGTGCTCCAGGAAGCTGAGGCAGGCAAGGACCCTCAAGCCTGGCAAATTCACTGGCCAGGTGGGTCTCACTAGCTCATGGAGGAGGCGTGTGATTGCTCAGTTGGAGTAAGCTTGGAACAGGTGAGGCTCATCTGCCTCATCAAGCCCAGGTGCTGCAATTAGCAGGCAAAGTGCAAAAGGGAAGCAGAGCTGAGGTGCTGTTACTGTTCAACTGTCTGTGTTGATGGAGCTTGACTTAGATGTTCCTGGACTGCCACAGGACTGTGCTTTGGGTTTGACTCTGGACTGTGCCCTGAATGCTGGACTTTGGACTTGGCTACTTGGATTGATGCTGGACCTTATTTCCTGACCTTTGGCCTTTGAACTTTCCCTGTGTGGATTGATCCCTCGGACTTGGCATACTGACTTGCTGCCAGGTAGGTCAGGGGCTTGGGACAAATAGCAATTTATACAAAATTACCCATGGACTTAAATCATACATCATATTCACAATCATGAAATTACAGCAAAACAAAAGTAAGGGGCTCATGCAATTCCATTTGCTTCGCCACTTTCCTCTGGGAAAACCCATGATTTAGCACTGAATCCAAACAAAGGGGTTTTCTGTGGGGTGCTGTTTGTTTTGATTTGGTGAAAAAAGATGTGTTTTTCAGAGGAAGGTGTTGGAGCAAAGGTGCAACAGGTCAGAAAGCAGGGGAGAACGGAAAGCATGGGACAAAATGCCTAGGAAGCACAGGACAGGAGGGAAACCACTCAGACCTGTGGTTTCTGGGACAATCTGAAGTGTGGCTGAGCCCTTGGACTTAATCCACATTACATATAATAATAATACATAATAAAAATTATTTACTGGTTGTTAACACTTCCTGTATATCATCCATATCACAGTGGACTTTTATATATTTGTAGTTAAATTTCCCATACTGCTCAGCTTGTTTGGTGCTGCTCCCTTTTTTTGGGTTTTCCTTGGCCGAAGATTGGTCAAGTGGATAAGAAGAAAACTGAAAGATGCTGGCCTCTTAGCTGAATCCCCAAGACTGTCCTCAGATTTAGCTGTTTCCTGCCTTCCTCTAATCTAGAGCCTGTTTTTGGTGGCTATTGTCAATGTCAAGTGTATTGCAAATGCTTCACAGCAAAATGGCCAGAACACTCGATGTTAGAAGAAATCAGAGAAGTAGCAGCCACAAGGAAGGTAGAGGGGCCATTGAATGCAAGGAGATGGGAGGCCGAAGGACATCCTGTTAGTGTTTGGATGTGTAAATAAAAAATACAAATAGAAGTTCCTCTATGCAATGCTGAGTTGGAATTTAGTTTGTATGGCAAGATATATGGCGTAGCTCTCCTTTCGCAATTCTGTGAATCTGCCCTAGTGGAAGAAACAGCTCGTTGCTGTATAGTGTGAAGATTCAGAGCCTTCATTTGCCTCGGAAACAAATCTTGGTCTATGGAGAAATCTGCAAATTTGTAAGTAGTGTGAAATGAGGATCACAGGACGATACATTTCTCTTTTCTTTTTTGCCATCCTTTGGCAATGTCAATTTCACTGTGTGACTGAGAAATATAGGTTAAATGGCAATATTCTGGTTCTTTCATTCTCTTTTCTGGGTAGTGAGATATTGGCTGAAGACACTTTCCTTGTGCCCATGAGCTACAGCTACAATAGTGTTTTACAGTAACAAAGACGACTATGAGGTTAGCAGATATCATGATTATAGCTAAAGGAAGCCAGCAGCCATATAATTAAACTGCCACTTTTAAAATATGCTCTCCATCTACATTTCTTTTCCATTTGAAAGCTTAATTCAGATGCTAAGAATTAATTTAAAATTATGTCTTCTGCATCAGTTTCCTTTTGCTCTTGGAAACTAATTTTGCTAAATAAAATATTGCAAAAGCAATATGGAATCCTAAATGCTCCACTGTGTAGCATGACTTTATGACTTTGTTCTTATGATTCTGCAAATTCTGCCTTGTGTCTATAGTGTCAGCCTTATTCCTTATTATCCCAGGAAGTCATTTTCTTCGGGTCTCACTTATATTAACTATAGTTTTGCAGGAATAGGTCTATTGAAGATGCTGCAGAGCAAAGCTATTAATAAACTTGGATACATGCACACATTCTCAATTATTGTGGAATAAATATAATATGCAAACTAAAAGGCTACATTTGGAAGAAAAATCCAGCAGCTGCTCCTGAAAGGGAAAGACAGTAAACTGAAAAGGGAGGGATTCCTGAAAATAGCCATGCCTTTTAAAGATTTTAATCTCGACAAACCCTTTACTTCTTCAGGGTTGCTTATGACAGAATTTTAAAGAGAGCTGCATTGCTGTAGCTGAGGACTTCACTCCTAAAGACAGGACTATAGCAGCAGGCAAATATTATACTTGGCAGATTCAGTCTTACTTTATTATTATATATTTTCTAGGTTGTTGGAATTCCAAGTTAATTAATGTCAGCCTTGTTCATTTAAAAAGGGGAGCTGCCTTGCTGGCTTTTGCAAGATTTGACATATTATCTAGGTTACTAATACATTTTGTTATTAATACCATAGAACACTTTTAAAAAACACTCCTCCCCCTAATTTGCTATTAAACATTTATCTTGCTTTTGTCTTGGAGTCGAATTCTTCTTGGGAGAATGAAAATAGGCTTTATTCATTTTAGTTCTGCCTTGCACAGCCTTAGTTACACAAGTGGTCCCCTATGAGATCCTATCCTGATCTTTTTGAACTCAGCAGAGGGAACTAAAACCACTTGATTTCAGTGAGAGGTCCTCGGGGGCTATTCAGCGAGGTGGGGATTGAAGGATCATCCTCTTACTGTGAACTGTTAATTTCTGGTTATGGTTGTATTTGTACACCAATGGATTTAGTTAAGAATTAAGGTGTCATCATTGCTGTTAATCTTTGCAAAATTTTAGGAATATCAATTTAAATATTTGCTGGATTCAAGCCAATTTGACTGCAGGCACCGTTTCCTCAACGCAGCTGCCAGCAAGGTGAGCGTGGGAAGTAATCGCCCCGTGTGGCCGGCTGACATTGGCTCTGGTCTTGGTCGGCTGTGGGGGCTGGCAGGATTTCCGGCCACAATTTATGATGGAAAGTTTTGCTTCAATGTATATTCATTTCTTTAAAAGCAATTACACACTGGCAGATTACAACAGAATCGTTTTTGCCCATGTCCATACCTTTTGCTTTTAAAACCTACTGTGATTAGTGCAGTCGACCTTGATCTCCACTCAGGCTCTGCCCCACAGCTTGCCCCTGATAGGGCAATTTTGAACTCCCAACCAGGAAGGCGATTCGATGGTCAGACACCATGGTGGTTATTTTGTCTTTCAGGGGTCTGAGGGGCTGCCGCCCTGGGCCACAACTGCCATGCATCTTCCCATGGCCATTGTGGTTGCATTTGTGAAAGTTTAAATGGAAGAGGAGATAAAAGTAAGACTGTGTACATAGCATGACTGATCAGATGCAAGTTCTATACAAAAAGAGTTAAAAGAAAATACAATGTTCTTTTACCCCAAATATTGTAATGTCAAAAATACAGTTTTTTATAGTGGTTAGGCAGCTTTTGGTAATGTGAAGAAAAATAATCCCTCCCACCTCTAGGGGGAAATAATAATAATAATAATAATAATAATAATAATAATAATAATACCCCACCAATCTGGCTGAGTTTCCCCAGGCACTCTGGGCAGCTTCCAATCGAGTGTTAAAAACAATACAGCATTAAATATTAAAAACTTCCCTAAACAGGGCTGCCTTCAGATGTCTTCTAAAGATAAGATAGCTACTTATTTCCTTCACATCTGAAGGGAGGGCGTTCCACAGGGAGGGCACCACTACAGTGAAGGCCCTCTGTCTGGTTCCCTGTAACCTCACTTCTCTCAATGAGAGAACTGCCAGAAGGCCCTCGGTGCTGGATCTCAGTGTCCGAGCTGAATGATGGGGGTGGAGACACACCTTCAGGTATACAGGACCGAGGCCGTTTAGGGCTTTAAAGGTCAGCACCAACACTTTGAATTGTGCTCGGAAACATACTGGGAGCCAATGCAGATCTCTCAGGACTGGTGTTATGTGGTCCCGGTGGCCACTCCCGGTCACCAGTCTAGCTGCCATATTCTGGATTAATTGCAGTTTCCGGGTCACCTTCAAAGGTAGCCCCACGTAGAGCGCATTGCAGTAGTCCAAGCGGGAGATAACTAGAGCATGCACCACTCTGGCAAGACAGTCCGCAGGCAGGTAGGGTCTTAGCCTGCATACCAGGTGGAGCTGGTAGACAGCCGCCCTGGACACAGAATTAAACTGCGCCTCCATGGACAGCTGTGAGTCCAAAATGACTTCCAGGCTGCGCACCTGGTCCTTCAGGGGCACAGTTACCCCATTCAGGACCAGGGAGTCCCCCACACCCACCTGCCCCCTGTCCCCCAAAAACAGTACTTTTGTCTTGTCATGATTCAACCTCAATCTGTTGGCCGCCATCCATCCTCCAACCGCCTCCAGACACTCACACAGGACCTTCACTGCCTTCACTGGTTCTGATTTAAAAGAGAGGTAGAGCTGGGTATCATGTGCATACTGATGAACACCCAGCCCAAACCTCCTGATGATCTCTCCCAGTGGCTGCATGTAAATGTTGAAAAGCATGGGGGAGAGGACTGAACCCTGAGGCACCCCACAAGTGAGAGCCCAGGGGTCTGAACACTCATCCTCCAACACCACTTTCTTGACATGGCCCAGGAGGAAGGAGCGGAACCACTGTATGGCAGTGCCCCCAGCTCCCAGCCCCAGCATAAAAGAAGAGTTTTCAGGACTTACCTATTGCCAAACAAGGCATTTATTGATACGAAAAGTATAGTGATTCATAGGAATTACTATCCCAAAAGTGAAAAGAGCACATTGTGACTTTAGGACTGTAGCCTGTTAATACTTAATGCTGGAAATGTAATTTCAGAGAGTACCCCAGGCATAAAATATTATACATTCAGAATAAACACCACTGGGTGATTAGCTCCCATCCTGAAAGCAAATAAGTCATCTTGTCTTTTAATTAGCAATTGATCATATTTATGATTTAATAACTGCTCCTATGAGGGGAAAAAAATTAGCTATCCTTACTATAATTCGATCTTTCCTTCCTTCTGGAAATACCCTCCTTAGGAAATTAAAAAGCATAGGTCAGTGCTTCATAAGGATTGCATTGTATTATTTGCTGACACTTCCCTTAGAAAGAAAAAGTGGATAACCCTCTACTCTTCTAGTCTCATTGACCACAATAGCTTTGTCCATAATGGATGACCCTACATAGCCGTAGAAACCTTATTAAAGTATATTTTAACGATTGCACCAGAGATGTGAGTGCCCTGCTGACAAACTGAAATGTCAGGTACGCTGTGACCCTCAAATAATATTAAAGCTCCCATTGAAATGCTTACCTGAGGTATTATGCTGTGACAATACATCAGTTCAGTTTCTGGTACTGCTAAAATTATTATGTGGAATGTTGCAGATTGAATCCTCTCACCAAAGGAGAGGGTTTTTTGTTGTTTTTGTTTTAAATAGACTGAGTAAAAATGAGATGTTGGCAGAGAACCTTATGATGAACCCACTTCATTAACTCTGAGAACCATTTTGAGAAAGAGAAGGAGTGAAACGTTGATTGATACTCACTCAGGCATGTCATTTTGTAAAGAGAAAGAAGTAACATCCAAATCTGGATGAACAGCCCTTTCTCTTTTTGTTTTAAATGGATGATTTTATTACATAAGCCATAAGCTTCTCATACAAGACGTGGAAGCTTCCACTTTGTTCCCGGGTTGCCACAAAAGACTTTTTTCATCATTACTTTTAAACTGCTCCCCTGATGCTTTTATGTGGAGAGTGGGGCAGTTATTACTTCTCTGGCAATGCTACTTGCAATGAGAAATATCAATGAAAAACTCATAATCATAATCATAGCAGGCCCAAACCAAAATAACAATGATAAGCAATAATAATAAAAACAAAAAAAAAATGCATTTTTCTTCTTTAGCCCTTGCTCCTCTCTGAATCATTTTAATGCAAGAATGGCAACAGTATTCATGCATTCAGTCTGCCACAGTAATTGCAACTTAAATTAGTATCTCATCTGTAGATTTACTCATAGGGTTAGAGGTATATAATGTGATCTATCCTGTGCCTTTTCAATATAAAGTTTAATAGAGGATAGAACTTCACTGCTTTCACATAGAAAGGCATTGCGCTGTGTGATGGGATGATGAGCTGCTTGTGCGTAAAAGCTTAGTCCCTCAGAGTTTGCCCAGATTAGCAAAGCTCTGTCTGTAGCGGAGCCCCTTAAGCATGGCTCCCTCAATCGCTGGCAGAATCTGACAGTGGGCGTTTGCGGAATCTCTTCCAACATAAAAGCTCCTTAACGGAAACGCGTCTTCTGGACTCTCAGCGTGACAGTTTCCGGCGAGGTGTGGGTGTCCCTATAGGAGGTCCTGAAACCTCCTCACTGTTTTCGCTAGAAGTGTCCCAGAGCCATCCCTCCGACTCCCTTTCCCTCGGAGCTCCTTCTCTCCCCCTGCTGGTTCCCTCCTCTGCGGTTAAGTCTCTCCTAACCTCCTTGAGCCCTTCCACCACCTGCTCTTCCAATGGCAGTTCCCTGACATCCACCTCCCCTCCAGGGCCCCCTTCACCCCCTCCCGTCCCTTCCTCCATGGGCGGTGAGGATGCAAAACCTGAAAGAGCCTCCCTCATCTTCCGAAGTCTCGAACACTTCCCTCCACCGGTTGCTGTCCCTAGCCCCCCAGTACTACTCCTCATCAGAGTCTACTCCTTCTTCCAGCTCTGATTCCGGGAACCCTTCGAACTCCTCTTCCTCGTCGGTGGTGCCAAAATGTTCCCTCCGGAACCTCGTTACAGACTGAGGTTTCCTTGGGAACCTTTGATGAAACGTTTCTATCAAAACCTCGTCATTGACTTCCTCTGCACTTACCCAGGTGTTTTCTGACTCTGGTTCCCCTTCCCAAGCTACCAAATACTCCACCTGATTACCCTTCCACCTGGAGTCAATGATTTCCGCCACATGGTTGTTGCGCTCCCTTTCTTCTATTTCTGGTCCCTGAGTGAACAACCCTTCACGTCCCCCCCGTATGGTGACAACAATGACCTGTGGAATACTGGGTGCAGTTTCATGTGGTTAGGTAACCTGAGTTTGAACGCCACCGGATTGACCTGTTGAATGACCTCAAATGGTCCCAATCTTTTGGGTCTCAATTTCTTACAACCCCCTTTGAACGGCAACCCTTGGGTCGACAGCCACACCTGGTCCCCCACCCTTATGGTTTCACCTTCCCTTCTATTCCTGTCTGCCTGCTTCTTGTATTCTTCCTTGGCCCTTTCTAGGTTAAGTTGGAGCTGACGGTGGATCGCTTCCATCTCCTCTACAAAATGTTCTGCTGCCGGGACGCTCCATCTCTCCCCTCCTTCCCCTGGAAAAGCCCTGGGATGACACCCATAATTTGCCAAAAAGGGACTCATCCCTGTGGACACATTCTCCGCATTATTGTAGGCAAATTCCGCCAGTGCCAACTTTTCTACCCAATCATTTTCTCTGTCATTGACATAACACCTCAAGTATTGTTGGAGGATACCGTTTGCTCTTTCCGCCTGCCCGTTGGTTTCAGGGTGTCGGGCAGTCGAAAAATTGACTTCTACGTGCAGCAAGCTCATGAGCTTCCTCCAGAACCTGGACGTAAATTGTTTCCCTCGGTCAGAGACCACCCTCAAGGGGGCGCCATGCAACCTAAAAATGTGTTCTACAAACAATTTGGCTGTCTCTTCTGCCGTGACCGCATGTGAGCATGCTACAAAGTGGCACATCTTGGTTAACAGGTCTACTACCACCATGACAGCTGTTTTCCCTTTGGATTTTGGCAGATCCGTCATAAAATCTATGGATACTGCCTCCCATGGCCTTTCTGGTGTGGGTAAGGGTTCCAATAGCCCCGCTGGTGCCAACCTCTCCCCTTTTGCTCGCTGGCACCGGTCGCACCCCCTAACATATTCCCGTACGTCTTCCCTCACCTTGGGCCACCAAAACTCCCTGGTAACCAACCACATGGTTTTGTGTTGCCCGAAGTGCCCCGCTGTGGGGCTGTTGTGCAATTGTTTGAGTACCCAACCCCTCAATTCTCCTTCCGGTATGTACAGTGCCCCCTTGTAATACAACGTTCCGTTCCTTTCCTCAAACCCCCCTGTGTTCTCTCCACCTCCCCGGAGTCCTCTGAATTTATCTTGGGCGTATTCATCGTTCTCGATTTCCTCTACCAGTTCTCTTTGCCCCACCAATGCCGCCCCACACACCCAGTGGTCCTCAGGGATGATATGTCTCTCCTCTGGCGCCCCCTCTCCCTCTAAATACTCTGGTTTACGAGAGAGAGCGTCCGCTTTGACATTCTCCTTCCCCGGCACATATCAAATTTCAAAATGGAAATTGGAGAACTCCTGGGCCCATCTCACTTGTCTCTGGTTCAGTACTCGGGCAGTTCTCCAGTATTCTAGATTTTTTGTGGTCGGTGCGCACTTGGACCTTGTGCTGCGCTCCACTCAGCAAGTGTCGCCATCTCCGGAAAGCTTCATGAATGGCGAGTAGTTCTCGGTCGTACACGGTGTAGTTCCTCTTGGATTTGTTCAGCTTCCACGAGAAGAAGGCACACGGTCTCCATTCCGACGTATCTTTTCCCGGCTGTAGAAGCACCGCCCCCACCGCTCGGTCTGATGCGTCAGTCTCCACTCTCATTGGTTGCTGTAGATCCACGTGCAAAAGTTGTTCTTCCGACGCAAACGCCTTCAATCTTTCGAACGCCCGCTGCGCCTCTTCCGTCCAAACAAATTTCTTCTTGCTGCTGAGACAATCAGTGATGGGCACCGTTAAGTGGGCAAAGTTCTTGATGAACTTCCGATAGAAGTTTCCGAAGCCCAGGAACCTTTGCACGTCCTTCTTAGTTTTCGGTGTCTTCCATTCCAGTACCGCTTGAACCTTGCTGGGATCCATGGCCAATCCCTTGTCTGACAACCGGTACCCCAGGAATTCCACCTCTCTGGTATGAAACTCACACTTCTCCAGTTTCACCCACAGCTGGTTTTCTTGCAGTCTGCTCAGTACCTCTCTTACATCTCGCACATGCTGCTCCTCATTCTCTGAGTACACCAGGACGTCATCTAAAAACGCTACACATTTCTTGTAAAGCAATGGTCCCAGGACGTGATTCATGAACGATTGAAAACAGGCCGAGCCCCCCTGTAGACCGAAAGGCATAACGAGGTACTCAAAGGCCCCCAAGGGGGTGAACATAGTGGTTTTCCACTCGTCTCCCTTTCTCATACGTATCAGGTTATACGCCCCCCTTAGGTCCAGCTTGGTAAAAATTTTCCCTTTCCTCACCCGGGTCAAAATGTCATCGATTCTGGGCATGGGGAAAGTCACGGGTTCTGACACTGCATTCAGGGCCCGGAAGTCCACGACCAATCTGGGTTTATCCGTATTTTTTTTGTCCACAAAGAACACTGGGCTGCCCTCCACCGCGCGTGACTCTCTGATGAAACCTCGCTTGAGGTTCTTGTCAATGAACTCCCTTAACTCTTGCATCTCCCTGTCTGACATTGCATACAGCTTGCCCACTGGCAGTTGTGCTCCTGGGAGTAAGTTAATTTGACAGTCAAAGGGTCTGTGCGGGGGCAGTTTATCTGCTTCTCTTTCGCTGAAGACGTTAACCAGGTTGGCGTATTGTCGTGGTACCTTCCCTTTATCTGTTACTTCCATCCCTGCTAGCGTAGCCTGGGCTCCTACCTGGGCTTCCCCTTCCTTGCAGTGTGCCATGCAATGTGCTGACCCAAAGGAAACTACCCTCTGGTGCCATCCCACTAGCGGATCATGCAGTGCCAGCCAGCTCATCCCCAAAATAATGGGCGCTCCTCCCAAGGTGGCCACATTAAATGCTATCAGTTCAGTGTGTCTTGCCACCCTCATTATCATTGGGACAGTCTGTTGGTTAACTTCTCCCCCCAACAGCTCCCTCCCATCAATCGTGGTCACCTGCAACGGGTTGCTCAAAGGGATAGTCTGTATCTGGTGTTCGGCTGCAAACTCCTTACTCATAAAATTGCAGGAGCTGCCTGAGTCCAATAGCACCTTTATCTTTAATGGGTGTCCGTTTGGCAGCTCTAGCAACACCTCTATTACAAGCGCTGGTCTTGGGGGTTCCGGCGTGGGCACATTCACTGCTCTTTGGCCTGGCTGCTGTGCCCCGATGGTGGCAGCCAGGCGTTGGCTTTTACTTGCTCCTTAACTCCCTCCTCCTCCCCCCCAACAGCTCCCGCCATCCCTTGCCATTCCTTTCTTTGCGGACAGACTCTGGCAAAGTGACCTGGCTGTTGGCAGAGAAAACATTTCTTGGCGCTCTTTCCCTCCTTCTTCCGCCCTTCACTGGGGTTTGAAACTGCGCGCGTGCGCGCTGTTCCAATTTCCATCGGCTCTGCTGGTGGGGAATGCTGCTTGGGAATCTCTGGAATGCGGAAATCCCTCCAACGTTCCCCCTTCCCTTCCCGCTTCTCCAAGGCTCTCGCCTCCTGGCGTGCTCCTATGGCCAGCGCGGATTTAGTCAGCTGGTCCATAGACTCCGCCCTGGGCGCCCGGGAAAGTTCGTCCTTCACTGCCGAAGATAGTCCTTCTTCGAACAGCATTTGTATCGGTTCTGCCGACAAATCCCAACCCAATTTATGGATCAGCATGGTGAACTCAGTCCAGTACTCACGGACAGATCGGCTCCCTTGTTTACACCCCATTAACTGTCTGCGCACCACTCCCTGCTCAATCTTGCTGGAAAACATCAGATCCATGGCGCGAAAAAACTTCCTTGTGTCCTTTAGGGCGTCATTATTAGCTGCCATCAGGGGTCTCACCCAGTCTTTCGCCCCCCCCTTCGAGATGCCCAATCACAAACGCTACCCTCGATTCCTCATCAGGAAAGTCATCAAACTGCAGATTGAGGGCATATTGCATCTCTGTCCTAAAAGCTTGATAGTTCCTGGGATCACCCCCAAACTTCTGCACCAATCCTGGCACCTTCCTTGTGAGTGGGGTGGCCTTTCCCTTTTCTGCATCCTGAGCCCTCCTCTCCTTGAGCCTTGCCGTTTGCAGCGCTAGCTGGACCTCCAATGCCCTGTACCTTTCCTCCAGGCTTGGACCCGCTCCAGCTCCTCCTGCTACTCCGGCTCCGGTTGGGTTGCTCATGATGCCTCTCCTTGCACAAGCGGCTTTCAAAGACTGTCGGATTGCTGTGATGGGATGATGAGCTGCTTGTGCGTAAAAGCTTAGTCCCTCAGAGTTTGCCCAGATTAGCAAAGCTCTGTCTGTAGCGGAGCCCCTTAAGCATGGCTCCCTCAATCGCTGGCAGAATCTGACAGTGGGCGTTTGCGGAATCTCTTCCAACATAAAAGCTCCTTAACGGAAACGCGTCTTCTGGACTCTCGGCGTGACAGTTTCTGGCGAGGTGTGGGTGTCCCTATAGGAGGTCCTGAAACCTCCTCACTGTTTTCGCTAGAAGTGTCCCAGAGCCATCCCTCCGACTCCCTTTTCCCTCGGAGCTCCTTCTCTCCCCCTGCTGGTTCCCTCCTCTGCGGTTAAGTCTCTCCTAACCTCCTTGAGCCCTTCCACCACCTGCTCTTCCGATGGCAGTTCCCTGACACGCTGACTTCAGCAGATTTTGTAGTGTGGTATACTTTCATTTCGTAGTGCCATCTAGGAGGCTAGTCAAATCAAAGCCATGCTCTGTAGCTGTCACTGCATTTTCAAGAAGTGCCAGCACCTTCCATGCAGTGATAAATTATTACGAGAGTAAGATAAAACTGGAGTTTTATTTAGGTCACATTTACTTGCAAATTTTTTGCCACTCCAAAATGGAACGCTTCTACATGGCAGTGTGCATGTGCTGTTTTCAATGGAGTAGATTAGTCTGAAGATTACTCTGGCAAGGGCCTCTTATGCCCTATTCCTAGAGCTCAGGGTTCACGATTGCCCCTCATCCCAACACACACAGCTTAACTAGTATGACAGGAAAGCATCAGGAATCACAAGACAGAGAAGCCAGTAGAAGAACACTTCAGTCTCCCAGGACATTTAATACAGGATCTCAAAGAAGTTGTCTTATTACAAAAGAATTTCAGAAATAGACTTGAAAGAGAAGTTGCTGAATTACAACTTATTACTAAACTAAACAAATTCCTTCCAGTAGCACCTTAAAGACCAACTAAGTCAGTTCTTGGTATGAGCTTTCGTGTGCATGCACACTTCTTCAGATAGTAATAAGAATTCTTCAGATTCTTATTACTAAACTGAAAACGATGGAGAGACCTGGTCTGAATAGAGATATTGGATTCTTGTCTCATTACATATGCTAAAGCTATTTTTGGTCATCTGCATACTATCCCTTGCTTTCTCCTGTAGGACTAATTGCAGTCGTTAAGTCGTCAACAGGTTTACCATACCCATTGAGTCAATCACCCATCTCCTACTACCCTTCTGAGAAAAAACCCACCCCACCCTCTCACTATATATAAGGGTCTGGTGACTTCTGTTTCAGTGTATCTGAAGAAGTGTGCATGCACACGAAAGCTTATACCCAGAACAAACTTAGTTGTCTCTAAGGTGCTACTGGACAATTTTTAAAATTTATTTCAATCACCCCTTTACCACTGTCAATATTTTTTGTTTCCACCTTGAAAAGCCTGCCCTGGGTTTAGAATTCCATTATGTTCCTTGATGAGAGGGCTGTGGAGTGATAGAGCATGTGCCTTGATTGCAGAAGTTCTCATGTTCAATCCTCAACATCTCGGGTCGAGGTGGGAATGACTCTTGGCCGTAATCTTGTCATCAGTTGATGCAGACATTCTTTTTTTTATAATAATTTTTATTCATTTCCCAAACATTTTTATACAATCACACAGGGTCATCACACAGTGGAGCTGGTCTGTGCGTTCCTTTGGGCATTCCTGCTTTCACTCAAACACATTTTGGGCCACCAAAGTATAATTCTTTAATTTACAATGAAGGTCTACCATCTGTGAACATTTGGACTTCATCTTGCTATATTGGTTGGGCAAATGGTACAAAGTCTGTTTTAATTGCGCCTGGTTTAAGTACCAGAGCAATGAACAGACAGTTCTGTGTGCAATTTCCCATCTATTTCCGTACCTTCAATGATGATTTTGTTTACTGTATTCTGCTCTTTTCTTTTCTTTATCTGCCACGCCAGCCATTTTCCTGATTTATTCACAAATTCAAAATTTATTTGTTTCATTCTTTTTATATTCCCTTCTACTTCCTTATTTATTATCATTGCAAACTGTGTTTGTAGAGTCTTTATGTTTTGTCTTTTTCGTTATTTGGGTTTTTTATCAGTTTTTGTTCATTCTCCATTATTTGTCTCAATAATTCCTTTTTATTCTTTTCCCTATTTTTATTTTTCAGGGCATTTTGTTGAATGAAAAAACCCCTCATCACAGCTTTGCTGGCGTCCCAGACCGTACTCATTTTTGTTCCCTTAATGCAGTTATTTACAAAATATTACGACAGGTTCTTTTGAGCATTTTCTACTACTTTCTGATTATCTAGAAGATAGTCGTTTATTCTCCATCTAAACGTTCTTTCTTCAAAACCTTTTAATTCGAATTTTATTGCACAATGGTCCGAAATCACTCTTGGTTGAATTTCAATTTTCGAGATTCTTGGGGTTAATTCATTTGAGACCAACACCTGGTCTATTCTTGACATGGATTGGTTTGGTTCTGAATAAAACGTGAATTGTTTCTCCAGTGGGTGTCTAAGTCTCCAAATGTCAATCAAATTGCAATTCTTAGTCATTGAGAAAAAAGTCTTAGGTAATTTCCCATCTTTACTCACCCCTGTTGTTCTCAGTCTGTCCATTTCCATTGACACCACTCCATTCAGGTCTCCCATTATTATAATTTTCTGATCCATATATTTGAACAGTCTTTCTTCTAAATTTTTATAAAATTCTGTCTTGTTTCCATTTGGTGCATAGATCCCGGCAATTATTATTTTTTCTCCTTACCACTTAATTTGAACTGCCATAACTCTGCCTTCTTCATCTTTAAAAATTTGTTGAGCTTCAATTTTTTCCCCGATGTACAAAACTACTCCTCTTTTTTTACTCCTATCCAAAGATATAAATTCATTTTCCAGTCTTTTATTAATTAATTTTTTTATGTCTTCTTGCCACATGAGTTTCTTGTAGACAAATGATATCCAAATTTTTCTTTTTTAGATGTTCTTTGACTTTATTTCGTTTTTTTTATCATTAATCCCATTAATATTCCAGGTCCATAACTTTAACTCCATTTTCGCCATTTTGAATTCTTTATTACAAATTTTATAATTCATCTACCTCCTCCTCCTCCTCCTCCTCTTCTTCTTCTTTTTCTTCTTCCCGCTTTCTTTCTTCCTCTAATTCATCCGGGTCCACTCCTCCTGCTGCCTCCATTACTGGTTCCACTTCTCTTGTTTCTTCCTCATCACTTCGCAGCTCTTTATATTTTCTAAAAAAAATTCCTATTTCTTCTGGGCTCGTAAGTCTATGTCTTTTACTTTTGTAAATAAAAGAGATTCCTTCCGGGTATTCCCATCTGAATTCTATATTATTTTTCCTTAAAATCTGAACTGTTGGTTTATATGGGTCTCTCCGTTTAAGTAGCCTGATCAGGATGTCTTTAAAAATAATTATATAGTTTCCTTCAATGTTTAGCCTGTTCTCTCTATTTTTCTGGAGTATCAAATTTCTCCTCTTTCTGTCCTTAAAGGTAATCAGGCAGTCCCCCAGAAATTTTCTTGCCTTAGCCGATCTTATCTTCATTCAAAAAGCACTTTGCACCGATCTTGCCGCCTCATCTGCATTCATCTCCATCCATTGTGCTATCTCTTTTATTAACTTCTCTTTAATATTTTCTCCTTGCACCTCTGGAACCATCCTCAATCTTAAGTTCACTTCTCTCTGCCTGAGTTCATTCATAGAAATCGCATCCCAGTTTTTTTCCAAAACCGAAAGTACCAAGAAGTAACTTTCTTTCTTACTTACTTCGCTCAGACCGTTCGTTGTATCAAAGACCTTTTAAAGTCACAAAATAGTTACCCTCTGCTCCCTCTTTTAGTTATCTTCTTTTTCTGCAACTTTTTGTTAGTTTTGCAACAATTTATCTCACTTTTAACAAGTTCTCTAAGAGGGAGAAGTTCAAACCGTTTGCCGTTTTACCAACCTCTGCTCCACGCTCCGCTCGTAGTCTTGCGTTCCTCTCCGATTGCAGTCAAAACTGACCTCTATTTTATCTCCTTTTTTTCAAAGCCTTTCTTTCATACTCCAATTATAATCCAAATTAGGCTCCGATTGATTGCTTTTGAGAATCGGTCACTCGCCCTGCAAGCCTGGAGCTGCGTTCTCGAGAGTGAGACAATGGCTTCCCGGTGCCTTTCTCCGCCCGCCGCTCTCTTCGCTCCTATTACGGAGTTACCTGGCGGGCGGGCGATCTGCAAATGGCTCCACTGGGATCCTGACCCTCTGGTTTCCCTCCAGAGGGGTTTTGGGGGGCTATCGCGCCCTGTAGACCCCCTTTTACCCTCGAGAACCCGGACTTTCTCTTACTGAGAAAATCCCGCTTGCGACGGGTCCGTGGCTCGACCGGAAGTGGAGACATTCTTGAACTAGACAGACCCAGCATTAGAAAGCTTCCTAGGAGTGCTGTGGGTCTTAGACAGAAGACTTGCAACACAAATAATGTGCTGACATGAGTAACAGCACCATATGTCTTTGAACTGGGATTAGCCCAGTTAACAAGGTAAACAAGACACCTCTCTGTTCTCCTTTGGATGCTGTACTTTGAGGAAGGGCTGTTGCTGAATGGCAGAACATCTGTCATCATGAGGTTAAAATGGGGGCAGAGCAAGAGGCAAGCTCTTTGGAGGGAAAATGTGATATAGATTCAATAAACCTATGCATGCCCTTGGTGGGGGGGGGAGTGATGCCTTTCATCCTCACCTTTACAATAAACATGGGGTTCATTTTCAAGGAAATGAAGACAAAAAACAAACAAATAGGTTTATCCCCCCCCTCATGCCAACACACACAGCTAAACTATAGTATAACAGGAAAGCTACTGCCAATATATTACCATGAAGTGTGAGATGTGCTTGGATAGGGGAAGAACAGCACTTGAAGAAACAATTGCCCCCACAGGAAATTTTGGCATACCTCAAAATATGTTATTCCTATTTGATGGAGACCATCAGCATATTCAACACGAGGCACCATGGAGTCATAAATCGGCAATTACTGGAGCAAATACTGACTTAGCAAAATTTCCACTGGTGATTTGGAAGTGAAACTTCTTTGTCCAGCTTTGTTCCCTTGAGCTGTTCATTTTCTTGTTTTAATGATAATTATTGAATATCTATACTCATTGGTAGACATTACCTTACAAATGCTGAACGCACCATGTTATGGCGCATTAAAGTGCTGATTCTCCCGCCTCCCCCTCTGCTGAATTTGATATAGTATAATTGTCTTGGCTTGTTAAAACTGATTCAAAATGAAAAATAGAGACAAGCACTTGTTTAGAACACATAAGGATTTTAGCTGAGAAATGTAGTTTTTGGAACTTTGCTATTTGCAGTGTATGTGATTTTTTTTTTTTTAACTTGGTACTGCAGAATCAGAACAGAGGTGGAAGGCCACTGTCTTTCTTCCTGGCTTGTGGGTTTCCTGAAGACAAAATGTGGGGAGAAAGGTTGAGGATGCATTAGTTGCCTCTAGCATGCTGCCTCAAGCATCTCTCAGGCTCTCTATTGCCTCCTCAGATAGTCCTGTCCATTGGGAACCAACAGGAGATAGGTCCCATTCATCATCTTATAGTTTGCCTACCTGAAGTCCATGTCCTTCTCAGTATGTTCTGAGATGTCTTGCTTCACTACAAGAAAGTCTTTTTCAGTCTGACTTTGCTGTACCTGATTGGTGGGTTATCTCCCCTCTGCCCTGAGGACAAGGAATAAGATGAGGCTGTTCCCCTCTTCAATGTGTTGCTTCTTTGGACATATTTTTGCTGTACAGTGGTACCTCTGGTGACATACTTAATTTGTTCCGGAGGTCCGTTCTTAACCTAAAACTGTTCTTAACCTGAAGCACCACTTTAGCTAATGGGGCCTCCTGCTGCTGCTGCTGCGTGATTTCTGTTCTCATCCTGAAGCAAAGTTCTTAACCCGAGGTACTATTTCTGGGTTAGTGGAGTCTGTAACCTGAAGCGTATGTAACCTGAAGCGTATGGAACCCGAGGTACCACTGTATTGGAACTCATGGGTGATCTATGTGTCTTGGAGCCTCCGTTTAGGGCTGTACAGCCTAAATCGAGTGAATAGTTTTGCATATTTTGTTACACTACCTTTTCAAATTTCTTTCTTTTTAAAAATCTTGATAGAATCTCTTAATTAGAAACTGGGGTCTGACTGTGTGCTTTAACACCCCAATGTTTATCTCCTACATTCCAGTTCACTTGTCCATCCAGGCTGCATGCTTTAGTCCAGACAGCTGTCTCCAACTTGGTGCCCAGATCATCCCTGGACATTGGACACACTGGTTAGGGCTGAAGGGAGTTGTGGCACACCAGGTTGGAGAAGTCTGTGTTGTATGTGTAGAGGAAAACCTTAAAACATGTTGCAGTTTCCAAAAATAGACCAGAGGCAATCGTACTTCATCCAGCAGAGCTTTACCTGTGCTGAAGGCAAATGAGCATAATGGTCATAAATCCAAATACATTCAGGATTGGCACAGTCCATAAAAATCCAGTTGCAGCACTTACAAAAACTTAACTCCTAATAAGACTAAAACTTAACACTAAGTATACTATGTACAGAACACTATACCAGAAGAAAGAGAAATAGAAAGTAAAACCCACACTCCTTCTTGCCTATATTTATAGTCAGCAGAAGGTATAACACAAACAATCATGACCCTTCTGCCTGGTTCTCTCACACAGAGAAGCTTCTATTAGCTTATAGAATCCTCTTGTATTAATTGGAATAGGAAAGATCTCCACACATCAGATCAATACTTTCTGCACTAAGAAGTGCAAACTGACAGTCTGGTATGGTATCTAGATCACAGTTGTGTCTGTCAGAGTTGCTCCTTCCAAAGTAATGAATGCACAGAGATTGGGATTCACTCCAGGGTGCACTGAGGGGGTGGTAGCTGGAAAATTGGAGGAAAGCATAGCATGCTGACTCAGGTGAGATTTGATCCAGAAGAGCGCTTTTTAACTCTTTCCCAAGGCTCCCAAGGGATGGCCAAAACTGAAATGTCTGATGGCTCCTTCTATACATTAAATTCAGGAGACCAATAGAATGGTAGCTTAAGTCTTTACTCCCTCTTTGGAAAGTCAGCAAAGTCTAAACCCAAGGACTGCATTTAGCTTGACTCCCCCCCCCCCCCATTTTAGAAGGGATTAGGCTTGGAATTCATTGTTCTGCTTTAATTGCAGGAATAATTATTATGAAGCAAGACTTGTTGGGATTTCCTCCTTTTAAAGTTTTTATTTTCAGAATAACGAATGCCAACCAATAGGTAAGCAAATCAATAAGAGTTAAAACTTGAAGACAGGGGAAAATAGAGATAGCAGAAGAATGTCTTGAGATAATCCCCCTCCTTATTTCATAGCCAATATAAGCAGAATAATGAAAAGATTCTCCAGAGGGAAGGAAGTGGGTTTTGTTTTGTTTTACTTTCTAGGCCAGTACGGTGCTGTTTATCTCTTTTTAAATCATCTTTCACTATAAAGATAGGGAATCAGTTCTGTTGACAAGATTCGGGCTTGGAATTGTCTCACAGAATATGCATTCATTGCAAGGACCTCACTTTTCCCAGTCTTTGTATGATTTCACCTTGGCATGCAACAAAAATGTCAATATTTTAATATATGTATGGCTCAGGCCTTACTAGGTGCGCCATAGCCAAGTTAAGTCATATAGCCTAAATTTTGTGTCTTGGATTCAGCAGCTCAGTATAGTGGGAGAAAGAATATTGAGTGTGTCCTGGAATGCTTAAAGAGCACACTATTTAAGATACAAGACAAGAACTGTATTGTCTCATTGAAGCAAAAATGGAGGAGCAAGAGAAAAGTCCTGACTCCACTCACAGCCTGGTGCAAAGGGGTTTTGGATTCCACCCTTTGTCTAGTTCCAGCAGGTGACTAAACTATATAATGGCAGTAGCCACATAGAGTCCACTTACAATGCAAAATAATTGCTTGTAGAAAGTGAGAGATTAATGAATGTGTCTGACATGATCAAAGGTCATCACATCAGACCAGGAAATTCTGTTGTGATCATACAGGGTGGACATACAGGATGGGGCTTACACGGGGAAGTTTAACCCCAGTACATTGAAAATCATGTAAGTAATGTGCTATAGTATTATGTGCTATACTCCTGTATAGTTGGGTTTCTTGAAAATAGGCTTACAGCAAGTGTTTGGAGTATATAGCTATGGCTATTTGACTAAAATAGAGGATTTTATATGACAATTGTATTTGGTTGTCCTGTTTCCCATGGATCAAAGCTGATAGAAAATTGCACCTGTAATGATAAAAAGTCAGTATATATACTTTATTCTAACTATACTCTTTTCCAAATTAGTTATTATCACTATTAATTAATTGCTGGTTAGATAATTAATGTCCCACAGGATTATTAGTGGTGTTTATTGGCTTAAGGAGATTATCAGAAGAGATCATAAAGAAAAAAGAGAAAATATACGAACAAGATGAGAGGTGGAAACAGCAAGATAAGACTGGATAGAATTATGAACTTTGTTTGGACTGATTTGGACATTAACGCATAGCAAGAAGATGATCAGAATCCCCCTTCGGATCTTGAAATATGGGTCCCCTCAACAAAATTTAAAATTCGGCTTTGTAATTCGGAATTTAGTTGATGTGATTTGATTTGATTTGATTGGTCGGTTAATAAAAATTATTATATATTTTTTTAAAAAAGATAATTAATGTCCCATAATCCCAAACTGCTGGTAATGAATGGTTTCATGGGAATCAGTGCTTAATGAAAGCTACTCTACCTATCCCTTGGTAGTTTGTGTAGCCAACCATTTTACTGTCTATTTCAAAGGCACTAAAACTCAATTATTGTGAATATTAACAAAGCCTTTAAGTGGGGTAAAATGTACAACACTTTTTCTGGTGATATACTGCTGTTCCTTTGGGGAGGGTATTAATTTATAGTTTTGACTGACAACCAGAAGTATACCTTAAAACTGCTAAACAGGCTGAGCCAGAAGATGTAGTGGGGTGTGTGTGTGTGTGTGTGTGTGTGTGTGTGTGTGCTTTTAGCTCCTTGGGGGAGGTGGTGGTTCTTTCAAATTTAGCCACATCCAGCACCTGAACTTTATTTATTTATTTATTTATTTATTTATTTATCATCCTCCTCCTCCTCCTCCTCATCATCGTCATCACTTTTAATTTGTATACCGCCTTTCTATCTCACAATACTCAAGGCGGTTTACAAGCTGATTTTAGATGACCTTCAAGAGAAGTGTGAACTATTAGTTCAACTTGATGAGGCTGTTTCCTAGTACAGTCAAACCTCTTATGTCTGCCTCTACTTGCATCCATTTTGCCCAACATCCATGTCAAACCCGGAAGTAACCAGCGGGTTTGCCACCATTCGCACATGTGCAGAAGTGGGCAGTCGCCACCTCCGCACAACGGTGCCTCTCCCAGTGACCCATTTCTATCTCCAGACGGACCTCCGGAACAGATTATGGTTGCAGGTAGAGGTTCCACTGTATATAAATCCCAAAGAATCTCCTGTTGTAACTCACTCATTCCATTGCTTAGATGAGCTTTGCAAATTCCTGAACAAACCTGCAAAGAGAACATTCAGTTTTGTCCTTTTTTCTTGCAAGCTGCAGCATTTCTTGTAAAACCTGATGAGGAACTTGTTTTAGATGATGATTGCCATGTGTGCGTGCATACACTCCCCCCTCCCAATGTTATAAAAAGCATTGCCAAGTGAACATGGACATTGTGGTATGTTTGGCTGGTGGCACTTCTTCAGTAATGTCCCAGGTCACTGTCAGGAGTTCAGCCTACACTTGAGTAGGACCCTGGCAGAGACACATGCCAGACTGGCATGTTCTCTCCCTCCTGGTCAATCGTTCGGGAGCTTCAAAAGCTTTCTTCAGCCCAAACATCGCAGCGACTGATGCCAACTGACACTGGCACACTTGGGGATCTGCAGAGTTTGTGCATCATGCATAACAGACCTCAGCAACTCAGCATTTTGGCTAATTTACTTTTACGTATAAACACACACGGAGCACTGCAACATGGCTCCCTCTCTCTCTAGCATCAGACAGCAAAAAGAGAAAAAGAACAAAAGACAATAGTCCCACTTCACGGAACACAGTAACACAAACATCCTGTCTCCGCCACTTCCCACTCTGTGGAATCAAAACATATACCGTCATGTGATAGACAACAATCTCATGACTGCAATCATGGAGCAGGAATTCTAACAGTCACTTCAGGACACACCTCACGGGTAGGAGTCGCTATGTAGTGGCTGCTTCCACCCATGCCTGGTAATATTAGTAAGCCAAGCATACTCGTCTGGGCAGTGTCACCAGCATAGTTGCTTCCATTGCCCATGTTGCTAGTTCTACCAACAGCAGTTCGCACACGGACTGGGTCTCTGGTGTTGCTGTTGCCACATCAGTTTACTAATACACAAGTCTGTGCTTGTTGATATGCCATCCTTTCATGTGTGTTCGTGGGGGTTGGGGAGACAATAATCTTTTGACTAAAAGGGAATGCTTTTAGGACTCCAGTGAGGCACTGTTGCAATACCTCATTATAATTAATCACCAGTTACTTTCCACCAAATGAATCCTGCCCTGCTTGTAGGATATTTGTTCTCATGACTGTCCTAGGGAGATTATTCCTTGCTTCTCTTCGGTAATGATAAGCTGCGTCTTCTGATCTCGAGCCTAAATGTATCAATAGACAGCTTATACCCATATGATCTTTCACCCCTTTCTCTTTTAATCCAAATTGCTTTGTGTGAATAAAAATGTGCACAGTTGCATATTAAGGCTTGCTGAGCTGAACTTGCACTATACCTCCATCCAGAGATGTGCACCTATTTATATTAAGTAAATGGCTCCGTCATTTGTCTTCCAGAGGCGCTTCTCCTTTCATTTATGGTCACTCTTGATTAATTTTGGCTAAATATATCTATCCCGTTGCATTTTTAGCTTCCGCCAAAGAGAAATCTGAAGGCAGTGTTTGAAAAGGAAGCCCTGTGTACAAGCAGATGGTAAAACCTCGGATGAAATTAAAAATCAAAATTAGTAAAATTAAAAACCATTCTTCACTGTCAAGAGGAAAATTGTAGGGTCATCACACAGCGGAGCTGGTCTGTGCGTTCCTTTGGGCATTCCTGCTTTCACTCAAACACATTTTGGGCCACCAAAGTATAATTCTTTAATTTACAATGAAGGTCTACCATCTGTGAACATTTGGACTTCATCTTGCTATATTGGTTGGGCAAATGGTACAAAGTCTGTTTTAATTGTGCCTGGTTTAAGTACCAGAGCAATGAACAGACAGTCCTGTGTGCAATTTCCCATCTAGTTCAACGTAGTACACTTTAGCATAAGCTTGTACTTGTACCATTTTATTTGTTCTTATTTTATATCCAGCAAACTAGTCAGGCTCTGTGCTACTGGCAATCAATTTATTAAGGATTTGGTCAAAAGCACCACATTCAGGCAGCGTTCATACCTCTTTGCAAAAACAGCCAGCCATACAGAGCCTGCCATCCTGTTTTCCATGTTGGTGGCAGAGGAAACAACAGGTAATTAATCAAAAAAAGGCTTAACCTGACATGGGTTAAATGTGCCTTATCAGTTAATTTGAATGAAGATCTCCAGAGTTAAAAATGCAAGCACCTCATCATAGCATCCAGTACAATTTGCCGAACAGATGCAGTCGCCCATGACAGCCGGTTAGTCAGCCTCTACTTTAAAATGTCAAATTAAGCACATCACACAATTTACTTAGGCAACTTGTTCCTTCTCGCTTTCTCAAGATGGAAACGGTCTATCACACAGACAAGATAAATCTGCTCTCGTACACGGAAGGCCCATTTGATAATTCACTTCATTAGTGGATGCAACTCTCGGTTTGAATTGGAGAGTTGAGACTATGAAGTTCTTCACTCTAGCCCTCTGCCCATGAACTAGACTATGTCACTGCTACAGGTACCCTCTTCCTTTTTCCTGCTGAAACACGAGAAGGGCAGCTGCCACCACAAGCCACATTACAGAGCAAGAGCACTGAGGAGGCTAAGACCCCTGGGAAATGTACTTGCCCTGGGCCTTGGCCCATGTTTACCCTGAAGTTGATGCTGTCTTATGAGCACTAAAAGAGGATTTCTTTTCATTGGCTCCAGAGTTTGGCGAGGCCTTGGGCAATGTCACTCCCTGCTTTCCTCTCCATCACTGCCCATTTGCTTGATCTCTGTCTCTGGGCCCAATCTGAAACTGCTGTCCGAAAGGAGAAGGGGAGGGGAGACTGCTATATATTTCCCATGCACTTGTCACTGCTTTCAGGCTTGAAGAAGGCAGGGAAAGAGATAGAGGAATAGCATAGCTAAGAACTTTGCGGTTTCAGCTGTGCCCAGGGCTGCAAACCCAACCCATGTTGCCACTAATAGATTAGGGCAATGGGTTTTTTTTCTGGGGGTATGCAGGGGTACGCATACCCCCCAAACATTTTGTGAATCTTTGTACTTTTGTCCATTTACGGTATTTATTTTCCCTTATTTGAACTATAAAATGGTGATTATCTTGTGCCATTAGGGGGGAAAAGCACTGGATTAGGGAAAGTTATAGTCAGTTGGGAATAAAACTAGAGGCCTCATAGCTTAGAGGTGTTCCTTGTGACATCACTGGAAGCATAATGAGACCCAAAGTTCAGAACAAGCGTGAATTTAAAACAAGCTAAATTGGGCCCAATTTGAACTTATCTGGGATAGGAAGGTCTAATTTGAGCTAAGTCCAAGAAGCTTCCTAGTCACTGTTTTAAACTGCACAGTGTGGCAGTTACTATCGCTTGGGGCTGAACTACACTCAAGGTTCACGGCTACTTCTGAAAACAATAAATATATAGACTCGTATGTTGATCTTGGCCTTTTTTATTGGGTTTTTTTTGGGGGGGGGCGTTGAATGAATACAAAGGAAGTATTAGAAGTGCATGGTTATATATCTATATGTTGTCTGTTAATCTAATATAAATTCAAAGAAAGAAAATTTAACTTGCATTTCTCTTGTAATGGTGGAAAGGAGGGAACATTCTTTAGGGTAGAGATTCTCTGTCTAATAATGTTTGAGAACTAGTGTGATCTTGTGGTTACACTGTTGCAGACCAGAGTTCAAATCCCTGCTCAGCCATAAAGCTCATGCCTCATCTTACTGTCTAGCATACCTCACAGTGTTGTTGTGAGCTGGAAGAACCATGTGCCATACCTTGGTCTCCTTAGAAGAAAGCTGGAGTAGAAACGCAACAGTAAATTAAATATTTCTACTTACACTTAGGAAAAACCTAAAGTAACTCCAAAATCTATCCATCCCCTCCCCCCTTCCAATATCAAACCAATTATCTTAATGCGCTTCATGTAAAAGGTAGTGCTCAGCTCATTTTAATGCAATACTAAACATATTTTGAATCCATCTTGGTGAAATGCTTTAATTAACTAAACCATTTCTTTCTGGACCCCTGTGTACTTGGTGCAAATTAATGGCACTCAGCATGCCCATTCTCTCAGCCTTACTGAAGCTCGCAGCCGCTGAATCCTATCTCCCATTCCACACACCTTCCATTTGCACAAATGATTAACTACCTTCAGAACTCGTTCTGCCCCTCCCCCAATGGATTTGAATGCTCTTATGTACTATAAAGCAAAAGGCGGTCGGAAGGCAGCAGCGCACACTATTTCCAATTGATTCAGTGATTCCATTCCAATCATGCTAGTTCTAAGTATTCGTGCCATATTGGCTACGGACAAAAGGCATATTTATTTGTCATACCAAAAAAGTAGGAGATAAGAGAACAAGTGTATCTGTAGCTCCACTACCAAATAAATTAGAGTCGCTGTGAAATCTTGTCTAGTTTTGCAGTTCAAGGGAAAATCCTCATATTTGGGCTCCTTGTTTTGATAGGACATGTTAAGAAGCGATCTGCAGAATACTGTGGAGCGCATCCTTCTGAATATTAATGAGGAATAGAAAGTGTAACAGAGACATTATTTTTTTAAAAAAAATTGAATGTACATTCTAGCCAGTGGAGATTTTGTCTGAAGATTTTGCTTGGGGAGTTAAAAACAAAACAAAACCCTAATTGTCCTGCTTTTGTTTCACCCTATTCAGGTGCTTTCCCATAACGGAATAGAGATTTGGTTCTTTTTCAGCAAAGTAATTCTGTTCATCATTTCTTTTCCTTTTCCTTTTTGCAAGATGGAAGCATGTAAAAAAGAGCAAAAGAAATGAAATTACACTTTAAGATCATCTTCTTACATATTTCAATTTCAACCCGTCATTTACTCCCTTCCAACTTCCCCAATACTCCATTTAAAAAGTTCAGGTGGTGGTAAGGAGGGCTCCCAAACTCTGTCATTGCTGCCAACCTCCTGCACTGAGCATGGAAACATCCAGGGTTGCCAAGAACCATGGGAAATGAAATCCCCACGGTTACTATTATCCACAACACTGCCGTGAGCATGCTCCTAAGCAGCTAGGGATGGACATATCTGCCAATTTCAGTTTCTCTCAAAAAAATTCCTATCTTCAGTTCAGTATAGACTCAGCTACATTAGTAAAGAAAATTTGTTTTATATGCGTTATAACACCGTGACACCAGGTGGTGCTGTGGAGTTCCATCTTTCACCAACGTGATTTTCCACTTCGAGGTTTACAACATGTTTTCCTGAAATGCTTTTTTTAAATGTGTCTAGATCCAGCCTTTGTTACTTCATCAGCTTGTGGGGGCTTTTGCACCCATAAAAAAATTGTCAGCATTTTAATGCACTTTTATAAACTTTTATCATCTAAACCTCTTACTTGCCTTTTCTCTAAACTGAAAAGTCCCAAAGGTTCCAGAGAAAAGGTGAGGAAGTGGTGGCATGAAAGGTGTCTATAAAATTATGCATTGTCTGGAGAAAGTGCAGGGAGCAAGGGTGACACGCGAGGAGTCATTTGGATTGGGGTCGGCTCTTCTGCTCACACACCCTCTAGACACACCCTCACACAATCTTGTGAATGCCTGAATAAAACTCATTAATGAAGGTGACTGGCTGAATGGCATTTGTATTTCTTTGGTTGATAATATGATATAAAAACAGTCAACTTATAAACCAGAGTGCTTTTCCTTTTTCAAGCAACTGAAAGCTAAGACAGAAAAACTTGTCACTGTGGTGTGCAGGGGAAAATCCCAAAGAGCTTTCGGAATGAATGGCAGAGTTAAAAACAAATAACAAGAAAGGTCTTCAAATATGTTGCCTAAAAACTTAAGGGCTTATCCCCAATATTCATGTGAGGTTGATTAAACAAGAAGCCTTGAAACTCTGCTTGGTTCTCATTAATGTCATTGACACAGAGTTGACTGGGCTCAACGGTAGCTCCATTTATGTAGACAAAAGCGCAGTTGTAATTAGCTTGGGGTTTTTCCATGGCCAATTCATATTCAGTACAGTGGTACCTCGGGTTAAGAACTTAATTTGTTCTGGAGGTCCGTTCTTAACCTGAAACTGTTCTTAACCTGAGGTACCACTTTAGCTAATGGGGCCTTACCACGCCACTGCCACACGATTTCTGTTCTCATCCTGAAGCAAAGTTCTTAACCCAAGGTACTATTTCTGGGTTAGCGGAGTCTGTAACCTGAAGCGTCTGCAACCTGAAGGTACCACTGTACTGGCTTCAGGCTCTCGATGTTACCATGAACAAGTTCCTAGCAGTGTCCAGGTATGTTGGGAACCATGGGGACCACATTTCCTGTAAGTTCCGGGGGCCCTGGCCACTGTAGAACACAGAGGAGCCTGGGAACACACAGAGCTTCCCATGCCTTCCCCATTATCCAGCAATTCATATGGGTGGTGGCAGTGAAAACCCATGCCTGCATTGGATGTAGCTTTCACTTCACTAATTGTACTGTGTAGCAGCAGTACTATGCTGCCTGAACAAGCAGCCAGCCTGGTGGGAACATGCCGCAGAGCCTCCTTCCCATCCCTGGGGTTGCTACTACTTACCTGGATGGAGAGGGGCAAAGCAGGGTGGCACCGAGGTTTGGACTGAATGGCTACACTGACAAAGCCAATCTGGTGTTTCTGCCAGTGCACCCACACAGCCCTGACCTCACCACTGCCCAGCCGTAGCCCTGCACCCTCCCAGAAACCAGCAACAGTGGTGTCAAAAGGGTGGCTCCATTGCACTGCCCCACCACTCTGGCTGCTCCTTCCTACCTATGTTTCTTGTTCCCTCCAGTGCTGACTGATCTTCCCTCCCCAGACTTATGAATAGGTCTCTTCCTCAGCTTCCTCAGCTGGAAGAATGAAGGAACCTAGAACCTAGCAGGGACACAGCAAAGTGCTGCTCAGTACAGTTTGCTTCTTTGAATGAGTGTATGGCAGTGAGAATGTTCTTGCTAGGAGTGCTGGATAACCTAAAGTGAAAACGGGCACTTGGAAAGATGTTAGTAGCTGCTGCATGCGTTGGCAGCCAGCGGGGAGGATGGAAGCATGATTACAGACTGCTGGTAATCTTCATCGCTCATGCTCCCTTTAATAATGTGTGAATTGGCCCTTACAGATCCGCTTTGAGTGCCAAAATGCCGAAGCCAGTAGCGTGTAGAAAATCGCCACGCAGATGAACTCGGTTAAAGCTCAGGGGTGTGAAGATACATGGTTGTAGAAAACAGAAAAGTCAGCTGAGGGCAAAAGCATAGGTCAGGTTATTTTATTTGCTGCAGCACTGCCCTTAAAGAAAAAATTAAAGAACGTAGTCTTCCTTTCAAGCGACACATAACACATTCCTCTTTCCCTTTTATGAAAAAAATATCTGGCAAAGGTATAACTTTCAAGTGACGATTGTATCCTGACCTGATTGATTTGGATAATAGACTTTAGAAGTCTTTCTGTGATAGATGATTCCTTAAATCTTTATCCTTTCCTTGAGAAGAAATGCCAGACGGTTGCCAATCAATAATCAGTCACTTTGAATATAGCCATTCACTGAACCAGTAGCAGCACTGCCATTCCTTTACTAATAGCTATGGCTATTGAGGTTTCAGTTCTGAAGTCTCCAAAGCTTTATGATGTTAGTACTGTGAATGACTTCCACAGTGAACACCAGGCTAGCCCACATTTTATGCATGACCCGAAGAAATGATGGCAAGAAGACAAAGATTGCTTTGCAACACTCAAACCTTTTTACTTTTTTTTTTTTTGCTATGAATTAATATAGATTTCCTTTTGGAACATGCTGGCTGCAGTACTATTTGGGAGAGAAATCTTTTTGATGATGATTGCTATATATTAACCACCTTCCATCTATGTCCCAAGGCTTTGTACAAAATATAACAGCTAAAACACTGTTACAGAACTAAGAGAATGAGTTTTAAAACAATAAAGAATGGACACCTATGCCCATCCAGCTGGTTGTTGTTAATAATAATAATAATAATAATAATAATAATAATAATAATAATAATAATTTATTTATACGCAGCCCATCTGGCTGGGTTTTCCCAGCCACTCTGGGAGACTCCCAACAGAATTAAAAGCGCAATAAAACAACAAACATTAAAAACTTCCCTAAACAGGGCTGCCTGCAGATGTCTTCTCAAAGTCAGATAGTTGTTTATTTCTTTAACAAGTGATGGGAGGGTGTTCCACAGGGAGGGCGCCACCGCCGAGAAGGCCCTCTGCCTGGTTCCCTGTAACCCCACTTCTTGCAGGGAGGGAACTGCCAGGCAGCCCTCAGAGCTGGACCTTAATGTCCGGGCTGAAAGGTGGGGAGGTGACACGCCTTCAGGGAAAACTTGATGGAACAGAAATGTCTTCAATTGTTTCCTGAAAGTGCAGATAGTGAGTGCCCTTTTTGTATCCCAACAGCGATGCTGTTCCACAGAACAAGGGCAGCCACACCGATATATTTGAAATTCTAAGGAAAAACTTGCTTGAGGAACACAGTGACCAATTAGGTATATAAGGGGTTCCACTCCTGGCGCCGTACTTCGGCAGAATATGCAAAAGTGTGCCCCGCACCCTGTTCTACCCTCTTCCAGGTCCAAAAGGACCCATGTGTCACTAGACACATATCAGTCGGACGTGCCTAAAATGGTTGCCGGCTGTATTACACTCCACTATACTGAGTGTGGCATGTCATGGGACAATAGAAAAGGGATAGGAATAAATATTTTCATCTCTTTCTCTGACCATGCTCTAGGAGATAATAAGGACATAAATTGAAGTTAACCAACACGGAGCCCTTTGTCATTTGACATGAGACCCCTTCCTTTTTTCTTTTTTCTTGAAAAAAAGGCATCCTAATAATACTCAGAGTCCCTTCCCCGTGAGCAAGTCCCTGGCAGATGCTTTATTGTTGTCTGTTGTTTTTCCTCTGGGGCTGTACATTAGGTTAAAATATCACAAATAGCTGCTATTAAAGTGTGAATCACAGCAGCTGTAATTTTTCATGACAGCCAAAGGAAATGTGACATGTTGAGGAAGCCCCTGCCACTGATACTAATGCTCAGATCTTCAGGCAAGTGTTTAATGACATACTCAGTATGCTGTGCAAACTTCCCTATCTACCCAACAAAAGGTTACTGCTAGAGTGCTATAAATATTTGGAAATGTCACTACACAATGGCGAAGGAGGGCTCTTTATTGCTTGATGAGTAAAGACAAGGTGACAACTGGATTCCTTCCCTGTTGCCATCCCGTCCTTTTCAGCTTAGTTTTATATATCATATAATTTTATTGATCGATTTGTTAACATTTATGGGTCACCCGTAAATCAGTGCTCTTTGGGTGATGAAATAATTAAAACAATTGAAAACACAAATCAAATAAGACGCTAAACAAATAACAATAGATAAAGGGGTCAAATCATACAAAACAAAACAGCTGTATCAGATGGAAGACACAAGATTTACCCACCCGGGAAGAATGGCAGATGAAGTTGATGGACTACATGGAATTGGCGGAAATGACTGCCAGAATCCGAGACCAGGGAGAAGAGCCGGTGGAAGAAGACTGGAAAAAGTTTAAAGATTATTTACGGAAATACAATGAATGTTAGGAAAATGTTGGAATGAAGTTATATGGCTTTAGTAGAAATGTTATAAGGAATTAAGGATAAATAGATTAATAGAGTATTAAAGGAAAAATAAGGTTAGAATGTGTTAAGATAATTATAAGATTAAAAATAGAGGAAGGTGGAAAGGAATTGCTGAAAAAATTAATAGAAGTGGAATACAAAAAGGGAGGTGTGAGGAGGTCGCGGAAACAAGTGAATGAAAGATAAGTTATTGAAAGTATTTGATGTGTTTTAAATTGTGTTTGTTTTGTTTTGTTAGTTTAATGTTAGTGTTTTGTTAGTGTAATGTAGAGTTTTTTGTATTGTATTGTATTGTATTGTATTGTATTGTATTGTATGGTTTTTCTTTTTTGTAGTGTTTAAATTGTTGGAAAAGGTAATAAATATTATTTAAAACAAAACAAAACAGCTGTATCAGAGAAGAGATTAACAGTCAAGTAATCTAGTGTTAAGAATTTGGTGGAGGGGCAGGCTCACCATAGATATTGTAAAGATCTAGAATCTGAGTGCGAATTTATATTACTTAAATGGGCAACAGCAACATGCCAGCTAACAGAATATTTGGAGACATTCAAAGCAAAGTGGCTTATACCAAAATGCACTTCCGACATTATGAGCCAAATATATCTTCATTTGTCACAAAATGCAATCTAACAATGAAATAGATGACACACTTTATAATTAAGTGTATGTACATTTGCACAAAAGACAGAATCCAGTGAACTATTATAGCATTATTAAGTAAAACTGAGTCGTACTATGCAGAAGGAAGCAGTAGTGTCCTTTGAAAAAGAACACAAAAAAACACACACCAGACAACTCCCAACAGAATGATGCTCTACTTTCAACTAAGCTCAAGAGACAAGGATTGGCAGACATTTGAGAATTACTGTCTGAAATAACTTCATTTGAATGTGCGATGCAAGGACCTTGCCTGGGAACCGTAATAAAAGATAATGACTGAAGCTGAAGCAGCTTTAAACAAACATTCAAAAGGTACTTACTGAAGCAGACAAGAGTCTTCATGTGTTTGAAGACAAGGAACTAAAAAATGGATGATCTAAAGAACATAGAAAGAAATCCTAACACAAGACTGAAACACCCCTGGAAATGACAGATAGGAGACAGATATACTAAGGCTTTGCTTTGAGGCAAAGAAAGAACTGGCAATATATAGAGAGAGAAAATGCATCAACAGTTTGTGTTGCTTAGACTGTGAAATATTTGTGCTTCGCATATAGCTTCTATAGTTGGCCTAACATATTTTGGATAGCTGCTGCTCTGATGAAAATGGCACAATTTATGTAAGCTGTGTCACAAACCTACACAGGATTTAGGCTAGAAGGTTGCAAACTGATGTGTGTGTGTGTGAGATGAACTCCATATTAGTCCAACTCAATGGGAAGACTCCAGCGTTGATGATTTGAGATCCATGCCTTTGTCAATGTCACATTAAGACACACTTTTATGACTATGTATTGTCTGGTGCTGTGGGTTAAACCACAGAGCCTAGGACTTGCTGATCAGAAGGTTGGCAGTTCGAATCTCTGCGACGGGGTGAGCTGCCGTTGCTCGGTCCCTGCTCCTGCCAATCTAGCAGTTCGAAAGCACCTCAAAGTGCAAGTAGATAAATAGGTACCACTCCGGCGGGAAGGTAAACGGCGTTTCTGTGTGCTGCTCTGGTTCGCCAGAAGTGGCTTAGTCATGCTGGCCACATGACCCGGAAGCTGTACGCCGGCTCCCTCGGCCAATAAAGCGAGATGAGAGCCGCAACCCCAGAGTCAGCCACGACTGGACCTAATGGTCAGGGGTCCCTTTACCTTTACTTATTGTCCTTCAAAAAGAGAGAACTTATTAAGCTGCTCCCACTAGTTGTAAAGAGAACACAAGATGGCATAGCAGAAGCATCCTCATTTACACATTTCTTTTGTTCCATTGCTGCCTCTGGTCAAACAAGTTTTGTAGGCTTTTGAAGCACAACTAAATCAGAAGTGATGGTGGGATGTTTGCACACCATAAGCAATGATGTCTCTATGATGCTGACAACAATCTGAAAAACGACCCTCTGTCTCCAGCTGTAGTTGGTTTCAGGATTAAGTGGGCAGTTAACTCCACAGTTTATCCTTTGTCTCTAGCAACCCTAGAATGGAACGAATGGAAGTTACAAACATCAGAAATGTGTGTATGTTTGTATATGACTGTTTTCCTAGTTCTGGTGAGGGTAGCTAAGAGAAGTTTTACAGAAAGAAATTTTGCTTTTACTTGTGCTAAGAATAACTGAAATTTGAGAATGCGTCTTGTTGCATACATAGGTGTTCATCCTGTACATAAACAGGTTATTGTCAAGACACAATTTATCTTTAGATGGCTCTGCTTTTCCATCCAAAGGAAACTAGCTAGCCTGGACCAGGGTTGATCACTGAGGTCAGCACTTAAAATGAGAGGTGATAAACCAACAGAAGATGATCTGGGGTAACAATAGCAACATCCTCAACCAGCTGGAAGCTTCATGGAAAAAATTGACCTCAACACAGAGAGAAGACGTTGGAAGGGAAAGAAGAACAAAGATGTTGCTGCTTAAAGGAATAATCAGTTCCCAAGCTCCCAGTTTCACGTCTAATACTAAAATCAATGGCAGCTCATATTTCATTGATTTTAAACCCAACAAAGATAGATTTGATCATGTATGTCCCTGTGGATTACAGTTACTGCTATGTTTGCCAATATGTTTCTTTATAGGCCACTCTCTCTGTTACCACAGTTCATTAGTGTTGGCTAGCTATGATTTATTCAAGGCTGCCAATTAGCAGCTATTTTGCAGAGTTTCAAGAAAGGACGCTGGCTCTCAACAGAGGGTATAGCTGCAGTATTCCTGTCCTCTGGTATACAGAAAATGTATCTTAGGCTGAAATGAATGACATCAAAGGAATGTTTGAGAATGGACTCTGAAATGGTAAATCCCTTTTATGAATGTTGTATTGTTAGAGATTAATGGTGACTTTGAATGGCCTGTTAAGCAAAGAAGAGGATTTGCAATAGCCATGAAATGATGTCTCATAGGAACACAGAAATCTGCCTTATATCAGGTCAGACAATTTGGCCATCCAGCTCAGGATTGTCTTTTTTAAAAACAGGGTCTCTGGCCAGAGTTCTTTTCTGTCACCTGCTCCCTGATCTCTTTTAACCGGACATTCCAAGGATTGGAAACTGGGAGCTTCTGGCAAACATGCGCTGTACCATTGAGTTATGATTCTTCCCTTTGCTTGCAGTAGGACATACCGTATTTTTCGTCCTATAGGGCGCACCGGCCCATAGGACGCACCTTGTTTTTTTTTTGGGGGGGGAATGAATAAAAAAAATTATTCCCCCCCCAGCTGCTGCTACCGCCCCAAGCCTTGCGCACACCTGCCCGAAGCACGGGGAGCCCTCCGGAGGGCGCCTCGTGCTACGGGCTGCAGGCTGCTGCCCGCAAGCCTTGTGAGCCCGCGGGCTTGCAAGACTTGCGGATAGCTTCCTGAAGCCTGGAGAGCGAGAGGGGTCGGTGCGCACTGATGCCTCTTGCTCTCCAGGCTTCAGTGAAAGCCTGCATTCACCCCATAGGACGCACACACATTTCCCCTTCATTTTTGGAGGGGAAAAAGTGCGTCCTATGGGGCGAAAAAATACGGTAATATCATTTCTCTGCATTAGCTGTTCTTTTTAGGGATTGATCTGGCAATTTCAGTTCTGATTCTAATTTTTCCAACCAGTTCTCCATATTTCAGCAGCAATTTGCAGTTTTTTAAAAAATCCTCATAAAAATTCTTAGTAGTATTTTTTCCTAATAAACACTTTTTGTATGCAATTTTGACTTCAGTGGTACCTCGGGTTAAGTACTTAATTCGTTCCGGAGGTCCGTTTTTAATGTGAAACTGTTCTTAACCTGAAGCACCACTTTAGCTAATGGGGCCTCCTGCTGTTGCTGCGCCACCGGAGCACAATTTCTGTTCTCATCCTAAAGCAAAGTTCTTAACCTGAGGTACTATTTCTGGGTTAGCGGAGTCTGTAACCTGAAGTGTGTGTAACCTGAAGCGTATGTAACCCGAGGTACCACTGTAATGTATACCTTTTTGCAAGCAACGTCTCCTAACGCAACACATTATTCTATGTTATTTTAAGAATTATATTGATTTTTATACACATTCCCCCTCTAATGTATGCATTTTCATACACGTTATTGGATTGCAAAATTCAGATAAGTGCAAATTTTGAAAGATGACTATATATTTTTTTGGTTTCTCATATTGTTTCAGAAGCTGTGAATTTGATAGATTCAGCTTTAAATATGAACTGAATCAAATTTCTCTCCCACCCCCATTACAAATATTATCTGCCATCTGCACAAGTCAAGGAGCATGGCCAGAACTGACACACGCAGAAGTATAGGGAACTGGCACCTTTGAAAGTGGGAAATACCTTACATATTCAAAAAGCAAACTTTTTCCAGATGCAAGTATGAATTGTGTTTTTGACTTTTAAGTCAGAAAAAATGTGCACCCACTATCAGAATTTTTTTTTGGGGGGGGAACCCATGATGGTCTTTAAATTGGAAAATGAGTTTGGGGTGGGTTTCATTGGCAAATGATAGAATGAGATTGTGTCATATATTCAGCAGGCATCTGCATTAGCTTAAAGTAAACACCTATGAAAAAGTTATATTGTCCTACATTTTATTTTATCCCAAATCTATAAGGTAATCAGCATTGCCAGCCCAATCCTGAGCAGTAATTAAAGTGCTCCCCCGAGATGTTTTTTTTTAAGAAAACCCACACACATTGGACAAGCAAACCCGTGAATGTTCAGTGAAGAGGGAATGAATAATGTACTTCCCCAGTATATGTAAGAGAGTAATATTTAAGTATAGGTAATTAAATAAAAAATGTTTCAGGCCCCTGAGGAATGATGGTAAGAAGATACCACTTATGCCAAGTATGACAAAAAGTGATTACAGAGTCTAAATGAGCTCCAAGTACTAAAAATGTGTAATTTCCAAACTATGGCATAAACCTCTTTAATTTAATATGGAAGACCAATGTAATTACTTCTACAGATGGGCAATTTCTTTGGCTTTCTCAGTCCATTATGTTGACACTAGGTTTCTCAATCTCTTTTTTTAGTTTTCTACACATGAATAAAATAACACTCCAGAATCACATTGCTATTCCATGCTGATACAATGTGGGGAGTGCTGGTCTATTCTTTTGAGGCAGGGATGAGGAAACCGGGGCCCTCCAGGTATCACCACATTCTTATCTCCCATCTACCAGCTAGCACAACCAGTGCTCAGGGGTGATATGAGTTGTAGTCTGGAAGACCATATCTGACCTATCTCTACTCAAAGGACTGTCTTGTACATTCCAATCATGCAGTACAATCTTGCGGGTGAATAGGGAAAGGGCATAAGTGTCCCTGGACTCCTTTTTCACCAAAATAGTCCACTCGGATATTAAAGAAGCTCATCACTCACTAGTCCATAACTCAGGTCCTCAGGCCAACACAAGTGCCTTCATTGTTAAAATACAGTGAAAAGCTTCTCCATAATTTTACTATTCAACTATAGAACACTTTTTGGAATGCTCTCCAAAGCGACGCCCAAATTGCCATTTAAATACTTAGACCTTCTGGCGCCTAGCCGCTTTACAAAACCAAAAATGGCTCCCCCTTTCTGTTATTATTTTAATAAGAAAAACTTCCACTAATAAAATGCAAGTGATAAAAAACTCAATCAGTTTTATATATACACACTGTAACCTCAAATAAAATGTAGATCAAATGGAGATAATTGAGTTCACGTAGGTCCTGAGACATATAAAGGCTGTGAGTTGCTCAGTGCTTTTATGTTAATTAAATTATTAACTCATTAGAGAAGCTTGACACATAAAAAGGATCATTATTGTACAGATACACTCACTCATACAGATAGCCAGTCGACACATGGCAAGTACTTTCTGAAACTGCTTTACCAATAGTTCAGTGTCTTTGATCTCAACACTGTACATAGTATTTGAAAATACAGTACAAGAGAAAAAGGACTCAGAATAGTCATTTTGTCCTTTGTTAATAGATTCTCTGGGCAATTAAGGTGTTATCCTCTGCCTCGTACACTTTGTAGTTTCTTTGTTTTCTTTCGTAGTCTCTTTGTATTTCATTCCGATAAATAGTCTTGGATTTGAGTCTATTCTAGGTTAAATTGTTAGAATAAGTTGCTATATAAGACTTGGATGACAATAATAATGAACTGAGAATTTTCCAGTATATCTTTTCTCTGTTAAATATGTTGTTGTTTAGTTGTGTTCACTCTTCGTGACCCCATGGACCAGAACACGCCAGGCACTCCTGTCTTCCACTGCCTCCCGCAGTTTGTCAAACTCATGTTGGTAGCTTCGAGAACACTGTTCAACCATCTTGTCCTTCTGGTGGTTCCCTCATTGCGAGAAGTGAGGTTACAGGGAACCAGACAGAGGGCCTTCTCGGTAGTGGCACCCAACCTGTGGAACACCCTCCCTTCAGATGTGAAGGAAATAAGCAGCTATCCTATCTTTAAAAGACATCTGAAGGCTGTCTTCCCTGTTCAGGGAAGTTTTTAATATTTAATGCTGTACTGTTTTTAACACTTGATTGGAAGCCGCCCAGAGTGGCTGGGGAAACTCAGCCAGATGGGCGGGGTATGAATAATAAATTATTATTATTATTATTATTATTATTATTATTATTATTATGTACATGGGTTCAGAAAACAACTCAATTCATTTAAACTGAAGTAAGGAACTGATATCAATGTAACGTCAAAACCCTAACTCTACAAAACAAACCCATTTTTTGAAGTCACAAGAACAGGTTAATTACTGTTTCGCTAAGCATGGGCAAAGTTGTTATTGGCATGCTAAGTTTTCTGGAGAGTTAGGGTTCAGGGAGGAATTCTCAATGGCTGTGGCAACAGCCCTGGAAAACTGTGAAGCAGCTACCCAGGGAGATTCAAAGGAACTCTCAGTTGTAAAACCGCTGACTTGCAACTTAGCAAGAAGTTCAGTCCTGACACCTGTAGCATTACCAAGATGATGGTGGGTTTCTTTGTTTTGATTCCACTACAGGTGGGATACCAGGATGCATGTATTATCATTATCAACACTCATTTGTGGATGGTTAATGGGTTTATTGCACTTTTTGTACTTCATTTTCTTCTGTGTTCACTGTTTACATCCCCCCCCCCGCACTTGTGTGTATATACCTGCCAACATAGGATAACACTTCATTCATCTGATGAAATGAACTGTAGTCTATGACAGCTTATGTTAATCTTCGTTGTCGGTCCCCCCCCCCCCAGGTCTAGCTGCTCTATGTTTGATCAAAGATCAGATTGGGTGGGGGAGACACATCATAAAATGGTTCTAGACCATGTTCTGCCTCCACTGAGGAAGTCGCTTGATTTTAAAGGGGAGAGAATGAATCAGATCAAAGTGCCACCTGACTCTTGAATATCTAAATTCTTTCATCCTTAAAGTAATTGTGCAAAAGCGCTAAAGCAGTGCCACGATGTGCTGTTCTGTCTTGTAAGAAAATTACTCCAAGTGCCTATAGCATATATTATTTCCTTGCAACTAAATGAAATGAAAGAAATACTGGCAGAAATAGTCTGATGTCTTTGAAAATTCATTTTGTCCATTAACTACTGTACAAGCAAGACTTGCATTTCTATAACTGACTTCTTATAAGGGAGCTCAACTGTGAAAAACGTCTTCAGTCCTTGCGTTACAGTTTGTTCCACCCCCTTCCTTTTTTTAAAGGCAGTGTGTGTCTTTTTGAAGCTTTGAAGACAGAATGGTTTAGACATCCACTCAGAACTAGGTTTTTGGAAGCTAGTCTTGAAAGAGCTTGCTAACAGTAGCTACGCTCTGAAAGCTAGTAACACTGATGGCAATGTCCTGATAAAGAATTCCACCCCAGACTCACCATTATTTGACTAGGCATGAATTTCTGCACTATTCAGCTTCCCAATGCTACAAACTAGCATTGGTATTGGAGAATATGGAGGTGGAAGGGTAGAGAGAGACAGAAAGAAAAGAAGCAAGAGGAGGGGGAAAAACTCAGTAAAAGGAATAGCTGTAGCCATAAATGTGATGAATGGCTTGCTAGAAACTACATTAAATAGCAGCAATATCAGTTACAAGATGAGATCTGCAACATTCTTATTGCCAGGCTATGTGGCTGGATGATTCACTGTATGCTCACTTTTCATGGTCATCTTTTAATGGTATGTCCTGTGTCACTAGTCATTTGCACTTGTACTGCAGAAGACTCATGTGCTACTGCCTACCATTCCATCACACATTTCTCATTTGCCAGAGTATTATTAAGGGATGGGAAAGAAAATTAGGAATCTGACTGGTTGGGCCTCCTGTTCCTTCCACTAACAGTGGATTTATTCTCCACCTTTTATCTAGCCTGGCATTGAGCTCTCGAGTCCTTCTGCCAATGAAATTACTTTTCTCAATTTTCCTCCTGCACATTACAATCTCACTGTATCACGAGTTTTTGGTTGGCAGAGGCAGGCATTTACAACACAGCAAACCAGAAACATCACCCTGCGGGTGTAATTTCTGCTGTCTTAATAGGGGTAATGCTTACAGTTTTGAGCTTAGTGACTTTAGAAATCAGCTTCCTAAGCTAGCTACACATTTTGGTTCAGCCATATTGGGAGTACTGTGGGTAGCTCTGATCACAGAAAGGATATTGTAGAGCTGGAAAAGATACAAAAAAACCCTAAAATGACCCTAGGAAATGCCTTTGTGACCAGGAAAGGTTAAAGAGGTTGGGGCTTTTTAGTTTCGAGGAAAATAATTATTAAGGGGGAGGTGACAAAACTGTTTGGTGTGGAAAAAGTGATAGAGATTTATTTTTTCCTCTAGCTCTTATAATATTAGAACTTGGGATCATCAGTACTGAGAGCTGCCCTGTAAAATCAGTGCAGAAATCAAAGATTTCAATGACATTGGGATTGGACACACATGTGCCCCCCCCCCCCCCGTAAAAATGGAGGCAGAAGAACAGAAGCCAATGAGAGCTGAGCATGCTCAGTGGGCATGGAACGAATTTAGGAGGTGAAGGAGACAGAAAATCAGAAGTATGGGAGTGGAATAGTTGGAATTCTGACCTGAAGCACTGCATCTGTTTTGATATATATCTCAAACTATCACATCTAGTTCTGTTCCTACCTAATTCTTCGACCTTGACAATGCTTTATTGTCTCAAAGTACTGTTAGGTCTGCACTTTCATTAAAAGTCACTAGGGGGACATACAACTCAGAAAGGTCTTGGTTAACTTTCAGATGAAATCATATTTAAGGCCACCTCCATTCATTCCTACATGTTTAAATAAAATACATTTGCATCTCATGGCTCTGATAACAGCTACTGAATAGAGTGAATAATTATATCGAGGCATTTTTGATTGCTTGTGTTGTTGAAGATTGCTCAGTAAATCAGCTGACTCTTCCTCCGCCCTCCCCTGATTGCAAGCTATATGGGTATTGTTTGGCCTCCAAGTTCTATTTTTGAAACTTAACTTGGCCGCAGTTACTTGGAATTCAGTGCATTTAGCCACTTTCTCTAAAGCCAAACATTGCTCGCAAAAAAAAGCAACTTGAAAGTTTGCCATAAGGGCTGTGAAATTTCTAGCCTGCTTCACTGGAACCAGGACACTTAAAATTAGTACTCTGTTAACACTAAGCTCTTTTAAAAATTCATCTTGATTTATAGCTTTAAGCCAAATCTCTTCTTTCTTTTGCTTAGGAAAGCTCTCCGGTATATTAAGCAGAGATTTGCCACAGTCCTCTTATCTGTGCTGTGATTCCGGAAACCAAAGGCCCTGCATTTTGTTTAATAATATACTATTATAGCTTGAACTATTTTTTCTTACCATGGGAACCTATTAAAGGCAAGGTATAGATTTTCTGATAGCCAATAGCTGGCCATTTTCAGACATTCTAATTTTATCGGCCTTGTATAGGGAAGCTTTTTAAAGTGTAATGTTTTATTGTGTTTTTATATATGTTGGAGGGACGCGGGTGGTGCTGTGGGTTAAACCACAGAGCCTAGGACTTGCCGATCATAAGGTTGGTGGGTTGAATCCCCACAACGGGGTGAGCTCCTGTTGCTCGGTCCCTGCTCCTGCCAACCTAGCAGTTCGAAAGCACATCAAGTGCAAGTAGATAAATAGGTACCGTTCTGGCGGGAAGGTAAATGGCGTTTCCGTGCGCTGCTCTGGTTCACCAGAAGCGGCTTAGTCATGCTGGCCACATGACCCGGAAGCTGTACGCCAGCTCCCTCGACCAATAAAGCGAGATGAGCACCGCAACCCCGGAGACGGCCACGACTGGACCTAATGGTTAGGGGTCCCTTTACCTTTATATATGTTGGAAGCAGCCCAGAGTGGCTGGGGCAACCTAGTCAGATGGGTGGGGTACAATTATAATCATCATCATGTTCACCAAATTATCCAGGTTTCTTTCAGGGAAGGCATGGTCAATTTGTATAACTGGTGGTAGTAGTAGTAGTAGTAGTAGTAATAATTAATAATAATAAATAATAACATTTATTACTTATACCCTGCCCATCTGGCCGGGCCTCCCCAGCCACTCTGGGCGGCTTCCAACGGGATATTAAAAACACAATAAAATAAGGCAAGCCAAGTCAATCAAATTTTAAAGGAGGTCATGATCCAGGCAAAGTGAAACATTTTTTATTTGTGTGTTTGTGTTTAATCTCTCCTGATTGATCAACCATACTTTAAAAGGATTGTGCTTCAAATGTATAGACTGAATTTCAACCTTTCCCATTGGTCAGGGTCTAAATTCACAACCACCTTACAAT
This sequence comes from Podarcis erhardii, assembly GCF_964252035.2. Classification (NCBI taxonomy): domain Eukaryota; kingdom Metazoa; phylum Chordata; class Lepidosauria; order Squamata; family Lacertidae; genus Podarcis; species Podarcis erhardii. The sequence goes on from NC_138500.1 coordinate 51,490,974, forward strand.
TTGCCATAAACAATTGTAAATTGTGGGTAATTCACTAAATAGCAGAACAATAATGCACAATGAATAATGACTGTGTTTTAACAAATTCTTTGGCATAGAAAAATGAGGGAACACTACTGAAATTTATTTTTAAAATATTAGCAGCACAGAGAGGAACAAAATTGACTCTCAGGAAGAAGGCAAAAATCCGCAATCGGCTAATGAAAGTGATAGGTAGCAATTTAACATTGTACAAAATGAAGCACTAACTTCTATAACGTATCTACACCTTCTGGGACACATTGCAACTGGGGCCAATGGCATAACTAGATTTATACAAGGATCCTCTAACTACAGGATAGAATTATTGGTAAGTCTCCAGCAGGTACCCCTCTTCTTAGAAACATACCTTTGAATACCACCTCTGAATACCAGATATAGTCTGGGGCATCTTGCCTTGTTGAAGCAACCGATTGGCCATTGTTGGCAGACAAAATGTTGAATCAAGTAAACTACTGGTCAAACCTATCCCAGGAATCCTGCTTAAAATTTAAAAAATCTATTAGATCCACACACTGCAAGGTTATATTAAAATGAGAAAGACCATCCAGGAATTGATAAAAAGTATTTGATTGGATTTTAATAACAAAAAACCCAGACAGCCCAAACCTAAGATGTAAAGAGTAAGCATAAGAGCCAACTCCTAGGGGCCGTGGGGTTTTGGCACCAGCAAAATATTTGAGGGGGCCCCCATTGATTGGCACCAGTGTGTTGCACTGTGTCATGTGATCAGTTATGTGGGGCGGGGCTTACCTGGGTCCCCACAATATTTTATTCAAGCTGGCACTCCTCAGAATATGAAACAATTCTGCAAGGTCCAGCAAACTAGAATGCATGCTTTTTCTTTAAGCACTTGACTCAAAAGGCTGCAGTTCTTTGATGATGAACTGTACCGCACCCACTGAAGAAACCTGTCAGTGGTTACCTCTCCTTCTGTGATGTAATGATAAGTTGTCTGTTGTTCTGATAAAATATTTTGACACCTGAAATTTAGAAGCTTGTCAGAACTCTGTGTGTTGGCACAGAGGTTTCTTCTTAACTGCAAATGCCACAAAACACTGTGGAAATCTCCTATCTATTTGTGTAGCATTGGGCGGCCTTTAAAAAAGCGCCACCTAGTTAAGAAAATTTACCTCTCTCATGTGAGACCTTCTGTGAGATTACTGCACTGCAATGGCCTATGATACATCAGGGGGTCTAGCATGATCTGCCAGTGATGACAGGCCAGTACATGATTAGAAATCCTCTATCTCCGTAAACCATATGGCAGATGATAGAAAAGCACTTTAAAAAACACACAACTGTTTCTTAAAGATGTTCTTTTCCTGGTGCTCCTCTCTAATCTTTGACCTGATCTGCAAGAAAGGATCATTGTGGTTGCCTTCCTGAGAGGTATCTGTGAGTCACACTAAGGTGCTTGCAATCCATCAAATGCCTACACAATAGTGTCTGTACAATATTTAGCTTGCAGATCTGCATATATCTGAAATAGTTAAAAAGTTATAGAATTTAGGGGAAGGGGGTAGTACTCTCATTTTCTAGGATTCAACAGCACCAGAATCATATATCCAAAAGTTTATTCAAAATCATACAAGAATAAGAGAGGGAATAACACACAACTTTTTTTCAACACTTTTATTAAAAACACACAATCTGCACTGGAAAATGTAGCACTATTAAAATAGTTGGACCGATTAACATAAACAATAGCAACTTATAATTGTGTGCATAGCCATTTGCTAATCCGGTCATCTATCGTATTATTGCTAGATAATCTTTGAAGAAAATAAATTGTTAACACAGCTCAAAAGATTGCTGGATTTTTCCAATCCTTTGTTTCTATGTCTGTCTGTCTTACTTTGTATTCCAATAGCACAATCTCAGGAATATCCATGACACATTGTTCTGATAATTAAAAGCTATTTCTTGTCCCCAACCGATCCATTTCACTGTGAGTGTGTTAACATGAAACATTACCCAGCTCTGAGGTCTGGATATTGATTACTTCCAACTGTACATCTGCTAATATGTTGGGTTTTTTTTTTTAGTAGAATAGATAAATGTGCTTACCCCAACACAAAGAAACATATATATATATATATATATATATATATATATATATATATATATATATCCTACTTTCATAGCCAAGAGATATGAGAGAGAAAGAGAAAGAGATCTACAGGAGGTTTAATTGTCCCATTCCACTTATTTCTTTACCTCCTCCTTTGAATCAACAAGTTCCAAGCCAAAACCCTTTGCCATTGTTTTTATGAAGGGCAAATTGTTGTTTGGAAGTAAAACAAACAAACAGCAACACTTTTTATAAAAAAACCAAACTTTTAAAACAACAATGCAACAACAACTGAAAGATAATAATCAGATGGAGAAGTTGATAAGGCTATTTTGCTGGTTGTTAAAAGAGTTTATAATACATTAAACTGACTCCAAGGGGTTTAATTTTCCAGTGCTTTTACAACCACCAACCTTTCTTATTGAGAAGGTCAATAGGCACAATATGAAGTCTTGTAAATCACAGCCTCCCTATGCCTGTAATATCTAATGTGACCCTATTCACACATCTTAAAAATTATAAAGCCCAGCAAATGCTGTATATCAAACAAATAAATCAGGTGCCATAAATATAGGCTTCCTTTTAGTTCTAGACAGAATAATTCGCCCACATTTCCCATGTTTGAAATTGTTTTTCGGCTTCTCCAGCAAGTCCCCTTCTTGGTATTCAGAAAGCAGACCTCCTGCATTTAATCTTTTAAAACACTTAATAGGACCAAAGCTGCCTGAAAGCAGTTTCTTTTAAAGAAATGACCTCACTTAAGTCCTTAATGAGTACAAACATGAAAGAAATGAAACAATTACATTGCAATCATTCTTAATATTTGATTTTAAATGTTATCATTTAAAACTGTGGTATCCATTGGAAGGAAAAGAGTAATGGCAATTAAAGTACAAGGGTGACCTAATTTTCTATTCCACTGTCTCAGGTATAATATTTTATGTCTTACATTTATAAGAGATTCTTTGCATGCAGACGCCAAGCGAAAGAAGAACACCGGCCTTTTTATGTGGATCGGTTCAGGGAATTAACTCTCCCCCTCTGCCATTTGTTTGAGCCACAGCTGCTGCCACTTGTGTTGTAAATCTTCTGTTATAGTATTCAGAGTAAACTTCATACTTGGCTGAAGGAAATCAGACAATATAAGAGCTTGCTAACATTCTAAAAAATACATTGGTGAGGGACCTAGTACAAGGCCACACATCCCCATGTTTTTTTTTTTGTGTGTGGTGGTACAGAATCTGCTAGAAGGCCTGTGGCCATTTTATAGCGCTAATGATGTGTTTCATGGAATATATTTCCCCTTCTCTCAGCCAAGCTTTAGTGCCTTACAGTAGAGAACCAGAACAAACCATACTGAAATAAATGAGGTTTGACTTGCTAATATAGCTTAAGGATGAGTTTGATAGTTCTACGGCTGTTTTAGGAGAAATTAGTCCACTGAGGTACGATATTTGTTTTATATGCCTAAAGTTCCCAGATTAAAACTTTGTTACCCTCTATTAAAGGCTGGTCCTTTCTATTTCCCACTACTTATCAGGTGCACCCACCCGTTTTTCTGTTCCCCTGAACTACTGGGGTGCCTGCAAAAAAATTTCCCTTCTCTCAAATGTTACCCTCTTTCTCCATTTTCCTATCCCAAACAGTTTCTTCCTTTTACAGATAGGTAGCCGTGTTGGTCTGCCATAGTCAAAACAAAACAAATTCCTTCCAGTAGCACCTTAAAGACCAACTAAGTCAGTTCTTGGTATGAGCTTTCGTGTGCATGCACACTTCTTCGTTATTCCTTTGGCCACAGGTGGTGATGGAAATGAGCACATTCTTCTGACACTAAAAGTACACACCTCTGAATGCAGCATTGGCGAAGCAATGGGATGTAATACAGAGCGTATTTCCCCATCTCTTCCTCCACTATTGATTATCTTCAAAAGAGCTCAGGACTCCAGCCCCTTGTGTGGAAGGGGAAATTTCAGTAAGTGTAGCTTGCATGACTATTTAATTATTTATTTCATAAATTTATCAGCCTTTTGATTGCTTAACCTCAACCCACCCACCCCGCCCTGCCAACAATGCCTCCTAAAATCCACTTTTCTACACAACGTATTAAAGACTCAGGAGCCAAGAGCTCTTTTGTATCAAGCCATCATATGTACAAAGTCATACTCCAGCCTATTCATAAGGGACAGGGCTGAGAAACTTCCATCAGCCCCAGCTAACCATCGCCACGGGTCAAGAATCATGGGAATAGCAGTCCAGCAACATCTGAAGAACTACAGGTTCCTCAACTCTGTTTTATGGCATGTGCTCTGCAGTCAAAAACAGATGTGAGTTACGAACTACCAGCAGCACTTCCATTTCACTTAGATTCAGGCTCCATTCAGAAGGCACTTTATTCAGTCTTCCTGTTTCCCTACCTGTTGATTTCCACACTATGTGATCTTTCACATGACATAGACACCACTTCTGGAAGTCTAGTGGAACCCAGCAGAAGTTCAGTGCTAATTTCCATGTTACTTGTTTCCAGAAAAGAAACCTGTTTGCAACTCCGTGAACTTGGTTTCCATACAGTCTCACATCTCAGTACTGACCAGACCCAGTGGACCCTTAAGGCCCTTAACTTTCTTAGCTGTGGACAGGCTGTTAGTCTTCAAGTTTTAACAACTAACAAACAATTAAACACCCTCCTGGCTGTGCTGTCTGCTGGAGGCACAGCCAGCATTTATGCCTGGCAGGCAGGCCCCATGGAAGACTGGCTCTGCCAGACTGGGAAAGGTTATGGACCACCGGATTGAAATTCACGGCATGTAGTGCCCTGAAAGAAAATATTATGAAAATGATATACCGGTGGTACATGACCCCAGTCAAGCTGGCTAAGATATATCACCTGTCTGATAATAAATGCTGGAAGTGTAAAGAGGCGGAAGGGACGTTCTTTCATCTCTGGTGGACATGTCCGAAAGTGAAGGCCTTTTGGGAAATGATCTATAATGAGTTAAAAAAGGTATTTAGATATACCTTGCCTAAGAAACCGGAGGCCTTCCTTCTGGGCATTGTAGACCAGAATGTGTTAAAGAAGGATAGAACTTTTTTTATGTATGCTACAACAGCAGCAAGAATTCTCATCGCAAAGTGTTGGAAGACACAAGATTTACCCACACTGGAGGAATGGCAGACGCAGTTGATGGACTATATGGAACTGGCGGAAATGACTGGCAGAATCCGAGACTTGGGAGAAGAAAAAATGGAAGAGGACTGGAAAAAATTTAAGGACTATTTACAAAAATATTATAAGCTGTATGAATGTTAAGAAAATGCACTTTTTAGGAAATATTAGCCCCAGCAATGGTAATTAGGTGAAATGAAAATTAAGGCACAAGAAAAGAGAGGTGAAATTAAGAAAAAATTTTATTGCATTATGTTTTAATCACAATATATAAGACCATGGTTACAATAACTTTGACTTTGGTAACATGAAATTGAAAGATACAATAAGTAATGAATTGAAAGATACAATAATGAACTGAAAGATACAATAAGTAATGAAATAAGATAATAAATAGCTGAAGACTTTGTATTATGAATATTGGGTTACAAATATATTGAAATGGGTAATATGACAAAATGAAAGATACAATAAGCGACGAAATAAGATAACAAAATGCTGAAGTTAGTATTATAAATAATGCAGATTCGGGAAGATGTGGGGAAGTCCAAAAGATTCTGTAAAAGAAATATGATTTATGAAACTTTTGTATTTTATTCTTTGTTCTTTATTATTCTGTAAAACTAATAAAAATATTTAAAAAAAAAAAGAAGACTGGCTCTGCCAGGTCTACTACCAGAGCATTACTCACCCAACAGTGCCCTAATTGGCACAGACAAATGTTAAATTTTTGCGGGCGATTCTGCCAGTCCCTGCGGCTGTCCGGCACCACTGCTGACACTGGCCAGCCATGAGGGCTGATAGCTCTCGTTCTTCATTCCCCGGAAACCACACCGGGAAATCGCCACCACTTTCTGAGTTACGGTAAGCAGTCTTAACATGTCAAATAAATAAATAAATTGTAACTATAGCATGCTGCTTTGCTTTGCTTTGCTTAACTGTACAGTAAAGGATGAATCCATAGCTAAATTTTGGAACAAATTATTATTTTATTACAATAGCAACCTAAGCCTAATGGATCACACAATATCTTTGAATGCTTTCATATGAAAAGCCAAGAATAATAAATAAGCTTATAGAATTCTATTTATCTCATCTGACTATATGAACTATGAAGGTAACTTCCAAAACGCTTCTCTTTTCAAATCCTTAGGAGCGTGTGTTCCTTTGCTGCATTTTTGCATAGATATACTTCATAAATATGATTACAATTTTCTCTCTGATACACTTTCAATTTACTATTTATATTGGCCATATATTGAATATCAGTGTCACATCAGCTACAGAGTGACTGGATAAAGAAGGTCGTAGAAGTAGCCATTATTTTCATTTTTTAATTTGCTTTCCACTGCCATGAAATTTTATAAGCTTAATATTCTTTTAAATTATCCTTTCTGCACCCATACACGAGGGATATGTATGTGACTTTGAATGACATTTGCAGTTTAGAAACACACAGGTTGGTATCTAAAATTCCCAGCTCCTGAGGGAACCCAGAGAAAAAGCAATATTCCCACAATGGGAAAGGAACACATATAGCAAGGTTAATTAGATAATTCTAAAAAATGCTTACCTGCCTGGGCTGACCTGCCATCTCTCCCGTCTCAAAGCAATGACTAGAAGGATAATAAATGTTAAAATAATTTTGTTGCTTAGAAAATGCTGTATTGGCTGACCGTAATTGTCTTTAGGAACAATCCTCAGAAGTTTAATGAAAGTGTCAGATGCCAAAGGATTATTGGTACACTCACAGATATACTACAGCATAAGCTTTCATGGACTACAGTCTGCTTAATTAAAAGCATGAAGTGCTATCTCGAGTTGCGACTGGGAGTGGGAATTGTAAACTGGGAGGTCAATTTAAAGGAAAACGGAATGCTGAATTTCTGTATTTCATTTCCCTCTGACTTCCCCATTTAAATAAGCAGCTAGTAAATACTGGGAGAATAACCACAATATTAATGACCACCCAGCATTTATGACCACACCAGAGGCAGATTTAGGACAGTATGATTGGTTCCGCCACACTGGGTGCTGAGTGTAAGGAGCACTGCATGGTGTCGCAACTATGACATAGTGAATTAAGCAGAACGGAGGGCGAGAGGTGGGTTCGTATTTTGGCCTTGAACAGGGTGCTGCTGAAATTTTAAAGACCAAAGTCTGCCCCTGCATACCCATCTGCTTGTAAGTACAATGGTACCCCTAGTTAAGAACTTAATTCGTTCCGGAGGTCCATTCTTAATCTGAAACTGTTCTTAACCTGAGGTACCACTTTAGCTAATGGGGCCTCCCGCTGCTGCCGCACCGCCGCCACGCGATTTCTGTTCTCATCCTGAAGCAAAGTTCTTTACCCGAGGTACTATTTCTGGGTTAGCGGAGTCTGTAACCTGAAGCATCTGTAACCTGAAGTGTTTGTAACCCGAGGTACCACTGTATCCCCAATGAGTTCAATAGGACAGAATTCTAAGTAGAAGTGCAGCCTTGTTTTACTGAGCTGAGGTGTAGAACCACATTTTAAAATCACCTCATGAGGAGATGTAAAAATGAGAGACTGTTCAAACATGGAGTTGGTGCTTCTCTACATAACCACTGTAAGAAGGCAGCCTTAAGCCCACAAATAGGGTGAAGGAGGAAAGTTGGCAATGAGGGCGCAGGTGAAAGAGAAGCTTTTCTGAAGCCTCCACAACCATTTTCACAAGGGACAAATTTGTAATTACACATTCGCCGTATGCAAATTGAATGGAGGGAAATGGCAAGCGGAATATCAATTTTAAAAATGCATTTTTTGGGGGGGTGTTAATTCTCTAGACTGGGGACGCGGGTGGTGCTGTGGGTAAAACCTCAGTGCCTAGGACTTGCCGATCGTATGGTCGGCAGTTCGAATCCCCACGGCGGGGTAAGCTCCCGTCGTTCGGTCCCAGCTCCTGCCCACCTAGCAGTTCGAAAGCACCCTTAAGTGCAAGTAGATAAATAGGTACCACTTTATAGCGGGAAGGTAAACGGCGTTTCTGTGTGCTGCGCTGGTGCTGGCTCACCAGAGCAGCTTCGTCACGCTGGCCACGTGACCCAGAAGTGTCTTCGGACAGCGCTGGCTCCTGGCCTCTTAAGTGAGATGAGCGCACAACCCTAGAGTCGGACACAACTGGCCCGTATGGGCAGGGGTACCTTTACCTTTAATTCTCTAGACTAGATTAAAACACTCAGAAGTAATACACCCCAGTATGCCCATAGTGTCATTTTGTGAGATTGTATTCAGTCTTACCCAGAATCTTAGCAAAAAAGAGAGGGAAGGAACGGTGTCAGGTTATTCGTTATGCTTCAGAATCCCTTGGGATAGAAAGATTGGGAGGGAGATAAAAGTGTGCTGAGGATACCACTGAAGGCCTACTTCAGACACTTACTGGCTCATCAATCCTTTTGTGTGGTGGAGGAAACAAGTGCCTCTTTCTACCACATACCTAAATTACATGTCATACAGACCCTTCATAAAGCAACTTATCAGTATGAAGCCCTAATTTGCACAAAAGAAGAAGAGAGGGAGATCATGACAAGGAACACATACAGAGCTTTTTTTCCTAGCTAAAGGGGGGGGGGTGATTTGTAATTATTTCAAACAAGTAGATTCCAATAAGGCATTGAAATGTGGCTGGCATATATGAAAGAAATAGCCAATTATCTCAAAGGTATGTGGTACGAGGGAACAAAAGCTGTGAAATTTGCATCTTTCAGGCTCCTTGTTTATACAGCTGTAAGCAAAAGACAGATGTGCAAAGGAAAGGTTGTTTTCTCTGAGGATCAGAAAATATAACACGGTAAACCTCACCTGTGTTTTATGGCTGACTTTCTGGGGAAACAGGCAAAGGGGTCTTTAAAAATGTAGGCCACAGATCTTAAAGGTGCTGAAAGTCATTATATTTTAGTAGGACCAAATATGCTGTGGAATTTAAAGTTCCCAGCCGTCCTTCATTCTACAGGGATGTCCCTTTTTGCCAAGTCATGACATCTCCACAGAATATAACAAATGTCCCTTATTACCACACTCCCAAGTTCCAGGGCAGCTTATTAAAATTTTGTCACCCTCTAGAGTGAAACTCAAGCTGGCTCCCTTATGTGAAAAAAGCACTAGCAGCTCAGACGTGAAATGGATTGCCTCATATTTTGCTAGCAAAGTTAGATATCTGAACAACTTGAACCCAACTGAACAGCATCTTGTACTTTGCAGCTGAAGAGACCTTACTTTTTTTCCTGAGGAGTTAAGCAGCTCTTATCCTGATATTTCAATGTGCAGATATACAAAAAACATAATACATACCCTGCTGAGGTGGCCTGGATTGGACCAAAACTCATCAATGGGATGAGCTCTTAGCCATCAACAGCTGGAACCAGTCTGAAAAATCATTGAAGTTGATGTGAATGCTTAGGCTTGACATACGTCAGGAAAATTTCTGACATGTTCTGGTTTTGGGGTATAAAAATGGGTTTCTTTTTCAAAAAAATTACAAATCAACAACTTTGAAATGTGGCAACCCTATGAATGCTTATCTTTGGCTGCTTTGAATGATGATATGTGCCTGCAGCCACCTTACATCCCCTTACTTTCTCTTGGCCTTCAGGCCTAGGTAAAACTCTGCAATACCAGGTCTGAGCTAATGGTCTCAAGCTGAGGATGCTCAGCCAATGTCTTCCCTTTTTTGGGCAGCCTGTTTAGACGCCCTTATGAGGAGAATGCAGAGGCCAACCTAATCAAAGCTCCCAAAATGAAACATCCAACCCAAACCAAAGTAATTTGTGCTAGTATATGTCAGCTGACTTCTTATGAAACAACTCCCTTAAATGGTCAAATGCTTTCTTTTTCACCCTTGGCTGGAACTCAAGTTGAAAAACAAGGATAGACTGTACATTGATGTCAGTATTGTGGGTTGTAGAGGCAAAATCACCCATCCCATTGGTATGATGCCATTACTTTGAGAGGTAGTCTTTGTGGGTTGGTTTAAGCTAATTCATATCTCCGGAAAGTTGCCCTACTCCCATTTTGACTTCCCTTCTATTGTTTCTGACTCTTGCTCTAACACCTGCTTCACTTTTTAGCCTGAGATAGGACCTTCCACCAGATCTCATCAAGCCTCTGAACTTAAGGAGAAAAACACTGGGACACTGAAACAGATAGGCCAAACTGGTTCACTGAGCAGGGAGGCATCAGGAAAGATATGTTCTGTCTCTTTTCTAATACTTCACACAAAAACGCCCACAGTGAAGAGGCGGGGGAAGGACTAAAATTACAGCAGATGGGATTTCCTTCCTTGTAAATCATTATAAAATCACACTTTTCAGAACCCATCAATTAGGTTTTAACTTTCAGGGGGAAATTGAGGATGAGGGGAATACATTTTATTATAGTGTTATGAGTTTGTGGGTGCTAGACACTTCTAAATTCCTGGAACCAGTAAGTGTTAGAATTTAATCAAGGCTTGGGGTGTTAAAACTGGCTGCCAGACCCGTGTGTATCAAGCTGTGTACTAGACACTTCTAATTCCCTAGAATCAGCAAGTGTCAAAAGCCAATCGAGCCAGGATAGCCTCCTGTATTGAGGTGATAGCCTGGGTGATGAGCCATTAAGACAACAAAGGATGAAAGGAACTTGGTGTGATATGGCAAATGAACGTGGCCCCTCCCTCAGCAGATAAAGCCTGTCAGAGAAGCAAGACCCTCTTAGCGTGTTAATGCCACGAACTCCTCCCTTGTGAGTCTTTATGTATGTGTAAATAAACCATAAATCTTAGATACCATGGTCTTCACTGTACTACAAAAGGAACACTAACCCTTGGTAAAGTGCACCTGGAACCCCTAAAATCTTGCACCACTTGGAGAATGGAGTGGCGTGCAACAATATGTATTTAAGTCATATACATATATATAATCAGATGGCATTTCTGTTTCACGCATTTCCACTGACTTTTACTGTACATCAACAAACATGGGATGTATGTGGGTAATGCTACAGAAGCAAAAATGGTGCTCTGTATTTGCCAAATGGTGCCAATATCCCTCCTTTCTCTCACTTGCTGCATTTTAATTGAAACTATAAGGTCAAGTCAACAAGACTGAAACTGGTGCATATTTCATGTGCCCAAGATGCTCGGATTCATCTTTTTTCTTAAGAAAGAACAAGAATACTTTTTCACCCCTTCTGAACTATGCATGCCAATATATGGACATATTTAGCAAAGTGCCCTTGGGAAATAAAACAACATGTGAAACTCATTTTTTATTTTCCAGTAAACTTCACAACACTCTCTGTGATTCCATCCTTTCGATGGATTTCTAGTTTATCTTATGTGTGAGAAATGACCTTCTAACCTATGTGTGACAGCTGTTTGGCTTTTATTAAGTGCCTTGTTCACTAGCAACGTTGGGGCATTACTCATATATATTTGTGTGTGCTACCTCAGTAAGCTATGGAGAATTATTTTTATATTGTTAAATGCAGTCTCTGGCTGCATGCCGCTTAAACATGGCTGGCGTCAGGGAGAAAGCCTGCCAATTCAGTTTTCAGATGGGTCTGAAAGACAGCTTGGATTTTCCCTCTATATGTGAATTTGTGAACATCTTCAATTTCTTTCTTTGGAAGTACACTATTATAGAAAACACACACACACAGCAATCTCAACCTTACAGCTGAGGGTGCTTTAGGAGGTGGTGTTAGGGCTGATGGCAGAATTCTCATTACATTGTGGGAATTTTCCCAGTGTGCCAATGGAATGATCCATTGCCTTAGATATTCTGCCTGCAAAACAGGAGGGAAATAAGGTGGGCATGGATGCAGCACATCTAAAGCCTCTCTACATTTCTCAGACATGCAAACAGAAATGGTGCAACTCTAGCAGTCAGCGGGAGGAAAAAGCTGCTGTGCTGCACCTCCTGTTGTGGCTACAGCAAAATAGCAGAGTGATAGATCTGGTGGTTGCTCCATAGATCTGGGGTATCTCCTCCCTTTGGCATAAACACAAGTTAGGAGTACTCTGGGCATTATCTATTAAGACTCAGTATTATACTTCACTGAAAGCCACCCTGTGAGGGCAACACTCAGCAGCCCTTTCACATCCTCCAACATCTATCCAATGAAAGTAGGGACGTCCCATTCCATGATGATAATTTTACTATTTATACCCCACACATCTTATTGGGTTGCCCTAGCACTCTGGGCAGCTTCCAACAGACATAAAAACATAATAAAACATTAAACATTTTTTTAAAACCTTCCATATAGAGGATTGTCTTCAGACGGCTTGGGGGTTGCATAACTGCGTACCCTCCAACATTTCTCCAATGAAAATAGGGGCATCCTTGGAAAAAGCAGGACATTCCAGGATCAAAATGAAAACCGGGACAGCTTCTTTAAATCACGAACATCCCTGGAATATAGGGACACTTGGAGGATCTGCCCTTTGATGCTGTCAACCATTCTTTGGCAAGAGAAGAGAAGTAAACACTGTGTGGTTTATAATGAAAGCCAATATTAGCCTGTAGTCCTGTACTGTCACTGGGGTTTTCTTCTGGGTAGGCATGTATAAGATGGAACTGTTGAAGTTGTTTTGAAGTAAATGTTATTACCATCTCACTTTACTGATTTAATAAAGGAAAACCTTTCTAAAAAGTGTCCAGTATTAGCAATATCCCAGACAATGCAAGTTGTAAATTTATAATTTTGTTCTTCAAAAATAATAGCTCTAAAAAAAGCTGACAGGTTACTCTAATTTGCATATCAATTTATTTTCCAAATGAGGATTATATAGTATTTTCCAGTTTCGTTTCACAGTTGTGCACAAATCACACTAGACGTCGTGTGCCTGACTGAGAGCATCCTTCTGGCCATTCAGCCTGTGCATCAGTATTCTGATCCATGGTTCCATTTATGTTCTCATGTTCAGATGGAGTTACTGCACAAAAAGAATTCCGAATTCAGTTCAGTGGAAGAAGGAACCTTGCATGCAGCTCTTTACGGACACAGAGACAACCCTACAGAAAGGAGAGGTAGGTGTGCATGTTGGAGCCACCACACACAGAATGAAAATAGTTCAGCAACCTCATACTCCAGCCTCATACCCAACACTGCCCTTCCCACGTTAAGCATATTTAACTGAACGTGCTTTGAAGCCCCATGATGATTGGGAACCCAATTACAAGGAGGCTGTTCAGTCAAATACACATAGAAACCCCCTTCAGACCTTCTTGCCCAGCGTGGGAAAGCTGGGGTGGTACAGTCAGGTCAAGTTGATGAAGAGATATTGGGAGCAAAGCTGACACTCACAGCTAAGTGAGAACCTGAACAGGACTTGCAGATCTGGGTGATGACGGTTTATTAGCAAGGTTCTGTTCAGCTCCTTAGCACAGTATTTTCCTAGGCCAAGGTAAGACCGAGGAGTCTAGAGGCTGGACTGTTAAGGACAGCACAAGCGACCCCCCTCACTTACGTGGAGGCTACGTTGTGAGGCCCATGAGCATAAGTAAAATTGTGTAAAGTGGGGAGCATCCTCCAAGCACCCTTTCAACGTCCTCTCCGCTGCTCTCTCTTCAGTCCACACCAAAAATACTGTATCCTAAAATATCCATAGCTAGCTTGACACTCTGGAGCTGGCAGGAGGCTGGAAGACATGTGGAAAATTGGCTATTGCTGCTGCGCTTCCCTGCACTTCAGCTGTTAGGCGGGGAGGCTGAGCAGCATAAACAAAGCCCCACTGCATCTCTGGTCTCTTTGGGGCTTCCTCTGCCCTCATTGACGTACTCTTTGGACTCCATGGAGGGTCTACTCATGAGCCACGAGGACTCTCCAGCTCTCTCCCGCCATTTCCGACTTTGAGTTGAATTATTTATTTCCCAGCGCTGCGTGCATACAAGAATTCCATGTAAGTGTGGGGACGTCTGTACATCGTTAATTCAATGTGCCTGAAAACAGTACACCCACTTAACACGTAGTAAGTTCCATTAAACCTAGTGAGACTTTCCTTCTGAGTAAATGTGCTCATGATTGAACTGTTTGCCTTTTGCTTCCCGTATTTGACTACTGGGAGAAGGGAGCCCTAATAGCGCCAGTATTAAATGAATGCAGCGTAATCTCTTCTTCACTTATTATGTTTTAATTTCAAGAAATAAGATAAATATGTGCTAATTCAAGTTCCTCTACGGGAGGGGAAAAAAGAGCATGTGGAAATCTCCATTAAAGACTCCCAACTAACTGCTTCCCACACCTGCAAGAGATTTCAAAGGCATAAATTAGATTGAGCCCAGCATCAGCTTTGTAATATTCAGCTCTTTGTGCATCTGATAGGAAATCAGATTGCAAGTCCTTCCAGGAGAGTGCATTAAAGGTGACAGAACAAAGCTCTTGTGGAGGCCTCATGAAACAAAGACAATACCAAGTATTAATTCAGTGTCCATTTTGATTCCTTGCACTCAGAGGGGAAATGAGGATTGAGTGACAGCTTTATTTAGTAAGTCATAGGCTGCTGAAAATTTCATGAAAAGATGCAACTTGCATGCAAAACAGGAAGGCTTGTTATTAGCAGCCCCTGATAAGGTACAGTAAAAAAAGGGAGAAGTGAATAATTCTCATTAGATGTCACCTGTTAAACAGCATGAAATATAAATTAGCTGCAAATCTGATCTACATAAAACGGGCTTTGTGTTTGTGGTAGGAACCTTATCAGACCATCTTTCATTGACATGAGGACTTTTTTGTTGTATTTTTTTGCCCTTAGTTTGGAATAATAATAGTTGCAGTGTTTGTTGTGCTCCCATTTGGTGACAAAGATTGCACTTTAAATTTTAAGAGGGTTTTTTTTGGCCATATTTGCTTGTTATGTGTACATTTTTGTACCTTCCCTTTGTGATCTGCCACAGCTTGACACATTTACAACAAATACTTCTTTTGTCTGCTCAATGAGGATATTGTCAGGGAGAGGCAGGGCTGAAGCCAGAGTTTCCCCATCAGAAGCTTACTCATCATTTTTGCTGGGCGGGCATCCATTTGTTGAGTGTACACCTCTGCCATTACGTAAGTGCAAGCAGTGTGCAGCAGTTTAGGGAGGAGCAAATTTGAATCCCTAGAAATTATGTTCCTGGGCATCTTGAAATATCTGAGCTTGTGTCTCGCTGTCAATATTTGAATTCACGGGAAGCAGCTAGGCTTCTCAAACGTGCATGAAACTCATCCATGCATTCCTCCAGCTTCTGCCTGGCCTGGTGGAACTTATAACCTCAAAATCAATATTTTTCTTTGGAGAAAAATGCTTTGTCAGTGCCTCCTTTGCACTGATAAACATAATCACCTTCTGCAGCTGGTAAACCTATCAAACACTTGTTCTCCAGCTTAGTGCAGAAAAAGTGCACACTTTTTAATACTGTGGTCTATCTACATAGCACAGAAGAAAATTTCCAGTCATTCATTTACTCCCACAGTTGTATGGGAATCATGAGCAACAAATGAGGGACGGTTGGGAGAGCAGCCATAGTAGGTCTAGTTTTCTCTTTTCAGTTTTAAACATAGCAGGAAGGTGAAGTAACAACACTCACACACTTACACTATCAACAGGCATCCAGAGGTTTTTGTCTGTGAAATAGTCCTCAGCCAGTGTCCGGAAGTCTCTCATCACAATTGTAAGATGTACTCTTGGCACAAAGGATGGTGACCGAAATATTTTATTTATAAACTGAAGCAAATATTGGGCATGAAGAAAAGCCACCAGAAATCTATGTTCTCAGTTCCATTTTGACCTGCTCTCCAGAGCTGGACTGGAACTGCTCTTGACCCTGGTGAACTAGAACACACAAACACAAAACATGGACTAGGCCCCTCCACATTACAGTAGTCAGAAATACAATGGTATCTCCGGTTGCGGATGGGATCCATTCCGGAGGTCCAGTCGGATCCGCAACCTGAGGACCGCTTCTGTGCATGTGCAGAAGTGGTCTGTTATGTTGTGGGTTGACATAGCAGACGACACAGCGATTTCTCCAAGTAGCTCTTTATTTCGTAAGCTGGAATAGAACTGACTGCAAACAGCTCAGCCGGCCTGCTTTTATAGGCAGCCGGCTGTCAACATTGTAGCAACAACAGCCCAGAGTTCCCGCCTAAAATAACTGACGCGGACCTGAGTGAAAACTATCTACAGAACTGAGTGAAAACTATATACAGTATCCCCCTGCTGGCCCAGGGTGAAACTTCACTACATAACATGGTCTACTGCTCATTTCCGGCACCTCTCGGGTGGGCACCATTGCCATTCTAAGAGAACAAGGAAGGCGTTCATAGTGAGTTCCGACACCTCTTTTTCTAGAAAAATAGCACTGGCTATATCACATATTTGTATGCATCACAGCACTGGCAGTTTTCTTTTCACCCCCCAGTGCAGAATTTGCTTTTTTTCCTTCAGCTTCACATGCAGTGTTTCTCAACCTTGGGTCCCCAGCTGTTGTTGGACTACAACTCCCATCATCCCTGAGCTCTGGCCTTGCTAGCTAGGGATGATGGGAGTTGTAGTTCAACAATATCTGGGGACCCAAGGTTGAGAAAGTCTGATAAGATTTTCACAGAGCTGTCCATCACAACCCGAAGGTCTCTTCAATTCTGTTAGGATTTTTTCCTAAAATAGTATGATATGCTGACAGCAACTGGTGGCTCTCATAATCTCAGTTCTGTATTTCACATGGTAGAATTTAGAGATGCAAATAGCCCAAGGTTGATGTTCAGTTCTTTATAAATCTGCAGTCCACAGTCCCTCACAACACAGAGCAGTGTGGCCCTTCTGCACCTTACGGCTCAACTCATTCTGCACCCATGATCTAAAACATGTGGGTTTCTGTAGTCTGACCTCAGTAACTGCAGGCATCCTATCGACACAGTCTGCTGCCTTCTCAGGATCAGCAATAGGACACCTATCAACCATGGAGCTATACTCAGGTTCAACTCAGAAAAAAGTGAACAGAATGAAAATACCTTCAAAAACATGGAATGGGCATGGTTCTTTACAAACTAGGAAGTCTAACTTGGATGCCATCATTTCAAGGTTGACAAAAAATAAATAAATCCTTGCATAGCACATGCCTTTAATACGAGGGTTATTACTTTTTTTAACAAAAAACGAGGGACTTTATATTCATAGTATCAAAATTAGGGTCATTGCACATGATGTGTCATTGCACGAATCCTTATGAGTGCCTGGATGTGCCCATAACCCTGTGGCTGCACATGCAGGTGTATCTGTGATCTGCTTCCATCTGTTTTCCCTGTCATCTTCCTTTTCTTGGGGAAGAATAAAAAGCCCTTTTATTTTTTTGCAGTTGGGTGTTTTTGTTAAGGTGAAAAACCAATGGATCATCATTCACCAAAAGGCTTAAATATCTGCTGAGTTTTCTTTCCTGGACATGTTTATTGTCCATAAGGTTGGGTTGCAGCTATTGTGCATGTTGGAAGGAGGCGGTTATGTTAAAAACAATATCAATAAACGAGCGACATGAGCAAAAAGATAAATGCTGCATTATTTAATGCTTTTATTTAATATTGATTTTCTTTATAGTGATCATAGCTGGAGCTTATGGTTATAACTGCTTTTTACAACGTGGACATCTTGTATGAAATAAAAATATTTGATGACACAAGGCTTATCACTGGATAGTGTACACGAGGGGCTTTGTTAACCACCCTGAGTTTTTGCCTCAAGCTGTGTAACTTCTTCAAAGATATTAATTTCATATGTTAATGTCTGTATAATCAAAGGGTCTTATTTACAGACTGGGACTCGCTTAATTTGCACTCTATGCTTACCAGCAAAATTTTTACATGTTTCAGGCATTAAATATACAACTTTGTCACTTGATCACAAAGCTTTTTCTCTACAATAATGGTCAACCGGTGAGCTATGGGAATACAAACACACTAATCATAAAACAGCTAATGTTGGAAAACTATTCAGGAAAAGGATACAGAAGTTAGCTTTCTGTTGCTCGATACGTACATGCATACTGTAAATTAATACAATGAATTCTCATTCAAAAGTAATTATATATCAGTGAAGTACATACACGCTCTTCAGGCATTTTACTCATGCATAAAAGCAACATATCGAGGAGGGAGAGGTATGCTAAGCTCTGAAATCAGTCCCTCAAATTTGAGTGTGAACTTGCAAGCCAAGTCTTCATCTGACCCCAACCCACTTAGTAGAATAAGGACACCGTACAATGACTTTGGATCTTCTGAGATGGGAAACCTCCTGTGCTTGTGAAGGCTCTCCTCTTCAGAAGTTCACACTCCAAATCATGGAAAGTAATAGGCACAACAGATTAGGACACTCATATCCACTCTCCCTGTTTGTGTGTTGCTTTTACAAGTGAACAGAATGCCTGAAGACTTGAATCTTTGCAATAAAAGGGGTGTGCAGTGACTACAACATTCACCTTGTATTTGTAGCGTTTGGAAGCAGTCAGATCTATTTTGGATCTGCTCAATGTCCAATACAATTTGTTATGTGTGTTTTGATCTGATCTGTTAAATCTGAAGGTCTCTCTCTCTCTCATACACACCCCAGTGATTACAATGGGGAACCTAAGCCATGGCTATATAGCCTTTCTTTCCTGTGGGTGATTTTTGCAAGCAAAGGAGCTTCCCCAGAGTATACTTTTGATTTTACATTAATAAAAAACTTTAAAAATATGTATTAGGCAGGTCCAGCCAAAGGCTTTCATGCAGGAAACTTTAAAGTCCCCACTTTCATATTTCTGGACTTTATTAGCAAAACCAGAAGGAGCACAAGCAGTGAGATGAGCTAATCTTGCCACTGGGCAATGACAGTATAAGGCTGCAGGCTTGCTATGCTCACTTCTTTTTCATGTTCAGGGGCCAACAATTTGCCTGGAATATTTCTCAGTAGATATGTATCTGTCTGTTAAGCTTTGTAATTTCTGCAAAGCCAACCCTTCTGATGGGATGAAGCTTGCGAAATTTCAGAAAGATGGGTACAGTGGTTCTCCACTGTACAATTGGGGTGGGCATTAGTAAGCACATTCCCTCTCCTAGTTTTTTTGTGGGCAATTGGTGTGAAAAATGGTAACATGAGGAAAGTGCCCCCTGGATATTAAACTTGTCAAAGTTCAGACAAATAGATCCAGAAGCTATTCTGCTAGGTTATTTTACCCTCATATAAATTGGAATAGTCAGGTTTTTCCCCCTCACTGACCCCACTTCTCTAACACATACAACCATGGTTTGCCATTATGACTCAACTGAAGCCAGTTATATGTAAGGCTACACAGGTGTTTTTGTCACCTATGATGTCTTATCAACCTTGAACCTATAATTTCAAATACTAAGTTACAACCAAACCATGGCTATCATTGGTGCAGACGTATAATGATAAACCTGGTTAATGCTATGAAGCAAAAGGGGTATGTATAGGAATTTACAAGTGAGATAATCCAGAAATCCATTTTTTATTCATATTGGCCAATAGATCCCAAGCTAAATATTCTGTTTTTTGAACACGGATTAAGTGTATAAGCAAATCCATAGTTAAAATGAGGAGTGAGTATATAAATATTTAGCTCTGTCAGCAGCTGAAATAGGAACTGCTCACATTTTAGTTTTGTGAAATAATATATATTCAACCTAAAAAAGCAAACCTAAAAAAGGATGCGCTGGCTAGCAATGTAAGAAATACAACTTTGTCCTATCACGGTAACTAAAGAGTTTCTGAAAAAAAAATGGAATGAAGTGGCTTTATTTTTATTATTTTTTAAAGAGGAAAGAAGTCTTTCCTTGGGCTATTATAATGAAGAAAAAGTGTTCCAAATGTGAACTAATGAAGTACTAAGTAATGAATATTTAATTTGTATAATTTACTGAAGTGTGCCACAGAATCAGAGCTCCATTCTTCAGAAACATAACGTTCATTAGGCCCATAGTGTAGCCTGCCTGCAATTATTACTATTTTTTCCTTCTGGACTATTGCAATAAATAAAAGCCGCAAACTGAGAGGGAGGGGGCAGAAATCCTGGAAAGTACAGGAGGCAAATAGCAACGAAGGACTGTGGTGTCCACCAAAAAGAAGTAAACTACCTGTTTTCACTCATAATAGAAAAGGGATAAGCAGCCAAAAGAGCATGAAGAAAAATAGAAAAGGTAATAGAGGCTTAGCTTAGCAGGCTTTTTGCCCGTCAGTGAAAACATTATTAAATTAGCTTCGCTGATGGAAGGAATCTCACAAAAACAGAACAGTATGATGACTTGGTGTGAGATTGTAGCAGTATTGATGGCGGGGAGATAAGTGCTACCAAAACTGTGCAGAATAAACACATCAGACTGAGGCGATCATATTTTTACTGTGATGTGATGTGAATTTTAATATAAGCATGGAGGAAAATGAACATCTAAATAGCACAAGATGCCCATGAACAAAGGGGCAAGCTCCCATAGGCTGCAGCTGGAATGGTAAATATCAAGCATTCTTCTTCTTTTTCTTATATTGAAAAGAATTGTGTTCTGTCATGCAAGAAATGCCTTGCTTCCCAAGCACAGATCCAGGCAGAATGTTGTATATTTGCATGATGGAAGCTCGCATATTTTAAGCAGAATCAAGACAAGAGGGATAAGCTGATGAAAGCCAACTCTTCATAAATTCATTTCACATGACAGGAGAGACAGTAGCAGGAAGTAGTTAGGTTGTTAAACCCGGGGCACCCAAATTCAAACGCCCTCCAACACAGCCATGAAGTTCATTGGGCAAATCCTAGGATAATCACTTCCTCTCAGCTTCACCTACCTCACAGGGTTGTTGTCAGGATTCAAATGGGCTGGGAGGGAAGGTGGGATTTACATCTAACAAAATAAAAATGAAATGTCTGTTCCTGGTAAGGCAATTTTCTTTTTCTTTCTTTAGTTAATTGCAATGTTTATAAGCCATAGCTTATATATCATATAAGCCTCCATAGCCTCCAACATTTCTCCAGTGAAAATAGGGACACCCTATTTCAACATATATAAAAGCATAATAAAACATTAAACATTTTAAAACTTCCCTATACTGTACAGGGCTGCCTTCAGATGTCTTCTAAAGGTTGTGTAGTTACTTATATCCTTGGCTCGGCAGCGTTGCATAACTCTATACCCTCCAATGCTTTTCCGTTGAAAAAAGAGACGTCCTAAGGAAAAGAACGACATTCAGGATCAAAACTGAAACAGGGATGACTTCTGTAAATTCAGAAATGTCCCTGGAAAATACAGGTAGAGACATTTGGAGGGTCTGCTCTACATTCAGAGAGTGCCCAAGCAGTGCATACTTTCCTTTCCCTGCAAAGGTGCGCCCAGGTTATCTGAAGTTTCAGCCTCACCGAGCTAATAACTCGCATTTCTTAGCAAAATATTCTGCCAGTGACCTGTTCTCTGAATACCTTGATGCAATATGACCTGGGAGGAAAAACAGCAGGCTGGCTTGTCCTTGCTTTTCAATCGATTTATCCAGCTTGGGCTTTGCATTTTCCCCTTCCCTCATGCAAATCTCCCTATCTTCTTTATTATTTCCATAACTCACTGTTTGAGTTATTAGAAATGATTAATATGCACAGGTAGAGGGGGTTGCTCTAGGCAATTATGATCTGTCAAAAGATGATGCCAGGCAGTATTTTAGCATAGTTTCCAAAAGGGAGTGAGAAAATAAAGAACAATTGTCAGGAAATCTGGGTGTTTCATGTGGGTTGTGTGTGTCCCCCCACCCCCGCTGTCTGTAGTTGAAAATGAGGAACCGTAATGTTGGAGCTCTGACACTGGGAGGCCTCAATTACCATAAGAACTACTGATGCCTAAGGCTGGCACAGTAATCTAATAAGGTATTAAGAAGAACATGATTTTGACAAATTATATATTCTAGGGGTGTAAATAGGCATCACACTGTGTGCTGCGTTTCGTCTCCCGTGTCCCTGAATGAAAGGGTAAAATTGCCCTTGCTATGGGTCACACTCATCAATTTGCATTCCTTTTCTCAGTGCCGTAAGTTAGCAAAAGTGCTCCGTCTGGAACCATTTTTGGACAGCTGGCAAGCACAGTCTACGGAGAGGCCCCCTGCCTGTCTGCTGTAACTCCTGCCCATTTCAAGACAGAATGGGCAGCTAGTTGTACATCATCCAAAAGGATCGGCCTTGGCAGCTTCAGGTATCAACATATAAAGAGCCTGGCAGGGTTCTGAACCGAAAGTCACTCCGTTTAACAAGCCATTTGCTGGAAGCAGCAGGAGGCAGGTTATTTTCTGAGCAGGAAAGGAGGCTGTGAGTTCTTTAGTGCATTATCTCAACTGTTCTGGAGAATCTATTTAGGTTACAGGATGCAAAAACATGAGAGCTGAGAAACCACTGGCAAAAACACAGATCAACTGTAATAGCAAGTCGCTGATTCTAAGCCTCTTCACATGGAAGTTAGTCTTATCAAAGCAAACATATTAGGAAACACTTTTAGGAAATGCCAACTGGTCACACATCTTAGCATCAAAATAGATATTGTTACAAAAATTGCCCTTTACACCGCCCCCAAACAAAAATTCCCTTTACACCGCCCCCAAACACTGCCGAGCTAAGGCAAGATTCCAGGGGGGTTCCAGGCATTCACCCAAGGTCTGTGTTCCTTTGAGAATCAAGGTATGGTGGAGGCTGTTATAGCTTTACGAAATGTGATCAATTCACATATTTACACCTGACTTTGGGTGAAAGGAGTCCAGATCTTATGGCGTGGTCATCTCAAGAGGGGGTTGTTTCCGACAGCCGTGCAGCCCTGGAGTCCAAGTCATCTTTCCCAGCCTGCCTTCAGCCAGTCTACCCAAGATGGAAGAAGAAGAAGAGTTTGGATGTGATATCCTGCTTTATCACTACCCGAAGGAGTCTCAAAGCGGCTAACAATCTCCTTTTCCCTTCCTCCCCCACAACAAACACTCTGTGAGGTGAGTGAGGCTGAGAGACTTCAAAGAAGTGTGACTAGCCCAAGGTCACCCAGCAGCTGCATGTGGAGGAGCAGGGAATCGAACCCGGTTCACCAGATTACGAGTCTACCGCTCTTAACCACTACACCACACTGGCTCTCCTAGATGGATCTCTGTCTTTGATCTACCTTCTTGTTCCCAGCACACTTTGTTAAAGGAACTCTCTTCCTGTCATCTCTCTCTCTCTCTCTTACACACACACACACACACACACACACACACACACAACTTGGCAACCTTCTGTCTGCCCAGGCCCAAGGATTCCTCTTAGATGGGCAATCAACACCTTTTGTCATGTTAACACCTCTTTCCCAGGTGAGGCGCTGTCTTGGAAAGGAATTTTAGCCTGTAATTTTCCACTGCCCAGGAATCTTCCCATCAATACTCCAAATATTAACTAGATTCTGACATTCATTAATTTCTTGCGTTTAGCCTCCCTTTCATAACAATATGTTTCATGATTTAACATATCATAGGATGTATGCAAGCAACCATGCATGTTCTTTCTGTTCCGAGTAAGATATCATTTACTCATGTATGTTTTGTCATAAGAGAACTCAGTGCTTCCAGTTTAGCACCTAAGTAAAAATGCTATTCAATTAACAACAATAACCACCACCCTTTGAGTTTATCATACTGTGTTAAGGGCTTTCCATATTTACTCAAGCTCCAAAAATGCCACAACACTTACAGCTATAAAGGGCTTAACGAGTACATTATTTAGTTAATGTTTGTATGATATGATACAGAGCCAGTGTGGTGTAGTGGTTAAAAGCCGTAGACTCGTAATCTGGTGAACCGGGTTGGATTCCCTTTTCCTCCACATGCAGCTGCTGGGTGACCTTGGGCTAGTCACACTTCTCTGAAGTCTCTCAGCCCCACTCACCTCACAGAGTGCTTGTTGTGGGGGAGGAAGGGAAAGGAGAATGTTAACCACTTTGCGACTCCTTTGGGTAGTGATAAAGTGGGATATCAAATCCAAACTACTCCTCTTCTCTTCTATCCTGTGGTTAGTTCCAGTTTCACCACTACCTTGGGTCTGGATGACTGTCAGTAGCAAAGTGAGTGACCAAGTTTGGTATGTTCACTAGGATCAACTTAGAGACAATCCCTGTGAATTGGGATCAGTTGGAAAATTGGAGCCCCGGGAAGAGTAATAAGGATCTTCTAACAACTCTCAGCACCCTTAACAAACTACAGCTCCCAGAATTATTTGGGAATAGCTGTGACGGCTCAAAGTGGTATCATAGTGTTTTAAATGTGTGGCATGAATGTGGCTTCCACCACTTATTGAAATGACCAATACATCTGCCCTTTGTTTCCTACTCTCTCTTCCATTTCCCTGCCTTTATTTTCTCTTTCTGTTCCCTGTAGACATGACTGTCCTATGGGCATTTCCTAATTCTTCTTATGGGCTTCATTCCAAGTCTGATCTCCACTGGATAAGCATGATCAGTTGCTGCAGTTAATGATACATGTAAATTATCATTAGCAGCTTTTAGAGTTGACGCTTGGGTGAGAACAACAGGGACCTCTCTGTTGAGCCACTCAGAATGCTACAAGGCATGTCCCCTGCATGCATTTTGAGTTTGAAATACATTCTTCAACAGGAGAAATCAGAAGCTTTATATGAAAAAAATGAATTCTTGTAAACTCCTGCAATGGATCATGAGATACTAACATGAATGAGCAAGTAGTTCCCTGAAAGGGGTAACTTAAACTGTATCCTATGTGCCCTTTATTATTCTTGAAGCTGGTAATAAAAGGTAAAGGTACCCCTGCCCGTACGGGCCAGTCGTGTCCGACTCTAGGGTTGTGCGCCCATCTCACTTAAGAGGCCGGGGGCCAGCGCTGTCCGGAGACACTTCCGGGTCACGTAGCCAGCGTGACGAAGCTGCTCTGGTGAGCCGGCACCAGCGCAGCACACGGAAACGCCATTTACCTTCCCGCTATAAAGCAGTACCTATTTATCTACTTGCACTTAGGGGTGCTTTCGAACTGCTAGGTGGGCAGGAGCTGGGACCGAAAGACGGGAGCTCACCCCGCCGCAAGCCCTAGGCGCTGAGGTTTTACCCACAGCGCCACCCGCGTCCCCCTTTCAGCATAGTGTAAGAAAGAATATCGTGTCTGCGGTCCATGTCAAAGATGTAGAATCAGCATGAAATGAGCACCAGCCCAGACATCTCTGCTGGTGCATGGAAGCACGGGAAACACTTTCCAAAGGAGGATTTCTGTACTTCTTGCTCAGCTTCCATGTAGACATGCAGAGAGAAAATGTTCTTCTGTATTGCTACAAACCTCCATCTTAAAATGCAGTGCTCATTTTCAGACATTTAAAAACATATGGCTATTGCTCTAGCCCACAACCACAGTTAAGATGTATTGGAAGAGCAAGGAATGAGGTAGAATATTTCTCGAAAGGATTGTTATCCTAGACACAACCATCCTTCGAATTCACATTTTCCCCAGTGTTTCATTGCAGTTCTCTAACCAAATAATGTGTACAAAAATCTACGAAGGAAGGTTCATAAAAATGCATATATTCGCATGAAAATATCGCGCAAAAATGCATTGTATTAAGTAAATTTGCTTTTAAAAAATGGGTATATGAGCCAAAATTGCTTACAGTGTATATTAGGATAAGTTTGTAGAAAAATGCTGATAACTTTTCCAGAGAATACTTAAAAAAAAATAAAAATTGCAAACTCATGTAGAACTGGGGTGAAGTGAAAAGAGTGAAAAATTGAGAAACTCAGATTGACAGATTCTCCCATCCCCAACAGTGTGAGAGCATAACAATGAAATAACAGAGCAAGTAGAAGGAAGGAGTATTGGAAAGGAAACAGTGTGACTAGACTTGAGGCAGAAAAGCTACAGATTCTATCTACTGACACTATCTACTGTTGATATTCACATGAGAATGAAGTGCAGTCTGTAGATCCTCTTGTTTTATTTATTTGAGACAATTTCAGTTGCTGCACTGCATGTTTGAAAAAGTCCATGAACGTAGTTGAACAACAAAGCAATCAAGTGTTGGTGTTTATAGGCACAGAAAGGTTTTCTCTCAAGGGAAGGATAATAACAAATGATATGTTTTTGGCAAGATGACAACCACCAGCATCTGAAATGATAACATAAGAATAACAACATTAAAAATGACTTGGTACTTGTATGTTCCGTATATTCCACCCAGTATCTCTCTCTCTCCACCCGCCACACTGTCCCATCTATTAATGCTTCTAGTTTGCTACGGTGTCATGTTTCTCATATGTAGCTTAGAACTACCTATTCCAATGATAAATTATTAACTTTGATACAAGTTAATCCTTTCAATGTCACCTCTTGCTGCATTATTAGAAAATTCTGTCTTGTCAATTTCGAATCCAGGGGGTTGGTGGGGGGAAATAACCATAGATTTTGAGTAAAACTGCCATCAGTGCAGAATATCCCAAGAGTAATTTCCATAGGAATAACAAAGTGTTTTTAATCTTCCTATCAATATTAGACTTCTTCAACTTATTCTTATCATTTTTATGCATATTCCCTCTTCCTGGGAGAATTTTTCTCCCTCCAATCTAGCCTTTTCATTTGATGGAATTATCATTCCTTCTGCACCTCCCCTGCTGTTTCATATCAGCACTGAATATTTGTTAAGTACAGTCAAATTAATGCATTTTTTAACCTGGCTTATGAAAAATGTTTGCTTATTCAGCAAATGGAGCTAAAGATGTAAATTATGAAATGATAAAGCATAAGGTTGCCATACCTTTAGGCCCCAATTCTGTATGGAGATGACGGCTGCAAACTGCTGCCCAAGAATAAGGAACAATAAAACGTGTTTATTACCTGTACGAAACACTCAGCATCACACAAGATGGAAGCCCAGCTGGTTGGTAATTTTTAGAGATCTCTGATTTTTGTTTCAGATGTTCCCAAAACAATGCATTAAAAATCGAGACATTTATAATTTGCTGGTGTATTTGCTTGAAATGCTGTCCCTGTGTCCATTTACACTTCACACTGTCTCTCATTTCCCTTATTCACACACATAAATACACTTACTAATCAGAAAAATCATTCAGATGCAAGTTCTCTCACATAACACTTGCACCTCTTTTTATCAAATACCCTCTTTCACAACATTTGACAAAAAAAGGAGATCGTTCCCTTTTCTGTTCAGTCCTAACAGCACACATTCCTATCTGTTACTAGGCTTTATATACTGAGTTTTTAAAGTTCAGAGTGCCAATCATAAACATTTAATAACACTTTAACTAGAAAGTGTGTCAAAGCACAACAAACTAAAATGGTAGGTCTTATTGGCAAATATGTACAGATATTCCAAACACCTGTATTTTCCTTGGCCTGTATTTACAGTGGGTTTTTTTGCCTTTTCTTTTGCTGAGTTTATCAGGGGGACAAGAGGGGTATAAATGAGCAAAGTTCATATATGTATTCAGTGCTTTAACTTGATATCTCAGCAACGTCTCTATAGCTATAGGAACTGCTGTACAATATTATTCAAAGATGGCTTTGGCATCTCATTTAGATGATAGATAGATGATAGATAGATGATAGATAGATAGATAGATAGATAGATAGATGATAGACAGACAGACAGACAGACAGACAGACAGACAGAGGGGGTTGTAGATAATCTGCCCCTGAAAATCATCAGAACTCTCACTTCCAGGGTAAAGCAACCCCATCTGTTTTTACTGTGCCACATGCCATAGCTGGTTAATTTTATATGCCAAGTTTAGGACTTCAAAAACATTAGCTGGATCGAACAAAAAGATAGCTGAAACTATGAGCTCCATTAGGGACCTAGCTGGAGCCTTCATGTATACCTCCATGCCAGAAACTGAGCTCCCATGTAGCTGTCCTGTTGCTGCCTCAGACAGTTTGTGTGACATCTCCATCCTCTAAAGTTCCAAGATGAACAGATGGATGTAAATCTCATAAACTCTTGTTGAGGCTAAAATTTAAAATATGCACCAAAAATGATAAACAAGCAAGCCATCTCCTTTGTATGCAAGTATATAAATATGAATATTGTGATGATTTCCACAAATGTGGGACACAGACACATGCTTTCTCTCTCTCAGGGCTACAACACCCACAAATATCCAGCTATTTTCTCTGAATGTGTGAAAGGAACGGCGTTTCTCCTGCACTATTTTATTGTTTTAAACACAGAAAGCTAAAAAGCTGCTACGGCTGTCATGCCGTGGTGACAATGCTTTATCAAGAGCAACTGAAAGGCAGAGCTGTTTGCATGTCAGTAAAGGATGCTGTGTGATTACAGCTGGCACAGTTGTAAATGCTGCCAATAGACGTTTGCCCTAAGTTCGCATATGTAATAGAGCAGCATCATAGTTCATGAGGCCAGAAGAGAGACCTGAGAATGAATGCTCATAATACAGTTCTTGAGGCTAAGCATTAGTTTAGCTTTGTAATAGGCAGCTAGCTACATTATACTGAGCCAGATCAGGAATTCATCTAGTTCAGTACTGTCTATGCAGATTGACAGCTGCTCTCCTGGGTCTCAGGTGCCAGTCTTTCCCAGCCCTGCTACTTTTAACGTGAAATGCCTGGAATTGTACAAAGTGTGTACTCTATTACTGAGTTGCGGCCCTCCTTCTAAAAAGAAGATGCAAACACCATGGTACTCCTCCAAATGCCAGCCTTGAACCATAGAAAGAACTCAGGTTTCAGAGGTGTTCATTACCATAGGTCTTAACTCTGCTGATCGTAGGCTGGCAATGCTACCTTCAGTATAGGGCCAGATGATGATATTTCAGGCAGAGGGGATCAAAAGTGATTTAAGAATTACAGCAGTTCTTTTCAGATGATTGTGCTTGGATAAATTCTGGATTTTAAAAGCAAGCACCGTATTGATTTGTTGCAGATTATTTATTAATACTTCATAATACCTGCATTTCCCTCCCTTTTCATTTATGAGCAAAAATGATTTGAAACCCATGAAGCTCACTTGGGCTATGTTCACATTAGTGGCTTAAAACAGAGCAAGGTCATTTCCCCCTGCTGTGTTCAAGTCCCATTTACACACCAAAGAGGAGGCAGGGATTACTTAATTTGTTTTCCTGTGCCTGTAAGCCACTTGCGTGGTGAGGTCCCGGGCCCCGTGGTTCCCTTACATAATAAACACACGGACACTAATGTTTAGGTTCATGGGATAAAATAGGCTATAACTTTATTGGTTATAGATGTTAGCAGTTTGGCTTAGGCATTGGGTGAAACTGGACTAAATCCTGACTCCTGCCAGTCTGCAGGGAGTCTCAT
This sequence comes from Podarcis erhardii, assembly GCF_964252035.2. NCBI lineage: Eukaryota > Metazoa > Chordata > Lepidosauria > Squamata > Lacertidae > Podarcis > Podarcis erhardii. Next base: position 51,520,567 of record NC_138500.1, read on the forward strand.
AAGGGTAAACCACCAGTAGGGGGAGCCCTATGATATACATCAAATTGGGGCACCCCCAGGGTCACCGATGGGGTCGTGGCATGGTACTAGCCCATGCCCAGGCTTCGGGCAGAATCCACACCCCTGGATCCCTTTAACGAGATACCCTTAACGAGGAGGGGCAAGCAGAGGCTACAACCTCTCCTCCCATAAACAAGGCTTACCCAGTGCCTAACCTTACAAAGTTGTGACGATTGCTACAAGGTAGGCGAAAACCAAATAGCTGGTGCCAACTTGCCAAGTGGAAAAATTCCTACCTGGCCCCAACAAAATGGTGGCTGACTTTAGTCCATAGCAAGGCCGTTGTTAAGCAAGGCATAAAAAGAGGGTGTGTAGGCTGGAAGATCCAGCGAGGAGGCGAAAGAAGAAGAAGAAGAGTTTGGATTTGATATCCCACTTTATTGCTACCCGAAGGAGTCTCAAAGCGGCTAACAATCTCCTTTCCCTTCCTCCCCCACAACAAACACTCTGTGAGGTGAGTGGAGCTGAGAGACTTCAGAGAAGTGTGACTAGCCCAAGGTCACCCAGCAGCTGCATGTGGAGGAGCAGGGAATCGAACCCGGTTCACCAGATTATGAATTCACCGCTCTTAACCACTACACCACACTGGTCGCCCCCCAGCCGCACTGCCGTTTAAACAGCAAGCACCACACCCCAGACTGTTTGCATTGCATTTCTTTTTCATTAACGGCCTTTGCACTGAAAAGAATGGTGTGAAATAATCCAGCAGTTGTATAATTATGTAGGTAAAATTTTGCCACAGCAGACAGCAGGATGCATTATGTTTTTTTTTTTTTTTTGGAAGCCAAATTGCAGCAGAACAGAAACAGAACAGAAACAGAAAGGCATGTGACAAATAAGGGTTTGAACAAAAATAAGTGCCTCCTTGCATCCTAACCTCGGCCCTAAATTAAAAGAGCCTATACCATTCAATTGGCACATGAGCCAACACTTTTATCCTGTCCTTTTTACAAGGAGCTCAGGGAGCCCCAGATGATTCTTCTCTCTTCCCATTATCCTGTTCTCTTGATAATATTGTAAACTGGGTCAGGCTGAGATAGAGTCCCTGTCGCTAGTGAGCTCACAACTGAGTTGGATTTTGAACCCAGGTCTCCCAAGTCCTAGTCTGACACGTTGGCTGGATCTGCACTGACCTGTTTGATGTTATTTCCCCCACTGGAACAATATTAGGTATGTTGTTCTAAAACGTCACAGGGCATACTTGTTAATTAAAACTATTTTTTAACCCTTTTTTGTTTTTGTTAAATGCAAGTAATACCCAGCACACCATTTTCCAATATGCTGTTTCTTTCACTGCTGCTGGCCGCTGGTTGCTCTGCTCCACCCTCTGGGGTCAAATTTTAATTCTTCCTTCCTCTCTGAGCCAGGCAGAGGGCCTTTTTGGTAGTGGCACCCAGCCATCAAATGTCAAGAAAATAAACAACTATCTGACTTTTAGAAGGCATCTGAAGGCAGTCCTGTTTAGTTTTTAATGTTTGGTGTTTTATTGTGCTTTTAATTCTGTTGGGAGCTGCCCAGAGTGGCTGGGGAAACCTAGCCAGATGGGCAGGGTATAAATCATCATCATCATCATCATCATTCTCATTCTCATTACCATTTTTGTATTATCCCGGAGTTTGGATGCAGTAAAAAATAAAATAAAATGCTACATGGGGACATGGGATCAGTGTTTCACTGATACAGCAGCATAAAACGATTAAAAATTAAGCAATAAAAAAGACAAGGTAATAAATCATTACGAATGTAGAAAGTAGGATGCCACGTGTCCATCTACATTATCAAAACCTTTCCTTAATGTTAAAAACCATGACTGTAGATCTGCCCATTAGCTACTACAAAAATGCCCCTTAATGACTTTTTAAAATTAAAATATGCAACAGTCAGTCTATACCCTTCATCCATACAGATAACTAGGGTGTCAATATTTCAGGTGTCTATACAGATACCAGGGACATAACTTATATATACAGTAGAATGCTGCCTCATCCTTTGTCTCATTGAACAAAGAAAAGTAAAAAGTATGGCTTCCTTATCTTAGTCCCACCCCTCTCTTTAGAGTATGCTTTTTCACATTCTAGACCTCCTTCACATAATTCTTATCTTTACTGTCAGTTTCAGGCCTTTCTTCCTTTCTCAACCTGTGACCACAATCACAGGATATTTGTGTCACCTGCTTGGCTTCAGCTGAGTTGAAATACAAACTAGAGAGTAAGAAACTTAAAGCTAAGATGACACAAAGACAGAGCAGAGAATGTACTGAGGTAAATGTGAAGCATAATTCATTTAATTCACACAGAAATGAACATGTATGTGTATTAATGAAGGTTTAAAATGTGAATGCCTAAATATGTATTGGTGAAAAGGTTTAACATGGAGCTTTTCCACGGGGTTATATTAAAGCAAAGGAGAGCACTCTGAGCTCTTGCTGAGATAATGATTAATTTACTGATTGTTGTTCTCTGGTAGCTAACATGTGAGTGTTGTAACCTTAGATGATGAAGGTATTGGGTTGCAAGTATCCCAAGGGAGTTGCCTTTGAGTCTTTGTCTTCCAAACTTCATGGATTGAAGATGTAAATGAAGCTCTCCTGAAGGGAGAGTAAGGCAATGAAGGTTGGAATGCAGGCTGTGGAGAGAGAGCTTTGCTTATAGGTCTGTCTGGATTATTTCATATTTTCTAAGATGCTGAGCCTGTGCTGGACAGCACAAGACATAGTATGGATATTTTTGATGCACGTTAGCTGTTTTAATTGTGTGAGAAAGTTAGTTCAGCCAGTAAAAGTTTGAATAATATTTTTATGGGTCTGGACAATTCTTCAGTTCCAAAAGGAGTCAGTTTCCATGCATGGTGCAATATTAATAACAGTAAATGCATATTGGAACTTCAGTATAACTTGAACCTGTCCAAGTACAGTGAACTCACCTAGCAGGGAGAAATATGCTAATGTGAAAGAAGCTGAAAGCTTCTATGTGCATTCTAAAAAAAGAGAAAGTTTCTTTCTTTCTGATTTCACAAGTAAGTCTATGGACAAAAATGGATCAAAGGACTGCCTTACACAAAATACATTGCACTGTAAACCCTACAGTGCAGGCTGGTATCTCAAGTACATTTAAAAATATATGCAGTCAGTGGCAAAATGCTAGTCCCAGCTAATTTTGTGATATCTGTAAAGGCAGTGTTGAGGGGGTCAGACAGATATGATTTTCTAGATGTCTGATTTTATATGGAGATGACTATCATCATACATCCCCATTTGTATTTCTTTATCTGCCCCGTCCAGTTATGATGTGATGGCTGGATGAATAAGATGTTATTGATTTCTTGCTAATCTCACTTGCTCCTCAAAATTGTATCTCTTCCATTTTGACATTTCTTCAAAGTATGCACATATCCCATTCTGTGCTTCTTCAATTCACTACTACATATTACTATCCTTTTGGTAGCTTTGCTATTACTTTCCTGTCCTGTGAAGATCATTTATCATGTTTATTTACCAGCTTTTAAATTCCAAGAGAGTTGGTTTTATGCAGTTTTTAATTTCCACATGTGGATCTGTATTAACATGTTTGCCTGTTTTAATTGCCAGACATTCTTAGCCAATATCAACCACAAGCAGCATGGTCAGTGGTCAGGATTTATGGGAGTTCAGTAGCATCACACTGGGTATCCATGATCTTGGCTAATATAGAAAAGTGGTCAACAATTTATACAATTGCAGTGGATAAAATGGCTGCCACAACAGGATTAGGGATTTGGCAAGGTGTTTTAGAAGCCTTGCTGAGTACATTGTGATTTGCTGAAGCCAGACACTAACTGGGTTTGTTCTAGTCAGTGATTGAACACATATCCAAAAGAGTAGGTATACATCGTCTTGCTTAGTCACATCTGAATGTTTTCATGTTTTATGTCTGAAGTGCATATAGACTTTTCAAGGCTTGAGTCCAAGTCAGTAAAGGTAAAGGGACTCCTGACCATTAGATCCAGTCGGGGACGGCTCTGGGGTTGTGGCGCTCATCTGGCTTTACTGGCCGAGGGAGCCGGCGTACAGCTTCCGGGTCATGTGGCCAGCATGACTAAGCCGCTTTTGGCGAACCAGAGCAGCGCACGGCAACACCGTTTACCTTCCCGCTGGAGCGGTACCTATTTATCTACTTTTCAAATGAATCAATGGCTTGTTTAGAGCATTTTATAAAGCCAAAACAAAGGTCATACTTTTCTGGAGTAGCACAGTCCAAATCAGAAATGTCTGTCAGAGGTGCCAAAGTTTTCTCCTGTCAGCAAAGGATGGGACAAGTGTTGGAAACATAATAGCAGGGATGCAAAACATCTATGTTCATTTCCCCCCTCATATTATGTTCCTGATCAGTTTCGCCCAATAAAGTATTATCGGTTTCCTATCTCTCTGGCCTCCATCTGCATTATTCAAATGACTCTGCTAACAAGTTCATTTTAACTTGAAAAAGGGGAATAGTTTTTGTCCCAGGAGCTGATCCCTTAGGGCCTAATACCTGGAAGGCATTTCTTTCCAAACACGGATGAAGATGCTGTGATGATGCCACAAGCTGGGGGAGGGTGTTTTTGGCTCCAGATACAGCAGCCAGTGCTGTCATTGCTACATCAGTTTCAAGAGAAAGGACATTGTTATGTTTCTGCATAACAGGATGCCAGCCTGCGTGACATGGGCTATTTCTGAACAGATTTTATGGGACCCCTTTTCAGATTATTGAGCATGTGGCATTTCTAAAATGTTCAGCTAGGTTGTAAAAATGAAAATTACAGCAGTCAAGGGTGTGGCCATTTTGGCATTTCCTAGAGGAACACAGAACCCAAATAAACATAGCTCAGATAAACTAAGCATGTTAAAAAAAACAAAGCATACTAATTCTGCTTGTGGTGTTTGTCTGTCAAAAATTCTACACTGCCAATATTAAGGAGAAACCCTGTTTGTTTGTTTGTTTGTTTGTTTGTTTGTTTGTTTGTTTGTTTGTTTGTCAGCCACCTGATAGCTTCTAGGCAACTTACCTTCAGGGTAAAAAAGTTAAAAACATAATATCCATCAATAATGAACAAGGAAAAAACAACAAGCTCAGAATATCAAATGATAATTAAAAACTACTACGATGGGAGAAAACACACATATTTGAGTTTTTAATGAACCACTTGCTAAGCATTCAAGACTCTTCAGAGCAAAGTGGGGTGGGGGGAGGAAAGCTGGAACCCAGGTAGGATGGCAAGAAGGCAACCAAACCAAATGACAGATCACAATCCCAGTGAGTCAAACAATATGTAAATGGAGATAATCAAGAAGGATAACAGGAATGTGTGATCAAAGCGAAACACTCCCACCTATGCTCTTATACAAGTACATTAGCGCCATGCAACTGCAATAAAAGAGCCCAACAAATGTAACTTAGAATCAAAGAATATGACACCAAAGGAAAGCATGCATAATGAAGTCAGAAATCAGCTTGAAGTGCAATGACTAAGGCACCAATAATTACAAATTTCCAAAATCCAAGGACTTATTAAAATATATTGAGATAAACAATAAGCAATATTTTATTAAGCACATTTAATAAGACACATTTGGGTTTGTAGCAAGCACAGGACAAGTATAATTTAGTTAGCTCTGAAATAACATGGAGGGTTACATTTATCATGAACCATATATGTATGTTACAAACAATAAACCACTAAAACCATCTGAGCTCTTCTGATTACCAAACAATGACAAAAAGGGCTACCTTTCTAATAATATACTCTTCCTCTCCCTTCATATGCAATTATAACACCCATCCATTTACCAAGTACAGTAAATGCTTGAGAAGTAGAAGCATAGAAACTTTCCTAACTCCACATTAATATTTACAATAAAACACATCCTGACAAAGAGATTATTTGCATCCTTCATCATAGGGGCACATTCTTCCAATGAGTCCAAATAGATCAGGCCTCCATTGATGCTCCTGGCAGAGAATTGCAGCATGCCAGCCTAAAAACTTGGTTGATGCTCAAAGCAGCTGCCTAGTAAAACAAAGCACGGAGTGCCATAACTGGCCTCTGAGTTTTTCTACTTCCCCAGCCCTAAAACCAATGAAGTAGAGCTAGACTAGGAAAGTTGATGGGCTAAGAAGATGCACAAACAGACACAACAAAAAGTATCTTCAGGTATCCTAAAATGTAACAGACATCAAAGAAAGGGAATCAGTGGAGTTGTTGGACTGTAGGGAATATGCAGTCACAAAATTAAAAGACACCTGCTTCTTGGGAGAAAAGTGATGACAAACATAAATAGCACCTTAAAAAGCAGAGACATCACCTTGCCGACAAAGGTCTGTATAGTTAAAGCCATGGTTTTCCCAGTAGTGATGTATGGAAGTGAGAGCTGGACCATAAAGAAGGCTGATCGCTGAAGAATTGATGCTTTTGAATTATAGTGCTGGAGGAGACTCTTGAGAGTCCCATGGACTGCAAGAAGATCAAACCTCTCCATTCTGAAGGAAATCAGCCCTGAGTGCTCACTGGAAGGACAGATCGTGAAGCTGAGACTCCAATACTTTGGCCACCTCATGAGAAGAGAAGACTCCCTGGAAAAGACCCTGATGTTGGGAAAGATGGAGGGCACAAGGAGAAGGGGACGACAGAGGACGAGATGGTTGGACAGTGTTCTCGAAGTGACTAACTTGAGTTCAACCAAACTGCAGTGGAAGACAGGAGTGCCTGGTGCACTCTAGTCCATGGGGTCAACAACAAAGGAATATGGAGGGTGGGAAATATCAGCAGTATATATTTAAGATAGGATCTACTTAATAGGATGTGGAAATGCAATGGCTGAACTGGAAAGTCCCAGTGGGGAAAAAAACAGATCTCTGGTACTCTTGTTGTGATTCCCTTAAGGAGGCTTTCAAGGGAGGCCTTGGAAGAAATGTGCTGTGGGAAGACTTAGTAATGTATAGCACACCAATGTAATTTATTAACTAACAGAGGATGTTTACAGTAAATCAATTAGCAGTGAATGGGAAACTGACACCTTTGCTTAAAACCACAGTGAGAGTGAGAAATGGATGTAATTTGGCACCTGACCCATCTCTCCTTAGAAGCAGTAATGACAAAGGCATTAGAGTCAATGAACGCTGAAGTTAATAGAAGTCAGTGGTTTGTAATTTAAGCCATGCAGATGATATAGGATTAATGGTCAAGCCTAGTCTACAGCTGCAAGACCTTCACAAGGAAGCGCAAACTATAAATTTGGACTCGGAATAAATATATAAAGCTGACTAACCAGACTAACCAGACTCTGGGACTCGGGTAGCGCTGTGGTCTAAACCACAGAGCATAGGGCTTGCCAATCAGAAGGTGAGCTCCTGTTGCTTGGTCCCTGCTCCTGCCCACCTAGCAGTTCAAAAGCACATCAAAGTGCAAGTAGATAAATAGGTACCGCTCCGGCGGGAAGGTAAACGGCGTTTCCGTGCACTGCTCTAGTTCGCCAGAAGCGGCTCAGTCATGCTGGCCACATGACACCGACTCCCTCGGCCAATAAAGCGAGATGAGCGCCGCAACCCCAGAGTCAGCCATGACTGGACCTAATGGTCAGGGGTCCCTTTACCTTTACCTTAACCAGACTCTGCCTATGGATACTCCTCAGTAGCTGGCAGAAGAGCTCAGTGGTAGATAGAGCATTGCATGCAAAAGACCATCTCCTCAGATAGGGCTGGGAATGCCTCCTGTGCAAAACCCCAGAGACCTGCTGTCGACCAGTGTAGACAAAACTAGCTGGCTTGACCAGTGGTCTGACTTAGTACAGTATAAGTATTCCAAATAGAAAACACTGTATTGCATACCCTCCAACATTCCTCAGATGAAAATAAGGACATTCTATTCTACATCACTATCCTGGTCAAGGAACCACACAAAACTGCAGTATTTTAAGCTTAGAACATTTTGAATTTATGTATTGCATATAGGGAAGCCTAGGGGGGAAAGAAAACTCCAAATCAATAAATATAACTAACTTTCTCTGTGTGTGTGTGTGTGTGTCTGGAGACTATGTGGCGCCTATATGATTTTCAATAGTAAATAAAAATCACAAAAACGAGGACTACCTATGCAGGCATTTGGTTATATAACTATTTTTCGCACCACACTTCCATCCATTCCTTTGCTTTTGCATGCCAAAAAATGATGCGAGCTACCTTTATTTGTTTATTGTTATGTAGAAATGTAATAAATGCAAAATTGGGGAACAGAGCTATGTGAATTGCAAATTGAAGATTTAAGAGTGAGCAGGATTATTCTTAATCATTGCCAGTAGAACCCCTGGTGTTGCTGGACCATGAAAGGCCAAGATTTGTTAAAAAAAAAAAAAGTATATTTATTCATTTATTGTTTGTTTGTTTGTTTGTTTAGCAAATTGGTGTATGAACTGGGCTGCCTCACTCAGTGCTTCTCCTGCAATACAATATTTAAACTAGAAAAGGCAAGACAAAGCAGGAGGAGGTGGTGGAATAGAGAGCAACAAATAGCAATGTGAAATTCTGCACATATTGGCTTCCAGCTGAGACAGACTTGTAAATCTCCTTCTGACATACCTGGAATCATTGCCACATGAACTGGAGTCTGGGGTGCAGCTGCGGCAATGTGTAGGCTCTGTACCAGATGGGGACTTGGCTGAGGGCTTTATATCTCGCCACTACTTGGCAGGTACACTTGCATCTCTGAGGTCACCATGCCCAAACCATTGATTCTGGAGAAGTGCTGGAACAATCTCATGGACATCAGAGGAGCTTTGAAACAATTCCAAATTGTTATGCTTTCCAAAGTATAAAGTCTGAAAAAAAATAAAAAGTGCTAAGAGTGAAATAAAGCATGCAGTATGAAAAGGCACATTTTCTGCACTGCTGAATGTCACATTCCTGTGTAGATTTTATACGGGGTCTCTTGAACAATTGCCATAGAAGGTCAGAAGATGGAAATAGACTATCATCTTACCTGCACACAACACGGGGCAATATTCTCTTGGCCACTAGGATGAAAGACAGCAACCTGAGATAGTTGGCTGTTTATTGGCTTATACAATTGGCTTACCAAGGAGTTGTCCTCACATATGGTAAATTTAAATTACCACTTAGCAAATGGTAGTCTACATCCTGCCAGGAAGTCAATAAAGGATGGCTTACTCCCAGTGATTCTTGATATAAATGAGGTATCTGATATTTGAACCTTTAAAATACTGCATTAAAAGAAATTTCCTGGTTTCTTGAGTTCTCTGGAGTAAAGTTTTTTTTTTAATGGCCTTGATAATATTTCCACATATTGTATCATAGTTATTTATCTGAACATGGCTTTCACTCACACAGTATGATTTATGATGCAAAAAAATGCAGTTTACAGTGGTTCTCCACTACATGGATTTCAGTGGTTCTGCCATAACCCCTGGCCATTGACTGATGAGAATTTGGGTCCAACATCTGCAAAACCTCGGGTTCCTCACCCTGCTTTGCAGACAGTGCACTCCATTGAAGTTAATGGGGTTACACAGTGCATAGAATTGTGTTGTTAATTCACTGAATACTCAGTCCAGTGCCTCGGGCAAAATTCAACTGCTACTTTAATTCATTTTTTATCATTTAAAATAATAATAATTCTTGAAGCTAGATGTGGTATAGTTTTACAGTTTAATCATTTTATTACTTACAAAAGGGATTTTAAAAGCAATTCAATCCAAAATGGAATACATTTGACTGAAAAGAAAAACAGAGCCAGATGAATAACTGAAACCCTCTATAAAGGAAATTAGGGGCTGTTACTGATAACTGGATGAGATTTATAAGCTGGGAGGAAACTATCAGGAGGGGGAGAAAGATAAATAATCCTCAGGTGGAACCATTAAGTAAAGATCAATTGTGACAATTGCAGAACAGCTTCCCAGGGCCCTGGCGCTATATTGCCTTTCTCCATATTAATTAAAGATAGTCAACAATTACAGCATTCAGTTGTTTGAAAAGAATCTTTATACTTCCATTCCTGCAAATACGGCTGCTCTGAATTATATTACATTGGGGGTTTTCTTTCTTTCTTGTCCCTCCCCCCCTTAAACATCAGTTACATTGGGAACTTTCTTTGCACAAAATCAGGTGGCTCCCTCCGATTCTGAATTATCTTCATCTCCCCAGGGATACCTGCCATGAACATTGTTCACAAGGGGCTATCTCCAGAGATGTTTTTTTGGTTCAGGCAGCGGCAGAGATGAGAAAGGGATGGGAAACTTTCCACCCTTGAACTTCCATCTGCTCGTTTAAGGTAAGACCCAAACCAATGTGATTTGCCTCCTATATTCCCAATCTGTCCTCTTCTCTCTGAAACTGAGAGCCATTCACTTGTCTTCAGATCTAAAGCAAAGTTCTTAGATTAGAGCACTTGCATGTAAAACAGATTTCATCTCTTTGGTATCAGTGGGAATAAGCCATTTAAAATGCCTACCCACACGCTGAGTCTCAGGAACACATCTACTGCTGCTGTAAGGTGCATTGCCACAGAAGAGCATTGACATTAGATGCTGAGGAGGTTCTGTTTGCAGCAATTAATCTGTTGCTTCATTTACATCTTGGAAGTCATTCAACAAGCAATGAGCATGCATGTGAAAACTGGCTCTGAGGGGTCACTGGCTTCAAAGCCTTCAAATCAAAGCCGCCTTCAGCAGTTTCTGAGCATACCAAGGCCAGCCTGATCTTCAAATGCCAAAGAGTCTACAAGTCTAGAAATGTGTGCCTGTGACTTGCAGTTTTACTACACATGTGTGCGACCCTTTTCATATATTTGGGCTTAGATAGAGCTAGCAGGGCATGCTATGTTGGAGAGGATGCCAGCAGTACATCCCCTCCACAAGAGGGTTCGATTGCCTGCAGGATCAAAGGGGAGAGGTGGCTCCAATTCCCAGCAGCCCTAGCTAGCATTGCCAATGGTGAAGGATGATGGGAGTTACAGTCCAACAGCTTCTGGAGGGGAACAGATTCCCCACCCATGGTGCATAGAGTTGCTATAAAATCCTAATTAGAAGTGGAAATTTTGCATTTTGTGGTATTGTCACATCAACCAATAGTCACTACCATTTGCTAACAGATCAAGTCTTAGGTTCAAGGTAGAAGAAATTTAGTCTTAGACTATTGTTGCTGCTAAGATTATATCTAGAGAAGCCAGAGTGTATACCTTTAAAAGCCTCAATAACAGATTTCCAAGTCTTGAAATGCAACCCTTTTCCTTTCCTGCCTGCCTGTCGTTTTTTGCTTTTTTTGAACAATCAAGTTAAACCTCTTATGAGCTGAAATCCCTTTCATAAAGCATTAGATGTTTGCTCTGAAGTTTGGATTAATGTGATTGTTACCATATTGTGTTTTTTTTAAAATCATTTGCATTCTTATTTTTATCCCCAAATGCTTCCTTGCACATTTCAGCATCTCACATGGATGATATATTTACTATGTTTGGCAGATGTTAAAATGTTTGTTATGGTCCGATGCAGATTAGCAGGTTTCATTTTACTGTCATGCTCCTTTTCTACGTTGGAATACAACAGTTTTTATTTTCCATTACAAGAAAAAGTCAATCATACCAGGAAGAAGTTTCCCCACATCATGCATAAATTTCCATATAGCACTTAGAAATGAATTTTAATGCATATGTTATTTCCATTTCATGTTCCATTTAAGAGCATGGAAACTATAATCACAGAGTTGTCTTGATTAATTTTTACTGAAATACGTATAAATTGTCATAAATACCAATTTGTACTTTGTTGTGCATTCTAATGCATTCCCCCCAGCTCCATTTGCATCAGTAAATATTTCCTGCCTTTAAAAGCCTGTCTTCTGTATAAGTGAAAAAAAGAAATTTCACTCATCCAAGTGCTTTCATGTATTGCCTTCTACTCTGTTCATGGAAGAAAACAATGGGAGACACTTGCATTCATTATAATAGAGGGCAGTGACTAAACAGCACTGGCTAATAGTTGGATGTTACAGCCTTTCTATGTCCTGCATGTATCCCTCTTAAAATTAAACTTTCTGAAGGCTGAATAAGTGCTAACCAGGGATGGCTAGGGCTCACTGTGGCTGGTGGGGTGGAACCCTGGGAGATCAGCCTAGCCTACCTCACATGGTTGTTGTGAGGATTAAACGAGGAGGGCAAGAACCATGTATGCCAGCTTGACCTCCTTGGAGGAAAAAGGGGAGATCTAAAGGCAGTAAATAAATCAAACAATGGGGAAATAGTACCTGCCATAGAACATAGTCAGGCACCTGTTCACCTCAGTGTTGGCTCTCTGTATGATCACCTTGGCTCAAAAGTCTCCATTTTGCCCAGAAAGAATCTAGAATAGGGGATGCAGAGGTGGTGCCTCTTAGATGTTGTGTGCTACAACTCCCATCATCCCTGACCATTGGTCATGCTGCCAGGGCTGATAGGAGTTCTAACAATTAAGAACAGGATGCTTTTGCAGTTCCTATGGACACCTGCAGTTTGAAATAGAAAATGGATCCCTCCATGCTTGTGTGGGAAGCCTTGAATTCACAAATGCATCTCCCAAGTCAATATATAGGAGTTGGGTTGAACGTATGTCCTGGAAGCAAGTTTGTGCATGTGCTTACAACTGGGGAGCAACCACAGAAAGGATTCTCTTCACGTTGTAGCAGAATATAGTAGGAATTTCACTTCAGACCTTTGCACTCCACACACAAGTGCCATAAGAGGAGCTGGACATGGGGAGTAGGGCTGGTGTACATGCCCAACCCACCTCCCCACTTTAAGTCAAAATGTGTACATTCAGATGTCTGCCTAGGGCTCAAAATGATGCTGTATTCCTATTAATTGGCTATTCAGACCCCTGAGGTCTTGAGTGCCCTCTTGAATACGGCAATATACACAATTAGAATCAAACACATGCCTCCACCTTGGTCAATAAGGACAATCGCCTTTCTTTTGTTCATCTTGAAAGCATCCTTCCCCAAACCACTCTCCATAGATGGTGCATGGTTTCGATGCCCATTTAGCGCACGTGATTTAGCTCAGTTGTATACAATGACATGTTTGAATGCTAAGATCTGATCACAATAATGCTCTCTCTCACACACACACAATTCATTGAAGGACATACCTTTTTCCTGGCACATAATCTTATAAATGCTCATTACTGAAATGCTGGCCAGTGTAGCCAGGTTTGCAAGTAAAGATGAACTGTTTGCACTATGTGTGATGGTTGTGTAGACAGCCCATGAGAAGTGCATCAGGAGCCTCATGCCCACCCACCCTGGCCACCGCCACCAAATCCTCATGCCCCAGGGTATCCTGACCCTAAATCTTGGATACATATCTGTTCCATTGCAGTTTAAGACTAGTTCAGAATCATTCACAGCTGTAGTTACTGTTAAGCATAATTGGTTAATTTGACACTGAAATGGGAATGTCTGTTCATTGATGAAAAGGTTTAATGTGAAGAGATTCCATTGAAGCCAAAGCGCAGCTCTCTGAGCTCTTGCTGAGTTGATAACTAATTGTTTTTTTCTGCTAGCTAACATGTGACTTTTGTAACTTTAGGTCAGGTGACAAAGGTATTGAAATGCAAAACTGTCATCTTGAAATGGTGGTGGCTTTAGTCTTTCTCTGAATGCCACAGAGAACTAAAGGATGTAAATGGCTCTCCAAGAGAGACTGGAATGGTGGAAAGACATAGTGTAGATTTTTTGAATTATCATTTATTTCTGAGAAGATCCTGACCCTGTGTTGGGCAGCACAAGACATTGTAGAGATGTTTTAGATGCATCGTTTGATGCTTTTGTTACGTTTTCAAGAGTCCTGCAAGTAAAGTTTGAATAATATTTTAATGTGTCTGGACAATGTTTTATTTCCAAAAGGAGGTAGTTCTTCTGTATCCAGTTGCTTCAAACTGCAGGATATTAATATCTGCAATAGTTACTGTGTGATGAACTTCTGCAGCTGTATTGTGATAGTTCACAGGTGGCTCTTGCAGTGTATGGTCTTGCCTTAAATGGAAGGGTGAACAGGATAGCCATTTTGTGCATTCCAGTGCGATAATTCTCTGACTGAATAGTTCCAAGTTGCATCTCACAAATTAGCAGCAATTCCAGATTATTCTTATTTTTTACTAAGGCTGAAAAAAGGAAATGGAAGCCAATTATACCTCATTTACGGGTGTTCCTGTATGAAAAGCTATGGTTGTTGTGTTTACACTAAATGTTTAAATGTACATCTGAAAATGTATCCTACAATGTGCAAAATCCACATCAAGTCTAAGGAGATATTCTAAATCCAAGGGGTGAAGGGGAGAAACACATTACCAATTTAGTTGCTACTATTCTGAGCCCTGGAGGCTTAATGTATTCCACCATAATGGTGCATTTTCACTGTATTAGTTAAGATTGGCAGCACTTTCATCATGTTCTCCTTATTTTCTGAAGGTGGCATATTTTGTGTATCATAACATTGCCATAAAAAATATGCTTTTGGCTCCAATCTGAATAAGGATTGCCCTTAGAGCATCATAATTTTATAAAATTACAGGTGAAGGTAGTCCACTGGTTTCAAGTAATTTCCATGCAAAAATATGAATGGCTTTGGCGCATTTGGGGATCATTTCCCCCAAATATATATGGGAACATAGGCAACAGACAAAGAAGGAGTAGTTTATGTCTAAGTTTATACATAGCAAAGGAAAGGGGTTGTAAGTAGGGTGCCAATGATGATGAGCTTGAAATTAACAAAAAAATAAATAAAAACCCAGCAGAGCTGAGATGTTCAATATGAAAGTGACTTAATGACATTCTTCAATCAGATTTGTTTGCATGGATCCCTGTGGCTGATAGATTTTAAAGTATGTCATGGGTTTGCATTTCCCCTGTTTTCGCAGCTTGGGCCACAAATGTAATGCTGCTTTAACCCGAGGGGAAAACAAGACCCTTCTGATTAGATTAATGGTGTCCAGCATTAACTGGAGATATGCCAGCATTTGGAAAAGATACAGAAAACTCGGAGGGTATGCAGAGGTTAGGAAATAAGCCCTGGATAGGCCCATGAAAACTGTGGACTCGACATACTAAAAGGAAGTATAGCCTTATTTCGGCATCCTAATTCTTCTCGTGATGAAAGGGCACTACTGAGATAGCTTGCTTTCTTTTTCTAAGAAACATTTTGGCAATCTGTATCCTGCTTAATTGCAGTAGTCCCTAATCAGTTGCTAGTCAAAGCAATGAAGATAAAAATCAGTTAAAACTGTGAAATCAGTTAAAATGCCTACTGATATAAAAGAGGCTTCAGCAGCTGATGGAAATTCAACAGGGAAGAGGCCTGTTTGACCTCAGCTGGTTGGGAGTTCCATAAAATAGGGCCCATGCGACTGAATATGCAGCTGCTGGTGTCTACGAACTATGCATTTGAGCCGCAGGATACTATTAGCAGTGTCTTCTCTGAGCATCTCACTGATCAGACAGGGATACAATGAGTCAGACAGCACTTAAGGTATCCTGGACCCAAGTTGTTTAGGGCCTTCTAAACTACTACATGAAACCTGACCGAGTCACATATGAGCAGCCAGTGCAAGCTTTTTAGCACTGGAGTTATGTGCTGGCAAGAGCCCACCCCCCATATCAGTCTGTTCTGTTGCTGGCATCCGTTTGTATCAACAGAGAATGGAGGAGTGCGCCTTCGGGGGTCAAGTCAAACCATTGGGAGGTTACAGTGCCTGCTGAGTCTGATACAGGAGAGACATGTTTTATGACAGGTAGGGCAGATGAAGGTGTCCAGCTTTGCTGCTGCAGGTGCACCATGAATTTTCTTCTGTCTGCGTTCTTCCCAGCAGTCATTCCTCCTTTGGTCACTGCTGTGGATGCACAACCTGACTGCCTCCAGGCACTGTGATTGTCTGCAAGGGATTTCCATACGGTGGGCTTAACGTTGGCAGCCTTCTTGTCACGTTTGCAGACATCTTTGTAACACAGAATTTGCCAACAGCAGGGGGTGGATTTGGGTAATCTTTCATACTATGCAGCCCTGTGTGAGTACAAAATTTGGCACCCCCTAATTGATCTTCTTGGGACGTGGGTGGCGCTGTGGGTTAAACCACGGAGCCTAGGACTTGCTGATCAGAAGGTTGGTGGTTTGAATCCCCGCAATGGGGTGAGCTCCCGTTACTTGGTCCCTGCTCCTGCCAACCTAGCAGTTCAAAAGCACATCAAAGTGCAAGTAGATAAATAGGTACCGCTCTAGTGGGAAGGTAAACGGCGTTTCCGTGTGCTGCTCTGGTTCGCCAGAAGTGGCTTAGTCATGCTGGCCACATGACCCAGAAGCTGTACACCGGCTCCCTTGGCCAATAAAGCGAGATGAGCGCCGCAACCCCAGAGTTGGCCACGACTGGACCTAATGGTCAGGGGTCCCTTTACCTTTTTAATTGATCTTCTCAATTATGGATCTTCTTAATTTTCACCCCCTGTGCAGGAAAACTGCCCACACCATCCTAAATCCATGCTGGTTTGGGGAAGAACGCAATAATGCAGAATACAAAGCTGAAATGCATCTAAGATACAAAACAAAATCTCTGCTGGATGAGACTAATGGTCCATCGGTCCAGCATTCTGTGTCCCACTGTGGTCAACCAGAAGGTCCTCTGGGAACCAATAGTTCTCTCTTGTAGTCGCTTCCCAGCCTCTGTTATTCATTTCCGTAGTGCCTCTGAACTGGGAAGTGCATATAGCTAATGTGATTGGCAGCCATTGATTGTCTCATTCTCTATTAATTTGTCTAATCTCAAAAATAAGTATCAACTGATGGCCATCTTGTAGTAGTGAGTTCCATAAATTAATAGCATGGTGAGTGAAGATGCACATCTTTTTTGACTGCTTTGAAACCCTTGCAATCAAAGACATGGCCTAACAAGAGAAAGAGATGTCAGTTTAGAATAATTCCCTTCAAAGTGGAGCTTATTGCCTAAAGCCAACCATGGGTCTTCCTTGATTCTCTGTGTTTAGTACAATGTTGCTTTATTCCCATGAAAACCCTACTGAGTTTTGCAGCGTTTACCTCCCCATAAGCATGCTTCGGATTACGGACTTATTCAATATGCCTATGATTCCCCCTACAGTGGGACTAATAGAGTCTATTAAAAGACTGCTGAAAAGGAAGTTAGCACACAATCCATTGGGTATTTTACTAATGTTCCACTGAAATTAATGATGATATTAGTGGGGATACTGTAAAAGTATATTAAAATTAGGATGGATATGAAGCAAGAGAGAGATTTGTTCAGTATTTGTGTTCCCGTTTTACCCCTTTGCAATATGGTCTGTAAACTTTATTGTATGTACCAGGCCCTATGACAAACCTTGCACCTTTTTATCAGAAATGGATACCAGTGTTTTGAACAGTTCAAAACACAGGCATAGAGAGTTTCCCAGGTTCTGCTTTCTAAACTTTCTTTCTTTCATGACTCACTTGTACCTCAAAGATTTGTCTGTTTCTCAAGAACAAAACATTATTATTTGAAGGCTGCAAGCCTGACAGGGTTCAAACTGCAGCTTCTTGAACTGGATACCAACGCAGTGCCTATCTCCTGGTGGGCTTTAGTTTTTATTTTGAGTTGCGCCTCTCGAGCATTTCAATTACAGCCCACAGCACCATGACTATGTGAATTCTTGTGCTAAATTTAATCAAGTGCTCCTCCAAGGTGGAAAAGAACATATATTTGGAATTAATGGAAGGAGACAAATGAAATCAGTCCCTAGGATCTTAGTTCTGTCCATTCACAGCCAAAGGATGTCCCAGAGCAAAGACCTTCAGCAGCAAGTGAAGCCTGAAGACTGATAATGTAAAAACTTAAAATCGCAAGGTATGAAATCTATGAAAAATGGTACACTTCATCTGGGCTGTAGAATCAACAAGAATCTAATAAAGTTAATCAGATCATCACCATTCAAGTGCACATCAATTTGAATTGTTTCTCCATTATGAAGTGCTTGTCTGTAAATTATTGCAGAGAAAGCCATTTTCAAATTAATGTTGGAGCCATTAGAAAATACAAAGGGCATTTTCATTAATTAGAGACAGCTTTCTCCCCTCTCTTTTCATCATTACCTTTGCTACCCAGAATCAGTTTAGTGCTCAGATTTATTGACATATGTGATTCAGTGGCAGTATTTGTTTAGAGTTCATCCTATACCTGGTGGGATAAACTC
Organism: Podarcis erhardii; assembly: GCF_964252035.2. Taxonomy (NCBI): domain Eukaryota; kingdom Metazoa; phylum Chordata; class Lepidosauria; order Squamata; family Lacertidae; genus Podarcis; species Podarcis erhardii. Next base: position 51,538,860 of record NC_138500.1, read on the forward strand.
ATTAAGTGTAAATGAATAGTTATGTAGTCATCATCTGAAATGAGTCGGCACAGTCTTCTGAAGTCATTATGAAGCACCTGAACACAGCTGGAGCAAAAGTCCCTGTGAAGGTTATAGCTTCACTCCAAGTTTAACCAACATTATGCCCGTTATTGTCACAGAATATAATCTTGGTGAAAGCAAATAGGATCTTTATTTTATTAGAGGTTGGAGTTCTTCCATTCTGTGGACATGAAGCTTCCCAGTAGCAAGAAATTAGTGGGTGTGGACAGTGCTAGAAACTCAGATATATAAGCTAGACGTCAAATGGCTCCTTAAACCAAAGTTACAGTAGCCAAAACGGAATGCATAGGTTTGGGGCCAGATGGCCCTAAAGTCACATTTTTCAATACAACTTTCTGGTTCCTGAAATTCGTTCTGATTGTGCAGAGAAAATATCATGGATAGAATTCTACAGGATGTGCTGTTAGTGTATGAAAACAGTCAAGATCCAAGGATCCCCAGGCACACACCTCCTGATGGTGGAGACATCAGGCGCCATCTTGGTGCCTGGGCATCTTTAGTTAGTCGCAAGTGGCCAATAGTGGCAAATTTTGAATGGGTGTGGATGCTTCTCAACAAACCGCACATTGTCAAACAGGATTGGCATTGTCAAAGAGTGCAGAAAAATGTGTCTAGTCCAGAAAGCTAAGAACAGGAGATGCATCTATAGCTTCACTTTTTAGATAGGTACGGGGAAGCTGAGGCTCTCTGTTTGTTTTTGAACTTGAAGTCTTATCATCCCTGACCCTCAGCCATTCTGGTTTGGGCTGATAGACATCCAACAGCATCTTGAGGGCCACAAGTTCCATTGTTGTTGCAGATATATGGTGGGTGGACCCATGTGTGACCAATCTTGCCCTGTTCAAGCAGAGAACATGTGGGGGAAATTGAGGGGGGCAGTCTAAGTGTTGTTGGTGCCAGCTCCACCACCAATAGCCCTTCCTGGCTGACTGCACCACAACTTCCTGTGTTGAGTGGGTATGTCCGAAGGGGGACTTTTCACGCATTCAGCTGAAGCACTTAGACTCATTCCAATCAGTGGTGCCCTGTGTGATGCCCAAATTCAGTGCTCTTCTGCCTCTCATGCTCCAGTCGCACTGCTGGAAGGATACTGTAAGCCAGGCACGTCCAACAGGTAGATCACTGAACATTTGTGGTAGATTACTGGCTCCCCCCAAAGAAGCTCAACAACTTTTGCTGCCATAAACTTTGACCTGAACCCCCCCCCCCAAAAGGGGGTAGATCACTGCTAGTTTTTAATTCTGTGAGTAGATCAAAATCTCTTGGGAGTTGGCCATCCCTGCTGTAAGCACAATGAAAAAGACATACTCTCTTTTTTCTCTAAAAAATAAATAAATCATGCTTCATATGTGAGATGTCACGGCAAACTTTAAGAGGAATGACATGGAATTCCATATTTGCATTTGAGAGTTTTATGCTATGATCCTAAATAAAATATAGGGGGAAATGCTGCACAACAAAGACAGGAGCAGGATAATCTAGAGTCAGGCTACTCAAGCAAGCTTTGGAACAAATGATGCCAAAAGGCCCCTGACTCTAACAGAATTAACAGTTTTTATCAATGTTCTCATAACCTGTTCCACATAATTCAGTTTTCCACAGACTATTATAAGCAATGAAGCCTTGGATCAGGTCATAGATGATGCCACTATCTGTTTCAGAAACCAATGTTATCCTCATTACTCTCTTGTTAATGAAACACAGTCTTGTGGTAGTCAAGAAGGCCTTCTCTTCTGTTCCCCACCCATTACACTGATGTACCAGTCTATCTATCTATCTATCTATCTATCTATCTATCTATCTATCTATCGATCTATCTCTCGATCTCTCGATCTATCTATCTATGAAAAATAATGGCACAGAGATGTTTAATGCAACTTACAAATGTGGCAAAGGAATATGACCTCAGCTACCATAGCATCAATTTCCAGTCTGTGATGATGGTATGAAGTGTGAAACTTTGTAGCCATTATCAGCTGTTCGTAGCAAATCGTTTCATTTCCAACAGGATGGAGAACAAAATGTTATCCGTCTTTGTTTGTTTACATATTTGAGTGGTATTCAACTATGTTTTCCTCAGGAAATTAATGGGCATGGCTAAGTTAGGACCATTAATTTCAGTGGAGTAAAAGTTAATTGAATACTACACACAAGTTTAATCTCAAACACTCAATTGTCATTTTGTCCTATACTAGTGGCTAACAAATTCAGATTTATTTATTTTAAAAACCCCATAATATTAAAAATGTTACTTTTTTAAATGTTTGCTCTGGTGCAGAAGCAATGGTGGTATGGGTCAGGGCAGGCCCCTGCAGAGGTAGGGGGCTGCTGGCTACATGGACTTAGGTTGCCATGCCAAGAACGAGAACCCCAGACCTCAGCTAAGGTCTGCCCAGGCCTGGTTCAGAGAGCAAAATCTGGAGCCACCTTAGGATAAGTACTGCAGCAAAGCCACAACTATATGTATGACTGTGGAAGTTCCCATTTCATTCTTTAAGTTTCTGGAAACATGATATACAGTATACCATCATGTGCTCAAAACTGCCACCTCTTGATTGCATAATCTTGTCATTTTGCACAGCCTTTTTTTTTTTTTGGATGAACACTTAAAAATAATAATAATCACAATATCCTTTAGCACTGAAAAACCACAGAGGTTAATAGTCTTCCAGAATCTCTATTAAAGGTGACATAGTGAGCAGTGCAAATATGGTATAATGCCTGTCTTTGCATTTATTTGCAAATATGTACAGATATGCTCCATGCAAATTAATCCTCCGCTGCATTATAGGGAAGGAATCATGTTGTGTGGTCAAAAGGGTGGGGTAGAGGTAATCTGATTTAAGCACAGCATGTAAAAATTAATTGAAAGTCAGAACTCCATAGTGTTTATTATAAAGTAATTTCACACCAGCTCAGGATTAATAGGTGATTACTATGTTAATTGAACGGCAGCATGCTTTAGTAAAATACAATGAATTGTTTTTTTTAAGCCCTCTATTTTATCTGGGGGATTTGGTTGTGGTTCTGTAAAAAAATAATTATTTTCTTCTTTTCCTTGAAGAAAACTGTTTGAAATTATTTTGGTGATAACCAGGTATTCTGCAAAGCTATGTAACATGGCTCATGTGTAAGCCTGCCTGCCAATTTCCTCTTCAGGGGACTATGCTTTGAACATGGCCTTGTCCCTGAAACAAAAAACCCTTCCGTAAACCTCCGGTTGGTTTATTTGGGCATGCAGACTGCTGTGGAGAGGGAAATGGAGGTCATCCAAGGAAAAAATGTTAGTTTTCCTCACCTTGTTGCTCTCCTTGACAGTATAATGTTGATGATGATGGTGATGTTGATGATGATGATTAAATTATACCCCACCCATCTGGCTGGGTTTCCCCAGCCACTCTGGGCGGCTTCCAACAGAATATTAAAAACACAATAAAACACCAAATGTTAAAAGCTTCCCTTAACAGGGCTGCCTTCAGATGTCTTCTAAAAGTCAGATAGTTGTTTATTTCCTTGACATCTGATGGGAGGGTGTTCCACAGGGCAGGCGCCACTACCGAGAAGGCCCTCTGCCTGGTTCCCTGTAACCCCACTTCTCGCAGGGAGGGAACTGCCAGAAGGCCCTCAAAGCTGGACCTCAGTGTCTGGGCAGAATGTTGGGGGTGGAGATGCTCCTTCAGGTTTACTGGGCTGAGGCTGTTTAGGGCTTTAACGGTCAGCACCAACACTTTGAATTGTGCTTGGAAACATACTGGGAGCCAATGTAGGTTTTTCAGGACCAGTGTTATATGGTCTCGGCAGCCGCTCCCAGTCACCAGTCTAGCTGCCACATTCCGGATTGATTGTAGTTTCCGGGTCACCTTCAAAGGTAGCCCCACGTAGAGTGCATTGCAGTAGTGCTGTGATGCCAAATGGTTCAAACACATCGGCCCCTGCTGAAGTTCAGAGAGTTGTAGCTGGAAGACCTTGGGGGGTTCTAGTAGATGGGGGAGCCAAAAAGGGGACCCCAAGAATTGTCTGAACTGGTGAGCTAGGAGTAAGGAGTTGGATTGAGAAGAGGGCTCCAGGCAGGTGACAGAGAAGTGTTTTGCTCTTGTGATATAGGATGCCTCTAGCCAGACACCTCCTAGAGTCGAACTGCTTCCGCTAGCTCCTCCTGTCATTGAGGAGCCCTCCCCTTCTGGAGAGGTGACCGGGAGTCAGTGCTGATTCCACCTCTGTCACCTAGGAAATGGAGATGCCAATGCAAATAAACCCCATTGGCTCAACTCATTTGAAGGCAGGCCTTTTTCCGGCACCTCTTTCTGTAGAAAAATAGCACTGCTTGAAGGAGTGCCCATTTGCTTGCCCACTCCCAAGTCTCTAGCCATTTGCTGTGTTAAGAGCTGTGTTCCAATGTCTTAGCTTGCACTTAGCCATGCATTTCACTTGCTGTGCCTTGTAACCCTCACCTTGCTTATGTAGCCATTCACACGTTTCTGTGTGTGAGGTTTTTTTTTTTTTTTTTTTTGGAAGAAATAGGGCTGCAAGTTTGAGTTCTATGTCCGGCGGTGAGGGCCAAGACAATAGCATCCTTCCACGTTGGTTGTAACTTTGTTATACAGTGGTACCTCGGGTTACATACACTTCAGGTTACAGATTCCGCTAACCCAAAAATATTACCTCGGGTTAAGAACTTTGCTTCAGGATGAGAACAGAAATCACACAGCAGCGGCACAGCAGCAGCAGGAGGCCCTATTAGCTAAAGTGGTGCTTCAGGTTAAGAACAGTTTCAGGTTAAGAACGGACCTCCGGAACGAATTAAGTACTTAACCCGAGGTACCACTGTATAGGGAATGTGTCATAAGCAGTTGAGGTTTCCACTTGAAAAGGATGTAGCAAGAGTTCCCACAGATCTAAACATGCCAATCGAAACTGCATGTTTGATGCCACATGGGGTGAAATAGGATAGTTGCTGCCTCATTTCTGATTCTGCCTAATGTTGAGAAGTGTTACGTAGGGAGCAGTTCGCTCCACAAGTTTTCCCCAGCTGACAAAAGTGCAAGTGTAGAATGAGGACATGCCTATGATCTTTTTTATTAGCTAAATAAAAATGGCCTCCGCTAATGGCCCGTTATAATATAAACCAAGTATGTATGTTAAAAACAAAGTAATGCAACTACAACCTAATGAAGCAGACTGCCTTACTGGAGGGAAACAGAATAGCGAGGCACAGCTGGGATCTGAAAATGAGAAACTGCAAAGTTATTTGTGGAAAGAAAAAATGGAATCTCTTCTGCAGCCTGATGGAAGAGTTGATAGGGAGTGTGACCTTTGGTCTCACCTTTCCTCTGGAAAATGTTGCAGTCCAGACTGGGCTATTTGAAATACCACTATTGAAATATGTTAATTCCATCACTGCACTGCCACAAATGCTGAGCACGATCCCTCCAACTATTTCTCTGAGAAAGACAGTACTTTCAGACATACATACTTCTTTCTAAGTACTTTAGAGGGCAACAAGGAAAGAAAATAAGGGGCAAGGGAAGTAAAGAAAGCAAACCTAGATTTTATAATTGTGGGTAATTACAGGATGGAATGGAATCACATAAGAAAGGAGTATTTATTTTTGAAATATTCCAGTTACAAAGTAAAGGGCTAGGACAGATCAAAAGGTTGTATAAAATCCCCCTGGTGCTGACGTGCCATTTTGCATGGACAAGTTCCTTATCAGAGTGAACGATCAATGTAACAATTTGAATGTGTAGCAGTGGAGTAGAGGCAAATGACCAGATCTGTGTTTTGAGCTACATGCTACAGGCTGGCTTTCCATGTGGACGAGCAGCCATTGCGGACAGCCATTTACACCCCCCTTTATGCCACTGTTTGCTCATGTGCATTGGGCCTAAACACAGTTAGATTAAGAGAGGGCAAATGCTGAATTATTCACATAGAGACGATGAGGTGTGAGATGATGCCATCATGAAGAGTGCATCATTCACTGCTTGACTTGCCCTTGGTCTTCTTAAGTTATATAGATTGTGGTTGAAGTAACTTCATGGTATGGGGTAGGAACTCAAGTGAGAGTGCAAGGAAAGAGTTTACCTATGCAGTCATACCTCATGTTACATTTGCTTCATGTTACGTTCTTTCAGGTTATGTCCCGCGGCGACCCAGAAGTACCGGAAAGGGTTACTTCTGGGTTTTGCCACTTGCGCATGCGCAGGAGCAGAAAATGATGTTACGCGCATGCATAGAAGCATCGAATCATGACATGTGCATGAGCAGACGCACCGCTGTGGGTTGCGCTCTTTTCATGTTGCGAATGGGCCTCCGGAACGGATCCCGTTCGCAACCAGAGGTACCACTGTATCACATTTCAGTTAGAACTGGTAGTTACTGATTTTGTTTAAAACATTCCTAGACAATGGGACACCAGTGGCGCAGTGGTCTAAACCACTGAGCCTCTTGGACTTGCTAACCTAAGGTCAGCAGTTTGAGTCTGTGTAATGGGGTGAGTTCCCCCTGTTTTGTCGCAGCTTCTGCCAACCTGGCAGTTCGAAAGCCTGCCAGTGCAATTAGATAAACAGGTTCTGCTGCAGCGGGAAGGCAAACGGCGTTTCCATGAGCTCTGGTTTCTGTCATGGTGTTCTGTTGCAACAGAAGCTGTTTAGTCATGCTGGCCACATGACCTGGAAAGCTCGGCCTGAAAGCAGAGATGAGTGCCACACCCCATAGTCGATTCTGACTGGACTTAAACATCCAGGGGTCCCTTAGCTTTTACCTAGACAATATCCTAAAGTGGCTTAAAACAGTATGTTAATACAATCACAATAAAACATATTGGTATAATAGAAAATAACCTGAAGTATTTTTTAAAACTGGCATCAATGGTTGGGGTTCACGGTACTTACTCAGGCTGCTAATCTGACATCACTGGCATTGATTTCATTGAATTCACTGAGGACATACGTCATCAACAAGAGAATGGGAGAAGATAAATATAGCACAATTGACCCTTGGCTTGCTAAACCACCCTGGGAACTTGCTGAGAAGCTGGGCATAATGCAAATAAATAAACAAACCCCACTTAGTGGTATTCATTGTGCTTTTAAACACAACACCATATAATCTTATATAAAAGTCTCCTTTTCAAGAGATTAACTTGAAGAGGAGATCCCTTGAGGCAGGAGATCCCATGGAAACATGCAGTATGTCTGTATAATAGAAATCTGGTTGAATGAAGGGGAAGGTATAAATGTCCTCAGGGTTTTCAGTGCAGTACCAGGCATAACTTGAAGGGTAAGAGGGAGAAACAGCTGTGGTTTATTAGGATAGCATCCCCCTAATTAAGTGTCCTGTCCAAGAGTACTGTTGAGTGGGAATTTGAGACAGAATTAGGGTTCTGTAACATACCACCCACTGCCTATCTCCTGGTCCGAGATGGCAGAGCTGGGTTTGCAGGTGATGTTGAGGAAACCGGAGGTTTAGGATTTGGGGATGCCTCGTTTGGAGTGACTTGGTATTTCATGGCCACCAGGACACCCATGGGATTTTCTCAAATTATATTGGGCCCAACGCATGTGGCAGAACTGGTCTTCTGTACAGTATGCCTGCATCTTACGCTGGAGTTCGGTTCCAACGGCAGTGTGTCTACATCAAAGTCATGTATGCTCAAAAGTTGTGTTACCCACCGCTATCCAGCCTGCCTTCCACGAAGCAGTGAGAAAGGGCATCCATACCAGTCCCAGAGCTGGTGTGCCAAGGATGCCCTGCCCAGGAAGCAAAGCTGAGAGAGCACAAAAGCTCTTTTTTGTGCCTGGCGCTGCATGGCGTCCTTTAACATAGCAGAAGCATGTGCTCTCCTGCTTTAGGGGTGTGGAACCTCAAGCCTTCCAGACCTCTCTGCCTGACCTTCAGAACACTCCCCAGGCCACACACCTTCCCCCAAGTGTTTCCCAAATGTTGTCACCTGGTGGGAAGGTGTCCTTTGATAATGCCTCTTGCTTGTCTGGATAAAGTATACAGTGTGTGTGTGTGTGTGTGTGTGTGTGTGTGTGTGTGCGCGCGCGCGTGTGTACACAAGCTAGGCTACTGTACAAAGGTAAAATTTGCCTTCATTGCTTCTCCCTCTTGCCCCCAACACACCATTGATATGTGGATTTCGGAAGGTTATGCAAAAAAGGAAAGCAACCCTCAGGTTGGATATCTTTCCCCACTCACGCAACTTCCTTGGATGTTTTCGAAGAAAATGTTAAAATGAAGATTGAACAGGCAGAGCTCAAGAGAGTGGGCTTGAAAACCTTTGATTCTGTTTGCTCAAACACAGAAGTGTGCATATCTTTTGATGTCGTCATCAGGTGACGAACACACATCGGTGAATGGGAACCTAGGAATCCCAGAGAAATGAGCAACATTTTCTTAGCTTCAAGACACTCTGATAGGAGGAAATGAAACAAAAAGCAGCCCATAGAGAGGAGAGGTTTGGTATGCAAGGGAATTTCATGTATAGGATGTGGCGCCTTGGTGTTCCCCAAAGGCTATCAGCCAGGCATTTATTAGAGATGTTTCCCCAGCTCTTTTCGTCTAGCACTGGGAAGATAGGAATGCTATCAGTTTGACATTTCTGTCAGAACTGGTATTTGAACCACTGGATGATTCTGACAAATGCCATTGCTGTCATCTGCTATTCAGTTTTAATTATGTCTGACTGACGCTTTCAATGGTAGCAGGAAGAAAACTTAATTAGCTGCTGTGAAGGCTGATCTACAGGGCTGGAGGACTTCAAGCAGCTTTGGAGGAGACACCTTAGAGTATCACCATTTCACAATCTGATTAGACGTAGAAGAAGGATTAATTGTCCTATGTGTGGAGGTTTCTTTTTCTATTATTCTCTGGAAAGACTTTAATAGGAATATACGTCAACAGGAAACACAGATTCTGCAGCTTAACGTGACAGAGCAGCTGCAAATTTGAGTTGCAAAGTACCTTGGTTCATAAGGAACTGCTGCGCTAGCATGTTAGACGAGTCCAAAACTAATGTTAAGGGTGCAAAGGAAAAATATTATATGCTCAAGGGAACATCCGGCAAATGAACATCTGTTACCTTAAAGAGAAACATGCACACCTTCAGCAGCAAATCTGCAAGCACCACACAATTCGAAACCCCTGAAAAGCAGGTATTTTCCTAACCTGTCACATGCTGTATGAATAACCAGTTTGAAAAGGCTGTACTAAGGATTTCTACCACCTATCAGTGTCTGCCATCAAGTTGTTAATATGCCTACAGATCCGTATTAGTAAGGGGCAGTGAAAATATGCTTATAGGATGCAATTGAAAATTAATTGTGTTTCTACTGCTGGCTGCAGATTCCCTGTGACCATGGCCTAGAAGTCACACACAGCAGACAGGCTGGTAAACCTGAATGCTAATGCGAGTTCATATTGTTTTATATATTTTTTAATGCCGTCACTATATGAAATAGATGTCTGGAAGGGTTCTAGGTGAGACTTCTCTCTAGAGCTGGCCCAAGACACGTTGTCGCAGTCCCCCTACATACCATTCAATGCATGGAAACTACATTGGAACTTACAAGAATGCTGGGGACAGGGCAACCATGTCCCATTGCTCTTGAGCTTGGCAGTGCAGAGTAGGGTTCACTGGGGAGCTCACGTCCTCTCTGCCTGCACAAATGCTGCAGAGCAGCAGAGGTGGTGCTAGCATGTGTCATGAGAGCCCAGCAATGCACGGACATGTGTGATGCTTTCTGGACTGCGTGGCCTGGGCTGGCTGTTGCTCTGCTTCCCCCAACAGGAAAGAGAGGTTAGAGGCAAGAAAACCAACTAGCCGAGCTGGGACAGTAATGCAGACTGTCTCAGGAACTCACACGACACTATCAAACCTATAGTTACGTAAATCCAACTAACAGTAACACACACGTAACTGGCTGTGTTTAACTATATGACTTCTTTATACATCATATAAACATACTTCTTTTCACATATGCCTTTGCTATGCAGTTGCTGCACACAGGTATCAGACGAAAGATACAAAAGATCTTAACATATCAGAGACATGGAACATGTGATACAAAATATGAGTATGCAAGGCTGACAAAGCCCAGCAGGGCGAAACAAGGTATTATTCCGGGAATCCTTGCCTTAGGTTCTTTCGTCTGATACCTATACAACAACTATACTTTGCAAAGGCATATGTGGAACATTACAAAGAAAAAGATCATTTTCTGCAAGTACAGCTTCTTAAAGTTGCCGCGTCTGACACTTGTATTCGTAAAGACATACGTGGAGCACAAAAAAGCTTCTATTTGGACATTACGTACATAAGAACTGATCTATTTGTATTTCCTGCTCAAAATGTTGGTCTTTAATTGCTTCTACTTAATTTGATAATGTGAAATGAGGTATGTTTATATGATGTATAAAGAATTCATATAGTTAAACATAGCCAGTTATGTTGTGGGTGTTATTGTCACTGTCTCAGGAAGACAGAGACAGCCTTTGGAGGTAGACCAGGAGGAAAAGATTCAGGCACAGCCCTCTCTATCTCGTGCTTAAGGCAGCCACCTCATTTTGTTAGCTGGTAGGGCTGGCTCTGGGACGCGGGTGGCGCTGTGGGTTAACCCATGGAGCCTAGGACTTGCCGATCAGAAGGTTGACGGTTTGAATCCCCGTGACGGGGTGAGCTCCCGTTCCTCGGTCCCTGCTCCTGCCAACCTAGCAGTTCGGAAGCACCCCTAAGTGCAAGTAGATAAATAGGTACCGCTCCGGCGGGAAGGTAAACGGCGTTTCTGTTCGGTGCTCTGGTTCGCCAGAAGCGGCTTAGTCACGCTGGCCACATGACCCGGAAGCTGTACGCCGGCTTCCTCGGCCAATAAAGCGAGATGAGTGCCGCAACCCCAGAGTCGGCCACGACTGGACCTAATGGTCAGGGGTCCCTCTACCTTTACCTTTAGGGCTGGTTCTGCAACACTCCATTAATAATAATAAAAAGAATATAGAGGGATTTGTTGATTTTGTAATGGGCAACAATCAGCTCTGTCCACAGGCTGGAATGAATTCCAAGAGATATAAATACTCCCCTGTCTCACACAGGGTTTCCCAATTGGATAAATGGGACTTTAGCATGAGTGTCCACTTGTCAGGGCTTTAGTTTTGCTTTCAATGTAGCTGTTGTTTTCAATAAATCAAAGGTAATAAGAATGATACCTTTCCGGGCTAAATATTTTTGTTAGGAAAGTGCACTGTAAGACTATGCCGTAAGATTGCCGTGACATTTTCCAAACGTTGCTTGGAAAAGTTTCCTTGCCCTCTTTCCCCCCTCCAAAAAAAGGGCCTCATTTCTGTTTCCTATCTGAGTAGTTGTAAATTACATACTGGAACAAGATTGCCATTCACAATTCCACCCAGCCCTAGCCTGGGTGGAATACCCTAGCCTGGGGCTGAATAGCTGAGGTTGACTAAATTGCTTGTTGTAGCTTTCTGACTTTAAGCAAATGCCCCTACACAGCTCCACTTCAACATTCAATAGCTACTGAGAAGAAGGAATTGTGAAACTTTGGTGAGATGGGCATTCATTCTTGTTGAACATATAAAAGTAAGCCAAAGCTGAACATCTTCCACATTCTCTAGTACTACCCTGTGAAATATGCTGGTTTTTAATTTTTGGAGAGCTATTTTAAGCAACATGTTTTGTATTTTTAAAAATATATATGATCCCACCCTCCAGAAAAAGGTTAGTTCCAGCTTTTGAAAGCTCAACAGGATAGGTCATTAAATAGCAACTTGCTTTTCACCATTCACTGTGATCATTTTAGGACTATCTCCAATCAACATATGCTTGTCTATTATCAAGGTGCAACAGTGTAAAAGAAGACCCTTTGTCTTATCAGTGAGGAAATGGTGTTGCTTTAGAAACCACACTTGAAATTAAATGGTGCAACATGTAAATATGAAACCTTTATAATAAAATGATACAGATGACATAGAAGTATATAAAAAATAGTTCGCAGGATGAATAATTCACTAACTATTGCATGGTATAAGTCGCTAACTAATGTGCGTTGCCTGCCATTTAATAGTGGATATATCTGAAGAAATATGGAAATTGGAATAGTTTAATAACTTTCTATATGAAAGATGATGAGACTGCCTAAATGATTAAAAGGGAGATATGTTATAATGAACTAAAGCCACTCGAGTGTAAGGTAATTTTAATTCAAACCTCCATCTGCTTATGTATAATTAAGACTCATTTAACAAGTTAATGCCTAACAGAGAGAACTGATAAGTTTGGTATTAAAGAGCTTAAGAGAAGTAAATTAAACTGTCGAGTTGGAGGAGCTCTCATTTTAATTTCCTATACCTGAACCTCAACCAAATCTTCTAAGGGGGCATTTCTTGACTCTGCCTAGGCAGCCAAGTAGTAAACTTGAAAAGAACATAAGGGAACTAAAGCCAACTCTCTTTTTTGAATTTTTGATACCAGGGTCTTGTTCGGGAGGCTGAGGGAATTTTTGCCAACATGAATATTTATTTAGCCCAAACTGCTCACTGCCATAGCATCTATATGACATTAAGAAGATACTTTGCATGCTGTCAAAATATTTATGCATTGCAGATCTTGCCAGAGGGGTTAAATAAGCTAAAAAAATATGGATTTCTTTGAAGTGCAAAAAAAGGAAAAAAGAAGCAGGAGATTTTGAATTCTATGATATTCCCACTGCCTAAGTTTATTTTGGTCTTTCCACATACATCAAGGAAGTCCAGCAGTTAAATCCATGGCTCCTTTTCCATTTCTATTATACAATTTTAATTATCCCATTTTGTTTAAATTATATTTTCTTTTGAATCTACTGTAGGGATGGGCATTTCTTAAAAATCACCCTACTGCTTAAAGTTCTCCCCACCTTTTAAAGTTGTCAGCACAGCCAACCTTGCAGCTAGCACTGAACGTGTCTTTTGAAAAGTATTTGCAAAGCAGGTCTGAGCCTTCACTGCTGGTTTGTTATCTCTGCCTGAATTAAGACAAAAGATCCAGTTGCTGACAAGCGGAGGCAGCAAAATGAAAGGACTGCAAAGTCTGCATGGTTAAATAATACTTGCAGGTTCTTAAGTGTTGGCTCTGCCTAGGGCCGATAAAGATTCATAGGGATGAGTAGAGTTTGCCCCTGGAATAAAGCCACAAGAAACATGTTGGGGGGGTTTTAAACAAGCAACAGCTTTATTTAACTACTAGGCGCTGCTGCCTCTGCTCATGTTGCTCACCAACCCCATCCTGCTTTGCACTTTCTTACTCAGCAGCCTGCAATGCTGCTGAGATGAAAATGGCAGCCTTGATAACACAGCAGCAACTGAGCAGTATGGTTTCTGGGGGGCTGTTGTGGCCTGCCCTGGCTATTCCTCTGCTGCATGTCTGGTCCGACCACCTGTGCCACTTGCTCGCTCGTCCGCCTGCCTGCCTGGTGTTCTGTCATCAGGTTGCAGTTGGTGTGGCCACCTATCACAGACCCTCCAAGTGCTCCTATTTTCGGGGACAGTCCTGGATGTACAGAAGCTGTCCTGGTTTCTTGATTTGATCCCACAACGTCTGACTTTTCCGTAAAGGTAAAGGGACCCCTGACCATTAGGTCCAGTCGTGGCCGACTCTGGGATTGCGGTGCTCATCTCGCTTTATTGGCAGAGGAAGCCGGTGTACAGCATGTGTCCAGCATGACTAAGCCGCTTCTGGCGAACCAGAGCAGCTCACAGAAACGCCATTTACCTTCCCACCGGAGCGGTACCTATTTATCTACTTGCACTTTGACGTGCTTTCGAACTGCTAGGTTGGCAGGAGCTGGGACAGAGTAACGGGAGCTCACCCCGTCGCGGGGATTTGAACCGTCAACCTTCTGATCAGCAAGTCCTAGGCTCTCTATTTTCACTGGAAAAATGTTGGAGGGTATGGAGTTAGGCGACCCCTGAGCCAAGGAGATAAGTAACCATACAACCTTTAGAAGACATATGAAGCCAGCCCTGTATAGGGAAGTTTTTTTAAAAAAATGTTTAATTTTTTTTATGTTTTTATGTATGTTGGTGGTTGGTGGTTTCACACAGAATCCCCAAATATAAGTGTCTATAGCACCCTGTGTTAACATGCCTTAGGCAGCAAAATGTGGCTTTGCAGGTATTAATGGAGTTAGTGCCTCCTATTCTCCGCTGTTGCCCAAGTGAGACTGGCATTGAATATCGCTGATGAGAGCACCAGAAGATCCGTAAGAGATGTGCTCTCCCTTGTCTGTCTTCCATGGCAGGTCGTCCACCATAAAAGCAATGCAGTTTCTGAAAGCCAAGCTAGACTGCATCCAGATAATTTATCACATACATGCTAAGTGATGCTTATAGGAAGCCATTTGCAATCTCATGGGCCTATTCTACTAGTCTTCTTTGACTATAAGTTGTTAGATATGATGGGCAAGGTCTGAACATGCAGATGGCAATTTGCGCTGCTCCAGCCACCCTAGTCATATCCATGGGATGCATAAACGGCTTTAAAACATGTAGTTTAGCTTTAAAATATGGAGATCTAATCCTCATAATATTTTTTTCTCTTCAGCATAAATTTAAGGCTTCAGTCTGAAGTATGGCAAATTTTAAAATTCTGGGTCCAATTATTTTAGCTTTACTGTTAGCAAAGGTTATTAAACGTGCTATTGATAATAAGACTAGTAAGTAGATACACTTCTTTACCATGCTCTGCAGTCCCAAAAGCTCCCAGAACAGCTTTAAGATCAATTAAAAAAAGTCAGGTTTACAATCTAAAAGACATGACGAAAAGCAAACAAAGTAGGAAAAAGGGCTGTGTAGGAAACTGGGGTGTGGGTGGCGCTGTGGGTTAAACCACAGAACCTAGGACTTGCCGATAGGAAGGTCGGTGGTTTGAATCCCTGCAATGGGGTGAGCCCCCATTCCTCGGTCCCTGCTCCTGCCAGTTTGAAAGCACGTCAAAGTGCAAGTAGATAAATAGGTACCACTCCAGCAGGAAAGTAAACAGCGTTTCCGGCGCTGCTCTGGTAGCAGCTTAGTTATGCTGGCCACATGACCCGGAAGCTGTACGCCGGCTCCCTCGGCCAATAAAGCGAGATGAGCGCCGCAACCCCAGAGTCGGCCACGACTGGACCTAATGGTCAGGGGTCCCTTTACCTTTACACACCATACATTTAATGCACATGAATCCCTTCAAAGAATCCTGGGAATTAGTTTCTTGAGGGAATTGTAGCGATATGGGGGATAAACTACAGTTCCCAGGATTCTTGTGCTTTCAATATATGGTATGTATGCAGCCAGGCATGGGAAGGGAAAATGCAAGCAGGGATAAAAATGCACTCAGGCACCAGCTGTTCTTATAATAATGGAACAGGAACAGTTTGCATAGCCTCTCTAAGCTGGTCCAAGACATTTTGTGGTGTGAAGCAAAGAACAAGTTTCCTGCTCTCCCCAATTCCATGTACAGAAGCCCACTGGGTTGGCTGTTGAATCTTACTTCTACCTTGGCAGCAAGGTATAATTATCCAGTGCAGGGCTAGTTTGAGAGGTGCACAACAGGCCAGTGGCTTACATATAGCTCCAAGGGCAAACAGCTGTGTGTTTATATGCTGCTCACCATCATCTGCTGCCTGAAGCACATGTCTCATTTCGCCTGGTGGCAGAGCTGTTCGTATAGCCTGATGGAATGGCTGCTGCTAGGTGACAGTCGAGGGAGATCCAAAGGCAGCTGGTCTCTCAACAGAGCTAGTCCTACATCTTTAGAAACAGAAACCGGAGAGCAATACCAAGAAGCGGCCTCCATGGCCTAAGTCTGCAACTTCAGACAGTTATTAATCAGGTACTTTCATTTCATCCAGATGGAGCCTGAAACATGCTGTGTCTGCATGTTTCTTTGCTCTTTGGCAAGAGTTTGGGGTCTCTGAACAGGGATTTTTAATATATTTTTTTACTAAAAAAAAACCTAACCCCCTTAATTGCTGAAAATATAATATTCCTCAAATGAGAAATAAAAATCTGTTTTTTGTTAACTACACGAAATGAAGAGCTTTTAACTTGGCAATCAATTGTCTTCATCTAAGAGATATTAATGAGACCCCTTCCCAACATGCTGGGCTTAAAGCAACTGCCTTCTTTTGCTATAGCCCAAATTTTATGTTGCATTTTTAAAAATAAAATACAACAACAATCAACATTAAATAAATTAGAAGCAGACCAATAAAACCTGCATGGCAGAGAAGCCAGCTGGAAGGTAAAACCCCAACAAAAATACAAAGTGTAAGAAAAATATTGGCATGAAGATTCCTGCATGAAAAATGCCTTTTGTCTGTGCAAGGCAGTTGTTTTCCCCATATAAATGTTGACAAGTAAAAACACACCAGTAAAAGTATCTCAGATTGCTAGTTCTTAGTAGAAAAAAAGTTTCTGGTGAATTTTCCAGTACAATCCTATACATGTCTATGCATACGTTAAGTCTCACTGAATGGGCTTACTCCCATGTACATAGGAGAGCAGCAGCTGTGGGAAAAGGCAACTTTCCTGCATGGGATCATTAGGACAGGAATTGAAAATAAACTGCTCCTATCATATTGCCATTACACAAAACTATGGTGCAACTGTACTTGAAAGACTATGTGCAGTTCTAATTGAACCACCTAAAAAAGTATATTGAAAACACAACCAAAATGATCAAGGGGATGGAGTAAATGAGGAAAGTTTACAGCATTTGGGACTTTTTAGTTTAGAGCAGGGTTTCCCAAACTTGGGTCTACAGCTGTTTTTGGACCACTGGCCCCGCTAGCTAAGGATGCTAGGAGTTGTAGTCCAACAACAGCTGGAGACCCAAGTTTGGGAAACCCAGGTTTAGGGAAAAGGCAAGGAAGAGGTGACAGGATAGAAGTTTATAAGATTATGCACAGCATGTAGAAAATGGATCCAACGAAGCTGAATGTTGGAAGATTCAGGACAAATAAAAAAGTACTTATTCACGCAACACATATTTAATATGGAACTCGCTCCAACAGGAGGCAGTGAGGGCCATCAATTTGGATGGCTCTAAAAGAAGATTAGACAAATTGATGGAGGACAAGGCTATCAGTGGCTAGTAGGCACAATGACTAGGTTCTACTTCCACTCACAGAGCCTCTGAGTGCCAGTTGTTGGGAGTTGCAAGTAGGCAAGGTGTGGTCGAGGTGCTTGCATCTGGTTGGCCACTGTGAGAACATAATACTGTACTAGATGGGCCATTGGCCTGATTCAGCAGGCTTGGCTTACTTTCTTAGTAGGATTCCATCCTAAGTCTAGCAGGTGGTTTAACGTGGCGGCAGGTGGCTAAGCAGGTAAGCTGCACGTTTAATGTGCATTTTTCATTTTCATTTTCTTTTTTTAAAAAAAAGCATGGACTTAGATGCCTTTGAGTTAAACTCTTGAAATCAGAAAGATGGCTTAGAAGTAAAAGAAGTGCTGCCTCAATATTTTATATTCTTTTTGCTTTTGTTTTGTTTTGATCTTAAGACATTAGTAATTCTTTAACAGTAGACCAGAGAACTGACATGTCTTGTGCAGTTTGTTTCAAGGCAATCTTTTCCCAAGCAACTGGTGTCAATTTTTAATGCTGAACACAGCATTTTTAGTATGAAAACCTGTTAAAAGAGAAAAAGACATGACACATTTCATGTTTCCATTGATCTCACAGGGAAAAATAAAAGTGCTTTTTTGCAACCGAAAACCAATTTTCTTCCAGGAAGGGATAGAAGGGGCAAAAAAAAAAAAAATGTTATTCAACTGGAAAGCATATCACATTATTTCCCCAAACATATCTCAATTACATATTTATGACTATTTATTATCCACCAACATTGCTGAATGAAGTTTTGCCTGGTGTGATAAAAGTTTGCTACAGTTATTTCCTTCATTTTCTGATTGCTTTGGGCTCATTACTCATTCCAGGCTGAATATTAAGTCTGCCAATAATGATAGCAGAATTGCATTATTTTATTATGCTTTAGCACTCCTACCTCACTTCTCATTTTTTTCATTAATAAATTAAGGGTTTTAAGACCTAGAAAAACTATATGCACTGTTTCATATTGAGTACTGAGTCCACAATCACCAGAAGCAACAACTGACCCTTTTTCTGATGCAAAACTAACTACTGGGGCTCCTGCCTTAAAATAATCTGCCCAACCCAGCAAGATTATAGAAAATCTGCTGAAAAACTGGGAGAGTAAATAAGCATTCATAGGAATGCTCATAAACTAGTTCACATATTTGACATTTTAAGCAGAGTTCTCAAATATCACGTATGCAAGTGGAATTTAAATTAAAATCAAAGGAGCCCTTGATCATTTTTCTTAAAGATAAGAAATAATTTATTTCTCTTCAGTCTTCACAAATACCACATATCACCTAGCTACACAACCAATGCCATTAACATATCACTGAAGAGTTTCTTACCAACACTTTACTTGGACAAAGACAATTGCAATTTAAAAATTACTGTACAATGTGCTGTTGGATAAAATGCAGTTCTTGAGCTTCATGAGGAGATGTGGCATGTGGTTTAGAAACAGACAGAACATACAATGTTAAAAAATTTAAACTGCCAAAAAGCAAGAGTAAGGTAGAAAGGATTTTGTTTTGGCATTGTAGTTTTAGTAAAGTATTAAAAAAGAAATCTAGAGGAAAAGACCTGGTTTTTAACTTCCAGTACATAAAATTGGATACGAAAGTAATTAGTTCCTCCTTTTTAAGTTTTGCTTTTTCCTTAAAATAGAAATCAATATTATGAATATATTGCAGAGTAAAGAAAGACTGCAAAATTACCAGTTAACGAAAATACTATTGTATGAAAAACTATTGTATGAAAAACCAAATGTAAATTTACCAAGTAATTTGCTTACAAAAAAGATCAAACTATAAACAGTCACAAAATATATAAAAAAATGCCACTTTGAACGAGGCAATTGTACTCTACCGAAACTGGTAGTAGACTTTTTTTTTCCAGAATAGACATATTCATACTGTAGTAACTGATAAAAAAGCATTGTGTACTTTTGTGTCGTCCGGAGATTTAGCACCATGTGTCATAAGTTCCTGGATAGTCATCCAGTTGTCCAAGATCTTCTTGTTCCTCTTTTTCATCATCTTTTTGTGACTGAGTTCAATGATGTTAATTTCCTTTTTGCCCTCACTGCTGCTTTGAGGGCTCTCTTTAAGACACTCTAGTCTGCTACGCATCATGTATTCCCGCCGCCGCCTCTGCTCCTTGGCTCGCACCAGGTGCTGCTTCCGTTCCTCTTTGCTCCAGTAACGACCCATCTTCATTTCGCTCATTGTATCATCATCCGTCGTCATCCCGCTGCGCTCCTCTTTAATCTTTAAGGCACGTTCCTTCAGGATTCTGTCTCTTACAGGTCTTTTGGTGATATACCTCGTCCCGTCGCTCCTTATTTTCACTTTCCACTCCATCTTGGGCTCCGCACACTTCTGCGAATCTTTGCACATGTTCACTAGGCTGAGCTGGCTCTGGGCATATTCCACAGCAGATTTCTGCTGTATCAGCTGCATATAGCTTTGATAATGCTTAGCGTGTGCAGGGATATTCCCATACCTGTATGAGGAGCCATGATATGGGGACAAATAAGGAATCTGCTCAGGGCTCTGCCTTTCTTGCTCTGTCGATTTGCTACTTTCTGAAACCGTTTCCTTCTCCTCAACAGAACTGTTTTGTTCAGCAGCTTTGGTTTTGTTTGGCGTTGTCTCCCTGCCACTCTGCCTCGAAGACAACTGGTTAGCCACAATGGTACTCCTGAGGTTTTTCCTATTGGTGATGCTAATCATCCGCTGGAGAGAACTGTCAGGGGATCGCTCCATGTTCAGTGGAGTGCTTCTGCAGCTCTCTGCTGTGTTGTAAGCACTGGAACTGTCTTTGTCTGATTTCTCTGGGTGCTCGATGATGTCGTCCAGTTTTCCCCCTGGAAGGTCTATACTGGTGTTATAATTCCTGAACGTACCACCCTGCAGTGCCCAAATGTCTCCGTACTGGTCTTTCACTTTTTGAAGCCGGTGTGCCTGCATGATGCTCTGACACTCAAGCTCAATGTTCCTCAGTTCCTCATTGAGCAGCTGCAGCTCATGCTCCACCCCGTCCTTTTTCCTTCGGTTGCACTCTATGGTACTGCTTGAGTAATACAAGTCATACTCGCCGTGCTTTCGGATCTTACACTTGAGTTCCAGCAGCTGGCGAAACCTTTCACAGTCCTCCTCCTGGTTACCAACAAAATCAGACTCAATGTATTCCCCAGACACTACGCTCTTGTTGCACTGGAGCTCGAGGCTTCCCAGAGTGTCCGGGCTCTGTCTCGGCTCCTGCTGGGTCTCTGGGGTTGGCTTGTTCTGCTCTTCTGGTGCGTTTTCTTGCTCTGAGCTCTCGTCATTGCGCTGGCTTTCGTCGGTGGGGCCCACTCCACTGTCTTTCTCGTTGTTGTTAGATGATGAGGTAGCAGTATCTGTTGTGCCGTCTTCCTCTTCATGCTTTTTGGGCTAGAAAATAAAAACAGCCCACAATTAATCTTTATCACAGGTATTAAATTAAATAACTTAAATCAAGTTCTCTTCTCTGTAGTCATGCCCACCCTGTGAAACGTTCTCCCATCAGATGTCAAACAGATAAACAACTACAAAACTTTCTGAAGACATCTGAAGGCAGCCCTGTATAGTGAATTTTTTTTAAAAAATGTTTTATTGTGTTTTTATAAATGCTAGTGCCCGGGGTAACCCAGTCAGATGGGTGGGGTACAAATGAATAAAATAATAATAATAATAATAATAATAATAATAATAATAATAATAATTATTACAACACTGCTGGCAGCACCTGCATACTTGTGGAAATGAACATGCTCCTGTGCAAAAGGGGGAGAGAGAGAGTTTTGAATTTGGAACAGGAACAACTGCATTCAAACCCTGGCTCTGTTATGGATTTACTGATGTGACCTCAGACAAATCACACTGTCTTAGCCTTTGTTCTTCTTTCTGTATAGCATGTCAATAATAGCAATCTAAGTTAAAGAGTTGCTACGATGACGAAAAAGCCCCCCAACTGATTGACATGTACATTTCCATCAACATGTCTTGAATGCAGCCCTTCAGACCACTTCTCCAAGCCACTCCTAAAACCACACTCCCTCTTCCCAGGCCAAAGCCCTCACCAGCCCTGCTCCATGGCCTCCTTTAATGCTGCCAACTTGCTACAGGGCCTAGTCCAAAGTGTTTGTACTAACAAATAAGGCCTATACAGCTCAGGATTAGGTTACTTAACAGGCCACCTTTTGCTTTATATACCCCAGTATCTGCAATCTGCAGAAGAGCTTCTTCTGCAAGTTCCAAACAGAAGCCTGCTGTACAGTAATACAACAGTTAACAAGGCCAGTGGGGTATGGGGGGAAATCACCCCATCATAGAATATTGTAGGTGGATTATATTTTCTGTGTTAGTTACTATCAGGGCTTTTTTTCCAACCAGAACTTGCTGGAACTCAGTTCCGGCACCTCTCAGGTGAGTGCCATTGCCATTCTAAGAGAAGAGGAAGGTGTTCATGGTGAGTTCCGGTACCTCTTTTTCTAGAAAAATAGCACTAGTTGCTGTGTTTTATTATAATAACATATATAAACATATTTTTTCTACTTTATCAACCACTCTGGGAACATAAATAACTACAGGGCATACTGTCACTGAGAAGAAAACTGTGCTAGCAGATATTTGAACTTGGATGTGCATTCAGTGCATGTTCATGTTCTGTATATTCCTCTCTCCACTTAGCTTGTGCAATACTGCATATCCAGCTGCCAAATATATATACATTTACATATACGTACATACATACATACATACATACATACATGTGTGTGTCTATATTGCACTGGCAGAATAAAAGCCAAGAAAGGTTTGCAATAACCTGTACCAGCCAAACAACATCAACAACAACCCTTAACAGAAACTGACCCTGGTGGATTACCACCGCCTTATCCCTATTGATGAATTTCAAATTATACTAGGAATGCCATCCACAGTGATGGGAATACTGTTTGTACCTTGGGTGCTATTATAACAGATATTTGTGTTCACACTGGCTCTGTACCAGCAGAAACTGGCACCATGGTGTGCTCTGCTGAAAAGCACGTCTATTTCAAATGCTAGCTATAATTGTGGCATGCAGTTGGCAGTAATTCTGTATAGCTGACTCGGGTGTCATAGGCTGAGGGCCCAATAAGGTAGTTTGTCTGCCAAATTTGTAGAGGATGTATTTGTCATTGGTGGTTGCTAGTCCAGATAATGTGTTTTTTACACACACACACACACACACACACACACACACACACAAACAAACAAACAAACAAACAAACGGGAGGTATCTCTTGCTCTCATCTGCTGCACTCCTAATGATTTTGTAGAAAATTGCTAATAGAGGTTCTCCATTTCAAATATACCAGTAAGGGGATTATATGTGTCACTGTATTTTCCCTCGGAAAACATCTAGTTAAACTCTAGTCTCCCATATAGTTAAAACAAAATGGTCTGCCTTCTTTGGCCATTATGTCAAACATTTTTGTGGATCCCTTTTAACTCACCCTCCATTAACTGCACCTATTTATTTCACCTCTAATGCTAACAGCATTATGTGTCAGAGCACTGAAGAGGGGCATGTTTTCTCCCACTCTGCCCCCCACAACTAAATAGTGAAGTCATTTTGTCCCATTTCCCTTACACAATTTTCATCCAAAGGGCGCGTAGTCTATTTACAATAAATCTAAGTGCACACAGCACCAGGCAAATGTGCTTTCTCCTTTAAGAGGTGTAATTACACAATTAAGCATAATGGCTAGTAATAATAAAACACGATGTGGGAAAATATAGGGTACGCATAACAGGAAACAAAACTCTATGAGGCTACACTGTTAGTAATTGCTATTTTCCCTCTACCTAGGCAGACAATGATGGACAAGGCAGGGGAATTAGTGACATACACATAAAGCCTCATTATTACCTTCAAGAGCACAAGCCTACCAGCTAGTCTTTTATGCACAGTTGTTAGAATAAATTGATGCCAATAGGTCACAACAGTTAGAATAAAAGCAATTAAAGTGTGTTGGAGTGTAAACTAAACTAAAAATGAAATCAAAAAGTTGACGGAAGGGTCTACCTGGCCAGTTCTGAGCCACTGCGTTGATGCCTTAGTGTGTCTGTCATTAGGATTCTCAATGAGTGCTTGACAGATACCCATGTGTTTGCTGATATTATAGCTGAGCTATAATTCTAATGTTTTCTCCTATGTTGTCCAATTTTCAGCAAGCAAGAGTGTTAAAGTTTCTAAAATGAGAATGGTAGAATCTAAAGTTTGCCTTAAGACATGACCTTTGGCCTGTTTTCCACTATGAGGAATACTCTATGCGTATGATAAATGGTTCATATATATCTGTAAGTTCTAGGGCTCAGCCTTGATATTAGCCTGTTGGAGACTTGTCCCACACTGACCCACAGTTGTCTATTATACATAAGACTCTCTCCCTCCAGATGTCTCAATTCATAGTTGTTGATTCTATACCGTGACTACATTTTGAAGTCAACAACAATTAATGAGAAGATCCAGATGAAATCTGCTGTATAGATCCTAGACCAACCACAACCATTGCTCAGCTTGAACGTGATACATCAGAGGCAACTTGTTAAATACCTGTCAATCTTTGGGATTAAAAGTAGGTGTGTTCCACATTGCACTGACCCACACTGCTCATTCCCTGGCAGAGACAAACATCGGCAGCCATACCGACATACACAGAAAAAAAGATTCCTCTGTGCTGCTAATTTCATGCTTGGCATCTATCACAATATAGAGCAGGGGTTGGTAACCTGTAGCCCCAAAGACCAAACGTGGGCCTTGTCCTAATTTAATGGGGACGAGGAGCCTGGAAACACAGGAGGGTAGGAGAGGAAACAGAAAAAAGGGTCAATGGAAGGTGGTGTGTGTGTCATGGGGGTAGCTCCTCCATGCAAGTGGCCAGCCTTGACCTCTGAAAAGAGTGGGTTCTCCCTTCCCTGGCAGGCTGCTGGGCATGATCTGCACAGTTTTGCCCTTTCCTCACTGCTATGGAGTCCCCAACAGATTACCTCTGAGGGAATGCTGTCCTCAGAGGGGGGAAAAGGGGTTATCCCAGCCCTGATTCTGTTTCTTGTGCTGGGCAAGATACAGTTTCCCGGAATTTCCTCACAAACATGCTATGACCAGCAGTTGAGGGAGCTGCCTTTTAAAAAGGCATTGTTAACTTCAGCTACATTTTAAAAAACAACCACCCTGTTGCCAAGGGGTGTAAAAAGAACAACAGAGTAAATATGCATTCCAGAGTTAAGGTCTGCCTCTTAACTGGCAAGCATTGGTGTGAATGTGACACAGTAAGAGTGAATAACAAGAGCTATGTCTTACAGCGTAACCGGTTGATTCCTTTCTTTGTTCAAAATGAACAATTTCAGCACAGAACATGTCGTATTAATTGTTCTTTATGGGTGCAAATCTCAATGCTTCATGTCACTAATTAACCCACATTATGAAGGTTTGTGGGAGAATGCAGAACTGAAAGAGAAAAAGTGCCTTTGATTAAGCTAATAGGATTTGGGTGAACTGACTCTAATTCAGCAGTATTTATTACCACTGAGAAGACATGAGTTAGTCCCACCACTGCATTTATTAATCTCTATGCAGGATCTTTCAAGAAGATTAAAAGCACTACATTGTCACTAGCCAATCTTCAGCATCGTTTTATTTAGCTTATTTACCCGGTTCTATGGGATACAGGTGGCGCTGTGGGTTAAACCACAGAGCCTAGGGCTTGCTCATCAGAAGGTTGGCAGTTCGAATCCCCGCGACGGGGTGAGCTCCTGTTGTTTGGTCCCAGCTCCTGCCAACCTAGCAGTTTGAAAGCACGTCAAAGTGCAAGTAGATAAATAGGTACCACTCTGGAGGGGAAGGTAAATGGCGTTTCCGTGTACTGCTCTGGTTTGCCAGATGCGGCTTAGTCATGCTGGCCACATGACGCGGAAGCTGTATGCCGGCTCCCTCGGCCAATAAAGCGAGACGAGCGCCGCAACCCCAGAGTCGGTCATGACTGGACCTAATGGTCAGGGGTCCCTTTACCTTTACCCTGTTCTATAGCCTTAATAAGCTCTAAAATGGCTTGCAAAATATTCTCACAATAAAATCTAATTCAAGTCCAGTATCGGGAACAACAGCAACCCTGTGCTTATATGGAGCCACGTTTACTTTTTCTTCTTCTGCCCTCACCCTTGGTCTTGGTCTTTCCTTGTTCTCTACTAGGCAAGAGCTCTCTTTGAAGACACCAGAGGCAAAGGGATGGGGACAAGAAACCAAACCTCACTCGGTAAGTCTTCTCTTTTTTAAATAATAATAATAATAATAATAATATTTATTGAGGTTTCCGAAAGCATCCAAAATATAAAAGAGAAAAGAAAGAAAGAAAAAGAAAAGAGAAGAAACATTTGCATTTGGGCCTTACTTTCATTAACATCCTTCCAGGACTTCCCCACCCCACCCCCTCTTGTATTCCATTTCCATTAATTTAATTCAACAAGTTCTTACCCCAAATTTTAAGCTTATTATCCTTGACCCAATGATCAAACCGTAAAAATATTTTTTCCCCCCAAAGATCGACCCCTGTTCCCTTCCACGAATTCCCCTCTCTGATACGCAAAACAGAACAAAGTAAAAAAAAATAAAGAACAAAGTATAATTTTACACCCTTTGGATTCCGAATTTCCTCCCCCCTTTCCCGGTTTCGATCCCCAATGTCCATCAAGTCTGCTCTCAGCCTGGAGACCCCACATCCATGTCCAAATCTCTCTCAGCTCCACTTTGCCGTCTTTTTAATAGTCTTTGCCATCTTTTTGATAGTCTTTGGTTTCACACACCCAATCTTGTAAAAACTCTATCTCAAGAAGGTCCATTTTTTCCATCCAGATCTCTATGTTCAGGAGTAAAACTCAAATTTTGTTTCTTAGTCCTTTTGAATCTGAATGTCCCAAATGTTCCCACTTCCAGCTTTGTCCAATTCTTGTTGTTCTCTTCCTCACTTTCCTCTGGTTTCTTTTCCTGTTCCGCTGCAAAAACGTTCTAATTCCAAAAGCTTCTAGTTCCTCTACAGAGGCTTTATTTATTCAGGAACAAAAACTTGCGTCAAGTCCCTTCCATTCTTCAATAGATATCTCTATTGTCTCCTTTAGTGTAGAGACCTCTGTAGACAAAATAATGTTTCATTTTTGCAGCTTTCCCAGGAGATAAAAAGTCCTATTCAATTCCATGAGTATTTTTCCACTTGCATCGATTCTTGTGGTGTCCCAGAGCCCCCTCTAGAGGGATTATGGTAACTCAGTTTCCTTCCAGATCACGCCCAAAAGTCAAATTAACTTGTTATCCCTTATTTTCAACAATTTATATCCAAATTGTAACGAATCTAACTGGCAAAGTCATCGTAACAAAGTTCTCTTTTTATTCTCCAGCTTTGACAGCTACTTTCACAGCTGTCAAAATCTCTATATCTCCTCACCAGGCACTCTCACGGATCGCTCCTGGCTTCCGGGGGGGTTGCACTTTAGCCCACACAGTCCACTTTTCTCCTCCAGCACAATCTTGTAATTTCCCATCGTGAAATTAGTAACTTTTATCAATAAAAAACCGACTCTTCTCTCGATCTTAGTTGTCAGATCCTTGCTTTAAATCCTCTACAACAGGGGGGAGACGGACTTCCTTTTTGCACCTCCCCCGCTCGTTCCGAATTTTTTAAAAAAAATTAATCCTTTTAGATCTGATTTCCCAATTACTCACGGGTTGTTATTTTCAGTCCAAATTTTCAATAGAAGAAGTCAGCGCTCTCCGTCAAATGGCATGCGGCTTCGCTCGGCAGGGGAAGCGGAGGACTCATAGCACCACACCACCCCCATCCCCCGCTCCGTAGCCTTTAAAAAGGCTCCTTCGCGGGTCGGGGGCGCAAACGGTGCCCGCCGAGTCACCAAGTCCATGGGCATCTGCGCCCATGCTTTTTGAGGGTCCCCGCGTCGCCGGCGCGGCGGGACCCAACCCCTGCCGAGCAGGCTCCCTCCGGAGCTTGGAGGGAGTCCGCCATTCGGCGATGGCGCCAACCCGGAAGTCCCTCACTCGGTAAGTCTTCTCATGTTGGCGCCAGCTCTCACTGAAGACTTCTTAGGCAAAGGAATGGGACCAAACAACTGAAACTTGCTCACCCCCCATGATATCCAGGCCTGTGTGTATGGAAATCAGTGTTGGTTCTGAGCGGGGAGGTTTTTTTTTTGGTGAGGTGGTGGAATATATCAGGGGAGATGTGTGCTTAATGGCTGGAGAGATGGTGTAAACAAATGCTGAGTAAAACAAAGAGAAGAAAAATGTTTGTGAATTGGCAGGGCATTGCTTAGGAAGGAGGGGAGTGGGCAAACCAAATTAATCTGGTGGGAAAGTAAAATAATAGGAATGCAAAAATGTATTAAAATCCTGACCTTCCTCCTCACATTCGTCTTTTACTGCAGATAGACCCCCCCTCATTTGTCACTATTTGTGGCATGTTAATGGCAATGCTCTACCGAAGCCTAGGAACAAAATTTCTAAATTTCTCATTTGATTCCTTGTTTATTAAAAACGTGAACCTAGTAACATTTCAGACTCTACGTTCTGTGTCAAGCCTACCTGCTCCACTTCATTGCCTGCGTATTGCACTGCTTCATTATGCGGTTCTTCCAACATTTCCAAGTTTAACTCCTCTATGAATTCGTTCCTTTCATCATCCAGCCATCCTTCTTCCAGCTGTAAAGAATATATTAGTACATTACTTTCGGGTAGTGGGGAATGCATGCTAAAATAAGGTAAACCCAAATGGCAATGCCTGACTAGTTCTTTTTTTATCATAATGACTCTCTTTGGAATACTGTGGTCTTGGAGCTCATCTCTCAAAAAGGCAGAGGGGGGGAAAAATGATCATTAAAAAAATTGGACTCTTAGGCCTTTTATCCCTTTTTGAAACATATCACCGATTTTCTCTCATAATGAGGAGGCTTGCATGCACAGAACATCATTTCCTTTCAAAATGTGCAGAAGGCATACTGCATAATACCGAAGCTGTCATGTTCTTTACTTCTAAGGGTACCAGCTTAAAAGAATCCAGAGATACTAATATTGGCTTCTTTCTCCCTAACAACCTCCATCCCAGTGTTATGCCTCACCGCCTGAACCTAAACAACATCCTCATTGTGTATTTCAATCACATTTGTCTTATTGATTTCTCAGGTAAACTTCCAGTAGCAGCAGCAGCAGCTACAACCACAACAACTACAACAACAAAAGAGTAATTGATTGACAATGTGCCTTTAAGGCATGTTTTGTTTTCCAGCTGTTCCTTAGGGATGCTTTTTTAAAAAAATAAATAAATCAGGAAGTACTCCTTTAAAATATGTTGGTAAACTAACTTGCCTGAAACAGAATGAAGCCAATTCTGGGCAATTTAACCCAGAGCATTTTCTGTATGCAGCTGAGTAAACTTTTCTGTATAGAAAGCTGAGGGGGGAGGGGAATACATATAGTAGGAAAGATGAATACTAGTGTCAATATTCTTCGCATCAATTGGATAAGTTGAAAGAGTTTTTGGTAAATAAATCCAGCCATCCTTGCTGGATTCAGAAGTAGGCACCCAGGAGTTAGACTGTCACTGTTTCAAGTTCAGGGCATGGATATAAGGTAAAATTAAAGGGATCCCTGACCATTAGGTCCAGTCGTGACCAACTCTGGGGTGGCGGCACTCATCTCGCTTTACTGGCCAACGGAGCCGGCATACAGCTTCCGGGTCATGTGGCCAACATGACTAAGCCGCTTCTGGTGAACCAGAGCAGCGCACGGAAATACCGTTTACCTTCCCGCCGGAGTGGTACCTATTTATCTACTTGCACTTTGACATGCTTTCGGACTGCTAGGTGGGCAGGAGCTGGGACTGAACAACAGGAGCTCACGCCATCATGGGGATTCGAACCGCCGACCTTCCGATCTGCAAGTCCTAGGCTCTGTGGTTTAACCCACAGCGCCACCCACGTCCCTCCAGGGCATGGATATTAGACAAGAATTGTAATGGATATCAGATTAATCATATTTGCTGCTGGTTGCTTCCTATTTGTCAGGAACTACTTTGTTAACAACAGTTTTATTCTACTAGATCCTTAATGAGCCTTAACTTGCTTTTTTATTTTACTGAAAGAAAACCTAAAGCATGTAGAGACATGGGACACATTTCCTGTTTTTTAAATCATTAGTTCAGATGAACATAATCAGAGTAGGGCAATTTCCAATCTCTACGTCTAACCCTCTATAGCCATAACTTTCATTGTATTGTCACTGAATGGTGAATGATAGCTTGGGAAGAATACACTCTTAAGCTACACTGAGAGGATGGTCTAAGACCACCCAGAGAACTTCATGGCTGAACTGGGATATAAACATGAGTCTCCCCAGCCCTAGTCCAATACTCTAACCATTACACCACATCAAAAGTGCTTCTAGATCCCACTCCTGGCAGAATTAGCATAGTTGAAACAGTAACAGGATGTGCAGTCCCATTGTGGGAATTTAGAGCTACTTTTGTTATTTTGTATCAACCACATGGCCATGCGAATTTTGCTAGCAATAAGCATGGGCTGAAATGGGTGATTTGTACTTGACTGTAAATTGTATCCATAAAGCACTATGTCTGGATGTGCCATTGCTGTACAGTGGTACCTCGGGTTAAGGACTTAATTCGTTCTGGAGGTCCGTTGTTAACCTGAAACTGTTCTTAACCTGAGGTACCACTTTAGCTAATGGGGCTTCCCGCTGCCGCGTGATTTCTGTTCTCATCCTGAAGCAAAGTTCTTAACCCGAGGTACTATTTCTGGGCTAGCAGTCTATATCCTGAAGCGTCTGTAACCTGAGGTACCACTGTACTTTCTCGGTCATTTCTGTGCCTTGATAATTTCTGTGCCTAACCAAGAAGCTTGGAAACCAATGCCT
This sequence comes from Podarcis erhardii, assembly GCF_964252035.2. Lineage (NCBI taxonomy): Eukaryota > Metazoa > Chordata > Lepidosauria > Squamata > Lacertidae > Podarcis > Podarcis erhardii. Next base: position 51,569,050 of record NC_138500.1, read on the forward strand.
TCCAGATATGCTTTGCAAATTAGGATAACATCTTTTCTTTTCCCTTGACCGTTTTATCCGCACAAGAGAGGCAAGAAGAGACTAATGCTAGGCCCCAGGTAGTCATTGTTTGTTGTACAACTGAATCCCGAAAGACAGATGCATCACTGATATAAAACCCCTTAAGAGCCTATAAGCAGAATGTTTCAGCAAGCCATTTATAGTTTCAGAAAGTTATCTAAGCCTACAAGAGCCACAGCCAAGCTACATAAACCTGAGGTGAATTGCTTTCCTCTGCCATACTATACAGCTGCTTTTATCAGCACCATTTAGAATGTATAAGACTATAAAGGAAATATATGCTTCGAACTGTGATCCTCTATAACTACACTAGTCAAAGGAAGGCTTTCAGGTGACACTGAATTACATTTATTCATTGTAATTTATAGAGATTGTGCAGTTACCAGTGCTGAAAAATATCAGATCAATAACACAAGAAACAAGTGGCAATATAACCAACTTTGCCTGAACCAAAGACAGATGGATATAACAGGGGCAACAGAACGTCCTTTTTGCTTTGTAGCAGGATATAAAAGGAAGTACAACTAGGTGTTTTTCTTCAACTATTCTCCCTCCTCCTTTTAGGAATCTGCATATAACTCTGCCTTCCAAAATATGGAAACATTTTCACAAAACAGCAGAACTGTTTTCAGTCAATGAATGATGGTTATTCATATTTGCTACAGACCTTCAAAAATACGATTCGTTCTAAACTGCATGTGAACATGATATCGTAATTCCATGTACAGTTTAATACTTGGGTTTGCTGTGTGGTGAAACTTCCTTGTACTTATAAATATTCTGGAAATATGACGTGGAAATCAGAAAAGCAGCCCATTTTGGAATTTCAGACCACCTTATATCATATGAGAAATCAACATGCATTTTCTGCTACATGTGGGCAATTTCAATATGTCTTTGTGTTTCGTTGTGTATTCTACTAGACAATCAGCTGCATTCTTATAGGTATGTATGATTTTAAAGACTCATTCAGCTAGTACAGTGGTATTCAAGCTCCCTTTAACTTTGCATCTGCAGCTACAAAACAGTAAAGACCATCTATTCTCATTTTCTCCATTCTGACAGGAACTTCTGCGTTGTCATTTCCCCGCCAGCTGTTCATTATCTGCGGATGGCAGTGAATGTATGTGCCCTGCGAACCACCCTCATTCTCAATGCATCTATTTACTCTAACCTGCATCTCTGGTCTTGCTACCAGCAGCACAATTTTCTTGCATTCGTCGCTGGAGAGCAATGCCACTGCCTCCTCCCGGTTCTGGACATCTTGGCCATTTATCTATAAAACAAATGAAAGTGGCACATTAGTTTCCATTTCCACAGCGCAACACACAATATAGAGCAAATATCAGCTCATTTGTGGCAAATGTATGGACAATGAAGCTCACACAATGGGCTCATCTTCAGCCCCCTCAGTGGTAAGTGCCTTCACTCAATTATGCGCTTACTGTAAGAGCCATATCGATCGTTGAAGGATGGCGGACATCAGAGGAAGCAGTTATGTTCATAAATGTCCAACCTGCGCCCTGGCAACATACATCTAGCAACACAATTAACCAGCCCTTGACAGGTGACGTTCATCTTTCTCTGTTCAGAGTAATGGAAGTGTCAGTCTGAGATAATAGTGCTGGTGGAAGCAAGACTGGTAATACTACAGCTGAAATCAGTCATACTGGAAGTTTAGAGAGAGCCAATTAGAGGTCTACAGCATTATCTCTCACCAGGCAATACTTACAGGCCACTGCTGATTGCTGTTTCATTTAATCATTTGATATTTGTGTGTCTGCACAAACACACATGGACGGACACACACACACACACTGGGTGCCAAAATTCATACTAGAGGCTGCAAATCCCATATGCCCTTACTCGGGAGAAAACCCCGTTGAACACATTGGGACTTCTGAGCAATCATGTATGCTGTGCACACTTAAAAGTGAATCTACAGTTGTTGCTTTTTAACTTTCCAAGCACAACTTTGTGTTAATGCCAAACAGTAGCCAGTGTTAACTATTTCTTAATGGGTTGGCAGCAAATCCAGGGACCAGATGAACAACATACAAAATTGCTCATCTTTGAAATTCAAACCATTCTTCTTATGTGAGCGTTAGCAGAGAAGATTGCAGTATCTTTATGCAGCGCAGCCAACCTTTCCCCATATCTTATCTTTCCATTTGCTTTTTTCACGAGCCTTTTTCAAGGTGTCTTCCCTCACATGATTACCATCATGTGATGGGGCAGGTGGGCATAGTCCCCCTCCATTGCACCACTACTGCCATTCCCACAGTCGTACAATGTGCAGAGGCAACAGTGACACATGCATAAAAGAGTAGAGCTAGGGAACATGCTACTTTGCTTCCAGATGTGCAGTGATGATTATGGAGGGGGGAAGAATGTCTGAACAGAGTTACAGTCACGGTGGAGAGGAAAAAAAATGCATGAAACATTTACGACATCTGAAACTGAAATTTGCAAGTTTAATTTTGGATTAATCAGGAGCTGCCAATGTAGGGCTCCCCAGTTGTTCTTGGGCTGCAACCCCCATCTTCCCTGACCACTGGACAAATTGACTGGGGCTGACAGGAGTTGGAATCCAACAACATATGGAAGGCAACATGACAACTACCCCTGACCTGCATTAACACATCAAACATAAAGTGGCTGGTTGTAAGAATAATTTTGGCCAAAATTATATCTCTCATCTCAAATCTCCAGGTGTCTGTATATGAAGTCACCTGTGTACACGAACTCTCAAGTCAGCATTACAATCTTCTGTTCAGTTCAGAGAAACTGAAGAACAAAGCAGCAGCATTTGAAATTAAGAAGCTAATTGCCTTTTAATAACTCATAAATTTCTTGTATGAATGCTTTAAAATATATCGTATTTTTCCATGTATAAGTTGCCCCCGTGTATAAGATGCCCCCTATTTTTGGAGACTCAAAATTAAGAAAACACCCCTCAGCACTACCCGTGTATAAGATGAGCCCCAATTTTAAACCTAATTTTTTGACAAAAAAACATAGTCTTATACATGGAAAAATACGGAAAAATATATTTACTGCAACTTCCTTAAATGTGTATGGATTCAAAGGAGTTAACGTATCTCAAAAGGGACCTCAACATTTTCCCTTTATGGTTGCAACCAAAATCTATGAAAAATGTTTTACAAACAGTTTTAAATTTTGTTTTATATCTATTGCATATTCGCTAGGGAATATTTTAATAAGGTGATTAATAAATGTAATGCATAAATGAGCAAGTGAATGAATAAACAGGGATCCTCCCCCCCCCCCCGCTGACTAGCCATGGAGGAGAGGGGCTCTTCTATGCTTTCATTTTCTCTTTCCCACGGATTAGCTATGACTTGCCTGCCATACTTCCTGAATTCCAGTATAATCATGAAAATGTTTAAAATCATTTACAGGACTATAAAATGTGATGTTGCTGCAGCTTTCAGTTATCTCGGTTCATTTGCCTCTTTTCTCCCTCCCCTGTTGCCAATGCCTGCATTCAGAAAACACTGCAAAAATGGCGTCTTGATGCAATTGTGCATAAGACTGCATGAGTAAGACTACCTTTGTGTGGCATTTCATCAACAAACAGAAATGCACATGGTGCATTTTGGAGGAACACTACACAAGAAGCCCCTAGGCAGATAGCACACTCTAACATTGACATTAAGTTTGCTTTCTTGCAGAGTTTTTCTACTGTGAATGTATCAGCAACACAGATGAGCAAGAGGACACAAATGAACTGGAGGAGGAAGGCCTGGCTCCAGATTCTGTTTTGTGGGGAAGGAAGGGAAAGGCATCATGGGCAGTTTGCCACCAGTGGGCCACTGTAAGTGCCAACCATTCTCCGCTACAGTTCCTTGGTCCCTCTTCTGTTGTATCTGCCAGCATTGCCCATCCCTCATAGCAGTGATGGTGTTGTAATGGGCCATGAATTGAGCAGCTTCACTTGGCTCCTGACCAGAGCTAGGAAATTCTGTAAGTGAGCATGCAGAAGAATAGCAGGGCAGCAGTTTCAATCATCATCAAAGGACTCCAATGGAAGTGGGCCCTGGCAAAGGACCCAGTATGTTGGGTACCGACACTGTGCCTGGGAGGATGCATTGCACTACGAAAAAGTTGGAAAACAAAAATGGAACAATGGAAAATCCCAAGTATGTAAGTCCTCCTTTGACATAAGGCCACATAATTTGGAACTCCGGTATCCAAAGAAAAATTCAGATGGCAGGTGTAGGAGGCTGCCTTCTATTGCGGCAGACTTGTCAGCTCAATATTCTCTGCACTGACTGTCAGTAGCTCTCCAGGGGGGTCAGGCAGAGTTATCTCCAAGCCGTCCATGAAGATGCCAAGGATGGAACATGGGACGTTCTGCATGCAAAGCAGATGCTCTACTAGTGAATAGCCATTCCTCGAGGATGTTTTGGAAGCACCCATGACTACAATGGGTTGTGTACTACAGCCATAATCCTGTGAAATAACTACGTAAAAATCCAACAACTATATATTTCATCATGTTGGAATGGCTGCATAAGTGAGTAGTAATGGCAGTTTATTTGGAAAATTAGACGAACACAAGAAAGCAGTTCAGCATCCTGAGAATTTGGCCTGCAGAATCCTGTCTTTTAAAAGAATTCTTTTCACATAAACCTTGTATAATAAAATTGTCAGATCCCCTTGCTCTGAGTTATCTCATCCATAAGAATGGGTACTGACCCAGCACATTGTCCAATATGAAAGGAGCCTCCTAACCACAACTCATTTTCTGTTAAACTTAATGATTAGATTCCAACTCATATATCACATTGCCACACACATAGAAGCATAGAACCAGAGAACAGTAGAGTTGGAAGGGCTCCCCAAGGGTCATCTAGTCCCATTGCCTGCAATGCAGGAATCTCAACTAAAGCATCCGTGACAGATGGCCATCCAACCTCTGCTTAAAAACCTCCAAGGAAGGAGAGTCCACTACCTTCCCAGGGAATCTGTATCACTGTCAAAAATCCCTTACTGTCAGAAAGTCTTCTTAACAATAACAACAACAACAACAATGATAATTTATTATTTATACCCTGCCCATCTGGGTTTCACTGCCACTCTGGGCAGCTTCCAACAAAACACTAAAATACAATAACCTATTAAACATGTTTAGTCAGAATATCATTTCCTGCAACTTGAATCCACTGGTTCAGGTCCTACTCTCTAGAGAAGAAAACAAGCTTGTTCCATCTTCCATGTGACAACTCTTTAGATATTTGAAGAATAAATAAAAATGTAATATTTTTAAAAAAAAGATATTTGAAGATGACTATCATATTTCCTCTCATTCTCCTCTTTTCCGGACTAAACATACCCAGTTCCCTCAACCATTCCTCATAAAGCTTGCTTTCCAGACCCTTTATCATCTTGGTTGCCTTCCTCTGCACAGTGTGTAGTAGTAGAGAGCCAGTGTGGTGTAGCGGTTAAGAGCGGTAGTCTCGTAATCTGGTGAACCGGGTTCGCGTCTCCACTCCTCCACATGCAGCTGCTGGGTGACCTTGGGCTAGTCACACTTCTCTGAAGTCTCTCAGCCCCACTCACCTCACAGAGTGTTTGTCGTGGGGGAGGAAGGGAAAGGAGATTGTTAGCTGCTTTGAGACTCCTTGGGGTAGTGATAAAGCAGGATATCAAATCCAAAACTCTTCTTCTCTCTTCTTCTTCCAGCCTGCCAGTATCATCCTTAAATTGTAGTACTTAAGGTGTGGTCTGACCAAGGCAGAATAGAGTGGTGCTATTGCTTCCCTTGATTGGGACACTATTCTATCTTAAATCCCAATTCTATCTTCTGCAGCATTAGCTATCCCTCCTAGTCTGGCTTCATCTGCAATTTTATATCATGGGTATCACAAATATTGAACATAATTCTGATGATTAGTTAACAACATTGCAAAGAGAACACTGAGCTGGAATAAGAAATGGTGTTTTATATGACATGGTCCAATTTTATTGAGTATGCGCAATCTATTGAACATGGCTTCTGTCTATCAGCTTCTCATGGGTGCTGTGGAGAATTCTTAGAACTGCTAGCATATTAGCAAAGCTAAGTAGCGTCTGCTATGGTTTCAATTTGCACATATTTTTGTTTACCACTTAGCAAGTTTTTCAAATATTAAGCAGTTCAGAAATGGTTTAAAATATAAATAAGTAATATTTTCTTGAACCAGAACAACCTGCCTTTGACTGGAGCAGAACTGGGCTACTAAGCACCATTTTTTTGCTTTTATCACAGTGTACACATAACTAAAAATGCCCATAACATCAAATTTTGTTCTTTTTTTATCATTTTCAAAAAACAGTTCAATGTTCAGATCTGTTACATGGCCCATTACTTTTTAGTTCCTCTCTGCAAATTCATATCAGTCCAACATCTAGTCAAAGTAAGGTAATGCAATATGAGAATTCCCTCCCTTCCCCCATCATATGATGTGTGCACTGCAAAAAAGAAAAAAAAATCATATCCCCCACTATACAAAGAAATAAAATAATATATCCTTGCAGAAGCCCTCACACTGAAACACGACTTATTATATGCCTGCAAAGCAAGGGCCGTTTTAGCCAGGCAGCTTGTAGATCCTATTGTGTTCCAGAGATTTGTTTGATTCTCAGAACTGATAGCAGAGTAAGAAATAAAGCTATGTTTCCCAGCAAAGATGTTTCCTGAGGAAATGAAAGACCTGGTGGGATAGAATCAGATTGATCTTGTAACATCCAGCAGGCTCTCAGGAAGGCTGAATTAATGCCTAGCAGTTGCAGGGTTGTTTGTACAGAAGCAACTTGCTACTATCAACAAGTATCACCAGACAACAAAAGGAAAACTGCACAAATTGCATAAAAGGGAAAATTGGTTCATGCACGTGTGAGCTTGCTTCAGTCCCCATGCTGGGGAAGCAGCAGCCATGGACAGGAATGGAAAGTGTTAGGTTACTGGGGAAGGGATGCTTGATTTCATATTTTTTTGACAACAGATGCTGCCACTAACATGCATTATAGGTCCCACCCCTGTCTACTTTCCATCTTCTAATGTTGTTATGCATTGGCTGAACACAGCAATGCCATGCTGGGCATTTTCTTCAGAATTTCCACTGGACTTAAAAAAGGTTTGCTGGGAAGAAATGTGGTCTTAAGTTTTTGTTGTGTGGTGCATGGTAGGAGCTCTTTCAGGCTTTTCCTGGGCCTCCATAGGTTCGATTAAAAAAATGTATTTTGTTTACTCAGAAAGCCCTGGCAACATGAGTCCACAGTGCCCAGCACTTCCTCCCTTCTCCTCCCTCCTCTGAAGCACTTTTCCCCATGGTATGCTCCTTTCTCTGAGCGTCCATTAGTCCCAGACCCAGTGCTGTGGCTTCCTCAGTCAGGCATCATGTGCCGATGATGTTACCTCCAGGAGATGGAAGCTAAAAATGAATAGAATGGCTTCCACTGCCATTCTATTTATATTGTTATACTTTTTTGGGGGGGGGGAGAAACCCCTCCTAAACTCAAGAAATTAATGAGTGCCAGAATCCAGCTAATATTAGGGATATGAATGAAAAATACAAGTTGCAGAAGTGCGCCAGCCAGGCAAACCTGCCTCACCAGGGTAAAGGTAAAGGGACCCCTGGCCATTAGGTCCAGTCATGACCGACCGCCTCTGGGGTTGTGGCACTCATCTCGCTTTATTGGCAGCGCACGGAAACAACGTTTACCTTCCCATTGGAGCAGTACCTATTTAACTACTTGCACTTTGACGTGCTTTTGAACTGCTAGGTTGGCAGGAGCAGGGACCGAGCAATGGGAGCTCACCCCATCGCAGGGATTCAAACCGCTGACCTTCTGATCAGCAAGCCCTAGGCTCTGTGGGTTAACCCACAGCTGTCCCTCTCCTGACCAGGGTAGTTAAGAGCAAAGCCATTAAGAGACAAAGGTGTTGATTGCTGGTCATTATCACATCATAGGAAGGGTCTCAGGTCTGTGAAAAACAGGGGTTGCCAAGGTGACAGGGAGGGGTGTGAGGTGACAGGGGAAAGTGTCATTTTACAGAAGGCCTGGATGTTTTGTGAGAGGTGTGCTGGGAAGAAGGAGGAGGACAAAGTCTAGTCCTCTAGGAGCTCCTGGTGAAGCCAGAACTCCATGTGGGGACAGGAGGTTAGAACCATATTGGAGGAGGAGACTACCATGAGACCTGGAGCCATGACTGACTGAAGGGGCAATGAGAGACACTATTGGGGTATAATGTTCTGTACCCCCTCCATTGCAGACTTCCAGGTGTAAATATGTGTTAATGAACCATATTTCTTAAAGGCACTATCCTCCACAGCATCCCAATCTTCCCAACAGAGACACAGCCCTGGGGGAGTGCCTGGAATCCCCTGGAATCTTGCACTGCTCATGAAGATTGGGGTGGCGTGATTCAATATTTATAGACTGCATTAATCAATAACAAAAACTATAAGCAGTTAACATAAAACAATGTAAAATATGCATAAGAAAATAGCAATAAAATAAATATTTGAAAACAAGAAGACATAACATTTTCAAAAAACAGAAAACGATAAAACCATACGTCGTAAAACAAATACTAAAATCACATATTTGGGTGTACGTACTAACTTAACAAGAATTTGCCTGTCTAATATTCTACAGAAACAATGGACTGTACGTTTTTGAAGAACCATAGTGAGAAAGCATGCTCATAGTTACTTACTTGCAAAATTCTATCTCCTTCCCGGATCCGTCCATCTCGGGCAGCGATACTGTTTGGATCAACCTACATGAGGTGGAAATGCCATAGTTAGTTCTAAAATAAGTTTGCACTTAACATATGTTTAAGGCGTGGTGTGTAGGTTTTTCAGGTTAGTGCTCCTTTGGGAAAGGGGCAACCAAGAATTTCTTTTCAGTTCTTGTAAAGGGAAGGTATAAATTTCAGAATTCATGGATATGGGAAGGTGCCAGAAAATCCTTGCCAGTTTGCCAGGGACGATTGCACCCAGCACAGGTTGCCAGGCACCGGAAGTCTCCTTTCCACTGCAGTGTTCAAGCAGGTAAGAAACAGGAGAGACTTCCAGGGCCTCTTACCTACTCCATATCCCACACAAAAGAAAGATGACCCTGAGTCTCTCCCAAGCCCTCTCAGTATGCCAGATAACTCAGGGGAAGGAAGGGGATTGACAAGTAAACTAAATCACCATTAGTGGAAGCCTAGATGTGGGGAAATGAGAGGAGTTGGAGCTTGATAATGCTCAGGAGAGACTGGGTGTGTTAAAAAGTTCATACCCTTTATAAAATGTTTTGCATGGCCACTTTACCTATCAAGCTTGACTTCTGAGTCCTTATATCACAAAGGAAAATAAAAAGAAGAAAAGGCATTACAATATATGATTTACCTTTCTTCAACACTGATACAATATACTAAATGGTTGGTTTACGTAGTTAAATTTTGCTTTAACCTAAATATATCTTGAAGGCTCCATTAAAGGTATATCAGAGTCGCAAAACTGTTCCTTGACTAATGGCCACCTTTTCCTTGATGGATATCTGAAGCCATTTATTTTTCCTTGCCATGGTAAGAGTCATTTTTTGCAGCAAAGCCTCTCTAAGCACTCGGCTTGCAAGTTACATCTTATAAAGATGACAATACCTCCCCTTGCCAAGCAGGTCTTATTTTCATATTGTGTGTTGTTGGAGAGAAAATGTTGTGGAAATATTTAATCTGGTATGAAAAGAGAGCAATTGCAGCCACTCAAATGAAGGGAAAGGCAGAATGGTTCAAAACAGAGCTAAGGAGAGCACTTTTTAAAATTCAAAGACAGATAAAACCAGCAGATCTCTTTTAAATTTTTGCAAACTAGTAAGAAGCCTATACTGTAGGCTTCTCTGTTACCTAACTGACCTCAGCTGCTGAAGTATGATGGGATCTTTACGGGCTTCAAAAACAACCAGAAGTTTTTAATACTATCAGTACTAAGGCCTAGGGACGGATAGGTCTGTACACCAATTTTAGGAAACAAGCTAAAAATGGGAGTAAATAAAGCTATAAAAGCACCGTCCAGCAGTTAGGCTGCATTTGTAAATATTGTAAATATTTTATATTTTTATTTGTTAAATTTATACATCACTCTTCCTCCGGGGATCTCCAAGCAGTCTGCATACATTCTATAGGTAGCAATCTTGACCCTTGTCAGGACCAAATCCTCATGGTTTCAACATATGAACTGAATATGCCTTTGGACCAAATATTTTCACCAGATATATATTACAGATCTAACTTCAAAACAGTACTTTCTACTCCTTGGGAAAGGGAAATGGGCAGTGCCTGGGAGGGGAGATCTGGTCCTTGGGGGAAAAAGTCCTAGATTTCATTGAAGCACATTTCTTGGAGCTCTCTGATGTTCTGCAGCTCTGAACTACTTGGTGAGGTGTCCAGTCATGGTCCATAGGCTTCTGGGTGGCAGGAGAAATACAACTTCTGACTAAAATGAATGCCCCCCCCCCCCAAAATCTGCCAACTCTAATGAGATAAGAGACAGAGAGTCCTTGTTAACTAAGGTATGCACTTGAATAAGTACTTCAGGAAGGATGCTGAAAGGCAGCAAATAAACAGGAAATGCTCCAAGACAGCATGAATGTAGAAGTTAGAGACACAGAGGAAGCATAAAAAGAATGCATATGGCAAGGCAATTTTATTGCAGTGCAATAAAAAAAAAAAAATTGATTGGAATGGCACCAGTGGACAGAGTCAACAATTTTGTATAGGGGTAGTTCATGCAAATGGTATGGACCAGAAAAACAAGCAAGCAAGCAAGCAAGCAAGCAGAAGTTTGGTGAATCTTGTAAACTCTGTAAGTATGGCATGTAGCAGAATTATTGTTTTAATTTGTGGAATGGAGCCAGTCTCTTCCTAGTAATCACAGCTACTCTGGTTCTGGAGTGAGATTAAAGGGAATAAATCTCATAAACTTCAAGGAGTAAGAAAAGGATCACCAGGGAAGTCAGAAAGCCGAGGGAATAAACTCTGGAATGAAGGGGCAAGTGGGAGGCAGGCAGAAAAAGTTGTCAAGGAGCTGCAGGTTCTCTCAAAGAGTCCAGTTAACAGTACTAAGACGATATTTCACCTAACTTTTTAAGCAACATTCTGACTTTTCAGGCAATTCACTTCATGGTAATGTTGCATTTGACACATTTACATTAAACAAACTTGCCTGCAATGACAATTATATCACTTGGGTGGCATAATGTAGGCAGTTTGCTAACAGTTTTCATTGGAAAATTGCCAGAATTCTGTATTCAGGATACAGAAATGCTTATTTCTATTTCCCCTTCACCACCCCCCTCACAGAACTTTACCTCACTGATATAAATTCCTGTGTCTTCCTCGTCATCTGTGCGGTAGCAGACAGTCAAACCCAGCTTTTCTTGGCTGCAAACACGACAAAGTTCAACTTCCTGCACAAAAAATAAAAAATGTAGCACAGTGAGGTGCTTATTTTGAGACTAAAGTCTGTTGCGGATACAATATTTATATTGCTCTATAAGGGCATACAAAGTCTTCCAGTCACCTTACCCCAATTACTTGATTCAAGATCAAATACTTCTGGTAGTAGTGAAAGCTATTTTCATTTAGTATTGCCCTGCTCCAATTTTCACAGTAAAAGCATTCTTTCCCCAAATAAACTAAAGTGGGAAGCCATTAAGCAAAATTTGGCATGCCTTCAGGGGTGCCAAAATCAAGAACGAGAGGCTGACAATATATCACACAGTCATTTTACTTCTGTCAAGCCAACTATTGATTTATGGGTCAGGGGAAAGACAAAGTATTCATCCATCAATCAGTCAATCTCATATGATTGTCAGCCTTCCATCAGCCACATAAACCATAAACCAGAATCAGAGTTACCTGCCAAATCACATAAAGAACACATTCTATTCTTAGGTCCAGTATAAATAATAAATAATAATTGGCAACTTAATCCATTTCATGTGGTAGGTTTGTCCCTGAAGTTACAAATATTAGAGTTCCTTGGCTATTAAATTATTCACAAAAACATTTCACACACTTAATGAACATGAAGTTAGAAGATACCTATAACCGAATGTAAACTAGGAATATAGGAAGTTGCCTTATACTGAGCCAGACTATTGGTCCATCCTGCACTGACTTGTAACAGTTCTCTAGGGTTTCAGGCAAGGGCCATTCCCAGCCCCACCGGGAGATGCCAGAGATTGAACCTTCTGAATGCAAATCCTATGCTGTGCCACCGAACAACCAGCCTTCCCCTAAATTTGATGCCTGACTGCACCAGTGTCTTGAAGTTAAGGTAGGCAAGATGGCCCCTCACGTCATCCTACGCCAACTTTGTGCCTCCCCGAGGTTGGCTTACAACGCCCATCACCACCAACCAGCACAACCTGATGGAAGCTGTAGACTACAACTTCCATCAGGTTGTGCTGGTTGGTGGTGATGGGCTTTGTAGGCCAACCTCGGGGAGGCACAAAGTGGATGAAGGTTGCCTAGAGTGTCTCAACAGGGATGCTGTCAGACAATTCATTACAAGACATTCCTTTACACACACACACACAATTTTATTTGTATGCTGCTTTTCCACTGTTTAAACCATGCTCAAGGCAACCTACAACATGAAAGAAATACATAATTACAATATAACAAAAGTAGTCATAAACAAGAAATAAAACATTACAAATACACAATCAAACTGAGCAAGTTCCACGTATAAAATAACAAGATCTAAAATAAAGATACAAAAAACCCCACAAAAGCAACAACCCTCCCTGCAGCAAAACACCCCAGTCCAAGAGACTGTTCAGCAGCACCGGCTTTTGCAGCTGGAGTCAGTCAGGGCCCTGCCCTCGCAGGCCAGGTGGCAGTACCAGATGCCACTAAGCTTTTTGTGGGGCAGAGGGTGAGGGAAAGGGGAGAGCCAATTCAGTTCATAGAATGATTTAGGTATCACAAAAGTAAGAAACTATCCAATATGTTTCACAGCTCACCTACTTTTTCCTTCCAATGCACTGTCTACTCTGAACACTTGGTAGTCGTTGTTTTTTTGCAATTGTTTATGTGTGGGTGTAAGTATGTAAAAGTGTACAGTGGTACCTTGGTTCTCAAATGCCTTGGTACTCAAACAACTTGGAACCCAAACAATGCAAACCTGGAAGTAAGTCTTCTGGTTTATGAACTTTTTTTGGAAGCTGGACATGCTCCGTTTTGAGTGTTACACTTCCCATCTGAGTGCCACACTTCCATTTTAATTGTTACGCTGAGGTCTGTCTGTTTTTGCTGTTTATTTTGTGTTTTTGTTTTTGCAGCTCTTTTTTCATGACTGTGCTATTGATTGCATGTTTTTGTGACTGCAGCACATTGTTTACTGCTTTCATTTTATGGATCAATGATCTCGTTAGATAGTACAATTCATGTTAAATTGCTGTTTTAGGAGTTGTTTTTAAAAGTCTGGAATGGATTAATCCATTTTGCATTACTTTCTATAGGAAAGTGTGCCTTGGTTTTGGAATGCTTTGGTTTTGGAACGGACTTCTGGAGCGGATTAAGTTTGAGAAGCAAGGTACCACTGTATGTGAATAGTTTTGGAATGCTTTGGTTTTGGAACGGACTTCTGGAAGTTTGAGAAACAAGGTACCACTGTATGTGAATAGTTTTGGAATGCTTTGGTTTTGGAACGGACTTCTGGAAGTTTGAGAAACAAGGTACCACTGTATGTGAATAGTTTTGGAATGCTTTGGTTTTGGAACGGACTTCTGGAAGTTTGAGAAACAAGGTACCACTGTATGTGAATAGTTTTGGAATGCTTTGGTTTTGGAACGGACTTCTGGAAGTTTGAGAAACAAGGTACCACTGTATGTGAATAGTTTTGGAATGCTTTGGTTTTGGAACGGACTTCTGGAAGTTTGAGAAACAAGGTACCACTGTATGTGAATAGTTTTGGAATGCTTTGGTTTTGGAACGGACTTCTGGAAGTTTGAGAAACAAGGTACCACTGTATGTGAATAGTGTTTTCCACAGATGGGAAGATGTGCAAATAAAAATACAGCACACTACCACCTTTTCTCAGAAAACACCCTACACCCCTGTGTTTCAATGTGTTTGCTATTTAACCTCCTCCTCCTCCTCCTTCTTCTTAAAGTACTAGCTATATAGCCCACTCTTCCTCCCTGGAGTTCAGAGGTCAGAATGCCATACATGGAGTTATTCTATTGTATCTTCACATAAATAAAAGAAGGTAGGTTAAGATAAATTATAGTGGCTTCCCCCCACATTACAGCTAGGCAGGGATGTGCCTGATGTTGTTCCTTTAAAAAGGGAAAGGATCCCTGACAGTTAAGTCCAGTTGCGAACGACTCTGTGGTTGCAGTGCTCATCTCGCTTTACTGGCCGCGGGAGTTGACGTTTGTCCACAGACAGTTTTTCTGGGTCATGTGGCTAGCATGACTAAGCCACGAAACCAGAACAGCACACGGAAATGCCGTTTACCTTCCCCCCAGAGCGGTACCTATTTATCTACTTGCACTTTGATGTGCTTTCGAACTGCTAGGTGGGCAGGAGCTGGGACCAACCAATGGGAGCTCACCCCATCATGGGGATTCAAACCTGCCGAACTTCCGATCAGCAAGCCCAAGGCTCAGTGGTTTAGACCACAGCACCACATGCGTCCCGTTATTGTTCCTTTACCAGCGCACTGTTCAAAAACACCACATTGGTCCTTATCTTTTCTAGGGTTGGGTTCAAGAATATGACTTTCTGCATTTATAAACGTAGTTCTGTGAATATAATGTTCTCAATATTTTGCCATAGAAATGACCTTTTGGAACAATTAATTAAATGACAATGACTCATACTGTGAAGGATGAGAAACTAGGTAAAGGTCATCTTTTCCTTCTGAGTTGGAAAAGTACGTTCAGCAGAAGAGGTTATACTCTCAAAGGATAGGAGAAGAGGTTAAATTGCTCATCCTCCAGGGTGATGGAATAGTGGGCTGGGGACTATAACCTTCCATTACCAGGTTAAAAGTCGTTATTCCCTCCAGCAACTAGGTTAATACTGCAATTTCTTCAGGTGATAGAAGAGTAGGTTGTAAATGTCACCCACTGTGTTAAAACTTTTCTTTGACTTACTCCCTGGAAGAAAGAAAGGAAAGATTTACTCCTTGAAAGAAAAAGGGTTTAAGTGCAATTGTTTGGGATTCTGCAAAAGTTTGCTAGAGAGCCACTATAGGAATCTTTAACCTGTATATGAACGTATATATGTTAAAAGTCATAATTTTCACACATAGAGCAAATCACTAGTTATAAAATTATTGCAGAGTTTTCCTTGGTTGGAAAAAACAAACCAACACACACATATCCCTATTTTAAAACTGAACCACTCTCAATTGACTCATTACCTTAATTTTCTGATTGGGACTTGGCTTAGGAACAGGATTCGCCACACTAATTTAGTCCTTTTGCTCTGTGTTTCAAACAAAGTAAGGATAGACATATGGAGAACTATTTATGTGGCTTGATATAGACTCTGCTTAGATTGAAAATACCCGGAAATATGTAGGTAATAAATAAATACCGGAAAACACCCATTAGTGTATTGGAAGGATGTTAACCGAAAACCAATAATGAGCTTTGCTTGTGCTTCTAAGAAATGGAGACGAAAGAACATCTGCATTATTTTTGTCTTGCCCTTATCAGAGCTAAATCTTTAGAGTATATTTTGTGGGGAATATCTTTATGACCTCTGCTTCTTAGAGTTGTTCATTTGCTAACTTATGAGATGTCAATGGACACGACTCACACATTTTTACACCTATTTTCCCACAGTCACAAAAGCTAGAATCTTGCTTGTAAGAAAAGAACACTAGCATTGATGCTGAATTCCACACACGGTGCAAAAGTTCATGCTTTCTTTCCTTCACCTTCTTCGCTTATGCAGATCAAGGAATATACAATGCTGAATCCTATCCCTTCAGTTCCACCATGGCTGCCCATCTCTATTCTGTGCATATGAAATGCATTAAATTCAGCCCCACTGTATTTGCAGTAAACTAAAATATTCATTTCAGTCAATTAGCAGACACGGGATGTCTCTTGTTTTCATAAATATTCTTCCCTATGGCAAATGGAAGGCCCACACATGTCAATGCCATTATGTATAATACATGGAGTTTGAGACTGCAAGACGCCCAAGAAAGTATTGTCACAACAAACTACCCTATCCTTTCAGAACTACTGTCTCTACTAAAGTACCAAGTCAATTTCCTTTATGTATTAATAGTTAGGAAACATAAACAGAACAGATGGCTACAGCAGAAGACTTGGGGGGGGGACCTGTTGGGGGAAGAAACACCTTCTCTCTGCCTTCAAACTAACTAGGTTGCTGGGGCAAGAATTGTAGCACCACTATTACTGTTGCTACTACCACAATTTGTAAGAGTTTGAAGTGGTACAAATGGATTTCCTACCACAGTTATATGCAGCATTAGCTAATACAAGCAATGGCTATCTAATCAGGCTACCTGCAAAAGTTACTCATGTCATTCTTCATATAGTACTAAATATATGTATTTCATAACAAATTACAATTTGTATCCATCCCCCCCAACCTGGTACCCTCCAGATGTTCCCAACTACAACAGCCATTATCCCTAACTGTAGGCCGTGCTGGTTGGGCTGATGGCAATTGGTGGCAACCACATCTGAAGGGCATCAGGTTGGAGAAGATCTAGACACTGAAAACAGTAACATGAAGTGGCTCTTATTTCGCAATAGACATGCATAGGAATGTGCTATAAGTCCCATTGAGTCCAACGGGGCTTATTCCCAGGCAAGACAATTTTATTAGGGGGCAGCAGGGATAAAGCATTTTTTTGGAAATGTTTCAAAAGCTACATATTGTGATTCTGCCACAGTATATGCATGAAGCATTACTATACTGATGCAAATGCAAGAAACCAACTTTAGACTTTATACAGTTATGCCAAGGTTCCATTTCTTTCCTTAATCAAGAATCATGTTTATATTTCCAAATTTCTTATATGTTTAGTTAAGTTTATGAACACTGACCTCCACTCCTTTCTAAAAGCAGCACTGAACTCCTATTCCTTAGACATTTTCACTGTGGGAGGTAATGAACATCTTAGGATTTTATCAGCATCCATTCCAGTTACCCCTTGAGCTTTTCTAGTTTGGAGAATTTACAGCCTATCGTGCCAAAACGTCTACAGAGAATTGGCAAAGTTCAAGATTTCTCTTTTAAAGCCACTGAAATTCTTCACTTGTGAAAACAACTTAACGTAATAGTCCTCCTTTCCCTCTCCAACGTTCCCAGAGTGTTATGATATGCAGAATTCACATCAGCAACGCATCTGCGGCTATTTGGATGGAAATAGAAAAGCTATGGAGCAAGACAACCTCAATGTAAACAAGCTGGAGCTGCTGGCAGTTGTGCATTTAACAAAATAAAATTGCATTCCCCACTGTATTTCCACTTATCAATTTTGACAGAAGACCGTTCTGGCTTCTCATATACAGAATTGAAAAGGACAAATCGCACTGGATGCCAATTTCCCCCAGAATTGATTTGGTTGTTATCTTACCAAAAAGAAGCGGAGAGTTATCTCTATTTCACATGGTACAGGTAAGACAAAGATCCAGGGATTTCTCCCTTCATAGCATATGTACCTTTTAATCCCCAACTCCCAATGCTTGTCTCATTGAATTTTCAGTGTCTCAATGATTCCAGCAAGCAATTTCTCAGACATCTTTATCCTGTTTTCAAACTCAGGTTACCAAGGTGGGGATATAGCAAAAGTAGAAGGAGCAGGAAACCCAAACCCCCATTCATCCCTGGCCACTGAAATAATGAACCAGACCGAGGCAGTCTTCAGTCAGTGTTGCCAAGGGATGCATAATGCTGTTCTGCAACCTGGAAGGGCCTTAAGAGAAGTGAGTGGGGCTAATATTGATATGGGACTGTTGAACTGCGTATTAATAAAAATCCTGGAAAGATAACGTAAGTCTGGCTTTTTTGTGTCAACTAAGAAATCTCCAAGGTCGCTTGAGATGCTTAAAAGAGCGCTAAAGTAAGTTGAGTAACAGAGAAGGGAATGAGCCAAATGCAGCTGGTCTCTCAACAGAGCAGATGGAGCAGCTCTGCAATCCCATCTCTTCCTTCTGCATCTATATACTTTTCAGCATACTTAAGTCTCGAGCTTACACTGTCTCTGCAGATTCTTCAGGGAGTATGCCTCATAAGTAAGCCAAAGAGGAAGAAACAATTTATTAAGGATTAAAGACTTCCTGGCTGCAGAAATCTCAGCAGCTGTCAGCACACCCTTCAGTAAGTTACAACTACTGCAACTACTTCAGAATCTTCTCTGTTTACCGGTTGCGTGTTTCCAAACCCTTGCTGGAAAACGACGTCTTGATCAAAGCACTGTTTTTTTCACAAAATAAGATGCTTCAGTTTATTAGGAGGATGTTTAAGCTCCCTCAAGAATGATGGGTCCTCTGATTTTGACTAATATAAAACCAGCTTTTCTTTTCATACTTCACAGTTTCTACAAGCAAGAGGGGAGCCCCAGCTGATGTCAAGTACAGCTCTGCTGGATCAGGCAAATATCCATCTCACCCAGCACTAATTCTCATGCTGGCTAACCTGATGCCTCTAGGAAGCCCACAAGTGTGAGTTCAGCATTGTATTTTAATGTTTTGTTGGAAGTCGCCCAGAGTGGCTGGGGAAACCCACCTATTATTATTATTATTATTATTATTATTATTATTACATCAGAGCAATAAGGCAAACCCACAAGTGAAGAAACTCAATAAACAACAATAGCAAGTGTGATGGTAGAAAACCAGCAGCAGTCTGGAGTTATCCAGTGTATTGTTCAGAATGGCACATGTATACTACTGTCTCCTGTGGTGTAGTGGTTAAGAGTGGTAGACTCATAATCTGGGGAACTGGGTTCGCGTCTCCGCTCCTCCAAATGCAGCTGCTGGGCGACATTGGGCTAGTCACACTTCTCTGAAGTCTTTCAGCCCCACTCACCTCACAGAGTTGTGTGGGAGGAAGGGAAAGGAGAATGTTAGCTGCTTTGAGACTCCTTAGGGTAGTGATAAATCAGGATATCAAATCCAAATTCCTGGATGGAAGTTGTGGGTGTGTGCTTGGTGCACACATCTAGGGGGACGTGATAGCCACCTGATAGCTTGGTGCCATTCTAGAGGCCAGAACACCACAAGGGAAAACACGTTTCAGAAACATTTGGGGAAAGTTGTTGTGCACAGGTGTTTATATGCTAGTGCTAGAAGTCTCTGAACCAAGATGAGTGACTTGGAATGCTTGGTGCTCTTAAAGGAGAACACAGATAGTGGGCATAATGATAATTTGGTTGAGCATGGTTATATCTGGACAAAAGCTCCATAGAAAGGGCATGAAAAAGCATACTGCATGTTGAAAAGGATGTTCATTCAAAATAACTAGAAATATGAAAAGGGGAAGCCCACAGCCAGATTCACTGTGGTTTAGGTTTAGTAAATTGATATTTAATAAATCACTTCAAAAAGTCCTGAAATGATTTACAATCACAGACTAAGGAAATGCATGCTCTGATCACAACAAAGAGGTACATTTTCTAGATACTCTACGTGACAATGCTCTAGAACAGTTGGTCATACTATCAACCAGAGGACAGACAACCCTGGACCTAATCTTAAATGATGTCCAAAGTGTTGCTGAACCGAATGACCATAGTATTATGAAACATAAATCATAAGTGAACAATTGCCAAGGTAATTCAACAGAGTGACAATTGACATAAAAAAAGAAGCTTCTGCAAAGTGAGGGGATTGGTAAGCAGGAAGTTGAAAGGCAAAGTCAAGAGGGTCAAATCTCTTCAAAAACCACAATAATAGTTCAGCTTGAATGTATACCACAGTTCAGGAAAGGTCCTACCAAGACCAAGACAATGCCAGCATGATAAATGAGCAGAGTCAAGGAAGCTATTAGAGACAATAAGGCTTCTTTCAGAAAATGGACGTATTGTCCAAATGAGGGGGACAAAAAGGAACACAACCGTGGAAAAAGAAATACAAGCAAACAATAAGGAATGGGGGAAAAGAAATGGAAAAAAGGGAAAAATGTTTCTTGAAAGCAACAACACTTATTAAACTAGTAGAAGCGGGAAACCAGCTAAGGTTGTATCTAACAAAGCTGTCCCATTGGTGCAAGGACTTCCACTAGCACAACAGGGCTCCCTTCACCTGTGGTCCCCATATCTGTTTTGGAGTAGATTTGGGAAATGCATGGGGAATGAGGTGAGAGAAGAGGGAGATGAAGTCCTGCTGCACAGTCAGAGGTCCTTCCTGGAAAGCGGCCAATATAACAATTTTTAAAAGGCACCCAGGGTTAGGGCCACAACTCAGTGGCAGATCATCTGGTTTGCATGCAGAAGGTTTCGGCTTTAATCCCTGGCAGGGCTGGGAGAGACTTGCTTGCAACCCTGGAAGGCTATGGGCAGTCAGTGTAGAGTCATAGATAATGCTAAGCTAAATGGATCAATGGTCTATCTCAGCACAAGGCACCCAAATGTAAGGGTTGCGTTAAAATGAAGACTTTCACTCCAAGAGCTGTCCTTTTGTATATAATGATAATATTTAGTTTCACAGATGGTTGCTGTGGTTGCTGCCCCATCATTTCAGATTAACTGAATGTCAGCATGTCATAATTAGACTTCACCAGTTTCCCCCTGCATAATAGTGGAAGTCATAATTTAGTTTTGTTATGGGTTCATCCTCCTCCTCCTATTGTATACTTTGCTGAGCAAACATCGCTGTTGCTTCTTTTGGCTCAGGAAGTAAGGGGAGAGATTTATTTATCGCATCATCATATTTTTCAGCAGATAGCCACCCAATCAAGATGCAGGCAATACAACAGATGTGCCGGCATATGTTCTGAGGAACATTCATCTAGCCATCAGAATACACAACTGCATTTTGAAAATTGCCACAGTTGCTGCAGTTCCACACATCTGAGCATTTGTTAGCTAAAACTCTGTGAAAACTATTTTGGCATGTTAATTAAAGTCAAGTTGCAGAGCAGAGCGCCTGCATGCTAGACATCTGTTGGAAATCTGCTTATTTGCCTGAATTGCGGTTTAGGGCTCTTGCATATGCCAAATGCTGATAAAACACCAGGCTAATGACCATTTCAATCTTTACTGCCTCTATGCAGAGGTCACTGAAAAAATGTTTTCTATGTGGCAGAGGTCGGCATGACAGTTCATATGATTTTTATAGCACTTGTCAGGCTACCTAACTGCTCAGGGCTAGCAGGAATCACTGTGGCACTGAATGGCCATGAATGAAGGAGAAGGAGAAAGAAAAGGATAAGGAGAAAACGGCAGACAGTAACTGATTTGGCAGTGCAGGCACCGAGGAATGGTGTCTCCAGTACATGCAGCTAATCCAGTGATACCTGTAATGCAAGAATCTCCCCTTATTTTTATGCCCAAACACCTGGAGTAAACCTCCCACTCACAATTCAATTGCTATGTGATCCCATGTTTACTGGAATTCACATGCCATAAAATTGGCTCCCTCTTGAACCAATTCAAAAGTCTCTTTTAAGGCAGACTGAAAATACGACTTTGAAATATGATGTGCATTTCTGAAACATTTCTTGAACAGTTGCGTGTTATGTAGAGAATACATGATGATGTGATGCATCAGCATCCATATAAACCTACAGAAGTGGATGATTTATATCAGCTCATTCACAAAAGGAGAGAAAATTGCAGGAACCTTCTGCATGGAAAAAACACAAACGAATAGAAGGTAGCATAGCCATGCCAAACAACAAGTTCACTTTTCTTCATTTCCTTAGGGGTGGGGTGGGAGCCATAATGTGTGACATTAATGCATAAATTTTATTTATCTTTCAAGTGAAATGAGGAGTAGGCCTGTACTTGTTTTATGAAACAAAATGAAAATCACCAGCTTGATGTATTCCCTACTCTATTGTTAACACCAACAGGATGATTAGCGATAACATTGATAGATTTACCTATGTCAGCTTTGTGTCCTTTTTCCTTCCTCCCTAGTGATACTCCTGAGTTAGGGACACAATTGAAGTCCATAAATTGGGATATTCATTACCAGTGACAGCTACAGATGATGGCAATCTCATCTGCTCTGAATGCCAGCCTTTCCCCCCTAAATGATGAGCACTTCTAAATAGACGTAAAGATTAAGAATAAACAAGCATGACAGAAACTGACTTGATATCCTGATTCACCTCAGTGATCCACTTATGTCTAGATTAGATAACAAAAAATAAAGAATAAAAAAAATACAAGGAAGTGTGATTTAGAGGTTAGAATAACTGATACGATATTGGCTTGCCATCCCGATTACCAACTTCCTCTATGACCTTAGACAGATAGTTTAACCAAGTTTGTCCATTTATGGCCCACTTAAGACATGACTAATAATACACAAGTGCATTACAGCATGGCATTGCCCTCTCTTAATGTTTGTAAAATGCATTTGCGTTAAAAAAAAATGGGGGACAGATAAAGCTTTATTACAGTACAGTACCAAGAATAATGAATACGTGTATTTATAGTCCCAATCATGGTAATCCTATGAGCTGCTTCCCAGGCATAGCAGTCCATACCAACAAGTGAAAGGCCCTGAGAGCTGTTGTGAGCTGATGTTTTCTCCTATGAACAACATTGGTAGCCAGAGTATTGATGCATTGACATCAGTGATCACTATCATTCTCCCCTGCCACAATGGGAATATTTCCTCTTCCATTACAAACCAACAAGACATGCCCCTCCATGCACAAAATGACCTCTTCTATTTGTTAAATGGGACACGCCAAAGCAGTTTTGGGGTGAAGCAGAGGGGCATGCAGGGGGAAGGAGGAATTTACTAAAATTGCATCGCCCCATTTCACACATGGGAACATCCCATTGGTGTGGCTTTGCTTATCCATTGGATTCAACCCACTGTGTTTTCACCAGACAGCCCAATTCCCACACTCTCCCTGTACTCTCTATATAGATCCGTTTGTCCTCTATACTAGTCTTCTGTCCCTTCAAATGTTCCAGATATAATTGCAATGGAAAATTATAACCCTCTTCATGACTTTGACTGTTCTAGGCTATAACAAATATATCTTTTATTAGGACTGTGGTTAGAGAGCACAATATTTCTTCAAGGCCTTTATTTTAAATTATTTCTCGTGGCTGCTGAATTTGGAATCTGACTTTTACTTGCTCAGGGCTCCTTCTGATTTATATCAAGTTTTGGGCAGGGGAGGGGGGAATGACCTCAGCTGGATATAAAGGAAGGGACTGAAATTTTAACGACTACAAGCATAAATGTTTTCTACAGTGAGTGATCTACTGTACGGTTGTGATATTCGGGACTGCAGCCAAACAGAGCAATCCTATAGTTTGGATCAAAGGCAGAGCTGGACAGTTTGTTTATCACTGGAAACTTCATTGAAAATATAATTCAAAGACTTAAGGGTGAGCAACAGATGTTCTTTTCCAAGGTGCAGGCACACAGGCAATCAATGAATTCAAGCTATAGGAAAGGAGAGTCCATCTAAATATCAGGAAGAACTTTCTGACAGGTTCTGAACTTTCTGCAGAGCCCCATGCAGTGGTGGAGCTTCATGCTCTGGCACCGGGGGGCGGAGAGCAGGCGTGGCATGGCGGGCTGGTGCGCGTCCTGGGGCGTGGCACACCGCCTGCAGGGGCGTGGCATGCATCCTGAGGGGAGGGCACACTGCCTGCAGGGGTGTGGTGCATGTTCTGGGGTGTGGCGTGGCACCTGTAGAGGCGTGACGCCCAGCACAGACAGGGGGCAACCATGATGGTACCCTACCAGGATCATGCTGCTGGGGACGGTGCACTCCCCCTGCACTCCTCTTTCTCTGCCAGTGGCCCCGTGCTATATTATGGTACACAGTAATTACAACCCAGCACAGCACATTTTAAAATAACAGATGGGGAATGGACACCATGGCACACAGCAACTGGCATTGTCAAGAGTCTTTTCCTACAATGGTTATGAGCTACTTGCCCTTAAAATAACTGAGTTGTGTAAAGTGTGGCAAGAATAACCCCAAAGTGTGTGACACGGTCTCTGGGCCTTATGCGTGACACCCTGATGCACAAAAAATCCAGAGACACAATTGCCAATGGTAAAAATTCCCAAAGTTAAATTCTGACCAGTATTCAGGGGAAAGGTCATGTTAGGTGCTAAAGGTCAAACACATGAGGTTAAATTGACCAAAAGAAGTTCATCTTTGGAGCAAGAAAGTTCAATGGGGGGTGGGGAGTCCCAAAAGTTCATTAAAACTTAGTTTCAGATTTAAGAACTAAGATTCAAATATGGCCCACCAATAAATAAAAAATGGACTTTAGCACTGCTACAGTAAGTTCTTTCAGCAAAATATTAGTGTGTGTGGTGTAGAAATGGATAGCTTTTAAGCATGCACGAAACATAGCCATACTTACAAAACTAATAGTAATATTTGCAAAGGGTTGGCTAGAGGCTATCAGAGCTCTGAAGGGAGCTGTTACAGGCTATCAGTTTAGTAATCCTTGTGTTTAAAAAGTCCCTAAATATGGTTTTACAAGATAGACAAATCTGTTTTGGTCTAGTGGGCAAATAAGCCATGTGTTGAAAAGACTCTAAATATGCATTCACAAGATAGACAGATCTGTTACAGTCTATTGGGTCCATCATTGGCTTTTTGAAAGGCCCTAAATACTTACATAGAGCATATTCTTGCTAGACCACCAACAAAAAAATGAAGGGGAATTCGGGAGGGGTTGAATAAATCTGGAAATATCTAATTTTGCAGTTAACTCCGCCGTCACGAATACCTTATTTGAATGAGACAATTTGCTTGTTTCGTGTGATACATTTGGGAGCAGTTTTGGGTTGTTCTGGAAGCCTCCCTTGCACCCCGTTATTCTGTTCTAACTTGCATTAAATCTCCAATCAGAAAGTAAAACCTGAGACCACAGGGAGGGCATGTCTGCATAAGGTATGTCCTGTGCGCTGACAAAAGTATATAGTCTTCAGACCATTCACTGCCTACAAGACACGTAGCATCTAATTTCAGTATGCCCCCAACCTCTGACTTTTTTGCATCACTGCTGATGTAGCTTTGATCACTGGAAGTCCCCAGGAGAATTTAGGTGCAGGGCACTCCACTATGCCATATGACTCAGACTTTTTCTCATATTTCCATCTTGCATGTAGACGTGAGTTTGATCCAGTTTTACCACGGATCCCAAGAGACTTTAGATCAGGCTGATAGCAGATAACACAGTGGTGACTCATAGTGTGGTATGTGTGCAAAGCTGTGCGAATAAAATGTTGCCTCCTTATTATCATAACCGAGATTATTTTTAACACGAAGCCAAGTAGAGTGGCTTTGTTCCATCCTATGCCACAGGAATTGCCTTTCCTATCCGGATCTGACAGAATGGAGACTGTCCACTTCTTCGGGAACATATCTTTCTTCTTGTTGCAAACCAGACAGCTCCTTTCCTATTTAAATTTCATGTGAAACACGCTCTATTTTAGTCAATCAGTAGGTTTGCCTTGGGCTACTGAATCATAGCTGACAGCAAATTAATGACTAGGAAGGTGTGATTAGTAGAGATTACCGACTACTGAACACCTACCTGCTCATTTACCACTGTCATAATACTTATACTGGCTATTATTATCGATTAATAATAGTCATGAAGAGGACATGATTCTGCGGTGCTAATCTCTTTATGTATACACATACAATCAGACTGCATTTTAGTATTTGTAACATTCCCATCACACAAATAATTGTATTACACATAAGCTTTCACACAACCACGTACTCAGTAAACACGCTAGTATATTAACCAGGAATTTAGTAGCTTTTTCTTGATCTTCGCAAGACTAGTTTTTTTTTTGGGGGGGTGGGGGGAATGAATTTTCTTACCAATCCCTCAATGATTTATTAGAACAGTGCAAATAAATTTTATCCTGGGTAAGCTTGGTGAGCCAACATTATTTCATTTTCCTTTGTCCTATGGGAAGAATTGCAGACTTCACTAGCCTTGTCTCAATAATGGGGGGAGGGGTGGCATTAAAGATCCCCATTTGCCTTTTTGTCAAAGCTTCAACTACTCTGTTTAGTTTCCAAATATCAAGCAAGGTTTCATTACATGTCCTGAAGGCAGACCAAATATAATAAAGACAAACAGGGTTTTTTGTGGCCGTTTTTTAATCCCAAGTGCTATTGAATGGAAGCTATCTAATGAAAAAAAAAATTCTGTTTGCAACTTAAAACCCATACAAAGCCTGAACATAATATATTCCTAAAAGGGTACACTTGGTCTTTTGTCACTATGCTAAAATAAAGGTAAACATCTAATGGCTGTCAAATAAAGAGAACCTTTAGATTTTGAAATGAAAATCTAACAAAGGACCAACATTTCTAAAAGTGTGCTATTATTTGGGGAAATCACAGTTTTTCAATAGCCTCTCAACAGATAGAATAAATACACAATAGATAAGATACTCATGGCACCACATACAATTTGTTCTCATTGTACTCCATTCGGGAATCATAATGTAAAAGAAATAGACAAAGAATCTCTCATTTTACAGCACGGGCCTTGATCTGCAAAGTCCAGGTTCCACGATCCTACAAGATCAAGCTAGGGAAACAGCAGAACGTTTCTGCCTTTCCTCCCTTTGAAAATGAGCAATTAGACCTTTCTAATGCACTCATAGGAAAGGACGCAGCATAAAACTAGCACAGCTTAACAATTTGACATGAGAACCATGTGGCACATTTAATCAGCCTTGTGAACCCACAATGTGATGCCCATCAATGTTCTGCTTTCATTCATACTGTTCCAGACCCAGGGGCATATCTGACTGAGACATTGTACAGGTGTGACGGAGGCCAGAGTGAGCTTTGCTATTTTATTTTAAATTGTGTCTTTCGAAGGCATTTGACTGCAGCTGTGCAAATGCTATACTGTAAAGGGGATGGGGGTGGGGAGCTGTACCAATGGTCTTACCTCGTACTCAAAGTCCTCGGTTCTATCTACATCTGCAGGCAGACTGGAAAGGTATTCATTACCTTCGTAAAATTCATGTTCAACTGGATGAAGAGAATGGCAGCTATGTGGAACAACACAGAACAAAAAGAGCAGGTTAGGCACTTAAAACCAGATTTTTAAAATTTTTGAAGTCCTCAAAAACCCCAGCTCTGTAACTTAAAATAAAAATAAAAATTGTACAGCATATTATTTAGAAGAGCCTGTGATTTGAAATAGACCCATGAAGATCTTCAGGCTGTCCGAAGCCCTTAAAATAGGCTGGACAGAAATGATACAGCAAACTGTAGTGTTGCTTCAAATACAGAGATATTCAAACAGTTTGGGCAAATCTTTGATCGAATGCATTCGAAACAGAATTATTGGAGACACCCATAATATTCTAGGCATTCAGGGAGGCAGCTCTGGCTTGAGATCACCATTTCTGCCTTGAAAACAAAGATGCAACAAAATAGAGCAGAAATCCCAGAAGTCACTGATACAGGGTGGTACCTAAGAACAGAGAAAGCCAACAGCCTAGTCTGAGATTTGCCTGAACACACAAGGGGTTAAAAGCAGTAAAAGCACATAGGCACACAGGTAAAATTCACCCTGGTGTCCCCAGGCATGAGGCTCCCTCTCAGACCTTTGTACATTGATGACACAGGGTTCTTGATCAAGCAGACTTCCAACCACCTCTAGTCCATTACAAAGCTTTGCAATAAGCTCTACACACATTTGGATGCTCAAGCTTAGGCCAAACACTTGAACAGGACTAAAGCCTGCATTGTAGTGGATGTTTTATTTTTCTCAGTAGAATAGTTCCAAACTCATGTGCAGAACCTAGAAACACACAGGTCTGCATAAGAAGAGCCCTACTAGATCAGTTCAAAGGTTCACCAGTTCTAGCAACCTGTTCTCCACGCTGGCTAAGAAGATGCTTTGGTGCATGAGACAAGAGCCTCTTCTGTGTCCTAATGCAACTGTATTCAGCCCCGCCACATACCACACCTGAAAAACCTATTCTCCATAAATTTGTCTGATCCACAATGGATTATGGGTTTCCAAGTCATTACAGGGCACTTTTATTAAGATTTTATTTATTTGAATAATTCCAATACTGCTTTATTTTTAAAAAATATATAAAGTGGTTTACAACCTGAATTAAAGCATCACATAAAGCATTACAAAATGTCAAAATAAAACATTGCAGTTGAAGATGGGGGCTGCAGCCCTCTGTCCATGGATCTCCTAGTTTACTGAAATCAATGAACTTCAGAACAGCCAGCTTCTGCCTAGGAGTTCCAGTCTTGTTTTGGTAGCGATCATTTGTTGCATTGGTTCTCAATGCCACAGAAACAAATCCTACATCATACCTGTCAGAAAGCAGGAAGGGGCAGATATCCGGTACCGGAGGTGTGGTTGGTCTTAGCTTGGCCAGAGCCATGATGTGCTCAAACGTAATATCTGTCTGTGTGCAAGCATCCATGAGCCGAACATCCTGTGAGCTCCCAGGTGTTTTGATGAGAGGTGCTCTCCGAAGGACCTGGACTACAATGGGCTCTTTTGCATTCCGAAAAGCCTCCACGGCCTCTTCATGGGTGGCTTTGGAAAGATCCTTCCCATTGACCTAAGACAAAACAAATGTCACCCAGCTTAGCATTAAAGAAAGGATATCAGAAGCAGAACGGTGTGATTTATCTAATCTTTTATCAATGTTTATATAATCTTTAACCATAACTCTTCTGTGACGCCAAAGCAAGACGGAAGACAAGTGTTAGATAGCAAACAAAATCCTGTTACGGCTTTTCTATAATATATAGAGCGACTCCCAAATATTATTCTCCTGGAAATAGAAAGAAGCAGAGAAAATAAAAAGTACATGTTTGTTGCATCCTTTAAAAAATACATCTAGGGAAAAGAATGTAAGAGAAATGGATGATCCACCCTGCCTTGTATATTAGTGATTTACAGTTAAAGGGTGGAAATGAGCATGCATGAGTTGACATCAGCTCAGGCAACAGGATTTCATCTTCCTCTCTATCTCCTTGCAGCACCCATGCCCCAAAATCTGCTCTAGAGGGTCCCCTCCAGGGGCTGCAGGGAAAATATAGGAAATGTGCATACAGTATTAGATACAATCCAAGATAACAGATATACGTACATACTTGGGTATATAAGAAGCAAGCTGCAGCAGCAACAGCGGCAGCCAGATTATTAGTGGCAAAAAATTGGAAAAGAGGAAAAACACCACAAATATCAGAATGGAGAGCTAAAATCTGTGAATTCGCCGAGATGGCAAAATTAACAGCAACAATTAGGGGCTGCTCCAATCAAAAACTTAAGAAGGAGTGGGAGTGCGTAAAGGAATATATAGAAAGATTAAGTTTTAGAGCTTAAATTTAATATGCAATAGGCAAAAAATGCAAGGAGACAAAACGTTACTATAATATATATGGAATAATAAATATAAATTTTGGTTAACACAACGAGGAATAATATTGTGTAAAGAAGATCACACATGGGTGAAGGGAAGTAATGGGTATGGGGGGAAGGAGGTATTGGGGTACATCTGGAAAATTGTTAAAGATATATATGTGACTTAAGAGGTTAAAATGATGGAGTCTAAAGAAGGAGAATAATATTAATGAAGAGCAAAACAAGGGATTTTGTGAAGAAGTTGGTACTGCTGAAAACATGAGATATGCTCTTGACTGTATTTGGGTTATTATCATTGTAAAACCTTCTGATGTAAAGTCTGGATAAAATTAATTGTCTTCAAATAATAATAAAAAAGAAACAAGCTAAGAAATACACTCTTAATGGACAATGTAATGTAGCATTGTTACATTAATGTTTAACTGCAGGCAAAATAAATAAATATATTTAGTAATCCCCTTTTACGAATGTAAACCAAAACCAAAAGAGCACAGCAGCAGAATGTAGAACCAACTACTAGGTTGAAAAAGCTGGTGCAAGGAAGAAATCTAACCTGCTAATGACTACACAAGAAGTATTTCACTTCACAATTAAATGTGTTCTCCCTCAACATTTCTTTTTTACCTCAAAGTTGGGGGGGGGGATCCCATGACCTTTAGAATGCTTCCATCCTCATATGATTTCCTTGGAGGATGTAAAGCACTGAGGACACAACCCTCTTCTTTTAATCATCATTTGAAGTTCATCAACACTGTTAGTTATTCTGACTAAAGGTCACCCATTTTAGAAATCCTGCCAATTTTGGTAAAAAAAGAAAAGAAAAGATATACCGTATTTTTCGCTCCATAGGGTGCACCTGACCATAGGGCGCACCTAGTTTTTAGAGGAGGAAAATACGGAAAAAAATATTCTGAATAAAATGTTGCACTAAACTATTTAAAGCAGCAAAGCGGGCGGCTCCTGTCCGCTTTGCTGCTTTAAATCGAGCCTCAGAGGAGGGTAGGAAGGGGAACCATGACTTATCTAAGTCCAGTTAATAAGGCTGAGCCAGACTTATGGCCATCGAGATTAGCCTGGCCATCTCAGTGGAAATCTGGGGAGGCTGGGGTGGACTTTCAGTGGTCAAAGTGTGGTTGTGTCTTCCTGCCCAGCATCTATTTCCTGCCGTCTTTCCCCCCTGCACCCCGCACCCTGCTTCGAGGGAAGGAAGCGGAGCCATGGATCCTCTGCTTGCAACTGCAGTGGATTCCCTCCACTTTGAAGCAGGAAAGTGGGAGAGGAGCTGCTTGTAAGCTGCTCCCCTCCCACTTTCCTGCTTCAAAGCAATCACGGAGGAGGGAATCCGCTGCAGCAGTCAGCAGCGGAGGATCCATGGTCCCCTTCCTTCCCTCCTCCGTAGTTGCTTTGAAGCAGGAAAGTGGGAGAGGAGCTGCTTACACGAGGGAGGTGGGGACGCATTTATTTGACCTGCACCAGAACCAAAGACGACTGCCAAACCAGCTATAGAGACAGCTTGTCGTAGTTTTTAGAGCCTCCACCGGCGGTGAACACGGCTGTTGTCAAACCAGCGTCTGTTCAGGGCTGCCCCAGGTTGCCCGGCAACTTGCTGTAACAACTTCATGATGGGTTCTGGCAACTATTTTTCTTGAAAAAAAAGCACTGGGTGTATCACTCAAAACATGTGCAGAGAGGGCTTTAATGCTGCCTGCAGGCCTGCCCTTTGCACCCTCATTTTGTCCCAAGACTGCTTTCTCCCATTTAGGGCTTCTTCCATCACCTTTCCATCTACATGGATAAACAGCACTGGGAGCATGATGAAAACATTGCCTATGATTACCTTTCTGAGCTAGGGATTCATCATCTCTCCAAGACTGCTTCTCAGAGCATAAAGAACTGCCCTTGAAGAATTCACACATTTAGAAATGGAGTTTGAACATTTTAAGTACAGTGGTACCTCGGGTTAAGTACTTAATTTGTTCTGGAGGTCCGTTCTTAACCTGAAACTGTTCTGAACCTGAAGCACCACTTTAGTTAATGGGGCCTCCTGCTGCCGCCATGCTGCCAGAGCCCAATTTCTGTTCTTATCCTGAAGCAAAGTTCTTAACCTGAAGCACTATTTCTGGGTTAGCGGAGTGTGTAACTTGAAGCGTATGTAACCTGTAGCGTATGTAACCCGAGGTAGCACTGTAAAAATAATTTAGGTGCCAACAGATACTAAAAAGTAAGACAGTCCCTGCCCACAGGCTCACAATCTAATAGACATGATAAGAAATGAAAAAAGGCATGGAAAAGGAAGAGGAAAGCAAGCACCTGTTCATTCTCTGGCCAATGGATGGGGCTAGGTTGGTCTCTTTCTAGCTAAGATTTACTGCAGACTATTTATAATTTTCGGGTATGTTTTGGGGAAAAGAACACCTTGTTTCTAGAATGTTTTCACCCCCCCCCCAATAGAATCCAGGAGGCAGATGATACATATGGCATTAAAGATTTAAGTCAGGTCAATGCTGGGACAGGTGGCTGCTTAGAAAGTGCAAGTACCTCACCTTGAATTCCATAGGTAGAATGCAGGAAATAACTGTAATCAATTAATAAAGAGCATAAAAATATTGGCTTCTGTGGTTGGTCTCTTTGGTCTCAACAAAAGAGGTTGGGATACATTTGTTGGAGCAGATGGGCTAATTAATCCATAAGCAACTTGTGAATGTTAAGTAAAGAGCATATCTCCCCACATAGAAACCATATTACTGGCTTGTTTAATAAAGCTTCTGTTTAATGAACACTCTTCGCCTTTTGGATAAACTGTGAAATCTGGGCCACTTGTCAAAAACTTCCCCAGAGTGGCTGGTGGCCGCTGCTTGGAAAGGAGCCATCCCCCTTTGATTATCTCTCTAAACCCAGCCACGTGCATAAATTTATCAATATCAGAAAACAAGAAAACAGGGGATCTTTTTGTCTTTGATGCACACACATGCACATGCTAGCTCTAGCAACCAACTGGCCCTGGCCCACTGCCATTCCCAAAGGCAGTCAAACCATATCTTTGGCAAGCACACAAGCACATTTGTGAAATGAAGCACAGGGAAGGAAGAGGAGTTATAAATAGATGATATAAAGGGCAGGAAGTAAAATGACTATCCGGTGCTATCCTAATGATAAATTGTGGTTCCAGTGTCAAACCCATAACAACCTCAACAAATTTGTGTTGGTTTCTGTCTTGTTTTTAGACTGCAAGAGGCCCACTCTTCTTGTTGTTTTGCTGTGTTGACTTTGGCTCAGTGTTGCCAAAAGCAAACTGTCTCTTTAAGAAAAGTGCTTCCTCGTTTGCTGTTGTATATTACAGGTACTTGCATCCTGATTTATCAGTGCAAGGCCATGGTAGTTATAAAAATAAAACACAAACTACAATAAATATGAAAGCAGCCGCAACAGAAGCAAGTAAGAGAACAAATACAGCTTCAGGATTTATTTATTTTTAAAAAACACCCTAAAAGATGACATTAGGGACGCGGGTGGTGCTGTGGGTTAAACCACAGAGCCTAGGGCTTGCCGATCAGAAGGTCGGCGGTTCGAATCCCTGTGATGGGATGAGCTCCCGTTGCTTGGTCCCTGCTAGCAGTTCGAAAGCACGTCAAAGTGCAAGTAAATAAACAGGTACCGCTCCGCTGGGAAGGTAAACGGCATTTCCGTGCACTGCTCTGGTTCACCAGAAGCAGCTTAGTCATGCTGGCCACATGACCTGGAAGCTGTATGGTGGCTCCCTCGGCCAATAAAGCGAGATGAGCGCTGCAACCCCAGAGTCATCGGCGACTGGACCTAATGGTCAGGGGTCCCTTTACCCTTTACCTAAAAGATGACATTAAGAAACCTGGGCAAACAAACAAACAAACAAAACTTGCTGCCCCAAAGCCAACAAATCAGAGTCAGCCAAACCTCACTGGCAAAATTCCACAGCAGGGACACATGTTAGTGTAAACTCCATTGTGAGATTCTTGAGATTTCACCCCTCCCATTCCAAGAATCTGCTGATGTTCTCTGCTGATTCTCCAGAGAGGAGGGGGCGGTTTCTGCTCACTACATATTCCGCTCCAGCCTCACATAAAAGAGAGAGACTGAGTGTTAGAGAGAGAGTGTGTTATCTCTGTATAGATAAGGTTGCTGCTAAGAGCAGCTGCAGACACTCAGTGCAGTTCAGCTTCTTCATTTAGCTCTGTATATAGTTTGTATAATAGTTGTAGATAGAATAAAAGTAGTTATTCTACAGAGCTGTTCTCCGAGTGGTTTATGCTCTGCTGTGCAACGACTGTCTTTGGAAGTGAATCTGGTGCTCACAACTCTGAGTTGTGAGTCCACAGCACTTTGACCTGTTCCTGTGCAGAAGGTGGTCTCTGGAAGTGCTACCCCAGCTCA
This sequence comes from Podarcis erhardii, assembly GCF_964252035.2. Classification (NCBI taxonomy): domain Eukaryota; kingdom Metazoa; phylum Chordata; class Lepidosauria; order Squamata; family Lacertidae; genus Podarcis; species Podarcis erhardii. Next base: position 51,603,120 of record NC_138500.1, read on the forward strand.
CCTGGCCCAGTCGGGGCTGAAGTGGATGAGTCCAGTCGGTGGCACTGGCTCAAGGGCGATGCTGACAATTCTATCTAGCCAGTACTACATATGCTGACACACAACAAGCAACTATCTTATCCTTGGAATAAATCAGTTTGACTTGAAGATTGTCTTCAACCTGAAGAGTTGTGGCCATACATAGCTCAGTGATGTAGCCATAAGGTCCTTGTTTCAATGGCTTGCTGGTCAGCAGAGACAATAGTTATCTAGAAGAACCAATGGAAGATCCTCATGTTTCCTAGGCCTCCAGTTCCATCCATAAGAGTTAAGCAGAAGAGAGCAATTGGATATTGTCAACACTAACAAGAATATGTATATGACCAAGCATCATGGTCATTCCAGTTGTATCAACAACTAAAGTGTTGCCTGAGAGAAAGCTTTCATTACCTGTGAAATTTACCTGCACAAAGGGAACAGTAGACCCTCCAAGCGTATCTATTTTCCAGGGATAGTCCTGGATTTACAGAAGCCATCCTGGTTTCTGATTGGATCCCAGAAGGTCCTGCTTTTCCTTAGGAGATGTTGGAGGGTATGGAGAAATGCAACACACGAACCAAGGAGATAAGTAACTTTTATATATGTTGGAAGCTGCCCAGAGTGACTGAAGCAACCCAGTCAGATCAGTGGGGTATTATTATTATTATTATTATTATTATTATTATTATTATTATTATTGAATAGGGTGTCCCTATTTTCATTGGAGAAAAGTTGGAGGGTATGGAACAGCATGATATTCAGGAGTGCCTATCCAGAGTGGAGAAAACATGTAAAGTATGCAAATCACCCGGCTCTATCACTCTTCCTATTTATATACATACATCTTTCTGTAGGGGTTCCCCATTTTTCCAAGTTCACTAGCTTATCACACCAGATGTCCTGTCAAAACAGCCACTGTTCAAGAATTCTGGTTGTATCAGACTGTATTGGGAGCACTGCCATGCTGTCACCAAACAAAATGGGGTGTCAGGAAACTGGAATAAATGTAGAATCTGCATATATCACATCCGGATGATAATCCACATTTCTAGGCTTTCCCAGATGGTGGTTTAATGAGCCCAGAGTGTATTTAATATGCAAATTGCATGTTATATTGACCAACTGATTTTTAATTACTGTAATTCTGCCTTATGGTGATATGAATTCAGCTAGCTCTAATACACATAAAATATATGGATTTATCATTTAGCATAATTAGAATTTCTCAGTCAATTATTACAAACTTAAAAATGCTTTATTTTGCTTGGCAATTTACTGGCCCACATATTACGTAGCCATTGTGAAATATGTTGTATATGGTGGTGTTTTCATAGGTAAGGGGGAAGATGGTTGAATTTGGACGATTATTTCCATGTAAGTTTCTACTTTCCTTGCTTTACACTAAACATCATATTTCAGTTTCATTCATAAGAAAAGCAATGATTTCCTTAGTGAATAACCATACTGCTAGCTGCTTTAAATGCTACATTAGATCAAATTAGACATGTTCAACTTACCTATAATAAATGCCATCTTGTGTGTTATTTATAGGCCCCAACACTTCCTCAGAAACATCTTTCTTTAAAAAAATGGAGGAGGGAAAGAGAAGGGGGGGGGACCCACAAGCTGTACGGCAAGGACTATATGAGCCATTTGAATGGGCAACTTATCACTGTCATCACAATTCATCCTGTACCAGTGCTTGAAACTTCAGGTCTTCTCTGAGCTGAGCAGTTTAAAAAGATAGATGGTTGCCTTCTGGCTAATTGTGGGAGTTCTTTCATTACTATAAAAAGTCTTTTTATATCTCAAGTGACTTTATAAGCAGTGAATAATGAGACTTAAAAGTCTTTCAAAAAAGGAGTCCGCTGATCAAATGCTAGAGTAACTTATGGGAATGGTGACCTTTTTACTCATTGAGTTACTTCAAACTGCTGCTGTTGGCACATTATTAAAATTATCCATTTATGGAGTGCAGTAAGGCATGAGGCAGCTCCCCCCCCCATTCTTTCTTGAGAGTTATATCCACTTCAGGAATCAGCTCAAAAGAAAACCTGATGTAGCTACCTACAGCCACGCACCACCCATTTTGCTGATATGAAACAAAACAGAAAAGACTCAGACATCTCCTAACAGCTGGGCAGGATCACTTGGCATCAAGACTAGCTTAGTCTGCCAGCTCTGGCAGTCTAATCCTAAGAGGTAGCGCTTTACTAGCTGTGGGCATATCCACGCCTAGTGATACTCTGTCATGTTCAGCAAGGCTCCTGGAGCATTAGATACATCTGTCACTGCTGTCACTGTTCCCCCTGGCCGTGTCAGGACCAGGAAAGTGCCAGGAAAATCTATTCCAACACACAAAGCAACACAAAAAATATCTACAAGGGAATCTAATGCAACTCTGCTATAGCCTCATAGCTAAGAGCCCAAGTGTTATTGAGTCTACATGTGTCCCCAATCACATTGACATGTGTGTAAACATGTTATCGCCAGAGAGACATGATATTTTGAAATCTTGGGCATGGCACAGAGAAGTTTTACTGTGCTTTAATTGCTAGATGAGATTAGCGAAAGACCGTTGAATTCCCATCTGGGTGTGGAAGAAATTCATTTATTATTACACACACTTCCAAGGAGGGACAGGAGAATAAAAATAGTTGTGAAGCTTGAATCACTAGAACGGTTGAAGGGAATAAAATTGTTACAGGAAACAACACACAGGGACAGATTTCCTCAATCCCATGCTGAATGAATTGACAGTTTATACTTTGCTGGTTTCTGTGATAGAGATTCACAGAGGTGGCACATATCCCTGTTGTCAAATAAGAAACGGGGAGGGGTAATAGGGGTCTAATAGGCTGCCATGGAGGTCTCAATGCGACAGGCTAATGCAAATGGCAGGGGTTTGGGCTATGTGGGCAGGGGGAAAGAAAGCAAGATCTTGGAAAAGAAACAGACAGTGAGAAACAGAAGAGCTGAAATGCTTCTAATTTCCTACTCCCATGAGAGCAGAGAATTTCTGAAGTTTCACAATGACCTGAGATTCTGGGGTCACAAGCTGCATAATGAGGCTCTATAAGTAGCTAGGCATGAGTTTCTGAATGCAAGCTGCAGTCTACCTTTCAATATTTGTATTCTGTTCTTCATCCAGGGAATCCCGACTGGAGAGGAACTAGATTCAATTCCCTTGAAGTTCAGCTTTGCAAACTTTGTTCAAAGGTAGACAAATTACCTTAAGGGGGAACATGTGGCTTCATGCCTCTGAATGGTGTCTGACTGGCCAATAAAAAACAACAGACATGGAGGAGAGGCAAGGCAATGAGGTAAACAAAGTGAGGAAGGGGGCTAGCTATAGTTGGAACAATCTACCCTAGGAATTATTATTAAAAATAACTTCATTTATCAATCACTTCCCGTGAGGTATCCGAAAGCAATTTACAATACTGCAATATATAAATTTCAAGTACTAAATTCTGTACTATTATTCCTGATGTATAAAAATTGGTTTAGATTCCATGATCATAGAGCAAAGTGGTCCCTTGGGAAAACAAGGTCTGTGGGCATAGTAAGTAAGCCAGTAAGTTCTACTCTGAGAAGACATATTGAAATGATGCCTATTCATTTCAAGGGATCTACGCTGTATATGACTAACTTTGGATACAATGAAGTTGAGACAGAGGCTAAAGGTGGGAGAAGATTTCATAACAAATTATTGGTATGCTAACCAACCAGAGGTTGGGTGCCACCAGGTGGACAGGTGGTCTTTGGGAGTAACCATGGGGGTTGTGAGCCAATCCAGATAGGTATCCTAAGTATTCTTGGTCTTGACTGCAGACCTGTTCCCACCAGAGCAAATTACTTCTCAGAACTGAAGAACCATACTACTGTTGGCAGTGGGCACTTGGACACATCCAGAGTTCTTGCTCTATAAAGGCAATAATAACTGTAATAATAATTTATTATTTTCCCAGCCACTCTGGGCGGCTCCCAACCGAATATTAAAAACACAATACAGCATTGGTTTGTCTCCTATTAATGAGAATAGCTGATGTACCCCAAGGTTTGCTCCTTCCGTCATGCTTAAATAAAGAGCTCATGCTCTGTACTGTCACCTGCAGAATGAAGTTAAAGAAAACAAGGAATTAAGGGGTATGATCAGAATACCAGTCAGATTGAGCCTTGGGGTGACATGAGATGTGAGTTAGAAATTACCTAGTTGAAATTTCAGCTGGGATATGAACACCTTTTACTTCAAGAGGAATAGCTGAACAAAGGGCAAAAATGACAAATGATCTTGTAGCAAGTTAAGAATTAATATATTTTATAAGTTTTCATAGTATAAACTGCATCTTACTGTATCTTTAATATGGGCATACAAATAATGGCTAGACTAACAGGATTGTCATAAATTACCGTATTTTTCGCCCTATATGGCGCAACTAGTTTTTTTTGGGGGGGGGGGAATAAAGGGGAAAAAAATTATTTTCCCCCCAGGCGCGGGGCTGGGGCGGGGGAAGCCCGAGCTTTCCCCGACCCCAGCCCCCAGAACAGGCAACTCTCCGCAAGCCGTGAGAGCCCAGCGCAGGCTCCCATGGCTTGTGAAGAGCTGCGCGAAGTCTGGGCGTGCTGAGCTCAGCGTGTCCAGGCTTCAGCATCCAGGCAACTCTCCGCAAGCCGTGGGAGCCCAGCGCAGGCTCCCATGGCTTGCGGAGAGCTGCGCGAAGCCTGGAGAGCGAGAGGGGTCAGTGCGCACCGACCCCTCTCGCTCTCCAGGCTTCAGCAAAAGCCTGCATTCGCCCCATAGGGCGCACACACATTTCCCCTTCGTTTTTGGAGGGGAAAAAGTGCATCCTATAGGGCAAAAAATATGGTATATTGAGATATAAAATGATTGTGAAGTGCTTTGAGCACTTAGAAAAAGTATGATATAAATATAGGTCATATTCTAATGGTCCATGGCTGATTTTTTAATTTTTTTTTAATGCAGACCCAATTCACAATTCACTGGCATGTGAAACATGTGGGTTGATGCTGAAACCAACCCAACATCAATCAATAGTTCACCAGAATGCTGCCTAATGTGGACAGACCAGTAGCATAGTAAATGTAGCTTGAATTACCTTGAAATCACACAACCATTTTACCAAATGCTGAACTCTGAAAGTATCTGTATAACCTATATGCTGATCTGATCATGTGTCTAAGTTTGTTCTGGGTATAAGCTTTCGTAGAAGAAGTGTGCATGCACACAAAAGCTTATACCCAGAACAAACTTAGTTGGTCGCTAAGGTGCTACTGGACAATTTATTTATTTTTTACTGCATCAGACCAACACGGCTACCTACCTGAATCTTTTTGAAAGCAATTCAGCAAAACATATACCGAAGTACTATGGTGATTTGCTCACAGGAGACTTTATGCCATTTGGCCATGTTTTCTAAATAAGTATAAATTATTCAGGAGCAATAATCATTTGCCCATGTCAATGCTAGACTATGGCTACCAAGTTTGGGGCCTGCTGGCAAGTCATACCAGGCAAAATGCCGAAGTAAGAGATGCCAGAGACTGGCTGGCTGGAGGATAAGAAGAGGGACTGGAAGGAGGAGACTGTAGAAAGAAGAATCAAATGTCAATATAAGGCTTTGAGGATGTATCTGAGTGCTGCATGCCTCTCTCCTATTGTGTATGCTGGATTTGAATTTTCAGAACTCGGGAACACTGCATATAAGTTTTATTATGCATACATATTGGACACTTTTTTTAAAAAAAATGTCATTTTTAAAATTTCATCCAAGTTGCTTTGAGGGTAAAACACACACAAACTCACTCCCCACTAGCTCCACTTCCCTTGTGTATCATGTACTGATTGTGAAGAACAGTTGTGGGGAACATGCTTCCACCAATAAGATGCATCTTCCCTGAACAATCAGCTGCTCAGTGGACAATGTAATTTTGAAGTCGCAGCACAGAGAAGGGCAATCGAAAAACAGAGGCTCCTATAAGAAGAGAAATGTCTCGTGCAGGTTTGAAATGGCACTGCAAAATCTAAGCAAATACTCTGCACCTGAGGAGAAGGAGAAGTCTATAAATCATTCTCGACAATCAATTCTGCTATTTGATTTTGCCCTGACACTTGTTGGGCTTAGTCACTGACATGGAACTGCTGTAAAAAGGCCAGGCCACCAGGGAAATCTGGCAACCTCAACATCTGAAAGTGTACTAGATGACCTCCTGCCTTCATCCCTCTTAGTACTATTTTTCATCCTTAGCATAATAATATGCTGTCTTCCCGGCAGGATCTTCTCTTTTCATCATTGTTGCAAAAGCGGAAAATGCAAGGTGGAAACAACAGCTAGAAATCTGGTTCGTATATCTGGGTTGTATTATAATAAAATGGTGGAGAGGGGTCATTGCTCCTTGGGTGAAGCACCATGCTTTATGTAAGAAGGTCTCAGGTTCATTTTCCAGCACCTTCAGGTAGCAGGGCACTTCCTGGAGTGCCACTGCTTGTTATATTAGACACTCTTAGGCTAGATGGATCAATAAACAGTCTACAGAAAGCAGCTTTATTTGTACACAGTACACACTATCCCAAGTGTGTCTTTTGTGATTGCAAAAGCCCTAGAATTGAGAACGTAGTTAGGTAGAGATAGTGAGCTAATAACAAAACTCCCCCCCCCCCCAGATCAAACACACACAATGCAAATACATTAACCAGCAGGGGCTCCTGTCTCATTACAATAGCCTGTAACTTCCTGCTGGTTAATGTATTGTATTGCAAGTGTTTGAAGTGAAATTGAGGTGTTAGTCCTCTAAGTGCCTAGAAAAAGTCTGAAAAACCATAAGAATATGAATATTTACTTCTAAAGACTCCCATGGATACGTTTCTATGAGAAATGTCTCAAGTCTATTTTCGTGCAGAACATGAATCAATGCCTTTTACTCTGCTTTAAAAGAATTTACTTCAAACACATAGTTAATTTTCATTGTAGCTGATAGAGCTTTACAAGTTAGTTTCCTTATTATATGGTTACTGAAGAAGATTCCTAAATAATTTTCAGACATACCGCACTCATCAAAAATGACAACATGCTATGTCAAAGTACCACTTGACTATGCATGTGTGAGCTTCAAGGGGGAAAAAAAGCCTTTGGTTTGTTTATTAATGATTCAAATGTGAAGAGTCTTTGTAGACTCTGCAGAGCTACTGCCTTTCAAAATGTCTTACAAAAAATAAACGGTAATTTAAATTTCATCAGCTCATGCTTCCTAGCAGGTCCCTGCTTATAGACTTTCTCAGGGCCCAATGACATGGGGTTTGGTATCTATGTTCCAAAATATATTTAGTACTGTAGAACAGGAGCGGCCAATTGATGATCAAGGGGGCTGCAACCAGAGTCGCTTTGATTTTTCCTAAGTGCTTTCCCATAACTGCAAGATTCTCTCATTTTCCAGCAAAGTACTTGCAAAGTAAGAAGCAACGCCACACAACACAATCACAAAAAAAGCATTGAAATGGGAGGCACATGTTGAGAAAGTTCAGGTGCTTCTTTTTCTGATCAACATAATTCCTCTTTGTCTCACAGAGAGCCTCTCATATCATAAGCCAATGGACACCTGCAAGGTTGAAAGCTGCATTATGTCCCCCTTGTGCACAGCTTTTAACCAAGCCAGTGTTGTGGCTGGAAGAATAATACAGTCATCATACCTTGGTTCTCAAACAGAATCTGTTCCGGAGGTACATTTGACTTCTGAAAATGTTCAAAAACCAAGGCGCAGCTTCTGATTGGCTGCAGGAGCTTCCTGCACTCAATCGGAAGCCGTGGAAGCCTCATCGGACGTTCAGCTTCCCAAAAAAGTTCGCAAACTGGAACACTCACTTCCATGTTTGCAGCATTCGGGAGCCAAAACGTTTGAGTCGCAAGGCTTTCAAAAACCAAGGGACGACTGTACATGAGCCAAGTATGCACTGCTTTGATCTACTGTTGCCTGTCTTTTTGGCAAATGGCAGGTCGTTCCAGAAACACAGAAGTCTTTGGGGTGATCTCCCACTTCCCAATAGGAAGGGTGCCTAGCCTGTGAGATAAGAAACAATGCAACTCTCATCTAAACAGCTTCACTTTTGCAAATTATGAACTTTGGGGAGATGGATAGGCCAGGGAGAATCTGTTCCTCCAGGTTTGTTATCCCTGCTCTAGGAGTAAGGCAGCACCTGTTCTATGCATCACATGGATGGTCAAGACCAGAGCTGTAAAAACAAGGTTCAGTCCTGTTCTTTACACATGTAACTTATGTCACCTTTAAATAAAACCTTACAGTATTTTAATTTCATTTCATTTATTGCTTACATTCAGCTTCTTCTTCCCAAGGGAAGTATCATCAACTAAACCAGTTAATTAATTCAATAAAGTCCCTCCAGACTTAATGTGCCCACACCATGTCTCTATACTTGGCCTTCTTTGCTTCTCAGTGATGTGTTTTCTGCAAGACAGCAGAGACAGGCCAGCCAGGTATCCACTTATTCACTGGAAGTTGGTTAAAAGCTGGATCTTAATGTCCAATGTGGAACGGATTCTCTAGCCTGTAGATATTTTCCTGTTACTGTACCTGAGTTCTCCACTCACCCCCAACACTTCTTTGAAGAAACAGAATAAATTATCCTTTGAACAATTTATTTCAACAATTTATGTATTGCTTAACACCAAAGTTTCTAAAGTTTCAGTGAAGAATAATGTTACAAAAGATATATACTGGATAAATTCTGTTAAAAATAGCAATGAAATTAGAAAAGTTAAATTTAAATGCATGCAGATTTTTTTTTTAAAAAAAAAATGTATTCACCAAGCACCTGAAGTTTTCCAAGGAGGGGACCTGCCTGACCCCTGCCAGGAGGGAATTCCAAAGAATTGGGCCCAAACTGTTTAATGCATGCTTCCTGGTGGATGTAAGATATGCATCTGAGCCATATGGGGCCAATAACAGCAACTGCACTGAAGATCTCAATGACTGGGCAGGGAAATAAGGCATCAAGTGGTCCTGAAGGTATCCTATAATAACCATGCACCTGACCCTGGTAGCATATTGTAATGGTTCTAGGGGTTGCTCGTGCGTAAGCAGGTGCCTATCTCCCCGGCTGGGTGCAAACACCTGGCTGGGTTGCCTGAGTGAACCTTTTCTGTCCGGACAGCCACTCACCCGTGGCTGACTCAATCGCTGGCAGAATCCGTGAGTGGGCGTTTCTTAAACTTCTTCCAGCAAAGAAGTTCTTTGACGCCTAGTCTCTGCCTACCCTCTCTGCGCGGAAGCCTTCTGTGCAGGGAGGGCATGGGCAACAGAGGACCCCTACTCTCCCCGCTGGTCCCAGGTGAGGAGTCATGAGACTGCCTCGCCACTTCCCCCAGATGCCCCCCTTCTCCACTGGTGCTACGCTGATTCTCTTCCCCAGAAGATGGGCTGCTCCTCCCGATCCCTGGACGCTCTCTGGAATCCCTCTGGCTTTTGCTCTCCCCCTCCAGTACTGATGGCAGTTCCCTGACACATATGGTAAGCCACTGCAAGCTCTGGAGCACCCGGTTTATGTGTTGGTGGTAGTCTGTCTTCACCAACAGTCTGGCTGCAGCATTTTGTACCAGCTGGAGCTTCTGAACCATGCTCGAGGGGAGTCCCATATGGTAGCAATGAGAATGGTTGCATGGTATGCTTTCAGCAGGTAAGGCAAGGTCACCTACCTGGTGCCCTCCAGATATTGGCTACAACTGCCACCATTCCTGACCCTTGGCAATGGTAGCTGGGGTATTGATGGGACTTGTGGTACAAAACATCTGGAAAGCACCAGGGGGTGAGGAAGGGTGGTCTAAAGGTTTGCTTATGGGTACACTTATGGTAATATATACAGGTGGGGAGTTTTTTGTTTTTTTAAAAAAGCAATTTATATTGAAGAGCACATATAACCTTTTAAAAAATACCTTGTAGGAACTATAGCAATGCTATAAACTTAGGACAAAGGGCCACCTCATTTTTGAAATAAAGACATCTGTGGCTCTAGCATGTACTTTTAAAAGTATTTACATTTTGTTTATAAGAATAGATATTTGGTGTGTTGAACCAGTGAACTGGTTTCAAATGCAGGTGGTCTTGAGCAGGGGTCAGCAAACTTTTTCAGCAGTCCACTGTCCCTCTGACCTTGTGGGGGGCCGGACTATATTTTGGGGGGAAAATAAAAATGAATGAATTCTAATGCTCCACAAATATCTCAGAGATGCATTTTAAATAAAACCACACATTCTACTCATGTGAAAACACCAGCAGGCCCCACAAATAACCCAGAGGTGCATTTTAAATAAAAGGGCACATTCTACTAATGTAAAAACACGTTGATTCCCGAAAGGGAGCAGGGTTCTGGGGAAAATGACTTTGGTGATCCCACCTGCCATTGAACCTAATATGTTTTGTCTATACACAATTTTAGTTTAGGCAGGATCCCCAGAACGTAACCCTTACACAAGTTTCAGGCTTACTGTAATTATATGTGGTCAGAAACATGCTGTGTGCAAATGGCATTAGAGAAAGGGATGCTCTTATCCCAGCATAACTAATGCTACTTCTGATTAGGTTGTTTTTCAGAGACAAAAAAATGTGGGCCTTAATCCAGGTGGAGGACTGGGCCAAATGGAACAAAACATTTTAAATGCAAGTTTCCCACTTCACATGGTTTTTGGAATAGAGCCTTACTGTAGATTTAAAGAAAATGCAGGCCAAGTTTGCAATTATTGCTTTAGGAGCTTCAAAGAGGATATGTGATCAAGCTCTTCCCACAGTCGAACATTTTAGATGGTAGGTAGCCTGTTTCTGATTAAATATACACACACAAGTATACAAACACTGATCGAATGTTTTCTTGGGAAATCAACCCTGTTTTAAGGTCTGCACCGGAATGAAAAACAACACTACAGGCAATCTCCTATCATGCACTTATTGCAGCAGAAATAGTGTTCAGGGCATAATCATAAATCAGTACCGATTCCTAGCTGACTCTACATCAAAGCTATATCTACAATCTGCACAAATACTTGCAAGGAAGTGTAGGAGATAGAGAAGTAAAGCAAAGGAGGTGACAAACAATGTTGTCTCATAATGTAAATAGCAATATGAGACAAAGTCAGGGGCCCCAAGGATTCAGGTTAACATCTCTTCTGCACCAGACCCTGACAAGTCAGCATTGATCTTACCAGCTGCAGCCCATACTTCAGAGCTACCAGGTGATTATTCTGGAATATAGAATAAGGGGAGAAGCTCCCACTCACTGGATCATCACCTTGTCGTGGCGAGTGGGCTTGCATGTTCCTATGACCCTTGTGAGTGAAGCCGTTGGGAATCTTGTATTCCCAGCAGGGTCCCCCAAGATGGTAAGGTCAAAGGGAAGGAGCTAGACAAAGAACGATCCAAGAAGTCCTCAATGGCAGAACTGGTGGATGATAACAAGCGGTATGTTACAATGCCTTTGAAGGCGGATGAAAGCTGCAGCAGATAGGAATCTACCGGTTTGTCGTGACTACTTCATGCCATCGGAACAGAGCCCTACTGCGAAGACTGTGCGTTGGTCAGCGTGCACTGATCTACACACATAAAACAAATTTACGCACAGGCATCTTCCATAAACCCACCTCAAATCCCAAGAGTCCCATGGCAATCGGCAAATGGCAACGGGGGCAGGATCGTAAAATCTGGAAGTCCCTACTCATGAACCGGCACATGGGATACAGATTCAGTCATTCTGACTCAAGCAATGAGGCAGTTGAGCAGCTCCGCAGCTGCATCCGTGACTGAGCAGCCCTTTTTAAGATCCACTCTGCTCACCCTGAAAAGGGGGAGGGGCTAGAAAAGGTGCCCTAAACATAGTCTGCCTCCCTTTTTCCCTGACTGGATTACTGCGCCCAGTGGGGTCACCACCTAGCAGTCATAAACGACAATTAGTCACTTACAGCCACATTGTAGTCACTTACGGACTCATTGTTAAAACCGTGTTTATGGAAGACAATCTTACTCAGCTACGAGTGATCACCAAGAAGATTCTGGAAAATAGAATAAGGGGAGAAGCATACGGAGTTTCTTCTTGCATCCACAGAAGTATTAGGGAGTATCAGATTTAACTCAAGTTAAAAACTATAGGCCAATTTCGCTATTGAACAATGACTATAAAATATTTGCTAACATCTTGGCAAATAGAATGAAAAAGACATTAAAGGAATTGATACATAAGGATCAAACAGGATTCCTGCCAGGGAGGCAGATGAAAGACAATATAAGAAACATAATAAATATAATAGAATATCTGACTAATAAGAAAGATAAGCAAGCGATGTTGATATTTGTTGATGCAGAAAAAGCATTTGATAATATTTCTTGGGAATTTATGTTAAAGAATCTGGAATTTATGGAGATGGGTCATTCATTTGTAAATGGTGTAAAGGCAATATATTCTGAACAAAGAGCAAAATTAATTGTTAATAATGTACTGACAGATGATATTGCTATAACCAAGGGTACAAGACAAGGGTGTCCCTTATCACCATTGTTATTCATATCGGTCCTGGAAGTCTTGTTGAGAGTGTTAAGAAGTAATGATTTGATAAAAGGTGTGACAGTTGGTTGTAAGGAATATAAGGTAAAAGCCTTCACTGATGATTTGGTTATAACAATAGAAGACCCTATTAAAAGTATTAGCGAAGTGTTAGAAGAGATAGAGCAATTTGGACAAGTTGCCGGATTCAAATTAAATAAGAGCAAAACGAAAATAATGGTTAAAAATATGGACCAAGAGATAATAGAAAGAATTCAGCAACAAACAGATATGGAAGTGGTTAAGAAAGTTAAACATCTTGGGATTATATTAACTCCCAAGTGTAGTGATCTCTTTCAAAATAATTATGTACCAGTTTGGAACAAAATTAGGAAGGACCTGGAAATGTAGGGAAGAATGAAGTTGACATTTTGGGGAAGAATTGCAATGGTAAAAATGAATGTGCTACCAAAAATGTTGTTTTTATTTCAATCAATACCAATAATTAAAGGTGTTACGATATTTAAAGTATGGCAAAGAGCATTATCAAGATATGTCTGGCAGGGCAAGAAGCCTAGAATAAAATTTAAGATTTTAACGGATGCAAAAGATAGAGGAGGCTTTGCCCTGCCATACCTAAAGTTATATTTTGAGGCTGCATGTCTTTGCTGGGTGAAAGAATGGATAAAGTTGGAAAATTCAGAACTTTTGGATTTAGAAGGATATGATAATAGATTTGGTTGGCACGCATATTTATGGTATGAGAAAAAAAGAGTGCATAAAGGTTTTGAAAATCACATTTTCCGAGGTCCGCTGATTGAAGTATGGAATAGGTACAAAAAATTATTAGAGTTTAAAACCCCATTCTGGCTGTCGCCATTGGAGGTAATGAGTCTTAAGAAGATCAATAAGACTTTTTAAAAAAAATAATTGTTATTCAATTTTTTCCAATATAAAATTTATACAGTTCATACATCTTTTTTATATCCATTCTCTTTTTTGACTTCCCTCAACTTGACTGATACTCCTTCCCTTCTTAATTTCTTACACATTTCTAGAACCTTACTTCTATTATATTTATAAATTAAATCTTAGTTTACTCATATTCTAACATTTCTTTTTACAGAGCTTCATTAAAGCTTACAAGCGTTATTTGATTATCACTTAATTTATGCATATACTCTGTAAACTTTTCCCAGTCTTCTATAAATCTTTGGTCTCGTCGATTTCGGATCCTTCCCGTCAGTCTATCAAGTTCTGCAAAGTCTGTCATCTTCAATCTCCATTCTTCTAATGTAGGTAGCTCCTCTTGCTTCCATTTCTGAGCCATCAGTATTCTTGCTGCAGTCACTGCATATAAAAATAGCTTCCTTTCTTTCTTATTTAGCTCATTCCCTGTAATACCAAGTAAAAACGCTTCTGGTTTCTTAACAAAGGTGTAAGAAGATCAATATGATGGGGAGTTGGATTACATGTGAGAATTTAATTATAAAAGAAGGAAACAAATGGAAATTGAAGCCATATGATGAAGTTAAAGAATATGTGTTTGATTGGTTACACTACTTCCAGCTGAATGCGATGTTTAAAAAAGAGATGCTGGAAAGAGGTTTTCAAGATGAAAAATCTAGATTTCAAAAAGAAATTGTGAATAATGATGTTAAATTTTTATCAAAAATGTATAAACTACTACTTGAGTGGCATACTAAAGATGAAGAGGTTAAAGTTGCAATGATTCAGTGGGCCAAAGACTTTGGTTATAATATTCAATTTGATGACTGGATAAGATTGTGGAAAGAAGGAATGAAATTTACTGCATGTATTACAATAAAAGAAAATGTTATGAAAATGTTATATAGATGGTATGTTACACCAGTAAAACTTGGAAAGATGTATAAAGTGAGTAATAAATGTTGGAAATGTCAGGAGAAAGAAGGAACATTCTATCATATGTGGGTGGGAATGTAAAAAAATGAAAGGTTTCTGGGAAATGATTTATAATGTATTGAAAAAAATGTTGAAATATACCTTTGTTAAAAAACCAGAAACTTTTCTCTTAGGAATACTAAGAAATGACATAAAAAAGAAGGATGAGAAGTTGTTTTTATATGCAGTAACAGCGGCAAGAATTTTGGTGGCACAGAAATGGAAACAGGAAGAAATCCCGGTGAAAGAAGAATGGAGAATGAAGTTGATGGAATACGCAGAATTAGACAAGCTAACGGGGAGAATTCGGAACCGGCGAGACCAGAGATTTACCGAGGATTGGAATAAATTTACAGAGTATATTAAGAATATTTGTGAAGGTCAATTAACGTTTGTAGGTTTTCAAGAAGCTCTGTGATAACAATGGAAAGAAATATTGTTTTATAATAATTGTTAAGATTAATTTGGTTAAAAAAACAACAAAACAATATAGATGCAAGAAATGTGAATAACTGTGAAAACATGAAAATTTCCAAATAGACTGAAGGAAGTCTGAAAGTGGAAAGATTAGAATTGGATGTATAATTCAAATGGAATGTTTTTTGTTTTTTGTTTTATTGTGAAATTTGAAAATTTTATAAATAATTTTTTTTAAAAAAAGAAGTATTAGGGAGTTGTGATGGGCACTTCCCAGCTACCCTGGGCCCCGTGTTATCTGAGGGTATGGTGTTACCAGCTAACAGAGTGCATCCCATTACAGAATAGCTGCCACGGGTCAAAGGGTTGATTATTCCCACAAGGGTGCCCCTTTTCAAACAGTCTCCAGATTCCCCTGGAGCTTCTTAAGGTAGCAAGGCATTATAGCTTTGAAGTGTGATCATTTTCTTATTTTGAGAGACCACACCCAAGACCTAAAGTTTCCTACAACAGGGAAATAATGAGTTTTAAGAGAATGATATACACTGCAAAAGTTACAGAAAACCAATATGTTTCCTTTGGAGCAAATCTGCAAACACTATCTGCTTTCCCTGGACTAAATAGTCCCTCAGCTCACCAGGCTCTCAGAAGAAACTTACTCTGAGATGTTCCAAACTTACAAAACTTTTCTTTAGTATGCCGAGTTCCACCTGGAACCCAAAAAACCTCTAGGATGGCTGCCTGTTGATATTGACACCCATTGTCAATCACAGGCTCAACCCAGTGAGCCACGGGAATTTGTAAAGACCCTTAGTCAGAGATGAGCAATCTCTGACATAGGTAATGGAGATTTCCCTACCTTGATATTTGAACCTTATAGTATTCGCCAGGTTCCCAGGTTAAACCTATAATCCCCCAAATAAAAAGGAAAAAATATACATTTCCATACAAGTAAAACATAGTATCATAGAACTGTAGAGTTGGAAGGGACCCTAAGGGTCATTTTGTCAAATCCCCTGCAAAGCAGGAATCTCAATTAAAGCATCCATGGCAGATGACCAACCATCCACCCTCTGCTTAAAAACCTCCAATCAAAGAGAGTCCACCACTTTCTGAGGAAGTCCATTTTATTATTGAACAGCTTTTACTGTCATAAAGTTCTTCCCAACGTTTCGTCTCCTTTCTTGAACCTTGAAGCTATTGGTTCAGGTCCTACCCTCTGGAGCAGAGGAGAAAACAACCATGCTCCATCTTCCATGTGACAACCCTTTCAATTTTTGAAGATGGCTCTCATATCACCTCTCCGTTTCCTCTTCACCATACCAAACATGCCCAGCTCTCTCAACCATTCCTCATAAGGCTTGGTTTCTAGACCCTTGATCATCTTGGTTGCCTTCCTCTGCACACGTTCTCATTTGTCAATATCTAGAAATGGACACAGTACTCCAGGTGCAGTCTGACCAAGGCAGAATAGAGTGGTACTATTATTTTTCATGATAAGGATCAGGGTTTTTTCCAGCTGGAACTCAGTTCCGGTACCTCTCAGGTGGACACCATTGCCTTTGTAAGAGAACAAGGGAGGCAATCATGGTGAGTTCTGGTACCTCTTTTCCTAGAAAATAGCACTGATCAGGACACTCTCATTAAAATGTGTTGGGATTATACAATAGTCAGAAGACAGCTACTAATAAAGTATTATGTAAGAGACAATAAGTAATCTGTTTCTTCTTAGTTGACCTGATTCTCCATAGGGTGAAAAAATTAAAACCACAATCCATTTAATATTGGTTTTAAAGATATAAATGAAGTCCATTGTTATGGTGTGTTGTCCCTCTTTGCTAGCCATACTCAGAACTGCCTGAATCAGCTACCAGGCAATGTACTTGTAGTTTTCAGTTCCACATTACAAACAGCAGCCTGCTGCATGGTTTTCCCCACCACAAACCATTTTATATTAAAGTTCTTCTTTGTTGATGTAACCTCTGTGTGTTCTCCTCTTCATGATCCTTTTTCAATCACCACACCTACTGCTCTTCTACAGCCATTGAAAAATTGCTTTAACAAGGACATGGAAAACTGAGTTTTATTGGAACAAGACAAATTATGATTTATTTGTATTATTTACTTTGAAAACAATTCATTAATAACTCCATATACATTATTAAAATGATACAAAGTTATCTCCAATTCATCAAGCAAAACAAAACACTTTTAAAAAATAAAGAATATCAGACTGTGGAAAAGGCTATGGTCAAAACCAGAATTTAAACATTGGTTGTTGCTGTTCATACCTCTTTATCAATAGTGCATTATTGTATTCCAATATATCTCTTTCTTTCTTTGGCGATCATTCATAGTCGAGTAAGATTGTCTTCCATAAACACAGTTTTAACAATGAGTCCATAAGTGACTGTGGAGGCCAATTCTGTGTCCACACGTCCTTCCACAGTGGGGACATTGGTTTCTGGGCGGGAGTTGATTGCAGTGTGGATTTGCCAAGTGTGCCTTCCTCTTAGCACGTTTCTCCCTTGCATCCTGAGTTCGAGTGTCTTCAAAGTCCATGACAACTTTGGTAAAGGCTGTCCTCCAACTAGAGCGCTTGCAGGCCAGTGTTTCCCAGTTGTCGGTGTTTATACTACATTTTTTTAGATTTGTCTTGAGACAGTCTTTAAACCTCTTTTGTTGACCACCAGCATTACGCTTTCCATTTTTAAGTTTGAAATAGAGTAGTTGCTTTGGAAGACGATAATCAGGCATCAGCACAACATGACCAGTCCAATGAAGTTGATGCTGAAGAATCATTGCTTCAATACTGGTGATGCTGAGGACAGAACCACAAGTTTTATATGGAAATATGTGGGTGTGATAAAAGTCTAATGGCTGCTTTTGCTAGCTATCATCCCTAGACAGACTGCTTTTCCCAGGCAGCTTCAGTTGGGAGGGAACAATTTGTAGCATAAAATCACCGCTCATTTCTCCACTCGAAATCACTCCCTCAGCTTCTTTTCTGTCCTGCAACAGGTTTTCAAACACATGTGAAGGACAATGTCCACTTGAACCCTGCAGGGGAAATCATCTGGAGAATCTGTGGTCCTCCCTATGATCTTTACACTCCTGTCTCAGTGACGCCTATGCTGGCTTGGTCATTGTCCACAGAATGGAAGATGGCAGGATCCCTAAGGATGTGCTCTACAGGGAGCTGGCTTCAGGCACCAGGCCCATTGACAGACCAGCTCTGCATTCAAAGTTGTCTACAAATGCTTCATTAAGGCTGGCAACATCAACCCAGCCCTGTGGCAATCCCTTGCAGATGACTGCAGGGCCTGGAGACAAGACAGTCAGGTCGTGCACCCACAGCTGTAACCAGATGAGGAATGGCCACTGGGAGGAGCACAGACAGAAGAAACGCTATGGTGCACCTGCAGCAACACAACCGGACGCCTTCACCTGCCCCAGCTACAACAAAATATGTACCTCCGATATTGGTCTCTACAGCCACAGCAGGCACCGCAACCTTCCAACAGTCTGACTTCACCCACAAAGGTTCACTCCTCCATTGTGCCCTGAGACAGATGGATGCCAGCAACAACTCCCATCACTCTGAATATCAGCTATGCTGGCTGGGGCTAATGAGAGCCACACAATATCTCCCTGATGTCCCCCCTGATTTAGTGGCATCAATTTAGAGCTCAGAAGTGACAAGGTGAAAGGGATAAGCATACCTTTCCCTGCTCTGCCTTGTGCCTTGCTTGTACACATTTTTGACTAGGAGCTAGTGAATACATATACATTTTTTTATCTTAACAACAAATCTCAGCGTTAGTTCTTATTTATTGAGACATGGTGTAGACAAATGTTTCCCGGTGCCTTAATGTGTTCATAGAAGTTAGCTCAAAATTGTTTAATTCTTTCAAAGTAATATTTTTCAGGCTATTAATCTGGCAAGTGGATTATTGCCCTTGGGTATTTCATGGAAAAAATAAAATTGAAAAGAGATAAGGTGTTTCATTAAAATAGCTGTTGTTCTGCATGAGCAAACACTGATATTTCTTCCATAATATATTAGATTTCTGAACATTAAGACTTTCTAAAGCATCTCTGTGGATATGCTCAGTTGTAACTGTTCGTTATGGTCAGCTATATCAATCGTCTGTGAATTTAGAAAGGTGTAGACAAAAGACAGCAATGAGTCAGTGTCTTAAAATTGCTCATAGACTTGTGGAACAGTTAGAGATATTCAACTAAAATTGCTCAAAATGAACATATTTATTGTAGTCAGTCAACTCTATCTGTACAGGATAGATTAGTTTTCTCTTTTAAGACACTGAAATGAAGGTTGGTTGTTTGGTCACATACACAGCACAGGGGCTAAGAAACAAAAACTCAGGTCACATTTATATTTGCTGCTTATCATCTTGCTGTGCCTGCTTGCCACAGTCAGCCCACATGCTTGCGTCACAGTTCACCTCTCACTACGGCAGACTATGGACAAATCTATACTGATGAGTTATAACATTAAAAATGTGTTTAAAAATGTGACACCAGAGTGTGCTGGAGAGCAGTGATTTTTTGCCAATGGGAAACTTCATTGGGAGATTTTTTATAGCTTTTTTTATATAAAAAAAACGTTTTCCAGATCAGCGTAGATCCAGCCTATAATAAATATCTATACAGATAGGCTTATTACTCAGTTCTAAAACTGGTCTGATAGGTTCTATTTAAATTCACTCTCAATACCAATCAGTTGTATGACTGTATTCCTTCTGGACTAGTTTGTCCACCTTTGTCCTCACTCTGCACTCAGCTCTTACCTGTGGCTCCTAGAAGCTGTCAGCATGCCACAGTGGCCACACCCCGGGAAACAGCTTTGACTGTGCAGCTAAACCAGGTGAGGGCAACCTGTGAGTCCCAAACCCTTGGTGAGTTAGGGACCTCCCCCTGCATGTGAAGACTGGCTCTGGTGGATTGAGCGGATGAGACCAATAGTGGGTCTAACCATCAGAGAAGGTGGTTTCTGCATGTGCTGTAGAGGGAAGTGAGGGGAAGATGGGGTTCATCAACCTGGGAAGGCACCCCAGCTAGGAGAAGTAAAACTCTGACCCTAAACTTCTTCTGCCTTGTGGGATATCTTTGGGAGAAGAAAAGGCTAAGGAGTAAATCTTACAAAAAGCCGCAGTGGAGTCCCTAAGATTGTTGGATGGCACCTTGTAAGCTTCTTTCTAGCAACTCCTACAGCTAAACTGGTGTCAAACATTGTTCTGCTTTCCTTTAGGAAAGGGGGAAGTAGACAGATATAGTTAACATTTGTTTCCTTTAGATCATGCATGCGGCTTAATCCCAAACTTCAGTTTCACTGATATAATGGAGAAAGCTTAGGGACGGTTTTACATTTTGCCAATTTCCTTTTTTGGGTCCTATACAAAGTCCATCAGCTGAAGACTTGACTCCCTTCCAGAGAGTCTTCTTGCAACTGTCGGGCAAACATACAAACCATTTTGGTCAGAAATATATTTGCAACATTCTCTGATGAATTCTTATCATATCACAACACACCCCAGATATTAGATTTCTTTAATCAGTCATCTTATGATAAGACTTCCTAAAACCTTGTTTTAAAAATATGCATATAACAGAACAAAGCTAAATACACACCAAGAACAGAAATTGTCTTCTAAGTTAATGTTGGCGGTTTTTTTTTATTTCACCCATCATTTATCACTGGAATGAACTTGCATGTGGTTGCCAAATTTACTCACAATTGGGGGGGGGGGAAGCATCGTAGTGCTTGGTCACCAGTTGGCACACACAGTTGGCACCACAGATGGACCTGGCTCCCAGATGCAGCTTCTGGAGAAAATAAAATCTGCAAAGACTAATTCCCAGATGATACAAGCTTAGCACAGCTCCTACAGGCTTAGCTGGAAAGATGCTTCCTTTTTGGCATGGGTTGGGGAGCTGCAGCCTGGAAGCCACCTGAGTCCCCATTCTGAAGTTCATCTTCTGTAATATAAGTATTGCACCATCAAGTCTGTCTAGGGTTTGGTTATGTGAACCTATTTGTTGTGTCACTGACATATAACTTCTGTTGGCATTCATATACATCTTTTTTAAAAATAAAAATAAACCAGGATATACACTTTCAATTGCAGGCAATCCCCTTTGTTGGTGGTGTGGAACTTCACATGCCCTGCTTCATTCATCTGTATCAAGACTGAAGACTACAATGGCTTACAGAGAGCTGAAAGAACCATCAATAGGATTTCTGTTGCTATGCCTTACACTCATTCACAGCAAGAGCATATAATTCATAATTAATTATGTCCAGTGATGTAGTATGCTATGAACCTCGTAGAGAGAGGCAGAAGTGATCACTTGTGCATCTAAATGTCTGCAGGAGAGACAATATTCTCCTGGAGGTCCATTTATGAATGACTTATGCAAAATCAAAATATAAGATGCAGTTAGAGAAGGCAGAGGCAACCTTCTCTATGGAGGGAAATTATATTACAGTCCTATATTTGACTTAACATTCCCAGAAGGTGGTTCAGAAGGACTGTTGCTCATCCCCTGGTTGTTGGTCTGTGGGGTTTCTGAAGCCTCTGTTTTGTCCCTCATGCTTTTTACCATCTACATGAAACCAACGAGATGTCACCCCTAGGTTGCAAGTTGGGAGTTATCAATATGTTTTTGAAACCTAGCTCTCTCCTTTCCTGCTAATGCCAAGGAGGTTACAGAACCTCTAAATCATCTCTAGGGAGCATGAATACAATGTGGGTTTGATGTGACTAACAAGCTGAAGCTCATTCCAGAAAAAGCAGAGGCAGTACTGGTGGTTGGTAAGCTGATGGAGGGCTGGAGTACATTCTGTATTACCAGTAATCGGGATCTTACCTATAAAGCCCTAAACAGGATATCTGAAAGACAACTTCCACCCGAATGAACTTGTCCATAAGTTGCAATAATTGTTGAAGCCCCTGCTTTTTGTCCTGCTACCTGAAGAGGTCTGAGTGTGAACTATAGATATGGCCTCCTCTCTGGTAACAATCTCATTATGGAGTCCGAAAAGAAGTTAGACTTGTTTCATCTCTGATTGTTTTCAGGTGAGTAGTAAATTATTTCACCTGGCTTTCAAAGGTGTTGAATTAGAATACTGAAGGTGTTTTTGTGTGTGGAATGTGTGGGTGTGCTTTTAACAATCCTGTGAATCCCCCACAAATAAAATATTGTTAATATGGAGGAGTGTATACAAAAGGTGAGATTCATTTTGGTGATATCAGGTGTTGACTTGCAGAGATTTACCCAATGAGTTTATGCAGCCTTTGTATGAACATCTCATCACTCTGATTTGTTTTTGTATTCAGTGGAAAAAGACCATAATATATCACATTTAATATTTCCTGTTTCCATTTTTATGAATTTATTTATTCTACTTGTAAAGATGGAGGGAATAATTACAGCAAATGGAGGTTAATGGGAGAGAGTATACCTTCACACACTAAAGAAAGTAATTCCTACGTTTCTCAAACAAATGATATTCTGAGGAGTCTCTAAAACTGCTATATGAATGCTGATAACAGTAACAATAATAATATTAACAACAACAATGGGATTCATAACTCTATGTTAACTACCAAAAAGTGCAAGAGCTGCTGGAATACACCTCTGTTGTGGAGTGTAAGCAGAATTTGACTGAGCTTCTGGGTCTAAGAATGGACAAGGAAAAAGTTAATTTATTAGTATATCTACAGAAAGACCCATCCATTTCTCCTTTCTGGTTTCCACTACGGAACTGTAGTTAGAACGCCTGGACATGCCTCAAAATTTGCTTTATATGAATTTTGGTCAACTCAAGGTATGATATACTGGAAACCACTTAATATGCTTATTTGTAATTAATACTGGTGCAGTGAAGATCTGTTTGCATTCTTGTTAAAGAGACCAGCCTTTTATGGATCTATTAAGTTAATCAGGTCTCTTGGAAGTTACACCTTTTTCAGTTCTTCCTACGAGTAACAAGTATTTTTTTATTTTTTCTATGTTGACACCACCTTTTCTTGTTTATCACCCCTACCCACAGAACAGTCCCAATGTCCTATAGTTCAGCATCCATTGTTTACAACTGAAGACTATTTCCCCACACCTCATAACTGTTTCCATTACCTTCCCCAAACATCTTTTGAATATTGGAATATTCTAGACAGTACGATTTTTGTTGATGAGAACGAGCCATGAAACGTGCACCCAAGTAACTCTAGTAAAACAAGTCAAAAGGCATACCAACTCTTGGCAATAGTTTGTCCTCTTTCTACAGATGTCTCTTTGGAATGAATAATATAGCTTCTTGATGATGCTGTTTTTGCTGTGTTTGGCAGGTATGCTTGCACGTCTGCCTCATCAAAACAATTAACATCTGAGGCCTTTGGAAATAATTTTCAACAGATAAAACAATCATGCCAAGTCCGTGTAAAAGCTCTCCACTGTTCCATATCTACACAAATTGCCTTCCATTCAGATGGTTTTTATGTACATTTAATCACTAAAGATTAATTAGGAGGCATGCAGAAGGCAGCAAAATACTGAAGAGCTAACTTCAGTTTAAGTGTGTATGCAGCTAACTTGTGGTTTTTTAAGAACAATTTTAATTAAAACTACTGGAAAAATCACCCAGCTGAAAATATTAGGAGCTTTGGGATGGGCTTAGCATAGCTAATTAATTGTATATTTAATCAAAGCAGCCTTTGGCTGTAATTAATAATCTGTTTTCCTCTGGTAATAAATATAGTGGTTCTGAGAAACAGAATATGTAATTTGCAAAATGCCAGATGTACAGAATATTGGTACTGAAAAGGATTAGCCCACCTCAAGCTTTGGAGTCAAGATTGTTTCACTGTTAAATAATTAACACTGTTTTGATAAATCAGTTTTAAACATCCTGTTAGAGCAGCAGCTTACAAAACAGATTCTCTGGAATCCTTTGACTGCTGTCAAGAGACATCACCAGAGAAGCAACAAGCTGTTTGTGGCCAATCCTAAGGAGAACCTATGAAATTAACGGCCTATTTATTATGTCTCAAAGAAGCAGAAGAAGATGACTAGTAGATTTCTATAGCCTCTGTTTGGATCAAAGGCTTGAACACACCAATAGCTTAAAAGAAGTACGCATAGGTCATGATTCTAGGATTTGAAAAAAACAACCAACAGCTAAGAATCTTACATATTCCTGCATTGCAGGGGGTTGGACTAGATGATCCTCAGCACTCCTTCCAACTCTACAATTCTATGATTCTTAAAAATTTACTTAGGTATAATTCCATGCATGTTACCTGGAAATAAGGCACACACACACTGAATTCCTGGATAAGGGTAGATTTTGACCCTAGGCTCCAAAAAGCATGGAAATGTATCAGCACACTTAGCTTAATCAGTAGAGATGCTGTACTGAATTGATGTTTCATGTTCACAGTTAGCATATAGGACTTAGGCTTACAATAACCACTCCACTTTTGGCCTTGTTTGGGCATACAGCTAAATCAGGCTGCATCATGGAACTGGGCTGGGCTGGAGTTCTTTCATGGTAGTAGGGGGAAACAACAGCTTGCCACAGGCATTCATAGCATTGGATACTCTGCTTAGAAAGTCCTCTTAACAGTTCAATAGACACGTTTGGTGGATGCAGTGTCAGAGACTGGCTGGATGAGGAAGAGTGGTGGGAATAGCCCTCCAAGGAGGACATGGAAGAGGAGGGCCTGGACCCCAGACTGTGGTGATGGGACACTGGAGAGCAGTCTGGAGAAAGGACGAGCTGGGAGGTGCTAGAAGCAAGAGGTTTGAGCAATCAAGGAGGGGTCAGGAGAAGGAAGGCCTTTCAGGACAAGGCCGGAGGCGAAGAGTCTCAGTATGAGCACAGACTCAGAGAGGAATCAGATGTTGCCCCTACTACTCAACAGCAGGACAGTCCCAGTCCTGCTGGCTCTCATCCCCACTGACACCCCGTTAGAGGAGAGTCCTGCACGTTGCTGAGAAATGGGCCAGAGAGGCCCTGAGGAGGAGTGTACCCCTTCAATGCAGCCTTCATCTGCTTGTTAGGGATCCAGTGTGAAAGGCTAGTGGTCAGTTTCAGCAACATCTCAGACAGATTAAGATGAACCAGAGGACTCTACTTTGTTGTCATTTTCTTTTAACAAAAAACTAATTGCATTCCATGCCTCCCCTGCTTTCCTGCCCTGTGGATGACCTGGGCTCACTTGACAGCCCCTTGACAGGCAGTGAATGCTGCTGCTGCATTTATTCTCTTCTCTTGAAAGGTGGAAGAGGGTTTAAGCTACTGAAAGTTGAGGCTATGGAAATTAAGAGCTTTTCATCCTAACAGTTTCCAGATGTGTAGCAGCAAAAAGAGACTTATACTGCCATAGCTTCAACAGGACCCCATGAGCAGCAAGTCCATTTTGATAAATAACCACCCACAATCTTGCTGTAATGAATTACAGTAATATTCCCAGCATATAAACTCATATTGACAACAGTTGCTTCTAGAATACTTTCATGACAATATATTTTAATGCAGGGGTTATTCTGATGCAGCCTTTCTGGTTCCCAATTCTAAACACATTGTGGTAGCTACTGATTATATCCATCTACCCCAATGCATCTTTCTTTATTATCATTCTCAGTATTACTTTTTGTACTCAAAAAACTATTCTGAAGTATAAAACACATCAGACAGTGTTATTTATGATGAGTGCATACTGCTTTAAAATATTTCCTGTAACAGCAAAATATGTCTTAATCCATACTTAGTAGAGTGACATTTCCCTTTTCGCTGTTCCCTTCATAATATCTGTGTTCACAGGTGCCCTTTCTAAATAGACCGAAGCAGCAACAGATGTCAGTTGTATCAGAGAATTGCAGGAAAAAAACAAGAGCATTTATAAAGCTCACATGTGCATCACAGTATTTTAGGTGAGCCACAAAGTTTGGCTGGGTATATTTTCATAACTATCTGGTATTAACAATAAAACAAATTCCTTCCAGTAGCACCTTAAAGACCAACTGGTCTTTAAGGTGCTACTGGAAGGAATTTGTTTTGTTTTGACTATGGCAGACCAACACGGCTACCTATCTGTAACTGGTATTAACAATGACATTAAAATTATTAACACAGGCATCTAAGAGACAGCACAACAACCTTGTGTTTCCAGAATAATTTTTGTCTCTCAGTCAGCTGTTTGAAATCAGTGAATTGGTGGTAGTAGTGGAAAAGAGATCAATAGCACATGGCCATAACAACAAAGCTATACGAGAGAGATAAAAGGAATGTATGGCCCAGTGCAAGTATATGTGCAACACACAGCTTTTGAATTAAACCACCAGGAACTAGGCATATTTGATTAGTTGCTTTCAGGAGACACATCAGAATCACGGACTGGTGCTTTAATAAGGGCCCTCTTTTTTGTGAGATAAAAGGAACTAGCAATTGTGATGTTGTAATTCACAAATTCTCACTGTGTTGGCCTTTGACAAGCACCATTAATAGTCATTATGTAACTACTTTCTGAATTCACATATATCCAAATTAGTCCTCCTTGTTGCAAGATCTAGGGAGCTTGAGACCAAGCAATGACAACAGAAGGATTCTAATATTGGTTTGATGGGGGGGGGGGGTTGCATACAAATAGCATGCTATCCAACAGTTCTACATATTTTGCACCCTAGCTCTCAAAGAGAGAAATATGCTTGGATGCTGCAGACTTCTGTACTTTCTAAGGATATGTGCTATTTAAGAGTATTAGATCTTCTGAAGTTCTCTGGCATGGCAAGAATCCAAAGACATCTTACGTGTTTCCTTCCTTTGAGGCATGTATAACATATTAGACAGTGCCTGCACCCTTCTTTCTTTTCTATTTTTCCTTCTTCTTTCTCTTTTATCTACTGAGATGCTTTGTTGTTCTTTGGCAACTACAAAAGATAAATGATAAATCATAGTGGAAGTCTCCTCAGCTATTCCTTATTTTAAAGGATACCTTAAATTTTCCTGAGGGGGGAAATCATGGCAGCTTAAAATATTTGGAGTGACTAAGTAAATGGTAACAGAAGTAATGGTGAAAACAGAGAGACATATACAGAAGTGGCTTTAATATGTGCTTCCTTAGCATTTATTTTCAGGACAAGGAATGTGTGTTCAAATGTATTACTTCCTTCATCCTGGCACCTTCATCACATGTCTCCTTGGCCTATATCTTCACCCAAAAGGAAAGTGATGCCCAACCTGGTGATAACAGAATAAATGATGTAATAAATGATGGAGCTGCAGCCCAAGATAGGAAAAGAGGTGGTAAAGGAACAGATAATTCAACAGTTAAGTCTGTGAGCACTTACAAAAGGATGCTTTTAAGACTCAAAAACAAGTCATGTCAGATTGATCTCATTTCCTTTTTTGATGGAGTTACAAGCTTGGTGGATTGGGGGAATGCTCTGGTCATAGTGTATCTTGATTGCAGGAAGGCTGCAATATATATTCTGCAATATGATATTCTGCATGTGATACTCTTGCGAGGAAGCTGGTAAAATGTGGGTTGAACGAGATATCTGTTAGGTGGATTTGTAGCTGGTTGACTGACCAAACCCAAAGAGTACTTATTAATGGTTCCACTTCATCCTGGGGAAAAAGTGACAAGTGGGGTGATGCAGGGTTCTGTTCTGGGCCCATTCTTGTTCAACTTCTTTATAAATGACTTGGATGAAAGAATTGAGGGGATACTCATCAAATTTGCAGATGACACCAAACTGAGAGGAGTAGCTAATGCCGAAGATGACAGAATTTGGATTCAAAATTACCTTAACAGATTGGAAAACTGGGCTCAAACTAACAAAATGAATTTTAATAGGGACAAATGGAAGGTTCTACACTTAGGCAGGAAAAACCAGCTGCACAAATATAAGATTGGGGGCACCTGGCTTACTAGTAGGACATGTGAAAATGATCTAGGGGTCTTAGTGGACCACAAGCTTAACATGAGTAAACAGTGTGACGCAGCAGCAAAAAAAGCTAATGCTATTCTAGGCTGCATCAACAGAAGTGTAGTGTCGAAATCAAGAAAAGTAATAGTACCACTCTATTCTGCCTTGGTCAGACCATATGTGGAATACTGTGTCCAGTTTAAGAAGGATGTAGACAAGCTGGAACATGTGCAGAGGAGGGAGACCAAGATGATCAAGGGTCTGGAAACCAAGCTGTATGAGGAATGGTTGAAGGAGCTGGATA
Organism: Podarcis erhardii; assembly: GCF_964252035.2. Taxonomy (NCBI): domain Eukaryota; kingdom Metazoa; phylum Chordata; class Lepidosauria; order Squamata; family Lacertidae; genus Podarcis; species Podarcis erhardii. The sequence goes on from NC_138500.1 coordinate 51,631,298, forward strand.
TGTTTAGCCTAGAAAAGAGAAGGCTGAAAGGAGATAGGCATCTTCAAATATCTGAAGCGCTGTCATATGGAAGATGGAGCAAGCTTGTTTTCTTCTGCTCTGGAGAGTAGGACTCAAACCAATTTACAAGAAAGGAGATTCAAACTAAACATCAGGTATAACTTTCTGACAGGAAGAGCTGTTTGACAGTGGACCAGACTCCCATGAGAGATGGGTGGTGTAGGTTTTTATGTGATCTTTGGATGAAGGGCAATATACAAATTTAATAAATAAAAATATACAGGCCATGCATATGCAGGTAACCCATATCAATAATGACTTAAGCCAAATAAATATATTATAAAGGTCAATTGGAATTTCATTAATGAAAGTGAATGGGCTGATCCATTCTGCAAGACATTCCAGTCCTGCTCTTCCAAGTGTTTAGCTATGGCCTTACAGAGTTTGCCTTTTTTAGCCTGTAGCTGTAGGTGTGACCTCTTTAACCCTGACAAAAAGTGATCTTGCTCCAGAAAAGATGGAACCTATTAAATAGAAACAGCATATCCTGTTGATCATAAGAACCTACTGACCCTTTTGGAATATCAAATGTTCCCAGTGCTCCTGAAACACCATGGAGAAGTGTTGAACATGTTCTATCAAAATAACTTGGTTAATCTGACAACTCTTATAGTGGTTCACAATGACCCTCTCTTATGTGATACTCACATATATATTGCATACTACTGTATTATAGAAAAGTGGTATAGAAATTTATTCAATGAATAAAAATCAATATTATTAACCCCCAAACTTTGTATTGTTGTCCATTCATTAAATATATGGTAATCGTCATGCTACCTTTCTTTATATTTTCTGACAAGGAGAAGAGATGAACTGCAAAAAGTTCACTGTATTCTATGTCTATCACTATAAATGTGTAGGTCAATAACTTTCCAAAACTGCATGCAATTCATTCCAAAGGTCGGAGACTGCTTTAGGCCTTGGCAGTCAGAATTCTATTGATTTTTGTGGAACTGAAAAATCAAGAAATGATAGTAGGTACAACGTAATGCAAACAACAGGATAGGAACTGCTATAAAGACAATATCCTAAAATCAGAGAATGACTTTTGGGAGTATATGCTAGTATTTTTACCACAGAATCTTTACAACAGGACCATTAGTAGGAAGAAATAGAATATAGAAATAAAATAATATAGAGATAGAGCAGTGGTTCCCAACCCTCCCCCCCAAACCATTTGAAAATTGCTGGTTGACTTGGTGGACCACCTAACAACATTTCTGCCTGTTCTAGAAATAGCAGTGTGCTGAGCCAGATACTGTACATTTTTAATTGCATCTTTACAGCCATGCCACGGAACTGCTGAATGCAGCTCACAGACCGCTGGTAGTCTGCAGATCAGTGTTTCAGAACCTCTGGGCTACAGCGTTTCTTCCTGTCCTGAGCACAACACTCACTTTTATATAGCTCTCTTTCCTGATTTGAAGAGTATGCAATGCCATGTCTCCTGGCTCAGGAAAGGAGCCAGAGTTACAGCTGGATCCTGCAGTGGGAGCTGTCCAGCACAAATAGGCTGGATTTCAGCCACAGACACATCCTTTCCAACTCTAGAAGCCAACAACTGAGCAAAAAGCTTGCGATTGGTAGGTCCGGGTGATGTTTGTGTCTCTGTTCCAAGCTTTTTGTTGGTTGCCATCTGTGATTCTACTTTTTCTCTCTGAATCATCCGTTCTCACAGAGTATTTCCTTCTCAGCAGTGTAAGGGTTAGTTACTGCTATCTACTTGTGCTACCCACAAGCACACAAGTGCCTGCTCATCCATCCTTCCTTCCTTCCATGTGGAATGACTGGATTGGGCAGACTAGTCACTCCAAGTACCACTTGGGATGGAATGATAATGCTAGTTTGTTTCAGTATGGCTAATATTTCTCCTGGGAGAGTTTAACATGCAGTGACATCTTTTCAAACAATGCTATGTCCAGGAACCATAAGAATCTGGGATGGGTGAGAATTAAATAAATTAAATCTAGTGTGGTTTCATTTTTGGTCTAAAATTCTTACATTATATACTTACAGAGACCAAGAGGTGATTATACACCATCACTACAGGAGCACGTCAGGGATAATAGGTCCCTCACAGCTCACTTGTCTACAACATAAGTACCTGCATCTTTCTTTAATCTTTTTGCTGTCACTGGTTTCATCAGAATGCTTTAGAACTTCCTAGAAACATGGTCAAGCTTGGACATGAGATGGACTTTGCCATGAGAGAATGGATAAATTTAACCTGGGTTTATTAATGGGGTTTAAAATACATACGGGGAAACTGACAGACATATAGGGGACATACCTAACCCTTCAAGGGATATCATACAGAAAAAAGATAGCCTTTGGTGAAAGCCATGCTTTCTTCCCCCCCAACAATTTTCTTGGGAGGGATGGCATGGCATATTACTTCTAGGGCCATTAGAAGACCCACTGAGCTGTGGCAGTTTTGAGCCACAAGTGAGGTGCGGACCAGGTGAGTTCACTTGGAATTTGGATCAAGCAAATTCCCTGAACATCTCTACTTGTGACCTGGCAGGAATCACATGGGACCACTTGACCAGACAAACTCGCACCTCTGGTATCATGTTAGGCCAATTGGGCTTGAGACCCAGATGTGAAATCACTTGTACAGGGTTGGAAATCAGCATCTCCATGTGATCACAGCTGAGCCAGAAACCTGGTCCCACATATTTCCAGAGGTGGTTCAAGCACCTGTGTAAATTGGCACCCCAAATGTAACCCTTTGGGAATTAAAAATACGCAACTGGCAGTCAGTTTTGGGCTTCACACTTCCAATGCTTAATGCCTTAGAACATCCAAAATGCAAACAAAGCACACTGGCCCTTATTTGTTGTTGTTGTTGTTTAGTCATTTAGTCGTGTCCGACTCTTCGTGACCCCATGGACCAGAGAACGCCAGGCACTCCTGTCTTCCACTGCCTCCCGCAGTTTGGTCAAACTCATGTTGGTAGCTTCAAGAACACTGTCCAACCATCTCGTCTTCTGTCGTCCCCTTCTCCTTGTGCCCTCCATCTTTCCTAACATCAGGATCTTTTCCAGGGAGTCTTCTCTTCTCATGAGGTGGCCAAAGTATTGGAGCCTCAGCTTTAGAACCTGTGGCAGAGAGACATTTCCAAATTTGTCTGGCAGGGCAAAAAGCCCAGAATTAAGTTTAAGATACTAACTGATGCGAAAGAAAGAGGGGGCTTTGCCCTGCCAGACTTAAGGCTGTATTATGAATCAGCAGCTTTCTGCTGGTTAAAAGACTGGCTGCTTCTCGAGGACACTGACGTATTAGATTTGGAAGGTTTTGACAATGTGTTTGGTTGGCATGCATATTTATGGTATGACAAGGTTAAGATTCATAAGGCTTTCAAGAATCATATTGTCAGAAAAGCAGTGTTTAATGTCTGGACAAAATATAAAGACTTATTGGAAAATAAAACTCCAAGGTGGCTTTCACCATTGGAAGCTAAGGCCCGGAAAAGGCTCAATATGGAGGCCAAATGGCCAAAGTATTGGGAAATATTAGAAAAAGATGGGGACAATTGGAAATTGCAGAGTCAGGAGAAAATGAAAGACAAAGTCCGAGACTGGTTACATTACGCTCAGATTAAAGAAGTCTTCAAACTTGATAAAAAGTTAGGATTCCAGGTGGAAAAATCGAAGTTAGAAACGGAATTGTTAGAGCCTAAGACTAAGGTACTTTCAAGAATGTATAACTTGCTGTTAAAATGGAACACACAAGATGAAACGGTTAAATCGGCTATGATAAAGTGGGCACAGGACATTGGGTATAATATTATGTTTGAGGACTGGGAAAGGTTGTGGACTACGGGGCTGAATTTCACTGCATGTAATGCTTTGAAAGAAAATGTAATGAAAATGATATATAGATGGTACATGACCCCAGTCAAACTTGCAAAAATATACCACTTGTCTGATAACAAATGTTGGAAATGTAAGGAAAATGAAGGAATGTTCTTTCACCTTTGGTGGACTTGCCCTAGAGTGAAGGCTTTCTGGGAAATGATATATAATGAGCTGAAAAAGGTATTTAAGTATACCTTCCCTAAGAAACCAGAGGCCTTCCTTTTGGGTATTGTGGGCCAAGGGGTGCTAAAGAAGGACTGAACATTTTTTATGTATGCAACAACAGCAGCAAGGATACTTGTCGCTAAGCATTGGAAAACCCAAGATCTACCCACACTGGAAGAATGGCAGATGCAACTGATAGACTACATGGAACTGGCCGAGATGACTGGCAGAATCCGAGACCTGGGAGAGGAGACGGTAGAAGAAGACTGGAAAAAATTTAAGATTTATTTGCAAAAATATTGTAAAATGTATGAATGTTAAGCAGGAGTGAACTATGAAGATAAGTCAAATTCAAGAAAAAACAAATTTTTAGATAATTATTAGGCTAAGTTTAATTTTTTAAGGAGTGAAATAAACGTATCTAAAATTTGAGATATAACATTGGAAAATTAGATTGTAAGGATGGAGATAAGGTGATAAATTGCTGGTTTAATTTTTATAATTTGGAACGCAGGAGCGGAAGATGTGAGGAAGTCCAAAGAAGATAAGAAAATCTGTTATGATATGTAATATTTTCCTGCCTTTTTATATTGTAATCAAAAAAACCCTTAATAAATATTATTAAAAAAAAAAATAGAACCTGTCCTTCCAGTGAGCACTCAGGGCTGACTCCCTTCCGAATGGATAGGTTTTTTCTTCTTGCAGTCCATGGGACTCTCAAGAGTCTCCTCCAGCACCATAATTCAAAAGCATCAATTCTTCTGCGAACAGCCTTCTTTATGGTCCACCTCTCACTTCCATACATCACCACTGGGAAAACCATAGTTTAACTATACGGGTATGAGCTATGCCGTGCAGGGCCACCCAAGACGGACAGGTCATTGTGGAGAGTTTTTACTAAACATGATCCATCCGGAGCAGGAACTGGCAAGCCACTCCAGTATCCCTGCCAAGAAAAATCCATGGACAAAAACTGGCCCTTATAACAACATTAAAAATCTCATACAAAAGTAGATTGCAGCTATAGACCAAACTTGTATTTTAAACTCTGTTATAGCCAGCTATTTACTGCATTCCCAGATGCATTAGTGCTTATCACACTCAATCTCTGCAAGGGGAGAGTATTTGCTCAGGTTAACTGGTACTTAACTGGTACTGGTATTTTTTCAAGCACAATGCTTATCACAGAAACGACTGAAAGCCTTACAAAAGTATGGACCATTAATGGCTTATATTACTTGAAACGATGAAAAATTGCAAAAGATCTGTAACATTTATGAATACTTATGTACATATAATGCAGAAGGAAGCAAAATTTCATTTTCCTCCCCGCCCCCTGCCCCACCACCAAACAAAAGAACAAGAGCATATCGTATATCTGTTTAGGAATGAAACCTTTCAGACTAGCCATTTTAACCACACCAATTAGATATAATTTTCAGTTTGCCAACACCAGCTTTGACTAAAATCTGTGGAGTTCACAGCTTTCTGTTTCTACACAAACATGATGCTGGTTGCTTAGATACTATGTGCCTTAGGTGTCTGCATATTATTTATTTAACTCTTTTCAAGAGCATTTCACAGAGTTTGTATTCTTCACACTAATTTAAACATAATCAAATACACTCGGCATTCAGTACAAATTCTTAAAAAAAGACACACTTGCTGTCATCTCATATCCTAGACCTAAGAACTTAGGAATGCACTCCTAACTAGGAGAATGCTTCTGCTCAGTTCAAGCGATGTCAAGTTGATCTGCGCTGCAGTGGATCATATTATGCACAGGAGATATATACACTCTGCATTTGCAGTATTTTTAAAGGGTCACCCATAGGGCAATATAAATTAAATATTAATTATCTGGAGAAGATTCTAATATGATGCATCCCAGGTAGATCTGGCTTAGCCTTGATAAGGTGATTACTGTGCAGATATCTGATCATCTCACAACACAGGGGCATTTTACAGACATGGAACATCAGAAGTCCCTGGATATTAGACAATGGCTGAATCACAAAGACCTGGGTTTTTGGATTTGGGGAACCAGCACTTGACAGGTGGTTCTGCCCACCCCATCCTTACATTCAGGACAGAGAAATACAACACTTCCTCAGAATATGCATAATTAAGTTATGGGGTTCACTCACACAAAATATTGAGATGGCTGATGGTTCAGAAAGTAGATTAATCATTATTTTGACTATGTATCACCAGCTTCCAGCCACAGCAATTAAATGGAACCTCCCATTTCAAACCTATATACTCAGAATATTAGTTGTTAGGGAACAAACAGAAAGGGAGTGGCTCTTGCCTTCATGGTCTACTTGTGGGTTTATCAGAATCATCTAGCTGACTCCTATTGGAAATAGGATACTGTGCAAGATGGACTCAAGATGGAAAATCCAGCAGGGATTTTCTTATGTCCTCTATCTATCTGTATGAAGAACCTACAATCATGTGAGCAAGCCACCGGACTTTTACTGAGGCAGACATAGTTATCAGAGATGGAGGAGTGATGAAAATAATATTTCATGGTCGCTTTGGTGAGTCGAATCAAAATGTACGTTAGGACATCTGATTCAACTTGGACCCAGCAGTTATTGCAGAACTCATGTCTGAAAAGTCATTAGAAACATCTAGCTGTGCTTGCTCACAGCAATTCCAGCTGTTTTGTTTTAGGATGTGTGCAAATGGACTTTAGAGAGGTATGGGCAGCAAGTTACGTTCTTGAACCTTTTCCATATTAACTGATGATACTTTGCCAAGACCATGGCCTCTTGTTGGAGGGCAACTCTTAATCCTTTCAGAGAAAGGAAGTTTCCATCAGTGTTGAAGGATATAATGATCAACAATATCTTAAGAATGGTGAAATATTATTCATTCTTCTACTCTTGAACAAGATTATGAACTGGGCATCTCTGCTCCAGACATTCTTACATACATTCTCTCCACACATAGATTCTGATAATTTTCTGGATATGTTTCAAACTCTGCTTTTGTTCAAGTTAGAAGGCCATGTCAGTAGTTCTGGTAGTACCTTAGAGTGACATAGGTAACATGGCTCCTTTGATTCTCATTTTCCATATACTGCCAGGCCCAGATACAAATATGCCACTAATTTTTATGTAACAAATTCTGCCTCTCTGCCATATGACCCACCAGATGGCTTACATTAGCCTCCTACAACCTGGTGGCCTCCAGATGTTTTGGGCTACAATCTCCAGCTAGCATGTGACTTGTAGTATGAAACATCTGGAAGACACCAGATTGGAGGAGGCTGGCTTACAGAATAATCCAAAACACCATAACATTGCAAACAAAGCCACATTAAAAAGACAAGCAGCAGCAGCAAACAAAACAAAACAAAACAGCCCATGACAGGGCTGTGAGGGCAGTGGTGGGCCCCACCAATTTGTAAAGCCCTCCCCCCGAGGGGGGGGGGTAAGGGTTCCTCCTTAAGACAATTACCTCAAAATATTATCTAAGCAACAGCTTGAACCATCCTGCTTTCAAAGTGATTGTTGACCTTTTTCTAATTTAACCAACGAAGACAGAGATTTCAAACATTATTCATTAACTGCAAACCAAGGCATTCGATTCAATCTTCTTCAGCAGATGGAAATTAGTAATAGACTTCCTCTACCGATATTGATATTGGACAGTGTATCAAATCACATTACACATTTCACATACTGTGTCAGTTTTCTGTTTCCACAACTTCCTGTCCATTTGAAATTACAATTATTTCCTACTCTGGTTCTGTGTGTGACCATTCTGAATGCAGAATTTCAGTATTTGCTGCCAGTTAATATTTACCAACATACAGAAATCACTATGTGAATTGGAACATGTTGGTGACTTGTTGGTAGTTCACCACACCTCAACCAGTGTGATGCATCAGCAGAGCATGAGGAGACCCAGCAGAGTCTACAGAGATTTCCTGCTCCCAGCAGAACAGCTTCCTCCAGAGTCCCCAGTAAAGGGGAAAACTGCTTTTCCACACAGTTCAAAGCAACAAAGTGTTTATGGTCTCCAGACACAAGACAAAGCCAGACACTGTTCTCTACCATATACAGTTCTTCTGGTCTTGAAGTAAAGATACATATGTACAGAGAGATCCACTAACACTATCGCCATGCTAGCCAAGGCTGCTGTGTAAAACCCACAGCCTCTTCCACTGACTCTTATAGATTCAGAGTCTAATCCTGACAGCAAAGAGGACAAAACACAAGACAGGACATTATGAAAGCCGTGTCCTAGAGACTATTATGCCCGTCTCTACATTCCTGAGCCAATGGGAGATCGAATGACTCAGCAAGTTATACACTCGATCTTGCTGGTGTTGCTGTGGTAGCCCAGTGCAACTGGCATTCTTATCTCTGAATATCCAGAAAGTGCGGATGTGCTCAAGCCATGGGGCCAAGCACTGTTCACATGACACCAACCTGTATTTGGAAATCATAGCAGAGAATCACTCTCAAAATGTATTATGAAGCATACTCCACCTATGACCAAATGAAATCACATGAAGTCACTAATTTGTGTAGTTCCACTGGAAGCATAAGGAGCACCATTCTGTCTTTGCCACTCACACTGAACAGTTACGAACCACAGACAGTTAAAAGTACATGTTTGTGGTAGTATAACAGATGAGTCTCATTGTTTCAAAGTGCTTCTCATGTCTTCAGCTCAATATTGCTTTCTCACAGGTTCCAAAAGGCATGGAAAAGTATGTTCATGTGCAGTTCTGTTCCATTCCAAGTGAATTCAAACCCTGGGTCCAATAGCCACATCAAGAGGTCATGAATGCAATATAATTGGTTACCTACCAGGTAAGGTCATGACTAAAGGCAGGTGTGTGCAGCCAAGAAATAAAACTTATTCATAAGAAACTTACCAGAAGAAGTAGTTTATAAAAAGGGTTCTTACCTGAAAAACATAATAGAAAACAAAATTTTAGTATTTTCATATATATTTCTTTTAGACTTTGAATAACTATTGCAGAATTTGAAATATTCACTGCACTATATGAGCTACTGAACAAAAGAGGCCATTTTTTATTGTAAGTCTGTGGAAAGGAGCCCTGTGGAAAGGAGCCCTTTATTAAAAGCCTGCACATTTTAACCACTATAGAAATTGTAACTGAAAATGATATGATTCTTTTCTTTTCTTTTTTCATTTAAGGACAAATGCATCACTCTGTGTCACTGATGTCCAAACCAAAAATTAAGGAAATAAGTTTGCCACCCAGCAACCTGGTCATTTCTTTCCATTCTTTTTCCCCCATAAACATGTGCCAACATTTCTTGTAGACATTTTCACCTTCAAATCTTGGTGCGGACCTGCCCACTAATAACCATAATGAAACATGCTTTATGTGAGAGCCTGTTCATCTATTTTCATTCCCGTGAGTGCCTTCAGAAGCCAGTGTTGCAATCACGGCTATTTACTATTTAATTCCCAGCCAAATTTATGGCCAAATTGAAAAATGGATGCAGGTTGTCTGATGCAGGATGCTATTGTACGAAGTGTCCTCATGGAATCATTACACTTGCATTAATCTTTAATCTACAATTAAACAATCAGTTCTATGTAAAAGTTAACAGAAATTTGATCTATGAATGTATACTAGACGATGTATCTTAATTTGTGAGTATGGTGGCAAAAGGATGGATGGATGCAGGGGTGAAGAAGTTGATAATTTAGAGAAGAATTCATCATTAGTCTTAGGGTCAGCAAAAGGTTACGCAGGGAACAAAATGTTTATTACCAGGCTACATCTATTCTGCACATTTCCAGTACTTAGCAGGTTTATCTTTTTTCCTTCCATGGGTTGGGAAACACATGGGGAAGGGAATACAATGGACGAAGGCACAGCTTAACTGATAAATCTGGTTTGGCAGGAAATGCAACCTGCTTTGAATCTGCTTTTGTTCAATTAAGAGCCCAGTTTCCAGCTCCAGCAGATGCTTAATTGGTGGCTGAGGCTGCCAGGCAGGCACCAGCACTACAATCATTAACAGGTAGTTTGAAGCCATTAAGGTGCTCTTGCTTGTCAATTTTCTTCCCATCCACCACTGTCATAAACCACCTTCCTCCTGGAGGCAGCCTGTCTCGATCAGAGGAGCTACATGCAGCTGAAAGCTCTGCCTCAATTCCAAGGCTTTGCGAGTTATTAAATTTGGACCCAGGTTTTCAAATGTGGAGGGCATGTAACGGGCCATTCTTGCCGTTCGACATGGCACCAAAAGGCAACAACAACAGACAACCACAAATTCCATAATTAAATCTTAGTAACAGAGAAGGCACAAACATCTGCTTCTCACCCAACTCTTCATATGGCTGAGGAACTAGAATCATAGAATTGTACAGGTGGAATGGACCATGACGGTCATCTAATCCAGTCCCCTGCAATGCAGGAATCTTTCATGCAATGTGGGGCTTGAACCCATGACCCCCAGACTCATGCTCTAACAACTGATGTCTCATCCTCTTAACAACTGAGCTAGTTATTCTATAAGGAGCCAGCTCAAGGAAACAGTCACGTGATCCTTGGATGAAGGGCGGCATATAAAGGTAATAAATAAAAGCATCATTTCACACAATTATAATGAATATAATGCACCATGATCATTAGAGAAAAGAGAGAGAAATAAGCAGCAAACTATGAAAACTTTCAGTTCACAGATCTGGATAGTATTCTGACCTCAATATCCTATGCCTTTTTCAAAACGAAATCAGTAAATTATATCTTACAATGGATTAGTAGAAGCTGTTTTTGTGCTGCTAAACAAGTAGTGGTGGGGCTTTTGCTTTTCAGTGTACTTTCTTTTTTCAGTTACAGATAGGTAGCCGTGTTGGTCTGCCATAGTCAAAACAAAACAAATTCCTTCCAGTAGCACCTTAAAGACCAACTAAGTCAGTTCTTGGTATGAGCTTTCGTGTGCATGCACACTTCTTCAGATACCAAACAAAACAAATTCCTTCCAGTAGCACCTTAAAGACCAACTAAGTCAGTTCTTGGTATGAGCTTTCGTGTGCATGCACACTTCTTCAGATACCAAACAAAACAAATTCCTTCCAGTAGCACCTTAAAGACCAACTAAGTCAGTTCTTGGTATGAGCTTTCGTGTGCATGCACACTTCTTCAGGTATCTGAAGAAGTGTGCATGCACACGAAAGCTCATACCAAGAACTGACTTAGTTGGTCTTTAAGGTGCTACTGGAAGGAATTTGTTTTGTTTTTTCTTTTTTCAGCAGCTCCTTATATGACAGTTATTCACGAAGAGCGGCTTTGGGTTAGCAGACTCATGGTCTCATACAGCTGTCCTGGATTGATCTTTGACTCTAGAGGCCCAGGTGACCTCAGCAGCTAAGCCCTCAGCAGCTTTTTACCAGCTTTGGCTGCTAAGTCCACTACAGCTGTTTCTGGACCGGGATAGCCTGACTACGGTCATCTATGGGCTGGTAACCTCCAGGCTGGATTACGGCAACGTGCTCCATGTGGGGCTGCCCTTGAGGTTGGTCCAGAAGTTGCAGCTGGTGCAAAATGCAGTGTGGCTCGATTGCTCACTGGGGCATGATATCACCATGTTGTGCCACTGCTGGAAGAATTGCACTGGCTGCCAATTAACCACTTGGCTAGGTTCAAGGTGCTGGCTTTGTTGTATTAAAAATGCACTAAAAATGTACTAAAATTTAAAAGATAAGGAAACAAGGAGGCCTTACAGTATGGGGCAGCCATATGTCCTGCTTTTACAAAGGTCAGTCCTCTACTTGAAGGACTGCCTTGTAACGTTTTAAAGATCAAGAATCACAATAAGGGGAAAGGCAACCTTGAATCATCCATTATCAGTCAGAACATAGAATCATAGAATTGTAGAGTCCAGCCCTATAGAATCTAGTCCAACCCCAGGAATCTCAACACAGACTAATCAGACACACAGGTCATAGTCTTCACCACTATGGTGTAATTACTACTTCAATTATAAAAAAATTCATTCCACAAGCACCTTAGAGACCAACTGAGTTTGTTATTGGTATGAGCTTTCGTGTGCATGTATGCACACAAAAGCTCATACCAATAACAAACTCAGTTGGTCTCTAAGGTGCTACTAGAAGGAATTTTTTTATTTTGTTTCGACTACGGCAGACCAACACGGCTACCTACCTGTAACTACTTCAGCCTTATTTTGATATTTGCACATATATGCAGATAAATGAGCATACACAACTTTTATATGACCCATTTCCTTTCTTGACAATATAGATGGCCATCTAGATGCCTTTTTATTTCACATTTTCCCCATGATCTTCCTAATGTTTCCTTTTTTAAAGCCTTTGCTGCATACACAGCGTGTAACGCTACATTTCGCTACCCTATCATTTAACTGTGCAAAGAATGCACTGCCATTTGCCAATTACTGCCTACAAATCAGCCAATCTAGACAAACACGCACTAATTAAGGACACAGAAGTAAAAGGCATGTGTTCATTAGAAGTACAGAAGATCTGGAAAATCGATTAAATATATATTGTTAAGAAGTTAACCAATGATAAGAGCCATTACTGTACCATGCTATGCTTGCACAGCTGATTCTTGGCTGAAGCTCATGGTTAGTGAGGAGACAGCTTAACTGTGAACCTGGGTTCAGATGACATGTTAAGCCAACCCTTGGGTTTACTTAGTGTGCCACGGGAATTAAAAAGAGGAGCAGAAAACCAGAGGTGAGCTTCCCTCCAAAAGACTGAACATTTGTTCAGTCCCAGTAAGCCACAGATATCTGATCAGAACTGAATCAACTGCTGGTTTTATGTATTTGTAGATGTTGGCACCTGCTGAAACTGCACCATTCATACATCTACTAAAAGACTAGGAACATGTATGTCCTCCTTTAAAACTGGCTATCTTAGTCCTAGCTTGTTCCCTTTTGGTCCCTCCAGTTTTTTAAAACTATGATGGCTAAAAATGCTGATTCAATCTGTTTTCTTTTGGTGGTCAGAAATATTACCTAAGTCTTTCTACCAATACAGCTAGTAGCATTGCATGACAGAAAGAGAATATACAACGACCGCATGGTTATCAGTTCTCTCAAAAAATCCAGATGGGCTTAATAACATGTTAGGGTATGAATAAGGCATGCTATAAAAACACACACTACCACTGTTCTATGCTGCAAACAATGGGTTATTTATGCTATTAAGAATAAAGATTGTGTAATAAGGACAATGTGGACTCTTAAGCAAATATTGTACTTCCTGTAAAATAAATAAAGGAAAGGGAGAAATTGGGTGATTTCTTTAAAATGCACGTTTTTATAACATAACTAGAATTGTACCAAATGTACCAAAACAGCTGTATTAAAGTTATATCACTGCAGAACAGGGAAAAGAAACAAGCTGAAGGAAGTTGAGATTGAAACTACCAGCTTAAAGTAATAGATTGCCCCAGAAACTCAAGTTGTTCTTGTTACTGGAGTGATACATGTTTAGACATGACACTCAATACTAATTTAAGTTATTTAAACCTGCTTTAGGCAAAGCAATTAATGCTTTAATGTGAAGCTGCCTAAATGCCTCAATACTCAAATGAAAAGGAAGATAAAACCTTCCAGACAAGGCCTGAGAATTCGTAATGAGCAAATCTTATCACAGAGTTCGCACTGGATAGAATTGTTTCCAGCAGTCCCTGTGGCTTCCAATTTATAAAGAAAAAAAATTAGTCTTACGGGTCCTTGGGAAAACAAGTGATCAATACAGCATACCACCTTGCTAAATGATATTTGGTAGATATAGGACTCTACCAAATAGCTAATACAATGTTTGCTACATCAGAGTGGTGAAACAAACACATATTTCTAATGGACTTATCTTTTCCCTGAAACTAAACCTAGTATTTTCTCAGTTTCTTCAACATCTGAAACAGCATCTATAAAGCCCTATAGTTGGCAGGCAACACTTCACCTCCTTTCCCTATCTGCCTTCATGGATGCAAAAGTCGGAAAGGGTTTTCCTGTGTGAAACAGCCTTCTGCATTAGGAAAAAACAAGCAAACAGATGCTGGATGGATCTTCTTTATGCACAGTTCATAAGCAAGGGTGGGGCGGGGGCTACATGGCATGTGGAACAGCAACTCTGGATGCCAGCCATAGTCTACTCTTGTCTCCTTTGGTATTGGCGCAGAACACCTAGCCGTGTGGCCATCAGCCTGAACATCTTATCCTCCCCACCCCCGAACACCTGTGCCAGCTGGAAAACATATGACGCTTCAGTATTTCAGAACTAGCTGGCTTAACAAGGGTTATTATTTCATAGCTTCTCGCTCTCTTAGCCATCCTGAAACAACATATGCTTAGGTGGATTCTGAAAGGTGGCATCATGTGACACAGCCTCATGTGCTGTTCATTAGCTTGTTACTTTTCTTCACTAGCACATTTTCTCTCTCTTCCTGATGGTGTATCTTCCTTTTATTTCATCCACGGCTATGGTTGATTACGATTATTTTAACAATGTAATCTACCATAGCTCAGCAGTACGAGTATCTGCCTTGCATGCACAAGGTCACCAGTTCAATTCCTGGTGTTTTCAGGTAGGGCTGGGAATAAAACCCGGGAGAGAGGTTACCAGTCAGTGTAGACAATACACTGTGCCAAATGGACCAATGGTCTGAGTTAGTTAAAAGGCAGCCTGCCATGTTTCTGTGTAATACAACAGTAAATATAAAAGCAAGGAAGAGAATTGATGCAAGCATCCTAATTCCTGCCACCTCTGATTAATGACACCTTTCCTAGGTTGGTAGAAAGCAAGCAAGCAAGCAAGCAAGCAATGGCTTTCCATTCTTTCCCCATTGTACATGTTGCTAAAATACTGCTAAAAACAATCTTGTTTAGGCAAGTTTCCCTAGATGCTTAGAAAGTTAGGTTGTTTTAATCTGTTTTAGTATTCTAACTTTTGTAATATTTTGAGGTGTGGCTGTAATTTTTTCTTGGCTTTTTAATCATTTTGTAAATTGCTTTGAGGGCCTTGTTTTACAAACAAGCAGTGTATGAATTTTAAATAAGCAAATAACATGGTCTTGTTGGTGATTTTTAAAGAATTCAACGAAGAAGTACCAGGTACAAAGTCTAGAAATGCCCCTTAACCCGTCATTATGCCTAGATGCTCATGCTGCCTTAGTATGTTGCCTTAGTATGTTGATATACCTCTTTAGCTGATTTGCCAGCTGTGGCCTCTTCCTAGAAATCAGAGACCCTGCTTCCATTCCACATGCCATAGTGACTTCTGAACTTTATTACTGCAATGCACTATCTATATTTTTCAACACATTGAATTAGCACCAGTGTGCTCACTCCATTAGACATCTTGCTAAATTCTTCTTGGCAAATATCATGAGATGTTTCTACTCTTTTATCCAGAACACTTTTTGAAACACCACATCTAATTCACTGGGGAATGTATAGGTTCACATGGAGGAATCTCATGTGAGAACAGAAGCATGTAGACAACAGCTTCTACCAAGACAATGAGTAAAGGAAAAATAAAAGAGGGAGAGACAGCAATGAAATGTGAAGACTGCATCCTGGGAAGAATGGTAAGAGCGCAGGAAACCTGCTAAAGATGAAAAGGAGATAACATGATTTCATACCAAAGAAAACTACTCTTAAACTTATGCTTTATGAGTCCTTTTCTTTATTATAATTGCAAAGTTTGAGGAACTACCTTGCACCCTTATTTATCCCCTTTCATCCAAAACTTAATGATTGTTCCAGCGGCAGTTTGCCATCTATATCTAAAACATAATATATCAAGGTATTTCCCCTCCCCTTAAATTTGCTTTAATGCAGTTACATTGCCACATTGGGGAACTTACACCTTTGGAATGCTTTACATCAATAGATGGTATCAGAAAATGCATATGTGATTATGACCACATACTTATATATTAATGTGTGTGTGTGGTGTACATATGTGTGTGTACACACACACACACACACACACACACACACACACACACACAGTATATATGTATGGCAGTTGCAGTAAATACCCTGAAGCCATGACATAATTTTTTCAGCAGCACTCCAGAGTGAAATTTACTTCAAAATATATGTGGCACCACATCTGTAAATTGCAGCTCACTCTCTTCCTAAGCTTGTCAATGAGAGTGGAACAGCAGGTGGTCATTTGTGCTATAGCTACGTTTCCACATGCTGTACAAAATCCTGAGAGATATTTCAGCAAGAGCACCACTGGAAAAAAGGGTTTTGCAATCAAACTAAACTGGTTAAGAGAAACAACTCCCATTTATCACATACAACTGAGAGATAAAAAGTGCTCTCTGCAATTTTCTAACCCTATGCTCCTAGATAAAGAAGTCTGTAACCTATTTTCCTTTGTCAGGGTTATACCAAACTCTAAAGGGAAATTCACACAGAAAATGTGAGTGAGAGGAGAACCTACTGGTACTGGCATTAATGTGTGGAGATATAACCTCAGATGCAAGCTTAGTGTTATCATACCACCACACCTGAATGCAGCATTTGAACAGAGCGCTCAGTTCTTATACACAGAAGTTTTTATCCATATGAACCGGAACAGTATTCTACATGCACACTAGCTAGACGTTGTTACTGCCGAAAGCTGTCCCTGAAGATCCTCTCCTGATTTGTGAAATGGTTCAGGGATATGTAGCCAGAAAGCAAAAGTTGCTACTCTACTCCAGGCTTTGTCCATGTGTGGAAGACTCAGAACTAAAGACTGGGTTTTAAAAGGTTTTAATTTTGGTAACTTCTTCATTCTCTTTCCAGGGACTCAGTGTAGATTCCTTCTTCTTGCTAAGTATGCAACTACCTGAGGACCCATCCTGATAGAACAGTGGTGGTTGGAATCAGCTGCACTACTATTCTCCTTCTAAGAGAAGTATGGCCGTCCCAGGCTCTCCTTCCCCATGCTCACTTCCGGCCTCTCCATTTGGATCTCTGTCTCCCCTCTGTTCCTCCAGCACTGGAG
This sequence comes from Podarcis erhardii, assembly GCF_964252035.2. Lineage (NCBI taxonomy): Eukaryota > Metazoa > Chordata > Lepidosauria > Squamata > Lacertidae > Podarcis > Podarcis erhardii. The sequence continues at coordinate 51,648,394 of NC_138500.1, forward strand.
ATACCATTAATGTTGAGGCTAGCTGTGGTGTCAAAGATTATGCCAGGGATGCTGCTGGTGGCTGTATAGCAAAACTGACAGAACAGTCTTACATTTAAATAACCGTATCTGTTTTTCAACGGTGGCATAAAGCAAGAATGGGGAACCTGTGGCTTCCCAGATGCGGTCGGGCTCCAGCTCCCATCAGCCACATTCAGCATGACAAATTGTCAAGATTTAAGGGAGTTGTAGTCCCAACTGTATTAGGAGCGCCACATCCCTAGTATAAAGAAACAACTTCAGACAACTTTTACCGTAAGTGGCATAATTCAAACTTAAGGGAGCAACAGAGATATTCAAGGGGGAAACTAGCCTTTTTAGGGGAAGGTAAGGACAGAGCCTAGGACTTGCCGATCAGAAGGTCGGTGGTTCGAATCCCCATGATGGGGTGAGCTCCTGTTGCTCGGTCCCAGCTCCTGCCCACCTAGCAGTTTGAAAGCATGTCAAAGTGCAAGTATATAAATAGGTACTGCTCCAGCGGGAAGGTAAACGGCGTTCCCATGTGCTGCTCTGGTTGCCCAGAAGCGGCTTAGTCATGCTGGCCAGATGACCCGGAAGCTGTATGCCGGCTCCCTCGGCCAATAAAGTGAGATGAGCGCCGCAACCCCAGAGTCATCTGTGACTGGACCTAATGGTCAGGGGTCCCTTTACCTTTACCTTTAAGGATGGTAGGCAGTACAGGAATAGGGAGCCTGTGTCCCTCCATGTGCTAGACTGCAATGCCCACCATTGGCCATGCTGACTAGGGCTTTATGGGAGTTGGAGATCAACAATATCTGCAGGGATACTACTTCCTCATCCTTGATACAGTGGATGCAAGACTGGTTTCCTGTAGCAGTGAGTTTGGGGCTGCTTATTCCTTGAAAATACCTTGTCTACCTTCAGCACATGACCTGAAACGGGAGTGGGGGGGTGTAGGAAGCTTATAAATTAAATAGGCTTGTTTCTTCCCTATTTGTCTCCTTAGTTTTCAGGATAATATATTGTAAATTCATGCAACTATTGCATGCATAGATACTCAATGACCAGTTTTCCGTGTGCTTTTTTGAATTCTAAGAGTACATCAAACAGATCACAGATCTGGTAGTAGATCATAACTCTGTTGAAACTGCAGCCTGAAGGTGTCTCTGGGTAAGGAGTTTTTATATTATTGGTGTATGGAGCACACCAGTGTTGGATTAGAGCTAGACCAAAGTATGCTCTAGCTGTGTACTGGTAATCCATCTGTTTCATTAAAAGTGAGGAAATTAACTTCATGGTTTAAGGTTTCATAGGTTTATGCAGTTTAGAACACAGCACAGTACAGAAGTCACTTATTTGCAAGAATTACAACAGAACTAAAAGAATAAAAATGCTAATAAAATGTCCAGGAATTATACCCCTGTATAATGGTAGACTTCCATGTTTCTTAGTTTGAAAGTGGCTTATGATTGGCTGAGAACTGATATATTTTGCATTTGTATGAATGACATTATAAATCCCCAATTAAAAATATTACATAGTATGTATGTCAGTCAGCTTTGTTACAGGTTTCAGGGTCTGTGGGTTTTGCAAAATGAAGAACATTTGTTCACAAAACAAGTGATATCTCACTGAGTTCAGGGAAAAATATCTAACAAAGAAAATGATTTCTTTAAATATCACCCTTCTGTTTCATTTTGTGTCCCCCCCCCCCGGGCGTACATTTCAAACATGACAACAAATAAAATCCTATGTATACTGTTAGGTGTCATTGCAATTATATCTCTAATATTTGTAGTTAATACTACATTTTGCCACTGGGAGCAAAGCTACTTTGCACTGCAATGCAAATGACTACATTCATCATAAGAGCTTTGTTAGTTGTTCTTTGTGTTCCTTATCATTCCTTTCCAAAAGCCCACTTCTTCTGCAGCAAGCACAGAGGTGTGTCAACAGCAGTCTCAGCCACTGTAAAAAGCGTCCTTATCAGAAAGAACAGGGTGCAGTGGGAATGACCTGCCAAGTCACAGAATCCACTCTCGTCTTCCTAACCCTTTTGTGCAAAGCGTGGCTTTTTGTCCTCAATGATGTGATCTGCCTTTTGAAATAGCACAGGGCACACAGACCCTCTTAAGCATCTAAAAGGACAATGCAAAATGTGGTCCGTTTTGAAAACTTTGCAGTTGTTATCCATATATCTTTATATATATATACACACACACAGAGAGAGAGAGAGAGAGAACACAATATGAATAGGTTTCCAGGCTTTAAATGAAATCAGAAAGATATTAAAGAAATCTCAGTGATAGCCATCTGACTAGCAAATACCATGATTATACCAATGATTTTAGGTAGGGCCATGCATACCAATGATTTTAGGTAGGGCTTGACAGGCCAATACATGAGCCACAATCCTGTGTGTGTGGAGACCAGGATGAGGAGATAAGTTATAATAACTGTAGCAGGCTGTGCAACGTGCCAAGTGTTCCACTACTGTTGTTCTCAGAAAAAATCAATAATGTGGTGTGTGTGCGTTTGTGCATGCGTGCAGAGATAGTGAGGAAGAATGAATTGCTGGATGTGCATAGGGGAGGTGTGAAGGACTTTTCACATCTCAAATTGCCTAGCTGTGTCAAAGGACATTTAGGATAGCATTGGGCACCTTGTATGGTGGCGCCCTGTCAAGAGGTGGAGTACCATAAAGGTATGCTCCAAATCATTTTGCACTTGGCTCTTTGGCAGGATGGTGCCCTAAATCTTTAATTGCTTAACAGAGGTCAGCATGCCCTCCTGTACTGAAAGAGGACAGTCTTTCAGTGTTCTTACTGCAGATGAACCCATCTGACATTATTCCACTGTCAGTGTAACGTAATACCAATATATCTTCCGCAAGAAAACATGGAAATGTTTTAGATCCTACATCAGGTATGTTAGAACCCAAAACTAAGATTTTGTCAAAGATGTATAACTTGCTGTTGAAATGGAACACTCAGGACAAAACGGTGAAGTCTGCTATGATTAAATGGGCACAAGATGTTGGACATAATATTATGTTTGCTGACTGGGAACAGTTATGGACCACCGGTATGAAATTTACGGCATGTAATGCCTTAAGAGAGAATATTATGAAAATGATGTACAGGTGGTACATGACCCCAGTCAAGCTTGCAAAAATCTATCATTTGCCCGATAATAAATGTTGGAAATGTAAATAGACTGAAGGTACATTCTTTCACCTTTGGTGGACGTGCCCAAGGATTAAGGCTTTCTGGGAAATGATCTATAATGAAATGAAAAAGGTATTTAAATATACCTTCCTGAAGAAACCAGAGGCCTTTCTCCTGGGCATGGTTGGCCAATTGGTGCCAAAGAAGGACAGAACTTTTTTTATGTATGCGACAACAGCAGCTAGAATACTCATCACAAAATATTGGAAGACACAAGATCTACCCACTCTGGAAGAATGGCAGATGAAGATGATGGACTATATGGGACTGGCAGAAATGACCGGCAGAATCCGAGACCAGGGAAAAGAGTCAGCGGAAGAAGACTGGAAGAAATTTAAAGACTATTTACAGAAATATTGCAAAATTAATGAATGTTAGAACGATGTTGGACAGAAATTAAGGGGTTTCCAGTTGTAATGCTTAAGAGATATGAAAAATAAGGTTTAGAAATAAGTAAAAACTAAATGGTGAGGATTTGCTGAACTAACAATTTGAATTGGAATACAAGAAAGGGAGGTATGAGGAGGTCTGGAAAATAAATCACAAGAAAATAAGTAATGGAAATTCTATGTGTTTTTAATTATTTTTGTATTTTTATATTTTTGTATTTATGTTTTTTTTTTTCTTTTTTTTTCACATTGTATTATTTCTGGAAAACTTTAATAAATATTCTATAAAAAAAATAGATCCTACATCAGGTGTAGAAATGACTCTAATAAAAAGACAGATAAACACAGAATCTAGATAATTACCAGTTTTATCCACTGCAACATGGTTTTTAAATTTTAATTATAACAGAGAATACATGCAACATGTAATACCAGCAGATGCATGGTATAACACGGTTAACAGTTTGGAAATATTAGTGTATCTCAAATGCTATTTCCAGCAGCCCAACAATTGCATCACTTTTAAATTCCTGCTAGCTGAAGTATTTGTGACTTTTTAGTCTAGAAAGGAAAACATGATCAGGAAGGGATGGTAATATGTTTATTGAATTTTGCATTGTCTCTAAACCGTCTACAAACCAATTGCAAAAGTCTACAGTGTTAACCAAAGTAACATACATGTTTCTAGTAATTTGTTATTGACTCAGAATAATTTTACATATTCTGTTGTCAGCATGTTTCACATTTTAATGGCAGTAGCCAAACATCTAGCTGTTTTTTTGTTTGTTTGCTTTGTAAAACAAGGTCTGGCATCTTCTAACAGATAACTGCCATAAAACCCCAAATACATCCCTGTGTAAGATTCAGACAGTAGGTAAATAAGCTCTTTATGCAAACCACTGTAGAATTGCACTGGGGAAACATATTTTAATACGTTCCCCCACTTCCTCAGACCCACATGGACACTTATATTCTGCAGCAGAATTATCACCATACAGCCCATAATTTTTTGTGTGGAAGAGTATCCGCTGCTGCCATCACACACAAATACTAGAATCTGTGATCACCCAGTAAAATTGATTGGAAAAATGAGAGACAGAAATATAAACCAAAATTAACATAATTGCCACAAAATGGCTTACAGGGTTATTCAAGTTCATGGAAGATAGGTAAAGGTAAAGGACCCCTGGACGGTTAAGTCCAGTCAAAGATGATTATGGGGTTGCGGAGCTCATGTCGCTTTGAGGCTGAGAGAGCTGGCGTTTGTCCACAGACAGCTTTCTGGGTCATGTGGCCAGCATGACTAAACCGCTTCTGGCACAATGGAACACCATGACAGAAACCAGAGCGCACAGAAATGCTGTTTACCTCCCCGCCGCAGCAGTACCTATTTATCTACTTGCACTGGTGTGCTTTCAAACTGCTAGGTTGGCAGGAACTGGGACAGAACAACAGGAGCTCACCTAGTCGTGGAGATTTGAACAGCCGACCTCCTCATCAGCAAGCCCAAGAGGCTAAGTGGTTTAGACCACAGCGCCACCTTCTAGCACTCATGGCTTCTAGCACTTCTAGATAGACCTTCTAGCACTCATGGCTTGATGGAAGTTCCATGTTCAGAGGGAGCATATTTCTGAAGAACACATACTGATGAGCAGTCATGGGTGTGTGTATGTGTGACCTATGTGCCCTGCTTGTGAGCTGCCCATCAGTATCTAAATAGTCAGTGTGGGACACGGGATACTAGACTATATGAATAATAGGTCAGATCTATCTGGATTCTTCTTATGCCTGTGAAAAGGCCTTATCAAAGGTCTTAAGCCACTCTGGTTCTGCTATAAAACACAACTGCAAAATGCAGATTTCCCTAATTTATCATGATGTTTTTGACACAACTTTGCAAGTGGATAGCTGATTGAGGTGTCCGTTAAGGTCAAAGCAAAGGGAGCATAACACCTTCGTAGAGGACAGGAGAGATCAGGAAAGCACCAAGGGCTTTTATTGCTTAGGGAGTCAGAGATGTCAGCTGACAGCAGGTGCCATTTGTCTGGCAGGAGTTAGAGAAGACTTGCCTTGTCAGGGGTCAATCAGTAGTAGAGCCATGCCAGGTTTCAGGGGCATAGGGCCTCTCTGGCTCTCTTCGTCACCAGTTTTGGTGACAGTTCAAATGTCTGAATGGTAATTGTTATTGAATAAAGGTTTTAACTTGTTTAAATCCACTTAAGGCACCTCATTACTATCTGCAAACAGCTTACCTCTTATGATCTGTTTCTCTTTATTTTAGAATAGTTTTTTTGTTTGTTTCCTTTTAGTTTTTAATAGTCTGTATTATTTCATACTGCATTTTGCTGTATTTTTTGTGAGCTGCCCAAAGAACTTACAGTGTAGCTACATAAAGAATGAATTGATAAATAATTATTACAAGTGTAGGCATCCCTCTTTAGAGACCTTCAGAATAGGATTTGCTGCATTAAGGTAGAATGTGAGAATGCCACTGAACATCTCCCTCCAAGACCTCCAAGTCAAAATGTTTTGTATTATTAAATAAAACCATCCTCACGATGTATTTCAAGGAATCCAGATGACAGGATTTGTTTTTGACTTGATAGAAATGAAGATCTACAATATGTTTTAGTGGAGTAATGTTAAAAATGGATAGTTGGTGGAACAATTATACTGAAAAAAGGAAAACAGCATGAACGAAGATGTTAACAATTGCAGCTGCTTGGTCAACATAGCAAACTCTGGGGAAGAGGAAAAAGAATAACCACTAGCCAGCAGTTTGGCAATACTGAAGACTGTATTTCACCATGGAGTGGTCAAAGACACAGACATCCATATTGATTGTGCCCTTGCCCAATGAAAAAGTAATATTTTACCAAGATGACACAACACAGAATCACAGCATAAAGACATACAGTCCCATTACAAGATGTACTGAGTGCATAATTAACTATTGCTAATACTTAGTGAAGCATTTGAAAAGGAGAGAAATTTATTCAAGTGGGGCGTAAACTATTCACCAAGCTGCCAGAATTATATAAATGAAAATGTCAGAATGAAAGCATGCACTAGGCGAGCTATGTTTATGACCCCCTGCCAAAAGATGTATAAATAGGAGGGGAAATTACCACTCATTCACTTGGGGCTAATGAAGCAGAACTAAGATCACATGCACACCATCACTCAAGAGCAAGACATTTGCAACTTCTCAATTTCATATGGAGCTGCCTTGTTCAAGTCACATACCCTGTAACAATGGTCATTATTTTCCTCTCTTGGTTCTGTTTCACCAGTAAGTTGTAATTGTTCTGGAAGTTTCATTTTTCTCAAGCTAATGTTCATTTAATGTGCATTCATTCCACTTCTGTGAATGCCGTTGGAAAGGGATTTATGATTTCTCCTATCCTTCACATGTTACTCACATGATGGAAGCTCCACACAACCAAACGGCTGTGCTTCTGTGCTGCTGGCTCAGTCACAGATGTCACATGGTTTTTCCTGGCTCCAATCCAACATCTATGTCTTAAGTGTGGACCTCAGCATAGGTGAAGCATATGCATGCAGGCTTACTGGGAACTGGGGAGATATCTTACTCCAGCCTTCACAAATGCAAATGTCCATTGTCTAACACAGGGGTTGTCAACCTGGTCCCTACCACCCACTAGTTGACGTTTCAGGTGTCTAGGTGGGCAGTTGGGGGTTCTACAGCACAAGCTGAATCCTCCTTCCATTGAGCACTGGTGGGAGGTAAGGAAATTCCACCATCAAGAAAGATGCATTAGTGGGTGGTAGGTATAAAAAGGTTGACTACCCTTGGTGTAACACATGAATGCCATGGGCGGAGCCAGGTAAATTCATACAATCTGAGACGTGGGGCCAGTGTTGTAGCCCTGCTGCCTTCTTCTGGCATTGAGATCCTCCTCAGTCCCATCAATCCCATTTGATATGCCACACCAAACAGACTAGGAGAGTTACATCTGCACCAGACCAGCTTAGGTCTGTGGAGCTCAGAGTAATACAGTGGTACCTCGGGTTGCATATGCTTCAGGTTACATACGCTTCAGGTTACAGACTCCGCTAATCCAGAAATAGTGCTTCAGGTTAAGAACTTTGCTTCAGGATGAGAACAGAAATCATGCTCCAGTGGCGCAGCAGCAGCAGGAGGCCCCATTAGCTAAAGTGGTGCTTCAGGTTAAGAACGGTTTCAGGTTAAGTATGGACCTCCGGAACGGATTAAGTACTTAACCTGAGGTACCACTGTATAGATCAAGTCCTTTGGAACTCAGGCACTATGGTTCAGTTGTAGAGCACATACCTGTCCCTGTCAGGGGAAAAGGTGGGATATTATTATTATTATTGATGATGATGATGATAATAATAATAATAATAATAATAATAATAATAATACTCAGTTTCCATCTAAGGTAGCCTGAATTGCTTGCCTGCTGACTATTCCGCTCAATTCCATTTACAGAAATGTGAGCCAAAGAGCAAGAAGTTAAGGGTTTAGTTATTGATTAGCCTCTTTGACGGGGACTTGCCTAAGCTCCGTACCTGTAATGGTGCCTTTATGACTTTTCATAACTGTGGTGCTTTTATTAGGGTTTAGTATAATTTTACTAGATTTAGATTCTATTGTAACACATCAACCTGTGCTCTGCCTGGCATTACTTATATCGTGGCTCTGCTCCAGTGATAGTATGTCCTTGTGGAATAGGAGGAGGGCTATTTAAATACCTTTCAATCATTACTATATGTTAACTACTGGTGATATTTCACTGAATGTTTTGTAGTTGGTCTTCTTCTGGAAATAGAATTGTTTTGGATTCTGGAGACAGAATTGTTTTGGATCTGTGAGACTTGATATTGTAGCAACTTGGAAATGTGTTTAGGATGCCTGGGGAGGAAGATCTATCCTTAGCAAAGTAAGACTATTAGCATTAGATGGACTGGGGGTATTATGGCGGTCAAGAAACAAGGGATATTTCAGTTGTGGATGAGCCATATAAGGGGCAGGTGCAATAGACATCTGCACACTGCTGCCCTTTCTGGTCTATCCTCTGAATACAACAACATTGGTGGCCACTCTATAATCGCAACAAGCCTGGAGATGGGGCTTTTCAATGTCAAATCAGATACTGAGAAAAAGAAACAGCTATGTATGGCTTCATACAAGAAAATGCTGACCTGGTACTGTAACCAAGCTCTGGCTCAATTAAGAGGAGAAAATAAATCTCCCTCAGATGTCTCTGCAAGGTTTCTAAGTCAAACACCAGTGAATGAAATACTACTTTTCCACCACCAGTTCACCTGATCAATGTCAGCTAGCAGAACTGTTGTGGACAACTGGTTGATCCAAGTAGCCCCAGAAGACCAACTTTTTGAATATTTAGGAACATACTGTTAATAGTTTGCATTACATCTTGCAGATGAAATTGTTTGTGTCCACTCCTACTTAGATGGAAGACTCTGAAACACAGGCGATTTGATTATATCACGCCAATTTTGCATTGATTGTACTGCTTACTGATTGGTTTCCAGGCACTATTTAAACTGCTAATAGTAGCCTTTAATATCCTGAGTGGTTTTGAACCAGGTTAGTTGAAGAACAACCTATCCATATATGAATCTTTCCGTGCTTTAAGATTGACTTCAGAGACCCTGGTCTCAGGGCTGCTACTAAGGTTCGTCCAGTTGGCAAGCACCAAGGACAGGGAATATTTAGTGCTGACCTCACACATGAATTTCTTCTTCTAAGAACTCCACCTGGCCCCCTCTCCGGTGGTCTTTGAGCAGACCCAAAATACTTCCACCAGCACTGTATTTTTTAAAATTTTGCTGGCTCCTTGTTTTAATTTTTGTCTTCTGCTGTTTCATTTATGTTATTTGTCAATTATTTCATTTTTTATCATTTTAATTTTAAGTCACTTTGGTAAGTCTTGCTCTCAAATGTGGGGAAGAAATATATTGAATAAATAAAACATATTTGCATACAAATTATGACAGCTTCAATTGTTGCCATCCTCCATTGCTAAAGGATGTCAGATAGAAGGTTGAGAAGGATTTTGCCTGAGATCTAAGAAAGCCATCATCAGTCTAAGTAAACAGTAGATAGGCCAATGGCATGACTACAGCACAAGAAATATTTACATGTTCGTATTACTAAAAAATGTGCATTGGACTGCCTCACATGTGTTCAATCCCCAAATCATCTTTTTTAAAGCATTCTCATTTCTTTAATGTGTACTTAAAGAAAGCCATAATGTTCATATTGGTTTTTTGATGGTGATGTTAGTACAATTAAATATCAAAACATAAGAGAATGTCTCTATTGGCTAAAGGACTTTGTAATGGGCAATCAGTAGGCTTATTTCCAAAAGCAAGTGTAATTAAGGACTGCATTCTTAAACAAAGGGGCACTTTCACTGCCTGCAGGTTTATTTGTATTTCAATTTGGAACAATTATCTGTTAGCCAAGACAAAATTATATGGAGTTTATAACAAGTCATTCATGTTTTTATAATTAACCATACTGAAATGACAAAAACATTTATTATTTCCAGCATTTTCTCTAGTAAAATGACATCATTTGCTTGCATCAAGGGGGAGTCTCTATATTCATGAAGCATGCTATAAAAAGTACCATTGCTGCTGAAAAAGACCCAAGAAAATTGTCCATTGTGTATGTTTTTAGGGAACTATATAATTTTTAATACTCAAATCCATTTCTAAGTGTTTTAGGATTACCTATTTCTTCACGAGGTAAGAGACCCCAGAAAGGCCACTACAAGGTCACCCTTGGAAGAGAGGACATCAAAACATTCAACTTCTGTAATATACATTTAGTTACAAATATATAAGGAGTATGGGAGAATAGGGCGTGCCATTTTAAGGAGTGAAACTTACTTTTTGCAAATTTCTTCAGTAATCAGTCTTAAAGATATGTTTTTGGGTGTAATGAATTCAAATCTGCTATTATTTTTTGTGATTCGACAACATGCTGCTTGGTAAATCTATGTTTGATTGAAAGGCGCATGAACTGCCCCCAGAAAACCAAAGAATTTGAATTTTACCTTCTGAAAATGTCAGGTAAACCTATAAAATTTTAGTTTCAATTGCATAAAACACCTCATACTAAGCATACAACATTACCTTGTAATCATAAAACATTAGAAAGTAATGACAGCAGTTACTAAGAAATTTAAACAACAAATTTCATCAAGTCTTGCCTTAATTCATTCTTGGACATCAGCTGCCGATTTGCTTCTTGGCCTCTGATGTAGCCCTCATATTTCTCACATGTCTACACCCTGCCAGCTGCCTCTGGGACTTGTTTCACACACCTCTCTATGGTATAGATGGAGAATGATAGGGCCACTGTGGAACTTGCATGGCCTTGTCAATGAACTTCTTTACTTCCTCTGTAGTAAATTTGACATGTCAAAGGAGCCATGGGCTCATCAATGAACTTCTTTATTTCCACTGTAGTAAGTTTACATGTCAAAGGAGGTCCATGTACCCCATCAGACCAGTCTATTAGCTCCAATAGGGATGAAGCCCCTCAAATCAACAACCTTTTGACAACCAGCTTTCCTCTCCTCACTGTCACCTGAGCACAAGAGTGTCCGGAATATCATTGCGCTGAATGCATACAATGCTGAGTGCTGGATGGTTAGCAAAACAGCATCCACTGGAGCCTTTTGCAGCCTAACTTGTTGCAACTGCAATACACAGCAGTACACACTTGTCTGAGCATATTCATCATAATCGGAGGCCCGGCTACATGGTCTGCTACCCTGTGAAGTGCAACAGCTGACAACATGTATCAGGGCTTTTCAGCATTTGTCTCCAGGATCTTAAATTCTGCTCCCTGGGACTTTGTGTCAGGAACAGCTAGATCTGCCAGCAGCTCTCTTCTATAGCGAACTGTAGGTGGCAGCTTCTCAACGGAGATTGATTGATTGATTGATTGATTTATAAATGGGATGGGGAACCTGTGGCTAATCAGATGTTGTTGGACATAGACTGCCATCAGCCTTAACCACCATGTTCCAATGGTCAGGGAGTCAAGGGACTTGGAGCCCAATAACACCAAATTAAACCATCACAATTAAAAATATCTTAATAACAACAGCAGGGTAAGACGAATATGATCAAAACCAAAATTCTTAAAATGTAGATGGCCAAAGCACCAAATAGACTATGGCCTCTAGAAATAACTACTCAAAATTAATTATGCTTGTAAATGGTTCGGTAGCCAGTGTAGATATTTTTCTTGCTCCCAGACCTAATCACTAGTTAGCTGCTTAGATACTTTATGTAATGAGGAATGACAGAAACACTTTAATGATTTACACCTTTTGGAAAGTCTTTTAGAAAGACTTATCACTAAGGAGTTTCACACTAAAAACTGCAACAGTATGCATATAATTAGAATGAAGTAAAACACATGCAGCTTGAGAGAGAATCAACCAGGGCTGGCTACAGCTACAGGGCTTTCAGGCGGAAAAGAAGCATTATTTGTTGTGACAAAGTGGCAATAACATGCCTATCTCCCCTACTCCTTCCCCTGGGCTCCCAGGTCCAAATGTGGAGGCATGTTACACATGTTGGACCAGAACTGTAAGAACCAGAGACATACTCTTATTTTTTTTTAAAAAAGGCTCCCAATGGAAGGCTGTCACCCACTTCACTTTAAAAATAGTTCAACACTACCTTTTTTTTGACATCACTTGGAACTGCAATGCAAGTTTTGTACCCTTGGAGTAGAATATAATAAACAACTCTGGTTGTAAGGACATCTTCATATGAGCAAAGGCTGCCTAACCAGCAGCAAAGCTGAACTAAACTATTGTCTGGAAACTTCGGCAGAAACAGAATGAAAAACAACTTCGGGATTGAGAAGCAAGTTAAACAAGGTATTAGGGGGGAAACAAGGGGAAAAAGGCTCAAGTTCACATGTTCACAAGTTCACAAGTTCAACCCTATACAAAACACACAAACGAAACACACACAAACACAAAATCCCCCCCAAGTAGTTTTGAAAACCATGACTGGAATTCAGAGATTAAAGAACATGGATCACTTCAGTTTCTATACACATGACAAGGCTTACCTAAGTCTTGGTTTTATTAGAACTCTGCATACTACAATGGAGATCACTTTCTAGCATTGTCTCCGAAACTATTTGTCAAGTGGCGTGGAGGACTACAATCAGAAAGGAGACCCTCAACGCCCTACCACACCACAACTGCAAATACAAAAGCTCCCTACACAGTGGTTGAGTTCAGATATAATACAAAGCTAGGGTTTAATGCAGGGATGAGGAATACTTTTGATCCCGAGGGCTACATTCCCTAGAGCAGGCTTCCTGAAACTCAGCCCTCCAGATGTTTTGAGACTACAGTTCCCATCATCCCTGACCACTGGTCCTGCTAGCTAGGGATCATGGGAGTTGTAGGCCAAAAAACATCTGGAGGGCCGAGTTTGAAGAAGCCTGCCCTAGAGGGTAACATTCTGGGGGGGGGGGTCACATGACAGCAGTGGGTGGGCCAATGGATAAACCTCTCACGTACAGTAGGCTAGAGTCCAGACACACAAAATAGGAGGATTCTACACATACAGGGAAGAGAGAGCCTGTTAGAACTTCCAGCGTGGCAGCAATTGCTCATCTTGTGCAATTACATGCAAAATGTACAATTTTCAGAGGAATGATGGCGTTTCCCCTTATTGTCCATTTTCATTCTCAATTTCTGGGCACAACCTGAATGTAAGTTCAGGGGGAAGTCTATTAATCTCTTGCTGTTTTAAAAGGCAACAGCAGAGGCAAATAGGCACATCTCTACCCAACTCATCCAAGTTATTGGTACCTGATTCTCATTTTACTTTTCACACCAAGGATTTGAATGTGTGATCCTTTAAAATACACATGACCAGGGACAAAATCCTTTCCTAATCACCACTCGAATGTATTTTAAAGGAAGAACTGCTGAAAAATAGTGTATGTACACTTTACATCTGATGTTTGTGAATGAATGCAAACACTTAAGTGAGAATTGGACCTGACAGGTTTGTGAGTATTGGACTTTAAAGTCCTGTCGTTGTGTCCCAAGAAAAATATTAATGTTGCACTTTACAGGTACCATATACACCACCAGCAAAACAGATGCAGAATTGTGTCTATTGTTAATTGTGATGAATCAGTTATTGATTAAATAAATAGTAATAACTGCTTAGCCTACTGTATATATCACCAGAAAGTCTGATTTGCTCCTTTAAAATGTAGGATCAATTGAAGGGCACATTTTTCTTCTCTTTGTTCTTTCCCATCAATTTTAATGGGTGCAGAACATCAGTCACATCTAATATAATGAGACAAGAAGATGGATGGGTACATTTGAAGATACTAGTCACTGGACAGAAAACATCCTGAAGTAGTGAGTGTTGTAGCATAGGTTCAACGTTGCAGCCTGGACAATAGGTGAAACTACAATGTATAATTTGGTATTCACATACAGCAAAAATCCATTTTCTGCCACTATTCATCATGTCCCATATTAAGTCTTTCAAAGGCATTTTTTTCTATTGATCATGGTCAAGTAACAATTTTTAATCCAAGAAAGTGAATAAAACCAGGAACAACAAGGTCATACAGAGATAAATGGTAAAAATATACTAGGTATGAAGAAAAAAAAAACAACAGCTTTGGCTAAGAAAGTTTCCAACACTTGTATAGCATGTTTCTGGAATTCAAAAAGCACCATACTTAAAGAGCAAATAACCAAAAATAGTAATGCATGTTATTTTTCTTCACCAAGACAAAAATCTTCCTAAGCAAGATCTGCATCTATAGGCCATGGCAGGTGCTAGAAGGAAACCCATTAGAATTTTCAGTCTAATTTGTGGGAAATAGGTCTCTAGTTTCATATCTAGCAACCAAAATGTGCACATCAAGCCTATTATTATTATTATTATTATTATTAATAATAATTATACCCCACCCATCTGGCTAGGTTTCTCCAGCCATTATGGGAGACTCCCAACAGAATATTAAAAACACAATAAAACATCAAATATTAAAAACTTCCCTAAACAGGGCTGCCTTCAGATGTCTTCTAAAAGTCAAATAGCTGGTTATTTCCTTGACATCTGATGGGAGGGCATTCCACAGGGCGGGCACCACTACCAAGAAGGCTCTCTGCCTGGTTCCCTGTAACCTCACTTCTTGCAGTGAGGGAACCACCAGAAGGCCCTTGGAAAGTGGAAAGTGAAATACTATCATTTTAGCACTATTATATACAATGTGACAACAAAACAAAACAAACTCTAAGCATTATGACTGTAATGCATTATTTGTATTCAGTAATTTCTTATTTTGTTTGTTGTATTCCCCCCCCCATACTACTAATAAAATGCAAGAAAATTCATAGAAATTAAACACACAGGGCTGTATCCAATGCTGTCCATGCATGAGCAGACTTCCATTCGTGCAACAAAACTTCATCTTCCTCTCATTCTTCCTGCACCTCCACCCTTCAGCACCCTCAAAATATGGTCCAGAAAGTTGGGGGGACAACTCTCCAGAATCTCCAGGATAGAAGGTGGAGTGGGGGGCTGCAGGAGGAATCAGTGACAACTATTTGCCCTCCTCTTCTGTGGACAACCTATTCTGTGTATCACGGGTGCCAATTTTGTATTTCATACATTGTTGTTACAAGCCCTGAGCCCTTGGGAAACGGATGGGCAGAATCTATATTTTAGGACAGCTTCTAGTGTGAGCTGTGAGCAGAATTCACAGCGGAACAACTGGATAGGAAGGTGCTTGGTTCTCATTGGCTGAATTCACTGGGAGGCATGATCAGATTTATTTCATACTCACTTCACTTTTTCCAATGTAAGTTAATGGTTGCACTTTGCAAATTCATTGGTCAAACTCTTCCCTCAACGTCTGACAGTAGGAGGCCACATTCTAGGTAAGGTGGGGCAGGGGAATCCTTTACAGAATTCAACATGTTGCTGTATTCAGAGTGCATAGGGATGCCCAGCACATCTCAAATGTGGAATAAGCCAGTACTAGCTCTAGTCATGCTCTGACATGAGTCATTTTGCTGATATTATTATAATTTATTGAATTTGTTAATTGCTTTATCTTGCCCAGGAAAATGCAAAGCAATTTACAACCAAATGAACAGACAACACCCCCATCACATAGATGCATTAAAAACAAGAGGAAAAAAGAAATACATTTTTTTAAAAAATCCCACCCACTTCTAAAAGGCCACATATAATTAAATGTCAATGGCCTGGTTATAGAGAAAAGCTTTTGCCTGGTGCACTTGGTACCTAAGTGTATATGTGTGTGTTACATATACTCTCTTCTCAATAGGTTATCAACCAAGGCACTACCACCAAATAGTGGGACCAAGTGAAGGACAAACAAGTATCGTCAAATAGGTTCTCTTTCAGCACACTTGCTGTAGTTGATAAGACCAATCTGGTTGCAAATGTAATTTAAAGGTTCATCACCAATCATTCATGAAGGTACTTCAGTCCAGTTGCAATATCTGGAATCACTAGCTGTAAACAGCATTTGTTTGTTGTCTGTCTCCTAATCCTGTAACTTCCCATGCTTCAATGCTAATCATGATGTCTCCCATGGGACAGCAATTAATCTTTAAGAATGAAATTGTTTTCCAGATTCCCCAAGTAATCTCCTCATGACTCCAGTATTTCTTCTGCTAGTTTTCCATATGGGGCCTATAGAGCTCTTATTGATGCAAGTTCCTACACTACTTAAATATGTAAAGCTAATCACTCTTGGATCTGATCATTAGGGCATCAGAATATGGTCTAAAGAATGAAGATAGGAATCCAGTCAACTGTCAGGAAAGGAAGAAGCAGTTGTTTCCCCAAGAGGTTCTGTAGCCTCTTTCCACCACCCTGTACCCTTCCCCAGAGAGTGGACTGCAATCTGTGAGACAAAAGAGAGCACACTGGCTGTCTCCAACTTCCATTTGTTGCAATGACAAATCCATGGAAGGCCTTGCTTACTGAAGCACCTATCTTGAATTAACAGAGAAGAGAGAAGAACTAGCAGAGGCACACTGTTGTCCTCTCATGGTGTTGTAGAGAGCATCCAGGTTAATGTTCTTAGGATTTAATCACCAAAATGGGAAGTGTGTCATGGTTTGAAGGCTTGCAATCAATTTCACCTTCAATTCGTAGATGGGTGGAATAAGTTGGCTGATATGAACAACCTCCAAGTTATTTCTAATTGGCCACAGAGACTACTGGTTTGCTGGTTTAGGCACTATAGGAATCTATAGTTTCTGCGATCTAAGTTCAGAAGTAGGAATTGCAGCATGCCAGATGGGGAGGAGACAGGAAGTGGATGAGATGACATGTGTTCCTAAGATCCTCCTCTGTTCATGCAGATGATGTCAAAACAAATCTGAACCACCTGAGAGAGATACCAAAATCCATTGATTTCATAATTGCCTCCCTTTGCCTCTAAAGAGATAAAGAATATTAGCAGTACATAGTGTAAAAACCTATCTAGGCTGCATGAGGAAAAGTTGCTTGTTCCAGCAAGCTTTCGAGAACTGACATTTTAAGAAAAAGGCTGGTGCTGTAATGTTTTTATTGGAATTATCTGTATCCTTAAAAGGTCTTTAAATCTTTTGATTTCATTAGTACTTAACTGTTTATTTAATGATTGTCTTTTCTATGTTTTTAACCTGTTTTATTTTACTTGTAAACCCCCTTGAGTCCTGGCCTAGAAAAAAGGTGGGATATAAATAAATAAAATAATGATGATAATAACAATTCTCTATGTGATCTACAGGTTCTTTTTAGTTGTAAATAAACCAAGTGCTCTATTTCATTGAAATATAACATTTTAAAATTATAGCAAGTAATTAAAAAGGACTTTTGTTTAGGAAATATCTGAAAAATAAACAAGAAACTTGATTTAAGCACTGACTTAAGTTGGCTAGAAATAAATTATCGAGACAGACAGAGAACTACAGATGAAAGGTTTTTAGAATACTATGAAAAACATTACATTGATAAAGATAAAGTGCATGGCAATAGGTAACTTCATTCTGCTACAATGTCATACAACAACCACCATTAACAAACTATTTAGGCCTACTGCATAAGAAGTAGAAATTCAGTCTTTTTCTTTACATGGTGATAATCACTCATATACGAAAGCTTCTGATTGTAATTCCCAAGTATATAGTTCATTTGCCAAGTAATGTTTGTTAAGTGTACTGTATAGGAAATGTACAAAGATGAATGAAAGTACTGCAATTAAGCTAGACTGTAAAATAGAGGAATTTATCTTACCATTCAGTTTGCTATACTTTGAACATTAGATTTCTAGGATCAAGAACAACCGAGAGTATTGTGGCAACAATGTTAACGACATATGTTTTCATAGGTTAGACAGCAAGTCAGCTAAAAGTGAGAACATGCAAGACTATAGTGCAATATGTTTACACAAAAGTAAGAACAATTAAGTTCAACAGGAGTTTAAAAAGGTAAAGGTAAAGGACCCCTGACAGTTAAGTCCTGTCGCAAACGACTCTGGGGTTGCGGCACTCATCTCCCTTTACTGGCCGAGGGAGCCGATGTTTGTCCGCAGACAGTTTTTCCGGGTTATGTGGCCAGCATGACTAAGCCACTTCTGGCGAAACCAGAGCAGCGCACGGAAACACCGTTTACCTTCCCCGCCAGAGTGGTACCTACTTATCTACTTGCACTTTGATGTGCTTTCGAACTGCTAGGTTGGCAGGAGCTGGGACCAAACAATGGGAGCTTACCCCATTGTGGGGATTCGAACCATCGACCTTCCGATCGGCAAGCCCAAGGCTCAGTGGTTTACACCACAGCGCCACCCGCGTCCTCTTAACAGGAGTTACTCCCAGGTAAATATGTGCTCTTTTGGCACAAAGAAAAGGCTATAACATGGAGAACCTTCCAAGGATGGGCAGGAACTGGTCAAGGTCACAGACAAAACAAAAATATGAATAAATAACAGCAGCCAGGCATGCATTCAGGTAGGCACACACACAGGTAGGCAGAGATCCTTCTGCCTGATCTTTAAGAATAAAAATAGCATTTCACCCCCACACACCCAAGAGCTGGAGTGGGTGGAAATGCTATTTTAACTCTTAGCGATCAGCACTTCACTTATCTTAGTGCTGTGGGAGTACAGCACTGTGAGCAGAGATAAATCTCTGCCTGCTACTTTTTACTATCGAAGAGTGGGCAGAAGTTTGTCTCTGATTTCAGTGCTAAGCTGCACAGCTTCAAGATAAGACATTATCCGATCTCTGCTCACAGCACTGTGATGCTTAGCACTAAGATCAGATGTAAGATATCCCTTGTCTCAGCACTTAGCCTGGACATAACAGATCTATGCCCCAGATGCCAAGTGACTAACAGGGGGCAGGGTATGATTTTCCCCAAACAGCCTCATGAGGCATGCCAGGTCTGTGTGCCACAGGGTTTGCCACAGCTGACGTATAGGATTTCAGGCTACCGGCTCCCAGGTTAGGTGAAAAAAAAAATCAGAGGCACAAAAGTATTTCTCTACCACCCCTGAGAAGAGAAGACTCCCTGGAAAATACCCTGATTTGGGGAAAGATTGAGGGCACAAGGAGAAGGGGATGATAGAGGACAAGATGGTTGGACAGTGTTCTCGAAGCTACCGGCATGAGTTTGACCAAACTGTGGGAGGCAGTGCCTGGCGTGCTCTGGTCCATAGGGTCACGAAGAGTCGGACTCGACTAAACGACTAAACAACAACAACAACCACCACCCCTCAAGCAAATATCAAGGCAGAACTACATACTGCAAGCGGAATTAAAGCAGCATCAGAAAGGGGTAATATTGAGAAACAAAATGGTACGTGGCAGAAGGTCTCAACCATCGTCTTGGAACCGTGTTACTTCAGTACAAATTGTTCCCAAGTTTCCCTCCTCCAACTGGAGTTACAGATGCATGTTTACTCCTGCAAACATTTGTTAAAGGACTTTGTGGTACAAGCCAGGGTGATTTAAAGTGGAGGAGCACATTCTTTTCATGCTGCTACTGTACTCAAAATCACCAACTCCCAGAGTAATTTTTGTCATGTGTGTATGTGTAGAATGTGAAGCTCTAGTCTCATGCTGTCTTGGAATAATTATGCTTTGCTGTCTTCCCAACTGAAAATGGAAGGCATTGTAGTTGCAAAATTTTTTGCAGGACCCTCTGATGCTACACAATAATGTTGTGCAACCTACTGCTGCTGCTGTCCACCCCATATGTTGTACCCCAATACTTCTTACTGTTCTCTTCCCTTTATTGCTATGTTCTGTCAGAGAAATACAGTGCAGCTCTACTTTAGCTACATGTATACTTTCGGCTACAATCATTTGGATGAATCTGAATCACATAGTGAACTGAACACAGTGAGAAACATGAAATGGAATCAGTTGCTTTTTGAACATGCTGAACTATAACTAGTTCCTTTTTCAAATAAACTTTCCAAGCTCTGTATGGCCGTACTCACATCTTGCTTTGGCTCAGTTCTGCCTCACAACCCAATGGCTCAATGGCCCTTCATGGAAGAAGTTTATCCACTAATGCTTTGGCATGAGAACAGACAGAGTTAAGCTGTAGCTGCTATAAAGCCATGTGGTACTTCTCTAGTTAGACAAAACAGCAGCTATAGTAACAGGAGAAAGGCAGAATAGTAGGAAAAGGCACCCAGTGCCATGAATGCTACCTGTACATTCCTGATAAAAAATGTGTGATTAAAAAGAAGGGTTTCACTTTATGGGAAAGATGAACCAGCACAGGCAAGGATGATAGCCAAGGTAGCTAAGAGCCCATACAACACGGGGACGCAGAAGGAGCTGTGGTCTAAACCACCGAGCCTCTTGGACTTGCCGATTGGAAGGTCAGCGGTTCGAATCCATGCGACGGGGTGAGCTCCCATTGCTCTGTCCCAACTCCTGCCAACCTAGCAGTTCAAAAGCACGCCAGTGCAAGTAGATAAATAGGTACCACTGTGGCAGGAAGGTAAACGTGTTTGCGTGAGCTCTGGTTTCCATCATGGTTTAGTCATGCTGGCCACATGACCCGGAAAGCTGTCTGCGGATAAACACCGACTCCCTTGGCCTGAAAGTGAGATGAGCACCGCAACCCCAGAGTCGCCTTTGACTGGACTTAACCATCCAGGGGTCCTTTACCTTTTTACCTTTCCCTGGTAGCTAAGAGCCCACACAACAGGGTCAATCCAAGACATAAGGATTAGGATCAGGCAGCCAGAAACTAGTTGAGAAATCTGTGGGACCTCAGCTTTGAATCTTTTGACATATCACTAACTTTTACGGTGCTTTGGGCACCCTATGCAAGGTCCCTTGGACAGCCCTGTTTGTGAAAGGGTACAAAATTTGCAGAATGGAAGAAATATATTGGGGTAAGAAAACACAACCCTGCTAGTGAGGCAGTCAAATTACATTCTCCCTCCTGATCAACCACACTTATTGGAAGGTTGTGTTTGGGACAAAATGTGAAGAGGGATGTACATTCTGAATGAATTGAGACTAATGAAATTTGGCTAAAAATTATCTGCAACTGGGTTTACTTCCAACCATCTGCCTGGCTTTACTTTCAACGGGATGCATATTTTGAGGCATATTCAAATACGCAGCCTCCTCATTGACATTCTCACTCATCTAGGCATGCATAAATGGTATGTGACTAGAGTTAGCTAGATCAGGGTGAAAGGCTGGACACACAGCTTCGGTAGACAATGAAACTTCCAATACAGTGTGGCAACAGAGAAGTATTTCCACGTTTCCTAGGCAACAGGGGGAACATTTGCTCTCTACTACCATACAGACTGAAAATAATAGGAGTGTTTTCATTTACCTTTAGTGATGTCATAAAAGCAACCAAATCTTACTGGCTATGTGACACCATGATATCATTATGTTCATTACGTGATCCCTGAATGGCTGAAATTGTGCTATGAATTAGACGGAATCCCAGAATTGGCAACATATTAGGGCTGTGGTGCAAAAAACAAACAAACACAAAGCACCTCTCAGATGGGAGTTTTCTCAACAGGGTTTGAAAAGCAGACTTTTAATCAAATCATAAATTGACCTTTGTGAAAATTCTGCATAATGCTCATTTTGACAACTACGCTCACCACATTTAACCTAATGTCATATTAATGAACTATTTCCAGCTGCAAATTGTTTAGTAAATGCTTATTGTGCATTTCTCACATCAACTTTGAATCCTTATTCCTATTTTATAGATGTAAAACTAAAGGGGGCATCGGTTATCCAAGACCATACTCTATGGCAGAGTTTGGAACTGAATCCAAGTCTTCCAGATACAAGTCCACATACTTGGACGTACAGTTGTAAGAAAGAGAATGTGGAAAAAACAGAATTCCTTTCTTGCAAATAATACAGCTCACATTAGTCTCATGGCAATATTATCATTTTTGTTTTTGTATAGCAGAATGGAACATTCTTTTGCGACAGAGGTTGCTAGCGGGGAACACCTCTCTAAAATATGCTTGAGCTGACATGCGATCATAAAGCTGAATATATACTGGAGCAAAAACAGAAACTAACTCAAAGATCCACATAGTAACAGCTAGAAAAAGGCGTAACACTACAGTACTGCTTTCTTTAAAAGCCTTTATCAGTGACATTTCCTCCACAATCCAGAATGCAAAAAGCTGGAGGTTTGCCTGTATACTGCTCTCCTGGAAGACTCACACAGATTCTTCCAGGGATTATACCTTATCAGGTAAATACCAGGGTTAAAGTGAAAGTGGTAATTCATTTCCCTCCTCTGTCATTTCTTTATCATGAAAGCTGCAACCTCTGGCAGAGGAGGAAACAAACAAGTAAGAGGATGAATACCTCTGGAATCCCCCAACAATGGCAGACACTTTTGCATGCTTAAAAAGCTTTAGTATTCAGTGTCAACTTCAAGCAAATTTCACAAAAATGTACTTAATATATCCCCTAGCTCCAATGTAGTTAAGATATTCCTTATGAAATTCAGACGGAGGCTTGATCTGTTTTCTTATAGCATGGTCTGGCTTCTTTGATTTGCAGTACTGTAATCTACTGAGCTATTTACATTTTGTATTTTTAAAGGTTTCTTTGGCTACTTGCAGTCGGAAGGGAGGAGGGTGGGAGGAGAGAAGTAGCGCTACTTTTCTGTTCCCTATCTTGCAACTGTCAGGAAAAAAAGCAATGATGGAATTACTTCTAAACTGAAGGAAAGTGTTCCACCTAGAGTCCATTTTCTGAGCTGAAAGCAACTGACAGGTTATCTGCCTTCGGATGCTATTTTTAGTATTTGGGAAGTACTTGATTCTTTGTGGGGGGAAGATGGTATTAAAAAGAAGCAGCGATATTGTCCCTGGTTATAATTGACAATGTTAATCTTCTTTTTCCCCTCCATGGTGATAAAAAAGTCATTTTTATATTTAATTAATGCAGGGGATCGTTTTGGAAACTGGCTAATGAGGCTCTGATCACATTACCATGAAAATGTGCATTAACTCTGCAACTGAGGAGGATGTTTCATGTGTAGAGAATCCACTTTGTAATTAGTCCACTGTGAAATGAATCACGTCAGGAAGAATTTGAAGGGGGGGGGGGAAATAGAAGAAAAACAGTAGGCAATAGGTACTTAGTCACTGCTGTGCCAACAGACCACCAACATTCTACACTGTTTTGTCCTCAATCCTTAGCTTGTCATCTACAGTGCAGTCAAAAACTGGAAGTGTTCAGCCTCTGTCAACAGTGACATGCCAAAGCATGGGAAAATTACAAAGAGGAAGAGAACAGATGCTGAGGCACTAAACTTTCATCTGCCAGAGCAAAAGCCAAATCAAAACGAAATCCACACAATTCAAACATGGGTGCAATAGGACTTGTGCAAAATTACAGTCTACTAGGGTAACATTTATTTTCTTCATCTCTCCCTTCTTATTCTAATTGCACAACAAGCCAGTGTTATCAGATTACAGAAATATTCCTGCTGTTGGGACACAGACTTAAGTAAGGACATGATAAATCAAGCTCTCTGACTAATATTGAGGAACAGTACAAAGGACAGAATAACGACCGATAAAAGCACCCTTTAAAATCAGGCAGCTCAACCCCTATTCAAAACGAGAGGAAGAAAAATAGCTCTGATAATTTACTGTTAAACAAAACAGTCATTTCTAATTAAAAATAGCTATCTCTACAGCCTTGGTAGCACATGCTAAGTCATAAAACTTCCTCCAGTAAACTTCTTGAAAGCACTTGAGACCCAAGTGCTGGCAAATCCTACCTGCTAAATCCTAACAGCTGCAAAAGTGTCATCTGTGTAACTGATAGACAATCCACTTACCAAATCTAAAGATTCCCTATGCACATTACGATATGGTTCAATGATAACACATGTCTCTGGCTGAGAATTTGGCAAAAAAAAGATGTACAGCAATTTTTAAAAGAAACACACAGACAGTCAAATATGCAATTACACACACACACACACACACACACACACACACACACACCAAAACACAAAATCAACACCCCCTCATTTTCACCAAGTGCTTTGCAAACAGCACAAAATTACAGAGCTTCTTACAAAAACCTTCTGCACTCACCTGGGAAACTTCATAAAGCAGTTTGTAGTGTTCCTCCCTCTTTTGAAAACTGCACAAATTGCAACCCATTCTAGTAAGAAATAATGAAAGAGCAAGGCTTCTAATTTCCCAAGGACTGAGAGGCAAATGCACTGACAGGGAAGCACCCTCCAGACTTGACTACTGTTTTTCATCAGTCTCTCCGGTGCAGGAACACAGACACGCCACTGTTAGCTGGAAGCACAAGCCAGGGTAGTGTGTGTAAGCAGCAGCATGCTCTTCTTCTTCTTCTTCCCCAAGTATCTTACACTCACGTATACACACAGACATACACAGAGTTTCATCTCAGTTCGCAGCAACACTCCCCCTGTCTCTGCATCAGTGCACATGACTACACAGATTCCAGCTCATGAATATTAATAGAGCCTCATTGATTATTTATGACAGAACGTGTTAGCAGGGAGGGGTGTCATAGCTGCCGCTGATAACAGATGAATATTTACTAATTAAGAAGCAAATGTACTGTGGTTAAACAAAATACACGTGCCGCTAACACTTTTGTTTATTGAAGGTGGAGCACGTAAGGGGTACCTTTTTTAAACAACAGCAACAACATTTGCCCTTTACCTTTAGGATCAAAGGGATAATATGCATGAGTAGTAATTTTGGGGGAAACATTCTTGGGTTAGGACAGCTCTCCAGCGTGGGCAATACAATTACGGCACATGTTTTCAAGTACATGTTTATTATCCCTTCCCAACTTAATGGGGAAAAATTGGTTATTTTTCTTAACAGCTGAACCAAGCAAGACAGAAAAAAGAAAATAAATCCAGATGGTTGTACTACATTCTTTATTTGCGTAGTACTATCAGATCTGCCAAAATACTAAAATTAGAAGGAAGTGTGTTCTAACATTCTGCAATACATAGATGTACCACTTCTAGCATTTATAACTCACTTGCTCGTGAAGCTCTCAATGTCCTCTTCTATTTACAGTATTTTAATTCACCCTACATATATGTGTATCAAACATGCACATATATAATAGTACATATGTCCAAATCTTGTACCATTATCTCCAGTACATTCATTTGGAAGCAGCACCCATTTGATTTTAGTGGAATGTACTTCTAATCAATCTTGCACGGTCACCTGTAAAAGCGCCTATGGAAACTTGTTTTCCATGCATGGGTTGCTCGCCTGGATGCAGAGTTGCATGCGAATTATGAGGGGGAGGAATCCCATCAGTACTTTTGCAATTCAGTGGTATAAATGCTATTGTGTCACATGTGCATCACTGCTAAGATAGTTGATACTGCCACCTTTGATCAGCTGTATGGATCTGAGAGATGGCCTTATAAGCACCTTCTTTCCTTCTGTCTTCAACAGGTGATTAATGCCCTTAAAAGCTGGTTTGGGGGTTGGGTTTTTTTTTCTTTTTTAAAAAGAAAAATCTGTTCACTAGTAGTGAAGATCTTTGGACTGGGCCCAACGGAGCTGTAATGGCTGTGCATAAATGGGGTGTTGGGGGGGGGGGAATAACCTGAAAGTTAATTTCTGCTGAAATCAATGCGGCTTCCCTACATGCAACTTTTTAAAAAAAGAATTGGGGTGCTAGATAAATAACTCTCCTAATTAATTTGCACAATGGGGCATAAATTTTTGAATAACTAGGGATGGAAATATAACTTTAATGTGAACATGAATTAAAGTAATTATGTATATGATCTTTATTTTTAAATATTAAAAAGCTTCTGTAAGAGCTTGCCACAAAGCCTAATTTTGCCATTTGTCAATTAGCTTTTTATAGCTCTATGGTTCTCTCTATTCACATAAAAACAAGGACACATTTAAATGAAACTTAGATCTTTAAAAAAGTGCAAATTCCTCACATTTAAATCCAATCACAATGTCATATGTTATACAGAATCCAGCTCATAAGTGTACTTCTTAAAAAATAAACTCAAATCATGGTAAAAATCTGGTCCTTTTCCATGACTTCTTTTGTTTAAAACCAGTGCTATCTGACACATTCACTAATTAAATATAGCTGGCTCTTGTTCTGAAAAGTCTTAAACTTAATGGGATGCCAGGTGGACTCTGGTGCAAAAAATAATTACTTTATAGCCAATGAAATCAGTCAAGTTAATCTTGACATTGGCTCCTAATATGCTTAATTGATAAAGTACTGCAGGGTTTTTGTTTTGTTTTTACAAAAAGTACTTTGTAAAATGTGTGGGTTTAAAAAAAAATCAATACTAGGAAATGATCCTAATGAGTACTAATTGTTAACAAATTGGCTTTGCATCTAGCAGCACCTCAAACACCACCAATGCAGCAAGGAAAGCAGCCCCACAGCCATACACTGCTTATCATTCCTTTCCCTTGAGATGTAATAATCCGATTTTCTGGGCCTTGATTTTAACCTAACTGGCTGGATCAAAGCCAGGGAGGGCAACCTATTTAGAAACAGCTTCACTGATGTCAATGTAGCATCACGGGTGTCAATATGGCACATGTAAGTACCACTATGCAAATAATAAATGAACCTGCGCCCAGCTAAAAATGAAATTTCACCTGCTCAATAAATAAACTTAAAAGTTCATAGAAGTAACTGCATATCTTACATATGTATGTGTCAAACCATGCAAGACAGAAGCTGTGCCAGCTCTAAGCGTCAAGAATAAAATATGAAATTTCCCTGTGGGCCACATGTTACCAAAGAAGGGTTGCCCCATAATCTTTATTTTAGGGAATGTATAGATATAACATCATGGGACGCGGGTGGCGCTGTGGGTTAAACCACAGAGCCTAGAACTTGCCGATCAGAAGGTCAGCGGTTCGAATCCCTGTGATGGGGTGAGCTCCCGTTGCTTGGTCCCTGCTCCTGCCAACCTAGCAGTTCAAAAGCACATCAAAGTGCAAGTAGATAAATAGGTACCGCTCCGGCGGGAAGGTAAACAGTGTTTCCGTGCACTGCTCTGGTTCGCCAGAAGCGGCTTAGTCATTCTGGCCACATGACACAGAAGCTGTGCGCCGGCTCCCTCGGCCAATAAAGCGAGATGAGACCACAACCCCAGAGTCGGCCACGACTGGACCTAATGGTCAGGGGTCCCTTTACCTTTATAGATAGAACATCACAGTCCAATAGAGCATGATTGGACAAAGGAAGGAACTTTTTGAATGCCACAGGCACAACTGACACTGAGTGCAGGGCCAAAGCTCTCACAGAGAAATTCCGCTCACCTGGACTGTGGGCAGCAATTTCGGTGCAGCTCACCCCCATCGCCAGGGCTCCTTTCCCTGCTTCCAATGGCTGGTGGTTGAAGCTGTGGCCTCTCCCACCAGTTGGCAGGGTGGGAGCAGTTTTTAATTTAGCCCGCCAATGAAATTGAGCAATCACGGGTGGGCTCAGGAGGCTGGCACAGTTGAGATGGAGCTGAATGAAGAATCCTGCAGGGTCTTCATTCTGGTCTGCTTCCCAGGCATAAATTAGGCCCACCACCGAGGTGTTTCTGTCCATACTCCCAAAAGGGGGCAAGAGGCCACAGCACTCCTCAAGACGGTGATTACAATGGGCTGCTCTTATTTCATGTATGTCACAGGGCAGTCCTATCCCAGGATCAACTCCCAGGTTAGCAGTCAGCAGGCAAGCTGACTGATTCTGGAAACACACAATGCCTGAGCCAAAACTCACATCTGTAATCCATAAAGTTGTGGCCTATTGCAATCCAAGAAGTTGTCCTGAGATTCCTTTCCTTCTGCTATCATGGCACCCCAGCGGCAGGCTCACTGTGCCTGGGCACACAACTGTGCTTAACTTACAGCAGCTGTCCCATTCTCTTATTTATTTGTACAGTGGTACCTTGGGTTACCAGGGCTTCAGGTTACAGACTCCGCTAACCCAGAAATAGTACCTCAGGTAAAGAACCTTGCTTCAGGATGAGAACAGAAATCGCACGGTGGCAGTGGGAGGCCACATTAGCTAAAGTGGTACCTCAGGTTAAGAACAGTTTCAGGTTAAGAACGGACCTCCAGAACGAATTAAGTTTTTAACCCAAGGTACCACTGTATAGCACTCTTCAATTAAAAATGTGTAAAATAGTCCACAATTATTTATAACCCCCACACAAAATACCAATGTAACAGCTAGCAACAATATAAGGTAGTTCTAAAAACTATCATGGCAGGATTTAAAACAAAAAACAAAAAAATCCCAGAAAACATTAAGAGCTTCAGAAAAGAAACAGACATGATACTTAACAGGTATTAGGATAGGTGCCAAGTGAAGCTGCATTTTGCACTAGATGCAGGTTTTGACTAGGCATCAGAAACATAATGTGCAGTGCAGCAATCCAATATTGTTGTTACCAGAGCACAAATTACTGTGGCCAGCTTATCCCTGCCTGGATAGGCTGCCTACAATGACCTTGAAATGGTGAAGGGCACTCCATGCCACTAGGGCCACTTGTGGTGCCAAGAGAACAGTAGATCCAGAAAGTCTCCAAAACTACAGGCCCACTCACTCAGAAGGATTGTGACCCCATTGGCACCATTTACTTATACTAATTTTTTTCTCCTCTAATGCTTGGAATATTATTTGGAATATAAAACACGAGGACATAGAACTTACTTGTGCTACTACCACCAATAACTTCCTCCTCCCCGCCCTCCGTGGGTTGAATCCAACTAAGTTCTGTTCAGAGCAGACCAACTGAAATGGGACCAAGTTAGTCATGTCCATAGCTGCCAACGTTTCCCTTTTTTAAAGGGAAATTCCCTTATTCCGAATAGGATTCCTCGCATGAAAAGCGAAAAGCTGACAGCTATGGTCATGTCCACTAATTTCAATGAGTCATATGACTAGCACTGGATGTAACCCAATTATTTCACTCAGTTTTCATTATGTCTGTACCTGTTTCATTTGAGCTGCTTCCAACTTGACAAATCTCTTACCAATAAAACACACGGGCGGGAAAGATACTGTAAACTTTCCATAGATCCATATGTACATAATATGGAAATTTGCAGCTGGTTGGGGCTACCTAATTTGTACATTTCATGAATATGGAAAACACAACCGATACGTGTTGGGACTAACTTGGGTTGTCCTCCATGGAAATGCTTTTCATGCCGGAATTTCGTCACGTAGGGATGAAATTTGTTATGTAGGAATACTTCCTGTAGGCATCTGCTGAGCCTCTGTGAGACTAGAATGCTAGACTGAGCTTTGGCCTGATGCAGCATGACTTTTCTTACGTTTTGTTCTTATGTTCTTAAGCGGCCTTTCAATTCTGACATATGTGCTCCATTCATTTATCTACCCTTGGCTTAGATAAAGCAGAGGTTTCGTTTTCTATTTACAGATGTCGAATCGGCTGAGGATCCAAGTCTGAGAAAAATTATTTCTTAAAGAAAAATATTGCATGATATTCTGAGGTTCATCAAAGATGCTGTTTTCATTAGATGTATGCTCAAAGCTACTAACCCACTTATGTATGGATGCAAACACTGAGGCGTATCATAATTGGATTAAAGATTACATTGGAAATACTGCCTTTTAACAAGTCCTTTCCTTTCCTTTTACAAAAGATATTAAAACACAATCAACCACTTTGTATTCAATATGCAATTCGAAGAGGAATGAATTATTCAACAAGCTTCCTGATTGAGCAATTTCTTCTCTACGTCACCTCTAATGTGATGTCACCTCAAAGGTCCATCAAAGCATAGAGGCAAACTAAGAACCAGCTAAGGAAAGCACTAAAACTCCTGAAGGATAAAATTTAATTGCTTTTTTAATGCAGAAAGTGGTTTTAACCCCAACAAAAAAGTGACTTTCTTATGTACTAAGCAGCAGTGGCTTATTCTGTCATGTTTGCAGTCAAAATGATGAGGGGACATGTACTTCTTGAATAATTCTGACTATGTTTTATTACACTGTATATCTTGAACACATTTACTCCTGTAGAAACACTGTCATTGTTCAGCCCAATCTTTTGAAGGCTTACTTGGAAGTCCCGTTTGTTTTATATAACCAATTGTTTAAGAGACCAAGTTTTCACCTCCTGATTTACGTGTGGCCATTATTTAATTGCCTTTAAAATCTGATATATTTCATATTTCAACTCTTTAAAATATATTTTTAAAAAAGATTGCTACTTCCATAAACATTAAAACTGATTTTTTTGAAATTTTGATGCCACTCTTTTGAAGTATAATGCTCTTAACTGAAGTCTTAACTGAGCTATGTACAGTGGTACCTTGGGTTACAGACGCTTCAGGTTACAGACTCTGCTAACCCAGAAATAGTACCTCGGGTTAAGAACTTTGCTTCAGGATGAGAACAGAAATCGCGCGGCGGTGGCACAGCGGCAGCAGGAGGCCTAAAGTGGTACCTCAGCTTAAGAACAGTTTCAGGTTAAGAACAGAACTCCAGAACGAATTAAGTTCTTAACCTGAGGTACCACCGTACACTTTTGTTCAAATAGGCAGTTAATTATTACATGTGGCCTCAAATGAAGAAACATGGATGAACACACCTGTTTGTTTATAGAAAGGGTTCTACTGCATGCCTCACTCTTATACATTCACCTGGTTTGCACGTTACAGTCATCCAAACCATGGGTTAGCATGAATGTGCAGGCTTCTGAGGAGGATACCATGACCACTTTGATGTTCCCTGGGGTTTTTGGGCAGCAGCTAAGCCATGATTTGGCTTAGTGTATCATCTGACCTGGGATCACTGTCTCTCCTCTTTAACCATGATCTTTAGCTAAGGTACATCCTAGGGTTCACTTAGGGTTAAGGAGGAAAGGCCTTAACAACACTCTAAAGCAAATCTTGTCTTAGCTGACATCCCAGAATAGAAATGGCTGCAAATCCATGGTGCTTAAATACAAGAGTATATCATTAAATTATAAATGGAATTATGATCATTTCTGACTGCAGGCTGGAACATGATTATATACAGACTTCTATGTATTCAGATCTAGAGAATAGGCATGCGGAGAGGAAAAAAATGGTTTTAAACACAGTGCTTTTGATAGCGGGCTGCCTCAGCTTGGGAACTGGACAACATTGTGCTTCATTTTGTATCTGAGGTAAATCCTTGCTTTACTTCATATTCTGAAGCTTCATATGACCTGGCAATGAACTATAATGGGGAAATCAACAAATGTCCACAGCTTTTTCCTTTTCTGACAGAAGTTGATGGCATTTGCCAGTTTCATACTCTGTTCTGAAGGGATGACACCTGTAATGTTTCAGATATATAGTCCGAGAGGTTAGACACAAAGAGCAGTAAGAAAATATGTTTAAAAATAGGATGCAAGAGATTGGATTTTAGGAAATTTTTGGTCTGGATAGAAATAAGAGAATGTCATATAAGCAGAATGCAACCAACAACAACTCGACAAGCCTCTATGAGTGTCGCTGTTGCTGCTAAGAGAGTCAACTGGCAAAGACAAGTGAAAGCAGTGAAAGAGTTTCTGATACGTCAATTTAATTTCTCTCCTATTGTGACTGGAGTGCTGTTCTAAAACCAATCCTTGCCTGGGTGCTACTAGTGCTGTCCCTCTCTACCTCCCCTATGGCTGGCATTTTCCTTTTATGGAGAGCTTATGGGAGGTTAAAAAATGTGTCAAACCTGGCTTGCAAAAGGAAATAGGGCAACCACGGGAGGCAGGTCTGAAGCTTTGGAACCAGCCTGCTTCAGTCTGGACAGGGTTGCCTTGATTTCGAGGCAATCCAAGTTATTGCCAAAGCAGGCTGTTTTGCCTCAGAACTGGTGCTGCATCCAAAGTTAGTTCAAAGTCCTAACAGAGATTTCAATAAGCGGCTTATCTTTCATATTTACCTTTTACAAACATCTTCATATTATGCAGATATTATGCAGCTCTGTTCAGATGAGCACTTTTAGAAGTGGGGGAGTATCTCAGATATAATATTGAAGCGACCAATTTTCTCTTTAAGAGGCACCTCTGTATGGACGACTGTGAGCCGTGAACTCTGACTGAATACCTGAGAAACTAGATCACTATTCTCTGCATTTTGGCCACTGACGACAATGTAAGCACACTTGGAGCAATGATGTACTTATTCCCGCCCTCCTTAATATTAGCTAAAGTGCCAACCAATGGCTATGGCCAGTTTACTAACCAATGTACAATATCATATTGTATGGTACCATTATCTGTCTGTCTGTCTGTCTGTCTGTCTGTCTGTCTGTCTGTCTGTCTATCTATCTATCTATCTATCTCTATCAAGCTTCCCAGCTGGCTACTATTTCCTTCAGGAGCAGGACAACTGAAAAGGGACCCATCCAGTTATACAAGATGAAAAACGATAAACTTCCAAACTGCTTAAATACTAAAGACTCAGAAACAAGCCCAAACTTTAAGCAGGTTACACAGAGCAGACCCTGGAAGCTTAGGATTATGTGGCAAAGGTTTCTTTGTGCATGCAGAGACATGTATGTGCTTTCAAACAGATAATCCCACAGTATGAATAATCCAAAGTGTTTTTTGCCAGATGCCTTCTTTATGGCCTTTGGCTTCCTAATGTGGGCACAGCCCTGAGGATTTTTATTTTTATTTTACATTGTCTGGGGTAGGTGGGTGTGCTTTATACAGGTAATTGTGAAATTATATTTTTTAAAATTAGCGTTAGTAATCATAACAATTGTAACAGAACTCTACAAAAGAAACTGGCACTGGAAGAAGGATAATTCATTTTGATGACATCATAAAAGCCTTATAGCTAATTTTTAATAATAATAATAATTTATTTATTTCATTTCTATCCTGTCTTTCTTCCACTGCAGGGCCCGAGGTGGCCCACAAGGTGAATTGAAAACAGATACAGCTAAATAAAAGCTACCAATAAATTATAAAGATATGTGTGTATTTTAAAAAATTAAATAAGTTATATTAAAACCAACACTGAAGCAAAAAAACTTGAAACACTCCAATGGACTTCCTTAGCTTGAAAGTTCCAAACTGTCTCTGAGTGGCAAGCGGGAGAGGGGGGGGGGGGTTAACAAAATGTAATTTGCTTGCCAAAATATAGGAACACCAAGGACACTGCCAACTCTTTGAGAGCCTTCAATAGACACCAAGTGTAAGAGCATTTTAAGACATGCCCTTCCTCTTAGATACACCAACACTACTGCCAACTCTTTGAGAGGCTTCAGCAGACACTCATATTTCAACACAAACAGTCTAGATCTCGGGTTAAAGGGAAATAAAAACATTCTGTTCTTTCATGCCTGGTTATGACTTTTTGTCACTTTAAAACTAATATGACACGGTATATAGGGCTGCAAGACAAAATTCGGTTTCCAGCTAATAACTGAATAGGATGATGGATGGATGAGAGGCACAGTGCAATACAGCGGAGAGGAACTGTGCAAACAGTTTAAGTGTCTTGACAGCTGGCTAGTTTGATTTAAAATTACAATTTGAACGGAAATCAACTCTTATTTCTTGATGGTCATTAAAAAAGAATTATGTGTGCCATTCATTTTGTTGTCGTCAACAAAAACATCCTGCAATGATCAAAGACTAATCTATCTCCTTCTACAAAATCCTCACAGCAGTAAAGGTTTGCTTCGTACACTATGTGGTTTTTCCCCCTCAAAACCCTCATCACTGCCAGTGCACCTGCTTTCCAGAAGATCATTAGGTATAAATCCCAATGTACTCCAATCAACCTTGCTTTAGTTACCCTGCCGTCTGCTCTAGAAGAAAATTAATGTTATTAGACTCTTTTTTCCTCTTTCAAGATTGGCTGGTGTTTGGTTACTGTGCCAGCTGTCTAAGAGGTGCTGAGGTCTGTTCTACACTGACCCATCTTATTGTCTGGGCATCGCCCAAGTCCCAACATGCGAGCACTAAAACCGCAACTAAAGCCTGCACCAGCTGTTTAACTATTGTACAGGTACTTAGAGGGATTACAGCGTTCTAAACCACAAGCTTGGCAGCGGATACTCAGCCATCAAAGAAGAGCTATGCTGGCTCTTCTCACTAAGGAGCATCAGGCTGGGATTCAGCTTGCAGTTTTAAAACAGTGAAGCTGGGGCAAACGTACACAGAAAGCAGAAAAAGTCATAAGAAAGAAGAATTCATGTGGAGCCTCATAGGCTACAAATGGTGAAATCCCAATTGAAAAATACTTTTTGCTTTAATTAGAATTTCCCGTAAAAAGCAGAGATTAGCATAGCAAAGTTTGCTTCATCTCTGAACCAAACGGTAGATCATGAATCTCTCTTCTCTCCTACTGAAACAAAGCCTTGTTGAGTTCAGAAGGGGGAATTTGTTACAGTCCAGTACTTCTAAGGCCAGTCATTTGCCAACGGTTGATTTCAGAGAGCAGAAGTTTGATTCATATCTACACCATATCTTGGGCATCCTGCCACCAATCTAACTTTTTCTCTTCAGCACTTCTGCCTCCAGCTCAAGGTTACTGCAATAATACTTCTTCTGTTTGCCATCTTTGTATTCTGCAATGAAATTGCTTCCTTTCATACACTGTTACGGACAAAATATAGCCACCAGGAAATACAGTAATCAAACTCAGACACCAAATACAAAAGATGATAGCAGAAGGCTTATTAATACTCTTCATCAATACTTTTTGGATTTTTGGGATTTTCAACTTTTAAAATACAAACTCGAAAGTAATGTAAAGAAGTCTGAAGGAAGAATTGTTGCCAGTCTACCAGTCTAGGAATTTACAAAGGCTACAATACATGCTACAATAAACATATTGAGTTTTTTTCAGTATTGCATTTCCATTAACAACAAAAGTAGAACAAATACTAAAACAATTTATGTGGGATGCTAGTCATTTCAAATTTAGACATCTTACAACGGATACTGTCTGCCCAAAGATTTTCCCTGTTGATTTCAAGAAATTCTTCAGTTAAAAAGAGTTTTTACACTTATTCTCCAGTGTCTCTCTGTTGTCAATACCATTCATAAATAAATATGAGTCATAGCTGAGAAAAGAAGCAAGACAACAAAAGAGGAAATTCTCTCAGAGAGCCCTCTTTGAAATTCCATGTTGACTGTTCTTATTGAATTATGTTAGGCGGAAACTCATATATAGATAGGCAGGCAGGTGAAACTCTTTTTGTTGTTGTTGTTGCCTTTCTAGGCAACAAAATGCTACAGCGCCAATGCAAAATGCAAGTTTGAGATAGTATTCTCATAACAATGAAACTACTACCACAATAGTTATAGGCACCTGCTGACTGTGCTCTTGTATTTTTAAAACTGATTTTGTATGGATTAATATGTTGGGGGCTTTGGAGCCAAAAAGCAGTATGTGAACATAAAAAGCACAATATAACATAGGAAGAGTAATATGAAATAACCCCTCATCTGACCATCCTTCTCTCCCCCCCACCAAAAAACTTACCATGTCAGAAAGGCAAATTTATCTCTGTCTAAAAAATGTGTGTGTGTGTGTGTGTGTGTGTGTGTGTGTGTGTGTAGTGGATTCACAATAGAGCTGCACATATATAGCTTACTGAAATGGGGGAGGGGAAGTTCACCAAATTGGGGAAGGGCTGTAAGTTCTGTTTGGGTCATGTGAGACAAAAAGATTTTGGGAGGGTGGGATTTAGTTATTAGAGAATAAAAACTCAGAACTGTGTATGCCACAGTTTTATATGTTTTATATGTAAAAGTAGAACTAAAATTGCATAAGTGGTTTATAAATTATATTTAAAAGGTTCTGTAGTTTCCAGAGTCTTTCCTTTGTTTGTACAGACTCGGAGGAGGAGGAAGGACCAGAAAATTCAAACAGAAGAGGATCATTCCTCCACACACACCCCACTTGCCAAAAGGCCATTCTTTACATGTTAACCAACTAAGCTGAATTGGTTTGATTGCCAATGTGTTCTTTCTTTCTTTCTTTCTTTCTTTCTTTCTTTCTTTCTTTCTTTCTGGACACTGGAGTTATATAGGTGTGATGGGATGATGAGCTACTTGTGCGTAAAAGTTCAGTCCCTCAGATCTTGGGCATGTTTCTCAAGACTCTGTCTACAGCGGAGCCCCTTAAGCATGACTCCCTTAATTGCTGGCAGAATCTGACAGTGGGCGTCTGCGGAATCTATTCCAACATAAAAGTTCCTTGACGGAAACGCGTCTTCGGGATTCTCAGCGCGACAGTTTCCGGCGAGGAGTGGTTGTGCCTACAGGAGATCCTGAGACCTCACCACTGTTTTCGCTTGAAGTCTCCCTGAGCCATCCCTCCGACTCTCTTTCTTTGGGAGCTCCCTCTCTCCCCCTGCTGGTGCCTTCCTCCGCTGCTGAGTCTCTCCTAGCTTCTGAGAGCCCCTCCACCGCCTGCCTTTCCGATGACAGTTCCCTGACATCCACCTCCCCTCCAGGGCCCCCTTCACCCCCTCCCGCCCCCTCCTCTACGGGCGGCGAGGATGGGAACCCCCAGAAGGAACTTCCCTCGTCGTCAGAGGACTCGAACACCTTTCCCCATTGACTCCTGTCTCTTCTTCCCGAGTACCATTCCTCATCGGAGTCTACACCCTCTTCTTCCCCTGATTCGGGGAACCCTTCAAACTCCTCTTCCTCATCGGTGGTGCCGAAGTGTTCCCTCCCGAACCGTGTCACTGGCTGAGGTTTCCTCGGAAACCGTTGAAGAAACGTCATTAACACCCATGTGTTTTCTGACTCAGGTTCCCCTTCCCATTCTACCAAATACTCCACTTGATTCCCCTTCCACCTGGAATCGACGATTCCTGCCACATGATTGTTGCGTTCCCTTTCTTCTATGACTGGTGTTTGTGTGACCTCCCCTTCACATTCCCCCCACTCCCGCCCCTCTCGGTACGGCGACAGTAAGGACCTGTGAAATACTGGATGCAGTTTCATGTGGTTGGGCAACCTGAGTTTGAATGCCACTGGGTTGACCTGTTGTATCACCTCAAACGGTCCCAGCTGCTTAGGCCTCAATTTCTTGCACCCGCCCTTGAATGGCAGCCCTTGGGTGGATAACCACACTCGGTCCCCCACCCTTATGGTTTCACCCTCCCGTCTGTTTTTGTCTGCTTGTTTCTTGTATTCTTTCTTGGCCCTTTCTAAATTGAGTTGGAGTTGCCAATGGATCGCTTCCATCTCTTCTACAAAGTGTTCCGCTGCAGGGACACTCCAACTTTCCCCTCCTTCACCTGGAAATGCTCTGGGATGACACCCATAATTGGCCAGGAAGGGACTCATCCCTGTGGACACATTCTCCGCGTTGTTGTAGGCAAATTCTGCCAGAGCCAACTTATCTACCCAATCATTTTCTCTATCATTTACATAACACCTCAGATATTGTTGTAAAATACCATTTGCTCTTTCTGCTTGCCCGTTAGTTTCTGGGTGTCGGGCCGTGGAAAAATTGACCTCTACGTGTAGTAAGCTCATGAGCTTTCTCCAGAACCTGGAAGTAAATTGTTTCCCTCGGTCAGAGACCACCCTCAAGGGGGCGCCATGCAACCTACAAACATGTTTTACAAACAACTTGGCAGTTTCTTCCGCTGTGACTGCGTGGGAACAGGCTATAAAGTGGCACATCTTGGTTAATAGGTCTACCACCACCATGACTGCTGTTTTCCCTTTGGATCTTGGCAGATCTGTCATAAAATCTATGGATACTGCCTCCCATGGCCTCTCTGGTGTGGGTAAGGGTTCCAGTAGCCCTGCCAGTGCCAGTCTCTCCCCTTTTGCCCGCTGGCAACGGTCGCACCCCCT
Organism: Podarcis erhardii; assembly: GCF_964252035.2. Taxonomy (NCBI): domain Eukaryota; kingdom Metazoa; phylum Chordata; class Lepidosauria; order Squamata; family Lacertidae; genus Podarcis; species Podarcis erhardii. The sequence goes on from NC_138500.1 coordinate 51,686,438, forward strand.
GACGTATTCCCGTACGTCTTCCCTCACCTTGGGCCACCAAAACTCCACATGGTTTTGTGCTGCCCGAAGTGCCCCGCTGTGGGGCTGTCGTGCGATTGTTTGAGTACCTGGCCCCTCAGTTCTCCTTCCGGTATGTACAATGCCCCTTTGTAATATAACGCTCCGTTCCTTTCCTCAAACCCCCTGGCGTCCTCTCCACCTCCCCTGAGTCCTCTGAGTTTATCTTGGGCGTATTCATCGTTCTCAGTACCCTCTACCGGTTCTCTTTGCCCCACCAATGCCGCCCCACACACCTAGTGGTCTTTGGGGGTGATATGTCTCTCCTCTGGCGCTCCCTCCCCCTCCAAATACTCTGGTTTCCGAGAGAGAGCGTCCGCTCTAACATTCTCTGACCCTGGTACGTAGCGGATTTCAAAATGGAATTTGGAGAACTCCTGTGCCCATCTCACTTGTCTCTGGTTCAGTACTCGGGCAGTTCTCCAGTATTCTAGATTTTTGTGATCGGTGCACACCTGGACCTTGTGCTGTGCGCCAATCAGCAGATGTCGCCATCTCCGGAACGCTTCATGGATGGCGAGTAGTTCCCGGTCGTACACGGTGTAGTTCCTCTCGGATTTGTTCAATTTCCGCGAGAAGAAGGCACACGGTCTCCATTCCGACGTATCTTTTCCCGGCTGTAGAAGCACCGCCCCCACCGCTCGGTCGGATGCATCTGTCTCCACTCTCATTGGTTGCTGTAGATCCACGTGCAAAAGTTGTTCTTCCGACGCAAACGCCTTCTTTAACCTTTTGAAGGCCCGTTGCGCCTCCTCCGTCCAGACAAATTTCTTTTTACTGCTGAGACAATCAGTGATGGGCGCCGTTAAGTGGGCAAAGTTCTTGATGAACTTCCGATAGAAGTTTCCGAAGCCCAGGAACCTTTGCACGTCCTTCTTAGTTTTTGGTGTCTTCCATTCCAGTACCGCTTGAACTTTGCTGGGATCCATGGCCAATCCCTTGTCTGACAACCGGTACCCCAGGAATTCCACCTCTCGGGTATGAAACTGACACTTCTCCAGTTTCACCCATAGCTGGTTTGCTTGCAGCCTGCTCAGTACCTCCCTTACGTCCCGCACATGCTCCTCCTCATTCTCTGAGTACACCAAGACGTCATCTAAGAACGCTACACAGTTCTTGTAAAGCAATGGTCCCAGGACGTGATTCATGAACGATTGAAAACAGGCTGAGCCTGCCTGTAGACCGAAGGGCATAACGAGGTACTCAAAGGCCCCCAAGGGGGTGAACATAGTGGTTTTCCACTCGTCTCCCTTTCTCATACGTATCAGGTTATACGCCCCCCTTAGGTCCAGCTTGGTAAAAATTTTCCCTTTCCTCACCCGGGTCAAAATGTCATCGATTCTGGGCATGGGGAAAGTCACGGGTTCTGACACTGCATTTAGGGCCCGGAAGTCCACGACCAATCTGGGTTTATCCATGTTTTTTTTGTCCACAAAGAACACTGGGCTGCCCCCCACCGCTCGTGACTCTCTTATGAAACCTCGCTTGAGGTTCTTGTCAATGAACTCCCTTAACTCCCGCATCTCCCTGTCTGACATTGCATACAGCTTGCCCACTGGCAGTTGTGCTCCTGGGAGTAAGTTAATTTGACAGTCAAAGGGTCTGTGCGGGGGCAGTTTATCTGCTTCTCTTTCGCTGAAGACGTTAACCAAGTCGGCGTATTGTCGTGGTACCTTCCCTTTATCTGTTACTTCCATCCCTGCTAGCGTAGCCTGGGCTCCTACCTGGGCTTCCCCTCCCTTGCAGTGTGCTAGGCAATGCGCTGACCCAAATGAGACTACTCTCTGGTGCCATCCCACTAGTGGATCATGCAGCGCTAGCCAGCTCATTCCCAATATGATGGGCGCTCCTCCCAGGGTAGCCACATTAAACGCTATGACCTCCGTGTGTCTTGCCACCCTCATTATCATGGGAACAGTCTGTTGAGTTACCTCTCCACCCAACAGCTCCCTCCCATCAATCGTTGTCACCTGCAGAGGGTTACTTAAAGGGATAGTCTGTATCTGGTGTTCAGCTGCAAACTCCTTACTCATAAAATTGCAGGAGCTGCCTGAGTCCAATAGTGCCTTTATCTTTAGCGGATGTCCGTTTGGTAGCTCTAGCACCACCTCCACGACAAGCGCTGGTCTGGGGGGGTTCAGGCTTGGGCACATTCACTGCTCTTTGGCCTGGCTGCTGTGCCCCGATGCTGGCAACCAGGCGTTGGCTTTTACCTGCTCCTTAACCCCCTCCTCTTCACCCCCAACAGCTCCCCCCCAAACTTTTGCACCAACCCTGGCACCTTCCTGGCAAGTGGGGTGGCTTTGCCCTTGTCTGCATCCTGAGCCCGCCTCTCTTCGAGCCTCGCCGTTTGCAGCGCTAGCTGGAGTTCCAACACCCTGTACCTTTCTTCCAGGCTTGGACCTGCTCCAGCTCCTCCGGCTCCGGTTGGGTTGCTCATGATGCCCTTTTTTTGCACAAGTGCTTACAGAGACTGTCGGATTGCTGTGATGAGATGATGAGCTACTTGTGCGTAAAAGTTCAGTCCCTCAGGTCTTGGGCATGTTTCTCAAGACTCTGTCTACAGCGGAGCCCCTTAAGCATGACTCCCTTAATCGCTGGCAGAATCCGACAGTGGGCGTCTGCGGAATCTACTCCAACATAAAAGTTCCTTGACGGAAACGCATCTTCGGGATTCTCGGCGCGACAGTTTCCGGCGAGGAGTGGGTGTGCCTACAGGAGGTCCTGAGACATCACCACTGTTTTCGCTTGAAGTCTCCCTGAGCCATCCCTCCAACTCTCTTTCTTTGGGAGCTCCCTCTCTCCCCCTGCTGGTGCCTTCCTCTGCTGCTGAGTCTCTCCTAGCTTCCAAGAGGCCCTCCACCACCTGCCTTTCCGATGGCAGTTCCCTGACAATAGGTAAAAGTAAAGGACCCTGGGACGGTTAAGTCCAGTCAAAGGCGACAATGGGGTCTGGCGACCATCCTGCTTCAGGCCAAGGAAGCTGGCTTTTGTCCACAGACAGCTTTCCATGTCATGTGGCCAGCATGACTAAACCGCTACTGGCGCACGGAGGACCGTGATGAGTGCCAGAGCGCATGGAAACACCATATACTTTCCTGCCACAGCAGTACCTATTTATCTACTTGCACCGGTGTGCTTTCAAACTGCTCTGTTGGCAGGAGCTGGGACAGAGCAATGGGAGCTCACCCCGTTGTGCAGATTTGAACTGCTGACCTTCCAATCAGCAAGCCCAAGAGCCTCAGTGGTTTAGACCACTGCGCCACCCACGTCCCCTTGGAGTTATATATATCAGCCTAACTCAATGATAATAAAATCTGTACTTATAAATCCTACCATGTGGGACAAATCTGCCAAGATCTTGATCATCAAGACAAATTAACAGTCAAATGTAACATATGTGTTGTTATTTAGTCGTTTAGTCATGTCCGACTCTTCGTGACCCCATGGACCAGAGCACACCAGGCACTTCTGTCTTCCACTGCCTACCGCATATGTAACATGTAACATGTGTAACATATGTAACATATGTAGCATATACAGTGGTGCCTCGCAAGACGAAAAGAATCCGTTCTGCGATTCTCTTCGTCTAGCAGTTTTTTCGTCTTGCGAAGCAAGCCCATTGACGGCTTAGCGGATTAGCGCTATTAGAGGCTTAGCAGCTTTTAGCGGCTTTTAGCAGCTTATCGGCTTAGCAGATAAGCGGCTTAGCAGCTTAGAAAAAGGGGGGGAAGGGGGGGAAACCGCAGGAACTGGCAAGACATTTTCGTCTTGTGAAGCAAGCCCATAGGAAATTTGTTTTGCGAAGCACTTCCAAAACGGAAAACTCTTTCGTCTAGCGAGTTTTCTGTCTTGCGAGGCTTTCGTCTTGCGGGGCACCACTGTACTATATACAAGATATATTAGCACTAACAAAACAGGTTGTAGTGGTGTTAGGGCTACTGTGTCAAACAATGCATTTTCAAACAATATTTGGGAGTGCGTGAAATGAGCCTCTGGAAATAAAGACCCAAAGAAGTCTAGCATTCTGAAGAACAGCTTCCCATGATTATTTCCCACCCCCCTTTTGTTGGCCATTGCTCCATGCATTTTTTGTAGCTTACCCTTGGCCCAATAATTGCACCCAGACCAAAGCTGGACACCAATTAAAGCACAGCTAGGAAATCTGAATCTTCCATAGTACTTAAAGCATTTGAATTGGTTCATTTTAAAACTATTTCAGTCTATTGTGTTGCCATATTAGAGAACACTCTACACATTGAATCATTTACTTTATGGAAGAATAAAACACTAAAGATTGGCCTTTCCTTCCAACAATGAGTACTAACTAAATCACTAACTCATAATTAAGAGGAAGCGTAAGTTTCCAAAATCCTGAAAAATACACCTCTCTCGATATCTGGGTAAGATGCAAATTTGCTTAAAAGCAAGTGATTAACTGATTGAAAGGCAGATGATTAATCAACTAAAACATATTTAATCGGTTGGTGGCCCTGGTTAATAGAGGAGTAAGAAAGGGGGCCAGATGGGATGACAGAGGGAAGAGAAATGGGTCTGAGACATGAAGAAAGGAAGGTGGGAAATGGTGCAATGACTGAGGGGCAGAGGATGAGGTGCTGGACAGAAGACTAATGAAGTAGTTGTGATGAGGCCAAGAATGAGGAGGAGAGGCTCAGGGAGGGAAATGGGATGAGGGAGCCCAGACAAACTGTGGGAGGGGGGAGAAAATATGTGAGGAAATGAAGTAAATCACCAAGGTGAAATATAGCAAAATTCCAGCGTACACTGCCCAGAGTGAGGCCTGCCATTTGCTTGACATCTCTCCTACTTCCACTCCAGGAAAGTAGTAGAACCAGAAATTGTACTCAGTCTTGGTGGGCTACCATACATGGCTAGGGGGTTTGGTGGGTTACAAGATGTACAGGCCTTGAACAACTGGAGAGAAAGAACAAGCTCAAGGGTACAAGTCATGCCACCAGTCTAATCCTAGCGAAGACTTCATGACAGGTCCTCAGGAGGACATCTGGTCATTGAATGCTCAGCAGTTAATCTTTCCAGGATACTCATGGTTTTAAAAACAAGCCTGGAACAGCTGTGTGTCTATTGTACCGCAGAGCACAAATAAGCCAGAATAACTCTGTCACAGGTTTAATTGATTTTTTTTTTTGTCTTTCATGCCACTTCAGAAGTCATCCTGATCAATGCTACTTCACACTCTCCCGTCCAAGTTTTACTGCTCTAGGCTCTGACTAAAAATAGATTCATCAGACAAACACCAAGGGAGGCAATAATATATCTTGTGCAGAACACTGGGGCTGTCACATTACAACTCCCCTCTTTCCCCTCTACTGTTGCATTGAGCGAGGGGAAGAGGGAAGCTGGATTCATGGTTTTGAAAGAAGCACTAGTGGTGGAAATGGATGTTGTGTATTTATCCACTCATATTAAGTATGGAACAGGCAGGCTCTGTGCGTGCTCCCTGTAGTGCTTTTGCAAATTTGTTTCCCTTCCATCTTCCAGCAGATGACAGAAAGTAGCAGTTACTAACAAATGCTGTTTGGGGGTGAGGAGCACAAGATCTAAACAATAAATAATATGTGTCTCTATATTTCTCAGTATTCATATACCTCCCTGCACACCTTGACAAAGGTAAATATCATTATCCCCGGAAGACAACAGGGGAAGTAATGAAGGTGCTGAAACCTAAAGGCCAGATCAACATGCTTTTGTGATAGTCTGAAATGCAGTCAATTGCAGCAAAATTTATTCCACCCTATTACACCAAACAAAAGAAAATCAGAGCCATTTCTTCGAGTTTGAGAAAGGGGAAAGGGGCAACTGGACTGCACACTGATAGTACTTTTGATATGCAACACATCTTCACTTCTACTTGTGTGGCAACAAACTTATGGCTATTTACTTGCAAATCCTTATGATCCTTACTTGTCAACGTTAAGACCGCCACAATGATTTAAGCACACAGGCAGCATCAGAAGAAAAAAATTAAAAGCATCACCAACAACATAGTTTCAAAATGAAACACAATAGTCGTGGACAAATAAAAAGATCTTCTGGTGCCAGAAGGACATCAGCATCATGGTCAGGCTAATCATTCTGGGGAAGGCACTCTATAACCTGAGCACCACAACAGAAAAGGCCCTTTCCCATCACCCTCACAAAAACCCTGTGGAATAAACTGAGCTGGAAGAGAGCAACTGGCTCAAAGGTCAGCCAGTGAGCTTCTCGGGTGAGTGGGAATTTGAACCCAACTCTCCTTGCTCTGTTGTCTAACATTACATCACACTGGCTCAGTTTAAGCATCACATATACCCTTACATATATACCACCAGGAGAAACTCATCTTATTATGAAAAATACTCAGCTGAAATAAGATCTAAGGCTCAGCCTGGATATGACACGAGAGATCTGTGTTTGGAGCTCATGATATGATTTTCTACCTCACAAAGCAAATATGTGGAAGTGTAAATTTGGATACAATTTGCATACTTTTATCTCCTTGCTCACCAACACTGCTATTAGCCAAGGAGAAGAATACAAGCTTGGTGTAAGAGCTTAATTCTGTATATTTTTCTGTCTTTGGCTAATGCAGGAGTGCAAGCTAAATCATGGAATCAGCACAGTGACAAAATACTAAGGCGCATTTCCCACATGCTATGGTCCCAATGCAAAATGAGCTCATCATGACTGTGTTTTGAGGAAGTAAAACCAAAGCTTGCATACTACATCTTGTTTGTGTCCAGTTTTGTCTGAGCTTGAGGTTTATGATAGAAGCAGAGAGCAGACAAGAGGAACAGGACCTTGGACAGCTCCAAGAAACCCTGCTAAATCATCTTCAGCCACAGAAGATTAGGTCTATGCATGGAGCTCCTGAAGCGTTGTGTAGATTGGCCAGACATGCAATGTGGTAGGCTCTGTCTCCCTGGAGGCAACCAGCTGGATGGTTATAGTGCCCTCACATTGCATTTAGTTTGACTTTTGCAAGGCTGCAAAGATAGAGGGCCTACAGACAGCTCATCCTTTGAGACAGAGAACAGTGGTAGAGCTTTGTCCACCATCTGAGAGGACCCTGAACAAGGCACGTGTGGGTCTCTCTCCCCTCCCCCAATGATGTAGCCTGAATCTGGTTCTTATCAGAGTCCTCTGCCACACACTGCAAGCTCCTTGGACCATGATGCCTTGACCCCAAGTTGCACATAAAATCTAAGGCCAATAATGAAATGGTCCAACCAGAAGGTTGTTGTTCAGGACTTTATTGATCATGTAACCTCTGTCACCCACAGGCCTACATTGATGGCTTCCAAGAAAAAAATAGGATGGGAAGTTCTGTGACTGAACTTAATTTTACAAAAAGTGATTTCTGAAGTGCCCTTCTATTTATAATTCCTCTCCTTGGGGGAAAATGAGGCATAGAAATGAGGGGAGAAAGGAATTCCTTTTAAAAATCTTGGGAGACACAAATGATGTGATCCTACTGAATAACTTCTGTAAGATGAAAATTTCCCCTTGCACCTAAATAAAAAATAAAAAATTATAACATCCCTATAATTTCTCATTTGGAAAATCTTTCATTCTGGCCTGCTGTCAATTCCAGTTCTTTCCTGTCTGAGTATATCTCCCAAACCTTGCTTCATATATTCAGTTCCTATTGAGCTCAAAATGCTGTGAAATGAATTCTCAACCTTTGTAAGTCTTCAAACTGCAAACCCAACTGGGACAGCTATTAAATGAAGCATGCAAACGAGTATTACTTCAACAACAAAAAATATGGTTTCTGGCAGCACTTCTTATGGTTCCATCAACAGGCAGCTCTGCACCAACTTGGTTATGGCCTTTTTTGTGGTGGCACCCCATTTATGAAATTTCCTCCTTTTTCGAGTTATGGCTGTGTCCCTCACTGATCTTTCAGCATCACCTTGAAACCTATCTTTTCACACAGACATTTATGGAAGGACTGTAAGCCTAGGCAGGACTATTTTTATGCTTGCTGCCAAATTGTTTTAATGTTTATTTAATTAACAGGATTTATATATCATTGTAAAATCCTCTAAGCAGTTTACATATGCTTTAATCTTCTTTAATTCAATGTTAGCATTGTTTAACTTTTGCCATTTGTATACCACCCTGAGATCACACAGCATGAAGGATGGTTAAAATGTACCATGATGATGATGATGATGATGATGATGCTGATGCTGATGCTGAATTCCAGTACCTCCTGAGCAATACAGCAATACAGCAATACAGCAATTTCACGTAAGGTGAAATCAGTGCTATACCTCGCAAATCAATATTTGCCTACTCGAGAAAAGGGATAGGAAAAAGCTTGACCTTAGAGCAGAGTTCAAGAGGAGTCAATTTTGTTTGTTTATATTAATTGCCTAAATATAACATTACAAAACTACTAATTTTCAAAATCATTGAATGTTCTGAAGTACTAGTTTAATTTTATAAGGTTTCTGCATTCTCTCATGCAGAATTGTGAATAATGATTGAACCACTCAACATATTGCTTAACTCAGATTTTGAACCCTGGCAAAAAGAAAAGACTAGTTCACACTGTTATCATAGGATACTGGGAATTAAGATATACCTGATGAGTGCCAATTTGGAAATGTTCACTTTGCTTTTGCACTTGAAAGTCTGATTTCAAATGCATAATTCCAGTAAAAATACTTAGCTTATCTTTGTGAAATAAGTACTCCACACAGTCTACCTTAAATAACTCCCACTTTAGTTTACAGTGCTTTGGGGGAAAAAATCTTCCTTTCTGAAAATATTACCAGCTCATGTTTTCCTCTAAACATCTAAGGACTGCCAAGACAATTACAAAATTATATTTGCCTGGGTAGTTAACCAAGAGCTCCATCACGAAAAACCATATGAATAAACTCCTGACTCCTGTGAAATAACTGTTTGTAAAGTCACTGTGGTGCATGTTTTAGGAATTTTAATTACAGTTCTGATTGCTTTACATTCAAAACACAACATTCAGGTAATACAGCCTTTATGATGATAAGCAGTTTAATTAGCAAGGTAAGATAAGACAAAAATGCCTTTTAAAGTTATTGAATTTGTTCATGCTGGTCATGTGATAACTTTAGCACACAGTTTCCCTTGGTAGTCTAAAAATGTGAAATGCTAATTCTTCCTCAACCTTTGTTTCCATACACTGTAACAACTGCTTTTTATGCCAATGGGTTCGCTTCCTGTTGTGTGTGTCAACACCACACTTATAATTAGATTGCAAATCTCAGCCTGTCTTTAATCTTTTTGCCAGTCCAAACAAATAAGTTCTGCTTCATGCACCTCCACTGGCAGAACAGTGCAAGACAAGACGCAAATGTTGCATTCTGCCAATAGTGTGCTTACCCCTTTCAAACAAACTGTCTCAGAGGATAGCCATTGATTTCCTCGTTATTATGAACATGAAATTATTGAATGACAGATGATAGAGTGTTAGGTCCTACAAGTATATTCCCAAATGAGTTATCTAGCCAACGTTGTCATAGCAACAGTGCTGTTTGACAGAGCTTATATGACAAAGAACTCTCTTCTCAGGACTGCTACAAAACAACACAGTGCTTTTTTTGTTTTGTTTACTTTGTACCCAAATCTGCAAATGGTGGAACAGGGGCACTAAATCTGCAAATGGTGGAGAAGAGCGCCTGAACATAGCCTATCTAAACCAGAGGCAATGGGTGGTTGCAGGTCAGTAAACTTTCCAAGAGAGGGCTATGCTCAAAAGTGGACAACTGTACTATTAACCAAGCTTGTTAATTCCCCAAAGTTAAATTAAAATATCAGACAGCACTGAGTCTACAGGGAATACATGTTGTGCACTGCAATACACAACTGACAGAAGAATTGGCAGGCAATGATCACATGTCACCCGTCACTTGCACCATGATGCATTAGTTAAGTCCTTGCACACATTGCAAATGTGCCACAGGGACAACTTCTCATTCAACCTGCACTCTGCATTAGCCAGCAAGAAGGTGCTTGTATATATGTACTGTTGTACGCCAACCCAATCTCTGAGTGGGGCAAGATTCCAGGGGTTCCAGGCACTTACCCAGGGTTTGGTTTCCTTGGAATGGGGGGCAGCGGAGACTGCGGTGTATTTAGGATATACTGTTTCTTTACACAAGAAACAGTTTCTTTACTGTTCTTCTATACAACCTGATCCTATGATGGAGGGGCTCACAGCATTAACACCTCAAGAGGGTCTTGTTTTCCCCAGAGCCACAGCCTTGGATTCAAACAGGAATCAGGCATAGCTCTGTCTCTCACAACTGCCCAGCCTGCAGCTTCTAGCTCTCTCTTACACACAACTCTCAGCTCTGCCCTTTGTCTTTCTAGCTACCAGTGAACTGAGAGAGGGAGGCCCACTCATTTGTGTTCTCGCACAGAGCCACTTCGTTTGTTCCCTTTGTTACTTAGAGGGCCATCAGCAAAAACTTATCTCGCTTTTCCAACAATCTGAATGCTTGCTTAGGTTTTAACCCTTGCTGGATCCAGGGATTAGAAGGGACTTGGACATACAGCCTACCCCCTACCCTAAACTCACAACAGTATTTGTGACTCTGCAATTCTTGTTTTCATGCAATGTATGTAAGGAACTTGGGAACTCATTGGATGAAGGGCCCAATAAATATGGCATCAGAATAATGTTCTATTATTCCTTCAAGACATAGAACTAAATCTGCCCCAAAGTTCCACCCTATCTACCTCCACAGATATAGCTAGGGGCCTCCACAACAGACCTGGCTCCCCACTGGTGGCGTTCTTCCCTGATACAGGCACCTCCATCATTTTGTAATCTCCCCAGGCAACAGATTTTGGGGGGGGGGGTCAGGATTGCTCTGTAAATTTTTAAAGATAACCTTCATTGTCAGAAGGATGGATGATTGCTAATATTTTCTTTCCTAGCAGCTTGGTAATATGGAATATTAGCACATTCTCCTGCCATAGCTGTCTTCGCCCAGCAGGCAACCACCAGTGCAATCAATTATCAAACTTATTGCAACATTTCTTTATATTGAACCCGTCTATACCTTTCCTTTGGTTTTGCTTTGCAAATTACAACCGGAGTTAAGGGGACACAGCCTTGTCGTATTTTACAGCTCTGTGGCTTTTTATGGAGTGATACTGTTTTTTACCCAGCAGTACAGCTATCTAATTTTGTTTCACTTCGATGTTTATGGTCACACACAAAGCCAGTTTGCTGACTCTGAGGAAGACTCAGTGATAAAGAAAGAACTAATCGTGAATTAAGAACACAAATATGTAAGAAGGGCTCTTCTGAAGCAGACCAAAATAATATCTAGTCAAGAATTTTGTATCTATCCCTTAGTGGCCAACCAGGCATCTACAAGAAGCCCCATGAGCAGACTTCTCTGCTGTTGTTCCCCGGTGGCAGGCACTGAGAAGCATGCTGCCTTTGATCCTGGAGGCAACAGACAGGTTTTGGCCTTTTTAGTGGTGGCACCCACAATGGAATGAAATTAATACCCCAATATGGCCCCAGTGGGTTTTTTTTAGGCAGGGGGTTGCTGTACTGTAAAATAAATTCAAGGCTTGGAATTCTCATATACTTTGGTAACAAATTTTGGGGTTGGAGGAAATATCCACTGGATTACACTGGCTTTTGACCCACAAACAGGCTGGATATCTTTTGTCACTTGCTTAAACCATTTATACTGCTTATGAAATATTTGATATAATTTGTAGGTACTGATCATTCCTGGATTAGTGACTGAATTGTCCACCATCACTGTGTGAGATGTGGAGATGAGGTATGTGAGCCTGTGAACACACTGAATTTTTTTCCACATACACACCCTTTGAACAGTTTGGGCATTTCCCCCAATTATATATCCCTGCTCTAGAAATCACTGTTGCAATGCTCTGAAAAGCAAGGAATGTTCATGGAGCGGCATGTCCTTTAGTAATTCATCAAGGGGCAAACTTTTGCCAGAGATGAAAGCAATGCAATCTTAAACACGTTCACTCAGAAGTAAGTCCCAACGTGATTTATAGTGCAATCTAATACATGTCTGCTCAGAAGTAAGCCCCACAGGAACACAGGAAAATGCCTTAACCAGAGTCAGTCCGTCAGAAAGTATTGTCTATACATTGACTGGCGGCATCTTTCCAGGGTTTCAGGCAAGGGAGAGTCCCAGACCCACCTAGCGGGGACTAAACCAGATGCTTCTTGCATGCAAAGGAGATGCTGTACCACTGAACTACTACTCCCTGGTGCAGAATTTGGCAGCCAGGTTGCTTACTAGGGTAAGGCAGTTTCAGCATCTAACACCGATCCTAGCCCAACTGTACTGGCTACCAATTAGTTTCCATGCCCAATTCAAACAGCTCAGGACCACAATACCTCAAGGACCACCTCTTCCCATATGAGCCAACCAGGACCCTGTGACCATAATCTGAGGTTCTTCTTTGTGTGTCTCCTCCACAAGAGGTCTGAAAAGTGGCAAGACGGGAATGGGCCTAGTCTTCAGTGGCTCTCTATTTGTGGAATACTCTCCCCAGGGAGGCTCACCTGGCACCTTCATTAAACACCTTTAGGTACCAGGCAATTTTTTTTTTTAACAAGGCCTTTAGCTGATTAACATTCTATGTGTTTGTGGAAGCAGGGAATATTGGTTTGATTTTGTCTTTGTTATTGTTTTTATTATGTATTTCATGTTCTCATTTTTTTATTTTTACGTTGTGATCTAACCTGTGATATTCAGATGACGGGCGGCATACAACTTTAATAAATAATAATACCCTTCCATTACATTCAGCAGGGCTTTACTCCAAAGTAAGTGGGTGTAGGATAGCAGCCTTATTGTCTGTTAATGTGTGCTTAATACATGAAACACTTCCTTAGTCATTAACATAACAATTAAAGCCTGCAGGCCTAGTTCTATGTTAAAACCTAGTCTTGGCAAAAAAAATATGTGGCAACTGGCAACTGGCCTCTCTTGGAAACAGCGATGGCTCAGAGGAACAGAGGAAGATAAGGCAGCAATGAACTAACTAGGCAGTTTTGGTAGATGCTTTCAGATATATAACATTTAACCTATATAATACTTGCTATGGTTCTTTTTTGGGGGGAGGGGCTTCCCCATAAAGCAACATCTGCTTTAGTAGCACTTTTACACAGCACTACCAATTAGAATAGGCTTTCAGTGCCTGCTTGGGTAAGTTGTTTTGTAAGATACAATAAACAAAACACTGAGAGCATACTGAGAAACCAGGGTTTATACAGTGCCATTACCAACATTGTCATATTTCCACCTCCATTTCTCTTACTATGAATAGAGCTACAAATGTTTTAGGACTATGTGACAGTCCCAGAGAAATGGGAAAACATATGTAGAATATTTTCAAATGGAATTTTTTTTTTAAAAAAAAAACCCTCCTGAATTTCTAAAGTGTGTCTTCTGTTCAAAGTGTCCCCTTGATGCTTACGCAGCTGCGGCGCTAACCATTTAGCACAGATTACTCACCCATAGACGATAATAAGGCACTGCTGCATGTATATTAGTCAACAATTTCATATAAAACCCAATTACATGTTTTCTGTATCATTCCCTGACTACCCACTAAAATTCTGCTGATATTAACCCATCCAAAGGCATTTCACGGACTGGGAACAAATATAATATCCATTATAGCCTAATCTACACCCCCTGTCCTGTCTAAGTTAAATGCACAAGAGGGACTGGAAATCTGCAGCAAAACTGCAGATTCAGTAGCTACAAGAAACAAAAGAGTGTGCATCTGTGCACAGCTGTTTTGCTCTGTGGAGAAATCATTTTGTTTCTGGGGTCAAGCTCTATTTTAAAAATGTATAAAGGGGTTTAAACATAGTTAAATGTAAAGGGTTAACCGTCGGTAAACGGTTGTGACTTTCTGCTAGGAGCTGTGGAGATACAGGGGGCAAGATCAGTAGGGGGCTGGCAGCTAAATTGCTTTTGTTTATAATGTGTCAAACCAGGGATAGTTCAGTGAGGGGGGCTTCTGTCTGTATATATACAGAAACCATGGCATCAAAAATTATAGCTGGTCAGTTGATGGTAGGGAAGAAGAGTTTGGATTTGATATCCCGCCTTTCACTCCCTTTAAGGAATCTCAAAGCGGCTAACATTCTCCTTTCCCTTCCTCCCCCACAACAAACACTCTGTGAGGTGAGTGAGGCTGAGAGACTTTAAAGAAGTGTGACTGGCCCAAGGTCACCCAGCAGCTGCATGTGGAGGAGCGGGGAATCGAACCCGGTTCCCCAGATTACGAGCCCACCGCTCTCAACCACTACACCACACTGGCTCTCATGGGTGGTGGTAAGGTGAATGCATCATCATCATCATTATTTCTAACCAGTAGGCTGCTATAATCATGAAAACCAGCACGGTCCCTTCCAATATTATTTTTTAACAAATATTTCCATTTGCCAGGGTGGTTAACATCATATGCTAAAACATACCAATTAAAATTGACTCAGTAAAGAAGTACAACCACTACAGTGCTATCTAAAGAGCTTTTGAGGGGCCATGGGGAATTGTAATGCGGCATGCCTGGCAGACAAAGATAGAGATACTCCTCTGCACCACTCCAAGACAGGCCCAAGATAGTTTAAATTGCCTGGTGGATCCATAGGCGCCGACTCCATGGGGCCTGAGGGGGCCCGAGCCCCCTCAAAAATTCGTTTGGGGGGGCTCTGCCCCCCCAATAATTTAAGAAAATTATTAGTTATATTATGCTTTGTAAAATCACAAAATTATGTTGGTATTTTTTATTTCCCTTGTTTGATGATAGTTACCTTTTAAAATACATTCAGTAATGAGTTAAAACAAATAATTATTACGGTAGTAAAAGAGGCGGCGCGAGTAGTTTTGCTCGGTGCGTGCGACTGGCCCAGCCCCTCTTTCCTTTTCCTCTCTTCTGCTCTCCCGCCGGGCGCCTGAGGGAGAGTTACTTAGCGGTTCTGAGGAGCCGCTGTTGTTTCGGCAGGGGAAAAACCGCCGCCCGCGAACCGCCGAGCTCCCTCTCTCTTTCCAGCCTCTCTCTCTCTCTCTCTCTCTCTCTCTCTCTCTCTCTCCCTCTCTATGGCCAAGGAGGAGAAGAAGCCCTTCAGCCAGTCTATGGCCGAGTGGCGGAGGTTCATCTACAACCCCAACAGCGGCAAGTTCCTGGGGCGAACGGCCAAGAGCTGGGGTGAGGAGGGCGAGCGAGCGCGCGCGGGGGGGGGAAGGGAGGGGAGGGGGCGGCCGGCACGAGGGGCGGTGGGAGGCGAGGCGCGGCGGGCACTTGCCTTGCCCACCACGCATCTCTCTCCTTCTCGGTCTCTCTCCCTCCCTCAGCTGGCGAGGGGGCCACGAGGCGGGCGGCAGCAGCAGCAACGGGCCGGGAGCGGCTCTTAGAAAACTTCCCAGGGCAGGACCCCGGTATGGGCCCCCCCAATATTTTTTATAAGTCGGCGCCCCTGGGTGGATCCCAGATGCTGGGTGGGACTTGTGACCCGCTTTTAAAGATGATGGTATCTGAAGTAGCCCTTTTCTTTCAGATTGCTTCTTACACAAACAATGGTCTCGGCTTGTCCCAGCCTCTGCTCATCTGCTTTTCTAACCATTCCAATTTAATATCTTGGTGCACAAGAATGAACTGGAGAGCTTCCAACAGTTGGCTTTAAAGACCTTTCCATATCTAAATCTCAGAAATTCCACTGAAGCTGCTGGCATCAGATGCCAATGGGAAGGATGAAGTCTCCTAACTGTTAGAATTTTAGCTCTACCATGGTCTACAAATTATTTACATTAAAATACTTTGCATAAATAAGGTTCAGTCCAGTCTGTTCTGACCCAGTACTGCTCCACCCCTCTACACATCTACCAAGTGTGCTATTTCATTGAATACCTGAAACAAATCTGTGTGGCTTGAGTGCATCCCTTACCATCCTATTCACACAACTTGGAAGGATGTAGTAAGACATTTATACAGGCATGGCAATTTAAAAATCTATCCTGAATTAAATAACTATGAAATTAAGTAATATGGCTTTACACTTAGCTTGTGGCCAATGAAATTCATTACTATTACATGTCTGCTCAATGTTCTATTATGTAGTAAACTGGTAAGATTCAGGCCAACTCATACAAAACTAGTGTCCCAGTCATTTGAAACAACTCCATTTCATCTCTAGCTTCCTTGGTGGCAGCATAAGGAAGACCCATTTTTCAACAAAAGCTTGGAAATGGCTTTGGAAAGGTTTATGTAAGGAGAATAAAATAATATACTGTTCTATCAGGAACAGGAGTGTGTATATCTTTAATTCACTTCAACACACTATGGAAGATTCTATGAATTTTCCAGCTGACAGGTTTCTTAACAGGGCAGCTTTTAAAGTATATTCACAATGGACTGCAGTGTCAAGACTGCACAGAGTGGCTCCTTTTAGAACCACTACCCAATGCATTGGATGCGGGTGGCGCTGTGGGTTAAACTTGCTGATCAGAAGGTCGGGGGTTCGAATCCCCGCGACGGGGTGAGCTCCCGTTGCTCGGTCCCTGCTCCTGCCAACCTAGCAGTTCGAAAGCATGTCAAAGTGCAAGTAGATAAATAGGTACCGCTCCGGCGGGAAGGTAAACGGCGTTTCCATGCGCTGCTCTGGTTCGCCAGAAGCGGCTTAGTCATGCTGGCCACATGACCCGGAAGCTGTATGCCGGCTCCCTTGGCCAATAAAGCAAGATGAGCACCGCAACCCCAGAGTTGGCCATGACTGGACCTATTGTTCAGGGGTCCCTTTAGCTTTACCCAATGCATTTTCTTTTCTTTAACAATATTTATAAACAGCTTAACGTTTAAAATCTTTAGGCAGGGTACAAAACTGCAAACAGTAATACAGTAAAACACAAAGATAAGAGCTCAAGCCATAACAATCAAATCTTACAGGTCAAGAGGGACCTGGGGTGGAAAGAGACATCTTTACAAGATTTCCAAAGCAACTGATGTAAGCAGTGGCGTAGCATGGGGGCAGCAAATGAGCAATGGCCCAGGGCACAAGCCATGGATGACTTGCTAAGTAAAAACTTGGCTTAGCTCAGTGTGGCAGTATAAAGGACTGGGGAAGAGCAAATCTACTTCAAGCTCCTCTCCAAAGCCCAAACATTTACACAATCACAGTATGCTAAAGTTTGACTTCCCATGTCATGCAAACCACACCACAGAGAGTCTATGCTCATTCAAGTATGAATGTGTAGGAACCTTGAACACAAAGATTCCACTGCTCCATGCATTTGGTTCTACATTGGACAGTTTGCTCATGGCTTTCAATGACACTGCGTAAGCTCCCCCCCCCCCCCACAATAGATGAACCAACCCCAGCAATAAATTAGGCTTGCTTTCTCAGCTGTTCCACAACCATTTTTCTTCCTTCAATCCTGCTTTTAAAAATTACTCCATTCTGTGAGCAATTAAGCTGGGCATTGCCTCCCTTCCCCCTCCCTGTAAGACTTGTCAATCCTATTAGACCAAAGTCTAATTAAGGGTGGGAAAGTGGTTGTTTTATCTGCCAAATGAAAATAATTTAGTGCAAGTTAATGAGGATGGGCACAGAACTGATTAGTCATTTTGATTCCTGCTTGTTACAGTGGCAGAAATTACTTACTCAAAGGTATAGCAATATCAGCAGTCTTTTTCACACATTATGTAAACAAAGAGTGCTTTTTCCTTCATGATAAATTTAAACATGAACATATTTATAACCCCACAATAATATACCGGTAGCATACAAAACTAATAACCAATGGTCAGCCATGAATACAAAATTTTCATTCAGAAATAGTAATGCAAGCATGCAATTTTCTTCATATAAAAATCACATTCCATTGTTTTCTCCTTTACCCACTCAACTTTCCAACAATAGCTAGTTTTTCTTAATTACCCATGTGTGACTTCAGTTTTCTATAGTCACCACTTTGGTTCCCTCCATTAATACTCCAATTAATATTGTTGCCACAAGAAAGATGCCTGCTGCTCTGTCACCAGTGAATGCCTCTAATTGCAGGGATATTATAGAGCACTTTTTTCTCCATACTGCTTTCAACAGAGCATTTCTCAGTGGATCTATGGTTCTTGGCCTCTATCTGTCTATCTATCTACTGATTGAATTTCATACCCACCTTTCACCATAAAGTCCCTGAGTCATTAAAACAATATAAAAATACAGCAATACCTTGGTTCTTGAAGAGAATGTGTTCCGGGAGTCCATTTGACACCTGGAACCATTCAAAAACCAAGGTGCAGCTTCCAATTAGCTGAGGAACATCCTGCAGCCAATCAGAAGCCGCAGAAGCCATGCCAGATATCCAGCTTCCAAAAATAGTTCGAAAACCAGGACACTCACTTCCGGGTTTCAATCATTCGGGAGCTGGTTTGTTCGGGAGTCAAGGTGTTTGAGATCCAAGGTACAACTGTACAGTACTTAATGATCAGTTAAAACAATATGCAATCAGAAGGATATGGTGAGTCTGAAAAAAATATGTTGGGTGTCAAAGGCCAGGGTAAAGAAGTGTGGAAGCTATATAATGATTATGCCAGACACACCTCTTTAAGGAGGAATTTAGAGGCTGCCACAGAGAAAGCTCTCTTCCAGGCTGCCATTCCTTGCTTTTTCAAGGGAGATGGAACTACCAAGAGGGCTGCCTATATTGATCTTAACATCCAAGAGGCAACCTGTGCCACTGTTTCAAAACATGGGTTAATAAGATCTAAATGGATCCCAGGCCAGTAACTTGGCTGCTGCATTTTGACCCAGCTGGTGCTTCCAAGCCATCTTCAAGGAAAGTTCAACACACGTTAACTGGAGCCGTATGACCTATGTGTGTTAGCATTTTTTTACAACACACAAAAATACATCAATACTGGAATAAAGAACTATCCTGACACTCTTGTACCTTCAAAAATAGCAGTTCGTATCAGCAGAATTGTATGATGCACAAAGAAAAGCAGTCCAGAATGGAAGTAGCCTGAAATATAACAATAACTAGGGCTGCAACTCTACTTTTTCATTGGCCATTGCGCCACATCCTTGACCAGTAGTTTGATTAACATGAAGCACTTCATTCATTCATCCATCCATAAATTCATTCCATTTACACTCTACTTTACAAAATATTTGAGCAGATCAACAATTAAATTCAACACAGAAATCTCATTCAAAATCACCACAACGCACAAAAAAGCAATAAAAACATCATGCCAACACTGTCAAATGAACAGTGGCCTTGATACCCAAATGCCAGGTTTTAACGTGACATCTAAATGACAGCAGTGTAGGTGCCAATTAAATTTCTTGGGGGACAGCATTCCAGATTTAGAGCATCACAAGTGAAAAAGCTCACCCACAAATTACTGCCAAGTATGCAGTTCCCAATGGCAGGCATTAAAGAGTGTCTTACCCTAGAATTTCTATTCCCAGGTGGATATATACAGGGAGAGATAAACCCTGAATCTCAAGTAATTCAGAGTTTTATACATCAAACCTTTAGAGAACCAGTGTAACACAGTTCTAACTAGAGATTCCACACAAAAGACAGACCACACAATTTCCAGTCTTCAGGGGGAGCCCTACATTTTGATAACGTGCATTATTGTGATCCAAGCAGGAGGCGGGCAAACCATGTATCACTGTTGCCAAGCTCTCCCTCTCCAGGAACAGTTGGGTAAAAGAACTCTGAACCATTGAAAATACCCATGTTTCCATGGATAAGGTGGTATCAAGGAGCATGCCCAGACCACACAACTCATCTGTCAAAGGGAGTTCAGTCCTATCAAGAACAAGGCATTCATCTAATTCCCAGATCTGGGAACCACCAAGCCACACTATCTTCTTTTTTCAGCTTCTTCTTTTTCCTTCACTTTCATCCAACCCATCACCAGACAACCAATCCATAGCCTGGCCAGCCTCACCTGACTCTGATAACAAGGAGGAATAGAGATACTGCAAGGAAGAATAATGATCTCGAGTCACAACTCCAGTCCACCTTCTACACTGCTCCAAAGGATAGCATCTGAACCTATGGGTTCAACACAAGAAACCTGTCCCTACTGAACATTAGATCAAACATTAGGAAAAACACCAGACAGGCTCCCTTGAGAACTCTTTGTTAGAGATTTTAAAGCAGAGACTGCTTAGGGAAGGACAGATCCTGAAGCTGAGGCTCCAATACTTTGGCCACATCACAAGAAGAGAAGACTCCCTGGAAAAGACCCTGATGTTGGGAAAGATGGAGGGCACAAGGAGAAGGGGACGACAGAGGACGAGATGGTTGGACAGTGTTCTCTCGAAGCTTCCAGCATGAGTTTGACCAAACTGTGGGAGGCAGTGAAAAACAGGAGTGCCTGGCGTGCTCTGGTCCATGGGGTCACAAAGAGTCAGACACGACTAAACGACTAAACAACAACAACAGGGATACTACCGCAGTGGAGTTCCTGTACTGGCAGAACTGGACTTGGAGTAGATGGCCTTTGAGTTCCTTACATCTTTATGATATTAATGATGCATTTTGTTCCTAACAGAAGCAATGTTATGCTGAGTCTCTCAACACATATTAAGGTTAGGAAATAAAACCTTAGAAAGAAGATCTGTGCACATGAAGTGCTAACAGAGAAAGCAGTACTCATTACTTGTGCATGTATGTGAAATTCAGCCATCAGGGTTGATGAACCTCAGGTTTGTTTGTTTCTCCCTATTCATATGACTTTACATTATGAAAGGTGACTGCAGGCAATTCCCCCCACCCCTCTAAATATTATTTAGTGAAAAAGAAAAGAAAAAAGAATATTGTGGGCTCAAGCTCCATGTTAACCTCTTCTCTTTCGTTTTCTTGCTTCCCCATTACTACTTATATGGGGCCTTTTTTTTTATTTAACAAAAATGTGATAACATTTAAATTTTTAAAAAAACAATTAAGCAGCTTAAATAAAATAGTATAACTTTTTCAAATGAAAATAAAAACAGCAGGCATGACAAAATTGTCAAAATATTAGATAAAATCACAAGTCTGGGTAGGCTTGCTGAAACAGTAAAGTTTTTAACAGGTGTTCAAAACTGTACAATGGAACTATTGTGATATTCATAGGGAGGGAGATCCAGAGCATGGGTAATGCCACACTAAAACATTGATTCCTTTTGAGTGCAGAATGGGCACTTGTAAAAGTGCAAGTTGTGTTCAAAAGTGACAATGTTATCATCACCCAAGAGAGAAATCCTTAAGAGATTGGGTAGGCTCCTACTGACAAAAAGTTCTGATGATTTTTGCTGTGCTTTATGTTTCTGCCATTTCAGAGGCTAGAACACATATCTCTACTCTACAGTAATGTCATAGATCTTTAATTCTAAGTAGTATACCTAAAGCATTTTGCAACTGAATTGTCTGTAATATGATTTGAAGCGGACACTTCTCCAGGGCCTTCTCATCTACCTTGACAGTGATTTAATTAGAACCGATTTGCCAGTCATGCACAGCACAAAGTCAGTCTCTTTACGTTGGTGAACAGGCCCCATGCAGTTAGTAATGATTTAGCAAAACTATAGAAAGTGAGGCACATTTCAAGTTGCTAGGGCACTTGACTTGAGGAATCTTTTATTTTCTATTATGGCTTTCAATAAATGACAAATGAAGCAGATCCACAATATATATACTGGCAAATAAGGAACCTGAATATGGTTCAGCAGTGTGAGTTTATTTAATCAGTCCCTTGGTGGAGGGCAAATCTCAAGTTTGCTCAAGCAGGCTTCGCTGCCAGGGTTAGTATGTCAGCTCCTTTACACCTAGAGAGAACAGAGGGGAGCATGCAACTGGCACCACGTGTTTGTCACACATTGCGCTCTGGGAGAGAAGGACTTGTTAAGATTGTCAAGTACCATTCACAAATTTATGCCTAGGAAGTCTCTCCTGGAAGAGAACCAAATAACTCATACTTTTTGAAAATTGCTTATGACAGCTTTTCAGTCTGCTTCAGGCTGGCTCTCAATAGTGATTTGTATTTTCATATATTCCTCATACATTAAGAAATTTACACCTGTCAGGCCCTGACAGAGCGTCTCCATCCCTAACCTTTACAGGGAGGTGGAGTGGGAGAGAAATGTTCACTTGCAGACATTATCCAAATAAGTTTCTATCAGAAGTACCAGTGACATAACAGGTAGAAGAATAAGAAATATGGAGCAGACCTGTTTAGAATTTTAATAAGACAGCGGGGTCTGTACTATTATAAAAAGGATGGAAATTACTACACTGATCCCTGACACCTCAAATTGAATGTCACACCCATAGGCTAATAATAATGGAAAGGCATGAATACCGTGCTATGAAACTTGCATTCTCCTTTCTTTTTGAAAACCATGCTAAAGTTCAAAGGAAGAGTTGCAGTTAAAAAGAGATCCTTTATAAATTAATAGTTACATGGCTCTTATTATTATGTTTGCTTCCAAATGCATATGAAGACCATGTGCAACATAGAAATGAATAGACAAGGATGCTGAATCCCAAGAGACATTACTCAAGTAGTAAGAGCAGTATGGAGTTTTGGTTGGTTGGATGGTTTGTTTGTTTGTTTGTTTTTAAAAGCTAACACTAATGCTAATAGGGCAAGGCCATCTTGAGACAAATTATGCACCTAATTAATGCCATGGTTAACTGCAATGAAATGGATTGCAAGAGGATCTGCTCAGAAACAAAGCAAAGATGGAGCTAGCTGTGCCCTCTTCTTTTCAGGAGGACATAACTGAGTCTGGTCTGGTACCTATCCCTGTTCTTGTGTAAGTAGGATAAAATCCAGGTACCTCAACCCATCATGGAAGAAGTGAGCTTTAGCCAGGGTTGGCAATGGACCCAAGTTTAAAAGGGCAGTTGTGGTGGAGAGGATGATAGAAAACGAATTCCCCGAAAGAGAAACACATCAAACACAACAACGTACAACTTTGGATAAGTGTTTTTTAAAAAAATAATATACAAGGACTTTGTGCACCTGACTGTTAAGAATAATAGCAGTACAAAGTCACAAAATAGACACATGAAAAACCCTTTAATTGACCAAAAAACGCACCCATGTATTTCCATAAAGAGCAAGTTCAGCACTGGCAGATGGGCAGTCACTGAACCCATTTCTCCAAAATCTTCATTAGGAGCTAAGTGATTTCCCTCAGCATTAAGATATTACATTATACTTAAGCAAATCTTCCTCACACATATACAGACCCATTTCAGATATGTCTAATGAAGTTGTAAGTTTAATTGTACATAAAATGCTGTATTTGATTGCATTGCATTTAAATTGTTGTAAAAGAAGCTTTAGGCATATAGCCAGTATTTTTCCACCACTGGGTGTGTTAAGCTGCCTTGTGACTGATGCCATCGCATGCAAAGGGGTTGAGCGGGCTTGTGACTGCATTACAAGTTTTAGGTCTCAACATTCAAAAAGAAACCTGAGCACCTGCCTGTGTGTATATATAATGAGGCTACTTGCAAAGCAGATGCCAGCATGCAGAGGAAAGAGAGAGGTGCAGTATGTAATTTTAGCAGAGAAGTTACATTTTAGTAAATATGTTTAAAACTTCACGCTGGAATCAGTGTGAGCAAAGTCTGTAAGACTGAAATGCATTGCTAATAGGCAATGTAGCATTTTGTTGTTTTATACCATTTGTTTGTAACTAAATGTTTAAAAACCAAGTTCTGCAAGCAAACTTTTTAAAAATCTATGTCTTGTAGCAAAGAGGATTCAGAGACTTTCTGTTGGCACTATTTTTAACAATGTCCTCAGCTCAACAAATAGTTTGTCCAATAGTTTATTGGAACAGCAACAAGCCTGATTGCTTCCTCTGCGTTTTAGGTATGTTTGATGTGTGTGCGACTGCGCACACGCGCATCGCGCTGAACCCAGAAGTGACCCAAAAGTGTCACAGAAACATCACAAAAAGGGTCAGAATGAGGCAGGGACAGAACAAAGTGTTTGCGGGCTTTTTTATGGTGTTTCAAATATACACAATTTCACTTAAATGCATGGTACCTTGGAATGTAAACACTGCAAAAATTGGGAGTTGCCTGCATGTTGTTCAACATGTTTTATCTCAGTATGTTGACAATGGTTTGAAAATGAAATTTAAATATGATAAAACAGGCATGTAGGAGATTATGCTACTGTAAATATATTCAGCAGCATATAAATGTTGAGAATGCTTGAATGTTTAACATTTACTTTGAAACTTAGTTGCCCATTTACCAATGTACCCGGTATAAGAGCTCCATTCACAGTAAATCTTGATAACCAATACTGTCTCACATTGGATCATGACTGATGACAGTGTCACAATAACTATTAATAATCTATTGGTCACTTCCTGCCACCTTCAATTGTCTGTCCATTTCCTTCAGAAAATCTGAAGAACTCAGTAATGAATTATCCACCTTCAGCAACCAGTGTTATAATGTCCTTTTGTAAACTTATTATTGTCTACTGGAAAAAAAAAAAACATGCCAGGGTTGTGTGTGCTTCTGCTCCAGAGAAGTCACAATAATTATATTATTGCTAGAAGGAATAAAGCAGATATGGTTTTGAAAATGCAATAAGAATTAAAAATGTAAAGGACCAAAACAAACTAATCCATTTTAAAGTTCTAGCCAATTTCAACAAATTGATCCTAGAATAAAAATACTGCAACTTGGAGTAGGGCAAAACCTCAAAGCCTTGCTTAAAAGTCAGCTTTCATACCTTGTCAGATGGCAAAGATTCAGCTTCTTTATTTGTTATTTCAAGAAAAAAGTAAAATAAGATCTAAATAATAAAATGGAAACTCATTTTAACTTGAAATCATTATCACCCTG
This sequence comes from Podarcis erhardii, assembly GCF_964252035.2. NCBI lineage: Eukaryota > Metazoa > Chordata > Lepidosauria > Squamata > Lacertidae > Podarcis > Podarcis erhardii. The sequence goes on from NC_138500.1 coordinate 51,711,400, forward strand.
AACATTCCTACTAACACCTTAATTCCCACCTCCCTAGGGATCTGCTTAGAGTTTTCACTTGAAAACTCTAAGTGCTCCTAAGGTAGCTGAATTGATATCAAAGTAGGAGAAACTGTGAGCTGGTTAATAAAGGGCAGTTAGAGAGACAGACTTTCATCACTGGAACGGAGTCACTTGAACACATTTTCAAAAGTCCAAGCTAGAGGCAACTTTCTTCAGTACTGTGTGCTGGCTCGGAAATAATAACTGTTTCCCTTGGGTTGAAACTCAGTGAATGTGGTGCATACAAAATATAGCCACAAATTAGAAACACACTGACAGTGATCCCCTGTGCACGTTTACTCAGATTGAAATGGTATTTTGTTCAATGGGGGTTTATTCCCAAGTATATATAGGATTGGAGCTTATGAGTCTTACAAACTACTATGGTATCTGAAGAAGTGTGCATGCACACAAAAGCTTATATCAAGAACAAACTTAATTGGTCTCCAAGGTGCTATTGGGCATTTTTTATATATATATATATATATATATATATATATATATATATATATACACACACTGCATCTGCCAAACACGGCTACCTACCTGAATTTATAAACTATAAGGTAGCCTCAGAAATAAAGATTAAACATAACAATGAATGTAATTTATTTTTAATAAAATTACTATCAACTTTTAAAGTTGAACAGCGACTAAAGGAATCTAATCTTTGTCAATTCTGATATGAACTGATCTAATTGGCACCTCTCAGAACATGGCCTATTTGCCAGTTTTTACAATTCCTGAATGTTCCAGCCCGATTCTTGGTTCAAAAAATGTATCAAAATACATTAAGAAATGCACCATCTTGTGAAGAAATTACTATAGATATGGGACACAAAGAACTTAGGAGTAAACGTGTGGAAGTGTGGTGTAGTGGTTAGAGCACTGGACTACGTCTGTGGAGACCCACTCATCCATGATGCTCACAGGGTGCGCCCTTGGACCAGTCACTTCTCTCAGCCTAACCGGCTTCAAGGGTTATTAGAAGGATAAAATGGGGAAGGAGGGAAACTGATGTACATCACCTTGAATTCCTAGGGGAAGGAGGCTGCATGCCCTCAAAAATGAACAGAAGGACTAAGCATTTAACACATGGGCATTTAGTACATTCTGTCATTCCAACCCTATGCTTTCCTCTAATGAACTAAGAATTCAAAATGGGAAAGGTAAGAGCAATAAATCAGACTGCTGATTGTTAGAAAAACAAAGGCTGTGGCTATGACGGAACCAATACTCTTTTGGGGTGTTAATGCTGTCAACCCCTCCATTGTGAGCTTTAGCCAGGGTTGGCAATGGACCCAAGTTTAAAAGGGCAGTTGTGGTGGAGAGGATGATATATGTGTAAATGTATATGTACATCAGATTGTATATATGTGTAAAGAAACCATATAACCTGAAGACACCACAGTCTCCACTGTCCCTAGTTCCAAGGAAACTAGGGTAAACGCCTGGAAGCCCTGGAATCTCACCCTGCTTGGAGATGGTCTGGTGTGTTGCAATACTGTGGGATCAAAGAGCAGAAGAATGCTACAGTCCAATTCCATGTTTCATTGCACAGAGGCTATAGAGAAACACAGAACTGATTGGCTCTCAACATCACAGGGAAATGTAGGAGAAACAACAGTAATCAACACTTAGGTATATGTTAGCATCCAAGACTATTTAAGAAGCTGCTGTATACTGTTTCTCCAGTTATCAAAGCTGTGGACATAACAATTGAAAATGATATAATTGAATAGCAGCATGGCCCATGGCATGCCACAGCATATGCTTTACATTGCTTCCTATGTACATAAAAATGGAAAAGGTTGTCACACTATGTAGTTCACATGCTTGCCAATTGGTGACCATGGCCTCCGCAGAGTGAGGAACAGCAGACTGGACTGGGCAACTTGTTTAATGGAAGGAGGGAAGCCCTTCACACAGCAGTTGAACAAGCTACTGGGATGGGGTTAGGACAAGAGGGGCATGATGTGGGGGTCAGGGAAGGGGTGGGTGAGGGGCAAAAGGAGAGGTCTAGTCAGATGTAGGCAGAGTTGGCAAGAGAAGAAAGCAGGGACAGCAGCCCTAGTACGAAATACTAGGAGAGTTATATAAAATGGCAATGCATTTTACAAAATTTATATACCACTTGATTGTAAATGAAACCTCTAACCAATTTTGCAAAAAAACCAAAAACCCCAAACCATTAAAATCATTATTTGAAATAAGTCAACATGGGAATTTAAGGTGGGTCTATATAAAAAACAAACAAACAGAAACCCTTTCTAGCATTCGTCACTATTTTGCAGGTGGATTGTGTATAAAATCTCAAAAGGCTAAATGTTTAATCTCTTCAGTACAGAGTGGTCAGTAGGTAGCCTAAGCAAATATTTGCATTCATTTAGACATACTCAGATTTGTAAGCAATTTTACAGTACTGCTGCTCAGAAATAATAATTAGGAATACCGTAATACTTAACTATTATTCTCTTAGAGATCAATAAGTGGTTTGATGACTGGTTTTTCTTTTTTCTTTTTTAAGCAACACAATTTGTCAAGCACAAATGATTGTTATTCAAGTTAATACTTGATTTTGCTATAAACCAAGATTTTTACTGCAATTCATCCACTCAGAGATTTACCACCCTGTTTTTATAACAATTGTGAAGCATAAAACAACTAAATTATTAGACCTCTTTAATCTTTTTAATATTCTAGTTTATTACACAGTGCCTCTTGTTGCACATTACAATGATCTGTCATGCTCAGCACTTCCAAACATAGGCTCAGTTTAAAAGAGAATGAAGAGGATAACGGAATGTGTGATCAACCATTCATTTTAGAAAATTCATTTTCCTTTCGGGGCAATAGTTTTTGTACAGTTCTGCCATGAATTCCACCGGGGATTGAAGGAGATCTATGATATGCATCAAGGCAGCTCTCTCTCTCTTTATTTGGGAAAAAGGATTCAAGACCATGTAAGCTCCCAAGGTAAAGGCAATGGAAGTATACAAGAGCACAGTTTGATTTAGCAGAGGGACTGAAATTCTTGGTGGTAAAAGGTCACTCCAGTTCTAAAGACAGTGGAATCAATCCCATTAACAAAAGGCTCTTCTGCCGCTGCCAGCAACATATTGTGATGGAGATAAACCTGTCTCCTTTGAATTTGAGCAACTGAACACATCCACCTCAAGTTGGAAAGAAGTAACTAACACAAAAACGTCAAATGGTATTTTAGTCACCACCTTTATTAACAGCATGCTAATGAAATCAATAACATGTTAATAGAATCCAAACATACAATAGAGTGTATAAAAGAGTACACACTCTAAAGCAGTGAGAACAAAAGGGAAGGAAGCCACATAGACAGGAAATATAATTAATAGGCAATATAATGCAAGGTTGCCTGGACGAGGACAAGGTAAAACATTTGATGTAACTGGCTGAGAACGTACGTGTTTAAGGGTCCCTAAAATCATAGAAAGAGAAATTGAAGGAAGACAGGCAATGTAATGGGTAAGAGTTTGCAGTGGGATATAAGTTCAAAGCTGGCACAAAGCACGTTTAACAAAGAGAGAGATAGCTGGGGCATTCAGATTGATTGATTGATTGATTGATTGATTTGATGGGGAGTTTCACATTGCTCGTTTAAAATTGGCTCCAAAGACTGTCATGTCTCTCACACAACTGCTTTCTTTAAGACAGGGACAGAAGAGCATAACTAGCAAAAGAAGGGCTATTGCCGGAACAAAGCCACATGAAGCTGGATAAATAAGCAATGCAGGGGAACAGAAGAAGCCATAAGGAAATGGGGGAGAGGTTCAATTTTGCTTTCAAGACTGAGAATGATTAATAACTGGGTTTATTTACACATAATATTTTATAGGTAGCAAACCAACCAATATACAGTGCACTGAGACAATGTCAATGGCATGCATAGTGGGCTCCTGTTCACACCTAAGTAAATTAGTAACTTTTTCACCATCATTTACTACAGGGACAATGAATCTGCGGCTCTCCAGATGTTGCTGGATGATCACTCCTATCACTCTGTAGGCCATGCTGGCTGGGATGATGAGAATTGTGGTCCAACAGCTGGGAGGCCACAAGTTCCCCGCCTTCACTTTACTCCTATTAATGTATGATCTCACACTGTTTAAGAGGAACACTTGGGGCTTCTGTTATGTTTATTACTGTTCATATTTGTGAGATTTTAGAGCAACCTCCAGTTATTCTAAGCTGCATCGACGGATACATAGTGTCCAGAGTAGAGTGGAGTAGGCAAAAAAAAATCAAGCACCCCAAAATTAGGGCGCGCTCAAAAATTCTTACTTAACCACGTTTTGCAACTGCTCAAGACTGGAACAGTGGGATACCATTGCAAAGCAGAGAAGGAAGCCTCAGGGGAGGTGCACACTCACTTCCACAAGGCTGTTGGCCTGAAACAGGCCATGTATGGAGGAGAAGAGGCCTCTCCGTCAAGTGTGCCACCTTGTCCCTGTGACTGAGGGGGCTAGGGCCATGCAACACAAGGGGCATGTCAGTCCATATACCCTGTGGCTTGCACACTTCTCCATTGTCCCCCGAAACAGAAGGAATGCAACAACAGGTCAGCAGGTCAACGCTCCATTCATATTGTTTACATTTTCCCTTTTGAGTAAAATTGTTACACTAGTGGACAAAATTTTGGAAACCTTTGGGGGGAAAAGTATTTCTGAAGTTTGATGGCTCATAACACCACCTTTTTTTAAAAGCAATACCATAAAATTATATATCAATTGAAAGATAATTGAATGAATGCAATGCAACAAAGTTTGTTCAATTATCTGCATTCTATCAAAAGTTATAGGGGACGCGGGTGGCGCTGTGGGTAAAACCTCAGCACCTAGGACTTGCCGATCGTCAGGTCGGCGGTTCGAATCCCCGCGGCGGGGTGCGCTCCCGTTGCTCGGTCCCAGCGCCTGCCAACCTAGCAGTTCGAAAGCACCCCCGGGTGGAAGTAGATAAATAGGGACCGCTTACTAGCGGGAAGGTAAACGGTGTTTCCGTGTGCTGTGCTGGCTCGCCAGATGCAGCTTGTAACACTGGCCACGTGACCCGGAAGTGTTTGTGGACAGTGCTGGCTCCCGGCCTGTAGAGTGAGATGAGCGCACAACCCTAGAGTCTGTCAAGACTGGCCCATAGGGGCAGGGGTACCTTTACCTTTACCTTATCAAAAGTTATAGCCAAATAACCAGAAAAAGGAAGCTCAAAGTTGCTCGACATCCCTGTTGGGCAGTGTTGCAGGCAGGCCATGCTCTCTCCCCATGCACAGAGGGGGTGTGGCAGTGCCCCGCATCATAGGGGAGTCCCGGTCATATCACGCCCCCGGCCGATAGTCGGTTCAATTCCAATGCCTAAGCCAATACCACTCACATTCTGTAACCAATATTAACCTAAAATAGTGGTCTCCATGTGTTTCTTTATTCAACAGATGGCGGAGGGCTCGGGGCCTTGACACACAACTTGCTTAGGATGATATGTAGTAACTTTCCTTCAATTGAATGTCTCCAAAGAGCATGAGTGTTTAGAGAGCCAATCAGGTGTTATGAGTCATCAAACCTCGGAAATACACTTTCCCCAAAAGGTTTCCGCAATTTTGGCCACTAGTGTATATTGTACGTATGTTAGTACTGTACTGCTCTCTTACAAGGTCACTTTTGCAAAATTTGTCATATTTACACCACCAATTTGACAGCTTTCCACATTCTTTGTGTAACACATGCTGCAAAAGTATAGCTTGCTACTGACAAACATTTAAACAAATAAGGTCATGTGCACCTTTATTACTATTTTCTTACTATTGAGAAAATGATTGTGCATACAGCTCTTTCGTCCAATTGTAATAGCAGCTCCTACCTTTCTCTCTCTGCTGCATTCATGCTCTGTCAAATCTGGTAATACCCATTTTATTGCTAAAAATCTTACAAAAAGAAACAGGCTACCAAAAAAGGAAATATTATGGTCTATTCCATTAAACACAGTAAAACTTAAATCTAACATAAAAATAGGTCATCCAATTACATGGTAAAAGCATCACTTTTTCATTGTCCAGTACACAATATATTTACAGGAAAATTACCAGAAACCCCTCAGCTGTAGCAGAACTCAACCTTATATTTAGATGCAGTCATATATTACTGCTGATAATGTGATGTCAGTGAATAGATTGGAATTTTTCACTGTCCTTTATCAAGATAAATTGTTCTGTCAATAGCAAATGGCTGCCAAGTATTAACACTCTGCACACTATATGACTTTTCATTCCAAGCAAAAATTGTATTTAATGCTTTTGCACAAAATCTATGGCCGTGACTATCCCTATTACCTATTTAACTACCTTTTAAAAGGAGGATTTATTTCTGCAAATTAGGACCTGGGTAACACGATGGTAACATGCATCATAAACTTTAAGTCAATACAAAGCAGGACACTTGCAGTTTGAATGGGGAAATACCTTACTCTCATCAGTTGGTCATCCAATAATATTATCAAGCTGTGGTGGGAGCAGCTGCTGAGAGCAGAACTTTATCTTGGCCTCCTTCCATCTACACTTCCATAGTGTCCCACAGAAGCAATTTCCTCATTGGTCTATTACTTTCAATAGGTATTCTAGTAATTGGCTATTTCACACTTGTAAGGCTTGAACTGGCAGAGTGCAAAGGCCAGGCAACCAGCCTGTCAGGGTCCAGCAAGCCGGCCATTCATCAATTATTATCATCTTTTTACCAGAACAAGAGTATGGTCTGAAACCTTGTTGGCTTAGATAAGCTTTGATGCCCATTGTAACTCAACCCCAAACTGCACTAACTCCTTATTTAAGGAACAAGGATGTTGCCAGGGAGTGACAAAATATGTTTGTTAACTGGCACATGTTTGGAATTGGAAGGGGGAGACATGTCAGAGAGAAGGGCTTTCATTCTTAAGAGGGTAACAGTTCCTGCTGACTTCTGCAGCCGCCTGCTGCCATGCTCACCTAGCACTGTTCCCACTCTCAGCAACTGTTGAGGTAAGATAAAAATAGTTTCCTAGAATATTCAAACGCAAAAATCAATATTCATGTAATTAATCTGTGATCAGCTTGAATGCTGCATGACCTATTTTTATACTCCCCAAAGTGGAAAATGCTTGATGTTATTTGAAAGCTGAATGTAACCATGAAGATATTACACTAAACATCCCCAGACTGATTCCCTGTGTCCTTAACCTTGGTTATGTGTTTACACGATCAGCATTTACAGTGAATTAATGATAATGAGGATTTCTCTTAATGAGGAACTGAAACCAGCTGATTAAGGAGGAGGAAACCTAGTAAGGTTAACCATGGCTTACTCTGAAGTTATTGTAATAATCACAGGGGTTAAGGCTGGGGGGAGGGAGAGGAGAACTCAAAATGGAGAGGGAGGTTCAAGGGTATGGAATATGTGAGTTTAAGAAGCTGCCTTAAACTGAAAATACACCAGTACCAGTACCGCTCACCAGGGTTTCAGACAGAAGTCTTCCCATCCACACCAGGAACTGAACTTGGGGCCTTTAGAGGGCACATGCTATATACCCTTCTCATTCTTGAAAGGGAATCCTCATTCTCCCATACCATCTGCCCATGGCAGTGCTTACATCTATGGCATTACAGTACTTGCACAGACTGTACTTGCAGCACAGTACTTGTACCTACCACTCATGCCATGAGTTAAACATGTAGCTAGACTGAGGCACCCTTGACCAAGCCACCATCTCTAGCCTCTTTGGGCCAAGAGGTCAAGTTAAAGTTGTATCACTCTATTTCATTATTGGACTGTAACTGGAATTTCAAATGTGTAGATAGTTCACTTATCAACAGGCATCTTGTTTATTTTTTTTAATGCCACAATACCAGGTTTAGCAGTCAATACCGCTTTATTTGTGCTACAGGTCTAGTAGATACACAATATTTAAATGCATTTGTCATGAATGTAAAAAAAAAAAAAATCATCTCACTGCACTGCATATGACCATATGTAGTAGTTCTGAAGCTACATTTCAATAAAGAGTTGTCAGAGCAGAAGAATCCGAAAAGTTGTTCAGAGTTAATTTACCAGCATAATCACATTGGCTTTCTTTACACACTAAGGGAATCCCGTTTGTTTTAAGAATTCCTTTCTCCACTATCTTGGATAATGGTTTGGACACACTATGACCTTTATCTACTTAGCTCTAGCCAAAGTATCGAACGAATCCACGGCCCAGATGAGTGTTTATACTAAGAGAAAACACAAGCGAGGAACAGATTCCTCTTGACTGGCACACATTTAACCAGATGTCCCATGGTATTCAATTGGACTACTTTACTAGTTGGGTAGGTTCGGGATTGCAGCCTTAGGTACATATATACATACAGCAAGTGGCACATTAGCTATTTGCAAACATTGTGTTAAGGATGTTCTGCACTGCAAGTATCTGCATGACTAACCACACAGTAACTAAGAGTGATAGCAGAGGAGTTGTTGTGACTTGTTGAAATTTGCTGGGGCTGCCTAGGGAGCTGCCTACTACTACACAATGTCACTTACTGATATGTGAATTGAGCCTTAGTCCTTGTTTTCTTTTCTTTTTTTTACAAGTGATTGTACAACTGAGATCTAGTCTCTGCATTTTAAATTGGTTTTTCTAGAAGCCCATTCAGATAGTTTGTTCATCTCAGTTGGGAGTAGATCTGGTTACCTACAAATAAACTGAGCATAAATGCAGATCCCGTAACCAACAAATTTTAAATTTGCCTACAGCCTACATGAATAAAATTCCCAATTCTTAAGGTGGAGGGAATATATGTGTACAGATATTGTAGTGATTTAGAAAGCTGTTAAGGGTTTTCAAAAATCAATTCTAAATTTTGAGGGAGCAGTACTATGGCTCTCAATAAATTTACCTGCAAATGGATCTAAGAGTTATGCACCCTTACTAGCTGAATAAATGACGTGACACTGAAGCATATCTAATTGTAATACATCACAAGATAATCTGTCAACCCCCAGTGCTCAAGCCCTGTCACCCTTCTTCATCCATTATTTATATGTATCCTTCATTGCCAATGAAATCCCTATGAAGTATAGTGCAAAATCTACAGCCTGTGGATGTGCCATTCTACCAATGTATTCCGGCAGTGTTTTTAATTTTTCTTCTTAACAGTGCAAGCCTATGCAGTAATGGTTAATCTCACAGAGAATTGGTTGTGATAGAAACAAATATGCCAGGGTCACAGAATCAGCAATCATTGTGCACTGGCCCAAAGCATTACCTTGTGCTTTTGACCAGGTACAAAAGCACAGCCTTGCAAATTCTGCTGCCCAAGCTTTCCTTAATCATACAACCATGTCTTCCCCCTCCTGTGCACAATGCTACCAGCAGAAATGTGCAAGTGAATAGTTTTAGAAGCATCTGCTACAGTAATAGGAAATCTAACTAATGGACCATCAGAATTTTTTTCATTCTGAAGTTGCCAAAGATGTGTGAAGGGCAAACGACTGGTCAGATTTACATACAGCCATGATCCAAAAAGTCTCAGTTCAGTAGCTGCTGCTGAAAAGGCTATATCTGTTGTTGTTGTTGTTGTTGTTGGACCATCTTTGCTTCTTAACATGCCACAAACTGTGGTGCTTTTCTTTTAGAGCTTAACCCATGCTGCTTTTTAAAACTAAAATAAAACCACATATTGCACTTTCAAAACAATCAAAAGGACTCTCGGTTGCTTAGAAGAGTCTGCAGAATAGCTCTATAAACAAAGCTGGAGCAGAATACACTTTTCAAAAGGCATTTTGAGAGCTCAGCCAGAAACTCTTTCCTTTCTCACCGAGGGGACAGTATCAACAACAACAAAAAAATCTGCTTCAGGCGTGCACTACTAAGACATTAAAGGTCCTATAAAATTAGGGGGTCATATTCTTCTTGCAGTCCAATTACAACATTTACTATTTGTCAATAAAGTTCCACATAAAACACTAACCTTCAGAAAGGCAGCTGCCCTTTGGTGGTGTGGCTTTATTTATGTTCCATAACTTTCTGGTCTCCAGGTCACTGGTAAAGCCTGTATATTAGTAAAGCCTCTTCCACCTTCGTATAGCATTTGTACTCATAAGACAAAGTATTTAAAATGAACCATAATAGCTCTTTACCAGATGAAACCAAATTTATAAACAATATTATGCATACGTTTGTGTCAAGCTGCTGTGATACCAGTTTGAACAAACAGCAAGGCACTTCCTGGTTAATATGGTTTGCATGTGTCAAACAGCCCCCATAGACTAAGTATTTATACTGCATCACCTCAGACACAAGTCTTTTCAAATGGGAGTAGTTCATGCCTGAAAGTCAGCATTTCATAGGATACTGAATGGTGTACATGCATTCATAAATAAGTCCTTAGACCTTTATTGGCTGGCTTCTCCAGTGAGTCCTGGGCTGGATCTACACTGACCTCTTTAACGTTATTAGAACGATATTAGACATGTCGTTCTAAAACATCACAGGGTATACTTGTAAATAAAAGCATTTTTTACCTTGTCCCCTCCCTTTTTTAACTGAAACACTGTCTCCCTGCTGCTGGTTGCTTTGCAGTGTCCTCTGGTGTCCCATTTTAATAATGCACGATGAACATTTAAAGTAGGATGTCATGTATCCATATACATTATCAAAACCATTCCTAAATCCTTCCTTAACATTAAATACTATGTGTGTAGATCTGACCCTGAACTCATGGATGACTTGGACTTTGATGACCTGGAACTTTTGAAAGCATGACAGAGGACTCATATAAGGACCAGATTCAGACCATTTCCCAGGTGGCTGGAAGAACCACCAGTACTTTATTCCAGCCCTTCTGGCTGGGACACTGCCTTGCCACCATCCTCAAAGGATGAGTCCCCCACAGGAACTGTTTCCCCAGCATTACAGAATTCAGTAATTAAAAGTTCCACTTAACCACCCAGTCAGCTCTTCCAGAGTGGGGGAGCCAACCACAATCCAAGTCTTGTCAGCCTATATTAAGGCTTCATTTGGCTCTAGCTTTGAGCAGAGACAATATATCCTATAGCTGTCTTAGCAAGCCTCCCTAGAGCTGGTTGCACTCTCTTTGACCAGGCACTACCAACTTCCCCTGAGTTCTAACAAAAGTGGGCAGGGGCAAGCTTAGAGCTGACATCAGGGGCTGGCACTATGGGGCACCACCTGCCCACTGTGCATCAGCAAGCAAGCAGGGGGACGGGGACCCACAGCAGCTTCCTGCTTACTCATCTCCCCTTTCTTTTGCATCAGCAGTGGGAACTGAGCCTGAGGGTAGAGTGAAAAGGCAAGTAAACAATAGAAAGGAGGAGGAGGTTGCCTTAATGAGGTCATACAGCCCAAAAGTCCCAGCACTGGGAAAGATGCAATATTCCAGTCTTATTTAGATCTGGGCCTTTAATCACTGCCTTAATCCCGTTGTCTTCTGTTTGAAAAGCAAGAGACTGCAGGCCTTTGCTACTAATGTCCATGGTTGTTCTTAAATTTCCCCCGATGACACCGAACACACATTTCTTCCTGCCTTCACATTATACTAGCTCACACATTTCAAGAGAAATTTCCCCAGTTACATGCAAAGCAAGGAATATTCCTCTCCTAATTTCTGTCAACTGCAGTTTATTCTCTTTGCTCATCCATTCTTACTACTGGATGTGAGCTTTATTCTTCTCTTCCCATTCCCATTTTGTGCATAGTTACTAAGCCACTAACTTCACACACCCATTTTTAAAAATAGAAATTAACGAAAGTGCTGTAGGGCTTTGTTAGGTTTTTAAAGTAAAACAACATACTATCTTCTAACTGGGGGAGGGCTAATCCTTTGTGAAACAAAAAGGAATTCCATTTCCCCCAAAGACTAAAACAGAACTAAAAATTAAAGTTAATATGATAATGCTATAAGAAAATTGAGGAAAGCACTCTTCTGATTGCATTTCAAGGACTCTCTTGCTTAACTAGTTCCAAGAGTCCTTTTTCTGATCATAATAAAATTATTTGCCATATGGTTCAGATGCTTGTGCTACTCTTTCAATGAGGGGATTATGCATGAGATGTAATGCCTACTGTAGATGCCGCCAAGCACACAGCTGGCTCAGATAATGCCAACAAATGGCTTCATCTATCTCAATGTCACATAGGAGCTGGTGCGATGCGAATCAGCCCGGAGTACAATTAAAATCTACATCATCTGTGAGAAAGGTGATGGAGGTTCTGACATCAGAGCTGTGCCAGATTCATCCTCTTTCCATTGCAACAGAAGAAACATGTTGCCCCTTTCACCCTGTCACACTAATGATGTGCTCAGCACATCCTTCCATGTGCTCATTAAAGACAGTAAATCAGGAAGATTCCTCTTTTAAAAACTTCACCTTTATCTGACATTCAGTAACAAGAACAATTTCTAAATTTAAGTGCCTTCCTTGTTCCTTCTCTCTGATAATGCCACTGAATTGTCCAAGTGGCATACAAATAGACTGCAGTTTATGATCCATAGGCCCCTATGACTATGACAGTGTGCAGGAATTTACTTGTATTTTGTCACAATAATAAAAATAGGCTTGCACATTCATTTTGCTCCAATAAGTCATATTTCTACTGCAAACATACCCATGATTCACAGCAAACAAGTTCAACTCCAATCTTCTCTTTCTATCCTTTAATGTAAGGAGAAGGTTGTTTAATATTGTTCGCTTACTGTCATATTTATCAAAAGGGAAAACCTACAAATATATTTTATAGGCATCTCAATGATTTTGCATAAATAAAAAATATAATAAAAACTGAAAGCAAGACAGGAAATAACTTCACATTTCAACATGTTTATAAGCTTTGAAAACTAAAAAAAAAACCATTTAAAGTCTTTATTTGATTATTTTTAATGGTAAGCATTTCTGTTGTGGCTGCCACTAGCCTGTGCATTTTTCTTGCTAGAGATGGTGACTAGTCAGTCCAATGCTGCAACAGCATCAGGGCCATGAGAAGCAAAAGGCGATGATACCACCCAGAGGCAGAATGAAAAGCAGTTCCAGAAACAGCTTCAGGATAGCAGCAATGGATACGGGGCAAGGAAGCATGGAGGCAAGTAGGGAAATATGATAGTAGCCTACCCTAGCCTGGTGCATACCGTAGAGATGCGTTGCTCAGAGTGAACTGTATAAGGTGAGGTGTCATCAGCTCCATGGGTCACCTGACAGACTGCTGATACAGCGGAGTTCAAATATATGAATTCAAGATAAGCAGGCTTCTGTTAACAGCACAGCGAATTACCGGAAGCAGCATGGAGGAGGCGGAGAGCACATTTTTTCAATGACAGCATAGTGATGATTACTATTTAAAAACAGAGATTAAAATGGGGGGGGGGTGCTAATGTCAGAAACACAGAAAGCTTAGAAATTATGAATAACGAAAGCCATTTTTTCTAAACTGCAGCATATAAAATACAATAGGAAGCAGAGCCAGGAGTAAGGCTCAGTCATAGAAAGTGTCTGCTTAAATTTTTCCTCAGAAGCAGGCTCTGCTTGTCCACCTTTTCATCTTCCAGCTCCTGTGCCTCCAGTGGAAAGCAATTCCACACTTCTTCTTCAGTCTAGCAATCACCTGCAAACTAACTCTGGCCTTGATCGAGAGCCTGGAATCTTAATATTACAATGCCTTTTAGGACTGCTACAAATCCAGACAGACGATCTGCCCAGATACATGTAAAGCCTAACCAAAAGTGTCAACGGGGACAGATTGATAAATGTTGTTTCTTGATACACTTCCTGACCAAACAAAACAGAAATACATTTGTTTGGAATGGAGCAATTGTAGCAAGGCAATACATTACCCTCCTGCGGCTCACAAGGGAAAATAAGGTGGACAATATTATGAAAGCTTGCAAATACTGCATGAAAGAGACCACAACTCTTTCCTCTCTGAAGCTTTTTAACAAGCAGAGGCTATTGTTAAACTAATAGCCATAAAATAGAGAAGAAAAGTTTGACCTTGACCTTGGACCATGCTACATGAAAAGAGAGGGTTGCTTAAGTGTAGCTTCTCACTGATGAGCACTGAATTCTTTTACTTAACTTACACATTCAATATTAAATTTGTCTATTAATGGTGCAACTGCTAGCACATTTGCAAAGCTAAGCAGGGTCAGGCATGGTTTCAAACTGGATGGAGCAATATGTGTTGAGATTCCTGCATTGAAGGGGGTTGGGACAGATCACACACACCCCCCCCCCCCCGAGATCCCTTCCAACTCTTTGATTCTATGATTTTGTAGTATTCAAAGTCAACAGATCAAAAAATGCAATGTGAATGTTTAATATGGTACCATACAATGAGACAAACCATTAGATAATTTTTTGTGCCTATTATCTACTGAATGCACAATCAGAAGCTAAATTTCATGCAGGCCACACACATCCCTCATGGAGAAACAATGGGGAAATGTGTTCATTAAAGCAAAGCAAAAACAGACATCCTTGAAAGAAAAAAAGCCATTTGTTCTTCAATAATCCCAGTGAAATTAATAAGCAAAATAATATTTCTTAGAAACAGGGGCTGGAAGTATGATAGTGGCTGCATTCAGAGGTTATTGTCCACAAATCTCTAAAGGTTAAACCATGATTTGGAGGACTTGGACTGAGACCTATGCATTTGCTCTTTTTCTTTCCTTCGGCATACTTCCTGATTGGTGAAACCATGGTTTTCTGTATAGTCTGAACACAGAACTAATCTCTAATCTTCTAAACCATGGTTTGAAGGATTAGAAAACTTGACAGTCAGAATCAAACAGCTTGAATATAGATCTAAATCAAGCATACAAATTAAAATAGTCTGTATAAAAATATATGCCATTGTTTCTTCCTCTGATTCTGAGTATCATCTATTTGAAAATAAAAACTTGATCATAAAGATAGCTAGCATGTACAAAATTTGTGCCAATATTTGAAGTAGTGCTGTCTTTGCTTGGGAAAGGCATCACGCTTTTTTGCTAATGTGTTCTAAATCTTTAATGTGTGCATGTTGTGAGAATATATTGCCTTTTCAGTCATTACAATTGTGTATGCTGCCACATACTAAGTTCTCTTTGTTGTAGCGCAATTTAGTTCTTCAAGCTAATCTTCCAAAAACACGGCAATGAGGACCACCAGATTTAAAGGTAAGTGGCTCTGTTATCAGAATCTTTCAATACCATGCGTTCCCACTCTACAAAAAGCACTTCCCTTGTTGAACCTTGGAAGTTATATTATTTATTTCTCAGAGGATTAAACATATTTAAATACAGTGGTACCTCAGGTTACATACGCTTCAGGTTACAGACTCCGCAAACCCAGAAATAGCGCTTCAGGTTAAGTCACCTAACAAAGTTAATAAGTGTAATTTTCAATAAGGCTATGATTTATGTTTGTTTGTCTTATGTGTTTGTTTGTTTGTTTGTTTATAATATTGTGAAAACTAATAAAAAAAATTGGGGGGGGGGAAAGAACTTTGCTTCAGGATGAGAACAGAAATTGTGCTCTGGTGGCGCGGCGCCAGCAGGAGGCCCCATTAGCTAAAGTGGTCTTCAGGTTAAGAACAGTTTCAGGTTAAGAACGGACCTCCGGAACGAATTAAGTACTTAACCTGAAGCGGCTTAGTCATGCTGGCCACATGACCCAGAAGCTGTACGCCGGCTCCCTCGGCCAATAAAGCGAGATGAGCGCCGAAACCCCAGAGTCGGCCACTACTGGACCTAATGGTCAGGGGTCCCTTTACCTTTACCTTTTATCACTGTATTGTTCCTTAGGATTAGCCTTGATTGAGTCTCTAGTCAGTCTCATAATTTTTGCTGAACTTTTGTAACAGTGGTTAGTTCTGCTTATGCTCAGAGGCGGAGCAAGGTGGGTGTGGTGGGTGCAGACCTCCCTGGGTCTCATCTCTGAGGGGGGGTGACATCGCCGCCCCACCCCCCGGGACACTTGGCGGGGGCAGCACACACCCGGGACGTGAACCCCCTGGGACACTCGGTGCAGGCAGAGCACCCCAGGACGCTCGCCCCGCCCCTGCGAGCAACTAGTCCCGCCACTGGGTGCACACCGCTCCAGGTGCCAGAGCAGCTAGCTCCGCCATTGCTTATGCTATCTTTTTCTAGTACAGTCATACCTTGGTTTTTGAACAGCTTAGTTCTTGAACGTTTTGGCTCTCAAATGCCACAAACCTGGAAATGACTGTTCCATAACAAAAAAAAAACCTTAATAAAAATCTATTGGGAAAAAAAAGGAAATGACTGTTCCAGCTTGCGAACTATTTTTGGAAGCCGAACGTCCGACGGGGCTTCTGATAGGCTGCAGGACCTTCCTGCAGCCAATCGGAAGCTGCACTTTGGTTTTCCAAACGTTTTGGAAGTCAAACGGACTTCCAGAATGGATTCTGTTCAACTTCCAAAGTATGACTATAATTGCTTCTCTAGCAGAGCTGGCTGAAGAAAGATGTAAGAGGAAAGACCACCAGCTAAAAATCAAACAACTGAAGTTCAATAAAATATTTTCTGTAAGTAAGTATGCACTCTGCACTGAGACATAGTTTCAGTTGTGATAAAACATGGCACATATGGGCAATATTCAATGTCATGCCCGTGGGTGCTTTGGGAGACCCTCTTCCTCTTCTCCACTCTGCTGCCCACTGCCCATCTGCTGCCAAGGATATCCTCAACCCTCCAGAGCAGATTTTAAGGGTGGAGGGAGCAGCAGTGGAAAGCAAGAAAACCCACCACACAAGTGCACTGATGCTATTGGATATCACTCTATGTGTTTTGTACTGCACATACAAGATGAACAACTATATAGTTGTTGGCTCAAACATCTGTGAAGTTTCAATAAATTATTAAAAAAGGAGAAAGAGAAAGAGAAACCTGAAGCAAGAGGAATGTTAAAAGATACATAAATGGCAATATGCTGTGCAACTGATTTCAAGTTGTGAAACAAATTTTCTTGCTCATTTTCTATTGCAGCATGTTCTGGATGATTCCAAATTTAGGGCATGAATTGATGTTTCAGCATGTTACAGTTGAGATGTGCCTGAAGCCCATGCTGATTAAGATCCAAGATCAAGTCTGAAGGGGACTAATGGCAGAGAAGATTAGACTGGCTGGTTTCCCATGAGGAACAAAGAAGGTGGTCCAGAAGACAAGGTTATGTGTCTTTTTACCAGGCCTGGGCACATCTCATGGTATGCTCACTACCATATTATGCTGCCTATGAGGCACATCATGTACATATAATATCAAACACTAAAAATGCTTTAAAGCAGACCACAGAGCAAACCACACTTACTTGGAAATCACATCTACAGAAGCCACAGTCCTTTCTCCCAAGAAATGAGATACAGAATAAGGACACCAAATACTTTTGATTATTATTATTATTATTATTTGTCATCCTCTACATTTGTATATTACTAGATCCAGTTCCATATTCAAAATATTAACAAGGTCCCACCTAATATTCTTTTAAAAAGTTTGGAAAGTACAATGAAATATAGTTCTTCTATTTTCGAGGGATAGAGAGACATTATACACACACAGGTAATTAGATACAACACCCCATTTTCATGACACAATTAACATTTTTCAGGCTATCTGGCACTGAAGGCATCTAAATTCCTTTGACCTATTATGTGCCTTACAGCAGAATATGGACAGGGGAACGGTGTGGTTCAGGAGAAAAGCAATTGCAGAGGAATATGAGGCTTCAAAGTTAGAGTATACATTAAGTTTCCTCAAGATTATCTCTTTTAATAATATCACTTCCATATCTTAACTGTTCTGAAAATATGTAACAGGTTGATTTTCCTTCTTTAAACTCTAAACTCTTCCACAGTCTTTAGCATTTATTGTCATATGAAATAGTCCAGCTTGTTCAAATCAAATGAACAGGAATCTTGCTATGGAACTAATACATGGAATCCACTCACATGCCTGATTCATGGATTGCTTAATGGGCACAGGAACACCAGTGTCTACATCAGGTCAATCCCTTTCAAAACAGCTGCTCGATTCATTTAAATAGAGTTTCCTAATCTTCAAGGGCTCCTCAGTTCATTTGAATGAGGTCTGGACCCTGATGTTGGGAAAGATTGAGGGCACAAGGAGAAGGGGAATGAGAGGACGAGATGTTCTGGAGGTTCGAGGATAGTGTTCTCGAAGCTACCAGCATGAGTTTGACCAAACTGCGGGGGGCAATGGAAGACAGGAGTGCCTGGCATGCTCTGGTCCATGGGGTCACGAAGAATCGGACACGACTAAACAACTAAACAAACACTATCTTGATAATTTGGTGGAAACTTCTCAGCTCATGTTCTTTAAAGGAGAAACATATAAACTGTGGTAATTTAAAGCCTATTCTTGGGTTGCTAACCTTTTTCGGACCATCAGCACATTTCACATTTTGAGAAAGTGCTGTGGGCATCAGTCACAAAATTGCTGCAATGGAGCTCTTGGTATAAGACAAAATTAGAGAGTACAGAAATTTCTACTCCTCATACTCCTCCTGCAAACAACCTCATGCTTGTGGTGGGAAGTCACCTTTGTCCTGCTGATTGTCATTGTGTAAATCACACATAATTGATTGCTCTCTCTCTCTAACACACACTGATGTTCTTGCTGTCTAAGAATAACAGGGAGCATTCCCCAGGATCAGGGGAAAATACAAGGGGCCACACTCCACTTACTCTCACACATGCACATACATCACATATACAGACAACAGATACATATACATCTACCCTCTCTCTGAGCCCAAGTGCATGTCTCCCTCTCTTTCATACATTAATGGTTCAATATGTCCTTTGTGATATTTCACGAGTCAATTTTCTTCAATTTGTTGATACTAGGTTTATTTATAACATTCCTTGTTTGGGTGAGTGGGGTTTGCCTTGAATTGAATAGAATTTTTGTTTTGTTTTGAATTGGTATAGTACTATATATCATTAAAATGTTTTTTGGACAGTATACGTGTTACGTTAGCTTATATACATTCTATTGATCCCATTTCTTTTTCAATAAGTCTTTGGTTTTTTGGCATGTATTTCCTCTGCATCTTTCACAGATCACACATACATATATTCCCCTTCGCTCCATCTCTCTCTCTCTCTCTCTCTCTCTCTCTCTCTCTCTCTCTCTCTCACACACACACACACACACACACACAGAGAGAGAGAGAGAGAGAGAGAGCGCGCGCACACATATCTATCGTCTTCCCTCTCTGTGCCCAAGTGAATCTCTCTTAGTCTGTCTCTCACTCACTCTTCCACAGGCCACATTCAGAAAAGCCCCTCCATTGCTGAAATGCTCAACATTCCAGTTCTGAAAAATCCAAAGAAAACCAAATGAAATAATACTCTCATATCCTTCTTTTGTTTTTATTTCAAATATGTTATGTTAGTATCAAATTATTTTTGTTGTTAAGAGCATGGTCAATTTATCATGTTTAAGGTATTCTGTGAGTGTGTATATGTACATATGTAGATATGTGTGCTTTGTTGAAAAGTGGGGTGAAAAAATTAATACAGAGAGCAGCGAATATATAATTTGTCAATAATATGTTAAGAAGCACTAGAAATAGAATGGAGTTCCATGATGTATTAGTACATTCTTTAGATACCCTGTTTCTTCCCCCTTTCCTTAAGCAAGTCCTTCTATTATTTGCTTTTGCTCATACTGAATAACAGCTATTAGCAACGCTAACCAGTCCAAATGCACAGGTTAAATGCAGTTGAGGTTGAACATGAAATGGTTAAGAAATAATTTCTCTAATGTTCTCTAACAGAGGGGATGCTTCTGTGCTGCACATCAATACAGCATCAATCACTGACTAACTGCTTCAGCAAGTCTAATCACAATATTCTCAAGCCAACTCCATGTGCTGTGCAGATAGCTAGAAGGATAATTCACACATTTTTACATTAAAACAATGTAAAACAAAGATACAGATTAATTAAAACTTAATTAAATCTACAGAATTTTGGGTATATTAAGTCTTTAATCTGAGGACAATGCAAAGATAATATTAATACTAAAAATGCCAAAAGCATTTCAATTCATAGTTGTTGTTTTCCAGGAAACTGTTGGATGTTATAGCTAGAGCAAATGTAAATGACCAAACAGTCTTCAACATGCAGATGGGTAATATGTTCACATACATAGTACATTCCCAAATATTAACTGCTTTGTAAGACCAGGACACATTGTCCACAAGAAAATGGGGAAAGGTTATGAGGAACCTTGCCTTATACAATGAATAGTATTAGTTTGTCTCATTTGCACCAAGGGGAACTAAGCATTGTGTTTGTTTTACATTTCTTTCACCATTTTTTTAATTTATCTCCACAGATAAATTAAACCCCAAATTATTATTTATCTCCCTACTTTTATATACATATTATCTCAGACCAACCTTTCTCTCAGCTCATAAACACACACCCTCCTTTATCACACTCAGACTACGAAGAGTACCATTTACTGAGAGCTACTTTTAAATATATAAAAATGAATACACAGTTTCCGTCTTCAACACAAATCCTTCAGCTAGATACCCATCTCTTGTGCTGAATTCCCTAAGCAATATAATATGTACATATAAAATCTTCATTAAAATAGTGGTGAGCTGGTCACACAATCTCAACCAATCCAAAGCAATGCTATAATTTCAGTGACAAATGACTGAAAAAGAGAAAAATCACATCCTAGCATCGGTTCTTTCCCATCACCCCATGGAATTAAATCCAATCCCAGTTTGGCAAGTTATCTGTGGTGTGCAAGCCAGACACCATCCATTATATATCCACTGTGAGTGACAGCATGAATGGCAGCCTTTGCCAGTTAAAACCTTGATAAGGGATGGTGTCTGTGAAAAGTTTCTGCTCCAGAGAAACCTCCATTGTTGCAGCCATCAGTTCTGGCAGGACAATTGATAGTCGAGATAAGAAGCTGATGATGCTAAGGTTTTTGCATTAAAAAAAAAAAATCATGGCAAACTAATCAGTTCATCTGCATTTAGAGAGACATCCACTACTTTTTTTAAAAAAAGCATTTACCATTCACATGTGTTAGAATTAAGAATTGTTGGTTCCAAAGAATGAGACACAAAGATTACTTAACATGTTAGGAAAAAGGGGTCATTTAATAATTAGGGTGCTGCTGCCATGCTGGTAACATAATGTAGTTTTATTTGCCTTTGAAGATTTTAGTGCTGTTTGCATGAAGCTATAAATGTAAGAATGCCTTAGCAATTTTTTGAAGTAATGTCTCTTCTTAACAGTTCAAACCAGGATCATTATTCCTATATGAGTCCGTACTGCACCATCTCTGCTGGATTACCCTTGCCTAACTGTAGTTCAATTAATTCCACCTTGTTCAATAACTGCTCCTATTCTTGAGCTGCTTTACACTTTATACAAGGAGAACTCATCCCTTAAGTTATGAGAATCTGTACTTATTATACATTTCTTATTAGAATTGTATTTATATAACTTTTAATTTTTGCATTGTATAGATATTGTATTGGGCATCGACATATACTGTCTATGTTCTGTGTTGGAAACTGCCCTGTGGTCTTTTGATGAAGGGCGGTACATACATTTAATGAATAATAATATAAATCTGTGAAGTATTGAAAGGCAATGTGAATATGTTACCCATTCCGAAAGTCCTCAATTCCACCAATGGATAGCTCATTTGGTTAGAGCGTGGTGCTAAGAATGCCAAGGTTACAGGTTCTATCCTTGTGATGTTAACATATATGAGAGAGTGCTGGAGGGGAAATAGTTAAATAGGTTGCACAGACAGGACCCGGGGGGGGGGTGGAGTCAGTGGGTCTATAAAACTAGTTCTGGGAGGAGTTCTGAGAGGAGTTCGTTGGGAGTTGTGGGTGGGTAGTTGGTTGGAGTTTGTGGGTTGGCTGGTTGGGAAAGGCAGTTGGTAACAGAGAGACAGTTAGGGCAGTGGGTTCTTGAGTGTGGGGAGGTAGAAGAGATAGAGAGAGGAAAATAAGACTAAGAAAGTAAAGAGCAACAATGTTTGGAATGATGTAAACGTTTTGTTGTTGTCTGAAATAAAATACACTCTTCTTTATTAATTGAAAATCTGACTGAGACTGAAGTGATTTTACTACGGAAGACCTGGTTGGTGGCAGCGGATTAGTGGTGTATGGGTCAATAGTCCGTGAGACGACCGGGGACTCCGTATGAATGCCAAAATCCTCATATGGGAAAGCTGCATATTCCTGCATTGCAGGGTTTTGGACTAGATGATCCTCAGGGTCCCTTCCAACTCAACAATTCTGTGATTCTAAGTTCAATAATACTTCCAAGCAACAGTGCAATTTATTAAATTTGCCATTATCAACAACAAAAATAAACAATAGTATAAAAAAATAGAAACAAAACATCTAAGCATTTTGTAAGGTGGATAGAGCATTCAAGGAGAGCTAGTGTCATCAGACATCTGCTGAAGCACATGAATTAGCAGGGAGCCCGCAGTTGACTACCAGAGCTCTCTTCATCTCTCTGCTTCATCTCTCGCCATTACTGCCTTCTCCTTGTCTAAAGTGAAAGCATCTGTGATTGATTGAGTGAGTGAGTGAGTGAGTAAGCAAGGAGAAGGAGCAGCAGTACTTGGCCTTTCCCCCTAGGAAGAGGTGGGAATTGGCTCTAGAAACAAAGAGTGAGTGGGCAATGGCTGGGAGTAGGAAGTAGCATATGAAAGGGATATTGACTGAAAAACACCGAAATATGGAATGGGCGCTGGATCTAAGTATGTCCAAGTATGCTGCGCTAGTCTCTTGTCATTTTATACGCTTGAGAAGTTAAGATTGCATTTTGTGCACACAAACATGCACACACCCCTTTGCTTTTTTCCTACATAACATAGAGAAACAGAGCCAGAAAGATGCTACATGTGGAAATATTCATGTATAATACGGCTTGTACCAATTCCGGCACTAGTTTCACACCGTGAGTTTGCTCTGAATGCCAGTGAATAGTGTCACATGAAGAACTTGCGAGTTTAAACCACAATTAATACACATCCCAACTGGCTGCTGGGATAGCTCAGTTGGTAGAGCATAGAATCATGTGACTGTAGAGTTGGAATGGATGCCGAGGGTCATCTAGTCCAACCCCCTGCAATGCAGAAATATTCTGCCCAACATGGAGCTCAAACACATGACCCTGAGATTAAGAGCCTCAAGCTCTGTCAACTGAGCTATCCCAGCATGAGACTATTAACCTCAGGGCTGTGGGTTTGAGCCCCATGTTGGTCAAAATATTCCTGCATTGCAGGGGTTGGACTAGATGACCCTCGTGGGACTCTTCCAACTCTTACCATTCTACGAATCATTCTATGAATGAATATGGTTGAAGAAAGCAATTCTGGGGAAAGATGCAGTTTACCACTTTCCATATCAGATGACAAACCATACAACCCAAAAGCACAAGCAGAACAGAGACAGTCAGGTACTGTTTCATTTCATACACATAATAGGGAGCAATTTGTGTAAACTGGTTGGAGGAGTGGTCTGCCACAGAGTGAAATGAAGTGTGGGCGTTTGTACAGTCTAAAAATGCTGGGATACCTGAAAAGTGGATCAACTGGATCTGCAGCTAAGCATAGGATAACATTTCAGTGGCATTCTCAACAACCACCAGAAGCAGATAGTTCCGAATTAAGAAATCAGGCATCTTTGCACCAACACAACAGAGAAATGCCTGCTTATTACTATTCAGGACCATGGACAGAATCATAAAATGAGCACAGATATCACGGTCTGGTAGTGATTCAGGACTGCGGATATTCAATTTATTGCTTCAGCAACCAAAATAAGTACTGTCTACTAATTGGGATCAGTGCTGCAGGGCAACTCTCCTGACACAAGTGTTGCTACTTAGTACTGGGGTGGGGTAGGCACCCATACAGCCCAAACTTTGACACTGACCTGCCCCACCCCATCTCAGTAAGTAGCAATGACGTGAATGCCAGGAGGGTGCCACCACCCTACTGAAGGAAATGAACAACTATGCATTTAGCTAGGATTATAAAAGTAATCAACCAGCATGCTTCAAGGTACAAATGAATAAAAGAAGAGCTTTTTACAAGAGTGATATGAATATGTGTCAATGCCCAGAAAATACTTCACACAAGACAGATCAGGTATTGTGACAAATGCTACAAGTTTGGCTTTGAGAGGTAATACATTTTCCTCTGCATCATGAAGCTGAGTTCAGATTAAAACCACATTGTCTATGGAAGAATAGCTTTAAGGAAAGAACTGAGGGACAGAACTGTTAGCCAGTAATTACAGAGTCCTATGCTGTGAATTCTGGCAGTAATTATTCTAACATAATTCTTAACAGAGTCTATTAAAGAAGAGATGCCAAATTAGCAGTATGTTATTGCACAACAGAATAATGACTGCGGATATAATTTACTATCCCAAACTATGTAGGAGAATTGATTGCTGAAAACAGAGGATGTTTAATTAGAAATGGAAAACATCTGTATAGAGCCTTGTAAAACAGAGGTTTGATTTCAACTTCCAGATACTACCAAAAAAAATTAAGAGAGCTAGGCAGGAAACATTGCATACAATGTAAGAACATATTCTGAACACCTTATTTTCCTGAAATACAGAATATGTGCGTTTTGTTATTTTTCTTGCATTAAGTGGTCACCCTCCCAGGCATGGCTAAGCTTCCCTGGGTCCATTTAAATGTCTTTACCAATTGTCCTATTGCCCTAGAAAATCAGTAAGGTCAATTGGCACAATGAGCAATATACAATAAGACATTTGATGTGATAAATTAAAGCACTCAAAAAGAAAAGCATGAGCCGCCAATCAAACCCATACTATGTGGGTAAAGGTTAAGATGGGCAAAGGAGAACAGGGACCAAATTCAATTTCACTCTTGGACTAGATATTACAATAGCAGCCTGCTATATTTCACAACCATTTTCTTTACACTCAAGAAGAAGAATAAATTATAATATAATTTCCCATAAACCAAATTATGAAAAGCAAATGCTAACTAACTCACATCCATGGCCAAAGGTATGAGGATTTCTTGGCAAAACCTAATCTATACCTAATGATACTATTACAAATTCATTCATAGCGACTTCTCATTAGTTTTAAGCCATGTAAAGTAAGAAAGGCATTAAAATATTATTATTTTTCTTAAATTTCTGGCAAAGTAATGCTAAAATGTTTGAAACAGTAAGTTTAACTTTTGATCAATTTTATTATTTGATTATCTTTAGCAGTAGTTTGTCTTCATAATTCTTAGTAAATTGTATATATAAACATGATTGCTAGATAGCTGATTTATCTAGTAATCTCCACTCCCATCGTTCAGCCCGGACACTGAGGTTCAGCACCAAGGGCCTTCTGGTGGTCCCCTCACTGCAAGAAGTGAAGTTACAGGGAACCAGGCAGAGGGCCTTCTCAGTAGTGGCGCCCGCCCTGTGGAACACCCTCCCATCAGATGTCAAGGAAATAAACAACTATCCAACTTTTAGAAGACATCTGAAGGCAGCCCTGTTTAGGGAAGTTTTTAATGTTTGAAGTTTTGTTCTGTTTTTAATGTTCTGTTGAAAGCCGCCCAGAGTGGCTGGGGAAAGACTAGAAATGGATGGGCAGAGTAGAAATATTATTATTATTATTATTATTATTATTATTATTATTATTAAGTTGAGGAGCAAAGAAAAAGGGAGTATAATTTGCACAACCTATAAACCATAGATAATCACTTCTCATTCTTATTTATCAGCCATATGTGTGCATCTCTTAAAACGACATATAATGTTTTAATCGGATTGTTTTTGGTGTACTTTAATAATGGGTGTTTATATTTTAATGTTTGTGTAACTGGTTTTTATACTTGAAAACAGCTTAGAAGCATATTTTGGCATTGAATAGTATATGAACTAAAAATAAATAAATGATGGGGACCATAACCTTTCAGAAGTTATTCCATGTGGCTGCAGTGGATATGAAGAATCAGTTCCATTTGGCTCCTCTCCTCCCTCAACTGTTTTTATTCAAGTTGAGTGTTATATAATGGCTTTGGTTCCTCTTCCTTCCTCATTCATTTTTCCTTTTGTGTTCTATTTTTTAGATTGCAAGTCTGAGGGCATGGAACATCTTTTTAATTTATGTAAAGCACTTCCTAAAGTTCAGGTGGATTATTAATGATAAATAATAACAATTAGCCTGATGTAATTATTTCAATTGAGCCTAACCTCTTGTGGGAAATGCAAAATATATAGGCCATAAAAGTGTTACCACTCTTTGCAAACAAGTTTAACACAGAATCAAGCCCTACCCAGGATAAAGATAGAGGAATTCTGCTCTGCCAATCTTTTATGACAGAGAATAATATGACATCATAATGGCTATATCAGCTGTAATAAAAAATGTATCCCCCTGACAGATCTTACCCGTAAGTGCAGCATGTAAATAAATGATTCATGCAAGTACAATTACAAGGGTATGATGTGTATAAATGTGGGGGGAAAACAATCCTATGATATAGAGACGTAAAGGAAATCAAGCCAAAGCAGAATTAAAATGCCTTCTAGCTATATTTCAGACCCATTTTAGCGTATTTTATAATACATAACCCTTAAGCCATGTTAACAAACTGTTAATGGAAATTGACAAAAAAATTCCAAGCAGTTCAGAATACCACCCAACAGCTCTTTTCACCAGATTATGGCCCTGATTCAGATAATTATATTGCACAGCAAAGTGTTGCAGCTGACTAGTGACATGTGGGTAATAAACCTTCAACTTTCAGAGACAGTATGTCTCTCTCAGTACAAGTTGCTAGCAAACGGTAACAAAAGTGGTCTGTTGTCTGCATGTCCTGCTGGCTGACTGGCTGCTGTGGAAAGAGAATGGACTAGGTGGGCCTTTGGTCTGATGTAGCTGGGGTCTTCTTATGTCCTTATATGTAGACCAGGTATGAGGAATCTTCAGCTCTCTAGATGTTGCTGAACAACAACTCCCATCAGCCCCAGCCAGCATGGCCAATGGCAGGGGATGATGTGAGCTGTAGTTCAGCAACATCTGGAAGTCCAAAGATTCCCCACACCAGATCTTGATATATGCTACCTAGTATAACTAACAGCAGCTGGCATTATTCTGTTGTGCTGACCGTTATGGTACAAGCATAAACAATTGCTTGTGCTAGGCCATACTGTGGTAGCTCAGGTTACAAACGCTTCGGGTTAGAAACACTTCAGGTTACAGACTCAGAAGTAGTACCTCGGGTTAAGAACTTTGCTTCGGGATGAGAACAGAAATCACGCAATGGTGGCACGGCGGCAGCGGGAGGCCCCACTAGCTAAAGTGGTAAAAGGTAAAGGGACCCCTGACCATCATGACTGACTCTGGGGTTGCGGCGCTCATCTCGCTTTATTGGCTGAGGGAGCCGGCGTACAGCTTCCGGGTCACGTGGCCAGCATAACTTAGCCGCTTCTGGCGAACCAGAGCAGCACACGGAAACACTGTTTACCTTCCCGCCAGAGCAGTACCTATTTATCTACTTGCACTTTGACATGCTTTCGAACTGCTAGGTTGGCAGGAGCAGGGACTGAGCAACGGGAGCTCACCCCGTCGCGGGGATTCGAACCGCCAACCTTCTGATCGGCAAGTCCTAGGCTCTGTGGTTTAATCCACAGCGCCACCCGTGTCCCTTAGCTAAAGTGGTACCTCAGGTTAAAAACTGTTTCAGGTTAAGAATGGACCTCCGGAACGAATTAAGTTCTTAACCAGAGGTACTAGTGTATAAGACAACGTTCCATCTTTTTCCAGGGAATCAATAGGGCATTGCATAAATGCTACTCTGACAAAGGTACAGTGGGAATGACCATATGGGGCAAGACAACAGCCTTTACTGATTTGGTCAGAATCAAGTGTTTTTGTACCAACATCCTTTCACTGAGGCTAGCTGCTACAGCCAGAACTCAAGATTGGTCCCAGGGCAACGATATTCAACAAACAATGTGCTATTACTTAATGTAGCATCAGGGCTTTTTATTCAATATACTGTACGGTAACAGCACTTACCAAAATATTCGGATTTAGCTGGTGGCTAATTTTCATTTCCTATAGCAGAGTACATAGGACATTAGAAATCATTTGTTCATGATTTCAGATAGCAATCTACCATGCATGAAACTTCCACTCCACCCTCTGTGCACAGAGAGGATGAATCTTAGCCAAACCTTTTAATTTAGAATAATTTGCTCATCTGCAATAATTTGTACTCTACGGGATGTATCCGTATGTATCTGCGCATAACCCTGCAACCTAACCTTTTATCTGCAGTCACAAGTGAATAAAAAAGCAAACTGTACATTCTGCCAGTATCTCATTTCCATAGCAAGTTCCTTCACACACTGAAGACCAGAAAGTAGCATGCACTGCTCTCTCCTCTTTTAAATACTAAGTATATTAGAAAGCTACAGAGATCGTAATTTTGCTCTGTACATCTGTAAAAAGACAAAAAATTAACAGAGAACCCAAAGACATTTCTAATGCATTTTGCACCTACCAAATTAGGCTAGCTAATGGCTGCAAAAAAACAGACACTTAGGTTGTCATCAAATGCACACTTAGCTAGAAGTGTGGGTGGGCTGGCCCTGTTTAAGGTCCCACAACATGCACCACTTTGCCTGAAGGATGAGATTGAAAAGTATAGAATCTTAATATCCAAAATAGGCTCCTTGAATCTAGTCCACTATATCTCCTCCTGCCCCATCTAAAATATACTCATTCAACTTTCGTTTGAAAGCTGCTAGAGCAGGTGTAGTCAACCTTTTTATACCCACCGCCCACTAATGCATCTTTCTTCATGGTAAAATTTCCTTACTGCCTACCAGTGCTTGATGGAAGGAGGATTCAGCCTGTGCCGCAGAACCCCCAACTGCCCACTTAGAATCCTAAAACGCCCACTAGTGGGCAGTAGGGACCAGGTTGACAACCCCTGATCTAGAGGAAGGAGAGATTAAACAACTTTACTAGGGACAGGGTCCATTCCTCAGCAGCTCTGACCCTTAGTTATTTAATCTTATTCTAGATTAAGGCATGTCTGAGCTGTAACACCACCATTCAGTGGAAGCTGCTGTCCACTGAGCAGAGAAAAAGACAAAGAGGGCCAACAGTGGGTGGAGCCAGGACCAATGTCAGTAGAGCAAAACCCAATGGCAGACAGAGCTAACTACTTTAGGTCTTGTCCCCATCGTCCTCCCTACTGAATTATACAAATGTGACACTGAGATTAAGGAGCAGGAGGCTAACAGTCAGTTGCAACCCCTGGACTGGTTTTAAGTAAAACCAGTGGGGTTTACTTAGGGCTGACATACGTCTGGTTTTTCCTGGACACGTCCGGGATTCAGGCAGCAAAATGGTGTCCAGGAGAGAGTATTTTTGCTGAATCAGCAAACTGACTGGTAAAACCCAGACATATGGCAAGCAGGGCAAGGGAAGCCTTCACAGTAAAAAAAGAAAAATATGATAAGTAATTGGGCAACATATGAAGATGTACTGGAAGAAGAAAATAATCAATTAAAAATCAAAAACTTTGAAGAATTGAAAAAATTGGGTCTGGACTGGTTATAGTATTATCAGGCAAATGAGATCTTTAGATTAGACAAAAAAATGGATTCGAAACACGAATATCAAAATTAAAGAAGTAATTATTATCAAATAATAGGAAAATATTACTGAGAACGTATAGATTATTATTAGATTGGGAACTTCAGGATGAAGAAGTGAAAGAGGTTATGGTCAAATGGGTGCAAGATTTTGGATATCCTATTTTAATGAAAGATGGGGAAAATTATGAAAAACAGACCTAAAATTCACGGCATGCTATCTGATAAAGGAAAATTTTATGAAAATGATTTACAGGTGGTACCTGACCCCAATCAAATTGGCTAAAATATATAAAGATAATAAGAATACATGTTGGAAGTGTAGTCAGGGGGAAGAAACCCTATTTCACATGTGGTGCACTTGTCCCAAAATTTAAAAATTCTGGAACATGATCTATGAAGAATTAAAGAAAATGCTCAGAGAAACATTCAGTAAAAGACCAGGGGCATTCTTACTGGGCATTTTAACAATAAACATCCCCAGAACAACAACAACAAAAAAGTGTATTTCTTTATGCAACAACTGCAGCTAGAGTATTAATTGCCAAGTACTGGAAAGGAGAGCAGATCCCAACTAAAATAGAGTGGCAAAAGAAACTATGTGAATATGTTGAATTAGCCAAAATGACTGAAGCAATAAGGAATCGCTCAAGTTCAAGAGTGAAAAATGAATGGGATTGTTTTAAAAATTGTATGTTTAAACATGGTTCCCAAATCCAAATTTGGGTGCGCTTACAGTAAATTTCACAGAATGAAAAGTAATTGGAGGAGTTATTTTAGATAAAGAAATGGTTGAATGTATATTGGAACACAGTACAAAAAAAGAGGAAACAAAGAGAGAAGTTGTTACGAGGTAGAGGGAAGTTAAGCATCATAGAGAAATAGATGAATATGAATATGTACGGAAAGAAAAATAGATTACAAATGTAATTGTAAAGAGAAAATATGTTGTAAGATATGTAAAGTTTTAAAATTGCAATAAAAAAAATTTGGAAAAAAATCCAAAACAAACAAACAAAAACACCTCAAGAACTTTGTCCAGATTTTCACTTTGGGGAATATGGCAACCCTAGCTTACTTAAAAGTAGGTGGGGGTGTATCGAGGGCAGACTGCTCATGGTGCTGCCACTCCAAACTGGCTTGTTGGAGCAAGAACCAACAATACACTTCTCTCCTTGCCCTTTATTTCACAAACCTATCTTGAAAGGAGGCTTCCTCAGGAAACGACACAAGGGAAACATATACAGATAGGGGCTGTGCGATTTTCAGTGGCTGTGTAAACTATGTCATCTAGGATGAAGGCAGCAGAATCTGGTATGCACTTAAAATGTGCTTAAAGCTTGCTTCTCTTTCCAGTCACTGGGAGCAGGTTTAGGCACATAAAATATTGTTCCTCAGTGCACGTCTATGATTTCTCTTATATAAAACAGTACAGCTGAAATGTAGGGTGCTTCCAGCTGGGTGTTTATGCATGCATTTTTTGCAGCAGTATACAGTGTCATTGACATCAAAAGGCCAGCCCATACCCCTAAAGTAAAGGTAAAGGGACCCCTGACCATTAGGTCCAGTCGTGACCGACTCTGGGGTTGCGGCGCTCATCTCGCTTTATTGGCCGTGGGAGCCTACGTACAGCTCCCGGGTCATGTGGCCAGCATGATTAAGCTGCTTCTGGCAAACCAGAGCAGTGCACGGAAACGCCATTTACCTTCCCGCCGGAGCGGTACCTATTTATCTACTTGCACTTTGACGTGCTTTCGAACTGCTAGGTGGGCAGGAGCAGGGACCGAGCAACGGGAGCTCACCCCGTCGCAGGGATTCGAACTGCCAACCTTCTGATCGGCAAGACCTAGGCTCTGTGATTTAGCCCACAGTGCCACCCACGTCCCTTCTTCCCATTAATCCAGATTTTCTCTTATTGGTCGAAATCCCATTTAAAAAAACAAACCTGTTGCCAATGACAAATTTGCAATACCATGCCCTCCTCTAGATGTACCCTCACCTTTATGGAAAACTAAAGTGCAGTACTTCTGATAATTTTTTTGTGTGTGGACAAGGCAGGCTTGCCTACCACTTGACACCGAATGATTTTAAGCAGGCACCCAAGGCTTATCAGAGCAACAATTAATTGGAATTCTATTAAATAATGTTCTAACAGCAGTCTAGAGCAGGCTATCATGCACATTTGCATTTTTGGAAATAATACATAATTTCAAAAATGCAAATGTGCTTGATCTGAGGCACCCATAACCCCCACCCCAATCTTCAGAAAGAATGTGGAAATTAGGTCTTAATAACTCAGATGCTGTTAAAGTTCCCATAATATTGAAGCATTTATCTTTAAGAATTCCAGCAGTGTTTGCTAATTTCTTTTGAAAAGAATGCACATTGTTATAGCGCAATATTTAAAAATATATATGCAAGCAGTCAAGCAACTGCATGTGTTAACAAATACAGTTCCATTAAAATTAGACATAGCCTATTAACTTAAAATCATGAAGGAGCATGGATAATACCTTCCCAGCTATTTTTCTTAATTGTTTACTTAAGGAGATGAATCACTGGATCTTGGGCACTGAATCATTTGCAAGGAGAGTTATGTAGGATTGTTCACCCAAATGCCAAAAAAGGCACAAACATTCTGGTTGAGTGGGGCTGCTGCATCAATAGGCCCATTCAGTAAAAACATACAGTGGTACCTCGGGTTACACACGCTTCAGGTTACATACGCTTCAGGTTACAGACTCCGCTAACCCAGAAATATTACCTCAGGTTAAGAACTTTGCTTCAAGATGAGAACAGAAATCGTGCTCCGGTGGCAGCAGGAGGCCCCATTAGCTAAAGTGGTGCTTCAGGTTAAGAACAGTTTCAGGTTAAGAACAGACCTCTGGAACGAATTAAGTACTTAACCCGAGGTACCACTGTATTGACCATATGTATCTGATTTGGAATCCTAATTAATGTGCAATGGGTACCAGCACCATGGTTTTGGGGGGGATGTGGTGGGTCTTTCAGGCATGTTGAACCAAATGGGGAAAAATGTAAGAGATATAAAATAATAATAATAATAATACCCCACCCACTCTGGGCAGCTCCCAACAGAACACTAAAAACAGAATAAAACTTCTAACACTAAAAACTTCCCTAAGCAGGGCTGCCTTCAGATGTCTCCTAAAGGTCAGACAGTTGTTTATTTCCTTGACATCTGATGGGAGGGGGTTCCACAGGGTGGATGCCACTACTGAGAAGGCCCTCTGCCTTCACTCAGAGAAAAGCATGCTCCCAGGTTTCTTGTGGTGTGGAATAAGCTTTGGCACTTTTCCCTTCTTAAACCAATATCTGATATCACTATGCTATACCTCCTAAACCTGGACACACAGAATCCAGTTCTAGTGTATTTACAAATGGAAAAGGAGACATACTTTTGTGCAAGCTCTCTTTAATTATCCTTAAAAGCCTGTAGCATGGATGAAGAGGCAATGCAAGTAATTGGGTCCAATATTTTAATTGGTCTTATAAATTGATGATGTTGTGTAATAGTTTATTCTGTTTTATGATATCTGTAACCTGCCCTGGGACTGCTGGTGAAATGCAGGCTTAGAAATGTAATAAATTAAATGATCTTGTGGTTAGACAGAATACTTAATCAATTTCAGGCTTCTGATTTAAAGCATATTATTAAAGCCTTCAGATAAGAGAACAGAGAAATAGTAGTAGGCTGCAAATGCAAATAAAGTAAACAGTAATTTCTAAGTGATTCTACACTGATCTCTATAAGAAGATTCAATAACTTACAAGTGGAATATCTTCCACTGACATACAACTATCATGGCACTCATATCATAGGGAAGATTCCTCAAGTGACCCTATTTTCCAGGGACAGTCCTGGATTTACAAAAGCCAGCCTGGTTTCTGTTTTGATCCCAGAATGTCCTGTTTTACCTCAGGATGTCCCTATTTTCATTGGATAAATGTTGGTGGGTATGGAGTTATGTGACACCCGAGCCGATAAGTAACTGTACAACCTTTAGAAGACAACTGAAAGCAGCCATGTATAGGGAAGTTGCTTAACGTTTAACAATTTACTATGTTTTAATATATGCTGGAAGCTGTTTTAATATATGCTGGTGTTGCTGTTGCTGAATAGGATGTCCTTATTTTCATCAGAGAAATGTTGGAGGGTATGTACTCAGAACCATCCCATTGTATGTTGTGTGTTGGGAGGAGTGATAACCGAAATGGGGGAGATTCAATCAAAAGACAGAAGGTGTATGTGTGCAGGGGTGTCTGTTAATTCCAGAAGGATCGAAGAAAACATATTCCATATTTGATAGGATGCTTAGGATCTTTCTGAGGGATAAACTGCTACCTGAATGGTGATGTCAAAGGCCTAGACATCTGATCAGAATAACTTGATCCTCAGCTAATTTTTAGTGGACATTGTACCAGTGGCTAGAAGAGGGTGGTCCACCATATGCAGCTCTTGAGGCCTTTTTTGTCAGCCCTTGGCAACATTTGACACTCCCGTAGCCCTCGCGCTGCCTTCCTAAACTTGGGTAAGCCAGACGCTGGGCTTGGGGAAGAAGCCATGAGGGCTCTGAAAGGATGGTTCATGCTCCAGGCATTTAGATTTGGGCTGTTTCCAAGTCATCCTGTGGAGCTGGTGTGCTAACTTTGAACAGAATCAAGACATGGGGACATGCTGCTTAGGACATGGCCCAAGCGCTTAGTACAATTTCACCCACTTTTCCAAATTACACCAATAGAAATAAGAAATGAAGACGCAACTTTTTAAATAAACAAGTGAGAAAGATGATCAGTTAGCACTCAGGCCAAATGGCTGCAATGAAGAAAGATGTACCAAAGTAATTCGCTTAGGAGATTAACATACTGAGTATAGACCAGTGTTCTCAAATATCATCGCGATCCACTTGTAGGTCAAGAACAAAATACTTAGCTTTCTGACATGCATTGGATGAAATGCATCTGATGAAGTGGCCTGTAGTCCACAAAAGCTTAGCCTTATGACATACATTTGGCATGAAAACAGGGACATTATATTGCTTTAGAATACAAAGTCCCAATTTTCTTGCAGAATGATGAAGGGCATGTCATAATAAATTATTAGTCTTGAAGGTGGGACTAGACTTAATTGTTTTAGCTTACCAACATATACCAAAGACAGTTTTACTTTCAGCCAATGTTAGAAACTAAAATATGAAAGCTAGGAATTAAATGACAGCTCAAACCTAGGTTATGGGTGCAACAACGGAATGTCTAGGCATGCTTTTTTTATATAACAAGAATACAAAGCTGAAAATGAATGGACTGCAGCTAAAAACTTATGTTCATTTTTCACATGGTCTAGTCCTCATCTCAAGACTGTAAAAAGCAAAGCCATGCTTCCCCTGCCAGCCCACCTGCCCAATATTCTTAAAAGGGTCTCTTCTCCAGTTTTCGGAGAGTGGCTGGAAGCGGGGAAGCAGAAAAAGGTCCTCCTTTCCTTCCACTGAGCAGTTTTAATCTTAAATCTTTGAAGAAGAAGAAGAAGAAGAAGAAGAAGAAGAAGAAGAGGAGGAGGAGGAGGAGGAGGAGGAGGAGGAGGAGGAGGAGGAGTAGTTTGGATTTGATATCCCACTTTATCACTACCCGAAGGAGTCTCAAAGCGTCTAACATTCTCCTTTCCCTTCCTCCCCCACAACAAACACTCTGTGAGGTGAGTGGGGCTGAGAGACTTCAAAGAAGTGTGACTGGCCCAAGGTCACCCAGCAGCTGCATGTGGAGGAGCGGAGACGCGAACCCAGTTCCCCAGATTACGAGTCTACCGCTATTAACCACTACACCACACTGGCTCTCAGTATTGCGCCCAGAGCTCAGAAACTGCTCACGCTAATTAAATTCCCTGTCACAAAACGAACCTAGAACAATGGGAGTTTTGAACCCTGCCTTATGACATTGCCAGGAGGCCAATTCACCATTAAAAACTGGGATAGTTCAAAAGAAAACATATGACTGGATAGCTTAGTTGGTTACAGCGTGGTGCTGACAAGAGTGTGGTGCTGATAAAGCCAAAGTTGCAGGTTCAATCCCTGTATGGGACAGCTTCGAATTCCTGCATTGCAGAGGGTTGAACTACTAGATGATCCTCAACGTCCCTTTCCAACTCTACATTTCGATGATTCTATAACTGGAAGTTCCCCAAAATTATTTCTCCACAGGGAAGACCGTCTCAAATGTTGCTAATCTCTGTGCTCAATTATGCGTGATATCAGCAGAAGGAAACTCTAAAAGGTTTTTAGAACTGTCTGAATGGCACCTTTTCTCTTATTTACATCAATAGGTGATAAACCAGACACAGCACTCATTAATGGGGGAGAAATGAAGTGATTTGCAAGCATTTTAAGAGATTAAGGAAATGTAGCAATCTTTAGTAGCTGTGTCTTTTGTTCTTTAATTTCAATAAAGAAGCCTGCGAAGATATCTCCGGCACAAAATTTTGGCCCTTTTCTTTAGCCGGCTATTGTGCTACACAACAGCAATCTAATCAGCCAAGTGTGGGTAGGAAATTGCTTCCAATCCAGCTGAAGTCTCAAGCACAGTTACTAGGAAGATCATTGTACTCAGAGGAATGAACTTCCAGGTAAACATATATGGTAGTTCACTGCAAGTGCAAGGGTTTTCAGTCAGGTGTGACAATAAGCTCAGACCCTCCAAGTGTCCCTAATTTCCACATACTGTCCCAGATTTACAGAAGCCTTCCAGGTATGCAACTGTTAATGAACAGACATTAAAATATTTGCATATGGAAAAAGCCCATGCCAAGCAAGAAATTTCAGAAGGCAGGAGGACCTTTACAGAGGCTAATCTTTATGCCCATAAAGATTTCACAGAAAATGTGGCAATCTGTTAAGAATTAAGAACTAAACTCATGAAGAACTTGATGAATTTCATTTAAAAATTTTAACTATCCCAAGCAATAGCCTGCATGCTATGAGGTATACAGAGCAAAGATGTAAGGCAAAGTTCCTCTTAGATTCTTCTCTTTCAAATAGTGAAAGACAAACATATTCCATTAAAAAGAATGAGTGAGAATCACGTCTGGATTCTTACTCCTTTCCTAGTCAGAATGATTCCTAACACGTTCCTTTGATTGGATGCTACACCATACAGAAAAAGATTATATATTGTTATATTGTAAACTGCCCTGTGATCTTCAGATTGAGGGAGGTATGGAAATTTAATAAATAATAATAATAATAATAGTCAATACGCAAATGAGACAGATACTGATGGTACTGCAGCCAAAAGTGACTACATGTTTCTCAATTTAATCTCAATTTCACACTGAATAATACAGAGCCCCAAGAGACTCTCCAACAGAGGGCTCTTTTGAGTGGATGTGCAATTGTTAAAACAAGACAAGTACCTAGGTGTATACACTCCAAAGATTATTTTTAACCCATTAATATCACCTTATTGTCAATTATATCAAAGACCAATAATACATATAGATATAGGGTCCTCTTTCACAATTACCCCCTCCAAATTTCATTTATCAACATGACAATATCAGACTATTTTGCATTAATCATAATCACAATTTTATTTTTTTAATATTAAAAAAAGAAAGATTGTAGACAAAAAGTACCCAAAGTGTCACTTATAAAAGTGGCCTTAGCCGTTTCCATTGCTAAACAGCCTTTAGTAGAAGTATCACATGATTGTTCTGCAGCAACTAAAATGAATACCATAAGCAAAAACCAAGCAGCTCTGCTCACATGCCTTTAATAAATCCTATAATTTATCTTTGCACATATCTCAAGGAAACTGAGTCACTTTAGTGGCCCTTTGGAATATCTGAACATTGGAGAAGCAATTCTACCTGTTGTTCCATCTCTACTGAGTCCTTTAAAGCTTCCTATGAAGCACAGGTAGCCTATGAAGGCTATACTCCTGTCAAGCCCAAATTGCAGTGCTAGGACAGATAGTGGCTTTTGATATTTTTTACATTTGTATGCAACAAGATCAACTTGTATGAGCATCAGTCTGACTGCTGGATGTCCACCCATCATTTAACTAAGAGAAGACTGTCTATAAACCTAAAACTGGTGCAGTCCCTTGCTGTGGCGATCACACAGGGTCCCCGGACGTTTGACGGTCTATTGATCCCTGTGCCACCACTGTGATTGCCTCTTCGCTGCCACCAACCTGTTTCTCTCGGGTACACACCGAGTCCAGACAGTTGTTAACATTAACAAATGATCAAGTTTATTTTTATAAGCATGAACAAGTTTAAGGTTTCAGTTAATTTTTCTTGTCAGTTTCTTAATCTTAGTTTCTTTACTGACCTATACGTTCCTAACAACTTCAAACTGATTATCCCTACTATCTATCTGACTCCACCTAACAGTTCCTCTCACTCTCTCACAACTCGACCAACCCACAGACTTATCCTCCCTCTTCCTTCTCCAACTCCCAACTCTCAACTGACTTCCATGCAATTCCAACTCTAACCCTAACTCCTCCCCTCAGGTTCCCACTGGCCAATCACTTCACACGCATTTAACCCTTTCCTTATGGCCCACCTAGGAGGCAAACACCACACTTGCCTAAAGTGAGCTTGGACATCAGACAATAAGCCATTCACACAGATTCCATACATTAAGGTTTCC
Organism: Podarcis erhardii; assembly: GCF_964252035.2. Lineage (NCBI taxonomy): Eukaryota > Metazoa > Chordata > Lepidosauria > Squamata > Lacertidae > Podarcis > Podarcis erhardii. Next base: position 51,749,845 of record NC_138500.1, read on the forward strand.
TGATTCCAGTGAACCAATTAATACACGTCATACTGAACACAGATGTAATAGCTCAAGCTACTAGAGTTCAGACTGCTTTTGAATTTTTGTTACTTAATATTTCTTTAAAACATAGTAACCATATTTTATAACCTTCTTGTTGAATCTAGTGAGGTTCTCTGATTCCTAATAAAGTATTATGGGACCATGAATTTGATCATCCAATATTGGAAGATAAATGGAATGCTATGTGGCTGGGGGTGAAACTCATTCAAGTCCTTTTCAGCTCAAATAAAGCAAAACTCTCTTAAATTGATTCACAAATGGTTATCACTCTGGAGAAATTGTAAAGACTCATGGGTAATGTTAAGTCTGACTGTTGGAGAAATAGCAGAGGGCTAGGGATATTTATCCATTTATCGTATTTTTGTCCAATAGTACAAACCTTTGGGTCAGTAGGGTTTTCAGTAATATCCTCCATCATTGTTCAAGTGTTAAATTTGTTGGCTCACATGGGCTGATGGGAGTTGTAGTACAAAACATCAGAGAGGCACCAGATTGGGCCATTCTTCCAACTAAAGTTTCCCCAAAAGTGCAAATTGAAAATAAAAGTTCCATCATAGCTTGATTACAGATTTTTAGCCCTATTCAACTCAATGCAGTGGAGAACCATCTTTGTTCCTTGTCGAGTTCCTTCACATCAATGAAGGGAAAAGTTTGGCCAGGGAAAGCAAAGCTTTTGTTCTCACTAAAAAGAGGAGAGAATAAAGATTGCAGCCCAGCAGCAGGAAGCTGAACTAACAGCTTTCCTCTGCCCAGAGAGCTTCAGAGCAGCTGAAATTTCAAAGCAATGCTTGAAAACTGTCATTCTTAGTGGTATACCTTCAGCTACATAAAGTCTCTAATGCTGGCCTCTATGGAAGGCAATCAGAGGTTAAGGTACACAAAAGTATGAGATTATGACACCAGTTTATAACAACCTGGCACTGCCAATTTAAACCTGTTTCTGCCTACTCTGATTTATCACCATCTGGATAACTGGATAACAGTGATTAACTGATATAAATATATATGTACATATTATGAAGTTTAAGGCAATGCAGTTTGGCTAAGGCAGCAGTTTTCAAGCAGATTTTTTAAAAAACAACCAAGCAAAATGTAACAGTTTGCCCTGTTTTCCAGCTATAACTGCATTCAGGAACTGTGTTCAGGTTGTCACTCAAAAACATTTTCATGGTGCCGCAGTACAACATATTTTCAAAAAGACTGACAGGGAGCCATATTGCAAATAGAGACACAAAACATCACAGAAGAGCTACAGTTCCAATTAGGGCAAAATCAGACACTCTAGGCAATAAAACAACAGGAGGCATCACAACATCAATACCTGAGAAACACTGCCACTTGTTATCTAACCATATCGCTCAGTAAAAACATTACCCAAGAGACCCTGAGCCAGTCTAAACACTTCAGAAACCACCCAGTGCCGTATGGCACGAGATTCTTTCATACCTCAAGAGTAAAAGTTAGCCAGAGCCCCCTGACAAACTAAAATGATTTATTATCAGAAGGCAGAACTAATGCATTCTGCTTTACAACTCTCCTGGTAGTCTAGGAGAGACACTGCATTTATTACCTACAGTGCATAATGCCCATTGCAAAGCTCTGTATTATTCATAAGGCTAGCTTTTTTGTGCCATCATAATCCTGATAAATTATGAAAAAAATTGCATATTTTATTTCAATTTCTAGAATATTTTGATACACATATCAATACATCATGTTGCTGCAGGAGAAATAAGCATCACTGCTGACTGTTCTTGACATGCTGACCTCAATAAAAAACCAAAGGGCTGCTGAGATCATTCTGACTAATTTTAGCATTTCACATAAAAGCTCAAGTCTTCCTCCTTTAATATTTGGAAAGGCATATGTACAAACGTCAGGATTAAAGCATACAAGGGAAGTGAGGAGTTGGAAATTCATTTTGAAATGCATCAAATTATATTTCCAAGTAATGGGCCTGAAGCCAAAGTTGTGGTTAATGAATTCAAATCAATATGTAAAATTCAGCAGCTCCCTCTCTTTAGGTTTGTTATCTACAATTTTCAAAATTGTATGTGTCCATCCCACTACATTGATGACAACACCTCGGAACTTTTCCTCTTCCTAGGCTGTTTAAGATGTTTTCCTTCTCCTATCTCAGATTGACTTGTTGATCCCCTGAAGTCACCTATAAGGATCTCTAATATACACAAAAATTTCTTATATACAAAATAACCCATTCCAAACATAAGCCTTCACCAGGGTTTCAAATTTGTGCAAAGGTTTATCCACAGATAAATTATGGCATGTGTTTCCACTACCTAGTGTAAGTAATGGAATATGCAATAAAGAGTACCTCTGAGCATGTAATGAGTACATTTTCCTCAATAATTGCAGCTTATTTCCATTGCCTACCCCTCCCAATTATACCTCTTAGACCTATCAATGGCTATTAGCTATTACCAACGAAAGCAAAATGGAATCTCTGTGTCCATAGACAATGACTCTTGTCACACATAACACTAAGCTATTGTTTTGTTTTAACCATAGTTCATTTAAAGAAATCACAAGCTGGAATTTTGGGCTTTATCGACTTTGGTCTAATCCCTTAAAATGCAATGTTTATGTCTTTAAAAGCCAAGAACAGCAACAGTAAAATGTCACCTTTGAAGTCCAAGGAGCACATTGTGACTATTCCATTTTGTCCTCTCAACCACCTTGCAAAGAGAGTTTAGTGTCAAAGTGTGTGTGTGAATGACCCAAGGTAATACAGTCATGTATACAGCTGAATGTGTATTTTTACCCAGGTGTTCTTATTCTGGCCAACGTGCTAAGATCTCTACCACATTGAGTCTCCATATGTGTGTAGAGATACACTTAGAGATGTGGTAGTAGCTATGAGGGTATTGTGTGAATGTAGAAACCAAAAGTAGTTAGCTCTCAAACAAGTGTCTACAGGATTGCATCCTTAACCACTGATTACTGTCATTTATTATGCATTCATTTAATTACAGTACTGTTATGCAGTCCCATTAAAAGTGTTTTCTGAGCAGCTCATAGCAACAAGGGATTGGGGGGGGGGAGCAATAAACCTCAGCACAAACTGACCCACAGAATTTGGGAGCAGTTTGTGTTTTCCCTGTCACACAAAGCCCTGTCAGAGCAGGTCCCACCAATTCAGCCAGTCAGCTGCTGGGTGACATCCTAGAACACAGTGGATGAGACACTGGAGGGTGACCAAGATGATAAAAGGTCTGGAAACCAAGCCTTAAGAGGAATTGTTGACAGAGTTGGGTATGTTTAGGCTGGAGAAGAGATGACTAAGAGGTAACATGATAGCCATTTTCAAATATCTAAAGAGTTGTCTTATGGAAGATGGAGCATATGGAAGATTGAGAGGGTGGGACCCAAACCAATGGATTCAAATGACAAGAAAGGAGATTCCAACTAAGCATTGGGAAGAACTTTCTGACATTAAGAGTTGTTCTAGCAGTGGAATGGACTATCTCAGAAGATGATAGACTCTCCTTCATTGGAGGTCTTTAAGCAGAGGTTGGATGGCCATCTGTTATGGATTGTTTAGTGGTGATTCCTGCATTGCAATGGGTTGGACAAGATGACCTGTTGAGTCCCTCTACAATTCTATGGAGTGGGGGGGGGGAGAGAGAGAATAGGACATTCATTTCTATTTGCAATGGTCAGCTGAGCTAAAGGAATTTCAGAAGCGGCAACCGGAACAAGGTACTCAGTGGCAAGTCAGGATCATGAAAGCTGGGCAGCATCTCAACTCTTCTCACTGGAAGCGTCAAGCAGATGGAGTTGGGCTAGCTATGAGGTCCAGAACTGACTCCTCTTTGTATCCATCGCTGCCACTTTCCTGTTACTTGAGACAAGCTTTTATCACACACAGCATCAGGCAATTCAGTATCTGAGCCCTAGGGCTGCAATGGGGCAACCGCTGTAGCAGCTGCCTTGCTTTTACCTTCCTCAAGAGGGCGCAATTCCAAAACAGAGATGTCAAGTCAGGAAAGCAGCAGTGGGGTCAAGCAGGAGGAAGGTGAAGAAAAAGAAAGAGGGCTTGGGTCTCTTGTTCTCTCTCCCCGCCCCCGCCCCCCCCCCCCGGCATTAAACTTGCACCAGGCTTCTCAGCTACAAGTACAATACAATTTAATATTGTGCCTCCCAGTGCTTTAGGTGCTCTCTTGCTAAAACTGAGCCTGTCTGCAATGAATTGCATTCCCTTTGAGCACAGTGCCTCCAGATCTGATCTTTGAAAAAGAACTACAAAACTGCTCTGATATTCCCATTTATATTCTGAATCACAACAGAGGTGCTGTGAAACAAAACCATAAATATGCTGCAGCTGAAGCAGAAATGAGATGAATTTTTAGTCAAGATTTTATCTCCTCTAGCAAATGCCTTGTCAAAGCCTCCATCAGCTCTTTAATATTAGTGGGGCTTCAGAATCAAGGAAGTCCATTTAAAATTAACACAAACTTACACAGCTGGGGCTTTTTTCCAGACCTAACTAGTTTCCCCATAACAGTGAAAATAAGACATGTCACAGTCTTAAATATTACTACAAACATTGTTCCTAATACCTTATTCGACCCACACAAACATACATCAACCCCGGGTGCTTAGTTCTGCTTTTGCAGATATAGAAATTAAGGCTGGGAAAGAGACTCATAAAGCCAAGGTCATCCACATAAGTGGTAAGATTTCTTTAAGTTGCACTGAGTAATTATTGAGAAAGGTAACATAGGAAATTTAGATAATAACAGCAATGTCTCTCTCCACAAACCAAAACAAAATAATGTATAGCTGTCACAATGTTCACATGTATAGTATAAGTGAAATGTAAGTTTTATGGTAATCTGTTTGGTGAAATACTACATAAACTCTAATACCATGATCTCACTTGAAGCTACCATGCCAACATATATCTATGCTTTTCCAGAACTCAATGACCAGTGGAATTCACCTCAAAGGTGTGCTAGGGGAATCATTTTCCAATCCAACCCTTGTTCTATACTGCTTAAAAAACATCTATTTGCCTGTCCATTAGAGCTGGCCCAGAATTAGAAACGGAATTAGAATCAGAATCGGAATTAGAATCACAAGTAACAGGGATCATTTAATCAGGAAAGCAGAGTGCCCATGGGAGGTACTCAAGGGAGCAACAAAGACAAAATTTGGACTTTTCAGGTAAGACAGTTGTATTTAGAAAACATAACAAAACAGAAATTACACTGCTCACTATGACAGGCTGCCCCAGAAACAGAAGAAGGGGAATAGGGTGGGGAAAGTTTCCAGGCAACTGGGCATTAAACTGCTTCAGCATCTGGAAAGGGTCTAGAGGAAGAGCGGGGAGATTCAATGAGAAAGGCAAAGCTATTGGGGGAAAGAGTTAAGGGGAGAAATACAGTATGTGATACCTGACATTTCATTGATGTGTCTGAGATACAAGGAGGGCGATCCAAAGTGCAAAAATGGGCAGAATGGGATCAAAAGAGGGATTCACAAACTTTTGGGATAAGGAAGTGTAGGATTAGGAAGGAGGATTTCAAGGCATTCAAACAGAGAATTGTGAAGCTTGTGGAGGAATCTGGAAAGACCTGAGGAACTTCTGATGTTCCAAACTAGTTGTAGGATTGTGTACTGAAAGTCATATAAAATAATTGGGTGGTCCTGGATGAGTGCTTTCCAGGAGAACAAGCATAGAATAAATTTCGGTGTCAGGGCTATGCATGCTTCATGGCACCCACAGCCAGCAGAGGCACCCACGGTCGCGGGGCCAAGCTGGCACTCCTGTCGCTAACAAAGCAATGGCAACTAGTACCTCTGATACAACACCCATTCCTTCACTGTTCAGTTCAATAGGATGGCACAGTGAGATTTTGATTAGATTAGAACCAGAGGAAGCTTTCAGGAAATCCCATGGTAGCTGAATAGTGGGGGTGGGGGGATGGGAGGGCATATTCCCTTGCCCATGCCAATAGAGAATTTCATAGGGAAGCTTTCAGGGTTGATCAGCTACGCTTCTGCTATCTCACCCAATTTGGAACTTATTGAGCCAAAGCAGCCATGAAGGAACACACAAATGGTGACAGAACCCTGCTCTCCTGTAGAAACACAGAGAAGATTACTTTCTTTATACACCCAGGAAGAGTGCATGCAATCCTTCAACCTTGATACTACAACTAGGGTTGCACTCATATAACTCAAGTAAACCACGTTGATCCCACAAGAAAGGAAGCGTGCTGGATTCTGTTCCCCACTTCCCCACCAACAGCTTTTTAATATGCTACAATGCAGACATTCAATAAGATCAGGGCTGTTATTATTTCCAAAATGTGGATGCTTACACAAAATAGGGAACTCACAACCAGTATGGTGCGGAATTTCACTATTCACAGGATAGTCAAGTTACATGATGATGATGATGATGATTTCCTCTAACCATCCCCTGCCATAGGGAGGATCAGATTATAAACACTAGGACATTTTCCAGGACCACATACTTCAGCTGGGATCACCAGAGCTGATTCCTTGCCTGCCCTCTCAGTGCCTGCCAAAATGTGGGTCCACCTGGTGGCTATGCTGCTTGGGCCTCCAACCTCCCGCATTATGCTCATTTACAGCTTCTCCCCTTCCCCACTAATGTGGTCACTTGGCTTCCCAATCCATTACAGCACTGCCGCTATTGGGCAAGCTAAGGTTGGGCAATATATGTGTTTTTCACCATCGTGATATATCACCAGCTAAACGTCGTGATATACTTATATATCACAATGCCTGAAATCAGGATGTAACTATGTAAAAGCGAATGGGGTAATATCCTGGCAACTGCTATTACTTAGGGGTCCAAAAAGGATACATTTTTTTACTTAGCTTTAACATATTCTTAACAACTGTTATTTTATTGTACAACAGGGGCAGCAGCAAGACTCACAAGAAAAGCGATGACCGGCTTCACAGTTTTCCCCATCCTGTGATTTTCCTCCCCCCATAGCACACACATATTGTGATTTGCAATATATCAAATATTATGAAAGTATTATCACAATGTGGACTTCAAACCAATTTTGGATGATGTGTCAACACACTGGCCAGCCCTAACAGCTTTCCCCCACCCCTTTTCTCCATCCTCTCAAATGCCAGCAAACATCCCTGCTGCAACAGATCTAGTGAGCCAAGTAGCTATTCAGGTCCTTTCCCACTATGGCATGGTCACCAGATAAGCATAATAAGAAAAGAATATGCCTAGTTACTTTTTTCAACACACACACACACACAAAATATAATATACAGTTGCCCATGGTAACAACATGTGAGATGCCTGAAGATCAGTCTAAGACAACCAGCAGCTTTCTCCCTTTTTAAACTCCCCAAGGCAGATCTTCAATCTACAACCCCATCTATGTGGTCAAGATGATGTTAATGGTGACCCAACTGATGGAAGAGAAGTGTGGGCAAAGAGACTCATGGAAGAATAGGATGAGAAGTGCAGTGGCCAAGAGCACACACTGCATTAAAAAATGAAGAAAGATAAAAGCCATTGTTGGTCCAGGGCTTTTTCTCCGTTCTGAAATCCAAGGTTGAAGAAATGAAAGGCTTATCTAAAAATCAGACTTTCCAAATGCATATGATTTAGCTTTTCAGATTAGTTACACACGCACACACCTGTGCAATGTAGCTAAACCCAAAGGTCAAGGCAGCGGTGACAATGCAGATATTAACAGAATTTTAACATCCAACACCATGAGAGTTTACTTGAGCACCTGAAATAAAGTTCTACAGACCAACAAGTTATTAAGTACATAGCTGTAAGTGCATTCTCAGTGTGTGTGTATATATATATGTTCGTGTTGATTTTTGCCTTAGAAAATTACACTTCCAACAAACAGAAAATCCACAAAACAGTCCAAATTGTTGTTTTTTTTAATTTTTTCCACTTAGCCTTGGATATTCTGCCACCTGCTGGTAGAATTCTGAGTTGTAGCAAACAGAACTATCATTTCCATCCAATCGTTGTCATGAATGTTTGGTGCTCTTGTCTTATGGTTGGTGGGTGACGTGTGTCTACAATGTCCAAAACAAGAGATAAAGAAAAACGCTGGAAAAATATATAAAGCATAGATCAGAGGAAATATGAGAACAACCTCAACTTTCTTCCTAAACTGGAAAATGTGTGTTTTGCTTAAGACAGATCTAGGAAAGTCAGGCTTTATGTTCCGGGGGAGGGGGTGTTTTTTGTTTTATTTTGTTTTTTTAAAGGATGTGAGTAGGGATCAGCTATTACTCTTCATCTCAGAATCCTAGGGGCACCAGATACCAGTACATAGCTGTAGAGACTAATACTGTATTCAAGTTCCATCTTTAAATACACACCTCAAGACTTCAATATCCAACCCAACTTTTTAAATAGGCGCTTCCTATCCCACCAATTCCTGCTTTGCGCAACATCTCGTCTGATGCAGAATTCTGGTGAACTCAAATGTTGTGTTGGTTGATCCTAATACAGTGGTACCTCGGGTTAAGTACTTAATTCGTTCCAGAGGTCCATTCTTAACCTGAAACTGTTCTTAACCTGAAGCACCACTTTAGCTAATGGGGCCTCCTGCTGCTGCCGCACCACCGGAGCACAATTTCTGTTCTCATCCTGAAGCAAAGCTCTTAACCTGAAGCACTATTTCTGGGTTAGCGGAGTCTGTAACCTGAAGCGTATGTAACCTGAAGCATATGTAACCTGAGGTACCACTGTAAATAAACTGCCTAAAGTCTAGTCTAGGCACCAATTTTCCATTTCCATGTAAAAAAATATATTATGATGGTTCTTTGCAGAGATTGCTATGGAATTAAGTGTCACCAATATCTAGACCATGGGTCGGCAAACTAAGGCCCCGGGGCCGGATCCAGCCCAATTGTCTTCTGGAGCCAGCCTGCGGATGGTCGAGGAATCACCGTGTGGATCGGCATGGGGATTCTGATCGTTCGGGCTGCGCCATTTCCCCCACACACACTACAGCAGCACCTCCTCCCTCCCTCCTCCTGTCTTCTCCCTGCCCTGCCTGGAGGAGGAAGGGGGTGGGGCTTTGTTTAGCCGTGGTTGGCTGAGCGCCATTTTAAGCAGCCCCTCTCCAGAGGCAGCCCTTTCATGCCACTCATCATCCCTCCACCGCCGCCAGCCCCTGTCGCTCGCAAGGCATAGATAAGCAGCCACGGGGGCTCATGCAGTGCTGTGGAGAAGGGAGGCGAGAGTCGGTGGGGTTTTTGTTTTTCAAAATATAGTCATCCCCCCCCAAGGTCTGAGGGACAGTGGACCGGCCCCCTGCAAAAAACGTTTGCTGACCCCTGATCTAGACATCTGATAAGATACTGAGGAATTATTTGGATCACATGTGCTGTCTTAGGAATTAACTCTTGAGAAAAGTATCATTGAAATCTCAATGTAGTAGAAAGCTGCACCCCAATAAAAAATGGGAGATAAAAAGTATTTCACCAAGTATTTTCCCAAAACTGAGCAACAAGCATTACGACTATTAAAGGAAAACATTATTATCCATATAGCTAGGTAGCATCCAAGAAAGTTTTACACGTTTCTATTTTTAAAGAACTAAAGACTGAAAAGCGCAGTCAATAACTTCAAATGTAAGAATTATGTACAAACTACAGTTTCCCCAAAATATGTCTAAATACAAAAACTGTCAGGCTAAATATCATTTCCAGACAATAGGCATGATGGATCCAATCACTTTATAACATTAGCCTTCCAGCATGCTATCCATAGAGTTCCTTTCATAACCATCCATCCCCATTTCCTATTATTCAGACCCTGGAAAGGTAGTCCATTCTCAGTGAAATGTCACAGCTGTTTCACAGCAAACACAGCAGCAGATTAGGTCAGAAAGCAAAGAAAATAGCTTTTAGCACCTGAGGAATGTAACTAGGCAAAGTATAATTACCCACATTGGAATTTGGCCAGGACCCTGGGAATAAAACCCTCTCATCCCATGAAAATTGCTATGGGCTTTTAATTAGCACCTAGGGTCAGGGATCTTCATTTTACAGTTAAACTGAAAAATGGCGCCACCAACAATGCAGCATTCTCTACAACTGACTGCTTAAGAATCCCCCTTAGGAGGGGGGAAATGTCATTTTCCACAAACAAACAAAATTTACAGCACAGAACTTAAGTGCACAACATCAAATTAAGTTAATTTTTCTCCGCACAATGACTTGCTAAACAACATCTTCGCATGAATCTTTTATAAATATATTTTCTAAGCCACCATCTCATTTGTATATGCCAGTATTAATTCAAACTCTACTTCAAAGCACTGTCAGCCTAATTAGACAACAACACAAGCCTTATTCCTCTTCCAGACACATACACACTCACACCAAATGTTGCATTAAAAATACTCACTGCATAAAAAACACAGTAATAGTGAAGCATACTGTCGTAGATAACAGCAGTATAGGCATTTATATACCACAGTCGTTTTAAATTTAAGTTATGGGAAGAAACTGAGTTCTTCAGAAGCTTAGCAGGACCTCACCAATGAGTTGGTCAATAATGGCAGACAACCTTTACTAAAGACATTCTTCCATGTAACACACAGCTGCAGGAGTGTGTGGCCTTTTTTCCTAGAATACAGTTTACACATGAAAAATGAGGAAGCCAACAGACCTAGCCAGCGTCACATGTAAACTAGATTTTATCAAGAATACTCTGCATGTTTAAGAGCTCCATGACAGATAAATGTATGTGCAAAGTGTCCTTTAAAATAGAGAAAGATGGAAAAGTCATTGTTCTCTTGCATTTGTATAGTGCCCTTCCTTTGAAAAAATGCACGGGGTCCTCATTGTATCCTCACAACACACTGAGATGTTAGACTAGAGAGCTCAGATAACACCTTCCTTCTTCTTCTTTTTACAAACATCTAATACTTATCAAGCATAGGATCACTACCCAGGAAACAATGGGTTATATCCAATGTTAGCTCTGCTCAGTGTTGACCCCTTGGAATTAATGGGCATGGCTAACTTAAGTCCATTGATTTCAATGGGTGTACTTTGAGTAGAACTTAGTTGACAATAACTCAAACATTATGCTTTCTGTACAACCAGTTTTTCAAAATATTCAGTGTTTCCTTAGAGAGGGAGTCAGCCTATGGCACTATGGTGTATTCACCACTGTAGCAAAGCAATTGTAGACCTAGTTGAGTGCCTGGATAGAAGACCACGGGATGTAATGTGTTCTGTATTCAGTGGTCTGTGTTTGCCTGAGCTTGAGTCTGGACTAAGGATTCTGAGCCCCTGTGTTCTGACTTGATACATGATATCCAATCACAGAACATTTCAGGATTTGGGCCTCTGACATTGGCCCTTAAACTCTGAGTCATGATTCACAACTTGGAAGTTTAGACAGCCAATCACGTTGGGAGTGGGAGTGACCCAGGCCTTCAGAAATGTATATAAGCAGTTGCTTTGCCCCTGTTGTCCAGTTCTGTTAGTTCAGTAAAGGTTCTTGCTGTTATCACTGTGTCTTGCCTCGTGGGAACCCACCTACACTTCATCATGTATAAGCGATTCTATGGTTTCTTTTAAAAGGAGCCCATTACTGGAAAGGAAGAATACAGATAAAATATACAAGTGTTCAAAGTTTGTGAGCTCTTCTTTATAATTACACATGAACAGAAATGCACTCCAGAGCATCACGTGTTGTTGAAGCCCATCAGTCTTGCCCATCTCCCGCTTACCAACCCCTCTACTTCCTCTTCCGTTTCTCCTGATCCTTCTGGCAAAGTTAACAAAGTACACAGCTGCAAATTATGTTGGGAACTTCCTGCACCTGGAGCAGGAAATGGCAAAGGAAGTCTAGGTGGCAAGGATGGAATGAAGCAAAAATGACAAGCATTGAGTTTGCTAAAATAACTGTACATCCTTTCAGCGGAGAAGATAGGTTTATTTGCATGGCTGAAAAAGGCATTCTGACCGCTCTTTATTTCTGTCTTCTCCCTATGCAAACAAATTCATAGCATATCCAAACTGGCCTCAGATAGACAAAAGAGAGAGAAGAAAAATTCACCAGAACTACAAATGGAAGTTGCAGAAGGGGAGAGAAAAAGAGGACAGAATTTCAATGTATATGAGAGGGGCTAGATACTGTATTAGTAATGAACTGGTTGATTTACCAGATTGTCAAAGATTCTACACATTTAGTTAACAAGTTGTAGATGAGATCGATTTGCTCAAGAAGCATTTACATTTATCATTTTATTTTTAGCAGGGGAAACTTCATTTGTAAAATTCTATATAGTTCAGACCTCTAGTAGCATATACATTTGCATCCAATAGTAATGCCCTTAAAATTATCTGGGTTCAGTTCCCCGATTTTAATTTTGAAGGACAAATCAATTCAGGCATGTGACAATTTCTGGTGGTATACTCCCATTTTTGTTAACACCTTTGGGTCTATTTGCATGACTAAACATCACAGAGCTTATTAAAAATGTTCGTGATTATGTTGTAGCTAGGACTAAACCATAGGTGGTACAGAAAAGCAAAAATATTATAAGAGCTCAAAACATTATTAATTGCTGGGCTATGTGTATAAGAGTTTACTACTATGTTTGCATATAATTGTATATATTCCAGTAACACGTCTTAAAAGGTCATTACACTTGCAATCTCTTAAATAGTTTCCAGATTTAATGCTCTTTTTGCCAGATGAATGACCCTTTTTGGCAAGCTTGTTATTGCTCAAGCAGGTTGATTAGATGTGTCCTAAAATCAATCTATACCACTTGTGAAGCACATTTCATGTAATAGGAATATGTTAATTAAGAAAGCACAAGTCTCCTAATAGCATACACTCTGAACTATGCCAAATCTGACTGAAGAGAAATCTCGTCACGGGTTTGTGACTTTTAATTAATAATTTAAACAACTATACAGAAGACCATCAAGAAATGGAAAAAAATCTAATAATTTCCTTCCTGCAAATTCATTATGTTACAGATAATGATACTGAATATAATCACTTACAAAGGGATAACTGTGTAAGCCGTATACAAAGAGACTTGTAACAGTTTAATGTCTAAGGGAGGGAGGTGTCTAACTAAACAGTTTTGCTAGCACAAACCCTTGGGGGCTGCAGAACCTCTCACCCTCTAAATCTATTTGCTTTCATCAGCCCCATCAACCATGGTCAGTGGCAACATCTAAAGGGCCAAAGGCTCTAGATAATCTCCAAGAATGCCTACGTGACCTGCCACAACCCTCCCTACCACTTCTCTAGAAATAGAGGTATTTGCAACTGATAATTAATCCTAGCCAATGGGGCCAGAGATGGCTGTTTCACCACCTGTTTCAAGATGATGCATTCTTGCAATGAACCAAACCATGCTCCAGGCCAAACCAATCAGATCTCTTATGCTGCATGTAATAAACCAAGAGGGATTTGGCGGCAAGGGAGCATGAGCTCAGGTACAGAGCTGCAAGTACTTTGGCCACACCATCAAGTTGCCCATGAACAAAAAGTACATCACAGGGTGTGGCATTGAACACTTCCAACTGGAACTGCAATGGTGGAGTCAAGGTCAGAGCAACTTCATTCTCAAAATGAAGTTAGTCTCAGTGGGTACTTGATGGCTACAGGGGTTCTTCCCCCACAATGGAAGTCAGCACTGTGGGTTGTGCAAAAGAGGTCCACTGGCCAAGCTACCTGAGGATGGAATGCAAGCTGTGAAATGTGCCTTCCTTGCCACTTGCACTGCTATAGGGTAGGCACAATTAGGTGCACTAACCAGTGTTTGGTCAACCTCAAGAGAGCCTGGCACTCTAGTCTCAGTGCAAAATTATATACTATTGTGTGGTTCCATATGTAAGGTATGCCGGAGCTCTTATAGTTGGGAATGAATGGATTCATGGAGGTTTCAAACCAGCAACATTCTAAGTCCATTGTGGATGCATCATAAGGGTAGAATACAGAGTTGCCTGGGGTGCTGGCTCCACCTGGGGTCATTTATCTGTTCCATGGGTAAACACCTGTCTATACGTGGTGCCTTTGAAGCAAGACAGCTGATTTTTGGAAAGGGCTCGTTCACTATCTCTGTTTCTGGACAGGCTGTGTGGTGGGTGGGTGCTCCTGAATTCCATGGGCATGGCTGCTATTTTCCCCTCTAAATGTTGCATTTCTTTAACATGTTTTTTCCTCTTCCCACCAGTGTCAAAAATTGTTTCAATGGGGCCAAGTTTTCCCGTGGTGCAACAGCGGTGATTCTGCCTCCTGCTCTGTAACTGGCTCTGAATGCATTCATCCAACACTTCAATTTGCTGTTATCAGTAGCCAGCTGTTTCTTATTTAGCCCTTGCACTGAACTATTCAATCCTACACTTCACAATTACTATAATGTACAAGACATTAACTCAGTTGTTGGCCAATCTTGAATACAAATGGAGAGCAAAACAAAATGGAAAATTGTAAGAAGTACTTGACCAAATTGCAAGGATTCCTCGGAGATGATTTGCAGATTAAAAATTGTCAATATGCATGTTGGTTCTCTAGCAAAAAATACTCCAAAGCAGCAACAGTTGCTTATTAAGGCCAACTGAAAATCACAAAGAACCCGGCAACTTTCAAGAAAATACTTCTCCAGAAAGAAATGTCTCATGTGTGTGGTGAGTGTGGAAGAAGGAGAGAATCAGCGTTACAAGGCATGATAAGGAAAGCCCAGTCTGTAGTTTGTAATAGATTTAAGACAGCAAAGGGGAACTTGTAACCCTCTCATCATTGCTGACTGTTGGCCATGCAAGCTGGGGCTATTTGGAATGGAATTCCAACAACTTCTAGAAAGCCACAAGGTGTTCTATTTCCTGTTTTAAGAGGTCTTAGGGCTATCACTATCTCTATAGCGCAAACTACTCACAAGCTGGTTAAATGACCACTATCTTTTGAACATGACTTGCCATTTTGATGCAAAGGTATTAATTGTATCAAAGATTCAGTTGTAAAAAGACATTCTACTACCAAGAGACTCTGAAATTGTTTCAGGGCATACCAATAGAAGTTTTTAATACTCGTGCATCAACTGCATAATCAGGAATATAGTACTAAATGTGGCTAGACTAGACCTATTCTTATTCATTTCATACAATGAGGCACTGTTTAAACTATATCAAGCTCAAATACCGTATTTTTCTGTGTATAAGACTATCTTTTTTCCTAAATTTTTGAAGTTTAAAATAAGGGGTCATCTTACACACGGATAGTGCATAGTGCATTTTCTTAATTTTGGGTTTAAAAAATTAGGGGTCGTCTTATACATTGGGGCGTCTTATAAACAGAAAAATACAGTAATTGCAATCTTCTGATTACACTATAGTCAGATCCTATTGAAATAAATCCTATTGAACTAAAAGTCTGTTTCCTGCTGCATATGTTTCTAAAACTTAAGTGAAAGTTCTGCTGTGTTTACTTGCAAGTTTAGGATGGTATAATTTCATGGGACAGGTATTGCCTGAGCAAGTCTGAAATTTCTCACTCCAACAAGCTGTCTTATACTGCCCTCTAATGGATCAATTACATAACTGCAATATGTGCACCTGTATTTGTAGTAAAATCATAGAATCATAGTTGTAGAGTTGAAAGAGACCACAAGAGTCATCTAGTCCAACCCCCTGGAATGCAGAATTTTTTTGCCCAACTCACGACCCTGAAATTAAGAGCGTCATGTTCTACCGTGTGAGCTATGCTCTCCCATCTATGGACCTGAACTGGTAAAACAATTCGTACAAATACACTTTAAAAACTGTCCCTTCTCGCTTTTCTTCATATCAGACTAACATTGCAGTCCTATGCAACATCTACTCTGTGTTGAACGGAATTTAGTTGCAGAGGAAAGTGTGTATTTAATAGGGATATATATTTTAAAGTGTGTTTATCCGGACTGCCCCAAATACACAAATGAACCACACATTTATTAGAGAACATTGGCTTCTGCTATTGTTATGAAGCACAATTAGGTGGAATATAATTGATGTTTCTAAGACCATCCACTCAAACATCTTTGCATTAAGAAAAACATGCAAGTGATCAGAGGGACTGTGCCTCAGTGGGGGAGCACTGGCCTTGTACAAGTTTAAGACCATGGGGACGCGGGTGGCGCTGTGGGTTAAACCACAGAGCCTACGGCTTGCCAATCAGAAAGTTGGCGGTTCGAATCCCCGTGACTGGGTGAGCTCCCATTGCTTGCTCCCTGCTCCTGCCAACCTAGCAGTTCAAAAGCACATCAAAGTGCAAGTAGATAAATAAGTACCGTTCCGGCGGGAAGGTAAACGGCATTTCCGTGCGCTGCTCTGGTTTGCCAGAAGCGGCTGAGTCATGCTGGCCACATGACCTGGAAGCTGTACGCAGGCTCCCTCAGCCAATAAAACGAGATGAGCACCACAACCCCAGAGTCGGCCACGACTGGACCTAATGGTCAGGGGTCCCTTTACTTTTTATACACACCAAACATCTGAAGTACATTTATCCCTCAAAGGGGCACTGTCGTTTTCTAAGGGTTGCTGGGAATTGTAACTGTGAGGGGTAAACTAACAGAGCCCAGAATATGCTTAGAATGTGCTTTAAAGGTATAGCATGTCAACAGATCTAAATCTCTGGCCATTTTTCAGAAAGCGGGGGGGGGGGGGGGATTGCCCATGCGGCCCTAGAAGCCTGTGCCAATCAGGGTGGATAATATTGGGCTAGATGAGGAAACAACTGAACTGATATAAGGTAGCTCCCTATGGCCTTATGTGTGAAAAACACTGCCAATATTTAAGGGGAACTGTTTTCTGTTATTTCCCAAACAAACCCCCATAGATCCTCATAGCTTCTTATTTATTTTTAAAAACCAACCTGTTCACACTACCTGCTATCTAGTACTTTTTTAAAAAAGAAAAAGATGACTATGAATCCTGGAGGTGCCAGAGATGCAAGAACAAAAAAAGTGCCACACAAAAGAGTTTTGTAAGTATTCTCAATTGTCACAAAAGCTTGCATTCACACTATGCAAAAGATGATAAAATCAACAGTCATTAACCATGATCAAAAGTGTAACATAATGGCAGGTGCCATTTCAATTGCTTTTTTCAGAGACTACTGAAGATCTTTTTTAAACAAGTCTTTTAAGGAGAGGATTTTATCCCATTCTGAATAGGTATTGGTTTTGAAATGGTTTTTACATATGCAATCTTGTGAGAACGAGTTCTGCAGTTTGGCTATGTGCTGTGTGAAGTCCTTTCTTCTGTCTGTCCACATTTTAGCTTCATTGACCGGTTCCTATAATTCCTCACTGAAAGGGAGAAAAACTTATATCTATATTCTTTCTCCGCACCACAAATAACTTTATACACCTGTTTCTTGCTCCCTCCTCACTCGCCTAAAACTAAAAAGCTCCAAATGTTGCAACCTCTACTGATAAGTTGTTCCCATCCCATGATAATTGTGGTTTCCCTTTTCTGAATGTTTCCCAGCTCTATAATATCCTTTCAGAGATGAGGAGGCCAGAACAGTACTCTGTATTCCATGTGTGATCTCACCGCAGATACGCATAATGGCATTATAGTATTGGCAGTTTTGTTCTTAATCCCTTTCCCACGTTTCCTAGCATACAACAGCAGCTGTACACTGGCTCAACATCTTCAATGAGCTAGCCACTGCTCTATATATATGAAATTAGGATTTCCTGCTCCAATGTGCATCAGCAGGAATCATAGGTTCATATCAGAATGTGCATGTACAATAAGGTTACCAGATTTTTTTCAATGAATCCAGGGACATTTTCCAACTTCCTACTAAATAGATGGATTTTGTCAGGGGACTGATTTGTAAATCCAGGGACTGTCCCCGGGAAACAGGGGTGTCTGGTAATCTTAATGTACAAACAAATTATGCAAGAACTGCAGCTGCTTCAGTAGGTCAGCTTACCTTAAATGGTCAGGTGGCATTGAGGCCTGGCCATGGGTCTGGTCAGTGATCCAGCAGCTGGCTAGGGAGGACTACAGGCCTGACTACTATGTTCTGAACAGAAAATATCCTTAAACTTTGAGAAAGAGAGCAGATTGTCCATTTGCAGCTGCAATCCTACACCCTACTCATCAGGAAGCAAGTCCCATGGAACTCAATTAGACTCGCTTCTAAGTAGGCATGGATTGTGTTGTTAGTTTACATATTGCTGGTCAGGTGGAAGAAATCTCTGATCTACCGGTGGCTCCCTGACCTATATGCACAGCATACCTCTCTCTTTTCCCTTCTCCCTGCACATGTTATGATTTTAGTGTATGCACTACATATAACTGCACTGCCTAACAAAACAGTACTATCTGAAGAACTTTATCTAAGAAGGACTGATGAAATGAAGCAAACTAACTTTTCAGACCACTGTGAAAGTCAAAGTAAAGTTCCGTATACATTGGCAGAAAGCCTACATTCAAAATTGTGTCTTTCTTCACTTAATTCATCACCACCTGAGCATTCTTTTGTTTCGGCTTCCCTCATTATTTGAGGCAGCATACCCATCAACTCTTCTTCCATGTGTGGAACTTCATGCTTGTTTTCATTATTTTAAAGCTACTCTTTCCTTCAATAACCTTGTGACATCCAACCTTATCTTTTTCAATCTTGCATGTATCCTAACACTAGGAAAGCAAGTGTGTGTGTTTTCCCCGCTGTGTGATATTTGCCATAATGAAAAACAGTTGAGAGGTATGACTGGCAAGACTCCAGATTTATTATAATTGCATCAACAAATGTGAGGATCTACTAAAACGAAGCAGCTAGCTTCATAATAATTGGCATCTCTTCAGCTATCATAGAAAATAACAACTAACCAGCATCTTTCTTCATGGTAAACCAGTTAATATAGGCCATTTCCTGTTTCACACTTGCTGCTTAAAAAACAACAGATCTCTACTGTTCAGATCTGAAAGGTCTTTCAACATATGGACTAGAGCCAAATTCCTATGCAGTGTAAACTACAGATGACTATATGAATGTCCCGAGACGGTATTTGTTTGTTTGTTTTTTAAAGAATTACTTCCTCCTCTAGCAAACATACGCCCCTTTCACTCTTGCTGCGTTTGGTTCGAATACAAATAAAAAAATAGGATAAAGATTAATGTATGCTACAACTGAGCAATAATCTTTATTTAGGAAGATAGCCAATGCTGTAACTGTTGCTAATACAGAATGGGGAAAAGCAAAAATAAAATAGTAAAGCATGGAGCATTTAATTCCAGAACAAATCTGCAATCCCCCCAAAAAACTTGCACTGAACAAAAAAATGAGTTGTACATGCTTTCTATCCAAGACCTAGCCTCAGATCCTAAACCCACTCAAGTAGGACACTGCATTATTGAACTGGGTCATTCTGGAACTTCTTTCCCCAAATTAGGTCAATATGGAAAGGTTTTATTCAACCTTTTCACATGTTGGACTTCAGAGGTGTGGGACACCCTCACTTTTAATCCCACTTCCTTATATAATTCCAGGCTCAAGATAAATAAACAATATCTACTATTATTTCTAAAGCAGGACTCCATTGCCTGCATGACTCTTATGAAAACAACAAGCCGCTTACAGAATCACAACTCTTGGAACACCTGAAAGATTCAGGCATAGACTGGCTACATAGCCCCCAAATTAGCATAATCTTGAAAGATTCTGTGGTGCATGGCATAGCAACTAGAGTCCTAAAACCTTATCAATATCTAGCTGTAGCAAGTACCCAGAAAGGCAGGGTCACTGTGATATATTTGCTACCGGGTGGTGCTGATGTCTAAACCACTGAGCCTCTTGGGCTTGCCAATCAGAAGGTTGGCAGTTCGAATCCCCGCAACGGAGTGAGCTCCCGTTGCTCTGTCCCAGCTCTTGCCAAACTAGCAGTTCAAAAGCATGACAGTGCAAGTAGGTACTGCTATAGGGGAAGGTAAACGGCGTTTCCGTGCGCTCTGGTTTCTGTCACAGTGTTCTGTTGCGCCAGAAGCGGTTTAGTCATGCTGGCCACATGACCCAGAAAGCTGTCTGTGGACAAACACTGGCTCCCTTGGCCTGAAAGCGAGATGAGCGCCCCAACCCCATAGTCGCCTTTGACTGGACTCTCAGTGGCTTAAAAGCTGATCCACTTGCCCCTTCAAGTCAGCATCTGCTAGCATTAAGAGAAATTCTTTGAAGGTGGCACACCACTGGTTTTTAACCATGGTCCAACTAGCTCATACAGTAAGATTTGGCTCTGCCTTATGCTGGCGGGGTTGTAAGGTACAAGGAACATATTAGTGTTTGTGATCAGGGAGTAACTTATGTATACAAGTTCTCGAAGCGGGTTGTAATGGAGACTGGTATTATAGTTGGCAAACAAGTCACCAAGGATGCTAAGTTACATCTCTTATCCATCTCAATGGAGGAAATGCTGATCTTATTGTCAGGGCTAGAGTCAGATGCAGGTCAGCAAGAGAGGAAGCAAATCTCTGATGTCAGTGAAGTTAACTCTTTATTCAAGGAAACGAAATACAACTCAGCCTAGTGGTCTCAGCAACCCTTCCCAGTATGACTTGCCCCTATGGAGCAGTTAGTCTGTGTTAAGTTGTGGGTGAACATATCAGACGACACAGCAATTCTTCAAACAGCTCTTGTTTATTCACAGGCCAGGACAGAACTGAACTGAAGGGTTCAGTCAGCCTACTTATACAGAGCTCCAGTACCACGTAACTGTAACAACTTTCTAAAACTATCCAATCGCTGAACGTCACTTTCGATCCCTTATTTGCATAACTATCTACAGTATCCCCCTGCTGGCCCAGGGTGAGAACTTCAGTACATAACAGTCTGCACCAGAACCAAACTACCATCAGTTGCATGTCTCAGAGCTTGGTTAACGTCTGACATCCCTTCTCTGCTGCTGTTTCTCTGATGCCCGTTATACCAACCTCCCTCGCCCCAACTTCCAGTTTTACTCCAGTTAGGAAAATTAGTTTCAACAGGGGGGGGGGAATGCATTCAAGATAGTTCTGATGCTTTAAACATTGAACCTGGACCCGGGAGCTATGTACAACACTGACCACAAAAAAACAAGCAAGGAAACCCAACCAACACCACCAAAAAAACCCCCCCACAAGTATCAGCTCTGTGAGACTCGTGAGATCAAGCGTACATCTCTTTTTTTTTAAGTATAACTTTACTTTCCTTGTCTAAGAAATAAAGCAGTGCCAAGTCCTCTTTGAAAATATATTACAAAGATGTGCATCTTAGCATAAGTTGAAGAGGTCAGGTTTACTGAAGCCTTTTGTTAACATGTTGGCAGCAAACTACTGCACCTGAGACATCTGAATAGTGTTTTAGTCTTGTAAAAAAAGAGAGAGATGTAAATGGTACTGTATTACTACCATTTCTTTTCAGCTACAGCACACTCTTCTTTAAATTATACTTGTTTTAACAGAACTTACTTTAAACAACGTCCTGCATTCCATAATGCAACAACTATGTAGAACCTAGTAAATTACTTCAGACACCTAATCTTGGTTACTTTTGTTTTTGAAACTGGCCTAAAAAGCCTATGTCTCAATATGCGGCATCAAAGACCTTCACTAATTTGTAAAAACAGCCAACTGGTGTGTCCTATAGGCCTCAAGAGACACAATTCAATCTCCCAGACCAGAAGCTACATTAACAAATGGAAATGCCTTCTGCTCTTGCAGCACGATCTTTGGATTCAAGCCCACATAGCCGTTATCAGAATACATTTCTGGGAAAATAAAATAAAATAAATTAGAAGGAAATTCATTATGCCCAGCATTGAGAAAGCGGGTAAGATATTTTTAATTCCTCTCTACTAGAATTCAAGGTCTCACAATGACATTGATTGGCGTTCAATTCAAGTTCCATGCCACAGAACGTCCCTTCATCTCCTGTCCCTACCCACCCCGATGCCACAGAACGTCCCTTCATCTCCTGTCCCTACCCACCCCGATGCCACAGAACGTCCCTTCATCTCCTGTCCCTACCCACCCCGATGCCACAGAACGTCCCTTCATCTCCTGTCCCTACCCACCCCGATGCCACAGAACGTCCCTTCATCTCCTGTCCCTACCCACCCCGATGCCACAGAACGTCCCTTCATCTCCTGTCCCTACCCACCCCGATGCCACAGAACGTCCCTTCATCTCCTGTCCCTACCCACCCCGATGCCACAGAACGTCCCTTCATCTCCTGTCCCTACCCACCCCGATGCCACAGAACGTCCCTTCATCTCCTGTCCCTACCCACCCCGCTCCGCCCCAAATCTGTTTGAGGGTCCACTAACCCCTGGAGCAGATTCTGAGGGTATGTGGAGGGCTGCAGGGGAGAGCTCCCTTGTGCAAGCAGAAAGAAGTCTGGTTCGCAAGCAGAACAGCAGCATTAGATACAACCCTTATTCTTCACTCAGTGAACAAATACATGAAATTCTTTGCTACAGCATGCGGTCATGGCCAGTTTCTTAAGCTTTAAAAGAGATTTATACATATATTTACTAACATTTCATACGTGTGTGTGTGCGTGTGTACATATATATACATATATATGAAATGTTAGTAAAAGTTATGTTTGTATGCAGTCTGCAAGCAAGTAAGCAAAACGGAAAACAGTGCCGTGTTTATCAGGAAACCTCAAAGAATTTCATATTAAAAATAATTATGAGGCTTTTCTGTGCAGAATGATCAACTTTATCTATCGTGTATTAACAAGTGTCTACAACCTACGAGAATGTATCATGAAAGAGATACATATCAGATTATGAATTGTTCAAAGTTCTCTATGTATCTTTAATTCAAGTTTAAAATGTAAACAAGCATCTAACCGCTGGCAAGGTGGCAGAAAATACATTTAAATCGGCAAAGGAATAGTGGGACTATTAGTACTAAGGATGCAAAACAAAGCATACACTGTAATTATTTTCTGCACTGATGCAATCCATTTTTCCTGCCCTCTAATCCCACTTAATGCAAAAGATTGATATGGTCTTGGAATGCAATTGGTCCTGCAACAAGGTACTAATAAACTATGGAAGCTGAAGTAGCAAATTAAGCAGGTCATGTTGAGCTTATTTTTACCTTGAAGATATTCAAAGTCGCAGATACCACCAATGTTACTATAGCCGATTCTGACATTGCACTGAAGTGTTGCATATGCTGGAGCTGTGTGTGCATCAGTGCACACAATTTCCTGTACCGAGGAGACTGTATGAACATAATTTACAGCATTTATATAGATCGCCTATAACAAAAAGTTATCAGGGCAGTTCACAACATAAAACAAGTTAAAAATGCAGCAACAAGAGGAATGAAAGAAAACAATGCAACATCCTAAGGTCCTAAAAACTGGTAATAAGCCAATAAAGGTAAAAATAAATGTAAGAGGCCTAGGAAAATAATGCCCTGTGAAAATGTCTTTTAAACAGGAGCCACCTAGCACACCTCACCAGATGGGTATACAGACAGCAACTGATTTGCGTGGGAATAACGTCCTGAGGCACCACGTGCTTGTGTGAAATTGTCTATAATCGGAACACCCATTGCAAAAGTCTGCAAACACCCCGTTCTGCCCCCACCCCGTTCTGCCCCATTTTGTGACATTTTTGAGTCACTTCCAGGTTTGGTGTGATGTGTGCATGTGTGTCACACACATACCGGATGTGCCTAAAATGCTCTCTGCCTGTATCTGAAGATTTCAAGGTCCAGGTAAGGATATGTGCCAGGAGGCAGTTTTTCAGGTACCATCTTAAGCCATACAAAGGGCATTTATAGTTTTCACTTTATCAAAGTGCATTTCACAATAACTTCAGCATTCTTTGGGAAGAACACATTTTCACACATGCTCTCTCAGTAGCCAAAGGCCAATCGTGCTCTATTCATATACTCACAGCACATATTCAATTACAGTTGTTAATGTATACAAACTCACAAAAACATGCACTAGAGTATAGCCTACTGTGTAGAACACGTTTTACTAAACACACACACCTCTAACTCGACAAAAGAGAAAAACAATTTTATGATATCCTATTTTTCTCACAAGTATTTGGTCTTCTGTCTACGAGTCATTTTTGGCAGCTGCAAATGCCTCATTTTCTTAAAAAAAACTATGAAATATTTCAGTGAAAACTAAATGTGAAGAGATGTTAAGGATAGCAGTGATTATCATCAATAAGCCGTGAAATGAGAAACTTAATGTACATATTGCTTAAGTGGGATGAAGGGACAGGGAGAAAATGAGAAATTCTGTGTCCTAATTAACATTCTAACTCAAAATCCATTCTTATTTTTAAGCCACACACAAAAAAAAAACTTTTAAAAATCCAATTTGAGTTCATCGCCTCTCCTTTGCTAACCTTTCAAGAAATTAACTAGAGCATACAGATGATGCCTTTCTGGTTCAAACTGAGTTGTATCAGATATTGAAAATATGAAGGAAGGGAAAGATTTTTAAAAATGTTCTGCAGTCAGTCAGTCTAACTATTGACCCAGAAATCTGGGATAGCTAATTAAAATTAACCTGGAGCATACAGGCACTGAGCTATGACTTTTCCTGCTGTATTGCCAGATCATTACTGTGACATGTGAATCGTAAGATGAATGCCTGCCACTGTTCAGCTGATTGAAAGAGGACTCAAAATGCCCTAGCATTGCTCTCTGTTGCAGGCAGATGAAGGAAAGGATGGTTAATCGCTTTTAATATTGCCTTTAGATGAAGAATTCAGCCTGTCTGGCACCATTCTTTGTAATTGCTGGGTCTATGCTAGTGTCTGGTCTCAGGACTTTTCATTTTTCTTAAGAAATGTCAGAGCTTGTGCAGTCATTTTGGCAGATGGACGGCATCATTAACTGTGCTCTAATTATTTCATGGTAGAACAAATAATTTAACTAAAAGTAAAAATAAACCAACACGCATTACATTTTAAGTCTGCTCAGACATTTAACCCCATATATATATATATATATATATATATATATATATATATATATATAAAACCTATGTTGTTGGTATTATAAACTTCAACTGCAGAACAAAAACAGAATGCTCCTAAAACAGTATTACATGCTTTTCTTCTGCTTTTACTGCTTGCAGAACCCTGTAGACACCAACAAAGCACAATCATTTTTATTTATTTCCTCTTTTGCTTAAAAATTTCAAATATAAATTGCAAAGGGGAATTAATTGGTCTATTATTCAAAACAGAAAAACATGATGCCTGGGGTTGATTGGAAATCTGATCCAAAATACCTGCAGGATACCAGGTTGGAAAGACTGACCTATCCCTTTAAGCCAATGATGGGGAAACTGTGGCTCTCTAGAAGTAGTTGGACTACAAGCCCCCTCAGCGACAGTTAGCATGGCCAGTGATCAGGAATGATAGGAGAGCAGTTCAGAAACATCTTGAGGACCACAGGTTCTCTATCCCTGCCTTAAGCAAACACACACAAATTACAGGACACCTATGGAACAAAATGGAATCGGATGTGAAAGGCAACAATAACAGAGCTTTTCATAAAATTCATTCATGTTTTGTTTTAAAGTCTGATGACCAACCTGCCAACCTGTAGTTCTTGACATGCTATCATCCCTTACCCTTTGGACTGTAAATACAGTAAAATGTACACATTTAACATCTTTAACTGACTGTCTCACATGACTCTGTTATGACAGTGGTGGGTCTAATTAGTAGTGCGAGGCAATTTTTGGAAAGTAGTGGGACTGTGTCTATTACGCTATGGGATGACCAGTGTATAATCAAAATAAGCAACATAATAATGAGCCATGTTTCACATGATCTCTTACTAGTATTCTTAAAAGCAAACATATATGAGGAGAGAGAACCATAAAAAACAAGAAGAAAACTATTTCTCATTCTCCACCCTCTTCCAGTATCTCAAAATTATCATGAAGTATAATTTGCTACGGGGGACACGGGTGGCGCTGTGGTCTAAACCACAGAGCTTAGGGCTTGCCAATCAGAAGGTCGGCGGTTCGAATCCCCGCGACGGGGTGAGCTCCTGTTGTTCGGTTCCAGATCCTGCCCACCTAGAAGTTCAAAAGCACATCAAAGTGCAAGTGGATAAATATGTACTGCTGCAGCAGGAAGGTATACGGCGTTTCCGTGCGCTGCTCTGGTTCGCCAGAAGCAGTTTAGTCATGCTGGCCACATGACCCAGAAATTGTCTGCGGACAAACGCCAGCTTCCTCGGCCTATAGAGTGAGATGAGCGCACAACCCCAGAGTTGTCCACGACTGGACCTAACAATCAGGGGTACATTTACCTTTATAATTTGCTACAGCAGACTATATTTTCCAAGTTTAAAACTAACAGCATTTATGTATTTATTTATTTATTTAGAAAAGCACAATGTGTGGCTAATTCAGACACATGATCGGCAACAAGCAACTAAAGGAGGAGCACATCATCTTACAACCTAGACTAAGAATACATCCTGTCTCCTGAGCAGTATTTGTCTCTTCATATTTGCCATATCAGCTATAGCCTAAAGCCAAGGGGATTAAGCTACAGCCTTTCAGAATGAAGGAATAGCAGTCATGATATACACCTTTTAGCTCCTGCACAGCATGGAAAATATTTAAATATTTTGGGGTGGCTTAACCACCAGCCAGGATTTCTTTCTTAGCTTGCAACTAGATAAAAGGTACCCGTTTTCATAGCCTTCACTTGCTTGCTTGCTTTTCCCACTTTCAGAGCTGCATCCAAGGAAATGCATATATATTTCACAGTTATGCGAACTTACGGAGAAACCAATGGGGAGGGGGAATCTGTAAAAAGACTACGATCAAGCCATCTAACCAGAAAATTTTAGAACTGACACTGTTGTATATATAGCTCTTTCCATTTCATATTCAGTTTTTGCCACCTAGGGGGCAAATAAATTAACACTGAAATACATCTCCAAACATCATAGTTGTAATACTGTACAGTCTACTGACAGCATCCTATGGGGGGCAAAACCAAGTGCCAGGCAATTAAAAGTACAAAAGACAAGCAGATGACAAGAATTAAACTCATTAATTTCACACATAAAGCTCCAGTGAATGAAGTGTGAAAAAGCTTTTGACTTCTTGCCAATATGAACATCAATTCCTCATTTTTCTTCCCTACAGAACTGCAGTTTCCACTCTCAGCAGGACTGGCATGGTATTTATCAGGGTGTATTTTACCAGGGAGAAAAACTTGTACTTCAAGCCCTGGGGGAAACAAATTATTTCTAGTTTAAGGCACAGTTATATTTCATAATCATCTACTGTGTGATGAAACAACTGTCTCCTTACAGAGAAAACTGTATCAGATTACAGACAGTTACAGATAGGTAGCCGTGTTGGTCTGCCATAGTCAAAACAAAAAAAATAAAAAAATTCCTTCCAGTAGCACCCTAAAGACCAACTAAATTAATTCGTGTGCATGCACACGAAAGCTCATACCAAGAACTAACTTAGTTGGTCTTTAAGGTGCTACTGGAAGGAATTTTTTTATTTTTTTTTGTTTAGATTACAGACAGTTGGACTTTATTTTTCACATTTTAATTATCTATCCAGAAAATTCAAAAATAGTTGTCATTGTCAAACAAGGCACACTCTATGGGTAATATCTGGACATTATTCAGTATTTAATATTGGATGCCCAGACATATGTTTAGTTTTAAATAAAAATAAACAGCAAAATGTATTTATTTGCAAGCAGTTTGAAAAGAAAACTAAAAGGAATAAAAAGATAGCAGAAAATTAAATGCCAAGAGAAATATCAGAAGTCCTGGGGTGAATTAACTGGCAGCAGCATTCAATAGGGCTTACTCCCATGAATATAGGCTTGATAGGATTATACTCAACAAGTCCTGGAAATAATAGTATAAAAAGGATGACTGCTAAATCTAAACCCAACTGCTATGCAGCAAGCAGGGCTAAAAAAAAGTCAGGGAATTGGATGGCTGGAGAGGAAGGCTATTCATGGCAAAAATTATCCAAGTTCTTTCTATCACTTCCTCGAGTCTAGAAAGAGTACAGTGAACCAAAGTCATGACAGAGGCCAGCAT
This sequence comes from Podarcis erhardii, assembly GCF_964252035.2. Taxonomy (NCBI): domain Eukaryota; kingdom Metazoa; phylum Chordata; class Lepidosauria; order Squamata; family Lacertidae; genus Podarcis; species Podarcis erhardii. The sequence continues at coordinate 51,777,988 of NC_138500.1, forward strand.
ATCATGAGTTGCATGAGTTGAAATCACATCATCATCATCATCATCATCCACCCAAGGACATGCAAAATGACAAAACAGGGATGGATAGACAGCAATGCTCTTGCTAGTTTCAGTGCTTCTCTGCTGCATTAAAAATATATGCACTGACCATTCTTCCTAAGCTACTTGTCAAAAAGCTATAGAACAGTGCAGTCACTTTAGAAGGTTTTCTCAATCTGCACTGTTGTATCTACAGCAATGAGGCCGGTGGGGATTGGGTTCTTTCAAGCCTAACTGCCACACCGATGGGGTAGAAAGGGGGCACAGCACATGGGGAGAGTTGCTCTTCCTTAGCAGCAACACACACAAACACAAACAGTACTGGTGATGTTTTCACACACAGAGAGATTTCAAAAATCCTCATCTTGCCACTGAAAAACTATGAAAAATGATCATGTTCAGCATATACGTCCATTCCTGAATTCCACTGCTGTATCCCAAGTCAGCAATATTCAAAGGGGGAAAACTGAACACATTTCAAGAGCTGTCAACTTAATATGAAACCTATCTATCAACTCCTCTTAATGTATTGTATTTATTCTCCTTTGGGTGTCTTTTAAAAAAAAGGTATATACATATAGCGATGCCGCAACTTAAAAATCATAAATAGTCATACCTCGGGTTAAAGACGCTTCAGGTTGCGCATTTTTTGGGTTGCGCACCACGCCGAACCCGGAAGTTACTTCCAGTTTTTGGTGCTTGTGCATGCGCAGAAACACCGAATCGTGACCCACGCATGCGCAGACGCAGCACTGCATAGAACACATTCACAACCCGAGTGTCCACTGCATTGAAGCATCTCTTTATTAGCTGCAGCCAGCAACATTCTTGCAAGCATCTTAGCCAGGCATAGGCAAACTCCGGCCCTCCAGATGTTTTGGAACTACAATTCCCATCATCCCTAGCTAACAGGACCAGTGGTCAGGGATGGTGGGAATTGTAGTCTCAAAACATCTGGCGGGCCGGAGTTTGCCTATGCCTGATCTTAGCTAACCATCTCTTAACAATATCTGAGACAACCCTTCCTGAATCCCAAAATGGTTTTAGACCTTCTAGGCGACAGTGGATATGATTTTCATAGCCCGACAGCTTGAAGAAAAATGCAGGGAGCAAAACCAGCCCCTGCATATGGCATTCACTGACCTGACTAAGGCTTTCAACACTGTAAATCGTAATGCCCTGTGGACTGTCCTTCTGAAAATTGGCTGCCCAGATAAATTTGTGAACATCCTTTGGCTCCTCCATGATAATACGACAGCAACAATCACAGATAACAATGGCTCTCAAAGTGAACTGTTCACAGTGGGATCAAGTCTAAAACAGGGTTGCCTTATTGCCCTAACTCTATTCATTATTTTCATTGCCATGATCCTACACTTTGTCAAAGGGAAACTACTAGAGCCAGGGCTTTCTCGGCTGCGGCTCCAATCTGGTGGAACGCTCTGTCACAAGAGACTAGGGCCCTGTGGGACCTGACATCTTTCCGCAGGGCCTGCAAGACAGAGCTGTTCCACCAGGCCTTTGGTTAGGGCGCAGCCTGACCCCCTCCTCTGGCAACCTGCACAGAATTTTTCTTAACAGTTGCCATCAATTTGATTTTAATTAATTTTTATAACGAAATGTTTTTAAAATGTTGGATTATTTGATTGTTTGATTATTTGGTTGTCGTTAGCCGCCCTGAGCTCGGCTTCGGCTGGAGAGGGCGGGATATAAATAAAATTTATTATTATTATTATTACCCTCCGGAGTAGAAATCACATATCGAACATATGGAAAGCTCTTTAATCTGAGCAGGCTAAAAGCTTAGCCTATCACTCAACATCCCAGAAACCAAAATGCTGCACCAACAAGCACAAAATAACCCCTCTGCAGTGTCACATATCCAACTGAATGGTGTAACGTTGGAAAATGTCGGTCACTTCTCCTATCTGGGCTGTTATCTTTCCACAAGGGCAGACACTGATACTTTACACTTTATTGTCACTTGTACCACTTGTATACAGTGAGATTACACGAGCACCCCCCACTCAGCTCTCTTAGTCTTAATTCCCCTCATTTACTGACACACACACACACACACACACACACACACACACACACACCCCCCAAACCCGAAAGTCAGTTGCCCTGTTGTTATCTTTTCATTCAGCAGCCTAACAGCCCATGGATAGAAGCTGTTCTTTACCCTGTTGGTGCGACTAATCATGCTTCTATATCTTCTGCCCGAGGGCAGGAGATCAAGAAAGTGCCAGCCAGGGTGTGAATCATGCTTGAGAATTTTCCTCACTCTCCTGAGGCAACATTCTTCCACAATGTCATCCAGTGGATTCACGGGACAGCCCATAATATCTTGTGCTGTATTCACCACCCTCTGTAGGCACTTCCTATCAGTTGATGTCAAACCAGCATACCACACCGTGATGCAGTATGAAAGGACACTTTCTATTGTGGACTGGTAGAAGGAGATCATCAAATGTTGATTGACATCATTTTTCACAATACTCTGAGGAGATGGAGTCTCTGTTGGGCTTTCTTAACCACCTGGGTTGTATTGATTTTCCAAGTAAGGTTTTCACTGAGATAAACTCCTAGGAATTTAAAGGAAGAGACTCTCTCCACACAGCCCTCCCCAATGTACAGCGGGGCTAGTTCTCCTCTCTTCCTCCAAAAGTCCAACACCATCTCCTTTGTCTTGCTGATATTAAGGTGCAAGTTATTCCCTAGGCACCATGTAGATATTTTTTGTACCTCCCCTCTATATGCTGATTCGTCTCCACCTGTTATTAAACCCATTATGGTGGTGTCATAATGATGCCGAAATCCAGCGTCACCCAAGCTCTGCGAGTGCAGCTTTCTTCCAATTGAAGTGCAGAGTGTTTAAGGATGGGGACATTTGCAGGGAAACCAAAATGCTTGTTTACAAAGCTATTGTACTATCAACCTTACTGTATGCTTGTGAAACACGGACCACTTATAAACACCATCTCCAACTTCTCAAAATATTCCATCAACGATGTCTCCAAAAAGTTTTACACATCACTTGGGAAGACAGTAAAACTAATGCCAGTGTACTGAAAGAAGCAAAGATCACCAGTATCGAAGCAATGATTCTTCAACATCAACTTTTTTGGACTGGTCATGTTGTGCAGAAGTCCGATTATCGTCTTCCAAAGCAACTACTCTATTCCGAACTTTAAAATGGAAAGCACAATGCTGATGGTCAACAAAAGAGGTTCAAAGACTCTCTCAAGGCAAATTTTAAAAAGTGTAGTATAAACACCGACAACTGGAAAACACTGGCCTGCGAGTGCTCCAGTTGGAGAACAGCCTTTACCAAAGGTGTCAATACTCGAACTCAAGACGAAAGGGAGAAACATGCTAAGAGGAAGACACACTTGGCAAACCCTCATCATGATCAGCTCCTGCCCGGAAACCTACGTCCCCATTGTGGAAGGGCATGTGGATCCAGAATTGGCCTCCACAGTCACTTACAGACTCAGTTTTAAAACCGTGTTCATGGAAGACAATATTACTCGGCTATGAGTGATCACCAAAGAAGAAGAAGAAGAACTACTCTTACCTCTAGGATCCTGTCATTCATTTGCATACCATCTGCTTGGTCAGCAGGCCCATTTTCCACAATTCTGGACACATAAATTCCTTCCTGATTGCCCTAGAGATGAACATACACATTTTAAAAGGCATATTTTTATAAAACATTTAAAAACCTAAAGGGACAATTCTTTGGCAAGTTCTGACATCTTTGGTTCTCCCGGCATTAAGACCCCAATCCTGCCTCAGCCAGCGCAGTTCCCAAATAGGGTGTTCTGGAGCAAGAGCAGGAAGCGGGGACTTAAGTTGGATCCTAATTCTGTTCAGCTCAGTCATGTGACATGGTAAAAAGGGTCGTGTAAATCAAACTCTTTTTTTGTAGGCTTGTTTTCCCTCTGACCTGCTTGGGCCAGCTCAGCTGGCAGCCTAGATACTGAATGGCAGTTGCATCTGGTGCCACTCCACACCGGTTAATGCTAGATTCTTGACTACAGGATTGCTCCCTAAATCCTGCAAATATCCGGATGACATATATCAGTTTTTTCAAACATAACCACACAAAAGAGCTGTGAATCAAACTTACAGCCCTTGCCAACTTTTTTACGTGGTTGCGCAAGGGAATCCATTTCAGATTCAATGTTCAGATCTTAGTTTAGCTATTTGAAGCAGGCCACAATTTACAACAGACATTGACCAGTAAGAATCTTTAAGAGGAAACAGCTTTAAAATAAAAGGCATTGTTTTTCTTGAGGGGTGTCACTTGTCAAAATGTCTCTGCTTGTATTACCCTTGAAAATAAATATTAGTTGAACATTTAGGGACATACTGTACAGTTGTTTTTATTCAAAGGAGACTGGAATCACTAAACCTCTGAGGATGAGGCCAGATACAAATCAATATCCTTATCTGTATACATTTCTGAGTGCTGCTTTTGTATTGCTTTAATTTGTCACCAGACAGCCGCATGGTCACATAAATGTTTCACACATAGGTCTGGCCATGCATTATTCTGCAGTCAAGAGAATAATGGCAGAAGGGCACTTGCTTAAGTATATAAGCAAGGCTCAAGGATGGTTTTGACCATCACTGAGAGATTTAAGTCCTACACACACCCAAATAGAAAAATGCAACAGTAGGATATGGAAGCACAGTGCACTTTGAGAGGGAGGGGAAACAGACAAGCCATGGACCTGTGGCTTCCTAATCTCTGGGAGAGTGATAGACTTGTGGCAATTATACTTTACAGGGTTGTGCGGAGGTTGCCATGGGTCGTTTGACCCTTTTTAATGGTTCTCTTTTCTCCTAGAAAAACCACACAGTGCTTGCTTTTAAAGTTTAAAAATAACATACGACTTTTACTTACTGTTATTTGCTCTTGTCAGATTGAATGTACAAGAGAGGCAGGTGTTACTTATGTTACTGAAACGTATTTCCATGAATTTGTATCTGAGACTGACTGATATTTACAGATTGGCTGTGAGGCAGGTAGCAGCAGAACACAACACACTTGCTGCTCTCACAGTCAGTTAAAACACATGAGCAGTTGATAACTGAAGTAACTTGGGGGAGGGGAATTGCCTCAGTATGCATATGACATCACAAGATTCTACACTACAGCACAACTGAAAAAACCTACCTCACTGCATGGATGACATCATAAGATTATATGCTACAGGATTAACCCTTTGCAGAGTAGTTTGGATGCACCATAACTACAAGACTGAACATCCAAATATGGGTCCAGCAGTTCGATCTACTGTCATTCCAATCCATTGGGTAAAGGTAAAGGACCCCTGGACGGTTAAGTCCAATCAGGCATTAACTTTTCACTTTCAGGCCAAGGGAGTCAGCATTTGTCCACAGACAGCATTCCAGGTCATGTGGCCAGCATGACTAAACCGCTTCTGGCGCAACAGAACACCGTGACGGAAACCAAAGCTCACGGAAACGCCATTTACCTTTCTGCCGCAGCGGTACCTATTTATCTACTTGCACTGGCGTGCCTTCAAATTGCTAGGTTGGCAGAAGCTGGGACCGAACAATGGGAGCTCACCCTGTCGCACAGATTTGAAACACCAACCTTCTGATCGGCAAGTCCAAGAGGCTCAGTGGTTTAGACCACAGAACCACCCGCATCCCTTTTAGTCCATTACACCCTTCCCAACATTCTTTTAACTTGCCACCATGCATAATAAGCACAATTCTCATTTAAAATTTACAGTGCGCCTAGCAATTTATTCTCTCATACACATACACACACACACACACACACACACACACACACACACACACACACACAGCACTGCATCAACCTTTCTGTTTACCTGGTTAGCTTGTCCTCCAACAATATTAAATCCCAGGGTATTGTTTTCTCTGTGTAGCATGATGGTTAAGATCTTAGGCTCTCTTTCCTAGAAAGAAAGACAAAAAAAAAGACTACTTATAAAACCTACTTAACAATATCCTACTGTGGCTTTATAAATCAAACCATTTAAAACCTCGCTTGAGATCTCCAGGAGATTCTATTTTGAGTAGTGAGTCTTTCAAATTCATTCCACATGATAGATATTCTGTAGGTCAAACAGTTTATGTGTACCAGCTCAATCTCTCCCGCATGGTTTTTCTACGTGCCAATATCTGGAACTTTGGCAACAGCCTGGAGACAAAACAACACAGTGTCCAATCTCCATGGTGAAACTACATTTACATGACACAAAACATCTCATTGCAAGGAGCGGTTGAAAAAATAGACCTCATACAGAACAACATTTTGAAGTCAGTTGTGTTCAGTACTAGGATAGTCAGAGAAAAAGTACTTCTGAATGAAATACAGGTACTATACTAATGAGATAAGTGATTAGTAAGTAATTCAGTGCAATTGTTTTGTCATTATCACTTAAGATATCGGCTCCATATTCATTAGCAGTCAAATAAGTATGAATGGTTTTAAGTGCAGAGAACTATTACAATGTTCAGAATTTTTATGACTGTTACATGATGCTATTTTAAACATGGTGAGAGATGGGGAAAATCTCTTTTTAAATACATGGTTCTAGATTCAAGTAGGTAGCCTTGTTGGTCTGATGCAGTAGAAAAATATTTTTAAAAAATTGTCCAGTAGCTCCTTAGAGACCAACTAAGTTTGTTCTTAGTATGTGCTTTCGTGTGCATGCACACTTCTTCAGATACAATTTTTTATATTTTTTATATATACTTCTACTGTGTCAGACCAACACGGCTACCTACCTGAATCTAGAACCATGAAAGGCACCATACTGAGCCACATGAAATGGAAGTCCATCAACTGTATCTGAAAAAGTGTGCATGCACACAGAAGTTCATACCAAGAACAAACTTAGTTGGTCTCTAAGGTGCTACAATTTTTTTTTAAAAAAATTAATACATGATTATGCCAATTTAGTAGTTCAGTACCAGCATAACTTCTGTTCACTCAGTTTCAACAATCTTTGGGCTGTTGTATGCCAAAACAGCACAGTACTATATATATGTGAGGCACTTATAAACAAATGGTTTAAACTGATATTCGATACAGATGATAATAATAACAACACACATTTGTACAGTGGTGTTTTCATTGCGTACTTTCTTTACTTGGTTTATCTGTTTTAATTTACATTACACCTCAGGAGCCCCTTTATGGCAAAAAAATGCACATAAGAAGTGCTAAAATAAAAACAAATTTATTTTAGAAACAACAACACAGAACACTGTGTTATTGATTGAATGAGTAGTTTCTCTGAGGATCATAGTTTCCAGGAACACAAGAATCGGCCTTTTCAGTGGTGGCTCCCCATTTGTGGAATGCTCTCTGTATTCCTCTTCTTCTAGGCCTTTGGCTAATTAAATCATATATGGCTTTTTAAACCTGGGGAATATTGTTTTTGTTTGTTACTATGGCTGTGTGTGTGTGTGTGTGTGTGTGTGTACACGCACATGCACCCTGTGACCCTCAGATGAAGGGCAGTATAGAAATCTATTTAATAAATACATATTTCAGTAATTATATATTGTAAAGAAGCTGCAGCGACAGTTGTGTTATTAAGTCAAAGAATTGCAACATCTAACAACCCTATGGTATCATAAAGGTCAATGAATAATGCTGGTTATGAAGAGAGCAAAGCAGTTCAAGTCATTCCTGCTGCTTGTTGCGTCCCAAAAGTGAGCAGCATGGGACAAAACTCTGAGTGGAGCTTAAATCATCACTCAGCAGCAAATAACATTTTCAGGAGTCCCTAAGGACCTTCCAAACTTGAAGATAAATAAAGAATGAAGACACGAGAAATTAAATCAAGGGCTGTCATGCACAACAAGCCTGTGTAAAGTCGTCTTAATCCGCTTGTTTATTTAATCAAAAGCAAATTATTCAATGCAGAAATCATGCTCTCAGGCTTAACAAAAAGGGCGATGATATCCAATCTGTGCCTCCGGAGAAGATTTTGAGAGGAGGGGCAGAACAGAGGCCTGTAGAGGCAAAGGAGAATCATTTTAAAATGACATCTTCCTCTTTCCACTGATAGATGGCTTCCATCAGAGGAGGAGATCACCTTTAGATTGTACAACTGAAGTAATAGAGAACCTGGAAGCAAGGCATGTTGAACTGTGTAATATGCAAAGTATCAGACTATTAGAAGTGCAACAATAAACTGCTGTTTGCTGAACCAAAAGCCACCTGTCATTCTCCAGCTTTTAAATAGCATACACAGCAACAGTTTAGCAGAGTGGCTGGGACAACCCAGCCAGATGGGTGGGGTATAAATAAATCATCATTATCATTATTATTAGCAACTCTGGGTAGTATTCAACAAAGTTTTACTCAGAGCAGACACACTGAAATTAATAAATATGACCAAGTTACTAAATAAAATCCTAAGAAACCAAACTAATTAGTATCCCAATAAAACAATCTGCTGTCTTGAATTATTGATACACATATCTGCCATCAGTTTTGCCATGTCTCACTCTCCTACTTTCGCATTTGTTTCAATGGTCTAGACAAAATTCAACACAATATTCATCGCAAATGCACTGTTTATTCACCATGCACACTAAAGTACTCTTAAATCTGCAGGCTACATAAAGAAATGACATGTGCAATTTCCAACTTTTGGAGGGGGGCTGGAAATAAAGATGCAACTCAAGTTTGTGCCTTTTCCCTACATTACTACCTGCATCTTTCTACAAGATTTTTCTCTCCTCCCAAATTTTAAAGAAACAAACAAACTGATGAAGAATTTAGGAGTCATTTTAAGTCATTTAAAAGTCTAGCTTTTCAAGAATACCCAAAGCATGAAAGGGCTACTAACGGTTAAAATTAAAGACCTGCCCTAGTACAAAAATCAAAAACTTAAGTGTACAAGTTGCCTTTTGATAAACAGCAAGTGACAGCAGAGCTCCATGAATCTGATTCTATCCCCTGTGCCTTTGCTTGTGTAGGGAAACGCTCTTGCATAGCTGCACAGTTGAGATCTGTCTATTACAGAACCAAGAACTCAGTGGAAATAAAAAAGAAATGTCCTTCATTTCACAAGTCCCATGACAACAACTCAGCTTAAGAGGTAGCAGTGCCACTGGTTGTACCTCCTGGAAATAAGGCTCATGGCATACAATCAGGCTAAGAAGACCCTCTGGGGGGAAAGGGGGAGGGCCGGCACAGGCATTGCCTTTGTTCAGAGTCTCTGATCTGTATATAAAATATGTTCCAAGCCAGAAGTACTCCTCTTAGCTTTTTCCAAAACAGCATCCCTAGTTTCAAGATGCCTAGCAGTCCATGCTTTTTGTGATGGCACTGACACATCTATTTTTGCTGCCCATGCCTATTATAAACTAGCACCCATCAAGATATGGGATCCAGATTATTATTATTATTTTACCAAAAAAGCACTGCTGAGACCCAAACTGAACCACCAATTTATGGGACAAAGATTAGCAATGCTGTGAAAAAGCAACACAAGGAAAGCAATTCACCCAGCAGTAGTTTCAAAGAAAAGGGTTTGATTTCAAAAAAACAAGACTACAGCACCTAGCATCTGTTGCAATACCAGCTCTAAACGAATAAGAAAGAGTGCATCTCTGATTATTTCCAGGATGGGTTCCTCTAACACTCAGCAAAGTAATCAAAGCCAGTTTCTTCCACGATTCTTATACTGTCCTGAGTTGGGGGCATTTTCAATACCCACCTTCCGAAATTATATCAAGACTCCAGCCTTCCAACAAGTGACATTTTATGAACCGGGTACATTCCTGACACTGAGATTAGGCAAAGAACATCATCATAAACTCAGATGCACCACTTTGCAAACCTCAGGCACTGATAGCAACTTCTGGAGCCAAGTCCTTGCAAGCCCCAGTTCAAGATTAAACCCTGCAGCAACAAGGCTTAGGCCTGTTGGGTTGCAAGCTCTCCTCTTTATGAATGCTGCACCTGCTGACCTTCAGGTGATGGGGAGTAAAAACTTCAAACCAGATCCCCCTTAACAAATTAAGCACCACCAATTATGGAGGAGCAACCTGAGAAGGGGCTGACAAGAATTACTTCAGCAAGGTGAACTGCTGAGGAACAGGGCAGACCTGCAGGTCGCCTCACAGAATTGTAGAGCTGGAAGGGACAACAAGGATCATCTAGTCCAACCCCCTGTAATGCAGGAATCTTTTGCCCAACATGGGGCTTGAATCCATCACCCTGAGACATAGGAGCCAACTCCAATAAGTTGAGCCCCTCATGTTGATGGGCATTGACCTTCAAATGGTGTGGGTGCACCCCATTATGTGATCGATAAGGCAGGGGACCCCATATTTTATTCAACTTGGCACCCTTGCCCCAAGATCATGAGTCAGGCTCTACCAAGTGAGCCATCTTCTTCCTCAAAGAGCTTTAGTGGATGGGACAAAAATAGTCATCCATCTTCCCACAACAGCCACCTTGGCAGCCCAGCCAGCTATTTCCAAGAAGCCCAAACACAAGCTGAGCAGGAAGGCGAGAGTCCTACCCTGCCATTGCCCCCTATCCTGGTTCCTAGCTTTCAGAGATATGTTGTTGTTGTTTATAGTCGTTTAGTCGTGTCCGACTCTTCGTGACCCCATGGACCAGAGCACGCCAGGCACTTCTGTCTTCCACTGCCTCCCGCAGTTTGGTCAAACTCATGCTGTGGTAGCTTCGAGAACACTGTCCAACCATCTCGTCCTCTGTCGTCCCCTTCTCCTTGTGCCCTCCATCTTTCCCAACATCAGGGTCTTTTCCAGGGAGTCTTCTCTTCTCATGAGGAGGCCAAAGTATTGGAGCCTCAGCTTCAGGATCTGTCCTTCCAATGAGCACTCAGGGCTGATTTCCTTCAGAATGGATAGGTTTGATCTTCTTGCAGTCCATGGGACTCTCAAGAGTCTCCTCCAGCACCATCATTCAAAAGCATCAATTCTTCGGCGATCCGCTTTCAGAGATAAACTGCCTCTGAATAGGGAGGCTTCCTTTCGCCGTCACAGCCAAGACCAACCCAACCCGTCTCACCTGTGAACCTCCCCGTGTCAGCAAAACCGATTCAGCCGCTGAGTGTCGACTCCACCTGGCGCTTGGCAGAAGTCACAGCGCCCACGACCATCCACTACAGCCTCCCCCAACCTGGCGCCCTCGGGGGGATGCAACCTCCACCATCCCAGCGCGCCATTCATTGTCAGAGCTGGTGGGACCTGCCTGAGGAAGGAAGGAAGGAAGGAAGGAAGGAAGGAAGGAAGGAAGGAAGGAAAGAAAGTCTACCCCTGAAGGGCCCTTTGCTCCGCCAGGAGCGCACAGCCTAATCCCCCCCCCCCAACAAACAAACAGCGCCCCTGCTCACCTCGGGGCCGTCGTGGCTGCCGCTGAGGTGACGGACGTTCTGGCTGAACTTCTGCTTGTACCGGAGCGCCGCCAGCTGCACGTCGCTCTGCAGCGCCGCCAGCTGGCCGAGCAGCGCCGACTCGCTCTCGCGCCGCTGCTGCAGCCCCGCGCCGCGCAAAACGCGGCTACTGCTACTGCTGCGCCGGCTGGCGCTGCCCTTGTCGCCGGAGCCAAAACCTTCCTCGTCGTCGTCGTCGTCGTCCTCTTGCTGCTGCTGCTGCTGCTCTTGAGGTCCTCGGCCGCCGCCTTCGCGCATGTGCAGCGCCTCGCGACGGCGGCACCTGCCCGGCGCGTAGGCGCAGCCCTCGACGTGCGCCGCCAGCTGGTGGAGCGGCCCGCGCCGTCGGCAGCCGCGCGCCCGGTAGTCGCACTGGGCGGGCAGGCGCAGCACGAGGCTCCTCAGCAGCGGCGCCCCCCGCTGCAGCTCCTGGCGGGAGGGGGGCCGGCAGCGCAAGGGGCACAGCCGGCGCCGCGCCGCCCAGGGCAGCAGGCAGCCGGCGCAGAAGACGTGCCCGCACGGCGTCGACAGCGGCTCCTCCAGCACCAGGCCGCACAGCCGGCACTGCAGCGCCGGGTCCGCGTCCAGACCCATGGCGGGAAACCCGGCGGCGGCGGCGGCGGCGGCGCCTCCTCCTTCCCTCAGCGGCCGGTCTCTCGCTGCTGCTGGCGGCGCTTGCGAGCCTGGGGTGAAGGCGGAGGAGCCGAGCGGAGAGGGGCTGGCGGGCCAAGCGGAGCGAGGAAGGGAGAGAGGTCGCCGCTCGGAGTTTGGGTTTGAAGTTTGCAGCTGCTCGCCAGAGCTTCGGAGGCGGCCGTAGTCTGCCGAATAGGCGCTCCCTCGCAATGGCTCTGCTCTTTCTCGCCTGTCATCACCTCCACCCTTCCGTTGCTGCTGCCGCTGGGGAGGAGGAGGAGAAGGAGGCTGGCTCGCCCCGCTTTCGAGAGATGACAGACCAGCCCTCTTGTTTACATCCCACACGCTCCAGAAATGAAGACAGACGCCTCCCCTGCCGGCAGAGCATGTCCCTCTCGTAAGGATAGAGATGGAAGAGGAGGCACCTTGAAGGACTGATTGCATCAGGTTCTCCGGCCAGCTGATTTCTATGGCAAGGTTTACTTTGCCATCAGAATCGCCACCAATGCCCTGCCTGGCTCCAAAGAGATTGCAGGCGCTTCCGAGTGTCGCTTCTCCCCACTTCTAACATTAGCTCCCTGTGCTGCATTGGCAAAGGCTTTCGAAACTGCTTTGAAGGAAGAGCTTCAGTGTTTACTTTCAGCCAGGCCACTCGTTTCTTATGTATGCTATGCATAGTGAGTGATAAGGGCGGGTGGTGCTGTGGGTTAAACCACAGATCGGAAGGTCGGGGGTTCAAATCCCTGCGACGGGTGAGCTCCCGTTGCTTGGTCCCTGCTCCTGCCAACCTAGCAGTCCAAAAGCACGTCAAAATGCAAGTAGATCAATAGGTACCACTCCTGCGGGAAGGTCAACGGCGTTTCCGTGTGCTGTTCTGGTTCGCCAGAAGCGGCTTAGTCATGCCAGCCACATGACCCAGAAGCTGGACGCAGGATCCCTCGGCCAGTAAAGCAAGATGAACGCCGCAACCCCAGAGTCGGCCACGACTGGACCTAATGGTCAGGGGTCCCTTTACCTTTTAAGCCATTTCTAAACCCACCCTGCTTGGAGTGTGCTCTGTCCCATCATTAATAAAATAATGTTTTCCTCTGGGCTTCCAGGCTGGGGTTGGCCACAGTACCACTGAGCACATGCAGAATTCCTTACCTGCACTGCTAGATAAGCACCGGGGATTAACAGAGGGCTTCCAGATCAGAAGCCAGATTGAGGCAGAAAAAACCCCCATCATTATAGTAACAGATGAAGGCTGGTCAGACTACCCCACCTTTTTGTGGTTTTGGTTTGGATGATTTATTTGTTTTTAGCAAGTATTTGTCTCCCCCGCTTTGATATAATCTGGCTGGGCTTTTTTTCCTGCCTGATCTCTTGTTTGTACAGTTTTCCAGCTGCACTTGGGACAGGAAACCAATTTGCTGAAAGGCTGAGGTTGGGAGCTTGTGTAGGCAGCACATCCTGATTGGAAAAGAGAGTGAGAGAGGAAGGGAAGGGCTGGTCTCTCTGCAACAGGAACCTGTGCCGCCTTCCATGCCGCTTTCTGTTGCTGGCCTGCCCCAGCAAAGCACACACCCTTCATTAGCAGGGTAGGACTTCTCTTTAAAGCCCACACGTGCACGCTTATGTAAAGGCAATAGCCTGAAAACACACTGGGTTATTTAAGGCTGCATTGTGAAACTGGAACTAAAAACACAAAACTTCTGCCATCTTGTCCTCTGCCTCTGTGTTTCTCCTTTGGCTTGCCTTTCCCCTTTAGGGTGAATATAATTAGACAAGTGTGATTTGAGCAAGAACCCTTTGGCTCACCAAAGCATCATCCTAGAAGTTTATTGCAAGCATCAGCACTTAGGCTATATGTTGAGCAATAGAGAATAGCTTGTCTATGATGATGCACAGACCACATCCCACCCCCTCTCTCTCTCTCCCTCTCACACACACAACACCAAGAAAAGCTTGCTTGACAGAGGACAGGATGCTCTGGGCTGAGCCTTGGTGCCTCTCCCTTTAGAACATTTATTTATTTATTGAATTTATATTCCACCCTATACCCAGAGGTCTCAGGGTGGCTCACAGAATAAACCCAGAACACAATACCTCAAAACATGGGGTAGCCACCTTCTAAAGCAGGGGAGTGAGGGTAGTCAACGCTGTGCCCTCCAGATGTTATTGAACTATATTGCCAATGACACCATGTTGGCTACCCCTGCTTCAGAAATTAAGAACAGGGATTACTGGTCCTTGTTTTTATATGACTGCTCCTCAGTCCCGAAGAATTGTGTAATGATTTCAGGCACAGGTTTCTCTCTCTCTGTGTGTGTACGTGTTTGTTTTAATTTATGATCTGACAAAACCTAAAGGGTATAGGAAAAATGCAGATATCATGCTAAAACAATGCACTGATTTGCAGCTCTGCATAAAAGGAAGGGGGAGCAAAAGAAAAAAGAAAAGCAGAACGCCAAGTTTCAAACACGTTATTTCGCAGAATCTAAATCATAACAATTACAAGCATAACAGGAAACATAAGCAATAAAGACAATGTCAAAATATACACAAACTGAACAATTTCCACATAAATAATAAAATATAAAATCGATATACAGAGAATTAATACTGATAACGTCAGCAGTAGCCACCACCAACACAACCTGCTAAACATTACTCCAGCCCAGGAGTCTGTTCAGTAACCTCAGCTTTTGTAGCTGAAGTCAAGTCAGGACACCCGAAGGACAACTGCTCCTTGGGAGCAGTTACATGCCAAGGCACAACAGCAACATGTTTGCTGCCTACATTCTGCATTACATATGCAAATAGTGCCCTTCCCGTTCCAACAGCAAGCATGTCTAGTGAGACGCATCACTTCAGGACTTCAGCTACGTGTCAATGCTCCCAAGTATATGTTATGAGTTTTGCTTTGTTTTATATTTTTGCCAGTGGGAACTTTTGAACATAAGAGGAGCTTGGTGGATCAGGCCTCTGGCTTATCTAGTCCAGCATCCTGTTCTCAGGGCAGCCAACCAGATGCAGAACCTAAGCACAAGCACAGTTTCCAGCAATTGGTATTTGGAAGCACTACTGCCTCTGACAGGGTTGTGGGTGGCACTGCGGGTTAAACCACAGAGCCTAGGACTTGCCGATCAGAAGGTCAGCGGTTCAAATCCCTGCGACAGGGTGAGCTCCCGTTGCTCGGTCCCTGCTCCTGCCAACCTAGCAGTTCGAAAGCACGTCAAAGTGCAAGTAGATAAGTAGGTACCACTCCGGCAGAAGGTATACGGCATTTCCGTGCGCTGCTCTGGTTCGCCAGAAGCGGCTTAGTCATGCTGGCCACATGACCCAGAAGCTGTACGCCAGCTCCCTCGGCCAGGAAAGCGAGATGAGCACCGCAACGCCAGAGTCGGCCATGACTGGACCTAATGGTCAGGGGTCCCTTTACCATTACCTTACTGCATCTGACGGGATGCAGAGCACAGCTATCATGTAGCCATTGCAATGCTTTTATGTAAGCCACCACTTGGTGAATTTTCATGGCTTAAACAAAAAAAGTTCCATGATGGGTTGGGAAATTATTTTAAGTCTTGGGTAATCACAAACTTCAGCTGGTGGGAAGGACAGTGAAACAATTTGTTGCTGTTTGAATGCAAAGGGGAGGAGTGTGTGTGTGTGTGTGTGTGTGTGAGCCAAAGGTTTAGCTAAAACGGGTAACTTCCTTTGTGGGGGAAATCTGACACAGGATTAGTGGTTGTGTTGCTGCTTTAAGCATTTGCTTGCGCACTTGTAAATAAGCAAATAATTGTAATTTAGGCACCATGGCCAAAATCCAACACAGACTAAGGCGTGCTTAAGCCCATTTTGTTGGATGTTAGCCCACAAGTCTCCAGTGTTCAGGAAACAGATTCTGTCAGGAGATTGGCACTGGATTCAAGGAAGTTGGGTGAGCCACGCACCCTTTTTTTGACTATCAAAATGCTTTGTGATGGGATTTGCAAAACTAACTAATATACAGAACCTCTTGCATGCACTGTAAAAAAAGTTTGCTCACTGTTTCATTCATAAGGAAAAGCAAAAATGCTACACATCTCTCTTTAGATTCTGTACGTTGAGGTAGCCAGTGTGTTGCCTTCTAACTGTTGTTGGACTACAGTTCCTACCAGCTACAACCAGCATGGACAATGGTCAAGGATGATTAGAGTTGCAGTCCAACCTCAAGTGCCTGAGGTCCACAATTGTGAAGGTCGTGTTCTCTCCTCACGTAACATCTGGAGAGTATGATGGCCCCCACAAGAATACAGAAGTTGGGCATCCCTGTCCTAAGTGTGGGGAGGGGTAGGAAATATGGTTAATAAATGTCAGTCTACATTGCTTAGCCTTAGCTAAGGTCCTGCCACCCAGTTCCCAGAGCTATGAATCATTTGGTAATTAATGCCCTTCATACTTGGCTTCTTTGTACATCTGCACTTCATATTTCACAGCCTCCACTAGGCTGTCTTCCACACATAATCTGTAGGACAAATTCCTTTTATTTCTCTCACACAGGCCATTTAGAACAGCATTCCTCAACAACTGCAACAGTAACTTCCCTTGATTCCCTGGAGAACTTGAATGGGTCCTTTTTTGGCCTGGGTGAATATCTTGATGCTTAAAAGAACAGAGGTCAAAACAGTGGCCAGAATGCTCACTGGAGAACTGCACTGGGGGGGGGGGATAATGTTTCAAGAGAGTAGGAGAGGATATTTTCACCTAAAATACCATTAAATAACCTGGTAGTTTGTTGCTCTTACAGAACCATAGAGGAGGATAAGAAAAGCCACTATATATGTCTTGTCTATTAGCACACCATTCATTTTTCACTATCTTTCAAGGTCAACGGCCTCCAGAACATGGTACTGTGGGGCTACTAGTCATCCCTGTGGCACTGGAGAATCACTGCCATCCAGGTGTGTGGGCATGAAATGGGGGTGTTGGAGTTAACAGACTTCTGGAATGGAGGAAGCAGCTGGTAGCTTACAGAAGGGTAAGGCCCAGGTGAATTTGGATTGGCTTCCAAGTTAATATGATAAAAGCCGCAGATGGATCATTCACTTCCATTTTTAAAAAATAAAATAATAGAATGGGATTTCTGATACACGTCCATTCGCCGTGTAGTCTAGCTTGACATGAAGATCACAATGCCAAACAAATCACACTCTGAAAGTTGTGTCTGGAGCAAGTGCCAGGAGTAGATCAGCAATAAATCACATGGAGTGAGTTAACTCTTTATTAGGAGAAACAATGTTGGCTCAGGAGTGCTAGGCAAATGTGCACAGCAACTCTTCTCAGTAGATATTGCCCTATGAGGCAATTGAGACTCAAAGTTCCCACCTACCCACAGCTGCCTAAGTCTCCTCACATACACCTGTCCTTCCCAAGCAATCTGAGACTATGTGTCTGTCTTTGCTCCTCCCTCTTCATACCTCTTCTGGTCCTTGGAGACCAGTAGGGATGAGAGTTTGTCTTAGCTTCCGCCTCTGGTTCTAATTCTGGAATTCTCTCTGCCACAGACTCTTCCTGCTCACCTCTTCTGACATCTCTTCCTCCCAGGCTTCTCCCTCTTACCACTCAGGATTGTCCCACCACCAATCTCCAGGCTCTGAGCCTTTGTGCCTCCCACCATTCTTCTGTGTCCAATCAGTCCATGACAGTTGTGCCTTTACAACAGAGAATGCGTATAGCAAGCTCATTCTTTACAAAGTTAAAATTACTGGAGGATGATCCAGTTGTGGGTTACTCCTGGGATATTTTTTTTAACGTGATGCTACTGAGAGTTTAGGAATGGAATGTAACTATTGGCCAATTCTTACACTGCTATTTCCTGATGGCTTTATCCTACAACACTCCAGAATAGGAACACAGGAGCCATGAGGAAGGGTGTAGGATCACGTGGGAAGATTTTTCTTAATTTTTTTGCAACAGGTTGCCTATCTCGATATATTCATTTTTCAGAACTGGCCTTTCCACATGCTAAGTATGTAAATTATAACTCCGCTGTCTAGGAATAGGAATGCAATTCCACCAGTTTGCCATTAGAGGTTGCTGCCTAATCCGGTTTTAATAACCCAAAGTAGTTTGCATCTTTTGAAGTGCTTTTTCCTTCAACAAAAAAGTTAATAGTTGTAAAAACATTAACAGGATATAGACAAGGCAGCTGTATATATTGGAGAGGAGCAATGCGAAGTTCAACAGCTCTTGCACTGAAATGTTGCCTCCTCCTATCTCTCTCTCACACAAAGACATATTGCCTCCATTTACCCTAAAACATACTTGAGTGATTCAGAAAGCATTGTCACTATTTTGTAGAGTTTGATCCAACACGAGCCTAATTTTTAGGGATTCGTAGGAAATGAGGTGGCAGAAAGGGAAAGCAAGCAGCCTTTTGGTAGTACAGGCAATGGAATAAAACTTGTGAAACTGAAATATGTGAGTGGGGCCTGCAATAAAATGTTGCAGTGTGGAGTTCACCTGTTCAGGCTTCCAGCCATGCTGTCTTCCAATAGACTCTCTTCCATCCTACCTCTAATTTTTATGTCCCACCACCATAAAGGAAATTCAGCATTCCATAGCCATTGACCATACTTAAATGCTCACTCACTGAGTTATTTGGGTTTTTGTTCTTCCCTGTGTTGCCAATTCTAAATATTGTTAAATACATCTGTATACCTTGTGGTTCTTCTGAGCTTAATGATATCTGCTGTGCTGCTGCTGCCATGCCGTCTCCATAAGCATAATGTTCCCCCCGAAACATTACTAATGGGGAAAATTATATAAACATGATAAAGGTTGATAAAATATATGTCTGTTGAAACAAAGCACAATATCTGATGGGCTCACAGAGCATCATTTCAAAATGTTATAATGATAAGACTACCTTGTTATACTACGTCCTTTCCTGACATGAATATAGTAAATAATTTCTGTCATGATAGAAACATCCCAAAACATAGCCAGCTTCATGTTCTTTCTAGACACCACTCATGTTGTGCTATATTGTTTTTTCCAACAGTAAATAAAAATTTCTTGGGACCAAACAAAACAAGACATTGGAACCATATGCATGGTTCTCATGCATATATTATTTTAAGCAGCCCCCCCATTGTATTGGAGAAGGGGCTTGGGAGGAGGGGATATATAACACCCCAACACCTCTCTCACCCCAGCTGCTCTTTGCCCCATAGGGAAATCTGTTTGAGATCAGGAAAATGATGTAAGAAGCAAGGATTAGACATCATGTCTTCATGGCAGAGCTGTCCATCCTGAACCAGGAGTTAGGCCTGAAGAGCAAGGCAGTGCCCAAGGACAAATTATAGGATACTCCTACTATCCAAATCTTTGGGGCTGGTGCTTTGAAAACACAGCAAAGTTCAGACCAAAAATATTGTCCCTATGTACCCCATTAACAAAATCAAAGGCTGTCCTGAGTCCAGATTGTCACAGGAGGCAGAGAATCCATCTTCTAAATTGGGCATCTTTAGGCAAATGTTCCTGTTACCAGGCATTTGCAGGATTAATGCATTTCATTGTGTATGTACAAAGCAGGTGTAACTTGTACCTTTCAAATTATGCAGCCTTAAAATTGTGCAATAGGTGGTTTTCTATATAAAGAACACGTCAAAAAGAAAAAAAGAAAAACATCTTCAACCTTTGGAATGAAATAGGAAAATTAACACTAGTGAGATTGGTTTCCAAATACATGTGATTACAAAGATTATGGTTAGTTCCAGCCCCCGCCCCCAGGACTTGGCTGTAAGAAGCAAAGGCTCTTTTTTCTTCAATTTTTCTTCTTCAAAAAAATCATTTTAGTAAACATGTGTCCCCACCCCCCTGTTACTCTCTGTATTGAGTCCTGGCGCAATTGCTTACACAGAGATTTGCGTGGCAGGCATTAAAACAGTATTCTGTGAATGACAAGTGGGTGACTGTATCTTTTGTGATATTTAGGCTGAAACTTGGAGTAAGCTTGAATTTAATGGGATGTCGCTGTGGTCTAAACCACAGAGTGTAGGGCTTGCCGATCAGAAGGTCGGCAGTTCAAATCCCCATGATGGGGTGAGCTCCCGTTGCTCGGTCGTTGCTCCTGCCAACCTAGCAGTTCGAAAGCACATCAAAGAGCAAGTAGATAAATAGGTACTGCTCTTGCGGGAAGGTAAACGGCGTTTCTGTACGCTGCTCTGGTTCGCCAGAAGCGGCTTAGTCATGCTGGCCACATGACCCGGAAGCTGTACGCCGGCTCCCTCGGCCAGTAAAGCAAGATGAGCACTGCAACCCCAGAGTTGTCCGCGACTGGACCTAACAGTCAGGGGTACCTTTACCTTTACTTTACAGTAAGCACGCACAGGATCATCTGAAAACATGCTTTACAGATAGAAAACAAACAGCAGCAAAAAGTTCAAGCTCTGTTATGAAACAGTCACCATGTACAGATGCAGTCATGTATGGAACATTCCTAGGACAGACAATGCCAGGGGTGGAAATGGACTGCTGCAGACATACCTGTGTGAGCTTTTCTCCGGCAACTAACTGACCAGAATACTCAGCTAGATGGGCCTTAAGCCTAATTCTGCAGGGCAGTCTTTATGGGTAGTGCAGTGATTTTAATAGTTCTCTTAAGTATGAATTAGGGCAGATCCAAACCATACATTTAAAGCATGTGACTTCCTCTAAAGAATCCTGGCAAACATAATTTGATAAGGGTGCCATGAATTGTAGTTCTGAGAGGGGGGGGACTGCAGTTCCCATGATTCTTCGGGAGAAGTAATGCACATTAGATGTGCTTTAAATATATGGTGAACATCTGCCCTTGGTCAAATACTACTCACCTTGCCAACAAAGGTCCGTATAGTTAAAGGCATGGTTTTCCCAGTAGACCTTTGTTGGCAAGGTGAGTAGTATTTGACCAAGAGCAGATGCACACCATATATTTAAAGCACATCTGATGTGCATGTATGTATGGAAGTGAGAGCTGGACCATAAAGAAGGCCGATCGCCGAAGAATTGATGCTTTTGAATTATGGTGCTGGAAGAGACTCTTGAGAGTCCCATGGACTGCAAAAAGATCAAACCTATCCATTCTTAAGGAAATCAGCCCTGAGTGCTCACTGGAAGGACAGATCCTGAAGCTGAGGCTCCAATACTTTGGCCACCTCATGAGAAGAGAAGACTCCCTGGAAAAGACCCCGATGTTGGGAAAGATGGAAGGCACAAGGAGAAGGGGACAACAGAGGACGAGATGGTTGGACAGTGTTCTCGAAGCTACCAGCATGAGTTTGACCAGCTGCGGGAGGCAGTGGAAGACAGGAGTGCCTGGCGTGCTCTGGTCCATGGGGTCACAAAGAGTTGGACACGACTAAACAACAACAAAATACTTACTCCAGCACTGGAACTAGAAGTGGATTTTAGATTAAGGATTCAAGACGTATCACTCAACCTGTATTGGGGTTCTGTTTCCCAGTCCTATAAACTGTAATGTTAATGCAGTAAAATGCTGTCTAGAACTGGACTAGATTTCAATGTAGTTTTTTAAATTAAAAAAAAGTTATAATAGCTCTGATAAAACATACATGCCTCTTTAACGGCTGCAAACACAGATGTTATTCAAAGTGTTAGGCAACAGTGTAACTGACTGTGTAGGGAGAGAAACAAACATTTTGGTATTTCCTGAAATACCGGAAAAATAGCTTTGCCAATATTATAGGAGTTTTCCATGTTGAATCTTCACTGACAATATCCTCCCCCAACTTTGTGCTAGGGAAATGTGGGCCTTGGAACTTTTATCTGTTGGAAAGGTTGTAAAAATATTGTTTATTTAGCACCATCAGTGCATATGGCACTTTACAAGCAAGATAAAGAAAAGGCAGATATGTAGAGAGAAAAAGACAAACTCTTCCTGTCAGGAGTATCCCCCCATCTCAATTCCAGCAGCGAAGGAAACAACCAAAGGATAGGAGGAAAGTGAGATGCAACTTTGACAAGCAGGAACAAATGCAATTAAACTTACCAAGGTCGCAATAGTCTCATTATGCTTCTAAAAAGATATGCATAGGATTGCAATGTCAACGATCCCTTGGTGTGGAGGGGCAAACTCTATGTCAAAGCTTCCCATGTCCTGCTGGCTCACTGTGGTCTGAGTGAGAGGTGGGATGCTCCTTTTTTATATAACTTTATTTGTTCTTTCCCCCCCTTCCATGCCAGTCAATGGGAGGGAAATATGTCACTTCAAGGGTTGGCACAGCTGAAGGTGCCTCTTGGAGGCAGGTCAAGGAACTGAGGGTTCTGCTGTGGATCCTCAGCTGCCCTAGTAATGCCCCCTCCTGCTCCCCAAACAGCAGTAGGACATCTGTGCATGTGGACCTTTCCACAACTGGTCAAGAACGTGATGGACCTGCCTTTGTGCCAGCAGAAGAGCTTGGTTCCCTTTCATCCAGGAGGTCCCAATGTAGATGTTTCTCAGAGCACATCCAACTAGCTGGCACCCACCTAGTTTAGCTAGCTCTCCTTTGTAGAATGCTGGTGGAAAGATGGGGGTGCTTTGAAGCACATACCTTCCTTTTTCCGTTTGAGAAAGTACAGATAGCGAAATTGTTTCGCCATTTCCCTGTCAGCCCATTTCCCCAGCCCTAGGTTCCCTTAGTAAAAGGTTGGCTGGACTTCATAAATGTCGTTCTATCGATAGAGATCATTTGCCTACACAAGCTACCCAAGATAAATATTTTGCAAGGCTTCAGAGCAGAATATGAAGGATGGAAGAGATCAGTAGCTGCCTAGAGAGGCAGAAATGGGCAATTGCTTCCTGATCGCAGGAGAGGAGGATTACTAGTTTGCTTTCCTGTGGTCGGTGGAAGGTGACTTCTTGAGGCAATGCAGAGTGGAAAGAATAGCTTGCTAAGTGGTTAGAAAAAGGTAGATTAGAAGACCTGGTTCTGTGGTTTACCAAAACTGGATAAATGTGTGGGCTTCCAGAGAAGAGTCCACAGGTGGTTTGCTCCTCCCTGGTCCTTTTTACTGAAACACTGTACTAAGCTAAGTCAAGATTTGGCTTACTGTGTTGTCCAAACCAGGACACTTGCTTCAGCTCTCTCCTCACTAATCATAAGCTGTGGCCAAGTTTTAGTCTCAGTTAGCCATAGCTTACCATCTCATGAAAAACAGCTCAGTGCCTGAGGGATTTTATTTACAGTTTGCTGCTGGAAGGTTTCGCTGTCTTGCTTTTAGGATTTGGTATTCTGGTCACTCCTGGTAGTTAAGACTCTTCCACAGGGGTAGAAAACTGTTCAGAATTTGGAAGAGAGCTTTTGGAACAGCACTAGCATAAGTCTCAGCCCTGTGGCCGTGTAACACAAGTGTGCCAACGTCCACACAGACTTCAGGTCAATAGATGCTTCCCATGACTTGAGAATGAAGGCCTGTGATAGGTCAGCTGGTAGAGCATGAAACTCTTAATCTCAGGGTTTGGGCCCCACATTGGACTAGATGACCCTCGTGGTCCCTTCCAACTGTATGGATACTTTCCCATCTGTAATCCACTCTGGATGAACAGAACTGTCAGATGTTGAGAGACATATGCTGCTGCTTTTGCAGTACTAAGACAGGACCGCATTTCAATGCTTTCTAATTAGTATTGTCATATCATCGCAGGCCCAATCTCAGAGAGCCAAAGGCCAGTGGGGTAGGGATGTGGGAAGCAATGCAACAACATGACAACATCTAATATCCAGCACATTTTTGAGCCTGTGGATTATACACAAAGAACACCTGGTTCCATAGAACATCCTATTGCCCTACTGATCTTGCATATTTTAACCAGACATTATGGAGGTTGTTTTCAGCCATGTGTGCTTCTCAAACTGCTCTGAAAGGGATTGAAATGGCTGCAACATTATTGATTACAGGTGTCAGTAGGCTTTGAATCAACTGCCTGATGACTTCATCAGAGTCGATCCTGGGTTGAGGACCCCCATGTGGTACACATCAAATACAGGCAATCCCTCCAGGATGCCATTTGAGGGGTTCTATGGGTCATTGGCCCACGTCTGGGCATTCGGCCAGAATCCTTCACCTTGGGCCCCTTTGCCAAGGTACTCTGATACTTTCATCACCCCTCTGTTCAGACTGATGATTCAACCCAATGCCAGCAAATTGTGGCAGCTGCTGTGAGGCAGGCCAGCCCTCTAAGCCAGCCCAATTTGTCTGCAGGCAAATTTCTCTCCTGCCCCAGTGACCAAATAACTCCACAGCAAGGACATACACATGTGCTGCCTGCTTACCTTTGGGCAGGGCCAAACATACAGGGTGGGTGGGATGCCTGTTGCTGATTGCACAGCTGAAGGCAAGTACAGCTGATTTAGATCAGCTGAGTGAAGCCAGGCAAGGGTAGACTTCAGCAGGTCTGCCGTAAAGGAACTGCCTCCTAAATTGGCCATGATTGGCCCACTCAAATTTAACTTGAAGGAAAGTTCCGACACTCCCCATGGCCTGTATATTTTATCTCTAAAAGAGAGATACTTATCATGGTCTACCTGCCCCCCCTGTTTTAAAATTGACCCTTGTTTTTAAAATTGGGTCACATTTCACAAAGCCATCTGTGCTTTCTACTGATAGGAATCAATTATGTTCTTGGCAAGTTCTGCAAAGTGCATGTGTTTCTGATCAACATTGCATCACCAAGGTGAATAGCTTTTTTTTTTTCTTTTCAAAATCTATGATAACCAGCAACTTAATATCTCACTTATTAAATTCTGCCAGTTCCTTTGCATTGAAACCAGTATACGGTGACCGTTTTAAAATCTTTGTAGCTATGGGTGGCTTCCAGTGTTGTTAAATATTGTCAAATCTAATACCGTCCCATGTCAAAAATTCAAACACCCATTGTCAAAAATTAAGTCAACTACCAAAGATGAAGAATACAGACATCTAATATCCAGCACATTTTTTAGCCTGTGGATTATACACAAAGAACACCTGGTTCCATAGAACATCCCTATTGCCCTACTGATCTTGCATATTTTAACCAGACATTATGGAGGTTGTTTTCAGCCATGTGTGCTTCTCAAACTGCTCTGAAAGGGATTAAGCAATATATGTATATATATAATGTGTGTGTGTGTGTGTGTGTGTGTGTGTGTGTATTTTTTTACCCCACCTTTTCCCCTGATGGGACTCTAGGCAGCTTACAGACAAAAACAAGAATCACTGGAAACATAGAACGTGAACCAAATTTCTCCTCCATCCTTTGACATAACTATCTACAGTTACAAGTGAGATTTAGAGCAGAGTCTGCCTAATGCATAGGTAGGCAAAGTAAGGCCTGGGGGTCAGATCCGGCCCAATCACCTTCTAAATCCGGCCCACGGATGGTCTGGGAATCAAGCGTGTTTTTACATGAGTAGAATGTGTCCTTTTATTTAAAATGCATCTCTGGGTTATTTGTGGGGCATAGGAATTCATTCATTTTTTCCCTGAAATATAGTCTGACCCCCCACAAGGTCTAAGAGACAGTAGACCGGCCCCCTGCTGAAAAAGTTTGCTGACCCCTGGCCCTAATGGTCTTCTTGGAAGTCACAATCCTCCTCTGACAAAAGACAGGCCCTACTTCCCTGTTAGCCATTCCTTCCAAACCTATCCTGGATTTAGGCAAGAAAGGGAAGGGCAGGAATGTGGTCTCCAGTTACCAAATATTTCTGGCTTTGCATGGATAGAGGAAGAAGCTCACATGTTTCCTAGAAACAATCAACATTTCTTTAAAGAAGCTCATTTCACACCCAGAGAACAACAGAAGCAGAAAACCATGAAGCTGAACCAGAGGGCTGCCCAAGGCTGAAAGCTAGGCATAAAGAGTGAGGTTTACTTTTATGTAGACACACACAGGATTGTGCTGCTAGTTAGTAAACTTTATGAAGACTTCCCCTGATTGCAGGTACTTGTAATGTGCATTGGCAGCTTCAGCTGCATAGATTCTGTCTATTTCATTGAAGAAAGAAATCTGGGCTTGAGGTCCACTGCTCTGCCACTGACAGTCATTCATCTCTAAGTGAATCTGGAACTAACAGCAATGTAAGATACCATATCTTGCATATACATGTTGTCTAAATATTCCCTATGAGGCAGTTTTTCACTACCACAGACTTTGCATTTTGGTACTCAAATGAACATAGAAAGCCCCTTAACACAACATGTTAAACCAAAAGGTTTCGTTGTTGTCAGAGTTCACTGACCACCTTAGTGTCTCACAGGGGGGCTTCTTACAGCATCTATTTGATCACTATCGGAAAGAAAATGCTGGATTAGATAGACTTTTAGTCTGATTTAGCAGGACTGTCCTTATGTAGTTATGTATGAAGCATATCCTTTCCAAATTCTAATAAGGCAGAGGTGAAGTGAGTACACATCGCTCAATGCTATGTGTCATTGCTGATTTCAGGTGTGATATATGACCCACAAGGAATTCTGCTTAAGAAGCTGATCCTATGATATGGCTTCTTGGATAATAAACATTGTCTGAAATGTTGCAGGAAGTGCAAGAAAAAACAAATCCTCTTACTCCCTCTGACTCATAGTTCCTAAACTTGGAGGTTTTGGAAAGACATTGTATCTGGAAGATATACTCCAAGTATTTTCTCCAAGAATGTTTCTAGATTACCAGTTTTCTGCTTGGGTTTTTAAAAAGAAAGGGAAAAAGGCTTGTTCGGAACAAAGACATTTACATCTGCACAAAGATACACCCTGAAAGAAGAAATCAAGGGTACAACCTTATACATATCGATTTCAATGGGACTTTCTTCTGAGAAGGCAAAACATAGGATTGTAATACATATTTCACGCTAAGTCAGGAATGGGGAATCTACTACCATCCAGATCTGGGCAGTTCAACCCAGGCCGCAAAAAAGCAAACAAAAAACTTTGACATAGAACCTGTGGGTTGATATTATTTAATATACAAAATTAAAATATTTAATTGAATGTATTTTAAAATGCACAAATAATAGATTCTATTTATTTATTTATTTATTTAGTAAACAGATGCTCTACATGTTGGTCTGCAACTCCTGTCGCCACTGACCATGCTTGCTGGGGTTGATAGGAGTTGGAGTACAACAACATTTGGTGGACCCAGGGGCAGAGGAAAGGGGGTGCAGTAGGGGTGGTCCACCCCAGGTGTCACCACTGAGGGGGGTGACAAAATGCCAGGTGGCACTCACCGCGGGCCCTGCAGTGCGCCTGAGCCACACGTCTCTCATGAGAGTGACACAGTGGCTTGGGCGCCCACAAACTCTGCTCTGCCCCAAACGGTCCACCCGCCACCCCCCCCTCAGCTGTAGGGCGGCTGAGTGGAAGGCAGAGTCCTTGGAGGCCCCACAGAATGTCCTGCCCCAGCTTGCTTGCCCCATGGGTGGCTGGCCCCACCCTCCACGGGCAGCCGCCGATCGGCTTGCTCCGTCGCTGGGTGGGCCACAGGTTACCCATAACTGCTCTGTGGGCACATCTAGGCATAACAGGGAGAATAGTAATTAGGACTAATTGGGCTATCAGTGGTTTCTAGCCATAATGGCTCTCTTCTCTGGCTCCACTGTTGGAGGAAGCATGTCTCTGAAAACCAGTTGCTGACTTATTGTGACTTCACCATGTCTTGGCTCCACCACCCACAGATTCACCACACCTGGACCTGCAACTAACATACACACTTAAGGGGGGGGCATTATGCAAATCATCTTAATAAGTGTGTTTCTCTGTTCACTGCTTTTGCATGATTCATTTATTTCAATGGCACTTACTTGTGCAGGAGCCTTGCCGAGTGAATTGCGTCTGGAAATGTTAAATATATATTCCACTTTGAAGTCAATAATGCTGAATGTTGGAAGATCAACCAACCATTCCAATATGTTCATTTGCAACAGCCAGGAGTCCAGAAATTCCCACAACATTAGGCAAGGGCATAAAGAAGGGGGGAAATCTAACACTTCAGAACTGAGTTGCTCATCACTTTAGCAAATCATAGGTGCCTTCAATGTAGTACTTATTTGATCAAGGAAGCATTAATCATTCACACCACATAAATAAGGGACCTCATGTATGCAAGGCTATTCATCACAAAACAAACTGGCTTCACATATTTTGCTGACTAGATAAGAGGTTTTGTCACACACATCAAAATAAGAACTTAAGTAAGGTGCAAAGATACTGAAGACCAAGTAAACTGTTTCTCATAAATGGCTGCATTTTAATCTACTACCACGAACATTTAACCACAATGACAATAATAGACAACCCATTTTCCTTTATAAAGCAAGCAAGGGAAAAATAATGTTAATCTTTCTAGTGATACAACCAACAGACTTAAAAACTCCTCCTTTACTTCCTTGCCCAGTTGTGGACCAAAATATTTTGCATCCTGAAATGGACCCCAAATGGTCCCCCCCCCCAATTAAGGCCAATACTTTAGTATGTCTTGCTGCACCATTCATGCACCAATTCTGACTTCTAACTAATGCCCTTCCTGAGTCGTGCTTCCTGATGCAAGTACCTTCACCCAGTTCTTACCAACATGGAAGTCCAATATAGTCTATCTGTTTGTTTGCTTGCTTGCTGGCTACATTTATATCCCATCCATCCTCCAAAAGGAAATCCATAAAATGCCATAATTTATAATTAAAACATCTAAAAACTACAACACTGAAACAAATCACAAAGCACAACACCCCAGTACTAGAGTGACAAGATTCAGCAAAGTTTGTTGCTGGACTGCAACCTTATCACTTCTCATACCAGCTTGGCTTTCAGCCAGTGAAATTTGGTAAATTGGGAAGCAACAGAGGCAGAAGGGCATGTTTATCCAGACTGTTAAGAAATATCAAAGTTTTTACTGAACTGAAAATTAGAACAATTATAATTAGCAATTGCAATTACGTGTCTTTATTGTTGTGCCAGCAAAAATAAATTATGCCTACTGCATGGTAGACTGACATATTAAAGGATGAATCATATAGAGATGTGTGCCACTGAATTGAAGCATGTATTATAGTTATTTTCCGCAGTTTAAAATTAGGTGTTCTGGACTTAAATTCATGAGATACCACTCTGAGGAAAGTTGGCATGGGGTAAGATCTAGATGAGAAAGGAGGGAGAAAGCTGGTTGCCGGTAGAAACATGTTGTTGTTGTTTTTAAATGCACCTTATGTCCTACCTTTTTTTTTTTTTTAAAGAAACTCATTGTCATCAACAAATCCAATTTAAAAGACATTAAAAGATACCACAATCCCCATTTCTAACCCAAATAATAATAAAAACATCCAGAGTATTAAGTAAAAAGACCATCTCTGTGTTGTTGTTGTTATTTACAAAACAGCCACCAGAACTAATCTATCAAAAGTCATAGAACAGTCGGTCAAGGGCACTTGTAGACACCCATGTTTTGGCCAGACACTTGAATCAATACCCTGATGGGCTGGAGCTGGCGGACCTCACATGGCATTCCAGAGGGTGGACCGCTACAGAAAAGCTCTAGCTCTGGTTTCACCACCAAGCTGCACTTCATAGGCTTGGGGAAAAGACCTGTGGTTGCATCTACTGCTGTGCAAGTGGAAGTCTGTTGTGCCAGGGGAATGGCAGCACTGGATACCAACCCAAATAAGTTTTGGGGTCCAAAGGTGAGAATCATAGGAAGGTGCCATCTTCCCATTAGAGAGCAGCAGCAGCATTCCCTTCTTCTCAATGCAAGTAAAAATTGTAGAGAAGCGCTTTTCGTCAGGATTACAGGAAGAGCCAAAAGGATTGTGCTCCTCCTGTTCTCCCATCTGTTGAGATCCCAAATATTATCAACCCCCTCCCAAATGATTTCTCATACACACACACACACACACACACACACACACGCAAGTTAAATGCTGATATGCATTTAATAACACATTTAGTTTGACCCATAGACACCACCAGTCACTAGGGTACTCTGGGGAAAGTTCAGTTCGGTTAACTTTATTTCCAAAACCACTAATAGCCACTTCATACAAGAAGGCCTAATTTAGATGAGTCATTCTGACTTTTCAGTTTAGCATATCATGATGGAAAAATACCTCACAATTATGTGGCCAAAGCTAGCATTATTTTTATGGTCACACTAATTTGAGCCATAAAATGGGCTTTGTTAAAACCCACACAACAGAAGGCTGTACCTATCAACAGTTAAAAAAAATTAAAAAACATGGATGGGGTAGGAGAATCCAGGGTACTGCACATACGCATTTTTATTCAAAGAGGAACCTATGAATGCCACCAATATTACCATTATAGTTGCTGCATTTTGACCAAGTCACAATAATGAATTCTTAAAATAGTGCTCACATGTGTTCCAAGTGCTTTCTATACATTATCTTGCTATAAACTTTACAACAACCCTTTGTGTGTATCTGAAGAAGTGTGCACGCACACGAAAGCTCATACCAAGAACTGACTTAGTTGGTCTTTAAGGTGCTACTGGAAGGAATTTGTTTTGTTTTAACAACCCTTTGGTGCTTGTGCATTAGTCCCTACCAATTACATTTAAATGTATTGCATTTCTGTTTCAGTTATCCTTTAATCACCTTTTACATCTGTGCCTATAAATGAGTATCTACAAATTGTACACAGATATGCACAATCTCATCTTACCTGGAGGCAGAAACTCTGATCAGCACCTGGGAGCTCCCATTTTTACTTCCTACAGTGCTCCAGGAAATTAAAATGGAGGCTTCCAGCCCTCTCCATTCAGTGCTGATTAAAGACTCACTTCAGCTGCGCTTCTTGTAGGACATTCACAGTTCTCTGAGGAACACCTGATTGCTGCATAATCATTTTTATGCAGAGTAGGGAGAATTGGAGGCTATTTTCTGGAAGGAAAAAGAGACCCTTTCACCACTCATTCATCCAAGGGACCATCACATTCCTTAGCTGCTGTGCCTCTGTATTTCTGGATGCCACAGTTGGCATGAACCTGAGATTTGATCCCTTTCATCCCCAGACCAGCAGGAACCTCCTAGTAAACCACTTAAGCAGGGGGGAAATGATACAAGATTTCTCTCACCTTCCAATATAATCCTATAGCAAAATTATGCTTTCCAGAAAGTATTCCTTGTCTGAGACAGGCATGCTGCCTGGGGCCAAAAGTATGAACAGTTTGTTGTATTTCTCAGATTCCCCAGATTAATTAATAGTTTAATCAAACCTCTTTATTTGCTCTCAAACAGAAGTTCCGGCCTTGTAAAAACATGCAGAGCTTTATCTTGATATAATGTACCATACCATACTGTACCATAACCACTATTATAGGGGTAAGGAGAGGACGAAGGTTACTTAAATGCACAGGTGTGTAAAAGATTAGGATCTTTTATAGAGTTAAAGTTATGAGGAAGCTTTACAGGAGAAGTCCCCATATTCTTACAGTTCCTGACTTCTTTAGAACTTTAACCCCAATCATGCAAATTAAAATACTAAAACTATTCAGCCATATATTGCTTGAAGCTAAATTTATTTAGATTATTTTATTCCAGTCTGCGCCCTAAAGCAATGATTAAATGAAACACATAAATGTGTTTTGGATCCTTGATTTCCTGAGACGAGATTTCCATTGCTTTAAATCTGTCAGTGCAAGATTGTTGTAATGCCCCGACATTATGATACTCTTTCTGGCATGAATTGGGGTTAATTAAGTCAGAATAGAATTGAAGTTTAATATTAAACTGGCAATACTTCTCCATTCTCTTAGGACTTGGCACAAAGAAAAATAAAATGGGAATAGACTGAGTGTGAGATGAGGTTAAAGGAATGTTTATTAACTCAAATGGAAAATACTGTTTACTATAGAGTCTTTTAGGTCACAATCCTATCCTTGAGTTACACTGACTGATGGGTTATAGCATATGGTGGAAGCCCTGCTTTTGAACATACGTTTCAGGGTTTCATCCTCATGCTAGGTAAAACCAATCACCTCTCATATAGCTGCCCAGCATGGAATTTGCAAGGGTGCAGAAGGTAATGGGTTGGAAAACCCATGAAATGCTCTGGTCGCTGCTGCTGATCATGTGGTGGGTCTTCCTTGAGGTGTGTTTGACAAATCCTGACTACTGTACCTGTTACATACCTGTCTGTGGATAGCAAAGGGAAACACAATGAGAGTAATAAGCAATGGTCAACAGCTGGAGCAGATCATCCCTGGATCTAGATGCATAAGAGTTGCTTGTGATGAGCTGAGATGGAAGATTGGTCACCATAAGCCATGCCATCAATAACCTTCATGGCACGTAAACATTTTCTATCAAACTTTCACTTACAACAACCGGATTTATGGAGGTAATTTGCTTGAAGCAGAATAGGGAAGGACGCAAATGTATGGGAATATGTTGCCTTAATTTAATGAAAGACAAGAGTTGCATGGTTGGGCCACCAAAGGGACTTTTTGGCAAATGGAATGGACTGATGGGGAAAGCATTCATTGATCTTTTGTTAGGCCCTCAATTATTCAGGAAACATTAGCTCATATTTTCTTTGGCCCAATATGGGGGCTGGTGCATGAAGCTAAAACACATTTTCCCTAGCTGAGAGATGGGGAACCCCTGGCTTTGTTTTACACCCCCCCCCACTTGAGTGTTTCTGCCTTGCTTGAATGTGTCCCTAAACCTTGATAATACCTATTGTTTGCCTACATGGAGGATGGAGATATGCATGTATAAAGGTAAAGGTAAAGGTAAAGGTAAAGGTAAAGGGACCCCTGACCGTTAGGTCCAGTTGCAGACGACTCTGGGGTTGCGGCACTCATCTTGCTTTACTGGCTGAGGGAGCCGGCATACAGCTTCTGGGTCATGTGGCCAGCATGACTAAGCCACTTCTGGTGAACCAGAGCAGTGCACAGAAATGCCATTTACCTTCCTGCCAGAGCAGTACCTTACACTTACACTTTGACGTGCTTTCGAACTGCTAGGTTGGCAGGAGTAGGGACCAAGCAATGGGAGCTCACCCCGTCGCAGGGATTCGAACTGCCGACCTTCTGATCGGCAAGTCCTAGGCTCTGTAGTTTAACCCACAGTGCCACCCTATGCATGTATAGAAGCTCCAAATTTTTGCATGGCTGAAAGGTAAGAGTCACATCTATTGTTCCATCTGCATTTGCGTATGACAATGTCTGTCACTGCAAGTGTCAAAGCAAGATGTGGCCCTCAGAATGTTCCCCACAATGGAATGGGGTCCTCAGGCTAAATAAGATTCCTTGCCTCAGCTTAATACACAGGAGCTGTCTCTTGAATGGGGCACAGGCTAAGTTAAAACTTCCATTCTCTTGTCTTGTCTTAAAACATAATATCACAGGTGTATCACTTTTGCTTCTTCAAATAAGCATATCAACCACTCCTACATTGCATGCTTCCATGCCAGGTGATGACATTCCCCTTTTTCTCTTTATTATGTGCCAAAGTATGTAAGGGAGGAGGCACTGGGGTGTGTCAGCATGCCAACCCCTGAGAGTTTTTAAGTACCGCAGGAGGTCGCAAACACGAGGCTCTAAGAAATAATTCTTTGTTGACAGTTCAGAAATCAAAATGAATGAGCCGAAGTGGGAAGAGTAACCTTTTGATGCATCTGGATTCCATCCAGTGTAATTAACACCACATAGATCATATTATTCACCTCAACTCATAAATCACTGGAACAAGAATCATATTTTAAATACAGGCTTAAACATCATAACAACATAGCAGTAAAAATGAAGGATTGTTTAGAAAAGTTATTGCAGCTCCGCGGATGAGTTGTTGAAGTTATCCGTCCAGATTCTTACACACAATACTGGTACACATTAGAATAAAAGAATTTAGCTTGCTTGGCACATTAATTACTTTCATTGTGGAATTGGGATGAATTACCAGGGTATCTAGCATGTCTGAAGCAAGTCTACCCACCTTATTGCTCAAATTATGGGGGGAAGACAGAGGAAATCTGCAAGCAAACATACCAAGAACTTCCTCAGAACTATAGTTATTCAGAGCACATGTTATCTCAGCAGGCATATGCCACTCAGATTGGTTACTGGGCTGCAACCCCCCTGCAGTGTCTGTCTGTCTGTCTGTAAATAGCATTAACCTGTAGGTTGCTAACTGAATGATCCCTGCTGTTGCA
Source organism: Podarcis erhardii (assembly GCF_964252035.2). Taxonomy (NCBI): domain Eukaryota; kingdom Metazoa; phylum Chordata; class Lepidosauria; order Squamata; family Lacertidae; genus Podarcis; species Podarcis erhardii. The sequence continues at coordinate 51,812,247 of NC_138500.1, forward strand.
CTTCCAACAAAGCTTTAGACTGCAGTCCTATGCAGTCCTATTCGGTGCAAGTGATAAGCCCTATTGCAGGCTTCCTCAGGCTTGGCCCTCCAGATGTTTTTGGCCTACAACTCCCATGATCCCTAGCTAGCAGGACCAGTGGTCAGGGATGATGGGAATTGTAGTCTCAAAGCATCTGGAGGGCCAAGGTTGAGGAAGCCTGCCCTATTGGCTCAAAGGGACTTCCTTTTGAGTAAACATGCAGAGGATTACACTGTTAAAAATTATGTAGAAGTGAAAGACCAGAGGAGCAGAACCTTGTGTGTTATTATGGATGCAGAAAAGAGGAAAGGAGAGTTGACAGACCTGTGTTGAAAGATAAGAGTAGGAACCAACAGGAACACACAGATTGTGACTCACTCTGGAGTGCTCAACAGAAGATTCACATCTGGAGAAATACCTGGCAGCCAGCCCTAGTAAGTCCTGGCCCTCAATTGATGATGACTAACCTTTTTATTGAATAAATCAATCGTCTTCTAAAAATAAAATTTTGTTCTCAGAGCCAAAATAGAAATTGAATGCATTACCCAGGTGCAGATAATGCGTACTGGTGTCTGTTACTGATGCTAATTTTTTTTTCAAGTGAGTCAGGTCCCATAAAGAAAGTTTAGTTGGAATGATTTAAAATGGACGACACTGTTTAAAAACTGAAGTATCTTATCCTTCTTATTTCTCTTCTATCAATATGGGAAGTCATACAGTTGAAAACTTACCTCTAATGAGTCTTATTTTAACAGAGCTCCTGCCAATGGAGTCTGATCCAGTCTTGGTAGCCACAGGCCAACTGGGTTCTATTTCTTGGTAATGCTAGAGAGTGACAAAGAGTTAAAGGAGGGCAGAACTGGGACTTGCTAGGAAGGACAGACAGAATCTTGAGAACCCCAAAATACTAATGTACATAACATTCCTTCATTTCAGAAGACTAATAGTATGCAATAGTCTCAGGTCAGTCCCCCCCCCCCTTACTACTAATTGATTCTAGTGGTGGGAAAACTGTTGCATTGGCAGATGGAAGTTCCCTTCATCATTATCGTCTGAAATATAATTTTGAAGCACTTCCCGCATGTTGCAACTCCCATATTACAGACCTATTTTAAGAAATGGTCACATAAGTGTTCATTTAGCACAACAAAATTCTTATCATAACTTTCTGCTCAAACATTACACCTTGGTATGCAAACCAACCTCTGGTCTCTCAGAAAAGACACACCACTAGCTTCTATTTTTGTGTGTCAATAAATAATGCAAGTATTGAAACTGCCCTGATTAATAGAGCAAATTGCTGTTATCTGGTTTTTAAAGAAACAGTATTTCTTTTAAAAGAAAGCTACAGAGCTACTTAAATCATTGCAAGGCTGTAAGCTGTCAAATGACACATTTTTTTCAGCAGGCATAGATATTTAGAGAATGAAAAATGGCAATATGTTACATTTTCAGGCAGTTACTTTGAGGATTCTTCTGCAAGTAAGATTGGAAAAAATAACACAGTTGCAGTATATTTAAACAGAGGTCTTGAAGGGGAACTGAAATTCCCATGAGAAAATAGGGATTTGGATATTCCCACACATATGTGGGCAGTGAAACATACCCAGTCTACACCGTGAATGAAGACCACTACAGACTACACATTTTTCACTGGACGTCAATGGCATGAGAGGTACCATGAAACAATCTCCCCAGCCAAGGAAGCATCCTTGCAGTAATAAGGCATAATGGGTCATGTGGTACTCCCATAAAAGGAGTATGTAGTCCAGATTTCACCAGCCTGGTGCTCTCCAGATATTTTGAATTACAACTTCCATCAGCCCTAGCCAATGTGCTTTATGTAGTGTGTCACTTTCACTTTCAGGCTAAAGATCATCAGCCTTCCTTCTCCCTTCTCCCTCACTGACAGGTAGGGTGCTCATCCCATATTCTCCTTCTGTTCTCGTTACCAAGCTGAGAACATTAGATGTGATGGATTGGGATGATTAAGAGAGGACAATCTAGCATGTGTCTGAAGCTCCCAGTTTAGTATCATCTCCATTCTCCTAATACAGTGGTACCTCAGGTTAAGTATTTAATTAGTTCCGCAGGTCCGTTCTTAACCAGAAACTGTTCTTAACATGAAGCACCACTTTAGCTAATGGGGCCTCCTGCTGCCGCCTCGCCACCGGAGCACGATTTATGTTCTCATCCTGAAGCAAAGTTCTGGGTTACTGGAGTCTGTAACCTGAAACGTATGTAACCTGAAGCATATGTAACCCGAGGTACCATTGTATAGGGATCCAGCCTTGTTCCTGGATATGGTCAAATCTTGAACCAGGATATATCATATTATTCCCAATAGTTTTTTTTCAGTTCCTGTCTGTCAGGAATATCCAACTCCAACAAGAGTATAATCAGAGGGAGTGTAGATGTTTCTTTCAGATTGTGGGTACCAGAAAGAGGAGAAAGAATTGTGGAGTAAATGCAATGTCCAGTTGTGCAACAGTCAATTTTATCATTTGTATCGTGTGGTCTGTTTCCATTTTGTGCATGTTGAAATGTATTTTTTCTTGACCAGATAGTTGAACTTAACCAGGCAAAACATATTGCAATTTGTAACAAAGATCAACCTCTCTTCTTTTCCAAGTAGACCCATCTGAAGCACTCCTAATACATTTCAATCCCTATCCTTTTCCACTATCACCCTTTTGGCTTTTATAGGAATCTTCAGAGAGTATATCATGACCCATGGGAGTTCTCATAAAACATCCAGAGATCAACTTCTCACTTCAATGTGTTGACTTACAGTTCACACCAAAACATTCTCAGGTCCATCATCGCTCTTGAGTAAACTAAATTACCTTACTTGCAACGACATTTTTTCCCCCTAGTGGTGTAGCTTTTGCCTGTATTTCATCTCTTAATTAATTTCTGATATTTTAAAAGAAATAAATGTTAATGCATAATGTTCATACAATGCTGAGCAAGTCTGAGAATTATTAAAGCATCACAATGCTGCATGTTGCATGTAAAAACACATTTTGTAGCAAAGTTGGCATTCAAAAGATCTGGCCATATTCCAGCTGCCATATCCAAATTATATCTTTATCTGGATGGTGACGAAGACAAGACTTGAATGAGACATCTTTTAATTCTTCTTTATAATGCTCCCAAATAGGCTATTTATTTATGCTGTCAAATCTAGGAAGGTGTAGTTCCAGTTAACAAGACACCCATCCTGTGCTCCAGGGCAGCAACTATTAAAATTAATGAGCCCATAGCAAAAGGACATGATGGTCTTTGTAGCTACCCCATTCAATGAGGCTAAGAGGGTGTTTTCCATTTTTGTTGTACTAGTTTTATGAGAGTATGAGCAAATCATTGCATTTCTTCTTCTTCTTTAGTACCGGTATATCATCTGTACAAGCTAGTATCTCCTTATTTGTACCATGCATAATATTTAGGAGTCAAGTAAGCATACAGCCTTGGCATAGGCTGTACTTAAGAGATTTGGTCTAGGCATGTTCTTACCAACACCACAAAAATAGCAGTGGTAGCAAATTCCATTGTGATTCACAGCATCAAGTGTGTTACTTCCTTAGCTGAACTGGAAAACAATCAACCATATGAATCATATATAGGAGCAGCCAAATTGTGGAGATAGATTGGGGAAAGTACCTAAGGCATGATCCATATTGTCAAATGTATTTGATGCTATTCAATGATCTGTCACTGCATGCAAATCAGAGCATAATATATGAGTGCTGCTGGGTAGCCTGAGGAACTTAGATGTACAAGCCAAAGAGTCTATCAAGGCTGCAATCTTTGGCATTATGGAATAAACATCTTTGATGTTCAGTGGGGCTGATGAGTCACCTTTTTTAAGACAATGGTGCTACTTTGGCTTAACATATAACACAGAAGTCCAGGAAAATTAAAATGTCAAAAGTCATGCTCAAATTGCATAGCTGCTGCAACTTTGATGATGACCCTTCAGGAGATGTTTTCATTGCTATAATGCAGTTAAAGCTGTAAAGCAACCACAAGGCACTGAGCCAAACCTCATTGGTACAGATGCACTTAAATCTTTCATGAATATGGAAAAGTCAATTGACCAAAAATATCTAAGGAGACAGCAAAGTTCACCAGAGACTTGGGTTTTACCTATTGCTTGAAGTTTGTGGGGAGCACTGCTTATCTGTATGAATACTGCATTCATTTTCACCCAGTGGCTGTCGGATTTGGCATTATGTAGCAGAAACAAAATTCTCTGTTTCCTCACATTGATTCTGAGTGCCCTAATCATGTCTCACCAAAACCATATTTATCATCTGCCTTGTGAGAACACTACTGTGATTGACCAAGTACAGGCATTTGAAGAGCTAGCTCCTTGGGCAAAGCTGGCCCAGCCATTGGGCAGGGGGAGACCACTGCCTCAGGCAGCAGATGCCCCTCCCCCCCGGTGGCATACCCATGGGTTCCCCACTGCTTCTGCCCTTGGTGCTTATTTGGAGCAAGATCAAATCCATTTGGGGCAAGATCTTGCCTGAAATCATGTGAACTTTTGTGGAGAATGGATGATCTCACACAAGATCTCACCCCAAATTGGAGTAATCTTGCCTGAAATGGACACTGATAGTGATGGTTCTTCTCTGCCAGTGGCAGTTGTGGAAGGGTGTGTGCCTTACAACTAAAAAGCCTGCAAATATTGTATTTTTTTCTCGTAAATGAGTTCCTCCATTCCTTGATCATTTGGACTGCTGTTTTCCAGCTCAGCACTATCCCTTTTGAGGTGAAATGACCATCATTGTACACAATATTCCGTGGGGTTGCACCATATATTTGGCTACTGGTATTATGATGATACTGGCTGTTTTATTCTCACTTCCTTTCCTCATGACCCCTAGCATGGAATCTGCCTTTTTCCCAGCTGCTGCACACTAGGCAAAAAACTTTATTGAGCTACGACCCCAGGGTCTCTGCCCTGGTCAGTCACTACCAGTTCAGACCTCATGAGGGTATAAATGTGAAATTAAGGTTCATTCAAACCTCCTCTCCAAAGCCCCTTCTGTTAGATTACCAAGAATCACAGCACTATTACCATCAGTTTAGAAGCTTAAAAAATGCCATGATGTGCTGAAAGAAGGAGACAAAATGCAAAGCACATCCCATGAACGTCTTAGCTGATGCCAAGACAGCATCTCTCTGCATCTGAAGGAACAGACAAGACCAGTTATAAGGCAACAATGTTAGCCGGGGTTTTTTTAGTTAAAAAAGGGAGAAATTCACCAAGAAAGCAATAACTTCTATGAAAAAACAGAGAAAAGAAACATCCCGGTAGCCTTAAAATGCCAAGTTGCAGTTTTTAAGAAGCATTTGCTTATAGTGAAAATAACAGATCATAAACTACTGTTAAGAATGCCTCTGGGTGGGCTCAAATCCAATTTATCCTCCTTGTGATCCTTTGTAAAAAGGAGAGGGAGAGCATAATAAAAGGATAAAAATTGTGGTTCAATTAACTTCCTTCCTCCTCAATAACTACAAAGGTTGCTTGTGTGTTACTTAATCCAATGGCTGGGCAGAGATTTATATAGACTTGCATACAGATCATCCAAGGAATTAATTTGCCAGGAGGTGTGAAAATGGATTTATCCATTAACTCAGTTCTACAAGAATATCAAAATACAATTTTCAAGAGTAAGCAAGTGGTAGGCAGGAAATCTCACAACAGAAGGTATACAGAAAAACTTTACATTAATTCTAACTAAGTCCCTGTGCTGAGACTAGATTTTTTTAGGAAGGAAAGATTGCCTGTATCACATTGCAGACACGTTTGCACCAATCCCTATTAATCAATCCATCAATTAATAACATTTAGGAATTGCTTCCAGTGAAACTTCCCAAAGCGATTTAGCTACATTGCAGCAGGATTGTTGGAAATGAGCTAATCAGATATTGGATTTCATGATTATAATGCTACCGATAACCTAGCTTGCTGAGCACATAGAAGAGTCCATTTCAAGTTGCTTCCTTTGCACAACTTGCCCTTGGCAACCTAGCCCTATCATCCAATGACTGATTCTTCTTGTCTACTCTGAATAGCTTCAAAGAGTGAAGGGTTAACCCACGTGGATCATTTTTACAGCTCACAGTTGTAGTGGATTAACAAATAGCACAAGGCAGATTCAGTTTTATTTATTTACAGTAAAATGCAGCTCCTATAAAACATATAGAAAGATTTTGCAACTACGCGAAATCTGGAGTGTGGCAACTTTTCTGCACTGGCTCCCTGTCTGTGCAATTGTGTCCCCAGGGAGGTTTGCCTGGCGCCTTCATTATACATCTTTAGGCACAGGACAAAAACGTTCCTCTTTAACCAGGCCTTGGGCTGATTCACATCCAATGCCCTTTTAATACATGGGGTGGGGTTTTTTATGGGGGGGGGTACTGGGTTCTTTTTGTTTTTGTTTTAATTATGTATTTTATGTTTTTATATTGTGATTTTCTCCTGTGAAGTGCCCTGAGACCTGCAGGTATAATAATGTACTGATTTGCTGTTTTGGAGGATGTGCTAAATGGGCAATAAATCCATGTGAGAGAAGGGCAGCCTGGACCAGGAAACCAATGCAGTACCTTGACAACTTCACAATGCTAGGAAGAGCGGTCAAAGCAAGTGTCTGGCCAGAACCAGGATTCATAGGCTATTCAAAGAGGGGAATTCCCTACTGTTCCCAACCAGACTCAAAGCAGAAGTACAGTATAGTTTTTGCATACATAGTAGGAGTTTCCCCCTTTAAATCTGAATCAATTTAGGGAGCAGATAATAAATCAAGTAGGCTACTAATTAATAAAAACACTTAAGAGGGATCTCACCAAGGAGTATTAGTCTTGGTCTAATGATAGCATTAAGGTCTTTATGCCACTGGGTTGTTGCTTTTGGTTTATTTCTACGCAGGACTCTTTGAATTCCTCTTTCATTTCACCCAGTGAACATTGCAGGAAGGTCTAGTAATTGCTCACAACAACATTGGATTCAATAGCTATTAGAAAGCAGAGTTGCCTACCTGTAGCTGTTACTTTCTGTGCAATCAGTCACATGTAGGTGAGGGCAAGCATGCAGATCACGAACTGGAACCTTCTAGAAGTTTTAGAACTAACTTTGTAAAGTTTAAACAAAACTGTTCATCACTTCATGACAACAGTTTCAAGTAGAGACTTGCAGAAAGGAAGGGATACAGAAAACAGCACTCAGGGGATAAATACCAGAACCAAACTGAATGAAAATGATTGTGATGAAGACTAGGGTTGTGCCACATATTTCCTTATTTCACACTGAATTGGAAGTAGGGCTGAACTGAAAATTCACTCTGAACTTTGGGGTCCTTGGATGGTGAACTTTACTCATTCCTGTCACTTTCTGGCTCTTGTTTTCCAAAGGCAACAGCAGGGTTGCTCCTGGTACACTGGCCCTTCTTGACAACCACCATTTTGGTTTCTCCATATCAATGGCACTATCAGTGATGTTACATCATACTTGAGCACCATTTATAGAGACAGTTCTGGGGACGGGGTGATGGTGAAAATGGTAACACTCGCTAGCAGATACAATTTCCTCCCAAGAATGCCTCTCATGTAGTGCCAATGAGGGTAACATTTCCATCTCCCTCCATAAATGTTCCTTTGAATGATTCTATGTGATAACATAGGACTGCTCACAGGTTGTTGTTTTTCAATTTCACTCCTTTTTTCAATTTCAAATTCACATTTTAGTCATGCTAGTGATCCCACCTTCAGGGAATCATGTCTGGAACAAGACAGCTTGTGCTACATAGTAGATCTGATTTGGCTGTGTAATGACATCACTGAGGACATACAAAGCCAATCAGAAGTGAAGACAACGCTTCTGAAATATGACACACAGATAATACCAGGTCATGCAGTTAACAGGATGACATAGTAATAATACTTGGCAGATTAAATTCGACTATGCAATTGTTTCACTGAAGACCAGCAAAGCCAATTCAGAGTTAGGATAAAACTTTCTAAATAAGAAACACTTTAGAGCAATCACTGGAAAATGGCAGAAGACCAGATGCACGGGTCTGAGGATATGAAATATGAAGTATGTTAATGAAAACCAGTGAGTTCTTATAGCTCAAGCCAAGTTAAAAAGCCATACAAAGGAGACTGACACTATAGTGTGAATATTTTTATATATATTTGGTCATTGGGCATATCATTGTATGATTTCTCATCATTGTCTTTCTTTTCACTCAGTAATATTGTTGAAGCCATGATGCAACATTTCAATATTTGCACGTGGATATTTACTTTGATGGAGCAGTATTCAATAAATGTACATTTTTTAAAAAATGCCAATAAATTTGAAGTGGTGATATTTCTAAGCGTAATCTGTTAGACCTTTAATTAGAACAAAAGGGGTGTCAACTAATCCATAGATCCAGTGATGACAAAAAAACCAAACTTCTGAAGAACAAAACTTATTTCTGTGGATTAGGTTCCTCCGATTCTCTTTCATAAACAAATCTATATAACCCTCTGGAAAAGTCAAATGACAATTGTTACATATAGAGTACCATTAATACATTTATTTAATTATAATTTATTTTTCAACCATAAAACGGACAGAGCATGGTCCTGGTCTACTCAATAGGAAAGAAAATGATAAAAAGTAACTTCTTAAAAAATCCCAAAATCACCAGTATCAAATAATACTAATATCAATATTGCCTGAAATACAAAGAAACAGCCAATGTGTCTATCTATATAAACTTTAATTAAGAACCTTGCATTGAAAAGCAGATGATACAGTATATAGTTAGCTGTGCTGTCAACTGCTGGGAACTTAATGTCTGCATTAAATTTGTACAATTGTGTTGAACAATGTAAATCTGAGATTAGCTAATTAGCACGAAATGATGAAATTTAGCTCACCTGTTGCGGATTAAATTAAGTAAAGTGTGCTTTGATTTCCCGAATTCTCTTCATGCAAAAGTGATCTGGTTTTGTTCCTTATATCACGTTAGAAACGAAAAGGCAATCATGCAGTTTGGCAAAAGAAAGAAATAATAATTGTGTTTGTAGGTTACAAAAATATGAGTCACACACTGCATAAAAACCAAACCAAATTAAAACATATCACAGAAGGCTTCCAAGGTATTAGTTTCTTACGTATGAAGTCATCTTAGTTTCCTTAAAACAATTACATGATTTATGAAACTCAGCAGTGCTTGTGTAGCTTTTGAAATTCCTCTATAGACAAATTGTCATTTTCACCTGTTTTCTTTTTTAAAAAAAGTTTCAACTAGTAACAAAGAGTCAAAATTAAACTAAAACGGTATTATTGATATATATATATATATATTCATGTAGGGTCTAGGCTTTTAAAATGTAAATTTACAGTACAAAAAATCATACAAATTAAAGACAGGGTTGGGGGGGAAGTCTATTCTTGCTTCATTTAAATAGTATTAACATGGGCATCTATAGTACCAGTCCTAAAAAGTTAAAGTCTATCTCTAAAGCAGCTAGCAAGGCTGTGCTAATAAAATATGGTCAAAGCTTATAATTCTTGAAGCCTCAGACATTGCACGATTACTTGAGCCAGCTGAATCAGTATGCAGTGGATGGTGTTTGCCCACCCTAGCCCACCCACATTCACACCAAATTCCCAGCACACCATGAATTCTGAAAGAAATAGGCATTTCTTTTTAACAGCTTTAAATACAGCATAGAAACAGTCAGAACAAAGACATTCTATACCTCTTACGGAAGTCCCGGTTTTGAAAACATAAGTAATACTCAAAGCAGACAGAACAGTTGAGAACTATCTGAATTTTAATAACATCTTTCTATCTCCTGGGATCATTTAATAGGGAATATCATGTTAGACCTTTACAACTCTTATTTACATCTCTAGGAAGTAGAACAATATTAATTTATTGGAAAATGCAAATCATTCTCCTAATGGTTGGCCTTCCCTAAAGTAAGGCAATATGTGTGTCACAAAAAAATAAATAGGATAACTTTTGTTATTTGCTATTTGTCTTTTCACTGCCTATCCGATTTGTTATTATTGAAAATGATTTGAGCTTTTAAATATCATTTTAAATACTTTTAACTATTTAAATATTGACCCAAATGTGGAATTGCTTTTCAAATTTCCATCATGCCATTATACTGGCTAGTAAAAAATGATTAGACTGTATATAATGTTGGAATTTAAATTCTGAAATTCATGACAGAATTGGAATAATTCAAATTGTGACAGGAACATTTGGATGCAATGAAATATTAGAAGTAAATTTGCTCATATAACTATTAATATTACTTACAGCAAAATAAACCTCTATATGACTGCAGAAATTCACACTTGGCTTGACTAGCATTATTTCTAAAAGACCATGTCGATTTTAAATATCATTTTAAAATTAAGGTGCGGGAATATCCTTTACTGTTAATACTCGTACGAACTCCGAATCAATCTAAAATAAGATTCATCGCTATTGAACTTGGATTTCAGTGTTCTTTGCCCACATTCAGTCACTTCAAGAAGAAAAGCGTTTAAAAAAATGAGTGCAATGTTTTTGCTTTGACTGTGTCTCTAAAAACCTGAAAAGTCATAATTGATAGGGGCCATTCAAAAAAAAGCAGTACACAAAACAGATAGGATAGTACGGACAGACGTAGTTACTCCTACATATACCACATACAATCAACATTTCAATCTCTATTATGTTTTCACGATTTGTTATTAAAGTTAAAGCACCTATGTGTGGTGATTTTACTTTTACTGTACAGCCTATGTTATTGGATTTTAACACTGTAACTTGCCCCATTGGACCGAATCATGCAACTGCCACAGATCAGCACAAGTGTTTTATAAGGCATAACTGGAACAAGTTAAAAATCATTCCTCAAACTTTCAAAAGTTGAGTTGCTTGATGAAGGAGTTCCTGCCTCAGTCTTTGTTTCCTTCTGAAATCCATGATTAAGTCAGGAGGATAATTTTCTTGAAAGTGTAATTTATTTGGCTTAGGATAGTGCCACAGGAATAATAATTAAAAAAAGAATTGACATCCTCTCAGGTTGGAAGGTCCTTTGAACTCAGTTGAGGACATGTTAAATCCAGCTACATTCAGAATTCCAGGTAGGCAAGGATGCCAATAGCAGACAGCAATAAACCAAGACAACTGGGCGATATTCCAGCAGCAATTCCTGTAAATGAAACAGATTTGGCTTTCGTTAAGGGATAGCCATTATGTTATATGCAAAATAAAATGGGATGCTCATCAAAATGCTTGACAAATATTTTCTGAAGCAATGAAGGTTGTGATCCAAAGTAAGGGTGTGGATTGATTTAATAACAAATTTAAAAAATAGAATGAATGGGAACAATTTGTTTATAAATTACTAATGAAGAAATCAATGCCATGTATGAATGCCAGAACTGTCCTATTTTTTCTTGTTCATTCTGAACTAATTTGGAGCCACTTTAGATTACATTGCAATTAGATGGCATGTACATTATTTAGGTGGCAATCTGATACACATGGTAAAATTGATGTCTGGGGGAAATTTCCGAAAGGCGGCGCAAGCTCAACAACTTTCGGGGTGTCCTGGTTTTCACTTTTTGAAATATGGCAACCCGTAGTATAGGATTACACTGTTAGTTGCCAATAATATAGAGATACTTCTCTCTCTCTCTCTAGCTCGCTCTCTCTCTTTTTCAAGTTTGGCAACTTCAATTCTTTTGGGGAGAAGTTGAATACCTGAAATTTTCAGGCCAATTAGATGGAAAGGAAGTTCTAGGTAGGGGAGTAGTAGTTGGAAGGCAACAGGAAATTTAAAAAAAAATGAGTGGAAGTAATGAAAATGAATTAAATGATAAGGAAAAAAACAGCTATTTTAACCTATGGATAAATATCCAAATGAGTTTTTAAACTGTGGTTGTTGAAAGAAGCAGAGACAGCATTGAGGTGGACCAAAACCACATCCACACTTCTGATTTCACATACCATTGTACTACATGTGAGTAACACTTGCATAGGGCTAGGCATTGCTTAGACACATAACAGGCAGACAATATTGGTGCCAGCAGGAGATTTCTCCCTAAGGGTCCTAGGCATATGTTGGGTCTGTGTCTCCTGTCAAGTCTCAGTGCAGGGAGTGAAGATATAAGCCTTCTCTTCCTGCACATTGCCTTTACAGTGAGAATTGAGCTCCCCAACCACTGTAATTTGTCAAGGGGCCCCTGAGTGCATGTAGAACCAACCTGCAAGCAGGAGGTCCTGTGTTGGATTTTCTTTACAGATGCTTTCCATGTGTATTTAGTAGCAGAGTTAGAAAGAACCCAAAAACCATAGGATAGGATTAAGCGAAAGGGAACTTGACTTGTTCACAAGCTCACTGTAAGAGACTGCAGTGATTAAAGAAAGCCAAGGGGCACATTCCAACTTATCTAGAGAGTACAGCCTGTGCCACAGGACAGCTGAGTCAAGAGTGATCTTGTTTAGTTATTTATTTACTGGACATAATCCTTTTTTTAAGTATTAAAGGGACTGAGTAGAGGCTATGCAGTTTCCCAGCCTTGATAATAGTTCAGTTTCTTTCCCTGATATGTTATTCTGCTACTTAATGGGGAAAAGGGTAAATGTAAAAAATCTGAAAAACAAGATCCGAACTTGATTCCAATGCAACCTATTTCTGTATACTGATGAATTGTTGTTAGTATTTGTTCTGCAACAATTGTACTACAATGGCATGCACCTTGCAGAAAAATAATAATTCTGTAATATAATTCAGGTGTATTTTAAAATCTACATACCTGGAATTTTTACTTGAGCTACTTCTCCATCTCCCCCTTCGCTGTGCACCCGAACTTCAACAACATATTGACCTTTAACAGGGGCTGGAACTTCTATATAATGTTTGCCAGTACTAAACAGTGTGCCATTAAACTGGCCATCTGGTCTATACAGCACCTTTCAGGGACAAAATATGACACGGTACAGGATGTAACTCCAGAGAATAAATCAAATGACAAAAAGGCAAGCTGTATCTTATTCTAGAAAAAGCATTAAAGAAATAGCTACAAAATGAACATTTTTTTCCCATTCAACCGTAGAGACATTAAATGCTGAAACACATAAAATAATTGACCTGATCCCCAGTTTTAACTATTATAGGTTTTTAGGGCAAACTAGATATAATGTCAGGAGATCTATGATAGGCTTTCTGTGTGGTTTTTATGAACAGCAGATGCAAGCACATGTGTGAAAGACCATGTTTGTTTTACAGGTAGGAGAGTTTGGGTCAGAGCTGCAGTGCAGAATCCGGATCTATTCTTCCATCTGTGTAATGGTTTTCAAATCCTGCTGCTGGAGCTGCTATTTGCCTCTGATGGGAAAACTTACATGACATAAGGGGAATGGTTTAAAAAGCCTTCTCTGCACCATGAAGGTTTAAAGAAGAAATTCAACTTTAACTAATCCAACCAGTCCAAAATTCATAACATATTATGAAGAAATGTGAGATAAATAATTATGAATGCTTTCATAAACTAGCATGATTTTCAGTCAAGATATATACCTTTAAGGTATATTCAAAGCAATACTTTTTAAAAAATGAACAAAAACGGAACACATCTTGGGCGCCTGGTGAGAGGGTATTGGCAAATTACACCCACGCTAAAGGAATGTGTGCTTAAATGTTTTTGTTGTTTTTTTGTTACTTTTATGCTGGAGGTCAATACAGATGGAAATGGGTTGAGATTCCCGGGAACCGGAGATGATAACTAGCTCCACTCAACACAGAGTCAACAACCAATCTTTGGCTTCCTTCTTACTGACTTCATCATGGGTAAGAAGTAAGTAGTAAGTACAGTGGTGCCCCGCAAGACAAATGCCTCGCAAGACGGAAAACCCGCTAGACTAAAGGGTTTTCCGTTTTGGAGGCGCTTCGCAAAACGAATTTCCCTATGGGCTTGCTTCGCAAGACGAAAATGTCTTGCGAGTTCCTGTGGGGTTTTTTCCCTCCCCCCCCTTTTTCTAAGCTAAGCCGCTTATCAGCTGATCTGCTAAGCCGCTAAGCCGCTAAAAGCCGCTAAGCCGCTAATAGCGCTAAGCCGCTAAGCCGTCAATGGGCTTGCTTCGCAAGACGAAAAAACCGCTAGACGAAGAGAATCGCGGAACGGATTCTTTTCGTCTTGCGAGGCACCACTGTAGTAAGCACTGGTGGTAGTGACACGAGACAGTTTCCAGAAGCTGGAGAGCCACTTCCACACCTGCCTCATCTGAGCAATAACTGAGAAGAAATCCGGACCGGTTCTCCATATCCTCCATGGATCATCTCTTTTTCTATGCTTCATGGACTGTGGTTCCCGATTCTTGCTTTTAGCTGGAAAAGCAAGTGTCATAAGATATCCCAAGTCATCACTAACTACACTGATGTCCAAAAGAGCATACTCCACCCTTTTCAGTCACTGGAAAAAAAGGCAGCATGGTTTCTAGACTTGCCTTGGTAATGAGAGCACAAATTACAATACTGGGTTGTGTTTTTGGCCATGGTTGATTTGCACACCTGTTTGAATGAGAATAACTGTGGGGTAGATATGTACTTCTGAGTTATGTAGCTTGTTTTCATATTATGCCAAGACTAATGCTCAGATAACAGTTTCTAGGACTATGTAGACAGCATAACTAGCAAGGTAATAGTGAAGTCAGTTTCAGGAGTTTTACTGAAGTATTCATATTAGCCTAACCAAGGTTAGCTGTTTATACATTCTGTTGTTGCTCCTTGAAGGTGTGGAATCTGATTGTAAGTCAATTAATAGACAAGTGAAGTAATGAACTATATTTGCTAAATTACACAATGAGGGCAAAGCATCTCAATACAGATCTTACTTTATATCCTTTCACAGTAGATTCATTGGACTGTGACTTGACATGGTCCCATGTTATGATGTACTTCGAACCAGATCTTACAGAACTGATAATTCTTGGTCGCTGCCTTGGAGCTGGAAAATATTACATGACCTTTATTTCTGGTGTGTACAGGAAGATATCCCCCACCACCACCCTGTCACACAGACACCATGAGAAAGTTACAGAGCAATCCAACTCCCTGATCCCCTGTTCTGGAATGGGTTTGGATGAGGTCGAGGTGTGCCTTCACTCAGCCATGCGCAGGTGAGCTCCACTGGAAGTCCCTCTGGTAAGAGTGTTCCAATGTGGCTGGCTGAATGGCTGGCAGAAGCTAATGCTGGGGGAATCACCA
Source organism: Podarcis erhardii (assembly GCF_964252035.2). Taxonomy (NCBI): domain Eukaryota; kingdom Metazoa; phylum Chordata; class Lepidosauria; order Squamata; family Lacertidae; genus Podarcis; species Podarcis erhardii. Next base: position 51,827,550 of record NC_138500.1, read on the forward strand.
CTGACAGTAGCCAATGGAAGCCCCCAAAGAAAGCACAGAACTCCCTGATATCTTTTGCGGTGGAGCTAGGCTGGCATAGAATCTGCTGGGTTCCAAACCACCTGTGCTTCTGTCATGTTACAGCATTGATCCAGGCCTCTTTGCCTGGATAACAGAAAGTAGGAAATCAGCAAATGAACCACTTTACTTACGAGCTTTTTCTGTAATGAAAGCCAAACGGTTACTGGGAGGTCCAACGCCTGCGAAGTTGAAAGCTGCCACATCTGCGTAGTAGTGTGTGTCAGGCTTCAGGTTTTCCAACCTCACTGAAAAATTCTGACTGCTCACTTGTACTTTATTTGCTTCTATTTCTCTCCCACGACTGGGCCAGTAGCGGATCTGTAAACATGAGACGTGTTTATCTGAGAACAAGAATGAATTTCAAACAACAGTGCTCGTCGTTTGACTGCCACTTGTTCCTAAAGCAATGATACGTAAGGTCTGCAAACAGAAGAGCTCTCCGATTCCAGCTCAATTTTTGCAACAAAAGACACTGGTTCAGTTCTGGCAGTGCTCTGTGCATTTGGAAACATGTGCAGTGGCAAACTTTACTTAGCATAAGACTTTCGAACAAGAATTAGAAACTGGATAGCAGAGCAAGATATATTAGACCTATACAGGAAATAGGAAATGAAAAGAGCTGAGGGATGAGACAGTAGACTCATTTCAACAATGAAACTTGCTATCTCCTTTTTAAATTCAAAAGCTGATTTTTTGTTGTTGTTAATTACTACAACCATGCAGAGGAGGAAAGCCCAGCTTGTAAGTTGACTGCATTATGAAGAGGGATTCTAAACTAGTCCTCCTAGTTCAGACTGGAAACAGGAGAAACCTCCCCTTCAAAATGGTAACAGAGAACAGCAACAGGACACCAATACGCAATGGCCCAATGTTTTCAAAGTCCACAATGCATTCAACCAAGGGTTGCCATCCCTTTTTGGACCAGTGAACTCATTTTTAATTTTCAGAGAGTGCAGTCGCAAAATAGCTGCTATTCTGTGTGTGAAATAATACAAAATGGCTTCCACAGGGAGTATGGCAAAACATAGAATTATAGAGATGGTTCATTTTATATACTTTAATTAATAATAAATATTTTTAGCTCACCTCATACCCTGTAATAGCTGGACTAAGAATATGCTGCCAAGAAACAGAGGCTTCTGTGGATGATCTGACTCTTACTTTCACATTTCTAGGTCTTTCAACAGGAGCTAGAAAAATGAGTAATACAATTCACTTCAAATGCTACAAGTGAGATATTCTACAAGCAATTCCTTGATTTACAATGAACTTGTAGCTACTTTGGCAGCTCTAAATACCAACTAATTTAGAAGGTTGTAGCTGGAATCTCCATTAATGAACTGTTCTCAAAGGCAGCAGTGTGATAAACCTGGGATTGCCAACTTGTTTGGGACCAATGGACAAATTTTGAATTTTGATCAAGTGCTGGGTGCATGAATCACAAAGCAGCTGCTATTGGGGGAGGCAGTTGTCATAATATGAAGTGGCTGCCAAGCCATAGTGCAAAATGAGAAAGATAGTCACCACCAACAACCTCATGATTACCCTTCGAAGTCACCTATGTCCTGCTGATAAAGACTGTGGATTTTACACACACACACACACACACACACATGTGCAATGTGGCCACCTAATACCAACAGGGATCAATTCTCACTACCAGGAAAAATATCAGACGTTACCCACCCCTAACTTATATTGATGGTGCCTCCCCAATGGAATCAGCACCCTCCAAGCATTACAAAATACAGAAGTATAGAAAATGCTGCTGCTGCTGCCGCTGCTACTACTACTACTGCTGCTAAGCAGCTCCTGGCATAGTTTTGCATAGGCTTTTGTAATTCTGTCACTGTTTCAGTGTTGTTTTAATTTGTTTTTACTTAAATGATCTGTCCTGGGGGGTTCAAAAGGCACCTAACTAATCTTTGCAAATCACTGAATCGAAAAACAAACACAAACAAATGAGCAAACAACATATAAACTTTACAGAAGTTCTTCATTAATGCAGATAAGATTGTAGGATGTCATAGTACTTTCAGCATATAGCATCTGAGGCATAGTGTTTAGAATACAGCCTTAGACACAAACGCAAAGGTATCTGAACATTCAACTTCCAGGCTGTCTTTCTGGCTGGAAATGCCTTGAACACAAAAACTGGACAGGTCCTCTATCACATTGCCTTGCAGACAGAATAAATACAGACATATAGTTTTGAATGTATGACCCAGAATGTTTCAGTATTAAACATTATCTTGTATATTTATTTAAGTGTAGGAAAAAAATCAAGATTAATTTATATAAGCAGTCAGATTTGTGAAAAGAAGACACATAGGACAGTCTACTGTCTACGAAAGATTAAATTTTTCAAGCACAGATCACTTCTGTTTTGAGGATTCTTAGCAACAAGTTGCGACAGACAAGGCGCTGCTGCCTAAGCTCAGGAAACCTTTCATATATTTAATCTTCTAACTGGGCACCCAGTCAACTATACATCAAAACAGTCAGTGTTCAGGGAAAAACAGTCACATATCTGTTGAAGGGCATTGAACAAAACTTAACGATCCTGTATGAAACGTTATTTTTTAAAAATTAGCATTCAGTGAGTGACAGCTACTAAAACAAATTCATAATTTTAATCAATTATCCACAGTTGCAAAGGCATGGCCCCTGTTACTAAAAACTAAGGCAGTCTGCCAGAAAAATAGTTTTTCACATGGTGATTACAGTCAGCAACTGGTGGCCTGATGGTCTGAAGCTTTTGAAGCATGCTTTCTTTTTTCAGGATCTTCTCTTGAAGACACAGGATTATCAGAATAACAAAATTTTCTGAGTTCAATTTTTACAAAGAGTTAATATGAATTCCACAAAGTCATTCTTGGAACTTTCAGAACGTGAAGTACCCTTTTCAGATAACTACATGTAGTCTATAATCCTAGGAACCTTCATCTGGTGGTGGGGGCAGTGGTGTCCTTTAGTTTCCGTCTTTCCAAAATATCCTGCAAGTATACATATAAAAGACTGGACCTTGATTTATGTGTACAAATCCTCCAATTCCATGTGTCATTTTATGCTTTTATTTTATTGGTTTTAGGCTGCATTTTTTGTTTTAATGGATATTGTTTCTCTATCGTACATAGTCTATACTGCTTAGAGTTTATAAATTCTTTTAAATAAATATAATAAACTATAAAGTGAAGTCACCCTTTATATATATCTCTCTCTCTCTCTGCTGAGGCCTTTGTGGAATTCACATTAACCGTCTGTAAAATTTGTACTGGAAATTGTCAATCTTTAGGTGCATGGAGAAAAATTCGTCAAAGCAGGGAGCTCACTTATATTTCTAGCGCAGTTGCAGATTCCAAAAGAGCGGCTCTTCAAATATTAATAATGTAGGGCTGTTAATTGACTAAACTTTTTAATCTTCTATCCTGAAATAGATAAGCTTTTAATCTGATCCAGCAGTTGTCATGGTCTTGACAGAGAACGCAGGGGAGGAGGAGGAGAGACAAGCAGAGGAAGGGGGGCAGGAAGGGCCAATGGTGGAAAGGAGGGAAGGTCAGGAGGAGGGGAGGCTCTCAGATGTTGGAGCAGAGCCTCAACTCCGCACAGGAAGCTCTGGCACAGACAGCGCTACAGTGCCGGTCCCATCTGCTCAGGAATGGAGAGGGTTAAAGCGGAGGGGTCAGAGACATCAAATGAGAATGCCTCACCTCTTCTGTTGGAAAAGGGGCGGCCTAAGTCATTCCGGGAATCTGATTCACATGATTCGGACGCATAATTATGTGTGCTGCTTGTACATATGTAAAATAAAGGATGTATCTATGTATCTCTGAGTGAGCAGAGGCATTTCTTGCGGAGAGCACTCACAAGCCATCACAGCAGTGCTATTTTTATGTTTTTATGTTATGTTCTTATAGTTTCTTAGCTTTCCAGGGACAATCACATGTGTGGAATTATATACACTTTTGGCCGGATATGCACTTTGTCATAATTAGAGAAGATGCAATGCAATCAAAGGGACTAAACTGAACTTTAAGGATGATGATGTCTGAATCCGACCCTTAAATTTTCCAAAAGCAGAACAGTAATTGTTCGTTATATAAATTAGAATGAGGCTTATTAAGGGTTGAAAGATTAAGAAAATGTGATTTTAAAAGCATTTTGATGTCACAAATTTCAGGTAAAGTCACTGTTGTGATAAACTTTTGAAGAAATGTATTAATAGAAATGAATGATTTTTTACCTAAAACAATGCTTTACTTAGATATAATCAAATTGTCATAGAGCTAAAAACAAACAAACAAACAAACAAACAAACAAATTACATGTTGCCAGTTAATTATCCAAAATGAGTATTCTGCTTGAATTTACGAAGTCTCTTGCATGAAAATGGAACCATGATCTCTTAAGTCTGAGATGGTCATGAATAGTCTTGACTGCCAACGTATTGATACCAACTCAGTTCCCTGCTTCCCCTACTCTATTATTTCTACTTACCATCATCTGCTGAATAAATGATAGCAGTGAGGCTAAATGGTCCTTCTCCTTTGTTATTAAATGCTTTCACTTTTACTTGATATTTTGATGCAGGGATCATTGATTCATCTTTATGGACATACCGACCAGTGTCAGGCTGAGGAACTATAACTTTTTTCCACACAACTTGATCAAAGGGCTTGAAGGCTACTACATATCCAAAATTATTACCAAAATGATATTCTCGTGGTAAAGGCTATAAAAAAAAAAAAGACAAAAGGTTGAGAATTATTTTTTGGACAAAGGAGAACTCACAAGCAAAATGCTATCAGGTCCTAACAGGAGGGTTCCAGTACAAGGTTTCAGCTAGCCTGAAACAGTTCAGAGCATGAGAGAAATCAGATTACGGTATTTCAGGAGGAGGAAACCAAAAAGTACTTTCTCCCACTTGTCCATATTGTGCTAAAGAACTCATATTCAGGCTGGTAGCCAGAGCCCTATGTGCTTTATTTTATGTGTTTCTTTATTTTAAATTGTTTTTTATCCACCCTTCATTGCAACAGTACTATCAGAGTAGAGTGCATAAAAGTTTAAAACAAATATATAATACAATTTTACCATAAATATATCTTTTTTTCCACTCAACCAAGTGATGAAACATTAGTAACACCCGCTAACACTTGAGGGAAAATATGGTCTTCAGTGGGCCCTTAAAACTGATAGGAATTGGGGTCAGTCTTAACTCAGAGGTCCTGGGTGCCTCTCAATATTAGGTCTGGGATCGTTGCTCCTCTGATGGGTTTCAGCGCCAAGTGTTCTTAGCTATAACCATTTAGGGTATCAATAAATGCTACCTCTTTGTCATGACTGGAACGCATATGTAACCAAGTCTACGTGAGGGTAGTTGAAGTCACCCATTACTATATATCCTCTTTTGGATGCCTCCTTGATTTCATTCTTCATCTCAAGAGCTCCCTAAGCATTTTGATCAGGAAGGTGACAGCACAATGCATCCTCAGTACTAAATTACTCTTGGGGCTTGGGTACCACCACCCACAGTGATTCAGTGGAGGAGTTTCCCCCCTTTGAGATTTCTAGCTTGCTGGGCTCAACGCTGTCTTTGCCGTACAAAGTGATGCTGCCAGTACGTCCTCATCAATTTTTTCTATAGAGTTTCTAGCCAGAGATAACCATGTCCCACTGGTTCTCTCTGTCCCACCAGGTTTCAATTGTGCCTACTATAACAAGGCTGTCCAAGTACTCCAGTTCACCTAACTTGGGCTTGGAGGCTTCTAACGTTTGTGTCTGTTTCTTCAAGTGTCTTTGGCACTTGTATTTCAGCCTCCCTGAAGTGCTAACCTATGCACTGTGCTCACAATGCCTTGTTCTCCACCACCCCTATCTAAATTTTCCTCAGTTTCACAATCTTCATCACAGAGGGGAGATTTGTGAGACCCTCCTCAAACTCCTCCTTCCTCTGTAAGTTAATATCATTTTTTTTTACAGAAATCCCTCATTACAAGACAAGGCATCTCTACAATTCTGCCATGTCTGCAATTCAAAGGGATAAATGGATTTCTGCTGACATGCACACACACAGAGAGTCTCCAGAAAGATTCAAGGAGACTTAAAGTCAGTAATAAAAACAAAGTAAGCCAAACATAATCCCTAAAATCCCAGCACACATTAACAAATGTTAGAGAGGAGGAAATCCATCCTTTGTAACCATAGAAGAGGGGGTGGCAAGACTGAAAATGTGTACTAACATTAAGATCCAGCTTCTTAATCTAGTCCTCGAAAGGAGGAATGAGATAATAACTGTGAATCTGCATTAAGAAGGGGCAGTAGAATGGAAGTTTATATCCCTACTGCTCTAGCTCCTAAACATCTCGCCTTTTGAGGCTTTATGAATCACAGCAAATTATCTAGGTGTGCCAACCTGCTATACATTTTGTTCGTATGCCGTAATTTATGAAATTATTGGACGGTTAAATGCAAAGTATGCAAACTTTTAGAGAACCATGCCATGACCTTATACAAACCTATATATTTGCCCTGATCCAGGCTGACATTAAAAATAAGATGCATTTACAATGTTACTTTTACATACATGCTAAAGGAATTACCGAGAAGGAAATCCTACCCACCCATTTTCCCGGTTTAAATGAGCCTCCCATTCCAGTACAGATGGGGAAAGCCTTCCATTAGCTGAGAGAAGTAATTGGGATATAAATCTATTTGGGCCTATGTGAAAGAACAAAGTGATCTTGTTTTCATACTCTCTGATCTTGCATTAGTCACAACCCCCCGGCTATAATTTTAAAAAAGTTAGTCACAGCTGGAAGTTATCCAAATTTGCAGTGCCAACTTGGTTAGGGCCATGGACATTTACATGCAGCACAAGATGTGTCATCCCCCCCGCACACCTCCCAAAGGTTTCATGGTCTTAGGAGTGAACATTTGTCAATACTTTAAAGATACTTTAAAGTTTTTTGAAGTTTCTTTTTAATAGACAACTTTTTTCCCCAAATGAAAAGCAGACATCCGTAAAAATAAGACTTTTGCAATTTTAAAATTACTGCACCAAGTGAATACAGAATGGTTGTTAAAGATGAACAAGAGTAATATCTCTGCCTTATCTATATTTGCCCTTGCTGCTGGCTGAAGGAGCATCTCCTCTCCCATCGTTCTGCCCGGACACTGAGGTCCAGTGCTGAGGGCCGTCTGGCGGTTCCCTCACTGCAAGAAACCAAGTTACAGGGAACCAGGAACCAGTCAGAGGGCCTTCTCGGTAGTGGCACCCGCCCTGTGGAATGCCCTCCAACCAGATGTCAAAGAACAACTACCAGACTTTTAGAAGACATCTGAAGGCAGCCCTCTTTAAGTAAAGGTAAAGGGACCCCTGACCATTAGGTCCAGTCGTGGCCAACTCTGGGGTTGCGGCGCTCATCTTGCTTTATTGGCCGAGGGAGCCGGTGCACAGCTTCCGGGTCATGTGGCCGGCATGACTAAGCCGCTTCTGGCGAACCAGAGCAGTGCATGGAAACACCGTTTACCTTCCCAACGGAACGGTACCTATTTATCTACTTGCACTTTGACGTGCTTTTGAACTGCTAGGTTGGCAGGAGCAGGGACCGAGCAATGGGAGTTCACCCCATTGCAGGGATTCGAACCGCCGACCTTCTGATCGGCAAGTCCTAGGGTCTGTGGTTTAACCCACAGCGCCACCCGTGTCCGCAGCCCTCTTTAGGGAAGCTTTATATGTTTAACAGACCACTTTATTTTAATACTCTGTTGGAAGTCACCCAGAATGGCTGGGGAAACCCAGCCAGATGGGCGGGGTATAAATAATATATTCTATTCTATTCTGCTGCATACCAGGACAGAAAGGAGAAGGGGGAGGCAGAGTGAGGTCAGTGCGGTGCAAACAAGTGCATGTTCTTGCCAGGGCATGCACCTTCCCTTGCCAATCACCTGGCTTTGATCACCTGGCCTTGCTGAATGTGTATGGGTAGAACCCTCACTGGACATTCTGAGCTGGACAAGAACTCTGGGTAAATTGTGCCCTTATTCAAAATACAGCTGTGCATTAGGAGCTAGATAAATCATACAGGCATGTCCAACTCCCAAGAGACTGCGATCTACTCCCAGTATAAAAAAACTGGCAATGATTCACCCATTGTCCTTGGAGGGAGGAGGAGCGTGCGTGGGGTGGGTGGATTGCCCAGAGTTGTTGAGTTTTTTTTGGGGGGGGGGAGGATTGCAGAGTTTTTAAGCTTTTTCCCCTGTAACTTTTTGTACATGATGTGGATCCTGTGATCTACCAGGATCAGCTGGGGATCTACCAGTAGGTCATGATCTACTGGTTGGACATCCCCAATATATAAGTTTCAAATATTGGCACCATTACTAATCTTAATTCATTTTATGCTTTGTAACCTTTAAGGTGAGTTCCCAGAAAAGATTAAATGAGTTTAACCCTTTTACAAAATCACCAAGACTATAACCAAAATTGACATGGCATCTACAGTACTTGTAATCTTAACACTACCATCCTTGGTTCAACATGAACAGGTCCTTTTATAACAGTGTGAAGATTAAGCATAATTTTATTATTATACCTACCACCCAAGTTATTGTCAGCTCTCGATTGCTGCCACCCCCTCCTCCAACTTCAGAAGGAGCCACGTTTGGAGCTAAAGAACAGAAAAAGAGAAATGTTTTCTCTGCTTTCATAAAATAAAATAAACCATCATTTAATCTCCCCTCTCATTAAGAATGCCATTGAGTCCATAAGGCCCACACAATTATAGTAATGATAGCCTGTAATTGCTGAGAAAGTCTTGGGACTTGCCAAATGAAAAGCAAACTCTGTTTCCAGAAGAAACATGAATCTAGGTTTGGCTATAGTGTACCGTTTTTCTTGAACATATACAGTAATTCAATTTTTCGGTGGGAGGGGGGTGTTAATTAGACATTCAGAAGATTTATTGCTCTCACCTCAATAGTTTGTACTCATGTACTTTAAGCACATACCTAAAATTTACATCCACGAGTAGCTTATGGTAATAAAACTGCACAACTCAGAGTGTTAAGGAATATTCATAATTGCATTTATAATACTTAAACTGAAGTGCTAACAAGGACTGGTACAATTTCTCTGTTATTTTACTTAATTCCCTCACTTGTCATATTTCCTCCTTTCTGCCATTTTCCAAACTATCAGAAGTGCTTCTTTAGGAATCAATTCATTTCCCAAGTTTATACACTACATTTTAGACCTAAGCTCTTTTATTAAAACAACTGCTGAAAAAGGAAGTGTCAGCTACACTAGTCCTGTTTATTTGTTTAGATTTTGTTTTAGTTGGAAATACTTTTTCATTGAGGTTTACTTTCCTCTTTCAGTCAGCTTTCCTAGCTAATGCTTCCTTCATCCTTAAAACAGTGCCAGTTTCAACAGGGTACTGCCAGTTGTGGCTCTTTAGCCGTACAAATGCTTCACATTTATACTCCTGATATGTATTCATTCAAGACAATGGCCCAATATCTGGGCTGAAAGGCCAACACAAAAGGATAATCTACTACTAATTTGCTGAAGAATGACATGCAGGCTTTTCTGTGCATTTCTGCAGTGACATATGACTTCCCAGAGAAATGCTGTTATCTCCTGCATACAGTCAAAGCAGCATGCATTATCTTCAACAATAAGGACAGAGCTAATTCTTCATGTAGAAGACACAGTTAAATAATATGTGTGTTGAAGGCCAAAGATTATGCACAACTGTGCACTGAGATCTAACATTAAGCATTTAGACAAAGCAGAATGTGTGCTATGGAGGATAAGGTCATGCCTTTGACACTGTTTTGAGAGCTTTCACTCATTTGTAAACCAACATTATCTAGTACAACATGCAAAAACACTTTGGCATGTTTTCTTATGATCATAATGCAGAATTTGGTTAGTCCCCCCCCCATATTGTTACACTGCCAAGCCAAGGCATATGCACCAACACACAACAACAGCTGCATTATGTTGCATTGTGAATATAAAAAGGGGAGATTAAAAACCATCTGAAGAGCTGTTTAGAATAATGCACCTCATCTATGACATCAATTTGCCAAAACCGAGACATCTGCATCTGTAAAGCTAAGATGTTCAGGGTATTAGTACTCTGTGCAGATTAGAATACAAATGTCTAGCTGTTCAGCATATTACAACTCTAGGAGCTGGTTCAGCCATGCTTGCATATGATGGCTTGCATATGTAAATGATCATTACAAATAATGGATAAGAACGTAAGAACCCTGCTGGATCAGGCCAAAAATCCATCCAGGTCCAGCAACCCGTTCTCATAGTGGCTAACCAGATGAGCACAGGCAGGACCAAGCACAAAACCACTCTCCTTGTTTGCCTTTTCCGGCAGCTGGCATTCAAAAACATAGTGCTTCCAAAACTGGAGGTAGTAGTACAGTGGTACCTCGGGTTAAGTACTTAATTCGTTCTGGAGGTCCGTTCTTAACCTGAAACTGTTCTTAACCTGAAGCACCACTTTAGCTAATGGGGACTCCCGCTGCCGCTGCGCCATCGGAGCACGATTTCTGTTCTCATCCTGAAGCAAAGTTCTTAACCCGAGGTACTATTTCTGGGTTAGTGGAGTTTGTAACCTGAAGTGTTTGCAACCTAAAGCATATGTAACCCGAAGTACCACTGTACAGGGAACAGTTATTCTGCGTGCAACCAAGGCTCACACACAAAGTTTTCAGTCCCTGAAGGGTGCGTAACAGGAGCATAACAGAGCAGGCACATAATGGGGTGGGGCAGGTTCTTACGCATCACTGATGCGGGCCATGACCTGGAAAGCAACCCCTGTGCAAAAGGGTGGCCATGGATAGCTTTATTCTCCATAACTTTGCACAACTCTCTTTTACAGAAATCCAATTTGGTGGCCTTCACCACATTGTGTGGTAGTGAATTATGTGTTTATATGCATATCATACCTTACAGCACATTACACTGTCATCCATCAAATGTGGAAAAACCAAGTGATGTTCAGGCAGGTGCTAACAGAAGTTTAATTTCAATAGGTACTCCTCAGTGCTACTTAGTGGGAGGGATGAGGTGGTGGCAAGGTTGGAGCTGGGCAGGTGCATTGCTAGTAACACTTAATGACTCTGCCAGTGTATGCACACAGCAATCTCCATTGCTATATGATATGATAGAGCCCAAAATTGTTCCAGGAAAGGTTGAGCATTGCATGCCTCTTGAAACTTAAGGCAAGCAAATCGAAAATTGCAGTGCTAAAGGAAAATTTAGAAAATTTCTACCTAGAAACAGTGGCTTGGTGTTCATATGGAAATTTTGAGAATTTGATCTGTTGGGCTACTATTAGAACAGCTTCTTCTCCACTTTCAAAAACTTCATGATTATGTGAACATTCACCGAATATAAGCACAAATATTTCCCTTCTTCTAAAATACCCTGTGTTTTTAAGTTAAGCACCATCTACATAAAATTAAGTGCTGTAAAAAAGAAAAGAAATAAATATGCTGTTTTGGTATGAGTAAGTGGTGATTTAGACAACCATTTCCCCCCTAACATGCACTGAGTTCTGCAGTCACCACATGGTGGAATTCAAGTTGGCCTAGTCTGGAAATGTATGTGACTGCAATGGTCTTTATACATTGGACTCCTTTGGTTAGCCTCATTTAAAGTGAGTGCTTATTTCACACCACACAGAAACTGCAAAACATGATGCAGAATGTGAAAAAAAGAATAGTTTACCTGAATCCTAAGAAAACTTGCTCATTTTTGCAGCAAATGTGATAGTTACCTATTAAGTATTTTATACTACAATACTATTCTGGATTTCAAACTGGTAATTGAATCAGAGATGGCATTAGTGCGTACGTACAAGATCCCTCTGTTCGGATTTTCTGTGATGGCATACTAGGGTCTCCTTTCCCTAAAATATTAGTGGCCATTATCCGAAATTCATATTCCATCCATGGGATTAAATCAATCACCTTGGCTGACTCCACATTTCCATCAACAACTGGAGGGTCTAAATGAAAACAGAAAGATTATTTAATACACAGAAAAAGCAAACAATAGCAGCCAAGGTTGTGATGTTCACATTTCAGTTGCCACATGGACAGCCTCTCTTGTCAGTCCAATTATTTATGAAGAGCCACCAGCCTAGAAAACAAATGCAGTTGGGCAAGATCCCTGAAATGATACCATTCCAATGGTGTAGCCTGTCATATTTTAGAGACCATGGAGACATTTTTATGCAAACATAACTTCTATTCTACTTTCCAAAACACGCACAAGAAAAATAGAAAAGGAGCCACTTGAATCATTCAGCTACTGCTATGTTTTTCCAATCAACATGGACACTAAACTTATTTCAATAACATCAAGTGCATCAACATGATGAAAATGAACATCAAATCAAATCAAATCAAATCAAATCAAATCAAATCAAATCAAATCAGGGGCCTCTTGACATATTCCATTGAGATATGTTGGAATTTGTTACATTTTCCAAACATTAAGTTGGGGTCAGTGTGTGCAAATGTGGCTGCCCTATCAATACAAAACACTGCAATTACCGTTGTGTGAACATGGTTTCTAAATGTATGTTACTGTATACTTATGCAGTGATTGCCATTGTGTCTGCAGAGGTATTCACTAGTGCCCACAGGGTTCCCTTCCCTCCTTCTGCTGAAATTGGGCTTGTATGTAGCATTATATTGTAGCTAAAAGACTAGGTTGTAGCCATAGCATGTCCTTGGTTACAGTGGGTGTGGTGTGCCCACAACACTCTCACTGGTTTGCAACTATGCCCATGGACACCAAAAGGTTTACGACCCCTACCCTAATATCACATTGACAGGAGTCCATGACCCTGAGGCATTCCACCCTAAATCACATTATATCATTTTTATAACAATACCTTTAGTACAGAAGAGCAAGAGACAGAAAGAGAGAGACAGACAGAGAGAACATTTTCAGTATTGCCCACACTTTTTGTTCCTGAATTAGATATAGTACCAAAAGATACTATGACTGCCTGCCAAGATGCAGAGCAACAACATTTACTTGATGGTTGAGACGTGACTTATTAAAGGTTCCTCTAATTTTGCAGTAGCAGGTCAGAAGTGATTTTGGAGAGGAAATAGGGAGATTGTATTCTGCACAGAAGGTAAAATTCCACATCATTCTGTTGCTGAACTCTCTGCCTTTGCTAAACACCAGGATGCATATATATTAATGCACAAAATGGAGCACAATTTAAAACCTAGAGACCAAGACTGTGAAAGTGATGCAGGCAAGTGTGTTACAGCACTACTTTACCTGCACAATATGTTTTTCTCTCTTTCACGCCAACCATTAAACAGCTTCTGTATTTTTTTTAGTAATGTGTACCTACATTCAGTCTGGTAGGTATACGTTAATCTTTCTAATATTACTCTTACCTGTTTTGGCATCCTTCCAGTACTCAGAAAGAAAATTCCTTGACTGGATAGTGTAATTTGAAATAGGACTATGATTGTCTGTCCCACGGCTCCAAGTAAGAACTACAGATGTGTTTCTAATATCTTCCACTTTGAGTCCTCCTGGGGGGCCTGGAGGTCCTGAAAAACATTTCCATGAAAGATAATGACATAACCTAATCTAATATTGAATAGATAGGTATCAACAAAATAAAAAATTTAAAGAAATGAATTGCATCCTCTTCAAGCTTTGCAATAAATGTTCCACTGAGAGTTTTGTACAGAAATTCAGGGGTTGTTGCACATCTAAGGACCCAGTAACTAATACAATAAGCCTAATTAATAAAATTAGGGATGTTGTGGGACTTGATTTGAGCCTGGTCTAATTATGAACTCCCAGAGCTCTTAAATAGCTGAGCAGCACAACTCTGGGACCTCTGATGGACTCTGCAGTATATCAGACTTATGGAAAGGGAAGAGGAAGGACACAGAAAAATGTTCTTCCTCCCTGATGCCTTCTTGGCTGGGACCACTGCACAATTTGAATCAGGATAACTAAAGAGGGAGAAGGCCCTTTCATTTCCTAAGCTGCTTGGATGGGCTCAAGAAAGAAAATGACCTGATTTTTCCCCAGAAATAAATTTGCTCATTTCCTTATGAATCCAGGGGAAAGTTGGATTCTCAAGGGGCTGGAGCAGCTCCCCTATGAAGAAAGCCCATTTGGGCTCTTCATTTTAGAAAAAGAGCAAGTAACAGAGATACAGTGGTACCTTGGGTTAAGAACTTAATTTGTTCCAGAGGTCCGTTCTTAACCTGAAACTGTTCTTAACCTGGAGCACCACTTTAGCTAATGGGGCCTCCTGCTGCTGCTGCGCCATCGGAGCACGATTTCTGTTCTCATCCTGAAGCAAAGTTCTTAACCCGAGGTAATATTTCTGGGTTAGTGGAGTCTGTAACCTGAAGTGTATGTAACCTGAAGTACCACTGTACTTTACACAGTGCACAGCTTAACTATGGAATGTGCTCCCACAAAATGGAGTGAAGGCCACCAACCTGGATAGCTTAGGAAAATTCACGAAGGCTAAGGCTTTCAATGGCTACTAGCCAGGATGGCCACCTCCATACTCTGAGGCAGTTTGAACACCAATTTTGGGTATCACTACTGGGGAGAGTGCTGTTGTACTTAGGTCCTGCTTTCAGGTTTCCCACAAGGATCTGGTTGACCTGCTGTGAGATCCAAACAGGATGCTTGACTAGACTGACCTGATGCAACAGTTCTTTTCTTAAGCTTTTAGGAGATCTCACTCATGCCCAAATAAAGTTGTAGGGCTCGAATTAAACAAAGATTGCCAAGGGGTGTAAAACCTTTATTCGCTCTTGTATGTTTTGAAAGATAGGCTTGAATTTCAAGAATGGGGTTCTCACCAGTGCTCCTCTGGTTCCTCTATGTTGTCAGGACACATTTAAATCCCTGTAATGCCCCAAATAAAGTTGTGCCCTGGTGTGAATTTGCTCTAGAGGCCATTCTGAGGGAGAAGATAGCTTTCCCCTTTTGGCGGCCACCATTTTAATAATAATTCTTTCTGAAATAGGGTGGAAATCCATGTCACACTATGATGACAGTTTCAGCAGTGCAAGTAGTTGACTCTGGCCCATAAATTTTTTATTTAAACAAAAAAGTTACCTCTCACAACAAGATCAGCTGAAGCTGTAGCATTATCAACAATTGACTGAGCAACGCATGTGTATCTTCCAGCATGCCGTAGTTGGGCATTTTTTACTATAAGTTCACCGTTGTTTTTTATCTATGGAAGAGAGGAACGACAGAAGTCAGTAATCCTCCACTGAACTCATATCTCAAACCCACAACCCTGAGATTAAGAGCCTCATGCTCTGCTGACTGAGCTGTATTTTAAAAAATGCATGAAAAATTTTACTGTCTAATGTAGGTGTTGACTGATGTGCAGAACATAATTCCATTTCATAATGTTTTAAAAAAACCTTCTAAAATGATTTGCTTATAATCCCCTTTCTTTTCAGAATTCAGTGTTTGAATACAGTGGTACCTTGGGTTAAGTACTTAATTCATTCTGGAGGTCCATTCTTAACCTGAAACTGTTCTTAACCTGAGGTACCACTTTAGCTAATGGGGTCTCCTGCTGCCGCTGTACTGCCGTTGTGCAATTTCTGTTCTCATTGTGAAACAAAGTTCTTAACCTGAGGTACTATTTCTGGGTTAGCGGAGTCTGTAACCTGAAGTGTCTGTAACCTGAGGTACCACTGTATTTGTCATACCGTGGAATGGGTGTCAGTTTTAGTTTTCTCAGTTTCTTGTTTACCCAATCTTAAATGTAGTTCTCCCCACATTTTGCAGCAATTCTTTTTGAAAAAATCCTTCAAAACCCCAGTCAAACCGTGCTTTCTGAAGTCATAACTTGTACGTTCAACACAAGCACTCCTACGTGTCCTTTCTACTGATAACAGTCAAGACAGATCTCTGGGACTGAAGCTGCAAAAACAGCCTCCAGATGTGCCACTTGGGCAGAGTTTGAGCAACCACCTTTTACAGCCTACAGTATGGTTGTGATGGTGGAAAAGTAATACTCTTTTACTACCAGTACATCCACGTAGCATAGATCAATAGAAGAGTTCCAATTTGATGAAGGCCTGTATGTAGAAACCCCAAGGGTGATGTTAATAAACTCTCAGTAAATCAGTGCAATTTATTTGCTAAGCATTTTATGGCCATATTTTGTTCACTTGTTTCTATTTGAAGTTCAAAGTGCTGCCTTTACTTATAAACATCTAAATAACCTGGCCAGAGGCATCCGAACAAACACTCTGCCTACTCTCAAGACAGAGGTCACAAACATGGTGCTCTCTAGATATTTTGGACTACAACTTCTGTTAGTTCCAGCCAGCATGGCCAATAGTCAAGGATTATGGGAGTTGCAATTCATAACATGTAGAAGGCACCATGTTGGCTACCCCTGCTTTAAAGCTAATGTTAGAAGCCTGGACCAGTTTCCCCTGCTTTGGGAGGTAAGGCAGATGACATCCAGGGCTTTTTCTATGGTGGCATCCAGCCCATGAAACACACTCTCTACAAATATTCAGGTCATGTTGGCTTAGTTAGTCCAAACTGTTTTATTTTGCCAAGCATTTCAGGGAGGCTTGCTTGTTGCTCTTTATTGTTTATTTTTGTTTTTGTTCTTTATATATATGAATTTTATAGGGCCTTTTAAAAACTACATCTGATTTTTCTTTCTAATGGATTTTATACATTGTATGGCACCTATACCTTGATAATTAACAATATAATTATTGATACTTGAAGACAAAGCAGAATATAAATGTTTCAAATAAATAATACAACCTGCAATCTTGCCCTGCAATGCGGGGAATTCAAGAACTTCGATTCAGACTGATTTTTAAGCTCTGTTTTATGCAGAGCTGTGTTTTTCTGTGTAATGTGTTTGTAGTTGTATTAAAAAAAAATCAATCATTACATTTAGTATCATATTCTATTTGGGTAGTTCACTGTCTAAAATAAAAAGTTATATCCTCAGGCCTAATTGAGTCCAATGACAAGCAATTAAAATCTAAGCCCAATTTCAACACTGTAAGCTGAAGGCAAGTTTCTTTGTAAATCTACTTTGCAGTTTATTAATAAAATGTACTGAGATCAATTAAGTGAGTTAAACATGTGTTCCTCTTTTAAAGTATTTCCATAAACTCCTCAATCACCCTCTTGAAATATATCTAGAGCACTTTCATATGTGGTAAAATGTTACAAGAGAGTAACAGCTGAATTCATATCATACCATCTTGACATGGTTAACATTTTACTGTCTTAATTCCCTTAATTCAATCCAGGTTGCTCATTCTATCCAGTATTGATTGGGGAGTCAGGAAGATAAGAACTCTTGAGAGGTGACTAAGAAATATTCACTGATGCTTGTTCACTGAGCCATTAGAAAATAATATAAAGGAGTTGTCCTACAGGGTAGCAATAATATTTTGAGAGTTTTGGTTAATTAGTCTTGAAGGAAGCCAACCAATTTGCAAATAAAAATATTTTCCTGTACTGAAAACTGTATTTTACAGCATGTTTTTGAGGGAAGGGTGGGTGGGTCATTTAGTCACATATTTAATGCCAGCTTTCAGCAATAAAGATTTGTTTTAATGCATGCTGGAAAGAACTATACAAGGCACAATTATATGAATGTTGCCTTCAGTTGGATGCACCAATAAAGCATAGGGAAGACCCAATGCATCCCATATGGATATTGTTCGTCTCTGTTTCACACACTGAGATTCTATTAATTATTAGGAAAATGGGACCCATCATATCATGTTGCCAGTTTGAACCAATATAACTAAAAAATCCTTGAGCTGCACGTTGTTCAATATTTGCTTTACACTTTGTCTAAAATACTGAATTGACCGATGGAAATAGTATGTAGCAGATACATTTTGTGTTGAAGCTCTGCAGCAGCTCATTTGAGGGAAGAAAACATGCAATAATCTTCATATCTAGATGGCGCCAGTTTGCATATGAAATCTCTATGGAATCAAACATTTAGCGGTTTGTAATCAAGCTTTCCAGTGCTCCATGGGAACGTTGGTTCTCTAGAATAAAGCTTACAAAGCAAATAATGAGCATGGTCAGCAGCAAGTTTAAGCCTCAGCATAGAAAAGCATGCCCAGCTATGTTTTTACTGAAAACCTCAGCTTGGCTGGGTTACAAACTACAGGAAGAACTGAATCATGAACTGGAAATTTTGATGGCAGCTTTCAGATATGTTCCAAGTATACAAGCAATTTAGCACTCAGATGCTCATCAAAGTTTTAAAGACCTACATTTAAAAAACAAACTACCAAAGCTGCTACTTTAAAATTGTGCAACTTATGCACAAGAAGCTAATGTTTTCCTTTCTTATCTCTGACAATAGATGTTTTAGGCACGTCTTGCAGATTAGCAGGGAGTCTAGCGGCTGAGTCACTACTGTTTCTTGACAACTGAAAGTATGCCACTTAGCAGCAATTGCTTTTCAAAACAATAAAGACCAAATAACGCAAACAACTGACACTATTTTAGATGGCCACCTGCGTTTCTAATGGATGCAAATTAGTTTTAAGTTTCATTGTTGACTTTATGAAGTGAATACATAGGTCAGTGCAACTATTTTAAACCCTCCCCCCATTAATTCCCCATATTCCTTACTTGAATATTAATATTATTGCAGCTACCAGAAAAAAGGATAATTGTGAACCACAACAAAGTCTGCCAAATATCTGGTATGCATCATAAAGTTATGACACAAAATAGCCAACAGATATTTAATGTTATGATACTTAGTTGCTTAATCTTTTTGTCTCTATGGTAATCTCCAGTCTGATACTTTGATGCAACAGATTAATCTGCCCATGATTTCTGTTCCCATCCCTAACTGGGAACAGTAAACCTTATGCAAAGCTGCCATCTGGTGACCAGAGCCTGTAACTCCAAGATAGGGGGAAAGGGCTGTTGAAAAGAGAGAATTGTTATGGGTGGGAAGGACAAATTGGCAGCTGCTGAAAACCAGCTTTAAAACTACCAAGAGTGTTTGTCCAGAACTAAATATGGGCTGTAGGGATGTTGTTGTTTTTACATGAACTTGCAGGTGGTATGCTAGGATGATACACCCCCCCCCACTATTGCCACTATTCATGAGATTTGGAATGGGATACAAGAAACTGTGTCTTTATCGTATCACCTTCAACTCTGTCAGGATAGAACTATACACCATGAGGCAACTCATTGGAATGTTAATGGAAAGTAGAACTGTTTGCAAGAAAGAATCATAGACAGGGAGTGCTTCAACCTTCACACATGAACTAGTTCTCCCTTGAAAATGAGGTTAAGGGGTGATATGATAGCCATGTTCAAATATATAAAAGGATGTCACATAGAGGAGGGAGAAAGGTTGTTTTCTGCTGCTCCAGAGAAGCGGACACGGAGCAATGGTTCCAAACTACAAGCAAGAAGATTTCACCTAAACATTAGGAAGAACTTCCTGACAGTAAGAGCTGTTCGACAGTGGAATTTGCTGCCAAGGAGTGTGGTGGAGTCTCCTTCTTTGGAGGTCTTTAAGCAGAGGCTTGACAACCATATGTCAGGAGTGCTCTGATGATGTTTCCTGCTTGGCAGGGGGTTGGACTCGATGGCCCTTGTGGTCTCTTCCAACTCTATGATTCTATGATTCTATGATTTAATCTAGCCACACCTTCCAAGTTGGGCTCCAAGGTGGCCTGTGTAGCAAATGGGGGCCTTGTATCACATATATTAAACCAGAAATTATTGGGCAAAATAAGTCTTAAGATGTTGTGAATTTACTCATGCAACATTACTATTTTAATGAATAAATGGAAACAAATGGAAGGAGCGTAAGCTCTATGCAATATTACCAAAGAGGGAAAGTTACTGATGGATATCTAAAATAAGCAGGATTTAAAATATCGGAGTATGAGATGGCAAAACAACATTTCTAGGAAGAAGAATGCCACATTTCAGGATAGCTGTGCCCATTTTTCGTACAGGAGAAATCAGTATGACTTATTTTTTAGTATACTACATGGTTAGGATTGTGTTATAGATTATATCATTTACAACTGTCTTCTTTCTCAATTTATATTTTGTTGCTTTTCATAAAAACACAAAATAATAGTTAACTCCCAACAATGAAGGTAAGTGCCAGAGGCAATCACACTTGTAGACATCAGGAGTTAAACTTTTTCATAGTAGGAGCAGTGAAAAGTAGAAATGTCTTGGAATAGCTAATTCTGAAGCCTGAGTTCTGCTATCTTGTCGATAAACAATGCAGTTTCTACAAGATGCAACAATGTCATGTCCCCCTTTAATAGTAAACTCCTAGCTTGAAAAAGTTTACTAGTCCATGGAGGTGGCTTTTCCGCACCCCTTCTAAAATTAGTTCTCTTCCCTGCCCCACTGCCACAAAAAAATGGGGAAAAGAAGAAAATCGAAAAGTTATCACACAAACCATGCCTAATTCTACTGTGATAAAAATGTGCTGTATCTTACCATGATGGCCCTTTCATAATGTTCATTGTCTTTATCAATATCTATTGGATATCCATTGAGAAGCCAAATAAAAGTAAGGTCTAAAGATCGATCGTGCTCGGCGAGACACTGCATGGTAGCATTCCATCCAACTGTGACGTCAACATTGGTTGGTGCTAAAACAATCTTTGTAGCCGCTGTGCAGTTTAGGAGAGAAAGCAGAACATTTGCACATCAACAAAACAGTAGAAGTGCAACTAAACTTCTGTATCTGAGAATTTCACTATGGATTATTCTCACCATGACAAGTGTAGTCCATTTCCAGACCTATTACATCCTGTTTCTGCTGAGGCCTCTTAATTGTAATGAAAAAAGATACTTACGGTGTTTTAGTAATGTTTTGGGCCTTGTTTAATTGGCAGTAAGACACACAGAGTTCTGTAAAACTTACTCCCGTGCAATTGTGCACAGGACTGCAGTCTTAAGATACAGATATAGATATAGATATAGATATAGATATAGATATAGATATAGATATAGATATAGATATAGATATAGATATAGATATAGATATATACTACTATAATAATACGTATACAACCCTGCATACAATAGACAAATATTATTATAGGAATAGCAGTAGAACAAAGAGGGATCTGAAACAGAGAGATGGTCCTTTTCCTATGACTTCAATAGAATTCCGAGTGAGTGTGGTGTAATCATAAACATTTGAATCTAGGATCTGCAAGACTAGGGCTCAAATCTCCATTCAGCCATGAAGCTCACTAGGTGACCATTGTCCAGTCACTAGCCTAAGCTACCTCATAGGGCTGTTGTGGGGATAAAATAAGGGCTATGTAGGCCATCTGGGAAAAAGTTGGAATAAAAATATAATAAAAAGATGTAATCCATGTCAAATCCAGTATGTGCGCCAGAGAGCTTAACTGACAGTCCATGCAGTAAATTATGCCAATGTTGTCATGACCCACAACTTAAGGACCTTGCAGTGCATGGCAAAGGTCTCTGATGAGGTTCAGGCTGCTTTCTTGTGAATATAACCTCTCAGTGCCTTATTTGGTCAAAGGACACAGCCCTGCCAGTTCTGACTCAGAGAGCATAAATCTTTATCTCCCCAACTCAAAGACTTCAAAGACCGCAAATTAAGGCAGATACTCCAGTGAACCTACATGTCTTGTGAACCAACATGAAGTCTGAGTTTGCTCTAGCTCCCTGCAGAGACAAGAGCTTCTTCTAGCCACTTTAGGAGGAGAATCTTTCAGGCAAGGGGACCCCCTTGGAGCTCTCCAAGGTTCTGTTCTTATCTGCCTTTTGCACTGACCCGACTTGCCTTCACTAGACATTGCCTGCTTTCCCTGTGAGCCTCAAGCTCACAAATGTTGCTTTGTTGCGGGTGGAGGAGGGGTAGAGAGAGAGCATGTCTGCCACTCAATCTGTAACAAAAGTATCAGCTCAATTGCAATTTGTGTGAATTGTGTCATTTTTTTATTGTGGCACCAATACTGTACAAATCACCTTTTAGAGAAGTTTGATTGCTATCTTGCTCAATACATTATAAATTATACTAAATAAATGCATTCTAAATTATTCTAATTTGACTTAGAAGTATTTATGTTGAACTGATTTGAATAAGACTCAAGGGCAGGCAGTAGTACACTAGCATTATTGAGTTTTTTGATCTGCTTCCATTGTGTCTTCTGATTTTAGTTGATAGGCAATAAAGAACATTTACCTGTGGTCAAAAGCGTAGTAGTACTATTAGCTTTTCCTTTGTTATTTTCTACAAAACAGGTATAGTTGCCTGCATCAGCTGCTGTGACATTAATAATTTCCAGACTTCCATCATACCAAATCCGTATCCTATTGAAAGGGAAATTGTTAGGAAACATATAAGAAGAAACAATTTGATCACATGTTTAATTGATCACATATTGGATTTCTTTTTTTAACTAGACTTAAATTAGATTCTTACAATATATAACAACATCACATATAACGTAAAATGGCCTGCTCTAACCCAGAAGTTGGAGTTTAGGCAATATATTCAAAATAATATCCAAATAATGCAATAAGTTTCTGTCCCAGACAACCATTTGTATGGAAAGTGATACACAGCTTGTGTTAACCAATAAGTTTCCATAATGTGAGACTTGACTTAATATGGATGAATCTTGTACCAGTGAGCAGCTACTTTGCTCTTCCTTTTGCATGAGCCAATGAACAAGCCAGGAAATCTTCCACTAACTAATGTTTCCCATTTTGTATGAATCAGAAGCTATGGTTTGAAGTTGACTGGCTCGTTCCAAAGCTGTGTGGATGTTTTCTGGTTTGGATGAAACAGAAAGCTACACTCAGTGGGAAATATTCTGACTTGTTCATTAGTTAAAGTGAAGGGAGGAGTTAACCACAGTTTCCCATGGTGCATGTCAATCCACATAACCTATCTGGTCAACATTAACTATGGCCAGTTTAAACTTCAACTTTAGAAATCATAGTTTTAAGCTAAACATTGTTAATACTAACCGTAGTTGGTCAGTTCAGACAATATGACAAGCTTCAGATAACCAAAAGATGAAGCAAATGATTCTGTGCAGAAGGACAGGAGTCCAGCAGGAGGCTGAATATTAGGAAGAAGACAACCCACTTGGAGGTGTCCTCCCTTGAGAAATGACTTTGAACTCCATCGTTATCTTATGGAGTTCAAAATGGAAATGCTGTAAAACCATTTGTAAAACAAACAACTTCCTCTGAGGCTTACACAAGAGCCCCTTTCATGTGCTACTCATGTGAAAGGGCTCCAGGCAATTAAAAAGAAGCAGAGTTACACCACTGGCCCAACCCAACATCATGCCTGTCCTCCTGGCTCCACCCCTGACCACTGCACATTGAGTACCTGGGGAGCTGTCTGTATCTATGGACCTCAAGACCTTTGTTAATTGTGCAAAGGTCATGGGGTGTGGAGGAAGGAGGATGGGTACAGCTGTACTTCCCTTTAATTGCACAGAGTAACTTCATACGATGGGGGGTAATGTGAATCACCAGGCTAAACAGAGTCTTTCATTCTATCCTGCTGGTGCTTCATCCCACCCCCTTTTTAGCTGCAGACAAGCAGCAATGCAGCTTGTCAAATTCCTGGTTGGTCTTTGTAACTGGCTGCACTTGAAATAGTGGATTCATGAGTTGTGCTGGCTGTGCTAACCAAATAATACTGACCGGGTTGAATTTCTAATAATTTCTGTTCCTCTACTCCATATGAGTTTTGGCCTAGGAGCTGCTCTAGGCTTACATTCAATTATAGCTTGACCTCCTTTAGCAGCCAAGACCTCTCTCTTCATGGGGCTGAATTCAAAGGTTGGGGCTAAAACTGCAGGAAAAACACACAAAGATAAATACTTTTAGAAATTATGCTCTCATTTCAGATACTACCAGTGCAATACTACAATGTCTACTCAGAAGATAGTCCCAATAAGATCAATTGACTTAATCCCAGATGTATGATTGCTATCTAAATATGATGTTTTGCAGAATTAAGATCTCATCTACCAGGTCTGTCAACTGATTAAAAATGAGTTCAATCATCTGCCTTTTTACCAGATAATCAATTCATGAATCAATTAAATGTAAACGTATTGCATATGAGCAAATCCTCAGTATAGGGTGTGTTTTTTTCAGATATCAAAGGCAATATGAATTCAATAAACCAAAACTAGTATTCAGTGGTAGACAGCAAGGCAAGCTAGTCTATTTTTTTTTAACTTTTCCATCCTTCTTATAGTAACACACCAGAACTAAGATATACTTATTTTAACTCACAGCTGTGCAGACTCACTGATTAATCAGCTAGAGTTTTGGTTGGCTACTCTAACCAATGAAGCTGAAGAAAGCTTCACACCTGCATGTATTGCTTTTTAAATTTTATTTCATTCCTTGACAAAATTACCAGGATTACCTACATAATAACAACACAATAAATACTTGAAATATAAATAAGTTCAAACATGTAACAACAATAAAAGGTAAACTCACACATTATCTGTTTTATTTACTAGAAATGGTTTCAAATGACACAGAACATGATGTTTTCACTAACCGAGAACTTTCAGCTCAGCATTTGAATAAATCATTCCATGTATATTTTCTGCTACACATTGATACATGCCCTCATCTTCTTTCTTCAGGCTAGAAAATCTCAAATCTCCTTTCCAATACTAAAAGTGAAAGACACAATAAAGATATAATAGGCACAAGGCAGCAGTGATGATTAAAAACTGCCTAAATTCCTTTCTGTTCGAAATAGGGACTGAAAATAAAACTGCCTATATAAAATGCTACTATACAAAACTATGGTGCTACTGCACTTGGAATCCTATCTACAGTTCTGGTCATCACATTAAAAAAGAAGAAAAAAGATATTGTAGAGCTGGAAAAGGTTGAGAAAGAGGGAGTGGTTCCCCCATAAGGAAAGGTTACAATATTTGGAGGATAGTGGAGGATAGAAAGTGGAGAAAGAGAAGTTCTTCTCCTTCAGCCATAATACTAGAACTAGGTACCATCCAATGAACATGAATGTTGGACTATGGAATTTACTCCCAAAAGGTGTAGTCCACCAACTTGGAGGCTCTAAAAGAGACATTAGGCAAAGATAATACTATCAGTGGCTATTAGCCAGGATGGTTATGTGATTCTATGATGCTGATGTTGAAAGCAGTATGCCTCTGAATACTAATTGGTGGGGAATCACATGGGAAGAGCGTTATTGCACTCAGGTGCCGCTTCTGGGCTTCCCTGACTGGCCAGTGTGAGAACAGGATGCAGGACTACATGGACCTTTGGCCTGACCCAGCAACACTCTTCTTATGTTCTTAGTTTATGATGGTATTGCTAACCAATGCAGCAACAGTCACTGGATAAACAAAGGGTACTCTAATTTCTATGCAAAGGTGAGTCTGTGTGAGCACTTTGCTGCATGCAAAAGTCCCAATCAGTTTGTGCACATATTAAACTTAGGGAGGATATAATGAACTCTTTCTCCCACTGCGAATATAACTATTTCAGACAATAGAGCTTTCATGAATTCTGTGTTGGACACACACTGGTAATAGGTAAAGGTAAAGGACCCCTGGATGGTTAAGTCCAGTCAAAGACGACTATGGGGTTGCGGTGCTCATCTCACTTTTAGGCCGAGGGAGCCGGCGTTTGTCCACAGATAGCTTTCCAGGTCAACGGGTAAACTGCTTCTGGTGCAATGGAACACTGTGACAAAGTAGGTTTGTGGTCACCATGGCTTAAATATTTGCAGTCCAAGTGACTGATATCTATTGGTTAATTATACAATAACCTTTGTTACTGAAATAAATATTATTTGATTCCTTTTCCTTTGTAAATTTTGCAGTTGGAAATAATGCCCCAAAGGAAATGAAAACAAAGAGAATTTTCTAAGTTTTTAAAGAACACTCTAGCAGAATTAATTAAATTTCTATACTATCCCACTTCATCCAAAGAAACACAAAAATACATACAATAGTAACAAACAAACAAAAATATTCCCCAGTTTAAAATACTGTTTACATAGCCAAAGGCCTGGGAAAAGAGAAATGTTTTTGCCTGACACCTAAAGGCATGTAACGAAGGTGCCAAGTGACCCTCTCTGGGGAGAGCATTCCACAAGTGAGGAGCCACCACAGAAAAGGCCCGTTCTCATGTTGCCATGCTCCGGAACCCTCATTGAGAAGGCACACAAAGAAGGACCTCAAATGATGATTGCTCGGTCTAGGTCATATGGGGAGAGGTGATCTTTGAGCATTCAACAAAACATTCTCACAGCAATCAGGATATTTTTATTTCTATTGCTCAAAATCAGGATTTGCATGATAATGATGTGTTGTAGTGTTTAATTCAATATAGCATTCCAGTATGTAGACTTTTGTTTAAAAAAAAGTTTACAAATGTATTTGACACTTGGTAGCATTATTCATCAAAGACCATTCTTGGTTTATTTATGTGCTTTCTACTACCTTGGGGGAAAAAAGGTCGACATGAATGTGGGCATAACCTAAGCCTACCGGTATTCCATTTTTCAGCCATCGCATTGTTGGAAGAGGCTTCCCTGCAGCTACACATGGCCAGTGGAATTCACTGCCTATATCTCTCTCTGTATCATTGATGTGCTCCACCCATTCTGGATACGCTGAAAGACAAAGAAAACACAACTCTTGCATTTCATGCATGTTCAAAACCAGTTGCGGGGGCGGGGGGGGGGAGTAGCCAGAATCAAGCTAATTGCAATTCAAACAAACCACAACCCCCCTCCCCAAGTTTGGAGGTAATTATGAATTGTAGTTTGTTTAAAAGTACACGATTACTCTCTTCTCCTGTGACATGGGGGAGGGGAGCATGCAAACCCAGGGCTTACTATGGCTCATTTGTGTAGCAGGAACCAATATATACATATATATGAACCAACTCTACAACACACATTCTGGAAACAATTGCATGTTTCTGTACAGGTAAAAAGACCATGCAACCTAAAATAAGTCTAAAAAAGCCATGTGACCCCTGCAATGCAATTTATGAAGAAGTGTCCCACCTACCTTGAACATAAACTTTTGCTGAATGCTTATCTTTTCCTCTATGATTTTCAGCTTCACATTCATAGGTTCCTTCATCTTCAAACTGAATGTTGTAGATCTTGAGGACTGCACCAGACATGCTTACTTCTGCACTGCTTGGCATGGGTTCAAGATACTTATTCCATCTTATCTCTGGAACAGGGCTTTGAGAAGAAGAAAAATGAGCCTATGTGAATAAAGTTTGGGTGCCCTTTGGTGGTCTTTTGTCATTCCCTCCCAAGCCTTCTGCCTCTGCTCTCCCCTTCTACTTACAGAACTACTTCTAGTTCTAAGTTCACTTTCTCACCCACCCACACCCAGTTGTTGTCATTGTTTTGTAAATTTATAGCTCATTTTTCTTCCACCATGGATTTTAAAGTACAAGAGGCTCCTATCGAGGCACAGACTATTCCAAGACCTGCTTAGCTCCAGCAAGCTGGCTGCATCATCTGCCTTCAGACCATACACCATGAACCAGAAATGGAGAACCTTTGGTTTGGGGATCAAACACAGTTCTTCAGGCCTCTTTGCCTGGCCCATGGGACTCTATCTATCTGTCACCTTCCTGAACAACACCCCTCAACAGCAACACCTCCTTGAGTGTTTTGTCTGGCTGGAACATGCCCTTGATAACTTTTTTTTTTTTGTTGGCTGGATGGAGGATAGAGATGCATGTGTGAGTATGAAGTAATTCACCTACTGTACAAAGACAAAATTGTCATAGTTGATCTGCTCAGTTTTGCCTCTGATGCCACATAACAGTGGCAACCTGGCTCTCAGAATATTGCTCAAAAGGGAACACGGACTTGGGCTGATAAAGCGTCCCCATCCCTGTTGTAAACGAACTGAGCCCTCACTTAGCTGTTAATTGACCCTTTACTTAGCTAATCCTCATATCTTCCTCACTCTCTTCACAGTCAATTCCTAATCACTTCCCCAGTCCCACACTGGGAACCACATGGATGGTGAAAAGCAGCCGATACACTTTATTAATTAAAAAACAACAACAACACCTTGCTTTGGCTGTGAAATGAAGATTGGGCAGACACTTGTGACCCTGGCATTTTGCACAATACTTAGATCATTGTTAAGGTTTGTCAAGCAGAAATGAGTTGCGTGTCAAGGCCCTGCACCCCCTCCCTTGATGAATAAAAACACGTGGACACGTGTATTTTAGGTTAATGGGCTGAAAAAGGCCACAACTTTTATTGGTTACAGAATGTGAGTGGTATTGGCTTTTGGCATTGGACCCGAACTAACTATATCTGACTCCTGCCCACCATGTAGGAAGCCTCACAAGGGTTAACCACCTGTAGGGGGAGCCCTGTTGATGTACATCAACTCTGAGCTCCCCAGGGTCACCGGAAAGCTCGTGCCATGGCCCTAGGCTCCACCCAGGCTTCAGACAGGAACCACAACCCCTGGATTCCTTTAACGGAATACCCTTAAAGAGGAGGGGTAGGTGATGGCCACAACCTCCCCTCCCATAAACCAAGCTTTTCCAATGCCTAACTGTTGAACCTTACAAAGTTGTGACGATTTGCTATGAGGTAGGTGAAAACCAAGTGGCTGGTGCCAATCTGCCAAGTGGAAAAATTCCTACCAGGCCCCTTCAACAAGCGACCAACCGAAGTCCATAGCAAGGTCAAGGTGAAGAATGCCAGGGGAAAAAAGGATGGGAGATCCATGGAAGCCAGGAAGCAGAAGGAGGAGCTCCCGGCCGCACGACCACTTAAATGCAGCTAGTCTCGCCCCCCCAAGCCACCTAGATTGGCTGGCTGCGGTCGTGACGCATGCCAAGATAGAGAGAGAGAGAGAAAGGGAGGGAGGGAGGGAGGGAGGGAGGGAGGGAGAGGAAGAAAGGTAATGGTGGCATTGTGGAGTCCAAATCCAAGTGTGGAATTTCAACTTCAAACAGAGGGGCCATTTTTTAATTATGTATATTGCCATTTTCACCAAGGGCAGTTTTCACCCATGGTTTTGAGTGAAGTAGGATCTTTGGCCCATATCACACTGAAGATCATGTAGATAAGCATGGTTGCCCACCTGAATCTATGTACAAAGTCACCTTGAGTGTGGCAGGGGAAGGGGAAAGTGTCTAAGAAGGGAACATTTTGACCTCTCAATTGTCAGGTGCAGACTTGAGGATTACATCTGACAGCAGATTAGGGCTGATAACCCAGGCCCAGTTTAGTCTACACAAACTGTGCCCATGCGTGGAACCAACCTCAAGCATACTTACTTTCCAAGTGCAAAACACTCCAGTGTTACATTCTGTCCTAAAAGTGCGTATGTCTCTTTGAAGCTCACTCTGATATCTGGAAGATAGCCTTTTGAACCTAACATGAAGAGAAATGCAAAACTAAAAACCAGTCTGTTGTAATCATAGGCAACCATTTAGAAACATGTTCTATTACATATTTACACTCAAAGTACCAGGATGGTATGAACAGCTAAACTCACTCTGTGTGAGTTTGACCATCTGCATGGGATCGATGGTTCCAATGTGTTTTTTTAAAGTATAGACATAATTTTTCAACA
Source organism: Podarcis erhardii (assembly GCF_964252035.2). Lineage (NCBI taxonomy): Eukaryota > Metazoa > Chordata > Lepidosauria > Squamata > Lacertidae > Podarcis > Podarcis erhardii. The sequence continues at coordinate 51,857,313 of NC_138500.1, forward strand.
GAATATGGAATATTTGGTTTACATAAAAGAAGCATGAAGGAGTATTGTGTAAGCTCTCTGATCAATCCCTTAATTGTGCAAAGCCTTGCCTTGTTGTGGGGTGAAGTTTCTCAGCAAACTCCATACCATGTCCCAGTTGTAATGTGATGCTTCAGAAAACACTAGTTGTATCTAGCAGTGTAATGCCATGAGAACAGCGATAAAGGTAAAGGTAAAGGGACCCCTGACCATTAGGTCCAGTCATGACTGACTCTGGGGTTGCGGTGCTCATCTCGCTTTATTGGCCGAGGGAGCCGAAGTACAGCTTCCAGGTCATGTGGCCAGCATGACTAAGCCACTTCTGGCGAACCAGAGCAGCACACGGAAACGCTGTTTACTTTCCCGCCAGAGCGGTACCTATTTATCTACTTGCACTTCGTGCTTTCGAACAGCTAGGTTGGCAGGAGCTGGGACCGAACAACGGGAGCTCACCCTGTTGCAGGGATTCCAACTGCCGACCTTCCGATCGGCAAGTCCTTGGCTCTGTGGTTTAACCCACAGCGCCACCCGCGTCCCTTATGAGAAGCCAGTCACAAATGGCAATGCCTTGGAAGGAACTATACCAAATACATCTGTTTGTGTATTAGTTTCAATTGCACATAGCCAAAAAATTTTACTACACTAAGAATGTAACTGAAAAATAAACAACAGACAAACTGATGTACCTAATATTCTGGATAAATACTTACGATCTGCTTGAGGAATGAGTGGAATAAAACTGCTGAAAACACTCTTAGTGATTGAGTTGCTGGTCACAAAGCAAGAGTAGTTGCCTTTATCTGATGCTTCAACTTTAGCAATGTAGAGATTGCCATTTGTCTGTGAGACATACCGCCGTTTATCCAAAGTAATGAATTCTGGGAAATCATTCAGAACCCAGCGGTAACTCAGATCATCTGGAAAGGAAGGGAAACTTTTTGTTAACATCTATAAAAGGATGTGGTGTGTGCAATTCTAGAAAGAATTTGTGCAAATACATGAATATAATGAGTTGCCTGACATGAGGTTAAATGGCTCTTATAGTCATTACTATTGAATTTGACTGACCAAAATTCTCCAATGTATCTGTTAGAGGTTTTGCCCTGATTTCCTAATATACTTTTAACCAGAGATGCTAGTGAATTGCACCTAGAACCTTAAAAGTGTGCTGCCGCTGAGCTATGACTTTGCTGTATCTTGTAACATAGGGAAATGCCTTATATATTGAATCAGAAGACTGGCCTTTTTAGCTCAGTATTGGAAGTGGCTTTCTGGAGTTATAGAGAATGAGGTTTTCCAACCTTAGCTGGGAAAAGCCAGGGATTGAATACGGTGCCTTCCGAAAGTAAAGCATGCGTTCCACCACTGAACTTAGCTTATTTCCCTATGCAAAATGAATGTTTCAGTGACTTTTTGGGCAAAGTTGTGGAGCTTTCTTTGGGGCAGAATTTAAGAAGAAAGCCTTTTTGAGCTATTGACAAAAACAACATAGGTTGCCATACATTTCCCCAGATATTTTGCCAATTTCAACAACTTCTGACTGCAGTATTCCAGGTCTGTCCCAGGACATAAGGTTTTTCAGGGATTTGTTAAAGGATTAAAAAGACATTAAGAAGAAGTGAGTGTAGAAAAAACCCCAATGCGGGCTGCTCAGAACTTGAAAGATGTGTTCGGAGCACTTCATTATTTTACACCAAAATCTTCTGGGCTGAAAAGTTGTTCTAGCTTAAAAGGGGAAGGGGAAAGTCTTAGTGAGCTGGCCTCTAGCTATCTGGTAGCTGGATTCTACAACTTACAACCTATTTTATCTGTTAGATTATTTAGCTAATACACTGGCATCCTGCCTTCAATGCAGTTCACCTTGGCAAAGTTCTGAATACACCCTTGCTTATTTCCCTAAATCAGGAGTGGGGATCCTGTGATCCTCGAGATGTTAGGGGTCATTAGGAAAGGGTTTGGAAAACTAAACTGCCAATACCATAGTGTCACTGTACATATCTGTGGCTAGAGCGCACTTACTGTCCTGGTCATATCATAAGCTGCTTATACTTGACAGAGCATCTCATCCATTCTACTAGCTGACTCTTTGCTGAAAGCAGGACCTGAACACAACAGCACTCTCCCTACTTGTGATTCCCAACAACTATCACTCAGAAGCATACACTGCACCCAACAGTGGAAATGGGTAGGATCTTGTTTCCTGGCAGTAAGTGTCAGTGGCTGCTGGAAATAGTTATTGCAGGTTCCCCTTCTGGTTGCTTAGAGGAGAACATTAACCCAGTTGGAAGCTGTAACGCAGTATGACAATCCTGAAGTGCACATGGCCAAAGCTTTCGTTGGGTGCGCAGGGAATGGTGCTAATAGCTTGCGTCTACTCTCCGCCAAATGGCAAGATTGCTGGCTGTCACACCAGAGCCACCCGCTCCACACTTCATCTGCCTACCACTCCTCCCATCCGATTAGTTCAAATATGCTTCCACCCAGGCTTTGTGCTAGCTTTGTGCTAGGAGATGGCACAGTAAGCGCTCCAATTATGCCTGGAGCATGCTTGCCATTTGTGGGAATGTAAGCGCAAAAGTTCACCCAGCTTTATCAGCGAAAGCTTTTTAACAGCAACCAGATGCAGCCGCTCTTTAATCTGAAGAGAACCAACCACTCTCTAAGGAACTAAAAAAAAGTAAAAGTCAAGCAGCGAGGTTGATCTGTGCTTCTCTTATTACAGGCTTTAAGCAGCTTATGTAGCTTATACCGTCATATTCAAAGTTAGGAATTTTGTAATCATATTAGTTTCTATCCTGTTCTTCCAATGAAAGCTGAAAAAATGTGGATTTAATTACCTGGATAATGAGGTGGAGGGTCACAGAGAAGGACAGCCCCAACGCCTTCCCGCACTTTTACTGCATGCCTCTCTTCAGGAGTAAATGGATATAAATCTATGCAAGACAATGTCCATGTATCATATAATTGTATTATATAATATGCAGCTAAAACTACAGGTATAAACTCACCAAAGATGTGAAGTAGACATTTACAAAATAAGCATATATTCATTGCTAATTTTCCACAAATTTTTCCACAAAAAAACGTATCGTGAGTGTACTAGCCTTTATTCTATCATTCCATTGTGTAACAAAAAGGGTAGGCATCAAGTGTTAAAGGATTATTATTTTTATCTGTGTTCTATCATAGACAATGGAGACTGAATACAGGTGCAAGGCTATCTACTTGGAATCAGTATTTTCACACATAAACACGAGACAGCTTGTGTGGGGGGGAATGTAAGCTCGCGTAAAGGTATCTGTCTCAGAAAACTTAAAGTTGTTTGCAAAATGCCAACGACACAGATTATTCACATGGCCACTTGTATGAATAGCATATAAGGCTCCTGGAACTATTAAGAAACCCTAGGTATCTGCCTAGGGAAGTTCTTATAGAAGTATTGGGACACTCATGCATAGTCATAGAACCAGCAATGGTGAGGGGGAAAGTAGGCAAGCAAAACGTAGCTGAAGAATTCATTGGGTCTAGTGTTGATCTGAGGTGAAAGTGGAAAAACAAAGAAGAAGGCCATCAGAACCTGAGTCTCAGAATTCACCAAAAGTTCACCTTGGAAACGGCAAGGTGAATTTGAGATCCCAGGCAGAGACTTACAGGTTGACATGGGAATGTATAGTTGGGCTGATTCCCTAGGCTAAGTTAGTCATAGATTCAGGTGCAGTACATGAACAGGAGCTGTAAGGCTCAGGTGTGGGACAGACACCATGTTACCCTATACAGCAACTTTACCTTGGTCCAATGGATTTTTCTACAATATATGATGCTACGAATAACACTTAACAACAACCCTGTATTTAAGAAATTCTCTGAACGTTATTCTAACATTTCATTCATATTAAACTTTTGGGATGTGAATGGGGTGACTTATCATTGTTGGAAGGTGAGCTTGCAAAAATCTGCAAGCAGACAAATCTTCGAGCTACAATAATTTTTTGCAAATGTTACAGACCTATTTGAAAGCAGTACTACCCCCAGCCTGATTTTATTTTAGTAATAATAAATGCCAAAGGGTATGTGTGCCTGCTTTAACAGCAGCAGCGGGGATTACACTCATCTTTGGATTCTGATGAGCAAAAAACCGCTTTCATTCAAAAGTGGAGATGATAAACCTCTCAATACGAAAAACATATTCTGAAACATTGTTTAATGCTATCCTCTCTTGAAGAGGATAAGCTTATGTTCTCATCTTTAAAGTGAATAATAAATAGACCATGATCCCATTTTTAGAAGTTATTAAATTGTGCATCTATTTTATGTACTTGATCAACACAATTCCAAAATTTGCTGAGACAACGTATCAGCACTTATCATGGAGTATACCAGCGTAATGCTTCAAGCCATGATATGGGAGGCAATGGACTCTCATATTACATGCAGATGTGCTGTCATAGATGTGTCAATGGAACAAAAGAGGGCATGAATTCCAATGACTTCTTTCCTTCACATAACAGATAATTCATGTAATAAAATTATTCAGGAAGAATAATTTCCTTTTTGGGGTGGGGGGAGGAGGCGTAAGTATATACAATATACTAAACTCACAGTCTGTACTGGTGAGAAGACCAAAGCATAATGTGGGAATTATAGATTTTGCCCTAAAGGCCTAAAAGGCAGCATATTTCACACTAAGTTAATGTGTAATGAAAAATGAGTATTATTTCTGTTTGGGAATCAAGTACTGCAATTAGTCCTGTATAGTTTCATCCTTTCTCCAAAGCTAAACAACACTGAATGTGCAGAAAATGTTTGCATAAGGTTCTCTTATAATGACAGAAGTGTCTTCAGCAGGATTTCCTATCCAGGGTCAAGGATTAGAGATCTATCTTTAGCATATAGTGATGTGAACATTTTGACCTTCATTTAAACCTCTTGGCATCTCTGATTCAGCCACTTCCCCCTGAGTTCTCCGCCCTGTCCAATAACATTTCACATATCTAGGCTGCAATCCTAATCACATTTACCTGAGAGTAAGCTCAGTTGAATTCAATAGGATTTACTTCTGAGCATACAGGGTTACGAATGTAGCCTAAATACCCAAACTAGTTTTATCCTCTATAAGGTATGTGGGGGGTGGGGGGGGTGTTATGTCAATATGTCTGTACTTCAGGCTGTTGCATTTTTGTTAAAATGTCAGACATGACACATTATGGGACAACATAAGGCAAACCAAAAGCGAGAGAATTTCCTATCCCCAAAGTGCTGACAGTAATCACAATGCAACTATTTTCTTGTAAACCACTCTGTTGCGTTTTTATTGGTGTTCTATTTCTGTTTTAACTGATTCATTTTATTGGGAACTGCCTTCAGCAGCATAAGGCACAGCTCATTTGCTTGCGCCATCTTGTTAACTAAATAGATTTGTGTCTGTTTTCTTGCTGTGACACATTTGTACTTTGGATGACGGAGAACAATCTCTTAGATCAGAGTTTCTCAAACGGTGTCAGATCAGCACTCCATAAGATATATTCCCTCTCGTTCTCTGTATTGGTTGGTAACTAAAATCATGTGAGTTTGACAAGTACATCAAGTTTTAACAACACTGAAAAAGATGGTTGTCTCATTGGCTCTCATTACTATTTGCCAATATATTGTAAAAAAAAAGGGGGGGAAGTTCAGGGCTTGCCAATGTGGCAGCCACAGGTGTACATGTATCTGCAGAGAACTTCCCTGGGACCTAAATGGTTCCCTGTCCCAACCCCTCCTCCGCTGAAATTTAGGCTTGAAAGAAGCACTCTATTGTAGCCAACAGGGTTGTGGCTACAGTGTATGTGTTGCCTATGAACAGGCTCCCCAAGCTAGAAGTTTAAAGGGTGCACTCTCCAGACCTACACTCCTTGCGCTCAGGGGCTAAAAACACAAACAATGAGAAACACTAAGGAACCCAACCACCACCAGAAGAATTACAGGTAACCTCACTACTGCCCCATTCTAACTGCCCAGGGTTCGGAGTGAACAAGTCATCTATGTAATCCATGTTAAAAAGGTAAACATTTCTTACATCCAAAGTTTAGAGATGCTTCACGGCTCCTTATAGTTCCATGTACATTGTATGCAAGGCAAACATACTTTCCTTCATCCCTTGATTTCTCAGGATTGTTGATTTCCAGGTTACCTCCCACCATACTGTGGTGCTCCTTTGCTGTTTTAATATCAATATCCCAGTTGTTACGTTGCCACCTATTGAGGGAGAACGTATTTTATCACACACTAAAAGTAACAATATAATAACCTGCAGTTTTCTATCAGCACACAAAAGTCCTTCCAGATGGACAAATGTATTCCTTCCTTCTCAGAACTTGTGTCAGTAGTGTGGGATGTGAAACACAAGAGCAGTCAAGTACAACATTCCTAGAGTGAACATGTTTGCACATGGGAAGGAATGTTTGTCCAGCCAGCAGATAAACTTCCTGTTTCCTTCTGGGCTGGGACAGACTTCCTCTGCATGTGAGTAGAGGTGGGTGTGGCCTCACCTGTGCAGGTAATGACAAAAGCACAGGGCAGGGCAGCCACCTCTCTCTTTTTCACCACATGCATCAAAGAAACAACATCTACTAAGCCAAAGATGCCCTCTTGGCTTCCAGCCAAGAGAGGACAAAGAGACTGTCTTCTTAAGAGATAGATTCCAAGTGTATTAAGCTAAGACTGCCTTCTGGGATCTGATTGTGAACAGAATGTGAGTAAACTCTTTTTATACTTTTGTAAAAGACTGTGTCGTCTCTTATATTTTATGAGGGAATAAGGGGAAATGCCAGAACAGTTATTATAGAGGCTTTAGCGAGCCTTAGCAAACGCAGCCATTGCAAAGCTTAAAATAAAGGGGAATGTTACTCTGCTGAAATTGTGTTAACAAGTTGGATAAGGATATAATCAGACAATATATCCTCTCCTGCATCCCTGAACATTCCCACAAGTAGTGATTATGGAACCCTTTTAGCCTGTAGCAGCCCCAGTTTTCAGTTAGCCCATGACAACTTCCAGCAGCTGTAACAATGGGTGGCTGTGTAGGTTTCTGCCAGCATGGTGAATATAAGATGCTGAATTTACTATGGTTAGGGTCTTGATGCTATTGAAACTGTATTAAAACCAAGATTCTTTGTAATTGGTATGTACACAACCAGCTTATTCTGTGGTTCAAAGGCAGCAAAAGGCTAAATGAAAATTGTGTCTCTCAGATGCTTAAACTTTCATGCTTGACCTAGTATTTTGTAGTGCCTTGTGTGCTCTCTCTTATACAGCTGTGTGAGAGAAATATATGTAAATAGTTCACTTTGACCACCAGAGGGAGTGCCCACTCTTTTTCATATCCAGTATCTCTAGCACAGCAAGCGAATTAGGGGCGAGGAATCTGCAGACCTCCATCAGGCCAAGATGAGACATGTAGCGTCTCTCAGGGAAGCCTCTGAATGAATGTTAAGTTTTCTCTCTCACACACAATGCAGAGGAAGATAGTTTTGAAAAATAAATAAAATGCACACAACAACTGCATTTGTATTGGACAAGCTGGAACAAGCCCCAGCAAGGTATCATGCTCAAGCAATCCCCTCTCCTTCCAGACAGCTGGGGAAAGGACTTTAGCTTCACATTAATTTAATCCCAGCTTGTTGTTATACTTGAATCAGAGACCCTGGTTTAAAACAAAACTCGGGTAAGTTTCATAACAAACCAACTTTAAACCATGGGCTGTGCGAATCTGACCTGTTCAATTAACCAAAGCCTGTTTGAATCCAGGATCCCTGGTTAAAATGTAACAACAATGCAGTGATCTTCAAAAGTGAACCTAAATGCTGCTGAAGTCCTCCTTCTGGCTGTTCAGAAGGAGTGTGTGAGACTGATACTTTGTTTGAACTTATTCCAGCTCACCCAGATAGAGCTAAATTGTGGTTTAGCACTGTGTGTGTATATAGCTATTGACTTGTACAGAAAATTAGAAGTGGGGGAGGCGAACTCTTACAGGAATAAGCACAATCCTACCTTTCTAGGGTGGGGGGATGCGGGTGGTGCTGTGAGTTAAACCACAGAGCCTAGGACTTGCTGATCAGAAGGTCAGTGGTTTGAATCCCCGCAACGGGGTGAGCTCCCATTGCTCGGTCCCAGCTCCTGCCAACCTAGCAGTTCAAAAGCACGTCAAAGTGCAAGTAGATAAATAGGTACTGCTCCAGCAGGGAGGTAAACAACGTTTCCGTGCGCTGCTCTGGTTCGCCAGAAGCGGCTTAGTCATGCTGGCCACATGACCCGGAAGCTGTACTCCGGCTCCCTCGGCCAATAAAGTGAGATGAGCACCGCAACCCAAGAGTTGGTCACGACTGGACCTAATGGTCAGGGGTCTCCTTTACCCTTTACCTTTCTAAGGAATCCTGGTGGAAGAAACTTCTGAGCATACCGGTACATTACTAAATTGCTCTCTGAATGTATGACTGCTATACCTATACTCCCTCATGCTTTTTTATTTCATTACTGTAGTTATTATGCAACAGAATGTTAAAATATCACTTAACATCCCTTTCTATCCCTCACAGTCTAGCCTCATAGGGGGCTATGCCTGATGGGACTTGTAGTCCAAAGTATCTGTAGGGAACCAGGCTGGTAAAGACTGATCTAGCCACTGAAATCAGCCAAAGACAAATTCCTTACAGCACTTGCAGCATCACTCAAGATTTTGATACATCTCCTGGAACTAACATAAGCCGATTCTGATCAAACTGACATTCAGTTGTGAGGTAGAGCTAAATTGAGTAGTACAGTTTAAGTTTGAATAAGTTTTACACCTGTGGATGATGAACTAATCGGAGAGCAATGAGATAAACAGGCTATGGATTTAAAACTGCTTTTCACATATAGATTCATGCGCACTAACAGCATTTCTCATAGGCAAAGTACTTTATCGACTTCTCATTCACCTCCACACTTACTCTGTGGTTGCTATTACTCCTGTATGGAACTGAATGGTTCTGAACTGTCCAAAGCTACCAAGGTCACCCACTGCAGTTGCATTTCCCAGACCAAAATTTCCAAGATGGAAGTGAATTGCAACTCCTATACATTAGTACAAGTTAAGACTTAAACATATGTTACTTGTAAGTGGGAGCGGGGACTCCTCTGGCTCTGCAGTTCATTGAAACCCTTCCTTCTGGAGATTCTTCTGGGTAGACTGTATCAATGGGCTGCTCTTCAAAAATTGGTCCATACCCCTTTTGCTCATCTGAAAACATATGGCAAGTCAATTATAACCCCTTGAAAATATTTATCTACTGCATATTGAGAATGCAGAGTTAAAATGACTACAAACCATTTTAGTAAGTCTGCATAGTAAGTACAACATCAATAGTTTAAATGCAACAGCTTCCCCTTTCACTACTACAGTTATGTCTTGTCCATATACCTACCATCGGGGGCGGGGGGAATGGGGACCCTGTGAACTAGTTGCAATTTCCCTTAAGGCCACTGGCTCTCCTGCCAACTGGTGCCAAAGCTAGTGGAAGTGTTTATGACTTGTGCATCTGTCTGTTTGGAAGATACAGACAGATGAAATCTCCTCTGCAGTCCAGCAAATAGCCACCAGATGGTGATGACATCTGATGTCCTCTGGCTTGGGCCATTATATTCAGCAAAGCTCAAGTTAAAAGGTTAGCTTCATTAGCCGTCTGCTTAGTCACCCACCACATGTTGCAACTAAACTGTGATTTGATTTTTCTGCTATCCTGCTTTTCAGGATAGTGGTGTCTACTCAGAACTCAATCCTGAAACCCACGTTTAAAATTAGAGCACAGCAAATGAATGAGTAAAAACAAAACAAAAGAACATATGCAAATGGCCTTGCTTCACTTTCAGATAACCTCACCTTCACATAATGAAGGTTCCACCCATTTGAAGGTCCAAAACAGCATCTTGAATTGACCCTGAAAGTGAATTTGCTAGTCCCTGAAGTTACACTACCACTCCTGGGACTCTGTCCCAGTTTACAGTCTGGCTGCCACAGTGCCACACTTTGAATCAGCTGCAATTTCCAGCTGCTTTTCAGGGGCAGCCCCTGGTACAACGTAATGCAGGAATCCAGCTTGGACATTACTGGAGCACCGATAAAGCGATTCTGCAGTTTTGTAACTCTGTACGTATGTGAAGATTGCTGTGCTTTACCACTGAAATGGTTCTTCTTCAACAGCAGCAAAAATGTAGAATTTTTTTAAAAGATTAGTCTTGCGCTGGATAATTTAGCTTAACTTCACTCTCTGCAATTGAGGGCCTTGAGGATTCAACTACAATAGTATTTCTAGCTTCCTGCTTAGAAAAGGAGAATTTTATTTTTTACATATTTTTGTTTTGCTTTAAAAATGTAGCTGGGTTACAATTTAAATATGAGAGGTTCTTGTGGGGAAAGAAGGAGTTCTTGAAACAACAACAACACCACAATGCAACACTGTCAGCTGCTTTTTAACCATGCAAGGAAAAAGAAATGGGGACCTGAATCCTTTCCCAAGTTGGCATAAAAACAAGTGGGGGTGGGTTTTGGAGGAAATGTAGTAGAAAGTTTTTTTTAAAAAAAGCTCACTCATCTGGACTTGTGCAAACAGAATCATGAAACTACATATAATATATAGTTCTGTCCTTTCTAAGCTAGGACATCTCTATTTGGGTTGTACCCCAGTAGGTGACAGCTCACATTATTGACCAGCCCTCAAAATACATTTCTGGTAGAGCAGAAACTCAAAGTTATTCCAGTCTATGCCGATAGATAGACAATGACCTTGCAACCTTGTTTCCTCCCCAGTGCAATGCACTTTTTGTGGTTAGTACCACAGAAACACTGCTGTTATGCCTGTAAGTTCCATTCAGCTTACATGTACATACAATGTAAGCTGTGAAAAGGAATTCTAGCACAATCTTCACCTCACTACCTTTAGGGGCAAACTATAATAAACTTCCTAGGAACTGCCCTGATCAACACAAGCTCAAAAAAAGTGATTATTTGCTGCTCTATTGTCTGTTTGTTACCCAGCAGCTGTATTTTCTCCCTCTGCAGTGCCTTGTGCATGTATAGCAAGCAAGGCAATGCTCACTGGATTTGGCCATTTTCTGGCTGCTTTTTTTTTTTTTTTGCACTACTTCTAGCAGCGATTAGGCATGTATAGTAGCTTTGGGGAGGAAATACTGGTAACTGGAGAAAGAGGAGTGTATTCTCTAACAGTTCCGCTTTGGCTGAACAAGGATCTAGCTATTTGTTGTTGTTGGCATCTGTCTGCCACGGGAAACAATGGAGTGTGCCTCCAGGGGTGAAGTCAAACTGCTGAAGAATCACAGCATTGCCTCACCAACATCAGTCTGCCCACAGCTAGCCAGTCAGCCCCCACCTGCCTGCCTTCGTCCTTACTATCAGTTTCCTCCTCTTTAGTCTCAGTGTTGCTTTTGTAGAAGTAAGCATAGAGGCAGGCGAGAGGAAAACCAGGTTTGCCTGTCACTGGCTATGATTCCACTTGCTGTTTGGGCTTCATGTGTTCCACCCCAACAGTCCCAATGGGTGCCATAACTTTGTTATGATTGGTGGATTGCATTCTACTTATGCATTTAGGAAATTTGTCAGCAGCATATAAAAGAGAGGAAGGGAACTTATTTGGGCATTCTAAAATGGCAGTTGTACCGTATTTTTCCATGTATAAGACTAGGTTTTCCCCCTAAAAAATAATGTCAAAAATTAGGGGGCATCTTATACACAGATACATCTCCCCCCATTTTCTTAAATCTGAGTCCCCCCAAATAGGGGGCGTCTTATACATGGGGGCATCTTATAGATGGAAAAATACGGTACTATTTCAAGCAAATGCTGGGAGCGCCTCATTTTGTGTACGGATTTGTTTTAGTACTAACAAGGGTTCACACCAGATCTTTGTACTGAGAAGCTTCTAAGCCTTTATAAAAGCTGGAGTAGCATTATATAAAAGACTGAAATAGATATATTTTTGTTACAAATAATTCCCATAGCCTGAGGCACCCCTCCCAAGCTGTGATCACAGTATAGCATTTAAATCATTTGCTTACTCGCTTCTCCTTATTTTCCCTACTCCTTTCCTTCACAATAATATATCTATCAGAGAATGTGAAGCTGGTTGGTAACTAATAGCTTTGTACCCCAGACAGCACTTCCTGGGCTGCATAAAGAGGATCTTTCAACTGAATCTCGCCTCCCTTTGGACACTACATGCCAGTGATTAAGAAGATGTTTTCACTTGAAATGAGGCAGCACTTAAATTAGGTCACCTTAATTGAATGAATACAAATGATGCTCTGAGAAACCGTTTCCATTTTTTTTAAAAAAAAAAATATTTTCATCCGCTCTTTATTTATATTAGCCACTGCACTGAAATCAATTTGTTTCAGTAATTTTATTTTATGAGACCAATTATATCCAACATTAAATGCACCACTCAGGAGGCTTACAACAGATACACATCTTATTTTCATAAAGACAGTACCCAACAATTAAGAGGGGGAGTGGGGAGAGAGAGAGTCACTGGTTTTAAAAGCATCATTGTGGACTTCATAAAATAAAAAAGCAGCCAGGTCTCTAATAACAGTGAAAAGCAGCGAGATAAGAGGTTGCTTGCACTTCACAGAACAAAGTATTCCACAATTTGAGTGCAGCCACTGAGATGGCCCTCCACCTCTCATCTCACTAAAACTTATTTTTATTTATTTAGAAATTTATTTAGAAACTTCTTTGAGGAGTGTGCATAATGAAATCAATAAGATGACACATGCTTCAACCCTAGGTGGGACACAGAGAAGGACCTCACATGCTGATCTGATGGTTATAGGAGGATGTAATCCCTATGATAACTTTGCCCTAAGCTGTCTGGGGCTTTGAAACAACCAGTGCAGCTGTCACAGCCGAAAACAAAATGGAAAATTAACAGATTTTAATTTTTCAAATAGATCAGCAGGAGAGGACCACTGGCAGCGGTGGAGGAAGGCTCTCGGGAACCTGGGGCAGCGTGCCCAGGGATGGGGCAAACAGCCCATAGGGGCGGGATGCCCGGCACCCATAAGAATGGAACAGAGGGCACGGCGTCCTGTGTCGTCCCTATGTGTGCTGCAGTGTGCCCCGTCCCTATGGGTGCTGGGCGCCTCATGCCGTGCTGTCCCATGCCATCCCTAGGGATGAGACGGGGTGCACAGCACCGATAAGGACAGGGTACGCAGCGGGCCTCAGCTGCCCTGAAGCTGGGGGGGGGGGAGGCAGCGGGCAGATAGTGTGGAGCCTGCGGGAGCCAAGATGCATGGCTCATGCATGTTGCAGGCCCCATGGTGACTAGTGCTGCCCACCATTTTGTCACCTCCCATCAGGGTGACACCTGGGGCGGACCGCACCCCCCCCTTCGTAAGCCCCTGGCCACTGGTGTAGGCCCTTCTCAGCGATGGGTCCCCATTTGTGAAATGCTCTACCTGGTATAGTGTCTCTGAAAGAACTTTAAAACATTTCTGTTTACCGGGGCATTTGATGGCTAAAAGATACTGTCCCTGGCAACCTTGAACTACTTAGAAGTAAGGGTAGGGAACCAGGATGCCCACCTCCAAACTCTCAATGGTTGCTTAGTTTTTGCAAAAACTGATGTCAGTTAGAATTTAAGCATATCCTCGGTGTTTCTTTCTAAAAGAACCAAACACCTGCCTTTGGCAGACCTACAGGAATGAAAGAGAATATTCCAGTGTTTGGGAATATGGTTACAATTTAGCAGACAGCTTTATTTGTTATCCTTTAACTTTGGCAAGCGCCATATTTGCTTCCAGGGGGTATTCTTGCAAAATACAGCAGCACTGGTAGGATACAATGGACATATATAATCACATAGCCTTTATATTTAGAGGCAATAATGTTTCATTCTTGCAAGCTGTGAATGTCGCCACATGTTATGTGCTTTGTGACAAAAATAAATAAAGATTCCAACCTCCATTTTACAATATCTATTTCCAAAGCAGTTGCCTTAGGAAAATTCCACACAGAATATATATTTGAAATATCAGTACATGTTATTTTCATAAAGCAGATATTGCTCTATTCCAGGGGAAGGCAGAAGATAGATTTGGATCTATTAGTAAGAGCTCTAAGAGATTTGAAGTATATCCAACAGGATTTCTGACTCTCAGTCATTTAATAATAGCAGGAACAAAATGACTCCAATCATACTCTAATCATACGGCATACCTGTCAACTGACCCGTTTTAAGCAGGGCATCCTGGAATCACAGAAGCCAATCCTGGTTTCTGTTTGAATTTGAGAGCTTGAGAGTTCTGCTGCTCCTCCTGATCCTTAGTCCTTCTGTGCTGGACTAAGCTAACCCATGGCTTGTTTTAATACAGGTATGAAGAACTGGATCTAACCATAAGTGACAGATTGTTATCTTCCCATACCCCTTATGGACCATATTTGACATGTGGGCAGAGCCATGCACTGGCCAATCACCTGACATCACAATGATATCTGGTGGTCTTTTTTTTTTTTTTTTTTTTTTTTGGCTGCAGGGGTCTTCAGGAGCCCCTTTCAAATCACTGGACAAGATGGAACTTTGGCAACTGTCAATCTCCAGTAGCATCTTTCAAAGCACTATCTTACCCAGTGCTTTTTTCAAGGCTTTGCAGCTATCCCCAATTGGCAGTGTGGCAGCATATGCAAAACACCTTTTGCCTGTGCCTTATATTTATATCTGCTCCACATATTGCATTATATATGACATCAGGTAGCATGTAAGCTGTAGAATTCTGTCTTCTTGAGTCAGGTTGACACACATGCTTCTTCTTTAGGGGACAGTAAATACTCAGGGCAGAATTCAACTAAGTTGTGTTCATGGAATGAGATTCTCTTTAATGCTCCCTGGCAATTTTGGAACATAGACTGTATCACTATTGTATCTATTTTTCTTGTTTCTGTAATTTTTATTTCTAGGTTCATTGGCTATCTCTTAATTTCTGTTCTATTATTATTGCAAGCCACTTTGAGAACCATTATAGCTGAAGAGCAGCATACAGCTATTTTAAATATTTTAACTATGTACACCAATTTATGTGGATCGTCTGTAGTTTGGTGGTGCATAAGCCTTACAGTTATTTATTCAAGAATATACTTTCATACTCTTTTTATTCCTTAGTCTTGTTTTCAACTTAAGCAGAACATTTGAAGAGTAGCAGCTTACCTCTTACAAAGACTTTACTTCCATGGATGTCACGTACTGCAAGCAAAGTTGAAAGAGACAATTATTTCCCAAAAGGGTTTATGAAGCTTTCTTCATGAGAACTATTATTACATTAAAAATGCCAAGAATGGTCTGAAAGAATGCAATGATTACTGTGTGATTTGGCAGTCAGTTCTATACTGACTATTACTCAAATTCTAGAACCTTCCAAGATACTATCTGTGCATTTTTAGACATTTCTATAGCTAGGCAATTATTGTTCTTAAATTTAGAAAGGGATTCCATGGGTGCAGATCAGGGCCAGCCCAATACATTTTGGCACCTGAGGTGAAGCACAAAATGGTGTCCCCTCCCTGCCAGGGAAGAAAGAGTGAGTGAAGATCTACATCAGGAACAAGAGGGGAATAAAGATCTGCACCGGGACCCGCTGCCCCTGTGGATCTCACTCGCCTCACCTTGCCTCATGGGTGGGCCAGGTGCAGATATAAAAGGAGACCAGTTCTGTCACTGAGATCTTGACATAATTTTTGTCTCTCTCACGTCCCTCTGGTGGCTCAGGGTCATGCACATGCATCAATCTCTGCAGAAGCAAACCAAGAAATTCCTGCTTGTCATGTTACTCACCGGGAGTTCCTGCAGCACTCGAGCACCTCAGGCCTATTTTCAATGAAAGAAGAGTAAATGCTGAGAAACTTAAAATCAAATACTGTCTTTATTTTTAAAAAAGGAGTAGGGATAAAGTTATCTGACTGCTTTAATTTTCTCTTGCAATGGGGCAAGAGGAAGAAGGGATGGGAAGCATGAGAAAGAGACATGGTTTCTCCATGGCCTGCAAAAGCAGCAGTCAGTCCTACCGTTTTCAATAGTGCTAACTCCAACGGTTGACTGTACATAGGATTGCAGCCTAAATTCTTAGCCAGGCATAGACAAACTCGGCCCTCCAGATAATTTGGGACTACAATTCCCACCATCCCTAGCAAACAAGACCAGTGGTCAGGGATGATGGGAATTGTGGTCCCAAAACATCTGGAGGGCCAAGTTTGCCTATGCCTGTTCTAAGCACAGGTATGGTTCTCAAATCCAAATATTGTTTCATTCAACCACAATTTTTGGCTGAGATTCAAAGCTCTGTGCATGCATAGAGGTTTTTTAGATTCTTCCTGTTGGGGACAGCAGTTCGCTTCTTCTCTGAAAAGATCCTTTAAAGAGCAGCAGCCAAAAGGCACAAACTATTATGGCTGGGATGATAAATTGGTGTGTCACACTTTCTCTGCCGCTAAGCGTGTTAATTTTGGGTCCCAGGCTGAACAATGCAAATGATAAATATATCTACTTGAAAATGTTTCTATTCAATTAGAAATATTAACCGACGGAGAGAAAATTAGAGCTAAGTCTCCAAATCCATATTTCCAGATTGTTCTGGAAGTTCACATTTTCAGAATAATTCCTTTCAAATTCTACTCTGCTAGTACTATGAAGACTATTCTCCTCCTGCATCATTGCCACATACTGTGTTGTTTCAAAGGGCACATATTTCAATCAAAGCAGTTATAAGAAATTACCAGAAGTGGTGACACTGGCTCTATAACTTCACTGGGAACAATAACAGATCCTACAATAATAATCTGCTTCTGCTTTTAAATATTTAAATGTTTAATTTTCTTATCTGCTACAAGTAATTCATGAGCATTTAAGACTTAAAACATTAGTCAATAAAGACAGCTCACTAATTTTCAAGGTCAAGTTTATCTTTGTTTCCTTCCCAGTTATAACAAAGAGCCTTGTAGCATTTTAATAATGAATGCCTCTGCTACAATATGTGCTTGTTTTTAGAGTTAATTTCAGATACAGGTAGTGGGCTCAAGTGCATGAAAACATAATGCCATAATAAATCTGATAGTCTTAGAGAAGCTACATATCTTTTTGATGTTTTTGCTGCAGCAGACCAACTCCTCTAGAAGTTGTTTTTGCCTTTGTGTATTTTGCAGAATTTGTTTATTCATAGGGTGGTTGTAATAACAAAGCTTTACTCAGAATAAACCCATTGAGATGAATGAACATGGCTAAGTTAGGACCATTAAAACATAGTTGAATACAACCCATAATACATAAGCATTCTTGATTAGGCATTATTGCCTAATAAAAACAAAACAAAAATCACTATGAACTCATTTTATTACAGCCATATACTACCCCCCCCCCCCTTTCCTGGTTTGGCTTCCAATCCAAAGAAAATCAGGGATTAAATAGGAAAAAGCTGGGTCCTAATTAAGGCCACTTGGATTTTAGTACTTAATAAAAACAGAAAGACAAATGACACAAATTATGAAAGCAAAATGAAAATTAAATAACTTGCCAAGTGACAATAATTAAAGCTGTGTTTTGCTCTAGCTTCGTAGCTCAGATACCAATGGCATTACATTTACTGGTTAATTGATTAAATGCAGGGATCATCTTACCTGCCAGGCAGAAAATGGAACAGATTGCAGCAAAATGACTGGTCAAGGGCTGCAGCTTCATCTTCACAAGTATGTTTATTCTCAAGGACGCTCAAATCATGGGAGATAGCTGATCATAAAAAAGAATAGAGAATAATAAATTCTATTGCATTAAAGACTTCTAAGATATGCTTATCTGGCCATAACCCAACATTTTGGGGGCAACTTTGGAGCCAATGGATTAAAATGTTGTTAAATCTTGGAAACGGATAATTCTGGCATCAAATCTGAAATCACATTACCATGACATAAAAAGAATTAAAAAACAACAACCAGAATAGTATGACGCTGGTCAGTTGTTGATCTTTCCGAAAGGGCATGTGAGATGGCAGCTTTCTTTTTCCTCTTGTACTTCACAGAATAAGGTGCTATTAAAATTATTTGAACTGGCCAAAAAAATCTTCCCTGTGATTATGTTAGCCTAGTATGTGGCTATTGATTCTACATCTGCTTAAAAAACATTTGCACAATGGCAGTTAATGTGGAGGTGTAAATACATGGATGTGTCCACACTCTTAGTAATGGAGTCAGAGAAGAAGGATAAAGACAAGGAAGAGGATAAACAACAAGGAAAGATTAAATGGGAGTGACAGAACTTTGACTAACTGGCTTCTTAGTTTCTTCACTTACATGGCTATAGAAATGCAGCAGCAGTTGGAGAGGTATAGGGTGCTCCTGAATTATTGGGTAGGTCTCCACACAGCACACTTTGATCTGACCCATAGCTCCAATCCAAGGGCCCCCAATCAGGGTGACCCACCCTGGGCCAACCTGGAGACCTCCTATCCAAATCTGGACCCAAATTAGTTCAGGGTAGGGCTAATGTTTAATAAAGTTTTTTTACGTTAGAAAAGGGACAAGTGGGAAGAAATCAGAGCAATCAGGTCAAGGTATGAGAAAAGAGTCCCAGTCAAGTTAAAGGAGAAGTACTTTTAAGTGCTGGCTTTCCACTTGAGCAAGGAGAATGCAGTTCATTTCATTGATAGGTTTAAGTTTAGATTCTGGATCACTTATCAGGGTCCTCACCACCTACTTATTTCAAGCAGTCTTAAGTTAATTTGGGGCATGGAATGGCTAGTGAGGGGAAACATGGAAAGGAAGTGGTTGATGGCTGGGTAACAGGACCTTTTGATGATCCTCCAATGACATCAAAGGCGGTGATAGAGTTTAGATTTATTCATCACCTTTCATACCTACAGATGATTTGGTAAGTATTGCTATCCAATGTGAAAGTGAGCTTTGCTCTGTTTCATATACTTCCCTTGACAGCACCATATGTGCAGTGTGGTAGAAGATGGTATTTCATGAGTAAATGTCATGTAAAATTTGCTTTTTTCAAGTGAACCTTTGAACTTTCACCTCCTGTTCTATCAAAGGTAAGTTCTATATTGACAGGGAACTGTCCTGTTTGATTTCTTGTGCTGCCTTCCTGGAGTAGGTTGTCAAGCAGTGAACTAGGCTGGCTAATATCAATCATTATTTGGACACTTTTTGCATCCCAGGGTTACAGGCTTTGAGCACTGAGACCTGCTCAGGAACAAATCTGCAGTACTGGCAGATAATTTGGGGTTTCCTTTGGCAGAGTGTGAAACAAATGAAAATCCATCCAGGCCAATGAAAGTCAAGTGATTGACCAAGGACACAATCATGATGCATCTCACAGGAGAAGGATAATGTGAAATAAATCCATGTATGGTGTTCTGAGTTTCTTTGGAACAATGACATAATTTCAAATATCCACTATTACAAAGTACTTTTTATGAAAATTGCTTTCACAAACTCTTGCAAATAAGATTCTGAAATCCTACATCTACAGATTATTCTAAGGGTCTCAAAGCAAGGTCATAGCATAACACTTTACACATACAAAAACCCAACGCAACTTTTCCCTACGAGGACAAACTCAGTAGGAGATTCTTTTTTCTAGATGGCGTGTTTCCTAGCAACTCTTGAACAGGGTGCCTTTTTAAAACCCGTCACTTGCTTCTGTTGGGAATGCTTTAAAAAATCTCTTTCATCCAATGAATAAACAATACAAATTAGACCAGAAGGCAGCTGCAAGATAGAAGGGAAGAACAATCCAGGTCTCTAGTTGATTTGCAGTACTAGTATTTGTGACTTGGTTTTAAACCTTAATGCATTTGTATTTTCTAGACTTCTTATTTAATTAATAGTTTGACCTCTTTCTCACTTCCTTATCATTCTCTAGCCATTCTTTTCCTGAGCTACAAGTCCTACAAAGAAAGGGCTCAATAGATATGGAAGAACTTATTAGCTTCTACAATGCCTACACAAAACCATGAATCTTGAGCAGCATTTCATTTTGGAATACTTTAAAACTGCATTTTGTTTGTTTGTTTTGATGCTGCTTTGACAGAAAATAACAAAAATTTGGATTCTGCAAGTGAGATGCAAATATACCATACTCTTTTTTTAATTGTCAAGCAGAATCAATTTAAAATTCCTTACTAACACTTTATGCACAGGTTATTCAAGTGATTATCTAAAAAGATGCCAATTTACAGAAAACTGCAAAGGTATCATTAAACAATTAGAAAAGAGTGCTGTGTATTGCATCAAGAAGACTTGCGTAGCTCACCTCAGTTACCGTTGAAAGTTTAAGCAAAATTCATAAGGATACAATCCACTATTAAATATCTACATCAAGAATATTGCACACAACACTTAACTCCAGGGGTTGATGAAAATATAGAATCATTTTAACGACTGTTTTTAGGGTAGAGCTATGTGGTACATATAGACAACAATACATTCATAGATGCAATAGCTGTTCCAGTTTTCCTTAATTTTACTTTTTATAAGACCTCATCATCTATAATCAATGGGTTCACATGTGTCTGAAAAAAATTAGAGACACACTTAATAGCTTCTACAGTCATGAGAGATTTGTTTATGACACCTATCAGTAATAAAAATGGGATCAGCGTCCATGCCTTTATCTTGCCTTATAGTAGACTACAGGAAGAATGAATAGATTGTACAGTTCTATACAATCACCATGTGAATGCTCCCCTCTCTCACACACAGAGCAGTTTGTTGTCACCTGGAGATTTGCTATTAATTTCAACTATGTAGTCATTTATCTACAAAAGCTCAGAGATGTGGAACATATTACATATAACAATTTAACATATTACAATAGTTTTTATTGAATAGTACACCAGCTCTATGGACAAAGTTAAGGTGCACCAGCGTGCACAGATTTTTGTGCAAGTTGAAGAATATATTTGAGAAGTGGGGCAGTAGACGCCTTATATGATACCAAGCATATATAATACATCCTTTCTCTTTCCAAAATAAAAAAATTCCTTCCAGTAGCACCTTAAAGACCAACTGAGTTAGTTCTAGGTATGAGCTTTCGTGTGCATGCACACTTCTTCAGATACACTGAAACAGAAGTCACCGGACCTTTCTATATAGTGAGAAGGTGGGGAGGGGTATTACTCAGAAGGGTGGTGGGAATGGGTGATTGGCAGATAGCTGCGATGAGCCTGTTGACGACTCTTAACGACTGCAATAGGTCTAACAGGAAAAAGCAAGGGGTGAGAAGGTGAAAAATGGCTTTGTCATGTATAATGAGATAAGAATCCAATGTCTTTGTTCAAATGTCTTTGTATTACAATGTCTTTGTATTACACCCTTCTGAGTAATACCCCTCCCCACCTTCTCACTATATAGAAAGGTCCAGTGACTTCTGTTTCAGTGTATCTGAAGAAGTGTGCATGCACACGAAAGCTCATACCTAGAACTAACTCAGTTGGTCTTTAAGGTGCTACTGGAAGGAATTTTTTTATTTTGTTTTGACCATGGCAGACCAACACGGCTACCTATCTGTAACTTTCTCTTTCCATTTTTAGTATTCTACACATGTCTGCAGTGTGATCACATTTGGTGGTTTTGTTTTTTTGCAAATCACTGAATCTAGAAGATCCCAACCCTAATTCATTCTTATCTTGATTAAGAGGTTTATTTAGTTTTTTTTTTTTTAAAAAAAAAATACAGTTCACTGTGTCATAAAAATATGTATCACAGTGGCTTACAACAATATAAAAATATAAAACCAAACAATAACACCATAAAATGTAAAAACTGGTTAAAAGAAAAAAGAAATTAAAAACAAACATCAATAGACCATTGTGGAGAAGGTACTTTTAATTGCCTGCATAGGCCTGGAAGAATAGAAAGGTTTTCAGCAGGCATTTAAAAGTTGTCACATAAGGTGCCCACTGAATCTTTATTGGCAGTGTTTCACAGGACTGGGCAAATGACACTAAAAGCTTGGTTTCACGTTGTTGTCAAACGAGCCTCACCAACTTGGGTAATGACCAAAGATGCTCCTGCAAATTATCTTCAGTGATCGAGCTGGAATATCAGGCAATCCTTGAGATTTCCTGGGCCCAAATTATTCAAGGCTTTGCAAATCAATCCAAGGACCTTGAACCTGACTTGGTAGCAGATGGGTAGGCAATGTAGTTATGTCATATGTTCTTGACCAGAAGCTGCCATCAGCAATCTAGCCATCAGCTGGAACTTCTGAACCAGACCCAAGGGCAGCCCCACATAAAGCACATAGCAGTAGCATAGCCAAGAGGTTAGCAGTGCATGAACTGCAGTGCTCAGGCAATCCCTGTACAGGGATGGCAATAGTTGGCAAACCAGATGAAGCTGGTAAAAGGCATTCCTAGCCACAGAGGACATTTGGGCCAATAGTAACAAACATGCATACCTGAGTATCTCCCCAAACTATGCACTTGGTCCTTCAGATCCCTCTGCAACCCCATCCAAAACAGGTAACTTGCCAATTTCCCAAACACAGGAATCATTGACTCAGAGAGCCCCCATGTTCCCATAATTCAAACACAGTTTATTGGTGTTTCTCCAGTCCACCACTGCATCCAGACATTAGTACAAAGCTTTCAGTCTCTCCTGATTCAGATGTTATGGAGAAGTAGAGCCAAGTGTCATCAGCATACTGGTGCGCCCTTGCTCCAAAATGCTTAATAACTGCACCCACTTTGTTTAGATATAAATCTATATAATAAAATATATAAATAAAAACCCAACCTTGAAATGAATATGGTATAGCTGAGAGTCAGAATTCAAGCTGTGATTTGCCACCCATATAAATTGGGCTGCATATCTATCATATATGTTGAAGTCCAGTCATTTAAATATTTGCCACAGATAGCTTCACAACAAGTTTTATGACCTGGATGTGTCAGTTGTCATTACCAAAGAAAAATTCATGCAGGGGCAGATATTAGTGTTTTGAAAGAGTGATCTCATTCTATCAAACTTGTGTTAGTTCCATTATGATTATTTATATAATTAACACTACAATTGCAAAATAATGTAGCTCATCTTGTTGGTCTCCCACTGTCTTTAAGACTTCTCACTTATATAGTTTCATTGTCATAATTGGTTGCTTCAGTTCAAAGATAAACGTAAAACTACTTATGTAAGTTAGTGACAATCACTATTTCTTGTCAGAGTGAATTCCATCATTTAGCTAGTTTAACTAACTTGGGAACATTTCAGTGGAACGGCTGCAAGTAGAACTTAAACTGCACTGTGATTTCCACAGCCACCCAATTATGAGAATGAGAAGCACACTGTGAATCACATACAGTGGTACCTCGGTTTAAGTACTTAATACGTTCTGGAGGTCCGTTCTTAACCTGAAACTGTTCTTAACCTGAAGCACCACTTTAGCTAATGGGGCCTCCTGCTGCCACCGCACCGCCGGAGCCCGATTTCTGTTCTTATCCTGAAGCAAAGTTCTTAACCTGAAGCACTGTTTCTGGTTTAGTGGAGTGTGTAACCTGAAGCGTCTGTAACCTGAAGTGTCTGTAACCCGAGGTACCCACCCCTGTATTACATTTACTTGACAATTCTTGAGATTTGGGGTAAATTTCAAATGTTACTGTCATCAGAGTAGCTTTGAAGGTTGACACTGGCCAAGGAACCATGAATATGAGGATGAAATTTGGTACTTCTTCATGAACAGTCAATTCTGACCTCCAAAAACATTAAGAATTGGCAATAAATGCTATCCACTGAATTTCTGACATATTTCATAACATTTTGCACAGTCTAACATTTTAAAAAAGCATAGTTTATATATTCCACAAGCCCTACATTTTAAACTAGATGTAATTTAAATGTTATTCCTAAATATTTTAACTCAAATATGTAGTAGAAAACCCTGACTCTGTAAAAAGACTTACAAATATATGATGAAATAGCCATAAAGCAATAGAAACCACAGATAGAATGCCATCTTTTCTGGGTAGTTCTCATGTTAAGTGATAATAAACGACTGAATAATATATGATCCAAAATGTGCTGGCTTGTGGAAAAACAGTTTAATATTAGAAGATGCATACTATGTTGTGTTCTGGATGGTGGAAAAGTCCAGCACAGGGGTTCACTTCCAAGCAAATGTCAAGTTCTGCTTGCCAAGCCAATTTCAGAACACCAGGACAGTTATCCAAACATTGTTCCTTTTATGCTGGTGGCAAACTTCCTGTGTCATGAAAGCATCCAGGGGCAGCTCAGTTCCAAAACATCACTGTGCCAAAACAGTTTGTCCCACTTACAGTAAGCAGTAGCAAACCAAGTCACACACGTCAGCTTCCTTTTCTGTTAAAGGTTTTGCCTTAGAAGTTCTATTTTGTACTTCTCTTTACCTGCAGAAAAGACAGTTTCCCATCATAGACTTAGACATTTGTAGTTTCTCCATCCCAACCTAAAAAGTTTTTAAAACCTTTTAGGAAATACAGGTATGTTCAGTATCTTGAAACAAGATATACAAGTCCCTATATGCAAACATGATTTGTTTTCTTATTGTTTAATCAACTGTTGGTCACAATAATAATACATATTTGTACAATATTTGATGGCCTGATAAAAATCACAGGAAATATAGCAGTTAAGATTGTTTAAAGGTAAAGGGACCCCTGACCATTAGGTCCAGTAACGGATGACTCTGGCGTTGCAGTGCTCATCTCGCTTTCCTGGCTGAGGGAGCTGGCGTACAGCTTCCGGGTCATGTGGTCAGCATGACTAAGCTGCTTCTGGTGAACCAGAGCAGCGCACGGAAATGCTGTTTACCATTCTGCCAGAGCGGTACCTATTTATCTACTTGCACTTTGACGTGCTTCCAAACTGCTAGGTTGGCAGGAGCAGGGACCGAGCAACGGGAGCTCATTCTTTCGCGGGGATTCAAACCGCTGACCTTCTGATCAGCAAGTCCTAGGTTCGGTGGTTTAGACCACAGTGCCACCCACTGTGTTTAGGGCCATTCAAAAGGTATTAATGTTGTGGAAATTAGCAACTTAAGGTATGCTTATATGTATAATTAAAAATCAGATCAATGAAGGAAGAAAATTTGCAGTAATATCAACATATGATTGTTCATTCAAATATTATGTAAGTGAAAACCATTTCTTCTCAAATTTTTCTTGCTGTTCTTTTACCCTGATACAATTAATAGGATCCATTATTATTGCTCTAAGTCTTATCCTTAAGTCATATATGCTGTGTAGAAATTATCCTTACCACAGTAAAAAGTACTCACTCTAGCCTATTTTAATGAACACTAAATAACCAAATATTGTTAGTAACGAAGGTTCCAGTATCACAGGTTGAGGTAATGGCATAAATATGATATGGGTATTGCAAAATATAAAAAGAACAGCATTAATGTTGGGGAGGGGGCAGGGACATTCTGAGAAAACACTGTTGACTTGTTCAAATGTGATGCTAAATCATAATTTAACACCACATGAATAAACCTGCTTGAGCCTTGGCTTCAAGTGCACTGTAGTGTAAAACTAACCTGAGTTTGCCATAATGTCTGACAATAAGTCCTCTATTTCTCATTTTGTGTGAACTAGGACACTTTAGACTTTCTGGCCTGATTGCTTAAACTGCAAAGGGAGGAGTAAAGGGACTTATGAAGCAGAGATGGGGACTACCATTTTATCATCTATTTGGGGCTGCGTCCTGGTCATGGATAAAATAAGGTGCTTTGATAGATGCATCAAGCCCAAACATCATTCTTCAGAAATTTTCCATCAGTGGATTCTGACCAGGAACCAGATCTCCTCTCTTTAGCTACCTTGTGCCAAACTATAGCATTCTGTTCTACATTTGGAGACTGCCAGGATGGCATGCTTGCAATTCTCACTCGCTGGATCATCACCTTGTCGAGGTGAGTGGGCTTGCACATTCCTATGACCCTTGTGAGCGAAGCCGCCGGGAGTCTCGGACTCCCAGCAGGGTCACCCAAGGTGGTAAAGTTAAAGGGGAGGAGCTAGAAAAAGAATGTTGCAAGAAGTCCTCAATGGCAGAACAGGTAGAAGATAACCAGCGGTATGTTACAGCGGCTGTGAAGGTGGATGAAGGCAGCAGCAGATAATAATCTACCAGTCATCGTGATACTCATACCATCAGAATAGAGCCTTACTGTGAGGACGGTGCGTTGGTCAGCGTGCACTGATCTACACACATAAAACAAATTCATGCACAGGTGTCTTTCAAAACCACGTCCCAAACCCAAACTAAAAAATGTGCAATGACAATTGGCAAATGGTAACGGGGGCAGGACCGTGAAATCTGGAAGCCCTTGTCATGAACCGGCACATAGGTGGTAGATACAGATTCAGTCGTTCTGACTCAAGGAATGAATTTTAACACAATAGTTGGGCAAGATTTTGATCTGTGGCCTGCACCTATTGGGAAAGAAGAAATTGGCAACAGCAACCAGAACTTTTCACTAGATGTGCAGCACACTACCTTGTTATTACCAACACACCCTTTGACAAAATATAAATTTAAAACCTCATGTAGGCAGCCTCGGTCAAACCATTGGTATCTCTTAGACTAAGTAATTGTCCAAGCTGAAGATCGCCATGATGTGCTCTTTACCAGAGCTATGACAAGTGGCAATGACTGCTGGACAGATCACTGATTAATATGTTCCAAGATGGTTATCAAGGTTAGACCTCAACAAAGGTTTCAAGGAATGAAACCAAGGCGCAAAATGAACACCCAAGCCCTTCAAGATCCTATCAAGTGGTATGGCTTCTAAACGACTCTTAAGGACTATCTGCTTTTGGAGTTCCCTGATAACATTGTGGAACACTGGACCTAACTAAAAACATCCATTATTGCAGCCTCTGAACAAACTATTGGATACCAAACCAAGAAACACCAGGATGGCAGTGAGATTGAATGCATTATCGACAAGAAAAGGAAGGCCTTTCAGATCTGGCAAAGAGATAGAAACTGTGCCACTAAGAAGAAAACATATGCCAAAGCTAAAAGGCTGAGGTTCAAAGAAGAACCAGAGAACTAAAGAACACCTGGTGGATAAAAAAGCTCAAGAGATCCAGCACTTAGCCAACACTCATGATTCACAGAGTTTCTTTAAAGCCACAAAGATCATCTACAGGCCAATAAATCATGGCATGCCCCCTACGCTCAACAGACGGTACCACACTTCTAAAAGATAAAGAAGCTATTGCACTGTGCTGGAAAGAACATAACCAGGATCTCCTTAACTCTGACTCCCCTGTAGCTGCTGAGGTCCTCTCACAAATTCTGCAAAAACAAATTAGAAATGAGCTTGCAGTATCTCCAAATCTGGGAGAGTTGTGTACAGCTATTAACCAAATGAAAAACACAAAGCCAGTAGACCGGATGGGATACCTGCTGAAGTCTTTGAAGTGGGTGGAAGTGAATTTATACAACAACTTCACAAGCTCATCAAAAAAATCTGGGAGAGCGAGGAGATCTCTGCAGACATTTGGGATGCCAAAATTATCAATCTTTTTAAAAAAGGTGATAGAACAGATTGTGGAAACTATCGAAGCATCTCTTTATTAGCTGTGGCTGGCAACATTCTTGCAAGGATCTTAGCAAACCATCTCCTAACAATATCTAGGGGGACAGTGGGCATGATTTTCACAACTCAACCCTCCATGATAATATGGCAGCAACAATCACAGATAACACTGGCTCTCAAAGTGAACCATTCACAGTGGGATCAGGTGTTAAACACAGTTGTCTTATTGCCCCAACTCTATTTATGATTTTCATTGCCATGATCCTACACTTTGTCAAAGGGAAACTCCCCTCCGGAGTAGAAATCATACATTGAACAGATGGACAGCTCTTTAATCTGAGGAGGCTGAAAGCAAAGAGTAAGGTTACCGTAACTTCTTTCATAGAGCTTCAGTATGCTGATGATAACGTAGTGTGTGCACACTCAGAGGATGTCCTCCAAACCATCCTAAGTATCTTTGCAGAAGCTTAAAGTTTGGCCTATTGCTCAACATCCAAAAAACCAAAGTGCTGCACCAACAAGTACAAAACAACCCCTCTGCAGTACCACAAATCCAACTCAGTGTTATAACATTGGAAATTGTCGATCATTTCTCATACCTGGCCTACCATAAGGGCCAACATTGATGCCGAAATCCAGTATCGCCTGAGCTCTGCGAGCGCAGCTTTCTCACAATTGAAGTGCAGAGTATTTGAGGACTGAGACATTCACAGGGAAACCAAAATGCTTGTTTACAAAGCTATTGTACTACCACTTATAAATGCCATCTCCAACTCATTGAAAGATTCCATCAGCAATGTCTCAAAAAAAATTACACATCACTTGAAAAGACAGGCGAACTAATGCCAGTGTACTAGAAAAAGCAAAGATCACCAGTGTCAAAGCAATTATTCTTCAACATCAACTTTGATGGACTGGTCATGTTGTTCGGATGCCTGATTATTGTCTTCCAAAGCAACTACTCTATTCTGAACTTAAAAATGGAAAGCCTAATGCTAGTGGTCAACAAAAGAGGTTTAAAGACTCTCTCAAGGGAAATTTAAAAAAATGTAGTATAAACACCGACAATTAGGAAACATTGGCCTGCAAGTGCTCCAACTGGAGAAGAGCCCTTACCAAAGCTGTCATGGGTTTTGAAGACGTTTGAACTCAGGACGTAAGGGAGAAAGGTGCTAAGAGGAAGGCACATTTGGCAAACCCTCACAGTGATCAACTCCCAGCCAGAAACCTATGTCCCCACTGTGGAATGACGTGTGGATCCAGAATTGGCCTCCAAGGTCACTTACAGACTCACTGTTAAGACTGTGTTCATGGAAGACAATCTTACTCGGCTATGAGTGATCATAGAAGAAGAACAAGCAGCAGCTTGGAACTGCTTCAAGAGTGCTTGGAGCTTACAGATGAGGATTTGAATAAGATGACGTCAATGGCCTGGCAGATATTGCTCACAGTGAGAAATGTTTGCCTTTTGGAGATTAGGAGACAGTTGCTCCATCTGTTATTTTTCTTCTGCACATCTAAACAAAGTACAGTCCATTTACCAAACCTCCATTAACACTACATTCACACAGAACTTGTTAGTTTGGTATTGGTGTGTGTATTGCCCCCAAATCCATTTATAGTCCTTTGAATAATCTAGTCCCTTTTGGGGAATACTGCATTTATATTCAGAAGTGAAACTGCTCATAGCTTTATTTGCCCCACCTATAGCCTTGCTCTACTTGCAGGCCTGGCCCCAAACATTTGGGAACCTGAGCTGAATCAGAAAATGGTGTCCCCTGTCCAGCAAAGAAAAAAGGGGGGGTGAATGAAGATCTGTATCAGAAACAAGGGGAAGGGAATCACATCAACCAACAGTCAGAGGACATTGCAAGAGGGAAAGGGGCACACTCTGAATCACAATGGATGGGTGCAGAAGAGCACAGGAGACCTCATGGTACAGCCCCCACCATTTCCTCTCCTAGAGCTGGGAGGAGACCAACAGTGCCTCCTATTTGACAAGAGATAGAGGGGGCAGGACTGCTGAGGAGGGGGCAGATCCAGTCTCCAAGGAGTGCACCACAGCCATTGCTGCCACTGTAGTGGCAGCAGTAGGTGATACATTCCTGGGAGGCAAGTACTTCCACCCCCGTGGATTCTGCTGACCAAGGCAGTTGCCTCACCTTGTCTCATGTGTGGGCTGGCCCTGCCTTCTTGCACAGGGTAATAAAAGATCCCAAACTCAATTTTGGTGGAGTTATTTTTGACTAAGGAAGTGAAAGCAGGTATTCTATGAGATACAGTGGTACCTCGGGTTACAGACGCTTCAGGTTACAGACTCCGCTAACCCAGAAATAGCACCTTGGGTTAAGAACTTTGCTTCAGGATGAGAACAGAAATAGGGTGGCGGTGGCACGGCAGCAGCGGGAGGCCCCATTAGCTAAAGTGGTACCTCAGGTTAAGAACAGTTTCAGGTTAAGAACGGACCTCCAGAACGAATTAAGTTCTTAACTTGAGGTACCACTGTATTGGGAAGGCAATGATAACAAATGGGGTGTTAGGGGAGGGGTAGTACCACTGGTGGGGGACACGTCATGCTCCTTCTGGGGTAGTTTGTCCACCTTTGGTCCCCACTCTGCATTCAGCTCTCACCTGTGGTTCCTAGATACTGTCAGCAAGTGACAGTGACCACAACCCGGAAACAGTTTATATTGGTTGGCTAAACCAGGTGAGCGTAGCCAATGAGTCTCAAACCCTTGCTGGGTTAGGGACGTCCCTGCATACAAAAACAGGTTCTGGTGGGTTGAGTGAATGGGACTAATAGTGGGTCCAACAGTCAAGAAGATGGTTTCTGCATGTACTGTAGAGGGAATTGAGGGGCTAATGGGTTTTGTCAACCTGGGAAGGTAGCCTGTCTAGGAGAAGGAAAATGCTGCTACTAAATCTCCACTGCCTTGTGGGATATGTTTAAAAAAGAAGGCTAAACCAAAGTGGAGTCCCTAACATGGTTTGATGGCACTTTTTATGACTTCTGGCAACTCCTGCAGGCCAACTGGTGCCAAATGCATTGCTCTGCTTTCCTTTTAACCACATCAGTGAGGCTAGGAGGGGAGTCTTGTTTGTATGGGCAGTCCAGGACCTCTGTACACACTGCCCAAGTTTGCGCCCCAGGGAGGTGCCAGGTGCTGCTAACACAGCAGTTTGATTTCACCCCTGGAGGCACACTCCATTGTGTCTTAAGATGCCAACAACAAAAGTTAACAAAGCCAAAAAAGAGAAAGCATTCCAACTACATCGAACCTGGTGTAACCATTTAGAAAGGACACAAGCCCTGTTCATGCAATCACATGAGAGACAAAGCAAGTACCCACTCATTGGCCTGCTCCTACCTGCTGTTCATGCATTTTAAGTGGATGAGCCAAGAGGAAGCCGCTAAGCAGGACCTCATTCTCCCATTAAGTGATTGTAATCACATGAGGGGCTAACAGCTAAATAGGGGTACACTGCATGTGTCATCCATAATATTACTAAATGAAAGAACAACTGTACTATATTCTGTACAGTATAGTACAGAATCTAACTCTAATAAGATTAAAACTAGCTTAAAGTTTGAATATGACAGAAAATCGGTCTGGAGATTAACCCTGAGTATTTTAATATCACAGCAGTATAAAATGGAAGGGTTGTTGTTTTTTTAAAGAAGCCATTATAAAATGGCACTGATCTGTAACACTTCAAGACCATGATTTGAGAATGCATGCATTAAATGATGGAAAGAGATTCAATATACATTTCTCAAGCATGAGATCTTTTAAGCTGCATTTCCCTGCCATGATTTAATTTATATATATATATATATATATATATATATATATATATATATATATATATATAGCCACTATTCAGAAAGCTGCTGCTAACGCTATTCCCATCGATGCTATTATCTGCAGGTTGGTTGAGATCTGCAACATTTATAAAGGTAGAGCTTTGAAGTCTGAGCACTGACAGCTCCCAGCTCTACCTCCTGAGATATGTCTAGAAATATGTCTTGCAGCAAGTTTACTATGAACATTTCTTTCTTTTATACTGGGAGTAGTTCTTGATATCACTGGCTACCATAGGGAACCAGAGAGGGGAGCTGGAAATGTGCCCACTCCAGACCACAAGACGCACCTAATTTTTGGAGGAGGAAAACAAGAAAAAAAATATATTCTGAATCTCAGAAGCCAGAACAGCAAGAGGGATCGCTGCGCAGTGAAAGCAGCAATCCCTCTTGCTGTTCTGGCTTCTGGGATAGCCTCGCAGCCTCCATTCGCTCCATAAGATGCATACATATTTCCCCTTACTTTTTTGGAGGGAAAAAGTGAGACTTATAGAGCAAAAAATACGGTAAACAGCTCTTTCAGAATGCACTGTCCTCCTTTAATTTTGTTTAAATTAAAAAATATATAAAACCACCAGGCAACTGTGCATTACTAAAACTGTTTGGTTGGCATGGCACACCATGCCAAGGAAAATCCCTCTCAACTTGTAGGTGAATCATGTGGCAAATATGGACACATGAACCTGTCTTATATGCAGACAAAGTATATCTAGGCCAGTACTGTCAACTCTGGTTGGCAGTGGCAGCAGCTTACCAATGACTCCAGTTATTTTTCCTAGTCATAAATCCTAGGGGTAGTTCCAGGTTTAAAGCAGCCCTATGCCCACCACAGGCCCCCCTCCAGCACTGTTGTCCCTCCCCAGCTGTGAGTAAGCAGCTCCAGCAGTCACCATATAAAATTTCCTGTCCAAAATAGTGGTGGCATTTTATCATCTCACAATGCCCCAGCATGGGCTGCTTAAGGCATGCGAGGGGGGGGGGACCTAGAATATGTGTCAACAAGGGTAAGCCGTGTTGGGGTTCCAGCAGCTGCCCAAGGGTGGCAGGTCAAGTGCAAGGTTTACACATTAGCTAGAAGAATTAAAATCTATTAAATAAGTAAAGATACTAAGGCAGTTGATGTTGGTATCTGCATTCCTCTTGATAAGCTGGAACTGTTATGCCAGAAATTGGACCAGGAACCTTCTCTATGCAGAGCCTATATCCTTCCTATCAGCTGTAGCTTTGCATGCATGTTTTGGGACAAATGGAATGTCTCCAATTTTTCATGTATCCACTTGGGTGAAGTTAGGTAGAAAATGTAATTTTTCCATCCAGAGCTCCAGATATGAACCTAATGATAAATATACCACTTCAGATATATATTGGCCCTAGCAATGTTTTGGGGATTTTGGAAACATGCTGTTTTCTGAAACCAATGCTGTTGATCAACTGCTAAGTAAATCATATTAATCTTACTACTCATCAACTGCATTCCCAGAATTGCAGAGAAGTCTTTGACCTCTTAAAACTCTTGTTTACTTCAGTAGAAACAACTGGTGTTTCTGGAATACTATCAGGATTCTGTTTACCATAACAATGCAGAGCACTCTGAGTGAGAAGATTAGCTCCTTAATAATATCTCTGGAATTATAGCATCTACTTTAAGAAATTAAACGGTAGAAAAAATAGGCTGATATAGAAAGAAAGGTATCAGATATTATTTATGCTTTTATACTTTGTGTAAATAAAATATAAATGAACTATAGCAGGGTTATCCTGCTACAAAATTATTTGTGATGCATAGAATCCACTTTTAAATTATGAAAAATACATGAAAACTGATATCATATATTTTTATTATATTGTGTAATCATAATTGAAAGCATAATGATTATTTGCTTTGCGCTTGTTTATGAACTACTGCTACTCAAATTACATTCTCAAAAAAAATAAAAAATCAACAAATATGCTCCTCAAAAATAGAAAGCATTATGGAAGAAAATAATGTTTTCTGTTTCAATTAGATCAGGCTTCCTCAACCTCAGTCCTCCAGATGTTTTTGGCCTACAACTCCCATGATCCCCAGCTAGCAGGACCAGTGGTCAGGGATGATGGGAATTGTAGTCTCAAAACATCCGGAGGGCCGAAGTTGAGGAAGCCTGAATTAGATATTCCTTTAGCCTTTAATTATGCAAAGCAAAGCAATGGAATGTCAGGATCCCTTCCAGTTCTTTTTGTTATAAAATGGCTCAGCTTATCTGTTAGCGAACTGTTCTACTCTGGCCTGTGCTTTTGCAACACTTTAGGATTACATTTGTTAAACTATGGAGAGTTTTGTAGGGGATTCTGCCTAGGGCAAAGGACTGGACTTAATGGCTTTCTGGACCCGAGTGTACTGTTTGCTTAGTCCATTTGACTTCCAGAATACAAAGACAACTACATGCTTTAAGCATGTTTTGAATCCAGTCAGTGGAGTGTACAAATTATCCTTGCAAGTCTGAAAAGCAAAGATGCAACAAAAAGAGCAATCAATGACTGCAGAGCATTGTCCCAGGATAGTCCTTATGTAAACTTAGTGGCCACTGGATGTCACTGTAGCAAAGAAAGTATGCTTCAACACACACACACACACACACACACACACACACACACACACAAACACTTACTATGCTGAAAAGATTCAAATAGCAAAGTTCCTGCTTTACTGTATTTCTTAAAAGTGTGGGGGGGGGGATGTTCTAAGTTTCACCTTCGGGTGCAATTTTTTAAAGAATTTTTAGTTCATATTTCCCATTTCCTCTCCCTTTGGGCACTGGAGGCAGGGGAAATTGGTTTCACAGGAGAAAATTGGTAGGGTTTCAGTATGGTTAATGTTGCCATCTCAAATTGGCTGTAGATAATTTATTACCTTCCACACATATGTCTCAAGGGGTGTATAAGAGACTGCACTTTAAAATAGCACAGAAAACAACAAACTGAAATCTAAGTGCTGTAAGATTAAGAACAGTGCCAATATATTGGGTCTAAAATACAAATAAGTAGCTATATTACAATTGCAACTTTAGATTTAATATTGTTTTCTGAATTCTCTTTGCCCAATAAGTAATCCTAATCTAAAGCATTCAAAGTACTGAGATGAATTTATGTTCTAGTTCACAACAAGTTGGAAAATAGGGTTGTTGGGTTCCTATTGAGGATATTCAGCAAGCTAACATGACAGTGATGTGGGATTGAGGATTGGAGTGATCATTTTGTGATATTGTGGCAGCGGACAAAACTGTATTGTAACTTTTGAGTAAATACTCTTTTAAAAAAGAAAGAAAAGAAAATAGGGGTGTCAGAAGTACTTAAATACCAACAACAGCTATTTGTAGTTATAGATAATTCAGGACTTTGTGATGGTCCACAAGGTAGTCTTTGAACAGCAAAGAGCTCTCTCTAAGGTAGGGAGACAGATGCTTCTCCCAACTGACAGTACTTTTTTCATTTTTGTGTGTGTGATGTGGGGAAAAAAATAATTTCTTTCTTTGTTAAGCACAATATCATGTCCAGTCACTTCACGTTGTACAGCATGTGCGAGACAGAGTGGTAGAGAGGTACAATGCAAGGGCAAAACGTTAATATTTATCCGTAAAGCTATAATGCTATTTTGTAATCATACTTGCAAGCGGATAAGCTATTCGTCATCTTTGTGACATAATGTACGTTAAATAACCAGAGATTAAAATCCAGGATATTTTGGTAAATATGTTCCTTGACTCTTATAATGCATTTAGTAACAGTCAACACTATATCAAAAGACAACTACATTTCACTGTCTTTAAACTTCACAATTTAAAGATGAGGCCACAAGCTTCGCTTTACATTAACCTGTGAATAACACTATTCTCATTTGTATTGATGGACTAAGTAGTCATAAAAGGGAGTAGAAACTGAGAATTTGAGTTACGGTTCTGTGCACTATAACTGGAAATTGAGTCTCGGTGCAATCAGTGTGATGTAAAGCAAGTGTGTTCATGGTCAGTGTGCTACTTACAATTTACAGCAGGGATGGGGAACTCCTGGAAGTTGTGATTTTAACTCCCATCAGCCCCAGCTACCATGACCAATGGTCACGTATGACGGGCACTATAGTCTAGCCATACCTGGGGGAAGTGTTATTTTTCTGGAAAAAGAGGTGCCGGAACTCACCATGAATGCCTCCCTTGTTCTCTTATAATGGCAATGGCGCCCACCTGAGAGGTGCTGGAACTGAGTTCCGGTGAGTTCCGGCTGAAAAAAGTTCTGTAATAATTCTCCCATCCCTAATGTACAGACAGACAGTTCTATGTGGGGTTCAGTGTTTCATGTTGCATATTCAGTCAATAGTTTTATATCCCTCCCATCCTTGAATAAGGGCTTGCAACAATATTATGCAAAAAACTATCACTGCAATAAATTGTTAGTATAGTGGTACCTCGGGTTAAGAACTTGATTCGTTCTGGAGGTCCGTTCTTAACCTGAAATTGTTCTTAACCTGAGGTACCACTTTAGCTAATGGGGCCTCCCACTGCCGCCATGCCGCCACTGCACAATTTCTGTTCTCATCCTGAGGCAAAGTTCTTAACCTGAGGTACTATTTCTGGGTTAGCGAAGACTGTAACCTGAAGCGTCTGTAACCCAAGGTACCACTGCAGTAGTAGTAGTAGTAGTAGTAGTAGTAGACGACAACCAATGAGAGTTACAAAATCATTGTAATAATGTGGTAAACAATAGTCATGTCTCATTTCCTTGAGGGTTCTGGAGAAATTATTTTTTCTCTCCTATGTTGCATTTTCCTGTTTGGAATGATCTTGCAGCCTGGTAGAGGGATTCAAGAACACAAACCTCTGGCCACTGGCAAGGAATCTAGTAAGGAAGCCTCTTGCATATGGTTAGGCCATATCAAGTCATGTGACAAGGCTTGGGAAAGCTTCTGTGCCAGGCTTGCTTTGTAGCTTTGGGTGACAGAACAGAGTAAGCTTACTGCCATACGTTGACAAAACTGACAGCTTCGCTTTGTGTTCCAGTTTCGCTTTACCTTCCTGACACCTTACCAACTTGGTAGATTTTCTTACTCATAGCTGAAGTTTTAAAATGCAGTACATGTCAATTGTCTGCCTTCCAGTTGCTAATGCAGCAAATCACAAGAGACACTATCTGAGCAATTACCAGCACCTATTTACAGTGGTACTTCGGGTTAAGAACTTAATTTGTTCTGGAGGTCCGTTCTTAACCTGCAACTGTTCTTAACCTGAGGTACCACTTTAGCTAATGGGGCCTCCCGCTGCTGCCACACGATTTCTGTTCTCATCCTGAAGCAAAGTTCTTAACCCAAGGTGCTATTTCTGGGTTAGCGGAGTCTGTAACCTGAAGCATCTGTAACCTGAAGCGTCTGTAACCCGTGGTACCACTGTATAGTCATATGAAATTGTAAAAAAGGTGCTATTTCTGGGTTAGCGGAGTCTGTAACTTGAAGCATCTGTAACCTGAAGCGTCTGTAACCC
This sequence comes from Podarcis erhardii, assembly GCF_964252035.2. Taxonomy (NCBI): domain Eukaryota; kingdom Metazoa; phylum Chordata; class Lepidosauria; order Squamata; family Lacertidae; genus Podarcis; species Podarcis erhardii. Next base: position 51,894,305 of record NC_138500.1, read on the forward strand.
GTGGTACCACTGTATAGTCATATGAAATTGTAAAAAAAAGCAATGAAGAAATGGTGGTGCTTCAACCACCACAAGTATATATAGAAATCCCCACTTTGTTCACAATGGGACCTTTTGCAGACATGACATCTTGAAGCCATCTCTACAACACTGAACCCCTGAGTCAGATTTACAAAACAGAGAAGTACTATCCAAAACATTATCCTTCAGATTGCACCTTCTGCGTTAGCTACCAGGCTGCATGCAAAAACTCCATTAAGTACAAAGTTGCAAGATAAAAGTTTCTTCACAATGAGTACACACTGTGAAGTGACTGCATAAACTGATGAAACTAAGATTTGGTCCTGTACAGTATCAGGATGAGAGACCACCAGCAAAAGAAATGCAAGTTGTTCTGTACCTCCCAGTGGAGAGTATGCTATACTATAACAAATAGTTATAATCATTTATCCAAATAGTTTTTGTTTTCAAAAAGATCCCAGTCATGCAAACTTTAGCTTGAGGCTTTAACAGTGCTTCACCACACTGAATTTTTGGTCTGACTCAGCTATGCATGCCTTTAGTCTATGTAGTATTCCTATTAGTAAGCTTTTGTACTCCAGAGGGCTGCTGATAGAGGGGCAATGCCCACAAAAAAGGAGAAAAGGATGTGTTGTGAAGAAATTAAATGAAAAACATAAAAAATATTATTTGAGTTGATGAACTTGAATGCAATTCAACTGTAAGAGGTAAGCAATCACATATTGCCCTGCTTATTACTGTTTATTTCCTACTAGCTATTCATTGTCCTATTATCATAATCTAAATGTGTTTCTCTGCCATAAAGTAATGCTGTTATTGATGCTTAATAAAGTTTAAATGCTGTGTAAATTTGTTTTCCAGTGGCAACATAGATAGGTTACACAACCTTTCATTCACAAGACCTTTCATTCAGAAGACCTGGTGACAACCTGAAATTGTTGCCTGCATTAGCTCCCTATCTTTGCCATGCATAGGATCCAACTACAGTGGAACCTTGGTTCTTGAATGCCTTGGCAATCAAACATTTCAGCTCCCAAACGACAAAAACCTGGAAGTAAGTGTTTTCATACGTTTTTCAGAAGACGTACGTCTAATGCAGTTCTTGGCTATTGTTTCCAGGGCGCCTGTGCCAATTGGAAGCTATGCCTTGGTTTTTTAACGTTTCAGAAGTCGAATGGACTTCTGGCACAGATTACATTCGAGAACCAAGGTACCACTGTATTATTGTTTTGAATAGCATTACGTTGTCTTACATAATTTCAGAGGGATCCAGAAGAAATTCTTTCTCATCTACATCCTTTTATGACCTGGATTAATTGGAAAGGTCCACTGTGTGGGCCAGACTACTACTGGGAGAAAGAAAAACATTCTTTGACAGAACCATTATTTTATATATAAAAAACTACCAAAGTCACATGGGGCCCCAAACACATGGAAACTGTTTGCATGCCACTTTAGTTTACAAGTGAACTGGTTTGTCATTTACCATATTTTTTAGTAAAACATGACTCTGATTAATATGCTGCTACCTCATCAACAACAGAATTCTAGTTTTAGATACAAAGTACATACATTTATTTCCCTGCCTACTCATTAGGTTTTTCCACCTTTCTTTTTTAAAGAACAAAACTAAAACATGCCAGCAATGTTTAGGTTTGCTTCACATTATGAAGAGAATTTCTGTGTGAGGTAAGCCTCAGGGGACTACTGACTTCAGTCTCAGTGATAGGTGCAGCCAAATGTGTAATGTACCACAAAGCAGCTTATGTGCTGTATTTTCACAAAAGACAGAAGCTGGTATGTAAAGTCAGTTTTGATAGGCAATTTCTTAGAAAGAATGACTCTGGACAAGCAGAAAACATAAACAGAATATTCTAGCCAGAGCCAGTCTACAGATGAGGTGGGTTGGAGCAGCCACCTGAGGTGGCGGAAATGCAAGAGTTGGCTCCCACTCCCATCCCACTGATTCTGCCACCACCAAAGGAGCTCCACTTTGCCACTTTTCTCTCCCCGCCCCTAGGGGCTGAGGGAAACCAGGACCAAAGTTATTTGAAATGCCCCTGTCAGGTGCTGGTGTGGTTGCTCGAGAGCAAACAGGCAAGGCCCCAACCTGTCTTTCCAGACTTTATTATCTGTACTGTTAAGTTGTGGGTGAACATATCAGATGACACAGCGATTCTTCAAACAGCTCTTCTTTATTCAGAGGCCACAACAGAACTGAACTGAAGGGATCAGTCAGCCTGCTTATATAGAGCTCCAGTGCAACGTTACTGTAGCAACTTTCTAAAACTATCCAATCACTGAACGTCACTTTCGATCCTTCATTTGCATAACTATCTACAGTATCCCCCTGCTGGCCCAGGGTGAGAACTTCAGTACATAACACGTACAAACTATTTACAGTGCAGAGTGTCGCAAGTCCATGTCTGCTCAGTCGTTAGCAGAATCTGGGAGTGGGCGGTCCTTATACCTTCCCCAGCATAACAGCTGTGTGACCCCCATCCTTCTCCTCCTCTCTCTGTGCCCAAACCTACTGCGCAGAGTGGGCTCTGGCAAAGGGGGACTTGCCTCCCCTCCGCTTTGCTCAGGCTCAGTGTGGAGGCCTTTCCCTAGCATCTTCTGATCCCTGCACCCCCTCCCCACTGGAGGCGGGGCTTCCCTCCTTGCCAGAGGAAAAACTGCTTTGCAAGGAGGCTCCCTGTAACACAACTGCCCTGCTACCTCTCGCCTCTGAGCTGATGGCAGTTCCCTGACAGCCCCCTTCTCACTGAGTTTGGATTCCCTTGAAGGAAAGCCATTGCAGAGCCTCACATGCCCCCGTTGCAGGAGGACAGTAGGACATTTTGCCTCAGGAGCAAAAAATGTCTTGAACCACCCCAGATCCTAGTCTCACCTTATATTATCTATTCCCTTAACACATTCTGTTAAAACAGGGTGTACTATTGGTTCCCTAAGACATAAAAACCAAGTACAGTAACCCGCAAAACCACAACGGTAACTTTACAAAATAAAAAAAACAAAAATATTTTAAAGTTAATAAAGTGTCAATATTGGAGATCTAAAATGCAAAGGCACTGGCATTTTTAATTATGAGTACAATCTTCAATCTGTTTAAATTGATAGGCTAATGAACTAAAGCCTTAGTTGATTAAAACTGGTGGTAGCCATTTCTAACTGGTAAAAGGGAAAGTGGAAAGATTGCTTGATAAGGGCATATGCTTTATTATTCTGTGCAGTGTATCAGAAAATGAGAAAAGATTGCACTCTCATCTAACAATGAACAGTAACAAATCTGACATTTCATGCTTCTTGAAATATTCTCAGAAAAGCACCTACACTGAGGTTTTGATAATATGCAAATTCATTTAAATTAGTTAAAGCAACTGATTAAGTCTGTCATCAAATCAGTCAGGAATCTTCTTATCAATGTGTGTTTTTTCATGTCTTGAAATAATTTCTACTGTCTCTTTCTTGGGCTATTATTATTTCAACAGCTTTACATCAGTACGTGCTATTTTTAAAAATCAAACTCCACTCTTAGCATCACAATAATTACACTAAATTCCAATAGCTTCTGATTAAAATCAGATTTCCATGCAGTAGAGTTTTTTGAGGTACAGATAACTGTTTATGCCATCATGACAATTTAATGCCACATTTCCTCTTTGGAGAAAAATGAAGTGTTAGTAGATCAAACCACATTATTATCTGCTCTAGTAAAGCCTGTAGAATGGAAACAAAAATGAGACATGGATTCCTGTAAAGCATCTGAGTTGTGCTGAGACTTACAGGAAGAGAAGGCCACCAGAATTGTAATTAAATTAGGCTCTGATTTTAATAGCTAAACATACATGGAGTTGTTATACAAGCACAGTCTAAACATATAGCTTCCCTTTTTCTGACTGCCTTCCATTTTTAGCCACATTCACACTTAATGCTAAATCATCATTTAACACTCTATGCACAACTTAGGAAGATCTGAAGCAAAGCCTCAGGGTCTTGTGGTCTGTGCTCTCACATGGCCAGACTCTACCAGTGCTTAGTTCACTTTTTGCTAGAAGAGAAGGTACAACTAGTTGAGGCCTGCCTCTTCACACATAACTTGAAGTTAAGGATAAATGCCACTGGGTGACAGAGGAAAGAAGTGACTGCCTGTGTCTTCACCCAAAAGGAAAGCTGTGCCTAACCTGGTCAAAATAGAAGAAATGACGTAAGAAGGGAGCTGCAGCCCAAGATAGGAAAAGAGCTGGTAAGGGAACACCTAGCTACTTTAAATGAATTCAGATATCCAGGGCCTGATAAGCTGTACCAAGGGTACTAAAGGAGCTTGCCGATGTAATCTCAAAACCTCTTTATGCTTCCGTTCAGCTATCTAACCATGGATCCAAGAACTCTTTCTGAGTTAGTGCTGCCAGTTCAGACCTCGTGTAGTGGATCCACCGCTTACCACCAATTAATAGTGTGGTGGACTCACCCCACTAACTGGCCCCAATTGTGTGTTTTGATTTCCAAGCTAATAGAAAAATTCTTCTTATGGGTCTAACCTTACTCTTCTGGCAAGCACATTGGTCAAAAAAAGAGCATGAGACATACAGAATGCAAATTTGCTTCTTATAACAGTTCTACATTCTGAAAATCCAAACAATATCTTCAAGAACATGAAAAGTCAGCATTAAACAGCAACTAGTAAACTCCTTACTGGCCTTGGCCCCATTCTGGACAGTTCCTGATTATTACAAATCTGAGATAACCCAGAAATGTTATATACTTACAGTGCTATAGGGATCAAGTAAAAGTAGCCTTTGTCAGGTGTATGAGATTGCAACAGATGCTGCATGAAGAAAATATTGTGAAAAGTCACCTTGAAAAGCACTGAAACACAGCATTTATCTTCAGGAGGGAGGGTAAATGAGGGAACGAGATGACGTTTGCTGCACACGGAGAGGAATGGTTGGAAGAATGTTCTTTTTATGCTTGTCTCTATTTTTAAGCCCATATTGCCATTTTTAACTCACCCATCTTTAGGGTGGGTGAGCAGGTTTTAGCAGGCTTTTACTTTACTTATTTAAATTGGCACATGCAACAGATTAGTCCACATTCGGTCACCGAAAATCAGCAACTCCAGGTCAGAGATTGAAGGTTAATTTATTTGTGTCAATCCTGAAGATATCAGCACAAGAAAAGTTAAAAGAAAGGGCACCCTAGCTTAATTGCTCTAGTCTAAGTTAACACTTTATGCTTCTCATTTTTCTCACATTGGTTTTGGGAGCAGCTCTGACTCTGACAACCGTAATCTTGATTTTTCAGCTCAGGCTTGATACCAGTTTGTCAACAGATTATTTCTGGCTGCCATCATCATTCAGATAGGCTCTCCCTACAGAAATAGTAAGAAAAGGATTTTCTTTGCCATATGGACTAGTATTATCTCAGACACTCCTACCCTTCCCTTCAATGCAAAGTGCAGGAGTGCTAATTAAACACTCCAGGTGTAAATTAATGCACCCTTGATGTTTTATTTTTACATTTTCGCTCAGGCATAAAATAATGAGCCACGTTTTCTTCATTCAGAAGAATCAAGACTTTCAATCTAATTCCTATGCAAATGTGATATTGCATTGGAATGAGGCCTTCACCATTTCTAAATTCTGAAACATGAATATTCTGAATACTCAGAGTTGCATATGAACTACCTTCATTGCTACATCCCCAAATGAATAGCTTATTTGGGAAATGCCTGCAGGTGCAACTGCCTAATCTCCACAAGTTTTAATTTTTGGCTATATTGCAGGCTCCTCTTGTGAAATGCAGCATCAAAGCATGAACATTCCACTTTTAGCAATACTAATGAACTGTAAAAAACCCCCACATACATAATACATACAATTATATGCAAGGGATTAAGGCATGAATTCTTGCTTAGTATTCATTACATATAATGAGGTAGCCTTAAATAATCTAAGATTAATTTACCCCATGCAAGCCCTATTTCCAAAGAAAAGTAGCACATGATCATTATAAAAACCAAGAGCATTTCCTTACATTCTGAGCATAGTAACCGGACACAATTAAAATTGTGTTATCTGATTTAAGGTAGGAAATTAAATGCACTTCGAAGATTAGACCGCTGTGTATTGCATAGCTGTGTTGCAGTGTTTGAGCAGAGGTATAATATGAGCTGTATAGACACCAGGACTCCTAGATGGTGTTTGGCAGGATGGTTGGGAAGGGAAAATAAAGTTAGCATTCAGGGCTGAAGGCAGCCCTGTTTAGGGAAGTTTTTTAATGTTTAATGCTGTACTGTGTTTTTAATATTCGGTTGGGAGCCCCCCGGAGTGGCTGGAGAAACCCAGCCTGATGGGCAGGGTATAAATAATAAATTATCATTATCATTATAGTTTCAGGCCAGCTTTATTTATTTGATTTTTAAACCTACTAGTCACTCTTCATCCAAAGCGTCTATAAGCAACTTACATGGGGGAATCATAGAATAGAATCATAGAGTTGGAAGAGACCACAAGGGCCATCGAGTCCAACCCCCTGCCAAGCAGGAAACACCATCGGAGCACTCCTGACATATGGTTGTCAAGCCTCTGCTTAAAGACCTCCAAAGAAGGAGACTCCACCACACTCCTTGGCAGCAAATTCCACTGTCGAACAGCTCTTACTGTCAGGAAGTTCTTCCTAATGTTTAGGTGGAATCTTCCTTCTTGTAGTTTGGAACCATTGCTCCGTGTCTGCTTCTCTGGAGCAGCAGAAAACAACCTTTCTCCCTCCTCTATGTGACATCCTTTTATATATTTGAACATGGCTATCATATCACCCCTTAACCTCCTCTTCTCCAGGCTAAACATGCCCAGCTCCCTTAGCCGTTCCTCATAAGGCATCGTTTCCAGGCCTTTGACCATTTTGGTTGCCCTCCTCTGGACACGTTCCAGTTTGTCAGTGTCCTTCTTGAACTGTGGTGCCCAGAACTGGACACAGTACTCCAGGTGAGGTCTGACCAGAGCAGAATACAGTGGCACTATTACTTCCCTTGATCTAGATGCTATACTCCTATCAATGCAGCGCAGAATTGCATTGGCTTTTTTAGCTGCCGCGTCACACTGTTGGCTCATGTCAAGTTTGTGGTCAACCAAGACTCCTAGATCCTTTTCACATGTACTGCTCTCAAGCCAGGTGTCACCCATCTTGTATTTGTGTCTCTCATTTTTTTTGCCCAAGTGCAATACTTTACATTTCTCCCTGAATATATATGTAAATATAGTACCATAGGGTGAGGGGAAAGTTACATACAACATCCATATTCTTTACAACCTATTGGAAAACAGAAACAAAAAAACATCTTCCACATTATAGTGACAGAAATCATTAGCAGCACACTAACGATAAACAAAACAATACTCCCGCCCACTAACCAGCAGATAAAAATAGAAACTCAACAGCAGCACTCCCCTACCTAGCACAAGAATCACTCGCACCAGCATGTTAACATTTATTTATTGCAGTATTCCTAAACCACCAAGTCATTGAAAAAATATAATGGCAGTGTACAATGTAAGCAGTAAAACATCATAAAAATGACCACCAGTGAATTAAACAATGTCCTTGTTTAACACCATAAGGGAGTTAAAAGAAAAGCACTATGTTTGTTTCAATATTATTTCCATCAAAGGAGTCCAGTACTAGAAGAAGCTAAACTCCAGCTGTTGTTTCACTACAATTCCTATCACCCCTGACCAATAGAGATGTTGGCTGGAGATGATAAGAGCTGAAGCAATGGATATCTGTTTCCTTGTGCCTGCTTTATAAAATGGTCTGCCTCCCTCACAATGGAGAACCTGGATCCATGAGGAGATCTAGAGCCAGTAGCTCACTGCTCAGAATGATGTATTTAGTTATTTGTTTAAAGTTTAATAAATAAATGTATGTTTCATTCTAACACTGTGCCTCATTGGCACTAGTATATCTAACAAAAATCTTGACAAAATCTGAATACCCAACAGAGATACAGAGTTGTCGTTTTTTGCATTAAAAAATTGCACCATTTTCTATCGTGATAATGAGCTTGCAGGCCTTGCTAACCTTCAGGCCCAGGAAGAGTGTCTCTTCACCCCCTGCAGATTTATCCACAATGGAGTCTCCTTAAAGTCCCATTTAGATACTTCATTTTTGTTCTGACTTGTAGCAGCCAGCTGGCCCAAAACCTGTTGGACTTGGGCCCACCATCTGCTGTTGATACTACATGACCACACTTCAACCAGTGTGATCAGCAGAGTATGCACGGCTCCAGCAGAGTCTTCCAGCAGAGTTTTTCTGCTTTCCAGTAGTTTAAGTTCCCAGAGTTTTTCTGCTTTCCAGTAGTTTAAGTTCCCAGTTCAGAAAACTCCTTTCCTACTCAGTTCAGCTTAGAGTATAAAGCATTCATTGTCTCATGGCACAAGCCAAGCAAAAACACACTAGGTACATAAACTTTAAGAGACACTGGTACATCATGAACTTATCTGCGATAATACAGTTCTTCTGGTCTTAGAAGTAAACCTTGTAAAGATACATGCAGCCTTGGCTTTGTATTTGCCTCTGCATATACACATATTCCTTAGAGAAAGGGAGGGCAGATGAGATGTTTAGCTAGCGTGCTATATCTAAACCAGGGGTCAGCAAACTTTTTCAGCAGGGGGCTGGTCCCCTGTCCCTCAGACCTGGGGGTGGGGGTGGGGGTGGGGCGGACAATATTTTGAAAAATAAATAAATGAACGAATTCCTATGCCCCACAAATAAACCAGAGATGCATTTTAAATAAAAGCACACATTCTACTCATGTAGAAACACCAGGCAGGCCCCACAAATAACCAATAGATGCATTTTAAATAAAAGGACACATTCTACTCATGTAAAAACACACGATTGTGTCCGTGGGCCAGATTTGGAAGGTGATTGGGCTGGATTCGGCCCCCGGGCCTTAGTTTGCCTACCCATGCTCTAAACATAATCGAGATGTGGGGTGTGGGCTGCTCAAGGCATGGACCAAGCACTTTCTCCCCCAAATTAAACCAACAATTTTGTGTATTGCTTATCACTTTTTTCTTTCTTCTATTCCTGAAATAGTCTCTGGTTACTCTGCTTCAGTCTGGCAGCAAAAAGGATTACAGGCACACAACATCACCAAGAAATGGGGAATGTATGTTCAGATGGTTTCTGAATTTGTCTTAGTCAGGGGGAAATCTGGTCATCCATTGCACACAGCTGGTATCTGCTCAGGCCTTTCCTACCAACATATTTTCAGTTATGTCCATTGTGTTGGCCAAGTAGCTTTCAATATGGCCCCAATTTCCCACATGTCATTTCCTGATAGGCTGCTAGGAAAGCTTTAAGTATGGGCAGTCCTTTAGCTATGGTTTATATTACCTCCCCTCGGAAAACACTGTAGGAAATAAAACTGCATTATGACCCAGAACTGTCAGTTTTTTGCCCCAAATGCAAGTCTGTGCGGGGAAGGATGACAAAAGCAGCAAACAGTTTAACTAATATGTTCCCCTTTATTTACTATTATTGTGTCAGCACTGTGTAGTCATGTTACTTTAGTTTGCCCAACAGGATGACGTCTTTTCACTTAACATTTGAATATAACACAGCCAGGGGAGTGTTAGAAACCACCGCTTTTAATTTAAGATACTATTTAAGCTGGTGAGAATTTCTTGGGCTTACCTTCTTCCACACATTTCTCCCCTACTCCCTTTCTCTGTAAACAATTCTCATTTCACTGCAAGAGCTGCTGAATAATATATTGCCAGCAGGCAAGCAAGCATTGCCTGAAATGATCTCAGTGACTCAGCATAGAAGAGGCCTTCAAAACACAAGCAAGTAATTCTTTTTCACAAAAGCTGCATGTCACCAACCTCTCAAGTGGCTCAAAACCCAATGTGGAAAAGAGACAAATGAACACATTATCTAAAGGTTATATTCATCAATATGGCCAAGTTGCGATATTAATTAAAGCAAGGCAGAACAAGTCCCAGACTTGGGTTCTCTTAAAGAATCCTGACTACAACTACCATAAAGCCATTGCTCTGTTTATTAGGGACTATGTAGGGCATTGCATGATGTGAAATATTCATTTTTATGGAAAAAATTCTCCATAAAACATAGTGATTAATTAAAAAAATTATAATCTGTATTTCTACAGATCTATATGCAGCTTATCCCTGAAAACTTCTTAATGTCACAGCATAGCTTTAGAACATGTGAATTAAAAGAAGAGAGAGCTCCAGAGCATGTGCAACAAAGTGTAGGAGATGACTCAACCAGGAATCAGAGTTTTGATCAGAAGAAGGTGGAGGTAGAGGAGAAAGGCTGTAGCTCTGCTATCTTTTCAATGGGAGAAGAGCTCTACTTGGCAAGAAACTTCATACTGGGGGCGGGGAGAAGATCTGTCAAAGATAAACCCAAAGATCTGTGCAGGAGAGTGGACAGCAGCATTGCTGTTAATAGAAAATGCTCAACGTTGAACATACAGTACTGGGTTTGAGGCAGCGGTGAAATATGAGACAAGTAGTTGGATACGTAGAACTGGATAAGGGGAGGATTTGGGGGTTGAAAGGCAGAACCAAATGTCATTAGCATATAGGCAACACTGAAAGCCATGGGATCTGACTATTATTATTATTTATTAAATTAGACTTCAGGGCGGTTCACAATTTAAAATTGATAAGGTCACCCTGTGGCAATGTGTAGAGGCAAAGCAAGAGAGAGATGATCAACATTCCCCTATGGAATCACTGAATAAGTGATCCATACTGGCAGGAAGAGTATTAGTTAAGGACACAAATACTGAAATCTAGGGCATGAAAGCAATTGAGCAGGCGAGAGTCATCAGTTGTATCAAAGGTGGTAGAGAGGACAAGGACGATGGAGATACTTTTGGATAGATACATTTGGATAGGGAAATAGAGGTTCTTATGAATAACTTCCACTGGAGTGCAGAAGTAGAAACCATGTTGGATAAACTGGGAAAGAGAAAGTCAGTGGAGCAGAAATAATAATAAAAAAAAGCATCCTCCAGAAATTTGAAGGCAACAGGTAGAGGAGAAAACAGGCAGAAGTTGGAGCTGCAGGGTGATTTTTAATTTCTCAATGTATTTAAAGCTTTTTTTATTATGAGTGAAATAATGGTGCATTTGCATACATTTAGGGAAGAGCTAGATGAGAGTTTTGATTTATGATGTGGGTAGGAATAATAATGACACAGCTAATGCCAACCAGGAGATGAGATAAGACAAATTCTTATTTTGTTGCCACCACTTTGGGAGGTGACTATAAATTCTTAAATAAATATAATTTATTATTCAAACCTAATGACCAGGTATCTAGCAACAGTGTCAACAAACATCCCAGTAATTCAGATCACACAACAGAAAATACACAAATTTATTAGTTGTCATAATAGCCTTTAAAAAAAAAAACTAACTACATGTCAAGATATGTAACATTTCCATCTTTTAAATGGTAAATACATATTTCTATGCATGATGGATTATTGAGTACTGAAATATCAGTCTAGGTCATTCCCTTGCTAATCCTACAAATTCAATTATATATAAATGAATGGCTTTGAAAAATACAGCTGCCTTTTAATAGTTGTTATAAAGAGCAATATAAATGGATATATGAATTATTCCCATCTACTAGCAACACATCACATCACTGTGTTATAATTATCATATGTGCTATTGTCATGCAATACTGTAGCAGACAATTTCATACCTATTTCATATTTCTTCCAAAGAATGCAAAGAATCCACCAGAAAGAGATATATCATGCTTTAAAATCATCAGTCAAAGCTATTTATTCTGAACCAGTTCAAACATATGCATTCCTTTCATGCTATTCTGTTCAGACTTTTAGCCAGTTCGAACATCATTGCAAGCCATTTTGACAGCAGATTCTCAGAGCTCACCTAGTGTCTACACTAAAAGCATAAAATACAGCAGGACAGGCACTGCTACTGAAATCATGATATGCCAATGTCATTATGCTGCATGGGTTGGTGATGAGTAGATCATTTTTCCCTATTGATTTTGCTCTACAGGACTTCCCCTCCCCATGATACAGTCATCAGCAGCAAACACAGACTGACCATAAACACATATTTTAGAAAGAAAGAGGCAGATTGCCACACTGCAGTCACCATTCAGAAGCCTATAGCATAATAAGCCATTTTCAGAAAGTAACTCAGTCCTTCACATTCACAAACAATAGCTGTCTGAAAAACCTGACTCTGCATTCTGATACAGAGATCTGATCTGAAAGAGCATTGCAAACCCTGCCTCACCACAAGCCAGTATCGGCACATTCTACCTTTCTAAACTGTCATATTTTGTAGGGATATAAACATATATATGTATATATTACCTTAGACGAAGACTTCCCTTTTGCCTTTTTGTCCATCACAAGTATCTCAAGTTTATATTTTTAAATGCACACACAAGGGTTGCACCAATAAACTTCAAGCATCCTCTCCTGCGGCAGAAAGCATATTAAAAAGAGAGAGGGGGAGAGAGAGGAGATTTCAAGCTGTGACCTCAGAGCAAAGAACAGCCGTTATCTCTCCGCCAACCTTCTGTAGAAAACAGACGAGACAGCAGGGAAACTGGCTTTCTTGATGGCTGCAACACTTTCAAATCAAGCATTCTGCACACTGTAAGCTCAAGGATTTATATCTTCTTAAACAGGCCGGTCCCACATAGCCTTGCCCTGTGCTCCTGGCAATATGAAGCATTTCACTGCAGTCACTTTCTGGAAAAAGATCATCCCATCATGTTGAGATCTTTGCCTCTCAGCACAGAGACTAAAACAATGGGCACAATATGCATAATACGCTCACTAAAATATCCGGTGCACTTCCTGCAGGCAGCATTGCAGCCAGTAATGGGAATATATTGATCAGCTCACTAAAATAATCAAGATGAGGCACTGACTCACTGCAGCAAACAGTTGTTCCACCCAGACTCAGATGCAGATCCAGTTTTCTATCCCTACAGCATCCTTATGGAAATGAGAGGCCAACATGCATGGAATGGTATATTTATATTTTCGCCTCACCATCTGGGATCTATTACTCTCTCTTCTGGAGGAAAAAATGCTGATCAACTGCTTTCTGCTGCTCCCACTTTGTTTATTCCAAGTACTGACTAGCTGTTCACTCTAAACTACACAAGATATACGTATGATTCAATTAATGAAAGCCTCACAGTTTAACATGATGTGTTAAGGGCTTTCCATGTTCACTCATGCTTCAGAATTACAGTTGTTTAGGGCCATGACCATAATAGAAGCATTATGCAGGCAATATAGGTATGGCATAGTTGGTATGGAATATGTATTGGTATGGTATGTTGTTAGATCCAACTTTTCTGCTGAGAGATGGACCTAAATCCCAAATTTGTTCAGTCACTGAACAGCCACATAATATTAACAGAAGCTATCATTTCTAACTGTAGGCTAGAGAATCACCTCCTCTGCTCCATGTTTCTGATCATAAATATGGAATGCAATTCATCCAACTCACCCTTAACATAGGCCAAAGACTATGGCCCTATAATTCCCTTGTACAGCATAGCAGCCTCCAGGAATCACAAAACATAGTCATAAACTTCAAGCTATATTTTGTTTTCTACTTCAAACCTGTCAGGAATACTTCACGGTAATGAGTTGCCCTTTCACTGAATACTTTGAAAACCACCTTAAACTATTCCTTTTCCCATCAGACTGACAGTAACTAGTGAAAGATCAGTCAGATTTTATCCCCCTTTTGTTTCTAAATATTCCACTCCCAGCAATTCACCTTGAAAGAGAACAGAATATCATAGCCCTTACATATATTCATTTGGGGTAGATTATAGTTTTAGCTAGGAATATAAGAGTGTATATTCTTTGTAAAACATGGTTTGTAATGGTGTTTCATGTATTTCTGAAAAACCACCAGATCATCATCGTGAGACTGATCATTATGCAGGACGATGAAGGAACTTATTTCTCTTCCAGTTCAGTTCAACCGACTACTAAAATGAGTGGTACAGTATGAAAAAGAGAACAAATATATTATTGGGAACACAGGAAGCTGTTCAGAATTGTCTACACTGACAGCTTTCCAAGATTTCAGACTGGGTTCTCTGTCAGTTTTACCTGAAGATGTTGGGGATTGAACCAAGACCCTTTGGCACGCCAAGCAGATACCACACTGAGCTATCACCCATCCTTTTACAAGTAAGAATGGCAAGAGTATGGTAAGAATAGAGGTGGTATGGAGGGAACAATCCATCGCACCTTCACACCAAACCCTCTTGATGGTAAACTTCAATGTCTCTATATAAACCTGGCACTTCAGCAACAGAGCCCATGTATTTTCCTACAAATCGTACAACAAACTACAGCTTTAAATTATGACCAAAAGATTCATATCATTATGTCTCTAGAGCCATACATGAAATCCTCCTATATAGTGGGGTAGGACAGCTGAAAATAATGCCAATATATTTCACTTACAGCAACCAATGCACCCCTTTGGTTTCAGATAGTACATGGGTAGATGAGTCTAAAAAGTCCGAGACACAAATTTTCATGGCCCTCTAGTGGCTATGGTGGCTCATTTACAAAAAGTAATGTATTTAGCATTAACTCTGGAAGTGCTTACTCGATTCTGACCAAACTAAGCCTCCAAGGGCACAACATACATCAGGAGGTTTAGTTGGGTCAGAATCGAGTATGCATTTCCAGAGTTAACACTAAATACATTACTTCTGGTAAATGAGCCACCATAGTTGCTAGAGGGCTATACTATCTGAAAGCAAAAGGATGCATTGGTTGCCAAATATATATATTTCAGCTCCCCTACCCGACTAGGAAGGCAGGCAAACTAATGCCAGTGTACCGAAAGAAGCAAAGATCAGATAACCAGTGTCAAAGCAATGATTACACTGGTCAACAACAAATTTGTTGTCTGCGTTTTTTCAGCTGATTTAGGACGAATCTGATGCGCTGAATCCCAAAATCACATTGGTTTTGCTCAATCAGGTCAATTTTTTGAGTTATGGCCACATGTCGTTTTTTTATATTTTGTTCACATGTACGCTTGTGTGGAGCATTTTAGAAGAAGTTGGTGGGGGTAAAATGTCATGCCAAATAATTGCTTTGATTGGAAATGATTATTTTAATGACAAGAAGTATTCAGGTTCGATAGTTCTGGGTGATTATGTCGAAAAGGGATCCGTTTGAAGTCATAAAACCTCGAAATCTTCCATAAATTGGTGCGGCAAAGCATACAGTTGGGGAACAAAACCCCTGGCTCACTCGAGTACACTGAAGGAGAACTATGAAGCGGTGAAGTATGTGCTGGAGAAAATTGGTTATGATCAGCATAAGTGGCTTATTTGTGTTGACCTGAAGATGGTGAACTTTTTGTTGGGACAACAGTCTGGCTTCACCAAGTACCCATGTTTGTTTTCTGTGCATGTGGGATAGTAGGGACCGTGCTCAGCATTACACGAAGAAGGACTGGTATGGGAGGAATTGGTGCCTTGCAGAAAAAGGAACGTCATCAACGACCCTCTGGTGGACTGGACAGAGACAGAATACTCTTCCCACTGCTGCACATCAAGCTCGGCTTAATCAAGCAGTTCACCAAGGCTCTGGACAAGGATGGTGACTGCTTCACTTACTTGTGCCAGGCTTTTCCAGGATTGACCATGGAGAAGTTGAAAGCTGGCATCTTTGACGGTCCTCAGATCCGTCAGCTCATCAGAGATCCAGAGTTCGGAAACTCAATGAACGAAGTGGAACTGGAAGCGTGGAAGGCATTTGTTCTGGTAGTGAAGAACTTTCTTGGCAACAATAAGGCCAGAAACTACGCAGAACTTGTCAACAACATGCTGACTGCTTTCAGAAGCCTGGGCTGCAACATGAGCGTCAAGATGTACTACCTATTTTCACATATGGACCGGTTTCCTGAGAACCTGGGTTCAATGAGTGACAATCAGGGGGAGAGATTCCATCAGGACATGAAAGAGATGGAGACCAGGTATCAGGGGCGCTGGGGCGCAGTCATGATGGCTGACTACTGTTGGACTCTGAAGAGAGACCTCCCTGCCGCTGAGCATTCCAGGAGTTCCAAGAAACGGAAGTTCAAGCCCTGAAGTTTGAAAAATGGTGAAGCAACATGCAATTTACATGTACTTACCTTTATCAGTGGCCACCATTCAGTTTACAGTAATCGATGTTTCGATCAGGTAATCAATATATGTTGTTGGAAAAACATTTTTTTCTCTTAAAAACATATATAGGATGATATGTGTTGACAAAAAGCAGCTGATAATGCCACAAAAATGTAATTGATTTTGTCACAAGATCTGATTTTTTTCAAATCAACATAGCACAAAAACCTGACCTAATGGAGAGAAACGGATGTCATTTCCTGATTCAGCAGTGCAAAAATACCCTAAATCATTTGTAGAAATCTAGACAACATTCAAAAAGTAAAAAATTGTTGCCCAGTGTTATTCAACATCAACTTCGTTGGACTGGTCATGTTGTGTAGATGCCTGATGATCATCTTCCAAAGCAACTACTCTATTCCAAACTTAAAAATGGAAGGTGTAATGCTAGTGGTCAACAAAAGAAGTTTAAAGACTCTCTCAAGGCAAAAAATGTAGTATAAACACTGACAACGTCTGCAAGTGCTCCAATTGGAGAACAGCCTTTACCAACGGTGTCATGGACTTTGAAGATGCTTGAACTCAAGACGAAAGAGAGAAATGTGCGAAGAGGAAGGCACATTTGGCAAACCCTCACTGTGATCAACTAGTTGTTTTGGACAACAACCTGTGCTGCCTAGCAGTGGCATAGCATGGGGGGTGCAGGGGGGGCCGGCCGCACCGGGCGCAACATCTGGGGGTTAGGGTTAGGGGGCGCAAATCCACAGGTTAGGGGGCGCAAATCCACGGGTTAGGGGGCGCAAATTACTTGCCTTGCCCCGGGTGCTGACAACCCACGCTACGCCACTGCTGCCTAGGACTGATGGAAGTTGCAGCCTGAAAGATCTGGAAGGCACCTGGTTGGCAATAGGCTGTCTTAAATTAGAAGCTGATTTTAAATTAGAAGCTGAAATTTTAAATTAGAAGCTGAAAATTCAGATTTTCTCCACAATATTTACTTAGAGACCCTTTAATAAATTATATCAAAAATCCTATACTCTCCCTAGCAGCAAATTGCAGCAGGGAGGACAGTCTATCTTGATTCGGTTGAGGAGGAAGAGAAAACTACAAATTCAGTGTTCCCAAACAGGAAATAAAGCTCCTGTGCATTATTAAGAGATACTACCTAAAATGGATATGACCGCAAAAGCCAATAGGTTTCCATTTTAATAATGCTTACAGATAAATTGGGACAACCACAAAATTACTGCAAAAGTAAAATATACCCAACGCAACCTTAAAAAATGAGTAAGACAGTAGCCAATTGTGTTTTAAGATTCAATATTTATGCTTTTCTTCTCTGAAATCACTTGACTCCTATTTTGACTTAAAGAGGGGAAATGCTGCATTTGTCCACTGCTAGATTTTTTTAGCAAAGCAATTTTAGATAAATGTTACTAGAATTGCACTAAATAGTATCTACTAAAAGGGGGGGGGGCAAGCAAACAAAATACATGAAAACTAGAATGAAGGAATGTCGCACATTCCAATAGTAGTTTTTAAAAAGATGCTCAAATGGCAATTAATCACAGTCGCTCCACTTGTTGGTACAATGAGAAACAGCAACTGCTCCTTATCAACTAAATGCAGTATGACAGCAACAGCTTCCTGTCAGCTAAACACAGCATGATGTGTATAAAATATAAGAGATGTCTCAGAAAATGCAGGTCAATTAGTGAGTTGCAAATACCATAATATTGGTTTTGACACAGAATATCCACCCTTTATTATTGGAGAACCAAAATCAAAATGGGCATTGTGAAATAAACTTTTTAAAATTTAGGCTTATCTTTTTGTTTTTAAAGGGGGGTTCTGGTTAAATTAAAACATTAGGAGCATGTAGCTATTTTGCATTGAAGGAAAATTTTCCTTCTTTGCAACTTGACCCTTATTCCCTCCCCTCCTTTATTTTCTTTACTTGTTAATTACCAGTAGTTGGTTCCTACTATATATAAAAGCACACTATTCTCTATTTTCTTGAGATTGGTTGTTCCTTTTTGTTTTTTATATTTGTAAATAAACAGACCTTGTAAAGATACTAACATAATTTATCCAGTAGTCTATGCTTGCAAGGAACCTAATCAAGGAATTTGGACTGTAGAAGATCTCACATCTGCATTGTTTCTGCACAACAGCCAGATTTCAACTAAATTTATTAAAGTTTATCATCCAAATTTATCTTCAGTTATTGGGGTGAATCATTAGCAACACACCTTTCTCCAGTTTTTGAGTTGGACTTTGTTTCCACTGCTATGCCTGCAGTTCACCACATTTTTTGAGATCCTGTATTCATTTGTCCCTCTACTAGCAAGTTACTGATTCATATTAGTGCATTAATTATTATTATTATTTTTTTAAAAATACAACATGACAAGGAATCTTAATGTGGAGAGTTTTGGGTCATATGTGTTTATATAAGTATTGGAAAGGTAAAAGAAGACACAAATAATTTTTTTTAGCAAATATGCATGAGGCAAAGTGAAGCAATTTGTCTCAGGTAGCAGACCTGACCCCCCTCCGTCCCCCATTGTTGCAATGCTGCCAGCCCTGCCAGGGCTTCACCCGTGCCATCAGCACAGTGCCATTACCCTCACCACTGCACCTGCTACACCCTTGCCATTGTGTCGTGGCAACAGTTGGGCGCAGCTTCAGGCCAGGGTGCAGCTGTGATGGTTGGGTTGGTAGCAGGACAGACACAATGGCAGGGGCAGGGAGTGGGTAAGACCCATATCAGTGTAGAGCTTCTAATATTATTTTTGGAAGTGGCCAGGAAGTGACCCCCCACCAATGGGGGGTCCTGGCCACTTCCAAAAATAATATTAGAAGCTCTACAAGTCAAATGCAGAGTAGAACCCATCCTACAGGATCTGGTCTAGCATTCCACCCCAACACAGTTTCTTACTACAGTGGTACCTCAGGTTACAGACGTTTCAGGTTACAGACTCCGCTAACCCAGAAATAGTACCTCGGGTTAAGAACTTTGCTTCAGGATGAGAACAGAAATCATGCGGCGGCAGTGTGGCAGCAGCGGGAGGCCCCATTAGCTAAAGTGGTACCTCAGGTTAAGAACAGTTTCAGGTTAAGAACGGACCTCCAGAACGAATTAAGTTCTTAACCCGAGGTACCACTGTATAGCATTTACACTGATACATATCAGAGAGCCATATTTATATATACACATTGCAAACCTGAATTTAAACGTTTCTGTTCTTATGAACATGAAAGCATCATGTGATCGGTGGAGGGGAGCTAAAAACTATGCATGCTTTGAGATTTTACATGTTTAACCATCACAGAATGATAAATATAAGTACAGTATAGCCTTTCATTGTCTGTGTCAGTTAGATGAAAATACTAAAACTAAATGAACCGCTGAAAGACTACTTCAGAAAGACTTAATTTCAGATAAGCAGAATACAATTATCTGGTATACAGAGTGATATCTGGCATAAATCAGTGACATCATTACATCCTCCCTTCAAAGCGAAGAAGACCGGCGCCAAAGTAAAGGGAAATTATTGGGCTTTCAGAGACTGCAAATAGATGAGGGAGTCTGAATCCTTTTGAATGTTCAAGGGTACAAGACTTTTAAATATTATGGCATGCTGGGAAACCTGCTGCAAATAGCATCCAGAGAAATGAATCAAATTTATTTATTATTTATTTGTGAATTAACAAGGGGCTCCAGCATGTTGCCATGAGTCTGACACCAGGTTCTGATGGTATATTGATGCATAAAAACCTATGTTAATTTCCCACATTTGCCCCTCCTGTATAAGAATGGCACTCAAGCAGTAAAATCTTTGCATATACAGATAGGAAGCAGAGCTGCAGCTTGCCTGTAGAAGTTGAAAGCAATTGTGAGACATGAAAAGGCTGTTTCCGCCCCTCCCCCATATCATATTCTGCATAGAAACAGAATGTACCAGAAAACAGGTCTGCAGTCTTAAATTCCTAGGAGGAAGTGCAGAATATAAATATGATCAACTTAGTTTCTGCATGAGAAGAAAATGTCCAAAACACCTCTAAGAAACAGTAGACCAGAACAGGCCTACCTGGACATCACTATTCTGCTTTCTTAGCAAATGTAAATCATTTGTCTCTCCTAGACTTTAGAAGCAGCATCTAGAGAAGGCTTGGAACAAGATTTGAAAACTGCAAAGTATTTCATCAAAAGATATATGCATCACTGCTCACATCAAATATGCAGGGTTCTAAATCTCATTAGGCCCTTCCATAAGTAAATACGGCTCCCTGTTTCAGACATTTGTCGTCTATGAGCTGGGAAAGTGACAGGGATGGTGACAGAGGGTGGAGCTTAGCATGCCAACTCCCACTCATTTTACATGAAATCAGATAGCAGAATGCTGAAACAAGGCTATAATCTATTCAGCAGGTGGCACTGAGCATAATTGTATCTGAGGAGTCAGGAGTTTCCTGTTACTGTTCTTCTTGAAGATTAGTAATTACCTATCTCCCTGGCTGGTGTGTCTTCTGAGTCTTACATGACACCTGCTGGATGTTCATCAAGAAGCCAATCAGAATACCATCTATGTATTCTGCAGGGGTTATGCTTTCTGAACTCTCCTTTGCTGCACATCCCACTATCCAAAGCTTTCTTTATTTGTCCTCTCTTAAACAAGCAGTTCTGATCTTGTCTTCTTTCTCTTTGCACGAAAGACACATATTTCACAACCCTACGGCTGAACCCTCGCTATGCTCCACAAAAGTTCTGTTGGCCTCTCTGGGATGTTTGTGCTTGGCTCTGTGGTTTCTCGGGGCAATGGCACAGCTTTCCCAGTCAATAGCCATGAGCTGCCTCATTTGGAACCTGCTGCCTTATCTATCAGAAGTGGAGTTTGACAGAATTTCAACTGTACTGAAAGGCCTTTTTGTTCACTCAGGCTGCTGAACGCACATTATTTTGTTTTCGTTCTCTGTTGTTCTTTGTTCTGGTGAGTTTAGTGTCCCAGGCCAAGAAATTTGCAAAGGGGGAAAAACAGCAGTGTTTCGATCTTGCTTTTATCATGTCTGTACCACCCCGTTAGGTACATGCATCTAAATTCACAATGAATGTGGAGAAAACAGTTGTTTTGTTGATTATATTGAATTCATGGTTCCAAATATAGGTAATGATCCTGTATGAGTGCAATACGTGTACATAAACGTTCTGGAAGCCCTCTAAAAAGCTACAATCAATAATCTTTCTGCAAAACTCTTGCCGTAAGACACTTAGTGATGGAGGTCTCGCTGAGTTTTGTCATTCCTTGTCTCAGAATATGAACTTCAGCTTCTGGTAATGCTCAGTTTATGATTCTTTCCTCTCTCCCAAGGTTCTTTTCTGTCTTAGATTTTGATTTCACTGCAAGTCATAGAACAGGAGTAGAAACCCTTTCTTCGCCTAAGGACCATATTTCCTCCTGGCAAGCTTCTGGGAACCACATGCTAGTATTGGGGCAGGACCGGACACGAAAGAGAGAAGAGCAATAAATTTGAACTTTGCCTTTGTACAGGAGACTAGTTTTACCACATTTACAAATGTCTTCCAGGCAGGAAAGCATTATCAAAATTCAAAGGACCCGTTCCAGCTAGGCGAAAACTATCAAGGAGGATGCAAAGCAGGACTTGTGAGGGGTCTGACTCAGGAGGGTATGTGTGCTGGGGAGATTCCTATGGGCCAGACAGAAAACCCTGGAGTATCAAATGTTGCCCCCAGGCCTAGGGTTCCCTATTCCTGCTATAGAATAACTATTGAGGTGGTGGAGGATAACTCAATGAAGGTGTTGCTTTGACCCAGTGTGTGCCAGATTGCTGTTCCTGTGGCGTTTGTGAGATGATGAACTGTGCTGATTGCAAGTTGATTGCAAGTTGATTGTTGACTGCACCAACACTAGGACTGTAAGAGGAAGGTGAAACTTTAAAAAATGTGCTTTTTCTCTGGAATTTGTAGAAAACAAACAGAAGCCAGGAAGGCAGAGTTCTTCTCAGGTGACATGGTTAAAATAACTTATTGAAGCTTGGTACACCACGATTGAAGAGTCACGGCTGTGCTGGATAAATAAATAATGGATGTAAATGTAAGAGAGTAGAAAGTGCTCATTTAATTTTAAAGAAAACATAAAGCCATAAATAAATTTAGGCTATAAATGAAAAGGTAAGGGTGGGTGGGAGGGAGGGAGGGAGGGAGGGAAGGGATGAATGAAATTCTCGAACAGTCTGACAAAAGACTGTAATGGAAAAAACAAAACACAAATTGATTAGTGAATTCAGAGGTTGATAAATGTATGAGAAACAGTGAATTACAGTATTATAAATTTGATGCCCTAATCATCTACAGAATGACTAGACAGTTCTTCCTGCAGACTTTTATAAATTAGTATTCTGTAGCAGTAATAGGCAATGACGAGACATAGGGCTATTGGAAAAGCAAATATTTTCCCCTCAAAAAAGTATGTGCGTACCTAGGCTAACCAGTCCATGGGTGGTTCTCAACATGATGGCAGACCTTGTGTGGGGTGGTGTCAGGGACCGTGCTGAGGAGGGCTGCACTGAGGAGGAATGGTGGGAGCCTCCCCCTCCCCCTGCTCCGGATCCTGAATCTTCCCAGGAGCAGGAGGACAGTATACAGTAGTGCCCCGCAAGACGAATGCCTCGCAAGACAAAAAACTCGCTAGACGAAAGGTTTTTTCGTCCGCGATTTGCCTCGCAAGACGAATTCCCCTATGGGCTTGCTTCGCAAAACGAAAACGTCTCGCGACTTTGTTTCCTTTGTGTAAAAACCGTTAAAACCAAGGGTGCTTAGTTTGAGCAGCTGCAGTTGCGACTTGACTTCGAGGAGCAACTGTTAGCGCGTGGTTTGGTAGCCTTTTCTCAGACTTTGCTCACTTTTGAAGATTTTCCAAAACTTTTCCAGAACTTTTCCAGAACTTCTCTTTCATCCATTTGGTAAGTTAAACTTTTAAAACTTTTTTGGGGGGTTTTGGATTTTGGGTTGGGGTGTTTGGGATTCAAGGACTTGGTGTTGGGAAGGGGTTTGCGATAATCTGGGGGCTTGTGGGCCTTTTTTGGGAATTTTTATGATTTTCTGTGACTACTGGGCCAGGTTGGTTTTTTTTTGAAAATTTTTCTGAGTTTGAATTTCTGAGTGCTGGCTGGCTAGGGGAACAGTTGGGGAGGTTTCTGCAGAAATCTGGGACCATGTGGGGTTTTTTGGGGAATTTTTATGATTTTCTGTGACCACTAGGCATGGTTGTTTATTTTCAAATTTTTTTTTCTGAGTTTGAATTTCTGAGTGCTGGCTGGCTAGGGGAACAGTTGAGGAGGTTTCTGCAGAAATCTCGGACCATGTGGGGTTTTTTGGGGAATTTTTATGATTTTCTGTGACCACTAGGCATGGTTGTTTATTTTCAAATTTTTTTTCCTGAGTTTGAATTTCTGAGTGCTGGCTGGCTAGGGGAACAGTTGAGGAGGTTTCTGCAGAAATCTGGGACCATGTGGGGTTTTTTGGGGAATTTTTATGATTTTCTGTGACCACTGGGCCAGGTTGGGTTTTTTTTGAAAATTTTTCTGAGTTTGAATTTCTGAGTGCTGGCTGGCTAGGGGAACAGTTGGGGAGGTTTCTGCAGAAATCTGGGACCATGTGGGGTTTTTTGGGGAATTTTTATGATTTTCTGTGACCACTAGGCATGGTTGTTTATTTTCAATTTTTTTTTCTGAGTTTGAATTTCTGAGTGCTGGCTGGCTAGGGGAACAGTTGGGGAGGTTTCTGCAGAAATCTGGGACCATGTCGGGTTTTTTTGGGAATTTTTATGATTTTCTGTGACCACGAGGCATGGTTGTTTATTTTCAATTTTTTTTTCTGAGTTTGAATTTCTGAGTGCTGGCTGGCTAGGGGAACAGTTGGGGAGGTTTCTGCAGAAATCTGGGACCATGTGGGGTTTTTTGGGGAATTTTTATGATTTTCTGTGACCACTGGGCCAGGTTGTTTTTTTTTGAAAAATTTTCTGAGTTTGAATTTCTGAGTGCTGGCCATGTTGTTATTTTTTGAATTTTTTTTTTTGTCTGGGTGGGGAAGCAGTTGGGGAGGGGTTTGCAGCAGTTGGGGAGGGGCTGGGGGAGCAGTTGGGGAGGGGTTTGCAATTTCTGTGTTGTGGGTGGGTTGGTGCGTGTCTGTGGGAGCAGTTGAGGTTTTTGAAGACATTGGTGATTTTTGAAGCTTTTCCTAAACTTATTTTGCAGCCATTTGAGGTTTCTGAGGACTTCGGTGGTTGATTGTTGAAGCTTTTCCAGAACTTCTCTTTCATCCATTTGGTAAGCTAAACTTTTAAAACTTTTTTGGGGGTTTTTGGATTTTGGATTTGGGGTTGGGGTGCTTGGGATTCAAGGCCTTGGTTCTGGGTTTTAATTTCTGTGTGGTGGGTGGCTGGCTGCTTTTGTATTTTTTGGGTTTGAAGCACATCACTGTTTTTTTTTTTTTTCTGAGTTTACGAAGGTAGGAGCTGTGCTGCCATGGGACCCAAGAAGACTGCTGCTGCGGTGGCCGGCGAGAGGAAGAAGGAGAAGGTGACGCTGGAAATGAAGAAGGAGATCATCTGGAAGCACGACGGCGGAATGCGTGTGACGGACATCGCCAGGGAGTACGGCAGGAACCCATCGACCATCGGGACCATCCTGAAGATGAGGGAGAAGATCCTGGCGACTGATGCAGCCAAGGGAGTCACCAGGATCGTGAAGAACCGCCCAGCTGTCCTGGAGGAGGTCGAGAAGTTGCTGCTCATCTGGATAGAAGAGAAGCAGCGTGCAGGGGACACAGTGTCTGAGGCCGTCATTTGTGAGAAGGCCAAGGCCTTGCACGCTGACCTCATCCGGGAACAGCCAGGAACCTCAGCCGAGCCAGAAGTCTTCAAGGCTAGCAGAGGTTGGTTTGACCGGTTCAAGACAAGATCTGGCATCCACAGTGTGGTCAGGCATGGAGAGGCTGCCAGTTCTGATGTTCCTGCGGCTGAAGACTTTGCAGCGGAGTTCCTGGAGGTTGTGACGACGGAGGGCTACGTTCTGCAGGCAGAGGCTGCGCAGGAGCAGGCCTCACTGGAAGAGGAGGAAGCAACTGAGGAACGGCTGTCCTCCGAAAGACTGAGGGACATTTGCCAGAAGTGGAAGGAGGTGCAGACTTTTGCAGATCTACACCACCATGAGAAGCACGTGGCACATGACGCTGGGAACTTTTATGATACGAGGGTCATGTCGTCTTTCAGGGAGCTACTGAAAAGGCGGATAAAGCAGCAGACTATGGACAGGTTCTTGACCAAGAAGCAAAGAGTGGAAGAGGAGCCTTCTTCGAGTGGTCCCCCAGAGTCTTAGAAAATGTACTGTACACTTTGTTGATTTTTAAATGTTTTTCTGTCATGTTTATAAAGTTAATTTATTTTCCCTTCAATTTTTGAACTGCTCTTTACAGTATGTGTGACTTTAAAGAGCAGTTAATAAACTGTTGTTGTACCAAATTTGGCTTTGTTTGGACTTTTTTTGACCATAGGAACGCATTAATTGATTTTCAATGCATTCCTATGGGATTTCGTGCTTCGCAAGACGAAAAATTCGCTAGACGACAAAAATTGCGGAACGAATTAATTTCGTCTTGCGGGGCACCACTGTAGATTTGGAACAGTGGTTTGCAGAGGGGCATAGTTCGGAAGGCAGATGGGGAACAGCTAGGAGAAGAAACACTAGAAGAGAGAGGGTTAACAGATTCACAGTCTCGGAACAGCATTCACCCCACTTCTCCAAAGTCACCGAGAGCTCAGAAATTGGCAGAGCAGAAAGCACAGAAGGTACAAACTCAGCTTACAAGACGTAGAAGTGATGTAGATTAATAGGGACAGAAGGAGGTGGAATCCTTTATTAGGAGCACCACCATTCTAGCAGGTGTGTTCATTGTTCTATTGCTGTTATTATTAAAGTTTCTAGCTGGTAAGAAGACTCCTTTTCCTTTGTTCTGCTTATCTACTGCCACGGGGGAGGAAGTCGATTTCCTTAGCCTGACAGGTGGGAAGAAAGCTCAGAAGACCAGATTGTCTTTTTGTGTGTAGACAAATCAATCTAACCACCAGTTATAAATATGGCTACAGCTAATTTGCATACATTGTTTCATGTCACCACTACTTTTGACACTGAACAACAGATGGTAGATAAAACCCATAAAACTGCTGCTACGTTGGATTCAAATGGGTGAATGTATAAAGAGGGATGCATATGAGCACAGGTCCTTTCTGACCCAAAGAAAGCCAGTGCTGGAAGAGTTGTAAGGAAAACTGGTTGTGTCAAATCCACGGACAGGAACAATTTAGGCATATGTGCAAGCACACAACCATAGAATAAGCTAAT
Source organism: Podarcis erhardii (assembly GCF_964252035.2). Lineage (NCBI taxonomy): Eukaryota > Metazoa > Chordata > Lepidosauria > Squamata > Lacertidae > Podarcis > Podarcis erhardii. The sequence continues at coordinate 51,920,954 of NC_138500.1, forward strand.
TAATACAAGGTACACTTTCAGACTAAAGACTAAGAAGCTTATTTCTGAACACTCTCTCTACCTAAATGGCATTGAACTAAGTGATATTACCAAATACATTTAATCCCAATGTATTTAAGTCATTGATCTCTCAAATAACTTTCTATAGTATATACTCAGTCTGTAGCTGAATTTGTTCAATATCCAGATGCTATTTGTAGACTTAACAGCTGTTGGTGGGATCCAGTGAGTTCCCAATTTCCTCTGCACCTCTCAAAGCAAACCACCTATTGTACTTATCAGCTTCAATAAGAAATGTCCAGGTTTTAAAAATAAACTTTACATGTTTACTTGGAAAAGTTATTGTCTTTCCAAATTGCTGTGAAGTTTGTTGATACTGTGTTACCAAGACATCAGTTACATTGTCAGGATGAAATGATACCAGGCTGGGCTGTTAAAGAATTTGCAGTCTGATGAACTATTGCTACAATGTAAATTAGCCTTTTGGGGAAAACATCAATAAATATGGCATGCAATAAGAAAAGGACACATAGGGGAGATACAGTCAACCGTTTGACCACACCTGGTATGCAGCAACATCTCCCTTAGTGCTTGGAAGGATGATACATATCTTTAAATTGATGCAGGGGTCACTGCCTAAGAGATGACATTATGAACAAGTTATGCAATAATTGCTGCAAAGATTTGTCCAGTAGATGTGTCTCGCCTTGTAAAATTAGAGAGAAGTATATATGTCAATATGTGACAGCATGAACAGAGAGACTTGCACTACTTTAAAGACTTCCCTATTAGTCTCTAAAGTGTCACAATATTCTTTGTTGTTTTGTAATTAGCCAAGCACTGGCCCTATGAAAGACTTCATGTTAATGCAGATGCATTTTAAAAAATCAACCCTTAACTCACACACATAGCTCTTACATCATGATTAAAAACAGAATGCAATTAAACATTTGCTTAACTACTTGAATCCTGGCTGTTTTGTGGTTTGGTAAATTAAGATAATCACTGCAGGGAATGCACCAGCTCATGATGTTTTTCTAAAAGCATGTGTAAGTGGTTGGCTGGATTGTAGCCTAAATATGTAGTTCCTTGGAACACTCAAAATTTTGACAACATAGCTCATATTATTGAGCTTTTGGTCATAGCTCTCTTCAAAAGAACAACTTTATTAATGAATTTATTTCTATTTATAATGTCATGAAGAAAGCTTAAACAAAAACTCAAAGGAAACAGTCAAGGCAAACAGCAATTCTCAGAGATTTCATCATTCATTTCAACAGAGGGACGAGATCCATCCATGCTGATATGAATCAGGTTCTTTCCTTAAAGTAAATGGGAAGGGTTTTCCAAGCAGTGCTATAATGTGGAAGATTTGGAAATATCACACATCACAAGAAAACAAAGGGTGTGTAATGCAAATTTGGAATACAGCGGATTAAGAATATCATATAAAGATGTCTCACACATAATGTAATCATAACATTATGTTTGCTGACTGGGAACAGTTATGGACCACAGGTATGAAATTTACAGCATGTAATGCCTTAAGAGAGAATATTATGAAAATGATATACAGGTGGTACATAACCCCAGTCAAGCTCGCAAAAATTTATCATTTGCCCGATAATAAATGTTGGAAATGTAAAGAAACTGAAGGTACATTCTTTCACCTTTGGTGGACGTGCCCAAAGATTAAGGCTTTCTGGGAAATGATCTATAATGAACTGAAAAAGGTATTTAAATATACCTTCCTTAAGAAACCAGAGGCCTTTCTTCTGGGCATGGTCGGCCAATTGGTGCCAAAGAAAGACAGAACTTTTTTTATGTATGCAACAACAGCAGCAAGAATACTCATTGCGAAGTATTGGAAAACACAAGAACTACCCACTCTGGAAGAATGGCAGATGAAGGTGATAGACTATATGGGACTAGCAGAAATGACTGGCAGAATCCGAGACCAGGGAAAAGAGACGGTGGAGGAAGACTGGAAGAAATTTAAAGACTATCTGCAGAGGCATCATAAAGTTAATGGACATTAGTGTGATGTTGGATAAAAATTAAGTGGTCACCAGCTGTAATGTAGAGGTTGAGTAATAAGTCATAATAAGTTACAACAAGTTATAATAAGGATTTGCTGAATTAATAATTTGAATTGGAATACAAAAGGGGGAGGCGAGAGGAGGTCCGGGAAACAAGTTAATGGAAATGAGTAATGGAAATTATATTTGTTTTAATTGTTCTTTTTGTTTTTGTATTTTTGTATTTTTATTATTTCTTTTTTGTGTATGTTTATTTTTGTGGTATTAATTGGAAACTTTAATAAATATTATATATATAAAAAAAACAAAGATGTCTCACACATCCATGAGATAGATGAATAGAGCTCATTCATGTTTGCAATTTATGAGCTTTAACCCTATGAGCTTTATATTTATGGGATTTACCTCGAATATAGCCTGTTTTTACTTTTTTTAAAAGTTACATTTACCATCATGGTTATATGAAAACTTCCACATATTCCTACAATACATTTTCCCACATATGTCATGGAGTCAATCTTTATTGCTTTCGTTTTTAATTTTGCCACAACTCCTTGGGCTAATTCTCTAGGAAAGGCTACTAGTAAACTTTAGAATAAAGTAAAATCAAGTTGCCAGCAAGGAGGACTTGCCTATGTATTTTTGGAAATACATAGCATGCCAGACAGAATATGTCCGAAATTGAACCAACAGGGGTAGCACGAATACCTCACCTAAACTCATTCTTCTTCATTAGTTCCACACAATTATGAAATTAGAGTATCATAAAAATATGAATGCTATTCTATTAAATTCTAATATATTAGACTCATTGAAATTAATCAACATAGCTAAGTTAGGTGTGTTAATTTCACTGGGTCTGCTCTGCATAAAACTCAGCTGAATACCAATCACCATGCTTATACTCTAGCTAAGGTTAGTTGTAAATAGATTGCACCAATAAGACTTAGTTACAGCTACCTTTAGCAGGAAACTAACTACACATTTAATGTTTGAAATTGTGACTAATGAACATTTTTTCAAACTTTTTCTCTTCTATTTAAACTCTACTTTTCAAAGAGCCAGATGAAGATCTACAGTATGTACTCGCATTCCTACACTGCATTAATAAACTGCATTGTAATTTGTATTACATTGGTGCAAGTGAACAGTCATCCATGAATATTCATGTAGACAGATACACATAAACTGCAACAGATTTCAACTTTTACAGATGCAATTTTACATTCTACATGTCATTTTTACAAGCATTTAATTTATTAGCATCTTAAGCAATATTCAAGTTTCCCTTACAGCATCCGAATCCTGTTCATGTTTACTCAGAAGTACACCCCCACTGAGTTCAATATGACCTGTTCTCTATTAAAGGTCTATAGCCATAAGCAAATATTTGTATTCTGTTTATGACCCAAATACTGTTATGGCTATATTGGCATTTCCACACAATGAATCATAGGAACATAAAAACTGCCTTAAATTACACAAATCAGTGCTAGCTACAAATAAACACCATGTGGGATGCACAAGAGAGACAGAATTCTATAGCTGAATCTGCTATCAAGCTACAAATCAGTGTGTGTCTGTAGAGTATGAGTACAACTTACATAGAGAAAATCTGCCTCAAAAGCAATTATCAGTAGATCCATCCTTAATTTATACATGGGTTGGCTTCCAACTCCTGATATATGGAATTCCTAACATATGTTTGCTCATAATTCTAAGTCTCAACTCCATTATGACCATGATTGACTGACCAAGCTATGTTTGAATGTCAGTGAGAAATTCAATATATTAAGTCAGGTAATGCATGACAGAAAATAGTAAAGGAGAAAGCACTGTGTCTGCAAATAAAATTCCTGTAAATGCACTGTTGCTTTAACAGGTCCCTGTAGCACAGAATAAAAATGTCAGAAATAAGTGTGGGGAGAAAATCCCACTCTGATGTGAGGAATCTTAATTTTCAATCCAAATTACATAGAACAAGTCGATAGCTTACAGGTGCTTGCAGAGCATAGCAACAGTTACTTATGATTTATGCTAATCAGCCAAACCAAATACTGCAGGTGAAAGCAGAAACAAGTTCCTAATCAATCTGAGTAAATGTGTTCATTACTCCACATACAGTCGCCAATGACAATATCCCATCAGATGTAAAGCTATTAAATCAAGCCACATCAAAAAGAGATTTGCTTATAGATATACGTGCACCAACCATTTTTACTTAAACTGTGGCAATCCCTGTGAAGAAAGTGGCAAAAATAAAAAACAATTTGAAATTAAGTGAATTTTTGAGGTGGGAATTAAAAATAAATAAATCTCTTGATGTACAGGTGGTACTTAACACCAGTAAAATTGGCTAAAATGTATAGAACAAAAAATGAATGTTGGAAATGTAAGGAAAAGGAGGGTACTTTTTACCACATGTGGTGGACATGTAAAGAGGTAAAAGCTTTCTGGGAAGTGATATACAATGAGTTAAAGAAAATGTTTAAAAACACTTTTGTTAAAAAACCAGAAGCTTTCCTATTGGGTATAGTGGGTAAAGAGATACTGACACAAGATAAAAAACTGTTCTTATATGCTACAACTGCAGCAAGAATTATGTTAGCCCAAAAATGGAAACAACAGGAATTACCAACAAAAGAAGAGTGACAGATGAAATTTATGGATTTTGCAGAACTGGCAAAACCGATGGGAAGAATCCAGAACCAGCGAGATCAAGCATTCCAAAAAGACTGGAACAAATTTATATTATATTTGAAAGACAACTGTAAGCAATTAACATCATTAGCAGGGTTATCTGAAGATTTGTAAAATGAAATTATTACCTATTCAGGTTGAGTAATGTAATATTTTAAGAAATGTCATAACAAGAACAGGAAAGGAAGGGAAATGCAAGGGTGCACAATTTAATTTTGTAAACCATTAGCTGGGAGGGAGGGAAGTCGTTAGGCTCAGTAGAGCCAAAGAGATATAATAAGAGGATATGATGTTAAGCAATGTGCTTATATGTAAAACTAATAAAAATGATTAAAATAAATAAATAAATCTCACAGCAAAGTTCTCTATTATCCAAAGAGACTCTTGGTTGCAAGAAGTGTTCCTGAATATTCCAAAATTTTACCCCTCCAGTGAATAAAATCCTTAGGTTGTCCAGACAAATCAGTCATGACTTGAACTTAAGCTCTATTGGTTTCAGTGGGAACTAAGTTCAACTAACTTTGATTGCATACACACTATACCTTTAAAAAACCATTTGAAGCATATTTCCCCCCTCAAAGAATTCTGGGTACTGTAGTTTGTTAAGGGTCACTGGGAACTGCAACTTTGTGAGGGACAAACTACAGTGTCCAGAATTCTTTGAGGGAAAGAATATGCTTTGAATATGCAATAAAGGTGTAGTTTGCACAAAGTCTTAATCTGAATCTGACAATTTCTTACAATTTCAGACTTAAATTTCTCAGTGTTTCACTGATAGGGTTAAGAAAGCCTGTGGATGACTGAGGAATGGTTCACTTATATTTCTCCTCTGATGAAGTTGTAGAGTGTTTTTTGCATCCTCTATCAAAATAGCTTTTAGATAGTTACTGGAACTTCTTGAGAGCAAAGCAAAGTCAAATTTTGGCTAACTTATAGCATACCTCCTAAGTAGCCTCATGGGATCTAACACATGACAATGTTACACAATTGTGTTATTATCGAATTTTCCATCATCTTAGAAGAAATGGATTTCTATTTATTCTTTACATGAGTAATTCTGTAAAACACTGTTGTTATATTGTTCAAAGATAACACTGAAAGCAGCAGGAGAGAGGCAATTGAGTAATTTATCTCTCTTGAGAGGCATAAGACACGATTGGTCTCTCTGTACTGGCTGGCACAAATACTTCAACATCAATCTACTATTTGGAAACAAAGTGTCTTTTATACTTTGTTTATGCCTTTTGCAAGGATACATCTCAAAGTTTTTGGACTACAGAAACAGGTTTGCCTACAAAGGAACCAATCAGGAAAGCTGTCCCCATTTGCCTAATTTTATTATAACCATTTTTATTTGTGTATATCCAAAATACTTTCATATTGTTGTCTGACTCTTCATGACCCCATGAACCAGAGCATGCCAGGCACTTCTGTCTTCCACTGCCTCCCGCAGTTTGGTCAAACTCATATATTCATATAAGAATATATTCATATATATTCATATATTCAAACCTTAAAGAATGAATTTGAATATGTGAAAATATTTTCAGAGACTTGGAAGTGGTGTGCTTCAACTGTTATTGCATGTGCAATTGTATTCAATAGCATGGTCTATGGCAGGGTTTTTTTTCCAGCAGGAACTCAGTTACTGCAACTTTCAGGTAGGTGCCATTGCCATTATAAGAGAACAAGGTGAGTTCTAGCACCTCTTTTTCTAGAAAAATAGCACTGGTCTTACAATTGTGTGGAATTGTATGTTCTGAGCGGTACTCAGAGAAAACCCAAATAGCTTCCAACAAATATTTGGATAGAGTCCACAACAATGAGAGCATATTCTTCTTCCTCTCCCCACTCTTCACATGATGCAGAAAGGGATAACCAGAACAGAGTTTCACTGGCCCTTGTATAAAGCTGAGTGGAAGAAGATGCAGAACACACAAAATAAAGTACTTTTCCACACAGTGTATAAGCTCTCTCTGGAATTTGCCACCGCAAGAGTCTACAATACATATGCACACTAACAATTCAAAAATATGTTTCATGGTGTCCATTTTAACCCCCGAACTTATCGTCAACTTTGTTACACAGAAAGTAGATTTTGTATTGCTATTTTACAGTTGAATGAAACCAACATTGTGTGTGTTCAAATCAGTGTCACCCTAGTTGCTCTTTGAAGCCAGCTTCAGTGCAGATTATCACTGTGGCATTTACAAGGGGCTTTGCAGGCTATTAAGTGGGCCTGCAAACCCCACTTTTGGCAAGGAGCTGCATCACCCACAGCTGACTTTATATATGATGTCAGGTTAAGGCAGGCAGCTGAGGCTTGGCTGGAACAGCTTCATGAGTGAAATGAAGATTGTCAGGCCCAATTAGGCTTGCAGACTGGAATTTTTACACTGCTGCATTAGGGTCTCTTAAAAACATTTCAGTTTTGGTGGGTAGTTAAGCTGCAGCTGAGTATGGTTTGTTATACTGTAACTTATAGGTGAGCTGGGAGTCTGGTGGACCTTGAGTAAGAACTCGGTAGCTGAGAGGGTGGATGTGTCTGAATTAAAATGAATTGATATATTACCTATATATTAGTAACTTTTTATTGATGTAACATTTTATATGTAACTGCCTATTTTTATAATATTTCATTTACCGGTAGTCTGTTGTTGCTTCTGTAAGTCTGTTGTTGCTTCTTTTCTGTACACAGCTTAGAGATATTTTTAATATATTAAGAAGTATAAAAATTGAATCATCATCTACTTATGCTATTTATTGTTATTGCCTTACTTATGTGTTGATTTTTTTTCACTATTAATAGACCTTTGGTTTAATTAGCTTTGCATCTATATAGATATGAATGGAATTATTCTTTCCAATGAAAGAAGTTTCCAACAATATATCCAATAGATTGATTTCCCAAACAGGTGTGACCACTGTATCACCTACCTTGAGCACCAAAAACACATGAAATCATACTGTTGCTGCTGGAAGATTAAAGTGCCTGTGTTTGACATGTCATAAGTTACAGAAGTGCACTCTAAAAGAAGAGTGGCTATTACCCAAGCTAGGATTAAACTCTGTGATGAATAGTGTTTAGAAAGCTACAAATATGGTGGCTACATCTAGGAATGATACATAGTAGGGAAAGTTCAATATATTAAAATAGCAAAATCTTGACATCCCTCTTAAGATGCTTTAGTTGACAGAAAAAAAGAGGTGATCAGAAAACAGAAAGTGGGGGAGATAACCTCAGAACAACTCCCTAATAAACGAGATAAGTAAAGAGAAATCAAGTTCCTCAATCCCCTATTTAACATCAGTAATAAGGAATGCAAAATTTCCCATATTTTACATGTTTTAAATTTCCTTCTATAACTCTAGTGGTCCTAATTATTCATTTAGTAAATCGACTTCATGGAAATATTAAACACTGACACAGCAGTAAAGGGGTTAATTGCAAGGACTATTTGTTTAATTAGAAGTTTAAGCATGAACAGACAACAATTCAAGACACAATGGGAAAGAGATCTTGGTGTGACAATTGAGAAAGAAAAACAAGATATATTGTGCTTTTCAGTGAAAAGAGTATTGTTAAGTTTGCCGGTGTAAGAGGCACTACATAAGTTACTGTTTCAATGGTATCTGACACCCACTAGGCTGAATAAGATGTTTTCAATAACACAATTTAAATGTTAGAAGTGTAGCGTTCATCATACAGATGTCATCAATATTTGGTGGGAATGTCAGATATGTCATAATTATTGAATTCACATTTTAACAACCAATACAGACACTGCAGGATACAGCATGAGTTTTAAAGCAGAATAACTTTATAGAAAAGTATTCTGAACAGCTAGGCATCTTTAATAATGAATCTATTTATGCAAAAATGGTCTGGGCGCAACATTAGGGAAAAATAAAGCCCCCATCAAAAAGGGAATTATTTTTTAAATGTATTGAAGAAGCCAGGATACACAGGAAAAAGTGATATTCCATTAAAAATAATTATATAGCTGGTAGTCAGGCTTGCTTTCTAAAATAGAGGAATGCTAACTGTGGCATATGAATGTCAAACAATCCTTTTATTTATCTTCTCCAACCCCTTTTTCCTTCATAGAATTATCTTTGAATTATAATTTTTTAAAAAATCAAATGTCATTTTGCTTGGCATATTTAAACACTTGTTTAAATGTACAGTGGATTAAAACAAGGAGAAAGTAAGGAATGCTCATAAACAGGCACCACACACAAAAACGAAAAAATGCCCCTTTCACTGAATGGTGGCCATTACCCATCATAATTATCAATCTAAGGGATGTGCTTGTTTTTCATGTCTGCTTATTAAGCATTCATTTTCCTCATTTTTTTAAAATAGAGCTTTCAGGATTTATTGATGTCCAAGTTAAAGGGTTGTTTGTTTATTTATTCACTTACTCTTTTTATTTTTATTTAAACTGTATATAAATACCAAAGCTACCTAAGAGGTGTACATAAAAAATTAAAAGCATACAATACATAAAAATTCAAAAGCATACAATGGATAAAATTTATTCAAAAACCAATTCACTTTATTTAAATGCCAGCTAAAATAGAAAGGCCTTTGTCAGGTGCCTGAAGTTCAATAGAGCTATTTCCCTCAACAGCTATTCCCCTTACAGAGCTACAATTCCCAGATTTACATGGGAAGTGGGCTAACAGTTAAAGCATTCTGATAATGTAAGGGCCATTGCACTTAATTCTACAAAATGAAGTACAAATGGATTTCCAAGCAACTACTAGAATCCCTGTGTAAATGGAGAAGTGCGACTCATTTTGATAATATTGCATACCCCACATTGCATCAACACCATGAGGGGTTGGATAAAGAAGTTGGATAAGGAACATATATTTTACTAGATTCAGTATCTTTTCACCAGAATTGCCAAGGTTGATTTGGATGCTTACAAAAAGAAAAGAAAAAAAGCTTAATGTCACATCTGAATCTATTAGAGAACTCTAAATGGCAGTAGACAAGCAGAGACACATTAATTTGTCATTTCTTAGCACCAATTAGTAATTAAATGGTTGGTTTAGGGGCTAATTGAATTTTCCATGTGCTGCTTAGCATCACTTCAAAGCCATTATGGGATTTAAAATACAGGCCCATGTTGTATTTTCAGATGCCTGAAGATATGCAAGCAATTTTAGAAGACCAGTCTTTTTGTCAAGGTGGCTGCTAAACCATAGTTTAGCACAACAAGGTCAAGACATAACAATTTACAGGTTTTCACATCCCCACCTCCCTTCTCCTCCACCATGGCCATGAGACATTGGGAAGCTATTCCTTTCTGTAACCATTAACCATTTTTTTTACAGTGTCCCTAAACTCTAAACAATGTTGATGATGGTTTGCTTAAACAAGTCAGCTTCTTAAGAACAGAAAAGAGTTCTAGCCCATCTAGTCCAGCATCCTGTTCTCACCATGGCCAACCAGATGCCTTTGGGAAGTCCATAAGCAGGAGCTGAGCACAACAGCTGTCTCCCCGGAAGTAGCTGTATATCTTAGCTATTCTGGCTAGTAACCACTTACACTTCATTGCCCATGGGCTTAAGCTGGTTTATTTCCAAAGAACCATAGTTAAAATTGGCCACCATATTTTGGTTTTGGACAACAGGGCAAACTGCAATTAATCTAAACCTAGAAAACCCCCAGAAATCCTTCATACATATGCATCTAATTCTTATCAGGCTAAACAAGAGATGTCAAAATCAGCTTCATTTGCTGTCACAGTGACATTACATATCCAAATTTTACTGACTGCATGATGGTGTCACTGTTACTAGAAAGAAGGTACGCTGGAAACAAAAAAACACACACAAAACAATGTGACAAAAGCCACCGCTGATTAAGGCTACAAACAGCAACAAACTAGTGTTACACAAATATGGTTTTATATATCATTCAGGTAACATTTTATCCATCTTAAAAGCTCCCGTTTGCACCAAAAATATTCATTATGAACATCTGGCATAGTCCTACGATTAATGCATCTTTCCGCACAAAATTACCATTCATTGTAGTTTACCCTGCTTTGATTGAAAGTGTTTTGTGATTTAGACTACAAACTACAGCCAGCCCCTATCTGGTTTAAACTATCAAGTTTGTAAATTAATATGGTGCCACACAGTGATCCTAATGGTATTGAATTATCTGAATCTCTTATATAATGGATGTATCAAACATCACCTTTACCCTGTGGGATAGCTCAGTTGTTGGAGCATGAGACTCTTAATCTCAGGGACATTGGTTGAACCCTACATTGGTTAAAAAGAGTTCTGCATTGCAGGGGGGCTGGACCAGATGACGCTTGTGGTCTCTTCCAACTCTACATTTCTGTGATTCTACGATTCTATGAAACTTGACCCACCAATTTAATGAGACTTTTCACTTCCATGAAAGCGCTGAGCATTTCTCCTGATTCTTTGGAACAGGCAGGGGCATTGACTTCTTTTCATCTGGAACTCACCAGAACTCAGTTCTAGCACCATTGCCATTATAAGAGAACAAGGGAGGTGTTCGTGATGAGTTCTGTCACTTCCCCCCCTTGAAAAATAGCACTGACTCTTCCTATGATTATACAGTATTCACTATGAAGCTGGCCAAGGGGAGCATGAATCTTCCTCCTTTTAACTTTTAAAACCCAGTATTTGTGTGTTCTGCAGCCTCCCTTGCCAGTATATTCCCTGGAAAGAACAGGGTGGCCATTAAATCACAATCTCTTCCTACATGCATTCCATGTACACATGCTAGATGAGGGGTGGAGAGTGCCTGCAGTGTGCTAGAGGGCAGGTCAGGGATTCTTTTAAAGTGCACAGAAAGAACACTCACATCCCTCAGACACACTGCGGATAACGTTGCTGGATTCCTATCAGGCGCAGCCAGCATGGACAGTGATCAGGGGATGATCAGGCCTGTAGTCCAACAACATCTGTAGGGCCGATATTAATAATTAGTTTCCTGACAGATAATTATACATTTTGCTAAGTCTTCAATTTAAACTTTCCCAGATTTCTTTCTAGAAGTTATGCTCTCATTATTACTAGAGAAAAAAGAATTATTGACTTTGCAGTGCTTCTTTCCTGGTTTTTGCTTTTTTTTTTTTTACATCAATTTTATTATTTGGGTCAACATTCAGAAACAGGTAGACAAGACATGATGCAGTACATAAGCATATAGAAGAATCTTAAATGTATGAATTACAGTGGAACCTTGGGTTGCGGACATAATCTGTGACGGAGGCACGTCCATAACCTGCAGCGTTCGCATCCTGAAGCATCGCGCCTGCGCAGGCGCTGGCACAATTTGGCGCTTCTGCGCACGCGCGAGCAGCGAAACATGGAAGTAACCTGTTCTGGTACTTCCAGGTTTCCCTTGGTCCGCAACCTGAAAACATGTAATCTGAAGTGTCCGCAACATGAGGTATGACTGTATGAATAAATCTATCTCTTCAAAGTGGTCAAGAGAAGATGATTTATTCACTCAAGGACTATCCTTTATAAACTTAAAACTCTCCCAAGTCAAGAAAAAAAATCTATTTCAATCAGCTACATGATGGGAACAGATGATTTATGTGGCTGTTTCCAAAGATTTCTTCTCAAAGGTAAACTAATAAAAAAGGAAAATCAGATTACAGTCTATGATGGGGTGGATTTTTATTAGAAAATATACTACCTTGTTGTCCAGTATCATCTTTGTAATATTGTCTAATGCTGCAAGCTTTACAGATCAAGATAACGGGTAGCAAAAGAGAATAGAATGTTTTTGGGTGTGTCACTGCAATTCCACTGGAGATTCCACTGCAATTAGTTGCCAGATAGCTGCACATCCATTGAGAAGCTACCACGTGGTTAAAGACCTGGACCACAATTCTCATATTTCTATTGAATGGCTTCCTGGAAGAGCAGGCAAGGACAATCACCTTCTGTAACTATGACATCAGGTGACAACTTCATGAAGCTGTCAGATGACAGTGCCCTATCCAAGGGGCTCACTGCAAACCCCACGGCCACATTTTTTCTGTGTACAATTACGCAAGAGGTGACATCACACCACCACTTCCAGGGGCTTTTTTTAGTCAAAAGTTTTCAACAAACACAGTAAGGGCCACACTTTCTAGTTACTGGGATATTTGGTGGTTTAAGAGAAAGATATTATGAGGAAAGCCCTTGGACTACCCTGTAAGTTCTTCAGATCAATTTCAATCTGTTAAGAGCAGGTAGCTTTTATTAGGATTTTTCCTATAATTTCTACATGGAGTTGGGATGGGATAGACTTGCTGGTAGTGGGCCAGATCAAGGCTGTTTCATCCACCCCTGATTGCAAAGCTGTAGAGCTACCACAGAGGATGCCCTCTTTCTTGTTCCTGCCAGTTTAACTGCTCCTGGAGCTGGAAGAACCATAAATTCCTGATCTGACCATCTGGCACCCAAAGGTACTCAGGCAGACACATTCTGGACCAGTAGAAGTTTACAAGCCATCTTTAAGGACAGACAAGCGTACAGTATATTTCATTCCTACTATTAAATAAAAAATAAAAGCAGTGTAAAATATATAGCCTATATAAACATATTTTAGCTGCTACTTGTCTGGCACTGAAATGATATCAAGGTGAATCTCTCTGTTGAGGGCATTACACAGCAAGGGTGCCACCACTGAAAAAGTCCTTCTCTAGTTTCCACCCACTGCACCTTACCTGAGAGTGGCAACTAGAAAACAGGATTTCCGCCCACTGCAGAACTTTTCACCCTACTTCTTGGCCTTTGGCAACACACTTCTGTAGTTTTCCTGTTTCCTGAGACCCGTTCTCATTCAGCTGCCTAATCTTGTCTCAAGTTGCTATGTGAGAGATAATGTGGAATTTTACTTCCAGTCAAACTGAATTCCCTCACATATTTTTTTTTAATCAAAATCCATGTTCCGTTTCATTTTCTAAACAACTTAGTCTGATTTGGACATGCTCAGTCAAACTTCCAAGTAACTCCTTAGCCACTGAATTCCTTAGCTGGATATGCTTAATACAGCTGTATATAAAGGTAACTGCATTTTTCAAAACACTTCTTAGACCTGAGCTAATTGAGAATACAGTGTAGATGTAGCAGTATGTCATGCATGCACACACGCACACACACACACACACACACACAGACACATTTTCTATTGTGCGTTACACAATTTTTGCTTCAGAAATCCCTATGTTCATGAAATTCCTTGGAGAGGTACCTCATCATTTATTAATCAAAAAACTACAAGATAAAGGCACAGGTATTAGGGGATACATCCCTGTACTCAAATTGAAATATATCAGTCTTCTGGGAGAGTTAGTAGAGATCTCACTCTTTATGCCTTAGCCTGCCTAGGTTCTTTCTCTGGAGGCAGAGAATGGACTATACTGTTAGTAGCCCGTGGGTTTTATACACTTTCAAATATATTTTAGTCATTATGGAAGTAGTCCAACTTGTATCCCATTTTGAAACGAATTCATGTCCCATAAGCAAAAAGCCAGCTATTAGATGAGAAAGGTATGATGCCACTAAGATAGGCTCCAAATGAATTAAAGCTGTTTTAACAAACAAATCTATGGATCCGGCCAGCCTCTAAAAGAGAATTATTGATGCTGTGGGAATCAACAATAAGAGCAGAACCAAAGATCTCTTCTATGTCTTACATGTCATAAATATTAAACAAATGCTGTCTGTTACAATGAAGACTGAATATTATTTTTCTTTAACTCTGTCTCCCCAATGGACTCTGGTATGCATTATAAAATACTTGTTACAAAATTATCAAGTTTGATGGGCAAGGATTATTATTATATTTATTTATATCCCGCTCATTTCCCTGACAGGGGCTGCAAGTGGCTTACAAATAAAACAGGAAAACAACAACATTAAAAACAATTAAACATTAACAGAATTAAAACTATCTATCTGATCTATTCAAACATTTAGATCATTACAAAAATGATTTCCACACCCACACACCATCCTCTCATCCATCATTGGTCACAAAGACTTTACCAAATCTCACCCTCATCAAACACCCACTGCATTCAGGTCTGAACTGGAAGTACAGAACAGTCTCTTCAACTCCCGATTCAGATGTTGTGATTCAGGGGAAGAAGTAAATGAGGCAATATGGACTAATAAAATTAACAGCCTAAACTTCACACAGTAAAATTCTGGGCGGGCACAATATGTGGATGGATAGCTGTTACTTGATATTCAATACGCTATGGCTGTGTTCAGCTGTATTGACTTGGTGTTGCATCAGTGAACCTAGAATTTGTCCCCTCCATTTCCCTTTCCACCCATAGTGCTGCTGCAAGGAAACTGGAAGACTTCACTTCCATTTTTAACTAACTGCCATTTACTGTTGTGTCCAAACCAGGACAAATTGCGCTTAGTCTTAACCAGTGGTTTTTTTAAAAGAAAGAAAAGGTCCTGGTACTCACCATGAAGTTGTTACAGTAAGTGTCATACTTTTAACATGGGGGGAGTACTGGTACTGAGTACCCTTGAGAACCCTCAGAAAAAAAGGACTGGTCTTAACCATGGTAGTGCCACCTTCATGCCATGGTTTGTGGAGTTTTGTTCTCTTCCATGTGGCTATTCCAGCGGAAGATGGGGTGGGAGGGAAGCAAAAGCCCAAGGTCAAAGTTGAAGATTACATCTAAACCAGGTTTATACTGTCAAGAGCTAGCTGCTATTTCATTCTTCTTTTGCCCATCTATCTAATTCCACTTAGTAATTATGCAACCTTATTTGCAACTTCATGCCACAGAATTTGTTTTCATCTTCTCTCCCTATGCTTTGAATTTTCATTGTGTTGATTAGTGCTTATGGTTAGGGACCCATTCATTTTACTTTTTGTCTTCAAAGCATTTTAGGCACTTTTTATTCATGTATTGTTAATTATAACAACAATACATGAAGAATTCCAGGAGAAAGAGGAAAGCAGGTGAAGTACCTTTGAGCTGGACTGTTTTCTCTCCTACATTGGACCATCTACCACTGACTGGTCTGATGGCTTGCTATATTTTTATATTGTTCATTCTGATTTTATTAATGCATCTTGATTTTACTTGTCTGTCACTTTAGAAGGATTTGTATCTTAAAAGATGGAAGGATGATGGTACTGCTAATAATGGTATAACAACAACAAGTAGCAGCAGGACAGAGAGAAAAACAAGGTCTATGAACTTAACACAATCCTGACTTACCAAATGGTCCTCAGATATTGCAGCCTAAAAGTTCTTTGTCTGTTGCAGCTATCTGGAAATGGATGAAGAGAGAGTACAGAAGTCAGAATCTATTGTATAATTCCATCCCAGAGCCATTATTTCAAACTCTCAAAATTTATTTTCTTCTCCACTCTCTTCTCTGTGATTTGCTCATGGTAGGAAATCAATACAATATTATTGAAGCTACATCCAGAGCTCATAGCTCTAGCTCTGCTAGCCAACCAATAGTTAAAGCTCATCGTCTGGAAATGAGTCATCTTGGATCATTCGTTGTCCTATCCCATGAAGAAAGGGATAAATATCTCTCTCATGGTATAAACCAGAAAGCAGCATCAAAATTAATGGCAATCATTTTGTTCCCACACATGTCTCCTAGTGACCACAGCCGGTTAAATTATGGCCACAACTTTGCTTAAAAGGTTTAGCAACAGAAACATTAAACACCTCCCATTCCTCATAAAAAGATACGGGGGGGGCAGAAAATTAGGCCTTCCTGGATCCTCCAAACATGATATCTGTTTCACATCAAAGATGGATCTCCTATTATAATTGAAACTCTGCCTTGGGACCCATCCAAACCCAACCACACTCCTAAAACACTGGATAAAGCAAAACCCATAAAGCACCGTAAGTTATTTCTTTCATGTAATGATTGTAAATTAAATCTTCATTAAGTCAATTTGCTGCTGATGCTAAGTGTTTCCTGCAAATATACATTGCGACATTAAAGTACCAAAATATTTTCAACTGATAATTCAAATAGTTTGCAAATGAAGTAAAATAAAATATTTCCTCCCTAGAAGCAATTCATCATAGAAAAATCACCTGAAATGTGTTCTGTTACATGTTCTGAAAGTCATATTTTCTCCTTGATAGCAAATATCTGGTGTCTGATTAACTTTTGATATGCTTGGAAGAAACGGATTGTCTGCAGCTATCTCACAGGGATGGAGGGAGTTGGTCCCTGTTGATTCTCCTTGATCTCTCAATGGCTTTTGATACCATCAACCTGGTTACCTCCCGGAGCAGCTTAGAGGGTTGCAAGTGAGAAATACAGTGTTGTGGTGATTTCACTCCTGTTTGAGAGAATGGTACCAGAAGGTGTTGTTGGATGATTTCTACTTCGACAAATGGCTTTTTGGGCTATGGTGTCCTACAGGGTTCCATTCTGTTTCCCCAACATCTATGAAGCTACTGGAGGAAGTCAACTGAAGTTTTGGTGTGTGGGGCCATCAATATGGCAATGATACTCAGCTCTCCTTCTCTATCTCTGTCTCCAAATCAGATGAGGTTTTGCAAGTGTTGGACCATGACTTACATAGCATTCACCTGGACAGAGGATGAAAATCTGTTGATGATGCCACAAACCCCTGCTGTAAAGCATGCTGTGACTTGGACATGTCTTTTCAGTGTTGTGACATGAGTTTTCTAGAATTCTCTACCCACAGAAGTGAAGCAAATCCGCGCATTGTTATGTTTTTGATGCTTGCTGAAAATCTTTCTCTTCTACCAAGTCTTCCCAAATTGGACAATTATATTTCTGTAGTTCATTCTTCCTGGTTTTTATATTTTTAATATTGTTATTGATTGCTATTAGGTTTTATATTTTATTTCTGTACACTGTGTGAGTAATATTGCATGTAGAGTGGTTTATGCATTCTGAAATAAATCACTACTTCTGCCAGTATATTATATACAGGATCCCTGCCAGAAACACCATACATTAAAAGTACCTGCTATCACGATCCCTTTTTATCTTCCTGCTGCCACCATTAGGATTCAAATAAATAATACATTTATATAGCTTTCTCATTTAGTTGATGGGTATAGGTGCGGGACAAGGTGGACCAGGAGATTAGGATGTGAACTCAAAATAAATTATTCACTTGAAGTATTCACTTTCTTGTGGCACAATGGACCAGTGCATCTAGCTGTTAACCAGAAGGGTGGTGGTTGGAGCCCAACCAGGGATAGCTGTGGGCAGGATTCCTGTAATGCAGGGAGCTGGACTACACCCTTGGGGTCTCTTCCAGTCTAAAAATCTATGATTCTATGGTTCTTCTCTCTGGTCAGCTTCTCTTCCCCACAGTTGCCTTTCAGACTTTACCAGGTCTTTTACAATAGTTCTTATCTTTGGTCAGGAATGCAGTGTTTCTTCCAATCAACTGCCAATCACTAGCACACTGGCCTCTGCTCATCCCAAATAACTGCTCCAGGAATCTTTCACCCCTCTTTGCAAACCTTCTTAGCATCTGACATCAGTGATTTTAGCTTTCAAGCACTGACTCCCTCCTTTGAAGAAGAAAAAAATGCCAGCCACCACTAAGATTTCTCAGTTCCCAGGTCCTCTCTGAACTCTCACTATGCCTCTGGCTGATGGTACTTCCAGATTCAGTCTTTCTCTGACTTGTCCTTTGTTTTTGTTTTTCAGGGTTTCTTCATAAGTACCGATGAGCATCTCAAAAACTGCCTGGCTGTCTAATCAGACTCTCTGTCTCTTAAACAGTGCTATTCTACTTTCTCCATCTGGAACCCTGCAGTCAATTTCCAGGTTTTCACTGACCTATAGTTATAGACTAGTAAGTTTAATTAATGTCCATGACAGGACGCATATTCTCCCTTTTTTGTATTCTGCAGAATCATATAAATATGAGGGAGGCCAGAGGGAGAGAGCGGGCTCCAGGGGGGTTCCAGAGAGCGTCCCGGGATGGGGAGAGGCAGCCCATCTTCTGGGGAAGAGAATCAGCATAGCAACAGTGGAGGGGGGGCAAATGGGGGCATCGGCGAGGCGGTCCCATGACTCCTTGCTAGGGACCAGCGGGGAGAGTAAGGGTCCTCTGCTGCCTACACCCTCCTTGCGCAGAAGGCTTCCGCACAGGGAGAGTAGGAGGAGACTAGGCGTCAAAGAGCTTCTTTGCTGGAAGAAGTTCAAGAAACGCCCACTGACGGATTCTGCCAGCGATTGAGACAGCCACGCGTGAGTGGCTGTCCGGACAGAAAAGGTTCACTCAGGCAACCCAGCCAGGTGTTGCACCGGTTTACGCACGAGCAACCCCTAGAACCATTACACTGACTTATACTAAATCAGATCCCTGGGCATAAAACCAGTGCCCGAAGTAGCTAACTGGGGATCTGTCTTCCAGCATATCATATACTCTCTAATATTCTTCAGATGATAAAAGGGACGTTCTATTATACATCAGTATCACTGCTTGAACATTTCCCCATGGTCAAGTACAAAAGCTATTAGAGGAATCATACAAAGCCACAGAATTTGAAACACAGAAATCTTTGAATTTATGTATGGTATTTAGGGAAGCCTGAGGAAAAACGAAAAGCCCATATCAATTAATGCAACTAACTATGTGTGTGTCTGGAGACGCATGCATTTATGAGTATTTTGGAAGCATGATAACTCTGAACAACCATTATTGCTATGATTGTGCAGGTGTATGATATGGGGCATCCCAGTGTTTATTTTGGGGTACAGGGAAATATACACTTTTGAGTTTGGGGATACAAAACCTCCTTTTTTAGTGTTTAAAACAGGCTTCCTCAACCTCGGCCTTCCAGATGTTTTGAGACTACAATTCCCATCATCCCTGACCACTGGTCCTGCTAGCTAGGGATCATGGGAGTTGTAGGCCAAAAACACCTGGAGGGCTGAGGTTGAGGAAGCCTGGTTTAAAACTTTTGAGCAACTGCAGAATCCTGGTGCTTTGGTGAATCCTGGGTGGATCAGCTGCACAGACACACAAACCTCGGCTTCCCCCCACCCCCAGCTGCCCTAGGACACCCAAATGCACAAAACAGGGAGACGCCACCAGTTCAGCTCATGGGAGAAATCAATGCCTTTTCTGCATCCACATGCAGGAAGGAAGGGGCTTTGGAGGGAAGTGTGTTTGCTCCAGAGGACCCCTTCCCCATTTCTCCAAATCCCCTTCCTCTCTAGGAATCTAGTCTTGTTTATTTTAAGCCATATCGAAAGTCAAGCTCCAGGATCAGATCTCTCTGCATGTCTCTCAAAGCAGGCAACAAAGAGGAAATGCCCACTAAACACACAGGTGGCACTGGCTCAGTGGCACTTCAGGTCCCCAAATGAAACTGGCAACAAAAGGTAAGGCAGCAATGCAAATAAACTGGGCAGGGACCTAAGAAATTTGGATGCAAAGCAGACACTCCCTGTTGTGTGCAATGTTGCTGAGCAGCTCATAAGAGTGTGCAAACAAGAACACGAAGAAGGTTGCTGCTTCTCTCTTTCCCTGGCCAGGCGATGGAAGAAGCAATGGATGAAAAGGTGGAGAGAATTTCGATTGTTTTTTGAGTGGGAGGGGAAGGAAAGGCTTACAATTGGGAATTCCAGAATTCACATGGCAAAATGATACTTTTAAGTGTTTTCGTGAAGCTCCTGGCAATTTTCGTGGCAACTGGAGGCTATGCATCTTCTGTGCATTTCAGACACAGCTCCATCTTCACCACTGACTACTCTGGCTGGCTAGTGTGAGGAATGACCGCTCCCCGCATAAAACGGGGGGCGCCCTTTGCATGGACGCGCACAGCCCCTGGATCTGGAGCGGCTCCATCAGTATAGGCTTGGCTTTGCCTTCCCTCAGGTGGGATACCTGGAGGTCTCCGCCTACCCCAGTCAGTTGTCCAATCCCACCTGGGGGAAGCGTTGCCAAGGAGATCAGGCCAGGTAGGGGAGGGATTACCTGCCCACACAATAGAGGGAGGATCTTACCTGGGAATCCTCACTTGGCTCCAGAGCTTCTCCCACCCTACCCACCCTCAGTTAATGTCTTACTTCGCAAGTTAACTTTTCTTCACAGGTTTTGCAGATTAACTTTTCCTTCACAGGTATGCGGGCGCTGCTACGTTAAGGTCATTGTTAAAGGGCCGGAAAGGAATTTCCCTGCATTGGCAGGTTTCCCCTTTCCTGTAGCAAAACGTCACAACTTTGGTGGTATCAGGCCTTGGGCGGAATCCTTTTGTCCATCTTCCTCTTTGCAGCTGGTTCCCCATTAAAGGGGTTTCTGAAGGGAGGCTTTGACTGTACGCCGCAAGGTCATCATTGCTCTCCCCGGCGGCGGCGGCGTAACGGGGGCGGCTATCTCTGCTTGAACATATATTCTCCAGAGCCGGCCCATTCCCCGCACAAACACTGGATAACCCTGATGCTCTCTAGGTCCCCGGCTGGGGACTGGGGAGGGAGAACGCCCAATGCCTGAGCCAAGGTCTATCCACATTTGAAATTTAATAAAGTTGTGGCCAATTTAATCCCATAGCACGTTGTCTTGAGTTGTTATTTCACATGACGGGGGGGACCGCTCGAGATCTGGGGACTCCGCCTGTCCACGCAAATGGAAAACTGACTGGGTAGATCTGAGAACACGTGAGAGTGAAAGTGTGATTTTACAGGAAGCATTTGCCTGAATTATTATTTTAGGAAATGCAGCCTTTCCTCCCTATACGATCTCAAACTGATTACGGCTATTGGATTATAAAATTAGTCATTGCAATGGCACCCATGAACCAATTTACTGTACTCAAGGTAGTTAGCCAGTGTGAGATGCATTCATTCCCCCCCCCCCCGGCCTTTTAAACACATGTTTATAGGTAAAGTGGAGACTGTAACTTATATTACTAACAGAGAACAGAGTTTTTTATTTTAAAAAAAGATATTGTTATTTCAGGTTCATTAAAGTTGAAGCAAGCAAATGCACAAATAGAAGAAGCAAAGCTAAAAAACAAAAACACCCCACAGTTAACACCCCACTTGAATTTGCTTTTGACACTACAAACCTGTGGAGGAATCACCAGGGTTTTGATTACTATGGAAAACTCAACAGAATTGCTGAACACAACAACACAATTGGATGATGTTTACTCTAACAAATGTGCTTTGGATATCTGGCCTGTATGCAAGAAAAAAAAACATTTCCCCCTAGTTAGGTTTATGAAACAGGCCTATCAATGTGTTTAGATGTTGCATAGCATTTCAATCATCTGCAAGTCCTAAGCAATGCTTGTTCATATTCACAGTTATCAAAAGAAAGTCATTGCCAAATTGGCTCAGATTAAGAACACTGCGCAGGAAGAGAAAATTCATATTAATGGCTATTAACACCACAGTGCAGGAAACAAGCTACACATCTTTATTACCTTTTGATTTTGCATCAAATGGAAGAAATTTAAATAAATATCTCCTTTTGGATTTGCTACTAGATAAATGCTTAATAAGAAACTAGTTTGCATGAGAAAGGAAGACTTGGAACTCCATTTCTGCAAAGCTTATTAGTAAACTTTGATTTAATTAAACCTCTTAAAGATATCTTTATTTTCTGTAAGGTTGATCCAGCTTATATATCTCTGCTGAAGGCCAGAAGATAGTGGGAGAGCATATTTTGACAGGAAGTGTCTATTAAAGAATTAAGCCAAGATAAATCAATTCCCTGGCTGTCATAAGAGCTCTAGGGAGCCTTCATGTTTTTCCCCACTTTCAAACTGCCTGCAAACACAAGAAAATGTGTGTGCAAATGTTAGCAAATAGATATTTTGTGGCTGTTAGGGGAAAACAAATTCACAGGTCAAATGGGGATCCATATTGCAGGTTAGATTATGTAGTTTATGTAGATTATGGAGAACCCTGTTTAAAATCTTTGTTGACTCGTTGGGCTCAGGCACAGTCACTTCTGCTACAACAGTGAAACTAACTGCTTTTACCTCAAAGTTCTGCTTGCCTGTTGCAAAAGTTCTGGATCCAACTCTGTAAGTGATTAAAGTAATACTCAAACTCCTTTTTCCTCGATCTTGTAAAAGTATAATTTGATCTACTGCAGAATGAAAGTTATAGAAACAGTTGCACAAAGCTAAAAATCAGTTCATGTCACAAACATCTGTTGACAAAATGCATGTTTATAAATACTTATAATATGCCTAAGCATATTATAGCTATATTTAAGATACATGTTTCTGGCATAGCTGTCAGCATCCCTAGACATGGAAAGTAAACACAGTATTCTAAATGTGGCAGAATGAATTATGATATTTTAAAGAGGTTATTCTGTTTATGTTACATCCTAAACATAACTGCTATACTGAATTATACCACTTATAGAAGTTGATGTGTAATCTAATTTTCCACTTGCTTTCTTGCCACCATTGCTCCAGGTTGTTGGTGCAAACACAAACACTGTATCTAGGAGAATTCCTGGATGCCAAGATCCAAGTTTGGGGCAAGTACCCTTTGGTGAGATAACCAAAGCAAAGATTTAAAATGACTAAATATGTGGCAAAGTAAGGTTGTTACACCTTTAAAAAATGCCCTTCAAAATGAGTTCCAAACTTTCCTTCTTTCCTTAGTGTAGGAAACAAACTTCCACCTGCCTCCTTCCTTTCCCAAATGAAGACTTATTGCTCCAACAGGCCTTTCCAGATGGATAAGTACAGTAGGTCTCTACAATGGTCTCTGTCCATTTTTGTGTGTGTTGAATTAATGGTTCTCCTCAGCTACTGAAGGGAGAATGCTGTAATCATTCAGTGGCTCGTCAAAGCTTTGCAAACCAGCAAGACCTCAAATCGGCTCCTAAACAAAAGGGACTGGAGAAAGCATGCTTGTCGGTCTGCTTCCTGTTATTTATTTTATTAAAATTATATATTTATTTTCTCCGACATGGCAGCTTACAGATGAACCAGGAACAATGGAAAGCAGTGAAAAACAATCATTCCCAGGTCCAGCATAAGATATCTGACAAGGTACACCAGGGGCAGAGGTGCTGAGTTGCGCCTGACATTGGGGTGGAAGCCAATGTTACATGTGCAATGTGCAATGTGCGTGTAATGTCATGTGTATCATGCATTGCATGTGTGATGACTGTCGCATTGGGAGAGGCCAACCAGGCCTCCTCCCAAATGCCACATTCATCCATCAGGCCACAATGATCCATGCCACCTGGGGCGACTTCCCCCCAGGTCTCCTGTGCCCCCTGAAGATTGAGGGAGCTGAGCTCCGACCCAGTGGACATGTGGGGGGAGGGGGCTGCAGGGTCCTTAGCCCCATAGAGTTAGTGAACAGGGATCAGTTCACACAGAGATAGACAAGAGCACAGCATTAGAATCTGGGGGGAAGATGGGATCCCAGGAGGACTGTGTGTTGTGTATTTGTGTATACTGTGCATATATATTTACACACACACATATATGGGAGAGGGGGAGCAGGTTACCAATTTTCCCTTCTTACCCAGACTCCTATCATGAATTGCCACCTACCAGAAGGTGCCTCTATATCAGGCATAGGCAAACCCAGCCCTCCATATGTTTTGGGACTACAACTCCCATCATCCCTGACCACTGGTCCTGTTAGCTAGGGATGATGGGAGGTGTAGTCCAAAAACATCTGGAGGGCCGAGTTTGCCTATGCCTGTTCTATATTGTGGGGCAGCTGAGACTGGAAGTGAGAGCTTGGGGTGGGGGTGGGGGTGGGGGAAGGAATCCACCCAAGGTAGATCACATCCAGAAACTTATATTGCGTGGACAGGCGGAGTCCCCAGATCCCGAGTGGTCCCCCCGTCATGTGGAATAACGACTCTAGACAACGTGCTATGGGATTAACTTGGCCACAACTTTATTAAATTTCAAATGTGGGTAGACCTTGGCTCAGGCATTGGGCGTTCTCCCTCCCTAGTCCCCAGCCGGGGACCTAGGGAGCATCAGGGTTATCCAGTGTGTGTGGGGGGGATGGGCCGGCTCTGGAGAACATATGTTCAAGCAGTGATAGCCGCCCCCGTTACGCCGCCGCAGGGGAGAGCAATGACGACCTTTCGGCGTACGGCCAAAGCCTCCCTTCAAAAACCCCTTTAACGGGGAACCCTGGTATCGCCGCCGCAAAGAGGAAGATGGACTAAAGGATTCCGCCCAAGGCCTGATACCGCCAAAGTTGTGACGTTTTGCTACGGGAAAGGCGAAACCTGCCAATGCAGGGAAATTCCTTTCCGGCCCTTTAACAGCGACCTTATCGTAGCAGCGCCCGCATACCTGTGGAGACAGGTTAACCTGCAAAACCTATGAAAAAAAAAAAAAGTTAACCTGCAAAAGAAGACATTAACTGAGGGTGGGTAGGGTGGGAGAAGCTCTGGAGCCAAGTGAGGATTAACAATTAAGATCCACCCTCTATTGTGTGGGCAGGTAATCCCTCCCCTTACCTGGCCTGGTTTCCCTGGCAACACTTCCCCCAGGTGGGATTGGACAACTCGCTGGGGTAGGCGGGGACCTCCAGGTATCCCACCTGGGGGAAGGCAAAGCCTATGCTGATGGGGCCACTCCAGATCCAGGGCTGCACGCGTCCACGCAAAAGGCGCCCCCCGTTTTAAGTGGGGAGCGGTCATTGTTATCTTAATAATAATAATAATAATAATAATAATAATAATAATAATAAATTTTATTTATATCCTGCCCTCCCCAGCCGAAGCCGTGCTCAGGGCAGCTAACAACAATAAAACAGTACAACAGTACAACAGTACAACACAACACAACACAACACTCTAAAATCATTCATTATAAAATTAATTCAAATCAAGCCAATGGCAACCATTGGGCCAGAGCGCCGCGAAGATTGCCAAAGGAGGGAGTCAGGCGGTGCCCTGGCCAAAGGCCTGGTGGAACAGCTCTGTCTTGTAGGCCCTGCGGAAAGATGTCAAGTCCCACAGGGCCCTAGTCTCTTGTGACAGAGTGTTCCACCAGATCGGAGCCACAGCCGAAAAAGCCCTGGCTCTAGTTGAGGCCAGCCTAACCTCTCTGTGGCCTGGGACCTTCAAGATGTTTTTATTTGAAGACCGTAAGTTTCTCTGTGGGACATACCAGGAGAGGCGGTCCCATAGGTATGAGGGTCCTAGGCCGTATAGGGCTGTAAAGGTTAAAACCAGCACCTTAAACCTGATCCTGTACTCCACCGGGAGCCAGTGCAGCTGGTATAGCACCGGGTGAATGTGATCTCGCAGCGAGGACCCCGTAAGGAGTCTTGCTGCAGCATTCTGCACCATCTGGAGTTTCTGGGTCAGTCTCAAGGGCAGCCCCACGTAGAGCGAGTTACAATAATCCAGTCTGGAGGTGATCTGAAGATCTGAAGATCTTCTGCCACATGCACACAGTATTATTATTTTAAATCAAAATACAATGATCGGATACCTCTACAACAGAATGAAGTGTGCAGGGTTTAAGTAATTTACCTATGCCTTTTAGTTCTAACACTCTCTTAATTACTGTGCCTTTTATAAGCCAAATAGCAATTTAACTTTACAAGCCAATCTTTGTTCAGGGCAGCCCCTGTATTTATAAAATGCTTTCGCAAACAAAGCAGCATGCACATTTTGAAAATTTACAATATAGATGTTTTCATGGTTAATTGATACACATTATCCCACACTTATTTGTTGGCTCTGTTTTCTTTTCTTCGCATCTAATTTTGTATTCCAAGGGGGGGACATGCATCTTTTCAGCTGATCTAATGAAAACTCTGCAATGGCAAACGAGTAACGAACCTGTGTGCAGTGGAGTACAGCTGGAAAGAATGCTAATTCTCTGCCTCAATGCTGCCTTCAAAGAGATTATTCAAGCCTTCCTCTGACATGGAACAGAGTGATCAGCCAGCAACGACTGCACATGAAAATAACCTTTATCTGCTTTAACAAAAAGGTAAACTAAAAAAGCAGTCAGTCATGCCCTAATTATTTACTTTTAGCTGGAGCAAAGGGAAGAGGGAATGCAAATCTATTTCAATTATGGCTTTGTAACTGGAATGATTAAAACTAGCCTAGGTTTGCAAATGTGGATTAAAAAGAACCCTCCAAGAATTTAAATAGTACTGTAACTATAAACTAGGAATTGAATTTTTTCATGGTAAAATGGCTGTGGTAAAGATATGGAGAAGTGGTGATGCCCAAATACAGTTAAACTAGAAATCTGGATCCAAAATACCAAAACAAATATTAATACTGTTGTACACCACCTCAGGCCCTGAGCAGTGCCAGATTGAGGTTTGATGAGGCCCTAAGCTGCTGGAGGTAATGGGGCCTTTTATATGTCCAGCTGTCTTTTGTTAACAACAAATTGTCACAGTTTTTTTGTGTTGAATACTATATATGCTATATGGTAATTTATGGACCTAATAGGTATCTAAAGCCATTTGCACATAACAAAATACATATTTTATCAAAGTAATTGTTGAACTGAAATACAATTGGAAATGTACATCCAGGTTTTTTCCTTTAATTTTTTTTGGGGGGCCCCAAGAGAGTGGGGCCCTAAGCTATACCTTGTTTAGCTTGTACGAAATCCGGCACTGCCTGAGCAGTAAGAGATTCCAGAGATTTCACCCAGCTCATCACACACTTCTCTGGCTTTTGTCTTCCTCACTACCAGCCAGAGCAAACTACTTTATTATACCAATAATCATATTTAGGTGGTAATAAAGACCCTTGCGTGGCTAATTCAATAATAGATTCCTCCATTAGATTTTAACCCTTGCTGGATCCAGGACCCCAGAGATTAGAAGGGACTCAGGCATCATGCAGGCTCACAACAATTAATTCTTGATCTTTTTTGGTATTTCAGATTCTGACCCAAATTCCTTTAATTGTTATCACTGATTCTCCTTTATTTTTATATTTTTTTTGTCACAAACATTTTGCTTTTGAAAGGGCAATTCCTGATTCAGGTTTGCTTTACCACATTTTGATACATAGTGAAAATCTCTGTGTTGGAAATGAAATGTTTACTTACAGTGTTTATAGGCTAGTCAACACCCTGAGTTATCTGGGCAAGATTGATAATGTCAGTATTGGAAGTAGAGTGTCTTTGATGGTGCTTAACACAGAAATCTGGAAAATCATGGCAAGGGAGTGTTTGGACACCGAAGAACCGAATTCAATTTTAAAAATGATAGTTTTCATTCTCACAAACCCTTGAAGTGGAGGTGTTGAAAAGCACTGAACAAAATTGCCACCTAGTAATGGATATAAATAACAAGCAGAATAGCCTGCAACCTTGCAATAGAAGACACTTCCCAAAATTCACTTGAATTATCAATCCCAAATGGTGTGGTGGGTCTTTAGGCTGAATCAGTAGAAACCAAACCAACTGCCTCCCTTACAATAAGGCAGTCTTGTGCCATCTTAAAGACAGATGAAGTTGTCATGTCATATTTTTTTCATAAAGCATAATCCCACATTGGCAGCCTATATATTTACAGGAATTTGGAGGCACCTGTAGGAGCTTAATATTCTACGCAGGTTGGGAAAGCGTAGTTTGACACCATCACAGGAACAGTGTCAACTGTTATGATATAAAAAGGTAAAGGGACCTGTGACCATTAGGTCCAGTCGTGACCGACTCTGGGGTTGCAGCACTCATTGTGCTTTATTGGCTGAGGGAGCCGGCGTACAGCTTCTGCGTCACGTGGCCAGCATGACTAAGCCACTTCTGGTGAACCAGAGCAGCACACGGAAACGCTGTTTACCTTCCTGCTGGAGCGGTACCTATTTACCTACTTGCACTTTTGACAGGCTTTCGAACTGCTAGGTTGGCAGGAGCAGGGACCGAGCAACAGAAGCTAACCCCGTTGCGGAGATTCGAACCGCCGACCTTCTGATCGGCAAGTCCTAGACTCTGTGGCTTAACCCACAATGCCACCCGTGTCTCCCCTGTTATGGTATAGCTGTTGCTTATTTGGTTATGTTGATATTTTGTGTTGATGCCCTGCTTTTTCCCCTGCACATTAGCACTTATCAGACCAGACTAGCAATGCCATAAGCTGTTATTAGATTCATGCTCAGAACTTGATTGTTTTAATAACTTACTTGGTCTGAGAAACTATCCATCCTTCCTGATAATTTGAAATCAGCTCACTTTCTTAAAAATGGCACTATAATTTATTGAGCATTGGCCCAGCCCCACCTTCAGTCCAGCAATCTAATCAATGGGGCCCTGGCAAAGTCATATAGGGTAGGGCAAGCTTCATGCAAAGGTGCAGAGTGATATTTACAAAAATCAAATATTTTAGTGGCTTCCTGTGACCAAATTGGGTGGGTGGGTGGATAAAACATTCCTTTCTAAACAAGCCAACCAACTAGTTTTAAAGTCTGGCCAAACACAACAATGATTTTAAAGAAACTTGGATCCCCTTTCAATGCAACAATTAATATTGCATGACAGATTTTGAAAAGTTAAAGTAGTCTGTCTCCCTTCTCAGTACAGTTCTAAAAGCAGCATTCTAAGAATGTGCATTGCCAAAGCATTATGAGCCAACTTAGAATTATCAATAAAACAAATGTTTATCATTCATGAATGAGGTTTACAATTAGTAGTATAGATACAATATGAGTGGAAGGAAGTTCATTCATCTCTATTTCATTTGTTCTCACCAACCCCCATCAGCATATCTTCATATAGAATTCTACCATTACCATTTCAAAAACATACATTTTTTAATGAAGAGTTGTACGTTTTGTTTCATTCACACATGTTTTTCAATAATAAAAAGTGGTGTAGTGAGTCAGGAGATCTGTGGTTCAAAGTCTACATCAGCATAAATTTATTAGGTGGTAACTCTTATGCATCAGTTCCCCCCTTAATACGAGGGATAATATATCCTGGTTGATTTACAAGAATAAATTTATTGTAAGAATTTCAGAGAAAATGTGCATAAAGTATACTGACAACCATATAACATGTATTATTAAAACTAAGAGAATAGCTTGTGTTCACATGTTGCAATAAGCCACAACCGGTAGTTTACTGTGGTTTACATTGAGTGAATAGTACAGTAAGCTCCCAACGTATGTGGGGGTTACGTTCTGGGGTACCTAAAGCCAAAATCACTTATAATCAAAGCACATTGTATTCAATGGTGGGTGGAAAGTTATTTTTTCTAGACACCTTCCCCCTTTCCACCCTGTTTTTAATTTTTAGAAATATTTTTGCCAAGCATATAAAGCTGAATGTGCACAAGTTAAATGAGTGTAAATTGCAGCCTTACCGTATGCCAGTACCCACAGCCCCAACCCACCCACTTCGCTCCTCTCCTGGAGCAAATGGAAGAAACAAACCAGGAAACCACATTCATGTTTCGCTTGTCATGACATCCCAACTTGGGATCTTGGCTTGTTTCTCCCTAACAAGCCTGAATTACTAACCATCCTTAAGCCATACTTTAGTGATGACTTAGGAACCCTGTCTTGTTTGGAAGCAACAAACCAGGACCTCATATTTGGATGTCATGAAAATCCAAGCTTAATTGTGACTTCACAGGTTTTTTTCCCTATTGCTTGCCTTGGAGGAGCAATCAGGCCATGTGTTTAGAGCATTGCTTATTCAAAGTAAATGGCAATAAGATGGAAACCCTGGCTTATTGTGAGATGTAACTCTGGCCTGTGGGGAAAAACTGGGTAAAAAAGAAGAAACGAACTCCTAAAGCATTTTGCACACACTCAGAAATTATTTTCTTCCCATTCTCATAGGAAACCCTACAAAGTCTGCTGATGCTACGATTGCCCTTCCTTCCAAAGAACCTTGTAGTTTACTTGTAATTGCTGTATGAAGCAGTCATTTGACAAGTTATTGAAGGGAAGCAAATTTAAAACAAGGTCTAATGTGTTCCAAAAGTGAATTGAAAAAAAGAAGACTGTTTCTTCTGTGACAACCCTGCCAGAGGATCTCAAAAAGTACTTAAAATGTTGAAGCACCTGACAGGAAAATAATAGGTTGTCAATAAAGCATGATAAATATTTCAAGGACACAACAAAAACCCCATTTGTCGACTATACAAACATAGTTTTCAGTCCCGGCTTCCTAATGTTAACCCTTTGTTATTCATATGTTAACTATTATCTGGCATTTTAAAATGTTAGAATAGCATGGATTAGATGAGGAGCAAGCAACAAAACACAGCACATATCTAGCCCATATTGCTCCTAAAAACCCACTGCTCTATTTAGCCCACAGAAAAGTCATTCCTACACAAGCAAAGGGAAAGTTAGCAGACTTAATAGGCTCATAAGTCTTATACTGCCTATTCCTAGTCCAACCTCCTATATTTGAACTGTCCCAGTTGGTCATTATAAAAACAATGATGCAAGTAATCAAGTTTTATTTTTTCTTCTCTCCCCCTGTCTCTTTCCCCTTAGTGCCATGTCTTTTCATTTCTGTCTTGGCTTAATTGATTTTATGTAAGCCACTCTGGGGGCCTTTTTTGCTGAACAATGGAGGAACAAATGCTCTAAATGAGTGTTTCCCAAACTTGTGTCTCCAGCTGTTTTTGGACTACAACTCCCATCATCCCTAGCTTGCAGGACCAGTGGTCAGGGATGATGGGAACTGAAGTCCAAAAACAGCTGGAGACACAAGTTTGGGAAACACTGCTCTAAACAAACAAATAAAACTAACTTTTTAAAAAAGGGATTTTTATAGTATTACTGCAATGTTATTTGTCATGAAATCATGTTTCTTTCAAGAGGTAAATTTTGAAATGTTTAAAGGGTTTGATACATAACTGAATATAGTGCCTCTAAATGGCTATGAGTATCTGCTGAGAGTTGTGGAGATGGTTTATCAGTGGTGGGCCAGCAACAGGCCTGAGTGACAGTTAAACTGTCATGCTTTCAATCTGCCAAACCAGCAACGGAAGCTGGTAAACTCAAATTACTCAGTCAGTAGACATCTTGCTTCATCCTATTGGACAATAGCACAAACTAATGTGGCGTCCTGTTCAACCATCCCAATTTAAGTGGAACATCCTAGATTTACAGAAGCCACCCTAGCTTCTGATTGGATCCCAGAGTGTTCCCTTTTTTGGTCCAGCTGGCATGCGCCAGAGTGCCGAACCAAAAAACACTCAATTTTTGTTCTCATGCAAGAGCCTGGAACCAAAAAAATGAGAGTCCTGATTTTGATTGGTGGGATGCGATGACAGAATTCAATCCAAACTGAAATGGCTGGGGTGTCTTGTATGTGCTGAGTAGAGAGAAAATAAATGCTAAGCACTGGTAAAGAAAGGAGAGTTACTGGGAATTGCTGGGAGAAGCTATGGGTCAACTAAAGGAAAAGACTTGGGCACTGGACATCAAATAACTTAAGAATTATCTGCTGCTTTGATTGAGCAGGGAGATAGAAGACTGTGAGCCAGTGTGGTGTAGTGGTTAAGAGTGGTAGACTCGTAATCTGGTGAACCGGGTTCGCGACTCCGCTCCTCCACATGCAGCTGCTGGGTGACCTTGGGCTAGTCACACTTCTCTGAAGTCTCTCAGCCCCAGACTTCCGGGTTGGCGCCATCGCCGAATGGCGGACTCCCTCCGAGCTCCGGAGGGAGCCTGCTCGGCAGGGGCTGGGTCCTACCGCGCCGGCGACGCGGGGACCCTCAAAAACCATGGGCACTGAAACCCATGGACATGGTGACTCGGCTGGCACCTTTTGCGCCCCCCGACCCGCGAAGGAGCCTTTTTAAAGGCTGCGGAACGGGTGACAGGGGGGGGTGGTGCTTTGAGTCCTCCGCTTCCCCTGCCGAGCGAAGCCGCATGCCATTCGACGGAGAGCGCTGACTTCTTCTATTGAAAATTTGGACTTAAAAGAATAACCCGTGAGTAATTGGAACCTGGACTAAAAAGGGGGATAAATTTTTTAAAAAATTCGGAGCGAGCGGGGGAGGCGCAAAAAGGAAGTCAGCCCCCCCCCCCCCCGTCGTAGAGGAGTTAAAGTAAAGGATTTGACAACTAAGATCGAGCGCAACCCTATTTTGACAAAGTTACTAACTTCGCGATGGAAAATTATAAGACTGAGCTGGAGGAGAAAAGTGGAATTGAATTAAAAAGCAACCCCCCCCCCCCGGAATCCTGGGAGCGATTTGTGAGAGCGCCGGGAGAAGAGAAAGAGAGGTTTTGACAGCTGTCAAAGAGCTGTCAAAGCGGAAGAACAAAAATGAGAACTTTGTTACGAGGACTTTGCCGGTTACATTTGTTATAAATTGGATACAAATTGCTTAAAACAAGGAATAACAAGTTATTTTGACTGGTGGGCGTGATCTGGAAGGGAACTGAGTTATTGCAATCCACCTAGAGGAGCTGAGGGATATTACAAGTATTGTTGGCTTGGAACTTGAATAGAACTTTTTATCTCCTGGGAAACTGCAGGAATGGAACACTATTTTGTCTACAGAGGTCTACACACTAAAGGAGACAATAGATTTATCTACTGAAGAATGGAAGGGACTTGGCATAATGTTTTGTTCCTGAATAACAGAGCCTCTGCAGAGGAATTAGAAGCTTTTGGAATTAGAACATTTGTGCAGGAGAGCAGGAAAAAAAAAAAAAGGAGGAGAGGGATTAACAAGAACAACAAGAACAACAAGAATTGGATAAAGTTGGAAGTGGGAACATTTGGGACATCCAGATTTGAAAAGTCTAAGAAATAAAATTGGAGTTTTTACTCCTAAATATAAAAATCTGGATGGAAGAAATGGGCCTTTTTGAGATAGACTCCTTCCAAGATTGGATATTCGAAATTAAAGATGACTGGTAAAGGACTATGGCCTAGATAGATGTGGGAGCTCCAGGAAGACATCAGACGTTGATGAACATTGGGAACGCAACCGGGAAAGGGGGGAGGGAAATTTGGAATCCAAAGGGCGTAAAATTATATTTGATTATCTTAATTATATTTTACAATTTTATTTTAATTAATTATATTTGATTTTTTTTTTATATAAATATTTATTAAGGTTTTTAAATATAAATGCACACATAATAAACGATCTTACTTCTATTACAACAATTTCATCACTTCTTTGGACTCCCTCACCTCTCCCGCTCCCATTTACATCGTTAAAAAATTTTTTTCCAAACAAATTATCAACTTGTTTACAATCTCATGTCCACTCATTCAAATATAATCTAGCACTTCTTCCAAAAAAAATTATATTTTCTTTAGTCTCACTTATCATCAAATTTAAATCTAGTTTAGTGGTGGCCAGTTTTTTATAATCTAGCATCCTTCTTAACATTCAACCAAATTACAATGTTTTTGTAGATACATCTTGAATTTCTCCCAGTCTTCCTCCATCTTCTCTTCTCCCAGATCACGGATTCTGCCGGTCATCTCGGCCAGTTGCATATAGTCCATCAGCTGCATCTGCCACTCTTCCAGTGTGGGTAGATCTTGAGTTTTCCAGTTTTTTGCAATGAGAATCCTTGCTGCCGTTGTTGCATACATAAAAAATGTTCGATCCTTCTTTAAGGATTATTTTTATTTGATTATTTTAATCTGTATTGTATATTAAAGGAGGGAACGCACGGAAGGGAACAGGTCGATTTTAGGGAAAATATTTTTAAAACTGGGCTAATGATAATAAGTTCAAAATCTGGGATAAGAATTTGCTGAATTTATTTGTAAAAATTGGAATACAAGAGGGGGAGGGGAGGGGAAGTCCTGGAAAGATGTTACTGAAAATAGGATTTTAAATTGGAATGTTTTGTTCTTTTTATTTCTTTTGTAATTGGAAATTTCTAATAAATATTATTTTTTTTAAAAAAAATGAAGTCTCTCAGCCCCACTCACCTCACAGAGTGTTTGTTGTGAGGGAGGAAGGGAAAGGAGAATGTTAGCTGGTTTGAGACTCCTTCGGGTTTATCAAATCCAAACTCTTCTTCTTCTTCTGTTATAACTGTTCTAATGGATTAGACCAAGATCCTCCATATAGTACAGAAACATTTGCAGTTGCTAAATCAAGAAAATCTGAAATTTATTGTTTAAAGGGGAACCAATATCATGGCACTGCAGCCAGTTTAACAAGATGCTTAGCATCCCTTGGAGTCATCAAGTTTTATTTGGACAAGACAACTTTCTCAGCAATTGGTTAAATGCCCAGTCTTGGCCTTGGACTGCATCATATCAATATTCCATGAAAGATGCCTTTTTTTTTTTTTACACTTCAGAGTTATAATATCTAGGCTGCAATCTTATTCACATTTAACTGGAAGCCTCACTGAACAATACTATCAATTTCTGAAACAATTAGAAAATGTCCTAGTTTTAAAAAACCTCTAGCACTGCATTTTTGCTAAGGTGAATGCCAGAACAAGAATATTATAGTAAACAGGAATTGCAGCCTCCTCTCCACCCTCTGCCAAAAAAAGAAGCGGCTTCAGCACCTGCAAATCATTCAAAACTTGTTGAATCTTTCCGCATCACTGCACCTCCATGACTGGAAAGACATTAATATAACACATAATTGCACTCTGGTTATACAGGATACGAAGAATGAATGATTGAAAAGCAAAGACAAAACAGGTATAGTCATTGGGAGGAAGAGATAGTGTAGTGATGTTACCACCACTATGAATTCAGTTGTTCAAATAAAATATATATTTTAGTCTGAATCCAGTCTACCAACCCCAAATTCACACACTGCCCATTGTATTACTATTTGAAATACCTAATGTGGATTGGGTCAGAATATAAAAATCTTCTACATGGTATATACCTTTGTTTTCAAAAAGTATTTGCAAACCACCTTTAAAATATCATTTTTGTTCAGATCATGAACAATTAATCAGATAAAAGACAGCGAATCCTTAAAGCAGGAAGTAAATTGATTAGTTCTCAATTTTATCTCAGTGACATGCTCTTCTCTCAAGAAGTGATAGATTAATTGCATTGCCACCTAATTATCCTTTTAAAGAAGAGAAAACGCAGACATTGTCACTAACAAGGATATAAGGAAACAAGTTTTTTCCAATGACATCTGAACAGCAATCGAGGGATACCTTCAATTAAGCACACACACACATTTCCCTGAATATTAGTACAAAGCCATAAGCAAAAATTGGGAAGGTTTTGTGTAGTAATTTAAGGCAGTATCCCGATGTTGCCAAAGCCTCCATACTCCAGAGTAGGGTTCAGGAACTGGAGATAAGAAAAAGATGTAGGGATGAGCAGAAGTGTGTGGTAAGATTCTCCTGTTGGCTAGCACCCTTGAGCTCAAGAGAAGTATTTTCATGAGTAAGTGCTTATGCATGATAAAGTCAAGGGAGAAAAGAAACAAGGTTAACAGAGAAAGGTGAAGCATCACACTAGTCAGAGAACAAGCAAGAAAATAAAACAGGAGCCTTGGAGATGAAACATGGTTGTAATAACCCCCTTCTCTCTGGTTGAAGTCAAACCCTGCCCCCATGATTAAATGCCATTTATTATTTCAATTTCCTGAGTATTTTTCTTGGGGGTGGGGACAAGGACTGTTGGTGCATTATTTCCTATTACTGTTATCATTGTTACTGAGAGTACAAGATACTGTGCAGATCACTCCAGGAGATGTCTGTAACAAACTCCCAAATCAATCTCCCTGGAGTGCGTACAGGAACATACAGGATTGAAAATTCAATGTAAAGTGTGCCAGCTGGAAGGACATCACATCACATACCCCCTCGCCTGCCAACAGTGTAAAATAAATCAATATCAGACAACATTAATAGTTGAAATGCTTTAAATATTGACTGGATGGGGGCTTAAAAGTTTTCAGCTCAACTCCAAGCTCATCTCCGTTCTACTTCGGACCAATATCTTTCTTTAAAATGCAAGTTTCCACCAATCACATACAAAACAAAGAATGCAGTTCAAAGAACAGGCACAAATGAAAGGTACTACAGACAGCCAAGTGGTGGGCATAAGGAGAATTGTGCACTCCTTCAAATTGTACAGCTACCCCTGGCTTTTGGTATGTGGTGCGGGCAGACCAGCACAACATCTAGTTTGTTAAAAGCTAAGAACTTCTTGACCACCCTTAATGCATATTCAAGAGCAGGGGCCTCCATTGTGGTACCTGTGGTTGTTGTGCATCCTTGAGGACTTCTCCTGGTGCCCACAATGCCTCAGCCCCATTCTCCCCACTAAAAGATCCATTTGCCTTGAGATGGCAAAGGTGGTTCCTTTTTCTTCCACTGAAAGGCACACAGAGGTAAAGAGAAAATAGGAACAACAACAACTAGCTCTCCCAGTCCCTCTTTGAGCTTCATGTGCTTCTCAAGGCCCAGTTTGGCATCAGAGCTGCTAAAAGTAAGCAAATCAACTGAGAGGGCAAGAAAGAAAAAGGAGGAAAATAGGAGACTGGGAGGAGGAAAATAGAATGAAAGTGTGATACCAGAGATATCAGAAGAATGAGGCAATGGAGTGTCTGAGAGAGGAGATATACGTCCCTGATATCAGATTCTTGGGTGGTGGTGGTTCTGTGCTTTTGTAGAATTATGGCATGATTAACCCTGTGGGGCATTGAAAGAGATGCTGTGATCCATATACCAATAATGGATCTATGATGTGCTTATATTTTGTTATGGATTTATGAATCAGTTAGTAATGGACAACATATTATAAAAAATACTGCAACACTGA
This sequence comes from Podarcis erhardii, assembly GCF_964252035.2. Classification (NCBI taxonomy): domain Eukaryota; kingdom Metazoa; phylum Chordata; class Lepidosauria; order Squamata; family Lacertidae; genus Podarcis; species Podarcis erhardii. The sequence goes on from NC_138500.1 coordinate 51,958,386, forward strand.
AAATTAAGCCTCTATTACAGACACCTCACAACTTACACATTTAACTTATGCAGTTTCAACTTTATGCGCTTGACGGCCGTCTAAATGAAATCTCACAAATTAAACACAGAGAAGGCAGTGAGCTTAAAAGCTCTTTTTACACAGGGTTTCCCTGTTGTGGAAAGAGCTTTTAAGCTCTCTATCTTGCTTATGGGCTGTGGGAAGCTCTTGCAAGAACTCGGAAACTCCTGCAAGATCTCATGAGAGCCTCCTACAATCTGGTAAGCAAGGCAGAGAGCTTAAAAGTTGTCTGTGTTACTTTTGGGGGTGTGGGGTAGGGAGGTAAGACCCATTTGGCATGCCAACTCCAGAAGCTAAAACTACTTGTACTAGAGCAGTTCCAATGGGTTGTTTGACCCCTAGGTACGTTGGTATTAACAAAGGCCTAATTTTTCTCTTTAAGCCTGTGTCTACTGGTGTTCCCTTGGGGAACTCCAGGCAGGATGAACCCTTTACGAATTTCTCCAGCATGTCTGTGACTAAGGAAATCTCAGCAACCAGATATTTATTTCCTGTGTCAAGTTGCCACTTAACGTCATATGGCAGCATATCCACATGCTTATGGCAGACCTATCTGTGGCTGGGATAACCTGCAAGTGTGAGCCAGCACTTACTTTTTAAAAGTCTACCTAGATATATTTTTAAAAGGCTCCTCCTGTTGCTATTCACGAAGAAATACACATGTGTCCAATAATTATAGTTATCACGACTAATTTGATTTAGACATTCAGTGTGGCATTCAAAGCTAAATAAGATGAAGATAAGATAATTTGCACACTGTAATTTTCTATGAAATAAGGTTATACTTTCCAGGAAAATTAATTTTGTAACGTATTATTTCCCAATATTCATAAAAAGACACTGTGTATTATATACAGAATCTTTTCAAAAGAAAGTTGGGATAATATAATAAAATCACATAAATGGAACTTACTGAAAGTGAATGGATAAGACTTCAGCTGCTCAAAATTACAAACGAAGAAGTGCAATTTCTCTTTTTGGTCTTGGTGCTCTCCAATCTTTGTGCCGATCACTTCTTCCTAAATAACAGTGAGGAACGCTGTTGAAAATGAAAGCAATTATTATCCCTAGCAAATGACTGCATTTCTTCTCACATACAGAAGCCCCTGTAGTACTATAATTACGCATTGTCTGTCTATTTATAAGCACCAGAACATTGTAAGACAGTAGAAATGAACTCATGCCAAGCCACCACTTAACCAAATATGCTTGTATAAATACAGCAGCATTATTGGAAGCAGGCTCAACATTTTCATTGGATCATCATGTCCCAAAACTATCAGATGAGGTTTAATCTTTAATAAGAGCTTATCTCTAACCAATACCTAAAGTGGTTTGCTTTAGGAGGGAGATAAAGTAAGATTTCCAAAATGACTTGCACACCAGGTTTAAAACACACAACTGGAGTAGAAAAGATATACAGTAAAGGGAACATAGATCATAGACTGCGTTCACAACTTAAACAAATCATTGTATATAAATGTATATAAATGAAGTAAAAGTCAATTAGTGAGTGAAATGCACGTATCACTATGTACAAAAGTCAGATTAACCTGTGGGCCACCAGGCTGAATGCAGATTGTCAGCCACAGGGTTCTGCTGTCAAGTGGCACAGCATGATTTGTCAATCAACTGGCAGGCCATAAAACTGAGGACCTAACTCCCGGTTTATCAGCCTGAACGTTTTTCTGACCTATCCAGATCCCACCAATTTTAGCACCAATAGCAGACACACCGACACTGCAAATACCCTCCCCCAGTAATCAGACTGACCATATGATGTGTGGAGATGTTGCAATAACCCCCTCCCCTACTGATCTGTATGTGTATGTATGGGATGACCATACCCAGCACTGTAATGTAGCCCACAGGCAGATGGGCCAAGTATGAATGCAGCCCTCAGACATAGGGATGTTGGGCAATTCTGATGGAAACAGAAACAGAAATTGCCTGTGGTTGCTTATTCGCCCCATGTCTGGAACGAAAATCAATATGACCAATTATGATTGGTATTCACAGTCGTTTTCAGTCCTCAAACCATGCATAATTGATGGTGGTTTCTCTGCACCGCCATAAGTGTTGCATTTCCTTTGCATAGAAAGGAAAGGTGTGTGATGAGAACATAATTAATAAATCTAGTAAAATTCCACTCCAGTGGACAGCAAAATGAACAACATTGCCTTTTTAGAAGCCTAATGGCAGCAGAACAGAAACAGTGTAGCATGCGACAAACACCGGTCAGAAGAGCAATCAATGCCCTCTTGCACCCTACTGAGTAGCCCTTGCCATAAAACGTAGCTACTAAGCTACATTTGTTTTGATGGGTCACAAGTTGTGCATGCCTGTTCCAAGATCATGGCCAACGTCTCTATAAGTCAGTGTGTTTGCTATGCTAAACTCTTCTTCCTGAATGAAGCTGGGTGGGGGGTACTGCTGGAAAAGTGGGAGGTAAGGTAACAGCTTACATTTAGTCAACCTGTTGCCTCTGAGACACCAATACACATACACCTTCCCACTTAGGAATTGCATGGAAAATCAACTTCTTTATGGAGAATCAAGTTTCTTTCTGAAGCCAGCAGATGCAATTCCTATCTCCACATATATCTTAGGCATGCCAATACAGTGGTACCTCGGATTACAGACGCTTCAGGTTACAGACGCTTCAGGTTACAGACTCCGCTAACCCAGAAATAGTACCTCGGATTAAAATTATGAAAATACAATCACTGTCATACTATGGTGAAAGAGCTAAATTTTAACTATGTTTTCCATTTCAAAGCAGAGGAACAAGGCTGATAATTACCGTATTTTCTCGATCTATATTCAGGTATGTATATATACTATGCCATTCATGGACAGAATACGTGTCACAGGTACAGTGGTACCTCGGGTTACATATGCTTCAGGTTACATACGTTTCAGGTTACAGACTCCGCTAACCCGGGTTAAGCTTCAGAAATCGCGCAGCGGCAGTGTGAGGCCCCATTAGCTAAAGTGGTACCTCGGGTTAAGAACAGTTTCAGGTTAAGAATGGACCTCTGGAACGAATTTAGTTCTTAACCCGAGGTACTGCTGTACATCACCACTGAAGAGAGGCAAATAGTGGTATTCTTAAAAGTCTTAGGAACAGTTATTCAAAGGCTGGACGTGGACACCAGAAAGGCTCAACAACCAACAAAGCTTCTTTCTGTAAATATAACTGAGTGACAGGGAAGGACAGAGGGAGGCAAGGATGGAAAGAGACAGAAGTCATAGAGTACAGAATGAGAAAATCAAGAGCCAAGGGAAAGGAAGTCGGGGCAGAGAGCCAAATGGAGAATTGTAACTGGCATTCGCTCACCTACAACTTATCTTTCTCATCATGTTTTCTTACACATGACCATCATTTGGAAGGCAACTTGGTAGAATGGAAACAAAAGGCTAGCAATGTAGATTGAGCTCAAGGTCAAAGGGTGATTCTGTGTACTATTGCCTAATAGCTGTAGTAACAACCCAGCATCATTATTGGAATAATACAAGACAATGAACACCATGAATGCTTAAATATTTAAAGTTCTTTTGAAAACAAGAAAAGTACGCATTCCTTTGAAGATCCTCCTGTTTTTAAGCTGCTGAAAATGGTCGAGGTAGAGAACAAACTATCAATTAGTTGAGTACCTCTCAATTAGTTGAGTAAATTCAGGACAAGCTAAAGCATACTAGAGCATGGATGAACGAACACAAAAACAAGACAATCATTGGCACCAGAAGCTCATCATTTACAGACACATGACTAAATTGGATATAGTGGCTTCTTTGTTCTCAGCTGAAAACAGAGTTATCAATGAAAGTTGAATATGACCATTTAAATTGTAATGTACATGTATAAAATTTCATCATCATATTTGGTTGAGTAAGAAGAATAAGATATGCTGGATCCTTTCCAACAAGTTGTATCATGGAAGCTATATTATCAGTGAAAAGTAATTTTCTGCACAAAACACAAGATACTATTCTCCTGTAGCACTATTTAGAATACAAGGTATTTACAGGTATTAAGTTCTGTGTTAAATGGAGCTTATTTTCTAGTAAGTGCAGTCTTAGGGTGCAATCCAGACAAACTTAGGTGAGCCTAATTGACATTGAAATCAACAACCAGACTTCATATTTAGATGCTTCAGCCACATTGCTGTCAATAGGACTTAGGTATCCATAATTTTCTCAGGAATGACCATAATTACTAGATAAGACACAGGTGAAAAGTAAATGTTTTAGATATCCCTCTTTGTGACTCTATATTAGCATTATTTAGTATTCAATCATTTTAATGGGGTTGCCACACTGGAACCAAATCAGTATCTGTTAAGTAAATTATTTGCTTTACAAAAATAAAAAAATCAGCCACAATGCAAGTGCATTGATTGGAAGTCATTCATCATACTCAGAAGCTCTTAAAAGTTGAAAATACCAAGGACTCTTGTATAAAATGTAAATGAACCTTTTTTTTTTTTTGTAGATACTAGCATTCATCTAAGAACTAAACAAACAAAACAAAAAGGGAATGGATTCTATATGACATCTAAAGCTTTGCTAAAAAATTAAGTTCTAGTTATCCACTATAACAAACGACAAAATAGAACACTTTGTGCCAAACTACATCTGGTTGGGCCAAACATTACTCATTTTATTTGTTTATTTCATAAAATTTATACACTGCTTGACTGTAAAAACAAAACAAAAAATCTCAAAGCAGTTTACAAAAGATAAGCAGTGAAATCAAGGGGGGGGGGAATCACAATCCTACTTTAAAACACACAAAAGTTAAAATGCTTAAACAGATTAAAATTACCTCGACTTTCTAAGCATCTGGGTACCCATATTAACCATGCCTTGTGAGATTAATAATAAAAAACACCAACACCCACAGAACTGACAAACTAGATTGCCCTGGCGTAATGGGAGAATTCTTGGCCTGTGATTTAATGTTTCTGCTGCTCCATATTAAGCAAGTTATGACATGTGATTAATTTTTATATAATTGTTTTAAATTGGTTCTTTTATTATTATTATTATTATTATTATTATTATTATTATTATTATTCTGTGTTTTTAGATATTCTTGTTTTTAACTGTAAGCTGCCTTGAATCCCATCAGGTGAAAAGGAGGGACATAAACAAACAGCAACAACAAAGTAGCATGCTGTAGTATTATTCACAGCGTAGTATTAAGAACATAGGAATCTGCTTAGGCCTCACCCACACTTACCTCCTGCCCTGTGTTTTCTCCATCTCCAAGTGCTTTTTGTTGTTTTGTTTTGTTTTGTTCTTGCCGTGCTGCTTTCACCAGAAAAACCCACTCTTTAACGCTGAACATACAACAGCTTGGGTTTTCCATGGAGTTGTTTTCAGCAGTAAAGAGTGCATTTTTGCAGAGGAAGCAAAACAAAACCCAACCCTTTGACATAGAGCTTTTAAGCAGGGACCTATGTCTAGAAACAGAAATGGCACAGAAGGAAGTCTGAATGAGTCCTTCGGCATTCTGATAGGGACTGGTTTTGTGTGTAAACTTATTTCCACCAACAATCTATGCTGTCACTTCAGAAATGCATGAACGGCTGCCTCTGAGCATCCAGTTATCAGTCCAGGCTACAGATATTGACTTGCATCTCCAGTTTTTTTTATTTCTGCTCACACTATGCTGCATCAGGCCAGATACTTAGCAGGTCAGTGCAAAACTTTCTAATCAATTTTTAATTGTCAAATAGGAGCCTGGCCTTTGTCCTTCGCCGCCTTGCACTTATTTATTAGCAGTCTTGAGTGACTCATGTTGTGCTATTTAGTCTTTGTTATTTAGGCTTAACTCAGCACAGAAAAAAAATCACAGGGTTTTAATACTGATGCTTGGGATAATCATCAATGCAGTCACAGTTCATACTTCTTTCACTATGCGTCTTCAGGCTTACAATTTAGGAGTAAGCTACAAAATGCTTTGTAGCCAAAACGACTATGGAAATAACCAAGCAATAACCATTTAGAATGGAGTGTCTCTACATAGACAGTCTGACTCCTGTGCCAGCACAAGGTCACCGTAGTATCACATTACAATGATGGAATCAGCTTTATGACACTGTTATAGGCACATACAGTGGTACCTCAAGTTACAAACACCTTGGGCTACAAACACTTCAGGTTACAGACTCCGCTAACCCAGAAATAGTACCTCGGGTTAAGAACTTTACCTCAAGATGAGAACAGAAATGGCTCACCGACGGCACAGCGGCAGCAGGATGCCCCATTAGCAAAAGTGGTACCTCTGGTTAAGAACGGTTTCAGGTTAAGAATGGACCTCTGGAACGAATTAAGTTTGTAACCAGAGGTACCACTGTATGTCAGATATAGAACTATAGGCTGGGCTGAATTTAAATATACTAAGCCTGTATATTTAAGTCCCAGCAGGAAAGAGACATTTCTGTAATTTAAATTTCCATTTAGACTCTTATCTTAAAGGTTTTTCCAGTGTGAGAGCTGTTATTTCCTCCATGTCAACCTGCTGCTTTGAGATTCAAGGATAAACTGATACAAAACCAAAAAGGTTTTTTAAAAATAAATAAATAAATACACCGAGTGCACAATATGCTTAGCCAATTCAAGAAGTCAATCGGTTTAGAAGGTCAAACTACTTCAGTATCTTCATTCATTAACATTTTGGAATTAATTCAACAGCCATTTACAATAGTTTTAGCATATATTAAATTTTTAAAATATAAATTCTGACAACTGCATATTTCCAGGCTTAGCGAACAAGCATAACAATGAATAATCCAGCTACCTCACCTGACACTATAATGTTCTCTTTTTATTTGGAATGGCACATGCATTTGAAAACTATTAGATGGATACACAGTTGCTGTGAGAAAGAACAGATCGAAAAGAGCAACCAGCAGAAGAAATCTTTTAAAAGGACTTTTCCGATTAATTCTCAGTAACAAAATTAAATGAGTCGATGCAGTCATGGTTTGTTTCTTTTTTTTTTAGACAAAGAAAAAAATGTGTTTTTCACCTCTCTTGCTTCAATTCTCATTGAAGCCCTCTAGTGGACATCACTTACAACACCATCCTATGCATGGTCTACTCAGAAGTGGGTCCTGTTGAATATGCTCCCAAGTGAGTACAGTGGTACCTCACGTTAAGTACTTAATTCGTTCCGGAGGTCCGTTCCTAACCTGAAACTGTTCTTAACCTGAAGCCCACTTTAGCTAATGGGACCTCCTGCTGCTGCCGCGCCGCCGGAGCACGATTTCTGTTCTCATCCTGAAGCAAAGTTCTTAAACCAAGGTACTGGGTTAGTGGAGTCTGTAACCTGAAGCGTATGTAACCTGAGGTACCACTGTATAAGACTGCAGCTCAAGCAATGCAGAGCATCAAATCATCCTGAGGAGAGATGCTAAAGAAATATCTTCTATATGGAATCCATATTATTCTACACACCCTGACAACTTTAATAACCTTTCCATATATATATATTATCCCAGCTCCATCTGTAAAAATCTTGCTCAAATATTCACTCCAATCAAACTATCCATTTACAAATACAGAAGCACATCAATATTCAATTCTTGATCATTTTTATAAGACCAAATATTGCCACTGGGACTCACTTACACTGCCTGCCAAACAGACTGATATTCAATTCAAGATGTCGTCTTGACCTATAAAGCTCTTTCAAATTTTGATCAATATCATCTCTGGTTGCTGCCTCTATATGTGCCAGATGACATAAGTCATCAGATATCTTGCTAGTCTCAGTACGGTAAGATTAAAATTGTTGCCAGCTTTGCCAAAACAGCCAAGCTATTTGCAATTATAGAAGGAAAGCATAACAGAAATATACTAGTGCTGCTTTTCAACACACCTTATCTTTAACTATGGCGCACAATCTGCAGATTTAATTTAATCTCATTTAATTCAGATGTTCCTCTACTGTGACCTTAATTTGCCCCTCCCTCCTTTAAAAAAATACAATAAATATCTTCCAAAATTTGGTTGTCATTTTACCAAAAATCATGCCATCCTACCAAGGTAAGGTCATGTTGCCCCATACAAACAGCAATCAGTCAAACAGAAGATGTTCAAGCAAAAAAGAATGTATATTCATGCTCCTGCTACTTATTGCTAGTATGCGGAAAGAGCGCTTGTACATTTTCCCCATAATGAATAAGCTACACATGCATTTGGAGCCAACATGGAGGAAGATGTGCCAAAAGGATTCCCCTCCCCATCATTTACACTCTTTTCAACATTCTGCATTCACTTTTTTCTGCTATGCACTCAAGTGATTTAGATCACACCTGGGGAATCTTTAACCCTACATATGTTGTTGGAGTCCTGGAAGGCCAATGCTTCCTCAGCCCTGCTTTAGACCATATAGGTGGGATTATACTTATAAAATGTTGAAGCACTACAAGCTATTTATTTTACCTGGAGAAGTGACAACTAAAATTATGAAAATACAATCACTGTCATACTATGGTGAAAGAGCTAAATTTTAACTATGTTTTCCATTTCAAAGCAGAGGAACAAGGCTGATAATTATTTTCTCGATCTATATTCAGGTATGTATATAAAGAGCACTATGCCATTCATGGTGTCACAGGTGTCACAGGTATGTAGAAACCACAACTCTATTTGTAGTGATCTCATTTCAGTTTCAAGGTGATAGGCATTCAGCCACCTTATTTTCTTTTCAATACAGTGGTACCTCAGGTTAAGAACATAATTCGTTCTGGAGGTCCGTTCTTAACCTGAAACTGTTCTTAACCTGCGGTACCACTTTAGCTAATGGGGCCTCCCGTTGCCACCTTGCCGCCGGAGCATGATTTCTGTTCTCAACCTGAAGCAAAGTTCTTAACCTGAGATACTATTTCTGGGTTAGCTGAATCTGTAACCTGAAGCGTCTGTAACCTGAAGCATCTGTAACCCGAGGTACCACTGTATCTGAGATTATTTCTCTTACAGTCTTCAGTAGTTGTGATCTCAAGTATAATGACTTTTCTCTTTCCCGTTTGTCATAAGTACTGTTGCAACACATGATACATTAGAATTCAACAGTAGCTTCAGCATTGCTCTAAAAAAATAGTATAAATATGTCAGTCTCCAATTTCCTTAGACACAATTACAAATGCAGAAAGCACAGAGAATATTACAAAGTTTAATGTAGCATGTTTATTTAGTGTTCATATGTACATCATAGGTCACATATTTCCATATTTCATATCTCCTCACAAGCAATTCTCAGTAACACTGTTAGACTACGATGTCATGTCATGAAATTTCAATATTCATTAGCAGAAGTATGAGCTCCATAAAGGAGCTCATTTTCTGTTGCTTTCAGACCATGTCATCAGGTTGTTGTTTTTTTAGAACCCATTGGCATTTCTATCCAAGCCTTCCCCAACATCTGTGCGTCTCATTAGGGGCATCTGATGAAGTACTGCATACACTCTTCATAGGAATCATGATCTACACTCAATTAAAATGTTCCTGCCAGTCCACTTAGGTCAGAAAAATGTGAGCTAGAGGGAGTAGTAAAGCGGAAATGCCAAAACATAGCAGTTATGTTCAGGGCTTTTAACTTTCAGACCAAAGGGTTATTGTTGAATGTAACATGGCCAGATAGAATCCTCATCCTTTGTAAATCTAACAAAACCAAAACCCATACGAGTCTGTGCTCAACAGACAGGCTTTAGGGCTTTACATGAAAAGTAAAGAAACCCTAACTAGACTTTCATTGCGTTTTTTTCCAGTACCCCAAAAGCCTGAAGGGACTTGAAACAACGTGTGTCAATGAACTCAGCATCTCTGATATTGGTAGTGAAAAACACAAAGAACAAAGGCACTATGTTGATTAATCCCATCTGGTATTCCTAAACCTAAGAACATATTCCCTATAGCAAGTCTAACAGGGGGTGACCAATTAGAGGGAGGAAGGGGGAAAAAACCCTGATAACAATCTTCATCAATGAGCTCAAATTGCCCAGGGAGGGCAAGTAAGCTTTCCAATTATTTTCCAGCACTGAGAGAGAATAATTTGAAAACTATTCCTTATTTCAAAATAGATGCATATTTTATATGACAAGATTTCCAGTATGCTAACAAGTATTCACATCTGCTGTCATTGCCTCATAGCCACTGGCTTTAAATACAGCATTTTATTTTATTTTTTAAAAAAATTAAATCACCATCATATTAAATATGCCTACAGTCATCGGGCTTTGTTGATCTTTACAGCAAAATTACATTCTTTCAGTTACAAAAAAAATAATGTACCATTTATTCTTTATTATCCTGGTACTACTTACTGAGGGATATTAACATTATTTGCCCAACAGCTCAATCACCATTGACAAAACAACAACACAAACCGCTCCTATATAAACCATTCCTTTCTGTATTATGTTATCCAGTGTTAATGGTTAGAGTGTTGAACTAGGCTCTGGGAGACAACAGGGTTCAACTCTTCACTCACCCATGAAGCTCATTGGGTGACCTTAGGCAAGACACAATTCTTCAACCCAACCCAATTTACTGGGTTGTTGTGAGGATAAAATGGAGAGGTGGGAGAACCATGTATACATATCAGCTTAAGCTCCTTGAGAGGAAAAGTGGACTATAAAGGTGATACTAAATAAATAAATAATGAATTTCATTTGCCACTCCCAAAATTATATTTCTATTTTATAATTATGCACACCAGAAACCTGCAATGGTCAAAATTAAGAAAAAACATTTGATTAGATCCAGAATACCTTTTTCTAGAAGCAGAAGAGTTCCTAACATTCATGAAAGAGACTGAGATCTGATGGAAGTTTCCACTGGTGGGAGGAAAGGAGATGGTCCCCACCAATGTTCCCCATCTCCACGGAACGTCTCACATCCTTCTGACATTTTACATAAAGGAAATTCATTTTGTTATGCCCTAAGACAGCACCAATACATCGTAACCACTTAGCATTTCACAACTGATACATAAGTGCATGCTTTCCAATTCTGCCTTCTCCATTCATTTTACGGTGGACCCTCTAGTTACGTACTGCTCTGGATACGTAACTTTCGGGTTATGAACATGGCAAACCTGGAAGTGTATACTTCCAGGTTTCGTCGCATGTGCAGAAGTGCTCTGCGCATTTCGCTTAATTGTGCCATGCGCAGAATTGCCGCCTCTGCTTACAGACTTTTTGAGTTGCGGATGGACCCCCGGAGCAAATTAAATTCATATCCGAAGGGTCCACTGTACTTGAATATTTCTATTTAAAAACTTCCATATACAGGGCTGCTTTCAGGTGTCTTCTAAAGCTTCCTTGACATCTGACGGGAGGAGGTTCCACAGAGCAGGCATGACTATCAAGAAGGAGCTCTGCCTGGTTCCCTGCAGTCTCATTTCTCTCAATGAGGGAACTGCCAGAAAGCCCTTGGAGCTGGAGAAAAGGCTGTCCTTTTAGCACAAGGATGACTTATGCAATGGGGCTTCCTCTGCTTTCCCTGCATGCTCCCAGGATCCCCACACAAAATGAGCTCCAGAGGAATCTCCAAAACAGATGGAGAGGTTGCAGGCGGAACATGAGCAGAGGGAATGAAGAGGAAGTCCCACTGGACGGGTGGGAGTCCTTATGCTAATGGGACAACTTTGTTGTCTATTGGGCAAGTGATAAAGAACCTGTGGCCCCCACTGAACAGTTGATTTATCCATTGATTTTCACCAGCATGTTCATTTTATTTTCCTATAACCAGAATCTGATATGCAAAGCCCACAAGCAAATCTTTCAAGTATCAACAAAATTTCAGTACAATTTAATTCAGAAGTTCAAATGATCTAAAAGAATTTCAAAGAGAGACCCCATTGTGAAATTTCAAACTACAACTTTTATACCCACAATAATAGCTGAATTATAACAATAACGATTCCCAAATGATACAATTATCAAAATGCCAATCAACTTCCAATTAATGCATTTTAGTTAAACTGGCTCCCTGCACGGTGGTTTGGGTGCATTTCCGATTTTGTATCACTGCGCTCCATAATCTTAATTAATGTTAGTTACATTTCAGGGATGAGGGTGGTGCTGTGGTCTAGGCCCTAGGGTCTGTGGTTTAGACCACAGCACCACCCGCGTCTCAGGCACCAAGTACACCAGGGCTAAAATGTATTCCCTTTCTCTCCAGCTTCCACAAGGGATAAGTTGTTTTCTCTCTTCTACTAGCCTGACCCAGTTCTTATATGCAGCCAGAGTAGAAAATGACAAGCAGGTTGAAGAAAAAGCTGAGGAGAATCCTAACCTCACTGAGGCTGATTGGAAAAGGAAGCTATAGCACTTCTCCCCTTACATTGTTCTCCTCTGTGTATCACGCCTCCCAATGAGATGGTATCTAAATCACCTGGGCCACGTTTTGGGGGCTGAATAGAATCATGCTGCAAGCCACCTGATTTTCATCCTGACATAAAGATCCCCTGGTGTAAGCAAGAACACCTGCCCTGATGTAAACAAGAGCACAGACATAGGTCATTATTTCAGGCATGCAAGAGAAAAGGGTAGATAAGAATTCAGTGCTAACAGAGTGACATGAGATAAGCAATTCGAAGGGTGTGACATACACACACTAAGATCCAAATCACTGTCAAGTTTTACCTTAACTTGTTAGACTAAACAGAACTACTCAAAATTAACTTCATGGAGATTTATGTTCAGAATGCCCAAAAGGTGTTTCTGCAAATAAACATACTTTAAAGATCCCATTGCTGGAAATTATGGGGATCAATTCCTAAGAGTGTGAAAACAACCTCAGGGCAAAAATTTTAACATACTGTACGATTCATTGGACAAATAGCAATTATGTAGCTTGAAGCAATTATGTGAAAAGGAAAGGTTTGTTTCCCTAAGTATTCACATTTTTGAACTGGGTTTTCTTAAAGCACCTCTCAGCTTTTAACAATGTTAACTGCCTTAAAAAATTTTTACTGTGTGTCCCCCCAAAACTTTGGGAGTGATGAGTTATTTATGTTCACTTAAGTATAAAACAGCTTTTAAATAAGGCTTCTTGCTGCTAGGCAACAATGCCTGCTTGTAAAGTAGTGAGATTATGCAGCAGTCTTGCCACTTTCCTCAATTTATAAGCAGAAAGCTGTTTAATTTATAAAATTAAAATAAGATACCCACATTTTCACAATTGAAAAACCTAACAGATAAAGTCCATTTAGGATTTACATAAATTTAAATGATTTTGTAGCCCTTCTGAATTCCATCTTTGTAAAAATATCAATTTGCTTTACTTTCCTAACATTATTATTCAAATATATTTCTCACAGCTAAAACAATCCACAGGCCAATCCCATCTTTTTGCATACAATTTAGCTGGATGATAGGTCCCAAATAAACTCACAAAACAAGTAAATATAATGAATTTATAAATATATTTGATAAAATTATGGAAATTTATTCACTGCCATATCCAGCTCTCCTGTAAATCATTTTTGCTTAGGGGTGCCATTGTATAAAATTGGCTTGTTCCTCTTATAGACTGCAAATGTAAAGGACTATGGACATTTGTTTTGTAAGAATTCTATAGACATAAAAATGGCAAACCACATTATTATCAGCTTCTCTCTCATAAAATTCAATCATGCAAATATTTAATCAGGGACATGTGAGATTACACCATTTGACAGTATCAGCAACAGCCAATGATGCCCTCAGGTTCTGATACATATTGACTTTTCTATTACTTTAGTGGCAGATATATGCAAAGCAGGACATTAGGAAAAAAATGACCTACTTTTCCAATCTTATAGTCCCCACTTAGCCCTTCTAGTGATAACCTGAGATTTCTCTCTAGGGATAGATCACTGCCCAAAGTACAGAAAAAGAAAACAAACACAATCCTCTCACTTTCAACACGATAAACTAAATTATAACCCTGTGAAAAGAACATCCATAGGCACACCACAGAGGACACCATCTGTCAAATACTGACTACTGTATTTAGATAGCATCTCAAAGAGAAATTAAATAAAAGATTACGGTATCCAGTTCTGCAGTCCTTCATAACAAAGCAGAATCAACATTACAGATTATACTACAGATACAAATTACATCTACAGTCGTACCTTGGAAGTCACACGGAATCCGTTCCAGAAGTCCGTTCGACTTCCAAAACATTCGGAAACCAAAGCGTGGCTTCTGATCGGCTGCAGGAAGCTCCTACAGCCAACTGGAAGTCACAGAAGCCCCGTTGGGCGTTCAGCTTCCAAAAATAGTTCGCAAACCAGAACACTCACTTCTGGATTTGCTGCATTCGGGAGCCAAAACGTTCGAGAACTAAGCAGTTCGAAAACCAAGGTGTGACTGTATTTCCAGACTGCAAAAGTGAAGTAAGCCAATCTGGGGGAGGGACCACTGGTAAACCAAATTTTGGCTTACTGGGACAGTGCGAATGTGTAGGGTACTAGAGAGGAGCTTACACATTTGTGCAGTCCCATTAGCCATTGTTTTGCTTACTATGTCATGAGAACCAGGCCACTGAATTTGCTTTTACTTAAATATCCATCTGCTTCTTAACTCTGTTCCTGTGGGAAATCCCATCATTTCAAGCTTTTAAGTAGGCGCTGAAAACTTCCTTCCTTTCTTCTTGATGCTCTCTCATGATTTACAGATTTTAATTGTGCTGCTGAATTTTTCATGCTTTTATTTTTAACTCTTATTTTAATGTTATGGTTTTACTGGTCATTCACTTTAGAAAGTTCTATGTGTACGGGAATCAAACGCTCCCTTTTCCTGAAAGGAAGCAGCCCTTTTTGCATAGCCCCATGATGAGACCTTGCTCTTGCCATTTTCATACTAGAGATAATATAATTGTATCATCCAAATGACATATGCTGTAATTCAAGTTAGTAGAACCAAATGCAGCTTGTAAACAGATATAGATAACGAAGTTAAAGGAATTTAATCTCAGCTTTTCAAACTGGATAAGCAAGTCGCCAGTTACACTTCCTTTGCAACATAACTTATAAACTTATAGGCAATATCAAATAGAGAATAGTTTGAAAAGAAAAAATGCAGTGTTGAACTTGATACAGTGGTCTAGTCACAAAAGCAGAAAGGGGTAAATATGTTTATTGCATTTAATGTTGTGTAGATCAGGCATCTTCAGCCTTTTCAAATTCAGGACCCACTTTTAACCCAAACATGCATTTGGGAACCCATTTCTTAACCCTTTACCATATAATAATAATAATAATAATAATAATAATAATTTATTATTTATACCCCACCCATCTGGCTGGGTTTCCTCAGCCACTCTGGGAGGCTTCCAATTGAATATTAAAAACAATACATATTTGCATGGTAGTAGTTCTCCTGTTGTGAACTACAGGATCAGGCTGTGACCCATCAACTGAAGACCAGTGGTCTAGATGATTAACCACTATGCTCTTAGCATTGTGCTGCCTCCTCTTCCAACCTGCAGAAACAGCTTGCTGGGTGGGGCAGATCTGCTGTGCTAGCTTCCAGCAGATGGGTCACTGTTGCTTAGTGGGAGAGGCAGCAGGGAGGTTGATGTTGTGCAAATGCAACAGCAGGAGCACCAGACCTCCCCATCACCTTACCCCTCCCAGTAAGCAACAGCAACCCACCTGGCCAGTACACTATCATAGCTGCTTCCTCCCAGCTGGAAAGCCTCTTCTGCCAACCTGGCAACTTCCCCCACCTTTCAGTCTTTCCCACAAGGGGCTTTGTGTAATAGCAACTCTCAAGCTGTATGATATATTTTGCCATTCATTCTTTATTTGCTGCTGCATATCAAGAGCACTGACAGCTCCAGGTTTTCTGGGGCCCTTAGGAAGGACTCTTTCAGTGGATTCACTTTCCAGAGTGAGCTTCTTCCTCTGAGCTCATTCATTTGTTCTATTCCTCTGAGCCCAGTCTGCACCACTGCCCAGAAAGAGCGGGCATAGGATGCTCTATTTCCATGATCTCAGAAAAAGTGTGAGCAGCCAGAGGAAGAGGAGGAGAGGAAGAGGTGGCCTGCTAGACTGGGGACCTGGGCAAGTGCCTAACAATGACAATCCCTGACACCAACCCTGAACAAGAAAAAGTATTTTCAATCCTTTCTTCTTTCAAAAACTACTTCTGAAAAGCTGCAGAGGCAACCACCCACTCCTCAGCTGGTGTGGATGAGCACATAAAGTGCTATGGCCTTATGGCTGTTTATATCTTCCCTTCACCCTTTGGGGGAAAAAAGGACAAATTGATGCTTTTCCCAAAGAGGAAACACAACAAGAACTTGTCTCTCAAAGACAATATTGTAGTATGAGGCAAGGGAGTAATTTCCTTACCCGAATCCTCTGCCAATTCCCAAGTAGCATTACTTACAAGTCTTACTTTTTTGGGCATTTGAAGAGGAAGCACCTGCCAATTTCTACTGGGTAAATAAAAACAGCACAGAAATGCAGCTTTGTATAGGAAACTCAAATTATGGGAAACAGTTTTTAAGAACAGCAAAAAAAAAAAAAAGCAAAATCAACCAACCCTCTTAAAAAAATCACATGGGCATATATAGGATATTTACTGCAGAACATTGCCCTAATAGCTACAAAGAATCAAAAAAGGATCCAAAATTAAATCTGTCTTTACCATTGGTAGTTAATAACTCATTCACATTGAAAATTCATATTTAGCTACGACTATATGTTAGCAGAAATTAGTCCGAGTGGGGTTTTGTTTTGTTTTGTAAACCAACATTTATTTGTGATTCGAGGACCCGATCCCCGCTTGGGGAATAAAGACACGTGGACACAGAATGTAAGGTTAATGGGTAAGGTAAAGGCCACAACTTTATTGATTACAGCATGTGAGAAGGTATTGGCTTAGGCATTGGACCACGGAACATTAGACTCCACCCACTCGTAGAGGGGTGAGTCTGAGGAGGGGTTAACCACCAGTAGGGGAAGCCTGTTGGTGCTAATCCAACTATAGGCTCTCTTCCTGATGTCACCGAGGGTCGTGCCATGGCCCCCCGCCACACGGGCATCGGACAGGATCCACGACCGCTGGATTCCTTTAGCGGAATACCCAAAATTGTCCTGGAAGGCGATGGCCACACCTTGCCACCCGAAACACCAACAACACATTCCAATGCCTAACCGCCAAATACCACGAAAGTTGTGACGGTTGCTACGAGGTAGGCAAAAAAAACCAAGAGGCCGGGCCAATTTAGCCAATTGGAAAAAACTCCTACCAGGCCCCCTGGTTAAACAGGGCAACCAACCCATAGCAAAGAGGTCCATAGCAAAGTCTCAGGAACAGCTAATCTAAAGGCAGTGGAGGGTGGGTGACTCGAAGAAAATGTGTGTGCAATGGTGGGGATCGCTGGCGTGGCTGCGTTTGAACAGCAAGCCACACCCCCGTCGAGCTTCCCTATTGGGTGCCCAACTGGGGAGGGGTGTGGCGCCAGCCCTGCAGTTGAAGCAGGGGGCGGAGCACCCCCTGCATGACGCGGGAATCATCTCCCGATCACAACCCCTCCCCTCCTGGGAGGAGGAAAGGCTTTGTACTTTTCGGCAAATTTAGGGTTGTCTCCAGCTTAGATAGACAGTTGCTGCTTTGCTTAGATAGCTTCAACCACTCTGATTAATATAAGAATTGACTCCAGATCATGTCCTCTATCACAGTTAGGCTGAGGAATTTAAGGCAAAATATTCCTCCTGCTCTCCTCTGCTGTACACTGTACTATACTATACTATACTATACTATACTATACTATACACTAGTGGGAAACTTGTGGCCCTCCAGATGTCATTGGACCACAACTCCCATTTTTCCCTTATTGTGAGCTTCCCACAAACACCTGGTCACTTTGTGGATGCTCAGTTAGTTGCTCCTTTAACATCTTCTTGCAGCAAGGCTCTTATTATTTTCTGTGGGAATGTTGTGGGTAGTAGGAGATGATATATTGATTAAATATTATCCTTCCTCACTCACGCTAGTGAGTCAGTAGCAGAGTACATACTCCAGTATACTGCAGGAAGCTAGTTAGTAGATTCGTTTGAATCTACTTAAGCAATCCAATCTGGCTTGTCCAGATTGGGTTTTGTTCCTGGTAAATCCCCTTTGTTCCCTCTTAAAAAGAATAAAGACACAACAGTCTTCTTTAAAAGTAATAAAAAGTTTACTTACATTCAGTTCACAGTAGGTTCCCCAAAGGCAGACTTTAGCTTCTAGTTACAGAATAGAGTTTGAGTTCATCCCATATGGGGATTGAGCCCATGTGCTGCTGGCTGAGAGCCAGCAGACAGCAAAAGCATTGAGATCAAGAGTCAAAGAGGAAGATGGCTGTGTGACTGGCCCTTTTACAGAGTCTCACAGGGTCACACCCATCTACCTGATCACATGCAGGGGGAGGATGCTCCAGACCAGGTGTGACAGGAAGTCCTCCTGGCTGGAGTAACATCCCCCTTTGTGCCCACTCTGGGCAAACAGGAAGTGTTGTACTTGACTGCTTATGTTACATCCCACATTTTCCAGCCAGCAGGGCCAATAAATCCTTCACTTAAATCCTCTCCTGGTGGGGCAATCTGAAGAGCTGTTGCCTGAACATGTGCTCTAGCACATTATATTTTATTTACTTGTTATTATTATCATTATTTTGGATGGCACTTGTAGGATACAATACTAAGTATAATTACAATGACGCATGTCCATCTGATGGTCCATGTAAACATGTTCATGACTGGGCAATTAATGTCTAAAGGAATGACCAGACATTAATATTCTCTAAATGTTACCAATGAGAAATTTGAAAACCAACATTCCTAAGAGCTTTGGAAGCTAAATTTCCAAGGTTTAAGTGCAAGAAAATAGCCACCAGTCCAGCCTTCACTAACCTTGTACAGATATGCTGATTGTGGCTGATAAGAGTTGCATTCAAAAACCTCTGGAGGATACCAGGTTGAGGACTAAACTATTGACTATGGACCTAATGTTAACACTCCATCTCTCATCTCTATGTTGCAACTGCCTGCCTAATTTACTTTTAGATGGATTTGAGGTGATAAAGGCAAGGTTGTAGATGTGTCCAGGTTCCTCCAATCTGCTCCTAGACTCTAAAACCTAAAACAACCATCATGTGCAAAACTCTTTAAAACTGTTCACAAACCCTGTTCTTATCCTGACTTACCATTTTGTTTGAAGGGTGTGAAAAAGGGAATAATTGTCCAGCTGTGCACACTTAATGGTGATGTAATTCTAAATGGTAAATTGCAGCAACTCAGCACAGCAAACTACACTGACATTGGAGGCTTCTGTAGCAAGATTCATCAAGAGAAAACCTGTCAAGGAATAGAGCTCATCACTTCCTTTGAATTCTTCAATATAATATGCCAACACAGTACAGGTTTGTATAGATCAACCACACTTAAGGAACAGGGTCAGCTGCTTGCAAAATTCCCAAGAACATTTGACAATGCGAGAGTATGAATGGAATTGAAACAGCTGTGCTGGATCACAAACCCCGGGCTGTTTCAGTTACAAACCTTTCTTTATGCTTTTAAACGAGTGCAGTATTCAGAGAAATGTGTCATATGTCCTCATTTCAAGTACTATGCTTCAATCACATTCAGTTTGCCTTTTACTTCACCTCATCCTTATAATGAAGTATAGATCAGTCTCTCCATTTCTGTTGCTTTGCTTATCACAATAATATAATAGGTTCAGTTTGGACTTCTGAAAGAGGAAAAAATACCCTTAAAACCACCTCATCCTTAAAAATGGAGACATGTATACATATTTACCCCTCATCATTAAAAATGCAGAGATCTAGACCAGTGGTCAGCAACCTTTTTCAGCCGTGGGCTGGTCCACCGTCCATGTGGTGGGCCGGACCATATTTTGAAAAATAAATAAATGAACAAATTCCTATGCCCCACAAATAACCCAGAGATGCATTTTAAATAAAAGCACGCATTCTACTCATGTAAAAACATGCTGACTCCTGGACTGTCCGTGGGCCAGATTAAGAAGGCAATAGGGCTGCATCCGGCCCCCGGGCCTTAGGTTGCCTGCCCCTGATGTAGACGCACTGCTGAGTTCAGTGGCACTTACTCCCTAGTAAGTGTGTTTAGGATCACAACCTTAATGACCAGTTTCTCCTAAAGGCTATTCATTATGCAAATTCAATAAAACCCCCCTGACATATGCTGCAATTTACAAGTCTAACCCAGTGTGTCCTTTATACAATTAGGAACAGCTCACTACTATAGTTGCAAACATTTCTAATCTCTTATGGAATGTCATAATCAATTTTTTTAAAATAATATTTATTAAGTTTTCAAAAAAAACATACAAATAAAGAACAATAAAAACAAACACAAACAAAAGACAACAAGTATAATTTCGAACCTTATTTTCTCAACCTAGTTTCCCCAACTTCCTCATATCTCACCGTTTTGTATTCTAGTTTCATTATCCCATCAGCAAATCCATTCCCTTGTTTCCCAAAAGATTTTTACTAACTCCATTCCTTTTCTTAGTCAACATCTCTGAAAACCACATTATTTTTAAACCCATGTCAATCTAACATTCATTAATCTGGAATGTCATAATCTTGGGCTGCCATATTTCAAAAAGTGAAAATCTGGACACACACACACAAAAAGACATTTTTGAGCTATTTTTAAAAGAAAATTCACCAAAATCTAAACTTCTGACATGGGTTGCCATATGTCTGGATCTTCCCGGACATTCCAATGATTTCCGCCCGGACACTATTTCCGACAGCCAAATCCCGGCTATGTCCAGAAAATTCCGGGTGTATGGCAACGCTACGTAATCTTCCACAGGAAGTTCATTGAAGGGAAGGGAAGATTGCAAGAATGCTAGATGGTCAACTGGCCTACCAGTTTCTAGATTGGTAACTCAGATTGGTAATTCAGTTGCAACAAATGATATACAGTGGTACCTTGGTTTACAAACGTAATCCATTCCGCAAGTCCATTCTTAAACCACAACCGTTCTTAAACCGAGGTGCGCTTTCCCTAATGAGGCCTCCCGCTGCTGGTGCCCTTCCACCGTTTGGATTCCATTCTTAGACCAAGGTAAAGTTCTCAAACCGGGACACTATTTCCGGTTTTGCGGAGTTTGTAAACCCAATCGTTCTTAAACCAGACTGTTCTTAAACCGAGGTACCACTGTATTGTGATACCTTATACTTTTAAGTCCACAGTAAGCCCCTTAAAGGCAGTGGCACTCACTGGTGCTGATAGGGAGCACTACTTGCAAAGAGACAATTGGGAGTTCACTTTGAGCTCTGGGATATAGCTGCCTCCATACCTGCTGCAACTCACAGGCTAAGCTTTCACACCTTGCAGATAAATATTATATAACTTACTACTGCACCAGATCAAACAGCAGCTACAGACACACTTATAGATTCTGTTCATAAAAATTGGCTGTCCTACAGACATCCTACTTAGTTACTGTGAAGTTTTAAATTGCCAAGTGGCCAGACAAAAGCTATCGTATCCTCTTCCCGTGCCTTCAAAAAAATCTATTTGGTATGCAGAAATTGGCATAGACCTCTTTACAGCAGGGCAATAAACAGGGCCAGCCCAAGTCATTTTGGCACCTGAGACAAACCATAGAAAGGTGCCTTTCCCCACCAGAGGAAGAAAAAGTCAGTGAAGATATACATCAGGAACAAGGTGAAAGGGAGGTCATATCAACCTTACCTGATGGTTAGAGTGGCAATCAAAGACCATAAAGGGAGATTTGCTTAATAGCGATCTTAGGAAGCAGACAAATATGCTTTTATTTTCCCAAGCATTCATTTATTAAAATTATATGCTGATTTTATGATGTTTAATATTGCCATGGTCTTACTATATTTGTTTTATTTTTATTTATTTTTGAAGGGCAGCATATAAACTTTAAAAATAAAACCAGCCAAGGTTAAATAAAAATAAAGATGGAATGAAAGAGATCTGGCAACAGGGCTCATACTATGATACAACTATCACACAAACAAAATGCAAAATTAATTAATTGCAGACAATAATGATAGTTTCAGAAGTAACCAGGACTGGAATACACAGGAACTATACATAAGAATACATTAACTGTATTTACAGGAAAGAGGGTGGAGTTATACATCAAGATCACAATTTGTGGTGAAGAAATAAAATCTGTTAGAGCAAGCAGAGATTATTTATTTAAGAGAAAAATGGCTCTAGTATCAGCAGCTCATTCAAAGTAAGTGCAAGAAGTAATGGCTCTGAGATGTCTATTTATAACTATTAAAAATGGAAAACCCAAGGAATTCCCTTGAAAGCTGTGGCAACAAAGCATTACATTAATGGAACTGCATACACTAAATTAAAGCCATAAAATCTTCTACTCCTGTCTCAGTTGGGAATATGAAAGAAGAATATTCTTGAAAAATACCAGAACCCATTTGGTTTGTGGTCTGGGAAGCCTAGTGGATCCCACAGGATCCCACCTTCTCTACAAAACAAGTTTAAGTCATCATAGTAGCATAGTATTTGTATGGTGCTTTAGATATTCCAAACACACAACATGATTTTGTGTGATTGGTGACTGTTATTATCCCCAAACTGAGATTGAAAAAGGTCAAGGCTGGCCTTCCAAGACCACCAAGTAAGATGATGCTAAAGGTGATATCCAATTTAGGGGTTTATGGCTCATGCCCTGTGCTTTGCTTATTGTTGCATCAATATTTCAACTTCTCTAAACCTCAACAATATCCCTTTAGGCTTTAGCATTGAGCTCACTTAAATCTTGAAACCTTCCAAAATATCTAAGAGTCATTGGCTGTATGACTGAACACTTAAAACCCAAACTAGGTGGATCTTTTCGTTATCTGTTAATATCATGGGACTTTACAAGGGCAAATCCTTTTCACGCTTCTCTTCTTCCTGCCTCCAGTTCATCTGGGCATCATAGCAAAACTAAGAACTTATTCTCCAAGTAGGTGACCTCTTAAGAATGATGTTCAGGGGGGCTAGCTGTAAGATATTCAATGGTGATAACTCCTGAAGAAGTATGATAAAGAGTGTTAGACCTGGGATAAGAGGGGCCTAGGTTTAAATCTTACCAGATGTCCTTTTGGCATCCTATACTATCTCACAAAGCTGCTATAAGGGTAAAAACTCAGAAAAACTAATGTACAGTACGTCGTTCCGAGCGCAAGATACAAATGCAAAAGACAGAATGAGTTTTGTGGGAAGTTCCCTCCGAAACCATCTATCCCAGATAGGCTATCATATGAGCAGAGAAGACACAGATTGAGATACCACTCCTTCCAAAATACTCAGAAGTAATAACCAAGCAGTTATAGTAGTGTGCTCAGGAGAACCAACTCTCCCTTTAGACTTGTGGGGTAGACTTGTGCTAGTGGGCCAAAAGTTACATGCAAAAACCACACTCTTGTATTCAGTGTTAATTAACACAATCAGAAAAAGTATAACACTTAATTCCACATTCGGATCAGTTATGGTTAGACTCCCACCCCAAGTTTACATATCTGCATGCACTGGAAGTGTGGAAGACAACTGCCATTCCGCTTCCATGCTTGCAAGTATACCAAGATGACTAAAAAAAATAGTTAACTTTCATTAAGCTATCGTAGGTATGGCTCCTTGGAATGCTGGGTAAAGTATGTGGGCTTTTCTTTATGCTCAGGATCTATCTGCCATTTCATCCCTTTCTGTCCACTCAGATAGCTGACTAGTAAGGCCACCTACCTTTCAACCAGTAGTTACAGTATTATTGACTTGTGCATAACCTTGCTTGTCCCTGTTCTGTACCTGGAGAATGCTACAGTCTTTATTATACAGAAGGATGGGGTGGGGGTTAAAGGAAGGGGTGCATTCATTCATTCATTCATTCATTCAATTTCTATCCCATCTTTCCTCCAAGGAGTTCAAGGTGGCGCACATGGTTTCCCCTCCCCATTTTATCTTCACAACAACCTTATGAGGTAGGGTTGGGTTAATAGAAAGTGACTTGCTGATGGCCACCCAACGAGCTTCATGGTCGAGTGGGGCTTTGAACCCTGGTCTTTCAGGTCCTAGTCAAACACTCTAACCACAACACTTCACTGGCTGTCTTCATGAATGATGCTACCTTATGGCTCTATGAGCTCATCCAATATAATGAATCCAAGGTGATCACTCTTACCCAACTTACTGGCAATTGCATAAATGGTCAAGATATGTAGGATTACATTTTCAATGTTTGCTCATTTATGGGATTCGTGTGTGTGCGTTTTTTCCAGGTTGGATCTGAACATGTTCTGTTTACAGGGCTCCCAAGTTGCAGGACACATTATGCAGAAAATCAGAGAATTTCAAATAAACATCCAAAATAGGGTTTCCTTTTTTAAAAGAAATGGACCCCCCCCCAAAAAAAATTACTTGCATAATCCTGCTAACAAAGCATTCTCTTCAAAAAAATTTAATGGCATTTCATTTAATTATTTGCTGCATTTATATACCAGATTCCTGTTAAAGCAGTTTACAATTTTAAAACACCCAAACAAACGAATGGTATAAAATGCAGAAGAGGTCCCCACCAGTGGACTGATGGTGGGAGGGAATCCCTGACCCAGGATTCCTTACTTCTTCCTTCTCTCAGGGCACACAAAAACCTTAAAGAGCCCTAGAGAATATTGGGTTTTCTGAGGTCATAACTGTATGTAGAAGACAGAACTTAGGAATTCCAGAGGAGAAAGGCAAAGAATAGCACATTGGCAACCAGCAGAAGAAGGCCCAGGTAAAGGACTCTGGATGTCCTAGTGCCTTCATATGAAAACAACAAGCTCTTGTGTGGCACAGTGTTTCTCCCCCTGTCATTATGTCTCTAAGGTCATCATTTACTGCTTCCAACCCTTAACAGCCCATGGTCTTGACTGGAGATGAAAACAGTAATTTGGAAAGGTTTTATACAGAAGCCATTCAAGCTCATTTCTACGTATTGCACTTATTTAGTATGAGTGTGGTGCAGCTGAAATTCAGCAGTAGCCGATTCTGGAAGCAATGTCTCTGTTCTCTCCAGCAGGTGTTACTATAATCAAGGTGAATTGCAACATATACACTGCAACGTTTGCACTAACTGGCAATTTTTAAAAGAGTAACCATAAAAGTGGGGGGGGGGGGAGAGAGAGAATAAATTTCATCCAAATGCAAATTGCAAATTATGTAAGACATATAAAACGTTGGACAAAAAAAAAAAAAAAGTGAGATAGAGACCAAACCTGCCTTCTGGAATGCAAGCAGCCTCTACACAAGATGCCTGCAGAACCACCACAGCAGTACCAAAATGGATGTGCGAATTACATTAATGCTGCATTATTCATTTATATACCAGAGGATATCATAGACATTAAAGAGAACTGCATTCCTTGTATTAGGCTCCTTCAACTCAACTATTTCTGTGCCAGCCCAGGCCAATTTTATGTAACAGGATTTTAAAAAATAAAGTTTATGTTGAATTATATGACCCAGTTCCTGTATATGCAACTCCTTTAGGGTTGGAATGTTAACAGAAGCAATGAGGATGTGTTGAAGATTCCCTGCAGGGATGGTAACAATAACAATTCGAACAGCCCATTTCATCTGCCTTGTCACTCATTTTACCAATTTCTCTAATATGCCTTTCATTGTATCCTCTAACACGGGTTAACGAACCCTTTCATACCAACCTGCCTCCTATCAAACAAATATTGTCCCAATGGATCATTTCCTTACAGGGGTGAGAATCCTAAGCGAGTTTCCTGCTGGGTCTCCCCAGTAAACACTCCCCTGAGTTCAGACCTAGTAAATTAACAACTAATTAGGAATGCTTGTGTGAACATCACCCCCCCCCACACACACACACTGAAAATGCCACCCCTGGGCGACATGGATCTTTTACGAGACCCAGCTTAATGGATCTCCTCTCTCTTTTCTCCTTGGTGTTTCCCTGTCTGCAGCAGCAGATCTCCACAAGGTGCTCCTAAAAGCTGTGGCGCAATTGAGAAAACGGGAAAGCTCAGAAAGAAATAAAATCCATTCCTGCCATCTGCACCGGCAACATGGATTTGTTTTCCCCCCATCATCGCAGCCCGTGAAAAAAAGAAAAAAAGCAGCGGCAGCCAGATGCGTTTCACCACTGAAGTGGATGGAGCTGGGAGGGTGGAATTGAAAGGTGAGAATCGCCTCTCTTTAACTTCTGATCTTCCAAGACGGTGGGGTGGGAAGCGCGGGGGGTGGGGTGGCAAGGGGGGTGGGAGATGCATGGGGGAAAGCAAGAGAAATATATTGGCCAACTACATTGGATGAGGCAGCGCATAATCTCAGAGCAACGTCTTTCCCCCACCCCAGACCGGCTGCGTCCTTCCAGCCGAGCTCATTGCTCTGGGTATTGCAGTGCTGCTGCTAAATCGAGCGGGCTGCTTGGGCTGCGGAGCTTCCCAGAGGGAAACTTGCCTCATCCTTCTGTTGCGCGCGCGGCGGCGGCGGCGGCAACTCGGCCAGGTTCTGCCTCCCCATAAGAGGGCGACTGAAAACGACCCATAAAGCTGGGGACGCTTCTGGAGGCGCGCACATCTCCTTCCTCAGAGCGACACTCCCTCAGAAAAGCTCGCGGCAGCAGGCAGCAGCCCCCCCCCCCAATCTATCCAGCCCACCCCCCTCACTCCACTCGCCACCCCAGGGGTGGATTTAAACATCCAACCCAGCTCTTCGAAGTCTCCCTGGGTGCGGATAACAATAAGAAGCCAAGTCCTACCTGTGCGGGGACCGCGCTGCTGAGGGAAAAACGCGCGCGAGGTGCGGCGGGCGGGAGGGGGCTGCGCAGCTGGAGGCTTCCCGCGTTCAGCCGCAAGCACCTGGGAGCGCCCTGCCCGGCTTGGCTTGGCTTGGCTTGGCTTGGCTTGGCTTGGCTGCCTTGCCCCCTGCGCGCGCGCCCACCTCCCTCCCTTCTCCTCAGCGAAGTCCACCCCCAAAAAACGCCTTGACAGTTGCCCGCCTTTGCCTGAGGGGGCTGTGGGCGAACCGAGCTGATTGGGGCAAGAGCGGGAGGGGGGCCGGGGGCGGTGGCGGAGCGCGAGAGCGCCGGGCAGCGATTGGTCGCGGGTGATGTCACTCTCGAGCCTGGCAACGAGGGAAACGTTGCTGGGTCAGGGAAGGGCTTCGTCGGGTTGGGAAAGCGGCGGCAGCCTCACAGCTGCAAAGGAGCCGCGGGCGCGGAAGCAGGCGTGTGGCGGCGACGGCCGGAGAGGGGGGGGGGACACTCCGCGGCGACACCCCGGAGAACGACGAGGCGAGGCAAGCGGCGCGCTCGGCAGCGCCCACCCGCCCATCTATTCGCGGTGACACATTACTGCAGGTGCAAAGGCGGCGCGCTGCAGCCTTGGCTCCGCCTCCCTGGCACGGGCACAGACCCCTCGCGCATGCCCAGTGCCAAATTGAAGCCCGACTGAAGCTCCTGCCCTACCCGGAGTTCCCTTGGCGCTCTCGCCTGCGCCAGTAGCTTCTAAGGATAAGGGCGAAAGGATGCTGCTGCCCGTGTAGGTGCTGCTGAGAGATTTTGATACGAGCGTGCAGGGAGTGATGCTCAGCGGAATAGCAGATTTAGGAGCGGGATGACGAAGAAGGGTTGGTTATAGGGGGGAAGGCTTCAGGAGGTGAGAGCAGGGCCAGGCAAATGAGGGTGCCCAGAGAAGAAAATAAGGTAAGTGTGGGTGAGTGGGAGTTAACCTGGCATATCATTATGCAACCACTCGGGAAAATTCCACAGTCTGCAGGAAAGTCCGGTTCCGCCCCATTCCCAACACACCCTACCCCTTCTAAGGAGAGGATTCCATGAGCCTGGGCAAAAATATATCATAGCATCAAGGCATTCCAGATTCTCTTCTCTTCCAGAGAAATATATGCCCCTAGTGGCACACACACACACACACACACACACACACACACACACACAATACTAAATGCACATTTAGCATACAGGGGCGATTAAAAATAAATAAATGCAAACCTGCATTTAATGTGTGCTTTGCCCCACATTTGCGATCTGTAAGCTCCACTGACACCCAAACCAGTTAATTTTCTCTCAACCTTATAAGGATTCAGAACCAGAGCACTTTTAATCGTATCTAATTTGTACATTTTCATAAGGTGGATATTAAGTGTGGTTTTCTTTCTCCGTTTAGAAGTGGTTGATTTCAATAGAAAGACAAAGGGCAGTAGCAACAACAGCAACATATAGGTTCAGATTCCATAGCTACCCTGTGGCAAGAGGGCTCTCCTCCCACGTCCTAGAGCAGGGATGGAGAACCCTGTGGCCCTCCAGATGTTGTTGGGACTCCAGCTCCCACAATTCCAGAGTCTGACTATTGGCAATGCTGGTTGGGGCTGATGGGAGATGGAGTTCAGCAAAATCTGGTAGATTAACCGCTCCATCCTAGAGAAACAGAGGTAGTAGCACTGCATGCTTCTAATTATTCTTTTGGAAATTTAGGGCTCACCTGTATTGTCTGTCCCATTAAAACATTTATCTACATCAAATATGGTTGTGCCAAGGTATAAAATAAACACAGTTCGCTCATTCTTTGTACACAAGTTCTATACCCAGCCTCCAGTTACCACAAAGAAATGACTTGGATTCCAGTCCAAATCTTTTAGATATCAAAATGAGCCAGACATGCAAGGTCCACTTTTTGCATTCACTCCCTGAATCCAGTCATTGCACTGCCATAGAAGTATATCTGGTGCTTGGGAGTGGTGACAAAAGTATATCCAGGGATCTGGCTTAAGATTTGAGAATAATACATGGCCATGACTCCCCCCCCCCCCCAACTTCAGCATACTTCTAGCTTGCACATCCAAAAATTTTGTCCTCTAGATTTTGGCTGTCTCTTGCAAGCCTACTGATTTGGAATGTACAGACTTCACACATATTCATATTCACCGTACATTCACTTATTTTGTGTTCTCAAGAAGGAACTTTTGGGAAGGGAGGAGGCTGTTCTTTGCTCTTGGTATCCTTTCCTGATATTTCTTTTATTTGTAACTTTTTTTGCAGTCTTAAGAACATAAGAACCACCTTCTGGATCAGGATAATGGCCCATCTAGTCCAGCATCTTGTTCTCACAGTGGCTAACCAGATGCCTATAGGAAGCTCATAAGCAGGACCTGAGCAAAAGAGCACTATCCCCACTTGCGATTCCCAGCAATTGGCATTTAGAGACATGTCGCCTCTGACAGTGGAGACAGCACAGCCATTGTGGCCAGTCTTCCCTTCCTAACCTGTTCCGCACCATCCAATTCCATTACTGAGTCATTCCATCAACTTTACCCGACTTAAAACACTCCTACATCTCCCACCATATGAATGGATGCTATGCATTTCACACAGTGCAATAATCCAAATGTGACCTCAATCCCTTTCATTGACTAGGTTCTTGAATCTGTATTATAAGCTATGTGCCACTTAGAAGCATAACTTGCATAGGCAAAACCAAATTTGATTCCAAATTACCCAAAGAAAATGTAACCGAACTGTTTGCAAAAAATGAATCGATACTTTTTCATATCCGCAGAATTTGATTGTGCCACAAACCCCCAACTTCAATTAAATTACCAAATCATGAAGCAAGCGACAAGCAAACCCCAGACTGAAATGGTGCCAAGAAATGACCAAACCGCCTTTCACAAATGTGCTTGTAGTAGAATCTTTTGTCCTATTTTATTGCTTTGTAAATGGGAAAGCTATCACTGAATTTTTGCCAAACCATTTACCCTTTCTGATTTGTAGCAAGAGGAGGTTTTTTTTTTTAATAGCCAGTGACTTCTGTAAGCCTTGTGCACATCTATGTAAATTTCTCTGTGGTAGTGCAGCCCTGAAGCACAGCTGTAACTTCTTGATTGTGAATGTGCCAACTAATGTGTGGAGATATGCAAGTGTGGAAGTTTATTCTGCAGCAAAATGTTCATTGTGGGCATGCATGTTATAGGCAAAGAGAAGGTGGAAAATAATGGGTGTGTACTTTCACAGAAGCACCAAAGCATAGCACACACAAAAATGCTCCCTCGACTGGTTTTTTAGATGAAAACTTTATGGTAGGTGTTTTCTGAAAGGGTGCCTCCTGTTTTCCCCTTCAAATATTCCAGGAAAGTGGTCACTTTCTGTAGACTGTGTCATACCTAAGCCAATATAATTATAATATAATATAATATAATATAATATAATATAATATAATATAATATAATTAATATAATAATGAATGTGGAACATTTTCTGTGAATGTTCTGCAGTCGGAAGATTTCATTGCCAGGACTTAAGATGGCTGACACAAATATTATAAGGTTGGTATCTCCCCCCTCCTTTTTTTTTTTTTTTTTGCTATCACTTGTGTGACAGTGACTTTCTCTGCACTGCGTACTATCATGCCTCCCTCCCAATCTGTTAGCATAACCCAAACAGTTTCTCCGTCTCTTCAGAATGAGGACCAGTTCGAGAAGCACAAAAGGCACACAAGCAGGCAACACACAGTGCATTGTGTGCTCAGAATAATGATCTGCCATTTACAATATACGTCATGCCCACACTGCACTCCAGCTATTTCTGCAGAGATCGCTGTAATTCTATAGACATTATGGACAGAGACCACATGCCACCCTCATGCATATTTTAGAGTGCACTTACTTGTCTGCTAGGAAGGGTCCTGAAAGGAGTAGATGCAGTCCATTGAGAGGCGAGTCTTGCATAGGAAACATGTGGATCTGTCTATCCAGCACTAGCTGGAGGACAGCAGCTCAAAGCAGTAACCTTTTTACACATCCTATATGAAATCTATTCACATGCTCCACTCTACATGAGACGGGAAAGGGGGTCATATGCTTCTTCCCCCTTTTTTACTGGGAAAAAAAAAAACAGAGACGCAAGCCAGCAGTTGCTTTATTCATGCCACACAATCACTGCAATCTTCCAGAGGATTAATAAGATTAGAAGCCCCTATTGTTTCGCTAATGGTTGTTTATTTGAAAGGGGGACTTTGCTTGTAAACAGGGAGACAGAGCCATGTGTTACTCTTCCTCTTTGGGTTACCTCAAAGCATAGCTCAAGGCGAAATAGCAGGCAGTCATTCCTCTTAAGTGTAGATAATTCATATTGAAACAATTAATATTCTTTGTGACTTTGCTTTGAAGGTCAGATCTGATTTAAAAACACTCTCAATATATATTGCCTTTTTCTGGCAGGGACGTGGGTGGTGCTGTGGGTTAAATCACAGAGCCTAGGACTTGCCGATCTGAAGGTCGGCGGTTTGAATCCCTGCGACGGGGTGAGCTCCCATTGCTCGGTCCCTGCTCCTGCCAACCTAGCAGTTCGAAAGCATGTCAAAGTGCAAGTAGATAAATAGGTACCACTCTGGCAGGAAGGTAAACGGCGTTTCCGTGCGCTGCTCTGGTTCGGCAGAAGCAGCTTAGTCATGCTGGCCACATGACCCGGAAGCTGTACGCCGGCTCCCTCGGCCAGTAAAGAGAGATGAGCGTCACAACCCCAGAGTCATCCGTGACTGGACCTAATGGTCAGGGGTCCCTTTACCTTTACCTTTATACTGCTACAAGAGAGGGGTAACGGCAGGTTGCACTGAAAAAATAAGAACGTAGGACAAGCTGGCTGGATCAGGCCAATGGCCCATCCACTCCAGCATTATTCTCACAGTGGTCAACCAGATGCTTGTGGGAAGCTTGCGAAGTGGACATAGGCACAAGAGATAAGCAGTGCAACCATATCGTTATGAGTTGTATGCCTGTGCCCCTTTTTAATTCCTGGATCCAGCACCGATTCAATTCCTGGAACAGCCAGGCTGTCTTCCTGGTGAGGTAATGGGCCATTATAGTAAGAAAGGAAGTGGCTCTGTGCCCTCACGGCAAATGGGTTCCACCCCTCCCCTCCTTCAACTCAACTGGTATTTACAAAGACAAAGGCCAGAGTTGCGAGCTTTGTGAGCTAGAAGGAAGAAGCAAGACTGCAGGCTGGGCAGTTGCAAAACAAAATCATGCCTGATTTCTGCTGGATTCCAAGGCTGTGGCTATGGGAGAAGCAAGGCTCTCGTGGGATGCTGATGCTATGAGCCCCTCCAGCGCAGGCTTAGGGTGTGTGTGTGTGTGTGTAAAAATAAGCCATATATCCTAAAGACACCACAGTCTCCGTTGTCCCTCATTCTGAGGAAACCAAACCCTGGGTAAGTGCCTGGAACCCCTGGAATCTCACACCCTTCGGAGAGTGGGGTGGCATGCAACAATATGCACGTTTACTCAGAATTATGCCCTGCCAAGTTCAGTGGGTATTAGATTCCAGCCTTATTGCCTTTTCAAATCAGTAGAAGAGATGCAAAATACAAATGCAAATACTAAAAGGCTTAAATCTGGAAACATTGACCAGTCTCATTCCTTATTAGCATAAGTCAAGACAACTTTGATTCTGCCCTTGCTATAAATCTTTTTATTTTATTTAAATGCAGGCTTTTGATCTACTGAAACATACATCGGATAGTAAGTTAAATAACTGGGACACATCCAAAACAGGCAACCAATTAGATGTTTGATTAAATGAGTCTGCTATTTTAGCAGCTGCCCTTGTCAGTAAACATTGCAAGCAAACATTTCATTATTTGAAAACTGCTTGGTTTCCTTAAAAGTACTATCACGACATGTTCTTACCTAGGCAGATGACGACATCTAAAATGCCCTCTTCTGTTGCAACATTATGCACATATTTGTAAGATTCATATTTTGTTATGTATTCAAAAGCTTCATGGACTATGACATACAGGCAGACTAAGATAAAAGAGCACTGTATGCATAAAACATTTCCGCCCACTTTCCGTTCTGGATGAAACTGCTTTTGCTACAAGGGAAACATATGAAGATGGTTTATACTGGCTCATCTTGACCAGTACTGTCGCTGTAACTCACAGGAGCTCTCCAAGGTCTTAGAAAGAGGTATTTCCATCTTTGGTACCTGGAATCCTCCTCATTAGAAAAGCTAGGGACTGAGCAGATTACTTTCTGCATTCAGGCTAGTCTTTAGCACATACCCCTCAGGGCTTCCTTTGAGACAGCATGTAACTGATAAGAAAAGAAAAACCAAAACCATCCAAAAAAGGGGGGGGAGGTTCCTCTAATTTTGCCTTGGGGGCCCTCAGGGAGTTTATCCACTGACAGAATCCACTAAGGAGTTCCAAGGAAGCCAATTCAATTGGATTCCAGGTTTGTTTTGAAAAATATAAATGGGAGAATCAAACTTATTAAAAAGATTGCTAGAAGGCATCATAGCTTGTTTGCACCATCTACCTGCACACAGCACTTTAGAAATGTGTGGTCTGCAGAGAGCTGGCTGGCCACATAGTGATGACACTTTACATCCAACTGTTAAATTCCATTAAGGGGAAGTTTAAAATGTCCCCTGAACATACCTTCCCCCCGCATCATTCTTTAGCATGTGAGCAATTAAAGTAATTGCCATGGAGATGCCGATGATCGTGAAAGTCTGCAGAAGTGTTCCTCAGCGGACGCGGACCTCTCTGTTAAGATGTAGGTCATGCTCCCAAGTGTGATCTTCTGCCCCCTCTTCAATGTAACTAATTTCTTCCAATCAGCAGATAAAGACTTCTTTCATTCGGGATGCTTTGCTGGCAGAAGTTCATTGAAGCCTAATAAAATCTGCATTTAAAGTGTGATCGAAATGGAATTTGCCATGCTATATATAGAGCAGAGTTGTGAACTTGTGACCTTTCAAATGATGCTAACTCAAATTCCCATCAGCTCCAACCAGCACGGGCAATGGTGGAAGGAATGGGGAACATCAGGGGGGCACCAGGTTGTTCTGATCTTTATCTTAGGTCCTTTTTTTCCAGGCACTTTCCCCAGCCCAAATATGTTTCTCGTCCGCTGACCAAATGTATTCCATGCAATTAAAAAAGAACAGTGCATATGCACTCCATCATGGCTACAGGAATATGAGTGATTGTTTACAGTAGCAGACACTTTACAGTAAAGCACATGAGGTGCACTTGTCAAATCTCTTAGAGTATGACGCATTTTATTGGACTAATTCTACTTCTGTTATGCCCATCTGCTTACTGACTAGAACAGGCACACAACTCTTACAAGATGACTAGCTTATCATCTTATGGTTCCTGGAAGGAGGAGGAGGAGGAGTTTGGATTTGATATCCCGCTTTATCACTACCCGAAGGAGTCTCAAAGCGGCTAACATTCTCCTCTCCCTTCCTCCCCCACAACAAACACTCTGTGAGGTGAGTGGGGCTGAGAGACTTCAAAGAAGTGTGACTGGCCCCGGAAGGAATTTTGAAAGTGTGGTTTCACTTGCAGCATCATGTCTTACACTTTATCACATGATTATGTATGTTGGCATTTCGAAACCTTTACATACGATCTTTCAGAATACTGCAAATGGGGTGTAAACCTTAAAAAGCCAAGACATCTGTACCGCTGATACCGAGTTCTGCTGATTCACTACCACAAGATGCTTGCTACTTAGTTATATCTCTGCATTTATCATACAGAGTCCAGAGTAGCTCACAACACTTAAAAAGCAACATTAAAAACAAAGTTGTAACAGTATTTGTTGCAAAATAACGTAACTGCAACATTTCACACAGATAAATAGGCCCACCGCTGATAACCCTCCAAAGGGCCTGTAGAAATTGGACTTCAGCTGTCTCCTGAGTGAATATAAAGTGGGAAACAGCTGAACCTGAACTTGGAGGGAGTTCCACAAATGTGGTGCTGCTACTGAGAAGGCCCTGCTATATGGTGTTTCACAGCCCCAGAAGCAGGGCAACCCCCAAAAGTTTCAAACTCTGGATTGGTTGGTAATGCATTCAGTACTCCTTCAAGTACTTGGGTCCTAAGGCCTTAAGGACTTTCTACACTAGCACCAACAACTTGAAGTACAAGTGTACAACTGTACAAGTTCCCTTAGGATCCATATTATATGATATCACCTCACTGCTCCAAACAACAAATTCCATAGCAGCTGCAGATTCCACGATGCATTCATTTTTATTATTAAATTTCTATCCCACCCCTCCTACAAAGGGAGCCCAGCATAGCCCCACATAGAGCCCATTGCAACAGTCCAACTTGGAGGTTATCAGAGCACTGACTACTTTGATGGTTTTAAAGGGGCAAATTCATTTAGGATAGGACTGTCTATGACTACTGGAAACAACGGCTGTATATTAACTCTAAGTTCAGAAGCAGTATTCCTTTGACTACTTGTTTCTGCAGAATACAGAGGGTGAAGAAGGTGCTGTTATACTCCTATCCTAATCCCTGTGGGCATCAGGTGGTCCAGGATGTTGTACCGTGGGCTGGGATAGCAAATAGAAACTCTACTCTGAGGCCAGAGTTCTGTTGTCCTGGCATCAAAGTACAGCATCAGAGCACATGCATAAAGCCCAAATTCCATCTTTGCTGTCTCTTATGGAAAGGACCAGGGCTGATAAAGATTGGCAGAGAAGCCACTGCCTGCTCAGACAGAGACAGTCAACATCATGCCCTCCAGATGTTTTAGATAGCATCTCCCATCTGCTCCAGCTGGAGTTGCCAGTGGTCAGGGGTGATGGAAGTTGCGTTTCAAAACATCTGGAGGGCACCCTGGGTTAGAAATTTGGAAAGATTCTGGCTGTGTTTTTAATAAACATGTAAGAACTGACAAAAAAAACACCCCACAATATATTGTTGCAGTGCACATTTGACTATAAGAGCATCTGTTACTGAAATCTGAATCATTTGTTAACTGGAATTTGGTGCTTTAGTTTTTTCCTTCTGATTTTCCAGGAATACTGTTTCCCAGAATATCCCCCCCACCCCATGAACAACTCGTGTTCTTTGTTGTTCATTTAGTTGTCAAAGGATAACCTTAACCCAAAACATTGGTCCATATTATTTATCTTATTTTGAACTTTATTAAGTAATCAAAATATTTTACAGCAGAACAAAACTCAGCTGGTGACTTGCTATAAAGATGCATAGTGCATGCTTGGAGATTCAATCTACAGCCAGACAAGAAAATAAGATTATTGTTGTCACAGGAAATGAGAGCACAAGTAACCATAGATATTGGTACATAATAAATTTGTGAAATGTAGGACTTTGAAATAAAACATGAAGGGAAAAGTCTGTTGTTGTTTTTTAAAAAAATATATCAAAACTCTGAAGAACTATGAACAGCAAGTGCTAATTCTCAGCTGACTCAGGAAGTGAAAATATTACACAAATTGTGGCTATCCTCTTGTTAAGATGTAAAGTTGTAAACAACAACAATAACACAGTCATATATGCTGTGTCGCATGTGCATATGAGCAAATGAATATAGATTTATCAGAACTATAGGAATATCTGAATATTTATATCCTCACTTGGTGTGGGCAGAATGTGGAAAGAAGAGTGATGTACTTCAATTTTTATTATTACTTTTTACTATTTTAATTTTGTAGGTAAAATAGTAAGAAGTCAAAAGTAAAAGAACAAAAGCAAGTATAGAAATATATATATATTAGGAGAGAGAGAGGCTGAGAATTGTACTTCATAGAATCATAGAACTGTAGAGTTGGAAGGGACCATGAGGAGGAATCTTTTGCGAAACATGGGGCTCTAACCCACAATCCTGACACTCAAGTCATAATAATAAATGCAGATAACATCCTCAGGGTGGGGATGGAGCTGACAATTATCAGTATTGAAACAGGAGGGAGAAGAAACTTAATGCTTTCCTCTTCTATTGTGGTCCTGAGGGGATTGCCTTGGCATCAGAGATTCTGTACAGTGGTAGGTAAAGGTAAAGGGACCCCTGATCATTAGGTCCAGTCACGGCCGACTCTGGGGTTGCGGCGCTCATCTCACTTTATTGGCCGAGGGAGCCAGTGTACAGCTTCCAGGTCATGTGGCCAGCATGACTAAGCCACCTTGGGTTAAATACGCTTCAGGTTACATATGCTTCAGGTTACAGACTCTGCTAACCCAGAAATAGTACCTCGGGTTAAGAACTTTGCTTCAGGATGAGAACAGAAATCACGCGGCGGTGGCATGGCAGCAGGAGGAGGCCCCATTAGCTAAAGTGGTGCTTCAGGTTAAGAACAGTTTCAGGTTAAGAACGAACCTCCAGAATGAATTAAGTATGTAACCAGAGATAGCACTGCACTGCACAAGGCACAGGAGGCACAGAGAGTTTGAGATGTTTGTGGTTAGTATAAAGCCTCTGTTTAGTTGGGAACAGATTACTTGAAGTTGTGATAATCCCTTCACATGCATGCTAATACATGAGGCAACGTTAAGTGTCCTCCTCAGGCAGCTGGATCTACAAGGGCAGCAGATCCTGATGCAGATCGTAGAATCATAGGACTGTAGAGCTGGAAGAGACCATGAGGATTATCTAGTCCAACCCACTGCCATGCAAGGATCCTCTTCCCAACGTGGGGCTTGGACACATTACCCCGAGATTAAGAATCTCATGTTCTACTGACTGAGATACTTTTATTTCCCTCTTGTTCCTGATGTAGATCTTCACCCACCCCTTCTTCTTTGGTGAGGAGGGGGGCACTATTTTTTGGTTCACCTCAGGTGCCAATATGTCTTGGGCCAGCCCTGCCATTGCTGGAGATGCAATGAGACTGAGGATACATTCTATCATATGTGGTGGACCTGTAAAAGGGTAAAAGAGTATTGGGAAATAATTCATAATGAATTAAAAAAAAATGCTTAGAAGTACTCCCCACCCCCCCACCCCAAAAACCCCAGAGTCCTTGTTGTTGGAGATAATTCAGACAGAAATTCCCAGGTGTCAAAAAAGGTTATTTATGTAAGCCACTACTGTGGCCCGTGTTTTGTTTGCCCCAAAATTGTAAACAAGCAAAGCCCCAACTAAAGAAGAATGGCAACTTAAACTGATGGAATATGTACAGCTTGTGGCAGACCTAACATATAGAATAAGAAAACAAGAAGAACATACATTTAAAGAAGACTGGAAAATGTTTATTGAATATATGGGGGAAATTGTGTACATTTGAAAACGTGGGCAGCATTAAGATAAATTCAACAGTGTAAATAAGATTTGATGGATGTAATAAAGGAATACTGAATGGTTTAGTTTATGTAAAATATGCAGAGATTTATGTTATGCAAAATGAACTATGGAAAGAGAAGAAGGGAAGTCATTGATATTTTAAGATTGTTTAAATGCATATTCTAAAACGTAAAACAGAAAATATAATAAAAAATATAGGAAAAAGATGAGAGTTAATTAAACCCCTTATTTATCTTGAGAATTTTAACAATTTTAATCAAGAATTCAAGCTGCTGCAATTTAAACCAGTCCATTCTGATTTAGTGGTGGCAGAACAGAACCATCATGGCTGGTACCCAATGATAGTCCAAATGGTGACTTTGTCTAATCCACTTTTGAAGCCATCCAAGTTGGTGGCCACCAGGAAGAAAACTCTTTCCATTCAATAAACCTAAATTCCATGCAAGTATTTTTGGACCACTGCCTAGTTCTGCATAAATCCTGTAAGTATTTCCATAGTGCAATCTATGTACAATGTGTTTAGGAGTAAAGCCTTAGTTGGCTTGACAGAGTGCCATTTTAGGAACCTGGAAACAACTAGGAAAGGCAATTACTAACTCTGGTGGGTAGTAGTAATGGTGAGGCATTTTAAAATGTTATTCATTGCAAATAGAAAAATATCATGGGACGCAAACAAGCAGTTAGAAGGCTAATGTCTAATTCTATCTTTTTTCACAATCCTGCCATTTATAGTGGTATAAATAATGACTGCTAAATTAATCACAATTGGCATTAAATTGATGTAATATTATTCGGCTCACAGCTGCTACACAACCAGCTGCAGATGTGATCTTTCTACAGTTGCATACCCCTACGATTTCCCCAGATGTCAGAAGATGAAATGATTGAACAGGCATTTCAGTGGGAAGTGGAGGTGTTCAAGGCTTAAATTCTATACCAATTTATCTAGGAGTAAGCTCATTGCAGGGCAGGGACGCGGGCGGTGCTGTGGGTTAAACCACAGAGCCTAGGACTTGCTGATCAGAAGGTCGGCAGTTTGAATCCCTGTGATGGGCTGAGCTCCCATTGCTTGGTCCCTGCTCCTGCCAACCTAGCAGTTTGAAAGCACATCAAAGTGCAAGTAGATAAATAGGTACCACTCTGGTGGGAAGGTAAACGGCATTTCCGTGTGCTGCTCTGGTTTGCCAGAAGCGGCTTAGTCATGCTGGCCACATGACCCGGAAGCTGTACGCCAGCTCCCTCGGCCAATAAAGCAAGATGAGCGCCGCAACCCCAGAGTCGGCCACAACTGGACCTAATGGTCAGGGGTCCCTTTACCTTTATCTTTACCTTTAAGATCATTGAACTCAATGGACTTCTGAATACCAGTGTATATAAGCTACTTATATCTGACAATCTGTGGGAGACACGCACAAAAAAGGGGCTTTGTAGCCATGATCTCTTGTGCATAAGAGTGTGACCTTGGAAGTGCTTGGTCAAAATCTCTTCCCAGGATCAAACTTACTAGGATAACTTAGAGCCAAACTATGGGATATATTGTATTGTAATACATTACATTACATACTTATAGACTGCACTTTCATAAAAATGTAGCAAGATGGTATACAGCATAAAAAGAACAACTTTACGATATAATCAATAGAAAAATCGATAAATACTAGTTGGTAAAAATAAATTTACATTTCAAAGGCCTGTTTGAATAACACTATTTTTCAGAAGATGTCTAAAAGTAGGCAGGAATTATTCCTGCTGAACCTCTACTGGCAAGGGGTATCACAGGATAGGACCTGCCACATTAAAGGCTTAGTCCTTAGTATTTAAGACACAGATTTGCACTTTAATATGCAGAATTTCTAAGTGGAGTACCTAAAAAGAAAATCATACAAAGAATAAGAGGAATTCAAATCCATTATAAAAACAGATAAAATTGCTGCTGAAATAGAAAAGTCTTCATCAGGCATCTGAAGTTCAACAGGGAGGGGGGTTTGTTTAATTCAGTCAAGGTAAAGGTAAAGGTACCCCCTGACTGTTAGGTCCAGTAGCGGATGACTCTGGGGTTGCGCGCTCATCTCGCTCTATAGGCCAAGGGAGCCAGTGTTTGTCCGCAGACAGCTTCCGGGCCATGTGGCCAGCATGACTAAGCTTCTTCTGGAAACCAGAGCAGCACACGGAAACGCCGTTTACCTTCCCGCCAGAGTGGTACCTATTTATCTACTTGCACTTGACGTGCTTTTGAACTGCTAGGTGGGCAGGAGGGAGTTCCAAAGGATTGCTGTTTTGTTAACTGTACAGCAATAAGTCTTATTAAAAGCATCAAGTTGTGTTCTACAAACGCTGCTAAATTTTCGTCTAAGGGGAATATTGCAGTGCATTTCTAGAAACAAGGTGGAGTGGTCCTCAACTTTCAAAGCAGTCAACAAGGCTTTCTTATATCATAGACAACGCTGGTTTTGCAATTATGTCAAGGTGGTGTCTCAAGCTTTCACGTGTTTCTCTTTATAGTTACAGCTGCTGGAGCCCACCAGAAACTGCAGGACTCCAGGTTCACCAATAGACTTTTTGGATATCTAAAAACTGCTGTGCACACCACACAAAATACTCAGTTTACAGGAGGAAGCAAATA
Organism: Podarcis erhardii; assembly: GCF_964252035.2. NCBI lineage: Eukaryota > Metazoa > Chordata > Lepidosauria > Squamata > Lacertidae > Podarcis > Podarcis erhardii. The sequence goes on from NC_138500.1 coordinate 51,999,209, forward strand.
AAGCCCAGACCAAAAGAAAAAAGCAGGCAACACCCCCAACTAAACAACAACAAAAAAAAAGCCAACAAGCTTTTTAAATAAATAAATAAATAAATAAATAAATAAAGGGTCATTTTTAAAATGGAAGGCACCAGGTGGGTGTTGGAGAACGCTAGAGATCATACAGGCACCTTGGGGAGCCTAGCTGTAGACAAACGCCACGAGTCTTCTCTAGTCTGCTCAGAAGACTTTAGAACTGAGCTTTCTAGCAGCTAAGGCTATATGAAAATGTATTCTCAACTTATTTTCAGAGTAGTTGAGCAATCTATATATTACTTAAACAGACACTCGCTGCTTCATTTTTGAGACCTGGAGATATAATGTGCACATCCCCTGCAACAAGAACACAGTAAAATTACATCTATATCATTTTCTGACACATCTGGATAGTAGTAATTACTTCTGTAACTTAAAAGTAGAATCCATAAAAAATGGATTATCTCTGCACGCCGCAAAACTAAAATCAGTCTTCCCTCTGTCTCCAAAGCTATCCTTTTAGCTGAACTGTTCTCTGCAGACTCTACAACACCCGTCAAGCATATATTCATCACAGTCACTGCCTGAAGGGATGCTCACAGCAGAGCACCCTTTTGACTGAGCCTAAACATCACCATTAGACAATAGCACCATCTTCTGCCAATGCATTGCTTTTTCATTTTTGGTAGCATGTGAGCATGTTAGTTAAACAGGCTGCAATATACCCTGGGACAACCGGCACGGTGTCTTTCTGGAGTGACTCTATGGGATCAGAGTTGGAGGTGGTTGTTTTTTTGACCTGCATGGTCACTATGAGAGAGTGGTGTTGTGTGACACCTGCTCAACCTCCTTGGCTTTGAGGCCATGGGGTGCCATTATTCCCCAATGCTGTTTATGAAACCATTGGGAGTGGGGGGGGGTTTGGAACAATGTGTTATCACTCTGCTGGTGACCCCCCCTCTGTTTCTGTTTCAGCTGAGTCAGGTGAAGCTGTGGAAGTTCTAGATCAGTGTAGCAGGGGCTCGATGAGGACCAGTAAGCTGAACCTGCATCCTGGCAAGATGGAGGTTCTGTTGGTGGGTGGCTCCTGGGTTCAGGAATTGGGAAGATGCTTGTTCTGGGTGGGGTTGCACTCCCTCTGCAGTAAAAACTTGCATAGTCTTTGGGTGCTCACCAAGGCCTTTGATGGTGTTCCATTCCAGGATGGATGTGCATTTTTACTGCTTGGTTGTAATTTACAGTGGTACCTTGGGTTACATACGCTTCAGGTTACAGATTCCACTAACCCAGAAATAGTGCTTCAGGTTAAGAACTTTGCTTCAGGTTGAGAACAGAAATTGTGCTCCGGCGGTGCAGCGGCAGCGGGAGGCCGCATTAGCTAAAGTGGTACTTCAGGTTAAGAACAGTTTCAGGTTAAGTACGGACCTCCGGAACGAATTAAGTTCTTAACCCGAGGTACCACTGTATCTGCCTTCCTTAATCTGATTGTGCAGTTTACATGGATTTGTAGTTCATATTATAACCTGTTTATATGTATTTGTATTTTGTACCGTAGCTTGCTCTGGAATTGCATTTGCAGTGAAAAAGAAAGGTTTTAAATAATGATACAAATGCCATCTTTGCTTTGTTCAGTATAGAGTTCAGGATAGCACGGCCAGCCCTAGCTTTAGGGAGAATGAGAAGGCTGCCTCAGGCAGCTGATTTTGTGTGTCAGGAGAGCAAAGCAGTTTGATAATTATTTACTTGGTTATAATTATCATATTTTACTCCCAGGTAGAGCTGCTGGTGGGATTTTCTGCCCTCGATGCCAAAGTAACTTTGCCAAAATAACCTTGGGTTCTTTCAGGAGTGGCAGCATCATTTACTGTGTCACCTCAGGAAGCAAAATTATTTGGGCCAGACCTGCAGGGTAGACTAGCTGCATGACGTTTCAAGAAAATTAAAGTCTCCATATTACCAAACATAATACTACAACTATAGGACAAGCAAATGAACTTGGAGCATTCTAAACTACTTTAAAAACTGCGTCTTTAAATACTTTTTAAAGACAGAAAATAGAATTGAAATCTGATCTGCAACAGTAGGCTGACAAACAGCCGTTCTAATAGAGATGCTGTATCAGTTTTACAGCAGGTCAGGGCATCATCATTTTATGGTGGAGCTAATATGAACATGCCACAGAGAAAGTGATGTTTGCTGTCCTGAAACAACCTGAATCGACAGGGACAGAACGTGATTATTTTGCTCTCTAGGCTGGATTTAATTCATATAATCAATTCAGGGTTCAATTTCTTTTTCCAAAGCCATAGCTCCGCCTGGCCTTAAGCAATTTTTCTACTCATCTTATCAATCAGCCCTCAGTGTTCATATTCATAAGAGGTCTACATGTCCCCGGACCCTGGAACAGGAAGCTAATAATAGCAACCCTCATTTATCACCAAGAGGAGACTGCAATGTATTAAGAGTTGGTTATTAACTACACAGATCAATTGGCCAACATAGATGCCATCATTATCTCATTGTATGATTTTCTTTTTGGTAAATTTGCAAAATGAGGCATTAATTTATAAGTAAGCACTGTTTAATATTCTCCATTCCAACCAAGTTTAATTATACATTAGTCATAAATTACACATGGGTTCATAATATTTCCAATTTATATCTGAAACACAATAGAGCCCAACGGTAGCTCAGAAAAGTCACATCATCAGAAACCTAATAATTTCTTGGCAATTTCCCTGGATCTGTAAGAAGATCCATCAGCCTTCGAGAATGAAGTTATAGCATGGTACAGAGGCTGTCATTTCCCATTCTTAAGAGTCTTACATAGGAACCAAAACATACTTCAGAAGTTATATTCTGTCCCTGCTCCCAGGAGCTGTTCCCAGGATGATAACTGCATCATGCACACTGACCTACCAGTTGATACCTAACCCTTAGGCTGTCAGGGAACCACTCTGGGAGGCTTCAAATTTCATGTGGTTATTCATAACCGAATCTATACATTGAGCTTTAATTATCCACAAAGGTTTGCAGACTCTCTTTGCACTCTGGGCAAATCCTTTGTTTCAAAGGTGAGTGTCCGTTGTGGATACTGTTGCCTTATGAGGTAATCGAAAGCTGCTAAAATATATTGCATTTGGGTTTGGGTTGGCAGATTCTTTTTGGGTGTGTGTGCAGTATAGACTACAATCCTATATCCCTAAATCGACATGTATAGGATTGCACTGTTCATGCTACGACTATCCAAGAGGGAGCCTTTAAAGCTGCGAATCTTGCCTCCCCTGACTGAAATATATTTGCTCTCTTCTCTCACTGAAATTTGAAATCTTATCCTTTGTTTCCCTATGCATTTATTTTTTACATAAGCTTAGTTCATAGTACAGTTCTTGTGTCTGGTTACCTCTCCTTGACAAGAGAGATAGGAAAACTACTGGATCTTCCTAACCTGTCAAGTTAGCTAAAGGATCACTCAGACCAAGTGAATTTGGGAACCCAGGAAGATGTCTTATGCAGAGTCAAATTGGTACATAGTCTATTGAGCTCAGATTGTCTACACTGACTGACTGCACCTCCCCAGAGTTTCAGGCAGGGACATCTTCAGTCACTTCTGGAGATTTCTTGGAAGTAAACCTGGTATCTTTTACATGTAGATCATGTGCTTTTCCACTTTGGTCTTGACAATCCTATTGTTCAGCTTCTACTGTTCTGTTGCCAAACATTAGCCAGAGTGGCCACCACAGTGAAGAACATCATCTGTTCCAGTCTACTTACGCTCAAAACAATAAAGTATGTTTTATCCAATTGTGTTATTCTAATTTTAAATTTCTCTCCTGTTTCTAGATATTTAACACATAAATACTTCAAATACTTCTGATTTCCATTAGAAATTTTCCATGAAACAACAGAGTGCTTCTAAATAATGAAGAAGCCCATGCTGTAGACCAGTGTTTCTCAAACTTTTTCTGACTGTGGCCTCCTTCTGACCTTGTTTCCTTCCTGTGACCCCCCTCTGTCCTGCCAGTAGAAAGCTGGGTATTTAAATGTTATACTTTAAGTATTTCTCCATTAATGTGGCAATATGACCCTTGTTCTTGATGACCAGAAACAAGCTTTTTTTAATATATCCGGTTTGATTGATGTGAGGGATAACTGAAGATCACTTCTGTCCATTATGTTAAGGTGATTCCGTGTTAGGCAGAGTAAATAATTCACATGACTGAAACCTAATTCTACCAAATACAAAGTAGGAAATGCCATGAAAAACCATTTTGATTTATCCCAAAGCTGTGGATACCGGTACTTTTTTGAGACTGTACTCTATCAAAAAATTGTGTTTTCTTTACTGAAAGTTACTCTGATTGCTCTGTAGCTCTTTGAGGAAGAGCTACATCAGCAGCATTCACAGCAAATGGATCAACTACCCAGTCCAGATTATCATGGAAATAAAATTCCATATTGTTATAAAGCTGCTTCAAATGATTCACATACAAAATTATTTCATCATCTTTCAATTCATCACTAACTGCTGCAAATTCTCTGTGGCTGCCTAGTCTTGTGCCCCGGCCCCCCATTTATGCGATTTTCACCTGTGCCCCCCAGTTGAGAAACACTGCTCTATCCCTTACACACATACCAACTCCTTTCAATCCAAACTAACCATTTATGAATAAAAAGCTTTCTACGTTTTACCAAAATGTGTGAAATTTAAATATTGACTCGCACCATCGTACATGAGCTTCATGAACGCTGCTAAATAACAGTGATTAGGTTCTTATTTTCTGCTGTAATTTGATAACTGTAACACTCTTCCCCAAAGCACACCATTGGGATAGGGAAAAACGATTCATTTTCTTATTGTTCTTCCTGCCAGCAACCTATACTAAAATTGTATTTGAAGCCTCTTCTCTTTAGCAATCTTTCCTGGAGCAAGGTTATACTAGGTGAACTTCTGATGTATTTTTCTCTCCTGGAAATCTTTAAGCAGAAAGCTAATTCATCATTGGAAGTGAATAGGCAGAGGAGAGAACCTCCTTATGTATAGTGAACATAGCTTCTACTATCCAAATTACAGCCAGGCAGATCATATCTCTCTCTCTCTCTCTCTCTCTCTCTCTCTCTCTCTCTCTCTCACACACACACACACACACAGAGAGAGAGAGAGAGAGATTGGGACTGTAACTACTGTTTATTACCACCCACCCCTTATAGTGGAAAAAATGATGCCACATAAGAATGTACAATGATACAGAGAATTGAGGAAAAGAGACAACTACCGTTGACGTACCAAACGTGGGTGAAAATGGACAGCCAACATAGCTAATAGGTATGAGGAAACTTTGTCACTCGAAAAGACCCTCCAGCTTTGCCACACATTAGAACATGTGATCAAAAGAAGAACGAATACAATACTTCACTTTGTTAATACAGATGTCTAATCTGGCAAAATTGTGATAGAAGCCCTTTGCATTTGTTAAGCTGCTTGTCTGTACTGAGCTCATGTTCAGTCTTCCTTCCTCTTTACATCAGCTCCCTCTTTCTTCTACTGTTCTTTTTAAACCCATTCAATTCACTTTTAAACACCTCAGTTCTCTAGTTCCTGCTTCTCTCTCTATTATTCTGCGCTGTCTACATTCCTCTGTCATATTGTTGGAGCTTGCGGTGGCATCCCAAGTGGCAACAAGATCAGAGCTCAAGCATCAAGAGGGAAGTAGTCAAGGATGGGGAAATTGTGGTCCTTCAGATGTTGTTGGACCTCATCACTCATCAACCACAGCCAACATGGCCAGTGGTCAGGGCTGATGGAAGTTGGAGTCCAGCAACAAATTCCCCTTCTCCTTCCCCTATCTACCAAAGATCACTCATTCTGTTTACACTTGGAAATTGCTGACAGTTAACTTTGAGTTCTTTTTTGTTTACTTGCTTGCTCGAGCTGTTCCTGTTCCTGAAATTATGTGTAACGCTTTACAACTACCTGGATGTTTTAATCATGGTTATTTATTGATTTTAATCATGTTTATATTGTGAACTACTTTGAGATTTATAACGTATAAATAAAAAATGGCATATCCATTTTTTAAAACAAAGCCAAGGAAACATTTGAATAGAAATACAGGAAACAAACCCATGCGAGACATGTGAACTTCAACAAAGGACACTGCTTAATATATTCACTGATCATCCTATTGCAAATGAAATTGGTAGAAATTGTGGTGGTGAGAAGGTGGTGGATTAAGCAAGGGTAACATCCAATGAAGTCTTTATGGGATAGCGAAGGGCATGTGCATTTAAAGAACTGTGGAGTCTTCACAGTAGTACAAAAAGAAATCAGCAGGAACAGTTGAAAAGGTAAGGAAAGATACCAACAACAACAACAACAACAACAACAACAACAATTTATTTATACCCACCCATCTGGCTGGGTTTCCCTAGCCACTCTGGGCGGCTTCCAACAGAATATTAAAATACAGAAGAGCAAAGTGGGTTTTTGTGTTATGCAAAATAGCATAGAGTGGAATGCAGCAGGGTCCTGGAAGAGCAATAGGCCCCAAACAAAAGCATTGTGAAAGACCAAGATGTTTGTGTCAGGAATTTGGTATATATAACACAGTGCTGCTATGCAGCATTAAGAATTTATGATAAAATTCATTTTGCCCCAGGGTACCTGCCGTCTGTCCCCATGGTAAAGAGAGGCTGTAGCTTCCTTCTGGTGGCCACTCACTTCCCTCTAGTTAAATACATTGAGGTAGATGCAAACTCTTCTGCTTAGGAGCACCCCTCCCAAGGGGGAATAGACGAGATGCTCAAGTCTGAGTTGAACCTCTGATGGCATGAAAGTACCACAAAGTTTATTTTTAAAAATAAAGATCTAGTCACATTAGCCTTCAAACACCAGCAGCTTTTCTCAATTCCCTGAGGAACAGGTCGAGCTATCATAATTATATATTTAGGACTAACCTTACTCTTGTGCCCATAATCTGTTTTAACCTTTTTTAAAAAAATATTGTACTTTTAAATTGCTGTATCCTGCCCTGGGGCCATATGGTGTGGGACAGGTAAGAAACTGAAACAAATCATTATTATATTAGAGGAAATTGCTTTGCAGAAGTGCCTACATTGGGAAAATTATACAACAAATGTGTATATTAGGAGAAATTTGCATTAAAATGCTGGTGAATTTTCATGAGGAATACACACACACACACACACACTGATGCAGAAATGTGGAAAACTGGACTTGAATGGCAAAATTGAAAGAATCTGTGAGGGGGTGGGGTGAAAAGCCATTGTGGATGAGAGTAAAATCCCTTACCAACAGTGTTAACCAGGAGGCATTGACAGCTGCAGTGGGGGCTTCTGAACTGGGGGTGGGCTGGGAAAGTTTCCCCTTGCTGCTGAAGAGTCAAAGAGGGAAATCAGGAATGTAGAAGAACCTTTTGAACATGTCCCTTGGTGAGATCCCACTAGGCCACATGAGATGCAGGGCCTGCTGAGATCTTGTAATGTCAGGGACCGTGCTGAGGAGGGCTGCACTGAGGAAGAATGGTGGGAGCCACCCCCTCCTCCTGATCCTGAATCTTCCCAGGAGCAGGAGGACAGTATAGATTTGGAACAGTGGTTTGCAGAGGGGCATAGTTCAGAAGGCAGAAGCTGGGAAATACTGGATGGGGAACAGCTAGCAAAAGAAACACTGGAAGAGAGGGGGTTAACAGATTCACAGTCTCAGGACAGCATTCACCCCCCTTCTCCAAAGTCACAGAAAGCTCAGAAATTGGCAGAGCAGAAAACACAGAGAGTACAAACTCTTACAAGACGTAGAAGTGACGTAGATTAATAGGGATAGAAGGGAGTGGGATCCTTACTTAGGAGCACCACCATTCTGGTTAGAGGCTATCTTTTATCCTTTTCTGTGTTTATTAAAGAAACTAACTGGTAAGAATTCCCTTTCATTTGATCTGCTCATTTACGGCCACGGGGAAGGAAGTCAATTCCCCAAAGCCTTACAAGTGATGCTCCTCTCCATAGTCCTGCCATGCTAACCATCACACTCCAGCAGATGATGTTGACAAGCTCACAGGGCCACAGTTACTGAGAAAAATAAACTGGGAGATCCTTCACAGCAGACACTGTTAGTTTTTAAATTAAGATGATTTGAATTAATTTAGAATCTAGTGTCTGAACATGCTTTTAGAAAGCATTCACAACCGAAATAATGATGGAACTTTTTGCTTGTGTTTTAAACCGGTAAGATAAGATTTTGACACAACAGCTGCACTCTTCTGCTACTTCATTAGAAATGTTTTTTCTCTTTCTCTTTCTTTTTTTTTAGTCAAAATGAATTTTTTTGAAAGGAAAGGCTCCAGTCTATCTTTTATCAATCAGATCAACTTGTTTGCCAGCCTGGTGTTCTATCATCTCAGGAACATCGCAAGGATTGTGATATTACCTTTCCCAGAGGGGAGCTGAATTGGTTTTATTACTTCCTGTCTGAGTTACTACTAATCTCTTTTTTGGAGTCGTTCCAATAGGAGCAATGTTTCATTTGAGATTGGCACATTGCACTACGTGTTTTTGTGCATTATTTCAAAACCCATGTGCAAGTTTTTGAGATGTCTTTTTGAAGTCATAACATAGATTCCCTGGTTAAAAACAGAGATTTATTAAAATTCTTACATATGTTTGAAAAATTGCATACACCTGTCATCAGTTCCCAATACAGTGGTACCTCGGGTTACAGATGCTTCAGGTTACAGACTCCACTAACCCAGAAATAGTACCTCAGGTTAAGAACTTTGCTTCAAGATGAGAACAGAAATCGCACAGCGGCAGCGGGAGGCCCCATTAGCTAAAGTGGTATCTCAGGTTAAGAACAGTTTCAGGTTAAGAACAGACCTCCAGAACGAATTAAGTTCTTAACCCGAGGTACCACTGTATATAACTTTGAAACATGGGAAAGAAATGAGAGTCACCTTACAACATATGTGTTTGCTCTTGACACCATCATTTTATCATTATTACTGTGTGATCATTCACAAAGCGTAACAATTCAGTTGCATTTTCTGGGAACATTCCCACCCCCACCCCCACCCCCAGTCTTGCAAACTAAACCATCATATTCTGTTAATTTGAAGTGGTTTCTGCCTGCCTCACATATCAGATGACAGTTGCTGTGATGTACTGCTGTGAATCTCCCTCTAGCAATGAACGGCCTTTGAACAGATTTTCTTTGGCGGTGCAGAAGGAAAGGGAAGGACATAAGGAAAATCAAAGGAGGAGAGATGAGGGAGACATGGAATTTAAATGAGAAGAATGTGCGTTTTTAGTTTTAAAAACACTGTTCTGATCTGTGGTTGCGAGAAGTGCTACAAATTAAGAAAATCTGAAGTCCTCCTTAGGCGAGTTCCCTCATCCAATTTGCAATCACACATTGAGGATAACTGAGCTGGACTACACTGGTTGCCTGATGGGACCCAGCCCCACTGACATGTCTACTGCCAGCCCCACTCACTTCCATCCAGGCAAAGAGAGACATAGGGTCTCTCTGGGACTCTGATTGTGTAGGGTTCAAGATCATGAAGAGAGCTTCTCAATTGCAGATATTACCCCAGTGTGTTGGTGTACAAGGGGCAGGGCTGGCAAGGGGACGCAATGGGGCAGAGGGGCCCACACAGCACAGCACAGCACTCCTTATATACCAAAAAACGGCATATCAGGAATTCAAGAACCGTATTGTCACACCCACTCATTCAACAATCAGACTCTCCTTGTACCCATCACATCAGTCCATCCACCCAATTCTCACTTCCACAAAACACCTGGGGTAATACAACTCCACATCTCTCCACCAACACACTCACCCTGTGGCTGGTGTGTGTGTGTGTGTGTGTGTGTGTGTGTGTGCGCGCATCAGGCACAGCTCTCAACAAACTTGACCCTCACAACCTCACAGGGAGCATAACTGTAAATCATATGAGGGAACACCTGAAAAGTCTTTATGCATTCTTCATATTTGACAATGATAAGGCTTTGATCACCACAGGCTGAGTGTTGAGTATTGAGACTCAGGTGCAGCTGGCTTTTATTCCCAGGTGGTGGACCAGATTGAAGACTTCACGACTCTGGTTCACCACCTAGACTCCACCTCCCTGCCTGCCCCTGATTGGGCACTTCAAATTTTCAGAGTTGGCAGGCTATCCCGCTGTCCAAAGTGACTGGCCAGGGGAAAACCCAACAGCTTGCCATGAATATAGGATTTCTCCCCACTAGGAACAGAGGGGAAGCCCGTGACGGGCCACAACTGCTAACCACCCCCAAGTAGGGGAAGCGACTATTTTGATCACAACAGGCTTAGTACTGAGTTTGTCTGAAAAAAATCCTAAACTAAGGTGTTAGATATGCTTTTAGTCAGCTACCACTGCTCTTTTTTGACTATATGTGTGTGCATGGGGGGTTCTAATTATATAATTATATTTAGATCCTGACTTTCCCCCCAGCATGGAAAGAGCATGCAACCAGTGGCTACAAATAGTTGAAACAACTGAATGAAACAAAGAGGTAGCCCCCTTGATTTTAAAGTTTATTAATGGCGTGGCTTTCAACTGGCTAATTCACTGACTGTGTTGCCACCACCAGTCACATTTCCCTGCTATCAGAATAGCATGCGTTGGAACTATGGGAGGCCAACAACTGCACACCATCACACCTAATGTGAGATCCTGTCCTTGCACATTAAGCTCCATCCCAATTATTTCAGTAAAGTTAAGCATAAGCAATGAATGTTTCTTGGATAATTGCACTGATCAAATGAGTATTTGTGGGAGGTCTAGTTTGTATGTCTTGATATGACTATGTTATCATCATCTGGGAAGATAGCCAAGTATAATGCACTGGTACAATATATGAGCTTTTCCTGGATTAACTATGTATGAATTTATTTATTTTTAATATCTCCCCCCCCATTTCTCTTCACTGGAAGGTCCCAAGGCAGGTTACTGCAATACAAAACGACAGTTACAGAAATGGATAGAATCGTTACAATAATAAAATACGGTAAGCTGCTCCAAATGGAACAGATAAGTATAAATTAATCAAAAGAGGTGGGCAAAGCACCCTAGCTGCCAAAGGCCAATATAAATGGGTGCTTTGTGCTCTAACAGCGGCCTGAATTGTGGCATCCAGGTGGAGGGGCCATCACATCATCTTGCTCAGTTATCCTAAACAGGATATTCTAGCAAAACACTACATAGCCACTAGGCTCCAGAATCTCCCTTATCTTCTATATATATAGTGCTTAGAAAGAGAAAATCAGAAATATGTTGCTACTGATTGTGCCTGCCCAGCATTGCTCTGTTTAGGTGGTTGCCACAGCAACAAAGGAGTCTCCCTTGGCAACATATCACCCCTCAGTGTGTGCAGATTTTCTCTGGTGGATCATGTATACCCAGAGGCCCAAAATAATTACTGGGAAGGATTGCTATTTTTAAGACTTTAATTACTCTTCCCACTTGAGAGTAATAATATTTCTCTCAATATATTATTGCCCTAAATGTTATTTTATTGGTTCGAAGTTGTAAAATGTTCGTGATGAACACATTATTTCTATGAAGGGGATTTTGTGTGTGTGTGTGTGTGTGTGTGTGTGTTGCTAAAGATGGGAAGGTCTTATTCCTTGGCAATGATGTGAGTCTCCTTCTGGGCAGGATATTGTCCTGAGCTGTTTAATGTGTCCCGTTCCCCTCTGTAGCACGTATACGCTGCATGAGGTGGAATGAATTTTTCAGTGGTAATGGTAGAAAAATTCCCACTGGGTATATTCTGATGCAGCTAAGAAACCAGTTTTGCTTCTGGACATTTGATTTCTTACAAAGGAAATGCTTAAATGCTTTCCCCTTAATTCTGGATCAATAATAGACGCTGATAGAAACGATTAAGTGCTCTTCTAACCAGCTTTTGTGGACACAGATGGTGGGAAAGGCTGTGCATAGAATAAAAATGGTAGATATTTAGCATGTGCAAAGTTGCCGTACGACTGTTGGTTTCATGACGTATTTTTTTTTAAAAAATAGTTTTCTAGTACTACATTTGTACAAAAACGGCATGCTTGTTAATAGGATTGCTGCAATCGGCAAATGTATAAGTAAGCCTTTAACAGCTTGAACACTGAGGGTATGGACTTTTGAACCAAAAATTCAACCCATCATGTCCCAAGATCTACAGTCATACATTAGGGATGAGATGTGCAAATCAATGGCCACTGGCCATGATAGCTATGGTCCACTTCTACTGCCAGAGACGACATACCTATAAATACCATTTGGGAAGAATCTAAAATGGGGAGAGTGCTCTTGTACTCAGGTTCTGCTTATGGGTTTCCCAGATGAGTCCGGTTAGCCAATGAAAGAACAGATTGCTGGACTAGATAGGCCTGGGCCTCATCCCACAGGACCTATATGTTCCTTATATCTATTCCAACAGCATTTAAAACATCAGGGTGTGTGGATAAGAGTGATCAGCGCTTGCAGATCATAAGGCAGATGAAATGCCTTGGAAGTATCAAAACTTGTAAGAATAGTGGCCAAGCTGATGTTCTAGAAGCTGATCTCCTGAGATTATGCATTTTCTAATCACTTTAAATTTATTATTTTGTAGCCAGCAAAGTATGGCGCCACCAACCCTGTTCACTCCTACAATATTCATTGTGGGGAATATGGTTACATTATTTTTAGAAGCACTTATTGAGTCCAGTGTCAGTGTGGAGCACCCGTGTTACAATGCAATCCTAATTCCCTGATCTGTGCTGTTGGAGATGGTTAACATAAGGCGAAACTAGTTCTCTTGGTGACCTTACAGATTACTATGATCTGTAGCTCTTGCCCTCAGAATGAAATTTGCTATGAGGAATGCCAGATTACATTTGTGTGATCAATTGGAATAACTTGGGCCACCTATTGTATTATTAATTCTGTGTCAGTTTCAAAATCATTTGTAAATTATTCACACGCATGAGTAATTATTTAACATTTGCTTGAAACAGAAAATGTACACAGAAAATTAATGAACCCTTAGCTGTTGAGATCCTCTCTAGGAAACAAATCAGTTGGGCAGTTGAAGACCTTTATAACAAGCCAGTAGAATTTATTGTGTATAAAAATTATCTGCCGCTTTGCCGTGCGTGTGGGGAGGGCTTCCCCCTGCTAGCCCATTCTCCATCTTGGGCTTGGGGACGGGCCCCAGACTCCACCTCAGCATAAAAGACTCCAAGTAGGCCCGGGACACTGCTGCTGCCGCTTTGCCGGTGAGTCTTGGGGAGGACCGCTCCCCCTGCAAGCCCATTCTCCATCTTGGGCTTGGGGACGGGCCCCAGACTCCACCTCAGCATATAAGGCTTCAAGGAGGCCTCGGAACACCACTGCTGCCGCTTCGCCGTGCGTGTGGGGAGGGCTTCCCCCTGCAGGCCCACTCTCCATCAGGCCTTGGGGCGGGGCCTACGCTCATCACTGCCGCACCTTTGGGGACATTGGTGCTGCGGCAGCGGTTGTTTGAAGTGTTTTTATATGTTTTAAACTGTGTGGGTTTTTTGTTTTGTTTTGCTTTGTTGTACCACCATAAGCGGTGATTTTTATCCATGTATTTTTATTTTGTTTTGGTCTATTTTGGGTTGGGGTGGGGTGGTTGTGGAGTGGGGTGGGGATTGGCTTTATTTTCGTATAATTGTTTTTGTTTGTTTGCTTTTATATTCTGTAAATGGAGGTGAGCCTGAGGCTTGGGATTCCTACTGTGGAGGGGCAAGGGAGGTATGGCGGTGGGGGCAGATGTCATAGGCGAAGGGGATCGAGATACGGATATGCTCGTACCCCTTCCAATCTGCGCCCCATCCCGAGAGACGAGGGTAGGGTGAGCAAGGATTACTCACCTCCGTCACTGGTGTTGTGCAATGCCAGGTCTATAGGCAACAAAACCGCCACCCTGCGAGATTTCTTCACCTCGCAGGGGGTTGACCTGGCATGTGTGACTGAGACCTGGGTGCGCGAAGGGGATACTGTTACCTTACGAGAGATGGCGCCCCCGGGTTTCTCCGTCCTCCACCAGTCGCGGACTGTGGGCCGGGGGGGAGGGGTGGCGTTATTAATCCGGGAAGATTGTCCTTTCAGGGCTCTACCATCGCCATCGATCCCCGGCATTGAATGTGTTGGCCTAGTGTGGGGCTCCGAGGTGAGCTTGGCTGTCTGGCTGGTGTACCGGCCACCCAGCGCACCAGCAGCCACCCTGTCAGGCCTGCTGGAGGCGGTGGCCGGCTGGGCCTTGGAGTTCCCTAACCTATTGGTATTGGGGGACTTCAACATCCATGCTGATGCCACTCCCTCCTCGCAGGCTCTGGACCTGGTGTCTTCCATGGCGACACTAGGGCTCTCCCAGTTTGTTTCGGGCCCCACACATCAAGCAGGCCACACGCTGGATCTGATCTTTGGCATCGGTATAGATGTGATCATGTTTCCTTCGATGAAGGTGCCATGGTCTGATCACTATGCCCTGAAAGCCAGGATTGACGTTCCACCCCCACCCTGCTTGGGTGGCGAGCCAATTTGGGCTCGCCCGCAAAGGCTGATGGACCCTGATAGATTCCGTCAAGCCTTGCGGGACCTTTCTCCCCCTGGCGACTCATTGACTGAGCTTGTTGAGGCCTGGAATACCCAGCTCCTGGCAGCCATCAATGAGATCGCACCTAAGCGCCCTCTGCGACCCCGCAGAAACCGGGCTCCCTGGTTTACCGAGGAGCTCCGGAAAATGAAGCGGGACCTCAGACGGCTAGAGCGAGTATGGCGGGGTGCCCGTGACGGAGCCTCAAGAACATCTTATAGGGTTTTTATGAAAACCTATGAGATGGCAGTGAAGGCCGCTAAGAAGTCTTACTTCTCGGCCTCCATTGCATCCGCTAGCTCTCGCCCGGCGCAATTATTTAGTATAATTCGGTCTTTAACGTCCCTCGAAGGACAGCCAAATTTAAATAACAATTTGACACACAGCTGTGAGGCATTTGCGAGCTTTTTTGCAGAGAAGGTCTTGTTGCTCCGCCATGACCTCCCTGCCAATTTGGATACAATAAAGGAACTGGAGGCCCCTCGACTGCCCTCGGGTTCAGTATTGGACCACTTTGACCGGATATCCCCAGCCGATGTGGACAGACTCCTCCGAGCTGGAAAGCCCACCACATGTCCTCTCGACCCGTGCCCGTCCTGGCTGATTAGAGCGTGTCCAGACGAGGTGTGGGCCCCCCTGGGGGATATCATCAATCTGTCCCTTGGCACCGGGACATTCCCAGGGGAACTGAAGGAGGCAGTGGTGCGCCCGCTCTTAAAGAAAACATCATTAGATCCCTTAGATCTATCCAATTACCGCCCGGTTTCGAATCTTCCATTCCTGGGTAAGGTGATTGAGAGAGCGGTTGCTGAACAGCTTGGTAGGTTTCTGGATGAAACATCGGCTCTGGATCCATTCCAGTCCGGCTTCCGCGCTGGTCATGGGACTGAGACGGCTCTGGTCGCCCTAACAGATGATCTCCGCAGGCAGCTGGATCGAGGCGGGTCGGGGCTGCTGATTCTTCTAGACCTGTCAGCAGCCTTCGACATGGTCGATCACGAACTCCTGGACCACCGCCTTGCCGACGTGGGGATCCAGGGCACAGTCCTTCAATGGCTGCGCTCGTTTCTCTCCGGTCGGGGACAGAGGGTGGCGCTTGGGGGGGAATTGTCATCCCGCCACTCCTTGGTGTGTGGTGTGCCCCAGGGTGCAATACTCTCCCCAATTGCTTTTTAACATCTTTATGCGCCCCCTCGCCCAGCTTGTCCGGAGTTTTGGGCTGGGCTGCCATCAGTATGCTGATGACACCCAACTCTATCTGTTGATGGACGGCCACCCGGACTCTGCCCCAGACACACTGATCAGATGCTTGGAGGCTGTGGCTGGATGGTTACGTGGGAGCCGGCTGAAGTTAAATCCTTCGAAGACAGAGGTCCTCTGGCTGGGACGGGACGACAGGGGGCTGAGGGGGCAACTCCCATCTCTTGCGGGGGTGCAATTAGTGCCAGCACCGTCCGTTAAGAGTTTGGGTGTAATCTTCGATACCTCCCTCTCCATGGAGGCGCAGATTGCAGCTATAACAAAGGCGGCATTCTTTCATCTCCGCCAAGCTAAGCAGTTGGCTCCTTACCTCTCACGCCCTGACCTAGCCACTGTGATCCACGCGACGGTCACCTCCAGACTGGATTATTGTAACTCGCTCTACGTGGGGCTGCCCTTGAGACTGACCCAGAAACTCCAGCGGGTGCAAAATGCTGCAGCGAGACTCCTTACGGGGTCTTCGCTTAGAGATCACATTCATCCGGTGCTATACCAGCTGCACTGGCTCCCGGTGGAGTACAGGATCAGGTTTAAGGTGCTGGTTTTAACCTTCAAAGCCCTATACGGCCTAAGGCCCTCGTACCTACGGGACCGCCTCTCCTGGTATGCCCCACAGAGGAACTTACGATCTTCAAATAAAAACATCTTGAAGGTCCCAAGCCACAGAGAGGTTAGGCTGGCCTCAACTAGAGCCAGGGCTTTTTCGGCTGCGGCTCCAACCTGGTGGAACGCTCTCTCACAAGAGACAAGGGCCCTGCAGGACTTGACATCTTTCCGCAGGGCCTGCAAGACAGAGCTGTTCCACCTGGCCTTTGGTCAGGGCGCAGCCTGACTCCCTCCTCTGGCAATCTTTACAAAACTTTAGTTTATGGTTGCCATCAATTTTGATTTTAATTCATTTTAATCCATTTTTATAATGTTTTATAATGTTGTACTGTTTTAGTGTTGTTAGCCGCCCTGAGCCCGGCTTCGGCTGGGGAGGGCGGGATATAAATAAAATTTATTATTTATTATTATTATTATTATTATCTTCCTTACCATAAAAATGTACACATTTTGCACAGCCCCATTATAGTGAATAGGAACAAGAAGTAAATCTGACTAGTTTCAACTGTGTTCATTTAACAAAAAGTTTCTAGGAGTTTATGCTCTATTTCTTCTTTTCTGAAATATACTTATGTGTCTAGAAGACTTTTGGATTCCCCTTCCCAGCTTCTTGATGTAAACCTCCAGAATGTATTTTGTATAGTTAAGTTCTTACCTCTATCTTAAGTACATTGTATTTATTATTATTATTATTGCTATGGCTAGTGGCCAATGCAAATAAAGATTCTTCTGATTCTGGATTCGCCTTCGCAGCTTCTTTTTGGCCCTACTGTCATCAGAGCCCAACATTAGTTGGGTTAGGTGTTTTGAGCCCCAGGCCTACTTGGTGGCAAGTCAGTAAGTCATATCCAGAGTTCAAAGTCTGGGGGTCAATCCATGCAAGCAAATTTCTAAGTCTAAAGGTCAGGAAATGCAGTCGAAGGTCAATCCAAGTAAGCCAAGTCTGAAGTTCAGCAGTCAGCATACACTGCAGAGTTAAACCCAAAGCACAGTCCCATAAATGTCTAGAAGCATCCAAGCCAAGGTCCATCAACATGGGCAGTTGAGCAGACACAACACCTTAGCTCTGCTCCCCTTTTGTACTTGGCCATCTGGGCTTGATGAGGCAGGTGACCCTCACCTGTTCTGAGCCTACTCCAGCTCAGGAATCACATGCCTCCTCCCTGAGCTAGTGAGCCCCACTTGGCCAGCTAGGGAGCTGGACTGTGGGCCCTTGCCTGCCTCACCCTCCTGGAGCCCCACTTCCACTTCTCCCTGTGACTCAGAACTCTGGTGATGGGTCCTGTTGCTCTGGTTTCTGTTCACTGAGCCCCATCCCTTTGCCATCCTCTGTCATCCTGTGAGTACTTCCTCCCCCATCCCCAGCTTGCCCCAGTGTGTCCCAGTCCCGGCTACATCCCTCGCCGGTACCCTCTTCCTCCTCCCCATTGTGCTGCCAGTTCATGACACTAAAACACAACTGATACAAACAAAAATAGACACCCTCAAAGATATCTTGAAACTACCCAAAATTTAGATATTGCCCAGAACTTATGGAAAACTAAGGAGCCCTTCATATTTCCTGGGGCCAGAACCTTAGGATCCACTTCATCTCAGCATTCCATTGTGCAACTGTGTCTCTCAGCCGCCTGCCTGCATTGTAGGGACAATAAGAACTGCTTTACAGGGTTACAGTAAGATCAAAATTACTTAATACTACAGTGGAACCTTGGTTCTCGAATGCCTTGGTCCTTGAACATTCCGACTCCTGAACACCGAAAACACGGAAGTAAGTGTTCTGGTTTTCTAATGTTTTTCGGAAGCTAGACTTCCTATGCGGCTGTTGGCTATTGTTTCTGGGGCACCTGAGCCAATCAGAAGCCGCACTTTGGTTTTCGAATGTTTTGGAGGTCAAATGGATCACATTCGAGAACCAAGATACCACTGTATATGTGAAGCTACTTTAATGGTTTTAATGAATGGTATATTGTTTTAAATTGTGATGTTTTATGTAATTCACCCCAGAACCATTTAGTAATGAGCAGGTTATGTGCATATATGCAAGCATGTAGGTATGTGCAAATAAATAAATAAATAAATAGCTCGTAGTGTTTTCAATCCTGTAAATCCTGTAAATACTAAAAAGCCCTATTTATTATAATCGTTACATTATCATCCTACATACATAGGATCAGGCTGTCAGTAGACCAAATCTGTATTTGGGTGTCCCTCTCAGTAACAGGTTTTCCTGTTTTCCTTACCCTCATCATGAGAGTTGTGTCCCCGTGACACATTTTATCACCCAAAGCCAGTAGGGGTATTAATATCAAGAGACAGATTCTCATTATGCAGAGAATAGAAGGGTTCTGATGCCCTTAGACAGGAAGGCATATAGGCAGATAGCCAGTGAAAGTAATGCAGGCTGACAAAGTGACATTCCAGAGCAAATTGATTTCATTGTTCTCAGCCAGATACAAATAAAGGGTCTTCAGATACAAGAATATCAATAAACTAAACAAATACGTCCTGAAAGGATGCTTTGGTGACTTCTGTTTAAACTATCAAACTACATTTATCAAAGCATCTTGTAATAAGTAACGTGTCAAAGGGGTAGACTTAGTTCTGGGACCAAATCAGCCTTGTAACAACAACAACAAACAACAACAACAACAACAACATGACGACAACAAAAATCATCATCATCATCATCATCAGTGCTTTTTTTCTGGGGGGACGCAGGGATACGCATACCCCTAAACATTTTGTGAATCTAAGTTTGGCCTCATTGAGGGGCAGTATTTCAATATGAGTAGGAAAATGAGAGTACCCCTAAAATATTTTTTAGAAAAAAAAGCACTGATGATGATGATATTTATACCCCGCCCATCTGGCCGGGTTGCCCCAGCCACCAACACATAAAAACATAATAAAACATCAAAGATTAATTAATCCAATATAAAAGTTACAATAACTTGGTTATTGCGGTCACCCTAGCAGATGATCTTTGTCAGGAAAGGGACAAGGGGAATGTGAGCTTCCTTCTTGTATTGAATCTTTCGCCAGCTTTTGATACCATTGACCACTGGGACCCCCGATCCTGCTATGTGGGCTGGGTGTTAGAACACTATTTTATCCTGATTCCGACACTACTGTAGGGTTGTTTGCAGAAAGCAGCACTGGGAAGTATGCTTTTTGGTCTCCTGGCATTTGTGCTGGGCCCTATTTTGTCCCAGTGCTGTTTACCATTGATATGAAACCATTAGGAGTGGTCATTAGGGGAATCTGGAATTAAGTGTCACCTGCCTGAACCTGTAAACAGGCTAGCAGAGGGCTAAATCTCGCTTACAGTACAACTTTGACAGGTAGGTGCAGTCACTCACATCCATTGCCTGCCATCATAATGACACCAGGTGACAACTTGAACGTGCTTGCAAAGGGACTTCAAAGACATTGCCTTTCAGCATCCAGGGGTGCTGAGAGACATAATTTTGAAACCTGGTGCTGAGAGGCACTGCCTTTGAAGTCCCTTTGCAAGACGTTTGCATTGAAACAGCTTGAAAGTGGACTTCAATGTGATGTCTGTCAACATTTATCAGCTAAAAAAGGCTGAAAAACACTACCATTCAGTTTCAGTAGCAAACAGTTGCAAAAGAACATTGGACTGTTGGTAGCCATGCCTTTACCTGCCTCACACCTGTCATCACATATGATATTAGGGGTGGGACAACTCCTGACTTACCCTACAGACTAAATATGAGGTTGCCAGTGTGGTATCTATGGGTGCAATGGCAACCTTGAGAACTTCCCCTGGCACCCAAGAAACCTCTGTGCCACCCCTCTGCACTTACAGCTTCTCAACAATGAGGTGGCGAAGAGAGTTATTTTTTCCTTCCCACGTCAAAATGTTAGAGAAAGGGTGCCCATTTATTCTGTCAGCTATTTATGCTTTCTAAGGCTCAGATGACACCTGTGCAGCCAAACAGAAAGTGGAGTGACAGAGAGAACAAGAGGAAAAGGTAAACAATCTTGAAGGCTGGAAGCAGAAAAACAGAGTGGCCAAGAGGAAATGGGGTGCCACATGAAACACACACACACACACACACACACACACACACACACACACCCCGGATCCCACAAAACAGGTCCAATTTAAATTGCACAATTGCAGGAAGCTTTTATGTGTCTCCTCCCCCCCCCCAAACCACCATGAGATCATACCTGTCCACAATGACTGAACCTGAAGAATCATGAACCACGGGCCAGGACTCAGCTTCACTGCTACACAGCAGCCTGCAGGGGGAGAAGGGGGAGTGACTCCACCTGCAACTGATTAGCCTTCAAGGACACAGAGGAGAAGGCACTGATGAGAACCAGCTGGCTTCAGCCTTCTTAAGCAGGGCTCTCAGCAGCAGCCAGATGCTGGAAACATGCTTGCCTTTGCCTTCTGAACAGCTGTGACAAATTTTGAAACAGATGAAGTGTGATTGCTGAACAGGGTGGACTACTGACCTATAAATTACCATACCTTGCTCCTTTGTGCTTTCCAGCTGGACCCTTCACTTTGTGACCACTGGATTCCCTGACCACTGGATGGTCTGACTATGTGGATTGCTGATTACGTGACCCTCGAAATGGATTTGACTTCGTTTGCTGACTCTGCTAAGCATATCTCAGAGACTCTTCTGTTTGTTTGGCCTCACACTGCACCAAGCTCTATGTGCTCAGCCATGGAACTACAACATCATTTCCCAACACTGACATGCACAAAAAGATAGTTCCTCCACCATCAAACATAAATGGTGATAGCATCTGTGACTTGGTGGTAGTTGCTTCAGCATCCTATGCAAATATCATGAGGCTCCACAGGGATGTGAGCCTTGGATCAATGTCCTTCACTTCACATATTCAGTTGACACCAACCCTGATGGTTATTAGAAATCTTGTAAAAACATTTCTATTGACTCAAGCAGTTGGTTAGTTGATTCGAGGGAGGTGCTTTTGTTGAATGGTCACTTTAAAATGTGAAGGTTCATTATTATTTCACAAGTTGTGTATGTCTTTAAGGGCCAGGGCCAAGGCAAATAACGAGACCGTCTTGCAGCTGTGAAACATAGCAGGTGCTGCTGAGTTGTACTGATTAAGCTGTGTCAGC
Source organism: Podarcis erhardii (assembly GCF_964252035.2). Taxonomy (NCBI): domain Eukaryota; kingdom Metazoa; phylum Chordata; class Lepidosauria; order Squamata; family Lacertidae; genus Podarcis; species Podarcis erhardii. The sequence goes on from NC_138500.1 coordinate 52,020,858, forward strand.
AATTGAGTGTAGTATTTAAGGAGCAGCACCTAGCTCTCCCATTGCCCTGGGGGATGGGATGGTTGGGTCTGGTTTGTTGTTGATGTATTTAGTGTATAAGGAGTTTTTGTTATTGTTATTAAAACCTTGTTTAAGTTATTTTTGAGTCCCTTTTTAATGCATGGTCTCCCCAGCAAGCTCTCTGCAGCGCTACTAAACTGCAAATGCTCAACATCTTTGCCATTCTCAGTGCTGATGTGTACTTTCAATTCATTATTGCTGCGGTTTGATCTTTTAAAATATTGTTTTATTGTACATTTTAAAGTTGTACCGTGCTCTGGGATTGATTTTAATGAACAGGTTATGAATCATCTAAATAAAAAGCTATCATAAATAAAAGGTTGGCAAGCCTAGAAGGTACAGCAAAGAATATTTTGATCTTTGTTTCTGCAACGATGGTGTCAGTAGTGACTTAACCTTCCATCTACTTCCTACAGCGCTGCTTCACTCTCCATGCTTGCCATTGCCCTCTGAATAGCTGTGACAAATTTTGAAACAGATGAAGTGTGATTGCTGAACAGGATGGACTACTGACCTATAAATTAGCTAGTGTAACTTTGGATTCGAGGCATGTCACAAGCTTAGCTGTGTCATTTTTACATATTCTGCTTGAAGCACCGTATCACCCAGTTACAAGGAAACAGTCTGAGGTTAGGGGTTTTCCAGTGAACCACAAAATATGAGCTAATTGGCCACAAACCCACATTCTTTAATTACATACCAATTTCCCTGGATATTTGCAGCTTTTGGCTATATCAGACACTCAAACATTTTATGCAGAAAAAAAACATATGGCACCTACAATGTGTGAGTTGGGTGAACAGTGTATTTAGACCAGGAGAGGGGAATCTGCATTTAATTCAGATGAAACACAGTGTGAACATGTCACATTCACCCTAACTTACCTCACAGAGAATACGATGGGATAACTTCATATATGCCATCCTGAGCTCCTTGGAAAATGTGTGGGAAAGAAAAATAGAGGAGCAGGATGGGAACTGTATTTTCTATGTCTTTCCTGAAAGTTTAATTGTTTCAGCTGCAGGCTAAAACAAAGCGCAACACAGGAAAGCAAGAAGTTAAGCAATGAGAAAGTAAGAAATACATACAACGTAACAGAAACACAGAAAGAAACAATCCCACATCAAGCAAAGATCAAGGTCAAAATCAAGGTCACAAATCACAATATGAGAGCCAAAGCATTTTTGTCGTAGGTTTACAATTGTCAGAGGAAATGTAGCACCAGAAATCTCCTTGTTTAACATGTCATGGTACTTTCTTTAGAAACTTATTCCGAAATAACAGTGAAACATAGTGAAAACACAGCGATGTTGAATACCAAGGTGCTATACTTTGACAATAAAAGCAATTGTCTATTGAAGTAATTCCTAGAAAAATGTTGTGATCTAAATGGGAAGCATCTCTCAACTCTGACCTTATCTGAAAGATTTGCTCTTAGCAATTATCAGGACAAGGAGTACATGAAGGGGGTCAGTATATAAGAGTTATTTCCCAAAATGGTCAATAATGGTCCCATGTGCCTGGCCCCACATAGCTTTCACATGATTCCTTCATCTTCAGTCAAGTCTGCTCTGAATAATTTCCCCAACATCCCATATAGGAGAGCAACGGCCCCCTACTCCCCACAACATTTTGATCTGTGTTTCGAAGCCACATACAATGCCCATACAAAGCCCAATCCAATTTTGTTGATTCACCGGTAGTGAAGGAGGGTTGTAATAAGGTGCAGCAGGAAATGGCTTGCCATCATCTAGTATAATTCCTAAGGGAATTATGGGAAATGAAAATGGCAACTGCGAATGAGAGCTTTCCTCTTAGGAAAGGGTGGAGGGTGGGAAGATAGTCAGAATCATGGATGGGGAGGGAAAGTTTAAGTCTCTCCTCTCTATGTACTGCAGTCCCAATGACCAATGCCTCCAACTTTTTTTAAAAAAAAATCCTTATAGTGCCTCATTGTGATGAATTTAGCATCACCACTAGCTTGACCCATAATGTTTGGTGCCATAGCTCAACATTTTGCAACCATATTGCTATCATCTTTTTTGTGAGTCAGAATTATAATATGCAGTTCCTGATGGATGAGCCTGGCAGAATAACTCAGGAACACATCTGCAATGTGTAATAAATAGAAAACTATTTAATGCTCTACCACCCCAAATCCCAGGAAAACACGAGAGTGGCACCGGGGGGGGGGGGCAGGGAGGGAAAAAAGAAGTTTCACAAAGTTTCATGCACTTTCGTCTGTTGAGCCTATAATTAATCTATTTTTACCTTATGTGTGATCTTAAGAGTATAAGGCTAGGGTATGGATGATGATAACAATCTGTTCGGTATTATTGCATGAGACTGAACAGCAAGTGAAATTTTAAAACCACATTTATTTTAATACAAAATGTGTTGCACCATTACAGAAGTAATCTCCTCTGTGTATTTTCACATGCATGGATAAATTTAGCATCTACATTTAATTGTAAAATTACGCTGGTCTCCAATACTGTTGGTAAATCTTTGTAGGAATGTTTTATCCTTTTTGTGCTTTTTCAGTCAGTGCTGCATAACTGTTTTCCAGCTCTAAGTGTTGCCATGCTTATAAGGTGAGTATTTCAAATTGTGCTTAATTTATACTATAAGTTAACCTATACTATAGGTCCCATAGTATATGCATCAAAGCTGCAACAAGTGTGCTGTGATTAAGTGAAAAGCAATAACTCAACCTATAATGATATTGGAAACAATCTGTCAAGTACTGCTGCTGTGCCACCTCCACTCCTTAAGGACCTGCACAAAAAATGGATAGAAGTTACACAGTAGCAGCCTAATGGGCATGTTATCTCAAATTTTGAATTACATATATTTAGGTAGATGCTTTAAAATACCATGCACTCTGTTGGTTAGAGTACTTCTTACACAGTACAACAAAAGCATTTTCAAACACCTAGAAGCATATAGCATCTACACTTTAAGTGTATTTACAAATTCAACAAAATATCTACATATAAAAAGCTTACTTAAAATTAAACTTGATGCAAGTTATGAAAAACCAATTTATTGGCAAATGAAACTGAGCATTCCTTCAACCATAGGTTGTTATATAAAATTTCATATTTGGAGGTAACCATTTCTGTGATATTGATTGTGTGTGTGTGTGTGTGTGTGTTTGCAGAAAACATTCTAACAGATGATAGTGGTAATTTATGACTAAACTTACTTAACATTTGTCAAATTTCACTTGAATGCTGTGGCTCTTGAGTAGCAGCTTCATGCCAAGCATAATGGTAAAAGCGGTGTCAGAGGGTCTTGGACTTACTGGGAAAGGAAATGTGCTTTTGTGAGCATGGTATCTTAGAATATCATGAGCTTTTTTGTGTTTCCCTATGTTAGCAAAATATACTAATTCAGCCATCTTTGTGTAAACTGCATAAGGCCATGAAAGTGTAAGTTGCATTAGCTTGTCTATAGTTTATCTCCAGAAAAGAAAGAAACTTTAATGAGTTTTATATCACGTAAAAACGAACTCTTCTGTACCTGTTGAACACATCTGGGAATTTAACAATAATTAAATTACTTTGGCAATGATGTCAGTTCATTAGTCATATACTATTGTACCAGCTTACTGAGGTGCAACACAAACCGCAGGGAGCATTTCCTTCACAAGTTCCATCAAAATGAATCAAATTGCGAATTTTGAATTTGCAACTTTTCATTTCAATGCTACCTTGCACAAGGAAAGTTCCCGATTGGTTATGACCAGCTACAGTACATTATTGAATGTACACTTATATAAAGGCACTGAATGTATTTTGCCCTGTATGGTTTCTGGAATATGTCTATATCATTTGAAAATTTCACTTCCATAACTGTATAAATTCCAAAATGCATTTCAATGCATGTTGTTGTATGTCCTAAAAAAAGAGAAAGATACAATGTACATTGGATGTCAAAAAGAGAACACTGTGCTGCAGTAATACTTGGATTAGAAAGGCTACAAGAGGAGCAAAGAGCAGGTATCAGGATCTCAGTAAGCATCAGCAAATGCAAGTATCATACTTAAAAGTCATTTATCAATCATATACTGTACATACTGTTCCTAACTGTCTTGCAAAAAGACATAATGATATCTAGACAATTAAGTCACCAATTTCACAACAATGTCCACAAAGACATTGAAGTTCTATATAATACTACTATAACACTCTGACAATGAAAATGGGCTTCATATCCAGGGATTCAGTTGAGGACTGCATAACGAAGTATCAAAACCATTTTCAGTGGCATAAACTGGCTTTGCCCGGGACGTATGCAGCGCTTCGCATGCATTATACTGTACTTTTCGTTATTCTTAGTTGATGTTGCTCTTTTTTTAGTCTTGTAAAAAAGCAAGTATCTGTGCAAAATGTTTTGCATTCTGAGTCATACTAACATACCACTTACTGTTATATAGTTTAACAGTTTCACCTATATGTACTTATTACATAAACACTTTGCCGTGTAGAATATTTGTTTCCTTCATGTCCAAAAAGTGGGGAAGATGTACAAATGCTTGAAAATAATAATAATGGAAATGTAGTATGAATAGGGCAAGAGTTCTTTTTTTCAATTAGACAAATGAATTCATTGCGTTAACAGGTGAAGGAGCCTCAGAACTTTCGTTCCCTTCTGCGGGTTCTTTCTCTTTTTTACCACTGTATTGTCCAATAAAGGAGCCATCCTCATTGAACTGACCATTAACTCCTTCTCCATAGTCAACTAAACTATCATCGCTGTCCTCTTTTTTCACAGTCCTGTCTGAAGGTGTCCTGCTTCCCTTTTTTAGAGGCTTGTGGTCATCGGCATCACTGAAAAAATAAAGGGTTTTTAAGAAAAGAAACTATTAACATATAACTTAGACAAGGTGTAAAAACAAAAACAAATCATGCATGCGGGTTTTTGAAAAGTATGTGTAGTCCCACAGTCCTTTAGTAAACTCAATCACAGGGTGAAGACAAATTAATACAATGTATGAATACGTGGTGCAGTAATGGTTTAAACGCAGGATTTCTCCAACGGTGGAAGTGCGTTTTCCCCACCGTGCAAGGCTTCACAGTGACAAATTCAGGTCCCATTTTTGAAGCAATGTAGAAAAAGTTGCAAGCATTAGAAAGGGCCCCTTGTTCTTCAGATATGAAGCTTATGGTGTGCTGTGAAATTAGTCTGTTAAAACTTTTTATTCTCGATTCCTGAATATGAATGAGGAATGAATTTGATTAAATGGAAAAAAAACAAACAAACCAAGATTCTCCCCAGTATTAGAAAAATACAATAAACAAAGTGTTGTATTTGGAGCAATTTGTTACACTACACACACCAGGCTTGAAATTGGTAACCTTACCTTTCCAGAGACCTACATATTCCATTAAAAGGGTGCAGAAGAAACAAATGAAAACAGCCTAAGAAGAAAAGCAAAGTCCATATCCTGATAGTGATCAGTGTTTAGTTAAATGAAAACCAGATCTTAATTCACAACATCTTTAAATCAAACTTGCTATTTCAAGAGTGAATGAATATTTTGGAAAGAATTGTTAGCAGCTGGAAGAAATGGTTTACACTCGGTCTTAGCTTTTGCTTGAGACAGTATAGGTAACTGTGTATGAAGGTGGTTTTGCTGCCTGGAGCATATCTCTCTCAATGGAAATCTTGACAAATACCATCTGCATATACTGAAGGGACATGCAGCATGCCCTAATTTCAGCAACTGAGCAGATATGCATACATGGCTAGCAATCTCCACAATTTGGGCCACAGTGCCAGGCAGTAAGCAATGGTCCATACCAGCATCTTCCTAGTCCACATGTAAAGAGGACTGTTTTGCTAGAAGTTGCAGACAATGCAGCTTATTAGCAGTTTAAGAACAGAACCATACTTTATCAGACTGGGTTATACACATTTCCACACAGCAGGACCTCATACCATTTTATGCCACATGTATTTTCCATTTCAGTATCACACCATTAGCATGGGAAGTAACATCATTTGTGGCATCCTTGTGATTATTTCCTGTACATCAGGGGTGGCCAATTCCCAAGAGACTGCGATCTACTCACAGATTTAAAAACTGGCAGTGATCTACCCCCTTTTTGGGGGTTCAGGTCAAAGTTGTTGAACTTTTTGGGGGGATGAGGAAAGCCCCATTTTTGGGCGGTGCAGAGCAAAAATGTTGAGCTTTTTTAAGGGGAGCCAAAGTTGTTGAGTTTCTTTGGGGGGAGCCAGTGATCTACCACAGATGTCCAATAATCTACCGTTAGGTCATGATCTACCTGTTGGATGTGCCTGCTGTACATGATGCCGAAAGGTGCAGGACACAACCGTGTGGAAATGGCTTCTGCACTCTACTGTTAATGTTATCAATCAGTCCTGAGATTAACTATGAACCCGGGTGAGATGTTTGTTGATGCTCTACGTCAGCTTTGTCTCTGCTTAAAATCTTATCATACCTCCCTACCCACTTTTATCATTGTCTACATGACTAACAGGGACTACCGCAGACTGTGCAATCTGCAGGTTTACCCTATTGTGTATCCAGCTGCTTGCTTGTGCCCATCTGACTTTTCATACAGACATATCTATGGGCCACATTTGTGATTTTTGTGTGCAGAGCCACAGGTGTGCATGGTACGAGGATTTCCCTTTCATTTGAAGTACCCATCCTGTATTCCTCCTTTGGCACAGCCCAGTATATCCACCGACAGCAAGGTTAGTTCCCTATTGCATCCCATCTCATCATTGCTTTGTTCTGCCACTATAATCTGGTACTCCTCTGAGCCTTCTCTTGTAACCTCCAATATATTTTATGCCCATCTGTTACGCAAGGTTCAACTGTCTGGTTTAAGCATACAGTAAGCCCACAGCTTATGCTCATTTAACTTGTGTGCATTCAGCTTTACGCACTTGGCAAAAAAGATTTTTTTTGAAAGGGGACAGGCATCTGGGGGGGGGGGGGAATCCTACCTGCCACTGAACCCAATATGTTTTGACGATATGTGATTTTTGCTTTGAAGCGATCCCTGAAACATTACTTCACGTAAGTTGCAGGCTTACTATATTGGAGAGGTATTGGGAATAGGACAACAGATGTGTTCTCTCTCTCTCTCTTTACAACAGAATGTTTAGACTACTCCAAACTCATCTCTACTTGCAGTGTTTGTGAAATCCTTTCTATCAAGATACATTATCTCATGGGCAAATTCTGCTGTTTCTTTTCTCTTAGGGGATATATCCTTGACCTTAAGATCTCAGACTCTGTTCAGTTAATCTCTCTCTTGCCTTCTACAAAGAGAAACTTCAGAGCTCCCTTCTGAATTTCCAGGTAGCAAAAGAATTATGCGTTCACTCAAGAGTTGTCAGATTCTAAATGTAGATCAAAATAATCCTTTGAATCTCACAATAAGCTGTTTGTGATGTATCTAGAAAGGAAATTTGGCAGGTTAGACTTTTGTCCCACAAAACATCATTGTGTAGCAGGGGGGGTTGGGAGAGGTTATTTGAATCCATCTTAAGACATTCTATTTTAGAGTGGACCATAAGATAATTTCCAACCAGTAACATACCAGGAACAAAACTGCATGCCTCTTCATATGACGCTGGAAAATCTCTTAGATTCCCTTTTCCCAGTCTGACCATGGCACTACTTAACTGTTGGTGTCAAAGACTATACATATCTTACACATTCAATATGAATATTAACTGAAAAGTACCAAAGCGGTAAACCCATTTAATTTGAAGAGCCCCAAAAAACACTAATGGAGGCATGGGAAGAGAAAGCAGCATAACCCCAATTTGTTTACTCAGTTCAATAAAACTTACCCCCTATTAAGCATGTTGAGGATTGCAGATTGAATTTGGTGCAGAACATCACATTATTATTATGGCTGCAAACTACTTGTTACAGCAGCTTGAAATAAATTGAGGAATATGAGTTTGTTTTGAATTTCTGAGCACACATCACAGCAAATTCAGGAAAAATGTTGATTTATATTCAGGGAAGCACTATGGAGATTTCTTATTCAAGCTATGTATTGCAAGCTCAGATATGTGTCTTTCCCTTCCATTTCTCCATTTATAACAACAACACTCTAATATATGCATTAGACAATACTGTATAATAAGATGTAAGCTCCCACATTATAAAATCATGAAACCAGCTTTTCACTGCAATTATATCCATTTTTGTTCATAATGATAACAGCCACAGTGGTTATTTTTAACACACTGGAAATGTGTTGCAAACAAAGATGGCTGTGTCCCTTGAATATTGACTTGTGTTTCCCCTCTGGCTTGGTTCTGCATTCCCTAGACTTGAGTGAACATTGTAGTTTCTTTCACTTATTGGAGTCCAGTGGATTTCCAACTCTGTCTTCCATTACTTCCACATTTATTCTTCATTCCTAAAGGCTTGTTTCACAATATGCATTGGCTATCTTTGTAACAAAATGGATGTAATCTATAAATATTATCCAAAGAAAACAATTATATTTTTTGAAATTTAAAGGAAATACAGTTAAACTAGAATATATCATTCTCCCACCAAGTTATAAAAAAAGACAACAAGTTACCTCTCATTGTATTGCATAAATAGGGTGAAATTACAATTTACACAGACACATTGAAAACCAGCCATAGCTCTTCCATCTGTTTAAAATTAACTATTTCCTTTAACTTATTCAACTTGTCTAACATGCATATTGCACGAAACAACAAGAAGACACATATATTTATATAAAAAGTACACAATATTGAGTCTGTAGAGGGGGAAGATGGTATTTAAGTGATGCAAATGTAAATCAAGACACTCCATAGAAAATATATAGAGTTAGTCCAAATTAAGCACTTTGAAATCCCATTTCATTTTAATAGGAAGTTGAGTATGTGCCTCTACTAAAGTAATGGTCATCTGTATTGCCTTCCTAAGCAGTGAGGAGAATATTAACTATTCCTCTGAATTTCTGATCTGGTAAGATAGGCTGGACGAAAAGATGACAGGTTAGTTACGATAATGGGTTGGATCCAAAGTTTTAATTCATTGAAGGAAAGAACCATGCGTGGAATGACACATCCTAGTGAACGTATAATTGGTGCCTTTTATGGTGACTTTGGGGAAATGTGAAAGGAATTTAAAATGAAATTTAAATTTAAATATATTAAACAAAGGTTGGGGGCCACTTTTAGCAAGAAGGCTGGATGAAAGTAGTTAACTCTTCACAGAGTGACCACTTGTCAATCTCCTGACCTCAATTTGACATTAGGCACAGGAGAGGTAAAGCTCTGACTGTAAAGAAACAATCAAGAGTTCACTCCCGATTGTTTCTTTGAAGTGGCTTAACCTTCGGTGCAGTTTGAATTTGGTGTCTTCTGTCACACTGTTGTCAGATCAGATACACTTGGGAGCATCTGAGTGTATCTGATCCCTGCTGAAAGCAGTGCAGCGTAAGGCACCACATTCAAATAGTGATGAATTTAAGCTGCAAATGAATTCAGTGTTTGTAGCTGTGGCTTTATCAGTCCTGAGCCTGATGTCAGGTGAGGGACATATGAGCACGGCTTGGCCAAAACAATCTGGTGGTCCAAATGGGGCTTGATAGACTTAATTAGGTCTATAGGCTGGACATTCTCTACCATTATCTTAAACTAAATGTTAACCTGATAGATTTCCTCAGAAGTAGAATTAACATGCTCACTATCATTTCTACCACTGTGATATAGGTCTGCATCAGTGAAGAGAAATTCCTAAATAGAATGACTCCTGTGATGAAAAGTCATGTGTATACAGTGGTACCTCGGGTTACATACGCTTCAGGTTACAGACTCCGCTAACCCAGAAAAGTACCTCGGGTTAAGAACTTTGCTTCAGGATGAGAACAGAAATCGTGCTCTGGCGGCGCAGCAGCGGCAGGAGGCCCCATTAGCTAAAGTGGTGCTTCAGGTTAAGAGCAGTTTCAGGTTAAGAACAGACCTCCAGAACGAATTAAGTACTTAACCCGAGGTACCACTGTGACAAACTCACACTTGTGATTTATTCTCAGTAATAATAAAAAAGGAACCCAAGTGAACACAACAAATTAAAATTAAAGGGTGATGTGCATAGGTAATATACTCCGAGAATAACTAGTTAACTATCACCCAAAGTTTTGTATTATGCATTAAATACAAACATGCACCTGTATACACATTAACCACAAAATAGAAATGCCACCTGCGAAATAATCATATGCATTCACAGATCCAAATATTTCTGAGCTCTCCTTTTTCCTTTTGAATACTATGAATATATCTTTTGATTTGTGTTTCAACGAAATTCACAATCACCCACCAAAGACAGATCTGGTTGGGTGGTATACCATGAATAAAGCACAAAGGGTTTGAAATACATAATACCTTTCATTGCATTGTTGTATCCTATGCTTTGTAGCACAAAATATTTGGATTTAACTGAAAAAACTATACATACTATTTTTTAAAAGGGGATCATAAGCAGTTTTCAAATTTTTCAATATTGTATTTATTTCACACAAAATGTTTCAAAAGTAACGTGTAGTGGCACTAACTTCAGAAAGCAGTTTTATTTATTACCGTAGAATACAGGACTTTTTTTTTTATTTCAAAGAAATAAGTTCTTTTCATCAGTTTCTCTTTCATTCTTATTTCTTTTAGGTTTATTTTACAGTTATAATCTAAATAATGAAAAAATACTTACACAGCTGGTTGCATTGTTTCTGTGATTTTTCTATATGCTAGTAATGATGCAGAGTCTAATGTCTGTATAATTAAAAAACAAACAAGAACAAAACTGCAGATTTACACGAGTGTGTGTACCTGCACGGAAGTGGACACTGGCGTGAGTGCACAGTTACAGCATATGCAAAAATCAGATTTGGAAATTGGGTTCCCTCAGTCTTTTGCACACTAAAAAAGGAAGTGAAAACAATGTTCCCATAGGAATTGCAGCAAATATATAGCTCAGGAACCAAGGGAGCCCCCTTTCAGTGAGTAAGGAACATGTTCAAAGCAGCACAACATGTGTGTGTGTGTGTGTGTGTGTGTTTAGGGGGGACCAGATAAATATATTCAAGATTACTAGATGCTGAGAAACAGGAATGGTGGCAGAGGTCCCAATTGAATAAGGCTGAGAACTAAGTTCTATCAATTCAACTGAATGAAGAGAGAATAGTAGCCATCTTGACAGCAGATACCAGGGAGTAAATAAGAGTTAATTACCGCAGGCTAGCAATACGTTCCATAAACTGGATCAATGGAATGAACGTTTATTACATCTGTCAAATATAATGTCCAGATGTTAAAGAAGAACTGGAGATTATTCCTCTAACAATTGTGCAGAAGAGGAAATGTTGGCAGGTGAAGCTGCTTTCATACCTATATGCCGAAGCAACTCCCACTGAAATGCCTTCTTCTGCGTAACTAGTAGAAGGAGCAACTATTACATCTGTTTCTGGTCACCTGAGAAAAGTCAAATAGACTGTGTGCACTGGACTGACTTCTTCTATGAACACTAGCTACTTTAAGGTGCAGAGCTAAGACAGGGCTTTCACGCATGCAGCAATGGCAGGTTTTCCCCCCTGTGATGTCAAGGAAACATACAAAGCTTGGGACAATGCAGGAAAATCCCCTTCGCGCATAGTCATGAGCATCTGACATTCCATGGCAAAGCAGGAACAAGTGCTGCTAGGGCAGCTTCCCAGTTCTGCTGAATTAATCCAGCAGCCATCCAGATATTGCCAGACTCCAGCTCCCACCAGCCTCAGCCAGCATGGCTCATAATCAGGATGATGGGAGTTGTAGTCCAGCAACAACTTAAGGGGCTACAGATTCTCCATTCCTGCCTATACAAAGTCACTTGAAAGTAAGTTCCAACAAATGTTGACCACAGAAAAGGCATTCTGTATATGGTTAGGAGTCTTGATGATCTTTTAAAACACTGCTTGAGTTGAAACTCTGCACACACTCAGAGGCACTCTATTCAAGGCACCTAAATGTACTTAAATATCTAAATGTATTTAGATGTCCTAATCTGTATCATTCACGAAAGAATGTGAAACACCTTTTGCCATGGCACAGACAGAAATAAGAGAATCACATTAACAAGATGAAGATTTATTAGTCGCTTTACGCATAGAAATGACTCAAAGCGACTTACAAACACAAAAGAAATACTAAAACCAATTGCAATTGGCACAATCAATAAAAACCTAAAGAAGAAGCTTGTCTATACAAATAAAAGCAGATCCTGCCACACCAAAAGAGGCATGGAACGTAAATCCATTTTGCTCATGTGGTTAAGTAAAACATGCCTTCAAAATATTCTATAGATAGGAATTTAGCGGGTGAATTCTAGATTTTGCCTTTAACTCAAAAGGGATTTCTTCCAGGAATAACACAATATCACTTACTCAAGAATGATACATTATACAAAAGAATGTTCTGCTCTCTACTTCAAGATGGCATATTCTTTGCCCTTCAAATTTGTTAATGTAGCTAATTGTTAATGTATATTGAAGATGCACAGAAAGGAAGATGTCTCCCAGGTATATCCTGGGAGGAGAACCAAAGTCTTGATTCTTACTGGGAAATGAATGTTAATTTGTTGCTAAGAAATATACTTCAGAAGCAAGATTGATTGTGTTTTTGTGGGCTTTAAAGAGCTCCACATTAAGGGTTGGGGCTTTTGGGCATTTTTACAGTAGTGTTATTTCTAATGATGATTTAATATAATACCAGGAATGTTCTCTTTTCCTGCTTAGATAGCCTCAAAACCTATACAATTTTTTTTAATTGACTTCCTTTGCAGATGAATACTTACTGAAATCTTTGAAATTAAGATCAACAACTGAAAAATATCCTTCAAAACTTAAAACAGAATGTTTTCCCCCTCCTCCAAGTATATCAGTAAGTAGCATGAATACTGGAACAATTACAAAGAAAATATGGATTGTAGGATATATGAATTTTATTGTCAGATGAGGCATTACAATAGCAAGTTCGCTCCAATACTTGCTATTTACAAATAGAAAGTCAGTTTTAATAAACTAATAAGTTGAGCAACCTTTAAATGAAGTTTTATATTACATAAGAACATAATTCTAAAAGTTGTATTATAGAAGGTGATATCAAATGTTAGCTACACATCAGAGTAGAACAACTGAAATTAATGGAATTAATGTTTATTTCAGGGGGTCTGTTCTGAATACATCATGTTGTGATGTATTTAATTGTGGCCCTTCCCTGATGGAAGCTTCTTTGATTTAACAAAGGCTTCTGTGAATTAAAGAAGGTATTTTTCTGCCAATTTCTCCTTTCTCTTGCAGCCCCGCCCCCCAGCAGGACCTCCCATGCTGCTCCAAAGAAATAAAAAAATTAAAAATCCCCAGACCCTCTAGAATAGACTTGGCAACAGGGGGCAGGAGGCAGAAGATCAAAAATCTGTTCCCTTATTGTTCTGTTTATGGAAGCCTCCACTGGATCAAAGTGCTTTCCTTCACTGGAAGAACAGCTCTCTGGCCAAATTAGAACTTCCCTCTTTTTACTTATACATAACCGTTTTTTCCCCTTTACTGTTATGAGTTTTATGAAACAAATAGCAAACTTGAAGGTGATGGAGGAGAGACATAACAAAGTGAGAAGATGGCTGTAAAGGGCATAAGTAAACAGAAGCCAAATAATATCTGGGGGTGAAACAGAGCAGTAAAAGAAATGCATCAAAAAGTTTTACAAATTCTTAGTAAACTTTGTCACATCATTCCAACGACATTGCATTCATTACCTGTTAATAATCTTTTCACTTCAGGGGCAGGCAGATGCAATAACGAGTCAAAAAGCAGAAGGCTGGTTTGTCTGTGCATGCACCCATTGTGTAGATCAACATGCAAAATAACTCAAAATATGATTAGCACTATATTCAGCTAAAAAAATCACTGGAGCAAAAAAGAATACAGTAACGCGCATTGCATTGCAGTGAAACGGGAAGGAACTTGGTAGGATGTATTGAGTTGACTGGCAGCTTTTAATGATGGCTCTGAGAGCACAACTGTCTCTCACTTCAGGGGGAAAATAGGGAGATAACCAAAATTATTCAGTATGCACTACTTTTTCCTAAATGCCTTGAAGAGAAAATGATTAAATTGCTCTGATCTCATCCTAATTCTTAATACAGTATACAGAATCGGAATTCGGGTATGTTGGTATGCTTCCAGTATCTACAAGATGCCTAAATCAATGGGACCAGAAGAGAAAGGAAATAAAGGACCAATTTTTGACATCCCAGAAGTATAAATTTTATGCTGTAAAACAATTTAAAAGGCCTTCAGGATAATTACAAATTTACCTTATCTCACTAGGGATTTTTTTGACAAATTGGCTTCAGTAGGCCTACATTATTTCAGTTACAATTGAATCACTTCCTATGAAATAAATCTCTGCATTGCTTAGCTTTTAGTAATATCTAGAATATGAAGTGTATTGCAAATTTTTATTTTAACTACAAGTAGCAGGTCAACTTTAAAAAAAAATAGACAAAATGTTTTAAAATAACATTTTTACAAATGATTTCCCCATTGTTAAAACAAGTAATTTTAAAGGATATCATTCAAGGTTTTTCAAAGCTAAGGAAAACTACCCCTTCCTAGATACTGAGACAGATACAATACTAGGTTTTTTACTGTAAAGCTCAGGGTATCCTGGGGTATGTCATGTATAAACTCTGCATCTGTTTTACAGATAAAGAAGGTTGTTTTGAGGTTCTGCAACAGAAACAAGGCCACTCATAACTTTTTGGCTCTTGAGAATGAAACTCCTAAAGGTGGAATTGCCATAGTGCTGGTCAAACTCTGAGATCACAGGGCCCCTATATTACTTGAGTGGCAGGAGAAGGAGCCATGCTGCACTGGTAATGTTTGAAATGCTAATAATATAAGAATATGTTCAGGATTGCAGCGTTGGTTTTCTTGTAAAGGTAGGATATATTGAACTGGCTGGCAGGTGTTATTGGATTAATTTTTTAGTAATGCACCACTTTGTGAAGATACCAATATGAAATGCATTTTCAAATCAGTCTAAAGAAGCAAGTGCATGTTAAAAATATTCTGTGGCAATGATGGAAGTCTGTCTGGATATGAAGCACTCTTAGATAATAAAACGGCCCAAGGGAATAAAAGTCCCTCTGAATCAGTTTTACAATGCTGTTGTAATATAGGAACGTAGGCACTGCAGCCACTCCCACTGAGATGAAATAACTGGATTATCTGGACTAACAATATATGACCTGGGAACTTTAATTTTCTTAAATGATATAGGAATGGTTGGTTAATTTCTGCCAGAACTGTTGGAGCTAAGAAGTTCTGGGGCTACTATTTTGAACACAATTTTAAAAATAAGGGGCAGGGGACCCCTTTGTGAACTTTATGAAGCCAGAAGTCAAACTCTACAGAGAGACTTTAAATATTGTGCTGGCTGAGCAAAACAGAAAGTACTAATTACCTCAGTCTAGATCTCTCTCTCTCTCTCTCTCTCTCTCTCTCTCTCTCTCTCTCTCTCTCTCCCCCCCCCCCCGTGTGTGTGTGTGTCCACTCTGAGACTCCTATATCCCCTTCTAAATCGGGGGGGGGGGGGGGAATGTATCCAGTATGGATAACAAATGACACAGTTGGTTAAATAATCTACTTATTCCCCTAGTGAAAAGAAGGCAATTGACCAGAGACAGTGAGAGTGATACAGAAAGAGTTTAAAACTGATACTGCATTTAAAATTGATCAAGACAAGAAACCATGTGAAATAGCTTCTCATTCCCCTTGTGTCATCTTTTTATTGACTGAAACTATTTTTGCTTCCTGGAAAGCATTTATGTCAGAAGTCTCCTCTTGGTACATTTGTGACTTCTTTGAATGTTATACCCTTTCATATTCATGAGATGTAAGGACTGCAAACCTTTCCCTCTTTTTAACCTAGTAGGGAACTGATAGGCTGTGTGACACCTGTGAGGATAATAAAGAAAAGAAGTGGAACAGTGTATTTTCTTTTTCAGCTGTTGGAGGGATTTCTTCTGTTGGGCATAATCTTTGAAAACCTGTCCCAAGCAGTCTCCAAATAAAGTTCCACCACAATATGGTAGGGATAACAGCTGGTATTTCATGCCTAGGTCCAAGGGCCAATGACGCAACAAGCTAGCCCTCCATGCCACTGTGAGACATGCTATGTTTTTAACTGTGAGTTCGAGAGAATCCTGGGCAGCATCATGAATGAAATTAGCTGCAATTCTACACAGAATATGTGTTCTCCACTTGCTTGAAGGTGACTTCAGTGTGCCTCCCCTTATTGCTTGCTCCTTTTCCAGCCAGGCTAATAAAGCCCTAGACGCATAGGCAGAATAAAGGGATACTCTAAGCTGGGCTGAAACTAAGCTGAATGATCTCTTGATCATAGCCTCAACCTTTCTATCAACTGGATGTTTGGGGACATAGCCCGCAACTCCAGAGAAGCATGTCTTAGCATTTCTACTAGCTGCTGCAGTATCTATCTTGGGTATGGTCCCCCAAAACACAGATTTGTCCACTGGCAGAGGATACAGTTCATGTAGAATTGCTGGAGCTACATGTCTTACATTGGGTTTATTCCAGATTTTATGAATTAGTTTTTTAACAGCTGAATGAACCGGAAGGGATTTATCTATCATGCTACTTTCTGCAGGCTGTTCAGTTTTGTGGTGTTTTAACTGTAGTTCTTTCTGAATATGCTTGAATAAGTAGTTCTGAATCTCCATTTTGAACCTACGTATGGGCTCACTATCCTTTCCTACTTCCAGTAAGGAAGCAAATGATACTTCTTCATTCTCAGGAGGCGATTCATCCTCCAAGTCACTGTGAAATTTAGGCTTTTTTGTAGAAGCTGAATTTTTTTCCACACTGTCCACAGCTTCAGGTACCGATAACTGGCAGTGCTCTCTAGTTGTTTCATAGGAGGCCACAGTAATCACTGTGTGTAGTGCCTCGGGGTCCATTATTGAAGAAGGTTCAGCCTGCATGGCAGAAGCTACAGCATTTTTGGCCACAGCATGGGTATCCTTCAAAATGGAAGTAGTTTTGGGTAATACAACAGACCTCATTAGTGAACTATTGTCAGAGTTGGAGCAACTACAAGCAATACTAGGAGCACCAGAAGGTCTTACCTTCTTGACTTGGCCCCTGTAGTTGTCTTCTGAATCTGAGTTGGGGCCTATTGTGTGGTTGAACCACTGTTGTGAAGAGGCCGGGCCCTTGGTGGACCTTTGCTGATATGGGGGACGCTGTCCTACCTGAGAATGTGACCCTTCATCCAGTTTTGTTATTTGCTGCCACAGAGTGTGGTATCTAGAAACACCCTCAGGCTGCCATTCCGTTGGTTTATTTTTCCTCCGACAGAGTGAAGGGGAGATGGAATTTACTTTTAAATGCTTTGGAGAGTGCCTGACTCTCCTGTGAGAGGTCTCTGATCTGGTGATGAAGGATTGCTCTCCTGACCTTCTGGATAGGTTGGCTCTCTGAGACCACACAGACACTGCTTTGGTAAAGGCAGGGTCTGCTTCGGGAAAACGAGTGACATCGCTACATTCTCTCTTTCTTCCTTTGTCCGTTTTCTTTACTGTCCACGGAGACATGGACCTGAAGTGATGAAAAAAGTTCAAAATACTCGAATTCTTGGGGGGGAAATGAAACAAAAACAAAAAAAGTTTCCCTCAAACACACACTGAATCACATTTTAGAACTGCCTGAGGCAGCATGAACCAGGAAAGTGATTACCGGTAATGGTAGCAGTACTGGGCTGCACAAAAGTTACAAACACATAATCTGTGATTTGAATATTTGCTTGCATCTGCTCTGTCTCTAAAGAGAAAAGGGGGCAAATCCTATTATTACCTGTGAATGCCGCAGGAACTTGTGTCTAAAAGGAGATTTTTTAGCAAAATGAATTAGATGAGCGACTTCTTAAAAAACATATAAAATCTGGTAGTAAAGATTCATGCAATCATTTACTTAACCGTACAACTAACTGATGATGGCATAGATGATTTCACACATTAACATGCTAGTTGTTTCAAGACATAGACTAAAATCCTGGCTTAGGTCCCACATGATAATAGATTTGATGATCACATCTAGAACTGAGTTGCCCAACAAAAACTCACCAGAGAATTGGCATAATTCTGCATGACTATAAGGTAACACGGGAACAGAAAACTATCATAGGTACAAGTTAGCATTTGAATAATTTCCCTTTGTGAACAATTCTGTCACTACTTAATTGCTTTAGGCCAATATTATTAGCCCCAATCTTTTATAATTATTGTTACCCAGCAACAATGAAATACAAAACCTAATCACCTTTAAAAGTTTCTGCATTGTAAGTGCCATAGAACAACACAGGACCTATTCTTTGGCATTCAGAATCATACAATACACAGCTTAGAACAATTAAATGAAAGACTAATTTCCTATAGATAGAAAGCTACAAAAATATACTGAACTCGTTAAAAATGACAATTAGAGCACTACAGTACATGACATACAAGAAACAAAGTATTTAAAATGATACATAAACATATCTTAAAATATGATAGAATGCACAAACAAAACACAAAAGGCTAACCTTTTAAATAAATCATCCTTTCTTGTTTAAACCAACACATTGGATTAAAATGATAAAGCTTTCTTTGAATTATATTATATATTGTTATTAGTAGTTTGAATAGCATGCCTTTGTGAGGCAAGAAAAATAGCTAATTTATTATTCTTATTAGATAACAATGAACTGGCTTTGAACTTAACAAAGTTCAGCTAATTTGAAACTACCACCTAATTTTTATCCATTCAAGTTGATGATTTTTACCCTTCATATATCACTTAGCTATTTTTTTCCCTACTGTTGAACAAGATGCCTAGAATTCATCTATGTTTGATTATTACACTACTAAGACAAAAAACAAAAGCTGAGTACTGCTGAAATCAATTATATTTTTTACTACTAAGCCTGGATTTAATACAGGACATTCATATATTTTGCTTTATTCCTGCTTTGAAAGGAATAAGGCAGAAAGATTAAATAATAAGTAAAAATAAAAATCACACATGCACAAAACTGCCCCAAAATCACAGTGAACACTGGAAGCAAATATATGAGACATATGAATGAAGTAAAACCCTGGATCCAAATTTGTTTTAAGTATTCGGTTAGCAATACTGCAATTTGGATCTGTATTTTACATTTCTGGTTGATCATAATGTATGATCTTAAGATTTTCCACATAGGTTGCAATCCTTGCACTCTTACCTGGGGGTAAGCCCCAATGAACACAATGGTACTTACTTCTGAGTAAACATGCATAGGATTGCTCCGGTAGATTGTAATCCACAGAGGCTGTGTGGGAACAAGGCTACCAGAAGACGATGAGACACTGGGGGAACTCCACAACTTCCTCTAGAAACATTCCTACAGCAGTGGAGATGCTGCCATGCCTTGTGTTATGCTTTGCCACAATTACTGCACCCATAGAATTTCAAATTTCCCTTACAGTCAAGTGGATCATTAACTATCAGATATGTTGGTATCTATGCCTGTGAATTGCCTTGCAATGGTAATGGCAGTGGGGCTATGGTCCTACATCAATATATTTGTGGGTGACACCACATGATATTCTTAATGTTGGTGAGACATCATGTTTGAGGATGCTGAGCTGATGAAGCTACTAACACCTCCAGTATTAAATACTTCTGAACGGTGTGGAGCAATAGTTAAAAATAAGTAGTTCTCTTCAAAATCAAGCAGACATGACCAGTATGAATTAACATAATTGCTTACCTGTATTCGCCAAGTGTTCCGTCGTCTTCTTTCATAGGCTGTATTTCTGGGTCACCATGAGCATCCTCTTTTTCTTTCACTAAAACATACAAATGGAGGATAACAATTAGCAAGGATTGGAAGTGTGATGCATGCCAACCCCTAGTGGGGTGTGTGCTTTCTGAAGGACCCTGTGTGCAGCAGCAGCTGTATGCCAGTCACCTAACCCTTGCAATCTCCATCTTCTACTGCAGTTATAAAAAGGGAAGGACTGCCTTGGTTCATGCTGGAATCACCCTGGAATCCAGCAGTGCTTTGCTGTTATTAAGGATAAACTGGGCAGCAACTATATCCATGGAACATAAAGATCTGCAGACAGAATGCTGATCTTCATCATAACACACAGCAACTTTCTTTTGGGTTGCATCCCACAAGAGCATTTTCTAAAGAAGCCTCTACTACAAAAACAGCAGAAAAGAGGTATCTGGTATTATTTTAGGCTTTGTAACTTGCAGGAGTTATATTATACTTTCTTTAGCTGATGTCAGGGAACTGCCATCAGCTCAGAGGCGAGAGGTGGAAGGGCAGGTGGGTTACAGGGAGCCTCCAAAGATCGTGAGAAGCAGCACTTCCTCCGTGGAGGAGGGAAGCCCCGCCTCTAGTGGGGAAGGGATGCAGGGCTCAGAGGATGCAAGAGAGAGCCAAGACACCGTGCATGAGCAAAGCGGGGGGGAGGCAGGCCCCCCTTTAGCCACGCCCTCTCTGCACAGTAGGTTTACGTGCAGAGAGGGGAGGCGTCGGATGGGGGTAAAGAGACTACTCTGCTAGGGAAAGTTTAAGGACCGCCCACTCTCAGATTCTGCTAGTGACTGATCAAGACATGGAATTGAGACGTTCTGCACTGTAAATGTTTTTGCACCAATAATAAAGCCTTTGAAAAGATCAGTGGGGATCTTGCCTGTTTGCTCTTGAGCAACCACGCCGGTAGGCATAACAGCTGATTTTTATGTTTATATTCAGTTTTAGTTGAAGTGTACTTGTATGTTTGATTTCCGTGTAATTTGTTTTAAATCAAGTTGAATTGTCTTTAGACCATTTTTATTATCATCACCAGTAGGAAAGGAAGGAAAAGGTCTCACCCACCCTCATAAATGATTAATAAACCCAAATCTAAATAAAGTAAAAGAGATGATGTTGCTTGTGCAACACAGACCATGCCTGCCATTTATAATTCCAATAGTTAATAGGTTTGCATCTTTAGTGGACACTAATGGGTCATATGAGATCACTAATGATACCAAGTCTTCAGAACAACAAAAATACAGAAGCTCCTTTGATGGATAACCATATAATAAGCCTCATTCCGAGCCCAATAAGTGTGGAATGCCTTTGCCCAGTGGTACTGTGGCCCATAGATTGCAGCAAATAGCTTGGCGAGGTTTTGCCCAGTATCTTGTTTATGTGGTGGGCTCATGGGAAAACGCTATAATACTGTCTGAGCAACCCTCTATAATTAACCAGTTTAAGAGTGGGAAGATTCCAGGGATTGACTATACCCCAAAAGACTTTATAAAAGTAAATCAGCACTGGTGAATACAATTGGTGGTTGCCCTTCTTATTACAATAAACAGTTGGTATGATCCCTTCCAGTTGGAAGAGAACAAGCTAATGACCCAGGAAGCTATAGACTTAACTATTTTCTAGTAACTATGGGGAAAATTATATACTAGGTTCTTAACCAAGATTTAATGTTCTTCCATCTGAAATGCTTTGGGGAAGGTATGTTGGCAAACCTCTTTGCTCAAGGGTATGCCCTGTAATAATAGACTTTATAGAATATGCCCCTCTGCTTTGTGATTTCTATGCTGGAATTCAGCAGCATACAATTGGATCTTTATGCAGCAAACTACCAGGAATGTCAATTCAATTTTATGTTAAATATCCAATGGAAGATACAACCCCAAAGATGTCACTGATAGAAGCTAAATTTCTATCAGTAGCATGAGAAAATGAAAACTCATTATTTGAAATTGGAAGGACTATTTTCAGGGTTGAACTCAAGATTACAACAATTCTATATAATTGCATTTATGTCACACTTTTGAATCTGTAATTGCTGCCAAGTTAAATTGCTTCAAATTCTTAAGATTTCACAAAAATTCCAGAAATAAATCTGAATCAAATTACAGATCCAAAGAGCAGCACAAGTAGTTCTCTACTCCCAGTTTCTTCCCACACTGTATGGCGAACTGTTTTATCTAATACTGCAGCTCTGCCCACACGAAATACTTCCATGCATGCAACAAAACTTCTTTTTCCTCTCATGATGCCTCTAGGCCTCAACATACCCTCAAAATCAGCCCCAGAAGGTTGGGAGACCCTCCAGATTTTGAGGAAATCAGGGGAAGGAGTGGAGACAGAAATCCCATTGTATCAGTAGAAGTCTGTTTGATCAGCATGGATAAAACCCAAAGTGCCTTTCAAGGCAGTTTGTGATATGACCCAGGGAACTACTGTGAAAAGATTTGATTTATTTTATTTTATTTTAGAACCCCCAATCATTTGGGTTCCTTGATGTAGTAATCTGGATTTGGGCAATTAAGAGTAGAGAATATATTAAATGTAAATAGAATTAAATATTCAAACTCACAGTGCAACATATCGTACCTGGATATTTTCCACCTTTATTTCTCCGTATGAAACAAACTATTAGCAAAATCAGGATGAGAAGAGCAACTGCGCACATAAGACCAATGAACCATCCTTGAGTAGCAATGTCAACCTGCCGGCTTGCCTTTGCTAGAAAATGGAAAAAGATTAATTATTATTCCCAAATATCCATTACATTAGAGTAATTTCACTCACAACCATTCTGTAAAAACATTCTATGTATTAATTTTGCATCAGAAGAATGACACTGAATGTGGTATTTAAGAACATTTGACCTCAGAATGGATTTGCAGCAAGGTTAATTAATGATGTTCAACGTTATGCATTTGATTTATTTAGCATGCTTCACATGTCATGGATCTGTAATATTTGCTTCTTTAGCATATTCTACTTATTTTGCTAACTGATACCTATATATGGAGGTGGCTATGGCTAATATTTTTATAATGCAAAATTTGGAGGAAAGTCATTGAGTCCATAGCTTTGTGCAGAAAGGATGCATAATTTTACCAGCAAGATTATAGCACATTCCTAAAGCAGATTTTAAAGTCAACGATGACAGTCAAATTAGTTCAGTCAAGCAGGTTCCTACACTTGCTCATCAGTATATGAAATTAATTGATCTGTGGAATTAAGCCGCATGATCCACTTGAAGGCATTACTTATGCACAGTAGATTCACCTTTCTGCAATAGGAAGTGCAACAAGATTTCTGTGTAGATATTTACAAGTTTCACAGTTGTACTCTACAGGATTACTGCATGTGGTTTTGAAAATGCATTCTTTATAAAAATAAGAGGTGATTACGTTAAGGTCTGGGGTTCTTTTATAAAGTATCTGAAAAATAACCATAAGCACCAACATAGCTAGTGACTAAAATTCATAAAACTTTCAATTTCAAATGAATGTATTAACATTTTATTATTTTTAAAAGTCCATTTTCTTAATAGATAAATCTGAAATTTTCCAAACATGCAGTTATGAGGAATTAAGTTTAGGGTCAAACATTAAAGGAAGACATGCACATATAACATTCAAATGTATTCTGAAATTTCATGCTAACTAAACGAAACACTCCATGCATATTGTACCAAGTATGTAACAAGAAAAGACAGTAACTTACTTCTGCAGCTTCTGATATTCCTTGCATACCAGGATACTGTTTATCCTGCTAAGGAGTACGCATTTCTAAAACCCAGTTGATGGAATCTAACTGGTACCCTTGTGCTTTTGATTCAGCAATGCCTCTGTTAATGGATGAGCTAGAGAGGAAATTGTAGCTGTTTCCTCCTTTCCTCTGCTCCTCTCTGGAGCCCATTTTTAGATGTACTGGAGGCTACAGGGATAAAATAACCACTATCACTTTTCTTCCATTAGCAGATACATCCACTGGATCAAAAACACTTCTGTGAGCACAAGGGTATCAACTGGATTCCTCCCAAGTTTTGTTTGTTTGTTTTTTTACATAAACTTTTGTAGTTGTGTTGCACAAATTGTTTTCTTTAAGCACACTGCTAATTTCCCCTGGTGAATACAGAAGCTGCAAGTACATAGGAAGGGGCCGCACTGTGCTTACTTAATATGAAATAATGTCTTATTATGATGAACAAGATCTCTTTCAGAGACCACAAACATGTTATGTAGATTTGAGTCTAATCTGGGGTTTCAGATCCCCCTGCCTTGCCCCATTTTACCTCCTCATATTTATTGTC
Source organism: Podarcis erhardii (assembly GCF_964252035.2). Classification (NCBI taxonomy): domain Eukaryota; kingdom Metazoa; phylum Chordata; class Lepidosauria; order Squamata; family Lacertidae; genus Podarcis; species Podarcis erhardii. The sequence goes on from NC_138500.1 coordinate 52,045,147, forward strand.
ACTAAGCAAGAATTTAGATGCTGAATTATTCCATTTAGTTTGAGGAATGAAAATTCGCTGCTGCATTATGGCAATGTAATTATCTTGCCATGCTTCTCTTCAGTTTGGCTTTCTCTGCATTTCCTATAAACAAAACTCAGGAAAATGCGGAAGAATTGTGCCAAGTCAATCCATGAGCATGGAAAGAAGTTGTCCCCACTATCTTCCTGCTACTTTCTTGCCCATCTTTAACTGTCCCCGGCACTCTCCAAAACACATTTCCCCTTTTCCCTTCCCTTGGTGATGAAAGGAACTGGCAAGGCAGCTCCACACCTTCTCTCCACTATTAACAGCATGAAAAGGTCCAAGGGACTATAGGGGATGTTCTTCTAAACAAGGACTTCCCCTTGCATGTTCACTAGCATTCAGGGCCCTCTATAGGTTTCATGTCCTGTGGTATGGGCTGTCTACACTGCATCAGAACACCTACACCTCTTCAGGAAGGTTCTGACATTTAGTGTTCTTTAGGACCATGAATTCTGGTAAAGCCACCAACCAGGCCACCAAGGTCCTCTCCAATTATATGATTCAATGGTTTGCTATTTTTGTGTTCATCTGGGAAATGAGCTATTTTTGTGGAAATCTGCCGTCTAGTTTTAGCTTTGCAGGTGTGAAATACCCACCCCCACCCATAATCAGTTGGCTTCTGTAGCAATAGTCACAAGAAAAGTGTCATCCTATCACCAGAGTTTCACTTAACTTCTACATAAAAAAGCTGTGAATGCTGCTGTTTAAATTTTATCAGCTTTGCTATAAACACAGAAGGAAACTGATAAAAGGTATTGTAGGGAATTGATTTAAGACCAGATCATATAATTTTACTATGACTATACTAAATACACTGACATCATAGTTTAAGAGTTTACCATAATGCCATACAATTTTTCGAACAGCCATACATTGGAAATATATAATGTAGAAGAACATTATAGCCCCTTAACCAGACAATACTGATTGCCCAGGGCAGTGGAGAAGAATGAAATGTGTGTCTAGAATTTAAGCTTATTGTCAGTTTGCACTTGCAGAATAGGTAGTGCTGACCATGTGTTATGAGTACAGGTGACTCCCTACTTATGAGGGGGTTACATTCCAGCACCCCATGTGCATAAGTGAAAATTGCGTAAGTGGGGAGCACCCTCTAAACACCCTTTAAATGCTCTTTCTGCCACTCTCTCTCCAATCCAGATCAAAAGTACTGTAATAAAAATATCCACAAGTGGAATTGAAGCTCTGGGGCACTGGAAGTCAGGTTCCGAGGTCTTGCAAGGCCTCAAACAGCATCTCCGAGGTCTCACGAGGACTCTGATGTGACTTTCAGTGCTTTGCAAGGCATTGTAAGTTGTGCAGGGGGCCCTGCAGTGCAGATGCTGAGCACCCACAAGATTTTTTTGTGGGTGCTCGGGCCCCCAGGTCCCCCTAGAGTTGGCACTCCTGGCAGTCACACACAAGTTGATCACACAGAAGTGGGGATTCATCCGTACTGGCATTTTCCTGAACCAGAGGACCCTTTCTGAACACATGGGGTTGCATGTAGAAGAGCACTTTGCATTCCTCACATATATAATCAGAGTACATGACTTTAACTTTTTAAAATGGCCCTTTTTATCAGGTTCTTTGGTATCTTTCTAATTGTTCCACATCATAAAGTTAACATTTGTTTTTAGCATTGCTTTTGAAATATTGCAGTGTATATGCAATATGCAACCAACACATGTACCAACAGCACACCCCCTAAACACATATGATTATGCCACTCAACATGACATTGGTAACAAAATATTGGTAACAAAAACTATTATTTTCCTCTTTAAATTATTGCTGTTTTATAAAGATAAACGGAAAGACGCTCTTTATCTCCCTTCTTACATTTGATTCAGTACAAAACATGCCAAATACTATACGTATTCTGGTTTTAATACATTTGGTCTATCAGAACAACAAAGTTAATACATTTTTATTGATCCTTAAGCTAGAAGGAACCAGTTTGATAATCTGAGTTCGATGTCCTTAGACTTAGTTATTCTCTAACACAAATGTACAATCCAGAAACAAAGAATTAAAAAGGGCCCCTCAAAAGGAGCCGTGAAAAATGTATACTTCCTTACAACAAATGGCAAAGTGATAAAGACAACCAACAAATTCATGGAGCATACCAAAGACATGCTGGTGCGAGTATGAGACACACATTTTAGCTCTCCCTTGGATAGAGCAGAAAAGGATAATTTTTATATAAATATACAAACATAACACTACTTCAGATTCCCAGCACTTAACACATCACAATTCTGAATGCAGAGCAGAATTGGTATGGTGTGCCTCACCTGGACCTGTCTCAAACACAGCATCTGAACTCCTAAAACCAGAAAGACCCTCAGCACCAACCCGGACTTTATATGATGTTCCTGGTGTTAATCCTTTTAACATAAAGAAGTTCCGGGAACCATTAACATTTTCTTTTTTCAAATCTTCTTTGCCTACAAAATTTTTAGGAACACAACAATTGGAGTATTTAAATTCACTGTCTTGAATTCATGCTTACACTTCTTACTGCCGTTTGGCAAAAGTTTAGATTTCCGTCTCAAAAATATTTTGCTGTTATTTACTAATATACAATATCTAGGTAAACTGTAGGCTAAATGACAAAGAGTATTGTGGCACCTTAAAGCCTAATATTTTTTATTATGGTACGTGCTTTAATGGACTAATACAGCCTTAGTCAATGTGGTACCCCTCCAGAGGTTGTAAAATCACAATCCTCCTTGAATTTTGGTCATGCTGATTGGGGCTGATGGGGTTTGTAGTCGAACAACTTATAGAGGACACTGTGTGTGTGTGCATGTGCAAACAGTAAGGAGTGAGACTGGAAGGGAACGAGTTGAAAACCCCCCTGAAGACTACAATAATTATATCCAACTTTAAATGGATGTAAAATAATTACAGGCTCTATTCACAAAGCAACATTAATAATTATGAATAGTATAGTCACAAATGATTTTATGTGCATTTAAGATATACTGTAATTGTCACAGTTTGTACTTTTTGCATTTCATTTCATAATGAAATATATACTGCTTATAACCTTGCTCCCAACCCTATTTGGGTGTATACATGTCAAATTAGAATAGTACTTCATGCATTTGATGAACTGGAGTCCAGTTCACGAAAGCTTACGCTGTTAGATATTTATTAGCCTTTAAGGTGCCTTTATTTCTCTCTCTTTCTATTGCAGCAGCTATCAGCCTGGAAACAGTCACAATCTCATTTTTCATCTATTGTGAAAGATTCATTTTGATCAGTCTGCTAGAGGAAAGGAAATGTTGTTTTAACTGTTAAAATGGCCACAAAGATTTGATTATAGTTTTGTTTTCTTGGGAAATGGTGTTAAAACCCTAATTTTTTAAGAGAGGCACATTTTCTGCTTAGATTTTTCTTTACATTTTCTTTAATTTCTCAGCAATCAAGCAAAGAAAAGGGGAGCAATTCATTCATAACCAGAATTTGTGTGGCTCATTAAACTGCCCACTTCTGCCTAGTTCATCTTTCTCAGAATTAAGAGTGAAAATCCTTCCATTCAGATATGCTTCTCACATCTTTCTGTTCAGGATTTATTAAAAATGTGAAAGATACACATTGTATAATTACACAAGGCTTCTCTGAAACTGGACTTTACTGGGGACTGATGATGGCATTATCTTCCTTCTCATGTAATGGGGCAAGTAACATGCCCTGACCACCAAAAAGTGACCTTTGGGGGATAGCTCAGTAGGTATATCAGGGTTTTGGACTCTTAATATCAGGGTTTTGGGTTCAAGCCCCACAATGAGCAAAAGATTCCTGTATTGGTTGGTCCTTTCCAACTCTATTCTATTCTGTTTTAACCTCATGGACATAATACAACTAAAGGAAAGCAAACAAGCAGACACCTTTTGCCATCAAAACATCAAGCATTTAACTTTAGGATTATAGGTGCATCAAATTGCTGCCCTGAAGATGTTTAGAAAATCAGGCTTTCTAGTTTTAATGAAGACTAATTGGCTACATATGAATTTAATGGCACAAAAAACCCCAGTTTCAATATACTGTAGTTTAAAGCATTTTGCTTCATAACCTTTCAGGTTAAGTATCTCTGAAGCTGCATTGCATTAATGAGGTTTTAATAACAGAATTCCAAGCACAACAAATATGTATGTGCTTAATAAGACTGAATGTACTCTATGATGGGCAGCCTCATCAACTCTCACCAGAGTGAGGTGGGGAAAGAGGAGTAACTGCAGATGCAGAAGCAGTGCTTCCTCACATATATATGCTGCTTGGTGGGGAACTACCAATTCACACAGTTTCTGCATGAGCAATTCCCTCTGGGGCTGTGTGTGCTTTTCAAAACAATGCTAAAAATTCTGCTGAATTGCCGTTTGGGGGTGCGGGAAAGGGTTTGATTCAGTCACCACCTACTAAACAGCTGATCAACAGGAATTTAGTAGCTGCGATAGTAAACTCTATGTGCAGCTCCATGCGTGTCCATTTAGTTAGGGGCATTTTATTAAGTGCTGATGGCTCTAATTCCTAAAACAATACAATAAAATGACATTATTTCAAATGTGTGCTTGTACACACTTCTATGCACTTCATATTAAAAAGTTTGCTGCAGTTTTTTAGAAGCAAAACTAGTTTTTGAAAACTTAAGTCGATATTGGGCCATTTTCTTATTATTAAAATATTTTTAAATATATTACAGCATTTGGAAGAATTCAATGAAATGTCTTCTTACTGCCTGCCACACCATATTCAACATAAATGTTCTCATGAACTGGACCCTCATACTCCCAACTGATATTGGCATAGGTCTCAGCAGCAGCTGCCGTAACATTTTTGATCCCTGGATACACTGGCGGCACTAAATACACAAGAAAAACAGAGCAAAATATGAAAGGCTGCATGCATCTCGTACAATCCAGCTTTAACTTCTTCCCTAACCTGAATCTTAAGGAATAGAATATTGATTTGTTTCCGTTTTCGGAAAAATGAAAAATGTGGACTTACCATGAATTTCCATTAGCAGCAATTCTCAGGTGGACCACTCTTCCGCTTGGTGAAAGCCCCTCCTCTTGGTTACCAGGCACGGTCCTCTTTAAAATGGAACCAAGGGGAGGAGCTTCCCCTCAGCCCCTGGGCTGTGACAAGAGTTTGGATAAGCTTCTACCATGAACTTTACTCTGACAGGAGGTCTACTAATAGTATTAGTAGATCTAATACAACAAGCATGAAAACACTGGAGCTAATGTACTGCTATGGTTAACAAAGAAAAAGAACTTCCTACTGGAGTCAAACTATCTAAACCCACTACAGATACTGAATGGGCTTCCAAGAACATAACTCTAGCTTTTCTCTATATCTACCTATTTGCAAACTACCCCACCTTTGAATCTCTGAGAATGAGAATAGACAATGTCAATATTTCCCTCTCTGCAGTGGGGTAGCCTTCAATTCAGATGTACCAAGTTTTCTTGTATCCAAACAGCAGGGAGATTCAACTGTTTTATCCCAAAGCCGCCTTCTATGAAATGCGGCATTAAGATAACGCATCGTTACAAGTATGATCATTTGATAATGTCTAGCAAAGGTGTGCATGAATCTTGAGGGTGCAGCTTTGCACACAGATGGGGAGCTTCTGTAGGCTGTGGAAATAGCAGTATTGCATTTATAGTGAGCTGGCATCTTATCCTTATAGACTTTATTGTCTTCTAACCATTGTGAGGATGGACAAATCAGTCCCCACTGAAGATTATTGCAGAGGGTTGGACTTCCAACTCCCTCCCAACTCTACAATTCTATGATTGAATCTCTGTTCAGAAATAGTACATGAATGACCATGAAAGGATAGGAACATAGGAAACTGTCTTACAGTCTTACACTGACTCAGACCATTGGGTTCATCTAGCTCAGTACTGACTGGCAGCGGTTCTCCAGGATTCCAGGTGGAGGTCCTCCCCAACCCTACCTTGAAATGCTGGAGATTGAACTGGGGGTGTTCACATGCTCTATCACTGAGCTGCTGCTCTTCCATGAAATCTGACCTGCCAATGAAAAGTGGAATGAAATACTCTAGTTCTCCTAGCTTCCATTGCTTTGCAAAAAACCCCATGTGTAGGTCATCCTAATACACCAGGGAGGGTTGCAGTGAAACCCAAACAGGAAAAGGCAGAAAATCAGAGCCATGAGAGTTATTCTTGTCCCCATTTTCTTCTCCTCATTTTGTTGAGTGGCTATTGCTGCCACTATATCCTTGTGTTGTAGTTTTATTTAAAAAAAATTTATGGTAGGACAAGGAGGACTCAATACCTCTCAAAGCCACCTGATTAGCTGGCACATTTAGAAAGACAGTAAATGTCTTGCACCTGTTTGGACAAAATGGATTTTACCAAAGTTATAAAAAAATGGAGTGCTTTGGTGGCCCTGAGGTTGGGAAACTGGAAGGTAAGCAGTCTTCATATTTCCCCAAACTATATAAACAATCTCCATAAATAGAAGTGGACAACAGGTTCACGTATCATTTTTTCCTTCCCAAATTTGCTTTTGTGTCCTTCTACATATAATCCAAATTTCTTACTAGAAGGATTAGGGAAGGGAGGGGGGAATCTATTTTCAAAATTGTTACAAAGGTGTGTGATGCTCTGAACAACTGTCTTGCCTGCCAACAATGCAAGGCAGGCCTGGAAGCTGAAGAGAAACCCTTCCTCATGGTGTTGTACGTTGTTGTTGTTGTTGTTGTTGTTGTTGTTGTTGTTGTTGTTGTTAAAGAGAATCCTGCCTGGTAACCCAGTGGAGGTGAGTCCCCGAGTTCTGTTCCACTCTGGCACCACTAGAGAATTAGTGACTACAGGATTAGCAGACATTGCATATGACGTGGTAGTAAGCATGCTATGTTAGTCTATTATGAAGTACAACTAACTATATAACCGTTTAATTCTATGCAACTCATTTAAGAGTATGCCCCATTCAATTCAGTGTGACATTTCCAGATAAAGAGGCATGTTTAAGTATTCTACTTCTCAGTTAAAAGGCTAGCCACATCTAAAAGGCTAGCAAACATCTCAAAAGTGACACTAATTCTACAGATTGATGGAAAACCATAAAGACACGCAGAAATATAACTTTCTATTTTCATATTGTTTTGGTAATTCTTGAATTTCTTTCCGGCAGTTTCTTTCTGCGGAACGTTGCAGTTCAGCTGTTTTGATGGCATTAAAATCCATAAGATAAATATCCTTCCCCTTATATGTTGGTAGGTACAGTCTGGGGTGGACCCTGGTAATATGGTGCCCTGTGCAAGGCCAAAGTTTGATGTCCTCCCGGCCCTTGTAGCAGCTTCCCAAATTGGCTAAGCGAGGCACCAGACTTTGGGATGAAGGCACAAGGCTCTGGCAGGGTCCTGGAGCCCTACTTCACAGAGTTGGGCAAGAACTAACTAAGCTTTTGGAGGGACCCTGTCAAAGCCCTCGTGCCTCCTTCCCGAAGCAAGCACTTACTTAGGCTTTGTGAAGGAAGCGGGAAGGCGCCCCCTCGGCTCGGCACCCTGTGCAGGGGAACCAGTCTCGCCACCCTAAATCCGTCTCTGGTACAGTATGCATAACAGGGAAGGTTTCAAAAAGGGGTTTCAAAAGGGTTCTCTGAATTTCCTTCATCAGAGAAAGCAGGAAAGAGGAAAACAAACAGCGAAAATATTTTTACAGAGTAAAAATGTTTCATACATTACAGCACCATCTTACCTGTTAAGTCAACACAACACATACATAAATGGACACCCATGCAGGTTCTTTTAAAGACATTTTACTCGATACAATAGGAGAACAAGTTGCAAAAGGAAAACAAGCACATAAAATCATTATTAAAATGCAGATCAATAATAATATTAGTTATAGCTATCTTGAAAGGCTAATAATCATTCATTCATGACTCTGATGGACATAGGCTTTTATCACAAGGAGGCACCCATCAAGAACTGCAACGGTACAACCTGTGCAATCCCAGAGATGACCAAGTAAAAAAGGATTTTATAGCTGAAGTGCATGGTAGGTTGCATTTTTTACTTTATTAATGATTTGTATGATTTTTTTACCCACCCTTCACCTCGGGCAGGTTACAGCAATGTAATAAACAATAATAAACACAGATAAGCAGTAAAAATCATAAAACAGCTTCCATCATAAAAGAACAGCATAAATTCAGCAAAAGAGGTGGGTTTCATAAAATGAAAACCTTAGCTGTTAAAAGGTATGGTAAAGTGATGCCTCTTCAGCACCTCTGTGTGTTCTATGTGGTTAATTCACAACATGTTCTCGAACATTATTCAGCATGCAAAACCATTTGAGGAATGAAATACCATGCATTTCTTTCCCCCTGGAAACAATGCTGAAAAACCTGTCAGGGGAAAGATCAGAGTTTTTTATTTTTAAGATTGTGCTAATCCACCCCCACAATGGTCCATCACCCAGCTTCTGGAACTGAAATCAACTTCCAGCTTTCTGTGGCAGCACATATTTACTGCTGCTTGATCCAGAAAAGAAGGAAGCTCCCAGTTTGCATCTGTAAAACAAAATATAGAATCGCCCTACTTTGAGCCTGTGTAAGTTCTAGGTACTCAAAAATAGGAACCTTCCTTGACGAACTTGCAAAACAGATGCTTTTAAGTGATGCAACAGATATGCAAAATTAAAGGAAGTTGCGGCAAAACACAATTGGATATTATTCCTTCAGTAAAGAGGACTTAATTCTGACTGATTTCTTGAAAATGTCTGAAGACTATTCTTTGCTTCCCCCAAAATAACAGTTTACATTATGATGCAACACATTGTTAACAGTCAGTTAGCACATTTGTGAACTGTGCTCCACTCTGCAGAGATGCATTCAGAGCAAAATCAAACATGAATCTGTTCATGCTCTAGGCACAGAGAGGAATTTATGGAGAATTGAGATTTTGGAAACGTTTCTCTTGGAGTAATCTAACAAAGCAGGTAAAGTCCAGCTCCAACGACCTTCTGCCGGTTCCCTCACTGCAAGAAGTAAAGTTACAGGGAACAAGGCAGAGGGCCTTCCCGGTAGAGGCACCCACCTTGTTTAACGCCCTTCAATCAGATGTTGAACAGATAATCAGTTTTCTGAAGAAGTGTGCATGCACACGAAAGCTCATACCAAGAACTGACTTAGTTGGTCTTTAAGGTGCTACTGGAAGGAATTTGTTTTGTTTTGACTATGGCAGACCAACACGGCTACCTATCTGTAACCAGATAATCAATTGTATGACTTTTAGAAGACAGCTGAAGGCAGCCCTGTATATGGATTTTTTTTAAGTTTGATGTATTATTGTGTTTTTATATTTTGCTGGAAGCCACTTAGAGTGGCTGTGGCAACCCAGTCAGATGGGCAGCATATGGAATTATTTATTTACTATTACTATTACTACTATTATTTTCAGGAAAAAACAAAGACTTTTCATCTTTGCCAATGTGGTCCCCCCCCCCAATACAGATGATTGTATTATGAACAGGGGATGCTAACAGCCAGCCTAAAAGGCTTTGGCCCAGTATGCCTGCAGAAGCATCTCCACCCCCAGCGTTCAGCCCGGACACTGAGGTCCAGCTCTGAGTGAGTTTACAGGGAACTAGGCAGAGGGCCTTCTTGGTAGTGGTGCCCGCCCTGTGGAATGCCCTCCCATCAGATGTCAAGCAAATGAACAACTATCTGACTTTTAGGCAGCCCTGTTTAGAGAAGTTTTTAATGTTTGATGTTTTATCGTGTTTTTAATATTCTGTTGGGAGCCGCCCAGTGGCTGGGGAAACCCAGCCAGATGGGCGAGGTACTATTGCTACTACTAATCATTTATTACTATTATTATTACAATTGTTGTTGTTATCCTCTGCTTCAGTTAATAAACTACATATCTAGAGAGCTTTATTTTTTTTTATTAACCAAGTTAAATAGCCAGTTAATTCATATAAATAGGCAAAATACCAACAATGACAACCATCTATTTCAGTAAAAACAACAACATTAATTTATGGATGTACCAGAACAAGTATGTTATGGTTGTAAGGTGTCAAACTACTACATAACATGTCAGCAGAATATACCAAATAATTTCTGCATGAAACTGTTTTGATATTTGTAATCATATTATGTTGAAGTGTTTCAACAAAACAAGTAAGGATAGGTGGGAATCTCATGTAGACCACATCTTTAAGCAAACTGAGCTAATTAGGACCTCCTAGACCAATCCAAGAGTGGGAATATAATTACCCTTCAGTTTTCAAGCTTTTCTGAATTTTGCGATACAGTTCTCATTTCAAGAAAGTATCCAGATTCATAAAACAATGCAAATTTTAGGTTAACATGTAGTTTATATGTATATTGTGTTTCATTATGTGTTTAAGTATAAATTTAAATCAGATTTTTTTTATATGGGATTTTAAAAAATAGAGAATAATGCAGTGGAATGAATTTATGAATATATACATGGGGAAAACTGACATGAGTCAGAAATAGGCTGATGTGTCCAGATTCTCTGAAATTTTGATTTGAAATTCTACAGGAAGTAATCCAACATTATGATGTTTTAATCCATGATGCTTTAATCCAACATCACAGTGCTATACTACTCTTTAGATAGTAGTATTGATTACCATTTCTCCAATTATTGTTTATATTTCACTTTCTTATGCTAATAACAACAGCCATCTTAACTTTCAGCTAATAAGTTCTATAAGCTGTGAACCAAACAGAACATTTAACAGGTCAGCCTATGCACAGATAACATAAAGCTCTCCAATAGAGCAATAGATAATAGGAACCCAAATGGTCATGAAACTATCCTCTCTGTGTGTTTATTAAGGTGACATATATAAGGAGAAAGGTATACTGGAAACGAGTAAGCAAAAGATGGCATTCAATAAACTGACTGTACATGTCTGTGTGCCTGCGTTTTTGAAAAGTGAACTTTATTTAATAGGATCTCTGCTTCCACTTTATTTGCAATATACTAGCCCACTTTGATTCTACAGGAAACAGACATCTGAAAGCTTGGTGTGACCAATAAACACATGACACTAGATCTCACCAATGCTTGAATTAATTGGGGAGGGAAGCCTTTACTCCCGCCCCCCCCCCATTGCTAGCAGAGGCATTCTCAGAGGTTCTGAAGGAGGAGAAACCTGCAAGCTATCATTACTGCCACAAAGCAGCCTTAGTGATAGAAAAATGAGCTCCTCCCTGTAGCACAAACTTGCCTCCTCCTCAGAGCCTGTCTAATGGATTGTCATGAAAGACAGTAGATACACGTGTGCTTTTTGAAGCAATAAGACAGGTACTATGTTAAAGAAATTGATGGATATCCCATAAACATTCCCTCTATCAGCGCAACACTCTCCTTTAATGAATTGCATTGTTCCTTTCACTTTTACAGGCTGATTTCTATTTAAAGAAACTGAATTAAGAATCTGCAAAAATCCATACAATTCATGCTCATCTTTACCTGCACTTAGGTCAAGTGGAAGAATACCAGCATAAATGGAAGAAAATAAAAGGACACTACATAATTAGGTACAACAAAAGGAGCGTATATATCTATATATCTATAGTATAAATCTACACATATATATTAAAGTACAAAGGCATGCAGTTAAAGTATTAGAAGAAGGGAATAAGAAGTTAAACACTCACACTAAAGAGTGGTTTTAAAAACAAAGGCTAATAATCATGCATTTGTTTCACCTACTATTATTATTTTTTAAAAAAAGAAATATCTTTCTTAACCACTTTTCCTTTTGTCTTATAATTTATTAATGTGCAGTTAAGTTAAATCATAGGTGTGCATGCATGTGCACGCACGCACGCACGCACACGCGCGCGCGTGCACACACACACACACACACACACACTATAGCAGTTTTCCAGAATAAAGACACTTCCTTGTTCTGCCAAACTTAGGACAATTGTCGGTTGCTTTGTCCAAATAAAGGACTTGCCTGACAGCTTTTTCTTTTCTTTTCTAAGTGACCAGCATTGCTTTTTAGTCTGGCATCTTCAAAAACAGCAATACTTGCTTTGTGAGGGAAGGTCACTTTATAGTTTCTTTCACTTGTAACTTGCCCCTGCTTAGCATCTTACGTGTTATGCTATGTTTGGTTTTGGCTTTAATCCCTGTTTTGGATACGATTAGATTCAGGACAGTGATTCAGAGGAAAGTATTATACCCGCAGAACAGGCTTTAATTAGGAATCCTGATGCAGCAGCCAAAACTCGAGAACTGATACAAAATACGATGCATTATATTCGGGGTATATGATGGTAATGCATAGACAGCTGCAGTATACAGGTGCTTTTACATGGCTTTGTGACTATTGTTTTCATGCTAATGATCCTGTGGTATCTGCTCAAATACATCCCAATGATTAAGCTACGAAAGCAAATGGCAGGTCCAAATGGCAACTTTCTGTGCACTTGGTCAGATATTGTAGAGTATGGGTAAAAATATATATTTCGGGTAGAGATTTCTCCCCACAGGGTATATCTGTACTCGCAAAGAAAAAAAACCCATGTGGAACTGCACAATCCACAGTGGTTTAATGTAAGGTGGGGAGGCAGCTCTGACTGAATCATTCAGGACTGCAGGAAGTATAAATGCTAAAAAGTAAAGCTAAAGGGTAAAGGGACCCCTGACCATTAGGTCCAGTCGTGACCGACTCTGGGGTTGCAGCGCTCATCTCGCTTTATTGGCCGAGGGAGCTGGCATACAGCTTCCAGGTCATGTGGCCAGCATGAATAAGCCGCTTCTGGCGAACCTGAGCAGCGCACGGAAATGCTAAAAGTAGACATTAAATCTCTAAAATCAGTGCAATCCAGATATGACCTAAAGTCTTGTTTTCATTGGGAAGCAAGGAAACCATTTCATAAAATACAGACAGCTGCAAGATGATCATATAGCCATTTTAGAGTGAATTTCGTGTGACCATAGCCCAGCTATGGTGCCTGGAAAGCTATGTGACAATTTAAAAGGCATAGTTTAGCATGACACAATAAATATAAGTGACTATATACATATGCAAGTCCCTTGTAAAACAATTATGCACAGGTTTTCTAGGGATAAACTTTACAGCAGTTCCAAGAGCACCACATTTTCCTTGAAAACCAAAACCATAGAGACAATTCTCCTACTACAGACAGCTAAATTCACTTATTTTTAGAGAGAGAAAAATGGCACAATTATTCAAATGTAAGTGGACGTTCTTTATACATACCCATCTTACCTTCATCCATAATTGTTACTGCCTCCTCTGTTATTTGACTTCCAGCTCCAACTGATGTCTGTGCATAGAAGTAAAACTTGTATCGAGTGCTGTAATTTAAGTTGCTTAATATCAGGCTGGTCTCATTGGCTGGTATACTGATCTCTTCCAAGCGGCCTAATTCATGTGTGTTATTAACTGTTGAAAGACAGCACAAATAATATAGTTAAGTACTTGTTTGGAAGCACATCACTGTTACATCAAAAAGCATTGCACCAGACTTTACTACATATATTGAATTAGTAAACTCCCTTAATCACGTGACCATGGATAGCTCAGGTGGTTGGAGCATGGTGCTGATAACACCAAGATCGCAGGCTTGATCTTTGTATGGGACAGCTGCATATTCCTGCATTGCAGGGGGGTGGACTAGATGATCCTCAGGGCCCCTTCCATCTCTACAATTCTATGATTCTATGTAGCCATATGGCACACATGTTTTGGCACACTAAGCAGTATGTTTTTCAGCAGCCCTAGGTAAAAATTGAATTATGCAGCATTGCTCCCTGGTACCGTGGAAAGTCATGGATTTGTGTGTTATCTTCTTCATGTCTCTAAGGCTGTAGCCAAGGCAAGCAGGGAGGAAAACAGAGGCTAAAATAATAATAATAATAATAATTGGAAGGAGTGTGACAGATGCCGGAAAAGCAGAAAACGTTTGATGGGGCAAGCTGAAAGGGAATGGAGTGGGAAAGAACTTTATTATTATTTTTAAATGAAGAAGCACACCAACAGTTGTGGAGGGTTGGGCAAGGTTAACTCAGACAGACAGACCATACAGACATGGAAAACCTAAACCTGAAACAAGCATAGTGGAGTGCTTTGAAAATAATGAATCAAAGACTTGGTCAAGAATTTATATCTTCGGACAGAGTAAAGAAGCGAGGAGTGGTGATATATGCAAAAGAGAGCCTGTCACCTAAATTCTTATTCAAAGACGAACATGGAAGAATATTAGGAATTGAGATACAACATCAAGGAGAAAAGATTCTGATATTAGGAATTTATGCACCAAATGACGGGAAATCGGAATTCTACAAGAAGTTGCATGAGATCATGCTGGACTATCTGGACTACAACAACATCATTATGATGGGAGATATGAATGGGGTCGTATCGACAAACATGGATAAGTCACAAAATCAAAATGTTACAAAAGATGGCAGACTGCCAAAGACCTTTTTTGAAATGGCTGACAATATGGACTGGATTGACATTTGGAGAACTAAGAACCCCCTGGGAAGAGAGGGAACATTCTTCTCTGAAGCCCAACTGACTTGGACAAGAATCGACCAAATATGGATATCTAGAGGTCTGGCACCCAAGGTCAGAAAAGTGGAAATCTGCCCAAAGACCTGCTCCGACCATAATGCGCTGAAGATGGATATGACACTTTTGCCAACCGGCTCCTTTAGATGGAAGATGAATGATAGCTTGTTTGGAGATCAGGAGATCGTTAAGAAGGCCCAAAAAACTCTGAAGGACTATTTTGAAATAAATATGAACACTACGGTGGAAAAAAGAACTATCTGGGACGCAAGCAAAGCTGTGATGAGGGGGTTCTTGATACAACAGAACACTGTAAAGAAAAGAACACAAAATGAAAGGAAAGATAAGATTTTGCAGAAAATCAAAGAATTGGAGAAGAAATTAAGATCAAATCCGAAGTCACAGCCGATTCTGAGAGAAATTAAGCTATATCAAGCTCAATATTCCAAATTGATAAACCAAGAAATAGAATGGAAGATTAAATTAATGAAACAAAAAACTTTTGAATCGGCA
Organism: Podarcis erhardii; assembly: GCF_964252035.2. Lineage (NCBI taxonomy): Eukaryota > Metazoa > Chordata > Lepidosauria > Squamata > Lacertidae > Podarcis > Podarcis erhardii. The sequence continues at coordinate 52,060,305 of NC_138500.1, forward strand.
AATAAATGTGGGAAACTGCTAGCCTGGCAGTTGAAGAAGAGACAGAAACTAAATACAGTTACAAACCTAGAAATTGAAGGAAGAAATATCCAGAACCCCATGGAAATTAGAAAGTGCTTCCAGAGATACTTTAAAAAATTATACACTCAAGGGCCGCAAGATGAGGTTGAGATTAAACAATTTTTGGAAAGAAATGGACTAACAAAGTTGTCACAAAAAAACAGATTAATCCTGAACAACAAAATAACACAGCAAGAGATTGAACAAGCTATCCAGAACATGCAATTGGGCAAATCTCCAGGGCCAGACGGCCTGACCTCCAAGTATTATAAGACATTAAAAGACTATCTGATCCAACCATTGATGGAGGTCTGTAATGAAATTATGGAAGGGAAGAAGGCGCCGGAATCGTGGAAGGAAGCTTTTATCACATTGATACCAAAATCTGAAGCTGAAAAGACACAACTTAAAAACTATCGTCCCATCTCCCTTCTGAATGTGGATTACAAAATATTTGCAGACATTTTGGCAAGTAGATTTAAAAGAGTTCTTAATGAAGTAATTCATAAAGACCAGGCAGGCTTTCTCCCGGGCAGACATATGTTTGCAAATACTAGGAACATTATTGACGTTTTGGAACTTTTGCAAACAGATATAAATACAAAAGCAGTGTTAATTTTTATAGACGCGGAGAAGGCCTTTGACAATATTTCTTGGAAATTTATGAAGGGAAATTTGAATGAAATGGGAGTGGGACGGGGGTTTGAGAATGGGATTGACGCAATATATTCAGAACAAAAGGCTAAACTAATAGTTAACAATGTGGTTACAGAAGAGTTCAAAATTGAAAAAGGAACACGACAAGGCTGCCCGATTTCCCCTTTGTTATTTATTTCGGTTCTGGAGGTGCTCTTGAACTTGATCAGAGGGGACCGGTTGGTGGAAGGGATTCAGGTCGGAGCGAAACAATACAAATTGAAAGCTTTCGCAGATGACCTAGTTTTGACTCTGCAGGAGCCAGAATCTAGTACGAAAAGAGTATTACAACTGATACAGGATTTTGGTCGGGTGGCAGGATTTAAATTAAATAAACAGAAAACTAAAGTGTTGGGAAAAAATTTGACAGATATAGAGTCGGAACGGTTTCAGAGAGAAACGGAACTAACTATGGTTAAAAAAGTAAAATACCTAGGGGTAAACATAACAGCAAAAAACCTGAGTCTATTTAAGGATAATTATGAAAAATGTTGGTCTGAAATTAAGAGAGACTTGGATAGTTGGACAAAATTGAAGCTTTCTTTGTTAGGCCGAATTGCTGCTATCAAGATGAATGTATTGCCAAAAATGTTGTTTTTGTTTCAAACATTACAGATTGTGGACAAAACGGAGTGCTTCCGGAAGTGGCAGAAAGATATATCCAGATTTGTCTGGCAGGGCAAAAAGCCCAGAATTAAGTTTAAGATATTAACAGATGCGAAAGAAAGAGGGGGCTTTGCCCTGCCAGACTTAAAGTTGTACTATGAAGCCGCAGCTTTTTGCTGGCTAAAAGACTGGCTACTTCTCGAAGACACTGACGTGTTGGACTTGGAAGGTTTTAACAATGCTTTTGGTTGGCATGCATACTTATGGTATGATAAAGTTAAGATCAATAAGGCCTTTAAGAACCATATTGTCAGGAAAGCAGTGTTTAATGTCTGGACAAAATACAAAGACTTACTGGAAAATAAAACTCCAAGGTGGCTCTCACCTCTGGAGGCTAAGGCCCTAAAAAGACCCAATATGGAGGCCAAATGGCCAAAATATTGGGAAATATTAGAAAAAGATGGAGACAACTGGAAATTGCAGAGTCTAGAGAAAATGAAGGATAAGGTGCGAGACTGGTTACATTATGCTCAGATTAAAGAAGTTTTTAAAAATGATAAAAAGTTAGGGTTCCAGGTGGAGAAATCGAAGTTAGAAACTGAATTGTTAGAACCAAAGACTAAGGTATTATCTAGAATGTATAACTTGCTGTTAAAATGGAATACACAAGACGAAATGGTTAAATCGGCTATGATAAAATGGGCACAGGACATTGGGCATAACATCATGTTTGAGGACTGGGAAAGGTTGTGGACCACTGGGCTGAACTTCACCGCATGTAATGCTCTGAAGGAAAATGTAATGAAAATGATATATAGATGGTACATGACCCCATTTAAACCTGCCAAAATATACCATTCGTCTGATAATAAATGTTGGAAATGTAAAGAAAACGAAGGAACATTCTTTCACCTCTGGTGGACATGCCCTAAGGTGAAGGTCTTCTGGGAAATGATATATAATGAGCTGAAAAAGGTATTTAAGTATACCTTCACTAAGAAACCAGAGGCCTTCCTTCTGGGTATTGTCGGCCAGAGGGGTTAAAGAAGGACCGAACATTCTTTATGTATGCAACAACGGCAGCAAGGATACTCATCGCAAAAAAATGGAAAACTCAAGATCTACCCACACTGGAAGAGTGGCAGATGCAACTGATGGACTATATGCAACTGGCCGAGATGACTGGCAGAATCTGTGACCTGGGAGAAGGGAAGATGGAGGAAGACTGGGAGAAATTCAGGAAGTATCTACAAAAACATTGTAATTTGGTTGAATGTTAAGAAGGATGCTAGATTATAAAAAATTGGCCACCACTAAATTAGATTTGAAATTTGATGATAAGTGAGACTAAAGAAAATATAAATTTTTTTGGAAGAAGTGCTAGATTATATTTGAACGTGTGGACATGAGATTGTAAACAAGTTGATAATTTGTTTGGAAAAAACTTTTAACGATGTAAATGGGAGCGGGAGACGCGAGGGAGTCCAAAGAAGTGATGAAATTATGTCTGTGATAGAAGTAAGATTCTTTATTATTTGTGCATTTATATTTAAAAACTTTAATAAACATTTATAAAAAAAAAATGAAAATAATGAATCAGCCATGAATCAAAACTGAAGGCTGATGGGAGGAGGTAGTGATTTTGAGCAGTGATTTTGCCTTCAACCATCAGGTGGCATTCCAAAACCACACGATGCCAGATTGCATGAGAGAGAGAGAGAAAAGTGCTATCATGCCACCTGCTTTCTATAAGAATGGGACACCAAGAATGCAGAAGTGGAATACAATGGAAGTTTTAAAATTCGACAGATTTGATTTAGCATTGCCCATTCCCATTTGAAGCAATTTTAATAAACTGTTCCCTACAATATATATATATATATATATATATATATATATATATATATATATATGAATGAAAACTTATACCAAGAACAAACTTAGTTGGTCTCTAAGGTGCTACTGGACATCATCATCATCATCATCATCATCATCATCATCATTATATTATTATTATATATTTCGACTGCATCAGACCAACACGGCTACCTACCTGAATCTGTTCCCTACAAAGATATATTATCAACTTAAAAAGCTGCTATTAACTATTCAGTAAGCATGTGTTTTGAGAAATGAAAAACAACTGTTTACTCACTTGGTTGAAACTTTAGTATATATCCTACCACAACACCATTTGGATGAGAAGGTGGTCCCCATTCCAAAGTGAGGGAATCCAGATTTGGATTGGTAATCTTCAAAAAGGAGGGTGCGCTCGGAACTTTTAAGATGATAAAATGACACATGTTAAAGATAATAAGTAACAAATTTGCCATCACCACCACCACCATTATTAACTAAAATTAAATAAAATTCAAATACAAGCCAGTGTAAATGAGCCCTACATTTACTTCCACCTTTTACACAATGTACAGTAATACTGATTAGGTAGTGGAACAATGTAAGACCCACATTCTAATCTGATTCATGTTTTACTCAAGAAATCCTAGTGATCACTGCTAGGATTATGATTTTCAGGAATGTAAAATGCATTTGAAACATTAAATGCAAATAGAGTAGCTTTATTGTTTTCTAACTGCATACCTCCTTCGGGAGTTTTAAATGTTTCATCAGGGGTTGCTGGTCCTTCTCCTTTTCCATTAACCACTCTAACATTCAATTTGTAAGTGCTATATGGCTCCAATCCTGGCAACATTCCATGTGTCTTATTTCCAGGAAAAGACAGTGCCTTTTTTTCAACATGCTGGTTAATTCTTCCAGATAAACTTTCCACTTTCATATAGTAAATCTAAAAATTAAATATATATTTTTTAAAATATTTATCTACTGCTTCTCTGGTTTGCAACATACTATGATAAAGGTTTCTGACATACAATTTAGGGTTCTGGGGCTCTTTTAATGAGGCATACAAAATCCTAAACATGCTTATTTGGATATTTGCAATCCTATGCATGTTTATTTGGACGTAAAGCCCATAAGCCCCACCAACACATCCTTTTAATCAAGTGCTTTTAAGACTGTTCATGTTCATCAGTGGTTACAGGGTGTGATTTAATTTTTTAAGCCCATGACAATTACACGGCATATATGTTGCATTCACCTTTATTTTTATTACTTTAAAAAGTTTATCAGAAACAAATCTGAAGTGATTTAGTGGCACAGCAGGATGATAGTATTTGATAACACAGGTTTATGCAGAACATTATTTATAAAGTGAATTGTTTTAAGTTTTATCTAATATGCTGATATGAGAAGGTAGAATTCACAATTATTAGCAGTAGAAAAAAATAACTATTCAAGCCTGCTGATTTCCCCCCTAATGCTAGTTGTACTAGAAAGAATAATCCCTGGTTGAGTCATGCTATATTAATTTTCAGAACCATTCACGTCACACTTTTCTGGAAGCACTTAAGGGTAAAGGATATCAGCAGTCAGGCTAAAAATCGTTTTTGACAGAAATGAACTAATGGCCTTTCTTCTAGAAAGTGAAACACAATGGCTCCAGCAGTTACTTTAATCACATGGAAGCTGACAGAACAGCTATTTCAATCAAATACTGGCTGATGAAAATGAAACAGACTACTATAAAAAGAGATAAGCTTTGATATTTAGAGTTCAGAACTCATAGCTAGAAGTTCCCACCCCAAAGATATAAACAAAGAGTAAATATTATTTCAGAGGCTACAATGGTTAACTTACTTTGTATCCCTGTAGATGACCTCGGACATACTTTAACAGAACTGGATCCCATTGCACTTTTGCTAAGGTGCTGTTTACAACTTGTACCTGCAAATTGCCTGGAGCAACCATTGGTACTGTTGGAGAAAATTCAATGAATCTCAGGTTAGAGCAACTTACACATACTCATGACACTTTAGAGACTTCAGAAGTCTAGAAGTTTGGTTGTGAATCTATATATTTCACAACCATAATTACTACCAAAGCTTCAGTGCATTGCGATAAATGTATAGCCCTCGCAGCAAGGATTATTGCAAAAAAATCAAAAAAAAAATCAACTTACAATCTTCCCCAGAATGTCCAATTGTTGTTGTTGGTTCTGGAGCAGGTCCCAAATCATTTAACGCCTGCACTTTTATCTCGTAAGGAGCAAAGGTCGGTGTACCAGACACAATATATTTGGATACATTTGCAACTGTAACAGATGTCCAATCATCGTCGCCATCCTTCTGCCGCCAACTGACTTGGTACCGGAGCCCTGGACCGTTGGACTGAAAATGCTTTAAGGGCTAAAATGGAAAGTGAAGAAAAAGAAGATATTTATAGTTAGCTACTGCATTTAAAAAAATACAGAAAATAAGACAATAATTATATAAAACCAATGACCTTGGGTTGAAGAATTCCACAATATGCCAATTTAACCAGGTGCTTCCTGTGAAATGTATTAATCTTATTGCTTGCATAGTTAGATATTTCCAACCAAACCCTTTCAGAAATATTGTAGTTCATGAGCAGTTTCATTGTTCCCCTTTTTATATAATTTAGTGAAAATTTATTCTTATACAGGCAACTCCCCACTTGTGTGTGATCTACTTGCGTGCAACTGCACACATGTACACCACCAGTAAACCGGAAATGGGGAGCACCCTGGAGAGTCCTTGTGGCTCACGAAGAGACCCTCCCAAGAGTCTGAAGAAAGCATCCTCTTTGGGCTCTGGGGAGGGTGTCCTTGCAAGCCAGAGGTGTAGCGGGGCTATAGTGAGCTGCTCAGCTGAAGCATGGGGAAGGTTTCCTGTGTAGCAGCTGAGCAGCCTAAACAAACCTTCAGCACATGGGAAGATCCTCCCTAGATCTCAAAGAAGACACCCTCTTCAGGCACTGAGGAGGCTCTCCTCATGAGCCAGAGGAGCAGTGGGGCTTTGTTGAGGCTGCTCAGCTGACTTATGGGTAAGCAACTGCTGCTATGCTACTCCACACGTCAGATGTTAGGTGGGGAGGCTGAGCAGCCACAACAAAGTCCCACTGCCCTACAGCTTGTGATGAGACCCTCCCTGGAGCCCAAAGAGGACGCCTTCTTTGGGTTCAAATTCTGAAAGGGTTCAAACTCTTTAAAAAATCTTTAAAAAATGTATATATCCTTACCTCCCACATGATCACCAAATTATCAGGTTCTGATCCAATCCCTTGAACCCCAGTAGGATTGTCATCCGGCTCTAGAAGTTAAATATTTATATTTAAGTAAACTCTTTACCCATCCCAAATAATTCAGTACTATCTATGGTCTAAGCTGATAATTGTAAGTGATAGCGTTTATTTACTTGCAGCTTTTGTAAAGTATTGTTCAGAGGCTTCACTTGGCTGGCTATTTCCAATGTCATTGACAGCTATTACACGAAATGAATAGTTAACATATGGTGACAGCTTTAACTGTACAGTTGTCAGGATCCCAGAGATTTCTGTCAGGTAGTTCCATATCCCTGGTTCACGCATGGCATCTTCATATTCAATGACAAACTCTGCATATAAAATAAAAGAGGATTGCTTCAGAAACCAGAGAACTTTCTGTCATGCAACAAGCAAAAAGGAAATGTTTCAGATTATAATGAGCTGAGGACAATATCTATGTCAATATAATTTTATAAGAAATTGTCCTCTTTTAGTGTAGGAATGGCATGGTATCAACATGATTATTATTATTATTATAGGTTTCACTATGTAATGATATGTTATCTCTGTATACTGAAAAATGGTTAGGATGCAATGCAAACATTTTATTCTTAGAAATAAATATATTTTTAAAAATATGATAATTGTATAAAAAGAGGTTTTCATGTTCTTGAAAACAGGAATGCTATAGCCTGAAAAGTTGGCAGATTGTCCTAGAAATAGACTTATCTAACCCAGCTTGCAGCATTTGTTTATGGCAGGAGCAGCTGCACACCATCAGGGCTGGTGCTGGTTAAAGGGAAGAGAAACAGAAAAGCCAGACCACAGAGAGACAAATGAGATGAGAAGAAGACAACGAGAGAAGCAGCATTTGACTTCCAGTTCCTCTGAGATGAGCCATTACTATGGCCACATTTAAAGGCATTCTATTCTCATGAAAGAGGAGAACTTGATATCTGTGCTGGCAAAGCAAACAGAGGGGTGGGTGGCTGAGAAAAAAATGTGGATGGTTGAAAGAGAGCAAGCACATACACACAGAGAAGTCACAGAAAAGGCCCTCCCTCATGATCTCCAGCTCTTAATGAAAAGAAAAGTTCCCATCCCTGCCTTAAAGGATTGTGCCTTTTTATTTTATTTAGTGTCCAATAATGGTACAAAAGTGTACAGCTAATAAGAAAATTGCAAATGAAAAATATAATTACGTAGAATCTGGGAACAAAACACACTCCCTTTTAAATGTAACACATTGTTCCCCTTTTAATTTAATTTAGTCAAATAAACATAGCGAACCATACTCGTAATAGGGCTATTATTGTCATTGCCCGGTATCCACGTGAGCTGAACACTTCTCTCTTGATGATCTGTCAATTCCAGATCAAAAGGTGGATCAGGACGATCTGCAAGCCAAATAAGCGCAAAGGAAGATAAACACAAATTAGTTGCTATCCAGGAAAACAAAATCTAACCATAACTGCTTTCAACATGTACAAATGATTTAGTGGTCACTAGCATGCAACTGCAATGAAAATGAATAACCGATTTTGCTGGGAAACAATGCAAAAAGAAGAAAAAGCAATAATTGTTACAAGAACTCCAGTGCCAGATTGCCTTGTGTTTTAAGAAATAATGGTAACTGGACAGTTGAGAAGTAGTATGGTTCACCAGCAGTTTCAGTTAATGATTAATGATGATGAGTAGAAAACTACTGTATGTGAAAGCAAGTCTCCTCGTACACAAAAAGGAAAATAAAAAGCATACATATTAACAAAAAAACAACTGTTTCAGAATTACAGTGATCAGAAGCACTTCTTTTTCTAGGAAGGTTCCTTTTTTAATAATAATAATAATAATAATAATAATAATAATAATAATAATAATAATTTCACCTGGCAAAGCCAATTCAAAGCCATTTAAAAGTAGCAGATGGCAGAGTGGGGCTGTGCCACTTACCTGACCATCCTTCAACTGAGTTGCTACTGTATACTGGGACAGAGAGGGGGGTGGTTGACATGGTGCAATCCAATGTTCCTGCCAGCACGTTTGCACTGCACCAACCTCTTCCTCCCCTTTCCTGTCTTAGTATGCAGCAACAACTCAGCTATTGACCATGCCCATAGTTTATCATCACTGCTGCTTCTTTTTTTATTCATCTGCAGTTCTTCACTCTGGATAATATACATTTTGAATGGGCTTAACTGTGATGGTATCACAACTTCCCCTCAAAATTGGTATGGGGTGGGTGGGGAAGGAGAGCAGGGGTCTTAGAACAGCATTTCTAATTCATCCAAAACCACAATTGTCACCAATCCTTGATGGAAGCCATGATGATATATAATGAATTATGATATGTAGATTATTTGAAATGTGGCTTCAGCTGTCTCTACGTGAATAACTTGCTCTCCAGAGAGGTTCAGCTGATGCTGATTTGTTCTGACATTTTTATTTTTCCTGAACTTTTAAGATGATTTTAGGGGTCTGGGTGCATTTTAACCTTTTGGTGCTAGATTTATATGGTTTGAGAACTAACTCTGTTTTGATATACCACTATTTTATATATTTTTAATTATTTGAAGACCAAACTAGAAGATAAAGGCACAGATATGGAGCTGATATTGTTGTTGTTGCTTCTGCTGCTGTTTTTACACAAATTGCCACCATGTAAGGCTCAATTTGAATCACCTTGGATAGTAGGGGAGTAATAACCCTTTGCTACTTCTCTGGTCCATATGCAATCCCTACCCACCCCCAAATTAAACAGAGAGTTCTCTCCTTTGTGCAAAAACTGATGGCTGAGACAGGGGTGGTTTGAATTGGGAAAATAGCAGGGGCAAAGGTTTTAAACCCCCTAAAGACCACATACCATTGTCAGTTTTGACCTTGAATTATTAGCCCTCCTGAGGATCCTTTGGGTGGAAGGGCAAAACATAAATATATTAAACTTAGGTGTGTTTTTTTAAGTTTGCATATGTAGTGTTTCTGGTGATTTGTGGAAATGGGACTTTGAATCATTCCTGCAGCTTTGTTGAATGATTTTTCTTACTTGTCTTATCTCACATCTGGAAGGGAAATGAAAACAGGCAGATTCTTTCTCCCCCTCCATGGCAAGGATCTTGTTGGTCGTTGGGTGAGATTTTAAGATCAAGACATTTCCTTCCAAGCAATATGTGTCCCCTAGCAGATTATTCCCAGGGGATTTCTGAGAATTAAAATATGCTCTGCCCCAGATGCCGCACCACCTCCATGGGACTGAGGAGCGCCACTGTCAAAACCTTGTGGTGGTGAAAACCGTCCCCCTAAATTTTGAGCTGAAAGGTCTTGGAAGAGAACATTCAGACCACGTTTAGACGTAACTGCTGAAACTCTGCCAAGCTCAGGAAAGGTGGACCTGTGAAACTCATTGAAGATGCAACAGCAAAACATCTTTGAAGTTTTGGGAGTAAAGAAAAGATGAGGGCAGAGTATATCCAAGACTTGTGCTAGCCCTGGCCAAGGATGAAAACAAGTAGTTAATTCCCAGCACAGCTTCATGTTTTAATTTTCATCAGTCTAAGGCCTTGCACTTAGCTGTTGACTTAACTTCAGACTTGTATCCATTTTGCTGTTCTTCATATAACAGCTCAGGAATAAGCCAAACATATCCAAAAGCCCATAGAAAAGGTCAAAAGGAATATTAAACATTATTTGGTGGAGAAAATGTAAATGATTTGTGGGGATGGATAAGTATTAAGGCAAATTTTAATGATAAAAATATGTGCATTTAAAGAGGTATGTTGAACACAGTTTTGGATAAAATGTTTACTCAGTTATTAGAAATATTGGTCTTGATCACAGGCTGTATTAAATCATAATAATGAAACAGTTCAAGCATTTAGCTCAAAAGAATGGTAACACAACACTAAATTATCATCAGATCCAAAATAAGTTTGTAAAATGTAATGAAACAGGGGGAGAAAGAGAGAAAATCTCAGCTTGAAATAGGCAGAAAGGTTAGGAACATTTGGTGCATGACACAAACAAGACTTTTTTTTTATTAGTTTACCGTAAACAACAGGTGGGGCTGTTGGAGGAGCTGAAAAAGGATATTAATATAAAGTATATAGTCAGTGTTAGTAGCCGGAAAAGAAACTGAACTGTACAAGTAAGTTACTATTAAAATGGCTGAATATTATAACACAAAGTTACGGTACTTCTATATGGATAAGTATTAATTTCTAATCATGCACTGATTAGGGGTCAAGCTGAAAACTGTAGCAAGTAAAATTGATGACATCCATTGTTCTGAGACATAAGCAACTTCTTGCAAACAGGTGATAAACTAAAACAAAGCCTGGATACTGTAAGGTTATTCATGAATAAGCCAATGACTAACGAAAAGGTCTTGCTTAACTTATATTTCCTTCCTAGTTCATTTATCAATTCAGGAAATCACAACCATAACAGTAGCACACATGTGTATGTGTGTGTGTTTGTGCACAGTGCACCTTCCCTGCTTTGTTCGTAGCTTGGCAGAACAAGACTGCTTAGCAGGTGGATCTGTGTGTATTACCCTACTGCTTGTATCAGTTTTATTTTCCCATGCATCAGGCAAATTAGCCCACACCCAGGTACACAGATAGGAATATGTGTTTCTGTGCTACTTGCTGATCCTTGATAGCTATCTAAAATAATATAAGCCATCAGGAAAGTAAATATACAATGGATTAAGGCAAAATTGGTTTCTACAGCCTCAACCCCAGTCCCTGAGATGGATTAAGGAAAGTCCTCCCCCACCCCCCTTTAACAGGCATAGGCAGACATTGATTTTTTTCTAATTCAACAAACAGAAAAAGCTGGGATGTGAATGCGGTTATAGACAAAAGCCTAATATTGCTAGGGCAATCCATAGTAGATTCAGGTATAGAGGATCCATGTATGAAAACAGAGATTGCAGAGAAAACCCACACATTGAACATTCAGAGCTGTGCATTTATCTGTGCTGGATCATGTCTCTGTGGCTGATACAGCCAGTTTTAAAAAAACATTTTCGATCATGTGGGAACTAAATTTTGGGCCCTTCTTCCCTTCTCAAATATGTGTGCAGTACTGCCAAAGCATCTGTAAAGTGTGCGTGCTTATTACCTTTATAAACAATAAAATGCATTAAAAATAGTTAATCTATAAATAAAATAGGTTGGATCCAGGTATGTCTGAGCATAAGGAGACTTACATTAGAAGGCTTTCCTACCCCTTTCCCCCACTGTAGCTCCACTGTGCCCACTTGTGGCATGAGGACCCTCAAGAGCAACTTATTATGGGTTGCAATGAGCTCCAGTAGAGAGTTATGGAACCTGAGGAGGATTTCCTTGTGCATGCAGAGTTTCTCTCCACATAAACTGTGTCTGTCTGATTTCCACTCGTTTCCTCCTCTCACTGAAGCTCCTTGCATCCCATCCCACACCATTCTCAAGGGTTCCATGACCTTCTGGCGTGGTTTTTCAGGAGTATATGTGGCAACATAAATTTATGCTCATGCATAAATCCAGACATATGGCAACCCTACCATTAGCTGAAACTCAATAATAGATAATAGATTTATCATAGTCATAATCATAAGTTAAAATAAATCTTACCAACAACAGTGAGCACAGCACTTGCAGAAACACTGTCCAGAGTAGTATTAGCTATGCAAGTATATGCTCCACCATCTTTATCAGTGACATTCATAATGGTCAAGTTGTGTTTACTGACAATAAACCTGCAATTACAATACATTTAGTCACTCCATTGGTGCATAGGACTATAAGTATATATTGCAACAAAATACAGTAAAATCTTAATATCAGTACTGAAAAATACTTCAATATTATCTAATATTGAGAAAGCATCCTTCATGCAGTAAATAAACCACATTTAGGTCACATATCAACCCACTAAATATTGCCTGCATCATCAAAAAAATATAGTGTAGTTGAAGCAGGAACAAGAGTATAGTACTTCTTAAATATAATTAGTATATAATTACTGTGGTTGAAAAATGTATTACCCAATCCAGCTATGCTAAATTTAAAATAATTGGTTATGATTCAGTAGCTTCAAAAATTTACAGAACAGCCTCTAATACATGTCTGTTCAGAGTCCTTAGTGCCACATAATGTTAGGCCAAATCAATCTCCTTTCCTTCAGGACAGGAGATCACAGACACTTTGCTCCTGCTGAAACATTTTGCAGATGCATTGAGCAGTGGCGTAGCGTGGGTTGTCAGCACCCGGGGCAAGGCAAGTAATTTGCGCCCCCTAACCCATGGGTTTTAGCACTCGAGTGCGAGCGCCCCCCCCCCAAGATGTTGCGCCCGCCCCCCTGCACCCCCACGCTACGCCACTGCTTCAGGCCCCCCAATAAAACATTTGAGGGGGCCAGTCCCCCAGTTGATGGGCATTGCCAATGTGGTAAACAATGCAGGGCGGGGCTTACCTGCCTCCCCCCCAAAATATCATACTGTATTCACGTTGGCACCCCTGATGAACTCAGCGGGGCTAACTTCTGCCCCGCAAGCCTTTGCACCTCCCTGTCTCCTTTCCGCTCTATATGTAAGAGGGTGAAGGTCAGGCTGGCAGCGCGAATAAGGGCCCCGCTGCTGAAGGCCTCGCCCGCCACGACCTCCTGGTCCACGGGCAAGGCAAGAAAGTGCCTTTTCCTTGGGGGGGGGAGTCTTAAATTTCAAACCATTATTATTATTATTATTATTATTATTATTATTATTAATATCAAATGTGTGTGGTTTCTCCACCGACGACTCGCCACGTGCGAGGAGGAAGGTGGGCTCCCTTCACCTACCCGTCTCCTTAAGGGAAAGGGAAAACGATGTGAGGAAAAGCGACGCGGGACAGCGAGCGAGGTTCTCCTCAGAGCCTTTTCCCGCCGCCCCCTCGCAAGACAGCCCTGAAACCGAGCGCGGAGTGAGGGGCGGGGCCCGGCGGAGTCTCGCTGCCCCCCTACGCCTCTCGAGGGGGCATGAGGGGCGCCATGTCAAGGGCGCCCGCGGGCGCAGCAGCGGCTCCTGTCAGGGCACGAGGCGGGCGGGTGTCCCTTGCGCAGCGGCAGCCGCCGCTGGCTAGCCCCGCCTCACCTGGCGCCTCTCCCCCACCCACCCCGTCCGCCCACCCATATCCCACTCAGGAGGGGCCGGTGGGCTGGCGAGCGCCTCACTGCAGCAGCACCAGAGAGGGAGAGAAGTCCGCCTCCTGCCGCCGCCGCCTCTTCATCCCCAGCAGCAACTTCCCTGCCCAGCTCCCCGCCGCTGCCTCCTTCTCTCCCTGCTTTGCAGTAGCAGCAGCCGCCGCCGCTCCTCCTCTCCTCCCGGGGACGATGCTCTGGCTCCTCAGCGGCAGCTCCCGAGCCGTGTCCCCGCGGCACCTCTGCTCCCCCGGGCTCCCCTTTGCCGCCTGGCTCCTGCTGCACCACCTGGGGGCAGCTCCCATGGCTGGGGCTTCCTCCTTCCCGAGACATGCGGCTCTGCTACAGCCTGCACCCGAGGCTCTTTGGCGACTCCGGAGGTGGCGAGTGCGCCCCCCCAGATGTTGCGCCCGGTGCGGCCAGCACCCCCGGCACCCCCCACGCTACGCCACTGGCATTGAGCTAAGTCACAATTTGGCTTACATAGTGTGTTGCATTGTCTTAAACTGAATTCATGGCTCGGCTCTCTCCAGAATCTGCATACACCTAGTGGAGCGAGTTGAAGAGTGCACAGAAGTTCTGATGTCTATATACAAAAAGCTGCCTGTTCACAATGGCACCACCTTTTTCAGTGAAGAGAAAAGCTCCATGAATGCAAAGGGTAGGTCCAAACAATTCCATGTTCCACAAAGTGAACAGGGAATCTTGGTCAGAACTTGGGAATTTGGGAATTTGAGTTGGAACTCAAATATGCAGTTACAATTGTGTTAGGAGTCCCATTCTGCAATCTGATTTATATACCTTTTCAAACAGCTGTAATAAATCGGGTCCTTCCTTAAAGAGGGCACGTGCTGCGGTGAGACCTGGCAACCAAACCCTGTGTTGTGGGTGGGTTTGATTGAATAGCCACAACATCCACTTGGTAGGTCCCTTGATGCTGGGTTTAATCAGGCCAATGGGTTGCAAGCTAAATGGATCAAGGGACCTAGATATACCTATGCGCGTGTCCCAGAGCTTCCTCTTTTGGTGTGTGCATCCGGAACACCTGCCCACCTCTCCCCATATTTAGGGCTGTGTGCTTGACCTTGCTATGCCATCGTGTGTCATCTGTCATTGGGACAGGGACACGGCAGGAATTTTCCCCAGTTGGCTGATTGGCTGGTGCCATTTGGGTTTTGCCTGCCATGTAGCAAATCATCACAACTTGTAAAGTTGCAGATAGGCTCTGGTTCAGGTGATAGGGATGGGAGAATGCTCTCACCATCCCTATGTGAAGGGTATTCCGTTAAAGGAATCCAGGGACTCGATGGTTTGGTCAACCCCTGAGAGGGGGTTGTGCCTGTGCCTGAGTCCAGGGGGGCATTTGGGTGGCAGAGATAGCTTGTTCCTGGCTTTCTGCTTATCCAGGTGTTCACCCTAGGCTGACCTATGCTGGTGACCTCGGTCAGCGCTACCTGAAATGGTCAGGGAGCTAGTCAAACCAGAGCCTATGCAACCACTCACTTGCTGTAATCAGTAAAGATGTGGCCTAAATTCTGCCAAAAACTAAACCAAAATTTGAGTCTTGTCTGAATTTATTTAAGGACATGAAGATTGCAGATCATATAACTGCCTCTGTATGCATGTAGCAAACTGCAAAGCTATCAAACACCTGTTTGCATGCATTCCTATGACAGGGAAGGCGGCAATCACATTTTCTTACATAGTCTACCCCTTTTATGTCTTCTCATTATGTCTTATTTTTCTGTGTTAGCCAAAATATGACACCCTGCAAAATTTGTGATCCACAATATTGCTATCCAACAAACTTTCTGTTTTTGCCACCTTCCTTGAGCAACGGGAAGACCACAATACATGATTGGTGGCTTGTAAGTCACACGGGACTGAAATAAACCCTATGGGAAACCCCTCCACAAAATGTGTTCACTTTGTGCACTACCTTGCAAATATAGTAACCAAGTAATGCTAGAATGACCAAATCCCCTTAAGTCCTATAGGGCGCATTAAAGTATGTTGTCCCATTAGAAATATCACGTAAGGAAAATTGTACTTCTTCTATGAAATGCATAAATAACTGGGTTTTAATGCCTTGAAAAAAATGATGAAAGAAAAAATGATGTACATACCTTTCATCATTTGGCAATTCAGCGCTGTCCTTCAACCACGTAACTGTTGGTACTAAGGTTGCATCATGTTTAATTGTACATTCAAAGGAAACCTGCCCAGTCCTTTGTACAACTTTGTATTCAGGCTGCTTAATAATCATTGTTGGCTCTGAAACATAAAATTACTATTAAGATATTTAACAGCTGGAAATTCTTTAGGGAATTGTGATTAGAAGAGTGGTAGGAGGCATGATTTCTTACCCTTGATTTCTAATTGAACTTCGTTTTGTACCTTCCCTAGTTTATTTCTTGCAACACAGGTATACGTGCCAGCACTATCCTTCTGGGCTTCAGGAATTTCCAAGGTTCCATTTTTATGGAAAATATACTGATTTCCTTGGAGAATGCTACCTTTCACTCCTTTAAACCTAAGTGTTGAAAACACAATCATGTTATGCATTTATTCAAACATCATTGGGTGAAAATGAGTTCCTTTAATTAAATACATCATTATACCTCAGACCAACAGAGCTGTACCAGTAAGTTAATGGCTTGTAAATACTAGGGTTAGAATATACAGTACTAATATTCAACGAGGAGATTCTAACTGCCAAAGTAGACAATGTGTGATCAATTTGACATAGCCTAGTTTTTACTTTTGAAAAACTGCTCCCACCAATTAGAAACAAGCCCATGTCTGCAGAGTGAAGTTGGATAGCTCAGCTGACAGAGAAAAAGGCTGTTGATCTTAGGGTTGTGGGTTTCTGCCCCACGTTGGGCAAAAGATTCCTGCATTGCAGGCAGTTGGACTAAATGGCCTTCAGTATTCTTTTCTGTATGACAGAGTTCCAAAAATAATAATAATCCCATAGGGACTAGCCCTTGAGGAGGGGGGGCAGGCAAATGGAATATTTTTTTGGGGGGATGACAAGGGTCCCAAACCTGATCCCCATTCTGAAATGGGTATTTAAAAACCCTGTTAAATACAATCATGCATTTAACAGATCATTTAATTTTGTCCTGACTAGCGTAAAAAAATGATGCATTATGTTGGAAATAAGCAAATATACTAATGTTGCTTCCATAAGTAAGAAAATGGTTTGCAAATGAAAATGAGAAAAAAACAGTTTTCTATTTTACAAATTTCCAAAATTATTTGCTTAAATAACTGTTGTGAATGGAACAGAACATCTTTTAAGTTTTTTACATCATAATTAACTTACCATTCAATTTCAGGCACAGGTGATCCAAAAAAAGCACAGTCCAGAAGGGCAGGTTTGTTTGCAATGACTTGATAGAGTTCGTTATGAGGAGTGAGTATTCTTGGTGGCTCAGCTAAAAGAAAGG
Source organism: Podarcis erhardii (assembly GCF_964252035.2). Lineage (NCBI taxonomy): Eukaryota > Metazoa > Chordata > Lepidosauria > Squamata > Lacertidae > Podarcis > Podarcis erhardii. Next base: position 52,077,413 of record NC_138500.1, read on the forward strand.
CATTATTGAAACTGTTGTGAATTCCTTTGGATGCATTTGTTTAGAAAAAAGGGAGATAAGTATTTTAAATAAAAGTATCACATAAAGAACAATAAAAGCATTTCCCTCAATTTCTTCCCTCTCTTATTATGTAGCAGTTTTGAACCAAAGAAGTTGCAAGACTTCAGCTAATAAATCCACATCCTGATTAACATTCTAGACCTGATATTTATTACAATGTAGAAATGAAATACCTGTGATAAAAATACTTCTGCCTTCCCTAGAGCTTCTAATATTTGATAGCTTTAGCATGCTCAGGAATCAAAAGTTTTGCATCTCTTTGTAGGAAATGCATACTTTTTTGTGCATTCTGCAAGCTCCATTTTAAACTTTTTTGTAAATTGGATGTTATTTCATACCTACCGTATTTTTTGCTCCATAAGATGCACTTTTTTCCTCTTAAAAAGTAAGGGGAGAGGTCTGTGCATCTTATGGAGCAAATGTGTGGTCCCTGGAGCCAAATTGCTGGAGTACAGCACCCTCCTGAGCTGCTCTTTGGTGGTGGTGGTGGGAGCCGCACTGCTCTGCTGGCAGCCTCCGCTTTCCCACTTACATTTTTTCTTGTTTTCCTCCTCTAAAAACTAGGTGTGTCTTATGGTCGGGTGTGTCTTATAGAGCGAAAAATAGTTTCTCTCCTACGACACCTTTTCTTTTTATTTGTAACTGCTTGTTAGAAAAAATATAAAACCTAAGGTGAACGATTTTGTGTTTCTTTTTCAAACAAAAAAGAGGACCGAGAACAAAAACAATCAAAATCTATGTATACAGTGGTACCACCGGTTACGAATTTAATTTGTTCTGGAGGTCCGTTCTCAACCCAAAACTGCTTGTAACATGAGGTGCACTTTTGCTAATGGCACCTCCCGCTGCTGCCACACTGCCGGCACGTGACTTCTGCTCACATCCTGGGGCAAAGGTCTCAACTGGGAGCATCTACTTCTGGGTTAGCGGAGCTCATAACATGAAATATTTGCAAGGGGGACAGTACGTAACACAAGGTTCCACTGTACCAAGAAAAGGTCCTAAGTGATGTGATTTGGAGAGTTTCTGACACAACCTTATTAATTGATCCTCTCATTGGAACTTCCGGGTTGGCGCCATCGCCGAATGGCGGACTCCCTCCGAGTTCCGGAGGGAGCCTGCTCGGTAGGGGCTGGGTCCTGCCGCGCCGGCGACGCGGGGACCCTTAAAAACCATGGGCGCTAAAACCCATGGACATGGTGACTCGGCTGGCACCTTTTGAGCCCCCCCCCGACCCGCGAAGGAGCCTTTTTAAAGGCTGCGGAACGGGTGACGGGGGGGGGGTGCTTTGAGTCCTCCGCTTCCCCTGCCGAGTGAAGCCGCATGCCATTCGACGGAGAGCGCTGACTTCTTCCATTGGAAATTTGGACTTAAAAGCATAACCCGTGAGTAATCGGAACTTGGATTAAAAAAGGCGAGAAATTCTTTAAAGAATTCGGAATGAGCGGGGGAGGCATAAAAAGGAAGTCAGCCCCCCCCCCCCCCGTTGTAGAGGAGCTAAAGTAAAGGACTTAACATCTAAGATTGAGCGCAACCTTATTTTGATAAAGTTATGAAATTTCGCGATGGAAAATTATAAGATTGAGCTGGAGGAGAAAAGTGGAATTTATTCAAAAAGCAACCCCCCCCCCCGGAACCTGGGAGCGTTTTAGTGAGAGCGCCGGGAGAAGACAAGGAGAGGTTTTGACAGCTGTCAAAGAGCTGTCAAAGCAGAAGAACAACAATGAGAACTTTGTTACGAGGACTTTGCCGGTTATATTTGTTACAAATTGGATACAAAATGTTTAAAACAAGGAATAATAAAGTTACTTTGACTGGTGGACGTGATCTGGAAGGGAACTGAGTTACTATAATCCACCTAGAGGAGCCGAGGGATATTACAAGTTGTTGGCATCGAATTTGACAGAACTTTTTATCTCCTGGGAAACTGCAGAAATGGAACATTATTTTGACTACAGAGGTTTACACACTAACGTAGACAATAGACTTATCTATTGAAAATGGAAGGGACTTGGCATCATGTTTCGTTCCTGAATAACAGAGCCTCTGCAGTGGAATTTAGAAGCTTTTGGAATTAGAACATTTGTGCAGGAAAACAGGAAAAGAAAGAGGAGAGAACAACAAGAACAAGAACAACAAGAATAATAAGAATTGGACAAAGTTGGAAGTGGGAACATTTGGGAAATCCAGATTTGAAAGGTTTAAGAAATAAAATTGGAGTTTTACTCCCAAGTATATAAAAATCTGGATGGAAAAAATGGGCCTTTTTGAGATAGACTCCTTCCAAGATTGGACATTTAAAATTAAAGAAGACTGGTAAAGGACTATGGTTTAAATAAATGTGGGAACTCCAGGAAGACATCAGATGTTGATCAATACGGGAAACGCAACCAGGAAAAGGGGGAGGGATTTGGAATCCAAAGGCTGTAAAATCAAAATCATATTTTATTTTATTATATTTTAATCTATTATGTATATTAAAGGGGGGAACGCGCGGAAGGGAATAGGTCGATCTTAGGAGATGGGAAAATATTTTTAAATTGGGCTAATGATAATAAGGTTAAAATTTGGGATAATAAATTGCTGAATTTATTTGTAAGAATTGGAATACAAGAGGGGGAGGGGAGGGGAAGTCCTGGAAAGATGTTATGGAAAATAAGATCTTAAATTTGGATGTTTTGTTTTTTTTATATTGTTATAATTGGAAATTCTTAATAAATATTATTAAAAAAATAATAATAATAATTCATCCTCTCATTAGCGTAATTGAGATGAATAGCATTCTTAAAGCAGACATTTGCAGCTTTTATGAAACATATAATTATCTGCCTCTTTTGAAAATTCGTATGACAAAAAAAGTGAAGTACGTATTGTACTGATTCTCCAGTGGATATATTTATATGCAACCTGCACCTGTTATTCAGAGGTATACTGTCTCCAACAGCAGTTGGCCATCATGACTAGCAACCAGTAATTGATCTAATCCTCTTTTAAATCATTTGGTGTCCCTCACTAGATATACTGGGAGGAAATACTGTAGTTTAACTGTGCACTGTGTGAATAAGTACTTCATTTTGTCCCAAATCTTCCAACATCCAGCTTCATTGGTTGAGCCCAAAGAGGGGTGAAAGATATTTCCCTATCTACTTTCTGGTATGAGTCTATCCTTACTGTAGCCACTGAACACACCGAGACATATCTCTTGAGTAAACATACATAGTATTGTGCTGTAAGACATTCTTATTTGGGCTTGTGTTTGGTGTTGAGTTCAATCTAGTAGAAGATGGAAGTTTGTTTTTAACTGATTTTTAATATACTAATTTATGTATGCTTTAATGAATGCTAAAATATTACTTCTGAGTAAACACGTATAGGATTGCACAAATGGGAAATCACACAACTATGCAGCATTATTACTAGGGGGTTTTCCCCCAAAAGAAAATGTGGTCTTACCTAAAACATTCACAAATGCATTTGCCAATAAATATCCATATTCATTAGAGGCGTTACATTGATAAACAGCACTTGACCTTTCTTGTACATCAGTGAAAATAACTGTGTCGCCGTCAACATTTCTGCTAGGATCTTCAGGAGCAACTAGCAAAAATAGGAAGGAGATATTAAAAAATGTTCAGAGATGCCAAAATATTCCTTTTTATTCAGTTGTTATTTGCAAAAAGTAATGAGAGGTTCAGAGACAGGATTGAAAAATTCTTGCGAGATACAGCAATATACAGTAAAACATAATGGAAACTCAAGTGGAGGCACATCTTCTACCAAAAGAACAAAGGATAAGTTATAGCAAAAAGGACCTGAAGAAAAGGAGAGAGTGTGAAAAATGCAAATACGACAAAACAATAGTATCCAAAGTAGACTGTAGATCTAACTGGAATTACTTATTTTCCTTCCTTCCACAATGAAAAATTGAGGTTAAATTATACATTAATGCTACCAATATAGCCCCTCCACTGGAATATTTAAGAGGCAGAATATACAAGAATGTGATAAAAAATCATATAATTTTACTCAAACATCCAAATGAACACCCCCCCCCCAAGAAAAGCATTATAAACTACAAATCAGCTATACTGAAACAACATGATGCCTAAGAATGCAATGCAAGCCACCAGATCTCCTGGAGAAATGAGGATAAGAAACGAAGGCGATAGCCCTCTGCTGATGCCCAGGAACTTTATGGGGGATGACATATCCGTCATTGAAAGATCTGTGGGCACAGATCAGCGTTGTTTTCACCAGCAACTGCTAATGCTAGGCCTCGAAATAGGATATGAGAGAATCAGGACAGATGGGCCTTGGATGCACCAGGTTCAAAGCCCCTGCATTATTTCAGGAAGCCATAGGATCGAGACCCTGAAGAACATCAGCTTGGAGCTAATTCCCTGTTCCAGTCCTGACAGGATGATAGGCAGATGATTAGCAACCTCACTCCCACACATCATATAATTTAGCATTGTTCTGTACATCTAGTTTCCACAAGAGCCAGAAAACTGTAGATGTTAGTACAAGGTCTTTCAATTCACAAATATATTATGTTGTCCAAAAGGGGGGGGGATGTTAACCCCATAATCTAAATAAAGTAAAGTCCTGAGGATTTCTAGTCTGCATTTTTAAAAACTAGAAAATAAAAACAGATCATTGATAGCAAGGCCTACAGGGAGTAAACAGCTTTGAAATTCAAATCTTGCTATTTTATTTGAAATTATTCCTTTGGTCTACATCTTCCTCCATTGAAGAAAAAAAGCCACAAAAGTCACAAAAAATACTTTAATGCGTGTAAAATCAAAGGTAGCTGATCCCTATGCACTTCACTTCAAAGAACCTTGCCCTCATGGGAAGATAATGAACATTATTCTAGCCACAGAATACAAATAATAAAACTCATGTGCTTTATCTAAATGGTATTTTAACAAATTATTGTTCCAGCACACCATTCCTCTTTCCAGAACTCCTGGCAAGGCCAAAATATGACTCAGCACTTCTATACAGAAATATAAGATTACAAACCCTCTTGTAGAGGCTCTACCTGTTCTGTAGGTTGTTAGGCTGGCTACGTGAAAAAGAGTGCAGAACAGGGCTTCTGCATGGACCTTTAATCGTTGGGTAGGAAATATATTTTCTGCAAGCAGTTTGTTAAATGCTTCCCCACCACCACCTGGCCAGTGTATTTCTTGTCCACTTTCTCTAATGAACTGTTTCACTTGAGGACTTTGGCTCTCTCCTTGCCTGGCACAAGTTAAAGCCACCTCATCCAGAGTTCCTGAATGATGTTGTTGCTTAGAAACTTGAAAGGGAAAGGAATGGAATCTTCAGAAGGGATATTAATGGCAACCTACTTCAGTAGAGCGAAGGAACCTGTGCCACTTGGGGAAGGGAAATTCAGCCGCAGCTGAAAGTACCCCTCCGTCTGGCCACCCATTCTCAACTTTAGAACTTGCTGCCACCCGATAATGAGGAATTCTTTCTACAAGGCTGCCAGTTATCAATCAACCTAAAAACTTCCCTGGGTTTTTTTCTGTAAAGGTAGGGTAGTTTATCGCTCCTAGGCATGGGAGTGTTAAAAACAAGGCTGCAACAGGTTTATGAAATGAAATCTAAAGTTTACCAAGGCAAAAATAAGGAGTTCTTCTAGGAAAAGGCATTGCATGAGAAAGTTACTGAAAGACAACATATTCCCAGTGAAGCAAAAGAACAAACAAATGCTTAAACGCAATCCTCCTTTGCAGTCTCTAAATACATTCCCTAAGGTTACAAACTTACATTCTTCTATTGTACTCCAGAGAGTTCCAGTAGGTCCACCTTGCTAATTTGATGTCTCCAGAGTCACGCCTTGAAGTGCCTGCCCCAAAGGCAGTCCTCTAAGGAATAGCCTCTGGCTACCTGCCCCCTCCACAACATGGGCTCTGCCCAACAGATTGCAGGTGACAGGAAATTTTGGGTTTTTTTTTTTTAATTTCAGACAAGCCTTCTCTCACATACTCAGATAACTCTCCCACCTTCTCTTTTGAGCTAGTTAACTCTAGAGTTATGGAGTTAACCATATAATCCCCAAACAAACAAGCAAGCAAGATTTGTATCCCCATATAATACACAACTGTCTATAAAAGTAGAGTCCATGCAAACAACCCATATAAACAAAGTCCAAGTCCTTTATTCCTTGTTTATTTCTCTCTCTCCTTCCTTTCCCCTAAATGGAAGCTGAATCCTGCAAAGCCTTGTGGCTTTCACCTCTCCTGGAACAGAGACACCAGTTAAAAACTTTGCATCACATTGTTCTGAAGAGAGTAAAAACAGATCTTACTTGTGATAGGAACTCCATTCGCTAACCAGCTTATACTGGGTTTGGGTTTGCCATTAGCTCTGCAGATCAAGGAACCACTTTCTCCAGGAGATAATACAAGGTTTGTGGGCTCTCTTATCCAGTAAGGTGCAGCTGAATTTAAAGGGAACAAAACAACCATCTGTATATCTTTTATTGTGTGTGCGTGGTGGAATACAATATTACACAGATTGACTCAATTAGTTATGGTGGCAAAATTCTGGCTGTCTAGGGAACAAAGTTGATAGAATGTTTGCAGTGCACATCCTGAGAGAGGAAGGAACATTGTCTATTTGGGTGGGATAATTTAAAACTTGCAGAGAACCTAGTATAGACAAAAGTTTGTGGGGCGTTTTTTTAAGAGTACTGTAGCCCACAAAGAAATTAGAAGGAGTAGAAAAGCCAAGAAAGAGTCAAGGAGCCCAGAGCAAAGGTAGCTGACAGAATTTAGGGACAGCAACATGAGGAAAGGGTAGATGAAGCCAATACATTAAGATCAGGAAGGAGGTCTTGATGTCACATTGAAGTAAGCTAATCAGTAAAATCTTCTCTTGCAGACTTCTTGTAACAAGTCTATTGGGCTGCATATTGCATATAATATCTTTATTCCACTTTATATATTAACATAGTACACTATTTGATTGTATCCAATGGGGAATGGGTTGGCAGAAGGTAATTTTCTCTGTCACCTCCAGAAAGCCCCTTCTTAGGATCGAAGTACCCTCTCTGAAAGGGGTAGGCTATGGCTAGGGGTGCCGAGGGAAATAATAATTTAAAAAAATCAGCAGATAAATCTTCTGCTAATCCCCTCCCAACCATGAATAACTGCATCCAAGTGATTTTGTTATTCATTTACTTAAATAGATGTGTTAGTTGTTTTTCAAAATGCTCCCCCCCAAAGGCAGCATACAGTATACAATAAAATCAGTTAAAATATATTATACAATATTAAAACAATAATAATGAGGTAGGAAAACAAGGGCCTCAGCAGAACTCTGAGAGAAAAACCTCCCAGAAAATTTAAGAAAGATTCTGGATCTATCAGCCTCTGAGAGGATTGTCCTCTACCCATGCTGGGGTTACAAGTTGCCCAAAGATCAGACTGAATCAGGTACAATCTGCTCCACTACCCATTTGTTCTCATTGTACTGATTTTGGAAGACTTGAAATTCTGCTGAAGGAGAATTTTTGGTGATTAGATCTGAGACTGATCAGAATCTGCCTCAATTTAGCTAGCGGATTCCAAAATGTCTTTAGGATATACAAGACTTTTTCTGTGTGCTGGGAAGGCTTTACCACACTGTGTGAAGTCAATGGCATTACAGTATTGGCCATCATGAAGTGCTGTAAACATACATAGCAAGGTATAGTTAATATACCACAATACATTTCTCATTTCGACATTTGGATTGGTTTCAGTGTAGAAATCCAGTTCAGACAAACCTTTCATGTAGTAAAACCCATCTGATGCCACCCCTCTGAACTAAAAAAATTACATGCCATGTTAAGAAAAGTTTTACCTTTGACAGTGACTGTTATAACATGGTGAGCGGAACCCAAAAGATTTGATGCAATGCATTTATATTTTCCAGAGTCAGCTTCAGAAATGTCTATTATTTTGAGGGTTTTATGAAAATTATCCAAAAAAGTTCTGTTGGCAGGAAGCTCACCGCCTTCTTTAATCCAGCGAATAAGTGGCGTAGGTCTGATGAAAAACAAACAAAGCAAGAACAGTTGAGATTAAAGTGATTGGCGGAATGAGCACAATATTCCAACTCTCATGATAAAGAGATTGGAAGCAAGCTTATAAGCTTCAGGTTCTCTTCTTCTGTCAGTGCTGACAGAATTCCCTTCCAATTTCCACAGTGGGCTTTAGGGTGCTATGGACAGATAGGTAATCAGCAAATTTTACAGATACAGCCAAAAATAATATGTAACTTAACAAAGAAAAAGAAAAAGACTAACTCATTCTTGGTAGATGGACAATGGAAGAAAGAGGTAGAGATAAGCAGAATATGTACATTTAGAATATCTCTTTTATAAAAGGCTGACATTTAGGATTCTTGCACTACAATTCACTACACGTCACTGGTACAAAAGGAAAACAAATTTGCTAAATATTTGCTGAGCACAGCCCCTGCTGATAGGGCAGGAAAGGAATGACAGAAAGAGTGAACACTACAAGTGAATGACAGTTGTAGGAGGTATAGAAGCAATCAGTGATCTATAAAAGCAAGCAAGTTATGGAATTATCTCCTGTGCTTGCCAAAGCATTGTTTGCCAGGTGTTGGACCTTTGAACTGATGGGTTTTACCCCAGAGTCTCTGCTATGAACCTTGTGTTGTGGGGAAGAGGAAGAATAAAAACCTTACTGCTGCCTGAATGTCTGATTTATGAAGGCACACTCAAGACAACTTGGTAAATTAGAGCAAAGAGGTACAGTATTCAATTATACAGTCTCTGGAAATTCTGGGGAAAGTCTGTCTTCTATTGGTTGGACAAGGAAACAACAAATTGTGAAATAGCTGTGAGAAAGAGAAGGGAAAGAGCAAGCATCTCAGCTGTCTCCCTTTCTCTGTGTGTGCGCACTGCCAAACTAATCAACAATTGAACATTTAAACATAATAATACTGCAAAAGGAAAACAGTGTAAAGATATAGAAGTGAGAAGTGGTTACGTTGCATGTTTCAAATGTCAACTCACAATCCTTCTGCAATGCACTCCAGCAAAAGGGTGTTTCCTCTTAGCTCTGTTTTGCTGCTTGTACTTCCAGTGGGTAGCAGAAGAGTTGGTCGCCTTTCAGGAGATAACCTGTCTAAAAGAAAAGAAAAATGTATTTAGAAGTATTAATAATTTGAATGTAATTTCAAGGCTACAGTAAAACTAATCCTTTCCATAAATGCATGCTGTATCTAATACTGACCGTCAATACTGTAATTCATAAAAACTGGGAGTTTTTAACCCTTCTTGCTCTGCCTCGTTTAACTACTTTGCAAAACTCTGCCTTAAAATTTGGAAAATTCCTGTAAGGGGTAAGCATTTCATTTAGTAACTAAAATCTTTTGAAAGAAATCCACCCACCAAATAAATTAGTGCTTTATTTTTTTGACACTAAAGAATAACGTAAGTTTCTCTGGGAACATCATTGTTGGTGAAATAGCAAATTCCTAAATAAATAATAGTGCTGTGAAGAGCTACTGTAAGTGATCAGAGTTTTTCACTTGAAATGACAGAAGTAAATGATAAAGGTTTTCGACTGAAATCTTTTCTGTTGGCTTAGAAGTTTATCTTGTGAATTCTATCCTTTTTATTACCATTTCTGTTTGAAATTCTTCTGGGAAATTAGTTAACATTCATCTGTGTAGATATGAGCAATAGCTGGCTTACATTCAATGGGACTCCAAAAGGTTATAAGTAAACAGGAGTGGAATCAGGGTACAGTGGTGCCTCGCAAGATGAAAAGAATCTGTTCCGCGAGTCTCTTCGTCTAGCGGTTTTTTCGTCTTGCGAAGCAAGCCCATTGACGGCTAAGCGGATTAGCGCTATTAGCGGTTTAGCGGCTTTTAGCGGCTTTTAGCGGCTTAGCGGATAAGCGGCTTAGAAAAAGAGGGGAAGGGGGAAAAACCCGCAGGAACTCGCAAGACATTTTCGTCTTACGAAGCAAGCCCATAGGGGAATTTGTTTTTCGAAGCACCTCCAAAACGGAAAACTCTTTCGTCTAGCGAGTTTTCCGTCTTGCGAAGCATTCGTCTTGCGGGGCACCACTGTATATCATCATTACAAATTAAAATGTTTTCAGGCAACTTTTAACTGCTTTGGCTTTCCCAAAAGATCTTGGTCAAACTGCAGTTTGGTCCAGTGTTGGAAATTCTCTTAGAGATCCCCATGATACAATTTCTCCTCCCCAAGCTTTTCATACACACCTGCACCTACCTACCTATATCACAGAACTATGACCCTCACCATTCCCTGGGAACAGAAAATGACTATAAAGTGTTTTAAGTTTGTAGTGTAGACAGGTCCAGGAAGACAGCGAGATCATAGAATAAGAAGTAAGCCACTAACTTTAAAAGCATAGCTTTTAGTCCAGATCACCAAGTTCTCTCATGTGTACACCGACTATTCCCTATTCTCTTCAGTCGAACTCTGTGTGCTTAAAAGAGGTGCATGCATTGAATTTCCACTCTTATAATGGGGAAATCCTCAAGTGCACAAGGAGCCACTTCTATCTCCATATGCTTTCACATAACTTGCAAATAGGATACAAAGCAAAAATATTCGAATTAATTCTTATTTTATGAAAAAAATGAAGGACAAAGTCCATCAGCCAGTTACCTACTAGCATGTACCAATTACAGTGGTGCCTCGCAAGATGAAATTAATCCATTCTGTGAGTCTCTTCGTATAGCGGTTTTTTCGTCTTGCGAAGCAAGCCCATTGACAGCTTAGTGGATTAGCGCTATTAGCGGTTTAGCGGCTTTTAGCGGCTTATCAGCTTAGCGGATCAGCTGATAAGCGGCTTAGCTGCTTAGAAAAGGGGGGGGAGGGGAAAAAATGCAGGAACTCGCAAGACATTTTCGTCTTGCGAAGCAAGCCCATAGGGAAATTCGCGAAGCGCCTCCAAAACGGAAAACCCTTTCGTCTAGCGGGTTTTCCATCTTGCGAGGCGTTTGTCTTGCGGGGCACCACTGTACATTTTCCTGACCTTTAAATACATCACAGTATGACTGGTCTGCTGTGCCGCTCTCTCTCTAGGACTAAATTGTCCTTGAAGGGTAGCATGCTCAAACATGCAGCTCTTTTGCCACCCCCCTCCTTTGCACTCCATGGAAGCAGGATGCAACAGTGGTGCGCTCTTCAGCTCATCTTGGATCTGGGAGGTTCTCACATCCAAGAGACAAACAGCAGCAATACAGATGACCATGTCACTGCATAGATGTAGGCACTTATTTTGCTAATGCTTACTTTGGTTTGGATATAGCTCCAATTGATTTGCTCTCGGCTTCTACTGGGGTGGGTGGGGAGGTTGTGGCACTTAGGGAAAAAGGGCTGCTGCTGCCTGCCTTGAATCTGAGCAATGGTAGGAGATGGTGGTACTTCACTTGCTTAAGTGAGAATAAAAAAGGGAAATACATCAGCCACTAGAATTATATTATGCTGATGGACTGCGTCCCTGTAATATATGCCATTAGCCCTTGGAAAGTTTGTGTGAAGTGGATCATATATGCATCCTTGAGAAATTCAACAGTGTGGTTAAATCCACAACCATAAAGCCATGTTTATAGTTGATAAGATTGCTACCTCTGTGAAGGATTGAAAATAAAAGAAAAAAAATAAAATAGCAAATGCACATTAGGGCATGGATGCTTCAAACATGCTAGACATGTATTCTTTCTAACACAGATGTATTAAGTGGTTAGCACTTAAAATGCATATTCAGTGAGATATTAAGCAGGATGAGCAACAGTTAATGGTTTATGGCTTTTTCCTTAGTATACAGTGTGTGCTATTTACTGGTCTCGGTGATAGCAAATTATCAGCTAACATAAAGGGGAAAGTTATAGAGTGCATGAACATTAACAAGCCTGCTATATTGATTCATTTGCCAAAAAGGGGGGGGGGGAAACATGTTCGCATGCAAATGTTCTGCCATTACTTCTAAATAATTTATAATCAATTAGAGCACTCATCCTGTGCAATTTACTTTTATGGTCACCAGTAGATATAGATATTAGAATTGTAAGGGCAGTAAAGTTAAGCAGCCATGGAGTGGTTAGTTAACTAAATTCTACAATGAAAGGAGTAATGCAGGAGTGGATCTCTAAAACTCACCACCATAAAAATCAGAGTCACTCATATTAGCAGTTATAGTTTCATTCAATGAATCCACTGAAATAAATAGAATATCATGAAGAATGCAACCAGGAAGCAGTAAATATGGGCTTTAGAAGTTAATCTATCTATCTACTGAAGCTGATCAATTCGTACAGAAATAAACATTTATTTCATTGTAATATCCAGGTCTGCAATTGCTTTTGAATAAGACAGAAAATATTTGGTAACTGTCATACAGAAGCATCTTGTTACCAGGCTGTTTTCAAACTTAGGTTGTATACCAGCAAACAGATTGTCTAAACTAGTATTGACTTCAATGCAGTTTAGGCACCCTAGGTACTTAACAGTACATATTTTTATTGCACCACATAATTTTACAAAGCTCTAGTAAATATATACTGGAAGTCATTTTTAATGTTTGGAAGGTGTATTAATTTAAACCACGTGTTCTAAGAAAGGTACATTCCAGCAAGAAAAGTTTGTTATACACTTACATAACATATACTTCTGTCAAATGTAATGTAGCTATAAAACAGCTTACAAAATTCACACCTACCTGGTTCAACTTTTAAAGAAATGGGTTGCTTCTGTTGTATAGTTTGAGTGTGGTTAAATCTCGCATAGCATATGTAATCGTCACGGCTATCTTCTGGCTTTACATTAGAAAAATAAAGGTCTCCATTTAGACTCTGGGAAACTCTATTATTTTGAGGCAGCTTTTGAAAAGCTGTAGGGAAGAAAAGAAAAGAAATTGTGTCATTAAACAATGAAGGGCTACTTTAGGTACGTGAAGTAGACATTCTCCTATTGCTGCCTGCCTCAGTGCCTCTGACAAAGATTCTAGTGTTTAGACAGGTTCAAATGAACCTGCCTTTCTAATGCCTGGGTCCCAATTCATAGAGGGCTTTAAAGATTAAAATCAGCACTCTGAATTGCATGCAGAAACAAATTTAGAAGCCCTTGAAAATGGTTTAAAACTGGTGGATGTGTCCCCTGTGGGAGAAAAACCAGTCAGTTTCCATGTGTGAGATAACTAATAAAGGAATGCCATTCTCCTACCCCCCTGAGAAAAATGTGAGAACAAGCATATTGGTGGAACAATTATATTTATTGCAATGTAAGAAGATCTCCAAATCAAGAGTGAATTAATAAGTGAGGGCAGGTGAGTTTATTTATTATATAGAGGGGAGCGCCCCTCTTATCCCCTGTGCAAATCAGCTGCTGTACCCAGTGGCTTCCAAGCCAACAACTGGGTATATTTCTGCTCCTCACACTAGATGAGCCTTAGGGTATAAGGACTGGGCATGTACACTATGGCCCCATGGCAGAATGTTTACCCAAGTGTACCTGCCCATCCCTGCCCATCTTTTGCAAGCTTACAGCTATAAGCGATGACTCCCAGGTGCCCACAACCCTAATAATGTCTCAGGGTGGCATAGGATTATATCCTAATTTTCTTACCTGCCTGCACTAAACTCCAGTGAGAGCAAAGTGACCAAATTCAACAGTAAACAACTGCCAGTCAAACCAGCTTGTGTACTTGTTTAAAACAAGCCACTGCCAGATAGACTAGATTAAGCAAATAAGAGAACTCATGCCAATCGCATCTGATTCTTCCAGTTACGTAAGCAAATAACAATGAGACCAGATTCATCCAACAGGGAAATGGAAATATTGCCAATCAGCAGAGTCACAAAATAAATGAGCAAGCAAACATTATGTAGTGTGAAATAGGCCAGAAAAGGGAAGGCATCACCCATGATTGATTACCTTGCCCATCTACTTTTGGGAAATCGCTTTCAGAGTCTCCTTTGGGTAAGGAGGTAGAGCAAATTCACCTCAACTAATATCCACTCCACTGCGGATATTGTCTCCAAACGAGGTCATGAAACCAGATAAATCAATGTGAAATGGCTTTTTCTTGTCTTAAAAGTAGGACTGCCATGTCCCCCCCCCCCCGTTCCAGATCACAACAGTAGGTGTAGTCCCAGCCATAGTTCAAGAGACTATTCAACATGTATTTACTTACTATAGTCATTTCTACTCTCTTCCTACTGCTTTGCAAGGTCCATCTTTGTATCAGCCCAGCCCTGCCCTGTTTTGGCCTCTCATTACTTGTAGAAAAAGCATGTCTCAGAGATATTGAGGATGGTTATCAAAATGTGGGTCATCTAGACAGGCTGTTCACAATGGTTGTGCAACTTTACTCACTGTCCCATCAAAGTGATGGGGGAAATGGCACACAATGACCATGCATGAACACTATGTAATAATTTGCAACAGTATTACAGGCCAACCTATGTGTCATGCTGATTCAAACCAACTACCTTGCTTTAAAAAGACAGTGGGCCTGACATATAACATCACACGCAGAAAACTGCAGCTTGAGTAGCATTATGATGTAATACAGAAATGTAGCAAACACAGCCATGTCCCATCATAAAGAGCTAACTTACAAACATGAAACACTTTCCTGTTAGCATGGGATTTCAAGTCATGTATAAAGGTAAAGGGACCCCTGACCATTAGGTCCAGTCGTGACCGACTCTGGGGTTGTGGCGCTCATCTCGCTTTATTGGCCAAGAGAGCTGGCATTTGTCCGCAGACAGCTTCCGGGTCATGTGGCCAGCATGACTAAGCCGCTTCTGGCGAACCAGAGCAGCACACGGAAATGCAGTTTACCTTCCCGCAGGAGCGCTACCTATTTATCTACTTGCACTTTGACGTGCTTTCGAACTGCTAGGTTGGCAGGAGCAGGGACTGAACAACAGGAGCTCACCCCATCGCAGGTATTCAAACCGCCAACCTTCTGATCGGCAAGTCCTAGGCTCTGTGGTTTAACCCACAGCGCCACCTGCATCATGTGTACAGTATGATGAATTTGTCCCCCTTGCCACATGAAGGTGTTCTAATTGCAGCACAGATGGAATTACTGAAATAATTTAGTGTGAGAGATATTTATGTATTTTAAAATAAACTTACAGTTATCCATCCAAAATATTATAGGTGGTGGTAATCCAATAGGTGGCCTGCAGGGAAGTATTGCATATTGACCTTCAACTACTGTTTTGGGAACTAGTTTTTCTTTGGTCCATAAAGGAGATCCTGCAGAAAAGGGAGGAAATCAATGTCACATGGCCTGGGCAGTGAAAACAAAATAGGAATTTCAAGAAGCGAGAGAAAACAAAGCTGCATAAGATATGAACCCAAAATCACATGAAATTTACAAATTTTGCATGAACATCTTATTTACAGTATTCTTAGGGGGAAAGTTGTAAGGAACTTTATGATGTGGTTTAAGCTATTTCAAGGGAAAAAATTAATCTTCAAATGTTCAGCAATAGGAAGAGAAACTTGCACTTTCCTGAAATGTGCATAGGAAGTTCTCAGACTATGTAATGCTGGGTATCGTAGGAAAGCAAAGCAATTAAACACGAGGATAATTGACTCCTAATTACACATTACAGGAGTAGGTAGTTACAAAAATATAGATGAATGGGAGAGCAAATTAAGTATGCCATCTTCAGCACAGTTATACATCCTTACTTTTTATTGATTTCAATGCTACTTTAGTACATGTAAAGTGAATCATATGTCGTTATGCAGCATTTTAAGGTATTTGCCTGCCATGCTAGAGTGAAATGATTTAGGATCATCTGTTTACCACCTCATCCTAAACTCTTAAAAGAATATATCTGAGATGAAGACATGACTGCTTAAGGAAACAAAAACTCTAATGAGACTACTTCACTGATCTATATTCCAACCTCTTTGGTCTCATTTTACATTTCAGCAATATGTAATTGTTAAATACATATAATAAATATAAAATATTTTGTTCTAATTGTGATGCTTTATACAATACCCAGTTCTAAACATACTGGAAAAAGAAGGGAAATCTCGCGTGCTTAACTTACTAAGAAAAACTTCAGAGAAGATGGGTAGTTTTTCATGCAGTACAGTGCTAAACTATAATATCAAATATCATTACCTTCTAATAAGATTGCTTTGATGATTAAAAAGATGTCTTTTTTAAGAAAAGAAGAAAGAAAATAATGTAATATTTATTACAAGGGTTCCAGAGAAAGAAAATTAAGTAAATAAATATGCTGACAACAAGTAGTAAGAGCTTCAAGTTTAAGAAAATTCTAATATTCAACTTACTAGATGACCGTATAACAATATTATTGGAAATTGCTGCTCCAAGTTCATTTCTTGCTGTGCACTGATAAACTCCTTCATACGTTTCTGCCTTTCCTCCATTTTCGTCATTAATAATATTTATTATAAGGGTTCCTGAGTGAGGCTTCATTCTTACCCGTACATCTTTATCGATGTCAAAATGAGTTCCATTGCGTGTCCATGAGAAGCTATCAATTGGGGTGGGAAGTTGAAGAAGTTAGTTATTGGGAGGGGGGACATTTGCTATCAGATAATGTATAATCTTCAGTGTATAATGTGTACTTTCGGTGAAACAAAATGTTGACAATGTTAATAAATATCCAACTAGAAAATGTGAAAAATAAACAAGTGAGACACCTATTCCAGACAAAGTGTTGCCCCAAAAGTGTTGTAGGAATTTTCATTACCTGCAATAACACTATGTCCACAGACCTCCACAGACTTCCAAAACCCTATGCCCAATGGATATCTGGATCACAGTTATGTTCTATAAGCTTTTCCTAGCCTCTGTTTAAGAGTAAAAGTCTACTAATACGGTATAAGTGTAAAGATGCTATTTGTAAACTTGTGTTTCTTCAAGTTGCATAAATAGCTAGTGCCACCTTTTTAGAAAGTTCATCATCTTCTGTCTACAGCAGGTCTGCTAAATCTCATACTATCACATCTCACAGTATGACAGTATACATCTGACAAAAATAATGGGAATGCTTTCACCAAGCCTTGCTGTTGTATAGGCAGCATTCTAAAAAATACTGAGTTCTCTGCTGAGGCCAGGATCAAGTCCTTACCCCATACAGCAGAAGGCAGCATTTTGGCTATATTTCCTTCTGGTGGCAACTCACTGCTCCTCATGGAGATATATTCTGAAAATTTCCAAGCTTGATGAGGCCTTTGGGGCAACTTCAATGGCCGCTCACTGCATCCATGGGGGCAATGGTCTCAGTCTGTGATGGCCTGTGTATGCTCTTCGCAATAAGCACCTCTGCTCACTCACTCAGAGATATATACAGTTCTTTATTTTACATATGTACAGGCAGCACATTACAGTCATGTGTCTGAATCGTTCAGTTCAGATTCTGGGAGTGGCTTTCGCCGGCTTCTCCTCCAACAGAAAAGGCGGGGAAGTTTCATGTGATGCCTCTCCCCCCTCCTCTTTAACTCTCTCCTCTCCTGGGCAGACGGACTAGGCACTGCCTCACCAAGTGCCAGAACTTCCTGTGTGGTGCTGGGGCTCTGCTTCAGCATCGGAGAGCCTTTCTGCCTCCTGGCTCTCTCCCCCTTCCCCATCCATCACTTCCTGTCCACCTCCCTCTGAATGTTCCTCCTCTTCCCCAGCATTCTCTGGCAGTCCCATGACACAGCCCCTTTGCACTCTGCCTTCGTCCCCAGCAATCAGGCCATGCTTGCTCGCTGGCCTCTTCTGAGTGAATTCCCCTTTGACAGCAGTATGGGGGAGGTGTCATCCTCTAGGTAGGACATACTTGAATAGACCAGGCATGTCCAAAGTCCGTTTCAAGGGCCTAATCTGGCCCACAAGTCGGTTTAATCCAGCCCCTGTGGCAGTTTATTTCCTGGGGGAAATCCCCCCCCCAAAAGAGCTCAACAACTTCAGTCCTAAAAACAACTTTGGGCAGCCCTTTGGTCGGCCCTCACAGCCCTTCACGTCATCAAATCTGGCCCTCTTTGAAAAAAGTTTGGACACCACTGGAATAGACCAATCATGGACCCCCCCCCCATGGAGGGTGGTGCCTTGCTGGCTGGCCAGGCATTGGCTGTTGCCCTGTCCAAGGCAAGGGTGGAATCCTACTCTTCAGGTGCTGGGTGAAGTGGTGCATCACACAATACTCTATCAGTGGCATAGGCAGGGTACCCCATTAGAGGGTTCACGGTGGAAATTCCTCTCCAGAAGCCAAGCATAGGGCAAATGGGCCATAGAGTTTCCAGCAGCAGCCTTGGGATGGCCAACTCAGTAGATCAACATCTTAGAGAGGCTATGATACTGGCTTGTCCCTGCAGCAGTTCCATCCCTC
The DNA here is from genome assembly GCF_964252035.2 of Podarcis erhardii. NCBI lineage: Eukaryota > Metazoa > Chordata > Lepidosauria > Squamata > Lacertidae > Podarcis > Podarcis erhardii. Next base: position 52,095,857 of record NC_138500.1, read on the forward strand.
CAGCAGGAGGCTGGAATCCATATACACCCAATGCCTGAGCCAAAGTTCTACCTACACTTGTAATCAATAAAGTTGTGACCAATTTTTTATCCAGATCATTGTCTGCTTGCATTTGTTCTGTCACATTTCACATAGTATTAGGCCAGGGAAAGGAGGCACTGCGATTGGGACCACAACTGGAAGTGCTCCACATACAAGAACAATCGTACAATTAGCACTTTGGCACCTCACAAATGCTCTTTGCATTTTTTAATGATAGAACTATGTATATGATAGGCTATTTTGCAAAGTCATATTATAATAATCACAGGCATAGCATTGTCTATTTTGCTGAGATTAAGTTTTTTTAAAAAAATTGGATGTATACAAAGTTAAGACAACAAAACCAGTACTTACCTAGGGGGTGGCTTTCCTTTTGCTTCACACTGTATTACAATATTCTCCCTTGGATCAACAATATAGTCTTTTGGAGACTGTTGTGTTATTGTCGGAGGCTGTGGTACTTTTTATGAAATATAATTAAAAAGTAAAAGGAAATATTCAATTATATCTTCTAAAAGAAGCACAAAACCACTTTCGTAAAAAAAAAGTAGAAAAAGAAGCAAATCACAGAAATAGTGCTGTTAACCACAAACATCTAGTGTGCTGCAATCCTGTACAAATATTCAGGAGACTAAATTCACATGAGATTAATGGCAAATGTTACTGTTGCATGCCTCTAGGACTACAGTTTGGGTTTATAAAACAAAATCTCTGACATTTCTTATTATAGGCAGTTGCATATGATCATCATTTTGCCAGTGTACCATGGCACCCTGGGGTGCCTTGAATGATGGTCAGGGGTGCCACGGACAGCACTGGCCTCCATCCCTCTTTCCCCCCTCCCTCCTCAGATGAGCTCTTGAGTCTCTGCCTCCCAAAGGCTTGCACAGCTGTTTGTTGCAGCAGCCCTGGCTACAAGCTCCCCGGGCGAATGGTGCCTCTGGAGCTGGCCAGGGGGTGCTGCCCAGGCCCCTGCGGGGCAGTGTGAGGAGACAGCTCTCTTTGGGGTGGAGTGGGGACAGCTCAGAGACCAGGGGCAGGGTGTTTGAAAAAGGGTGAGAGGCTGCCAGCTCTGCAGTCATGGGATGACATAACTGGGCTCTTGAGCCTCACAGGGGTGTCACAGAAAGAATGTAGTTGGTCAAGGGAGCCATGAACACAGAAAGGTTGAAAACCTCTGCCTTACCAGACCATCACTAAAGCCCTCTTTGTATGTTCTACAACTGTATAATTAATTCATGTAGGGAAGATCCAGCTTGTATCCACTGGTCTCATTTGCAATACTTTTTGGAGGGAAAAAAAAAGCCTAAGTATGTACAAGTTGTCACTGTATTCTAGCTGGCCAGATGAGCTTTCACCAGTGTGCCAATGCAAGAACACACTGTATTGCCAAGTGCTAGATTGGGTTACCTCTACCATTTGACCTTCTCAGCAAAGGACACGTATTTGGCTTTTGACATGTGTTTTAATATGCATTTACAACATATATTTCAAATCGGCTGATTTTGTATTTTAATTAGGCGAACCTAAATTCTGATTTTCTGCATATTTTAATGTATATTTTATATTTTATGTAAACTACCTAGGGGTTTTGATGATTAACCGGTACTATATAAATCCTGTTAAATAACTAACAGGACTCGATGCCAAGGAATTTGTTCTTAAATCACAAGCGGCTATTTCTGTTGGATTAGACTGGCGTGCAAATTAATGAGAGTGAAAATAGTTTCATGTAACACCAAGAAGACTAGCATTTTTAATAGTCTGAGAACTCTTAGATCACAACTGGCTTTCTCATTACCAAACGAAAGCCCTACTGTGTGTACATAAGCATCTGCACCTGCTTACAGAGATTATCAAGTAGCTGTTTTTGATACTGTTACCATGAAATGATCACCAAGATACCAGATTCTACATGTGTATGAGTGACTGTGCTAATGTGACAATTTCTGTAGAGATCTTTTCTCTCTTTCTCTTATTGCAGAAAGAAATTAGGTTGATAAGTTATTTCTAGTAAGTGAACTCTTCCTGGGCATCTGTAGGTGGCTGTCCTAGTCTTTCCTTTCTACATCGTTAGCAGTACTGTATTTATATAACACAATATATGGCACATTATAAAAGTGTGTGATAAGATATACTAGACATCTCATTGCTGAAGATAATACTAAAAGTACTATGAACACATCTAGGTCAAACAAACCTGCCCCGCCAGTTCTGTGCATGCAGTGGGGATCTGATCTTCACTTAAAATTCACCTGCACTGCAATTCATTTCCAAAGTAAAAATGGAAAGTTTTGACCAACCACCTGGCTTAGCCCTTCTAAATTTGCAGTGAAGTAAGAATGGAGAAGGGGGAAGTAGTCATATGGGCCTTGAATTTCTCAGCAGTCACTCCCATACTGTGGGATGGCCATCAGATGTCAAGGAGATAAACAACTATTGGACTTTCAGAAGACATTTAAAGGCAGCCCTGCTCAGGGAAGTTTTTAATGCTTGATATCATATTGTGTTTTAATTTGCTGGAAGCCACACAGAGTGGCTGAGGTAACCTAGTCAGATGGGTGGCATAAATAATAATAATAATAGTAGTAGTAGTAGTAGTAAAGTATTAATATTACTGAACATTAAGGGCCCAGTCATGCATCACATTGAACTACAGCTTAAATAAAATTATGGTTTAATGTGGCTGAGCATCAAAAGTCTCTATGGTTCTCCCCCTCCTTCTTTTAGGGATATTAGGTAGGGATAGTAGGAAATTTTGTCAGAAACGGAAGTGGAAACTGCCACAATTTGCATATTAAACTGAAGTCAGGAATAGAAATCATGCAAGGGAATACGAGTCGCATTTGGTAACTTTTTTTTTTTTTAGCCTGAATGTTACATAAATAATTAAGCAAATTTTGTGCTGTTTTTCATGTTTGATTTTCACTGGAATGCACTGAAGTTAATTACATACTTTATTACATAATTAGCGTTTGTTTCAGCCAACACCAGAAAGTGAGATGAATAATGTAGATTTTAGCAGAAGCCGAACCGTAGTGAAATGGAAACAGCATCGATTGTGATGAAAATGGGATGAAACCATGCCTCTTTACATTATGAGCTGAGGGGAAAATGAACCAGAAGCTAGTCTGTCATTGATATGTGAAATGGCACTCCTGGGTTTGACTCTGTCCTAACAAACAACAATAATCCAAGCTTTGTCCTTGACTTATTTTCGTGGTATGTTAGGAGACAAACAAATCAGAAACAATGGTTTGCACATAATGGCAAGATATTCTCTGGCTTGTTTCATTTATGATATGCTGAACAGGGGTGCACCACAGGCTGTTGAAATAATAGTTTCAAGTGATGGGTGAACCACATCAAAAAGGCTGTTCTTAAAAAGGAATTGTGATGTGATGCATTCTTGTGGGAAACCGTGTCTATGGAGTTTGGGAGAAACCAAATTCTAGTCGTGCATGCTTGTAAATCTAACAGCAAGAGAAAACATGAGCAAACACACAGGCTGTGTATAGATGATTTACCTGGAACTATAGGAACAGCTTTATGCTTAATGTTGACTCAACTTAATAGCCACAAAATGAAGAAGAGGTGCAATGTAAACAGGAACATTTCTCTTGGTTCCATTTTTCTAACTGCAGTCACTTCTCCTGGTCCTAACTAAATGGTGAAACTGACTAGGTCAGATTACAAGCAGAAGCTGACACAATCAATGTAACTCCTGAAACTTGGGACATCATTGAAAGGGAAAGGTGGCATTGGACCTTTTTTGGGGAAAAACAACACACATATCCTTTTGGACACCAAAAATAAATATTTGAACATTTAAAAGAAACCCATTCCAAAGTTGCTACCGGCTATAATTTCCACAATGCTGCTTTCCATCAATCATCTATACACGACAACATTAATAACAGCAAACAACACCACGTACAAAAATCATGTCACTTGGATTCCACACTCATTAAAAAAATATGAATACACACACACACAGTGTAAACTTTATTGTCTAGGTTAGTGGGCAGAAAACTTACATTCTTCAAGGAGTTTTGCTTTTTTTCCCCCCGCATCAGATTCAGCAGGTGAATTGTAATCATGAATTAAAAAAAATTATTTGTTAGTAAGAAGAAAAAGTTAAATCTTAGAAAGAGAAGGTATTGAGGAAAATATACAGATCACTGACACTAAAAGTATTTTCAACAATTGTTACTCAAACAGTAAATGTTTCAAGATTAAGCGTGGAATCTTACACAATCCAATGTGTGAGGCTCTTGTCAAATGTTGACTTTTCAAGTACAAACAATGCTTGTTACTCTGACCTATAAAGAACATGCCCTATTGATACTAAGGTTCTGAGGAGGTAGGGAAATGGAATTAATGGAATGCATTGCACTCATGCTGCGGGCAAAAATCAATTTGTGCATAGGTCCAGATGGAAGAGCAGCTAAGCACTTAAGACTGCATTTTAAAAATACAAACAGCATCTATTCCACTAGTCTTCAGATAGGGGATAAGGACCCACTTGCAGCCTAATCCAAGGTGAGTTGCAACGGGAACACTACCACCATCCAAATATACACTAAAAATAAATAAATAAGAAATGGGTCCCAAATTCACATTTGAGTTAAAAAATTGTCCTGGGTCTGAAATGGCCAAAGATACCTGCTATTCCATCGACAACATGGACATGTTATTAGCTATGCTATTTCCATTACCAAATATATTAATTTAAATGTGAGAGCCTTCCTTAATATTGCAGGACTAAACCAATACTGCTTAGGTTTATTGTAAATGTACTCATGCTGTAGGAAAAAAACGTAACTTTTTGTTTATAATTTTACAGTTTTATGACATAACAAATAAAACATTTGCATAAAAGATAAAAAGTGAAGCTGCTGTTCAAAATGCAAATGTCCTGGGCTTTTGACCAGTCTGTTACCTTAATGCCTAGTTTGCTTTTAAGCATCTAGTACTCAATTCTCACAAGGAAATGACACTGTGAACGGCTGCCTTGGAACTATCCACAACTAAAGGAGGTGAGGAGTGTGAAATATACATACAAATGTGTGTTTTTTTCCCATAATGTAATAGCATGCTGCTAGTTTATGAGCTGAATTTAGGTTATCAGTTTGTTTCCCTGTAAAAGAGCTGGCCAATGTAATGCCTTCCATACTGTTGAGCCTCCAGTTATCATTGCTGCAGACATGGCCACAGTCAGGGATGATACTGTATTCCAGCAACATTTGGAAGGTGCCATGTTGGAAAGCCCTGCTCTACAACAATATAAAGACACGCAACACCATTCTTTGGACTAAAAAGGTGTTAATACTTACGATCAAGAGGTACATCCAATGCTGTAATAATTTGGCAAAAAAAGAGAACCAGGGAAAGTCTGCTTTCAGAGATGCTGCTGCTCCACTCCATTCCAATATGTATTAGGAAATGCCCAGTAGAATTAAAACAAGCTCAAATTTCCTTTCTTATTAGCAGGAGATTTCTGGAAATGGGGTTTGTGAAGTCGTATAATCTGGAAACGAAGTAATACCAAACAACTGTTAGCAATGGTTTGGAACACATAATCAGGCTACTACAACCCTTGCATTATGGCTGATTCATACATTCAGTGCACCAGAAATCAGGATGTGAACCATAATGTGTAACAATTGTACCATTGGGGTTATATGTGCGGGAACTCCTTTTCATTCCATGTACAAGTGCGTGGAAGCAACAGCCAATGCTGCCATTGCCGGGGGGGGGGGAGAGGGAGAACCCTATTTCAGTTGCAGACCACATATTTTGCAAGAAGGAGGTCACATGTTCAAAAGGCACTCAGATCAAGCAGTGAGTCACCCACCTTCTGACCTAACAATGGACTGACTTAGTAGGTCTTTTCAGATGTGTGCAAGGAAGGTGGGTAGAAAAAACAGGATAGTGAGTGCCTGACCTGTGTGTGTTCATTAGAAGGTTTGAAAGATCCCAGAGGGTTCATTCCATGTGATTGAGGTGCCTGTGTTTTTTTTTAGGGCTGTGTGCATGGACTCATATTTTAGGAATACACTTTCACATACTGATATAATGTCCAAACAGAGCTCATAAGGACTTTTTCTTATGTGCCTTTCCAGTGAAGCGGGGGGAGAGGTGACGAAAGAAAGAAAAGTGGTCCTTAGACAAGATGCCACTCCATAATCAAATCTGCATTAATTTTCCAGGTCATTCAGATGGCCACCTGAAATGGAACCACATGAAGGGCTTACAAGTGCATGGTAAAATTGCTATGACAACAGCAGCAGTTGCTTCACGTCTACAGTTTACAAAATGATGTCGCCTCTATTTCAAGTAACCACCTACATATATATATAGCTGCATCTTTGGAACTAAGCCTTTGAAACTTTTGTAAAGTATCAAGATCATGGATGCATTGAATGAAATTTTACTGACACACTGAAAGATGGCACCAAGGTAAGACATGCATATCAGAGCTCCCCAAATTCTCTTTCAATTACTGGTACATGACGGGGGTTTGCTTTGCTGGCTTCTTCCCCTCTCTTTTATTCTTTTTAAAATTCTTCTTATCAAAGGCAAGGTTGTTTTATGTGCTCCGACAGCCTCAGGAATTTGCACTATATAATTTGTGAAGTCAGAGTCGTAAATTAGTTTTAACGAAGCCTAACAGCCTTGCAGCCGCCACCCTGATTTCCTGTTGGCTATATCTCCACATTTAAAAAACTTATTTTAAGGACTTTTAACCTTAAAAACCTTTTAATCTTTAAAAATCCATTTTAATTCCTTTGACCCCCTATATTTTAAACAAACTGAAGGAGAGGAAAAATTGCTGTTGGCCAAAGAGGCTACGTTGAAAGAATTTGGTTTTTGCTTTTATCTTTTTAGCCTCCTCTCTACTGCCTTGCTGCCCACAAAGTAGCTGTAGATCAATCAGGACTGGATGAGACTGTAGATTTGGAACTCAACCAATTGACCCAAGAAGTACGGCTTGGCTGATACACGTAGAATTCCAGAAATGAAAAGAGCAAAAAGACCCACTTGTCCAGATATGGATAGTGATTCACGGTATTTAATTCTCAAGCAGAGTAACTTGGACGATTATTTTCTGCCTCTTCAAAGAGCCTGTTTCTCCACCAAAAAATCCTTTTAACTCTCTGCACACAGAAACAGCAGAGGAAACATTCCCTGGATTTAACAAGAAGGATACTGAAATTAATAGCCTTAATTTAGCCATTTTCATTAATTCCAATCGGTCTTCTCTGCGTTAAACTCATCCCATGATACATAATAATTACAATGTAGTGTGCTCAGCGTTGGACACACTTCACATTCATTCTCCTTGTTTGCACATCACTTTAAACAATAGTTAAACTAAAGCATGGTTTGAATGCAGACGTGAAGTATGCTGTTGTACGCTGCTGCAATAGCATGCACTTCATTCCTCTCTGTACCTGCTATGGTGCCAGAAGCTAAGCCTGTCAGTCTGGCTGAAGTGTTGTGTCCAAACCTGAGCTCATGGTTTGTTTGGAAAGAAATAAACTATAGTCCTAGGTGCAGATGTAACAAAATGACAGACGACAGCTTAGCTCCTGGCAGCACTGTAGCAGCTGTCAACAATTTCAGCAGTGTGCAAGAATGAAGCACTCATTGTTTTTGAATGAACAACCCACAATTTGAACTCTAAGCACCAGCATGTTACATGTTCACATTTAAACCATCATTTAGCTTAACTATAGATTAAAGTGACATGTGACCCATATCATTATCTCAGTATTCCTTACAACAATCCCAAAAAGGTTGGTCTGTGTTATTATTCCATGATCACGCATAAGCGACTGAGACTGACTTATATTGCAGAAGTTTGGACATAAATAACCCAGAATGTTTGCAAGCTTTGAATATTGCCTTGGTAACATTCAACAACCAACCAACCTAATATTCACTGACTAGTCTCTATTCACATAATCCATTTTTTCAAGACAGGTAGTGCAGCAACCTGAATAGAAATATTGTGTAATCTGAAGCATACACCAGGGTATTTTGTCATACGATTTCAATATTAGAGCCAAAGGGAATGCAAGTGCTGAACTTGCAGTATGTAGCTATTAAGTGTCATCTGCTATAAACATAAAATACCTCAGTGGTTCATGATAGAACATATTTAACTAAAACACCTCTGTAGATTTGTCAGCACAATTTTTGTTCTGGTTCATCGTATTCAGGATGAATAGTGACATAAATGGGAAAAGGTAAGACTGCAGCTCCGGCTGAACTGAGCATATTCTTGGCCACGAGATAAAGTCACCAAACTTCTGACACATATTGTTATACAATGAATAAATAGCTGCATTATAAAGTTACATATTCTGCACATTATGAGAGCAATCTCCTATTCATGATATGCCAGTTGGGGTGGGGCTGTAGAATTTTGTGGAAGCCCTGCTATGCAGATGGAACTCCTGATACTTTGCTGCCATGATAGATACCTAGTACTGGGCCAGTGAACCTTTTTGATTTCATGGGTCCAGATCCTTATCAGAATAAGACTCATGGGGCAAATCTGACATGTGGGCAGGACCTAGCAATCACATGCTGTCACAATGATGCTAGGAGCTCCTAGCCGCCATCCCTGGGCGGTCAGAGATCATGTTGCTGCTGGGCTATCTGGGAATTCCCCTGGCTGGCCAGTCTGCTGGGCCTGATGGCCTGCCAAAACCTTAAGTTCAAGTGGGCCAATCTGAGGATTTTCTTTCTTTTTTTTATTAAATTTTTATTGGGTTTTCACATTTTATAACAACACATACAAAAAACAAACAAACAAAAAAACCCCACATGAATATTTTCATATCCTTACTTTCATAACCCTCTTTCCCTGACTTCCCCCCACCCCCCCCCCATACATCCCAATTTCCATATTTAATTCAGCAAGTTCTTGTTTCTCTCCTTAACCCTATTCTTATTATGTTTAGACTTAATTCTTTCTGTTAGGCCCAATTTATTGTCCCATTCACTTATATACATTAGATCCTTTATCTAAGATCGATCAAGGTTCTTATACCATAAATTTCCCTTTTTTATATTGAAATATAAATCAAAATTATAATACCCCAAAATCATAAAATTTTTGAATTCTGTTTTTCCCCCTTCCTCCCTGCCCAGGTATCTGTCCCTTCCCAAATAACTGTCCTCCCATGAAACTCCTAGCCCGGATTCCTCACATCAGAGGCCTTTAAGTCTCTTTCAGTCTCTCTCTGTCTGTTCTGTTGGTAGTCTTTTTTGTTGGTCTTCAGATCTCGAGGGATGTCTGTCACAGTCACTTCATCTTTTCTCGAATCAAACCTAATTGGAAAAGCTTGCTGCCAGGGTTCTGCCAGGGGTCCCCGAATTTCAAAGTCATCCAAGCCAGAAAAGAGGAGGAAGTCCCAGTTATGTTTCTTTACTCTTTTAACTTCCCATGTTCCATAGTGTCCAATGGCTTCCTCCTTTGCTTTTTTCTTCTCATGGTTTGTAATCCAAAAAACTTCTCTGTTCCCTGACTGCAAAAGGTCCTGTTCGAAATTTTTTATCTGTACTTTTCCCCCTCCAGCCTCCTTTTCCACCAGCTCCAAAGATATCTTTTCTGTTTCAGCTGCAGAATCTTTCAGAGTCAGATCCTTAGTTCCATCAGCAAGGTTGCTTGTTTTAGCGATCAAGGTCGTGAGTTGTTTGTCCATAGCCATAGCTTGCTCTTGTAAAGTTCCCACGAGAAAAAAGGCTCTTTCTATTTGTGCTAGTAATTTTCCTTCTGCAGCCATTGTAGTGTCACTGGTTCCCCCTAGGGGGATTGCCATTGTTAGAGTTCTTTGCCAACAGTCTTATATCTTGTTATTTACTTTGTTTCCAACCACTTCTAGTTAAATGTAACACCTTTAAATCAGAGAGATATAAAGTAATGCAGTTCTTATCTTGATCCAGCCGTTTGAGAGCTCAATTAACAGCTGTCAAACTCCTGTTCTTTCACGCTAGGTTGATGCAGGACGCTCCCGGGTCCAGGGGGGTGGGTACACAAAAGTTTTCAAAGTTCACCTCTTCCCTCCAGCGCAACTTAAAAATAAATAAAAGCTTGTTCTCACAAATTAATGGAATCTCTTATCAGTCCCAAAAGACACGAAATTTTTTATTCCGATCTTAGGTTTTCGCTCCTTGCTTTAAATTGTCTGTATGTAGGGGGGTGCGGACTTCCCTTTAGCACATCCCCCCGTTCGTTCCAAATTAAAGGTATAAATTTCTTTTAAAGTCCAAATTTCCTTCTACTCACGGGGTATTTATTTCCAGTCCAAATGTCGGGAAGAAAGTTGACGCTCTCCGGTAATGGCTTGCGGCTTCACTCCACTGAAGTAGCGGTCTACTCCCAGCACCACGCCATTCCTCGTACCCTCTCCGCAGCCTTTAAAAAGGCTCTTCGATTGTCGAGGAGGGCGCTTAAGGTGCCCACTGAGTCACCAAGTCCACAGGTATCAGCACCTGTGGTTTCTAAGGGTCCCCGCGTCGCCGGCGCGGCAAGACCCGTCTTCAGCAGAGCCGATTCCCTCCGGAGCTCGGAGGGAATCCGCCATTAGACCAATCGCGTCAACCCGGAAGTCCTCCAATCTGAGGATTTTCTTGGCTACGATGAAAGTGCAGTTAATCACTGTGCTGCCTTCCCCAAAGGAAAGTACTTGACTAAAAGCAGTACTTGACTGAAATAGACATACTTTATCCATACTACTAAAAAGAAGAGTGAAAACAGCATTCCTCAGATGAAAATAGGGACATTTCTCACACACCCCTCCTGGGCCCCTATTTTTGAGAGGGGGGCAGCATTTCCTATCTGAAGAAGGGTGTGCATACATGCCTTCACTATCGTGAGAAAACCCTTAAGTCCCAATTTTATTTTATTTTATTTTATTTTATTCTTTGGTTAAAAAAAAAAGTAAAGGAAAAGGACCCCTGATAGTTAAGTTCAGTTGCGAATGACTCTGGGGTTGCAGCTTTACTCACTTTACTGGCCGAGGGAGCCGACGTTTGTCCACAGACAGTTTTTTGTGGGTCATGTGGCTAGCATGACTAAGCCGCTTCTGGCGAAACCAGAGCAGCGCACGAAAATGCCATTTACCTTCCTGCCGGAGTGGTACCTATTTATCTACTTGCACTTTTTGGTAATTTCAAACTGCTAGGTTGGCAGGAGCTGGGACCAAGCAACAGGAGCTCGCTCCGTCATGGGGATTCGAACCGCCGACCTTCTGATCAGCAAGTTCTAGGCTCTGTGGTTTAACCCACAGCACTACCCACACAGATTTAGATAAAGAAGAGCACCCACCAATAAATACTTTTTAGAAAGGGGCAAAATTAGACATGGACACACAAAGCATTAGAAAAAATATCAATCAAGACTCCTTGCATTCTGCTCCTCTCCCTCTTTCCTCCTGCCCAGGGAGGCTCAGCCATCTGCCTGCCCCTCAGAACCTGGTGCTTCACACAGGGCTAGACCTCGGTGGCTGCAGACTCTCCTCTCCTTGCCCACTCTCCAGCAGCTGCTCAAGGGAGAAGGCCAGAAGTGGCAGCCATGGAGAGGCAGGGGGATGTTCCCCCGCTGCCACCATTGTCATCACTTTGTTTTTGTTTTTTTTTATAAATATTTATTAAGATTTTTGAATACAAATACACAAATAATCAACAATCTTACTTCTAACACAACATAGTTTCATCATTTCTTTGGACTCCCTCACGTCTCCCGCTCCCATTTACATCATTAAAAGGTTTTTCCAAGCAAATTATCAACTTGTTTACGATCTTATATCCACTCATTTAAATATAATTCTCCAAAAAAAAAATATTATATTTTCTTTAGTCTCACTTATCATCAAATTCAAGTCTAATTTAGTGGTGGCCAATTTTTTTTTATAATCTAGCATCCTTCTTAACATTCAACCAAATTACAATATTTTTGTAAATACATCTTAAATTTCTTCCAATCTTCCTCAATCCTCTCTTCTCCCAGGTCTCGGATTCTGCCAGTCATCTCGGCCAGTTGCATATAGTCCATCAGCTGCATCTGCCACTCTTCCAGTGTGGGTAGATCTTGAATTTTCCAGTTTTTAGCAATGAGTATCCTTGCTGCCGTTGTTGCATACATAAAAAATGTTTGGTCCTTCTTTAGCACCTTCTGGCCGACAATACCCAGAAGGAAGGCCTCTGGTTTCTTAGTGAAGGTATATTTAAATACCTTTTTCAGTTCATTATATATCATTTCCCAGAAGGCCTTCACCTTAGGGCATGTCCACCAGAGGTGAAAGAATGTTCCTTCATTTTCTTTACATTTCCAGCATTTATTATCAGACGAATGGTATATTTTGGCAAGTTTAACTGGGGTCATGTACCATCTATATGTCATTTTCATTACATTTTCCTTCAGAGCATTACATGCGGTGAAGTTCAGCCCAGTGGTCCACAACCTTTCCCAGTCCTCAAACATAATGTTATGCCCAATGTCCTGTGCCCACTTTATCATAGCCGATTTAACCATTTCGTCTTGTGTATTCCATTTTAACAGCAAGTTATACATTCTAGATAGTACCTTAGTCTTTGGTTCTAACAATTCTGTTTCTAACTTCGATTTCTCCACCTGGAACCCTAACTTTTTATCATTTTTGAAAACTTCTTTAATCTGAGCGTAATGTAACCAGTCTCGCACTTTATCCTTCATTTTCTCCAAACTCTGCAATTTCCAACCATTGTCATCACTTTGGACAAGCACTGGCAAGCACCCCGAGTTCAGTGATAGTGGCACTAGTGGAGGAAATAGGGACATTCTGGGACCAAATCAAAAGCCGGGATGGCTTCTGTAATTCCGGACTGTCTCTGGGAAATTGGGACACTTGTGAGGGTATGAAACGGTTTCTAGGCCAAAGTAAATGTTTCCTTTTAAGTTATTATTTCCCACTGGTTAAACTGAATAATAAAACCTTTTATCCAGCCAGAGCCATTGAAGCCTTCGACCTGATTAACTGTTTAGCAAAAGGTTTCATTTCTTAACTAGGTCCCATGCACAATTCAATAGTAACTCTTACAAGATGAAACTTGCATATCAATATCACTATTTTTACTGAGGTATGTAGATGACAAAATTGATGTATTTGACTGCCAAATAACTTTCATTTTAAAATAGCTTTTATTAAATCCTGCCAATTAACTGGATCTCTTAATAGACCTAGCTCATTAAGCGTTTGCATATTTTCAAACCTTTAAAGCCATATTTATTTTCAATAGATGTTTTGACACCAGAAAACCTATCATCTTTCAAAACATTTGTACTAGTTTGACTCCTTTTAATAATATTTCACAATCTATTGAATTCACTGACAGATGAATGGATGTGAGCATTTCATAATTTCAATGCTGAAATGTGTTTCCTGTATCACACCTCTTACAAAGTTGAACAGCAAATAATTCATTCCAAAGTTGTAAGAGCCAGGAAACCACATGAATTGCCATCATTTTGGAAACTATGCACCATTTCTATTTGAGTATCCATTCTTTTGTCATTCAAGCACTGACGTTACACTATCCATTCATTCAGCAGGCTTTGGAAACTGCTACTAGTCATCAACATTCTAGTGAAGCAACAAAGCCTTGCAATATTACTAGACCATGTAAAATACAAAACAAAACACCGAGCTATTGAAAAGTGGTGTTAATGCCAGACGAATGACATTACTGAGTAAAGTTAATATATGAACCTGCTTACTCTTGGAAAATCTGTAAGGGTATATAACGTCACAAGCATATGTACTTTGACAGTCGGGGTAAGATGTATCACTTTGATTTTATTCAAAGCTATGACTAAACTGGGGTCTGTTTGGCACCACTATATAATCAGTAAGAGCTTGATCAGCAGCCAACAAATTTGGATGAGATTGCAAAGTAAGTGTTTCACAACAAATCAGAAAGCTCTGAAGCAGCGAGGTTGCTTAACTGTGCCAAATTGATCCTTTATGAGCTTTGCCCTTGTGTTAGGATCTGCTGCTGGCAGCACAATATGCACCAGCAGCAAATCACTGTGTGCGAAAAAGGCTGAATAGCTCTTGCCAACTCATGGGATTTACCAGAGATAGGAGTATTTCAAAGGAGTAGACCTGTTTCATGTGTAATCATGTACATGTTAACAGTTGTCATAGCTCCCCAAAAGAACAAAAGATGCCAAAGGGAGTGAAAAATAAAGGTTATAGGACTTTTAAATGAGAGAATCAGTGAAGAGCTATTGTACTGGGAGACAACATGGTAGGTTTGTGTGTTAAGGCACTGAGACCTAAAGGAAAGGCCTATCCTACTTTTGGACCAGGCTAGCAAGCAAAGTTCTCACCTAGCAATGAAAGCATTTCTTATTTAAATAAGATGCAACGTACTACACTTCATTACCCTGGCGCAAAGTGCAATCATGTTCATTATCCTCTAAACATAATGTGCTCCCCCCCCCTTACTCAGATGACACATTAATAAAACACAAGTCCCTTGGTATCTGCTTTAAATTTAAGTGCATGGCAGTATCTTCGAATGAGATTTGCTATAGAACTCTGTTATCCGCAATTATTTCAGACATTTATGGGAAGTAATGATTTACAGTGCTGGTCTCACAAACTGAGGCAAAACAGGAAGGTGTTGTGCCTCCATCTGCCCCTCGGCAGAAGCCTTTCTTACTGGGGTCATGAGGTTTCTGGGTTCCAGCAACATATTGCAAGAGGTTTGTGAAATCTTGCTAGAACCTGGAAGATGCAGGTGCTTCTCCCTGCATCCTTGCATCTTTGGAGGCAGGCAAGGTGTTCCCCCCACCACAGGAAAAGTGAAGACAAGCAGTGGCAGCAGCAAGACTTTGAAACAGTTGTGCAAGATCTCGCCAGAAGCTGCCACTTCTCCTCGCTTCTTTGGTGGCAGGGGCTGGCGTGGTAGGTTGCTTGTAGGGGCACCACCACCAGAGGATTCTGCTGCAGTCTGCCTCATTGACATGGCAGCTCTAGCCAATCTAGGGACTAGAGATCCTTTAGACTGTTGGTGAGGAACCTTGGAGGAAAAGAACTATAGAAGTCAATGAACATTACTAACTTGAGTCCATTGATTTCAGTGCATCTACTCTGAGTATGACAGTTGGATGCAATGCTTAATCTCTAGCCCATTGTTTGAAGAATAGATATTACATATACTGGACAACTTCTACACCACACTGCAACTGCGAAGGTTACTGAAGTATTCATTTTGTTCTTTTATAAAGGAACTAACAATTAGAGAGTAGTATGGTGAATAGCAATAAGTGTTCATGCCTTCTTTGCTCATTAAAATAAAATGAAAAACATTTGCCAAAATTTAGCTTTTGAAGACATATTTCTTTTTCCAAGTGATAACCTGAGATTTAAAAATAAACCACTTAATCTCCCTGTTTATGTAGGTGTGCAGTAACATAACATAACATATTGATTGCTAAAATTAACTTGCTGCCAAAAAAACCCTGACAATAGCACAGTGCAAACAATTTGAATTGGATTTTTGCAAGCATGTAGCATGAATCCAATTTAAGCAGGTCCTGACTTAACAAGGTGAATAAAAATGACAGGCCATGTGCCCTCTCCTTAATACCAATAAACTTCTCATGCATCATCTCCCTATTAGGCACCCTAAGGGTGGAAAAGAACATGTTACAAAAAACATCCCAAGGTCTGTATATATCCGTTTCTAATCTTTACCAACATAGCTCTGTTTCTTCTACTATGAGACCCCTAGAAACAATCTAGGGCAGCCTTCCACAACATGCTGCCCTCCAGATGTTGACTACAACTCCTGACAGCCCTAGCACAAAATAGTACAAAATATCTGGAGGACACCAGACTGGCACAAGCTCATACAAGATATTGATTCAGCACTTTTTGTATTAGCTTTCACCAGTTATCAAGATCTGCTACGAACTGATCTTTCTGTACGTCTGAGGAAGACAACTTCCATCAACCCCAGTGAATCATCCCTGTTGGAGCTGATAGATTGATCTGATAGGGTATATGAACCTCTTTTGACATATAAACTTACTATAGTGGAAGTAAATAAGTTCACTGATGAGCCCATGCAAGTTCTGCAGTGGCCATGTCATGCTAAGAGCCACAAACAATCTGCCCACTCCTATCACTTGTTTCACTGCCCTCCATGTAGATATATGGCCAACACAGTATGTTTACAGCATGACTAACGGTAGGCGACATTCACCCTTAGTTTTGCTCTAATTGAGTTGGTTATTTCTCATATAAAGGCACACAAAGAAATGGTTAAAGGCTACACCATGAAACCATATACAAATAACGGTATGATAATACTATGTAGTTTAGATTTGTGTCCTTTAACAACTGATGCTTTAAGTGAGGTGTGCTGTATAAACAAGAACATATTATGGTTTCTGGATTGGATTGTTGAAGATTTGTCATCCTTTGCATTTTTTTTTTTACAAGAGCTGATAGACATGGCAGAACTATAAATCTTTTCAGATAATCTTATGGTGTGGCACATGTTGATTTATACTTGCTATTGTCTTAGCCACTTCAAATCTATCAGTAGAACTCTTGAAAAATTGCATTACGTTCAGGCACTTTATAAACCCAGTAGTCAAAAACAGTGATGCTTAAGGAAAACCATTTCTCTCCCTCCAATTTCAACCAATATCCTATATCCTTTGCATTCTGTCATAATCCATCCTACTAGTCTTTTTTGCTTATGTAAGCTGATCAGAAGGATAGTGCACTATCAAAAGCTTTTTCTAAAATCCAGATTAATTATGTTCACTGTTTCTCATGTCTTTGGCACGTAAGCTCTGTAAAAACTAAAAATGGGGGGGGCGGGGGCGGGTAGGAGCAAGATGTCTTCAGATGGTAACTTATCAGCTACTCACCCATAGAAGTATGGGCTTTCATTCAGAGGGCCTTCTTGGTGGCGGCGCCTACCCTGTGGAATGCCCTCCCATCAGATATCAAGGAAATAAACAACTATTTGACTTTTAGAAGACATCTGAAGGCAGCCTTGTTTAGGGAAGTTTTTAATGTTTGAGGTTTTATTCTGTTTAATATTTTGTTGGAAGCCGCCCAAGAGTGGCTGTGGAAACCCAGCCAGATGGGCGTTGTATAAATGCTAAATTACTGTTATTGTTATTGTTATTCAATAGCTAATCCAATTATTCCCTTTACTTGGCATGGAGAGTAGATCCGTAGCCTATCTTTGTATGACATTCCTTTGCCTACCAAAATTAAGGCATGTTTTTGTTAGCTAACTACTTTCGCCTGCTACAGCTGATCCTAGGGGGTGGGATCAAGACCAAACCCAAACAGTAATCCATTGCTTGCTGTTTGGGAGGAGATAGGCTGCACTGAGCAGAAAGATAAGAAGTCTTGGGGAAGAGAAGACAGAGTTGAGGTTCAAAGTGAAGAAGCTGGGCCCTGAACAGTTAGCTTCTAAGTCTTCTGCCATTTTATAATATTTATGAACTTCATCTTGGTACAGTTGGGATCATAACTGAACTTCCTCCCCACATTAAATATCTCTGGGATGGAAATCCCAGAAGATTGGGAAGATGGAAATGCGAAGAAGGACTTCCCATTGCAAATGATCATTGCTGGCTATCAATATCCTACACCAACCTTACAATGTCCTTCTCATTTTCATGATTTTCTTCCTAAGGGATATTCTTCTATAGCCTTTCAGATCTATGAATTAATTTAAACAAGGCTTGTAAAAAACAAAGCACTTGGAGACCTGAGTATCTCATGCCAAAGTGCCACTTTAAAATACCATTTATCTAATGTGATTGCATACTAAACCAAAGCCCTATATGGATTGGCTCAAAACAATTACAACACTAAGTCCTTTCCCATTTGTGTGAAATATGATGTAGCCCTGCTGCAAATAAACAGATTGCTTATTTCTCAGTGGATTTCTTAGCTGATGTGCTCTAGCCAGTGCTGGATTTATGTATAAGCTAAACAAGCTATAGCTTAGGGCCCACTCTCTTGGGGGCCCCCAAAAAAATTAAAGGAAAAAGAACTGGATGTACATTTCCAAAATATGATAAAAATCAAATAGAATAAAACCTACATACATCAACAGTGTTTTGTGTTGTGTAGGCTCATGTGATGTAAGTAATGGGCCGTGCCTGCTATATAAAGGGCCCCATTACCTTCAGTAGCTTACGGCCTCATCAAACCTAAATCCGGCCCTGGCTCTAGCAGTTGAGGACCAGAAAACACAGAAAAAGCTGGTGGACTATTCCACAGAACAATACCAAGACAGACATTGGTTAAAAAACCCCAAATGGTTTATCATCCCCTGTAAAAATAAACGATCTCAATTTTTTCTACAGATCTCTTCTGGGGTGAAATTCCTTCCAAGCCCCCAAACTGAATGATCAATTAAATATGATCAACATATTACTCTCTTGATGCTGGTGCTGGTAAGGATTTTAATCTATGATCAGATTCTTCCATTGTTTCCTAAGCCTCAGAGATGGAAAAGCAGGCAAGGGGGATAAAGTCTTCAGTATAAATATTTTATTTAAATAAAAACCACATAAAACATTTTTAAACGAGTTTCTTTCCAAGCAACAGTTTCTTTCCAAGAGCAGTGCCTAGTACATATAAAAGGCACAAGGGAAGAGGGGCAAACACCAGATAAATGTGAATTATTTACCAATTCAACATGTTGCTATGAGTTCTCAGTAACTTGCAAGATATGCCTAGTAATGTTGTAGTTAATGGATAGAGGCTTACATAAAATTACCATCTTTATCTAGTCTGCAAAATAAGTTGGCTGATTTTCTTGTCAAAGGAGTACTGAAAACAGAGAGCAGTTTATGAAAACTTGCAAAAGCCATATCACAATTTCCCTACACATCCTGTTTTTGTGCAAAAATGATACATCAGAAATAGCATTTTTGCATCTTCATCACCCAACAAATGCACAACTTTCCAATGAAGACGGAGCTCACACAGTTCCTGGGGGGAAGAAAATATGAACAGTGTACTTTGGATACAAAACTGTTGTATCAAAAAAGGTTTTATTACAATCAAGCAGTTCTTTGAAATAAGAGGATGCCTTCAAACAGAAGGCTGCCCTAAAGTAAGACACATAGCCACCCCAATTTGCCAAACTACATATATCACTTCCCCTACTATCAATTTCTAGCTGGCAAAAGTTAACATCAGCTTCCACAGATCTTATACAACAGAGATTCCATTAATGTTATGCTAGGAGCAGAAGAACCTCTCTGCATCAAAAACATGTGTTGAAAGAGCATTCTTCTTTCTTAATCAATTCAGGAGTCACATTTCACAATCTCCTAAAACAGAGTGAAATGAGAAGACACAGATGGTGGTCAGTTAAGTCTTGGTCTTTCCACATGCTTTCCAATCTAATGCCCTGCTACCTGACAGACACAAGTTGCTCTGAAACATCCAAACCAACCATAGTAGTCTGTGCTATCTCAACCTGACTGAATCGAACCTGACTTCAAATAGGCGCGATTTGACTCAGGACTCAGGCAAAGCCAGTCACAGCTTTGTAAAAATACCTTGTGCACCAGTGGCAGGGCCGACTGCCAGTAGCAACAAACATAGGACCACTAACCACGTCACAAAGTTCTGAACAAAAAAATGTCTTATGCCTCCAAATCTTAAATAAAAAAGGAGGAAAAGGCCATTCAATTTCTCCTACAAGATGTCC
Source organism: Podarcis erhardii (assembly GCF_964252035.2). Classification (NCBI taxonomy): domain Eukaryota; kingdom Metazoa; phylum Chordata; class Lepidosauria; order Squamata; family Lacertidae; genus Podarcis; species Podarcis erhardii. The sequence continues at coordinate 52,115,663 of NC_138500.1, forward strand.
AAGAATTTCTCAATAACCTACATCCCAGAAATTAGACAAAATAAGAATGTTTTTACCTTTGTTTAATGCTTGGTTTTGATGAGTCAGTCTGAGTTTGATGACCTCTTTTTTAACCCTTGGTCTTCAAGAAATGATTGGAACTGAAATAAAAGGACAGTATGAATTTTTATATTGTTCATTGTATATTTTAAACCGTACATACTATTTTGCTGGGAGTTGCTGTACTGAGGCAATAGCTCCCAGCGTCTGCTATGAAGGCTCTAATGTTTGCAGTAAATGTTTGTTTTTTCCTCTTCCTCTTCCTCTTTCCACTGTTATCTGGAAAGTGGCCCTCAAGCTGAAAAAAGTTCTCAACTCCAATTAAATGTATCCCTTTGCTGTTGACAGCATGCTGGTAACAGGTTGTGATTTAGCATTCTGTTTTATCACTATGCCTTCACATGCTACAAGTATGGTGCTCTTATTCAAGTAAGTAATACACATTTTTAGACTGAGGATTCTGCTAATTAAACAGTACCTAATACAGTTGTACCTTGGTTTTCGAACAGCTTAGTTCTCAAACGTTTTGGCTCCCGAACATCACAAACCCAGAAGTAACTGTTCCGATTTGCGAACTATTGTTGGAAGCTGACTCTCCGACGGGGCTTCCATGGCTTCCAATTGGCTGCAGGAGCTTCCTGCAGCCAATCAGAAGCCGTGCTTTGGTTTTAAAACATTCTGGAAGTCAAACGGACTTCCGGAATGGATTCCGTTTGACTTCCAAGGTATGACTGTATCACAAAGAGAAACTATGTGGACTCAGAACTGCATTTGGCATTGCCAGTTCAAACTATGCAAGCTATATAAGTTCAAACTCCCACCCTGCCCCCCAAAAGGGACTGCAGCGTCATTGTCTTAGGTGGGCATTGAGAGCAAAAGCTTGAGAACCCCTGCCTTAAAAAGTTGAAGATGATACAGTTACAAACCAGAATAGGGAAAAAGATGCCACCAGAAAGCAAAGTATTTTATCCTTCCCTGAATTTAGCACAAGTTAACTGAGGGTTAACTGTATGGCACCATTATACAGTAGGTTAGTACTCTATCATTAGTCATAGTTAAATACAGTGGACCCTCTGGATATGTATTTAATTTGTTCTGGGTGTACACATTTTTTTAAAAAAAAAAAAACATGCTCACACAGACAACAGCAACTTTGCATAGACTTATATAACACTTACTGTCAATAGTGTAAAAAGGAATGCTTAAATTGCTGAATTGTTCAGATTTTAACTGCTTGGTTATATCTATCAAGACAAAATATATAATGCTGTTGTGAGATAGATACGAATCTCAAAACCCACATTACATTGTGGTTCTTGATGTATGAATATTTATTAATCCCAAATATCATGCTTTTATCGTATGCTAGTCTTAAATACAATGGGTTATACAGTGCTACCTCGGGTTACATACGCTTCAGGTTACATACGCTTCAGGTTACAGACTCTGCTAACCCAGAAATAGTGCTTCAGGTTAAGAACTTTACTTCAGGATAAGAACAGAAATTGTGCTCCAGCGGTGCGGCGGCAGCAGGAGGCCCCATTAGCTAAAGTGGTGCTTAAGGTTAAGAACAGTTTCAGGTTAAGAAAGGACCTCCGGAACGAATTAAGTACTTAACCTGAGGTACTACTGTACTGTACTAAATCATACATAGAGTAGACCCACTTAAATCAATGGACTTTATTAACTTTGTTAGACATAAAGTTAAGCAGCAATCCTAACTCCACTTACCTAGGTGTGAACCCCACTGAATTCAATGGTACTCACACTAGAATACACGTGGTTAGAAATGGAGCCTTAGCAAGCTAGTATGAACTATTTATTTTAATTAGTCTACTGTTCATATGATTTGGATACAACACATTTGTTACAAGCAGATTTCTCAGTGATTTCACTTTTGTTTAAGAGCAGGCACGTTCATTTTCAGCTTTGGGGTTCTATAGCATAAGAAGGGCTCGTAATGTAACTATGTCCCATCAATCTTGCACAAAGAAAACAGTCTGCACAAAACATGATTATCTACTGCAAGTACATCAGCTTAACATAAAATTAAAAATTCTGATAGGTTTTTTCAAATAATAGTATAGTTCAAAACATGAGCAGTTGTAAATAAGAATGTATTATACAAATAATGTTACAAGTCAACAGTGGAACAAGAGTAAACAGAAAATGTTGACATACTTGCTTCTGGTTTAATGAAGCTGTAACAACAAAACCACAACTGAGTTTTGTGCTTTCTAGTGCATGAAAATAGTATATTAATTAAAATATGTTATGAAGATTTGCATTAGGTATAAAATTCAATGAAATTTCAGATATGTTAAATGTTGGTAAATGTGTAACTGGAAGGAAAATAATTGCCTGTGTAAAATATATTTAGAAAGTCAAGTGAATGAGATATGAACAAAAATACAAAAATCAATATTGAAAGAAACTTTTCCTTTTCTCATCAGCCAATATTAGAACTTAAATAGATATTCCAACATACAAAGTAAGTTTCTTTCTGCATAGAAGAGAACAGGAACTTTGCTAATGAACTTTGGTGGTCCAGAATTGTTTTTCATTTGCTTTTGGAATTTATAAAGATAGCATGTCCATACCTTTATATGAACTTCATGTAATATAAAGGTGCCAATTTCAACCCCCAGTAAAGCACTGAATTAATTAGATCCAATTTAGTTTCGTCTTCACATTTCTAAAACATCTATTTCAACACAGTTAGAAAAACTGATGAACTGGTGCAAAACAAAATTTTGTTAACTACTTAGTATTAACCAGATGTATCAGTAATACCTTCAAAATAATTCTATATGGTACCTTATGAATGCACTTTTGTTCTGCTTTTCATCTCCAGGATACAGAAGTTAAAACTTTGATTAAGAAGTCTTCCTCTCAGAGCAATCCTGCTAATAAATCCCTGTGCTGCTGAATTCTGCTACTGCTAAAGAGGTACCAAAAAGAGAGAGCTGCCTTTAAAGAGCCAATCACATCCTTTTGGACCTCCCAAGCTTCACTGTGCAATCAGCAAGGGCTTTGTAGCTATACAATAGGGGTTAAATACTTCCCTGTATTTATTTAAAAGCAAGAAAATCTGCTTAGTTGCTTGAACCTCCTACTTATTCAGAATATGGTTCTATTATATTTAATAGCAGACATTTGTTGCAGAAAGTAGCATTACTATAACTCCTGGTTCTCGGAGTTATAAGAGTTAAGTACCAGGATTCCCTTAAGGTCTTGCCTCTACCCTGCATATGCCCTTATATTTACTGTTCTTTGACTTTTTATTTCAATGCTCTGATATGATTTTGACCTAGCTATCTGCCACAGCATTTGATAATCAGACTAGTAGTACTCAGTTCTGATCAGATAAACATGGTAACTCCACAGAAACAATCTCTTTATGCTGACAAAGAAGTCTTTCAACTCAGGAAAAGAAAAATGTTCTGAAAGTCAGGACTGGTTAGAATAGATTACCACATTATGCACAAGGCTGATACACCAGATTTATCACTTTATCCTCATTTACTTTTCAAGCAATTGCCTTGACACAATTAGTCAAGAACAATGATGCCTTTCAAACTTCCCCCTGCGGAAAAATATGATATCTATAAATACAATATATCTCTTTGCTGACAAGCACACAATGTGGCTCTAGAAAAATTCAACTAAAAATGTTTCCCTTGCTGTTTTGCATGCTCAAAACAATAAGAAATGCTCCTTTGATGCCCACTTAGTTTCCCTAAAGACCTGTTCAGAAACTTCACAAAAGTACTATCACCATGTAACATAATCTACTTCAAAGCATATTGTCAAAGAAGCCTAACACTAAGTGCAGTCTCATGACCTCTCACACTTAACAAAGCTGAGAGTGAGAGTGTCTTAACCAAAGCTATTCTAGATGTGTGTTATCACTAGTCCTAGGCCTTGGTAGGTAACATTATATATTTTAAACACAAAGTTTATTTTTGTAATAATTATTCTTAAGTTTTCATTTCATTTTATTTTTTGTTACGACTTCATTTACCCATTTCAATAGGCAAATACGTGTCAATATCTTTTAACAGCACCTGCCTGTTCAATAGCTAAATGATATGTATACTATAAATTAAGCATGCCATGAAGTTAATATTAGTACAACACCTGCAAAATTTCTAAGGTGATAATCTAGCCCAAAATAAACATGCATTGATTTAACTAGTTTGAATGGAAATCATTAAGTAGTGTAAATACTTAAAACTCCCACTGAAATCTACATTAATCTTTAGGGTTTTGCTCTGGCTGATGTTATCATGACTTGTTGTAGTCTAATTGTCCCTCTGTTTTCTTCTCTCTACATCCTCTCACAACCTGCTTCATATACAAATGAATTGAAAACTGTATTTTGAAGGAAAGTTCTAAGATTTTATTCTGAACAATGACAGTTTTCCGTTCTTTAGACATGAATAGGAGGAGGACAGGTCTGATTCTGTAGCTTGATTGACCAAGTCTAATCAGAATTATTTCTGCACACTGCTTCACTACAGCAGTAGCCCCATTAAACACTAAATGCTTCTGGAACCCGTCCCCCTTTCGCCTCCTACTGTGACCCATTACTTTCCAAACAGTAGCTACCCAGTGGGCTACTCAAAACATTCAAGGGAGGAAGGCACTGTGGTAAACAATCATCTCAAAACCCACACCAAAATCTGTCATTTGGGTTTTGGGGATGGCAACTATCCAGAACCAAACAAATGATTTGTGATAGATATTTTTTTTTAAAGCCTTCAAACTACTCTTACTTTGCAAACTGATACTCTTAGTCATGTCTAAGCACTCACCTGTACAACGGGTTTTATATCTATTTTCAGAATCAAGATGACCTAGGCTAGGTGAAATCACAATTGAAAAAAGCTCTTCCATTTTTAGAAAAATTTATTGTGCGCATTTCAAACAAATTCATTTAACTAACAGCTTAACCTTAATGACACTTTGCTCAATGGGATGTCCCACTGATTTCAAATAAAATTTACTTCTAAGTGACTGTGTATTCTGAACTGCAGCCTAATATGATTTGCATAATGCAATCTAAACATTTTTGTTTCGTTCAAAACCACTTGATGAAAACGATTGATTGTTACCACTGAGGTTTTTAATAGTATAATATCCATTTAGAAGAACAAATATTGTTCTTGTCTGAGGCCCGGGGGAGGAGCCTTGTTAAAATAAAGATATAAACTCAAACAAAAATACAGCCACTACAGTTACATAAGATGTCAGGGTAGCTCAGATAAACCTGGGAAATTGGAAAAAACAAAAGTTCGAAAACTTTTTGCACTCTACACTGATCTTTCAAGGATTGTGCACTTATCAACTATGCTTGCAAAACTATTTCTACATGTTTCATTGTTACCGAAGCCCTGCTAACACAAGATAACGCTGGCACTAGACATGTGGCTCCAACACACAGCCCATGAGATGTGCCACTGTGGCAGCGGCAGCCAGTCTGATCTGATGCGACACACTAGTATGCGGTAATGCAGGTCCCGATTTTACTATTGAAGACTTGCAGTGCATATGGACAGGCATGGCCATTTCTCCCATGGCTGTTTCATCCATTAAGTACTTGTCTGTTGGAAGCCCAGGGCATTCTTTGCATGACAGCGTAAATCTGGCAGGCCCCTAGTGAGACCTATTCGCTGGCTTAACCCTCCAAGGCCCAGGACAAGTGTACCTGGCTGCCCATCCTGCTGCATGAGCCTGGATGTGGGCAGGTACAAATGGAAAGAGATGATCATTTAGATACAGAGAACTCAACCATGTAGTTCAAATCAGAACTTTGAATTGGGCCTGGAAATGGATCAGGAGCCAATGAATGTGAAGAAGAACCAAATCCCAGTGTTTGGGTATCTTACTCTGTCCTGTAACCGACGTCTCCGGACCTTCTTCAAAATGCAGTCACACATGTACAATGCATAGCTGTCAACTTTCAGATTTGAAAATAAGGGATCAGCATCCTCACATGTCCCGGGGACAGTCTACGGGATATCTAACAATCCGGGATAGCAGCAGGAAATGGCGCTGGAATAAGGGAATTTCCCACAAAAAAAGGAAAGGTTGACAGCTATGGTACAATGGATCAGAGTTATCACACTGGCAGACAAGAACAGGGGTTACTGAAGGCAAGTTGTCTACATGAAGATAGGGAACTCTTCCACCCAGCAGTTTTTGTGGACTTGTTGCTGCTCCAGCAAGCAAGTTTTTTTTCAGTTTCCACACACTATGGTCTTCAATCAAATGTTATTCCATAGTTCTACCTCGACATCCAGATTTACGTTTTTGTTTTACTTAACTGTAAATCTGGATTAAATGGGAAAATAATATGGACATCATTTTGAAGAGTAGATGCTATAAATAATTTGTGAGCATAAACAGCAGACTCTACAAAAAACTCTTAGGTGAAAGTCCCCAGGATCATACTTGAGATACCACGTTAAGCTCTGTGCCACAAAGGTTATTTGCATTTCTAATGATGGGGATGGATCCTGAAACACCTGCCAGCTACAAACCTGATCCTCTAGAGCAGGGTTCCCCAAACCTGTGTCTCCAGCTGTTGTTGAACTACAACTCCCATCATCCCTAGCTAGCAGGAGCAGTGGTCAGAGATGGTGAGAATTGTAGTCCAACAATAGCTCAAGACCCAAGTTTGAGAAACCCTGTTCTACGGTGAGTGCACCCACGTATTGAAAAAGTATCACTCATCTGAGCAAACGAATGATCTCCTAACAGTGTCTCTGCCTTTCTGGACTGAACTTCTGTATTTTACTCATCCTGCCCATTGTCACAGCTAAGCACCAATTTACCATTCCTATAACCTTATCTTGGTTAGATGAAAAGAAGAGTAGAGCTACATGCCACCAGCATAATCATGAAATGCACCCCAAATCCCCAGATTATCTGACTCAGCAGTTTCACATAGATGTTAAGCAGCATGGGGATAAGACAGGACCCTGTGGAGCGTCATAGCACAATTGCCACAGCAACTGCAGAAATTCCCCAATACCACCCTCTCAAGACAGTCATCCCAGAATGAATGGATCCACTGCAGTGCAGTATCACCCACGAGGGAAATAACCCTCTCCCACTGCTGTTTCCTCGGCATTTGGAGGCATACCATTATCATACAAATCAGGATGACAAGATTTTTCTGCAGTTAGTCACAAGACAATGCAAACTCTTAGTCCTTCTCATTCTGAAGAAAACTCCTCCTTGTACCAGAACACCGTTCTAGCAAAGCCTCAGACCACAAGCGTTCCTGAAATGGGAGCCTTATAGTGCTTTGGGAGGAATCACAGAGGATATAATTATAACCCCTACACTCTCTGAAGACTTCAGTGGTTGTGCTTTATACAGGGCCAAAGCAGGGGTAGCAAACATGGTGCCCTTCAGATATTGCTGAACTCAATTAGCCGAAGCCACCATGGTCAATGGTCAGGGATAGAATCATAGAATTGCAGCTTTGGAAGGGACCCTGAGCATCATCTAGTCAAACCACCTGCAATGCAGGAATCTCAACTAAAGCATCCATGACAGATGACCATCCAAACTCTGCTCAAAAAGCTCCAAAAAGCCCACCACCTTCCAAGTAAGTTCACTCCACTGCTGAACAGTGTTTACTGTCAAAAAGTTATTCCTGATGTCTAGTCGGAATCTTCTTTCTTGTAACTTGAAGCCATTCGTTAGGGTCCTGCCATCTGGAGCAGAAGAAAACAAGCTAGCTCCATCTTCCATATGACAACCATTTGGATATTTGAAGATGGCTATCATACCTATGATGATGCGAATTGTAGTCCTGCAACATCTGGTAGGAACCATATGGCTTACTCCTGTACAGGATCAACATTTAACAGCTATATAGGGGTTAATATAGCACTTCAACCCCTTTTATCTTAATAATCGCTGTGCCTTCCAAGGACTCCATCTTTTTTATGACAACAAAGCAGCCATGACTTACCCAGACCTAAACCCAAGCTGCTCCTAAACCTACAATATAGGATTAACAGTAGTTGTCATTGTTTTATTTATAGGACAGGAGTGGGAGACCTCCAGTTCAAGGCAGCAGTAAGGGATGTGGACCCCCAAGCCTCTCTGTCTAGTTCTGTACCAGTTCTGCTTTGTATCCCCCCAAATCACTGCTGTGATAGCACTGCTGTTGAGAAAGGGAGTAGAAGCTTAGCATCTTGCACTAATCCCCCCTCTCTTTTATCCCCCACCCAAGTTTCATGTGAGTATACATAGATGTGGGTGTATAGTTGTCATTTTACATGGGGTAAATTTGATGGAACTGAGCCATGACCAAAGTAAGAAAAGGACCGAGTGTTTAGTTACTTCCTTGTTTATGATGCAACTACTTGGGTTCTAATATCCTCCCCATTCTAGTCATTTAACATGAGCACACAGATAAAATGCAACTGTCAAGGTTGTGCCCCATGTCCTCAGCAATTGCTTGCTCCAGAAACCATTGCAAATCAGGCTCCTTTTCTCCATTCTTCTATGTATGGTCATTTGTTTATCTATTGCATTTATATCCTAGTTATCCTCTGAGGTTCTCTCAGCCCCTGTTTTACCCTCAAAACAACCCTGTGAGGTAGCCTACGCTGAGAGACTGTTACTGGCACAAGTTCACCCAGGTGAGTGGGGGAACTGAACCCTAGGTCTCACAGGTCCAACACTCTAAGCACTATACCACAATGGTTCCTCATTTACACACAAATATAAACAAGAACTATTGTGAAAAAGTGTTGAGGTGCTAGGAAAAAGATTGATTATCATTGGGGATATGACTTAAGAAATACTAGATAATACTAGAATTAAAATGTTTTTAGATTTGATGGTGATCATATCTTAAAGCAGCAGCATCTAGACATAAATTATACATTATATTTGGATGACATTTTCATGAACTTTATAGGGTTTAATAATAAATTAGTTTGCACACTACTTATATAAATGAATTATTCTAAATGTCAGAAACAATTAAAAATACATTAGTAGGAAGCATTCCAGACCAAAAAGTTACCTACAAGAGAATTCTATTTTTTAAAAAAAAAAAAATTCAAAAATATTCCACCTCTCTTATCTATAAATGAATTCTGAAGTGGGGCAATTCATGCAGAATGATCAGCTAGTAGAAATGTCCTCAGGTTATAAAAAAGAAAAAGAAAAGAAAATGCAGAATACATTTCATAGATAATATAATTCAAGTAAGCAGAAAAACTGAAACAGCTAGACAGTCTTGGAATTGCTTCTGTAGAACAGATAATACCTATCTCAAAGGACTGAGTTCACTATAAGCAGCCTGCTACAAGCATCTGCAGGTTTTCAACTTAGAAGGCAATCCTCTGCCACCATCAGAACTTTTTTTATGATCAATCATTCTGGAAACCTGGGGTGCAGTTAGTACCTAACTTTTTAAAGCCCCTGTGGTTATCCTTTTTCTTTCAGAAACCCATTCCATTGGATTTAAACTGCATACTGACTATAGAAAGGGTGGGGTGGGAACGGTTCCCAGCTCAAAAGGGGCTGCAATAAATTAAAATCCAAATCCCACATCTTAAAGTATGCATAACTTAAATGGGAAACCAATACATTTATCAAAGAAATGGACATAATAATCAAAAGTACAGCAAAAAACCCCCCCAAAAAACATTAATTGCAGCAGTGGGCCACACAACAGTCAGATGGGCCTCATCATCCACGTTTCAAGAGAAGGGGAAAGGTCAAGGCTGAGAGAGGGCTACAGAAAACCTAAGTTAAATATGTGACCTATTTTTCAATTGTATACATGTATGCTTGATTTAAGCACTGTGAAATAAAAACTGGGCTTAAACTCTCTTTTTTAAAAAAGCAACTAAATTTCTCCCCTATCTCTAAGCCTCCACCAGCTGAAACACAGCAAGACAAGGGCCTCTAGATTTAAAATGTTCTTCTAAAAGGAGTCTTTAATTTAATAATAACTGCTTCCACTCCTGCACATTTTTCTATAGCTGCCAAGATTTAGTGATTTCAGCAAGCACTCTCGTTCATGGTATTACGTTGTGTAATTTAGAATTTTATAAGCTGTTTTCAGAATTCTGATAAAGTAGCTTATAAATTAATAAATTTATTAAATATATTGATAAATGTACTACAAAACCATGCATTTGGTTGGTCCCTGGTGCAATACAATCAATCTGAATACTGTTCTTATGAATAAAGGTAAAGGTAAAGGAACCCCTGACCATTAGGTCCAGTTGTGGCCGACTCTGGGGTTGCGGCACTCATCTCGCTTTATTGGCTGAGGGAGCCGGCGTACAGCTTCCGGGTCATGTGGCCAGCATGACTAAGCCGCTTCTAGCGAACCAGAGCAGCGCACGGAAACGCTGTTTACCTTCCCGCTGGAGTGGTACCTATTTATCTACTTGCACTTTGACATGCTTTCGAACTGCTAGGTTGGCAGGAGCAGGGACCAAGCAACGGGAGCTCACCCCGTCGTGGGGATTCAAACCACCAACCTTCTGATCAGCAAGTCCTAGGCTCTGTGATTTAACCCACAGCGCCACCCGCGTCCCATGTTCTTATGAATATATAAGAACAAAAATGATGCCATTATTTTAACTTAACACTTTAATCACGTGCTTCTCTCCCCCCCCCCGCAACACCCACTTGCTGAAATTCTTTCAACAGTTGATTTTAAAAAACCTGTTGATAATACCTAAATCCACCATATTTCAAAAGATCTGCCTCCAGTTCACACTTACATGAAGGAACATTGCATATGCTATTTTAAACTTTTATTCTACTTAACCATTTTTTTATTTGTGCAGTACTCTCTCTTGCATACAACAGCACTTCCACTGCTGAAAATGAAACAATACAATCATGAAAACAACTGGTTTTTTAACCTTTAAATTGAACTTGGTAATACAGACCAACACAAGCAACACACAGTGTGTGGTGCCCAATTTAATATGGAAACAATAAAATAATTTATTGATATGCATGTTGGAAGTACTAAAGTTTGAACAGGAAGACAGACTTTGTACAGAAATTCATTGCTAAAGAGAACTGTAAAATAAAATTATCAACAGTGTTTTGCCTATTTTTCACCTCAGTTAATTAAAATCACAGCATTAAATTTTGTTGAAGATAGTGATTTGCTAAAAAAAAATAAAAATGGCAAGTATCTACATGCTATCAAAAATCCCTACTATATAAATAACACTGAATTATGCATGTTGTTTAATGAAGATTATAAAATATGTCTGCCAAAGAAGAAAAACAACATATGGGCCAGCATAATCCATTCATTGGTTTATGAACCAAATGTCCCCCTGAGTATGTAAAATGCCTATGAGTCCCAAGTGATGAATTTTACATTTGGATCCGTGATTTAGCTAAGAGATGTATAAAAATATCACATATAGGTTGATGGCTCCCCACTGATTACACATCCAAGGATACTCATTAAGCTTTTCTTGTTGTGAAAATAAATCACACTCATGAAACATATATGCTACTTCCAGGCAGACAAGCAAACGCAGTTGGTGTAAAATGGATAAAACCCTTTATATTTAAATAATAATCTATATGTGGCATGAGTTACAGCTATGAATAGGACCTTTTCTACTGTGTAGGGAGCAACCGTCAAAAAAGAAAGACACACAGAATAAAATGGGGGGGGGCGAGGGGAATAGAAGAAATATCGTGAATATCCAAAGACAATGAAGTTAAAACAACAAATTGTGTGAGATGAGCAGTGATGAAGCAACACGTGCATATCTCCCCTTGTTTCCAACCCTGCCTTGGAAGTTGGAACATGCCTGATATTCTTGCATTTGACTCTGTCTATTCATTCTGGCAGCCGTGTAAACCTAGGAAAAGTGTTTCATCAGTGCTTCAGAGCTTTGGCAGCACTATCTAATGAGGATAGTGAGGATATGGTATAATTACTCTATTGTATTTCAATCTTTCAGTGAAATCAACTCATCAATAAAACCTTGAAGTAGCTCATATCAAGCACTAAACAGCAGAGGGATGATGGCAGAACATTTGGCTGTTTTATTTATTTTCTTCAATTATGGACAAGCTTTTAGGACAGCTCTAAAAAAAATAAATCCTTGTATCTCTTTCCAGTTTGTGTCATATATTTACATTTGTTTATATATAGTGGTGGGCTTAATCTCTATTCCCAATATCTCTATTTTGGTGACACTTTCCACCACTCGTTCCAACTCTTCTTAATCATTGCTAAAGAGAAACGATCTATACTAACCAAACAGCAGAGATGAATGAAGCATAGAAACCAGAAAACATAAGTGGGATTTGACTGTTTATACGTTGTGTTAATTTTTTTCCTTCACCAACATTTTCTGCCTCCTAATTCTCTCAGCAAAATGCAAGAAACAAATTCAATTGGAGTAGCAGGTACATACATAACAGTGTACGCTAATGAGCATTTCGACTGGCCACTAGGAAATGAAAGCTGCATTTTCACATATCAGTGCCTCCTGAGCCCCCATGGGTGCTTATATGCATTTTGGGGCTCCAAAATACGCAGGAAGCTTCCTAGGGATGGTGATGTGTATATGCAGAGCTAACATATTTGAGCATACTTTTGACTCACATGTGTTGCTTAGTTTAAACCATGTTCAGAACACTTGAACAGGGTTCCAGTCTTCTATAATCATCAGAAGGTTAAGTATCAGAAATCTAAATCTGAATGAGTTAGAAACAGCAAGGGAATAGGTGGTATCTGACTACAGGGATCATTTAACTAATGCAAGTAAAACTCTTCCCATATATCTCCAGTATATGACTTAACTATATTTATGCTTTGAAAATACCGAGGCAGAAATCTACTTGTATATTTGTCCCCAGAATTCCCTTGTTCTCTTTCATCCATCTGATATAGATGATGATAGATGATAGATAGATGACAGATGACAGATGATAGATGATAGATGATAGATGATAGATTAGATGATAGATGATAGATGATAGATGATAGATGATAGATAGATAGATAGATAGATAGATAGATAGATAGATGATAAATAGATAGATAGATGATAGATATTTTTAGAGAATAATGTTGATGTTTGGGTAGAGAAAATGATGCCTACATTTACATATAATTATGGTATGCAGAAAAAAAAGCTGGAATGCGCATGAAAAAGTTTGAAAATACCACTGAAAGGAAAAATATATGTAGGATTTGTGTGCCCTTATGAAATCAGAGACAAAATAACAGTTTAATTCATGAAGCCATGCTGTCATTGTTCAGCTATTTTAATGCTGGACTTGAACAATAAAATACTCATTCTATTCTTTGTGACCTAACAGGAATTCCTAGCTAATGTTAATATGGTTGAAAGAGGAAAGTGTATCCTAGTTACTTTTCTACCAAACTGAAACAAACTTTAGACCTATGGTCTGACCTCACTGGCACCAGTTTTTCTATTGACATTAATTAATGCAGAGCAGATTTTATGGTCTAAACATGTGGGCGTTTTCTGGTAACCAACAGAATAAGACCACTCCTGAAGTTGTCCCCTAAACTGTATGCCAGAATAGCTATATTTCCTTATTTGTATCCCTTTTCCCTCCAACGTATAGCCCAAAGCTGCTGTCGTTATACAAAAACAATGATTATCTGGCAATAAAAATGCTACAATGAACTTATAAACTTTCCAGCTATACCTAACGAAACACCAGTACAGTTAACAAATAGAAAAGTCATAAGCAATAGGTAAAGGTAAAAGGTAAAGGACGGCTGGATGGTTAAGTACAGTCAAAGACGACTATGGAGTCGCGGTGCTTCATCTTGCTTTCTGGCCGAGGGAGCTGGTGTTTGTCCACAAACAGCTTTCTGGATCATGTGGCCAGCATGACTAAACCGCTTCTGGTACAACAGAACATTGCGATGGAATCCAGAGCGCACGGAAACACCGTTTACCTTCCCGCCACAGTGGTACCTATTTATCTACTTGTACTGGCATGCTTTCAAACTGCTAGGTTGGCAAAAGCTGGGACAAAGCAACGGGAACTCACTCCGTCATGGGGACTCGAACCACCGACCTTCCGATCAGTAAGCCCTAAAGGCTCAGTTGTTTAGACCACAGCACCACCTAAGCAATATACAATATATACAATACAACCCATATGTTAGCCAAAACTATATACACATATCGCTGATCCAGCAGCCAATAAACAATGCAGACACACCATTAAAGTTGTTCATTTATTAATTTCTAAACATTGTTTAAGGGTCCTATGTAGAGCATATTACAGTAGTCTAACCTGGACATGACTCACATGTGCAATAAAGCATTACAGAAAAACGAATCTTGATAGAATTATATGTACAAAATTGATGTGATTGTATATATGATCACATACAACACAATCACATCAATATTTCCCCCTGTAATGTTTTATCGATACATACACATGTTTCTTTGTGCTCGATAAGATTTTGGAAGCAGTGCTGGATGTAGGATTTCGAGGTCTCTTGGCCATGGCATCCCCAGCGGGAACCCAGACCTGGAAGAGGCACGACATGCAAACTGATAATTATTTTAAGAGCTTTTTGAATACTCTATGCAAAGTGGAAGTAATAGCACTGTTAGGACACTGGACCCTCTGCTGATCTTGGGGCCCAGGCAAATACCCAATCTTGACAACTTCTGAAACTGTCCCTGTTTAGTTTATTTAGTTTCCTTAATTAATTTCTAGCAAACACAGGCCATTAGACTCAGCATTCAACAGTAATGCCAAACAAAGCTTTTCAAGTGGTCATTATTTACCTTAAGGTTTCCTCTACACCAGCTACACAAATTTAACTAAATATGGCCATACATTTTATTCAAGTGTTGCCATAGAATCTTGACTAACACAAAATAGCATTTACCTACTTCGTTTCCATTGTTTTTTTCTTTTGGGTGGGAGGGGGTTGCTTCTGAAACATGAAGGCCTTTGTTTTCTTAGTCACAGCATTACAATGTATGTATAGTATCTTGTACCAAAAGGAACAGAAAGCCTTGTCAGGTAGAGGAGGGATTGTGTGTGCATGTGTGTATATATCAAGCAGGAAAACATTAAAAGACTGAGTAAATGCCTTGGCAAGTACCAGAAAGGTGAAATTATCTGAACCTACCCATATTCGTTCTGTCTACTTTCTGGCTAATTCTGTTCTCCTGTACTTGTAATGGCTTGCTTAAAAAGCATCCTTCATGAATGTATCTAATCCTTCTGGAAAAGCATTTGTGTTGGTGATCATCACAGTAGCCTGTGGCAATGAATACTATAGGTACATTATGTGTTTTGGGGGCCGGGATTCTCTTTTGTTTTAAACCTGCTGTCTACCAGTTTCAATACATGAGCCTAGGAAGGCTTCATATTGTGACAGAATGAATCACTTTCACACAAACCTTTCCAGTGCATACCATCAGTTATGTTCAAAACCTAAATTGTTAGAGAGCATTTATTCATATGAAAGATGCTCCATTTTCCATCCCTACCACCCAAATGCCCTTTTGGCACCTTCTCCAGAATTAGTATATGCATTTTTTAAAACTTAATGTGACTATTTTACATACATATACAACACAGGACCATGTTATTCTGAATACCTACATAGGGTTGCCTTCTGAAGATTGCTCACAAACTTCCACAGGTACAGAATGCTGCTGGTTGCTTATTGGCACTAATAATAATTTAATCATCATCATCATCATCATCATCATCATCTTCATTATCAAAGCATGTGACAGCACTCCTATACTAGTTGCACTGGTTGACATTGCATATATGGGCCTAATTCAAAGTGCTGGATTTAATATTTAAAGTACTGAATGATTGGGGACCATGTCATTTGAAGGACTAACAATACTGCTATGAACCTGCCTCGGAAGTTATGCTTGTAAACTGACTTATAAGGGAAATTGATGGACACAAGGTACGAGGCCTTTTTTGTGGTGGCCCCAGCTTGTGGAATTGCTAAGCCAATGAAGTGGGTACAGCCTCAATGCAGTCAACCTAAGTAGTTTTTAAAAGCCTCCTCCTAAATAAGGACTTTAATTTTTTTTAAGAGAGTCCTCTCTTAGAATGGGCAGCTTTTTATTTATTCTGTGTGTTGTTTTCTATTTTAGCTGGCTTGTGGTTTAAAATGATTGCTAATGCTTCTGCCCAGATACTTTCAATCTGCACTCTGTCCTTATGATTCCATGAATACCGGTAGTTGAGAATCACAAGCAGGTAGAGTGTTGTTGTATTCAACCCCTGCTTGCAGGTTTCCCAATCATCTGATTGTGATTGGCCACTGTAAGAACAGGATGATGGACTAGGTAGACCTTTGGCCTGATTTAGGAAGGATCTTATTATTGCTGTATTGTATATATTCTCTTTTGTTTTCAGACCTTTCCATAGCCATACAAAGTACCATCTTTTCACTGCTTCAGTTGAGAATTTATTCTTCTCCACCATTTTACTTTTTCTTGGACCAAAGTTTGTTTGTTTGTTTGTTTGTTTTACAATCTAGTTTGGGCTCTATCATCCTGAATAATTTGGCATTAACAGTAAATTTGGCTACTGTACTCCCAAGCCCTATCTCCAGACCATATGTGAATCATGACCTTTGATATGTCTACCCTGTGGGACAAGCATTTTATAAAACAACAAGGTACATGCCTTGAGCAGATATTCTAAAGTTTAGGTATGGTGCTGAAGTTGTGATCATGTTCAATGGCTCTTCTCACGCTCTTCATGCATTTCAAGAGCCGGTCTGCACAAGTCCCCATGCATACAAACTGAAGCTTGAGAAGACTTCTGCATAGCACTCTGGAAGACCTCACAATCAAGTCCAGTGAACAGTGCTCCACAGGCTCGGACATCTACTGATCTTTGCGCCTTGTGAAGCTCCATGCACAGCACTTCATAAAACATCCCAGTCATCTGAGCATGTTTTGCAGGGCTTTGCAGGAGCTGCTGAGCAGCTGAAAAACCTCTTCCACTTGAACCATGTCCTACCCCACACCTGACACCTGGAGTAGGCAGGCATGGTTTGGTCAAAATGGCCTCATGAGCCAAATGGGGGAGTCTGGTAGGTTTCATTGATTTGTTGGCTGGAGGTCCATAATAACGTTAACAACAACAATTGTCACACTAGTAACAGGAACTACAGGAACTTTTTCTTTGCTTTTTTCTTTGCTTTCCTATTCATTGCAGGTGGGGGAGGGAGCAAAAAGTGGCTTTGGCATCCCATTTTGTATAATTATTCTAGGCACCCTAGAGTAAAAACCCTTTGCCAGTATCTCTGCTCACATGATTTCTTTTATTAAAACACACCATTCTTTCCTACTTGCTGTAATCACAGCTACTGTGCGATGGCACGCAGAAATAACCATGCCTCATGTCTATATTTACATGTGATTATTTTTGCAGTAAAGGTATGACAGCATGCCATCTGCAGAAGCTGCAGGGTATGAAATTAATTTCCATCTCTTCTTAAGGATGGTGAGAAATCCAGGCAAGCCACCAGGCTTTCTTTCTTTCTTTTTTTCACTTAATAAACAGAGCATAAGGCCGCACACTAAAAATAAACCTTCCTCCACATACTGCAAGCTTTCAAAAGAAAAGGTATATTCAAGATAGTGAAATGTCTGCCAGGCCTTCTCAACAGTTAATCCCTGCTACAAGGCTAGAAAACAGCAAGTTCTTGAGAGATGGCAGGTGATTAAAATGGACAAGATTTTTTGTCTATGGAACTTGAGAGAGCAGGATTTCTGTCAAATTCAATCCCCCACTGATTCCCAGGAAAAGAGCTGACAGCACATTCAGCATTCAACAATGAGTGTGCTGTGCTTCCAAGGACTTGCTGAGAGTTTTGAAATCCGGGAACTGGGAGGCAGAGGAGATCCTTGAACTTGAATGATGAACAATGCTTTCTAAACAATGCACAAGATATTGTTAAAAAAAAGAAGAACAATATGCAGATAGGGATAGTGTGAGTCTCAGAAAAGAGGATTCACTCAGAAAGCATTTTATTTGCCTAATGCTTTAGTTTCTTACACATTTTGCAACTCTAATGTACACACAAGGCGCTCCAGGGGATGCACGATTCACCAATGTATGAGACAGTTCCACATGTATTTATTTATTGACAGTCATATCCCACATTCCAAGTCCCAAGGGAGCTTAAAAAAATTATTGAAGTAAACAAAACGATGGAATATGCAATAATGCAAACAACAACCAAGCAACAGTGTTGAGCATGAAAAGGAATGAAGGTGGGATGGGGAGATAAAGTATTCAGCAACAGATAACATCAGCATCCAAAAGTTTTTGTATCAATAATCAGGTTGTAACTCGGCCAACAGATCTCTTTAGAGGGATACTCAATGACTTGGCCTCCATTCATGAAAGAGTCTGACCTCTGTGCACAAAGAATTGCACATACAGTAGAATAGCAAGATCCTTCATATAGCGTGACCTCAAGCAGTCTGGGGCTTTAAATATTAAGACTGAAACCAGAAGTTGCTCCCAGAAACAAAATTGCAGTTAGTTTATTTAGAATGGCAGTGCAAATGGAAAAATGCCCCATATGAATACTTTGCTAGTGAAACAGAAAACCTCTCAGAGGTCCAGGAGAATTAGCAGGATCACACTCGCCTTCCTTCCTTCTCGATGCAGGTCATGCATTACGATGACTAAGGTAGATTTAGTCCCACAATCATGCCAAGGAAATGCATCTAGATCAGACCTTTGGTGTCTAGATGCTACTGGCCTCCAACACCCATCAGCCCCAGTCAGCATGGCTATTGGTTAGGGATGATGGGAACTGGATTTCGTTTAGAGGACTACAGGTTTCCTGC
The DNA here is from genome assembly GCF_964252035.2 of Podarcis erhardii. Lineage (NCBI taxonomy): Eukaryota > Metazoa > Chordata > Lepidosauria > Squamata > Lacertidae > Podarcis > Podarcis erhardii. The sequence continues at coordinate 52,134,589 of NC_138500.1, forward strand.
CTCTAATCTAGATAATCAGTATCTTCTAGGATAACCCAGAGCTGTGTTGCTATGACATTTTCAAGCACCTAACCCAACAATGGTATATTTGAAACTAGCCAGTAATTACTCAGTTGCAAGGGATCTTGTGGCTATCAATAGCCTCTAATCTCGATGCTATGACCTCCACAAGCCAACAAGCCACCCTAGATCTGTCACATCACACAATCAGGAAGGATGTGAATGGTACAGTCCTCACTCTGCCCTAGTCTTCATTACATTCTTGATGGAAATACCACCCAGTATCTATCAAGTTAAAGTTGAACCAACAATAAGCAATTTTATATGCCAGCGCTTCACAAGTAATTAAGTCTGGAGAAATCAACGTAACCTCCGTCAGCTCAAGCAGAGAGACTGTTAGGCAGTGGGGTGGTTGTCACACAACAAAATCCCTATCCTGCTTCAGGTGCCAGCCACAGGTATAAACACTCAGAATTGTAAGCCTGCCTTTTTTGGCTCAACATCTCTCTCACACACACCTGCACACAGCAGCCTCACCTGGTCATGAATATTAACATCCATGCAATGCAAAAAGCAGTAGGCAAACCTGTTCAGTTAGGTCTCTGACCAGCCAACATTCAACAGCATAGAACCTAATCAAAACAGGCCAGCGCAAATAAATAAAGTAGTAAATCTCATAGTAAATGTTTATCTAAGGTAGCATGTCACTCAGGCTGTGTAAACGTTGCCAGCTTCAAAGGCAGCTGGATTGTTTTTTTTTTTTCTCAGTTAGGACCAAAGCTGGTTTTGGGAGAAACTGCATCAAAATGCAGCATAGGAAACAACAGGTAGATAAAGGATATACAATGATACCTCAGGTTAAGAACTTAATTCGTTCTGGAGGTCCGTTCTTAACCTGAGGTACCACTTTAGCTAATGGGGCCTCCTGCTGCCACCGCGCCACCACCGTGCAATTTCTGTTCTTATCCTGAAGCAAAGTTCTTAACACAAGGTACTATGTCTGGGTTAGCGGAGTCTGTAACCTGAAGTGTCTGTAACCTGAAGCGTCTGTAACCTGAGGTACCTCTGTATATGGATTGTGTGTACACTGTTAGTTTACGCTAGTGCTGAGAGCACACTGGATGCAGAGCAAATGGGAGTGTGCACACAGCCACAAATTATCACATGAGGATTGAGAAGCACAGTTCTGTGAACCAGTCCTAAATCCAAGAGTTTTGAATAAAGTGGACTGTGCACTCTAATATGAGCGCTTATAATAAGCCACCTTTATCCAAAGGCCTCAAGGGACTTAAAAGATGTAAAGTGGAAAGTGAATAATTCCAAATGGAATTGAAATGAATTGATCAAATGAAGTATTATCCATTATATATATATATATATATATATATATATATATATATATATATGAATGAATTAGGCAGCAGGAAAAATAAAATATTCACACACACACATATGACTGCAAAAGGCTTGTTTCATTATGTTTTGGAGGGTTCGTCATTGCAACTTAACATTTGTTGTGCTGTACGTGTCAAATTGATTTTATAAGTGCCTGCTTAGAAATTGGAACAATATTGACACATGACCCAGGAAATGGGGATAGCTACACAACACGCACACTAAATGTGCCCCAAATTGAACAGAATCCCACACTGCAGCCATATCCTGACAGCAAGGGAAAGGGCATACTGGACTGGACTTTTTTCAGTGTGTTTGCAAAGGATAAAAGGTTAAGGGTGAACAAATAATATTTATGCATAGACCTTTTACCAAAGCAAATGACATTTTTATTGAACTCTGATTAGTTTAAGCATGTAACATTCTTTTCTGAATACTGTACCATAACCTATTGGCTTATGTCACTGAAAGAAACAGTACTGCTGTTGTTATTCAAAATACCACTGAACTGTGTCTGTGGTCCTTGAGTCATATTACCGGAAGCCTGAATGTACAAAAATGAAAAAGATGAATTTGTTGTGCTGTGAATAGATGTCTGTGGCATGCATTTAAAAGGCACATAATTGATCAGATGAAGGCAAATGGTTTGCACCAAGTGCAAGTTCATTAAGCAAATGTCTTCTCAGAAGCCCTCTATTAAATTGAGTATTAGTGATCTAATGGGTCTTATCTTGCATTTGGGGAGGGGGCTTTTATTGAGCCTTTTAAAGTGTCTATTAAAATAATGCATGAATCACTCATTTATTAAGCCAGAAAGAACTCAGTAAGCACAGAAGTTGGCTGATTTCACCATAGCCAGAAATACAGAAGACAACTGCTTGACTCTGTATTGGTGATGGATTTTCTTGTTTTCCTTTCTTTTTTTAAAGTTACAATACAGCAGAATAATCAAGTTCTTGACAAGGGTTTTTAATTTTACTATCAATGAAATATTCACTCAATTCTGACTTAACCTCTACTCCCAGAAATCTTTGTTTAACTGTTAGAGATTGATGGAGGTTATTATTGCCCAAGTATGCTACAAAAATTATTCAAAATTATGCTACACCTAGCACTCACAAATACTAAGAGAAAATAATGAACAATGCTAGGAACTAGCTTTTTTTTCTTGTCAGAAAAACACGGGGGTGGTATTCCTGGGTGATAAAGTGCTGGCTTTTCTGATGCCAAGACAAAGCTCACAGCTCCCACAGCTGACACAGAGAAGTGATAAAAAGAGATCTGATGTTCTAGGCAATGAAACTTTTAGTGAATTCCACGGGGGGGGGGGGGAGGAGAGAAACAGGTTACTATAATATATCACTCTTTCAGTTACATCCCTGATTCCATGCAAGCTGCAAGTTCAGCAACTGTATAAAAGCAATGAGAAGGTTGTTTTGCCTTTTAACATAACTCCAGTATCTACTGAGCCATGCCTTAAAATCTCTAAGGCAGACCCTGTTTAGCAGTGGCACAAGACAGGGCCTTGTCCATGCCCCTAGCTGTGGAATATCTTGCCCATCAAGCTGTATTTGTCCCTTACATTGTCACAGTTCTTGCCACATCTAAAAATGTATTTGTGCAGGCTTTTGGAGGTCGGCTGGGGTTATACAGCTCAGCATTCCTGCTCTGATGTACTGTATAAACTGCCAAGCTGATACAGATTTTTGTATGGTTGCTTTAATGTGTTTGTAATTGCATTTTTTATTAAGTTGTATGCCATCTTGGTCTCCTATGGGTGAGAAATATAAATAAAATAAAATAAAGGTTTCAATCTGTTTCAGATAAGATTTTCAGTAGTACATTCAGACTATCTGGAGTTACAATAGCCTAAGAAAGAAGACTCTGTTAAGAAGACATCCTCATAGAACAGGATGCAATAACCAAAACAGGGCGGCAGCGGGGGGGGGGGGGGGACATTGCCAGAAGAACAATGTTTCTCTGACCTTTTAATCCTTGCCTTCAAAGAAAGCATGTACAACACCTTTGAAGGCTTGCCTGGGTATTAGAGGAAGACAGGCAACAGAGCAGACAGACTTCTGTTTCTTATTCTTGCTTTATGCAAAATGCTTTTTCTACCTTGACTAAAAATGTGCATTGTTCATAACCTTGACAAGCAATATATTTATGAATGTTTTACATATATATGCTTCCTGTATCACAGTCTCCAGGGGAACTTTAAAAAAAAGCTTTTAAAGATACTGACTACAAAGTATATATATCCAAAACTCAAAATCTGGGGAGCTGTTTTATAATAAAATAATAATAATAATTTATTTATACCCACCCATCTGGCTGGGTTTCCCCAGCCACTCTGGGCGGCTTCCAACAAAATATTAAAAATACAATAAAACATGAAACATGAAACATTAAAAACAGGGCTGCCTTCAGATGTCTTCTAAAAGTCAGATAGTTGTTTATTTCCTTGATATCTGATGGGAGGGCATTCCACAGGGTGGGCGCCACTACCAAGAAGGCCCTCTGCCTGGTTCCCTGTAGCCTCACTTCTCACAGTGAGGGAACCGCCAGAAGGCCCTCGGAGCTGGACCTCAGTTTTAAATCCCCCAGGAGTGGATCTGAGGGAAGCCTGATTGTTCCCTCAGGCACAGCCCCCATCCGAGCTCGTCAGCCATTGGCCAATTTGGCTGGCTGATGTGGAGCAGGATTTCAAGCCACGGACATTACGTTGGCCAATTCCATCTCCTCTGCAAACCCCAGTTCTACATCTGAAGGATCCGCAAATATCAACAAAAGTAATCTCCAACCCCTCCGTGCCAGGGGGACAAGGACTGGATTCAGCCCCATGGCATTTTCCTACACTACATTTACAACATACAAAATCACTTATAAAAAAATGTTTTAGTCATATTCACACATTTTGGGTATTTTTAGCTGCAACTATGATCGGAGATAAGCTTTTTACTGCTTACGCTTACTGCTTACACTTTTACTGGGACGCGGGTGGCGCTGTGGCTTACTGCTTACACTTTTACTGGGATGCTGGGAGGTTTTACTGGGAGGTTTTACTGTGGGTAAAACCTCAGCGCCTAGGACTTGCCGATCGCATGGTCGGCGGTTCGAATCCCCGCAGCGGGGTGCGCTCCCGTCGCTCGGTCCCAGCGCCTGCCAACCTAGCAGTTCGAAAGCACCCCCGGGTGCAAGTAGATAAATAGGGACCGCTTACCAGCAGAAAGGTAAACGGCGTTCCGTGTGCTGCGCTGGCTTGCCAGATGCAGCTTGTCACGCTGGCCACGTGACCCGGAAGTGTCTTCGGACAGCGCCAGCTCCCGGCCTATAGAGTGAGATGAGCGCACAACCCTAGAGTCTGGCAAGACTGGCCCGAACGGGCAGGGGTACCTTTACCTTTTATGATTGGAGATAAGCTTTTACTGCTGCCTTGCAAACGAAGCTCAGAGGGTCAATGCACATGTACTGCACCATTTTAAAGATATTTCTTAATTCATATTGCATTATTTAGATAAATTCCATAAACAAGTCAGAAAAACATTGCCAGGTGGTGTTCCAATTCTGACATAAATAATACATTTTAAAATCAACTGAGTTCTAAAAGCTAATTACGCTGTTCCACAATGCATCCAGTCCAGCACAACTGAATAAATATCAAATCAACAGTAGAATATAATGTACGAACACTGTACATCCTTACAGATGGTAATTAACAGGCTGCTATTATCTGAATAGAAGTCTGTTGTCATCATTGTCCCAGATTTTCCTCATACAGAATAAAAACTGCTGATTCCAGACTTTTGACTCTATGGGTAGATTTGATCTGCATTTAAAAGCTATTTCATCACATTGTTATAAGAATTATAATAAAAAAAATGAGTATGGGCCGTATGATAGCAAGAGATAGCACATTTGTTCAAACTGTTATTCAAACCACTTGAAATACTGCCAGTTATACATTTCAAACCTGAAAGTATATTTTAGCAGAGAAAATGTTAATCATTACATTTCTGATTGTATGTTCAGCACACCATCTGCTCTCGTAGTATGGGGGAAAATAAATTTCACTTGCAAGGTTTCTGTGATTTACTGCCAGAAAGACTAATCTCCTAAAATAAGGTCAAGCATTCACCATACACTGAAGAAGGTGGCGGACCATTTCTAGAACCTGCTTCAAGCCGAGTCAATACTTCAGACTGAGAGTACACGGACAATGAGGTTTGTCAGGTTTCCATAATGCCTTTCTCATGTAGCCTGAGAGTAAACCAGAAGAAGTTTCTAATGAATATGCTTTCACCAAATGTGATTGCGTGTCGAGGTCCCCAGGTCCACCCCAATAACTCACACAACACACAGAATTTTTTGTCTAAGATTTTTGGCATAATTTTGGCCACAACTTTATTAAAATACAAATTTGTGAGTGGTTGCATAGGCATTGGTTGTGACTATCTGCCCCCACCATGGGGGACAGACTGACATTCCACACGATGCGAAAGTCAGAATAGGGGAATACACTTGGGGGTAACAATGGAGCAGGGAACCTGCCCTCATCCCAAATGCAACCGGGAGCTCATTGCTATGGCCCAAGCCCCCTTGACAGAGTGGACAAGCAATAGTTAGCCCCCAATTCCTTTAACGGAATCCCTTGCAGCAGCAGCATTAGAGGGGCAGGCACAGCCAATCCATGCCCCTCAACCAACCAAACCATAAACCAATGCCTAACCACGAACCTTACAAGTTGTGATGATTTGCTACTCAGTAGGCAAAAACCAAATGGCCCCGGCCAATCAGCCAGATGGACAAAATTCCTACCAGGCCCCCGCTCCAAAGCAGGCGACCCCATGACAGGCATAGCAAGGTCAAAGCGAACAACCCTATTCTAGGGAGGGAGGGACGGGCAATCCAATGCACGGGCGAAAAGAGGAAGTCCTAGCCTCGTGCAAGGAGTTTTACTATTTCTGGCTGTCAATCAATAAATGGCAACATTAACTTCTTCCCAACAACAAGGGAAGCCCCAATCGCATCAGTGGCCAACAATCAATCAGCCCACCCCCCAACTTTGTAGTGTCCTGGCGGTCCCCACCGCAACACGTGCTCTCCATGAAGGAGAACACGCTATATCACAAAATGCATCCTACTTCTTTACAAGCCACTAGGAGATATAATTCCCTACTAAACACAGCAAACAAATCAAAGTCTAGCAGAAAGCCCAGCCCTCAGTAAAAGTTTTCTATAAATCAAGTTTGGCCTGTTGGATGGACACTCGCCATCCCTGCAATATGAGTATAGGATGTTGTAGACTTTTGGCCTCACATTCATGGACGGAACTAAACTGTGTACGGATTATGTGCCAGAGGGAACAGGCTTGGCTGCACAGCCCTGCTTCTCTTAATGTATTTGCTTACAAGTGACAAGTCTGAACATCCAAGAGGCATCGTTTCTGAAGATATGCTGGAGCAGAGTAACACGTGGACATCAAATTGTAATGAGACCGTCCATTGGGGGGCATGGCCCTGGGTGCAAAATTCTGAGGTATTGCAACCAGGCTCCCGCATGCAGACGCCGGGTTCCGTGGAAATCCTTGCCCCACCCTGGTGAAGGCGGCAGAGCAGCCCAGGCTCTCAGTGGTCTAGACCCAACTATAAAAACACTGCCTTTCTTAATACCAATCTAATGTTTTTTCCTAGGAAGCCAGAAAACATCCATGGAAGCACATTCCAAACTCCCTTAATGAAGTTTTATTTATAATTGTTCTATTCTCCCAGCCCAGCCAGTGTGGTGTAGTGGTTAAGAGTGGTGGACTCATAATCTGGTGAACTGGGTTCGCTTCCCCGCTCCTCCACATGCAACTGCTGGGTGACCTTGGGCTAGCCACACTTCTCTGAAGTCTCTCTTTTTTTTTTTTAATTTTTATTAAGTTTTGCATAAGTATATTTCACAAACATACAAAAGACAAAAGTAAATAAAACAAACATAAAAAAGAAAAAAGACATACAATACATACTACCTAAACAACACAACTTAACATTAATTTTACAACAACATTGATCGACTTCCCTTTATCTCGATTTCGGATAATGTTATCTTAGTTGTCTATCTGCTGTATCTATTCCAAAATGACATTTGTAACGTAGTAAGCGTTATCTCATGCCTACTGTGATTTTTTTTTTTTTGATACATATATATTTCTGATTAACATTTTGATGTACCCCTTGTCTCTATTTCCATATATGTTCTAAATTTATTCTCTGAAGTCTCTCAGCCTCACTCACCTCACAGAGTGTTTGTTGTGGGAGAGGAAGGAAAAGGAGATTGCAGCTGCTTTGAGACTCCTTAGGGTAGTGATAAAGTGGGATATCAAATCCAAACTACTCTTCTTCTTCTTCTTCTTCTTCTTCTTCTTCTTCTTCTTCTTCTTCCTCTTCTTCCTCTTCTTCTTCTTCTTCCCTTTTCCGATGGAAGTGAGGCTAAAGCTGTAGTTATTTATGTGTCCTTTGGAAAGCCAGAGGGCAATTAGAGAGCTACCAGAGAAGTTAGCACTATTGTTTCCCTGTTCATGGGGTGTTTACTGGTATCTGGTTTTTAGAAGGTGATGAATGTGGTGCCACAGAGGCAGCCACGGCAGATTCTGAAGGACAAGACAAAGGAAAGTGACCACTATGGGCATGTTCACTGGATTTGTTTAGCACTCATATATCATGAAAGTGCCAGGCGAGATATCCCTGGAGAGAGTATTCTCCAAATGGGGAGCCACCACAGAAAAGGCCTGTTCTCAAGTTGCCACCCTCTGGACCTCTTGTGGAGGAGGGTATTGAAGAAGGACCTCAGATGAAGATCGCAGGGTCTAGGTTGGTTCATTTGAGGAGGGGTAGTCCTTGAGGTATTGCGGTCCTGAGCCATTTAAGGCTTTATGGGTCAAAACCAGCGCTTTGAATTGGGCCCAAAAACTAATTGGCAGGCAGTGCAGTTGGGCCAGGATCAGTGTTATATGAGCATACCATCTTGATTATCTAAATTTACTTTTGAAATATTTATTCATACTTGCCTAGGTAGTATGGCATTATCTACCCTTTGGAACGCCCTCCCATAGTATGTCAGACAAGCATTGTTTTTTGAGCAGCTTTCATTTTTTAACAAGCCTTTTAAGAGGGATTGTTTTTTATCCGAGTCTATATTTGTATTGTCATAGGAATACTTTTCATACATGAAATTGTTTTTTATATGTTTTTATTGCTAAATTTCTTTGAGAAGATTTCTAGGAAGTGATTCATAAATGAAAATAAATTAATTGTGAATTTCTGGGGAAAGTGTCTATATTAAAATCTTACTGATGCAATATTTCTGAATAAAACACATTGGCTAATACATATTATTTGCCTTTAAATGACAAAATGTGTTCCATATTAATGAAAAATGAATGCCAACTTTGCACAATAATTGTTTTCTGCTTACCATAAATCTGTCCTTGCCTCTGCTTTCTTGATACAATTTATGTAATATCCAGCTGACAGAAATCATTAAGTGTGCTCTTTTTATTTAATGAATTGCCTTATTAGTCATTTCAAATCACAAACTGTGTGTTGAGTTAAGTAAATAGGCAGGCTATGTCTACACGGTAAAAGCCTTTTAAGAATAATAAGAGAAATATGTGAACGACAATGGTTTGCATACTGTTTCTTTCATTTTTGCACCCACATTCAAGCAGAACATGTCTGCGAGCCACAACAACAAAATATACACTGCTTTAATATTAGGAAGTATTGCAGCTCTCAATACCAGCAAAAGACGACAAATATCAGATTATTTGCTATACAGTTGTGGAAAAATCTCTTTACCACCAGTGTGTAAGCTTAATTGTATCTTGTTTAGCTCTTCTAGGTGGCACTGAGCTAATACCCCAAGAAGTATCTGCAGGACGCATGAAGCAAGGTGAGGTGACTGCCTTGGGTGGCAGGATCCACAGGGGCAGCAAAACCAGTCTCCAAGGAATGCATCACTGACTGCTGCCACAGTGGTAGCGATGGCTGGAGCACATTCCTTGGAGGCTGGATCTGCTGCCTTCTCAGCAGACATCCTCCGCCCATGCCACAGGTGAGCCAGGGGCGAAAAATTCCTTTCCCTGTGACCAGCCAACAGTGTCATCAACCTCAGCTGGCTGCAGGGGACTGTCAGGGCTTTCCACAATCTGAATTTAAATGGGTCAATCATGGCCAACCAAAAGGTGGGACTTGGTGACGGCCCTCGATGGAACCTAGCTTCTTTCAGGTCCACGTCCAACTAATTTAAACCAACTGCACTCAGAGTCATCAGCGCAGTTGGCAATGGGCATCCCATCTGAAGATAAGTTGGCAGTACCTTGGAGATAAACTGAAACCTTTATCTCATTTTCAAAGCACAGAATATGCAAGTTGTTGTTGTTTAGTCGTTTAGTCGTGTCCGACTCTTCGTGACCCCATAGACCAGAGCACACCAGGCACTTCTGTCTTCAATATGCAAGTTAATAGAGTCTGAACACCAGAAAGAAGAGCTAGCAGAATGAAACCAAAGAGGGAATAACCACAACAAAAATTGTTTAAAACATTGCTTCATTCAAAAATGATTTGATGTTATACAAAGATCAAACATTTTAAATGCAAGCAAAATGCAAGCCTACACATACATAGAGGTGGCTGATGAGTCTATACAAACCAAACAGGCTGCACAAATGTTAAACACTAAGGGAAAAAAAGCTTTCACAAGCAGGCATCAATAAAAGCTCTTGCAGAACTCTTCAGAGAGAGATTGCAGTTACAATGGGAAAATATATGAAGGTGATTTATTGTTGTTATAGAATTACTAAAAAAGATGCTAATTCCTAAAGAGTCTGACATACATCTATAAAAACAACAACATGCTGAGTGGAGCCTTGAAGGGTTAATTCCTTTATTCCATTGGTCCATACTGGGTTGTTGAGGCAAAAGGTGGAACAGAGTGAAATAGTACTATCACAGAAAAAGGAAGATGAACAGGTCAGCAAGAGATGGAAGGAAGTGACCAACAGGAGAGAATTCCCTCATGGATGGTGCTGATGTACTGTATCCCAGGCTCCGTGGTTCCTGCTGTGCCTCTTAAAGGGTCTATCTCCAGTTTACCACGCCACTATGTACACCAAATGGAAAGAAGAAGAGCCCTGATCCTAGTACTCAGTCCAGAAGTATGGGACTCTCCTCCTCCTCCTTCCTGCAGAGGATAACATATGACGCTAAGCTGCTGCCTTGCTCAGGAGCTCAAAGAGAGAGGAATGGGAGTGAGAACAGAAGATGAGAGAGCAAGACAAAGAGATAGGGTGGTAGAGAGAGACAGATAGTTCTTCCCACCACTGATCCTCACACCCAGCTGACTTTTCCTGTGGTCGTGGTCCTTCACAGAAAAAAAAAGGAAAGATTTTGGGCCTGGTTTAAAGCAACCTGGAGTGTCTCTGCTGCAGAGTGTAGCACTTCCTGTGAACATCGTATAGTCCCATGTAGCCTAAATAAACCAAGCAACAAAAGGCAACATTGCTCTAAGCCAACACAAGAGTGATGCTACTCTGAAACTCCAGAAACTTTAGAACATCTCTTATAATATCTTTATTATTATCATTTATTAAATTTGTTAGTCGCTTTATCTTGCCCAAGGCAAACCAAAGCGACTTAAAACCAAACAAACAAACAACCCCACATGGATATGTTAAAACCAGAGAGAGGCACTGAAAATATCCCATCCACTTCTAAAAGATAGCTTTAGTTAGTTAAAGGCCAGAGGCCTAGAGGAAAGTTTTTGCCTGGCGCCTAAGCTGCAGATATTCACTCATTTATCACCTGCAACTTCTCATCAGTTGCTCTGCTTTTTTTAAAAAAAATATTACTTTGCATGTCCTACCACAGTATAAATCGCTTTTACTAACTAATATATTCTTATCCATTAATAACTGTATTTTATAAAGAATATTGATAGCATCATTTTTCTCTCATTCTTTAACGGACAGTGTGAAAATTAGTTCTGTTTTGTACAGCAAACTATTGTTACACGCCTCCCCAATTTCCACAGCAGTGCAAGATTCCAAGGGTCCAGGCACTTACTCAGGGTTTGCGTTTCCTTTGGAAATGAGGCACTGGGGTGTCTTTATGATATATGGTTTACTTGCACATATACACTTAATGGAGCATTACACTCCAAGCAGGTCCTGTTTCTCCTATTGCTGTGGCCTGCGATTCAAACCATCAGCCCACATTGTGCTCTGAACCCCACACTCCAGCCTGCTGCTTTTCACAGACTGGCACCTTCCCCCTCAGTCACACCACAGCCACCTCAATTCATATAACTTCCTCCTCACAAAAACTCTGGCATTGCTTGTCTCAGAGCTCCGGGGACGGGGACGGGGGGCTTCACCCATCTGTTGGCTGGCAGAAAGTCTCTGGCTTGCTGATGGCCCATCTCCCTGTCTCTGCTAATGACCTATGTCCTCAACAAGGGAAGCTGAGTTCATCTATTAGGAGTCTAACTTCCAGTGTAACTCTCCAAGCATTGATTAAATTCTAACACTTACTAAATCCAGGAAGTATTGGTGTGTTGCACCCACAAATTCTGGCACCTAAACTCCTAACACTATTCTTATTTTTAGAAATGAAACCCCCCAGCTGCTTTCATTTGAAAACTGAATGAACTAACTAAAACAAATATAGTCCTCCTTTTCATAATAATAACTAGTCTAAATATTCATTCTACTTATAGCGTATAAAAATCAACTAAATATGAAGATTACTGAAACCTAAATATTAACCCAAATCCAAAAAATATATCCTATAATGATAACAATGTGGAAAAATTTTGGAGAGTTCTGCCTTTAGAGTCATTGACCTAAAATGTAAGAAAGCAAGGTTCATTCATATGCTACTGATTTGTCAACATGCACAAAATAACAGGATTAATATACTAAACTGACATCTGCCTCTGGAAAGCAATTTCAGTGTATAATTATAATGTGGCCTGCTTGCTTCTAGAGATACACTAACCATTTCTATTATATTTAGAGTGAAATTGTTTGTTGGATGGATGTGACAGGATTCTTTTTCCATTGGAATACGCAATTCGTTAGTTTATGCTCTAGAATAATTTGTGACATTTCCTACCCATTAAAAAAAAGGAAAGGACTCTGTTTTTGCACTGAAAAATAAATTGTATGGGGAATAAAAGTCATTTCAGCCAAACATGCACTTGGCATTTCCAGTTGACAATAACAATATTGCTCCTCATTATTTGAATAAAGGGATATAAGGCCTGTCAGGCAAAACCCAAAGTCAAGTGGTGATTTTAAAAAAGAGAGAGTTTTCACCTTTCTGGGTTAGAACAAATTTATAATATTGTTTACTAAAACAACTTTTATCATCAGCCTACACACACCTCATGGCAAATTGTCACAATGATAAGAGTTAGAGTCCAATAGCATCAGGGGGCAGGGAGGGCTACCCCTGCCATAATGGTTTGACCAATAAATACTGATTGGCTGAATACTGGTGAACCTCAACTTAATTATCAACTCCTAGAAACATTTAAGGTAGGGGCAGCTAATACAGAGCCCTCCATATGTTGCTGGACTACAGCTCCAATTACCCCTGAGATTTGACCATGCTGGCTAGGACTGATGGGACCTGGAGTCCAACAACATATGGAAGACATAACATTGGCTACCCCTGCTCTTTGACGTAATAATCTATTGTACTGACACTATAGAGATATTAAGGAGATTAAGAAGTTCTGCTTTGATAGGGTTGCCATATTTCAAAAAGTAAAAACCAGGACACCCCGAAACATGATTTTTCAATTGACTCGCTGAAGATCCAGGACAAATTCCCCCTGGATGCCAATTCCACCTTTGAAATCGCAGAAAATCCGGACGTATGGCAGCTCTAGCTTTGATGAGATAAACAAATCCACAATAATTGTTGGGCAAGCTAGAACTACATTAGGACTTGTCTACAACCTTACACTTTAAATTTGAAGTACTAGTTTTGTTGGTTAAACTCTTACATTGCTCCCAACCCAAGAATGTAACAAGCTCTCACCATCAGAAGTTAGACAGATCATGATCAAAGAGAGGGCATTCTGTCAAGGTTCATCAGTTTGAAAATATCCCCTGAGAGATATCTGCATTGCTGGACCCCAGGCAGTTTCCCAATCAGCACTAACCAGCCCCAAACCCAAAGATGCCTTCACAATGATGTCATGAGACCATTGGCCAAGTAAACTATTTCATTTACCTGAGCTGTTAACTGAATGTTATGTTAATTTTATTTTTGATTCTGAGGTTTCACTGCCTGGCTGCTTTATGCTTTTATTCATGCTTTTGCTGTTCATAATGAATTTATGTTCTTGTTTTTAATTGTATGTATTCCATTTTTAATGTCCCCTTGCAAACTTCTTTGAAATTAGAAAGCAAGGTAGAAATAATTTAAATAAAAAATTACTTCCTTCTAGCTTACCTTTGCTTTCATCAATTTTTCAGCCTTAGTTAGGAAGTGTAACACTTCTTCACTGATATTTCCAAAATAATGCAATTGGTTCCTGGCATAAATAAAGTTGCAAGAAGTGAACTCCTAGATCAAAGCCATGCTCATTGTAAAACCTAGAATTCTCTGCTGATTAATTAAAAGAAAACTATTATCATAAGTTATCAAGCTTTGAAAATTTAGGAATGAAAAGAGAGAGTCAATATTCCCTATACAATGGGTCAGATAACCTAAGCCTAATGATAGATTTTGCGCCATAACTGTGATTTGACCTGCTGCAGCTTGAATACAATCCTGGCTTATTTTATCAAATGGATGTCACATTTTCTCCATTCAAACAGTGGCATGGGAGCCACATCCATGTAGCATAGTCCCAGTGCTGCTCAAGGATTGTGGTGAGCAGGGAAGGAAAACAGCACTCACTTTACTATGAGTTCATATGAATGGGACTACAGCTTTGTCAATTTCTTTGGAGCTAAGGAAGCCCATAACTTCCACAGGATGCTGTGCAGGGCAATCAAAGGGTACCCAGCCCTGCACACTTCCAAAATAAGAATAGGTCAGCTTGAGTTGTGAGACATCCCTTGCTTGGTAGCAGTTCTGGCCCACCCCTTCCATTCTGAAAACTCCAGCAACTGCCAGAGGACCTAGATGACCCTATGAATGCCTAGCTGAACAAGGACTCTTCCCAAAGTTATGGTACCCATCCACCTGCTTTCTCCAAATCCCATTTCACCGGCTGCCCCCATTCTATCTTGTATTGCTGCTGATTACTGGGGAGGGAGAAAATTGCACCCAATCAGGCTGCTGGGCTAGGTTGAAATATTTAAATTTCACTGCCGATCACAGTGCTATACAAGGAACTAGGCAGAAGGCCTTCTTGGTAGTGGCACCCACCCTGTGGAACACCCTCCTATCAGATGTCAAACAGATAAAAAACTACACAACTTTCTGAAGACATCTGGCAGTAGCCCTCTATTATGACTTTTTTAATGTTTGATGTTTCGTTGTGTAGGGCGATGCCTGTATTTCTATATCCTACCCCTACAAAGATTCAACATCATTCACAACTATGCCCTACATGTTTTGGGATCACCCTTCCAACCTTCTAGAGCAGGTGAGATCAACATTCTTGGCCCCAGAGCCTTGGCCAACATTCCAGAGGCCACAGCAGTAAATGTGACGAAAATTAGGTGTTGCCCGCCACACACACTTACCACACACATTTATAGGGCACAGAAACACCCTCAGATGATCTATATAAATCAGCTGAAGTGGTGGGTTTACTGCCATCTCCCATCTCATCAAATGATTGATCTGATTACTGGGGAGGGAGAAAATTGCACCCAATCAGGCTGCTGGGCTAGGTTGAAATATTTAAATTTCACTGCCGATCACAGTGCTATTTTCACTTTATTTTTATTTTTTTGTCTCTGTGTCCAGAACAAAACTGCTTAGGGAGCCAGATTATGCCCTGAAATTGAGAATTAGTCACACATGTGGTAGAGGAAGAATATCATTAGGTTTCTGCCCTGCAGACTAAACATCACCATAATAAACAGGCACCCCAATCACAAAGTAATTATGTGAAGCAGCACTATTAAACAAAATTTTAAAAAATCACTCTGCTGATCTAGTTTCTATCCTAACAACATACATGCTGGTAACCAACAGCTAAGGCTGAAGAACTCACAGGTCAGTACAATTTGCTCCTGTACATAGGATATCAATCTGTTGACTGATAAAAACACAGTAGATACCTAACTAGACAAGGACTTATTACATGATCTTCAACCGGAAGTCATATTTGTTAGTTTCAGTAACTTACCTAAAAAGCAGGCATAATAGTGACACACCCAGGGATATCTTAAAGATATATCAGGTTGTAAATCAGCATTAGACATAGTAAAATAAACATAAAGGTATCTACATAAATCTCATTAATTTCAACTGAATTTAAAATTAGGCTCCAACTTAGAGAAGCATGTAAGTGTCATCTATACCAACTTGCCTTCTGCATTAGAAATCTTTATTTTTAATCCATTTAGATGTATCAGACTATTTATAATTAATTTTAATTTGAAACTGTTAAGAGAAAGGCATTTATTAGCACTTGAGAGAAGGGCAAATATAATGGTATTGATTCCCTTAATTAAAACCAGCAGAAATTATAGATTTCTTTGCTTAGCTTTCCCTCCCCTTCTGATGTGTAACATGTTCTATTACTGACAATCAAGCACAGGCCAGTGACCAAATACATTACCTCCCATATAGTGCCTTTTCCTTTCATTAGTTTATGAGAATACCGGGTGCAGAAAATTATATTCTTGCAAATATACACACTGTTCCTGGAAATAGCAGCAACATCCAGCCCTCATTTCTAACCCAGTTAACAGTTTAGTACCATGTAAATGAAATGAAATATATGATTAGTTTATTTTTAATGTTACCTTAGTTGTAAAATATAATAAAAATGCTAGTTTTAAGTTCAGCATTGTTATTACATTTAACAGGTACCATAACACCACATTTATCCAATCATGTCACTTGAAGCTGAATATATTTTAGCTGCACCAGAAATTGTTTGGGGAGAGAAGGGTGAAGTTAGGAATAAAATATAAGCTTTGTGGTCAGCTGTGACCAACTGGAAACTATATCTGAAAAGTGCAGTGATACACCAGAGGGAATGAATGAATTTCAGGAAACAGCACAGTTTTAAGCATTCATAAAATAAGGCACAACCAACAAAGCAGAGTCACATAAAACAAGCCTTCTGTGCCAGCAGTGTACTTTCAGAAATTTCATTAATTAAAAAGGTCAAGAACTCAAAGTACTGGAACTATCTGAGACTTTGCAGACATTTTCTGAAGCTTAATTACTCGTGACATTTACTATGTACTTTCATCCAAAACTAACATTCACTTATTTATTTGAAGTCATTTTCTCTGAGTGTTCTGCTGCATGGAGCATGCACTTGGACTGCTGCAATATTGTTTTGGGAACCCTTTAGAGCAGCCATGCAGAATTGTTGCCATGGAAGGAGGGGGAGGGAACCCTTGGTTTTTCCACCTTATTATCAGTGGATATTTCTGAACATTTAATGTTTTCTCTTTAGATAGCTCCTAAGGTAACTAGTTTAAAATTTATGACAGCAGTTATTACACCATAAAAACAAAATAGGTTTTCCTCAAATCCTATTATCTACTATTTCAATGAAGATCGCTGCCTTTCCAAGTTATGCATCTTGTAATGCAAATCCCAGCCTCACTCTGATAATGACCTCAGATTGGGTTTAATTTGGGGGATGTTGTCTGTCTTATCTTGTTCCATTATTGATTTCTTAGTCTCCTTGTGTCTCATCAGAAAATTAGGCAAGATGGGAAATTAAAAGTAAATAAATAGTAAATACAGGTAACTTGCAGCTTACACGAAGGTTCATTTCCAGGGGTCCACATGTAAATGTGAAATTGTATAAAGCTAGGAACCCCTGGAACTTACACACACACACACACACACACTGGAGGGCTGCTTACTGCACTCTGGGAAGGTGGCATGAGGAAGAATAAGAAGAGTTTGGATTTGATATCCCGCTTTATCACTACCCGAAGGAGTCTCAAAGTGGCTAACATTCTCCTTTCCCTTCCTCCCCCGCAACAAACACTCTGTGAGGTGAGTGGGGCTGAGAGACTTCAGAGAAGTGTGACTACCCTAAGGTCACCCAGCAGCTGCATGTAGAAGAGCCGGGAAGCGAACCCGGTTCCCCAGATTACGAGACTACCGCTCTTAACCACTACACCACACTGGCTGTCTGACTCTAAGGATGGTTCCAGAGCCCTAATGCCACCTTCTCAAAGCTCAGTGAGGTGGGAAAGAGGCGCAAGGGCTCTGAGAGCTTCCTTGCTTCCCACAGCCCAGTGAGCAAGGAAAGTCCACTGGATGCACAGGTTGGTGGGTGGGAAATAAATAAATGGGGAGTGGGGAATAGTGAATGGTGGGTCATCGTTCCCCACCCCCTCTCCATTTATTTATCTATTTTCCCACCACGACCCAGGCAAAGCTGCAATTGCTTAAGTGAAAACAGTGAGCTACCTGTACACCAGTTGATTCAGGAAGTCTCACACAGTCTGTCCCTGCCCTGTTGGTGTTAATAAAAGAATAAGCTGTGGTTGGTATGCCATGGGTTTTGGTCCAAGGCGCAACTAGAAACAAAACTTTAATTCTGCAGCTTACTGACTGTTTAAAGCCTTTAAATAGAGATTCAGGACCCCAAGGAGCTCAGTAACCCAAGTTCAGTGTCACAACACTTGCTTTTTTGAAAAAAGAAGAAGGAAAGAAAGAAAGTTGAGGGCAAGGAAAGAAAGAGAAGCTGTATCTCTACACTACAAGGCTACTACTTCCATACTAACTGTAATAGCTCCTCTAAGAATTCATAAGATTCTGTTGTTAAGGGCAAATCCTAGAAAAAGAGGCATACCAAGGGTCCCCTGTGCCCCTTCCAGAAAAAACAACAACACTTTACCACAAGAGCCAATTAGAAATTGCTACATTTTATGTTACCCAAGTGGACGCGGGTGGCACTGTGGGTTAAATCACTGAGCCTAGGACTTGCCGATCAGAAGGTTGGCGGTTCAAATCCCCACGACGGGGTGAGCTCCCGTTGCTCGGTCCCTGCTCCTGCCAACCTAGCAGTTTGAAAGCACGTCAAAGTGCAAGTAGATAAATAGGTATCGCTCCAGCGGGAAGGTAAACGGCGTTTCCGTGCGCTGCTCTGGTTCGCCAGAAGCGGCTTAGTCATGCTGGTCATATGACTCAGAAGCTGTATGCCGGCTCCCTCGGCCAATAAAGCGAGATGAGCGCTGCAACCCCAGAGTCGGTCACGACTGGACCTAATGGTCAGGGGTCCCTTTACCTTTACCTATGTTACCCAAGTACTCAAAGCGTTCAGAGTGAGGGTCCAAAGGAAGGGTGAAACAAACTGAATGCCTTTGTGCTGCGGTGCAAGAAGGACAAGAAGCTTCTCCCACTTCTGAGATCATTGTGACAGCAGTGACATGTTGCCACACACCTATATGTCAATCACTCCAAAGTCTTATAGAGGATTTTTTGCACACATGCCTTAGGCCCGTGCCTCTGGTTGGGGCCAGTTTTGCCAAACCCTAGGTACACCTGCCTAGAAAGTTTTGTTATAGATCCCCATTTCCCCCAACCCATACACACATAACTACAATTCCCAGGGTTCCTTTGGAAGTAGAGATTGCTTGCAATGTAGCTAAGTACAGGAGATGACATACCGAAGAAAAATGGCAGGGATAGGAGGTATACACAGGAGGAAAAAATTTAAATTGTATGCCACTGTTTCAGATTGATTCAGCAATGTGAGTCCTGGATCTGAAACTGTTAATCCTACTTGTTTATAGCACAGTATTGTTTTATGCTAGCCAATCTATCTTCCACGGAAATGATAATAATTACCCAAACAAACTCATACAGCTATAATATTTTGTGCAATTCAAATAATTTCCCCCTTGCTTCTTGATGTAGAATCATAGAATCATAGAATCATAGAGTTGGAAGAGACCACAAGGGCCATCGAGTCCAACCCCCTGCCAAGCAGGAAACACCATCAGAGCACTCCTGACATATGGTTGTCAAGCCTCTGCTTAAAGACCTCCAAAGAAGGAGACTCCACCACACTCCTTGGCAGCAAATTCCACTGTCGAACAGCTCTTACTGTCAGGAAGTTCTTCCTAATGTTTAGGTGGAATCTTCTTTCTTGTAGTTTGGATCCATTGCTCCGTGTCCGCTTCTCTGGAGCAGCAGAAAACAACCTTTCTCCCTCCTCTATGTGACATTCTTTTATATATTTGAACATGGCTATCATATCACCCCTTAACCTCCTCTTCTCCAGGCTAAACATGCCCAGCTCCCTTAGCCGTTCCTCATAAGGCATCGTTTCCAGGCCTTTGACCATTTTGGTTGCCCTCCTCTGGACACGTTCCAGTTTGTCAGTGTCCAGTTTGTCAGTTGTAGCACTTTAGGTTCTTAACCTTTTGATGAATGAAACTTCATTTTTGTCCTACTTAGGCAGAAAACTCAGAAAGATCCACTTAGACACGCTACACTTGCTTTGTAGAAATGTGGAAAGGTCATTTCTTTTACTTAATTCTCTAATAGGACGAGAGAGTATCAGAATTAAGTGAGCTGTGAAATAAAAGGTTGCAGTAACACAGCCACAAATTCCAGTCCATTTCATCCTCTTCCTTTGAGTGTAAGGCTTGTTAGAGATTATGATTTGTTTTAGGAGCAAAAGTAGTTGGTTTCTTTCAAGCACTGTCTTTGCACACATCCCCATTCAGCATTATACTATAGATATGCTCTAGAAGTTGTCACCCATTGGGCGGGGGGGGGGGGGGGGATGGTACAGACCTGGCCTAGATATGGAGCTCTAGAAGTTGTTGGCAACATGGTGATTTAATAGCTGGTCTACAGTTGCTATGCTGAAACTGTTGGGAAAGCCGGCCCAAACTATACATTGTGTTAATACCATTTTTAAAATAGAATGTTTAAGATCTACCACTCTTAAGCAGACATGAGAGCCCCGATTCAGACAGGACTGCAGAATGTAAAGGGGACAGTTAACCTTTACCCTGTGCTATTTTTATGCAGCAAATGGAAACAGCACCTTCCCCAGCATCCTGATCAGGATTCACCTTCTATCATTACTTTTGTTAAATGGCACAGCAGATTCTATGAAAATGCAAGTAAAACCAAGTTACAGTGCAATACTTTTCACATTTACCTGGAATCCCAGTTATGTTCAAAGGAACTTCCTCCCTAATAAATGCAATTAGGATTTCAGCCTTACTTTGATTTGAAGAGGGGTAAACAAATATTCAAGGTGGCGCTGTGGTCTAAACCACTGAGCCTCTTGGGCTTGCCAATCAGAAGGTCAGTGGTTTGAATCCCAGCAATGGGGTGAGCTCGGTCCCAGCTCCTGCCAACCTAGCAGTTCAAAAGCACAAGTGCAAGTAGGTAAATGGTGTTTCTGTGCTCTGCTCTGGTTTCATCAGAAGCAGCTTAGTCATGCTGGCCACATGACCCGGAAAAACTATCTGCGGACAAACTCTGGCTCCCTCGGCCTGTAAAGCGAGATGAGCACCACAACCCCAGAGTCATCTGCGACTGGACTTAACTGTCAGGGGTCCTTTACCTTTACCTTTAGACAAATATTCAGGGTGACTAAGTTCTGAGTTGAGCCTGCATGTGGCCAGTATTCTAGCTATAGAGTTCTGCTCTGTCCCTGTCATTTACTTTATAACAAAATACTTCATGTATACCAAGCAAGCACATTTCCAAGTGTACACAAATCTAACTACTAGGGCTCTCCATATGCAAGCCTTTATAATTCAGGGGTGCAAAATTGTGGAGGTGCTGAATAGTGGCTCGTAGAAGGAATGCTTTCACTGTAGCATCTGTGCACACAGTGGTATCTTTGCAAACACAAAGTAGCATCAGCTGACACTATCCATGCACTATCCTGTTTGGGGATTAGTCATTTTGTTGCTTCTAAATTTTATGGTAAAGCAGCATATGCTATGCTTGGCTAGTAGCAGCATTTTCAGTATGACAAAGTTTACTGCTGAGCTACGTTTTATGGATTTCCCCCCTCAAAAATCAAAGGCAGCTCAACAGATTGCAACAACACTGGAATAAATTGTACAGAGATCAAAGCGCTTCTAGAAATAAGGCTCTAACAAATGGTCTCCATAGCTAACATCATGGGGAACTGGGGTGGCATGCAGGGCGCAATAGGACATCCATGCAGCGGCAAACAGAGCCACAGAAGAATGGAAAACAGCAGCAGGAAGAGAGAGTTGTGTCCAGTGTTCTGTGAACGGAACTCTGTTTACACAAGGGGACTTCCCCTTTCTCTCCTCTCACTTGACACCCCAAGATTCTTCTAGAGATTCTCCCAACCCCCTGGAGATGATTTTGAGGGTGCACAGGAGGCTGCAGGGGAAAACAGAAGAGGGGAAAGTTCTGTTCTGCACGTGGAAGGGGAATGCTGGATACCAACCATGGTGTTTACGTAGCTCTTGGCAGCACTTCAAACATCAAATCTCCTTCATAGAAGAATCATAGGAGATTGGGTCCATAAGAACATAAGGCAACCCTGCTGGCCACCCCTGCTGGCCTATCTAGTCCACTATAGAAAGATCACAAGCAAGCCATGGGAACACCAGCAGAAGAAAGAGCATTGCAGGGGGTTGGATTCTCATGGTCCCTTTCAACTCTATGATTCTATGATGCTGCTGAAGGTGTTCAGGGCCTCTAATCCTTGCAGTAGCTTATACGTATCATGACAAGTAGCCACCATGACAGCCTTATCTTCCAATAATTTATCTTGGAATTCTCTTTTAAAGTTGTCCAGGTGGGTGGTCATTGCTACATTTTGTGGTGGTGAACTCCGTAGTTTAACTGAGTGCTCTGAGGACAAGTGTGGATCAGACACAGAATGTAGAGTTTGAGCCCCTCTAAGAATGCAGAGATCCAACTCAGTACAGTATATCCATGCCTTCCTCAATGTGCATGCTTCCAAACATACACTATAGGTTTTAAAACTGAACTGAAGACTGATATTATACATTAAGTGGGGGTTCAAAATTTAACTAAGAAGTAAGCTTTATTTAACAGAGGTCTACAGTAACATTTTTTTAGCATATGAAAAGATGTAGCCACAGCAAGGAGGAGACTGTGGAGGGGTGAGTTGACCAAAGTATATATTTCACCCAATTTTTCTGAATGTTTGCCTTGCATAAAATAAAATAAAATATTGCCCTTTCATTTATGTAGTTATTTAAACAACACTTTATCTAAATTCTCTGTAAATCTACCCCTTGTCTCCAGTGTTCTGGCAAACAACATGAAAGTACTGGGGGAAATAATTTTTATTTCATTCATTTCATTTAACATCCATTAATCAGGTAAATATATTTATATTTTGTATCTCCAGCGCTCTGTAACGTCCATCCCATTACCATCAGACAGACAGATAGGGTGAGTGTGTAAATGAGTGGGACCCCATAAGAGGATGTAAACTTCTGGGTTGACAT
This sequence comes from Podarcis erhardii, assembly GCF_964252035.2. Lineage (NCBI taxonomy): Eukaryota > Metazoa > Chordata > Lepidosauria > Squamata > Lacertidae > Podarcis > Podarcis erhardii. The sequence goes on from NC_138500.1 coordinate 52,157,630, forward strand.
TTTTTGGCACAAAGGATATTCATGTGCCCACAGCAGTTTTAGGCTCACCGCTAGGTATAAAACATCTAGAACAGAAAGTTAATGAAGGGGTGGAATACATATAGCAAGGTGAATTCTGCAGGCTATTTATACAGATCCTTCACAAGCTATCTCTAGGACATTTTAATTAATTAAATAAATAAATATTTAAAGATATCAGCTCTTATCCTCCTAGCACATATACCAGCGGGAGTGCCAGGATTTTCCAGCTGAAACATCACATAATGAGAGCTAAGAAAAAACCCTCAGGCTTCAAATTTATAGCCCTCCTGCATGGGTTCTAAGCCCCTTAGAAGAGCTACAAGTTGTCCCAACTTAATTATAGCTTGTTAAATTGACAATTTAAATTGCTAATTCACTTCTGGGGTCATTTGAAAAGCTACCCAATCCTGTACTGAGATTCTCTTGTCACATCCAAAATGTTTTGACCAAAACATGCCTTGTGCATCAAAAACAACCACAAAAAAATGTTCGAGTGTTGACAGAAAAGTGTACAATTCGAGGATTTATATTTTCTTGATGAATAGGGTTTTTTTTAAGTAATCATTGTGTTTACTGCTTTAAACTATGAACAGAAAAGCACCATATTTCCATCTCATGTGTTCTTAGGTGTCAAGTCATCCAAGTCAAACATCAAACAAAAAAATGCAAAATAAGCTCCCCATTATTAATTCATTGATTATCAAGATTAATAGGTCTCTGTACTCAACGCACAATCACATGGGAAAGGCAGAAGAAGATAAGAAGAGTGTAGGCGAAACAATTTAGCAAGACAAGTAAATTTGATTGTGTGATGGATCCAAGGCCTTGGCCTTAAATCACATTTGAATGTCTCACTACCTACAATATTTTTTATAACCTTGTCAAATAACTAGATTTTTATTGCACATCTTAATCAGAGGCTGAACACATTTCTATCTATCCTCCTATGTGTTGGTTCATCACCATCTGTCACGTAAAGCTCCAGCAGATACGAAAATTTCAATTCAATAAATGCACTCTGCACTCAAACTAAGCTATCATTCACATTTAGACATGAGACTTGAATTCTTTTTCAGTGTTCTTCAACTCTGACCCAGCTCTACCCCCTCCTTCACTGAAAAGGGCAAAGACAACAGCCCAGCAAGTGGGACAGGCAAAACAGACCTCCTTTGTTCACTTTTTCCCCTTTCAGTTTTCTATTGAGGTAAATAACTGAAAAGCTCAGCCAGTCTTCAGTGCCTCTGAAGAAAGCAGTACAGCTAGCCTGAAACTACGCCTACTGATCAACATATAAGAGTATTATGAAGCTCGTGGGACATCATGTTAATCTTGCAAAATAATGTATTGAAGGGTAATTGATGAAGTGAATTTGTATTTATCCGCATTTTCTAAACATATAAACAAAGTGACTTTAGATAGTATACTTGACAAAATTTAAATTAGAGTTATTTATATTACATGTGCTGAATTTTTTGAATACTGCCTGCCCACTCAAGAAGGGAAAAGCAAATAATTCAATGCATAGTACATATGACCTCCTACATTATTCCCACAGCTTACACTGCTGAAAAACACACTTTTCTGTATGGATTTCAGCTGGGGGTTTTTTAATTGTATTCGCAGAGCAGAATAAAACTAAAGTAAAACCTACTGCCATCCTTCCTAATGTCTCTTAAAAGCCTCCTTGCACTCCCTCCAAACAGATATCTGGCAGGTTGACAAAACAAAAATATGAGGACTATAATATGGTAATTCACAGAGTGATTTGGAGCAATTACAGAAATGGCCCATCAGTGGATATTCAGTATGGATTTATTTACTATTGATTTGCTCTGCTGAATATTTAATTGAACTGCTTAATAGTCCTAACCAGTCTTTTTTAAAAATATATATATAATTGGTGATCCTAAAATTTATACTCAGTCTCAGATTAAAGCTTCATGGGCTAAATAAAATGAAATCACATCTATTGAGTTGTGGTTTAAATTTTGTATACCAACAAGAAAGCTAAATGTTTATACCATATCAGTTCCCTTCCTCCTGTTACATGTATGGTTAGAAAAATAAAGGCTACCTAGTTGATTATTAAGAATTCATATACATGACCATGCAATAGAGTTCATTGCACTGGTAACACCTGCACCGATTTAAGCATAATTTGCATTGGGAACGTTTTATCCATTTATAAATAATAATACAATACAAGAGTTTTAGCTTCCTCACAATCAGTGGCTGGAGCCAAAGTTCCGTATGTGCTCCAGTGTTGCATAACAAGCTCTCAGATGTGAAACAGCTTCCATTTCACTTAGATTCTGGAGCCAAAAGGGATGTGCCCCCCCCAAAAAAACTAAAGTAACTGTGAAATCCTTTCAGCATACAGAAGGAACAGGTTCAAAGAAGCCGCTGTACAGGTAAGGCTGTGGATCAAGTTTTGTTGCATGATTGCATCCCTCCTGCAGTGCCATCCTCAGATACTGTCATATGTGGAGCAGGCTGTCACACATGACATCTCTCCCCACTCATTTCTTTAAAAAATGACACTTGGAAGGGAAGATGGAGCCCCTCTGGAATCGACTGCCTGAAGAGGCTGCTTCATACTGCTTAACAGTAAGTCCATCTTTGTACTTGATCACACTACTTGTTGAGTGACATCTCACTCTGCACACAGGCCCTGATGGCAGCAAGCTAACCAGCAACAAATATGGTTTTGGTCCTAGATATTTTACATCAACCAGCAGTTGATTTATATGGTTCAGTTGTCCGATTATGATAATTAGTACCTGTTACAGAAATTAGTGTTATGTCATAGGTCAGAAATTATACATGCATCTAACAGCACCGTCAGCAGAAGCTGTGCATGAGGACTTCCACTTGTGCAATGGGGCTTCCCTTCTCTCCTCTCCCCCCCCCCTGAAATTGGCCGGGGGTGGGTGCGTGGGAGAACCAGCATGCAGGGGGAGAAGATGGAGGATCATACCATTTTGGCAAGCCGAAATGCTTGTGCAGACAGAACAACTGGAAAAGTGCCATGTTGAATTCCACCCAGGATGTTTTTTTAACTGGCGTTTTGCAATTTGTATAGTGTGCTTTAAAAGGGACTATTTCAACAATGATGAATGAATTGCTCTGTAAAATAGCTTGCATCGATAGCAATCTATAGGTACTAACACCATGAACACAGATAAATCACTCATTTGGGTTGCATATAGCAATCACAGCTACAAATTAATTTCCTAGCAAGTTTTGGGAAAATAGATATTGGGGGGGGGCATAGTCTCTCTCTTTCTAATGTTCAAAGCTGGTGCCACTGCCTAAACAACTAAAACAGCACCATCCACACAGAAGAGAAAGATATCAGCAGAAACAGGGAAACATCCAAAGTTTGCAGAAGTGCATTGAAGTCTGAGCAGTGCTGTGGCTAGGGAATGTTGCCTGCCTGTTGGAGAAACCACACATATCTGGATGTAAGGAGAACAGGAATATTGTGGAGGACATAATTGACTGGAGTAGTGAGCAGGTGTACTCTATACTGCAACATTTTGTTGCAGCTCTCACTTGTATCATACCAATAGCATTTAAAACATTATTCAAATCTATGCCCCTTTAACCTATGCCCCTTTAAAGATATGAAATAAAAAGTGACGGGTGTGATTTTACTCACCTTACTAATATTAAGTAACATGCCACTTATTTCTGTTATGTGTAAAATGCTCACAAAAAGATGAAAGTATAACATGTTTCTTTCACAGTGAAGTTTTAGTACATATCTATTCAAATTCAATGGGTCTTACTTTCAGGTAAGTGTGTGCATATAGGATTGCAAGTTTCAGTCTCTGAAGTTTCTTAGAAACAGACCCCTGACCTCAGAATGCGTACAGACATCTTGATAAAAGGTATCATTTCAGAGCATGTGGAGGATGCAGATTAGACTATGTTTAATCACAAAGTGGCAAACAAATACACAATACTGTAGTTGAAGGAAACCAAACTGAATAACAAGCCAAACTCAGTTACTACGTCCGTAGATGTAGGCTTCACATACGGGTTGGCAATCCAAACTACTACTTTAGGTGCACCTGACGGAATTTTTATACACCCCCTCCACCTTTTGAGTACCTGACCTGTGTCATTCCACAAACTTAAAACTGAAGCTCCCTCCAGCTTTAAGAACTACTTATCCTGCAGGATGGGAGTCTACTGTCCAAGACCAACAAGTTCAAACCACCCCTTGGGTGCTGTGAACCAATTGCTCTTTCTCTCTCTCTCTTTTAGGTCCTGGCTATAATTGACAACATACTCAATCTTTTACTGGTGATAGCCTGCACTTGAAGCATTTGTGTTATTCCTAGAATGAACATAGCAAAGAAAACAGTTGTTTCACTGTATAATCAATATAAAAACAGCAGTGTATTGTTAACTAAGCCACAGGAATCTGAGCTCAGGTTGACATGCTTTTTCTACACTGAACCAAAACTTTGCACAGCTCCCCCGAAAATTAGCAGACGAAAACCAAGTTAATTGACACTTGTAGCCAGGAGATTCACTGCATTGCTTGCATTCATGGACATTTTCTAATGAGTGTCAAAGATGGGGAAAGTAGCACAGTAAGTCACCTCAGCACCCCCTATGGATATTCCTGTTTCACATATCAAGTCCAGTTGTTTACACACCACTTGATTTAATCCCAGTTGGCTTTGTAAACAACCCTCATATACAAGAATGCTGACATTCTTTTGCACCTTAGTTTGCTTCTTTCCCTGTTATTAAAACATATAGCTATTCCGTTACATTCCATTAGATATCATACACATGCACCCATGTCCACATATTCAAGAGCGAAATGCAGAGGAGACAGATCATGAACGCGAGATGAAGTAATAATAATTGAATGACCCATTTATGAGATTGCATTTTCTGGAAAAACACAGTTGATATACACTCCGCTCAGGCTACCACCTGGCTAGTCATTTCTGTATATGGCAATGCGTTCTTTTGGAGCGAAGTAAACCCTGCTTCGCAAAGTGGATCATTTACCCCTTGGTTGTGAAAGAGCTTTTCTCCCCAAAGCGCCCCTTCTCCAAACCGAGACTCATCAAATCTGCGTGGCACAGATGGAGGAGGAAGGAAAGACGAGCGGGCCTCTTAAAACCCTAATCCTCAGCTGCGTTGGCTTGCTTCAGCATAGACAGCTCCTTTCCCCCACGCAGACAGTTGCACAGGCTGCAAGGAGCCTGGCCCAAATCTGGCGGCCACTGGGGGGTGGCTGGCTGGCTGGCTGGCTGGCTGAGAGAGAGAGAGAGAGAGAGAGGCAGAGCTCGGCAAAGCAGGCAGCCTGTTGCCCCCTTCAGCGGGCCTGAAATGGCGACTGTTGTCAACCTCCGCCTGGGTGGGAGAGGCTGAGCTACACGCCGCGAAAGAAAGCACGGCAGGAGGGCAGGAGGGGCTCGCCTCTTGGCCTCCGCCACTCCTTCCCAAGCAGCCCGACCTTCCCAGCCCCAGGGCAGAGGAGCTGGGGGCAGGAGACCCTCCCCAGTCCAGGCTACCAGCAAACGATCGCCGCTCCAAACTCTGGATGGAGGGATGGTGACAGCCAGGGGCTCCAATTTGAAGAAGGTGGTGGTAAGGTAAGCCCCGCCCCACACAATCGATCGCAAGACGTGGTGCACGCACAACATTGGGATGGCATTGCCCATCAACTTTGGTGGGGGGCGGGCGGGCGGGCGGGCACCTCAAATATGTCATGGGGCCCCTAGAAGTTGGCTCCTATGGTGACAGGCGCTTTCCGAGGAGGGGTGGGCCCACACCTGTAGCACACAAAGGTCTCTCCCCTACCCAGCCCCAGCAAGCAAACCCAGCCCCACAACTCCTACCAGACACCCATCGTGGCCGCCAGAGGAGTCGTGACCTGCAAACAGGGTGGGCTGCTGCTGCTGCTGCTACAATGAGCCTGGCTGTCCCCCGCCGTGGAGATGCACGGCGGAGGCACACCCACACGGCGAGAGAAAGAGCCACCTCTGCCATCGCACATCAAAGAAACGCTGGGCCGGGGGGGGGAGGGGAATCCCGCCTCTCCACACCCCCCCCCACCTACTAGACACGGCCTCGAGGGAGAGAGTCTTGGAGGTTCGATGCCCAAGGGGCTCCCGGGAGTCCCCTCAGCCCTCGCGCGCTTCCTGGAAAGCGGAGGAGTTGGAGCCACCAGGATGCCTGGCTGGGCGTCAGCTTATGGCACATCCCTCTACACATGGCGACTTCTTCGGCCCGGCTGGCCCACGGGGACACCCCCCCCCTCCCCGCCTGCTCGCGTTTCCCTGGGTGACCCCATTGCGGACCACGGCCGTTATATAATTCCCCTGCTCCCTCCGCTTTCTGGCGAAGACAAGGGCGAGGGGGTTCTTTGATGGGTTGTTTGCCAGGAGCGGGGCTCGTCCCTCTCCTCTCTCTCTCTCTCTCTCTCTCTCCTCTGCCCGGCTACCCAGGGCGCAGGAGGGTGGCTCCCAGCCAGGCTATCCCCGCAAACAGCGGCGGCCAGTTGCCATGGGGAGCTGCGGCGGAAGACGAGCTCGGCGTCGCCTCAGCGCCAGGGCTGGGCAGGGCTGGCTGGGCGCGGGGGCCCGCGCTGGTGGGTGACAGGCAGCCACCCCGCACCCACCGCCCCTCCCGCGCGAAGGCAGCCGCCCTGTTGCTACCGAGCGCCCCGCTGCTAAGACACCCCACCTCAAGACCCCATAATATATATATATCGCCGCTCCATATATATGAAGCTCAGGACTCACAGTTAGTCGTAGGCGGGGAGCCGGAGAGAGAGAGAGATAGCGCGCGTCTCTTTCTCCTCAGGGGGCTCGCTCTCTCCTCCCTCAGGTCCAGCGAGCTTGGAGAGGAGAGCTCACTCAGGCAAGGCAAGGCGAGCTCGCGCGCGCTCCAGAGCCTCTCTCGCCTCCCTATTTCCGACCAGAACGAGCCCGGCGCGCGCCCGCCCCTGCCTGAGAGACGAGGAGGCGGGAGAAAAAGGATGAGCGCGTGGAAGGTGCCCTCACCCCACCCAGCTGCCTCCTTCCCAGACGCTGCGCGCGCGCTGCTGTGCCCTCCTCAGGCGGCGAGATTACTTCCACGCCGTCTGACAGGGCGCGCTGCCTCTCGCAGCACAGACACGCGCCGCCGCTGCCATGCCCCCAAACCTGGGAGGGCGACGGCCAGCAAACGCCTGACAGAATTGTTATCTGTCCCTCCCTACTGTTTAAGTTATGTAATGGGCGATAGGAAGCGGGACCTGTGTGTACCCCATTGTTCACAGAAATGTAGAGCTGGAAGGGACTCCCCCCCCCCCCCAGCATAGCTGTCAACGTTTCCATTTTATTAAAGGGAAATTCCCTTATTCCGAATAGGATTCCTCGCAAGAAAAGGGGAAAGTTGACAGCTATGCCCTCGAGGGTCATCTAGCTCAACTCCTTGCACTGAAGGAATCATAGAGGCCCAAGTACTAGGGGCTGAAGTCCCTTCGCTACCCCCCAATAAAATATTTTGAGGGGGCCACCCCCCAAGTTGATGGGCATTGGAATTCAAATGGTGTGTGCGCGTGCCATGTCATGAGATTGATTAATAATAACAATAACAGTAATAATTTATACCATGCCCATGTGGCTGGGTTTCCCCAGCCCCTCAAGGTGGTTCCCAACAGAATATTAAAAACACAATAAAATAACATCTAAACATTAAAAACTTACTTAAACAGGGCTGCCTTCAGATGTCTTCAAAATTTTGCAAGATGGGGCTTACCTGGGTGCCCCAAATATTTTATTTGAGTTGGCAAACCCCGCCCCCCCCGGCAGGAATCTCAGCTAGACCATACAAGGCATCTACTAAATAATTATTTGATCGCCAAATAAGTATTTCGTATCTCTACTGGATATATAAACCATTTGTCCAAACAAAGGCTAAGAAGAATGCACAAACTTTTTTAGTATCGGCAATGAATGTTTAAACTAGTTTGCATTATAAATTGCTGAATGATTAGTAGATTTATATGTGCACAAGCATGTATGTTCAACACATTCATTCTTAAGCTGGCAAGCTATGAATGCCTAAGAATCTTGTGTGCAAAACCCAGTCTCAAACAGTAAAAGGGAAATCTTGTGCTATTTGGGCCATTAGGACTGTATGATACTGCCTGGGGAGGCATATTTTCCACCACCCTGCAATATGCACCCCATCTGTATATGCATGTTGCACACACATAGGTATTTAAACAGGTATGTGGATTACTTGTGTCTTGCTGAATTGGGGCGCATTAATTCTTTGCAGAAACCACAGAGAAGAGAACTGTACTGTGGCAAAAAAATAATAATCAAACAATCTAGGACAGAGAGAGATGCAAGCAAAGCCACCCACCCATCCAAGAGTTTGTTTGAGCTGCCCACCAAGTACCCTGATGCCTTTTTGCAATATTAGAATTGCTTGTTTAAATCTAATTCAAGTAAGCTGCATTTGAGTAATTTGTACACTGAAAGGCAGGATATAAATAATTGTAATAAATAACCTGTCTGATCAGTGAGAAATAAGGTTACCTCACTCCACATAGGACATGTCCTCAGAACAATGTTGCAAACGAAGAAGCCATAAGAGTATATGGTCAGTGAATAATAAAATATATTGTTCATACTGGCTGCAGATTCTTCAACTGGAGAAGCCACTTTAACAGCCTTTGTATTATTGCACTATAGGAATTTGTGCACCTGCTAAATCCAGGTTGCTGTGATAGCACTCCTCCCACCTTGTATTTCAATAAGGACTTGTGCTCGCATTACAGGAAGGCACAATTTATATGTTCTAAGGCTGCAATTCTATGCCTACTTAGTGAAAGCAAATCCCACTGAACTCAGTGAGACATACTTCTAAGTAATTGCATAGGTTTGGACTACAAAGTTAATGCAACACATTCCAGAGCAAACTAAGCTCCTTGCCACTTCAATTTTTTTTTTTTACATGTATAATGGCTTTTTAAAGTTTGCTTTCTGTAAAAACAACTAACACTTTACATGAATAAACAGCTATCAGTAGTGAAAAATTTGCACGTTTCATTTTTTAAAAACCTTGAGTAATATTGTAGTGAAACGGAAATAAGTATCACACCAAAGAAAGATAAATGTGTCTATTGTAAGATGCTGTACTGTTTGGTGTATATATACCGTATATATATAGTAATGAGGCCTGGTTTTCCAGCATACCATCTACAGTATACCCTAATATAATGTGTTCAAAGAACTTGTCTAAGGGGGAAAAAAGCACTACAGTGTAGTCTTTTAGAAAATACACAAAGATAGTACTGTGCTATCTAGAATAGGGTACTTGAAAATAGTTAGCACCAAATATAAAGCTTTAGTACAAAGCTGTTAATTAAGCCAAATCCAAACCAGAAAAGGAGTTAAAAGCAAGGCAGTACAACCCTGGAACAGAAGTTTAGGGGGATCTCTGCCATTCCCAAGTATGACACAAAAAGTTCTTGCTTCCTTAGATACAGCACATTATTTTCCATGTCAACATTACAAATTCCTACGTAACTAGCTTCAATAAAGCTCAACAGAAAAAAACAGAAAACCAGGATTTAATTAATGAATTGTAGGAGCAAAATACAGAATCAGAACTAGGCATTAAAGTTTGCACCCACTCCTCAACACTCTAACCCCTCTCTGAAGTAACTGGAGTGTTTTGATGTTTGTACGTGGGAGAAGAGATGATTGGGTTCCAAGCAGGAAAACCTTGGAAAGCACTGCCTCAGCCTGAGAACAGAGCAAGGCTTAAGAAGTTTGTTAAAAGCTGAAATTGTTATATGAAAACAATATTGTTATTTCTCAGAGAAAACACACAGTGCAAACTACAGAATGCCTACTCAAGATAGAGCAGCATAGAGTTCAATGGGTCTTACCCCTAACTGAAGTGGGTATAGGATTTCAGCCATATTTTATTTAATGGAACTTAAATTACACCTTTCATAATGTATGTCCCAGGTCAATTTGCAAATGATCTTTTAAACAAAATAATAAATTTAGAACAAACCTATTAAAAAGCAACCTATAGCACATTATTTGGGGGGGGGACACCAACCAAATCACTGAATTCAATGGACTTAAATCCAAATTTTGACAAGTGTACTTTCCGTATACTATAGTTGGATTATACTCCATACAATTAAAATAGCAATTAAAGCAGCAAAGCTGCAAAGTCACTTACCAACACTATTTTTAAGTACAAACTGTTAAAATACATCAGAAAATAAGAATGCCTTAACCTGATCCCTGAGAGACAACCAAGTTGGTGATAGGTAAAGGAGGGGTTATTTTACCATGGTTTTGCCAGGATTCCCCCACCCCCCACCTAGTGAAATACTAAGAACAGATGACACAGGCGGTGCGGTGAAAAAAAGAGGACCTCTAAATTTAGGCAGGAAACACAGCATGCTTTTAAATCTGTAGACTATAATTGTAAGTCTACAATTTTTACCAGCTGCCCTTAATAGAGAGCCTCCATCAAGACTAACTGGGCAAATTTTAGCACTACTAAAGCCATGGTCTTTATGGAAACAAAATAAGATGGTGGGTGAATAATACACTGGTTTGGTAGTCAGTTGGCTGCAGCATTCAGGCTACTAGCAAATCCAATGTAGATTGTGAAATAGAGGCTAAAGATATGATTAATCTAAAACACATACATCTATCTCCTGGATGCCCGGCTGAGTTGATCCAGAGCAAATTCTGAAAATATAATGGTGAACACTTCTCCATGAGAACAGCTGGCTTACAGGCACAAGGTTAAACCTTGCCACACAGAAAGAGCTGCATGAAGCTACCATTTGATTCAAGTTAAATGATGGTATTTAACCTTTCCTCCTTTTAGCACTACACAATTAGGTTTGCATCATTAGAACATAAGAGCACCACCAATGATCTTCTAATTGCTATGTTACATAGCACTCTAATTTTTGCATGGTGATGTGCTGGGTTCTTGAAATGCGAAACAGGAAGACTTAAATTCCTCCCCAAAGCCCTGCAAGTTATTTGGTGTTTGCAGAGAAAAAACAACTTATGAGCAGTAACTGCAGTTGCAAGATTTTAGATGAAGGCTTAAGAGCTCTGATCAAAGATGAGACCATCTCTTATATTTCTTCTTCTCCATACCACAGAGAACATTCCTTAAAAATTAATACGTATGGCACTAACAACTTTAGAACCTGCACTGAATTTATCTTTCCATTCTTTCCACATTACTTACAAGCAAAATGGAACACGTTTTTTCCTCTTATGAAGTAGACAGGCATAAGTGTGATTTATCACACTTGTATCCCACCTTTTGTTCCTGGAACTGTATGTCCCACCCCACCCCACCTCCAATTTTATCTTCATAAAACTATGATGGGTCAGTCACCATCACAGTTTAATTTGGGTTTACCCAGAAAACTTCATGGCCAAGAAAAAAAATGGTTGTTCACTAGGTATCTTGTTCAACAGGATCAGCCTGGAAGCAGTGGCCACTCAGTCCACCTGACCCTGCCACACTGCCATTTTGATTCATCCAGAATGTAATGTTGTACATAAAGCAAGAACAGTGGAACAATTTGCACAACTGCCTGAGGGACAGATCTCCATCAAGTTGACAAGTCTATCACTCTATGCGTATCTTCAGGTTGTCCAACAGAGAAACTAAATCCTAATTAGCATTAGACAAAGTATACATTACCTTTAGGGCTAGGCATCCCAATATTTTCTTTTGTGAAAACTCTGTTCTGTGAACGACCTCAAACAGTCCACAACTGTTAGCCTTTGCATTTCAGTTCACTGCTACGCACAATGCATACAGACAGACTTAAGAGAATAAAACTTATAGAATTAAGCTGTCAAAGCAATGCAGAGTAGAATGGAAAAGTCTCAAAAGGATTCATGACTAACAGCATCAAAAATAAATGTAGCATCTTTTTAAGAAAGGACAGAAACAAAGTGAGACTAAACTGACATGTTTCAGTGCCAAATGATGCTTTCACACAGTAACTTGGAAATATCCAGCTTGTATCTTACACATATATGCGCAGGAAGCACAACTTATAAATCCCTAAATCAGTGTCCAGCTTTAACAGGAGGCATTCATTAGTGACAACTCTTACCTGATCCATTTGCCATTAAATATTTTAATCTTGTACAGATCGTTGCCAAAGGTACCTAGTCACTGAGCGTCAATTTTTTAAAAGGTTTTTTTAAAAAGTATTTATTTGTTTCACATTTATAACCTAATCCCCCACCCACCACCATGTCCAAATTTAAGCATGCAAAGGAATACTAATTATTACAAATGCCTGTGCAAGTGCCTGGTGTATTGAGGGAATAGGATATAGGAATGGTTCATCAGACTGTCTTCCACAGCTAATGAAATAATTAAGGAATATATTCGGGCCGAGATGACCTAGCTAAATTTACGACAGCCAACCACTATATCTTTATCGCAGGACTTTGGAGATCAAACAAGCTCTCTTACAAGTGCCTGATGGGGTAATTGGAAAGGTTAATTGTATAAGTCCAAGTGCAGCTTTTAATCAGACTCTGAACAAAAACTGCCTGGATAAGCAGCCAATTCATTTGAGATAAGAAAACTTAAGACACCCTATTCCCTTCAGATAAGGCAGAGCCAATTTGTTATCCCTGGCCTAAAACAGAGAGAGAAGCACCACGTTTAGTAGTCAAATGCAAAGTTATGCCACACAACCTACTTTTACAAAATCTTCAGATCTTGAACGTAAATACACACTAACCTACATACGATATGAAAAAAGACTTAACGTTCTTCAATTAGAATAAAGAATCTCAAATGGCATTTTACTCATACCCTGTGGAATACTCAGGCACAGGATTACAATTAAAAACAGTTTTAAAGGACTTGTAGACAGCACACACTGTATCTTATCTGCATTCAACAATAAATTCTTTCATCAATATTTCAGACGGATCCTATGATTAAAAAATGATTTGCTTATCTTTGGGAACTGAATTTGCCAAGTTTATGAAGGGAAGGCAAAATATTTTATTGCCATGTGTATCTTAGAAAAAACGCAAGAAAGCCATGAAGGCTTGATGCGTGGAGTGTACTCAAATTAGTGCATACTTAAATTAGTGTACATTGTCATTTCTAGCTGACAATGTTGAAGGAATAAGGCTACAATGTGGCTTTAAGGAGTTTTCAGAGACACCCTTGCTTCTTCATTCACAACTGGGTGCACGGAACAAGTTTTTTTTTTTTTTTTTTTAGAAACGTTTATAGCAGACACAGCTAAAATATGCCAAGTCATTTCAGGTGCATCATTTCAATTTCAGGAAATGGTTCCTTTCCTACAGAGCTGTTCTTCCCCATTTTTCATTCCCATTCCCTCATGAGAGCATCAAGCCGTGAGCTGCCAAATTCCAAAGAGCAATAATGGTTTGGGGAAACAGTCACACTGTGGATATATAAAAAACAACAACAAGAAGAATGGGAGTATTTATGAGATAACCAGTGTGCTGTAGTGGTTGTAGTGTTGGACTAGGCGTCTGGAGACCAGCATTCAAATCCCCACTTAACTATGAAACTCACTGGGTGAGCTTGGGCCAGTTGTCGTGTTTCAGTCAAACCTACCTCACAGAGTTGTTGTGGGGATTAAGTGAGGAGGGGGAGAACTATGTATGCCACCTTAAGTTCCTTGGAGGAAAAGTTGGGATATAGATGCAATAAATATTTACACAGAAGTAAAAAATAGAGTAAAAATTAGCATGCACTGTGGTCTAGCTGAGTTATAGTCTTGTCCATTAAGCTTGCCCCTTCTGGGATTCTAAGCATAATATATATCAAGAAACAAAGGGTTGTATCCAACCATACTCCAAGTACCGTATTTTTCGCTCTGTAGGATGCACCCGACCATAGGACACACCTTGTTTTATAGGGGGAGAAGAAGAAAAAAATTCTACCCTTCTCTGCTCAGTGCCCCTTCAGCGAAGCGGCAGGAGAAATGGAGCCCCTTCCATTTCTCCTGCCGCTTCACTGAAGGGGCACTGCGCAGAGAGGGGGAGAATTTTTTTCCCTTGTTCTCCCCCTCTAAAACAAGGGGGAAGGCAGTGAAGTCTTGCTCTCCCGGCTTCAGCAAAAGGAACCCGAAGACTGTGGAGCGCAGCGGGAACTCGCACTGCGCTCCGAATGCTTCGCGTTGCTTTCGCTGAAGCCTCCAGAGCACGGAGGGAGCTCTCCCTCTGCGCTTCAGAGGCTTCGAGTTGCTATCGCTGAAGCCAAGAAGCCTGCATTCGCTCCATAGGACGCAGACACATTTCCCCTTAATTTTTGGAGGGGAAAAAGTGTGTCCTATAGAGCAAAAAATACGGTAGATCTTTTGAAATCAATAGTCGCAGCATACTCTGAATAGGACTTCGTTGGATATAACTCAATGACACACTTAAGAACAGCCCTGCTGATCAGGCCAAAGGTCTATCTAGTCTAGAATTCTGTTCTCACAGTGGCCAACCAGATGGGAAGCCTACAGAAGCAGGACTTGAGTGCAACAGCATTCTGCCACTTGTGATTCTTAGAAGCTGGTACAGTATTCCAAGACATGCTGCCTATGATAGTGGAGGTGGAACATAGCCTCTTTATTCTCAATGAATCTGTCTAATCCTTTTTTAAGAAGCCATCCAAGTTGGTGGCCTTATAGCCACTTAAAATAAGAACCACACTGCTGGATAAACCAAAAAGTTCATCTAGCTGAGAAGGGGACAAGCAGGAATTGAAGGCAAAAATTCTCTCCCAGGGTTGCTCCCCAGACAACTGGTCTACGGAGGCAGAATGTTTCTGAACTTGGAAATTGTATACAGGCGGGAACCATTTTAGGCACGTCTGATTGATGCACAGGTCCTTTTGGAGCCAGAAGGCAGTGGATCAGGGGCAGGCCTGAACAGAGCACGCTTATATGCACTTGACCAATGCACACAGGGGCTAGGAATGGAACCCCCATGCGTAATGTTCGCTGCCTGTATAGCTATCATAACCAACGGCTATGGTCTTTTTAATCCAGTACTAAGAAGCTAACTGACAGCAGTGGTCCATTATTTTTCCAACTAGGTATTTCTGATCTTAACGAAGTGCTTAACCATAGATGTCATTGCTTAAGCCAAATACTTTACATATTGCCAAGTCTGTGTCTGACTACCAAGATCTCACAAACAAGCCTTCCAGGAAGGAGATTTTCAAGGGCGGCATGCAAGGCATTCATGGGGTTTATGAATAAACACAACTTGAGAGCGTTTGAAATCCCCCATTGCCACTTTAGCGTATCAGAATGAACCGTGATTAGCACAGATGAGTCTTTTTTAGAGTTATCTTAAACACTGGTACTGAAGTCATGTTGACTGCTAACTGGAGTATACAAAGTTACACAAGGTTAAAACTCAAGTCTTTGAGCAATTCAGGCACAGAACATGAGGCACATGAGTAAACCTGTTTATTTTATTTTTACCAGTAACTAGACTAGGCTTAGTATACATATCACTAAATAAATCATACAGTACTATGAACATATAAGAAATCATGTTACAAATTTATTTTCTTACTTTCAAGACATGAGTTTGTGTTGTTTTTAGATAGGGAATTACTCTGGAATAGAACCTTTGAACTTAAAAATTCTGAAAAATATAAGTAGGTTGCTACTGTAGACCTTACCGTAATCAGCCAAATACTGATAATGTAAACTGGATAAATTATTGAGACCCAATGCACAATATACAAAGCATTTTAACATTATTTTAAAATACAAAAAAATTGTTGACATGCACAGACTTTGTGATAAGGCAATTAAATTGCCATTAAATAGACGGGATCGCATTTAGTGGCAGTGCCAAGAACCTGCAGAATACTGCAGGTTTATAATACATTGCAATCCAATCTGATATCAGAGTAGTTTTATTTATTCTGGCGTAAGTGCTTTGTAGAGCAGGCTGCCCAGTTGGTTTGTTTCCTCTTCTCACATCAAAAACATTTTTAGTTAACAGGTAAACCACATTTTGTTTTTGTCAACATGATTTTGGTCTGCATTTCCAACACATAACAAAATTTGTGTCCCATAATTGTCACAAATTTAGGCAGACCCTAACAAATGTCAGATAAAAACCCCCAAGCCATACCAGAATTGTACTTCTGAGGAAGTTTAGGAACAGATATCCAATAAAATCTTCACTTCAAGAACTGAAAAAACCAGACATGAATTCTTAGATTCCACTGCATAAGTAGAATGCACCTCCACCAATGCAAAAAGGTGTACGAAGGTCATCATTACCCTCATCCGAATCCTGCAGAAATCTACCTTCAATCTAGCCCAGGGCTCTAGATTGGGGGAACAGGAGGGGAAAGAATAAGAGATTGTGGCAAATTCCCTGTCTGCTTTAAGTGCCATTGATGTGTCATTGCAGACTGAAGTACTTTCCCCCAGCCTATCATGTTCATTATAATCAGAAGTAATTACATAATGACTAATAAATGTTGATCCCTTTTAGCACAGAACGGATTTCTGAAACAAGGTCCACACCTGAGACTTTACAAACTTTACATATTCACAATTTGGAAATAATTGGAAGCCCTTCGTACATGTCAGATTTTAATCTTATCCAGTCGTTAAATTTCTGCAAAGTTGATTTCTCCTGGGCTAATATTTTAGCAGCTTTTTTCAGTTTTTCTTCATTTCTTTCTAAATACCGGATGCCATCAGTCCTCAACTGATTCAGCTTTTCTTTGCGATTTTCATCCAGAGCTATATCTTCATTCATCATAGGATTAAATCTGAAGTAGGTGTCTGGAGGCAGAAGGGCATCCAGCATAGTGTGGACTTCTAGTTTTAAAACCAACACAAGAAAAACAAAACGTTAGTTTGGGAAGACACATGCAAACTTTACTTAAGAATGAGGAAAAGGTTGAGGTGTAGCACCTCCTCCCCAAATTTAAAGAGGTATCTACTTACCATTGTCTTACTTATCAATGATGGCAACCTTACTTTAAAAATATTTATTTGAAAGTAAAACAGTTGTTTTAAAATAAAGCACAGTCTAAGGGAAGCATGCTTCAGCCTGGAATGTGGTACTCAAATAAACTTGGTCAGTAAGTATGTGTACCTGTGGCACTTAATAGCCCATGGTGCTCATATCCGCACAATGAACCAAACATTACCTGGCCCACTGCATCCCCACATTTGTATCAGAGCCACCCCATGAGGCCCATCTTATTTCTGTGATTTTAAGATGTTTTAATGATGTAACTGCTCTGGGACATTAGGGTAAAGGGTAGAATGAGGAAGAAGAAGAAGAAGAAGAAGAAGAAGAAGAAGAAGAAGAAGAATAAGAATGTATTTTTAAGCAGCCAACTCACAGGAAATAATGTATCTTCACCTTTTGACTTTTCTGTTTAGAAGTGAATATTGCACGGTGACATTACTGGCTATGGCTATGTATGTAACTAACCAATCATTACAACAACCCCAGAAGCAGAAAATCACATAATGCCTAGCCCACCATTTGACCAGAAAATCAGAACTCCTTTCATTGTATTCTGACTCCCGTAAATGGGGCAAAAGAGGCTCAGCTGTTACACAATAAATTTTAAAGCCAGGCGATTGTCAACAGTAAGGCACTTCTCTGGCCACAGGAATACAATTTTGGGATTTGGGACACCTTCTGAGTAGCCAAATCCTTGCTGAAATGCTACACCTGGCCCTTTAAGTAATAATAATAGTAGTAATCATCATCATCATCATCATCATCATCATCATCATCATCAGATCTAGAACAACAGGACTGTGAGACACAGTTCTCTTCCCCGGCTCTTCTATGGTCTATGCTAGCCTTTCCCAATATGGTGCCTTCCTTGTGTTGCTAGGTTACAGCTCCCATCAGTCCCAGCCAGCATGGAAGGGGATGCGAGTTGTGGTCCAAAACATATGGACGCCACCAAGATGGCCTTTCTCATAAAATATCTTATATGGATTTCACACTAAAAACAATTACACAACTTCACTTTTAAAAGTCACTTCTTTTAAATTAGTGCCTCTCTTCACAGCAACACAACACGACTATGCAATTTATCTTCTGGTGGTATTCTGTATCAATCCCAGAAGGTTTTCAGTTTTAAAAGAGGCAATGTGTTGCTGGTTCAAGTCAAACAAGTCCTTAAAAATAATTTAGATGAATGTGCAGAATGGAGGGAGATAGTGCTTTCCCACCAATATCAAAATAGGAGATTTAGAATTATGTTGCTACTTAACCACTACTCCCAGCATGCTCAAACCTATACCAGTCCTTGCCACGATTATTTTAATGCTCATTCTGGCATCCCTCTTGAATTTCAAGGCAAGCAACACCTCCATCAGCACTATGGCCCATTTTTAGATATGATGTATTCATCAATCAAAGAGAGCTTAATAACAGCATAATCAAGGTACAGTCTCAAGCAGTTAATTTAAATGCATATTTGGCATGCTTTATCATCAGCTGCCAGCACAATCCTTATTCACCAAATATCCACTGCAATATATTAGTCTGACAAAAAGGCTAAACCTTAAATGTATCAAACACACAGACTCATACACAGACTGATTTAACACAATGCATTCTAATTCTCTTTTTATGCTGGCTTTGTATATGAACTAAACCCCAAATCCTCACATGGATGGCGGGAGATAGGGATTAACAAAATAATCTCAATTTGAACAAAGATTATGAAACATGCCCTTGATGGAAACAGAATGTCCTTTGATGTTTTGACTACTGGTAAATCATTTTTTAACAATATTCATGTATGCTATGCTATTCCTAGTCATGAAAACCTGCATTTTAACTCTTCAAAGAGCTACGAAAAGGCATAATACGAAAGCAAAACAACCTTAGCCAGTAGGTACCAACCTTCAGTATCAGTGGCACTGCTGATGACATTAGTCAATTTAGCTTTCAGACTTGTATAGGTGACGTTAGGTTTCCCTTCATTTTCATATCGACCTGTTCCCAGGGATATTACACACTGCAGTGGAACATTTGGCCAAAGACACTTGCATTCGTGCACTGCTAAAGCTGTAGGATTATTTAAAAGCAGACCTCCATCCTGTGAATAATAAAAAAGGAACAAAAGCAAGGGGTTTGAGCCATTCATAACTATAGGCGTATCATTAAAATATTACAAGATTCAAATAAAAAGTCCCAGTGTTCTGTTTTTATTCGCTTTCTGCCAATACTGAAGCAAGGAAGCTACTTAAAATATACTGCTGCTGTACATGCTCAATTTAATTAGTAATGCTACTCTATGGATTCTATGTTACTGGTAAATTTTGTTTCTAAACATGTACGGTATCAATAGCTTTAGGTAATTTAAACTAAGTAAAATATATACATTAATATTAAACAATCATTCCTTTGATGAAAGCCTCAGGCAGACAGAACAGCCATAGCTTTAGATGAGAGCACAAAACTGTTGAACTATGGAGGCTTCAGTCTACTAGTATACGGTACTGCTCTGTTCAGGGTACCCGTCACTCCGTTGTCCTAGTTCTTCTTATGTTTCTTCCCCAGCATAATGGCCAGCATGTTCAGTCCTTACTGGTCTAAAGCATATGTCCAATGCTTTAAATTTTAATCATAATAAAACAGATATTGAATAAGTTTGTACATAAACTACTGCATGGACACTTCTTTTGCACATATATATATTGATTGCAGTTACAAGCCTAGAATATAAGCCAAATAGGCTTTTGAGACATTTATTTCTACTAGTTCAACAGGACCTATGTTGATCCTTTCAGAAACCTACAAAAAAATTTTGTTTTGCAGGGAGTGCTTGTAGCCTTTTAGCAGCTGGCAACAGAATCATATTTTAGTGGTCCAAGACACTGCAAACAAACATTTCCACATAAAATATTAAAGAGTTCTTTGTGCACAAATACATAAATTGTCTGCTGAAACCCTGCTGGAGCTATAGTTGTGCCTCCTATCCTCCAGCAAAAAAGCAAAAAAATTAATAATAATTTTGCACCCTAGTGTGATGGGAGTAGCTTTTCTCCAATAATGGCACTGACATTTTTTGAGGGAGGGGGCAGAACTACCCATACAACCAACTGCAGGTATTGCTGTCTATGAAACAGGCTCTGAAATTTAGATCACTTTCCTCCTTGAGATCGTAATATGCAAAACCAAATTCTGTTTCCAAAGACATGCAAAGAGAAGTGTTGTTGGTTTTTCCATGGGACTAAATAAAAACTGTTCTAATTCTAAATTTATCACATCACACCACAAGAATATCCAAATCACATCTACTTAATATATTGTTCAAACTGCAGTCCAATGAATTCTTTATTGAAAACAGAAACTCCTT
The DNA here is from genome assembly GCF_964252035.2 of Podarcis erhardii. NCBI lineage: Eukaryota > Metazoa > Chordata > Lepidosauria > Squamata > Lacertidae > Podarcis > Podarcis erhardii. The sequence continues at coordinate 52,178,051 of NC_138500.1, forward strand.
TTTTCCACAGCTGCAGTAGATAAAGCAGATCATTGGCCTGTTGAGAAAGTCCTTTGGTTAAGCTTTCAATACAATCTACAAAAGCTTTTTGAACTCTTTCTGGACCAATTAGTATATTGGTCAGCAGAAGTAAGAAGAACAGTAGCCTCTTAGTGCACATTTTAAAATTTTGGCTAAAATCAGATTTCGCCTCAGCACCCATAGTAAACACTGTGTTTGCTCTATGAATAAGTCTACTGAATTCAGTTTAATGCCCTGGTTCTTTTAAAGCTGAAGATAGTAAATATTAGCAGCAGCATCCACTTGGGATATGTAACATTTAATTTTAAGCAGACCAGATTCATATAACTCTACATCATATGTGCTACAACAGTCTAAAGGCATGATCCTGCAAAGACCTTTTAAGGCCTACTGATGGCAAAAAGTCACATTCCACCCAACAGTTGTGAAAGGGACAGGAAAGACAGCTAAGGCCTCTCGGTCGGCCTGGCTAGGGCCAACTGCCACTAGGGCTGCCCCTAATGAAACTGACCCCACCAGTGGCCATTCTGTCTGGGTTACCATAGCACCACCACACGGTACAATGCTACGAGTTTTAAGAAGCATGTAAAACTATCAAATCCTAATGTATTTTCGTTATATAGAACACAGGAAAACCTAAATGGACAAAAGCTACACAGCTTTCATATGAGCTTGTTAAATGGATGTTTGCATCTGCAAAAGGCAGATGGCCAACTTGTGCTCAAAAGGGCAAACAAGAGTTCACAAAAGCTCAGTTTTGAACATTTAATGTATTGCGGCTTTGCTTATGCTCTAACTGCAGTTTCTATTTGCTTTCGTAAATACAGAACATAACTGAGGATCTATTTAACTACAGTCTGATCATTTGTTTAACGCTTTGCATCGCTAAAGGTTAAAGCTGAGTTTAAAATTTCAGACGAGTAGACCAACCACATAATGGCATCTTTAAATCTCATATCCCTAGATACTTTAAAGTGTAGAAAAATCGTTATGATGGATGCCCGTCTCTTTGAACTGAACGATCTAGCAACAGCCATATGAAGTGTATGCACAAGCCTTGGATTTTATTCAACTGCGTGGCAACTGGCCAAAATTGACAAGCACTTCATTCCATTTATTCTCTTTTCACTTCTCATGTTGCCTTTCCTTGCCCTCTATTTTGTCTTCCCTGCTCCCTATTTATTCTTATTCCAACTGCAAGTTTCTCTCTTCACTAGTCCCCAAATATACATAAGCCACCCCTGCCTCTCTTTGTACTCTTGCATTCTTACATTGATCCCTTGCCCCGCTGTTGCCATAAGCACACTGGGAACATTTAAAATGTTTTATGCCACTTTTGGCTGTGAATTAAATTCAAATTTAATGCTTTGACAAAAAAAGAAAAAAAGTATTTGACAGCCATTGCAATCGTCAACACAGAGCTTTGATCTCCAGGCCCTTTCTGGTATAAAAGTATCTGCTTATTTTTAGATTGCGACTTCTAAATGTCAGACTGGCAACTGCCAAAGGAATTTATCTATGCCACTTTTTTATTATTATTTAAGAACTTTTTTTTTAAAGTGTGAAAGAAACAAATTATGGGGCACTGTTACTTCTAACTTAGCTTTGTTTGTTCCTTGCCAGATCAAAGACAAGGTTTTCCTTTCTCTTTCTCTCTTTTTTAAAATAGAAGTTCCATGTTATGTGCTTTACTCAAAACATGTACATGGCAGTAAAGAGACAGAAACCTAAAAGTTAAATCCCACTGAGATCCCTTCTTTAAAAACTTGCATTTCTTCCTTTAAGCGCTATCCTGATTTCCTTCTCCCTTTCTCACAAAGTGCTGCAGACCTCCCTGCTGTTCATAGTGGGTGATGGGGAGGACATTACTTAATATGCATGATTTTCAGACATTGCTGGGAATTTTACCAGTTGTCTTCTTTAAGATTTCAGAGCTCACACACTCAAGAAAATAGAATTCTATTCTTCCTATTTAGTATTTTACCGCCTAGTCTAGGACAACTGGTGGCAGCACTTTTTAGAACGTTCTGTTGGTACTGGAATATTTGGTACTGTAACAAGTGGCATCAGGACACCTTTTGCAACAAAAACCAGGGCAAAATACATCCATCCTAAACTCAACAGGAGACTACTAATTAAGACTTTAAAATCTTGTTACTCATTTTCAACAGCACTGTACATGTAAAGCCTATTGTGCATTTTCTTTTTCAATAAAAAGCCGGAATTTCAAGTTACACTGTACCAGGCACTTTCTTCCTTTTCCTAAAACACAGGTTTTTTTACTTTGACACAGTGAAGTTATGTGAACTGAGTCCCATGGCACTGAAAGATGCGATTTAGCAAAGCCAATTCCAATACTTGGAGTTTGCTAGCTCCATAGCAACCATTTCACCTCAATGCCTGCGCAGACATGCTTTGCATTTCGAGTTCATTTTCACAGACTTGCTCTGTTTACCTTCATTGTGCTTGTGAAAAAGAAAACTCCAAACTAGCCAAGGGAATATTCACTTACAGAATTGTTCTATTTAAAAATTAAATTCAGCATCGAAATATGAATATTGGGCTTCTGCTATACGCAGAAGGCGTTTTTAAAATTGCTGTCTTCTGAGAATTTTAGCACTTTCTTTTGTCTGATAAATATAGGATAAAACAGTCAAGGTAAAGTATTAATGGAATGACATTCTTGATTACAGGAGCATCTTTCAATCACTCCACTGAATTGTGGGTTTTTATTTATATAAACAAATTACGACTGATCTTTAACATTTATTGGTATGCCTTGGACTCCCATAAAAGCTGTGTGTTCAATAAACACTCATTTAGCACAAAAGATGTGCTTTTGCATCACTTAAGACTTACAACCATTTCTATAGTATTTAAAATGGGAATTAATACTTGAACAACAGCAGAAAAATGACACCACCACAATACTAAACAGAAAAGAGCATTTCAGGGAAAAGAAAGGACATTAGTTCAGGTTGTCTTTAAAATTGGGCAAAGCCAAAGTCTGTACTTAACTGTCTTAGCTACAGAGTTCTAGTTTCCACTCTCTGTTCACTAGTGTCACCAAATCACAGTTGTGACACCCTGGAGTTCCAAGTTTACACCTCTCTCGTTTTTGACGGCAAGCACAATATTGCCTCTAAACAGATGAGTGAGGAATAAAAAGCATCTCTGGACTACACTGCAAAGAGGTATTAAGGGTACCAAAACCATGTCTGGGTTAGCAGCTGACAATCCCATCCCAATTCCATAGCTGCCCTCAACGCACACAGTTCTATTCCCTGCCAATTTCCAGTACTGGAATTTAATACCATGGCAGAAAGGCATGGGAGACATTCCTGGGAGAAAGCACTCTTATCATGTTCCAGTATTCATACCCAGCTTAAGTCCTGTTACTAGAAAATGGCCAAGCAGATGAAATCAAGCACCCTTAGCTCCATGCCACAAATAGTAGAAGGTCCCACCCCCCTCCATGTCTATCAATTTTTAAAAACTTGAGCCCGTGATATGATAGAAATGCTTCTTGTGTTTTGTTAATCTCCAATGATATTTCAAAAATTATCCTATGTATCTGACACAGTGATCCTAAGAGTGAAGCATGGGCATAACAGGAAAGACCTTGCATAAAATCTTAAAATTCTCATGTGGATATAAAGTCTACTGATAAAGGCAAGAGAAAGGAACAAAAACAACATTTGATTGTACATATGTTGGAAACAGGCTCCCAGTTACTGTTATGAAACTAAAGCTTTGAAAACATTTCATCAAGGGTCACACTCTTCCTTGTCCTATATGCTCATCCTAATACAATTGTTTTACACATATGGAATTATTTAATCATTCTTAATTTTTGTTATGTATGGAGTCCTTTTTACATATGGAGGTTTATTATTATCTTTTTTTTAACCGTGAAATTGTTTCAAGGTATTTTATGGGAAGCAATTCATAAAAGGACTCAAAGAAATACAAGTTGCGACAAAATTATATTGGGCTTGCTTGCCAAAAGAATTAATTCTTCTTCGTGTCAGGAGCCAGTTGCCATTTTGTACGGCAGAGGAACATATAACACTAATCCAGGGTAGCTAGCATGATGCTTTCCAGATGCAGTTGAACTACAGTCCCATCATCCCTGACCACTGGCTGCAGCTGCTCAGAGTTGCTGGACTCTCCTTCATTGGAGGATTTAAAGCAGAGATTGGATGGTCATCTGCCATGGATGCTTTAGCTGAGATTCCTGCATTGCAGGGGGTTGGACTAGATGGCCCTTGTGGGTGCCTTCCAATTCTATGACTCCATGAAGCCCAACACCTAGAAAACTCTGACAGTATCTATCGAACACCAGTATGAAAATGAGTTTAGTTGTGTAACATGCAGTCAATGCAGGAAGTATTCTAAGCAGATGGCAGATTATAAAAGGTGTTACAAAGAGAAAAATACTGGCAGCTGTTGCAGCGACTGTGACAATAAAATTTAAGTACAGCAATCCAGTGTCTTGTACCATGCAGGGAACTCGAGAACAAGAGAAGGGGAGTGGATTGGAAGGTTTTACTACATCCTAAGTGGTCTGATCTCACCCCCCTCCCCATTCTTCCAGAGAAATACTTTTTCAAGCACAAGGGGAAATAAATCAGGGCTTTTGGAAAAACAACAACAAAGCAGCATATCTATACTATCCTGCTTGCCTGGAAGATAATGCTTCCCAAGATTTGTTCTGAAGCACTGTTCACTTCTGAGTCACAATAAAAAAAACCCCAAAATACAAAATGTTCCTCGCTGCGGAAGTTAAGTCTTCATGAGTTGGAAGGTAACAGGAACTGTGACCCTTAAATGTAACAGTTGAAAACAGATCTTGAGTAAAGCCTATTCTCTTTGTATCACAAGCCCCCTTTTAAGATCTGAACAGCACAGGGCTTTCCTATGCCTTTAGCAGCTGCTTGCAACATTTTGAGAGATGTAGCATTTCCCCCCTTTTATCTACTTGTTTCATATACCACAGAATCCCAGCCCTGCCACAATCCAGAGATCACTGATCATTATTTATACCTCCCGGTGGGTGGTATTTCAGTCTATACTGGCTAATTGCTGTCTGGGTTGTTGAGAAAGTTCACTGGCCACAACAGTTCTATTTATTGACAGGTTGGAAGAAGGAGCAGCGTCTGTAACACTCTTTGCATCAATCTGCATGTGCTACGGGAATGCAGATTCTCTTAACTTCTCCTTCTTCATAACCAACTTGAACTATAGACAAACCATATAAGCCTAGGAGTGCATGCATTAAGTATGTTAAGAAAAATGTATAAAATACGTTAAGTGATGCAATAATGAATAATGATATGCCTTGCATGGTCATTTGTCATGCTGGCTAAGGCTGTTGGGAGTCCAATGACATTTAGATTGCCACAGGTTTCCCAGCCCTGCCATATAGAACTAACCGCCACGTATCCTTAAAGCTTTTCTTCAGAAACCACCGTTTGTAAACATCACTTGATTTTAAACAAAACTGCTACCTACTACAAAAAGCAAATGTGAACAAATTGATAACAGAAACAAGCAGGAAAATAAATTAAGTAGCGACAGAGACAAGTATTAACAACAAATATCTCTTTAAGAGCTTCATCATTCAGAGTGCCTTCAGGGGTCTCTAGAGCAGCCATTGCGTAAAGCTGGCATTGCCACCAAAGAAGTCCTCTTGCAGACAGACTCCTGCTGAGCTTCAGTCAACAAGGGCACTCAGAGAGAGGATCACAGCTACTGAACTGAGAGCACAAGGGAGTATATACAGTGGACGCTCAGGTTGCGAATGTGATCCGTTTGAGAGGAACGTTCACAACCTGCAGCAGGCTGCGATTCAGCGCTTCTGCGCTTGCACGACCACCAAAACCCAGAAGTAACCCATTCTGGTACTTCTGGGTTTTGGCGCGTCTGTAACCTGAAAAAACGCAAACCTGAAGCGTCTGTAACCTGAGGTATGACTGTACAGGGGAAGACAAGAACCTAGGGTCGAAGCAGTTTGAAGGCTTTGCTAGCTAGGAATCAGCACACTGCCCCAAGAAAAATTCCATTGCTGAACAGACTGCATGCAAATATGGAGAACAAACGGAGCTATTAATTTAGTTCTATGCAACAGAGATCCGGGGGAGGCTGCTGCAGGGAAAAGGAAGGAGAAAGTGGTGAAGTGATTTTCTCCAATTCCCCCTTCTTTCTGCAACCCACCAACACCCCAACAGAGCATCTTCTCAGGGGGCAAAGGAGGAATTAACAAAAGTAATTCCCGATCCTTAAGTGGGAGGATAACACAAACAGAAAACCATCAACGGGATCTCTGGGCCGAACCCTCTGTGTCTAGTTCAACTAAAACTTAATCACATTTCAGCTGAATTTAGTCTATGGCTAAGATACCTTTCAAAGTAATCACTATTTATTGTTAACTTGATAATTTGATATTTATCTTTCATATTTATAAACACTGTTGTCACGTCTGTTTGTTTTAGCTTTGCGCTGCATTTTAGTGCCGCAATTTTATTTCATCCTGTCTTCTATAAATTGCAAGCCATCTTGAGGTTCCTGTTGGGAGGTGGGATATATATATATTTCAAAATGAACAGAATTCTAAGAGCGGTTTCCATTTTTCTTTTAGGGGAAAAATGCCATACTGCTGGTCTGGTTTTCATGCCCCTTCCTCACTGAAATCTCTTTTAGCAAATTAGCAACATATGAAGCAGCCGTAAGACTCTCAATATTGTCACACATCAAAGGACTGGTATACTTAATAAACTGGTTCATTAGGCAGGAGGCAGAACTAAATGCAATGAATTTTTAATGCCACATATCAAAGGACTCTTCCATTCAATGAAAACATTAATTAGCATCAGCATACAACTCTCACAGCAGTTGCCCTGGCATTAAAGTTTGTCAGCATACCTTGAAACACGCAGGGCTTTGCTAGAGATCACAGAACTATGAAACCTTTATTGTAAGGTTAAGCAATTCACCAAAATCAGAAGACTCTTTGAACTACTGAAATCAATACTGCAGTATGAACAGTGAATAGTGTTTCACTGCCTGAATTCATGGCAAGGAGCCATGGTTAAACTTGCTTCCCTAGTGCACATGCTCTTATCATACATATGTACCATATGTCTAAATCATGCCTGCGTCATATAAGGTACATACATAAGGCTCACTTTAAAGCAATATGTGAAATCAGCTGCAGTCTTGTTTGATAGTATTTGCTGTTAAATAATTAATCCCATTTTAACTCCCATTCTCCCCTAGATCAATTTTGTCTAGAAAGAAATCTAATTATTATTATTTAAAGAAAAGCAACATTACAACCAACCTGATGAAGGTCATGGCCCAGCGCATACTCCTGGAAGTAACCTGGTGCAGCAGATGATGCTCTGATAGCTTGCCATAATTTATACTGGCAACTTCCAGGATAGTGAGACTTGACTCCGGGAAGGTGATTGTAATTTCTAAATACAAAGGCTTTCAACGGTGTCCCTCTGCTTACAATGGTGCTTACTGCAGCCACCTGACAAGAACAGGGAAACAAAACATTAAATGAAGCCTATAACTGTTTCCTATGACTTCAGTGGTTAGAAATCGGACACATACACCTTATTAGACAAACTTTATTTTCACACTCAGTTATATAACAATGTTGATGGTCAGGTGTCTTAAATGGTCTTATCAGTCTAACACTTTGATTAGAGGATGCCATAATAGTTAAGGTTTTATAGAAGTGCTTCAGTAGTTTAAAGTACACACAAGAGAAAATATTTACTGATCAATGGGGAAAATGTAACACATGGCACTTGTTATGAACAGTTAACTGATATTTGACAGCCCCCATCACCTGAATTTTGGAGAAGGAAAAGATATAGAATAGAAATCAACCACACAGTCAGAAGATGGCAGGAAAATGTAAATACCCCAACACTTTATCACATTTGAAGATTTTAGATTGGAAATTTATTACACAAGCATAAAGTGAGTGATAATTCATAAAGACTTCATCATATGCTTTGATAAGAAATAAATTGCTCAAACCAACTAACTCCATTATCATACAGTATCTTGAAACACTGCAGTTTGTGAAGGTAAAATAATTTGCAAAAACTTTTAGAGATTACTTAGCAACTTTATTTTGGGGGGATATTTGGTAATGTAAGGAAAGCAGATTAGCTTATGGCAGCTTCACTGATGCAAATCTATGAAAAAGGTTAACCTAGCTGAAAAAGGTTAACCCAGCTCAGGGGTCCCCAACCTACGGCCAACGGAGGCTGTTTAACTGGCCCACGAGCCACCCCCGAACCGAGCCGCCCGTTTGGCGGGTCCCCATGCGATGCACTAAACCGGGCACAGCGCAGCGCGGGGACTCTCTTCTGCGGCTCCAGAAATCACTTCTGCGAATGCCCAAACACCAGAAATCGCGTCTGAGCATGTCCACGGCACCGGAAATCACTTCTGCGCATGCTCAGACGCTGAAAATCACTTCTTCACAGGGGCAATTTTTTGGCATCTGGGCACACACAGAAGCGATTTCCGGCGCCATGGACATGCGCAGATGCGATCTTCAGCATTGCGCTGCACCAGCCCGGCCCACGGAGGATCTCCGCAGGAGTGATCCGGCTGATGCCCGGTAACCCTTGCCGACCCCTGACCTAGCTAATAGAGATTCTAATTATTTTGGGGGCTTTCTGTTAAGTAAACAGCAACGAAAGAACCCCAAGGTTCTGAGTTTTCTTTTCCCCCCTTTCTGTTCCCAATTGCTCTTCCCCATCTTGTATTTTAGATTGCAAAGCCGAGGGCAGGGGCAATTTTATTACTGTTCACATTAACCCACTCTAAGGGATAAAAATACTTGAAATGAATAAAATATTTTAAATCACTAACACACTTTTTTGCTTTTATTTCATAGTTAAAACTGTAAATAATGTGGGCAATGCAACACTAAAAGCTACCATAAGACTAGCAATCTTCCAAGTATTCTGTAGACAGAATCATTTTGAATATCTGCCTCTTAGAAAGCAAGGTAAGATTTGGAAAATCATTCACTAGGTTTTGTGTTCACAGTTCTTACATCTTCTTAAGTTGCATTTATACAGTAGTGACCAGTTCTGTGTTCATAAAACCCTTAGCCCTTTTAGTATTGGCTAAGTTCTAAAATCTTCCTGGATGTTTTAATTGTGTATTGACAAATGTATTTGTATTTTTTTTTTCTGACTGACAGTCGAATAAAAATGTTGTTGTTGTTGTTGTTATTATTGTGTTCATAAAACAGAATGATGGAGCTGAATACAATAAGATTGTTAAGTTGCTAAATTACCTAAAGGCAAGCAGAATGAATAATTCCCACATTTAACATGCTTAGAAATATATTAAATTACGGTAATGTCCCCCCACCCCCAAGAAAGGCTTCTTTTAACCTCCTACACAAGTATGCAGGTTTCCACCCCAGAACAATTCTAAGAACTAAACATATAAGAGAGATTTATAGGTTAATGGAAGACTTTCTAAACAGTAACTCTGTTTCAGATATTACCGTTAACAGTGAGTGCAATACTATTTCCTATCATGGAAAAATTAGCATTAGAAATGTTTGAGATCTTTATACCGTGATGCACACAGCTCAAATATCATCTTTTAAATTGTTACTCTTAACAAGTCAGTGGGTGTATATTTCTATTTGTATCCCATTTAAGAACTTTCCTTTGTTTGAGAAATCGTGACTCAAGCACTTAAACCCTGCCTTTATGCTATTGTCGTACTGTTTTTCTCTGCCCAATTACAAAGTAAAATCATTCTATTTTAAAAATAGCTTAAAAAACATAAGAATTCTCACATGCAAAGCTGAAATGATCGCTCATGAGGTATATTCCTTGGCTATGACAAAGGCAGTGTATAGAATTGTACATTTCTAGATGGTGCTAACACAAACCAATGCTCTTCAGTATTTAATGATGCAAACCAAATTCACCCTACCTGTACAGAGACCCTGAGCCCTGGAGGTAGAGTGAACTCTCTCTGCTAGAGTGTTCAATTCTAAAGCCACCATTGATTTGCAAAGCAACAGAAAGTAACAGGAGCCTAGGAAAAGCCAATATGAATCAGAGTCTTCAATATCAGACCACCCACTCCACTCTTCCTTATTGACTACAATCAGGTCTGTATCTTGATCTTCTGGGGAAGAAAACTATTGCTGGAGAACAATACTACTGCTGAGAAGCAGGGCTTGAGTACTTATTAAGAGCTTCCCCACGGTTTAAAAAGTGAGGATCTGGAGAAGAAGCATCCCTGCTTTCAGCAAAAACCACAGATGCAGAAGTAACCACTGCTGATAGTTGAGAGGCTGAAGTACTACAGATTGAGGGAGCCCCAGCGCTCGTGAAAAACTGAGAACTTGAAACAGGTTATGCTTCTGACATCTGGGCATTTGAAGCGGGCTGAGAAGGGGTAATAAAATCCTTTGCCACAGCCTGCAGTCAGGAGTAAAAGGAAGCTGCTGATCCTGAACATTTAGGTTGCCAGACATATTGCTGCACCGTTGAAATGAGCCACTGCTAGACTGGGACATAATAGGCAAGCCAGCACCCACTTGGGGCTGAGAAGGAGAAACAGGCAAACCAGCACCCATTTGTGGGTGCTGGAAAAGCCCTTCGTCGGGGAAGAAGAAAAACTGAGGAATTCCTCTGTAGAGGATGGGAGAGCTGAAAAGCTACAGTGGTACCGCAGGTTAAGAACTTAATTCGTTCTGGAGGTCTGTTCTTAACCTGAAACTGTTCTTAACCTGAAGCTCCACTTTAGCTAATGGGGCCTCCTGCTGCTGCCGCTCCACTGCCGTGTGATTTCTGTTCTCATCCTGAAGCAAAGTTCTTAACCCGAGGTACTATTTTTGGGTTAGCGGAGTCTGTAACCTGAAGCGTCTGTAACCTGAAGTGTCTGTAACCCGAGGTACCACTGTATGTCCTTCTTCCCCCTCAGAAGGTTCTTCTGACTCTGTGTGAGGCACACCTGGCCAGCTCTGAAGATAGAGCAGCAGGTCTTCTATGCATGGCTGCATTAAGATCAGCATTGAAGATCAGTTTCCCTCAATATATTCACCTTGGTCAGGACTGAAGGAGTAGAAGGGCCAAGTCTAGCCCTTAAAGCCAGGGGTAGAAAATCCTAATACTGAATCTTAAGTCTTCCTGATGCCAGGCAAACACATGTTTACTCAGTTAGACCATTTAAAAGTGATTTATCTTGTTGACCATTTGCTGAGAGTTCTGGAAGAGCTGCTCTCTGTCTCAAAGGTCTTTTCCACCAGGCCTGAGATGGCGGGGCCCTGACTGACTCCAGCTACAAAAGCTGAGGCTGTTGAACAGACTCTTAGGCTAGGGTGTTGTTTGGGGGATTTTTTTGCTTGGAAGAAGGGTTGTTGCTGTTAGTTTTTTGTAATTTTTAACTTATTATTTATGACTACTTTTGTTATGTTGTAGGTTTTATTTCCCCATGTTATAAGGCAGAGTTTGAACTGAGGAAAGGCAGAATACAAATAAAATTGTATCTGTATGTATGTATATTGTTGAACTGCTTTGTTGTCCTGCTGTTTAAGCAGTATTTTGGAACATTTTTGCATTGTTTTAATTTTTGTTTACATATTTATTGTAAGTGTCCTCAGAAGTTGTAAAACTAAAGGACTGTAACTAGATGTTTCATTACAGCCCAGATCTTAAATAGGTACTAGAAATAAATCACATGACTCAGGTACAGGACAATCATGCCTTGCCCCATTATAGCTGGTTTTGTAACAAGCTATTCCAGGCTCATAAGACAGGGATTGGATCATGGCAAAATATGAGGTGGAAATCCTTTCGCCCAATACCAAGTATTTGTTGTTGTTGTTGTTTAGTCGTGTCCAACTCTTCGTGACCCCATGGACCAGAGTACGCCAGGGACTCCTGTCTTCCACTGCCTCCCGCAGTTTGGTCCGACTCATGCTGGTAGCTTCAAGAACACTGTCCAACCATCTCGTCCTCTGTCGTCCCCTTCTCCTAGTGCCCTCAATCTTTCCCAACATCAGGGTCTTTTCCAGGGAGTCTTCTCTTCTCATGAGGTGGCCAAAGTATTGGAGCCAAGTATTGTATAAATACCAAGTATTTAGGGTTAAAGAAAGACAGTGGCCAGGGAACCTCTTCCTTGGTTTTCTTCCTGTCACTCTCTCCCCACTGACAACTGCTTGCTTAGAGGACACAACTAGAATCGTGTTCATATTGAACTTTGCAAGTGACTGACCAAGAAAGTTAGGAATCTAGGTGGCTAGTTTAGAATTTGTCAGATTCAGGAACACATTTTTACTTTTTAACTTCCAATGACCATTCACTGGATTAATGTGCCTACAGACTTAAATTCTGTACCCATTTGCCTGTTTAAATGCCCATTTCCTACATGAGCACTGAGAAAAGAGTTCTAAAACAAAGATGAACAATACTTAATAGAAATGTTGTGCAACACATGTTTAAACAATCTTACATGCTTGCAGTAGATTAAAAAAAAAAAACCTGATCAAGTACACTGACCTTAGGACATCTGGGATTTCTGGCTGTTTCAATCATAACATCTGATCCCATTCTCTCTCTATGGAAAAAGGACAAAACATGACAAGTTACGATTTATTGTTTTTAATATGCTGTCTGCCATTTTTAAAAATATTTCTAAAGAAATACAGCTGCCCTGATCTTCAGTTGTCATTCCTTCTCACATACTATTCTCACATACTATATATTCATGCTCTAAACACTTAGGCAAGGGAGATCATTTATTTGGATTCTACTGGACTGCATCCAGACTAAATCAGCTGACTGTAGCCTCTACTAAAATCAATTTGACAAATTAGTCATGTTTTACTTCCGACAGAAATCTATGGGACTCAATTTCAACTAACTTAATAGGTTAGATCCAAACTGTACCATTTTTGTTTTCTTTTAGACCAACGGCAAGAACACTTTAACATTTACCACAGTTTTAGCCATACAGACAAAATTCCTCAGGTGGTGAGGAATTTTAGTGAAAATAATGAACCACAATGAAGAGAGCTATTGAGCAGTTAGGCATGTAAAAAGAAAACAGAGGGCCCCAACTCAATTTATTTGTCAGAAACAAAATTATATTAAAAGGCTTTCAAATGGTTTGGCAGCCTGAACAAACAAAAACTATTTAAAGAATCACCAACCACGGACTTTAAAGATAGGTGTCACCATATCTACTTGCAGTTAATATTATACTCCTCTGTTGCAGTAACATTTGTCACTGTGATATGAATTCTTAGAATTTACAGGATGGTAGAATGAGGACTGTGCCTATTTAATACTTTGATGTACACTGAAGTAAGCAAAATTAGTGATGATTTTAAACAAATCAATAGATAAATTTAACTTACATAAGAATCTTCTCCCAGATTTCACTGTCATAAAATGCATGGCTCCAGCCCATTTTAACTGTCCCAACAATGACATTTTGCTTAAACACATCCGTTCCTAGTTTACGATAAAGTTCTTCACACTCGTCCAGAGGGATATGGAATAACCCCAACATAAATGCCAATATAGCACCTAAAAGCAAACATGATTCATAAATTGTAAATGTGGTATTTTATATGATTACCTAATGACTCATTTATAGGAGCACAGCATAAAGAGATAAAAATCTTTATACTTGGATTATTCTAAAAGTTAAAAAAAAAAAATAATAATCAGGATTATTTTGGTCCCTGGAGTGTAAATATTATTTCAATGTCCATGCAACCTGATTATAAATATTTTTGAGACATATTTTTAGGACAAATTATTTGTAGAGTTTAGAAGTTGATAAATGCATGCTAATATAACTGAGATATTAACATTAAGCATTCATTTATAGTGCCACCTAGAGTGTAAGAATATAATGGCCTGGTCTGCACATCACATGAAGATAATGCAATTGAGAAGTGTGATGGGGAATGCTGCTCAGAAGTCCATGCAGGACTATTTACCTGTACTCACTCCACAAATGTAGTCAAAAAGATGATGAACCGGCTTTCCAGTGAGCTCTTCTAGCTTACGAAGTGTCTGAAGTGCTACTAAACCCCTGTAACACAAAAAAACCAAAAAATGTTATGCAATTTATCATTTGTTAAGTAAAAGCCAAGTGACAGTATGTTTAAGCCACTAGCTATCAAGCTTTCAGTATCATCCACTGCTATATCCTGGGAAATGTGGCATCTTTAAAGGCAAAGAACATGTTCAAAACTGATTGATCTCTCCCATTAGATATGCTTTAATAAGTGTTTCCTATACAGGTCACAGGAAATATATACTTTCTAGGAAAGAAAAATAAAAAGATTACTAAGGTTGGTAAAGAACAGAGAAGCAATGCTGACTTTAAAGTCATTAATTTCCCCTCTCTACCAGTAGCTCTGAAGTGGAATATTCCTAGTGGTTGCAATCTTCTGCAGTAGGATATAATAATGGTACTCATAGAGCATATTCAAAAGCAGAGCTGTTTTGCACCATTCCACAGCAACCAATGCTCAAAACACATAAGGTATGAAACTGCATCCGTCCTAAGGTAGCTGAGCACAGGGAATACCAAAATATGTAAATATGAAACCTGAACTGCATGACACCTTGGCAACTTAAGATCTTATAGGTTGTGTGTTTGAGAAATAAAGGAAGCCAGCAAAGTGAAACATTCACACTGTTGACTTACTGGTTGTCTTAGCTATCAAGTCCTAACATACATACATGAATTATTATTCAGCAATTGTGCCCTGTCTACATAGAGCTTATTCTTCAGTAAGCCAGCACAGGATTAAAACCCAAGGTGCAAACCACTAAGTTAAGATCTTGCCTCTACCATGAGTCACTCTCAACCTCAGACCTTATTGGCAATATAGGACCGTAATACTTCTGTCCGATGAAAGGAACTTTGAGGTAAGAGTCAGTGCTAGTCCTACTCAGAAGAGACCAATTGACATTAATAGACACAACTATCTTAGGCTCATTAGGTAGTATTCAACTAAGGTATACTCAGAAGAGACCCACCAAAATGAATGGACCTAACTTAGCTGTGCTCATTAATCTCAATGGGTCTACTTTGAGGAAGAACTTAGCTGTACACAACCCTTTGAATCCAGTATACAGTATTTTATCATTTTAAAGCTGAAATATTATCATTCTGTTAATTAACACTTTTATACCCAGTGAGAATTTAAGTGCAAAGGTTGGTGAAATTTATTTTGTGGAGCACAAATCTAATGGCAGCTTCACAGTTAAAGCAGAAATTGCCAAGGCAAAAACTGAAATCACGGCATTTGGAGAGAATGTGTGCTAGAAGGAGCCCAGATACCAAGAAATCAAGCGAGAAAGTAGTTGCTAAGGAAAGCAGAAACAAGAATACATTACCACATACCTTCACAGCTCACTGATTCAAAACAAGACAGAATGGTAATGATTACGAGTAATTAATGCTTTCAGGCAGTTCTGTACTTTATGAGCAATTAATTGGTTAGTGTCAAATTTATGTTAGTTGACAGTTGGTGAGATTAGTCCAAAATATCACCATAACTGACAATGAGCACTGAATGAAAAGAAAAGATAAAGAGCTTTACAGGGACTTTACCAAGGACAATCTTTCAACATGCTCCTAGCTATCTCAACTCTAAACCAAAGGTGGCTTGTAATTCTTATAAATGGTCCATTAAATATGACAAAATATCGAAGAAAAATGCTTGCCCTAAACCATTTCTATTGCCAGTGAAAGAAACTGGATATCCGCCACTATTTTTTCCACAGGCAATTATATAACCAATGAAGTTTTATTTTCTTCTTAATTTAACATACTCACATGCATCATTCTTTCCTGTTTTAGGATATGGCTCTGGGTTAAAAACATTCAAAAGGAAACGCAGATATGGCCTTGTCCAGGGGGCAGCAAACTACGGACTGCGGGCCGGATACAGCCCGAGGGGGTCATTAAACCGCCCCCCGGCCCTTGCCACCCACTGTCAGTCCCTGCATGGAGCTAAACTGGCACACCACACTGGTTTAGTTCCATGCGGGGACTGACTTCTGAGACGCAGCCACGGCTTCTTATTGGCTGCAGGAAGCTCCCACATGAAGGATGTGGGAAAGTGTTTCACTGACTGCTTGATGCAAAGCTCACTGTCCTCTTTCAGTTGCATAGCTTTAATTGCTTAGTTCTGAGTGACCGATTTGTGATTTGTGCTTGCTTGGTTTCATTCTGTTTGAGAAACTACCCCATCCTAAGACTCATGAACTCACCATGTATTTTCCAGGATAGACTACACAAATACCAATAAAGATATTCCTGCATTCCAGAGATATTAGTATATGCTAATCTAAACTGTATAAGATTCTACTGTTCAGCAACAATAGAGGACGGAGCAGGTGGTCATGACCCAAGAGAAACAAATTCACAAATAAGTTTAAACAGAAGCGTTATTTAAAAACATTTACATATTTGTCATGTTTACACTAAGATAAACCTGGCTGAAGATGCAAGTTGTTTGCGGTATCAATTGAGAATTTCAGTCTGTTAGTAAATGAAAGTGGGACACTCTCAAGTGACCCCTTTCAAACAAATAAGTGGGTACCAAGTGCTGAAAATAATATACAGTTGTATACACTTCTGTTAGGAATTAGACTTGAAAGATCCTTTTATTTAAAAGAAACAAAATTCAGGCTAATGACAGGCCAAAAGCAGGCAAACCCTTCAGCACTTTAATATGATGATGAAGTCAGGGACCCATAACTATTCTCCAGTCTACGGTCTTGCCACACTTCCATCTTGCTAATGGAGAAAACTTTCCAGTTATCATGGTTATGGATAAATTCTGAAAAATGTGTTAAGGCTGGTCCATCCTTTACACCAATTCATTGTTTAACATTACATGTATGCCTGCGTTTTGTCCTCCATTTCAACTTTAGTTCCTTTCACTTTTGCAGGAAGTCTAGCTTGCCACTATGACTGAATCCTCAAACTATATTTGCATGAAGATTGCAAACTAGCATAAAGCTATTCAAATTATATATTTGTGCAAACTATTATTTGCTCGTTCAGATGTAATGGCAAACTCGAGTTGCACAGAAAGGGGAAGACAACAGGAGGAGCGAGCATGTAAACACAGGTCATGTTCATGAATTGGCACACAATGGTGCTGCATGTAAATCAACCTCAAGAGACTGACTTCACTGAGAATCTCCAGTGTTCTTCAAATGGAAGCAAACTATTACAGTGGTACCTTGGGTTACATACGCTTCAGGTTACATACACTTCAGGTTACAGACTCCGCTACCCCAGAAATATTACCTCGGGTTAAGAACTTTGCTTCTGGATGAGAACAGAAATCGCATGGCGGCAGCGCGGCAAGCGGGAGGCCCCATTAGCTAAAGTGGTGCTTCAGGTTAAGAACAGTTTCAGGTTGAGAACAGACCTCCAGAATGAATTAAGTACTTAACCCGAGGTACCACTGTATAGTCCAGTGGCATAAATGTAAATTTACGAATCCAGTGACACAATGAAGCATGCAAAATTGTATTTTTAATCTCCAAGAGTACTGCTATATTTTCTCTCTCAGCTCAAATAGGCAGAGGACTATGTCTGCTGCCTATACTAGAGGGCAGATACACAAATTTAAAATAGTTCACTCCAGCTAAAGACACAGATGTAACTTTCACAGCCTTACCTTGTTCCCCCGCCATCAATAGTGAGAACTCGAATGCCCCACCCTTTTACAGGATCTGTATAGCCAATTACAGCCAATGCTTCCCTGACAGCAGCCTGAAGAGCTTCATCATTTGCCTGCCTTAGTCGCAACAAGCATGGAATGCTTTTTTCCTGGAAACAAAATATAGATTTTAAATGCAGCACAAAAAGTGTTAATCTATCTGGTGCTTCTCCAGAGCACCAGATATAAAACTGAAATTTACGAAAGTAAATACTGTTAAATTTAAAAGAAAGCATTGATGTTTTCTTCACACTATTCTTACACATACTATACTTGGCCTGAAATCCTAAGCACACTTCTCAGGAAACAAATCCCAATAAAATTTGTAGGACTCACAGGATCATGTTATTAGAACCTTCCAGTTATTGAAAAATGTAGTTAGTGTTATTTTTCAAGTTGCAGGACAATAATGAAAGTCAAAATACTCAAAATGTGTAACTAACTAGATATCCTCAACTCCAGATTCTACTATAAGTCAGAAATGGATCTTTTGTGTATTACAATCTTGTGATCTTTGAATATTATATAACATTACCATCCCTGCACCAGTTATTGGTGTAACTTTAGTGCAGCAATGGCTAACCTGTGGAACTTCAATGCCAATTGTTCCTGACAAGTGGCTATGCTGGCTGGGTCTGATGAGAGCTGGTGACCAAAAACAACTTGGCAGGATATAAGAAGCCACTGATTCTTATATAGCCTGATATCCAGTGGAATACGCACTTAGATGTTATATATTGTTGTAAAATACATAGCTCACAATTATTATTTCCAAAATGAGGATGTGATTTCAATTCATGGTGAGATGATAGAATTAATTTGTACCTTAACAGCAACTCCTCTACTTTCTGGAAATTCCAAGAGATGGTATGTCAGTTCTTCAACCCTGTTGATACAGACTCTTCTGTTAGATGATCTCCGTAATGCTTGCACTAAAGCCCGGGTTCTGTTATCTATACTCACCCTTGCAATAATCTAAGAAGAGAATGTTTTATTAATTTTAAAAATCAATCAAATATCTAAGATGTCTTCAACCAATTCAAACTCAGGACCCACCTTCAACCCAAATGTGCATTTGAGGGACCCATTTCTTAACCTTTAATCATATATTTGTATGCTGGCAGCGCTGCTGCTGTGACCCAGTAGTGGGTCCCGAGCCACCAGCTGAAGATCACTGGTCTAAGGGATCTAGCAACACAAGCTTTTGTGGACCAGAACCCACTTTATCAAGCACATTTTAAAAATGACAGGCAGGCAGTTGGCTCCCTCCTTTTCTCTATGAGCATAAGTTAAATAGGCATCCACTTGAGGCTGCAATCCTATGCACACTTATCAGGGAGTCCTTTGAAAATACAACTTCTAAACAGACATGCTTAGGTTTTCACTACTCATGACCATTCCTTGCATCTGATTACGTGAATCCTGGCATTACTACAAGTGTCATGCAGTGCAATCCTATACATGTACACTCAGAGGTCCCATTGACTTTAATGGGCTTACCCCAAATAAATGCGTACAGGACTGCAGCTTTTAAGGTACCAGAAGGATTTTGGTGGCTTTGTTCAAAGAAAATGCCTCTGGAATTAATAAAAATGCAATTTTTTTTGCTAAATAATATTTTCATCATTTTTATTTTTTTAGACTGAAACTTACCTTGTTACCTCTGCTGAGTTAATAATTATAAAAACATGGAAAAGCTTGCTGAATCAGACCAATGGCCCATCTAGTCCAGCATCTTGTTCTCAGAGTGGCCAGCCCATGTGAAACCTGCAAGAAGGACCTGAGTACAAGAGTACTTCCCCCCCCCCCCGGTGTAGTTTCCAGCAATTATTTCCATGTCCAACAAACAGGGAGAGCTTTATAAGCATTTCAGATTTTTTTTTTAATCTCAAGTCCAGAAATATGTAGTAAGGGTGCTGGGCTAATAAAGTGGCACCTTGGTTCTCGAACTTAATCCATTCCTGAAATCCGTTTGACTCCTGAAACGTTTGAAAACCAAGGCACGGCTTCTGATTGGCACAGATGCCCCAGAAACAATAGCCAGCAGCTGCACTGGACCTTCGGCTTCCTAAAAAAGTTTGAAAACCGGAACACTTACTTCCAGGTTTCTGGTGTTTGGGAGCCGATTTGTTCATCAACTAAGCTGTTCGAAACCCAGGTTCCACTGTACTGTTGTGCACCAGTAACTTACTAAAGAGAGTTGTAGGGAAGACAGTAGAAAAAACAAGAGTGGGACACAAACAGCACTTTAAAGTGCTCAATACAGAGTTGTGTTCAACTAAGCTCACTCTGGCAGCCCTTACCACAGCCCTATAAGGCCAACAGCAGTATTCTGAACACTGATTTGTCTGTGGTGACTAAAGTCCTCGCGGTGAACAGAAAGGGCTGTTTTTAAGTTAAATGCTAATGGATTATCTCCTGACCTCAAGGCTGTTGATGTTCTGTACCTGATTTTTGTTACTTTTGCATAGGCAGTCATTTTTATAGACTAATTTACAGAGTTGCTGCAAACTAGCACTCTTTAAATAGAAAGCCAATTCATCCAATTACTTAGTTCTTTTACGGTAAGAGTGTACAAAATAAATCAAAAATCTCTACATATACTTTAACCATGCAAGTACTTTCACAAAGCTGCTTCTTAAGTTGTATAACCTTTAAAAAATATTCTATACTCTGTTCTGTTAAAATCAATGACACAGGGGTTTGGGGTTGTTGGTCTGCCCCCCCCCTTTTCTTCTATAGTCTATAACTATATTTTATCTGTTACATAACAAAATAGCATATGAAGTGATGATTAAGGAGGTTTACCTTTTCCCTTTGAAGGGACAGCCTCCTCTCTTTCTCTTCCGCACGTTTAGCCTCCTCGTCATCTTTCAACTTATCCTCACTTTCTTGTACTTTGCTCTTTTCTGGCAAAGCGGTTTTTGGATCAGATCGTAACTTTGGGACCAGTCCTCCAATGTAACTATCCACAAAGGCCTGTACACTGTTACTTGGGTAAGAAAGAAAACTTGCAATACCCTTTTTGCTGGAAGCTGGAGCGGTGGCACTGGCATTCGCAGAGTCTGGAGACTGTGCTGCAGGTATTAAGGCAGATACTGCATTCATTCTGTTTTCATTACTTAATATGTCATCTTCTGGTGTATCAAGTGTCTTCCCCTCCTGAGTCTGTGATTTAGGAGGGGAACCATTCCCCTTTTTCTCTTGAGCCATACCACCAGTGCTAAAGTACCAATTGATGTGATTTGCTAGAAAGTTGTATGTTTCTCCAAAGTTTGTAGCAAAATAGCTAACATGAAAAAGGCTATTTTTGAAATCTGCAAGATCTTTCAATGAACCACGATTAGTACTACTGGGACCCAAGTCTTCACTTACAGGCACAAGCTTCTTATCATCTATGCTATCATTGCAGTCTTTCTGACTTCTGTTGTTTGCAGCTTGTCTGACATTTTCTGGGTTCGTATGAAAACTATTTTCTTGGCCATTATTTTCAGCTGATCTGTTCAGTATACCAGAATGTGGCTTAAGCCGAGCTATCCGTGAAATCAGTTCACTGTGAGTTCCAGACACAGCTTTTGAGACAGATTCTAAAGTGTTCTTAAATCGTGACATGCGACTGCTTGTTTTTGTCAATTCCTTAGAAGTACTAAGTTTAGAAGCTCTGTAATGCAAGGAGTCATGATAACAGAAGTGCTTGTTATACCATAGTGCTTTGTCTCCTCCCCATTTATAATATGGTTTGCTTGTGTGAAAAACTCTAAAAGGAATAGCTTGAGTTATACTCCAAAAAAGCTTAGGTCTGTACAAGTAATACAGTTGTCTGGTGTTTTGTTTACAAAGGCTTTTTGAACTAGCTACTAAGTACAGATAGGCATCTAAAGACAACCGAATTGACATTACGTATAAATACTGAAGTCATCCATAAATTTGTTTTGTCCAGAAATCTTTTTTTAAAAGGAAACATCACTCTTCGGGATGTTACCTGAAATGAAAAATAAAGAGTGTTAGTCTATTGAGCAAAGTATGCTCGACAAAGAGAAATCAGAGTTTCCAATAGTGAGTATACTTGATCTTAGCCTAAGAGGCAGCTCATCAAATTTAGAATTGTATCGTTCTGGAAAGCCATTTGTTTAAATGAGTTAAACAAAAGTAATCTGAAATTAGCTATAGGGATTACCAATACTCAGATACAGTGTAATGCATTAAAGCAAGGTATCAGAACATCCCCAAGAATAGCTACATATTAAGCAATAGAATAAAACAGACATCCCCAAACTCGGCCCTCCAGATGTTTTTAGGACTACAACTCCTATCATCCCTAGCTAAAAGGACCAGTGGTCAGGGATGATGGGAGCTGTAGTCCCAAAACATCTGGAGGGCTGAGTTTGGAGATGCTTGGAATAAAATAGAGAACATGCTGACTCCCTCAAAGTATAGATAGACTATGGGATAAAAGGCACCATTGTATTCATTCCTATAAGAACAAGGCAAGAGTGTAATTAGACACAGATTTAGCTAACCATACTAGAAATAAGATTCCTTCCCATGGTGGTTTGTATTAGTGAAAGTCCTTCTGTTAGTGTAAAGCAAAGCACCTCATTTTCTTTTTCTTTTTTTATAATATTTATTAAAGTTTTTTAAACAATAAACAAAAAACATACATAATAACATAGTCTTTTCAAATTTCCACATTTCATTCTCCTCTTTGGACTTCCTCACATCTCTTGTTCCTGCATTCTAAACTCACAAATTTTGCTAGCAAATTATTTACTTGTTTCCATTCATATCATATAATTATCCAATATTAAATCTCAAATTTTAGAATTTAAATCACACTTTTGAGATCTTAATTTGAAATATTGTTTATCCAAAATTTGTCTTTTCTTTCAATTACATTCAAATTTATATTCCTTATTACTAATTTGTTGGAGCCGTGTTATTACAAATCTTACATCTTTCTTAGCATTCATACAATTTACAATGTTTTTGTAGATAATCCTTAAATTTCTTCCAGTCCTCCTCCACCAGTTCCTCTCCCAGGTCTCGGATTCTGCCAGGCATCTCAGCCAGTTCCATATAATCCATCAGTTGCATCTGCCATTCTTCCAGTGTGGGCAAATCTTGAGTTTCCCAGCATTTAGCAATGAGTATCCTTGCTGCTGTTGTGGCATACATAAAAAAAGTTCGGTCCTTCTTTTGCACACTCTGGCCGACAATGCCTAAAAGAAAGGCCTCTGGTTTCTTAGGGAAGGTATACTTAAATACCTTTTTCAGCTCATTGTATATCATTTCCCAGAAAGCCTTCACTCTAGGGCAAGTCCACCAGAGGTGAAAGAATGTTCCTTCAGCTTCTTTACACTTCCAACATTTATTGTCAGACAGATGGTATATCTTTGCGAGCTTGACTGGAGTCATGTACCACCTATATATCATTTTCATAATGTTTTCTTTCAAGGCATTACATGCCGTGAACTTCATACCGGTGGCCCATAACTTTTCCCAGTCAGCAAACATAATGTTGTACCCTATGTCCTGTGCCCATTGCAAAGCACCTCATTTTCACCCCTACCAAATGCAGGTCTCTATGCCATACCACAGAACCTTCCAACCTCCAGGAAAAGCTTTTTGGGGGAACAGAATATGAAGTATCAGTGAGAATTAGATATTCTGCCCTGTGCAAATGGAAGCACTACCACAATCAAAAAACAACAACCACCCACTGCCAGTTGCATCACTTAATCCAACAATTCTACTCTAAGGCAACTCTTTCACCACATTAAGTTTTCACTGAACTTTGGCACCAACCATTACGTCTTCATTGCACTTTGGCATGAATAATCTATTGCATTTCTCACTGCAATCAACAATGCCTCTGGGGAAAATGTTTCAGGGAAACTTCCTAGAATAGCTCTCCACTGAAGTACTGCATCAAATCAGCCTGTGTGTGCCCCAATGCCGCTTGGTGCATTTCATATTTTGGGCTGCCCTTGCATTCTAAGGAAAGAAAAGCTGTATACAATCATTTTATTTTAAGCAATGAACAAGTTGAGTAACAGAGAATAGCTAGCTGACAACAGGGCACATGACACTTGCTTGATCTGTTCCTAGTATCTTTCTTGAACAGCCAAGATCACACATTACAAGGCACTATTTATAACTGACAAGATGAGCACTTGCATACAGGAATACACTTAAAACCAGGAGGAAAACATTCAGAGCCTAATAGCTTTGGGTTTCAGTGAGACATGCTTAGAGGATAAGCTGGATATAAGCTCACAAATACAATTAAGCAAATTGCCAAGTATTACGTGTGTTTTCAGGACACAAGACTGACCACACCAAAGCCGTACGCTAGTCACATACACAATATAGATGTATTCCTTAATACATCTTTAGCCCGGTGGAAGGCAGAAAAACTAGTGAAATAACCAACCACATACACACCCATTTTTTAAAGATTGAGAACAGCTCAAAACCTTTAACAGTCAGAAAATATTCCAAAAGCAAACATTCTTGCGGAAAAAAGTCTTAATTATATGCACACAAACCAACAGGAATATCAAAAGCTATTTTGCTACTCAGTCTACTGACCATGATACGTTTAATATCAAAGTCGCGGGTTCGAGCCCCAAACTTTGCATTTCAGGGGTTGGACTAGATGACCCTTGTTGTCCCTTCCAACTCTACAATTCTATGAGTCTATAAAGGTTTTCAAACGATGGGGAGAAAGGGAGATATAGAGGGAAGGCATCACATATACTATTGTGTTCCTTCCTTTATATTAAGAGCCAAAGCTAAGAGAGAGAAAGAATGAAAGGCCCCAGGGCCCAATAATACCAGGTGGGCAACTTTTAGGGAAACAGTGAATGTTTGAAGTCTCAGCCTAAAGCAGAACCTCACATCCCCCAGACACCAGGTGTATGAGGAGAGGCTGTGTATTATCACTCACTGGTTTGTTGTTTTTATTTTGTTTATATATTTTGAGGTTTTATATTTTGATTTTGTTCTGTGAACCACCCTGAGACCTCTGGGCATAGGGTGGTATATAAATTCAATAATAAATAAATAACAATAATAGCAGCAGCTGACTTACACGCCCCTGGGACAAACTACCACGGGACCCCTGGCTCAAACTCATAACTTGCTCACTGGTAATAGTAATAACAATAACAATATATTTTTTTATCATTTATACCCCCGCCCACTTAGGGAGGCTTTCAACACATATAAAAGCATAACCTATAAAATAAATAATATTAATAATATTAATAATTGATTATTTGTACCCCGCCCATCTGGCTGGGTTTCCCCAGCCACTCTGGGCGGCTTCTACAAATACCAAAAATACACTAATATGTCATACATTAAAAACTTCCCTGAACAGGGCTGCCTTAAGATCTCTTCTGAATGTCAGGTAGTTGTTTATCTCTTTGACAGATAAATGGTACTAACTGAAGGCCTTTTAAGCCAGGGGCAACCCGAAGCTACACAACGTACACGAAAGGCACACATAAACTCTCTCTCTCTCTCTCTCTCTCTCTCTCTCACACACACACACATAAAAATACCTCGTAACCAAGGAAAACGAAACACCGCGAACCTTAGAGGGGCAACAGGGCGACTCACAGACCCAGGTAAACAGGCGCGTTCCTGACACGGGTCAGGAAAGGCGCGCACGACGACGACAACACGAGGAAAGGCAGCAGCCCGAGGAGACGGAAGGCCAAGGGAACTGCTGGCTGCCGCTCACCCAAAGCAGGGCTCCCCGAAGGTCGACGGTCTACCCTCTAGGCCGCCCGGCAGGACGCCCAACGCGAAACCCGGAACAACAGTCTCACCGGCCATTTTCTTCCCAGACGGTGAGCATGCGCGGCCGACCGCGCATGCGCGCTAGAGAGGCGTCGAGATTTATTTATTTATTTATAAAGCTCTCTCTCTCTCTCTCTCTCTCCCCTCAGGGGTCCTGCGCCTACCCCATCTTTACCTAGTACGCATGCGTGCGAGCTGGAACGTTTAGCCGCGCGCCGTTTAACGACAAAGCAGCTCGATAGCCGCCTAAAAATGGCAAAAGAGAGAGCAGAGCTTTAAAGGGGCGCGTCTCCTTCTCTAGGCCAGGGAGTTTCCGGCTTGACAATGGAGATGCCGTATTTAACGCACACGCGCAAAGAAAGAAAAAGAAAGAAGAATAAATATTGTTGTTGTTTTATTTATACCCTGCCCACTTTAGGCGGCTTTCCAACACATATAAAGCCATAAAATAAAATAAAATCTTAAAGATTGTAACGTATCTGGGGTTAGACCTAGATGTGTCCACCTAGAAACAAACAAAAAAGGTCGCAGCAAACAGATGAGTTGCTGCTCTTAAGTGGAGGAGATTCCCCCCCCCCTTTAAGTAAACACTTAAAAAAACAAGTTACAGATAGGTAGCCGTGTTGGTCTGCCATAGTCAGAACAAAAAAAATTCCTTCCAGTAGCACCTTAAAGACCAACTAAGTCAGTTCTTGGTATGAGCTTTCGTGTGCATGCACACTTCTTCAGATTCAGAATCTGAACGATTTTATGCAAAGTTTATTGCAAATGGCATACTTTTCATTTCGTCCCATGGATCACTGCCTTTCATATCTGAAGGCCAGATGAAAAATAAATCCAGAAAGCTGAAGTCAGGAACATTGCAAAGTACATTACACAGTAATAAAGGTTGTCTGTCAACTTTTAAGTTCACAACATATGAACAGGAACATAACACCATGTATACTTGTGTCCAAATATATTTATACCTGATTTAGACCAACTGACATTAACTGAGATTTTACAATGTATTCATCTCAACTGAAAAAAGAACAACATGCCTGCACTAATGCAAAGGGTGAAACTGAGATGATCTGGACTGCTGCTGAGGGATCCCCACCCCTCCTGCTTCCAGCAAGTAGGAATGGGATCGGGCTGCTCCAATGGGAAGGAAGGCACCATGCTGCCCGAGCCACACTGCCGCAGCTCTCGGCCCTCCGCCTTCCATGTCTGACCCACCACGCACTGCTTCCCCCCCACCACCAAAGAACCAACAACTTGGCCTGTCCAGGCTCATGGAGAAAGGAGATAGAAGGAGGTAGGCTGGGTCTTCCTGTTATATACCTGCTGGGATTGAAAAGGCATCTGACCCTCAACTGAATCTCATAGTTCTCCTGATGAGTGCTTTGGTCTGCCCACCAGATACCAGTGTTTTTGTTACAATCCCCTTCTCAATTAAGTAATCAATTTTAATCTAGAATTTAAAATCTCAAAACTTTCTTATTTGTTAATTCGAGCAAGTAAACTACTGCGCTCACTTCATTACAAACAGTATTTTTGTTGGGAAACTGTGTACGTGCAGCTACTCACACAGAGTCAATTAAGGTTTGGCAGACAGCCAGAAGGCAATCTGAAGGAGTAAGTCTGCCTGGTGATAACAGAGACATGGAGACCGGTCTGCTCCCTGATTGGTCAAGCTCTCTCAAGGGAGTGATAATTAATGGCCTACTAACTGGAATGTGTTAGTTCAGAGTTTGTGAGTTCAGACTTCTGTGTGTCAGTGTAGGAGTTGTGAGTCGTGTCAGAGAGAGCTAGCAAAAGATCCGTGTTCTGTTCCTGCAAATAAAGGTAAAGGTACCCCTGCCTGTACGGGCCAGTCGTGTCCGACTCTAGGGTTGTGCTCCCATCTCACTTAAGAGGCCGGGGGCCAGCGCTGTCCGGAGACACTTCTGGGTCACGTGGCCAGCGTGACGAAGCTGCTCTGGCGAGCCAGCACCAGCGCAGCACACGGGAACGCCGTTTACCTTCCTGCTATAAAGCGGTACCTATTTATCTACTTGCACTTAGGGGTGCTTTCGAACTGCTAGGTGGGCAGGAGCCGGGACCGAAAGACGGGAGCTCACCCCGCCACGGGGATTCGAACCGCCGACCATGTGATCGGCAAGCCCTAGGCACTGAGGTTTTACCCACAGCGCCACCCGCGTCCCATGTTCCTGCAAATAGTCCACTGTATATAATAAACACGTAACTACAAGTTCCTGGTTCCTGCTTTGTCTATCCTGTCTGCAGCCAAGTCACCAATTGCTTCCGTGGATTCTGCGTGTACTTTGCTAGGTCTGGCTAAAGTCCTGCAACTAGTCAGAAAGTTGTGAAACACCAAATAGGTTTTGCCAATAATTTCTACCTGCAACAAACTTGAGCAAACCTGCTCCTCTTTCACAGAAATTTTTTGTTGCCATTTGCAACTGTAGCTGCCTCTGATTAGTTATCATTTAACTCTTGGGGGAAATAATTAGCATCACACATCAAAGTCCCAAAAGTGAACTGTAGTATTTATTTATTTATTTATTTAGCCACGCCCTCCCTGGCCGACGAGATTGGTCGACCCAAGGAGTGATGCAGCCGGGGAATCCCTAATGGCGCGGGGGCTAGCCACATCCCCCGCACAGAGGGGAGAGCTCCTGGTGAGCCCACAAAAAGGCTTTGGTGGGCAGGCAATCGGGGGCCACAAGAGATTGCTTTTTCAAAATTGCCTGGGGGGCCATTTGAAACCAGCCTGGGGCTGCAAGTGGCTCCCAGGCCGGACTTTGGACCTGCCTGGTGTAGGGGGAAACGATTCAGGGCACTGAACAACTTATTGCCCAGTCCCTTTCTAGCAGAATTAATTATGTATAATAGTTGATATTGTAGAATAAATTATGCAAAATGATTTGGGTATTTGTTTGATTTGCATACGGTAATTTCTTATGTTTGCTTTCTGATTGACATGTTTGTTTCTTTTCTTAAACCACTGGATACGTAGCCTAAACATCCCTTTCGTGGACAGAATATGGAGAATATATTCCTGTATGCATAAAGTGTGCAAGGGGCACAGTAATAAGGCTTATGCCTAGAATTCAAGATGGGCTTAGCCAATAATATGCATTTTTATTTGTCTTAACACCACCATCTTTAATCTACTACCCCCCACTGAAATATTGTGGGGAAATGTTCATGCTTTATGGTAAAGAAGATTTAACAGAAACAACTGGAAGATGCCTGCAGCCAGGAGGGTTTCAAGCACCAACCCAAGTAATTCAAATGGATTAAAGCACAGTATTGCCCTGGCACAAATAATCCACTTAAAAAAAAGAATTTTGTGATGTTAGGAAATTGGCAGAGGGTTCCTCCAGGCAACATATCTATTCAGCATCCATTCTGATTTGTTTATTGGACAGTTACATGACAACGAGCAACTTGAATTTGCCAGTGCATGAGTAAATCCTATCTGAAAATGGAGATGGTTTGGAAGAGCAGAGAGACGTGTAAACAACCTGCATGCAAATTAGGATGAATGCTGGATAAATATTCGTTGTTGTATAACTGTCCCATAAGTAAATTGGAATCGATGCTCAATAACGGCTGTTTACAGGATGCTTCCAGACTTTTACTGTTCTCAGGTGGGATTCATTCACATAACCACAAATTCTGATGGCACACTTATAGTTGCTTGGACTTTTTGTGTTAAGGAAAGCAACAGGAAAACATACTGGAAAGTGTGGGATGACACTTGGTTTGATGCAACATCATCTAGCCTCCCCACAAACAAATCAGAAGCAATGCTCATTAAATAGTCAAACCAGGATGAATGCTGAATTATCAGGTTTCTGGAGGAGCATGAAAATAATACTTGACTGTACTACAAAACTCTTCTACATTCAAACACTAGGTGGCAGCCGGAAATGGAAAAAGAACTTGTTTTCCGTGTAATTATGTACACTGATAAATATCTCAAACTTACAAATGAAGCATACTAGCCAGCAATAAACTTTCCTGTCCTTTTGTTTATATGAATCTACTCTCTCTCATTCTCCGTGACTTTGCCATTGTTATAAGCACGCTATCCATTGCAAATGTCTGTTTAGTTTGGCAGCTAAGCAGAGACACTGTAGGGCGTAGTTTATGACATACACATAAACTTGAAAAGAGGCAACTCTGCTTTCACCCTCCTTTGCACTTCCCTGTCTCTGGAGATGGGAAAGGATAATGTGAATGGAAAGAGACAGACACAGGGAGGATTCTTAGAATGGGTCTATCTATGCATAGCTAGCAGAGAAGAAGAGGGTCTTGGGAATGGAAGGAACAATGTTTTGAACAGGTAGAAAGGAAAAGAGGAAAATACTTGAGGTGGCAGCTTAGACAGGAAAGTTTGGAGGAGGGTGGGAGAAGATGCAAGAACACCTTGCATTTATTTGGGTCACAAACACTGAACAGTGCAGCTAATCTGCCATAAATCCAGTTTGAGACAGGTGGTTGTTTGAGTGGGTGGGAGGGACATGGTAATGGCCGATAAATAAGGAGTTTATGCCTAATGGGAATGCGAACAGGGGAACTGCCCTGTGCTTTCGGGTCCCTGTGTCTGGCACCAATGGCCACAGCCAAGAGCCCTGCTGATTTCCACCCATCAAATGAGGCTCTCAGTCTCCTCCTTAGAGCAGAGCAAGTAAGGAGACGGCCACCAATTGCCCCAAGAGGGCTTTTAAAAGGGTGACTTTGATAAGTTAGTTTAATGCTCCTTGTAAGCTGCCTTGGTATGTGTCAGGGGTTCAGGGAGAGAGGCGCAGATGAGGGAGGAGACAGAGAGTGAGGGGGAAGGATTCCAGAGTGACGAGGAAGAGGACGACAATGACCCAAGATTGTCCATGAGTCCGTCCAGTGAATCGGAGGACTCCCAAAAGGGAGCCCCTCTGGTCAAGCCAAGGGGAGCTAGAGGGGGAAGCAGTCAGGAGCAGGGAAACGAAGGGGGAACCCCCAGTGGGAGTTGGAGATCGGGACCGGCTGCTCCGCTGGAACGGAGTGAGGGGGGTGGAGTGACCAGTGTGTCAGAAGGAGCAGAACAGGAAGCAGAGAGGGGAAGGAGATCAGGGCAAAACGTCCTGCCGGAAGGGGAGGAAAGTAGTATCGAGGGCAGTGTAACTGTCGAAGGGAAGGTCAGGAGCAACGTACGCGCGCCAAGTTCAAAATGGGAGGCGCGCGGAAATGAAGAGAGTCCTGGGGAGGAGCCTGGTCCCAAAGCCCGAAGGAGGGGGGAGGAGGCGCCAGAGGATTCAGCCTCTGGGGAGTCCCGAAGGGAGAGAACACAGGGGGGCAGAAAGACCCTGCGGAAAAGGAAAGAGAGGAAGAGGTGGACCAGTACAAGCCTCTTAAACTGGTGTAGAGGCGGGACTGACTCAGAGGGGACTTCAGCGGTCTAAGCGTAACAGACGTAGAGTCACGGAGCTAGGCTGTGGAGCTAAGAATGTTCTTCAATAAAAACTTTTGTACATAAGCCGGACTGGACTTTGGTCTCTTGTGAGCTGGGACCACGGGTGACTCTGACAGTAAGTCCCCTCTCACAGAACGCAAATTTTTTTTTTGCAAAGCTCACGAACGGTAGCGGCCATGAGTGCGGAGGAGCAGCTAACAACGCTGCGAAACGCAGTTACAGAACTCACCGCTGCAGTCATTGCATCTCAGAAGAAGAGTGATGAAGCAGAGAAGCGCTGCCAGGACCTGCAAATAAGGTGGGAGCGTGCAAGCAAGGAAGGGTTCCCAGGGTCCAGATCGGAGGGAATTGGACTTGGAAGGCGGGGGGGCAGTCTAGTCACCCACTTCGATGGGAACCTAAAGCACTACCCAAGTTTCAGAGCAGACGTCTTGTATGCACTGCATTTGCTTCGTAATGACTTTAAAGATGAAGAGGAGAAAGTGGGGTTTATTGTGTCTCATTTGCATGGGGAGGCAAGAGCTTGGTTGTGCAATTTGTGGCGCGAAGACGGCCCTGCCCGCCGCGATTCTGATGAATTTATTAAAGCGATGGATGCTTGTTTCCAGTCAACCGTGGATCTTGATCTTGCGCGCAGGGAAATGCACGGGCTGCGGCAAGGCAGAGCCACTGTGCGTCAGTATCATTCACGATTTTTCGCCTTACTGACTGTATTAGGCTGGGAGAAGGACTGCACACCAGTGAGAGATTTGTTCTGGGAGGGTCTCAGCGGCCCCATAAAAGACGAACTTGCCAGGGGAGACAGACCTCAGACCCTGGAGGACGTCGTGCAGAGGGCTCTTGCGATTGGGGTACGGCACGAAGAACGTCCTTGGCACAATGAGGAGGGACGTCAGGCGCGTGCACCGGCAAGGAAGCCTCCTTTTCTCCCCAGAGACTTCAGCCAGGCACATCCCTCGCCTCTGGCGCGGCAGGGGGAGGAACCGATGGAAATTGGTGGTGCTAAGGCTCAAGCAACAGCCAGAGTCCCAGCATCCGGTGCAGTAAAGGCGAAGCCTCCTAGAGGGAACAGGAAATGTTACATCTGTGACAGTGCACAGCACATGGCGAAAGAGTGCCCCCAGAGGCCCCAGAAGCACACTGCAGCCTTAGCAACAGTGGCAGCAGAAGTGATGCAGGAAGAGCAACCTCAGGGAAACGACAGTGCCTGGCTGGAAGCAGAGCTGCTGGGGCTCAGCCAGGCGAATCTGTAGAGCAGTCCCCAGTGCCTTTGCAACGTACAGACCCTTTACCACCCAAGCCAACGGTGCAGCTCACTGCAACACTCCAGTTGCCGAACGGAACCACCCTGGAAGTCCCCATCACGATCGATTCTGGGAGCAACGCGGACTTTGTGGGGGTGCATTTCGTCAAGCAGCATCACATAGCGCTTCTGCCCGCGACAACGCCTCTAAACGTAGTCACGGTTGATGGCAGGAAATTGCTGGGAGGACAAGTTGTGCAACAGACGCCTCCCATGGAGATGCGGATTGGACATCATAGAGAAGTCATCAGCTTCAATGTCACCCGCCTGTCGGACACGCCTATAGTACTAGGCATGAGTTGGCTGGAGAGACACAGTCCTGCGATAGCGTGGTACCAACAGCAGATCACCTTTTGCTCATCGTACTGTGCTCAACATTGTATCCAGTCCAGCCAGGAGGAGGGGGCAGAGCAGCAGCTGCAACTTGGCATGGCGCAGGCAGTTCCTCGCAAGTACGAGAGTTTCCTGGAGGTTTTCTGCGAGAAGGAAGCCGACCAGCTGCCACCCCACAGACCTTACGATTGCGCGATCGACCTGTTGCCGGGGGCGCAGCTGCCGACTGCGAAGCTGTATTCCATGTCTGAGGACGAGATGCAAGAACTCAGGGAGTTCATAGAGCATAATTTGAAGCGTGGATTCATCCGGGAGTCCAAAGCAGTGGGGGGCAGTCCTGTGTTTTTTGTAAAGAAGAAGGACACGCCCCAGAAAAGACTCATTGTGGATTACAGGGCCGTCAATTCCATGACCAAGCCCAAGGCCTTCCCCATGCCCAAGATTGATGACCTCCTAGCGACCGTGCGGAAGGGGAAGATCTTCACCAAGTTGGATCTGCGTGGAGCGTATAACCTCATCCGTATCCGGGAGGGCGATGAGTGGAAGACGGCCATGTTCACGCCTCTGGGCACGTATGAATACAGAGTTATGCCGTTTGGTCTCCAAAATGGATCTCACGTCTTCCAAGCCTTTATGCATCACGTGCTGGCGGGGCTCCTCTACAAGAAGTGTGTGTGTTTCCTCGACGACATCCTGATCTTTTCGGAATCGCAGGAAGCTCATGAAAGAGACGTGAAGGAGGTCCTGCAGAGACTGCGAGAACACAGGCTCTACGCCAAGTTAGAGAAATGCCAGTTTGATGTGACGGAGGTGGATTTCCTCGGCTACAAGCTGTCTGACAAGGGGCTGGCCATGGACAGCGTCAAGGTCCGCGCCGTGTTGGACTGGAAGAGCCCACGCAATCGGAAGGAGGTCCAGAGATTTGTCGGGTTCGCCAATTTCTACCGCAAATTCATCAGGGGTTTTGCAAAGGAGACGGCAGCAATCACGGACACTCTCAGTTCCAAGAAGAAGAAGTTCGCTTGGACGGAACAGGCGGAGCGCTCTTTTAGGAAGCTTAAAAGCCTCTTCGCTTCCGAGGAGCAGCTGCTGCACGTGAATCCGGGCAGACCCATGCGAGTAGAGACCGACGCCTCAGACAGAGCGGTGGGAGCCGTGCTCCTGCAAGAAGATTCGCAAGGAAATTGGAGACCCGGTGCCTTTTACTCCCGAAAGCTCAGCAAGGCGGAGCAAAACTACACCATATGGGACAGGGAGCTGTTGGCCATTCACGCTGCCTTCAAAGCGTGGCGACACTTCCTCATAGGAGCCAAGCACACGGTGCAGGTCCGTACGGATCACAAGAACTTAGAGTATTGGCGCACGGCGAAGCTCCAGAGCCAAAGACACATGCGCTGGGCTGAATTCTTCGCGGATTTCGACTTCAGGATAGAATACATCCTGGGAGATTCCAACGTTATAGCCGACGCGCTCTCCAGGAAACCGCAATATCTCGAGGAAGCAGCGCCAGTGGCAGCCAAGCACATTTTCGCACCGCAGGCGTGGACGTGCGCTACCATCGCAGTCGACCTGGACGCGGTGCGACGTGCGTTGCAAGTGGATCGATTTGCACAATCCAAGATGGAGGCGCTGCGCAGGGGTTCGCAGAGGGACGATGAGTTCCAATTACGCGACGGGCTGTTAACTCACAAAGGGGCCCTCTACGTACCGGGCGAAGAGCTCCGCGCAAGGGTTCTGCAGCAGTTGCACGACGCCCCCAGTGCGGGCCACTTCGGCAAGGAGAAGACAATAGAACTGGTGGCCAGGGACTTTTGGTGGCCCCAGATGCGGGGAGAGATAGCGGATTACGTCGCCAGGTGTGACACTTGTCAGAGGTCCAAGCCAGTGCACCAGAAGCCAGCGGGGTTACTGGAACCGCTGGAGACGCCACAGCAACCGTGGGAGAGGGTGGCGCTGGACTTCGTCACTGACCTGCCCAGCTCCAGAGGCAAGACGGCAGTGCTGGTGGTGGTGGACCTGTTCACCAAGATGGCGCACTTCATTCCTTGCGCGAAGGTGGCGACGGCGGAACAGACCGCCAAACTCTTCATCGATCACGTGTTCAAGGTGCATGGGCTGCCACAATCCATCCTGTCCGACAGGGGGCACCAATTTGTTTCTACTTTTTGGCGGAAGCTTCTAGGTATCCTGCATGTCAAGATCAACCTAACGTCGGCAAGGCATCCGCAGACCAATGGCCAAGCAGAGAGAGTCAACGCGATCATGCAGCAGTACCTGAGATGTTACGCCAATCAGCGCCCGGCGGCGTGGGTGGACTACCTGCCGATGGCGGAGTTTGCCTACAACAACACGAAGCACGCGTCGACGGGGGTGACGCCGTTCTTCGCGAACAATGGTCGTCATCCCAGAACCTTCCCGGGGTTCGTAACACCGGGAGAGGGGGTGACACAAGAAGCCGACCAGAACTGCAAGAGGTGCACGAGGAGCTGCGGAGACATTTGGAGCTAGCCAAACAAGCATATAAGGTGCAGGCAGACAAAAACAGGAGAGTGGGAGAGGACATCCAGGTGGGGGACTGGGTATGGTTAGCGGCCCAAGCGATGCCAGCCAGGTCGTTGGCTAAGAAGAAGCTGGGACTCAGGCAGCTAGGGCCATACCAGGTGGAGGCTAGGATCAACCCTGTAGCTTTTCGACTGGCCCTCCCCGAAGGTTCCAGAGTGCACCCGGTCTTTCATAGGTCGGTGCTCACTCCCTACAAGACCCCGCACAGGTTTCAGGAGTCTGAAACAGTACCGCACGCACGCACTCAGTCACCCGAGAGGGAGGGGGCGCCCAGGGCCGAACCACTCAACGAGGTCACTGAGATCCTGGACTCGAGATGGGGGGTAGAGGGAGTAGAATACTTTCTAGCCAGAGAGGGTACCCCGGCCAGTGCCAATATTTGGGTGCCGGACTACGCTTTAGACGAACCTCTTCTGAAAGACGAGTTCCATGCACTTTTCCCGCATAGACCCATGCCAGCCGAGTACTTTGATGACTGGCTCTTTACGCCCACACTTTCAGACAGTACTTTCAGGGGCTTTTCTTCCGCCGAGGAGAGAACGCCAGACTCAAGCCCGCCCAGGGGATCGTGTTCGGGGGTAGACACAGAACCCTCTTACTGGTGGGACGAGCAACCAGAGGACGACTGGCGCAAGAAATGGCTGACGGGGCCTTGGCAGGCAGCACCAGACGAAGTAGCAATGGAAGAGGGAGCCGAGAACACCTTGGGTGAAGAACCCGCATTCGAACACACATACACCGAGCTGCTAGCAGAGGACATTGAAGCAAACGAACTGTATCCTGCATCTACCTCCGAGGAGCTGCGGCTCCCACGACCTGCCTCCGAGGGCCGGGAGGGGGGAAGGGGGGCTTCGAGGGGGGGATGGATGTCAGGGAGAGAGGCGCAGATGAGGGAGGAGACAGAGAGTGAGGGGGAAGGATTCCAGAGTGACGAGGAAGAGGACGACAATGACCCAAGATTGTCCATGAGTCCGTCCAGTGAATCGGAGGACTCCCAAAAGGGAGCCCCTCTGGTCAAGCCAAGGGGAGCTAGAGGGGGAAGCAGTCAGGAGCAGGGAAACGAAGGGGGAACCCCCAGTGGGAGTTGGAGATCGGGACCGGCTGCTCCGCTGGAACGGAGTGAGGGGGGTGGAGTGACCAGTGTGTCAGAAGGAGCAGAACAGGAAGCAGAGAGGGGAAGGAGATCAGGGCAAAACGTCCTGCCGGAAGGGGAGGAAAGTAGTATCGAGGGCAGTGTAACTGTCGAAGGGAAGGTCAGGAGCAACGTACGCGCGCCAAGTTCAAAATGGGAGGCGCGCGGAAATGAAGAGAGTCCTGGGGAGGAGCCTGGTCCCAAAGCCCGAAGGAGGGGGGAGGAGGCGCCAGAGGATTCAGCCTCTGGGGAGTCCCGAAGGGAGAGAACACAGGGGGGCAGAAAGACCCTGCGGAAAAGGAAAGAGAGGAAGAGGTGGACCAGTACAAGCCTCTTAAACTGGTGTAGAGGCGGGACTGACTCAGAGGGGACTTCAGCGGTCTAAGCGTAACAGACGTAGAGTCACGGAGCTAGGCTGTGGAGCTAAGAATGTTCTTCAATAAAAACTTTTGTACATAAGCCGGACTGGACTTTGGTCTCTTGTGAGCTGGGACCACGGGTGACTCTGACAGTATGGATTATATATTGGAAGGTGGGATGTACATTAGGTCACATTCGCACCATATATTTAAAAGGCAGCTCTGGCTGAGACCCTACTTGCCTGCACACTGTCTTTCCAGAGTGCTACATGCACTGGTTATCTCCTGCTTGGACTACAACAATGCGCTCTATGTGGGGCTACCTTTGAAAGTGACTCGGAAACTACAACTGATCCACAATGCAGCAACTAGACTGGTGACTGGGAGCAGCTGCCGAGACCATATAACACCGGTCCTTAAAGACAGTCAGTAGCCAATATAGGGCCCGAAATGGGGTTATGGGGTATGTGTAAGCAGAGCCAGCCAACCGCACCATACACCAGAGAGAAACCTAAAACAGGGTCCTCAGCTATGCCAACTCGGAGCCGGCACAGCAAAATAAGTAAATAAATAAAAACTTAAACAAAAACAGCTCCCCTATCTTCTTTCCTGGCTGGCGTAATCTGGCAGAGCTTCAGATGCAGCGGCTGATCTGCCACTCTGCCCCACCTTGGCAAGGATTTGGACCACTCTGCCAATTCGTTTAATTTGGCAAGCAGCGCAGGCAGATGCAGCTTAGAATACCTTGTAGAGCCAGTTACAAGGAGATAAAGGAGATTTTGTTTCCCAACAGAAGAAGAAGTCACAAATACAGAGACTGATCTAGGTGAGCCAACACACTTTTTACATTTAGGTCAAGCCCTGGATTGCCTTTAAACATGCTCGAACAAGAGCAGGCGGACCAGTTTTCAACACAGCAGGTGTTAATCAGCTTACTAATGTCCGGATGTGCACTTTCCTTTACCCCTCCCCCCCTTTTACATACATTTAAACTGCAATGTAATTGACATGATCTGTATTATTATTTTTTGGCATTTTCCTCAACTCTGACTTAACTGCTTACATTTCTTTCTTCCCTTCCACCTGTTTCTTTACATATACACCTGCCAACTTAGGAGAACCCTCCATGCATGTGATGAAATGAATTCTGGTCTATGGAAGTGTATGCCATTGTTATGCACATCCTTCCTCTGTGGGTTAAGCATTCTGGTGGTCCATGCAGCACTTACCCAGGTTTGATGTCCTTTGGTAGGAGGTCAACTGAAGTCTTATTGATGTTCTGTAGCGTTTGCTTTATTGACACAGGTTGTTCATAGGTGGAGGCATAGCTTAATCAGGGCTTTCCCCCCCAGCCAGAATTCACTGGAACTCAGTTCCAGCATCTCTCAGGTGGGTGCCATTGCTATTATAAGAGAACAAGGAGGTGTTCATTGTGAGTCCTGGCCCCTCTTTTTCTAGAAAAATAGCACTGAGCTTAACCATTCTAACAGGCAAAGTTCACAGCTCCCATATCATATATTTAGGGGTATTGCCACCTCCCTCCCCCCCCCAATGCTTTTAGATCACAGTCCAAAATCACAGCTCTCTGTTCATTTTTTCTTCTGCTCCTGTCTGAAGCCCCCTTTTCAAGAGAGGAATCTAGGTAAGTCATCTTCTCCAACCATCACTGAATGAAACGCGTTGTTGGAACACCAAGGCTATCAGCAGGCAGGCATATATTTTTTTATTTGTATGGTTTTCCACCCTGCTCTTTCCTTCCACAATAACCAATAAGGTAGAATACACAGCATTAAAAACACAATTTAAAACAACAGTGGCACAGATCACAGATAAAAATGAGCTCCGTGGGTAATACTCAGCAGTCAAAAATAAGTGTGACATTCACACAGCTTTTTCCATTTTCAAAAGCAGTTTGAAGAACCTTCTTGGGTTTTTCTTTCAGCAAACAGATTGATAGAGGGGAAAGTTCAGTTACTGTCATCCGGCTGGATGTGAGTTGGGAGTCTCAGGGGCAAAATTCATGTGCAGGCAGTGCTTCCCCACAAGTAAGTGATGCTTTTGTAGTCGGTGAAATCCATCCCTATAAATAAGAATCCAAGGTTAACCTATGACCCCCGATATACAATGACACTGCGGGTTCCATTGAAAGCAGGTTAAAAAAATTACTATTACAGATAAGATCTCCCAGGGGATAAAAAGAGTCATGTACTGATCTCCTGTTGTGCCACTAGTCTTACTCCTTTGTTAGATTAAGGTTCAAGTTCCCCTGCTTGATTTATAGTTTGTGAACTGCAGGGAGATAGAAGGTGTGTCTGATTAAGTTATCTGAGCACAGTTACATCTGATTTTTTAATCTAATGATAACAATAGTAATTGGATGTATTCCTTTTCTTTGGAAAAGTATTATTAGGCACTCCCTGTTTTGAGTACTGAGAAATCCCAGGGACAACACCAGCACTACAGGGTTTTGCTTATACCGGAGAATTAGAATACAGTGGCAACTTGAGTTACAAACACCTCGGGTTACAGACTCCGCTAACCCGGAAGTAGTACCTCAGGTTAAGAACTTTACCTCAGGATGAGAACAGAAATTGTGCACTGGTGGCACGGCGGGAACAGGAGGCCCCAATAGCTAAATTGGTACCTCAGGTTAAGAGCAGTTTCAGGTTAAGAACGGACCTCCAGAACGAATTAAGTTTGTAACCAGAGGTACCACTGTACTTTTGTATAATCTGTTTTAATTATCCAAGTAGGAAGTAAGCACAGGGCTGAGGAACCTGTATTCCTCTAGAGCAGGGTTTCCCAAACTTGGGTCTCCAACTGTTTTTGGACTACAACTCCCATCATCCTTAGCTAGCAGGACCAGTGGTCAGGGATGGTGGGAATTGTAGCTCAAAAACAGTTGGATCTCCAAGTTTGGGAAACACTGCTCTAGAGGTTGCTAGACTCCAGTTCCCATCAGCCTCAGCCAATATCGCCAATGGTTGGGGTGATGGGAATTGTAGTCCAGCAACATTTTGGAGGACCATAGGCTCCCTAGCCCTGACATACAACATATTCTTACAGTAAGCATGTGTTCAGCCCCTCCAAAGCTAAACCTGTTGCAGCTAACTGTGGTAGGAAACTCAGCTGGTTTTGTTTTTGTCTCTTCCAATCTCCACAGTGCTGTTTCCATTTCACACACACTGCCCACTGCACACACACCTTTTTCTCCCAGATGCTCAAGATGGCATACATGGTTCTTCCCCTCCTGATTTAATCCTCACAGCAACCCTCTGAAGTAATTTAGGCTGGGAAGCAGTTGCTGACAAAGTCACCCAGTGAACTTCCTTGCTGACTGGTCATTTGAACCATGGTCTCCCAAGTCCTAGTCTAACATTCAGTACACTGAATTGGTACACCACACTGGCTGTTACAAGGGCATCATATTTTAGAGGAAGGAGATGCAAGAATCAGAAAATATCCACTGAAATAATGGATGCAAAGCATACTGGGCTGGATACAGACTTACAGCACAATCCTAGACATGTCTACTTGGAATTAAGTCCTATTGAATTCAATGGGGTGTACTCCCAGTCCTAGTTAAGTGGGGTTAGGACTGCAGCCTTAGTCATGCTTACACTTAGTGAAATCAACAACTGAACGGTAGTCATCATTACTAACTTAAGTCACACTGATTTCAACGGATCAACTCTAAGCATGGCTAAGGTTG
The DNA here is from genome assembly GCF_964252035.2 of Podarcis erhardii. Taxonomy (NCBI): domain Eukaryota; kingdom Metazoa; phylum Chordata; class Lepidosauria; order Squamata; family Lacertidae; genus Podarcis; species Podarcis erhardii. Next base: position 52,218,498 of record NC_138500.1, read on the forward strand.
GATCCAACCAACGGCCAAAAAATTGTGCAATATAATATGAAACCATTACAAGTTTATCAATGAAGGTGCAGCTGATAAGTAAAAAAATCTAGAGCGTTGTGAAATTTTACAGAATCTCTGATACTCTCTCTTCATATTCCTGCATGCTGAAACAATAAATATTCCTTTGGTAATCTTGTTTATATGGCTACATACATCTGCTAGCAATCATTCTGTTCCTAGAAGGACTATGTTTATGTTACCATAATTACACTGAAAAATCCCAGATATCGCAGAGCCTATTTTTATCCTAACGATGAAGTAGTCAACAGCTCTTCCTATTGAAACATCCTGGCTACTTAGCCAAACTATGAAGTAAAGTTCTTGTGATACATTTTGTGGTTGATAATCACTGCACACAAGGGAGAAACTATTCTAACCTATTCATTGTGGGTGCCTCCACATGGCAGCTTCTTCTGTACTTGGTGCTGAGCATTTTTATTATTTTATTATTTTTGCAGCATCCACATAGCACCAACCCAATAAAAATGCCAACCTTATTCCCCTACCCCAATTAATTCCAGATTTACCATTTATGTTTTGTTTTGCTACTTACTGGCTTTTCCACAGAAATTGTAAATTTGGATTAAATGGGGAAATAATATGGGTAAGCTTTCAGATTAAGACAATGTCGTGTGGAAACTGTTCCAAACTTGCATGCATGCAAACCACAGACTCCAGAGTGAACAGCCACCTAGAAGTGCCCCATGTAGCTTCAGGAATTTTAAATTCACTATTTAGTGCTTTTAAAAAGTCAGTGAAAATCCAAATTAGAGAAATATTTCCCTTGAGCTTAACTGAGAAAAATTGCCTGGTTAAGTTTCCTAAAAAATATTATCTATATTAATGCTGCAGTATGTATTTACCTAGGAGTAAGTCTGAATTCAATGAGGTAGGCAAACTTTTTTTTAACTCATCAATTTTTGGACAACTGGACAAAATATTTTTAACTGGTTGATAACCCCATTTTTTATTACAATACAAATGAACAACCACCACTATTCTAATGTAATTGTAAACTTCTAAGGACCTTGGTTTTGTTATTTTTCCTCTAGCAAACATAGTTCCTTTCCCCCTTTAGGGGATATCGAATGTCCATCCAAACTAAGCAAGAGGCCTTCTAGAGTTCTTCCAGGCTCCCAGAGTCTGAACAGACTCTGCTTCACTTAGTTCTCTTAAAAAACAGTGTCTTGGGATCAGAGCCAAAAACTGAGGCAGACGTTCTGAAGCAAAACACCACAATGGGGCAAAAGGTTGGTCAACAGTGGCAAAAGCCCATATGTTCTGTGGTGCAAGTTATGTGAAGTCTTTGGTCTAATAGACCCATGTATTTTGGCTCATTTAAAAAATAGGATAACTTCATTGAACACTGCATATTTGGAAGGGTCTGCAGTCATAGTCCCAGCACACATTTCTCAATGGGAGAAGGAGAAAATGAAAATCAGCTTTAAAAAATTGATATATCGTTATGGAAGTTTGCATGTGCATTCTTGATGCAACTCTATGAGTCAAATGTTAAGTCTGGCTTGACCCTTATATCCAGTTTGTTATGTACTGAGGTTTCTCACCCTGGGCCAGCAGGGGGATACTGTAGATAGTTATGCAAATGAAGGATTGAAAAGTGACGCTCAGTGATTGGATAGTTTTAGAAAATGGCAACAGTTACATTGTTCTGGAGCTCAGGCTGACTGAGCTCCTCAGCTTAGTTTTGTTCCAGCTTACAAAATAAAGAGCTGCTTGGGAGAAATCGCTGTGTCTTCTATGTCAACCCACAACTTAACACTGGCGACGAGGATGGGATCGATCGACATCAGAGCACAGCCATCCTTTGAACTGAGCTGAATCACTGAGCTGAATCACAGAGTGAAATCACTGAGCGAAATAACTGGACAGAACCAATTCAGAGCTGACTGTTCTGGCTAGAGCACTGTGTTCCATCCATCGCCCTTCACGCCGGCATCGGAATCATGGCTTCACTTGTGGCTCTACCACCGTTTGCGCCAGCCTCTGAATCATGGGACTCCTACCTCGCTCGGTTTGACTGCTACCTCCAAGCCAATGAGCTGACAGCAGTATCAAAGGAACGGAAGTGGGGCCTATTCCTCAGCCTCTGTGGGCCTGAGGTGTTTGAGACGGCCCGAGCATTGGTTGCGCCTGAAGCAGTCCAGGCAACACCGTGGGACATGATCCAAGAGAAGCTCCGCAACCACTACGCACCGAAGCCGTCCAAGATTGCTGCCCGCCATGCGTTTTACCACCGGAACCAGGCAGAGGGGGAATCAATCAACAACTACACCACTGCCCTCAGACAGGCTGCAATGCACTGTGAGGTCCGAGACTTAGACGATGCCCTGATGGATCGAATCGTCTGCAGGGTCTAGGACATCCATCTGCAACGGCGTCTCCTCGCCAAGCCAGACCTCACGCTACAGAAAGCCATTGAGGAGGCTGTGACCTCAGAAGCTGCTGAACGCTCCGCCCAGGAGATCCGCAAGTCCAGCAGCCCACGTCTTGCTAGGAAGCCAGTTCCAGTGCATCACGAAGAGGCCAGCAGTGATGAGACATCCTCCAGTGAAGACGATGACGTGCACCAAACAAAGCGGTAGTGCAGGAAGTTGCAACAGAAGTCCAAGGGCCAACCGGAATGTGCCGTCTGCGGAGGCAACCATTCCCGTGCCAAGTGTCGATTCAGAGACGCCATCTGTCGGATGTGTTCCAGAAGGAGCCACATTGCTAAGGTCTGCCGATCGGCTCCGTCTGACACCCCCCCTTCACCGACTCGCAAGTCCAAGTCTTCACTCCAGTCTGCCAAGGAAAGCTGTTTCGCTCTCACCAACTGCCGCTGCCCGTCTGGAACCACGATTGGCCAAACTGACTCGCCTACGCGACGCAAGCTGAACGTCACGGTGCTCATTGAAGGAGCTCCATGTGACATGGAGATCGACACCGGGTCTGCCCTGTCCATCATGTCTTGGAGCACCATCAAAAGACTGGTACCCAGAGTGTCCAAAAGGCAACTCGACTCTCACCGTGTACACCTGAGAGACTACCAGGGAAACGACATTCCTGTGGTAGGCGCTGGCCGGTTCCGGATCGCCTTCAAGGATTTTTTGGGCCTGCTCCGGCTGCTGGTGGTCGAAGGTCAGCGGCCAAGCCTCCTAGGGCTAGACTGGTTTGATGCCCTCGGCCTGGAAGTCACCGGCATCAACTGCATCTCTAACGCAGAGACTGAGGGTCTGGTCAAAGACTTTGCCGAGGTTTTTGACGGCACTTTGGGGCAATATACAGGTACGCCCATCTCCTTTAACCTTGATCCACAAGTCGCCCCCATCAAGCTAAAGCCACGCCGGGTTCCCTTTGCTCTCAAGGCTAAGGTGGACGAACAACTGGACAAGCTGATCGCCCAAGGAGTTTTGGAGCCAGTTGACCATGCCAAGTGGGAAACCCACATCGTCATGCCTGTCAAGCCAGACGGGTCGGTGAGAATCTGCGCTGACTACAAGTGCATGATCAACAAGGCACTTCAGCAGCACGCTTATCCGGTTCCTGTTATCCAACACCTGCTGCATTCCCTGGGTGAGGGTAAGGTCTTTGCTAAGCTGGACCTTGTCAAAGCCTATCAACAACTGCTCGTCGATGATGCCACTGCTGAAGCCCAGACCAAGGGGCATTCCGTTGCCGCCGGTTGCAGTTCGGGGTGAGTGTGGCTCTTCCAAAGCCTTATGGAGCGTCTCCTGCAAAGGCTTCCGGGCGTGGTACCATATTTTGATGACGTCTTGGTGTCCGCAGACTCACACCAGCAGCTGTTCGAGTGCCTCCGTGCCGTGCTGACCAGATTCCAAGAGTAAAGGTAAAGGTAAAAGGTAAAGAGGGAGAAGTGCCAGATCGCCGTTCCACAGGTAGAGTTCCTGGGCTATCTTATCGACGCCTCCGGCCTTCACCTGACTACATCCAAGATCCGCGCTATCCAGCAGGCCCCCATCCCAAAGAACAAGACGGAGTTGCAGGCGTTCCTGGGGCTGCTGAACTTTTATAACATGTTCCTGCCCCACAAAGCCACGGTGGCTGAGCCTCTTCACCGACTCCTCAGCACAAAGACGCCTTGGTCCTGGGGTCATCGGGAGACGGCGGCCTTCAACGCGGTCAAGGCTCTCCTTTCATCGGACAGTGTGCCGGTACAGTACAGTGAATCCAGGCCACTGGTCCTTGCCTGCGACGCCTCACCTTTTGGCATTGGCGCTGTCCTTAGTCACCGTTTTCCAGACAGAAGAGAAGCACCGCTCGCCTACTTTTCCAGGACTCTATCTCCGACGGAACGGAATTACAGCCAGCTCGACAAGGAGGCACTGGCACTTGTGGCTGGAGTGAAGAGGTTCCATGAATACCTCTATGGCAGGACTTTTGACCTCATCACCGACCACAAGCCGCTCCTGGGCCTCCTCGCCGGTGATCGTCCAACTCCACCGGTCCTCTCGCCGCACATGCTGCGATGGACTGTTTTCCTGGCTGCCTACCATGGCCCGGGGAAATCGATGGGCCATGCCAACGCCCTCAGCCGTTGCCCTTTTCCAGCATTTGTGGAAGACCCGGCTCCAGCTTCATCGCTCCTCCTGATTGAGGATCTTCCGGCAGCGCCTGTATCAGCTGCCACTGTGGCCTCTGCATCTGCCCAGCATCACACCATCAGCCATGTGCTCAACTGGGTGTGGAGGGGGTGGCCACAGGGGCCTTTTGCATCAGAGTTCCAGCCCTTTGCAACCAGACAACATGAACTCTCGGCTCATCACGGCTGTCTGCTGTGGGGAGACCGCGTCGTGATTCCCCAAAGACTCCGTCAACGCGTCCTGGAGGCTCTACACATTGGCCACCCGGGAATTGTCAAAATGAAGGCGTTGGCTTGGTGTTACGTCTGGTGGCCTAACATGGACGATGCCATCACTGCCTGGGTGTCCGCCTGTCAAGCGTGCCAAGAATCGAGGCCTGCACCACCGGCAGCTAAAGGATACACCTGGGAGATGCCAAAGACACCCTGGTCGAGGGTGTACATCGATCTGGCTGGACCCTATCATGGCCGGACCTTTATGGTAGTGGTGGACGCCTATTCCAAATGGTTGGAGGTGGCCCTGATGCCCTCCACCACTACCGAGGCCGTCATCCAGGTGCGAGGCCTGTTTGTGATGCATGGGTGTCCTGATGTCCTTGTCTCCGACAACGGACCACAGTTCACGTCAGGCACTTTTGAGCGGTATCTTTTGGGACTGGGCATCCGCCATGCCCTAACGGCACCATTTCATCCATCCAGCAACGGGCAAGCGGAGAGAATGGTGCGCTCGGCAAAAGAGGCACTGGCGCGCCTGGACTGGGGAGACTGGCATGAGCGGCTCGCCAAATACTTGTTCGTGCAACACATCACCCCTCATGCGGCCACAGGGCGGAGTCCTGCTGAACTGCTTATGGGCCGCCGCCTCAGGTCCCCGCTCGACCGGCTGCACCCGGACTTTGCCGTGCCCGAACCCCCAGGCTGTGCCAACGTGCCACGGTCATTTGTTCCAGGAAACCAGGTCTTTGCCCGGAACTATGTGGGGGACATTCCTTGGGTGCCAGCCACAGTAGTGGGAGTCACTGGACCTCACTCGTACCAGGTGGCACTCGAAGACGGACGCTTGTGGTGCCGGCACATAGACCAGCTTAGGCGCAGGGTTTGGGACTTGGACACCACCATGGTGCCCACAACTGCGCTCGTGACTCCAGAAGAGATACTTACAGATGGAGAGGCTCCACCTACACCTCCCTCGCAAACTGCCAGCGTGGAGCCAAACCAAGCCGCTTCAGAGGGTCTGCCAGACTTACCACAGGCTCAGACCACTCCACTTGCGGAGGCTCCACCTACAGCAGCGGATCCAGGGGATTTGGTTTCAACGCCACCTAGGGTTGCACCACAGCCTCAGCAAGAATTGTGTGGCCCCCCGAACTTGGCTACCAGTCCCCGGCGGTCTGGCAGAGTTTCCAAGCACCCAACTTATTTAAAGGACTATGTTGTTGGACATGTATCACTGTTGGTCTAAGTATGGGAAATGTAACCGGTATGCTTTTGTGCCTAATTGAACCATTACGTGTAGTGCTGTATATAAGGAAACCATTACGATTGTAACTAACGCCTTATCTCGGTGGGGAGGGGTGTTATGTACTGAGGTTTCTCACCCTGGGCCAGCAGGGGGATGCAAATGAAGGATCGAAAAGTGATTGGATAGTTTTGTATGCAAATGAAGGATCGAAAAGTGACGTTCAGTGATTGGATAGTTTTAGAAAATGGCAACAGTTACATTGTTCTGGAGCTCTATATAAGCAGGCTGACTGAGCTCCTCAGCTTAGTTCTGTTCCAGCTTACAAAATAAAGAGCTGCTTGGGAGAAATCGCTGTGTCGTCTGCTATGTCAACCCACAACTTAACACAGTTTTTTGGTGGGTGGGGAACCTGAAAACTCACTGTACAGTGGTACCTCAGGTTACATACGCTTCAGGTTACAGACTCCGCTAACCCAGAAATAGTACCTCAGGTTAAGAATTTTGCTTCAGGATGAGAACAGAAATCGCGCGGCAGTGGTGCGGCAGCAGTGGGAGGCCCCATTAGCTAAAGTGGTGCTTCAGGTTAAGAACAGTTTCAGCTTAAGGACAGACCTCCAGAACGAATTAAGTACTTAACCTGAGGTACCACTGTAATGTCATATATCTCATGAGCACGAAGCGAGCTTAATGATTTAATATTTTATATGTTTGGCATGATTCTCCATCTGCAGTCATAATTCCCGCTTCACCCCCCCCCCATTTCCAAAGGGAGAAGGAAACACACAATAGCTGTGTACACACTAGACCTTCAAAGCACATTCTTTCCCTCAAAGAATTGTAGTTTACCCCCTTACAGAGTTACAATCTTTAGTAGCTCTTCACAAACTGCAGTGCCCAGAATTCTTTCAGGGAAAGAATGTGCTTCAAATGTGCTTTAAAGCTGTAGCGTATACACAGCCGTAGATTGCAATGTGATATCTGGACCTTGAAAACATGATAGTAGTGCACAACTGTTTCTGCATTTCAGTTTTGGACATTGTAAATGAATGAAAAGCTCAACCCAAAGAGGTCAGGAAGGCAAATTGCATTGAAAGCTATAATCTGATCCAAAGAACTATGCACTTTCCTTGTTGTGTTTTATCTTATTCAAACACAGAAAGAAATGGAATGGTGCAGGTTCACAGTCCACCCGTTTCCTGAGTGTTGGTGTTAAGTTGTGAGTGAACATATCAGACGACCCAGCGATTCTCCAAACAGCTCTTGTTTATTCACAGGTCAGAACAGAACTGAATTGAAGGGTTCAGCCAGCCTGCTTATATAGAGCTCCACTAGAACGCAACAGTAACCATTTTCTGTAACTATCCAATCACTGAACGTCACTTTCGATCCCTTATTTGCATATGTGGACCTGAACTATCTACAGTATCCCTCTGCTGGCCCAGGGTGAGAATTTCAGTACATAACAGTTGGCATTTTTGTGATGAGAGATGAAGAAGCAGGTGCACACTTGTTCCTTTTTTCCCACAGATTTTGGAATAATTTCAGCAAAGAAGTTATCAAACTGGCAGGAACGGCTTGAGCTCTTAGCCAAGGACGCAGATGTCGTCTTGGTCAGTGGGGACTGGCAAACTGCCTGCTGCAGAAACCCTGGAGAGCAAGATCTTGGTTACTCAAGTTGCGGTCCTTGAGGATGCAAAACCCTTAGATGTGGCTCACATGTGCCCACATTCATAAGCAACTGTAAAATGAGAACTAGTGCATGTGGTTTGGCACATGGTTATGCATGAAATCTAAAATAGATTTAGGATCTTGGCAGTCTGCATTTAAGGGGGATCAGAAGAGGTTTGGCTTAGGACAGATCCATGCCATACAATTATAATACACACTCAGTGCACACTTAAAGCACGTGACTACCTCCAAAGAATCCTGGGAACTATAGTTTCCTTCTCACAGCACTATAATTCCCAGCATCCTTAATAAACTGCATTTCCCAGCATTCATTGGGGGTTGTGTTGGATGTGCTTTCAGGTTAGCAGGGGAAGAAATGCATAGCTGAATTATAAGTGGCTTTCTGAATTTGTTTCGAGAAGAAGATCTGCAAGCATCACCTGCGAAACTATACATTCCAGAAAAGCATTTCAAAATATACTGGACTGTGACCAGCTACTACTTCCTGTAAATGTGAAGGAACCTGAACACTAATGTATGGCATTCCATTTGCGGTCACTTTTGCCACTGTAAAAGCCAGGCTTTCGCTGTTTCGGGAACATCAGTTTACATTTCTAGTCCAAACAACATTAATATATAGCACACTATAAAAGAGAAGCAGAAAACATGAGGCTATGTTTATGTTAAAGGGAAGGATTTGATGAACTTGCAGCAATTTCACACATCCGGTGACTAGGAGTATTTTCTCTTGAAAACCTCATCTAAATACAAACCAAGTGTTCGCTGTGGAAGAATTGTTGACCTTAAGAGAAGCCGAAGTACATAAGAGTTTGCAATATAACAAATGCAAGGACGTCCCCCCCAATTTTTTTCCAGAATCAAAGCTGGAGAAATATTTCTCAGTCGCTCAGTTATTGCTATGCAGCTTTAAGCAGGCAGGGGAACACTCGTTTTGAGGATACTGTGGATTCGTTTTGCTTTATGGACACTGATTATCAAGACTTAACAACACCTGCAAGCTAAGTAAGTACTATAGCCCTTTTTAATGAATACAGAGAGAAGAGTTGACCTGTTAGTTTGCCGATACACAACATGCCTTAAACTGGTGGAAATAAGAAACAAGGGACAGTGTTTGCTTGGGACCATTTGATATTTATGATAGTAGGGCGGGGAGCAAAGGGGGGAAATTGAGGGAATATTTGTCGGAATGTAGACCAAAATATTGCACACCTCTGTTTGATAATACTGTAGAGACTACAGCGACAGGTGTAGGATTTTAGCTCTGCTGTGGAGCTGCTTTTGTACAATACTCAGCAAGGCAGCCTTGTGTTTGCTTCCGAGTATACCCTCATTGGGAATCTATTCTGGAAGAACTGGTATGAGGAACCGCTACAAAATTGTGTATTTGCTATCACATTTTTGTTGCATTCATGCATTGCGTATTTTCATTGCAGACTAATATGGGCACATCTTAAAAATGTAAATGTATGAAGCAGCCATGCCCTTCCCAAAATCAACAGTAGGTTTTTTTGCAATAAAACAGTGTAGTCCATACCAAGAAAAGAAGAAGCCTGGAGAGCTGTAAATCTGCTTGGCAGTTTCACAAGCTGCAGTCATTCAAACGGCAAAGAATATCTTATTTGCACTTTTTAAATCTGCATCCTCCATTGTATTTTTGCTCAATGTGAAAAATACAAGAACAGATGTGTAGTTCTAGGTTATATTGACATGGATTTATTTTGTTTGGACAAAGGGATTCCAATCATGATATTTAATTTTGTACAAGGAAAGAACAAAGGAGAACTAGGATTATTTTTGGAGACATCTTTTATAGTGAATGCACCTTTTTGTGGTGGGAGAAAAAAGTTAATGGGAAAATATGGTCCCCTTGTTGAATATATTGTTTTTAGCCTACTTCTTTGTTCTGGGGGTTTTCATTCCTTTTTGATGAAAAAGTGCACAGCCTTTCCACGTACATACGTAGAAAGCTTTGTCATTATATGATGAAGAGAATTATGGTACATTAAAGAACACAGTTGTCACGTAGATACTAGGCAAATATTCCATAAGCAAATGTATAAGCATGAATTTGGCTGCTTTTATTTTGGGATGTCAATGCAAATAGGTAGTTCACTTTCTATAAGCCAACAAGTTTCAGTGTATGTATGTGTTTCTGATTTTCCTCCTGGCTAAGACAACTGCAGTTTCTCAAGTTACATAAAGATCTACTTGTTAAGAGTAAAGCTGCTGTGGTTTTTTTTTTTAGTTTTTAGATGTTTTTATTGGACAACGAGAGAGAAAGTTTGAAATTCAAGTCCACTGGTGCGTGAACCCATATGTTCCAAGACACACTGAAACATAAACAACTGGCGATATATTTAATAGCTTGTCTTCCACGGCTGCCAACCTAAGTGACCCTCTCTGAAAGTAGCTCTTCTGCATTATGGAGAATTTCTCATTTTCCAAAGATGACTATGAGCCTGGCGTTCCTTTCCTTCCCGGTTTTCTCAACTCCACAAATGCACCAGCTCTTCCCGAAAGGCAATCGAGAAATGAACAATTAGCTCTGGTAGAAATTGCTGTGCTGGGGATAATATTTGCGACAGCGTCTGTGGGCAACATCATCCTCATCCTGGTGTTATGGAGGAGAAGAATGAAGTTGTCTAGGATGTATGTTTTCCTGCTTCACCTGAGCATTGCAGACCTGATGGTTGCATTCTTCCAAGTCCTTCCACAGCTCTTTTGGAAAATTACAGATGTTTTCATGGGCCCAGACATTCTGTGCAGAACCATCATTTATCTCCAGCTGTTGAGCATGTTTGCCTCCACTTATATGATCGTGGTTATGGCACTGGATAGATACCAAGCGGTGTGCCACCCCATGGCCTCTTTTCCAAAGAAGACGGCCCTTTGGAACCCTCCAATCTGCACAAGCTGGTTCATTTCTCTGGTCTTCAGCGTTCCCCAGGTATTTATCTTTCGGAAGAGAGAGGTATCCCCAGGCATCTTTGACTGCCAAGCTGACTTCATTGAACCCTGGGGCACAAAGGTGTATGTGACTTGGATTTCCATAGCTATTTTCTTCCTCCCTGCAGCTGTCCTCATAGTATGTCATGTGAGGATTTGCAGAGCAATTCAAATGCACATGCATTTGAAAAGCTGCAATGAATTGGAAGTGACGAATCAGAAGCAAATACAGCCATGCCAGGGAAACAATGCAAGTTGTACATCGAAGGCTATGATCAAGACTATAAAGATGACAGTGGTGATAGTTGTGGCTTATATTTTCTGTTGGTCACCTTTTTTCATCGCACAGCTGTGGACTGCCTGGCACCCCAGTGATGCTAGGACTGAAGGTAAGGCCAATGATCTTGCCCGATACATAGCCAATAATCACATTGCTATATTTTAAATATCTGGATGGATTTATAATCGTTCTAAACGTGGGCATAATATTAAACGGCTTAATAAGAAAAAATCATCAAATGACATTTATTGCCAATTTAAAGAACAAACACAGGAAATCAATTGTTTTTAAATGAGTAGAATTTTGCTTCAAAACTTATTGAAATGCTTGTGCCCCAAAGGCTGCTGAATGTTATGCCCATTATGATTTATGAACAACTGGAGCAGATCAACTGGAGTATTTGCTCAAGTCAAAACTGAACGAGACATTTCCAAATAGTCTATAGTGCAAGAGAAACACTACGTTGAATTGAACAATAATCTGATTCTAGAGAAATATAGACAAAATGTTTCTAACGATATTTGGAAAATCTTCAGCCATTCCCAAACAAATCTATAGTAAGTTAATTGGTTGAAGATCAATGGGATCAAAAAATTTCTTATGTATATCTTTTATTAACGTTCTTTTATTAAGTGAGCTTACTCTTCAGGGCATAAACATCTGTTCAGGGTATAAAAACCAGTTTTTCATTGAGAGAGAGAGAGAGAGAGAGAGAGAGAGAGAGAGAGAGAGAGAGAATTTCCCCTGCAACATGTTCCTTTGTCTTCTCTGAATGACTTATAAATTCTTTTCCTTTCAGGTCCAGTAATAGCCATTCTTATGCTCCTAGGGAATCTTAACAGCTGTGTTAATCCATGGATTTATATGTACTTTTGTGGTCAAATACCACGTTGTTCAAAAAAAATACAAGACAACGCTGCAGCTCATGAAGAATCTACCATTACAGGCAGTGTTAACTTGGGAGAGAAAGAATCTGAAGACAATATCACATCTGTGTAATCATAAATTCTTGCTTTTTTGGCTTATATTTGTTTCATTGAACCATTTTTTCTAATATGGTATGTGCACATGTGGTAAGAAACATTATTTCTTTATATATGTATTTCCTTATTTTGAAGCAAATATATTCAAGGTTTAAAAATTCCCAGCACAGTGTAAAAGGCATGTTATATGTGAATATTTTTGCATGCCAAGTGCTGAACACCATACATATCAAGGTACATCTCAAACTACACACATTCATAGGCTCCTCTCAATTCTGTATCCTCCTCCAGCAAGTTTAGTGAACGTATTATAATGTCTCTAAGGTACCTTTGCCACGGTAAATGCATATCTCAACTCTCCTAAGGTTGTTTTCACAAATTATACCAAGCACATTTTTTTTTTTTTTTTTTTTTTTTTTTTAGTAATATGACAATACAACAGGCTTTAGAGAAGCGTGGGGGAACTTCTGTCTCTAGATAGGTTTTTGTACTCCAGTTCCCATCAGTGCTAGCCATCATGTCCATGTGGCCTCTGGAGGGTCTGTATTTGAGAGAGGGAAAGTGAGTTCCCATTAGTGATTGCCCTACATGCAGATTTCATGTACTGCAGATTCCCTTCATTAAGCACCAAGTCATGTGCTTACATATGAGGTAATGTGAGCTGCACACTCCACACTAATTAAAATATATGCCAACTCATAGACCGGGCACGATCTTGGCAAAGCTGAGGAACAGCGACTTACCTTACAGAATTCTTATGTGAAGTAAGATTGACGATGAAACACTCTGCCTATTAAAATTGCTTTATGAGCTATTGTTTATTTTACTCCTCCTAGTCCTGTGGGCAGGAAGGGATAGATATGTCAGTGAGCAGAACAGAAATGAGTTATTAAAGTCACTGGTGGCTCCAGTGAAATGCTGCAAGGTTGAGTATAAAATCCCATTGTTACATGGTCATATTACATGGAACTTTTGATCTAGAATGTCCAACTGGAGTCTTGCCAGCCAGACTTTACTTTTCAGGATTTTCTTGTACTCCTGCTTCCTACCTTTTTATTCAACCTTTAGTTTTTCACCTTCTGTTCCTCTCAGGTCTCTCTGAACCTCCTCTGCTGACATGCTGTGACCAATGATTCAGCTTCTGGCACTGCCCTTTCAAAAACTTGGCAAGGGCACTCAGTTTCTTGGTATTGACGTTTGGCTCTACAAACGTACGTTTTGTAAAATTGTGAGAGGACTGCGGCCTATTTCCTGGCTGCTGGCTCACACTGTGACTCACATCCCGGGCAGTTTCTTACAGCCAGAGTCCCGGGAGGACATTATCACAATATCTCTTTGTGGGTCCTCTAGCACTTGATTGTGTTCTATAAACCTCATGCTGTTGGCAAAGCAAATTATGCACTTAATCTGAATTAATTGAGAGAGGAGTAGTCAATTATTTAGAGGGACACGGGTGGCACTGTGGGTTAAACCACAGAGCCTAGGACTTGTCGATCAGAAGGTTGGCGGTTCGAATCCCCACGACGGGGTGAGCTCCCGTTGCTTGGTCCCTGTTCCTGCCAACCTAGCAGTTCGAAAGCACGTCAAAGTGCAAGTAGATAAATAGGTACTGCTCTGGCAGGAAGGTAAACGGTGTTTCTGTGCGCTGCTCTGGTTCGCCAGAAGCGGCTTAGTCATGCTGGCCACATGATCCGGAAACTGTACGCTGGCTCCCTCGGCCAATAAAGCGAGATGAGCGCCGCAACCCCAGAGTCGGCCACAACTGGACCTAATGGTCAGGGGTCCCTTTACCTTTACCTTTAGTCAATTATTTATGATGATCTTTCTGTAACTTTGATATGAAATCAAGAGTGGGGACTCCTGCAAACTTGTAAGAACATAGCAAACTATTATGCTAAGTAGCCCAACTGTCTACACTGAGTGGCAGTGGTTATTTGGGGTTTTAGGCAGGGCAGTCTCCTGGTCATACTTGGAGATGCTGGAGACTGAGCCTAGGATCTTTTGAGTGCAAAAGCAGATGGTCTACTACTGAGCTATAGTTCCTTCATGATCAAATTACTGCCTCATGCAGGCAGCTTTTGCTGATATGAATGCCTTCCTCTTATAAACATATGATCTGGGGTTAAATTGACATCAGCTTGGGTAGGCCTTGAACTATGGATGGTACATAATGCCATTATGATAATGACAATAGATTTCTTGGGGTTCAGGAGGGACTGGCAGCTCTCTGATTATGGGATACGTGGTATAGTTGTGTCCCATTCTGCAGCTCACAGCACAGGAAGACTGACAATCAGAAAAACGAAATAGAGATTTTAAAGCTTTCTTTTTGCCCTTATTAAACACACTTTTTTTTTTAAAAGGAAGGAGCCTTGGCACTATGCAGTGAAAAGTGATAATTATAAATTCAAATTTTGTTAATTTTAACCAAATTACAGGTGTGTGTGTGTGTGTGTGTGTGTGTACATGCACTATATCACATGTTAAATCAGTTTATTTTGTTTCTGAAAATGACTGTGCAAAGTTGCAGATGGGCTTTGAAGCAGTCTATCAGCTGATGAGAATGTGCACCATTCAAATAAGCTTTGTTTTCTAATCTCTTAGCACCACACCTAATTTAGAATCATTTTTGTTATGCATAGCTAATGATGACTTGTGGCTTCCTATGTAGTTCTAATTATCAGGTATAGAGCTTTGATGGAAAAACCATATGTTTAACAACATGAATACTATATTTTAAATAACAACATTTAAGTCTATAGATATCAGTCTGTATGTATTTGTCTACAGGACAGCAGCATAAGTTTGGAATTTGGTTTATGGCAGAAAATAAACATCCTCTAAATAAAAAAGTGTCACAGCACCATAACACTTTAAAAAGACAAAAATTAAAATAAAATATGGTCACCACCATTTTGGCAATGTGTTGCCACTTCCCTACTGAAGCACTTTCAATCCAAAAGAAAAGTTCAGTACTCTGGGTACTCACATTTCATGGCCACTAATGGGCAACTACACTCACATTAGTAAGGATGTGTAGTGCTAAATAAATTACAGATTTTTAGTTTTAAGGATCACCTGGAATTCCTCCTCCCAAAGGTCTCTTAGGTGAACTAGAGCTTCCCTTTCCCTGCATCACATTCACTAGTATCAACGTAGTGGGATTAACATTCAGAAAAAAGTGTAATATCCCTGAAAGTGTTGAAAGTCACTTGCAATTCTGCATCTTACAGAAGAACAGTATTTTATAAGAGCTTGGAGCCACCCATCTGGAAGCAGCTGTCACAAACATGTGTCCCACAGATCCATAAAGTCCCCAAATCCCTCTTTATTTTGAGAACTGCTAAAAACCAGAAAGGTTCAGTCTATCCCGATGACAACCACTGTGTATTGTTCCATGTGTTTTGTAAAACTTCCAATTCTCCTTATTTATTTGTACAAGGGGGAAAAAATCTGACTCCAGCTGTGGCTTAAAGTTTGCAAAGCATTCTTCTTGTTGTCTCCTACCTTCTATTCTGCAAACCAAAACAACCTTATTTATGAGAGACCTTTTGCCAAGTACGGTAAGTCAAAGAAACAAAGCATAGGCTGGCTTGGATCCAAAGACCCCGCTGTGCAAATCTAAGGCCCTTCCTCTTGTGCAAGGTAGCTGCCAATTTCCCCCTCATCTGCATCCCCCTCCAACTTCTCCAGAGCATATCCCAAAGCGGAGCCAGTTTTCAGGGGTTGCAGATGGGGAAGGGAATTAGTGATCCCCTCTGCGTGTGGACAAATGTATTTCACTTACGCAATGTGATCTTTGGAACCAAACAATTTACAACACTCCTCTTCGTTCCAGAATGCTTATTTTTTGAATTAGCTAAACAGGTTGAAAAACACCTATTATTTCTAAATCTGAATGGTGGTGTGAGTACTTCTGTTCTTCTGTCTCGATAGCTGCAGAGGCACCACAAATAGATTAAAGCCCAGCTGAAGACTGTCATTATTTATGGAAATGTTTTCTAAGAATGGGAATCTTAAAATCTCCTCTTCCTCCTACTCAAACCCTCTTCTCTACTTCACATGGTCGAGAAATGAATCTTCCAGCTAAATCACAATATTGCAGGGATGGTCCCTGGTGCCTTTCAGAAGTTACTGAACATACAGTTGATGGAAGTTGTAGTAGTTCAGAAACATCTGGAAGACATTGTGTTTAATATTGTTTAGCCACAACTGCCGACAGCTGAATTTTTATTCTGCCTTTCCTCCAAAGGGGCCAGAGCTGTGTGATGTACGTAGGTTAGGATGAGAAGGAAATGTGTTTTGCTCAGGCATCCACTGAACTTCATAGCTAACCAGGGATTTGAACATAGGAAGTTGCCTTATACTGAGGCAGACCAACAGGTTCATGGAGTACAGTGTTGTCTGCACCAGTGTTCTTCAACCTTGGGCCACCAAATGTTGGTGGGACTACAACTCCCATCACCCAGAGCCAGATTTCCCATGGCCAGAAACGATGGGAGTTGTACTTCAACAACAGAGGACCCAAAATTGAAGCACACTCATCTACATCTATGTCTCTTAAAAAGCAGAAACATCACCTTGCCAACAAAGGTCCGTATAGTTAAAGCTATGGTTTTCCCAGTAGTGATGTATGGAAGTGAGAGCTGGACTATAAAGAAGGCTGATCGCTGAAGAATTGATGCTTTTGAATTATGGTGCTGGAGAAGACTCCTGAGAGTCCCATGGACTGCAAGAAGATCAAACTGATCCATTCTTAAGGAAATCAGCCCTGAGTGCTCACTGGAAGGACAGATCCTGAAGCTGAGGCTCCAGTACTTTGGCCACCTCATGAGAAGAGAAGACTCCCTGGAAAAGACCCTGATGTTGGGAAAGATGGAGGGCACAAGGAGAAGGGGATGACAGAGGACAAGATGGTTGGACAGTGTTCTCGAAGCTACCAGCATGAGTTTGACCAAACTGCGGGAGGCAGTGGAAGACAGGAGTGCCTGGCCTGCTCTGGTCCATGGGGTCACGAAGAGTTGGACACGACTAAACAACTAAACAACAACAACAACATCTACACAGACTGGCATTGGCTTTCCAGGGTTTCAAACAGCAGTCATTCCCAGTCCTACTTTGCCAGTGATTGAACCAGGAACCTTTGACACATAAAACATGTGCTCTGTCACTGATCTATGGCCCTCCCCCAAGGTGAGTTTATCATTCCTCTAAAATAATAATAATAATAATCTAAGTTGCAATCCAAACTCCCTTTCTTGGTTTGTTTGTTTTGTGGGTTGGAAGTGTCCTCCACCCAGCCCTGATGGTCTTCACTGGCCTCCACCCACAGAGTGATCATTCCACTCACACAAAACTCCCCAGTTGTTTTGTCCAATGAGTGGGAAAGTGGAAGTGCATCTACTTGTATCTCCACCATTGGCAGCCTGCAAAAAGCACCACTGGCAAGGTTGTGTCTTCCTTCAACCAGAATTACTTCAAAAATGTTGACTTAATTCACCAAATTCAGGATAACTCACTCTGCAACCCTATGCATGACTATTACGAAATCAATTCTGTTGGGTTTGCTGTTGGGGGGGTATTGTTTTGTTGTTTCTGTTTTAACTACCGGTATTTATTTGTGCTTTTTCTTGTATTTTTGTTTTGTGAACCCCCATGAGATCTTTGGATGAAGGGTGGTATATAAATCTTAACAACAACAATAATATAATTTTAGCCACTATGCCACACTAGCTTTCAAATTTTGGAAACCTGAGCTACTGGTCCTTCTTGCAGGTGGAAGATGAAGCTGGATTGAACCCCACATTCATAAAAATGTGGTGTGAACCTTCATCTTTCCCTCTCACAGATCTTTTTTCTGGCTTCACTAACTTTGCTCACTTTAATCTGACTTATGTATGTTTCATTGCTGATCTTATTGAACAAAATAAAATGCAGTGACCTAGATCTAGTATAACTCATTTTAATGTCATAAAATGGATTGCCTTTATCGATCTGCACAGTATTTTATTTGCAAAGCTAGCAATAATGCAGAAGTGTTTTACAATAGCACCACATGTTAACACACCATTGTCTTCAGCCATTATATTTCCATGGCCTCGATCTCAATATTTTCTAACCCACAGATTATTCTTTTCTGAAATAGAAAGATTTCTGTTGATTAGAAAGATAAGAGTTTTCTCTGCAGTCAGAATTCCTAAAATGAGAAACTAACAATGTTGTGAATTTCTGCCTGTGTGTGTGTGTGTGTTTTCTGGAATTTGGTCATCTTGCCATTGTGTATCAACTTCCTAATGGATACAGCCCTACAGCTTAGTTCTCGAACGTTTTGGCTTACGAATGCCGCAAACCCGGAAGTGGCTGTTCCGGTTTGCGAACTATTTTTGGAAGACGAACTGACTTCCAGAATGGATTCCATTCAACTTCCAAGGTACGATTGTATAACTAATGTAAGGATGCATCCGAACAACAAAATCCAGAAAAGTTAAAGGTAAAGGGATCCCTGACCATTAGGTCCAGTCGTGACTGACTCTGGGGTTGCGGAGCTCATCTTGCTTTATTGGCCTAGGGAGCCAGCGTACAGCTTCCGGGTCATGTGGCCAGCATGACTAAGCCGCTTCTGGCGAACCAGAGCAGCACACGGAAACGCCGTATACCTTCCTGCCGGAGCGGTACCTATTTATCTACTTGCACTTTGACGTGCTTTTGAACTGCTAGGTTGGCAGGAGCAGGGACCGAGCAACAGGAGCTCACCCCGTCACGGGGATTCAAACCGCCAACATTCTGATCGGCAAGTCCTAGGCTCTGTGGTTTCATCACAGCGCCACCCGTGTCCCCCCAGAAAAGTTAGATGCCTGCAAATAAATGAACAAATCAGCCTGCTGGGAGCTGGTAGAAGAGCAGGGAGAATTCTATCCCACAGTTAGCAACCTACTATATTTCTTCACTGCATTTTGGGAGGGGCAGAGTGCTTCATCTCTCATCTAGCAACCCATTCACTCACCTGCATGCAATTTATTTTTGCCTAGGGTTACCAGCCTAGGGCTAAAATACAAGGCTGAACCAAGTACAGAAGAATGGTGCCAGACAAGAATACACTTTCACTGAAGAATTTTATTTCTTTGAATTATTTTACTTAAAATATTTATAGACTGCCCTCCATTTATTTGTAGTAAGGTTTATCCCCAAATGGAGATATCCATAGCGGCTATGAAGCAAACACAATTCAGAATCTTACAAAGAAAAAGTGGGGCAAGAAATAACAAAGCCAGCAGACAGCAGATGGAATTAAAACTCTAAAAAAAAACCCCAAAAGAAAACTAAGTTTTGCTATTCCCATGGTGACTGTCAGTTAAGTAAATGTGGTTTAACGGCTGTTAAAACAATCATTTAAGAACAGCAATCAGTAAAAGAAACAAAGAAAAGTAAAATCAACAATGGAACGAAGCCTGAAAACTGGAGCTGGGAAGATAGAATGGATAGGCCTTTGCACTGCACTGGAAAGATTTAAGCACAAGCTTCATATAAGTCTCTCTGAGCTAAGAAAACATTCTTCCCGGTCTCCACTAGGCATGGGCAACTCTGTCAATTTCAGTTTCTCCTTTTTCAAATATTAAGTTCCTTTTCCCACATTTCCACATCACTTTGTAATTTTTTAAAAAAGTAAATATTCATGAAAATCCATCAGCATTTTAGTGCAAATTTCTTCCAGTATGCACATTTTTGTATGCAGTCTTGCCTATTACTGTGTGCACATTTTCTCAAAGCCACTCCCCTAATACACTGCAATTTTGTTTGTCATTTTTGCCAATCTATGCATTTTTATGCACATTTTGCAGCCATATGTGCATTTTTGTTCATACAACTTGGTGGGAGAACTGCAAAAAAATGGAGAAGGATGAATTTCTAAGGAGGGCTGATTGCTTCTGAAAGTGCAAATCAGGCAAATTGAATCTAATTTCTTCCCGATCAATCATCTCTGCTCAGCTGACTTCTTAAGAGGATGGGGGAGCCAGTTCAGAAACACAGTAAATTTCATAAACACAATTAAAGACGCTCATAAACAAGATACTGAGAGACCAGCAATTAATAAAGCAGGAAGCCTACCCAAAACTCTTTAACTGGCATTGTTGCTTTAATGAATAAATAATTAAATTTTTATACTGCCTTTCATCTGAAGGTCATAGGGCAGTTCACAGCATAAAAATACAAAATGAGGACATGAAATACATAATTAAACAAAAACCAATAAACCCTCTCTCATGAACACATTTTTAAAAGCCATAAAATGTCTGTAATCAACCAAACACCTGGTTAAAGAGAAACATTACTCAGAAACGTCAGTCCCATGATACAGGCAAAGAGAACCTGTGAAGCATAAACAGGTTTTTGCTACACCTTCACACAGTTACACTTGATTACTGTTGTTCAGAACTATACACCAAAGTGCCGCCATTTCTGGGGGGGAAATTGCTTGACCTTTAAACAACAGCACGGAAGCCAGCAGGAGCCTATATTAAGAGCTGAGGGGTGTTCCCTAGAGAATGTAACTAGAAGAGTTGCAAGAAACATAATTTGATATGAATGATTCACGTCTGGGAAAAAGGCTGTTAGTGGACCCACCAGTAATTCAACAGCACATTAAGAAGGGGTAGATGGATTCAATGAGAGGTGTAAGAACAAAAAACAAACAAACCTAGAAAGCTCTGAGATCTGCAAGATTTTCCAAACATGCCTGTTCACTTAGAAGACTTCACACTTTCTCCTTCGCTACCTTCCAAAACGCCTGTGGCCTACACTGGAAGATCAGCAAATATAATCCAGTTCGAAGGATGGGTGTCAAAATCAGTTTAGTGTTATATGTCCCAAACATGTGTTTTTGATAAAGCCCCCCAATGTGCTGTCTTTGCTGCTGCTTATTTCTGAATGATAATTAAAAACCCAACCCCTTTCCAGCACCTACTAAGAAGAAAAGGCTTGTGGGTAAATAACCCACAAATGTCCACTCGATTGCAAGCACAGCATGTCCATATCCTACACTGTGTTATCATATATTTCATTGGAATGACCTGAATGCATGATAGCTCCAGTGTCATCATAGTGACGCACAAACCTTCTGAGAAAGCAATCATCATCTGGGAACATGTTTATCTTTTTATTCATTGATTCCAAGTTTTGAGTTGGCTGGTCATGTGATTCATAGTCATCCTGATGCTCAGTTCAGGTATGAAGATCGATGCAGCATTTGTTTCCGAGGCAGCATCTATTTGGTAATGATTAAAAAGGTGAGCAGCTCCTTCTAAAGACAGTACAGTGGTACCTCAGGTTACATACGCTTCAGGTTATATACGCTTCAGGTTACATACGCTTCAGGTTACAGACTCCACTAACCCAGAAATAGTACCTCGGGTTAAGAACTTTGCTTCAGGATGAGAACAGAAATCATGCTCCGGCGGCACGGTGGCAGCAGGAGGCCCCATTAGCTAAGTGGTGCTTCAGGTTAAGAACAGTTTCAGGTTAAGAACGGACCTCTGGGACGAATTAAGTACTTAACCCGAGCTACCACTGTACTGCAACCTGTTTGTTGACCTACCTTCCATTCTGGCAAATCCCCATAGCAGTGGTGAGGAGGAGGAAGAACTACTACTGCCTGTTGCTGAATTACAACTTATTACCAAACTTAAAACCATGGAGAGACCTGGTCTGAATAGAGACATTGGGTTCTTATCTCATTATACATGATAAAGCTATTTTTGGCCATCTTATTCCTTGCTTTTTCCTGTAAGACCAATTGCAGTCGTTAACAGTCGTCAACAGGTTTACCACACCTATCAGCCAATCACCCATCCCCACCACCCTTCTGAGTAATACCCCTCCCCACCCTCTCACTATATATAAAGGTCTGGTGACTTCTGTTTCAGTGTATCTGAAGAAGTGTGCATGCACACAAAAGTTCATACCAAGAACAAACTTACGGTAGTTGGTCTCTAAGGTGCTACTGGACAATTTTTTTAATTTTTTAAAATATATTTCTACTGCCTGCCCGTAATGCATAGTATGCAGGTGGCATGTTTGATTGCCTCAGGTCTTAGAGAGGTCCAACAATGGCAGCTGGCATGGTCAGGCAGCTGCTGGGCCCTATATACCAGAAAAGAGCCCAGAGCAGACATCTGACACCAGCCATTACCATCTTCAGGCCATGTGTACAACATGCTCAGGGACGCAGGTGGCGCTGTGGGTTAAACCACAGAGACTAGGACTTGCCAGTCAGAAGGTTGGCAGTTTGAATCCCCACGACGGGGTGAGCTCTTGTTGCTCGGTCCCTGCTCCTGCCAACCTAGCAGTTCGAAAGCATGTCAAAGTGCAAGTAGATAAATAGGTACCACTCCGGCGGGAAGGTAAACGGCGTTTCCGTATGCTGCTCTGGTTCGCCAGAAGTGGCTTAGTCATGTTGGCCACGTGACCCAGAAGCTGTACACCTGCTCCCTCGGCCAATAAAGCAAGATGAGTGCCGTAACCCCAGAGTCAGCCACGACTGGACCTAATGGTCAGGGGTCCCTTTACCTTTACAACATGCTCAGATGTGGATAAGTCTAGGGGGCTGCAAATTTCTGTTGTTACTCTGTTGCCCTGGTAATCTCCAGGAAGTCAATGTGGAGCAGAGGGCATTGCACAATAGCCAATGGTCTTTTATTAAGAGTTGTCCCTGTAGGCTCGCTAGCTTTTCAGAAATATGGACTTGATGGCATTGCTGACTCCATTGTCGCTGCTGCCACAAATAGTCCTGTAAATAGCATTAAATAGCTGTGAGGGATTCTTAGGTATCTTGATCCCCAGACATTGATCCACGTCTTCAGGACAAACTGCCTTTAGGCATGGTGGCTGGTCACATCCTGCTAGGCTTTCAGTCTCTGATCCCTCTAAGCCACCCAGAAATGCAAAATTATGCCAAAAGTGGTTCCTTCTTGATAGCTCGCCATTAGAAAGTTCCAGATTCATTGTTAATTCTATTGGAATATGCAATTGGAATATTATAAATGTATAAATGAGCAAAATCCAGTTTCATATGAAGCCAGGAAAAAATGAGTTCATTGGTCGGAAGCAAATAATTGTCTTAGTACTCATACATATACAGTATATTGTTCTGAATGGTTTTGAGCAGCATGTGTGCCAATATGCTCCAGTATATTGAATTAGTAAATGATCAACAACATCATAATAAGCCAAAAATGTAATATTACCTTTCAGTTCCTCGTGTGACTAGGGGAAATGTTGTTTATTGCATCTGTGGTTGATGAATTTGGCACTGGTATCTGCACAAAGCTTCACTTAAGGAAGCACACAGTGTGTTCAAAATAATCAAGCAAGCAAATGATCTCTCCCCAGGATTTCTGTGGGTGGATGGAAGTATGCGCTTGAGATTCATTGAGCATATCTGATTGCAGAAGCACTTCAACTCAGCTGTAATCTGCTGTAAACCACTTAGGCAGCCGGGTGCTCAGTTTGCCATATGAAAAGAACCAACCATTTTAAAATATTCCCTCCTGACAGGTGGCCTGCTGGTGGTAGATCAGTCAAAGCAACAGCTTACTCTAAGCCAGGGGTCAGCAAACTTTTTCAGAAGGGGGCCGGTCCACTGTCCCTCAGACCTTGTGGGGGGCAGGACTCTCTCTCTCTCTCTCTCTCTCTCTCTCTCTCTCTCTATATATATATATATATTGTCAGGGGTTCAAGGAGAGAGGCGCAGATGAGGGAAGAGACAGAGAGCGAGGGGGAAGGATTCCAGGGTGACGAGGAAGAGGATGACAATGACCCAAGATTGTCCATGAGTCCGTCCAGTGAATCGGAGGACTCCCAAAAGGGAGCCCCCCTGGGCAAGCCAAGGGGAGCTAGAGGGGGAGCAGTCAGGAGCAGGGGAACGAAGGGGAAACCCCCAGGGGGAGTTGGAGATCGGGACCGGCTTCTCCACCGGAACGGAGTGAAGGGGGTGGAGTGACCAGTGTGTCAGAAGGAGCAGAACAGGGAGCAGAGAGGGGAAGGAGATCGGGGCAAGACGTCCTGCCGGAAGGGGCGGAGAGTACTACCAAGAGCAGTGTAACTGTTGGAGGGAAGGTCAGAAGCAACGTACGCGCGCCAAGTTCAAAATGGGAGGCGCGCGGAAGTGAAGAGAGTCCTGGGGAGGAGCCTGGTCCCAAAGCGCGAAGGAGGGGGGAAGAGGCGCCAGAGGATTCAGCCTCTGGAGAGTCCCGAAGGGAGAGAACACAGGGGGGCAGAAAGACCCTGCAGAAAAGGAAGGAGAGGAAGAGGTGGACCAGTACAAGCCTCTTAAACTGGTGTAGAGGAGGGACTGACTCAGAGGGGACTTCGGCGGTCTAAGCGTAACAGACGTAGAGCCACGGAGCTCGGATGTAAAGCTAAGAATGTTCTTCAATAAAAGCTTTTGTACATAAGCCGGACTGGACTTTGGTCTCTTGTGAGCTGGGACCACGGGTGACTCTGACATATATATATATATATACATATATATATATATATATATAGGGGGGGATGAACGAATTCCTATGCCCCACAAATAACTCAGAGATGCATTTTAAATAAAAGCACACTTTCTACTCATGTAAAAAACGCTGATTCCCGAACCGTCCACGGACTGGATTTAGAAAGCGATAGGGCCGGATTCGGCCCCCAGGCCTTAGTTTGCCTACCCATGCTCTAAGCCTTTACAGTTTCACAAATGGTTGTGTGAATCAGCCCAGATTCTGCAGCCAGAATAGGAAAGTTTTGTTTTTTAATCATCATCATCATCATCATCATCATCATCATCTTATATGCTATACTCCAACATGGACCTTGAAACAAGTGACTGGATAGATAATTTCTTCCTTCTGGTTTGCCCAGAAGGGATTTAAACAGCCTACCTGTTGTGTACCAGGAGATTTATTTTCCAGGGTACCCTACCCTGCCTGCTCTCTTTTTATCAACCAGGTTAAGTTACGGTGTCGATCAGGGTTTTCTAAACTTTTCATGTTGGTGATACACTTTTAAGACATGCATTGTTTCACGACACAGTAATTCAGTTTCACTTGAAAACCGGAGGTTTACCAGACCCTTTCTAGCCCTGGCAAGAGTGTGGGGAACCATTCACACAACACACCTACACACTGCAGTTGACACACTAACATGTTGTTGCAACACACAGTTTGGAAGCTCTGTAGACATAGAGCTAGCCACCATGTTCATAGGGCCAAGAAGAAATTTTACTGAAGACCACCAATGCAGGATCTACAAATTTTGTCACAGGGCAAAAGTCTGCACTGCAGCTCTGCTCACCCTGATTGTGAACTGCAAATTGTAAGCCTTCAGTCCCAAAGTAAACAGAGGGAGGTAGCCAGGGGCTGTGAAGGATTCCCACAGAAAGTTTTTCACAATGCTTTTTGCTTGGATGCACCCTGCCAGGTTTTAAACTACAGTGATGATCAGGGTGGTCTTCCCTCACCCTTTTAATTAAGTTAAGCAAGTCTCCATCTAATGTTCAGATGGGAGACTTCTGGGGAGGCCTAGCCGAAGCTTCCTTTTGAAGAAAGCTTGCATAAAGATTAGCCAATAAATAATTACCACATTGTCAATTAGCTATGTTGACATTGGGAGAAAATCCCACCACCAACGCCAAAGAGATTTTGGACCTGAGCAAGCCAGCATTCTCCCCTCTTGCAGTTTCCAGCAACTGGTATTAAGACATATAAAGAGATCAACTAGATTACTTTATAAAATGTATATTTAAACTAATGAAGTGAGGAGTGTTCAATGCCATTTATTTCAAAGGCCTTTATTGCACTTGAATCTGACCTGGATTAGGGCCAGTGTTCTTTGGCCATTTTCAGCAACCGATGTTGCCTTGCCTTTGGTATCTTGAAATGTTGGTCTTTTAAAAACGAACCTGATTGCTTGCTGTCAGTCATCTCATCTTGTCTGAGTTTTCCCAAATGACCTTGAGGCACTAGTGGAACAAATTGTCTGGTAGTACATAACAATGAAATGTTTTACTACTTTATGTATTAGTTTGTTATCTTGCCCTCCTCTCTTGTTTAGCTTTCCTGGCTGTGGATCGTTCATCATCTTCTACTACTGCAGGCTGTAATAAAATATTTCATTGGACGTTTCCACCTCATTGGCTTTGAAACATTTGATTGCAGCATATTGACTCCCCTCTGACACCGAGAGACCCACTGCATTGTTTTCATTTTATTAGTCATTCATTCATTCCATATCCACAATGCCAGAATTCCTTCCACATTGTTCCTTTCTCTGGAATTGCCACCTTTAGTTCACTGATAGCACTGATGTCAAATTGTTGCAGTACAGTAGCAATTTCTTTGTAATTCTCCTGTGTGTTTTCACATCTGAGTTGTGGTGATTCTCCCCTCAAATAAAACATTGTTGCAGTACAAGTCTGTTTTGTGTGCACAGGCAAAGCACTGTTCAAGTTTTCTGGGGCTCCTGTTCCATTAAGTAAAAGTTTCCTGTTTGCAACTCGTGTTCATTTTATTACTTCCAGTTGATCAAGGCTGAGAAACATAGCTTCTTAACTCTCCTTTGAATAATGTCTCTTAGCTGTTTCTGTGTTAATTTCCCTTGTTAGGGAACTTTAAGAACTGATTTCCACTCATCTGCATTTAAATTTTGTAGCAAAGTAGGAAAAAAATGCCTCTTTTGCTTTTAAAAATGAACAAATAATGCAAAGAAACCAGCCAATACCTAACCCTCTTAATAGAAATGGAAACAGACATTGGGACAGTGTATATATATATATATATATATATATGTGTGTGTGTGTGTGTGTGTGTGTGTGTGTGTGTGTGTGGTGTGTGTGTTTTTAGATGGGTTTGTGTCTGAACATATTGGAAAATAGTATCTAGGATACAGCAATGTCTGAGTGTCTAATTAGACACAGGGGACACGGGTGGTGCTGTGGGTTAAACCACAGCGCCTAGGACTTGCCGATCAGAAGGTTGGCAGTTCGAATCCCTGTGATGGGGTGAGTTCCCATTGCTCGGTCCCTGCTCCTGCCAACCTAGCAGTTCGAAAGCACATCAAAGTGCAAGTAGATAAATAGGTACTGCTCTGGCGGGAAGGTAAACGGCGTTTCCGTGTGCTGCTCTGGTTTGCCAGAAGCAGCTTAGTCATGCTGGCCACATGACCCGGAAGCTGTATGCCGGCTCCCCCAGCCAATAAAGCGAGATGAGCGCCGCAACCCCAGAGTCAGCCACAACTGGACCTAATGGTCAGGGGTCCCTTTACCTTTACCTATTTAAATGTGTTTAGATGGTTTTGTGTCTGAACATATGGGAAAATAATATCTAGGATACAGCAATGTCTGAGTGTCCTATCAGACACAGGTGGCTGATTAATGGCATAACAAAAAGAGATACCTTCCATGAAACTTGGACCTCTTTCTTTTAATATTTAAATGATCCCAATCAAGACCACCTCATGCTAGCACTCAATCGTCTCAGTGGAGAGGTTAAGTAATATGCTTGAACACTGAATGTCTAAAGTCAATGGAGAGAACAAACACCATTAGATGTACTTCTGGATAAGTGTTTAATAGTCCTTGTATTTGTAGTTGTTTAAGAACCAATTTAAAAATGTAAATAAAATAGAGGGTTTTTTAAAAAAATTGTTTGCAATGTTGAAATATGTTTTCATTTCATTTTAAATTGTATTGTGTTACCATTTTGATATTTGCTACCCTGAGCTCCTTTGAAAGAAAGGGCCTGATACAAATTTAGCAAATAACTAAATATAAGGGAGACCTTTCAACATACAAATAAAGCTGATATACATCACTGTTCCTTCACTGTACTTAAGGAGAAACAATAATACAGTGGTGCCTCGCAAGACGAAATTAATTCGTTCCGCGAGTTTTTTCGTCTTGCAATTTTTTCGTCTTGCGAAGCATGGACTTTGGAAAAGCTTCAAAAACACCAAAGTCTTCAAAAACCTCAAAAAAGGCTACCACACCACGTGCTATGAGTTGCTCCTTGAAGTGAATGCACGGTTTTAAGAAAAAGGAAACAAACTTGCAAGACAAAGGAAACAAACTTGCAAGACGTTTTCGTCTTGCGAAGCAAGCCCATAGGGAAATCCGTCTTGCGAAGCAACTCAAAAAATGAAAAACTCTTTGCGAGTTTTTCGTCTTTCGAGGCATTCGTCTTGCAAGGTACCACTGTATGCTCAAGTCCTGCATTTAGCAAATGTTTTTTATTATCAGACTTTTGCTTGTGCCTTCCTTGTAGAACAATATTATAGAAATAACTTGGTCACAGGGAGGGGGTGGATAATATAGTGCTGTTTTACTGTGTGAAGCCTTCTGGCTAATTCTAGAAAAGCGATGTCTCAGCAGTGCTAAAGTGCTCCAATGTGGGAGCAACCCAAATCTCTCTAGAGCTGTGTTATAAGTCAAAAGTCCATTGCTTAGGCCACACACACTTGGATCCTTTAAAACACATTCAGTGGTATAAATAAGGTTACAATGAGCACAAATGTGGTAATAGATCATATGCCAGCACTTCCTTAGTGCTTATAAATATGAGGGATTGCCCCCATTCACACTTCCTTTCATTTCACCCACTGCTAAACTTACAGGAATCTTCGTGTAAAAAGGGCTTTTAGTGATTGCTCATCGACAAATGCCACCATCTCAAAAATTGTTGCCACTTGAAGTGGCCTATCTATTATTTCAAATTACAGAACAGCTCCAGCAATAAATCACAAGGTAAGGAATAGACAAATGCACAGGGGGATGGTTGCTGAAGAATACAATCTACTAACAAAAATTGTTGCAGGAGAATGGAAAGCCTGTCATTTGGGGCTATCACGGTGATTACATGTGTAGCAACAGCATCTACCTCATGGCTGCATGTATTTTGTTTATCCTCCTTAGGCTGGAAGCAAGTTCCACTGGAACTCAATGGGGCTTACATCTGAGCAGAAGTACATAGGATTGTGCAGTTACTCAGCTTGAGGATGCAGACGAGATAGATGAACTACTTGGCCTGGTAATGGAAGAAAAGAATAGCTCTAGATGGAAAGGTATCATTTTTCTTGCATGCCCCATGTTTCTGTGAGACTAAAAAAGATAAAGGACCCCTGACAGTTAAGTCCAGTCGCGAACGACTCTGGTGTTGCGGTGCTCATCTTGCTTTACTGGCTGAGGGAGCCGACATTTGTCCGCAGACAGTTTTTCCAGTCCATGTGGCCAGCATGACTAAGCTGCTTCTGGCGAAACCAGAGCAGTGCACAGAAACGCCGTTTACCTACCCACTAGAGTGGTACCTATTTATCTACTTGCACTGGAGTGCTTTCGAACTGCTAGGTTGGCAGGAGCTGGGACCAAACAACGGGAGCTCACCCCATCGCGGGGATTTGAACCGCCGACCTTCTGATCGGCAAGCCCAAGGCTCAGTGGTTTACACCACAGCACCACCCACGTCCCATTCTGTGAGACTAGTTTAGCCTAATACAAGCTCAACCAACCACAATAATCCTCCAGTAAATG
Source organism: Podarcis erhardii (assembly GCF_964252035.2). NCBI lineage: Eukaryota > Metazoa > Chordata > Lepidosauria > Squamata > Lacertidae > Podarcis > Podarcis erhardii. Next base: position 52,248,057 of record NC_138500.1, read on the forward strand.
TTGATTTCCACTGCAAGATAGACTGAGTCTCAATTTACATTCTGTTTGCTACACCATATATTATTCCTATGTCATAAGGCCATGTTCCCTTTTCTAAATATCTCTGAACCGTGATTGAACCACAATTGAAAAAAGAGCCATAGGAATGATTGAAAAGAGCCATAACTGACCTGCCCAGAAAAATATGACTATGGTTTGTTGAATTCATCTTGTGAAGGCTTCAATGTGTTTCTAGGTGTAACCATGTGCCAAAAAAGTGCATTAAGAGTGGGTTGAAAAGGACAGGAGCGCCAAAGTGAATTTCTGTAGACTATCCCCACATACCCAAATCTTCTGGAGAAGTCAGCTTGCTTTCATGTGGCTAGGTAAGAAATGGCTGCATGAATTAACCCTGACTGATGCTGCCTTAGTTTTACCTGCCAAGGGCTTTGGTTGCACTAGGAATCCAGAAAAAAAAGACACAGTTAAGGTTAAATTCTCATAATCAGTAAGAGCTGATTGACAGAAATGCCTCTGTAAGTTCCAGCAAGTAGAAAAGGTATATGGGACAGGAAAGAGTATGTGACTTTTAGATTTTGAGGATTCTTTTTAATAAAAAAAATGCTTGACATTTTCAGTGGGAGGGCTGTTCCCCAGTGGCCCCAGTGGATCAGTCTCCACTGACTACATAGTGCAGCCACTACAAAGATTCTCCAACTCCATGCTATCTTGTCAATCATAGGAGCTAACTCCTAGGGGGTGAGGTCCCTTCAGCTCCCCATAAAATATTTGAGCCCCCCACAGAGTTGATGGGCTTTGCCATTCAAATGGTGTACCTGCCCCCCCCCAATATTTTATTCACGTTGTCATTCTTGAAAGACGTTCCACCATTTTGAGTCACTATGGCATCAATGCAACCATCTGGAACTTCACTGCATTCAGTATTATCTATCTTTCATTTTGCACAACATGGTCTACTTTACTGTTATTTTTAACAGCTGGTTTTATGTTCTGTTCTGTGATTTTAGTCTTTAGTATTTGAGTGGTTTTCTTGTTGTTTTTATTTGTTTTGGCATAATGTAAGCCCTCCTGAGCACTCTGTGAAACTATGTTGGCCAAATAAAACTCCCCAAAATAAATTAGAATCATTGCACAACAGATAATAGAATTGGCCATAAAATCTTAGAATTCAAGTGCAGCCTGACCCTATTCATGTTTATTCATAAATAAATCCCATTTATGCCAGGTAAGTATGAGTGTAATGGGAATATCTCAACTCTTCTTTCTTGTTTTACACAGTAAGCGACATAGCAAAGACATCTGGATACAGTGAATGTTACCAGTTCCCTTGTTCCCTTCAAGGCTTGATACTACACAGATTTTTTTAAAAATTCTATTTCTATTCTAGGGACCTCTAGCTGACCACATTTGATTTTGCATCTGATTCAGCATGGCACTTCTTAATGTTCTGTGACCATGTGCCTTTGTTTATTTGTTGTACAAAAGAAACGAAAATATAGGTTGCCTTGTATCTCTAAATAAACTACTGGAAAAAAGAGTTCTGGTTAACTGGACTACAGGCTTCTTGTGATATATCAGATACTGTATTTCTAACCTGAGTTATGGGCCAGCACCTTCACATTTGCTTTCAAGGAAGAAAATAATATTAATGGAAATCATCTTTCACGTCCCACTGCACTTCAGTACCTGAAACGTAACAAGCAAAAATTGCATTTCTTTCAATGGCTACAGCTCTGCTATTACAGAGGCAAACGTGACCTGACTCTGAAAACTTCCTGAAGAAAGGGAATGAAAGTACTGGACCAATATCTGTGAGGAATTTTGCATTAGTAGTTATCAGTGCAGCCTGGTTGTCTTCCTGGTTGAATATTCATTTGTCGTTGTTGTTCATCTCTTTATGCTCTAAATTATCAAATCCTCTTGATTGCAGTAAGAATTTGAGTGACCACTCAGGCATGATCCGCTGTAAGAAGGTTATTTTTCCCTCAGACATCTGAAGTACAAGATCCTGGTTTATTCATCTTGGTAGGTTCCTACGCCCCACCCTCACTTGCCTCTGGGAACACACAGAGCCGCTGGTGGTCCTCTGATGTGCTGGAGATAATGCAGAGATGCCATTGGTATGAACTGGCCTCTTATTGGCATGGCACGCAAGCCCTCTTCATGCCCTCTTGATTATCAAAGAGACTCTCTAATATTAAGGGACCAGCCGCCAACATCTACATGTTGGGCATGTCCAGTAGGGAAGCCTATGCACCTCCATGTATGTTTCCATGCATTCTGAAACCATTCTTCTATGTAGCTGAATGGGAGAACACCTCTTTCCCCATATGAAGCATTTCCTAGCTTCAGAAAGGCAGCACAGTCCTTTCAGTTTAGCATCATGCAAGACCAGAGATTTCCAAACTGTGTGCCATGACAACGATAGTGTGTGTCATGCATGTAAGTGTGTCATGCGAACGCTCCCTATGCTCTTCCCAGGGCTAGAAAGGGGTTAGTTTAACCTCTGGTTTGCTAGAAAAACTGAATTACTGCGTCACGAAATGATGGATGTCTAAAAAGTGTGTCACCAACACAAAAAGTTTGGAAAGCTCTGTGCTAGACTATAATCCAGGTTTAGGTGATTGTGGATTTCAGTTAGGTACACAAAGTATGGAGCTATGGGCCATTCTGGCTTCTTCCATCACCTTATGGGGAAAGCAGCATCCACTGAATGTCAGCCTTCTTCAGAACTTGCTCCATCTCTTTCATAATATAGCAACACTACACCAGTGCATTCCTTGTTTCACATGGTCGTAATGGTAGGGAAAGATAATATAACCACTTCATCTTGCAAGTCTGAGATCTGCCATGCATTGGGTCACCAACTTTAGATTTCGAAAGGACCCAAGTATTAAAGTTGGGTAAGAACCTCATAGGTTAAAGTAGAATCTTATGGATTCTGGTGTGGCAGAGAAAAGAAGGAATGTGGCTGGTCAGGGGAGGAACGAAGCAGATTATATATTGCATCACTGCCTGTACCTTGATTGGTAATCAAACATTCTCCAATAAAAATATTAACCTTGCAGGTCATGGGTGGAGACTGGTATAATCTCAAGTTTTTCTGATCCATTATTAGTTTATCTGCCAGAACACAACTTAATTGGTTGGACCAGTTAGACAGATTGGCAGCTTTGACAATACATAGAGTACTATTACTAACTCACAAATAACCTGGGAGAATCACATTGTGCTCATGGCTGCTTTCAGATCTAAATCTCAGTCTGCTCAATCTTTCCCCCCAGCAAGAATGTACACTTCCTCTAATGTCTTTGACATTCTGATTTAAAGCTATAAACAAAACTAGCTGGTGATAGTCAGAGGAGTGAAAACAAAATACTCAATCAACATTTTCCAATGAAGACTCTGACATGGGTGTCTTGCTGTCACTGAGAAACAACGCTCGTTTTGGCAAGCCTCCTAAAATTCTGCTTCCGCTCCTTGGATTTATCAAGAATATACAGACCTTGTTTGCAAATGGAAATTAGCCGCAACTAATTCACTAGCAATGAGCAAACCGGCAATTTATCCTAAAGCTTACAACTGTTGTTGCCTGGCTACAAATCCGCTCAAATGCCTTTATATATGAAATGATGAGGGAGGGAGTGTTGGAAGTAATTTGTTTTGATGACAAGTTGTCACAGGGCCAGGTCATGCAACAAACCACATTAACCTTCTAAAGCACTCGCTGTCTATACAGCTTCACCAGTATTAGGAATAACACTGCAAAATACCCTGCTGGATGAATTACATGGGAGGAGATGCAGTGTAGCATCTTTAAATGCAGCCATTCATTTATCTTCAAAGGGTTAGACATTTTGCAGCACAAATCATGAAAAAGTCAGCTGGATACATCAGGCAAGCACCTCATTTGCTGTGTTTGCAAAAGCAAAATAAAGCAAAAAGGGAGAATATAGAAAGCTGTCTTACATAAGAGTCAGACCACTGGTTCATTGAGTTCAGAGGAAGCGGGCGGTGCTGTGGTCTAAAGCCCTGAGCCTCTTGGGCTTGCCAATCAGAAGGTTGGTGGTTTGAATCCCCGTGACATGGTGAGCTCCTGTTGTTCTGTTCCAGCTTCTGCAAACCTAGCAGTTCAAAAGCACACCAGTACAAGTAGATAAATAGGTACCGCTGCAGTGGGAAGGTAAACAACGTTTTCGTGCACTCTAGTTTCCGTCACGGTGTTCTGTTGCACCAGAAGTGGTTTCCACATGACCCAGAAAGCTGTCTGTGGACAAACATCGGCTCCCTTGGCCTGAAGTGAGATAAGCGCTGCACCTCATAGTTACCTTTGACAGGACTTAACCATCCAGGGGTCATTTACCTTTACCACTGAGTTCAGTATTGTCTACAGTACCTAACAGTGACTTTCCAGGGTTTTAAGAAGGCAACATTCCCAGCCCTACCTGGAGATGCTGGGGACTGAAACTGTGACATTCAGCTTGCAAAGCAGATGCTCTACCATTCTCTGAGCTGTGGCTCTTTTCCAAACAAAAGTGTGATTTTGGGAAGGGCATATTTAATTCATCATCCGCATGAGCGGATCTCCCAAACAAGCACAAAGCATTAACCAGGAACACAGAAACTCCTCTTTTCCAGCATCTGACTTTCTGTGTTACTCGATAGTCCTGTAGGATGGACTCCTCTTATCATCTTCATCAATCATTGTAGGAAAGCAGCTCTGTATTGTATGTCTTAAGGAAATGAGCCCTGAGTGCTCACTGGAAGGACAGATTGTGAAGCTGAGGCTCCAGTACTTTGGCCACCTCATGAGAAGAGAAGACTCCCTAGAAAAGATCCTGATGTTGGGAAAGATGGAGGGCACAAGGAGAAGGGGACGAGTTGGTTGGACAGTATTCTCGAAGCTACCAGCATGAGTTTGACCAAACTGCGGGAGGCAGTGGAAGACAGGAGTGCCTGGCGTGCTCTGGTGCATGGGGTTACGAAGAGTCGGACACAACTAAATGACTAAACAACAACATTGTATGTCTTATACTGAATTATGTATCAATTGCCTTTCATATGTCTCAAAGCAATATTTGCACTGCAATAAAATAGTTAAAAACAGCACAGAATTTAAGATGGCAGAAATCAAGTCATCCAGTTAGGAAACTGGGTTGAGGTTTAGCGATGTCAGTGGCAGCCATATCTCAGAGGTGAGAAAGTGGGGCACCATCACTAAGAAGGTCCTCCCACAAAGTGCTTCAGAATTCTCTAGCATCACTAGGAGCCTCTCCCCCATAGAATTTGGGTGGGAATATATGGAATCAGGTACTTCTTCAACTATCCATGTCCCAAGTGGCATATGGGTTTATAAGTTAACATAAGCACCTTATATTTGGCTCTGCAGCAAATGCAAACTTTTCCAAATTGGTGCTATGTGTTGCTGCCAGGCTGTTACACACAACAGCCTAGTTCTGGCATTCTTCATGATGCAGATTCTAAACCAATCTCAAGGGCAGCCCCCCATGGAGCACATGACAATAACCCAACCTTTTTAGGTCACCAGCACATGGGCCACTGTGGCTAGGATCCCCCTGGTAGCGGGAAGCAATAAAAAGGGGGGTGGAATTTTGTTTGTTATACTGAAAGCAGTGGCAGATTTAGGGCAGTGCAAGAGTCTCCCCTGCACAGAGTGCCGAGCCAAGAGGGTCAAAATCGAGAAGATCCAACACAGAAAGGATCCATTTGGGGGCGCCAAATTTTGGCCTCGCTCATGGTGCCGTATCACCAAAGACTACCAAAGTCCACACCTGCTGATAGAAGTTTTGAAGGTAAAACAAATTAATAAAATAAACAAAAGTCTTCAGTCTTCAACCAGTCTCTACAAGGCTGGTAGGAATCAAAACATTATTTTATACAGATATGTGGTGAGAGTTTTTCAGAAACTACAGTCGTACCTTGGATCCCGAACACCTTCCGAGTCAAACGTTTTGGCTCCTGAATGCTGCAAACCTGGAAGTGAGTGTTCCGGTTTGCAAACGTTCTTTGGAACCCAAATGTCCAATGTGGCTTCTGATTGGCTGCAAGAGCTTCCTGCAGCCAATCAGAAGTCGCGCCTTGGTTTCCGAACGTTTTGGGGGCCGAACGGACTTCCGGAACGTATTCCGTTCGACTTTCGAGGTACCATTGCAATAGCAAATATCAGCAATGTCACAGAGGGAAGATCACAGAAGCTTAACCTCATTCTCAGCACATTATATTGAAATATGCCTCTTGGATTTCAATAATTCTTATTTCTACGTATTGTGATTAGAGCTGAGATTTAAACACCTTAGATTCTGTTAACCCATTTCTACAACATTCCTCTTTCTCACAGCCACCTGAATCATTACATTTCTCCCCCCCCCCCCCATGGGGAGCAAGAATGATAACGCGCCACACATCTCTTCACTGAAATTTGCTGCTAGATACAGCAAAAAAATCAATAACCATACACATACTTGTGTCATATTTCTTACTACCTCTTGCTTCCCCTTTACCTAGCTAGCACAAGTGGCAAACTCTAGACTTATGCAATATCCTACCAGAAACAGAATGGCTACAAGGCAAGCAAGGGTGTAATTGACCTTAGCTTGCAAAAAAGAAGAAGAAAGAGGGCCTTAGATTTGTATGCTGAAGTACAGCAGTCACACGCCGATTCCATAGCTGCACAAAAAAAAGCCCTGTTTGCTCCAGTTTCTGTAGTGTTTACCCCTGTGCTTCATCCAAAGCTATTTCAATTTACCAGCCAAAGCTGAGCTACTGAACAGTACTTTTGATCTCCAAAGGAGAATTAACATTATCCCAGCTAACCTGACTGGTTTGTTCAAAAATATCCGGACTGGTCCTTAAGCTGTTAAAAAGCTGAGCAAACTAAAAGAGTGCCCTCACTAAGTTTTAACAAAGGCTTGTGCAAAGGGATAACACTGACTTCAAAGTTAAGCAAGTTCACTCAAAAAACCCTGATTTCCCATTGATCATGATGACAGCTGGGGGGAAAGGGAACCAAATAAGAAGATTAGCTTGGAAAAAATGGTAAAGATTTCAGAAGCGAGCAATTCCTTTTTCACGTTGGAAAATCTTAAGGGTAAAATAATAGCATCTCTTGAGGTCCCTGTCCCCCCATAAAGTAGCATTAAGCTTGATTTATTCTCAGATATGAAAGTGAAGAATACATGGCTTGATAAACAATATATATAACACTTATTTGAACATTCTTATTTGCAGATTCTGAAAGTAATCACATTAGTCTTGCTCCTTGGCAGACCTGCCCTCCTGTAGGGCTAGAAATGGCCAACACCAATGTTTTAAACGTGGATCTGAGCTTGCCGTTTTATGACAGGCCTCTCTTATCTTGATTGAGGGCTGCTTTCTGCTTCATCAACCTGGCTTTTTGTGACAAATGTAATTACCTAAAGTGTTTCTTCTTTCTCTCCCCGCCCCCCCCCTGCCATCAGTTGAAGCCCCATGCTACAGCAATAATTGTGCTACAGAGAAGATTGGCTTTTAGCCTTCGTGACTCAAGTATTACATTTTCCTCTCCAAACAATAGGCCTATTATGCCTTTCAGATTTCAGTATGGCAATAGGCACATTACAATACAATCTGGGGACTGAAATGATTGTTATAAAGAATGTCAAGAGAGTGAAAGACTATGAGAGTTAGAGTAGGTGGTCCATTATGAGACCTCTTTAATTCACATCCAAGTCATGAGGCCTCTGTTAGGCTCTTGTCCTATTTTCCTCACAGATTCTAAAAAGTTAGGGACATGGGACTGCAATGTCTGACATAAGGTACATACTAGGAATAGATGTACAACTGCACATCAGATGGTTTTCAGCTAGACCTCAGACCTTGTTTTCTGAGACTATCTTTACCTGGCTGTCCTAACCATGGGCGAGGGAGCCTTCCAAACATTGCTGGATTCTCATCAGCCCTGGTCAGCAATGGTCAGGCAAAATAGGAGTTGCATCCTTGTCAATGTTATTAGACTGCAGGTTCTCCACCCCTGATTTATACCTTCGTATCTTGGAAGTCGAACAGAATCTGTTCCTCAAGTCCGTTCAACTTCCAAAGCGTTTATAAACCAAGACGTGGCTTCCGATTGGCTGCAGGAAGCTTCTGCAGCCAATCAGGAGCCGCAGAAGCTGCGTTGGACGTTCGGGTTCCAAAAAATGTTCACAAACCAGAAAACTCACTTCCAGGTTTGGGAGCCAAAATGTCTGAGTACCAAGGTGTTCAGGATCCAAGGTACAACTGTACAGTGGTACCTCGGGTTAAGTACTTAATTCATTCCAGAGGTCCGTTCTTAACCTGAAACTGTTCTTAACCTGAAGCACCACTTTAGCTAATGGGGCCTCCTCCTGCTGCTGCGCCACCAGAGCACGATTTCTGTTCTCATCCTGAAGCAAAGTTCTTAACCCGAGGTACTATTTCTGGGTTAACGGAGTCTGTAACCTGAAGCGTATGTAACCCGAGGTACCACTGTACTAGAGTTCTGATGTCAGCATGAACAATTGAGGGGGGAAGTTCATTATAAATATGTCTTACCCAGCTCTTAAACCATTACCATGGGAGTTTACACTTTGTGATGCTTAACAAATGACACATGTTGCAACAAAATGTTTCTGCGATGAGTGTTCCTGTTCCAAGTTCTAACCAGCCAGCCACACCCTATCCCAGGGCTATCTTCACACAACAGTTTATTCTGTCTTACTCAGATTACCCTAATTGTTAATTTCTGTATTATATTAGAGCTTTCCAGGGGCATAACGTGGGGGTTGGGATTGGCAGGGGTGATTGTACTGGATGCATTTTTTTTGGGGGGGGGGGAGCACTGCTTACACTGCTCTCCTGAGCAAATTTAAAACTCGTTTTCAAGTTATTTGCAAACAGATTTCCCCACCCCTAGAAAACATGGAAATGAGCACTAAACTTGTATTGTATTTCTGGAGGGGGCTTTTATGTCTTGTGCAAGTTCAAATATAATGCAGGCAATAGACCAGGGGCCATATTTGACTTGGACTAGGCTGGGGAGAGACATAGAGACTTGACTTGCTCTCTGTGCTGAATCCAAAGTTATGGATTTATGGGTGCAGCTAGAAGCCTAATGGGGACGTGGGTGGTGCTGTGGGTTAAACCACAGAGCCTAGGACTTGCCGATCAGAAGGTTGGCAGTTCGAATCCCTGTGATGGGGTGAGTTCCCATTGCTCGGTCCCTGCTCCTGCCAACCTAACAGTTCGAAAGCACATCAAAGTGCAAGTAGAGAAATAGGTACCGCTCCAGCGGGAAGGTAAATGGCGTTTCCGTGCGCTGCTCTGGTTCACCAGAAGCGGCTTCATCATGCTGGCCACATGACCCGGAAGCTGTACGCCGGCTCCCATGGCCAATAAAGCGAGATGAGTGCCGCAACCCCAGAGTCGGTCACGACTGGACCTAATGGTCAGGGGTCCCTTTACCTTTACCTAGAAGCCTAATGGGGGAGCGAGATGTTTCATTGTTAATATTGTGAGTCCTTCTAGCTTATGCTGAATTGTATAGTTGTGTCAATAAAACCACATATTGCAAGAACATCACAGGCTCCAGTGACCTAAGGAAACCAAACCCAAGTTACACAATGGCACCTCTGAGACACACATTCATACGCAGAGTAGGTAAAACATGCTAGAAAAGAAAACTCTTTGAATTCTTTTGTCACTTCCCCCTGTTCCCTCTCCATTCCCATTTAACAAAGCAAGGAAAAAAGTGTATTTCTCAAACCTCTCCTATTAGAGAAAATTAACGTTTACTGACAAACACACCATTAATTAACTGCAGGTTCCCTTGGGAAAAGATCTGGCTTTTCATGCTCTTAAATCCAAATCTGCTGATATGATTTCAATTCCATGCATACATCAGTCTTGATATGACCAGAAGCAATTAGTTTGCTCTGGCAGCCCTCTGAACAGCTTTTGCTTTTCACACAGCTCTAAAGAGACTCTTGACAGGGCTACTCACCAAAACAAAACAGAATGATGCTGCTTCAGAGCGGATTTAAGAACAGTTTCCAAACTGTGATGAGTTTCCAGGGCTTGAACATACATACAAAAATGAACTAAACACACATGCTGTGCATGGGCACAACAATCTCGTTCTACATGCCAAGCTGTAGGAAGAATTCCCAGGGCAATGATGCTAAATTCATTATATACTGCAGCACTATGAAATTAAGTGTTCTGAAGCAGGTAACCGTGAACTTTGGTAGTGTCACTAAACAGGGCTGAATTCCGAAGCACTGCTCCACTCACGAAATGTTACCACTCGCAGGAGGGGGAAGGCAGTTCTTAATGATTCCTCCTTATTAAAGAATGTAAGTGGATCCTGCTGGATGGATGAGGCCCATCTGGTCCAGCATCCTGTTCTCACAGTGGCCAACCTGATGCCTGTGGGAGCCTGCAAGATGGACACCAGCACAACAGCATTCTGCCCACCTGCAATTTGCAGCGCCTGGAATTGCCTCTGGCGGTAAGGTAAATCATAGCCATGGTGGTGGTTGGTAGCACCTTCTCAAACCAGCTCAGTGCTTCACCCAGGGATTTGGGGGTCTCTCTGGAACACTGTGAGAGATGGTGCAGGAGGCTGTGTTGGGGAAGCAGGGAGAGCAAATCAGCAAAAAGCTCACCCACCCCCAAACCAGTGAATGCCTCCACTGGGTCGACTCCTTTCAGCTCCTTTTGTTCATAGGAGGGCTGTTATGTGGTGGTTGCTGGTGCCCACCAGGGCTTGTAGAATGGAACGCAGAGATACTGAGGGCTTTCCCACATTTCCACTTATCCTGCAGCTTTCTCCCAGGGAAAGCCTGCTATATACCGCTGAATTGGAGCAAATGTCTGGTGAGTTTTCCATGGATTCATGCCTGCTCCAATTCACCGGTAAGGAGAGAGCTTTCCAGCGAAAAGTGGTGGGGCAAATGGAAAAGTGCTCAGACCAGTGGTGTAGCGGGGGTTGCCAGTGTCTGGGGCCATGTGGAGGGGGTGGGAGGGAAATGGATGGAGTACACATGCATATTCAACTGCTTAATGGTGTCCACATCACCCAGGAGATTGAAGCCACAGAGATAAGAGGAACAAGTGGAATTGTGGATGAATCCCAACAGCAGATGGAGCCGGAACCAGTATCAGGCACAGCTAACTAAGGTTTTTTTCTGCCTATTACAAAATTGAAAACCATATACACACAAAATATTACATGACGGACAAAAAAATGGATCACCAGGGTGGGTGGTAAAATACTTAACATATTATTTTATGGTACATAATAATGAGGTGATTACAGTTAACCAGTTCAATGGATTCTTCAATAAATCAACTCTGAAAACAAAATACTGTAGTCAGAATGAGCTAAAATAGTATTGCCTGTTTTTCTACTTCATATTGTAATACATGTTGTAGGTATTTCTTATTCATGTAAGAAAACATAAAATCATATCATACCATGTAAAACTTATCTCATCCCACCCCATCTTCCCATGGCACATTCAATTTTTGCAACACTTTTTCTGTTTGCTAGACTATATTATAACAGTGATCAAAATTCTTTAATTGCATGGGTTTCCAATTTCTGTCTCTTACCATTCTAGGTGCTGTTAATAAATGCATTCTTAATTCCTTGCTTCTTAATTGGTCCATATCTGAAGTATATAAATTAACTAAGGCAAAATAACTTGTGTGGGCTACTGCATATAGATCAGGGGTGGCTAATTTTTTGCCCCCCAGATGTTGCTGAAGTACAGCACCCCCGATGAATAGCCATGTTGGCTGGGGCTCATATTCTAATAAAGGTAAAGGGACCCCTGACCATTAGGTCCAGTCGTGGCCGACTCTGGGGTTGTGGCGCTCATCTCGCTTTATTGGCCGAGGGAGCTGGCGTACAGCTTCCGGTCATGTGGCCAGCATGACTAAGCCGCTTCTGGCGAATCAGAGCAGCACACAGAAACGCCGTTTACCTTCCCGTCGGAGCCGTACCTATTTATCTACTTGCACTTTGATGTGCTTTCAAACTGCTAGGTTGGCAGGAGCAGGGACCGAGCAACGGGAGATCACCCTATCACGGGGATTCGAACCGCCGACCTTCTGATAGGCAAGTCCTAGGCTCTGTGGTTTAACCCACAGCGCCACCCATATTCTAATTCTAGTTACTATTATGAATAAATTCATTACCTGTGTTTCACCCGCAGGTCCTAGGGAGGGTTACAACAATTTAAAACTCAGTATTAAAAACAGTGAAGACAAATTACAGTCACAGTAATTGGGTGACCCTGAAAACACACATTTCAAGTGTGAATGGCCAGGATAAAGAGACAGAAGAGTAAACAAATAAATTAATCACATGAGTATGCTTGCAAGAACAAGTAAATGGATAATTCAGCCAACTTGAATTATTACTGTACAGTCTGCTATCAGCACCTAGTGGCAATGGGAGGCAACAGTAATATTAAAAATGTAGCATCTGCTAGGAAAGTCTCAATAGATAAAAGAGGATCAGTAGCATTTTGCCAAATACTTCAATTTTCCTTTGGTATCTAATGTGAAGGTTTTGAGTACTGCTTGCAGTTTATGTTGTTGTATCATATTACTGTCTTCAATCAGTCAATGGTTTGGAATAAATATTGGGGAGAAGGGGGAGTGATTCCACCTGCAGCTGATCAGGCTCCAAGGACACAGAGGAGAAGGTGCTGATGAGAACCAGCTGGCTTCAGCCTTCTTAAGCAGAGCTTGCAGCAGCAGTCAGGTAACAGCAGCAGGTAACAGTTCTTGTAGTTCCTGGTCCTACTTTGCTGTTCCCTGCTTGTATTGACTCCTAACCCCATGATCATTGGATTCCTGGACTTCTGGACCATCTGAAAGAAGGACGTGATTGTCTGGGTTTAAGGTCACCAAGGAACTTTTGACACCTCAGTTTCCCAAAGGTCTCTCCCAACTTCATTTCCTGGAGCTGAGGAACAAAGTTTAGGTTTGTTTTATTTGTTTACTTGCTTTTAGGAGGAATAATCCATTTAAGCCTCTCTTCCCTTGCTATTGTGCTTTTTGTATCTGCTTCTTTTATCTTAGATGCTTGAGGAGGTTTAAGATATGCAGCAGCTGTTGTAAATGTAAAATAAATGAAGCCAACTTTTTTTTTTTTAAGTCAAGTTGCTATTTGTGGAGTTTCCTGCATCCTATTGCAGCTTTAGTAATAAGTGGTTCGAGGACTCTTACCTGTTCAAGTAGAATAAGAAATATTACAGGGCAAGGATGTGAAGGCCTGCAGGCCATGTATATTTCCCATTGTTTAAGATGCTCTTTGAACTTTAAGGCTCTAATCTTGATTCCATTTATCTGGTTTCTTTAAAATGCAAACACTTACTGCAGTACTAATACAATTGTGATACAGTTTCTGAATTAGAGTGCTGTATGAATTACTTCTCTGGAGTAATTTCTCAACTTGATTAAGCTGTTGAGTGTTTGAGCCTCTGGGAGCAAAACTGTACATTTCTCTAACTGATGAGTAAACAAGAAATGAAACTGAAATATAAACCAGCCGCTGGAACTCACATAGTACCAAATGATAAGGTTATTTTAAAGGGAAGACATAGCCCTCAGCAATAGGTTCACATCAAGGAGTAATTTTAATTGGGGTAGATGTAATATTGTGTTGCATAGTAATCCAACCCCCACACTAGGAAACCTAATCCTGAGATGGTTAGTTGGGATGAAATTAAGTCTCCTACCCCATCCTAATTAACCCCTCATTTGCATAGACCCTTTCATTTTGGCTGCAAAGCTTCTTTCCAGTCATCTAATAATTGCAGCCTTCCCTGTTCCTCGGCTGTGCAGAACTTTTCTCCTTTCAGCCTAGCTGACATTTGCTTCTTTTGTGGGTGCTTACAAAAAGATTCTACTATACCATCCAGCAAGTCGGTGTCTGAACAACTTAGATCTGAGGTGGCTTTGTGTAGAGAGGTGGTTATCTTTAGCCTCTGACCATGAAAACAGACATTGCCACAGTCTTACAACTGCTGGTGAGGGATAATGGCAAGGTTGGGCCTACTTGGCAGCTAAAGGGTACTGATGACTGCATATTCCATTGTTAGATTTGCTGTGCAATTTATCTAGCATTCACATCAGGAGTAGCCAATGTGGTTTCCTCCAAATATTGTTGGACTACAACTCCTATCATCCCTGACCATTGGTCATGCTGACTGGGGCTGATGGGAGCTGACATCCAAAACATCTGCTGGATGTTACATTCACAGTTCCTGACAGAGATTTCATCTGTTCCACCCATTGCAGTCCTTGGCCAATGTGAACTCAAAGACAGAATACAACAGCCAATTTCCAAGCTATAATGGACATCTAACCACTAGAAAAGGTGGCCATACATTGTCCTGGTGGAAAGCTTTAATGTCTGTCTCCTCAGATTTCTGATCAGATGCAAAAATGTGGCAAAATTTTGTCTTCACTTCATGTAAAGAAGATTCAATGCCATGTTTAACCAAGTGTGCTCACTGCAGGGAGCTATCACTGGGAGGGTTGCCAGAGATTGCTGCTATAATCCTAAATCTGGGACAAATTTGAGAAGCCCAGCAGATATTACTTCCATCTCTTACCACTATTTTGGGGTGGCTCCAGACAGCCTGTAAACTGAAGATCCATCCTGATCCTCTTGCACAAAGATTATACACAAATGTTTTACTTCAGCATTTATTCTGAATTGTTTGAGGGGAGGTTATATGACAACGAACAGCAATCCCAATATGCTTGAGAGGTGCTTCTCGTTGTTTGTTCACTCCACACTTCCCAATGCATTTCCCCATTACTTTCCTAACCAGAAAGGGTTTGATTTTTTTATTTATTTTAAGCAAGTTTCTTGCACTAGGGTGACACTGTCCTTTAATTGCACAAACCTAAGGACGTGGGTGGTGCTGTGGTCTAAACCACAGAGCCTAGGGCTTGCCGATCAGAAGGCCGGCGGTTCGAATCCCCGTGACGGGGTGAGCTCCTGTTGTTCAGTCCCAGCTCCTGCCCACCTAGCAGTTTAAAGCATGCCAGTGCAAGTAGATAAATAGGTACTGCTCTGGTGGGAAGGTAAACAGTGTTTCCATGTGTTGCTCTGGTTCACCAGAAGCGGCTTAGTCATGCTGGCCACATGACCCAGAAGCTGTCTGCGGACAAATGCCAGCTCCCTCAGCCTATAGAGTGAGATGAGTGCGCAACCCCATAGTCGTCTGCGACTGGACCTAATGGTCAGGGGTACCTATACCTATATAAGTTGATGGCATGCACTTGAATCCCTCCTGGGAAATAGTTTGGGGGCAGTGTTGGTCCTTTTGTATTCTCTCCTCTCCTGAGTGGCACACCTGTAGACTTATACCATAACTGGGATATAACTATGGCTGTTTAATTTCCCAGTACAACAGTATATTTAAATAATGCCAGAGACATTGCCTTCCCCTGTGTCTCATATTAAATTGCCTTGTACTAAGACAATTTGCTTGCAAAGCATATGCTATGGACCCTGTAAATAAACAATCCAGATTCCAAATTAGAAGCATTCATTCAAACTTTTCTGCCAAGTTCTTAAATCTTCTCTTCCTAACATATTATTTGCCCAGAATATGTGCTGCAAACAAGATTTATTTAAATACAGTGGTACCTCAGGTTATAGAAGCTTCAGGTTACAGATGCTTCAGGTTACAGACTCCGCTAACCCGGAAGTAGTACCTCAGGTTAAGAACAGTTTCAGGTTAAGAACGGACCTCCAGAATGAATTAAGTTGTTAACCCGAGGTACCACTGTACAAGGAATAAAACCTACACTCAATAAACTTTTAGATACATTTTTGAGTGACCTTTGAAATGGGCCTTTTGGGGGGGGGGAGGAAACAGAAAGCATTGTTCAAGTTCTGTATCTTTTTGCATCTTTAAACATATTGAGCAAGAGAGAAATTTTGAGATGAGCTGCAATACTTTGAATTGAATCAATAGCTTTGTTAAATAGATTTCAGCTTCCAGAGAGTCTTCAGTTAATTTAAATGGGTTAGTGGCTGAAATGCTCTGGCAGTGTGTTCAATTAATGTACAAGTCATTAATGTGCTTGTATCTCCTTCCAACAAATCTTCTTTACAAATGCTACACACCTGCAGGGTATTGTTTTCCCCGCTATTGTAAATACATTAATTTAGAAAACTAAATGTGAGCGCTCAATAGCCTTTTTTAAGAAAAGCAATAGATTAGTATTATTTGTTTGTAGAGTTGCAATTTTCAAAGCATTTTTGACAGAACACCAGTGGTGAAAGTAATAAAAACCACCAACTGGTATTTAATACTGTTATATACTGAAGTTCTCACCCTGGGCCAGCAGGGGGATACTGTAGATAGTTTTCACCCAGGTCCACATATGCAAATAGGGGATTGAAAGTGACATTCAGTGATTGGATAGTTACAGAAAATGGTTAGTTGTGTTGTAGTGGAGCTCTATATAAGCAGGTTGGCTGAACAAGAGTTCAGTTCAGTTCTCTTCTGGTCTTTGAATAAACAAGAGCTGTTTGAAGAATCGCTGAGTCGTCTGATATGTTCACCCACAACTTAACAAATACTTTTATAAACTTTTATAATTTTATCATAATATGGATATAAGCTGCCATTATCACTGCCGCATGATCCTCAGTGCCCTTTCCATCTCTAAAAATCTATGATTCTATGAGCTCTGTGTCAAGTGTATGTGCAGGAGCCAGGCCCAGGACTGGGGCCTTCCTAAGTTTGTTCTGAAGAGGCAAGGTGTGGCCTCACAGGTGAGGCTGCTTGGTAACTCACAGCACCTGGTGGCAAGAGCTGGGAAGGGATATAAGGTCAGCATTTCCCTTTGGCTCTTTGCCACAGCAATATGGTTCCTGCCTTGCTGCGATTGGCTTCTTGCTTCCTGATCCTTGTACCTCGGCTTCTTGACTCCCTGCTTTTTGATCCTCCGACCCCTGACTTCATGACTCCTTGCTTCCTGATGCTCTGTCTCTTGGCTCCTGACTCCTGCCTTCTGGACCCCCGTTCCTGCTCCCACCCCACCATCTTGTCGCAGGTCCTGACGTCCCCTGCCGGGACTTCGATTGCCCGTGAACCAGACTGTAACACTGTGGCCCTACCTTTCCTCTCTAGCCTCTCACTCTCAAGCCCTCACCAACAATCGTAGACTGACATGGGGGTGAGCTCCTCCTCTGGGTCTGTCTGGCCCATTGCTCAGCAACATGTAGGACTCTCCTAGAGCTGTTTGTGAGAATAGGAGAGCCAGCAAAATTGAGACTGCCCTGCTGTGTGATGGCAGGTGTACCCTCTGATTCCTCCCTGTCTGCGTCTGTGCTCACACTGAGATGCTCAGCCTCCAGCCCTGTTCTGGGAGAGACTTCTTCCTCTAACTTCCTTTTGATCGCTCTGCTCTCCTGCTTCCAGCACCACTTAGCTTGACCCTTCTGCATTGTCCCACCACCAGGACCCAGGGTCTAAGTTCTTGTCTTGCTTGGGGGGCTTCCAGGCAGGAGGCTCCTCGCACTCCTCCTCATCCAGCCAGACCCTGATACCTTCCAGGTTTGCCACACTGCAGTCCTACTATCACTGACCATTGGCCTCGCTAGTTCATAAAGTTGGGAGTCCAGCATCTAGGAGCCACAAGTTACTCATCCCTGAGCTAAATCATCAATGCTCCCTGATCTCCATGGAAATTCCTACCTCTTCTCAACATGAAGATGGGCTCATTTCCACAGGGTTGGTTTGTTTGTTTTTAAAAAAGATTATTTGAAATCTCAAACATAGTCCATTGCTGATGAATTCATAGAATTGTAGAGAAGGAACAGACCATACAGGTGAAACTAAAAAAATTAGAATATCATGGAAAAGTTCATTCATTTCAGTAATTCAACTTAAAAGGTGAAACTAATATATGAGATAGAATATTCGCAATATTCTAATTTTCTGAGATTGTTAATTTGGGGTTTTATCAGCTGTATGCCATGATCATCACAATTATAGCAAATAAAGGCTTGACATATCTCGCTTTGCATGTCATGAGTCTATCTCATACTGTATATTAGTTTCACCTTTTAAGTTGAATTACTGAAATGAATGAACTTTTTCACAATATTCTATTTTTTCGAGTTTCACCTGTATTTCCATATTCTGCTGACACAGCTCTCTACTGTACATAGCCTTCTCTGCACCCAGTTTCCCCCTTCCTCCCAAAACTTGTCCTCATTGCCCAGGTTGTTGATGAAGGGTGTTCTTTACACCTTCAACAGATCCTGAAGGCTTGCATCAAAGAAGGTCTCAGCATTGGGTCTTTATGATGAGAGATTCAGAAACCCCAACAGACTAAATCCCAAATATCTTTGTGATGTAAACTTATTGTTGTCAAGGCTTTGGGGTCTAGCAAAAGCACAAAAAGAAATTATTCTTCAAAGTGGGGGGGGCAGAGAAGAATGACAGGAGCTTATTTGAAAAAATTAAAAAATTGTCCTGTAGCACCTAAGAGACCAATTAAGTTTGTTCTGGGTATAAGCTTTTGTGTGCATGCACACTTCTTCAGCTATCTTTTTTTCAACTGCATTAGTCCAACACCACTACCTACCTGAATCTATGAGCTTATTTATGAGCCTAGCCAAAAAGGAAAAGGATTTCAGCTCAGCTCACAAACAGCAATTTAAATCTAAACCAGCAAATATTCATTAGGAAGCAGGATACCATATACCACTTCAGATACGCAAACAGGGAAATCATTCACTTGAAAGCACCCCACAGTAAACTCTGCTTGCATGGGCAGCTGTAGCACATCACTCATAGCCTGTCTCTGAAAGTGGAGAGTTTGAGTGTCCTTCCTTATGGCGAGGATTCGAGGATTGGAATGATATTAAGATATCATGAATTACTCATTCCCATAGTCTAGTCAGACAATGAATTTTAGTAATGTATTTTTTTTACAATAGACATATTCAGCAAAAGATGCACTGATTTAGTTTCAGAGTTTTATCTGCGAAAGTATTTCACATTAAGATAAGTGGGGAGAAATACAGAAAGAGAATTTTATATGATGACCACTGGATGGAGACATTTCTCTAAAGTTCTGGGGAAAGCTTTTTAATGAGAAATAGGTGCTTGTTTTTATTATAGTTCAGTACATATTCTAAAACTGCTTCTCACAGAATAGTAGCCAAAGCTGGAGTAAGCAACTGCACAACTAGATTGTGTCATATATTTTATGCTTAAAAGAACGAATTACAATAGCCGCCTCTGCTACATTAAGACCACACTTACTTAAAATTACATAAATGAATGAAAACATCAGGTTAAGGATGTCATTCTCAAAGCATTGTTATCATTAGACATTTAATGTAATAAATGACCTTAAGCTACCTATACTTTTTTGTCCTTTTTACAGAATATTTACCATTAGCAAGATGTCTGTTTATGGGAGCGTGTACTGAAACATGACTGCAAACTAGGACATCTGCGCTTAGCTAACTCATCAGTTAGATTAATCTATTAAAATATTTTAATGGATGAGTAAAGTGCCGCAGATTGTAAATTCTTGCATGAAGAATAATTCAAATAATTTTCACTAGTGGCAGGTGGCTTCCACCTCCTCACTTAGACATGAGGAAATGCCCTTTGTAAAATTATGCTTGCAGTAGTACATGCATGCATCACCTAACAGAAGAATGTTATATTTCTGCTGGATCAGACCAAAGCCTCATCTAGTCTGGCATTCTGATCTCACTGTGGCAAGCAGATGTCTATGGGAAAACCACAAGCAGGATTTGAGTGTAACAGCACTTCTCTCAAGTATCTGCCTCCAACACTGAAGGTAGAACTTAGCTAGTAGCCATGCTTAACCTTATCCTCCATGAATTTGCCTAATCTTCTTTTAAAGCCATCACTTCATCTGGGGGGAGCAAATTCCATTGTTCAACTATGCACTATGTGAAGGAGTCCTTTCTTTCATCAAAAGGAGACAAGTATACATTTTTCCTTCAAAGGTAAAGGTAAAGGAGCCCTGGACGGTTAAGTCCAGTCAAAGGCGACTATGGGGTTGTGGCGCTCATCTCGCTTTCAGGCTGAGGGAGCCGGCGTTTGTCCACAGACAACTTTCCGGGTCATGTGGCCAGCATGATTAAATCGCTTCTGGCGCAACGGGACACCTTGAAGGAAACCAGAGTGCACGGAAACGCCGTTTACCTTCCCGCCACAGTGGTACCTTGTTTATCTTCTTGCACTGTGTGCATTCAAACTGCTAGGTTGGCAGGAGCTGGGGCAGAGCAACAGGAGCTCACCCCATCATGGGGATTCGAACCACCAGCCTTCCAGTTGGCAAGCCCAAGAGGCTCAGTGGTTTAGAACACAGCACCACCCATGTCCCAACTCAACTTAGCTTTCAAAGTTATTCCTATCCAGATGCAAATCTATACAGGCTTACCTAACTCAAATTCATGCAATTAAGTAAGATTTAACTCAGGCTTCATCAAACTCAGCCCTCCAGATGTTTTGAGACTACAATTCCCATCATCCCTGACCACTGGTCCTGCTAGCTAGGGATTGTGGGAGTTGTAAGCCAGAAACACCTGGAGGGTCGAGTTTGAGGAAGCCTGATTTAACTAATACACTAGATTTAGCAACTTCCTTCCTTCCTTCCCTACCCTTCTCTTCTTCCCTGATTCCCTTATCACCCTTTCTCTTACCCGCTAGCTCCTATTCTTTTCATAGCTGTAAGCTCATCCTGTGACAGCTTCATTTCCTCCTTCCTCCTCCTTTTCCTACATCCTTGGCTTCCACCTTATTGGCTACTTCTGCCGTGGAGACACTCAAAGCCCTCTCTTCAACCCCATGCACAACATTTTTGGAATTATAAATCTGTGTGCAGTACCTCACTTGCCCCTCTGGTGCAACCCAGTGCATGTCTATTTGGAAATAAATCTCACTGAAACTTACAGCATTGTAGAATTGTATCATTGGAAGGGACCCTGATGCTAATCTAGTCCAGTTTGTAGAAAGGGTTTGGATTAAGAGTGTTACACTCAGGAGTTTAAAGGCAGTGAAAAAAAGGGGGGAAGCAAAAACACCACTCTCTCCATGTCATTAACTCACCCAGAATCCTGGGAAATGAGGGTCCACATAGCTGAGCCATGCCTCACTCAGGCTAAATGACACATTATGTCAGCAGTGCATTTAAATAGCATCTTTAGGACATGGCATACATCTGAAGAAACAAAACAGGCTAAGGGGGGAACCCGTTCTAGATTAGATCCATTGCCCATAGTTTAACCCTTTCCATTGATCTGTTCTCCTGTTCCAGATTTCCCCATCCCATGCTGAAAACACTTCTTCATGCAAATAGCAGGGAAGGGATTGTGAATAAGGCCACCTGGTAGACAACATGGGCGAATCATGACCCTCCTGAGGTTGCTGTGTTTTTAAAGAACCAAGGCTTGGAACTCATTCACACTTCTGCTTGTCCTGTGCCTAGAAAGCATGGAAAAGAAAAGAAAAAAACAGTTGAGGTTTGTTCTGATTCAGTGGATTTCCCCAGGGGAAAGCAGTGGCACATGCAGAAGCATGGACGAGCCCAAAGAGAACCCAATCTCTGCGTGTGTGCACCCACACACCCACACACCCATACTATGCTACAAAACATGTATTGGAGCAGGCAGTGGAGCTGTAATGAGCTAATGGAAGTAATGCGCAAATTTATGGCATGCTTCCTAACAAAACGCTTTTGAAGGGATTTTCTGTAAGGTTAGAGGAAGGGTGCATTGCCCGTGGAAGACTGTAGAACTATAGCGCTCCAACCAATAGGTGCCATGCTGACCTTCCATAAGCCTCTTTCAAGAATGTACTCTGCTATATTGCTGTGGTCCAGCAGTGTGGGTTTTAAGGAGACAATTGATGCTGGACTTGCACATTTAAAACATGTACACAGTGTGTTGTACCCTTGTACTTAGAATGGCAAGAGGCAAATGAGAACAAGCATCTTGCATTTTTTAATTGTTGGAGGAACAGGATAATTCTAACAGGGTGCAGCTTGTAACGCCAATTGCACTAGCTGAAATTGCCTTTTCAATACAACTGTTAAAGATACAAGGGCCCTACGCTCTTTTGCATCTGGCTCCCCTACTTTGTTAATCCGGCTAAAATAGCTACCATATTATTGTTAGTCTCACAGTGACTAATGTGGCTCACAATTTCAGTTTCACCCACAGACATGCAGTAGAGACATAGCAGATGTCTTCCTTCAACTTGTCTTCAACTACCCAGTTGTTGTTACTAAAACTTAAGTCAACATATTTGTAAGCCTGATCCCATACATACTCAGAGGATTGCAACCTTCGTCTGTTACCAATCTTGGAATATTCTGGGATGTCTCTTATATGCTGACTTGTGGTTAAAAAAAGAAATAGGACATTCCTTTTCCAACTTTCTTTGCTAAAGTTTGGCCAAACTACAGTGTTCTTTTTTAATCCTGCACTTCAAGCTCAGAGCTAGCACTTAGTAGGTCAGCTGCAAGCTTCATATTTCAATTGTCTGCATTTAACTATTCCATTTTCTGGAGGGCTCTAGAGCGAGGAAAAAAATATATATATTCCGCTAAGTCAAATGCTCAGGAAGGGCCAATTAAAAAAGTGCCTGTTAACAAGGATTGAGGACCTAGCAATAGGTCATACTGATCAAGAGAAGTTTGGAGAAGTTGTAGCTGGGACTATTCCGATATGGCAGCCAAGTAGTTGTGGTTGAATGCTGGTAGAAATGTTGGGGGTGGGAGAGATAAAGGGTCCAAGGGATACAACAGGTTAACAGCTAGGACAGTAGAAAAAGAATAAAAGCAGAGGAAGGCAGAGGATTTGTGGCAGGCTGACTTCAGTGGCTAGATTGCCACCCAGAAATATTGCCTGTCCCTTGAATGTTCTGAAGTAGCAGGAGAATATGAAACCACTGTTTTGCCCTGATTCTCTGCCAAGTTTCTCACTCTACTACTTTCTGTGGGGATGAAATTGGGTACCTGCTTTCTAAAGCAGCGGCAGCAGGAGGGGAGAAGTGATGTGGAGGTGTGTACATTGCCCATGTACCCCTGAACTTCTCCTGTGCTTTTAGGAGGGGGTCCTGATTTGTGAAATCAACTGCTGATTTAGCATGGAGCTGAACATTGTCACCTGCTATAATGGTTGGCTTCAAGCTGCTGTTAAAAGATGTGTAGGGCAAGACTGTGATCTGGCAATCCCAGGATTGGGTTGAGATCCAAGAGTTGGTGGTAAACAGAAAAAAGGGGTCTTGGGTGCTTGGAAACCTAGTGAAGACACGTGAACGTCTTGGCCATGGTTGTAGATGTCTAGGCTGTAGGGAAATAGTATTGAGTTTAGGATACACTTAGTTGGAAGAAGGAAATGGAGAAAGAGCCATAGCTTAGTGGTAGAATAACAACGTTGCCTGCAAAAGGTTCTCTGCCATCTCTACGGAAGGCTGTTGCCTGTCAGTGTAGAAGATCCTGATCTAGATTCAGTATAAGACAGCTTCTGATGTTCCTTCCTCTGAAGTAAGGCACTTTGGACATAGGAATTACCTGTGTGAGTAACCATGCGCAGGGTTGTGCTGTGTAACTCACTGCAGTGGGCACATGATGAAGCAACAGGTTCTTTCCTTTGAATGCTAAATGATGTGGAAATGTTCTCAAGGATTCAAGGCCAATGCTTTATAAGCCTGACCAACATTTTCAATTTGTTGGGTTTGCTCTCCCTTGTAATACACTAAAGGATCCCCCCCTCCTTCTTTGGGAGTTTGATATATTAAAGTGCTGCTCTCCTTCTGTGCTGCAGATAAGTTTAGGCATAAAGGCAAGTCACTAATTCTTGAATGCGTAAACATCCATCAATTAGGTGTAAGGAGACACATGGCCCTGGTGAAGGAAAATTATTCAACACAGCTGGTGCTTTATATTGGTTGCTGAGAGTTTGTGGGCTTACCTTACATTAAAAGGTTTGAAACGAGCAGAGAAATAAATCTCGGGCTGCGTTAAAGCCACAGAGCCTTGTGGTCCATTAAAGTCCACCAGATTTATTGCAGCATAAGCTTTTGTGGACTAGTCTACTTCATCAGATGCTATGAAGTGCTATCCTTAGTTGGCAGATATACAGGTGTATGCCTCTGTGTATATGTGGGGCAAGGGAAATACAAGCAGTGGGGTCAAGAGCTATAGCCAGTGATAATTTTATACAAAACACGCATTTATACAAGATAAGCCTAGTGACAAATAACAAAAGTGGTCATTATAGTACTTTGAAAGAAAAGAGCTTTGATATTGTGGTTTATACCTATGTTGGCATATGAAGCCATTATCTCGATTCAGGCCTAAGTGAGTAAAATAAAACTTGACGATACTCAACAACTTTGTAGCGGGGTCTCTTTTTGAAGTTTCTTTGTTGAAGAATGGTAACTCTCAGGTTGGAAGTGAAACATCCCAAGAGACTGATATGTACTCCCACTAGTTTCTGAATGGTGCCATTTTTAAAATGTTAAATTTGGGTCTGTGACTTAAAAAAAAAAAAATTGGTATAGAGACTAACTTGATTGTCCTATATAGGCAAAGAGTAGCAATGCATATTAGGTAGCGAAATGTCACCCCTCCCCAGTGGCATGACTACTGCTCCTAGTGTAACACTAAACTTTTATTAGTGTTGCCTCAGTGGATACGAGGACAGGGATGGCAGGTGGGTGGCTACAGAGATGAGATAATAGTTGGAGCCCCTGTAATATCACATTTAGGTTTCAATTGGCTGTAACGTCAGGGACAGTGGGTTATGGGGAGCATAATTCAGACTCTCAAAGAGCAGAGGGCAGGAAGCTGAAGAAGAGTTGTGCCAGAAAATAAAGTAGTGGTGTTCCCTACTTACGAAATACAGGTGAATTATACAGAGACCATGGCATAACCCTCAATATCAGACGATTGTTTCCCGCTATGTTGCTTTCCTCATAGTTGTGTCCCAAGATGTTTGCGCTGTTGTCAGGTAACTGAGAAGAAAACAAAGAAAATAGGAAAGGTTCATGTGTTAAGTTGAGGTTCATGTAGGGCTGAATATAAATGACACGAATTCCCCTTGCCATGTTCTGACATTAGCATCTCAGGCGAAACCCACTCAGAAATGACTCATAGGTTAACAGCTCCTTTTCTCCACCAGAAATGCTGTGCCTCATTCTGCTAATGTCGCAATTAACCAAAAGTACAAAGCTGATGACTGTACAAGGCTGTAGAACCCTGAATGCAGGAGAGACTTCTGGCTATTGCATTACCCGCCTCCAATTTGCCAGAATGTTACCTTTGAGGCCTTCTCCTTGCATTTCCTCACAGATTTCTCTCAGTACATGATGCTTTTCTTCCGCCCAACCTCCCCCCTCCCCAGATTTGTCCTCTGGCAAAATAGTTTATTAACTGACTACAGTAATGCAACTTTCATTTTAATAATCTTTCATTACTGACCAAGGATTAGAACTCCCTCAGTTGGGAGATCTCTGCCTTTTATTGTGTACAAAGTTAGTACCCTATAAATGTTAGCAAGATAGTGGTAGCAATTGAATTCCTAAAGCATTTTTTTTGCTTGTAATGAAGCAATAACAACTGCCACCCTCTTTGTTTCAAAATACATTTGCTTTGATTTCAGTAGAACTTGCTTCCATGTCAAGAAATACTCAGGCTCACAGCAGATGACTGAATAAGCTTGTAGGTTTAGCAAATGTAACTTTATCTCTATCCCCATATCTCCAATTCAGTAAGTGTGGATAGAACCAAATATATGCACTTTTAGGAATACTTTATCCCAGTATATGCATTTCTGTACACATAACTGAAAAATTCAGAGAGGTGCAAAAACTGAACTAAACTTGTCCCCCATCCTTAATTGGGTAAGATTCCCAACATTCGGGCATTCTTTCTTTCTCCAAGCTACAGGAATGTGCCCTTGTTTACATGAGACACTTTTATGTCTTAGAGGAATTCGTTCTAGTGTTGCATTTGCAAACCGCAGTAATTTGCTAAAATTGGCCTCCACCTTTCCTTTCTCCCAGCACTATATGAAATCCCAGGTGTTTGTAGGTGGCGAGAAAATCCTTTCATTTCAGCATCCTGCGCTTTCTCCCCATGTGATTTGGAAGGATGCTTTTCAGATGCATTAGGCTAATGCCGCAAATGGCTTTGCAAGGCGCAACTCTTTGTTGGAGAATAATGGCAAAAACAGGCAAATGTAAATTGCATCCTATGCCAAAAGCCCAGGCTGCTCATGACTTGTCAACAAAGTGAATTCCACCCTGACAGGAGTTGAATTATACGTCTGATGCTACCAATGCTGCTTCATTCTCTGGGGTTCCTCACACTAGAAGCTGCCAAATTGACTGTCGCTTTCTATTCAGTTTGGGATGTGATTCTTTGGCTGTGAATGGGGAGTGTTAGGAAAACTCATTCTCCCCACCCCACCCCTCCGCTCGTGTTCCAGATGATGGGATATTTCTCCCCCCCCCACCTCATTTGCTCATTTCATTTGCTCATTGGCAGATGTTGTGTCCCAACATCATGGGGTAGAGAGGAGGAAATGCAACAAAGTCGCTAATGACTCTGGCTTCGAATTTGAAGACTCTGGTGTGTTTTCCTCCACCCACCCCCCTCTTCTCAGGCTGCTTCTATTTCACTTCAGTGAACAGTGCTTCAAAAACATCAAAACCCACCTTCATCTGTCTGCAGCGCTTCTTCAATTTGACATTGTAATAACCCACATTTGATTCATTTCCCAAGGTTGTAAATCTTTTCTTCTTCTAGTGCACTGATTTTTTAATACTTCAGTGGTAATGGGACAGCAAGCAATAGCACCGAGAATCTGTTCCTTAATGAAAATGAGCTTGATTTTTAGCAGTACGGACAACTGGAAAAAAATATATATCCGAGCAGAGAGATGCTGGTTGATTGGCGTGTAATGAGTCTCAACAAATATATACATGTTTGCAAATGTGTGATTCCCTCTTCTTTGCCATTGCTCGCTCGCATCAAATTATATGCTTGCGGTCCAAAGAAGGTCTTAACAAGCATTTGCCCTCCTTCCCCCACATATTGTAGCAAATCGGAATTTGTTAAATGGGGAAATGGAGAAAAGAATGAAATCCAAGCCCTTTGCCCTTGCCAGTGGCAGATTAATAAATAAACAAACCCATCTCCTTGCTTATAATATGATTTACTGCCTGTGCTTTTCTTCATAATGCTATAATTTGCTGCAGCAAATCCCATTATATTTAATAACTTGGCAGATTACAGAACTTTTTTTAAAGGGACTGATCTACATAAAATAACCATCTGAATTATTGTGTACATGCTGAAAATGAAGATGAAATAAGGAAGAGGCATTTTGTCGATGGAGTTTTGTTCAACATTGCTTTAGCTGTATCTTATTAGTCAACTGTCCTTACTGTATTCAAATTCCCTTCTTTCTTTCTTTCTTTCTTTCTTTCTTTCTTTCTTTCTTTCTTTTTCTTTTTCAAATAAATGCCAGTCTTCAAAGTGTGTTAGGGGTCCAATAAGGGATTTCCTAATTGGTGTGCTTGACACCAGAGGAAATTGCATAGCTTGCCTATATGAAAATCTCTGGCATTATAAATTGCACATAACAAGGTAGTTGGACATAAATGGGTGAAGAAAAAGAGCTGGAATGAAATCCTGTCTCTTATTAAAGTCACTGGGAGCTTTGCCAATGGCTTCAGTGCAGCCCTGGATTGAAAAGCATAGGTTGTAGGATTCAGTGCCTTAGGCATTGAGTGCAGGTGGGTTCCCATGAGGCAAGGCACAGTGATAACAGCAAGAACCTTTATTGAACTGGACAACAGGGGCAAAGCAACTGCTTATATACATTTCTGAAGGCCTGGGCTACTCCCACTATCTAAACTTCCAAGCTGCGAATCATGACTCAGAGTTTAAGGGCCAATGGCAGAGGCCCAAATCCTGAAATGTTCTGTGATTGGATATCATATATCGAATTAGAACACAGGAGTTCAGAATCCTTAGTCAAGACTCAAGCTCAGGCAAACACAGTCCACTGAATATATAACAGGCATCATCCTTAACGCTTTCACACACTTGGATCCTGATCCTGCCACCTGGCTCCTAACACGCTGGGTGCATCATTTTTTTGGGGGGGGGGACATAATTTTTGCAAATTCCTTCATTAATTTAATCGGATATCTTTTGAATTCCCAAGTCATGTTACAACTTTTTAGAACCCCTTGTTTCTGGAATGTGAAAGTTGAAAAATCCAACACTCCTTACTCCTAACAGCCAGAGGAAATCTTTAGCCTGGGCCTTTCTTTCTGAATTTGAACATAGTATCATGAGTGGCTTCTCGGCTGGACCCTGCCCTTTAGAAAGTAAGCTCACCTGAGATCACTCAAGCCTCTTGGGGTCCAGTTTTCCACTGTCACCTATAAAAGGAAACCGGAAATTGAGAAAAATCTGTTGGCAGAGGTCCCTGGCTGTGTGTTGGACTTATTTTCTGACTCACCCCCCTTTACTTTTCTTCTGCTGTGAGATGGGTTTGTTTGCTAGTGTGCTCTTACCTTCCTTGTGATCCAATTTTGCTGACCAGCAGTGGCCAGGTATGGGTACTGAGAGAGCCCCACTGCCAAGCTTTGAGTGCCAGCATGCTTGCTGTCAAGTGGATACATGTGTGCACAAACCTGCCAAAGCCTAGTGTGTGAATGCCAGGGCCCAAGCAGAGCTCACTGTTGCCCCTACAAAAGTTCATGTAGAACAAAAGTTTCCTATTCCTCATTCCCCTCCAGCAGCCCCTCTGCACACATTGTCTGGAAGCCCTCCGAATCTCCGAGAGGCTCTTCATGGGGCTGAAGGAGTGAATAACAGACAATGGGCTGTGAGCTTGCTTAAGATAAGTTTGCTTCGGAGCCAATATCTTGAGCTTGCCAAACCTAAGACTTGGGTATTCCACTACTACCTGCACTCTTAACACAGATGTGAGTTCAGTTGATTAGAGGATGCATGCATCCCTCTACTCTGGTAGTGAATTAAGTGAATTAAGAGATACAATTACTTTTGTAGCTTAAGTAAGAAAACCTTGAACAAAAAGACCCATTGTTCCTGTATAGAGGCTTACAAGAGAAAATATAAAGCCATTAATCCCTAACGTTTGTACCAAACTTTGCTTTTATAGAGCAATCTTTGAAAATCCTTTGCTCTGTTAAAAACATCCAATGCCCCACTTTTCTAGGCAAAAAAGCTCTCAAAACGTGGCTTACAAGATAGCTAAGCTAGTATAAATACAATTTAAAAACAGTAAGAAACACATCAAAAATTATTGGGACATAATGGTCATAACCAGAAACCATAATTTCTGGTTATAATGTCAAGATCTTAGTAGCTGTTGATCATTAAAAAAACACACAGCACAACATCAATACCTTTTGATAAGCATGCTGTGTTGTAAAGACATATAAAGATACTGTCTATATTTATTGTGGTTAGTTTGTATAAATATCTTCCCACCCCATGCAGTCCACAAATCTCAGTGCAAGCAGAAACTCTTATTGGTATCTCCATCTCCTGCTTTAAAAACAAGCCAAATTTATAATAGGGCAACACATGTAAAATCTCAAATTAAATGGAATATCCCTAGGACTGACCATCTCAGACTTCAGACGAAAATAAGTAAGGGCCAGGGCTGTGCTGGAATGAGATGTTGTGATGACTGTTAAATAGCTGTAACCACCATTAAATGTAATCACATAATACTGCACTATTACATTTTGGAAGCATAATTCCGAATCCTTGAGAACTTACGTTTTTACAGGACAAATAGTCATGGTGATATCTGTTTAATATACCTTACACAGTATCCATTCTTCAGCCCATGTTCTGTCTCTTAATTTCAGTAACATCTGCGGTACCTTTTTAAAACATGAAATCCCTTTGATCTTGGTGTTCAGCTTCCTGAGCTGGACATTTCATTAACCCCTCTTTCACATAAATCCAGTGTTTCCTTTAAGAGGTTGCTTCATCTCCAGTTAGGGGTGCTGACAACTGAGTTTAACTCAGGCCAAACGTTAAATACAGCAAGCTACCTGCAACTATTTCTGATGACTTCTAATCACATTCTCACACATTCCAAGTAGAAATGCCACAGCTAGTAACCCCCCCCCAAAAAAGAACAACCACTAAATTTGTGGAGACATAAACCAAATTAGTCTTACTTAGGGTAGATCTACTGAAGTTAATGGGCATGAGGGGCTTACATCTGCCTCCCCTTCCTTCACAACCACAGTGGATGATGGGCTGTTAGTTGGAACCTTATCAGGTCAAACCAGCAGGAGAACATAACACCCAGAAAGGTAGGAGCACAGGAAGCTGGCTTATACCGAGTCAGACTATTGGTCCACCTAGCTCAGCATTGTCCTCAGTGATTGGCAGTGGCTCCCTGGACTTTCAGACAGGACTTTCAGACCATTGGTCCATCTAGCTCAGTATTGTCCTCAATGATTGGCAGTGGCTCTCTGGACTTTGACAAGAGAGACTGAACGTGGCAATTTACGCACCCCAAACAGATACTCTACCACTTGGATACATCGGATGGCATAGGGCTCAATCCATTCACAAATGAGAAATATCAAGGAGAAAAACCAAAGATTAATAAGCAGGTGAGGTGGTAGTAGAGTTACCAAGGACACTGTGAGTGTCTGGTGTTGCTATGGTGTTTTTTGTTTCTGTAGCTACTGCTGTTAGTTGACCATAGGATCATTACTCTTGTGTAGGAACCAAGACGCAGCATGGCCACTGGATTGGTCTACCCATACTTTTCTTTCAGAGGGTGTTCTTGTCACACTGATTGCTTACTTGTGCTTTTAACAGCTGAATCACAAATGACTCTATAGTTGGCTTCTTGATCTCTCCACCCTTGACTGATGACTTGGAGCTGAATCCATGAACCCACTCTCTGGAGAAGCAGAGCTTCTGAGCCAGGCCCAGCTTTATCATTAGGAAAAATGAGACAACCACCTCAGGTTACAGATGCTTGGAGGGCGAGGTGGCAGCAGCATCTCCCCTGGCTGTTGTTTTAAGTCTCCTGGCCATTCCACTCTGAAGGAGGACAGATCTGTGTATGCTACACAACCTGTCTGGATATCCTAATTTTTTTGCTATTCCAGGTGCAGTGAAGGATGCTGCCATTACCAGGGTTGAAGTAAAATTCCACTGCCACTCCAGTCAGCTTCCATATGTGAAACAAGAAGAGGCCACCATCTTGCCCTTTGCCTTATGTAGCAGAATATCTTGGGCTGAACTCATTCTAAGTTGATGTGAAACTTTGGGTTGTGGCCTTCGATTTCTGATGCCTTGTCCACACGTGATTAGTGCAAATTATGAGCATGCCTGGGTGAATGCTCCTAATTTTTGAAGTAAGATTTCTGCTCTCTAATGGAAGCATCTAATTGGTGATAATTTAATGCACCAAGTAATTTTGCACATTTCCTTGTTGTGTCCTGCTCCATTCAAATCTGTAAATGTACAGTTTTACTTTCTCCAAGTGAGCTACATACTTGTGTCTGGTCATCACACCTGTAGCCCCCCAAAAGCAGCAGGTTAAGTACAAGGCTATATAGTACAGGAGGTCCCAGTGATTAGGCAGACTCTCTCATTTGCAGCCAAATTGCAAGGTTTATGACCCATGACACCCTCCAGAGTGGTTTTTATTTTGCAAGAATATTCTGCAACATGTCACTGGTGCAATGACAGTACAATAGTGGTGAGGTTATGAGTACAGCTATCCCCATGCTATCAACATGGATGTGCAATAAAAAAGGTCTTCCTAAGGGGCTTCTAGGTGAAGGAAAATATGGTGGATATTATTTCCAGCAGGGGTGGGAGAAGAATCCAATTGCATCATCGAGGCACATGGTTCTTTAGACAGTATAAGCAGAGAGAGCTTTTTCCCCAAAGGGGTTGCAATCTAAAACTGAATACGAGTACTTGGGAAGAGAAGGAAACAGAAGAGGGGTAAACAGGGAACAATGTGCATTGCATAGCATATATTCCACTCAATTAATTTTTATATTTTGGCACATTAAATCAGTGTTTACATTAAATATTAACATCAAATCAAGGTGACAAATTACAGATACCAAACATTAGCTACCTGATAATCCATAAAATAGCAAATATTAATTAAATATTAATCATGGTAATGCCTTATTTTACTTATTTATTCAAAAGACTTGTCCCTCACCCATTTCAAAGCACTTGAAGTGGCTTCCATAACACACCCACACACCCACAGAGCAACAGTACATAAAACAATAATCATGGAAAACAGCAGCCAACATAACCAGCTGAGCAATCAATTAAATTACAAAGACAACAGTTCATAAAATAGCATCATCATCATCATCATCATCATTATTATTATTATTATTAAATATTTTATTAAGGGTTTTCTTGTTTTACAGTGTAAGTGTAATGCCTCGTATTCCCCCCCCCCCATGTAACATTTTTACAAATCCATTTCATTTGTTGAGGCATTAGGGGGAGAAGAAAAAAGAAAAAAAAAGAAAAAAAAGAAAGGGGGGTGGAGGGAGGGGAGATGGATGGGGGTGGGGTCGGGTAGCGGTGTTTCTATTATGCTTAATGTATGTAGTTTGGTGTCAGCGTGCTTGTGTTGTTCACTTGTGTTCCTTTGGTGGTGAGAGAGGTTGGGGTTGGCCTAGGATGTGATTGTTTGACAATGACAATAATCCAGCAACAGCATACAAATCAATATGGCTAACCTGATCCAAAACACCCACCCACCTCACTCACACACGAAAACATAGCATTATTATTATTTTAAAAAGGCAACAGCTTGTAATCATTACATCTGAACCAAATGCATGCAATTGAATATTCATCACAGTTATATCTCAGGGTGCTGTACATTGATTTCTTTCTGTTTTTTATCTCGTAAATACATGAGGGAAATTAGCCCATGAGGCCATAAATTGGCCAAAGATTATTATTGGCTGAGGTGATTTGAACCTGATTTGATTTCCTGCATGGCAGGGGGTTGGGCTAGATGACCCTCAGGGTCCCTTCCAACTCTACAGTTCTATTATTCTATGAACCTGGATTTTGACGCAGCAGGTTCAACACTCTGGTCCCTAGTCTATAGTGAATCTGCTCTGGAGGATTCTGAAGAGCATTGAGGTGTTTCTGCCCTAGGTAAAATATGATCCTATCTAACCCTTTCTCAATGCTTTTAAGTAAAAATAGAGAAAATGACCCATAATAACCTTTTCTTACTAAAACAGAACCAGTTTTAATTCATTCCCCTACCCTCCATGGCTTTCGGAGCATTATTACTTCAACTTCTGCAGATAATTTAGCTATGATTGCAATGCACAGGTACTTGTTTCAGATTATGCTATTAATTATATGCAATTTTCCAACTTCTTTCCATGAACCTCTTGCACTGATAACCTCCATCTGTGGCAGGTGACTCGTAAGATGTTGTTGATAGTACATTTCATCCGTTATTTTGCAATTTTCCAGTTTCACAAGCAAGCTAGACTGAAATGATTTCGGAAGCAACCGATATCGCTCAGTGCTTTCTAAACACGCGTTGTATGACTGCATTAATAAAACTCAACGTCTTCCACTTTTATTGCAAACCATTTTGTTTATTTGCTATAGACATTTTTATACTGCCCTTCAATCAAACGCCCAGGGCAGTTCACATTTGAAATTAGAGCAACAAAACAGTTAAAATTATAAATGCCAGTAAAATGTAAAAACTAACAAGCCAGCAAGATCTGGGTGCTTTGTAAAAACCAGTCAGTAAAACTAAAAAGCAAGTCTAAAAAGCTTGGGGAGAAAGAAAAGACTTTGCCTGGCACTGAAAAAAATGACAGACAAAATCAAGCAAACCTCTATGGGGATAGCAGTCCATAATTTGGACACCTCCACTGAAAAGGCACTCTCCCTGGTATCTAACTTATTTTAGATGTAGAAGGCACCCATAGGATGATTTCTATTGAAGGTATTAATATCTGGGTGACACCTGGAGTTGAGAGCTGATGAATGCTGAAAATAATAGTTAACAGTGAGCGGAGAAGGCTGGATGGGAATTCATTAATTCTGGGCAAAGGGAGGGGAGGGGGTCGGAGTTATTTCTCTGGAGCTGATTTCCAATTTACAAACTATGGTTTGGAGGGAGCCATTGTTACATGCAACCAGTCAGAGCTATTTTTCCTATTGGGCTTACTGGCGCCGGATATGCTTAAGATGGCCCTGGAGCCAGTGCTTTTTGGGGGGGGATGCAGGGGTACATATACCCCTAAACATTTTGTGAATCTAACGGGAGAAGAAACCTCTCTCTCTCTCTCTCTCTCTCTCTCTCTCTCTCTCTCTATATATATATATATATATATATATTGGATGTGTAGTGTTTTACTGATGAAAGTTGGGAAGATGTTAGTGCATACAACCTCATGCCGATGTTCCTGTGAGCTGTCAGCTGTGTAATATGAGGTAATGCATGTTCTTTGTACTTTTGTCCATTTACTGTACAGTGGTACCTCAGGTTACATATGCTTCAGGTTACAGACTCCGCTAACCCGGAGGTAGTACCTCTGGTTATGAACTTTGCTTCAGGATGAGAACAGAAATCATGCAACGGGGGCGCAGCGGCAGCAGAAGGCCCCATTAGCTAAAGTGGTACCTCAGGTTAAGAACAGACCTCAAGAACAAATTAAGTTCTTAACCTGAGGTACCACTGTATTTATTTTCCCCAATTTGCACTATAAAATGGTGGTTTTCTAGAGTCAAAATGAGAGTACCCTCTAAACATTTTTTAAAATAGAAAAAAACACTGCCTACAGCAGTAAACATGGTGGTGTTATTATTACTCATTGCTTTCTACAAAAAAAAAAAAAAAAAAAAAAAGGTCTTCAAGCAACTTAAAAAGGTAAAGGTACCCCTGCCCGTTCGGGCCAGTCTTGCCAGACTCTAGGGTTGTGCGCTCATCTCACTCTATAGGCCGGGAGCCGGCGCTGTCCGAAGACACTTCCGGGTCACGTGGCCAGCGTGACAAGCTGCATCTGGCAAGCCAGCGCAGCGCATGGAACACCGTTTACCTTCCTGCTGATAAGCGATCCCTATTTATCTACTTGCACCTGGAGGTGCTTTCGAACTGCTAGGTTGGCAGGCGCGGGGACCGACCGACAGGAGCGCACCCCGCTGTGGGGATTCGAACCGCCAACCATGCGATTGGCAAGTCCTAGGCGCTGAGGTTTTACCCACAGTGCCACCCGCGTCCCTAGCAACTTACATAGATACAAAATAGCAAGCTCCTTGTTGATTATTTAAAACCAAATGCATGGAATAAAAGACAATAGAACAAACATTTCTAAGGGTGTTCACCCAACAGCAAGAACTGTCCAATAACAAGACATAAAACATTCCCCGTACTGCATCACACTTTCTAAAAGCTCCCAGAAGCGTTGGAGCAAATCTTTGCATTCCCACATCCTGTGCAATTTAATCATTAAGCTGAGGAACCGGTGGATCGCTTCCTGAATTAAAAGGACACGTTTTGCGATTGCTTTCACGTATTCTAACTGAGCTGTCGCTTTTGCAAAATTATGGGTTTTCTGCAGACTGACGTTTGTTCCGATTCAGCAGTAAACAACAGGTTTTCCCTGCTGGGAAGTGGCCAGGACAAAAGAAAAATCCGCTCGGAGGCACAAATGATGAGCCCAAAGTGGCAAGTCTAGTTTCCTCTTACTGTTTTTGCAACATAAATGTAGCTTTCAGAACGTTTCTATGGGTCAATTGCATAATTACCAGAGACAGCATTTTAGCAAACGGATAAGCAGTCTCACAACTTTTGAAGTGCTTTGCTTTTTATTAGCTTCCATACGATTTTCACTAATCGGGACTCTGCAATGATATTTTATTTTTCCATTGTGGGTGTGAATTCAACACTTTCATGCTGAACCTTCTGCCTTGCTACACTGATGGTTCCTTTGTCAGTGCAGGTCTGACATCACAATTCTATGCATTTCCTGCTGTCAAAGTGCCAGCAGCTGTTTGCACAGCATAAAATGTAGCTGTTGTAATAATTTTATCCATTGGCTGCAGTTCAGTGGAGAAGCTAACAATTTTAATAGAGTTCAAATCAGTTGCAAAATGCACAATTGGCATTAGTCACTTTTAGTCACAAATAGCATGAAGGGTGGTGGTGGCAATTTACAAAAGAGCACCACTGACCTCAATTTTTTAAATTTAAGATGTACTCACCCGTGCATTCACATATGTCCAATGCTAGCGGCAACTGAGTCAGATGGGCAGAGTACAAAATAATAAAATTTAAATTATTATTATTATTATAGGGTTGGGGCCAGCAGTGCAACTCCACTCACTGGTAGACTCCTTGGTAGAGACTTCTCACATGAAGGGAACTATTGTCTTAAATGAAAGGAAACTCGAGGACAGTACAGTGGTACCTCGGGTTAAGTACTTAATTCGTTCCGGAGGTCCGTTCTTAACCTGAAGCACCACTTTAGCTAATGGGGCCTCCCGCTGCTGCTGCGCCGCCAGAGCACGATTTCTGTTCTCATCCTGAAGCAAAGTTCTTAACCCGAGATACTATTTCTGGGTTAGCGGAGTCTGTAACCTGAAGCATATGTAACCCAAGGTACCACTGTATTGCTTTGAATCATGCATCTGAACAGACTATGGGGCTACGACCCATACAACAAACTTCACTGTGTTGTGTGAGCCATAGTCCCATGAAAGCATGCACAGGATTGCAGCCTTAATTATAAATCTCATTTTCTTAAAAAAATTAAAAGCCACATTGATGATGGATGCAAACTGATTGACAAACAATATCAAGTTATTAACTAAATCTAAAAAAAGAGAAGCTTTTATGCAGGTATGCTATAACTGAAGTCAGAAAAGCAGACATATTTTGTAGAAATATATTGGGAAACATTATATTTGAGCTGTAGAATTAGGGCCTCAGAGATTATTATTTTTTAAGTCATGTCATTATTTCCCTGTTAGAACTTCTCTAGTAGTCATGGAGATGCAGTGCATCCATGGTTCTTGACACAATGATATACTCTTCTGCCAGCCAAGTTTTGCATAGAGTGAGGCTGCTTAAAATTCAGCCTGCGCAGAACACCTGTGGACGTGTCTTGTCTGACACAGATAAAAGCAGGAACAAGCTCCTCAGAAAAAAAACAACAGACAAGTATAAACATTTTTCCTGCCTGCTTTTGTTTTTCAAAGGATAATAAGTGTTCCTAATAATCTGCCAAACATGCTGTTCAAATTACATTTTCAAATAAGGCTTGTACTAACAGTTTTCCACTAATGAACCTGTCGGCATACTGTACATCCATTAAAAAAATGAATTTGCTCCTCACTGGTGACAAGAAGTAATGAGCAAGCACCTTGCAAGTTTTAACTAGTGAGAATGAAAGCTTGTCCATGCCATTCTATTCGTTGATTTGACAAATAGCTCTTGCAGCCTCTGCTGCGGGAAGAAACAGAAAATGTGCCATGGGCTGAAGAGCCTGCAAAAATCCCTTCCTTCCTTCCTTCCTAGTTGAAAGGGTAAGTGTCTCTGAGCGTATGCAGAGTATTTTCTCCCACCAATAACTAATCGTGCCATTTCATCACAGGATCACGTGTTACAAAAAAAATTCCTTCATCTTCTTCTACACACACACACACACACACACACACTCACTCACTCACTCACTCACTCACTCACTCTCTGGAATGTGCAACAAAACATTGCAGTGTGGAGTGCTCCTTTAAGGATGCCAGCCTGCCAGAATGACCGCTCCCCGCCTAAAACGGGGGGGGGGGGCGCCCTTTGCGTGGACGCGCGCAGCCCCTAGATCTGGAGTGGCTCCAACAGCATAGGTTTGGCTTTGCCTTCCCTCAGGTGGGATACCTGGAAGTCTCCGCCTACCCCAGTCAGTTGTCCAATCCCACCTGGGGGAAGCGTTGCCAAGGAGACCAGGCCAGGTAGGGGAGGGATTACCTGCCCACACAATAGAGGGAGGATCTTACCTGGGAATCGTCACTTGGCTCCAGAATGCCAGCCTGCCAGAATACTCTTTTTCCAGAATATTCTATTAACTCTTCCTGTATGGCTTTCTGTACCATTACCAATAGTCATTGGGCTGTATGGGCTTCTCCTTGTTAAGGTCTATCCCAAGGATTTATTGTACTACTGCAAACCCCAGGGTTCCTCTGAGTCCTCTTGTGCACCAAAGGTGCCCTTCTGGCTACATTATAAGGATATATGCTAAGAGAAGGAGTTTGCTATTAGCAGACATAGGAGGATGCA
Organism: Podarcis erhardii; assembly: GCF_964252035.2. Classification (NCBI taxonomy): domain Eukaryota; kingdom Metazoa; phylum Chordata; class Lepidosauria; order Squamata; family Lacertidae; genus Podarcis; species Podarcis erhardii. The sequence continues at coordinate 52,286,494 of NC_138500.1, forward strand.
ACTCCTTTCCTTGGCAATGGTGGCAGTTCTGTTTGTTTTGTTGTTTTGAGAGGCACAGCTCTCCACGCTGCTTGGGAGTGCAAGGAAGCATGGTATAATGGACCACAGCCCAACCGCCTGAGCCCCATATAAGAAAGATCTGGTCACAACAGAATGTACCCCTCTGCATATGAGATACTCTGCATGTGAGATACTTCCACCAGATACAACAGGAGTGGGGAACCTTTGGTCTGCCAGATGTTGCTGAGCTGCCATCTCATCAGCCCTAGGAAGCATGACCGATGGCCAGGGATTATGGGAGTTGTCTTCAAGCTGCCCTTCCAAAAATGTGAAGCAGTAGTAATATGAAATATATATAAACATTAAAAAATTGTCCAGTAGCACCTTAGGGACCAACTAAGTTTGTTCTTGGTATAAGCTTTTGTGTGCATGCATACTTCTTCAGATACAGTGAAACAGAAGTCACCAGACTCTTATATATAGTGGGAGGGTGGGATGTGGGGTTTTTCTCAGAAGGGTAGTAGGAGATGCGTGATTGACTTAATGGGTATGTAAACCGCAATTAGTCCTAAAGGAAAAAGCAAGGGATAGTATGCAGATGATTAGCATATGTAATGAGACAGGAATCCAATATCTCTATTAAGACCAGGTCTCACCATAGTTTTAAATTTAGTTGTAATTTAGCAACTGCTCTTTCAAGTCTGTTTCTGAAATTCTTTTGTAATAAGACAGAATTTCAGAAACAGACTTCTGTTTCAGTATATCTGAAGAAGTGTGCATGCACACGAAAGCTTATACCAAGAACAAACTTAGTTGGTCTCTAAGGTGCTGCTGGACAATTTTTTAAATATATATATATATATATTGACTGTGTCAGACCAACACGGCTACCTACCTGAATCTAGTAGTAATATGATCATTCAAGACTTACAAAATGTCCCTGTGGGGGAACATCAACTGTAAGTTTCTTGCGGCAGGGTGTGTTTGTTTTTTTAAGGACTCTGAAAAGCACCATGTACATAATTTACAGTGTTTATAGTAATAGGAGCCAACTCCTAGGGGTTGAGGTCCTTTCAACCCACCCTCCCCCTAATATATTTGAGAGGGCCAGGCCCCACCAAAGCACTTTATTATTCAAATATTGTGTGCACCACTTCTCGTGATCAAGTATGCGGGACGGGGCTTACCTGCCCTCCATATTTTCTTCAAGTTGGCTTGGCACCCCTGCACATGTATATCTGTGTGGTATTAATTAGTCCAATATTTCCCCCCCAGAGAAGGCTGAAGACTGTCAGTTTGAGCTGAGAAAGCTGACTGGTGCAACTGTTTAACCCTTTTCCAACCCCTTTCCTTCTCAAAATTGCCTGTGTGCAAATGTTTTGTTTAGTTTGTGCCTGCAAGGGAAGAGATATTGGTAAAAAGCAAATTTATGAATCCTTGGGTTTTCCTTTTGAGGGGGGCGGGGATGAAGGGGAAAGTATTAAAATAGCCGTGACTCTATTCAAACTAGCAGTCTTATGGGTGATAATAAAAAGTGGGAGCTTTTTACTAGCATCTGCCATGTAACATTTTGTTTGGTCTGCAGATGGTATGAAGCGAAGAGACTTCCCCTTCCTTCCTTCCTTGCAAAGGCAATGTTCTTGTTAATTGGGAAACGGAACAGAACTCCTCCTCCTGTTGGAAAATGTGTCTTAATAGACCACACACATTTGCTGAGCTGTTCAGAAGCAGCTCAATGTGCATGAGGTCATCATGGCTGTATTGATGGTATATGACACACTTAGGAAATCCATTTGAGAAGTGTTGCTAAAATCGATACGGAGAAATTTGACGAGCGGATATTGTGTGCCCCCTTTCCCCCTCCACTCTTATTGCTCTCTTAAATGCAAAGAGGTCAGAGAATATTGAGAGTTCTTCAGAAGGAAAGGAAAGGTTTTTTAGGAATTGAAATGTGGGACTGAGCGGGCCTGGAAGACAGTACGTCCCACCAGTGCATGTGCTACTCTTCCTAGGAGGTTCTGCCAGCAGGAATACTTTAAGCCAGAATGCCTTGTACCAGCTCTGCTAAATTCGAGTGATTCTTACTGCAGTTTTGCAATGCTTTGATTCATCAGTAGAGCTGCTTTGAGATGGTAGCCCGTTGCTACTGCATCTCAAGGATGTGGGAGAGTTTGAGCTTGGTCCAAAGAGCCGAGGAATCTCATTTTCAGCCTGAGGGCCACATGGATAACTTTCTGGGGGCCACATATCAGTGGTGGATGTGGTCAAAAGCAAAAACAATAATGGGCAAGGCAAGAGATGTGATGCTTGCCTTGCTACAAGGCCACCTTCAACTCATGCAAAATCCACAGGTTTTGACACAGACGTTCTAGCTAGGCAAAAGCAAATGAGGACAGAGCACGTTTGAACCTGATTATGAGATCTCCACACTTGACTCCTGATCTAGGCCAAAAGGCAAGTTGTGTGTGTGCATGATGTGTTTGCTAATTATATTGCACCAGTATCCTTCCCAAGAAATTTGTAATTTATGAAATAATACCTGTTTTGCTGAGCCCGTATCCTCCAAGTGTCCTGATTTTTCAGGGACAGTCCTGGAACCACGAAAGCCATACAGTGGTACCTCAGGTTACATACGCTTCAGGTTACATACGCTTCAGGTTACAGACTCCGCTAACCCAGATATAGTGCTTCAGGTTAAGAACCTTGCTTCAGGATGAGAACAGAAATCGTGCTCTGGTGGCGTGGCGGCAGCAGGAGGCCCCATTAGCTTCAGGTTAAAAACCATTTCAGGTTAAGTACGGACCTCCAGAACGAATTAAGTACTTAACCTGAGGTACCACTGTACTAGCATTTGATTTGATCCTGAGATGTCTCTATTTCCCCAGACAGTGCTTCCGCCACTGAGCCTGGGAAGGAGAATTAGCCAATGCTTGTCCTGAGAAGGAGTGACAAGGGAGCATCCTGTTGCCTCTCCCTGGCTGGCCTCCTCCTTTGGGCAGGAATTCAAAGTCACTGGGATAATTAGCAAGTACTTGGAGAGTAAAGCCCTTAAAAAGAATTCCTCCCTTATTATTGAAACAACACATTTGAATACATCAGGCCACTTGTATTTAGAAGTTTGATGTTTCGTATTGACTTTGCCACCCGTCTGCTCTCTGCCCCTCATTATTTCAGGCCATAAGCCTCTCCTGACCTCTAAGCCCACCGCCTAAAGGAGGGGAAGGCACATTAACAAAGCATTTGAACTTGATATTTTGATAGGGTTTTCAGGAAGCATCACGGATCTCTTTGTAGCTGTTGGAAGATAAATATCAGTCAGATTCTATAGCAGGTAAATGTCAGAGCCAACTAAGCTTTATGCTGCCTTTTTCTAGGAAGGTTTTTGTATCTCCGATAGGTGGGGGTCAGGCAGAAATTCAGCATGCTTCCCTGATATTGAGAAGCAATTATGGGAAAAGTTTAGGCTGCTGAATTTCCTTCTACCATGCATCTGAAAGAGACAGGAGTGCTGTCCCCGCCCACCTTCCCCACAAAAGGGCACACCTCTGGTACATAGCTGTCAACCATCCCTTATTTGGCGGGAAACTCCCTTAACCCTGCGCCGTGTCCCGCTGCTGTCCCTTATTGATGATGTCCCTTAAATTTCCCGGGTTTCAAAGGAAGCAGCTCCTCTCCCTCCCTGCCATCCAGGGAGGAGGGAGGCTCCAACTGTGTTGCTTGGCTGCGTTGCTCACCAGTGGCGTAGCGTGGGTTGTCAGCACCCGGGGCAAGGCAAGTAATTTGCGCCCCCTAACCCATGGATTTGCGCCCCCTAACCCTAACCCCCAGATGTTGCGCCCGGTGCGGCTGGCCCCCCCTGCACCTCCCACGCTATGCCACTGTTGCTCACCCAATAAGGAGTCTAAGAACGACTGGGGGGTGGAGCTTGCATGCCTTGTGCCGATCAAATCAGCCGCGTTGCCTGGGGACTCGCCTTTGCTCAGCGCTTCCCAGCAAAGAGGTGACGGTGGTTTTCCTTACTGCATGCCCTTTGCCGGGTTGCTGCGCTGTGGGAACCACCGCTTGAGGCTTCGTTTGGCTGCTGGCTGGGCTTTCTGCCTTTGGCTCGGAGGGGCTCAGAAGTCGAACATACCTGTGCCCGGAAAATCCCTTATTTTCGAGGCTGCTGGTCCCTTATTTTCAAATCTGTAAGTTGACAGCTATGCTCTGGTATGCAAGTGGAACTCTGTTTATTATTATTGTTTCACAGTGGTGTAATATGGTTAAAGTTAGAGTTAACAAACTGAATGCCTTTTGTTTGAATAACCCCATCCCATGGGAATTCATTCAGCAAGCCTGTACTGCAAATACAGCAGAACTTTGATTATACAAAATCTAAGTTCTGAAAGAGAGAGAGAGAGAGAAAGATGGGGCAATAGTGTTGCCAAGGTGGGACATAAATTAAATTCAGTTTGCATTTACTGGCAGATCTACGCAATTCACACCTTCAGAAACGATACACTTTCCAAAACCATCTTACTCTCCTGGGCATATCTGAGGTTTTTCCTCCTTCCTTTCATAGACTGGCAGAGTTGGAAGGGACCACGACAATCATCTATTGCAACCCTCTGCAATGCAGGAATCTCCCCATCCCCAACATGGGGTTCGAAACCCACAACCTTGAGATTAAGAGTCTCATGTTCTATCGCCTGAGCGTTTTCATATACAGTTGGTGGCTGCCTCTCCTGCCTGGACCATCCTGGGCCACTCAATCTGTAGTAATATGGGTTTGATGTGACCCAACTCAAATGGTGCCTGGATCCCCCAAATTGGCCTGATTCAGTTTTGGCCCCGGCCAAATCCTGTGCAAAAGTACATAAGCAGCAGGTCTTGTTAATAGATTGTGAGTGGACAGAGGGCATCCAGTGTATTATTCTTATTATTTATCTAGTGCCATCTATTCACAATTAAAATAAGAAATTCTACCCCAAAGGGTGTACAGTTGCATACAGAACTGTGTGCATTGATGGTGCTATATAAATAAATGTTAATAATAATAATAATAATAATAATAATAAAAAACAGTTCCCTAGGTACCTCTACCACCCTCAGAGTTTCAAGAGGTGTAATCATAATCATAATCATAATCATAATCATAATCATAATTTTATACCACACCCACCTGGCTAGGTTTCCCCAGCCATTTTGAGCAGCTTCCGCCAGAATATAAAAACATAATAAAACGTCAAACACTAGTAGTGACTTGGAGAGGGCATTATCTGTTTATTATGACCAAGTTGTGGAATTCCTTCTCCACAGAAGCATATCTGGCACCTTCTTTATGTACTTTTCATGATATGCTGAATACCTCTCCACTGTAGCCTTTGACACATGAGATATACATTTTAGGACCCCCTCTTTTTCTCTTGACTGTAAATTGCTGTAATGGATTTTAATAGATTGCATTTTTGAATGGTTGTAACCCACTTTGGGACCTTATGGTGAAGGGTGGACAAGAAATCAAATAAATCTTGCCTGCTTGCTATTAGCAGAGTGTCCTGCTTCTCTGCCAGAGGTGACAGTGCAAACACTTTCACAGTTCAAAATCCATAGAAGTCCCTCTATATTCTACCTAATTTCATTTTGGGTTGCCATATTGATTTTTCCACTGTGCCTGCAAACTCTTTGTTGTCAGAAATGCATTTGGTACTGTCTGTGAAGACGGCGCCACAAAGCGCACCGTCAACTTGTGCTGTTCACTTTGACGGTTGGAGTTTTTCAAGTCCAGGCCCAAATTCTTTTCTGTACACACCTTGTTTGGTGCAGGATGAATATCGACCCGCTTTGTTTTGTCTCCACATTTCCTCGCAAGCTGCTTTTTTGATCTGGGTGACAATATCAAATGGGCTCTATTGATATCTTTTCCTGTACTATAGAGAGGGAACAAATAGGTTCCCAACCTGTTATTTCCTTCAAAGAGGAGTCAGTCAAGCAGCTGTTCCTCTGGGTCACACAGTCATTATTCTGTGTGAGAGCACAGACACAGCCAAAATTGCAGAGGGACAAAATGAGCAAGGTGTCAGGCCCAACGTTTGTTGATGAGATGGAATAGGTTTTTGAAAGCCAAAGGGGTTCGGATCTCAGTGTAGTCAAGGCATCCTTTTTTATTACTATTAATTCAAACGAACTCTGAAAACACCAAAGTATCTAATATGTAAGCCAGTGTCGTGGTGTGGTACTAGGATCTAGGAGACCAGGGGTTCAGATCCTCACTTGGGCTGTTTTCACGCCACACCACTTTAATTCTCAGGGTGGGTTAGCGATCAACCCCTCTTTGCGGGTAGTCTGAGAAATGTAGCTCTGTGGGGAAATGGGGGTCTCCTATCAGCTCTCGGCACCCATAACAAACTACAGCTCCCAGGATTCTTTGCGAGAAGGCATGACTGTTTAATTTGGTATCATAGTATGGTGTGAATGTGGTCTTGGGCGTGAAGCTCACTGGGTGCCCTTGGACTGGTCACCATCTCTCAGCCTTACCTACCTCACAGGATTGTTGAAAGGATAAAATGGGGATCCTGCATGCAACTTGAAGCTCCTTGGAAGAATTTTTTGTGTGAGGGGAATGTTTGTGTGAGAGAAATGTAATAACGAAATAAATAATTTGATGTTCAACCTCCTCCTTTGTGTACGTATAAAGAAAACACACCCAAACTGCTAAATAGAACAGTTTTAGACTGCAGACTTAATGGTCTTCAGATGGTAATGTGTGTAACTTCACTCATGTATTGGCTTTAATGCCATTTAATGGGCTAAATTCAGTGACTGGGTGTGTAGGTTGAATTTTTGCATGAAATAGTAACAAAGATGTTCAGTTTCGTTCTTCCGGTTTTAAAGCCAACTTCCTTAAGAATGTTGCCATTTGCTCTGAAACTTTGCTTTTTAATGGTGTTGACCATGGAGTTTGCACTGAAAGCTGCCATTACCAGGTCACTGAGGAAGTGCTACACCAGGGTCAAAGTAGAAAATATTGTTGGGCATACAATAATTCTGTCCGTGCCCATGGGGGAGAGGAAGTGTTACTACAAGATCTGAAGCTCCAGCCATCTTATCGAGCTGCCAGTCTATGAAAAGAATGAGTTGAATAGATAAGGGCCATGACTTTGCCCTGCAGAACAGGGCTGCCGTATAGTTTTCAATAGCCACAGTTGATTGTAGTTCCAGTGTTGGCTTGTGTGAAGCACAACATCTGAAAGCAGGTCAGTTGTTCATTGGGGTCAAATGATAGGGAGAAGCTGGCAAACATTTTGATTAATGGAAGGGGCTTATCTGGAACTACACACACACACACACACACACACACACACACACACACACTTACATAGTGAGCAAGCTTTTTACCATCTTTTACCATTCCCAGAAAATATTCGTAGGTGGCAGCAGAAACCTTTATGAATCCTGTTAGTCATTGTTAGCCAGCTGAAACTCACCAGAACTCAGTTCTGGCAGCTCTCAGGTGGGTGTCATTGCCATGATAAAAGGATAACGGAGGCATTCATGGTGAGTTCCAGCACCTCATTTTTCTAGAAAACCCACCTGTTTTGGTCACAGGAATTTTACTTGGAAAAAGAAATGGGCATTAGTAATCTTGGTTATGAAAACTGGCAGCTGTACTAATGGCTATCAGATGCAGCTTACAGGAAATATCAATTATGTGAAAATGTGTTTGCAGTATACAGTCATACCTAGGTTCTCGAACTCTTTGGTACTCATACATTTTGGCTTCCAAATGCTGCAAACCCGGAAGTTAGTGTTCCAGTTTGTGAACGTTTTTCGGAAGCCGAACGTCCGACGTGACTTCTGCTTGACTGCAGGAAGCTCCTGCAGCCAAGAAGAAGCTGCAGCTTGGTTTTTCAATGGTTTCGGGGTCAAACTGACTCCCGGAATGGATTAAGTTTGAGAACCAAGGTATGACAGTAACTTGAATAGTGTATGTTTTTCAGATAGTTGCTTCTTTATTGTATAGCTCTCTTCCCATTTCCCACACTTGTTGGGGGGTGGGAAGAGGGATTGCATCTGCTGCCTAGCAAGGGGAAGGAAGCTGTGAAAGATTCTGGTGTTGGGATGCACATCGTATCCACGGGCAGAGCTTAATGGACTGTCCTGTCCCTCAACAACCTTTTCATCATCTTTGCAGTGACTGGCCTATTGTGGTCTAGGGAAGCCTGTCACGTTTTGGGGTTGTTGGAGCCTACATGGCCTGGAAGGATTGTTGGTCAATGGCAACCATGTTGACCATGGAGAGGCCCCAACTTCAGGGCTGTGGTTACTGCCCAGGAAGGGCAGCTGGTTTGGCAACCTGATCCATTGTGGTCTCCTTTCTTTTTAGTGGGCACACAGCACTTAAGAGAGCCCAGAAGCAACTAGGGAAGGAATATTGAGTTAATATCTGGGCTTTGGACTCAATCCAGGGAGAAAGGAGAGGAGTCACTGTTCCTGTATTCTGATATGCTGAGGCCATCATGGAATATTTTTGTAACCTGGCCACACTCTGGCTACACGGGGCATAATCCTTCCCAACTCTTTTTACTGGACAAATTGAGGATGGTTTAAGAGCGTGCCTTTGTAGCTCTGTTCTTTTTGACAACTCTTTGGAAATTTCTCAAAGTTGCTTCATTATTTACAGACATGCTCAAAAATAAGTCCATTTATCTGGATTTGATAACAGAATTAAAAACTTCTGTTTCTATAATGTCACAAACATTTTAAAAAGCAGCATTTTTCTGTGAAGATAGCTACCTGTCGAATTCCCATTGTCTTCAGAGCCTTCCAGAAGGGTAAACATGCACACAAATAATGCCATAAAGAGGAATGCCAAATCAAAGCAAATCCTTAGCTACAAGGACACATTTCATCCAGGCAAGGAATGGGCTGGGGAGAAGTTGTGGCCTGGTGAGAGCCTTTGAGGGTACATTTGTGTCTGGGTTTGAGGTTACCCACCCCAATATAGATCCTCTTCTTCTTCCCTCACATATTTTTGTGTAGACAAAGACATTTTGGCTGGTGCAGTGGTGAGAAAACCAAAACTATCAAAATGTATTTTACACAGTTATTAAGGATAAAGCTTTTTCTTTCCCTCCATCTGCTCACGCGTTCTCTCACTGCCTCTCTGCTTCTCCTAAAAAAGAAATGCATTCCCCCCACTAGGCTGTGATGTGACCTGCTTTTTAGATCACTTTGGATCCTGCTCCACCTGCTAAAGCCCCTGCTGGCTTTTTCAAGAAACCAGCCAACAGCTATCAAAAAATTGATTTGCTTTTAGTTTCTTTGTGTTCTCCAGGCTCATTGTACTAACAGACTCCTGGCTCATATTTGTTCTGTGTCTGACAGTGATCGGCAGCATTTACCTTTGTGTTCAGGTGTATTTGGTTTAGTAACATCTGTCTGTGTTCTCCAATTTAAAAAATGAATCAGATAACAAACAGCTTTGGAGGCTTCAACCATATGTCTGCCCTAACAGATGAGCCCTTAAAGATCCCTGATAATAGCACAGTCTTAACTTGGGGCAGCATTGAAAAACTAGCTTGATTGCTTTAGGTTCTCAACCGTTTTACAATTTGTAGCTATTAAACATGGCACGCAGAACATTTATTTGTTTTAATTTCTCCAATCTCTTTGCTTTATATCTTCCTAATCTTTCACATTTTGCTTATTTTGCTTATTTTGTTGTTTTGGTGCATTGTAAGTCACTTTGCAGACCCTAACTGAAGGCTGAAAAGTGGTCTAGAAATGCTATTTTAAATAATAAATGCTATTTTAAATAATTTTAAATAATAAATAGAAATGCTATTTTAAATAATAAACAATAAATTTTGCAGACCCTAGTCTGAAAAGTGGTCTAGAAATGCTATTTTAAATAATAAAAATGTTTCAAAGTGATCCTGCAGAGGGACCTACTTTAATAGTTAAGATTTATACTCTAAACCCTGCTATATTACATATTACCAAACATAAGGCACAACATTTCTGACTGATAATTATATAAAATTACACACTTGGCATTTCAATTTCTTTGTGAAAATGGCCTTGCAGCATTATATCAGAATAGCAAAAACAGATGTTTAGGTCACTTAGTAGGAATAGATCTTGTACTGATGACATTCCCTCAATGGCGTATTTTCCTTTTTAGAGCATATAAAAATAATTTTCCTGATCAGCCATCTCTAGTATTTGCTAAGCCCTGTGCATGCTGGCCAGGGTTTAGGAGAATAACCCTGTATGAGCACTGATGTACAACAAAAAAATCGATAAAGTTAATAGTTTATATATACCTCAGGCTTCTGGCATGCAGTCCCTAGTCAGTTGTATGGGAAAGTCTTTAGGACAAGTATTTCATGAGACACAGCACTGAAAATGGCCATTAGCTAGAATTTCAAAAGTGCGAAGTTCAAGAAAACTTACACAATTGACAAAGAAGGAAACAAAGTTTGGATTACAAAAGCAGATAGTATGTGGACAATTTCTGCAAAAGCTTTCCCACCCCTGATTGGACACCATCTTGTGAAAGTTACTAGTAATTAGGATGAGATGTTTACTCTTCTCACACATTTGGATGCTTCCATTGTGAAATATAAATGCTGTTTGGTCAGGACTTGTATATTCTACTTGTACTGCATTTCAGGACAAAGGGCAATCCTCTAGTTGTTCATAAGCACAATATACTGGTAAAGGAGTCATTGATTGTGTGTGTTTACACACCCTTTCCAATCAAAAGAAAACATTAAATCAGGCCACTAGATACCCTCCAAAATTGAGAGTACACAATGGGGGGATTTTATGCTCTTGCTGTGTTGACCTCATGTTTAAGAGTTGCAAGAAACTCACATTACTTTAATTCACTAAAAAAAGAACCCACCTAGTTTTGAGATAGTTTTATTGATTTATTTTATTGCATATTTTGCATTCTCTCTCTCTCTCTTTGGTAAAATGTTCTTGGGTTTTATTACAATTAAGTGGTATAGAAATCGGGGGGGGGGGGGGTATTTTTTATATAATATACTCTTGTCCTGAGATTGCTCATGATGATGTTGGAGGTGTTTTTTCTTCTGGTGGCAGACGACAGAACCATGAGACCTGTGTAAAATGTTTTATTACAGGTATACAAAAACAACAGACCCAAAGCATGTGGGTGTTCTCTCTCTGCAGGCAAAATTCAAACTGTGACTTCTTTTCTTTTCTACACATCACCAGCTGTGTCTAATCAACCTAGAAAACCACACCCAGAACCACACACAGAAAAGGTTCTTAAAGCTACAATCATCTTTTCTGTTTCTTTGCAGAATGACTCCTAACAGATGAGAGGTGGGATATAAATTTTACCAATAAATAAGGTAAAGAAATGCACAATCTATTTCTGAATTACCACTAAAACCAGATAAATGGGGGTGTAATCTATCATATTTGGGTGAGACACATTGGCAGGAAGGCAAGCGTAATTTGGACCCATTTGGCCCTTCCCATCTTGAAGCATACCTTATGAGGGGTGCTTGTATGCAGAGAACAAGTACTTCCAGTTTTTATACTCATTGCACGTGTTTCAGGCATTGTTTGCCAGGACAAGGCAGCTCATTGTTCCTGTGGGTTAGGTGGATTTCGATGAGCCAGAGCTGCTTATCCTTACTTTGGGTGCTTATATTCTGACTTGCAGGGGCCTGCATAAAGAGAGCTCCCAGAGCCAGGACCCTAATTGCTGCCGCCTGCACTACTATATGCTGCAGGGTTCTTACTGGGCAGGAGGCCAGAGAAAGAATAAACACTGGTCTTCTAGCCCTGGTTTTGACACTTAGGAATGCTACATTCTTCAAGTAAGGGGATGGAACTTAAGAGGGGTGGTCTGGAGGCAGGGGGTCATAGCTCTCATAAGAGTTACAGTGGTACCTTGGGTTAAGTACTTAATTCGTTCCAGAGGTCCGTTCTTAACCTGAAACTGTTCTTAACCTGAAGCACCACTTTAGCTAATGGGGCCTCCTGCTGCTGCTGCGCCGCCAGAGCACAATTTCTGTTCCCATCCTGAAGCAAAGTTCTTAACCTGATGCACTATTTCTGGGTTAGCGGAGTCTGTAATCTGAAGCGTATGTAGCCTGAAGCGTATGTAACCTGAGGTACCACTGTATAGCCTTCCTTGGACCAAGCTGCTCAGTAGGAACTGTCCATGGTGCTGCCATCTGTAGCCAGCTATATCTTCCTTGTTAGCATGCTTCATGGGTAGCAATTACAGAGAGATCAGAACAATATTATTTTCATGCAAATTCAGGACAAAGGCACCCTTAAGATTGTATTGATCACAACAGAACGTAGGGCAAGTGACAATCTATAATGAAAAATAGGTCACAGGCCATTTGAAAGGGCCATTCTTTTGAATGACTTTACCATTCTCTCTCTTCCTTTCCTTTCCTTTCCTTTCCTTTCCTTTCCTTTCCTTTCCTTTCCTTTCCTTTCCTTTCCTTTCCTTTCCCTCTCTCTCTCTCTCTCTCTCTCTCAGAGGGTAGGGAGAGGGTTCCCTTCTTGTTAGGGAACTGTAGCTCTGGTTAGGGGGTAGGGGTAGGGGTAGGAGAGAGAGAGAGAGAGAGAGAGAGAGAGAGAGAGAGAGAGAGAGAGAGAGAACGAACGAACTGGTGATGTTCTACCTTGAGGTGAATGCAGCCTGTTGCACTACTCAAATGCCATGGAGGCTAGCAGCTATCTCAGAGAGCAAAAAAACCAGAGTGAAAAGGATGTTGATCTGGTATTGATCTGTTTCAATTCCTGCCGGCTTATAGCTTCAGTGGAAATACTGGCAGAGTACTGAAAGCAACCAAACAACTTTATTACAAAGAAAATATTGACACATTTCTCCTCCTCCTCCCTCTTCACTTCCTTTTGTTGTTCATGTTGAATACTGTAAGTCGGTGATCTTGTAAGCAGCAAGGTCGTTACTCAGATGAGCATCTAGATCAGTTTTCATGTGCCTTTTAGTCCGTGGATTTTCTATTCAGTCTCTCGCAGTTTAACACCATTTATGACAGTCTTTTCCCCCTTGAGATGAGTTCCTGCTCATTATGAACTGCATTGGAGCCTTTTCTCATTTCAGACAAGAATGACATTCACACTATATTTTTGTAGCTCAGGGAATGAAAAGTCTCTGCTAAATGGAAGGAACTTAAAAGGGTGGAATTCAAAGTAGTGCCATTTAATCCTCATAAAAGAGAAAAGTAATTTTATTTGCGGCCAGATGTTTCCTGGTTCTGATGAATCGGGAACCTGTTTCCCGTCCATGACTGGCCTGCAGTTGGCATTATGGAACTTGGGTGGAGCAAGATGCTGTATAGCTCCCTTCACACCAGTTCTTTCCTTTTTAGATTCTCTGGCAACCTCCCATTTCAAATAGTGCTAGACTGCCCCAGGTATGGTACAGTATGAATGTCTCCGCTTCTACCTCCCAGCAGAAATACCCAGTTTCATTTGTGCACCATTGGAACTGCAGCAGCCTGGCTTTTATTGGGTCAGATAAGCCCAAGGTATCAGAAGCTTCCAAGCATCACTGCTTGTAGAGTGAAGCCAATGTATATTGTGCTGATGTTAACATGGCAGTGCTTTCAGGGGAACCAGAATATTGGCACAGGGCATTGCCCTGGTGAATCCTGACTGTTTTGGAGCATATCAATCCACAGCTGAGGCTAAAATTAGAAATGTCCAATGAGAAGTGTCAATGAGGAAGTATCCATATTACTTATTACGGTGCTTGCAAATTCTGGGACTTCATACTCTGCCTATCTTACAAAGCAGTAGATGAAATATGGACCAAATTGTGCATTTTCTTTTGGAAATCATGCATTCAGTACATTGTGATTAATTTATGTTGCGGAAAGGAACTGCAAAAAAAGGAATATTAAAATTTCCTACTGTGGAGTCCCAAAGGATAATAGGTATCATTACTCTATCTGTGTTTTGTGATGATCTGCTAAGCTTGCAATAGCTAGGGAGAAACCAATATCTTAGCATATTTCCCAGTGTGTGCTATGTTTCAGCATCAGACTTTTAAATTATGAAAGTTAAACTTTACATTGACACAATCCTCAGTTACATCACCTATTTTGTGTTTTTCCTTGCACCATGATTGGCTTGTGTCAAGTGGCTGTTCTATATGGCTGACCTTGCTCCACCTGCATGCATCCAGGAGTTTTTGCTAAAATATCTTTTACAATCTAGTGTCATTCTTGGCAAATGCTGAATATTTTTGGCCTTGAATAATGGGTCACTAATAATGGAAGATAAATCCTTTCTATTTTAGATGTGAAATATAATGAATGTAATTCAGTGAAGTGTGGTTCCATATATTAACAACAATCCTTTAATTTTCACCCTGAAACAACTTTGATTTACAATACCAAGGGCTGGCTCTTGATATTATATAGGCTAAATGAATCCCTTTATTGTTATTTTTGATCTAACTAATATTATCAGAAAGAAATGTTTTGCTGAAAGGCAGAAAGAAGAAAGACAAAGAAAAACTTCCCCAACTGTATCATGATCTAATTGCTAGGATATCTTTCAATAGTTAAAATGGCCCAAATGTAGACAAGGGGGAATTTAATATGACTTTTAGAAATAATGAACTGGTATTACACTTCTACCATATCTTAATTCAGAAGGAACAGAAATTAGACAGATTGTGCAGCTTTATCATTAGACTTGTAGCTAGCTAATGGACCAATGGGGGAAGCATCTGTGTTGAGATGGGTGACTTGTGAATGAATGACATGTAAAATGTCTCTTAAATTGAAGCCCAGATTCAATCTGGTATGCTGAGCACATCAAAGTCAATTCCCCCTTTTGAAGCTGCTTAAGCCCTTGTGGGACACAGATCCACCAGTTCTAATTTAGATAACCACAAATTAATTGTGCTGCCAGAAGCCAAGCTCAGCTTCTACTTATCCCTGCTTTGGGATAAAAGTTCAGTATTCTGACAACATGATGCAGGCAAATGGTGTGTGGTGTGTGTGTAAAGTATTGTTGACAAACTTTCTCAAAGAGCAGTGCATGCTAAACAGGTGTTCTGTGATCCACTGTTTTAGCAACATGCACAAGAACATCGCCTATGTATTATTAATCAGCATGGATAACTAGTCTGAGGGTCAAGCAAGCATTGGCATTTTTTAATATTGCCTCACATTCAGTTTTGTGGGAGATATGTTGAGGGCCTCATCTCCATGTATCATCCGAGAAAATCTCTCTGTCTCTCCTATGGCACACAAAGCTTTAAGCAGTGCTGGTTATACAGACTTAAAATATTCCTTCACACACATATTGAATCTATTGGGTGAGACCCTTGAAAGCTCATTCAGTAAAGCATGAGACTCTTAATCTCAGGGCCCTGGGTTTGAGCCCCATGTTGGGCAAAGATTCCTGCATTGCAGGAATGACTTGTGGTCCCTTCCAACCCTACAATTCTGATTCTATAGCAGCTGGGGAGTCAGCTCCAGGAACGTCATGCTTTATTTCCCTTCTGATTAAAATAATAATAATAATAATAATAATAATAATAATAATATTTTTTTATTTATACCCCACCCTCCCCAGCCAAGGCCGGGCTTAGGGTGGCTAACAAGCAATAATAAAAATAAGTTGAATGAATACAACTTAAAAACAAGATTAAATACAACATTGAAACATTGAAACATTAATATGCAGCCTCATCACAGGAGGAGAAAGGAAAAAAGAAAGAGGGGGAGGGAATCAAATTGACTCCAAGCCAAAGGCCAGGTGGAATAACTCTGTCTTACAGGCCCTGCGGAAAGAAATCAGATCCTGCAGGGCCTTGGTCTCATGAGACAGAGTGTTCCACCAGGCCGGAGTCAGTGTTGAAAAATCCCTGGCTCTGGTTGAGGCTAATCTAATTTCCTTAGGGCCCGGGACCTCTAGGGTGTTGTTATTTATGGACCTTAAGGTCTCCATTCCACATGACCCATTCCAAGATGTCACCTGAGGCTTGAAGCCACTGTCTATCATTTGTGCACCCCATCCAAGAACTCAGGCCTGGCAGCACCAAGTAGCACAGTTAAGTACCTGCTGGTGGCCTTGCATAGAGTCTTTGCTGCTAATCTCCATCCTCTGTTGATGACACCACCACCTCTTCCAGTTTCTCCATTGCCACTGCATCTTCCCTGCTCACCCTCCCCACTGTTTTCAGGGATGCCCATGCAGCTACAAATAGCTGACTCTTATAGGTAAAGGGGTAGGAAGATTCTCTAGAGCCACTGGTCTCCTGCTGTATGCTAGTGGCCATGTTTGAGGGACAGGGCTGGTGTAATTGTTACTTCCAGCAACAGCATCACTTCTATTTAAACTCTTATGCTGGTTTGGGAAGAAACCATGTCTCCATTCTTATCCAGTTTTGGGTTCCTTCAGGTGTTGCTGTGCATGGGCAGAAGCAGTCTCACCTGTTGCTGTTGGCAATGTAGGAGCCATTGTTTTGATCGTCCAATATGACATTTTCCAGAGATTGTGGCCACTAGGCAGTGATGACTTTGATGTGTATGATTTTGGATTGCTTCTTCCATTATGGTTTGTTATAGTTCCATGTAACTTTTAGGGCTAAAGGGACGCGGGTGGTGCTATGGGTTAAACCACAGAGCCTAGGGCTTGCCAATCAGAAGGTCGGCGGTTCGAATCCCCGTGACGGGGTGAGTTCCCATTGTTCAGTCCCTGCTCCTGCCAACCTAGCAGTTTGAAAGTATGAAGTGCAAGTAGATAAATAGGTACCACTCTGGCGGGAAGATAAATGGCATTTCCGTGCACTGCTCTGGTTCGCCAGAAGTGAATTAGTCATGCTGGCCACATGACCCTGGAGCTGTATGCTGGCTCCCTCAACCAGTAAAGTGAGATGAGCTCCACAACCCCAGAGTCGTCCGTGACTGGACCTAATGGTCAGGGGTCCTTTAACCTTAACCTAGGCAATGTGTTGAGAGAGAGGCTGTATAAAATTTTGCAAGTGGTAATATCTGGGGAAGCATTTCACAAAATATCCTCTCAGGGGACAGGAATTTCCAACAGGTTGAGAAGGAGGTTTGTGAAGAAGAGGAAATGTCCAGAAAGTTCTCTGCTGGTAAATTTAGGCTCAGTTAATACTGTATGAGACTAATATTATAAGTTCATATTAGCCATCTAGAGAACCTGTATTATGACACAACTGATCAACAGAAATAAATAATAAAACCAAACTGAGAGACAAGAGAACTGGTAGGAGGAAGCAAACCCATTTATTCCTTCCAACTATATGAAAATATTATTAAACAATATTAAAACTGCATCCATAGTCACACTCCATATTCTTCACTCTGTCTGTGGGCAGCCAAGCTGAAGGCAATTTCTTCAAATAGTCTCCTATGGGGGGAAGAGCACTGAAATTTTCCAATAATTGGGAGTCAGAAAGAGATTTTTTAAAATAAATTAAAAAAAAAACACAGTGGGTTTAGAAAAGTTACCAGCAAATGTCACATTGCCATTCTTACCATCTGAGGATGAAGAATAATGTCTAAATATTAGCTGTCTTGTTTTACTGACAGTAGTGTACTTTTGATTTAGTGAAAGGCATATAGCAATGATGAAGGCAGGAACCTATAAAGTGGACCCCACCCATGATGGCTAGGCCTGATGGAAGTTGCAGTTTGACACAAGTGGAGGGCACGAGTTGGGCAAAACCACCTATGAAGTTGAGGTTGGGGTTAGAGGACAGGCAGAAGGTTGCAGGTTCAATCCCCAGCATCTCCACATAGGACTGGACGAGATCCCTGTCTGAAACCCTAGTGTGCTGGTCCCGGGGGGGGGGTGTTACCGTGCGGCGTGCTCTAAGTCCGGTCCTAGGTCGACTTCCGGGTTGGCGCCATCGCCGAATGGCGGACTCCCTCCGAGCTCTGGAGGGAGCCAGCTCGGCAGGGGCTGGGTCCTACCGCGCCGGCGACGTGGGGACCCTCAAAAACCATGGGCGCTGAAACCCATGGGCATGGTGACTTGGCGGGCACCATTTGCGCCCCCCCGACCCGCGAAGGAGCCTTTTTAAAGGCTGCGGAGCGGGTGCCGGGGGGGTGTGGTGCTATGAGTCCTCCGCTTCCCCTGCCGAGCGAAGCCGCATGCCATTCGGCGGAGAGCGCTGACTTCTTCCATTGAAAATTTGGATCAAAAAGAATAACCCGTGAGTAATTGGAAATTGGACTTAAAAAGGGAAAAAAAATCTTTAAATTCGGAGCGAGCGGGGGAGGTGCAAAAAGGAAGTCAGTCTCCCCCCGGTTGTAGAGGAATTAAAGCAAAGGATTTGACAACTAAGATCGAGTGCTACCTTATTTTGATAAAGTTACTAATTTCACGATGGAAAACTATAAGATTGGGCTGGAGGAGAAAAGTAAAATGTGAGCTAAAAGGCAACCCTCCCGTGAACCGGGAGCGATCCGCGAGAGCGCCGGGAGAGGAGCAACAGAGGCTTTGACAGCTGTCAAAGGAGCTGTCAAAGTTGAAGAATAAAAAGAAAACTTTGTTACGAGGACTTTGCCGGTTATATTCGTTACAAATTGGATATTAATTGTTTAAAATAAGGAATAACAAGTTACTTTGACTGTTGGGTGTGATCTGGAAGGAAACTGAGTTACTATAATCCCTCTAGAGGGGATGTGGGACACTACAAGTATTGCTGGTATGGAATTTGAACAGGACTTCTTATCTCCTGGGAAACTGCAGAAATGGAATACTATTTTGTCTACAGAGGTCTCTACACTAAAGGAGACAATGGATTTATCTATTGAAGAATGGAAGGGACTTGACGTAAAGTTTTGTTCCTGAATAACAAAGCCTCTGTAGAGGATTTAGAAGCTTTTGGAATTAGAACATTTTTGCAGGGGAGCAGGAAATGAAACTAGAGGAAAGTGAGGAGAGAGAATAACAAGAACAACATGAACAATAAGAATTGGATAAAGTTGGAAGTGGGAACATTTGGGACATCCAGATTTGAAAGGTCTAAAGAAACAAAATTGGAGTTTTTGCTCTTGAATATAGAGATTTGGATGGAAAAAATGGGCCTTTTTGAGATAGAGTTTTTTTTCAAGATTGGACGTTCAAAATTAAAGATGACCAAAAAGGCGGCAAAGACTTTTAAAAAGACGGCAAAGTGGACTTGTGAAGGATTTCGGCCTAGATGTGGGATCTCCAGGATGACAGCAGGGATGGACACTGGGGAACGCAACCGGGAAAGGGGGGGGGGATATTGGAATCCAAAGGGTGTTAAACTATACTTTATTCTTTTTTCTATCTTTTTCATTTTAACCTGTTCTGCATATTAAAGAGGGGAACTCGTGGAAGGGAGCGGGGTCGATTTTAGGGGATGGAAAAACATTTTTAACATTGGGTTAATCATAATAAGTTTAAAATTTGGGGTAAGAACTTGTTGAATCTATTTGAAGGAATTGGAATACAAAAGGGGGTGGGGCGGGGAAGTCCTGAAAGGATATCAATGAAAATAAGGTTATAAAATGGATGTTGTATTTTTCTTTTTTCTTTTTTCTGTTATATTTGAAAATGTTTTTAATATGTGACATTTTAGTGTATTTTTTATCTCTGTTGGAAGCCGCCCAGAGTGGCTGGGGAAACCCAGCCAGATGGGCGGGGTACAAATAATAAATTATTATTATTATTATTATTATTATTATTATTATTATTATTATGTTCAATAAATATTATTAAAAAAAAAAATCTGGTCCTAGGTCGAGGGTAAGGAGGCTGTCCGTCAGGGGTGAAGCGAGGAGTAGGGCGTGGTCAGGAACTCAGGAGAGTAGGTCAGGGTGCCGGCAGGAACAGGTTACCAATGATGTTGCTCCCACAACCTGGGACTGGGCTGACTGGCCTTTATCTCCTCTGAGGCATAGGGCGGTCCCAGCCCACAGGTGACTCACCTCTCCTGGCCTTAAGGTGAGCACTCCTCCTGTGAGAAGTTAGTTCCCTCCGCCTCTCTGCCCTGAGCCTCTGCAGCTCCGGAGAGGCTGGAGGGTTACTGGACCTAGAGGCAACCTCACTTTCCCCTGACAGGGCTGGGAGAGGAGCACCTGCAGGCAATGGGTCCTCGATCACCTCCGGAGCCAGAGCGGATTCAGCTGGTGTCTGCTCCTGAGGATCCAGCACAGGTGAGGGCCCTTCAGGTTCAAGCCCCTGTCCCAGCACAGCCGGCCCTGGAGGCGGGGACTCCTGTGCAGGCTGGGATTCCTCAGGTTCAGCCTCTGAATCGGATTCCCAGGCCATCACACCTAGGGAGCTGCTGCCTGTCATTGAAGGCATTGTAGACAATTGTATAACAGCGCTTCCCATCTACCTGTGTCCCTAAATTCAAATTAATCATCTTGTCCAACATCAATGTACTGTTTGCACAGTATTCATCATGGCTACGTTATCTCCCAAATGAACCTCTCTTGACTATTTCTGTGACAAAAGTTTTTATTTGTAAGCGCATGAGGTTTTTGGGGTGGGGAGACAGCACAACATCTGACATGAGATAGATATTCCCTTCACGGCATGTGTGGGTAACTCTCATTACTGATAATGGAAGATGTGAGCCTGCAGGAAAATGAGCAGGGAGTGGATTTATCATATCAATGTTCCATGAAGACAGAAGAAATTATATATAATGTAACATAACAGTTATGAAGGAATCATGATGGCCTATTAGGTAAATAATGGCTCCCCCCCCCATGTCTTCACATAGACTATATTGGTGTATGCTAAAACACAACTCTTCAAATAGAGCTTTTATTTTATTATGTTCAAATAGCTAGAGACCTTCAGAAGTATATGAGACCTCCCCATTGTTATTTGTACTGGTGTTGTGGTTAAGAGCAGTGGATTTGTAATCTGGTGAACCGGGTTCGCTTCCCTGCTCCTCCACATGCAGCTGCTGGGTGACCTTGGGCTAGTCACACTTCTCTGAAGTCTCTCAGCCTCATTCACCTCACAGAGTGTTTGTTGTGGGGTAGGAAGGGAAAGGAGAATGTTAGCCGCTTTGAGACTCCTTGGGGTAATGATAAAGTGGAATATCAAATCCAAACTCTTCTTCTTCTTTGGCGATCACTCGTAGCCGAGTAAGATTCTGGATCCGCACGTCCTTCCACAGTGGGGACATTTGTTTCCAGGCAGGAGTTGATCTGCTGGTGGTCAACAAAACAGTTTTAAAGACTGTCTCAAGGCAAATCTAAAAAAATGTAGTATAAACACTGACAACTGGGAAACACTGGCCTGCAAGCACTCCAGTTGGAGAACAGCCTTTACCAAAGGTGTCATGGGCTTTGAGGACACTCAATCTCAGGATGCAAGGTAGAAATGTGCTAAGAGGAAGGCACACAACATGACCAGTCCTATGAAGTTGATGTTGAAGAATCATTGCTTCAACACTGGTGATCTTTGCTTCTTCCAATACACTGATATTAGTTTACCTGTCTTCCCAAGTGATGTGTAAAATTTTTCAGAGACACCATTGATGGAATCTTTTGAGTTGGAGAACTGCAATGTGCTCCACATGGGGCTGCCCTTCAAGATGCCTCAGAGGGGCATAGTTTCAGGTGTTCATGCTGGTGTTTAAAGCCCTAAACAACTGAAGCCCCAAATATTCAAGAGATCACCTCCTTTTCTACAGACCTCCTTGGTTGTTAAGAATTTAGAGGAGCATAGCACTCACACACTCATAACATTATAAACAGCACCTCCATCCAGCTGGAGGTGCTGTTTATAATGTCCTAGCTGGGCCATGACCTTCCTACTGGCATGGCAGTATTCAGAAGAATGACTCAATCCTATGCTTCTGTAGTTTCCCCCCCAAGGATACTAACAGTGGCCCTGTCTGTAACCCGAGGTACCACTGTATACCTAATAGACAATTAATGTACTAGGCAATGAATGCTACCTGCTAAGTTAATAATGGCTGGATCCAGCTGGTGTCTCTACACTCATGGAAGGGCTTTTGATTCAGTGGAGGAATCTGCTTATGCATTGGTAGGGAACCTCTAGCCCATAAACTTCATTAGGCTCTCCAGACCAAAAACTAGGCCCCTCCAGACCATATGGCAACTTTGGCCAAGCCATGCCCACCTGCCTTGCACCTGATCCCATATATGATATCAGGTGCAAGGAAGGTTAAGTGTGGTGGAGCCAAAGCAGGGTTGTTGCATTTTGCAAGCACCAACAATCAGCTGATCCCATGGAATGGATGGGACAGTGCAAGTCCCGATGGTCTGTGGCTAATAGAAGAGGAGGGGAATTTTTTTGCTGCTTTCTCCCTGTACTGGAGAAATCTCTAAGGCTGACTTCTGGGAGTGTGTTGATGTTGGTGAGGGGAAATTAGCAAAGCTGCCTTCCCTCATCTTGCAGAAGTGTGTACCTCTGTTGGTTCAAAAGCCATATTGTGAGTGCAAGGGCACCAGTTGGATCCTACCTGTTGCTATTTTTCTAGAAAAAGAGGTGCTGGAGTTCACCATGAACTTCTCTCTTGTTCTCAATGGCACCCACCTGAGAGGGCCAGACCTGAGCTGTGGTTGAAAGAAACCTACCCAATATCTTATGGAAATGTTCTGCAGCAGGAAAGGATGTTTGCTTCCTCGTGTCAGCTTTGAATAAGAGATAGCATAGTGGTCTGCAATAAGGCTATGGGGATGAATCTTATCTGTGGAATTTTAATATGCCAGTTACTGAGGAATCTAGGTGCAGAGATCTTCCCTTTAGAAGTTTCACTAAGCTTCATAAAATTGTATCCAGCACATTTCTTATCTCTAGGGGCAGAAGCTGAGTTCTGTGCAGAGCTTCAAAAGTAACTCAGTCTCTTTGCAACATAAAGGAAA
This sequence comes from Podarcis erhardii, assembly GCF_964252035.2. NCBI lineage: Eukaryota > Metazoa > Chordata > Lepidosauria > Squamata > Lacertidae > Podarcis > Podarcis erhardii. Next base: position 52,309,371 of record NC_138500.1, read on the forward strand.
GAAATATTAGAATTAGTTTGTTATTCACCCCTTAGCTATGCGGTTGTGAGCAACAATTTATCAATGGTTCTGTCTGACTTCACATCAAAGCCAAAACATGTATTTGGCTGTTTTATATTTATCTGGAGTGAAGGTAATTGTCTGAAATCACTGTAATTGTGACAGCTGTCACCAACAAAGCTTGCCTTAACATCTGGAGCGTTGTGGAATTTATAATATGAACATTTTCTATTTTTTTTTTATTATGCCTGTCTACTCTCCCTATTTGATTTCTTCAGCTGACATTAAATTAGTGGTTTTTTAGACTATAGAATGGGCTTGTTTAGGAGTGGTGGTGGTGAGAGATCTTCTGGGAGGTGCGAAGGCTGCCAGGATAGCCATCAGTGGCTGAGTAGTTGCAATTTTCCTCAGTTGGTGGCCAAGCTAGATGTGCCAGGAACACTCCTGTTTATGTACCTCCCCATTCATCTATAACATGGGATGGAATTCCTTCCAGTAGCACCTTAAAGACCAACTAAGTCAGTTCTTGGTATGAGCTTTCGTGTGCATGCACACTTCTTCAGATACACAGTGTGTATCTGAAGAAGTGTGCATGCACACGAAAGCTCATACCAAGAACTGACTTAGTTGGTCTTTAAGGTGCTACTGGAAGGAATTTTTTTGTTTTGACTATGGCAGACCAACACGGCTACCTATCTGTAAATGGGATGGAATATATGTCAAAGAGTGTTGTAGCTCAGTGGCAAAACACATGCCTTGCCAGTCAGTATAGGCCAGCTGGGCCAGCTGGGTGCAGAATTTATGGCCCTTCAGATATTGCTGAACTCCACCTCCTTTCATCCATAAGTATTGGTCATGCTGGCTAGGGAGAGTTTTTCTTCAGTGGTCCACAGCCCTGTACAGGCATTACTGAAGAAGGTGAACTTAGTATAAGGCAGCTTTCCATATTCTCTGAAATAATTCTTCGGTCTCCTCGCCTTACTTCTTTGTGCTCCAGTGTTGCAGATATATTTCTCCCAGTCCAGTTCCCACACTGTTTTTGACTCATGGTTTTTAACTCTAAAAAAGAGTTAAGGAATGGTTCTGATAACCATATAGCCACATAGTGCTCTTTTTTAACGTTAATAATGTGAAATCAGAGGGGGCTGCAGAGACCTTGTGGAATGGGACTTGTTTCTGTCTTGATATTTTAGAATGGTATTTTTACTGTCATTTTAATAATGTTTAAAAGGTGAGTGTAGATCCAGCCTGGAGGGAATTGGGCAGGGGAGAAAGGAGCAGAGACAAGCAAGGAAGCAGCAGAAGACTTTGTTCCCCTTATGTTGTAAAAGATGGAGTAGATGCTGCCATTTTAGCTGACACAGAGCAGGCACATAAAAAAACCAAAACAAAATGAATGTGACTTTACACTGTTGGGTGAATATGCCCATTTCTTTTCATTTTCATTTCTCGTTTTTCCAGTATTTTAGAAACTGTTTTCTACATAAGTTTATTCAGTCTCCGTCTCTTTCCCTCTCAACTTCATGAAAATAGTTCAACATGTATACATTTTTGTTGCATTGCAAAATTCTCATGGGTGTGAATTAATAATAATTTTATTATTTATACCCTGCCCATCTGGCTTTGTTTTGGTTTTGAAGGATGACTGTGTTTTGGTTTTAAAAAGTCTGGAATAACTTCACCTTTAAAGCTGAATCTAATCTCTCCCTGACCCACAGACTGTACCAATCATGCCTCGCAGATTGGCCCTGAATGGGTAGCCAGGAGCCTACAAATGTTTATGGCGGGGCAGCAAGAGGAGGAAGGCAAAATGCCCTAGCTTGTTTCAAGCCATCTCTTGTTGCTGCATCTAGAATTGTGTGGCTGCTCTTCTCTTTTCTCCAAATGCAACGGAAGAAGTAGTGGTTGGCCTGTGGGGACCCATTCAGAAGCTGCAACTTTCCTATCTTTCTGGAAGAACTTTCAGAAGAGCCTGAGGTAACAAGAAAGCTTTTGCAATCCTCAATTCCATGTGTAGCTTCTTGAGTCCCAAAGGGATGGGGACTAAGTTCAAAAAGTTTGAAAGCCACTGTGTTACCTTGATGCTATTCCAATCTTTGGCACTTTTGAAAGGACTCATTATTTAAAGGACCATTATCAGCACTATGTACATAACGTTTTGGATTATTTGCACACTTTGTTTTTTTCAGTGGTGTGATTGAGTTTCTTGAAGTTTCTTAATAAAAAGGTAGCTGGAGGATTTAACCGAAGCAGCACATCTGTGCTAACAATCTGAGTGTCAGCGTTGTGCTGCAGAACATGAAATAATTAGCAGCTGTAATGCAAGGAAATTGACTAAAGTTGTAAGCAAGCATTTACTGCTGCATTTCTCAAGTAGATTCATCTACGCTGGCAAAGCAACTAATTACTTTAATAAATTCAAAGAAGGGGAAAAATAAAACAGAAGCCATTGCTGATTAATTCACATGTCCACTCCATCCTTGGAAATTTAAAACCCAGCCTAGTATGCAGAGAGAAGTCAATGAAAGTTTTGCTAATTACTTCAAGAGTGGCAGGCAAAAACATGAGCTTGCTCTTTGGGTTCATGATGTTGCAGAAAACATTATCTTAAGCTCAGTATGCAACCTCTCAGAGCCATTGATTCCCTTTTGTCTCATTCCACAATATAGTTAGTAATGCATGCTTTTAAGAATCATGGTACTGTGGGAAGGCAAGGTGGGTGTAAATATTTATATATGAGAGTGAGGTTCACAAACCATTGTACTTATGCATTAACAACTTGTGTGTGTGTGTGTGTGAGAGAGAGAGAGAGAGAGAGAGAGGGAGAGAGAGAGAGAGTACATGTTGTCAGTGTTTGAAAAAAGCAAAGTTCCTGACTTCCTTTGTCTCCTCAGCCTGGTCCTCAGACCCTAGTTGGCACTCTTTCTCCTTGAGAAAGAGTACTTTACAGAATGCTGCTTTTATTCTTAAAAGTCTTTATCTGCAAAACGACCGACCAACTGTACACACATCAACACTACCAGCTTTCACCAACCAACCAACCCACACCAAAATTGACCACTCTACATATACAGGTACAATTAGGTGAAAGGTTGCATGAATCATTGTAGGCCGCTGACTCATGCTGACTTACCGTAGTTCTTTTAGTATTAAAGAAACAGCGGCCAATTTTTAGCTGGGACACATGTATATTTCACACATCAGTAGGGTATGTGTACATGTTGGAACTGGCATCCAATGAGGACCATGAAAAGTATCCCAAAGAAAAGCTTAACACTTAGTTAAATTATGAACTCCACTCCCACAAGAACTAGTGAACTAGCTTTAAAAGAAAATTAGACAGATTCCTGAAGGATCAGGCTATGTTCTGCCTCCACTTTTGGAAGCAGCATATTTCTCAATTCCAGTTGATGGGAATCTCAAATGGGGATTCCACAGTTGCACTCAGGTACTGCTTTTAGGCTTTCCGTTGGCATCTGGTTGGTTACTATGGGAAGAGGATACTGGGCTTGGTGGGCCAGTGACCTGGTCCAGCAGACCCTTTTAATGTTCTCAACACAGCTCACATTGTACAATCTGCAGTCACAGTGGGATCTGTGGAGCAGCGACCAGGCCGAAGCCTGAAATGCTCCATCTTTTTGAAGCAGGATATAGAAATGCTTAGAGAGCACTTCCAGTTTCCCAAATTAGAATAGTATTGTCTGAATAACACAGACAAAACATGAGAGAAACAAGAGAGATTTCAGCTTTTATTTTGTAGAAATGGGACAATGGTATGGAATCTAAGCCAGTGAAATACTGGCTTAAAAACACGTAGTTGTGAAAAGCTTGATTTTGATTATAAAAGCCAATGGGCCTTTTCAGTGCTGACATATAGACAATCATTCCATTTTATAGTCCTGTTAAGAGCGAATGGCTGTTCTGGCCTTGGTGCCACCAGAAACAGTTGAATTACAAGGGAACCCACAACAGACGAGAATGAAATTTCTTACGTAGAATTTTTGAGCGCTTCATAGTGGAAGATCATCCCAAGCCCATCTTTTCTACAACTCCCCCCCCCCCAATCACATTGTGTGCAATGGTAATAGAGACATGAGTAAAAGAAGGGGTAATGTAAAAAAGAAAAGAAAACACGAGGTCCACAGTATGCAGCTGTTGTTCAGGGACTTCCAGTCTGTGGAGAAATATCCTTGCAGAAATGTCCTCTTTTAATGGGATGAGGAATGCAGCTGGCTGGTGCAATATCACTATAGTGTTGAGTCCCATTCCCTCTCTGCCGTCAGTTTGGTAATAGTGCTCTTTAAGCCTCAGGCGAATGGCAAAGAAGCTCAAGCATCCACCAGGGAAATAAATATCTTCTAGTACAAGTAAAAGATATTAATGCCAAGTCCAATATAAAATAGCAGTAAACTAGCATGCTGTTGAACAACAGCAGGTAACCAATGTAACAAGAGTCAGAAAAAACAGAGTATACTGCCATGTTCTCTATATTAAAGCTTTACAGCAGGCATAGGCAAACTTGGCCCTCCAGATGTTTTGGGACTACAACTCCCATCATCCCTAGGTAACAGGACCAGTGGTCAGGGATGATGGGAATTGTAGTCTCAAAACATCTGGAGGGCCGAAGGTTGCCTATGCCTGCTTTACAGAGAGGGGGAAAATAATGATTTCTCTATGATATTTATATGTGCCATTCATTTGTTCATTGCATTTTTTTACTGCCCAATTAAACATGTCCTTTGGACACCCATTAACAAAAAGGAAAAAAAGCTATTGCATTGATAAATTGGATATTTGTCCTACCTGTGGGGCAAAGGCAAAAAAAGAACCCAGCAATGCAAATGCTGCCAATGTCCTGCTGAACTCTAAATCCTGCCTTAAAGGTAAAGGTACCCCTGACCATTAGGTCCAGTCGTGACCGACTCTGGGGTTGCGGCGCTCATCTCGCTCTATGGGCCGAGGGAGCCGGCGTTTGTCCGCAGACAGCTTCTGGGTCATGTGGCCAGCATGACTAAGCCGCTTCTGGTGAACCAGAGCAGCGCACGGAAACGCCGTTTACCTTCCTATTTATCTACTTGCACTTTGACGTGCTTTCGAACTGCTAGGTTGGCAGGAGCAGGAACCGAGCAACGGGAGCTCACCCCGTCACGGGGATTCGAACCGCCGACCTTCTGACCAGCAAGTCCTAGGCTCTGTGGTTTAGCCCACAGCGCCACCCGCGTCCCTTATAAATTCTGCCTTACAGCTGTTCAAAGTCTCTGAAATTCAGTTGCATTTGAAAAAGTGCACGCACACAGCTTCAGAATGCATCGGCGACTTTTTGTGTATAATTTGCAAGGCGTACAAGCCTGCTGAGACATTTCCCGCCCTGCTTCTCCTCTTCTGGCAGCAGAAATTCTCACAGAGGATGGCGCTGCAATTGGAGGTGTTGCTCAGTTTCAGAGCCCTTTCCCCTCTCGGCTGCTCCCCTGATCGCCAGAGCAGGGCAATCATGGCTAGTAGCCATCAATAGCGTTGTCCTCCATAAATTTGCCGAATCCTCTTTTAAAGCCATTCAGTAAACTGAAAACAAAGCCAGTGTAGCAAAATTAGGCACCAGTAATGGCAGAAAAGAAGTTATGTGAAATAAACTTGAGTGATAGACTGGCAGTGTAGAATAAGCATAGCCTGAGCCTCTGCACAGTTTGGGGTTTTAGATACACATAAATGTCTTGTGTGTCATTCCCATTTTTATCTTCAACAAATGCCTTTATGGTGGAATGGTTCTTATAGCTCTCAACGAACTTGCACAACCCCTTGCCCTTGAACAAATGATTTGTACTTGATTTTAAGCATAACTGTTCCCCTTGTTTTTGAAGAAAATGGGGAAAGTGCTTGCAAAGTTGGGTTTAATTTAAAGCACTTTAAGGAGCAGTGTATAAGTGCTTAAAGGCACCAGATGTCATTAATTTTGTCAGCCCCCCGATGTCATGCCTTTTTTCATCCAAACATAACAATTATCTTAACTATGCCTTGATTTAAACAGAAAACTTAGAGATTTTTTGTTTTAATAAATCCCTCTAACATTTCTGCACAAATTTAATGTCAGATTTAATAACCCAGAGGGTAAAATTCATGCTGAGGTGTATAAAGGCATTCTTTGAAATGACAAGTACTGTCTTGGGGGATGCATGGAAAGGGAGTATGAGATATTTAACAGGATGCCGGGGCAAACTATGAATACTGGGGAGGAAGGATGCTGTCAGTAGTAGAATCTTGGTGTTGGTGGGAAGCAGTGTATAGGTAGGTGCAATTCCACCTGTAGACATGCCCTTCCTTTGGTGGGGACTGTCTGCTTACCCTGATGTATCACAATGAAGCCTGAACTTCTTTATTCAGAAGACTTATGTGGTACAAAACCAGCTGAAGTTCTTCTAAATGTTGTTTTTAAGCCTGAAGCGATTCCACCTTTCTGCCCAGGCTTTTAAAACTGGCATTCTGATCAGCACCAGGAGGCTGCCATTTAAAATTCCCACAATGCCCCAGTGTACCATTGCTGTTTCTGAAGTTAGAAAGCCTTCAGATATACTTATTTGTTCCCCAACACAATGCATTTCTGTAACACATTTCAAAGTTGGAATGATATGTTTTATTAACTGCCTATCAAAATACCCAAGGAAAGCAACGTACACAGAACGTCTCATTCAAGGACTGGACAGAGTTTCTAATATATTGTATTCCTCGGTTATGTGATCTGGGCAAAGCTGTAGCAGCAGTTGTTCCTATTTCTAAAACCATTGAACCATCATCAAATGGAATAAAAATATAATCAGTGAAACATAGCAATTCGCACACTGTACATTGTATAATCTATGATCACAGCAGGGATAATTTTGCTAGTTGCCTGTTTAAATAAATATGCTTTCAAAATTAGATAAATTTTATGCTAATGTAATAGGCTTTGCTTTTTTTTCTCCAACTGTCATATCCTTTCAAGTTATAAACAACAGACTGTGGCAGCTTTCTTGCTGATTTCTTAATTTCTCAATCAATTTTATATCTTCCTTTGGCTGGAATCAAATGCATTCTCTTATCCTTCAATACTATTCTCTTTCATACTCAGGCTATGGCTTGCTCATTGTAAAATGCTTTCATCTCTGCAACATTTAATTAATCCTTTACAAATCAAAACTGTGGTCCATAATTTCTTCCTTGACAGCAGATATAAAATGGGAACAAGAGACATTCTAGCCGAACTCCCTGAAGGCAGGACCCTCTTTGCATATGTCTCTTACACACACACACACACACACACACACACACACAGAGAGAGAGTATTATCTTTTATTAAATAAAAAAATATGAGCCAAAAAATCTTTATTCTGTTTTCTCACAAGCTGAAATAAAGTAGTGCACACACAAATATATCTCACAAGACAAAGTGATTTAGTTTAAAGTAACCAGCAGCAATTGAAACGAAATCTGAGCAACAGCAAGAAAACATATGAACATGCACTCTTAGAGGAAAACAAAAGCTAACAGGCTATTTAGGTCCAAAGGCCTCCCTGAGGAATCTACTTTTTACCTGGCTCCTAAAGGACCAGAGCTTTGGAATCCAGCTGGCATCCCTAAGCAGGTTATTCCATAGAACTGGTGCCACAATAATAAAAAGAAAAGACCCCACTCCTATTGGATACCTACCAAATTTCAGTCAGCAGGAGCACATATAGTGTAAGAGGGTGTCTGGAGGACAAGTAGTTTCTGATGATTCAAGCAAAGCAAACCGAGCCATAAAAATAGAATTATTTTTCTTATTTTATTTTGCAATAGAGCAAGACTTATAGATTACACAATCAACAATTGTTTCTGTTCTTAGATCAGAAACTTCAAACACAGTTCTGCAAAGTATTCATTTTATAAATATATTAGCAGGAAGTGCCCAGTGCTGCCCCAGGGATTTGTGGAAAACTAAAAATATTTTGATTTTCACATGGATAGCATAATTTATGATTTTTGACCTGTCTCACCAAAAAAATTGGCAGAAGTTACACCAAAGTCACATTTCGGTCCACCATATTGACTCAAAATAGCACCTGGTGACTGAAGACTGTCACCCTCACCCTGGGAACCGTTGTGCTGAGTTTGGGGATAATATCTCAAGAGGCAGCTGAACCTATGCCAAAAAAAAAGCCAAAGACAAGCCCAAATTAAATTTTGGTCTGCCATCTTGATTCAAAATGGCACTGACATCCAAATGTCAACAAAGAACACTGCCCCACCTTGGGAAATGTGTGATGATGATTAAATATACTTGGAGTCGAGAGTGGATTTCATGCTCTTTATTCAGCTCATAGTGGTGAGGAGGAATGGAAGTTCCCCCAGAATGTCTGCTTTATATACATTATTTACACAATGGACTTCACGTGATTGGCTAATTCCGGGATTCTCCTGTAGGCCAATCCGGTTGCGGATTCACTTCCACCTGGAGCTGGATTGGGTGGCTCCGGTGGACCAGTCAGACTGCTGCATTCTGAATCCTATTGTTCTAGGAGAAATCAGACTGCTGCATTTTGGATCCTATTCAACTCTGTACATAACAGATGATATTTGCGTGTCGAGGTCCCCAAGTCCACCCCAATAACTCACACATGACACAAAAATTTTTGTTTAAGATTTTTGGCATAATTTTGGCCACAACTTTATTAAAATACAAATTTGTGAGTGGTTGCGTAGGCATTGGTTCCGACTATCTGCCCCCACCATGGGGGACAGACTGACATTCCGCACGATGCGAAAGTCAGAATGGGGGAATACACTTGGGGGTTACACGGAGCAGGGAACCTGCCCTCACCCCAAATGCAACCAGGAGCTCATTGCTATGGCCCGAGCCCCCTTGACAGAGTGGACAAGCAATAGTTAGCCCCCAATTCCTTTAACGGAATCCCTTGCAGCAGCAGCATTAGAGGGGCAGGCACAGCCAATCCATGCCCCTCAACCAACCAAACAATAAACCAATGCCTAACTGCAAACCTTACAAGTTGTGACGATTTGCTACGCAGTAGGCAAAAACCAAATGGCCCCAGCCAATCAGCCAGATGGACAAAATTCCTACCAGGCCCCCGCTCCAAAGCAGGCGACCCCATGACAGGCATAGCAAGGTCAAAGCGAACAACCCTATTCTAGGGAGGGAGGGACGGGCAATCCGATGCACGGGCGAAAAGAGGAAGTCCTAGCCTCATGCAAGGAGTTTTAGTATTTCTGGCTGTCAATCAATAAATGGCAACATTAACTTCTTCCCAACAACAAGGGAAGCCCCAATCGCATCAGTGGCCAATGATCAATTAGCCCGCCCCCAACTTTGGAGTGTCCTGGCGGCCCCCACCACAACACATGCTCTCCATGAAGGAGAACACGCTCTGTTACATTTTCCAAAACATATAGTACGGTGGTACCTCGGGTTAAGAATGTAATTCATTCTGGAGGTCTGTTCTTATCCTGAAACTGTTCTTAACCTAAGGTAGCACTTTTGCTAATGGGGCCTCCCGCTGTCACCGCGTGATTTCTGCTCTCATCCTGAAGCAAAGTTCTTAACCCGAGGTACTATTTCATTTTCAGACTACCTGTATAGTTTATCTCTAAGCTTCTCAAAATGCTCTGGTAAGAATAGTTTGTATCTTTGCCTTGGGCGGTGACTTTGCACACCATTGGAGTCTCGCTCAGAGCTCCCATACCCTGAAAATTCCCTGTAATATATTATGAGCAGATCCCACATCAGTATATTGTCCCTGTTGCTTCTTTCTCCCTCATTAGGCAGACTGCTGTTAGGCCTCCCTCTCTCTATGTCTGCCTGCTCTCTCCTGCTTTTCTACTTGGGAGACAGGGGAGTAACTAATGCAGCTTGGAATAGCTGTAAGTCCTTGGCAGATATCTGCTGTTTCTTCTTTTTCTGATACATTGGATTTTTCCACGGTGCTCATTATTTTTGCGTCTCCACTTCTGCTATTAATGACTGCTTAATGACTCTCACATGGGGTGCGTTTCCTCTCTGCCTTTTCTCAATAGATGAATGTGGTGGTTGTAAATGTAGGGTTTTGTTTTGCAGAAGATGGAGGGGAAGGGCCAGAAGTCTTGCATACTGCCCACGGTTCGCATAAGCAAATCCAAGGATGGTGGATTAGAAGATGGTGACATGTACAGGACACTTTAAGCTGCATGAAAAGTTGTTTTTTTCAGTCTGTTGTTTACTCGTGCCAACGTACAGCACAATGTAGTGACTGAGCTATGAATTTGGGAGTTCCTGGTTTGAATCTTGCTTTTCCCATGGACCCACCAAATGACCTTAGACAAGTCACTGTTAATTACAGTAATTTAATTTACTGAAATTGCAAATGCTTGTATGTATTACTTTGTGTTTAAATGTGATTGGTTGGCAACTGAATTCTAGCGAATTCTCTAGTAGTTCTCATGTGATTGGCTAACTTGGTCGCATGGGTGTTATCTAGTGAAGGAGAGACTCTATTTTATGTGAAGCAAGATGACTGTGTTTTAGATTCCACTGTGAACACTGCCAAGTTGAATTGAGTCTTTTTTCCTGGATGCCCACTTCCATTCTGATCCCTGTTGTTGTTGTTGTTGTTTGCCAAGCACGTAAAACTGAATGTGCACAAGTTAAATGTGTATAAATTGCCATCTTATTATATATATTAAAACATATATTAAATATGTGACTGACAAGTGACTGGCCTTGATTTGGTTGCTCTGAAGAGAAAAACAAAATTGAACTGCAGTTTTGTTCCCGGCATTTCATTTTTATTTTGTTCCCACTGAGAGCTCAATATCTTCAAACTATTGTTGAAATAAGCTGCAGCGTTTTCTTTAGAATAAATATTTCTTTATAATTTACAGTCCATCTGCCAATGTGAAAGGATCATTTCATTTTAGGCTTTGCTTGTCAAGATGACAAAAAATGTCATCCTGTTTTGTTTGCAAAAGACAAGATTATATACAAGTCCTATTCAGCGAAAATAAAATTAAAATATGGAGCTTAAGGATGAGGCGGCTAATGTCTGTTGCTCAAATGAACTGGCTGGGGGGGGGGTACCATTGCTCCACTTTAAAACTGCCAGTAGTGGAATGGGTTTTGCAAAAATGTGAGTGCTGTACTTCATACATACAGTGGTACCTCGGGTTAAGTACTTAATTCATTCTGGAGGTCTGTTCTTAACCTGAAACTGTTCTTAACCTGAAGCACCACTTTAGCTAATGGGGCCTCCTGCTGCCACTGCGCTGCCGGAGCCCGATTTCTGTTCTTATCCTGAAGCAAAGTTCTTAACCTGAAGCACTATTTCTGTCTTAGTGGAGTGTGTAACCTGAAGTGTATGTATTGTAACCTGAAGCGTATGTAACCCGAGGTACCACTGTACATGATATACATGATATACATGTCCGTGTCTAGTACAATGATGTCTTTTAGGAACAAGGAATTCTTCGTTTTCAACAACTGAAATAAATATTAATCCAGTTTCTGCTAATTTAAGGGACTTCCCCCCCCCCAGACTGTATAAATGATTAAGAACAGGAGTGGGCAAACTTTCCTTTTCCTTTCAAGTGTTTTATTCCCTCAGAGATAATGTTTCATTGTTGGCCAGGGTCAAAACTCCTGAACTTGGAACCAAACAGACATCTTAGAATGTTGTATTATTTTATTGTTGTTAGCCGCCCTGAGCCTGGCTTCAGCTGGGGAGGGCGGGATATAAATAAAAAAATATTATTAATATTATTATTATCTTTGTGATTTCTGTGATTGTGGCTGCTGAAGAAAGTGGTGACCAATAAAATGCCTGGTGTTCCATGATGCCAGTCTTTAGGCACTTGCAGATAAATTCACGTGGATAAATGCAGTAGTGTGAACCAACCCAAGTTCAGTTGTAAACTCACCCGTTTTACGAATGCTGAGCTGAAAATTCCCCTGCCCCATTTTCCTCCCAGTTCATAGGCTGCAAAGGTGGGGAGCATTTTTAAAACCTGAGGATGGCAGCAGTTTTAGGAAATCTTCTGCATGCTCCCCATGTCCTGAATTCAGGCCAAAAAAAGTTCTCAATAGAACTTTTGGCTCAGGCTGTTGATTGTGTGATTGTCTGTTTTATTATGTCTCTTCCTTCCATCCTTAACTGCATGCATCTGATGTTTTCTGTTTTGGCATTTCCCATGTTTTTTTATCCACTCATTGGGGAAGATACACCGGGAGTAGGGGAAAAGACAACCCACATTCTCAAACTTTCTCAACAAAAATAAATGACTCATTGAGAATTTATATTCTCCTCACTGTAATTCTAGGCTAGCCAGCCAGCCAGCCAAGGAATTGTCTCTGGTACTCACCCTCTAAAACAATAAGGATGGAGAATTTATGGAGTTTTGTGAGGTGTCATTGGGGTTCAGTTTAATAGTGATCAGTTCATATATCATGGAAAGCATTTGCTCCTGTTCCACTCCTCCCCCCCCCCCACATTTCAAGAGTCATTTTCTTCCAGAGATACAGGCAAACTTCCATAGCTTGTGACAGTATGTCATTTTGAGTGTGCCATTCTCCCATTACAGGCTGTGGAGGTCCAGATACATAGCGGGGGAGGGGGAAGCAAATGAAACAAAAGAGGCGTTCAGAAATTATGAAGGATTCAAAATCCCTCAGAAGACCATTATATTGCAAATGGCAATTCAAGGGATACAGCAGCCATTAAAATATGTGGTTTTCAATGTGCTGAGTTAACTTAGCAAGCCTGTAATATGCCAGCTGTTTGTCAAGCTGCTGCTCTCTAGATGGTTTGGAGTACAGCTCTCATAAGCCCCAGCCCTACCTGATGGGAGTTGTAGTCCTAGTCTGGAGGGCACCAGGTTGGCAAAGGATATAGGATACCATAGTGGCAATACTGTAAAATATTTGTCAGTGTTCTGTTAGTCTACTGCTTATCTCTTCTGAGACACAATGCCACCCAAACCAGGCCTGATAGACTGTGTTGTTCTGTTTTATGTAGTGTGCTATAAGTGTATTGCTCGTATACCACAATATGGCAAGGAAGTAGATAATTAAGAATTGGAACGTGAGCGCTCTGTAGGCAATGTTGTACTGAGCAGCTGTAGTGTTCCTGCAAATGAAAATAGCATAAGAAACTATATGAAGAAGATTGGTAGCATCAGCCAGCTTGACTCAGGAATAGTGTTCTCTGTGGACTTCTTTTTAAAAAATCATGGTAGGATTATCAGAGCAGGGGCTCAGGAAGGAAGGAACCCATGTTTTAAAATCATATATGAGAGGACTCTACAGCCTCACTGCCAACATGCACCCTGCCAGCGATGCGTTTAGTGGCTGTGAGAAGGTGCTTAATGCACATACTGCTCTAATTCTGTGGTGAAGTGTGAGAATACAAACTCAGGCAGACAACGAGTTGGGATTAAAAATAGCCACAACTTTATTGATTATAGGTGTAGGTGGAACTTTGGCTCAGACATTGGGTGTATATGTATTCCGGTCTCCTGGTGGAGGGCTCAAATGACATCAGGGTCATGCCAAGTATTATGGCCTCCCCAAGATGTTGATCTACTGAGGTGGCCATTGGGAAAGCAATGAGCAGCCATCATGTCCATATAGCTAGCTCTGGCCCACTGCTAACATTCCCACAGATGGCTCTTTGACAACTATGAGTTCAGTGACCATGAAAAGGAGCTTTTAACACATAGATCTCTTCTATATGTTTGTCCCTCCTCTCATGTAGAAGCTCTGTGCTGTACATCAGTACATTCTTAGGATTCCTTCACACAATTGTTGAATGTGCAGGTGTGTGTGGACTTTCCTTAAACGGGCCCTCTCCTTAGAAAGCATTATGGCAGTCTAGTATAGATGTACAGTGGTACATTGGGTTACAGACACTTCAGGTTACAGAATTTTCAGGTTACAGACTCTGCTAACCCAGAAATATTACCCCGGGTTAAGAACTTTGCTTCAGGATGAGAACAGAAATCGTGTTCCGGTGGCGCGGCGGCAGCAGGAACCCCCATTAGCTAAAGGTTAAGGTTAAGAACAGTTTCAGGTTAAGAACGGACCTCCAGAACGAATTAAGTTCTTAACCCGAGGTACCACTGTAGCTAGTGTGTGTTACGAAAGACAGATCTGATTTCTCCGCATAGGTTGATTTACTAGCTGCAGGCCTAAAAGACACTCCTGGCCACCAATTTGTACCCAACAAAGGAGGCTGAACCCAGGGGAAGCAGCTGGCATGAGCAGCACTCTGATACTGTAGGGGAGTTAAGGCATCAGGATTTCATGACTGTGGAAGGAGCAATAAGTGTAGGAGAGATCAGAAGCTGTTGGAAGGAAGGTCAGTGAAGTCACAGTGGTAGGAGCTAAGGAAGCAGCTGGCAGAAAAGTGGGAATGTCATCAGGGGTGGCCAGTCCCATTTCGGGGCCAAATGGGAAGGTGCTGTCCCTACTTACCAGGGGTGAGTGGTGGTGGCTTTCAGCAAGATCTTCCAAAAGTTCCATGAGATCTCACTGGAAACTGCTGTGCAACCCTGGCAGTAGTGGCGGGGGCAGGCAGGGTGTTGCCCTGTGGGTTTCTACCACCCAAGGTGGCTGCTTCAGTCCGCCTCATAGGTAGGATAGCCCTGGACAGCCAGTGTGGTGTAGTGGTTAAGAGTGGTACACTTGTAATCTGGTGAACTGGGTTCGTGTCTCCGCTCCTCCACATGTAGCTGCTGGGTGACCTTGGCTAGTCACACTTCTCCGATGTCTCTCAGCCTCACTCACCTCACAGATGTTTGTTGTGGGGGAGGAAGGGAAAGGAGAATGTTAGCCGCTTTGAGACTCCCTAGGGTAGTGATAAAGTAGGATATCAAATCCAAACTCTTCTTAATTGAGACTATAGTTCCTCTGTGCCATAAGATAATATTTTACAAGAAACTTTGAATATGTTTCCAAGTTTTCCTTGCCTGCTTCATTTCAGATTTTTTTTTTTTTTTTTGTAGTTTAGATAGGATGAAAGATAGGCGCCCCTCTTTGGCATTAAATAGTACTGAAAGTGAAATGGTTTTTCTGTTACTCACCAAAATCTGTACAGTAAATAATTAGAAGCCTGTCACAAATTGCCATCACTTTCTCAACAAGCTCTAAGAAAAAATAATTAACGGATTAACTTTAATTGGGTGCTTTCAAAGATTTCTTCACAACAGCGCCCGAGAAGGCATTTTCCACTTTTGCAAGAGGGAAAATTCCCTACTTTATCTAAAGATTTATTTGATATGAAGAGCTTTCTTGTCAATTGCCTAGAAACTAGAATCCATTGCTTAAGTTTAGAGCTCTATTGAACTGTGAGGCACACATCTTTAAAATGGGGCACGAGAGACCAGAGACAGATTCAGCTGTCTTTCACCCTCTATCCATTAACAGTATAAAGGGCTAAAGTTGCTCATACTTCAGTCTACCTGTCTTCTTACATCTTGTGAGGGATGGAGAAGAAATGTTATTGGTCTAAAGTGACCTAGTTTAATGGTCCTGGACTTAAATGCAGATGGCAATGCAACTATCAGTCAGATTACACATCTTCAAATTGTGATGCAGTCTCAGTTCAAAAATGCACATGAGCATGAACCTACTATGGAGAAAACTACAGAGACAAATATGTATGGAATGCAAATAAGCTGAGTAATCCATAATAAAAGACACAAGAACCCTTTCTGGGTGTACACTACTTCTCTGAGTGGAAGGGAACCTTTGGATCCAACTATGTAACAAGGAAAGCTGAGAGTGAAAAGAAGGGTATGCAACCAAGAAGAGAACCCATATTCCCACTTGTATACTTTTATCTCTTTCCCTTTCTTTAACCCTTTCAAGAAGAGGAAGCATGATTGTTTGGCAAGTGAAGGCCAGACACCATTGCCAGGGGTCCTGAGTCAACCTTGGTGATGGAGGACTATTGCTAGCCATCATATTGTTGACCCTCAAGAACTTCATGGTGGACTTTCAACCTACTGGAAATAGTTGTTTGGTGGACAGAACAGTGCATCCTGTTCTGGTCAACGTATAGGCCTGAATGTAAATTTTTCCAAGCCTGGAATACCTTTGCAAAATAAACCGTGTATGTTGTAACTGTGGGCAGAGGGTGGTAATCGGATCCAGTGCCAGATTTGATGGGGCACTTGGACAATGTGCCCTCTAGTACAGCATCTCCCTGGTGTGCCCCCATTGCTTACAAGGGATGGGCCATGATGGCAAATAATATGGGTGACAGTGGCACAGAAAATCTAGCCACCCAGTGATTCTTCAGCCTAACGAAATAAATAGATGTGTACATTTAGGTGTGTTTGTAAAAATAGCATGGCTATGGAAAGTGCGCCACTATGAGAAGAAGTGTGTGTACACGCGTGCACTCCACATCAGTCCTGGTGGTGTTACAATAATGTGTGCAACAGTTTCCACATTACTTTGATGGTCTAAGACAAGTTCCTGCATTTCTCTGACAGCTACAGAACAGCCTGAGATAATAACTTCAAAAGAATGATTATATCAAATATACCTGTGATGTTTGTACTTTGGTGCAGAATTCAGGTACACTGCTGTGTTTAAAAGCTTGCCTAAGTTTCAGAGACCTCAAGAAGAAGTTTATCTTCATTTCAGCACCTGGAACCTCCAGGGCTTCACTGCTGAAAAGAATTGCCACCGGGTTATTAGAAACACAACAATATTGCATCTTGAAAATTAAATCAATGCGTAGAAACACTCTTTACTCGTAACTACAGAATATGCAAAAGCCCAGCTCCTGAAATCTTAATTGTTGCCCTTATACTAATGTCTCCCCATCGACATTATTGTTAGAAACTTGCAGATGGTTTGCAAATTCTAAACTCTGGAAAATCATTGCAATGTGAATCTTCTTGTATTCCATAGTTCAAGACTACCTCAAAGCCCCTCCTTTTTGGTCGTTCCATTTATCCTTGTTCAGGTCCTGCACACCTCTTTTAGGGGTCATTTTGAAACCTATTTTAAATTAAGAACCACAACAATGCAACCTGCTGAAGAAAACCTTGCAGAGTTCAATGTGACTTATACCCAGTATGGCCTCTGTATATGATTGTAGCCTAAGATTCCTTTAACTTCATCTGCCCATGGGATCTGCTCCCTAAGAATAATAAAAAAATATAAAACTCCCTTCATCCTATTTCCTCTATCTCCCCCATATTTCTTACCCTATGGTATATTCAAGTATACAGATATTCATTCTGCAATGCTTCATTCTTATTCCCACTCTCTTGGAAATAATCCCACTGAACTCACTGAGGCTTGCTTCTGAGTAAACATGCACAGGGTTGTGTCAGAAAGCCGTGTATGGCAGTCTATAACAGGCAGAGATATTGTATTTATTTGGATGTTATTTGAAGAATGCTATGGAAGTTCTCCGCCATCCTTAGAATAGATAAATCAATATCTTTGTGGCTTAAGGGCATGTTGTACAAAGTCTGGATTTACTGACATTCTTGTTTTCAATAGTTTATTCTAAAAATGGGCAACGTCGTCTCGGCTCAAACTGGAGGAGGGTTGGCAATTATAAGACGCATCTGTGAATGTTAAAGGAGGGAGAGAGAGATTTCTATTGGCTCATAATTATTACAAACATGCAAATCCTTTCCTGGAAGCATGCATGCTCACAGAATGTCTCCTGAGAATTGAGCTGTGTATGTTGAAAACTAGTGCTTCTTGGCAGTCCCCTTTTAAAATGTATTTTCTGTGTGATGGATTTGTTTGGTCTGTTTAATTCATGACAGAGTTGGGTGCCTTTAGTGCAATGAACTGATTGTATTGATTATTGACATTTGTCTGTTAACCACGATTTGTTTTGGAAAAGCTTGCTTTCTGGTAGTTGTTGTTGTTATCTTCTGACGTGTTGCCTGGAATTTAGTGGGCCAGTGAAGAAGATGTTGCACAAGTCATGGCACACACACTTTAATCAAATTATTATTATTATTATTATTATTATTATTATTATTATTATTATTATTTAAATTTGCATACCACCCTTCATCCATAGATATCAGGATAAATCACAATATAAAAACACAAAATACATAATAGAAAACAAAAATATATCTATCTATTTATTTATTTTGAAAAGAAATTGCCTCTGCTGCAATTGTTTTGAAGATTTATTCATACTCCTTATATACTGCTATATTGTATCTATATTTGTGGTGAACTCACTCTGAGCACAGAGTAACTGCAGAAAAAGGATTTATTTCTTTATTACAGCATAAAGGTATGATGGATCAGAACAGGAGAAGGAGATCAGAAAAAAGGAAAAACAACTGCCAGGCTGTTCATGAGACAAGTATTTCTTTCCTAGGTGGTTTACTTCTAATGCCTGCAAATTTCCTAAGCTTCTGTCAAAAGAAAAGGAGGTTATGCTTTTCATTTTCCATTAATTAATGATGAGAAATAAATCTGAGATGAATGGAGCCCGAGATTAATCAAGCAGTTTATGAAAGACCTCGGACCAAGGTGGGTTACCTCTAAAGCACCAAATCAAGGTCCACACTGAATCTTGTGATTGTTGCACACCCTTCTCTATTGTCCTTCTCAATGGCATGCTAATTTTTGTGTGTGGATGATTTTTGTGTATGGGAAAACATTCCAGCATGCTATTCTCTTACTTGTTATATGAAGTGATGCAGTCCAAGAGCTGTGTCCCACACAACTTGCCCATTCAGTCTTCACTATGCCCCATTCCGTGTCATTTAGTTATACTTCAGGAAGCGCTGGCTTCAGCCAGTGTGTTGTGCTGTGACCCCCTTCCTGGGTGGCAATGTGATGTCCTGACTTATGATGATGGTGTCCCACTTGAAATACCAAATGGCTTGGAGTCCTGTAAAAGCTGCTGTTGTGGAGCTCATTTTTTAAAACTCATTTGGTCATTTTAAGAGATTGTTTGTGCCTGATGCACATTTTTTAAAGCATTTAAAAGCATGCTGCTCCAAATTATCATACCTTTCAGTTCAATCTCCTAGAAATACTGTAGGTAGGCCAAACAATGCCTAATGCTGTTACTTCCAAATACTTGAAATGCTTCTGTCTCTCACTCTTTCTGTTCTGGAAAACCCCAAAAAGAATAAAGGCAAAAAACATAAAAGTCACCTTACTGCACTACAGAACTATCTTTCAAGATTATTTTACAGCACTCTATAAATATGTATAGAGCAATAATTGTGTAGAGGACTCATTCCTCTTTGAATCAGAATAAGCTATTTCCCAGAAGCATGCAATGAAAATGGATGTAACTTTCATGTACTCTCTGTGGAGCAACAGGTTACATCCCTCTAAGGTCCTTCCCCTAGTTTCTGACTCTAGATTTTTGTTGTCCTCCCTGTCAGATGACCTGGTAGGAAACGGCAAACACCCCCTCACTTTTTGGGGGGTTACTTGATAACCAAAGCATGGCATGTTCATGCTTCAACTTACCACCATATTGGAAGGTTGTATGAGCATGTAAGTGAGAGGAAAGTGTGGACTTCTGGGTTGTGACAAAGCATGGAGTAGAAACAACCAATCTTATAGAGTGGATGAAAGAGAGCCATCCCACACTGTCTATGACTGGAATGCATAATTGAACCTACTGTGCTTTTATTTTATTTTGCAAACCCCCGTTGAAATCCCTGTGGTGTTGCTCATTAAGCCCACATTCTCATTCAGGGCCTCAGAATGTATAATTTCAAACTCTGCGTGTTTGTGGCAAGGGAGTTCCATAGGGAAAAAATATAGACTCATTTCAGTTGTGTATCTGAATATTGTTACGAGTTTGTGGGTCCAGTAGGTGTTCCTGGGTCCAGTAGGTGTTAAGTGTTAAGCTGGGTGCCAGACATTGAACCCCTGGATTCAGCAAGCGTTAAAATATAAGCCAGGCTAGTGTCTTGATGAGGTGATGAGCCATTAAGAAAAAAAAGGCCCATTAAAAGAGCTAAGGAGAAGGGCCTCTGTGCCAGATGGTATGGATGGGTCCCTCCATCACTTCTTACATAGTTAAGAAGACAAAACCAGAGTGGACAGCTGGCTGTGATGTGACCTAGAGAGGGAAAAGGTTGCAGGCTGTTAAAGGCAGCAGGCTGGAGAGAGAATCCGAGCACGGTAGTTGATTTCTGTTTAAATCTAAGACTGTGACTGCAGGAGAAACTAGGCCCTCTTGGGGTGTTAATGCTGTGAACACCTCTGTCATAGGCTCAGGTTGTTATACATGTGTAAATAAACCATATATCTTAAAGACACCACAGTCTCTGCTCTGCCTCATTCCCAAAAGGGAACATGTACTCTGGGTAAGTGTCTGGAACCCCTGGAATCTTGCACAAACTCGGAGATTGGGGTGGTATGCAACAATATATTTTAGCCGAGATTCATCAGGGACTCAAGAGTGTGAATCAGGAAATTTGCATTCTGAAGCTATTGTTGACCAGGATTGCTTAGAGCTCAGAAATGATTCTCCGAATTCCAGAGGAGTGTACAAAGTAGCCTCTGAGATCACTGTGCAGTATGAAGCAACAGTGCTGGCTAAGTATTATTATAAATTCTAGGTATCTGGTCTTCTGCCTTTGTGCAATCAACAGAATTGTCAGGCTCCAATTGGCACACTTTCCTACTCATGCCACCAGCCTCAAAGTTAGGAGAACACATGTGTCACAGCCACCCAGGTGGGTCCCAGCTCACGAGAGACCTTACTCCGTTATAGTTTACTTACAGGAAAAGTTTATTGAAGATAATTGCTTCTTTCACAGTTCAGCATTGTGGCTGTACGTCTGTCACGTTAGACCGCCGAAGTCCCCCTCTGACTCCTCCCCTCCTCCACACCAACTTAATAGCCTGGCTCTAGACCACCTCTTCCTCTCCTTTCTTTTCCGCAGGGTCCTTCTGCCCCCCTGGGTTCTCTCTTTCCGGGATTCGCCTGAGGCTGAATCCTCTGCCGCCTCCTGCCCCCTCCTTCTGGCTTTGGGGCCGGGCTCCTCCTCTGAGCTTCCCCCACTTCCGCGCGCCTCTATGTTTGAACTTGGCGCGCGTACGTTGCTTTTGACCTTTCCTTCGTCCTCTATACTGCCCCCTGTTCCACTCTCTACCCTTTCCGGCTGAACACCTTGCTCCAACCCCCTCTCTCTGTTTTCTCCTGTTCCTCCTCCCTCCGAGAGGCTGACAACTCCACCCCCTTTACTCCGTTCCGGCTGAGACCCCTCTGACAGCGTCTGTGCTTCACTGGGCTTTCTCCCCTCCTTTCCTGACTTTTCACAGCTTCTCTCTTCTCCTGCTTTTCGCCTGATCATGCTAGCTCCCTTTTGGGAATCCTCTGACTCACTGCTTAGGCTCATAGATTCCCTTCGAATTCCGTCATCTTCTTCCTCGTCTCTCTCTCCCTCCTCCCACTCGCTTTCCGTCTCCTCTGCCATCTCCTCACTTCTCCCAGAAACCCTGACAACATGCTCCAGATCCAGATTCCAGGAAAGCTGTATGTGAGCTTGATCTCCCCTTGAAAAAGTTTCCTGTTCAGTAACTTTTATATACTGATGCCAAAGAAAGAAAACTGCATCCAACCATATGTTGGGCAATTTAAAATCAACTAGACTGCAAATCCTGTGTAATATGGTGCATTACTGATTAACTCTTTGCTTATTGCAAATTTATACAACTATTTCACCTATATTAGGGAAGAAGCTGACACCTAGTCATTTCACTTCTATAATGAATTAAAACAAGATATGTGGAAATGCTATTAGCATCCTGTAAAAAAATGTGGCCAGAATTTTGAAACTGATCTTGCTTCCATAGTAACTAGAAATGTTCCGGGGCCGGCCTGCTTAGGAGTGGACTCTTGCAGAACAAATGCAGCCTGATTTTTCAACCCTATACCTATCTGTCTATCTGTCCACCCACCCACCAACCCATCAATCTTTTTGACTTGACCATAGGACTGATTGGGGTCAAATGCACTCCCCTGCATAATTTTTGAATATTGATAATAATGCATAATATATAAAGCAATATAGCCCTCATTTGCTAACAAGAACTCCCTTTATATAATGTTACTATTCCTGACAATGTTGTGTGTAGAATGATAAACTACTGCCTGCGATAGTGACATCCTGTAAATGGAGCAACACTACATGGCACACAAACATACACTGTTAATACTACACAATATATACTGTTTATATAGTTGTTTTGTTTTTGTAGAAAAAGATATCCCACATTTCAACACATTGTCTTAAACTAATCATCTTTCTCTTTATAAGGAATTCAGTATCAGTATGAAAACTAGACAGGGAATTTGGTGATGTGAGCTATTGCCCTGAGGCCTATTTTCACTCTCAGCAGTATACCAACTTAGAAGCACAGTAATATTTTCTTCTTCCACTTCTGTGGCGCCTGAAGTAATTTCCTCTTAATTGATGCTATGGCTGTTCCATTTCTTCCCATGAAAAGGGTACATACGTTTTAGGATCACCAATATATATTTTCTCCAGTTCCTGTTTTGTACCTGACGTGAGGTTTTTAGAATTGAAAGCCTGGCATTCCCTGCTCATATTCCCTCAGAAGCAACACTACTACAATTTCATTGGAGATGCTGGTCGTAAGATGTTTGTGCTGGAAGGGATGCGGAGGCTTTTTGCCTCCCTGCCAGCTTCAGGTTCATTGGGATCTTAATCACCAGCGTCGGACTCAGAGGCAGAACCTGGTCCAGGTTCTCAAATGGAGGGCTCTAGTTTGGCATCTTACTTAGGCTTCTAGCTTGGGCTAGATATACACTGACCTGTTTAATGTTATTTCCCCCTATTAGAATGATATTAGATATGTTCTTCTAAAAGTCACAGGGCATGTAAAGGTAAAGGGTAAAGGGACCCCTGACCATTAGGTCCAGTCGTGGCCGACTCTGGGGTTGCAGCACTCATCTCGCTTTATTGGCCGAGGGAGCCGGCGTACAGCTTCCAGGTCACGTGGCCAGCATGACTAAGCCGCTTCTGGCGAACCAGAGCAGCGCACGGAAACACCGTTTACCTTACTGCACCGTTTACCTTACTGCTGGGGCGGTACCTATTTATCTACTTGCACTTTGACGTGCTTTCGAACTGCTAGGTTGGCAGGAGCAGGGACTGAGCAACGGGAGCTCACCCCGTCGCTGGGATTCGAACGGCCAACCTTCTGATCGGCAAGTCCTAGGCTTTGTGATTTAACCCACAGTGCCACCTGCGTCCCGTCACAGGGCATACTTATTCATTAAAACATTTTTACCCTTTCCACTGTCAAATGTAATACCTGGCCACACCATTTCCCAACACTCTGTTTCTCTACCTGCTGCTGGTCACTGGTTGCTTTGCCCTACGCCCTGGTGTCTCATTTTAATTCTTCCTCTGTCCCTCATTCCTCCGTGTTATTTGTGCCTATAGCAGCTATATCACCAATACTGCAGCATATAGCAGTTAAAAATTAAGCGATAAAAAGGCAAGGTAATTGAAGTGTAGGTGGGTTCCCATGAGGCAAGGCACAGTCATAACAGCAATAACCTTTATTGAACTAACAGAACTGGACAACAGGGGCAAATCAACTGCTTATATACATTTCCGAAGGCCTGGGCCACTCCCACTCCCAACGTGATTGGCTGCCCAAACTTCCAAGCTGCGACTCATGACTCAGAGTTTAAGGGCCAATGGCAGAGGCCCAAATCCTGAAATGTTCTGTGATTGGATATCATGTATTGAATCAGAACACAGGGGCTCAGAATCCTTAGTCCAGACTCAAGCTCAGGCAAACACAGACCACTGAATACATAAGAGTAATAACGCATTATGAAAGTAAAAAGTAGAATATCATGCATCCATCTATCTTAACAAAACCATTCCTTAACCCTTCCATAGTGTTAATAACCATGATTGTGTAGAACCGCCCTTGGTTGAAACCCACCCTGGGACCTGCTGGTAATAAATATAACCAACCTTATCCTTTCCACTGACAGATATAAACAAATGACCTATTCATGCATTAATCATATGAATGCATTGCATCAAGCCCTGCCCTTCTGACCCTAGTCTGAAGGGGAAGCTGGCTGTACTTTCCCAGGTTCCTTCCGAGCATAGGGAGCCTTGTTTGAATGGATCACCTGGAAGAGCTTCCATGTCTACAACTGATTCCCCCATCAGACCTTTTTCCAAGCGTTCAGAAGTTGAGAGGCAGCTCTGGGAAGACGTGCCTCACTCCCCTTTCTTCGTGCATTAGCCAGCCATGTGGCTAGCACGCAATCTGGTGTTTCTAAAACGCTTGTTTTGTGCCATATAATTTAGATTTAATTTTACAAATGAATAAACATTATTAAAGATTGAAGAGGCTTCCTAAGCCTTTCTCGTGAAAGAGGTCTTTATCTTGTATCTTCTCCTTTGTAGACAGCAATAGCATCCATTGTCCATTCCCCAGGGTAAATAGAAGCTATTGGAGCCTGCTGAATATTTATGATTTTCAATGTGCTAATTTTTGTATTGCTCTTGGAAGCCTTTCTTCTTCTTCCTTGAACACTCTTGTGTCAGTTGACATTTCATCTGATTTTCCATTTCCATTCCCCCCCCCTTCCCTTTGCAGTTTCTGAGGTGGCTAGTTCCTTCCTTTTGATGTAAGGAATAATAATAGGTTGTAAGTAGAATTTTATTTTGGGTTTATTAATATGGATGATGCTTTTAGTTACCTTCGTTCTTTCTCCTCTGTCCCTTGAAATTTACTTTTGTAGTTATCGTTAGGCAGGCAAAAGACAGGCATTGTGATTATCAGTTCTTTAAAGTGGATACAAAGTGTAAGTGAAAAGACTTAAGCTTCAAATCCGAAGGTAAGAACATATAAAGGAACAATGTAAAAATGATAAAGAAGTTTATTTAGCATTGTGGTTAGGGAAATTGGAATCCAAAGTTAAATCTGTAAATAAAAATGAGGTTAAAATATAAGTGTTAGCAATGGGAGATTTCCAATGCTGGAGATAAGCTGTCAAATATAGAATAAGGAGAAATAAGGAAAGATACCAGTGGGATGGTTTTATCTTCTGTCACGGTAAGGAATTATTTATTATTTATTTCCAGTATTTGTTTTATGCATTTCCCTGTATGTTTCAGATGATGTAACAGCTAACTATAACAATCAAATGAAACAACATTTATTTAAAAAATAAACATTAAAATGTGTTTAAAATTCACTAAAATAACAAAAAATGTGACTAATTAGCTCGCAATAAAATCAGCAAAAGTGCAGACCTGAAAAGTCTTTGTGAACAAAGGATAGAATAGCAGTGCCTTGCAAGTTTCCTTATGGAGGCTCTTCAATAGGTCAGAGGTCTCAACATCAAACAGGAGTAACTGAGAAGTCCTAGGCATGAATACGCAGGAGCAAGTAGCATCCATTTCAGTGAGACTTACTCCCTTGTAAGTGGGTTTAGGATTGCAGACCGAAGCTGCAATTCTACCTATCTGGGAGTCAAGCCCATTGAACACAGTTGCATTTGCTTCTGAATAAGATATGTAGGTTCTGAGGATCTTTGTTTTCATGAGAGCTATGTACTCTGCTTTGGCTCTCAAAGATCCATATGTCCAGGAGGAAGAGAAGCAAGCACCAAATGTTATTTAGACATCTCTGGGGTCACCTTATCCTGTAATTTTCCATACATGTGTCAGTACTAATAGCAGCTACTAAAAAGTCTAGGAGAACAAGTAAAATTAGATATCACATATATCTGTATATGAAATACAAGCCTATCATAGTTAGGCATATTTATGTCCCATGGATGTCAAATGAGAGCTTTAAGCATATGGTTAACAGTATCTTACTGACATGAATGAGAGATAAAAGGGTTTAACTATGGCTATATCATACCTATGTCTTAGATATCACAAAAAGCGATAGTGGTTTCTTGAAAAAATAGTGATTTAAAAAAAACAACCCAAACTTTCAAACATATTGATGTATTACTTTTTGATATTCAACAGTTTTGCAATTTAATTCATTTAATTTAATTCACATGTTAGAACCTTAACTTTAATATAAAATGCTATAATGTGTAAGAAAAGGCTACATAAATATTGTATAATATTGTAATATTAGCTTATAATGCAATATAATACAAGAGCAGTGAAAAAGCCTCCGGATTGTATTCTCATTTCATATACTTAATAAAAGGGGATCAAAGGTTCTCAAATTGTTCATTACTTTGTCTCCTTTATCTTAACCTTATCATGCCAGTAAATTTTGTCATTGTGGCAACAGACCATCTTTTATTAAGCCATTCTCCTTCAGATAAAACTATCTCTGTGTGTCATTTGACTGTTATCAACATTTTTTGCTGCAGCTAATAAGATTCCAACTAAATTATGATGTTCTACTCTTTAAAATGTCCTAAAAGAATGCAATACCAAATCATTTCCTTCATATGTATGATAATATCCCCAAACTTTCTTGATCTTCTTGCACATCCACCAGACATGCATATAAGCCACCCTATTTGCCCTTCTGTTCTAGCACTTTTTACATTTAGGTATATATATTTCTGCCAGCTGCTGTGGGGATGAATATCAGCTGTATAACATTTCCTTTCTCATTAAGAACTAGTAACATGCATAAATGCTGCTTTCAGAAATATCTGCAACCTAGTGGGAAAGTCAAATGCCCAGTATGTTGAAGGCTATTAATAGGACTAAATATAATAAAGTATAGATGCCTTTTGTGCTTAACCCCCCCCCACCTCTTTTTAAAAATGTTCACTTGTTCAATGTTCTTCCTGCATGTAGATATTTCATCTTCTTCTTTCTTTGGCAATCATTCATAGCCGAGCAAGATTGTCTTCCATGAAAACAGTCTTAACATTGAGTCTGTAAGTGATTGTGGAGGCCAATTCTGGATCCACACGTCCTTCCACAGTGGGGACATAGGTTTCCAGATGGGAGCAGATCATGGTGAGAGTTTGCCAAAAGTGCCTTTCTCTTAGCATGTTTCTCCCTTTCGCTCTGAGTTTGTTCTTCTTCGAAGTCCACAACATCTTTGGTGTGCTCCAATTGGAGTGCTCGCAGGCCAGTGTTTCCCAATCATCAGTGCTTATATTACATTTTTAAAGATTTGCCTTGAGAGCATCATTTGTTGTCCACCGGTATTTCGCTTTCTATTCTTAAGTTGGGAATAGAGTAGTTGCTTTGGAAGGCAATAATTAGGCATCCGAATAACATGACCAGATGTTTCACAGGTAAGGGTAAAGGTACCCCTGACTGTTAGGTCCAGTTGCGGACGACTCTGGGGTTGCTCGCTCATCTCGCTCTATAGGCCGAGGGAGCCAGCGTTTGTCCACAGACAGCTTCTGGGTCATGTGGCCAGCATGTCTAAGCTGCATCTGGCGAACCAGAGCAGTGCACAGAAACGCCGTTTACCTTCCCGCCAGAGCAGTACCTATTTATCTACTTGCACTTTGACGTGCTTTCGAACTGCTAGGTTGGCAGGAGCAGGGACCGAACAACTGGAGCTAATCCTGTCGTGGGGATTTGATCCGCCAACCTTCTGATCAGCAAGCCCTAGGCTCTGTGGTTTAGACCACAGTGCCACCCGCATCCCAGATGTTTCATAACTGACCCCAAAACAAACATTCTCTCTCTCTCTCTCTCTCTCTCTCTCTCTCTAAAAAAAAAAAAAAATTCAAATCTTTCATTCATTTACTAGGCATGACTACCAGGTATTTTCAAAAACATTATCATTCTCACGTGTCACTCTTTAATTGTGGAGACTGCCAATGCTTTCTTCCAGCATGACATCCACACAATACTTTCAAAGCACTTGAACAGTCTTGGCTTCCTCAAAAGAATTGTGGGAATTGTCACCAGTACTTATTGGATACTGCTGGTGACGTTGCTGGTGATGGGTGATGCAAGAAGTTATTGTTGCATCCAGTGGTGTCCGTCACCCTGATGAAATGCCCTTTGATCCAATGGAGGCTTCCATCAAAACACCTCAGAGAACCTCTTCTTTTTCCTGTGCTTTTTTAAATAATTTTTTTTTGTTTTTCTTTGAATGAAGCATGCATTCCATTATTGGAAATCTCACATTTCACTTTTGCTTTGTTTGTTTGTCTGTTTACTCACAACAGCTTTCTCTTGCCATCAAGGTGATTTTCCACCCTACACCAACACATCTTTCCTCACCCCTACAATATGTTTAAAAAGTTGTTACATTGGAACTGGTGTACTGGCAAAACTGCGAATGATGGTGCTGCCATCATTCTGATTTTCATAAACACACACACACACACACACACACACTGTGCAAGCTTTACAGTCTCACTTAATTTCCTCCATCAGAGATATGATAAAAGTTTGCACTTAATGCTACCACGTTGAAGTGTCAGATCTAAACTTAACTTACATTAATATAAATGAGGAGACTTCTGTCCTTGCCTGAAGTGACAATGTCATCGCCTGCAGCTTACATCTATCATTACTATCAGTTAATTAGACCACAGGAAAGCTTAAAATGCCCTCACTCTAATCTGTCATTGTGGACCTCTTCCAACATCAACACAACTGTCAATCACTTCAACCCCACTAGCAATGTTTACTAAAAGAAAAAAATCCCCCACATCCCTACGATAAGTATATCTTCCATGGGGTCAATAGGGAGGGATAGCAAGCCATTCTTGTGTGTCAACATTTTAGACGCTGTTTCATAAACTGATCTCTCAAATTCCTTTCTAATCCCTTCTTCAATGCTGAGATGATATAATCTTCCCGATAGAGAGGTCAAAAACACCATGGTAGCTTTGCACTTTTTGAAATTTGAGGAATTTCTGTAAAACAATAAAGAAAGTATATAATGTTTCCTCGGCTAGGATATGGAAGCGATTTATTGTTGCTGTGATATATTTGTATGTCAACAAAGCATTTTTATTATGGAACATGGCAGACCAAATCATAGTCAGTGACTTTTTGCAGGAGGAAATGGCAGCATTTTATTTATTTCAGGAATGTGTTTAAAACAAAGACGTCTATCAATCAGTTAATATTTAGGGGCAGGGGAAAACAGAGCATTTTTTTTAAGCATAGGACAGCCAAAATGTCTGCCCCTATTTCTCTTTCACCCTACATTGATGAAGCCAGAGAAAAGTGGATCACAGGATCTTAGCACTTCTCAATAAAGTTGCTTGTCCCCTTGCCCTCCCAAGAGGGGTTTTGGGGCTTCTATGGTTATCTGAATAACAAACACTTTCCAGATATTAATCACAACAGAATCATAAAGTGGAAAGTAATGAAAGGCTTCAGTATCAGGTATGCTAAGGAAGGTTGCAATACTAGGCATGCTGAGAGTTCTCTCCATCAAAATCAATGGAATGTGAAATATGGGGAACTTCTGGGCCATGGGCCTAATTAGGGCTAGCATGGCCCTGTTTGACCCATGAGAACATTCTCCACAAACACGGCTCATCTGTCTGCATCTGACATCATATGTGATATCAGGCGTGGGGCATGTGTGGACCGTGCTATGAAGGAACAACCAGGAGCGAGCTCTCAATGGTTTCTTTGCAAATCATGCTTGTGTCAACCCTAGTGGGCTGATCTGTGCAGACAGGGAGCCCCACTGGGACTGGGAACTCCCACCAAGAGGACTTGCTTTTTTCATTCAAACCTCTTATTCCAAAAGGAGCATTTCCTCCTCTGCAGATCTATGCAGAGCAAAACATGTTCCATTTGTAGAACTGTTATGTATTAAGACTAGCTGCAGTTCCCACTCAGGGCCACCAGTATGCAAATGAAGGATTGAGAACTGTTGCTCTCTGATTGGTTAGCTAGTTGGGAGTTGTTACTGTTACAAGTTACTTAGTATTATATAAAGCAGCCAGCTAGGCTGCACTGAGTCTGACTCCAGGAGCAGTTCTAACTGCTGTAATAAAGAGCTGTGAATCTAACAGAGCTGTGTCCTTCATCCATCTTTCCTACTATTTAACAAGAACGAAGCCCAGCCTCCACTTTCCTCCTTCTGTCCTCTCCCACCTGCTGTAAATACTGTTTTTTCATTGCTTCTGTTACTACATTAAGGACTTTAAAGGAACAGAATTGCTTCTCCGAGGAAATGCGGTCGAGGTATATCTGTCTATGGGTTGGCTGGCATTAGCGTATCAGGATGTGACCATATTAGGAGAGCCGTCAGCAGGAACAGAGTTGCACATGGGAAAAGGGAATCTTCATTTCCATGAATATTACCACCAGGGTGGGGTGGGGGACTTCAGTCAGTCATGGTCACAAAATGGCTGCCAGTTCCCAGCATGCTTTGTTTTGTATTAGTCCTTTTGTACATGGTTAGGAGACACCTGCCAACTTCAGGTGTGTCCTGCTCTCTTGGGGATTGTGATCCATGTAGCAATAAATAAACCTCTGCTTTCAAATGCTGACATTAGATACCCACTTATTAAAACAAAATTAAATAACTTTGAAAAATAAAATTAGTATAATAGGCATTACATTTGAAATGTCATCAGCAGACGCAAGAAACATGTCCTCTGGTTTTCATTGTGTAAATCCACTAATCCCTGCCCTGCCTTTTGTGTCTTCATTACCAAACATAAATTTCCACACACTGAATAAGCAGTAGATTAGTCAAATTCTGATCATCATAAATGTATTCATGCAGCCTTCTCTAAATATTTTACTAGGGCATAAAGGAGATAGAAGCACTTCTCATCCATAAATTGCAGATTTATTGCATAGAAAAGCTTCACAGTTTTATAACCTGGCTAATAGTACCTTAAATCTTAGCTGGGGTACAACATACAATAAATTTAGTTTTACCCATTAGATCATGTCAGTTGCAACACAGTTTTAAGGACCATTATGAAATGATCTTAGTTAGTTTCATTACACTCTTTAGTGAAAACTCTGTGTGTAACATTAAGCGATGTTGGACTTTTCTCACATGCAGGAAAATGCATTATAGTTTTCATATTAGAAATCTAGTTTGGAAGCAATTGTTTATATTTGTTTCTTAAGCTGCACATTCACTACTGACTATAGATTTGTGTACTGTATAGGGAAGTTTTTAATGTTTAATATTTTTAATGCTTCATGCTGTATTGTGTTTTTAACATTTGATTGGGAGCCACCCAGAGCTGCTGGGGAAACCCAGGCAGATGGGCGGGGTATAAATAATAAAATAATATTATTATACTAGTGGTTTTGCTTCCATATTAATCCATGAAAGCCTATTCACCTGTGGAGCATACATAGGCATGACTTGTGCATTTTGATCCTGTGTAGCCCCTACTCATAGCAGCAGCTTGTGCATTGGACTTTTCTCAAAGTTTTACTACATATTATTGCTTTTATATGATAGCCATACTGATTTTTCCATGGTGTTTTTTTAAAAAAAATGTTTATGCACATCATGTATTTTACACAAAATACTAAGATATCCTACCATATTCAGTGGTATATAGATTGTAGATATAGATAAGTTGGTTTGAGCACCCAGAAGCTGCCTTTTTATGATGAAAACAAAACAAAAAACTGTTCTGAAACCTACCACTCATCCAGGACACTTTCCCACAAATGTGGACATGCTATATTCACACAGGAATGTGTACATTTTGTATATTTGCAGCTCCTAGAGGATTCGTGTTGAAAAGGGTTCATGGAATACTTAGGCTTTGGTAGCATATTTTTTGACCCCTTCAGCTTTTTAACTACAGTGGTACCTCAGGTTACAGATGCTTCAGGTTACAGACGCTTCAGGTTACAGACTCCGCTAACCCAGAAATAGTACCTTGGGTTAAGAACTTTGCTTCAGAGAACAGAAATTGTGCGGAGGCGGTGGCACGGTGGCAGTGGGAGGCCCCATTAGCTAAAGTGGTGCCTCAGGTTAAGAACAGTTTCAGGTTAAGAATGGACCTCCAGAACGAATTAAGTTCTTAACCTGAGGTACCACTGTATAGATTTGCTAGAACTACCTACATGGGCTAAGAAGGTAGATCACATTTCCCTTTTATTTCATAGGTAGGTCAGCTACTAAATGCTCCTTTTAGCCTTTGCCCATAAAGCTGATACTTCCCACACATCTCTAAGCAATTGTTCAGCAGTTAACAATGGCATATGCTGAGCAACATGGTGGTGCATTCTATGCACCTGGACCACAGATTCTGGAAAGTAATTTAAGCAGCCATAGCAAAGCACCTTCCCTGGGACTAGTTAAAGACCTACGTGCCTGAGGGAAGCCAGGAAGCTCATGCTGTTTGTTACTAACCACCAGCCTGAGGCAAGTCTGATATTTTATTATTTTGTGTTTCTAACCTGTGCTTGTTTTCATATTAAGCAGTAAACCACCTTGAATATCTTCGAGGACAAATAGTATGCAGATGAAGTAAGTGAATGACTCAAGTCAGTCAATCAACCTGTTTGACAAATTCAAAGGCATCTAACTTCTCCATGTATTCAGATCAGAGGTGCCCCAGAGAATTCACACTCCTTGTGTCCATGCAGAGGCAGCAGTTGCTTCCACTCACACCGACTGCCAATCTTTCTTCAAATGTCCCATGCAAAACAAGTCCATTTCCAAAGGAAAATTCCGAAGCCACTGTTTGTGTGTCACATGCTCACGTCCCTTCCCAAGAACCAAGAACCTTGGATGTAGGGATGTGGATAACACCTAGGAATGGAATCAGCCTGTTTTCATCCCCCAGGCATTGAATCACGGGTCCATTCCATCCTGTTGTATAAATCACGTAAATGTTTTGTGCACGCTTTTGGATGTCACTTTTAGCACAAAATACACACTTTTCCATGCACTCATCAGTCAAAATACACATTTTGTATGCCTCTTAATCTGTATCTTTCTGTGCAGTATTTGAGCACCAGAAATGCACTGCAGAATCTAAAGCAGTGTGTAATCTGACACGCAGTTGCATTCTGATCTGCAAGCAATTCTGGGATTGTCAATTCTGGGATTGCCTTCTGTAGACCAAACAGATTCATTTCCCATCATTAGGAACACTCCAGGACCTCTTCAGCGTTGGCCAAGCAGCTGACACAGCATTCTGTCAATGAAAGCTACAGGAAACACTGAAACATTCCATACTTGGTTCCAGAGAAATAGCCCTTGCTTCTGTCACAGTTCTGCTCACTTTACCTTTCTCTGTTGAAGCAACTCCCACTGAGTTCTGTTACACCTAGGCACACAGGCATACGATTGCAACCTTCGTCAACTAGGACTGTATGACAGACTATTGCTCAAGCCTAGAAAGTAGAAAGGAGGATTTGGTATTCAGCAGTGAAACCTTTTCTCTATTCTATCGAAAATGGATAATCTGTATCTCCCTGTGTGAGCCCTTCTTGAAGTTCAGTTTTTCCTCTAGTTTCTGCACAGTTTGTATCGTGGTTTCCTGTAGTTTTGCTGAGAGATTTTTCAGTTATTCTTGTGTCTTACAGGTAATTGTTAGTTGAATTAGTATTCTGCCCTTCCTCGCAAAGAAGCCCAGGATGGCAAACACTGAAATGTTTAAACACTACAATTTAAAGTAAAATAATAGTATATAAAATATTCAAAAAGAATTCCAAACAAACTAACAACACTTGTAATCCCATGCCCTCAAAGTTATCTATTTCCTGGTTTCCATGGCCAGTATCTCTCAGCCTTCAAGTGCCAGGGTAAGCTGGAATGTTTTTAAATTTCTCCTGAAAATCATTGCAAATGGGAAACCACTACTGAAAAGGCCGTGTCATGGATTAATGTCAGCTAGGCCTTGCCTGCCATTTTTACGATTTATGTCACTCTCCTAATCCAAAACTTCAATCTGATCTTCTGCTGTTTCCTGAGCATATAGGATTCAGGAAAGCAATGCCAGCTTCTCTTGGCTTTCAAGTTCTGAAAGAATAAGAAAAGATACACCAGTGAAGTCCATGCCTTTCCTTTTATTATGATTTTTATATATGGAAAGACAGCCAAGAGAAACAGGGCAGGTTACTATCTACAAAGCACACAATTGCTAGATAAAACAAAAAGACTCATGATCTTCACTCGATTAAAACCAAGTGCCTTCATATATTACATTTCAAATCAATGCAGAATTTTACAGTAGTGCTCTCTACCAATATTATATCATGGGGGGGGAATGATATAGGTTTTGAGCATCAGGTCTGCTAGATTTTGTACAAAAGGGAGCCTAAATAGTGTGGGAGAGCTGCCAGCCACAAATTGCAAAAAAACATTCAACCTTGTTGTTATAAAGGCATGAATCAAAAAGCTCAGCATCTTGCTGACACAGCACTAGTCTTAACCTTGTTATACTCCCGAGATGGTCTTATGTATTCTTATCAATACGGTTGATATGGCTTTCTAAGGAAAGCCAGGGGTCAAAAATGACTGGAATTTATCATGAGGAACATTGCTTTTTTGGATGTCCAGCAGCAGCACCGCAAATGCCTATTAAATCCTTACAGAAATGAAAACTATATGCCTTGTTGCCTGTGGAAGTAGAGTCGATTGAGGGGGGTGGCAATAAATGATATGAAATCTGTTCGGCTGAAATGAAAGCCTGATATCTTAATTTTCAGCTACAGTTGTATCTCAGGATTGCCCTCTAGACCTCTACAGATTGAGTGGGCATACTAGTGTGTGTTCATGCTTTGCAAGATTAAAGACTTCAAGGGTAGCTATATATTTTTCCTTTAGAAATACATTTTCTGTCTATCGCCTTTAAAAAAAGAAAGAAAAGAATATGTCGGTGATGTGTTTCAATGGAAGTGTCTATTGCTGAAAACTACTTCCATTCAATGGGAGAATTTCCTAAGGAAGTTAGGACATTTATAAATGGTTCCATAGAAGCAGCTCCTGGGAAGGTAATTTCCTTGGGGGTAATTTCTCTGAAGAATCCTGGGGGTGATTTCTCTGAAATCTGACCAAGGACGTGTGTACAACCATTATGGGTCCTGCTTGGAGTGCTTACCACATGACAGCAGTTTAGAGTGGCAACCCATTTAACCAGGCTGAGAGCAATAGTGGATGGAATTGTGGTGATGGAGGATGATTGATACAATGACGTTCCCTATATATTTTCCAGGATTATTTTGGGAACGGTTATCCTGCTGGGGAAGCACAATGCCCTTGCACACTGACCCCATATGCTGGCAATCCCTAGGCTGAATTATTGTAATGTCTCCGATGTGGGGTTGTTCTTCTAATTGGTCAAGAAGCTGTAGTTGCTGCAAATGAGGCAAGTAGATTGCTATGTGATGCAACCTGCCACAAACATATATTACTTGTGCTGGAAGGATAGTCCTGGTTACCAATTTGATACTGAACCTGGTTCAAGGTGCTTACATTAAAGTTGTATACAACTTGAGAACTGTGTTCTTTTTTTAAAAAATAATTTTTATTAACAGGCCAATCAAATCACATTAATTCCAAATCACATTAATTCCAAATTACACAGCCAAATTTTTAAATTTTTGTTGGGGGTACCCATACTTCGAGCTCCGAAAGGGATCCAAACATCTCTCTTGCTGCTGCTTTAGTATACACAGTTCTGTCCAAATATTCACAGTTCTATTCCATCTTCTCTTTGTTGTTTTCCTCATCTTCTTGTTTTCTTTATGATCTCTGATAGTCTCCACAAGCGGATTGAAAACAAACGTTGTTATATCCTGTGTAGATTTTACACTCATCCAAGAGCCATATCATAATAGACATCATTTCAACACCTCTGGACAAAATGTTTCCCACAGTCTGTCCTGATTTCCACAGGCCTGCCGCTCTCATAAATTTTCTCAGGGGGCCCTGCCAGGCCGATCTCACATTCCGATATAGTAACGAGCCATAGTCCTCCTCCCCCTCAGTCCTCCTGCGGGCAGGCCTGCCATAACAATCTCTTTTTATGACTGCGTGACAGAGAACTTTCTTTCCTTTCTTGATGTTCCCACACGCCATATCTTTGATTAGTAATTAATTTCCACACAGTTCTTACTCCTCCTGCTTGTGATCAGTAATCGCGAAAATTCTTTCTTAGGGGGAAGGGTTATTAGGTACTCACATAAGACAAAAAAAGAAAAGGCCCCCCCCCCTTTTCAGTCTCGCTCCGACATACCAATCCTTTGATGATTTTTCTTCTTGATTTTTTGTTGAATCCAGCCCATCGCTCCACATCCCAGAGATCCCTTTAATTAGCAGTCTTTACTCCCGATCTTCACTCGAAATATGTGCATTTGCTTCTTTTCTAATTGTTTATTTTGAGCTGATGCAGCCAGTGCGCGATCAGAGACAGTGTCCGGAAGAGCCGGACCCACACAAGGGCTTTGTGCCTAGTGCCCTCACCCCTTTCTTTTGAATCCGGGGGTGATTTATGGCCACAGCAGGCAAGGCAGTGTTCCCCATTCCCTTGGGCGAACAAGGGAGGCTGCATACTCCCATATCAGCCTCTTAATTACCTCGTGTGGGCTGGAGAGATTTTATTGTCGGTCATCTTCCAATGCGCCCCTAGCGGCCTCCCGAGAGAAGAACTGTGTTCTTGAAGAAGCACATTCTCTCACCCAGATCTGCTCATGCATTGAGATCTGGGAAAAGTGGACCTGGGGTGAGGGCTCTAGGTGGTACTATAGTTGAGTTCATTATGTGGCCGCTCAAATGGGGGCTACCTTTGTGCTGGTGCCCCACTTACAGAATACCCTCCCCTCTGAAGTCCAACTGGTGCTGACCCTCATGCATTTTAGGTGCAAAATGAAAACACACCTTTTCATGTATGCGTATGCTAGTCATTACCATGCCATATATTGTTTTAGTATTGTAGAAGTTTTCCTAGTAGTTTTAATGGCTTGCTATGCATTTTTAAGATGTGCTGTATTATATCATCTTCATTTTCATTTCCACACCATGCTCTGCGGATTGCATGTGACAATGAATAGTGAGTATAGTATAGTATAGTACAAGGACCCCTGACCATTAGGTCCAGTTGTGGCCGACTCTGGGGTTGCGGCGCTCATCTCGCTTTACTGGCCAAGGGAGCTGGCGTACAGCTTCAAAGGTCATGTGACCAGCATGACTAAGCCATTTCTGGCGAACCAGAGCAGCGCATGGAAACACCGTTTACCTTCCCGTTGGAGTGGTACCTATTTATCTACTTGCACTTCGTGTTTTCGAACTGCTAGGTTGGCAGGAGCAGGGACCGAAAGATGGGAGCTCACCCCACCGCGGGGATTCGAACCGCGACCTTCTGATTGGCAAGTTCTAGGCTCTGTGGTTTAACCCACAGCGCCACCTGCGTCCCTATGGCATAGTATAGTGGTATAGTATAGTATAGTATGGTATAGTATCGTATCAAATAATATCCACACAAGAGTAGATCGTGTCCGTATAGTATAGTATAGTATAGTATAGTATAGTATAGTATAGTATAGTATAGTATAGTATCAAATAATATCAACACAAGAGTAAATCGGGACAGGGAACACTTTTCCAGACACCTTTCTTCCTGGGTGGGCAGGAGCAAAGGCAAAAAGCTGGAAGGACAGAAGCCAAAGTGGACTGAGCAATGGATATGACCCTTCCCTTTGTATAGTAGACTATATGCCAGCCACTGCTTCTCTCAATTCTCCATTCAAGCAAACAAGAGACATTTTCACAATTCAGGGGCACATTCCAGCCTGGCAAAAATGCACAAGGAGGAAACGAGGTCAATGAGTGGTGTGGCTTGAGAGGAGAAGGTGTGGCCTGTGCAGGTGGGCACGTCCTGAGGAGAATCCCAAGGATTAGATAGAGAGGCTTGGAGAACTTCATTGAGCCCTTGGGTGTGGGGTTCCCTAGCCCCTGCAGTTCTTGGGTGGAATTCAACACTGCATTAAGGTGATAATTCTGTCTGGCAAGCAATACTTGCACCGATGGAACAATCTCACTTCTCCTCCTCCTGCCCACTGTGTCCTGTTCTGGTGGTTAACCAGACCCTCCTGAGCAGATATGGGGAAGATGTGGTGGTCCTGTGCAGGGAGAAGAGGAGGGGGAAATTCCCATTGCCCTAACAGGACTCATTGCACTGGCTTCCACTAGTGCAGCAACTTAGTTGAATCTGGCTGTTTAGATCCATATTAGGATTAATGCCTCCTAGGATCTAGGTTTATCTATGCAATTAAGGAACAAGGGGGGGGGAACCCTCTCAGTACAAAATAATTATATGCATATCTCTGGAGTATTCTGGGGTAGCCTGCATTAGTATCATAAAGGCAAAATGCAAGCCCTGCACTGGGTCCTCACTGACTATTATGATTGTATTTTGAATAATAATGAAAAATGCAGCATTTGCCCTGCTGCATAAACCAAAACACTAAAGGAGCCAAGGAGTTTTGAGCACAGTGGCTCCTTTAAACATAGGCAGCTTTTAAGAAAAAATTACAACTGGGTGCTGTTGGAAGCTGGAACAAAGCTGCAAGCCTTTCTTTTTACAATAAAGAATGTATCGTGAAACAGGGATTATGTATCACGCGAACATGTGGAACTGAATGAGCTTTCATCTGTAAGAGAGCGATTTCTGGAAATGAGGTCAATGGCTGGGCAGTGGAAGAAATGTTCGTATGGAAGCTATTTACTCTTAACCCGGTCGGTAGATAAACGGGGGCTTGGAATGCCACTAGAAATAGTTTTATCCTCTCCTCCTCCATAAGTGCAGACTCTCAGAGTTTCAAGCAATAGGTAATATCCAGCAGTTGTCTTTTGGGTATCAGTAAAATAGAAAAGTAGGTAAAGGATGCCTGGACAGTTAAGTCCAGTCAAAGGCGACTATGGGGTGCTGCTCTCATCTCGCTTCAGGCCAAACAAATGCATAATGCGCACACTTATTTGTATGGTGTCAGAACTTTTTGTGGAAGCAAAATGCAATCTTGCAATATTGTGTGTGTGTGTGTGTATCTTGAGAATTCATTCCAGAAAAAAAAAATCTAAAAATAGGCAGATCATTCTATTGTATTGCTGGAGCTAATTCCCCAAGCATTGCCTAAATGGGAGCTCCAGGATGCAAGCACAAGTAGTAAAGACAAAAAGGGAAACTATTATTAACAGACCACCCAGAATTGGTTCAGTATTGCACTACGTTCTATTTCTGAGCTTTCAATTCTGGTGATTTTTCTCTGTCATTGCCCAGAGTGGTCTGTCATTGCAGGCAGGAAGTTTCAACTGGCCTCCACATGGTGGCTGTGGAAATTAGCTCTCTATGTCTGCTTCCTTCAGAGTATGGAGGGTTGTGTGTGTGTGTTGCAATATTTCCCAACAGAAGTATGCAAATATTCATATATTATACAAATCTTTCTTTTCCTAAGGAATAAAAGACATTAGTAGTGGGTACAGAACTGCTAATTAAGTCTCCAAGGTCTCGGCAGATATCCACAGAATGGTATCTCAGAAGCTAGGCTTTGAGTTTCTCTCCCAGCCGTCTTCCTCAGTACTTGAAAACGCAGAACAAGAGTGGTACTTCAAATCTCTGCTAGATTTCCTTTTGCTGCCCTGATGGGCTTAATCAGTCAACTTCTTTACTAAACTTTTAATTAAACGGACATGCACAATTTGAATATTTGCACAACAGTTTCCTCTCTCTTAAACAGACTCCTTTTTTCTGTATTTCCTATTGGAAAGAAATTTTGTACTGAGCTTTCTGAGGAGCAAGGAGCACGATTGGCTCTGTAGTTTACCTGAGAGTGAGGGGGGAAATGGCTCATATTGCAGCGTTGACTAGAAAATGCACAGCAACTAGAACTGCTCACAGGGAAGAGCTCATTAGTCAGACTGCTCTGAGTCAAGGATGCCTGTGTAATACTTCTCCACTCTTATAACATTCTTGGGGTATCATTCAACAGAGATTGTCTGAGTTATTTGGGGTCTGATCCCACTAGATCGAGAAGAAGGAATTCCAGGAGCCTTGGATGTGTGCTGTAAACATGTTTGCTATAAGCTTTGCAGGTAAAACTTCTCTGAATCATACATGGATCATATTTCTTTTTTTTTTCTCCAATAATATTTATTCAACTTTTAAAAGATTACATAAAAGAACACAGTATACAAAAACAAAACATTATCCAAGATAAAAAAGAGTAAAAAATAAAAATAGCAAAAGCGAAAACAGCTAAAAAAGGGGGAAAAATTACAATCCAAAAGAAAAATTCCACGGAGTGGGTTCCTCTCAGTCAGAGGAACGCCGCCATTGCCGATGGCGCTAACCCGGAAGTCTCCATATTTCAAGTCATAAATTATATTAAGCACATCCTCTTCCTCCATATCTACGCATTAAAATATTTTTTTTTTTAAAAAAAAAATTTATTAAGGTTTTTTTAGATATAAAATGCACACATAAAACAATCTTGCTTCTATCACAACAAATTCTTCGCTTCTTTGGACTCCCTCACGTCCCCCTCTCCCATTTACGTCGTTAAAAATTTTTTTCCAAACAAATTATCAACTTGTTTACAGTCTCATGTCCACACATTCAAATATAATCTAGCACTTTTTCCAATAAAATTTTTATATTTTCTTTAATCTCACTTAGCATCAAATTTAAATCTAGTTTAGTGGTGGCCAATTTTTTATAATCTAGCATCCTTCTTAACATTCAAACAAATTACAATGTTTTTGTAGATACATCTTGAATTTCTCCCAGTCTTCCTCCATCTTTTCTTCTCCCAGATCTCGGATTCTGCCAGTCATCTCGGCCAGTTGCATATAGTCCATATCTACGCATTAAAATAGACTGAGGTTTCACTTCTATGCTGACTTACCTGGGAAGATGCCCCATCGATCTCAATGGGATCTACTTCTGATTGTACTGTTATTATATATTTCTCTTTTCTGCATATATTCATAACTATTAGGATTAAGGTCTTAACAACACAGAACATAATATCATTTCAGTATGTAGAGCTTCCACATCAAATGTTTCTGTGTTCCATTCAAACAAATTCTGTCCAAAATCTGAAATATAATGCAAAGACCTCTGAAAACTTTAGGTACATTAATTGGTCATGTTACTGTGATGCTCTTGATGAAGGCTGCACTTTGGTTCACTAATGTGCTTTCATAAACCAAACAATTGCATTGGGGGGCAATTTCCTCTCTCTCTTTCTGACTTTCTTACTTATTTACCAGAAACTCATCAAAAGGGTGGATTGCAATGACGATGCTAAGGAAGGAAATTAGCAATGCAAAAGTTAATGGGTAAGAATCCCAGATTGGGAGATTTTTGTCTCAAGCTCCGGAGCTGCTCAGGCTTAACAAAAACAGACACCACTTAAGTGCAAATTAAGAAAGAGGTTTTGATTAACAGAACAAAAGTTCTTTACTCCAAGTTCCCATTAAACAGGATTCCATGTGACTGCAAGCAGGTTGC
Source organism: Podarcis erhardii (assembly GCF_964252035.2). Classification (NCBI taxonomy): domain Eukaryota; kingdom Metazoa; phylum Chordata; class Lepidosauria; order Squamata; family Lacertidae; genus Podarcis; species Podarcis erhardii. The sequence goes on from NC_138500.1 coordinate 52,350,761, forward strand.
CCTTCAAGTATCTGTTCCGTGTAGGAATTTGAACTTTGCCACTTTGACTCTCCTCCTTCTATGCATAGCCAAGAGACTAGAATGTTAGGGGGGGAAAGAACAGGCTTTTGCCTGTTTAGTCAATCATTATCACCATCATGCTCCATCATCATCATCATTATTACAAGCAGTGTCCACCAGGCAGAAAAGCTTTGAGGAAAGGAATTCTCACTGATAAGTTTCCTCCCCTGGCTGCTATCCAAAACCTCAGAGCAACTGCACTGAAGCTTAGAAGAAACAAAACAAATTCCTTCCAGTAGCACCTTAAAGACCAACTAAGTCAGTTCTTGGTATGAGCTTTCGTGTGCATGCACACTTCTTCAGATACATGCACACGAAAGCTCATACCAAGAACTGACTTAGTTGGTCTTTAAGGTGCTACTGGAAGGAATTTGTTTTGTTTTGACTATGGCAGACCAACACGGCTACCTATCTGTAACTGAAGCTTAGAAGGTTCAAGGAGAAACTCAAGCTTGGATATCTTAGAATCATAGAATCTTAGAGTTGGAAGGAAACCAAGGAAATATCTAGTCCAGCCCCCTGCAATGCAGGAATCTCAGCTAAAGCATCCATGACAGATGGCCACCCAACCTCTGCTTAAGAACCTCCAAGGAAGGACAGTCCACAACCTTCCGAGGGAGTCTGCTCAACTTTCGGAACAGCTCTTACTGTCAGAAAGTTTTTCTGCATGTTTCGTTGGAATCTCCTTTCTTGTAACATGAAGCCGTTGGTTCGAGTCCTACCTTCTACAATGCTGTCCAAGGTTGCATACTGTCAGGGAACTGACATCGGAGCCAGAGGTGGAGGCAAGGCTCTCAAGCGATGCTGGAGAGGGGCCCAGCAGGGAGAGAGGGAGCTCATCGGCTGGGGAAGGAAATCAGCGTAACACCAGGGATAGAGGAGGGCAGATGGGAGAATCGGCGAGGGGGCTCCAAGACTCTTCACTGGAGACCAGCGGGGAGAGCATGGGTCCTCCACTACCCATACCCACCCTGCACAGAAGACTTCCGCGCAGGGAAAGTAGGCGTAGACTTGGCGTCAAAGAACTTCTTTGCTGGAAGAAGTTCAAGAAACGCCCACTGACGGATTCTGCTAGCGACTGAACAGCCACGAAGTGAAGGGCTGTCCAGCCAGAACAGGTTTAACCAGGCTACCTAGTCAGGAGTGGCGGTAACTTATGCACAAGCAACCCCTTATAACCATTACACATACATATGTATATAACATCATTAAACATGGGAAGGTGCTTTCAAGGCACAGGAAATATTAAAACCTTAACATCTTTTTCTCTGTTTTCTAGGCATGGCAAAACTCTGCTGCTTTATTTTCCTCTTTTCGATTAGCATGCCTTACTTTTACAGAATCAGAAGTGTAAATGTATTAGTTGTAGGAGCTGAACCACATATCTCTTATATAGTCAACTTGTGTCAGTTAATGCACATTTAGTTCTGTTCATTCTTATTTCATGAATATTTAGTTCATACAATTTATATACACGCTGTAGAAGAAACCTCAAAGCGGTTCTTTTCTGTTCTATGCACAAGACAATACGCAGCTAGATGGACCAATGGTTTCCATTGTTTTCCATTGATATTTTGTGGCTTCTTCATTGAGCTGCTGTGCTGTTGTTTTCAAACATTTAGGGTTCCCCCCCTTAAAGGATGTTTGTACTGCTGCAGATCTTAGATTCCCCCAAGAATGATGATGCTTCCCCTTATTTTTCTGTGGTTCCATTTTGGCACAATCTTGTTAGCACTCGCCACTGGGGTTTGCTATTAGGAGAATTGATAGAGGCTGCTAAATTCTTGGGAGTTTTGTTTTGTTTTTGTTAAATCAAATTGACGGAGGAAAGATTGAGATCCATTGGCCCATTTCACCTGTCTCAATTTCTGCAATCCCCAGTGCCTAGCTCCAGAGTAAGGTTTTCCTACAAAGATAGAGCTGGGATTGCTTCAAGCATTCATTTGTCTCCAGTTAGCAATTGTCATCTTGGGTCTACGCTGCAATCCAAAACTCCAAACAGCAAGGAGGCAGCACTGCTTTTTGCTTCCTATGACTCCCAAGAGTGTGAGAACGTTTAGTGTAAGTATGCTGTGATATTTTCTTTTATGGGCTCTTTGCTGTTGCATATTCTAAATAAATAGTTCTTAGGAATTAAGCTCTGATCTCTTCTGTGGCAAGTATTTAAGTTAATAACTCATCTTCTTAGCTGATCCTTTTAGAAAAGAGATGACAAAGGAAGAGGACTGAATTATAGAAAGTCGCAATAGGTCTCCTGGGTTCAATTTTGGTGCCCTAGCCACTGGATTATTCATGGCTGAATTGTTTCATTAAAAAATACATAACTGAACTTTTTAAACCACTGCCAGAAAGGGTACTGTGATAATACACACACACACCAAAAATTAACAGTTTTATATGAATTTGGCAGGCATTTTGAGTTAACATGGATGGAAAAACCACTTTACTGAAACCCTGGAGAGATGGAGAAGGAATAAGGAGCTAGAAAGGCTAGAGATTATCTGATTATTGTAATCATAAAACATTATTATTATATCAGTAATTTCGATGGAAGAGGATTGGCTTAAATCAGTTCCTCCAAGAAGGGGGATTGGACTTTACTACAAGAATTGAATCATAGTTGCTTTCTGCCAGATTAGGCGCTTTTTCTCATTTTACACTTTGTAACATTAAACACCATTTGCATGGACAGGTGGAGTCCCCCCAACCCCAGGTGACCCCCGAGCAGAATGATGACTCAAGACAACATGCTATGGGATTAAAATTGGCCACCACTTTATTAAGTTTCAGATGTAGGGAGACCTTGGCTCAGGCATTGGGCGTTTATCCTTCCCAGTCCCCAGCCGGGGATCTGGGAGACATCAGGGTTATCCAAAATGTGTGGGGATTGGGCTGGCTCTAGAGAACATATGTTCAAGCAGAGAGTCCGCCCCCCGTTTCACTGCCATCACAGGGGAGAGCAATGACAACCTCTCAACGTATGGCCAATGCCTCCCCTCAAGACCCCTTTAACGGGGAACCCTGGGATCACCGCCGCAAGGGGGGCATGGGTCACCACTTCACGCCCCCCCCTTTAGAAAGATAGACTAAAGGATTCTGTCAAAGGTCTGAAACCGCCACCCAAGGCTGCAAAATTGCGGTATCACCACCAAGACTACCTACACCTGAAAAGGCCCTTTGCCATCCGACATCCATTCCAAAAGGCCATGCCTAATGTCGCTCAGCCAATAATCATAACCCACGGCACTCCATTGGGCCTGAAAAGTTCCTTCCTGTACCTTCTGTTGTGTGGGCAGAGCGGTGTCTCCACTTACCTGGCCAATCCCCTGGCAATGCCTCCCCAGGCGGGATTGGGCGATTGGCTTAGGCGGAGACCTCCAGGTATCCAGCCTGGCGAGGGTGAAGCCAGCCCAAACTACCAGGAACCACACTGGGATCTGGGGGGCTGCACGCAACCATGCAAAAGGCGCCCCCCATTTGATGTGGGGAGCGGTCATTGTGCCAAGCTCTTAATTATTAGTGGTGATGTACTAATACATCCTCTTCCTCCCTTAGTGTTCCTGATCTTAATAGTGGCAAAAATGACTCCAAAGCATTTGGGGGCTTACTTCTCATACCAGTTGTGAAAATCCCAGAGCCAAAGCCCTGTATGCTTTGGGATCCATCTGATCAGTAGTTATTCCCTGCGGCTCAGTCTGAATGCTCAGCTATTTTCTTTAAGATGGTATTGAGAAGGGTCCAGTGGGTTTCTCTGTTCATCATGGAAACTTGGTAACCGAAAGCTTCTGTTAGAGAAGAGGAGGCAGCATGCAAAAATGTGAATCGAAAGCCTTGTTGAATGATTGCATATGGAAATGTTTACGTGTGACACTGGGATCCTTTCAGGGATGAATTGTTGCTGTGATTGCTGAACTGCAGTGCTGTATCCTTGGAAGACCACAGGGGAGGAGTCGGTCTTTTCAGTCAGCAGTCTTGCAGTGAGATATTATATAACACAAGGTGCACCTGGAGCCGGTTTATCAGCATTGTGGGTTAAGGCGCCCCAAAGTCAGAAATACCTTTTTATCTAGGCAACAGACAGTATGCCCTGTTGCCGACATCTAATTTAGCTAAACGGTGTTATTTTTGCAACCAATGGCTGTCCATAAAAGTAAAAGAAACATCTGTAGTAGAAAAGCCAACACAGCTAGGTCTATTGTAATGCTGAGCTGTCAAAAATCAAGCTTGCATTTGCTACCCATCTCAAGCTGAGAGAGAGAATGAAGGGGAAATAATGAAGTGTGATAGCTATGGAAAGGAAACTAGCTCTGTACTCTATATTGCCAGAAATCAGCTTGAAAGAAGCCATATGAGGGAAAAATTGATTGTTGTCTTCTTCAGCCACCAGTGATCTCAGCTCCTCTTTTCTTGTAGGGGGGGGGGTCACACATGGCTTCCTAGTGAAATATGTGACACCAAGAGTCTCTGCTATACCAAGGAACAGACTGGAACGACAAAATGGCAGACCTATAAAACATGCCACCTGATCAGAGAGGGCAAATGAGTTCAGACAAGGCCTTTCAGACCCTGACAGACTGATAGAGGGAATGAGACTAGGAAATGAGCTTCTCCAGTAATAGCTTATGCCTCTTGCACAATGCTTGGTCATTTGATGTTATTTATTTTCACTGTTCATAATCTGCTGCTGTTCTGTGAAGCATCAAAAATGGTACAACAGTTTCTCATTCTTATACTATAAAACCATAAACACCACCAACATCTAGAATACTGCATACAACAATTGCAAAAAAGCCAACATTGACAGGTCTGAGCAGATTTTCCAGCTGTCAGAAAATAATACATCTGCATTCAGTGCATGACATGCTAATTATTAGGCTTGTTTGCACATTGCACTGAACACACGTACAAGATGTCTCTACACATACTGTATACACGTGCTTGTGTGAGAATGTACATTTGTTGATTTGGGCAACTCAGCGATTGTGTACATAGGTATGCAAATCAATATAAAATAAATCAAGAGAAATGTAGAAAAAACTAGCATCCCAACAGCATCTCCAAGTTTGATGCAAAGTGCCCTCATTGTTTTTTGTTTTTTTTTTTAATGATATTTATTAAAATTTCCAACAAATCCAAAACATGAAAGAAAAAAAAGAAAAAAAGAAAAAAGAAACATTTACATTTAAGACCTTACTTTCATTAACATCTTTCCAGGACTTCCCCATCCCTCCCCCTCTTGTATTCCATTTTCATTAGATTAGTTCAACAAGCTCTTACCCCAAATTTTGAAATTTATTATTATTTTGAAACTTATTATTTGGCCCATTATTGAATTTAATTCATCTTATATAACCATTTTCTCTTATATTTTTTGTTCTTCCCTAAGGTCGACCCCAATTCCCTTCCACGAATTCCCCTTTTTGTCACACACAGCAAAACAAAATAAAATAAAAAGAAACTTCAAAATATAATTTTACAGCCTTTGGATTCCAAATCTCCCTCCCCCCTTTCCCGGTTTCGATCCCCAATGTCCATCAATCTATCTGCTGCCAGCCTAGAGACCCCACGTCCATGTCCAAATCTCTCTCGATTCCACTTTGCCGTCTTTTTGGTAGTGTTTAGTTTCAAACATCCAATCTTAAAGAAACTCTCAAAAAAGTCCATTTTTCTTCCATCCAGACCTCTATATTTAAGAGTAAAACTCAAATTCTGTTTCTTAATCCTTTTAATGTCTGGATGTCCCAAAAGCTCCAACTTCCAGCTTAGTCCAATTCTTGTTCCTCAGGTTTCTTTTCCTGTTCCGCTGCAAAAACCTTCTAATTCAAAAACTTCTAGTTCCTCTACAGAGGCTTTATTTATTCAGGAACAAAAACTTACGTCAAGTCCCTTCCATTCTTCAATAGATATATCCATTGTGTCCTTTAATGCAGAGGCCTCTGTAGACAAAATAATGCTTCGTTTTTGCAGCTTTCCCAGGAGATAAAAAGTCCTGTTCAATTCCATGAGTATTTTTCCACTTGCCACCATTCTTGCAATGTCCCAAGGCCTCCTCTAGAGGGATTATGGTAACTTAGTTTCCTTCCAAATCACACCCAAAAGTCAAGTTAACTTGTACCCTTGTTTTCAACAGTTTATATCCAAATTGTAACGAATCTAACCAGCAAAGTCATCAAAACAAAGTTCTCTTTTATTCTCCCACTTTGACAGCTACTTTGACAGCTGTCAAAATTTCTATATCTCTTCGCCAGGCTCTCTCATGACGGATCACTCCCGGTTTCCGGGGGGTTGCACTTTAGTTCTCGCAAATCACTCTTCTCCTCCAGCACAATTACTTGTAATTTCCCATCATGAAATTAATAACTTTTGTCAGAAAAACGAGCTCTTCTCTTGACCTTAGCTGTCAGATCCTTGCTTTAAATCGTCTACAACAGGGGGGAGACGGACTTCCTTTTTGCACCTCCCCCACTCGATCCAAATTCAAAAAACAATTTTTCCCTTTTAGGTCCGATTAAATTACTCACGGGTTGTTATTTTTAGTCCAGATTTTCAATAGAAGAAGTCGGCGCTCTCCGTCGAATGGCATGCGGCTTCGCTCGGCAGGGGAAGCAGTGGACTCATAGCATCACACCACCCCCCGTCCCCCGCTCCGCAGCCTTTAAAAAGGCTCCTTCGCGGTGCCCGCCGAGTCACCAGGTCCATGGGCATCTGCGCCCATGGTTTTTGAGGGCGCGACGGGACCCAACCCCTGCCGAGCAGACTCCCTCCGGAGCTCGGAGGGAGTCCGCCATTTGGCGATGGCACCAACCCGGAAGTCCCAAAGTGCCCTCATTGAGCCCACCTCCTTTTTCTTGCTGTAGATGTGGCTGCTGCTGGTTCACTTGCCTTCTCCCATTATCCCTGAGCATTGGTCATGGTGACTGGCAATGATGGGAGTTGGAGTCCAACTACACTCGGAGGACCAATGGGTTCTCCACCTCTCACCCAGAGGGAGAGGCGAAAGGTGAGCAGAGGCTGGTGCTTATTCTCCTTGCTCCCATCACTTGGAACTTGACTAAAAGTGGGAAAATGAACAAGAAGTGACAGCAAGGAGGAGGATGAGCAGAGCTAGAGGGCTTCTGGGGTTGACCATGGGTCCCATGCTGGGACCATGACCTGTTATCAAGGCTAGTTTTCCATTTCCTTCAGGTGATTTCTAGCACCGCTGTGAAATCTTTTGCCTAAGGCAAGGAGATCTGGATTTTTGTTAATCCCTAGTGAAAGTTGGCCTGCACTACCCCACAAGAAGGAATGCCACCATTCCCAAGCTCCACTCATTGTGCAGAACGTATTAACAAAAAGGGAATACAATTGCTCAAGTGCACTCTTGCTAAAAATGCATTCCCCATAGATGCTGCCAAATCATCCTGATGATTATCTGGTTTCCAAAAAAAGAAGACAGGATTTTTCAAGGTAGGGCTGTTTTGTTTTGTTTTAATGAACAGCAAACCTCACAGCCACATGCAGATGTTGCAGCAAAGAATAAAACTTAGCAAAGGTGCTTTCTAGCACTACTTATTTTGAAGTATTAAAAATACAGACACACGGGAAGCAAAACAAAACATACTAATGATCTGATCCCCCTTGCTCATCCAGTGATTCATATGATGCAGACGCTTACTTGACAGTACCCTGGTATTTTTTAGTTGACAGTGATGGTAAGGCTATAAAGAGATGTCATGTATAGAGTCAGAAATAAGTCCCTTTTGTCCCATTACTTCATACATTGACTGATGGTAGATCCCCCTGGGTTTTGGGAAGAAGCCTTTCCAGTGCTGTTTTCAATCTGCCGTGAGCTTACTAGGTGGCTTACACCAATGAAGTATCTTCAAGTCAGTTGAGATAGATAAGAATTTTCTAGTGTGGATAATATCTGGAAGTCTTTAATGGAGATAGCAAGATTATCTTGACTTTATTTTAAAAAAGGACAACCTGTTTGGACTTGATCTAGCCAAAGTTTAACATGCTTATGTTTCCATTCATTTATTCCTTCATTGTTATTAAATTTATTGACCACTTTTTCTTGCCAAAGGCAACTCCAAATGACTTACAAATCAGTTTTCCCTCCTCCTCCCTGTATGTGTCCCCCTAAATATGTTCTAGGAGTTCCATAACACTTTGGAGTAGATTGTGGGGCGAAGGCACAGAAAGACAGGAGAGGAAGAGTAATCAATGAGCTGCATAGTTGTCTTACTGCCAAACCAGCAATACCAAATGGTGAACATTTCTGTTCAGAATAGAAAACCCTCTTCACATGATGCAAATGGAGTTGAGAGATGACCTAACCTGGGGAGAAAACAGCAAAGACCTGATGAAGAGAGCACAGCAGAGGTTATATTTTCTGAGAATCCTCCAGAAAAACAATCTCTCAAAGGACCTGTTGATGGCATTTTACCATTGCACTGTGGAGAGTGTATTAACTTACGGTCTTTGTGTGTGGTTTGGGAGCTGCACGGTCAGGGAAAAAACAATGCTGTCCAAGGTTGTAAAGACTGCGGAGAGAATAATTGGGTGCACTCTTCCCACCTTGGATCAAATCTATGCTTCCAGGTACCATAAGAAAGCTGCAGAGATAGTGCAGGATAGTGCACACCCTGGAAATGATCTCTTTCAGCTTCTGCCTTCTGGAAGAAGGTACAAAGTTATAAAGACTAGGACTAGCCGCCTGAGAACAAAGATTATCATATCGTATCATAAATTATAGCCTGGATAGGTCAGTTGGCTAGAGCATGGTGCTGATAATGCCAGGGTTGCAGGTTCAATCCCTGTACGGGGCAGCTGCATATTCCTGCATTGCAGGGGGTTGGACTAGATTATCCTCAGGGTCTCTTCCAACTCTGCAATTCTATGATTCTATGAAAGTAAGCACATGAGGAAGGTAGCAGGGATGTGTGAGCAACTTCTGCCCCCTCCATTGCCAGGTTGTTGTTGTTTTTTGCGGTAGGAAGCCTTTCTTATTCATGAAGACTCCCTTGATTTTCCACGAGTTCAAAGATAGTGAAAATTCGGTGGAAAGGATTGGTGGACTTTGCATGCTGATTCCTGATGCCTTCCCTCAGGTGCTTCCGTAACTTGTAAGAAGCCTTAAGTAAAATTTTATTCTTAAATGTTTGATTCACCTTTAAGTAATTAATGTGTCAGGAGAATGTAGAGAATGTGGCTGTCTGACGTGCTGTTTCCTCGGTGGTCCTAAGCATTGCAGGGCCGCCGGGAGAGGAAATGAATCTGCAGAGCGACACTGAGGCATTCGAAGCCTCAAGACACATCTACAGTCAAATGAAGGAGGTGACTGGGGAAGTTTTGTTGCTAGGTCCCTGGGGCATAAGGAGGAGATGAGGGTGAGAAAGACAGTAGAAGAAAGAAATGGAGAAGATTCAGGATAGAGGAATCTTGCCTTAGAGAAAATAGAAGCTGAGAGACACACAGAAAGAGAAGCGAAGTTTAATAAGGGATCTGGGGCTTTGTAATCCCAGTAGCAAGTCAGAAAGGAGAGGGAAGAAAGAAGCAACCAAGGAAAAGTGAGGGGGAAAATTGCACACTTCTATAGAGGGAATTATATGATGACACAGGTATCCAAGCTAGTAAATAAATAATCTCCTGCAGTGCCCAGGGAGTAGAGTACATAATTAAATGTATCCAATGTTTAAATGTTTATCTACTCTATATGAAACCATGGGATTGACTCGAGCATAGGCTTGCCCTGAGACATTTTGTTGCCAGAGGAAAAGAACAAGTTGATGTCCACCCGACTGTGACACATATGGAAGCCAACCAGACTGCCAGTTGAATCTAACTTCAACACAGGTGATGGGACAGTTCCCCTCACCACACCTGGGGGTAGCAGCATAGCTTAAGCAGGAAGATCTATTCTCCATCTTCCAGAACGTGGAAGGGGATAGCTACATTTTGGCACTGCCATTTTTATAACTGCAGTTTTAATTATTGAATATTGGATATGGGGGAGCAGTTTGGATCTAAATTTATCATCAATGCACTGTGACACCCCCCCCCCCGCATCTGCCACCTGAGGCAGCTGCCTCAATCTGTCTAATGGTAGGAGTGCTTCATTGAAACAAGCTAGAGCACCACTGATTATAATGTTTTTAAACACTCTAATAAGTTAAAAAAACAAACAAACAAAAAACAACACTCTTCATTATGCAAGTGAAGCCGCGGGTATTTTCACAAAGTTAAAAAGGAGATTTAGAAAATATGGTGATGGGAAAATGCAATATATTATTCGTAGGCACTGGCAAGCGTTTTTTGATTAGTCTCTAAGATTCAAAGCAAATCCCAGAATCCATTGACTAGGATTTAGATGGAAAGTGAGGGTACCTGAAGAATGCAAAAATTAACCTGGAGGTAATTGAAAGAAAGCACTTAATCCGTAGACTGACTTTGTTTTATAATAGTCATTTTGAACCACTGTTCTCTTTGCTCCTACAAGAATTCATCTAGCATAACACTGTGAAAAGCGATTATAATCAATGCCTTTGTTTCACCTTGTCTCATTATGCTACATTGCCTTTGGCCCCGTTAAGAATTGTTATGTCCATTGTGTCTTCCAACGAATTACAAAAATTAGCATTTCTTAGCAACAGGTGGTATAAGATATCTTTTAAATGGAAAAGGAAGATGCCCAGTTTCACTCCTTTGAATGAAAATATTTGACTCCAGATAAGAATTTGCTTTGCTTCTTTCTTTTTATGATACATAGCTAGAAATTGTATTTTCTGAAGCATGAAATGTTAAGGAAATGAATCTTCCCAACCAATTAAATTAATCTTGTCATATCACAAATATATCCATCTCTATAGTCAAGTAACTAGTAGGAATGGGGGTGATTTAGGGCCAACTGTCTCAAGTCATGGACTATTTTTTTAAAAAAATCACCAGTTTAGTATCTGTCATAGAGTGGTTGAGTTGCATATGTCCCCAAGGAGTTTGGATATAAGGCAGTGTAAAAATGATTACAAGTGAAACTGGAGAATATTGTCCTCTTATCACCCAGCATTTGTTCTAACTCTCTTTTTGTCTTTTATGGAAGCATATGTCTATACCTTTTTGCACACTATTATAAAATGGGTGTCAGAATATTTCCATTTACTCTCTTTGGCTCAAAAGCCCTTTGAGTGGTTATTTTAGTGCTTTCAACTCCTTGAATTTATAGCCTCAAGTGTGGTTAGGCCAAGAGTTTGAATTTGTGGAGAGAGTGCTTTGTAAAGAGACTGTGCTAGAAAGATGTAATTTGCAGAGTGAACTGTGATAACATAAAATAAGTGTTGAAGTAGGAGAGCTTGAAAACTTTTGCCTCAGAATTAAGGTAGTTTTCTGGAAATGATAGGCTTTGTCATCTCCCACTTCTCAAGACTGCAGTGGCGCTATAGGGCATCGCTACTTTGGTTTCCACTTTTAAGAAGAACACCTCAAAAAGGAATGGGGTGCGTCCAGTTTTATGTGTATAAGGGCACTTTTCGCAACTTGGTGCCCTAAAGCTCTAATCAGCCCAGCCAGCACTGCCAATGGTCAGGGATGCTGTTAATGTTGTTGTTGTTGTTTAGTTGTTTAGTCGTGTCTGACTCTTCGTGACTCCATGGACCAGAGCACACCAGGCACTCCTGTCTTCCACTGCCTCCCACAGTTTGGTCAAACTCATGCTGGTAACTTCGAGAACACTATCCAACCATCTCGTCCTCTGTCGTCCCCTTCTCCTTGTGCCCTCCATCTTTCCCAACATCAGGGTCTTTTCCAAGGAGTCTTCTCTTCTCATGAGGTGACCAAAATATTGGAGCCTCAGCTTCACGATCTGTCCTTCCAGTGAGCACTCAGGGCTGATTTCCTTAAGAATGGATAGGTTTGATCTTCTTGCAGTCCATGGGACTCTCAAGAGTCTCCTCCAGCACCATAATTCAAAAGCATCAATTCTTCGGTGATCAGCCTTCTTTATGGATCACTGCCTTGCCATGGCGAAGGGTCTTGAATAACTCAGAGAAGCTATGATCTATGCCGTGCAGGGCCACCCAGGATGGACAGGTCATAGTGGAGAGTTTTGACCAAACGTGATCCACCTGGAGCAGGAACCGGCAAGCCACTCCAGTATCCCTGCCAAGAAAACTCCATGGACAAAGACAACAGGCATATGCTGTTAATGATAGACCAAAACATTTGGGGGAAGCCAAGTCTATGGAGATGTTCAAAAATAATGTGTTAGGGGTTGGGACTGCTAGTGGGATCTTGCCCTTCTCCCCTCCTTGAGCATTTAATGAATGACTGAAAGGGGTCAACCTGATTGCTTGATATGGCAACTCTCAAAGGAAATCAACCCAAGAGAGATCAACCCCCCCAAAAACAGATTAAGTCTGGCACTGTTTACATTTTTAAGTTAAAGATCCCACAGAACCAATAGTGGGAAATAGTCTCTTTAATTCTTTCAAATGTTAATAATCCACTGTGATATTTACACCCTACCCATATGGGCACCATTTTGAATGCTGACATTTATCAAATAATTCATTCTCTGTAGTGGCGACACAGTGAGCCGCCCAGAGTAGCTGGGGAAACCCAGCCAGATGGGTGGGGGTATAAATAATAAATTATTTTTTAAAATTATTTTATTTTATATTATCTTGTCCAGTGTTTCTTAAGCAGTAATTTCTCTTATCTTCTATCCTTTTCTTCAAAATAATGCATTTGTATTATTTTCACTAAGGTAGATGTTTTTATGCGCACTTTAATATACGCCTTTTTGTACACACTGAAGAACTGCATCAAAATGTAGATAACCATGGATTTCCAAGGATAGCTGCATTTCAGTGCCTATATTGCTCTGGAAAGTGAAAATTAGGAAAATTTGCATTAAAATACAAACAGATCTTTCTTTCCTCTTTACCTCCAGAAGCAACATACCACAAAACTTGGCTTGGTGTGAACTAGTACTCATTGTTTGTTTCCTCTCCAAATAAGTGACAAGCAGAAGTCAAGGTTTGTTCTTACTGCTCATGGTTTGTCTGGGAAAAGTAAACCATGAGTTCAAGGCAATTATTATTATTATTATTATTATTATTATTATTATTATTATTAATTTATTTATTTATTTATACCCCGCCCATCTGGCTGGGCCTCCCCAGCCACTCTGGGCGGCTTCCAAAAGAATATTAAAATACTATGATACATCAAACATTAAAAGCATCCCTAAACAGGGCTGCCTTCAGATGTCTTCTAAAAGTCTGGTAGTTGTTGTTCTCTTTGACATCTGGTGGGAGGGCATTCCACAGGGAGGGTGCCACTACCGAGAAGGCCCTCTGCCTGGTTCCCAGTAACTTGGCTTCTCGCAGTGAGGGAACCGCCAGAAGGCCCTCGGTGCTGGACCTCAGTGTCCGGGTAGAACGATGCGGGTGAAAACACAAGCCAAGCCAAGCAGGGCAGAGCAGGAACAACTGAGCATTGTGTACCAATGGTTTATATCTGATCATGACATACCATTAAGTGCAAATACGGCCCATGTTTCAATCCTTCAGCATGTTAGTTCATAACAATATTCTGAAAACTGTAAACCATTCAGTCAGAGGCCTCTCAGTTCCTGTCAGAATGTGATTCCTTTATTTTACCTAGTTGCTCACTCTTTTTTGTCCTCTTTAGTAATTAATACTAGAAGTGGTACCGATTGATCTGTTCTCCAATTCATAATACCCTGCAGATATCATTAGGACAAAGTCTTAAGATTTGAGCCAACTCTCATTTGTACTCATACTTAAAATATGTCAGTGAGGAAGCTTACACAAGAGGAACCTGATCTCATTTACTGGCCATATTGGTTCAGCACAAGACAGTAATTGAAAATTGATTCTGCTGTGCCTGTGCCATAACTTCCCATAGCTGTGGGCACTGAAGGAAAACCCAGAGTGAGAGATCTGTGGGAGCAGGGAGGGAGGTTAGTGGCAGAAATGGGAAAAGAAACTCAAGGCATTGATTTTCATAGGATCTGTTATTTCCCCACTCTTAATGGGGGAAAACAAGCATTGTGTTTCTGGGTTTTTTCAAAACTTTAAAACCCAACTCTTTTTTTTAGTTGCATTTAGTTGCATTTCTATCCTACTTTCCTCTGAGGAGCTCAGGGTTGCATACCTGGTTCTCCCCCTCCTCATTTAATCCCCACAACAACCCTGGCTGGATCTACACTGGCTTGTTTAACATTATTACCCCCTAAAGGAAGGGATGAATGGGAGAGAGCCAGTGTGGTGTAGTGGTTAAGAGCGGTGGACTCATAATCTGGTGAACCTGGTTCGCTTCCCTGCTCCTCCACTTGCAGCTGCTGGGTGACCTTGGGCTAGTCACACTTCTTTGAAGTCTCTCAGCCCCACTCACCTCACAGAGTGTTTGTTGTGGGGGAGGAAGGGAAAGGAGAATGTTAGCCGCTTTGAGACTCCTTTGGGTAGTGATAAAGCGGGATATCAAACCCAAACTACTACTACTACTACTCTCCTTCTTCTTCTCCTCCTCCTCCTCCTCCTCCTCCTCCTCCTCCTCCTCCTCCTCTTCTTCTTCTTCTTCTTCTTCTATTAGAACAATATTAAATATGTAATTCTAAAACATCACAGAGCACACTTGTTAATTAAAATGGTTTTTACCTTGGTTGTTTTTTGTTTTTTTGTTTGGTCAAATGTAAATACAGTAATACCCAGCCATACCATTTTCCAAAATGCTGTTTTTTTCCCTGCTGCTGGTTGCTGGTAGCTCTGCCCCACCCTCTTGTGTCACATTTTTATTCTTCCTTGTTTTCATTGGAGGGTGGGGTCAGAGTTTGAATGCAATAAAAGAAAAGAACAAGTAAAACGCTACAAAGGGACACAGGAGCAGTGTTTCACTGATATAGCAGCATAAAATGGTTAAAAATTAAGCGATAAAAAGACAAGGTAATAACACATTATGAACGTAAAAAGTAGGACATCCTGTGTCCATCTACGATATCAAACCATTCCTTAACCCTTCCTTAATGTAAAAGCTACAAGTGTAAATCTGCCCCCTGTGAGATAGGTTAGGCTGACAGGCAGTGACTGGCTTCCAAGGTCACCCAGAGAGTTTCATGACAGTGTAGGGATTTGAACCCTGATCTGCCAGGTCCTAGTCCAACACTCTAACCACCACACCACACTAGCTCTCTCCCATTCAGCCCTTCCTTTCTCTTCCCCTCCCCTCCCCTCTCCTGATACAAACAAAGCATAGGCAAGACCTATTTGTATTCATAGTCTATTTGGCACCTCTTCACTTTGAATTAAAAAGAAAGAGACAGAGAAGAGCCTGTCTTTGGCTGCAGCTGATTGATAAGAGACCATGATGGGCACTGTATTATGTAGCTTGAAGAATATCGCCTTGTGATGACAGATGGCTTTGAGACATTGTTCATCAGAGAGGAAGTGAAACGGAACATTACTCAGGAAAGAGCACAAATAAGGCTATGATGGGAACTGTGAAGCAAAAGAATAGGAAAAACAACAACCAAGGCACATAGAATAGAAAAGATAAATGAGGATGAGAAAGCTTTCCATAAGGATAGAAAAGAACTATCCCTTTCCTTCAGCAGACCCCCCCTCCATCCTCTTGAAGAGTAGCATTTGGCAAACATTTGGGAAATGTCAAGTAGGAACACATCACAAGAATGAAGAAGTTATATAGTATAAGTCAAGGAGAGGTTTTCCTCACATCTAAGAAGGAACTGGAGGCTAGGCTTATCACGGGTCAACAGTACCAGGTGGGCTGATGCTGGCTGGAATCAGTTGTGTTACCTCAGAGTATCTTGTTCTCTAAAATGTTCCACATTAAGGGTAATAATAGTAATAAGATTGCACCCCTCTACACAGGTCCTGCAAAATGCATGAGAATTTATGACAATTTGGGCAGAAGTTCCAAAGGGCCAACAGAAAGTTACAGAAAAAGCGACAGGCATGTGTTACAAGCACATGGCAACATAGGTTCATAAGCAATTTTCTTTTCTTCTTCTCTACTTTTCATTAGAAATCTTCCTGACCAGAATATACCTCTAAAATAAAAGACATGCTTTTAAAGGAAAGTAAGGAAAGATACTTCTCTCCTCCCTGTGGAGCTTCATAGATCAAGCTTTCAGCAGAATCACATCATTGATCTTTGACTTTGTTGTCCTGAAGAATTGTTTGAAATCTCCTGATGCCTCTGATATTTGAGAGAGAGAGAGAAAGAAATGTAAATGCTATTCTCAAAGTTCTCTCAACACATTCAAGAGCAAGTGCTTCTGAGATGCGATTTACAGACTTATACACACTAAAACAGCGTATCACTCAGGGGAATGTCATGATCTACTTTTTTAAAAAAATCACACACTGTATTGTGCTTGTATCTCTATATGGCTGGCTGGCCATTTTGGTCAAGCCGCACCAACCTGTTCTACACAAGATATCATACATATTAGGTGTTTAGAGCAGGCAAAGACATGGATGGATTAAATTGGGGGGGGGGGTCAGCTGATTGGTGGCACCTGCAAAGCCCCAGACAAATGTTTTGATTGCTTTGAAGCCACGGCAATCAGCTGATCACTGGGGCTTTGGGAGCAAGTACAGGTCAACTGACGTCACTGTGATGTTGAGTGATTGGTTGTTGGGTGACTGCCCGCCTTTCAGACTTGGCCCACAACAGATGGTAGAGATAAGGATTCAGCCAGGAATCAAAACTAGTCAAGTACTCGCCACAATATGTGTTTCCAGTACTGTACTGAATGAATTATGCTTCTCATTAAACATTGCACACTGTGTTATTTTCCCCTAATGAGTGGATAGCAGGCATTTTCTCAGATGGGAAAAAGTGGGAAGTTACATGTTTACATGTCTGCATGCCCCTGATGAGCCCAGGGTCTCATGATGCTTGTGAGAATATGGTCCCTATGCATAATACACATAACCGTAGCCCTTTGCAGGACTATAGCTCAGTGCCTTTCCTTAGTGTCACAGTAATGTGGTCATAGTATTATGTGAGAGACATGGAACTTTGCAGACTGGCTCCCCCCCCCCCCCATATACAGTGGTACCTCGGGTTACAGACGCTTCAGGTTACAGACTCCACTAACCCAGAAATAGTACCTCGGGTTAAGAACTTTGCTTCAGGATGAGAACAGAAATCGTGTGGCGGTGGCAGCGGGCCCCATTAGCTAGAGTGGTAGCTCAAGTTAAGAACAGTTTCAGGTTAAGAACGGACCTCGGGAACGAATTAAGTTCTTAATCCAAGGTACCACTGTACTGGCTAGATAATTGCTTGTGAAATGTCATGGGCTAGGTACTGAAGCATTTGTGGGCAGGAAGGTGGAACATGGGTCCCCTTCACCAAGTATTCCCCTTGCCCTACCTCATCTTCGCTCCCCTCTTACTTCAGCTGCTTGTCTTTCACTTGCTTGCCTGTAGTTCCTAACCATAACCCACACCATTACAATTCCTTCCTTCTCCTTGCCTTCCTCAACATTCTTGAGCATGGCTTCCCTCCAACCTTAGCAGCTCTTCTTTTGTGCATTCAGGATCCTTTTGTACAAATCCCAAAACTAGATTTGAGGAAACATGGAGAGGTGCAAGGCACCTCCTTCTTCCTGAAGACAGTTGCCAATCTGCTATTGTTTATTTCCTCCTACAATGCTCTTGTTTTCTTCATTTTCCATTTGAGAAACTTGTAGTCTAGTTGAAGAGCTGCATACGGGCATTTGTTCAGGAGATTTCCAGGTGGTGATTGCTGCAGTTCTTGGTGAATTGACAGGAACACTGTCCCATTGTGGAAGCAGTTTGTCCACAACACTTTCTGCAGCTACTTCCAGAAAGGAGAGTTTAGACAACTCTGGTGCATCAGTGGAGCTCACAGCTAGGTCTTTTGGAGGGCCTTCAGTGGAAGTTTTCTTAATTTCTTAAGCCTTAATGGTATTTTCCAGTTTATGCCAAATAAATTCAACTCCAAAATAGATGACTAGAATTTCTTGGCCTCTGAACAGAATCAGTGATCATCTGCAAAGTGTGAGTGGTGCATAGAGCTGCTTCTTGCTTCCTGTTTATGAGGAAGTCTTTCACCTCATTGCTGGATCCATGTAAAAAATGTATTTTTCATGACATGCTGTTTTCCTTTGCTGTGTGTGAGCCTTCCAGCATTTTGTGAACTTATTTTCTTCTTATTCTCTCTCTCTCTGTGAGCATGTTTTCTGGAACTAGACATTCCTGGAAAAATTGAATAGCTGTGTTGGTGGAAAACCTTATGTCTATCATCAGGAGAACATTGGTCCATATGCCAATGTTAAACTATTATTTTTTTTAAATGCAAAAATGAAAAGGGGAAAGAGAAGAACAGTCCATTCTATTGCCCACTCTGACTATGTGGGATATATAAAGTCATGTTTCGAAATGTAGGTTGTGAAGTAAATTTCAAATTGTTTATGCTCCCCAGTTTGTTTATTGGGGACTACAGCTCTCTGCATGGGAGAAATGTCTGAGCAGTGAATTGAGAACGACTGAAATGGGGCAATATATAAGTCCCAGAACCAGCAAACTGAGACCATCTCTCTAGGACCATACTGTTTATATGGAGTACATACTTTTTCCATATAGCCATATAGAGTCCTCTCCTTGCTTTCCTGATTATGGTTTATATAATTAATGTTATGCATTTCCAGGAGAAGTTAGAGCTGATGGGGAAAAATAAGTAGTACACTGGGCAACCCAGTCAGTTGGGTGGCATATAAACAATTTATTATTATTATTAGTAGTAGTAGTAGTAATATAGATCTGCAAGTGAAGAATCTCATCACTGGTTGCCACATATATTGTTGTGGTTACTCCAAAGAAGTCTGCCTAAGCACAAATATGCAAGAACCATTTAGGATGAAGCCTGAGATAGCTTTATTTATGAGTTAATTTAGTTTTATGAGCTTGTTACGATATTTAGTGAGGACTGTATATCCTAATTTTTAGAATAATTTTACTATGATAATTAGCTTCTGTATGGTTTATTTACATTGTGTTGTACAGTGTTCCCTGCATTGATTTGTTGAAATATTTTATAAGAATTTACAGTGTCTTGTTGATATCGACTCAATAACTAAACCGAAGACTTCACAGGGAATACCTCAGGAGAAGCAAGAACAAAGAAGCAGCCAAACGATGTATTTGGACACACCAAAGTAATGCCTTTTTACTAATCTCTCTGACTTTGCATTTGTCCCATTTGAATATTACTTTATCATTATTAACACAGCAACATTATTGAGTGGAGAAGGTATCATGTGATGTAAGATAAAGTCAAGATAGCATTGGGTAGGAGCCAAAGAAGTGTGTGCAGCATGAGTCAACTCACCAGTGCATTTCGTGAAGCGCTGCGGATGTACTAATGGAAAACTTTGCACAAGGTATCTGGAGCTGTGGATTGTATTTGACTAACTCTTACTCAGAGTGGACCAATTGGAACGAGTGACCAAGGCTAACTTAGGTCCATTACTTTCAAAGGGTTTAATTTAAGTAAAAGTGGTAGGCTCACATGATTGTATGTGTCTACATGGAACACATGGTTTTCTCCATTGCAAAGCACTGGCACTGGGGTCTAAACTACTGAGCCTCTTGGGCTTGCTGATTGGAAGGTCGGCAGTTTGAATCTCTGTGAGGGGGTGAGCTCCCGTTGCTCCTGCCAACCTAGCAGTTCAAAAGCACGCCAGTGCAAGTAGCTAAATAGGTACCACTGCGGCAGGACGGTAAATGGTGTTTCCGTGCACTCTGGATTTCATCACAGTGCTCCGTTGCGCCAGAAGTGGTTTAATCATGCTGGCCACATGACCCAGAAAGCTGTCTGTAGACAAATGCCAGCTCCCTCAGCCTGAAAGTGAGATGAGCGCCACAACCCCATAATTGCCTTTGTCTGGACTTAACTGTCCAGGGGTCCTTTACCTTTACCTTTTACCTTTACCTATTGTGCAGGCTCTTTGAAATGGGCAACTTCAGGCACCCCAGACACTGCAACATTCTTTGCACATGGGCAAGGAATTTAAGCTGCAAACCATTAAATACTTTAAACTGAGGGAGCAGGACAGGTAATGAACCATCATGTGCAAGCATTTGCACCAAAGAAAGGGCATTTCTGGATCGGTTCACTTTACTTAATGCAATTCTCTTCCGATGAATTGGAAACAGCCTTTTTGTGGGTAAGGAGGTTTGCCACTTGCGGAAGGGCACTTTTAAACCCTAGTCACTGATTCCAATGCATGTCGTGAGGACTGTCTCCAACTTGGGTGTTAAGGTCTGCAAAGGGGTTTTTCTTGGTAGTTCTGCTGTTCTGCATAAGTGCAGAGAATGGTAGTCTCAGAGAGGGCTTCTTCTCCATTACCCCTAAATTGTGGCATCCTCTCTCCAAAGAGATGTGTCCAGCATCTTCACTGTATGGCTTTTGATGTATGGCGAAGATGCAGCTCTGTACCCTGGCCTTTGATAATCAAGGTATTTTGGGGGAGGGCTAAATGTTTGTTAGTTTTTTTAATTTATACTGTTCTGTTTTCTTTGAAATAGGTTTACTTGCTTTATAATTTTAATATTTTTATCTGTTTCATAATTGATTTTTTTGTAACCTGCCGTAGAACTTTATTTTGAAGGGTGAGTAAGAAATCTTTAAAATAAAATAAAATCATGAATTTAGATCATTCCTGTCATTTTATGTGTCTGGATAATTTATTATTGTTCCCCCATTTTGGGGTGTTAGCAGATGTTCTTGATAATCATTTGCTTTTATATGAATGTGGAGTTTGTCTCTTAATGTGGCTCTTTGAAATGAGGAAGTCCAGCAACTCGCACTTTTAAAATATGTATTTGCTTTAGTTATGTCTCTGGTTTGGCAGGTCTAAAATATTTTAGGCACAATAAGTACATCACATAACAAGAATAGGCCAATTCCTTTCTTTTTCATTTCCTTTCTTTTGACTGAAATAGCTATTGGGAAATATCAATTTAGTATTCTTTAAGATTTCTTTCTTTTACAGTCCAGTACTGGAATGAAATGGTTGGCAGAACTGAATGGTGTGTGTGTGTGTGAGAGAGAGAGATTATGTGTGCCTAATAAGGCTTCCTTCTATGATGACTTCATAATATTAAAAAATGGGTATAGACCAAAGAGTGTGATTAAAGATAATTTATAGTTTTCATTAAAGGAGCTACATTTTTCTCAAAACTAAGTGCTGTATTATTAATGGAAACCTATGATTGTTATTAATTACACACTTTAGCAATGCCTTTCATTTAAGTCTGTCATCAATTTTCCAGAGCAAAATGATCTGTTCCATTCTGAACTTTACTTTCCTCTTAAATTATTTTAGGATTTCCTTTAAGCTGCACAGATCTGTCAAGCAAGGCTTCCATTTCGCAGCAGGCATGCTTTCAGCCTCCGATCATGCAAGCATCTGCTTTGTCTTCCCCATGTGCCATATCTTCCCTTTGGGTAAGGTAAGTGGGATCACAGATCTGTTGGCTTGTGATCTTAAATATTGAATCCTTGTGCTGCTATCAGTGGCAGCAAAAGCTCCTATCTAGAAGAAACACTACTATGTGCATTGGAATTGTATTCCTCTTGATGTGTACAAAATTCACAGAGGAAAAGGCTACCAATGGCAATTAGCCTTCTGCTGAATACATTTCTGGGCATTACTAGCAGGGAAAGTGCTGTTGTACTCAAGATTCTGATTGCGGGCTTCCCATGGACATCTGGTTAACCATTGTGGGAACAAGATGATGGACTTTGTGGGCCTTGGCTTGATTCAGCAGGGCTCTTTTATATTCTCAGGACATAGACTGTACTTCTAGAACTGGCTATTATTTAATGAGGTACTATAAAGGGTGTGGGAAGATGTAAGGATTAGGCCAAATAACCATTGAGCTGTTAAACAAGCAACATTCTGAGATGCACATTCCACATGATGGACTTCATGATTTACAGAGAGCAGAATGTGACTAAGGCAGGTGATCTAGGCTGGGTCAAAAAGGGGAAGATTTGGGCAACTTTAAGAGGATAGGCAAAATTTACAGACTTTTAAAACCATGCAAGTTACTTAATCTCCCTCTTTCATACTCTCTCTGTCTCTCCCACTACCTCTCGTCGGAGAATATTCCATAATTCTGAAATCATATTTTTCTTTGTGGAGACATACTTTCTTTTGTGTGTCCTGAATCTTCTAACATTCGGCTTCATTGAATTTTCCCAACTTCTAGCAGTATGATTATTCATATTTATTCATGCATGCATGCATGCACACATGCATTATAATAATAACTGACTTTGACTCTGGGTTATAATTACTACCTGTTTGGCAGTTTAAGGTGAGAGATTAAAGGCCCTAGGCAGCCACCCACCTGAAAGTGAGCTAGCTGATATGGGTTCCTTCAAAAATATATATAACACTTTCACAAGTTAATAGCAGAATTACATGGATCCAGACTATTTTTGAGCATGCTGTCAAAATGGTTTAGCAGATTCTAAGTCTCAAATATCTGTTCTTAGCAGATAATGGAAATGTGAATCCAAAACTACAAGGATAAAGTTATGGTTATGTTTTATTATTTATCTGCATCATGCTAAATATTGCTTGTTTTTCCCTAACATACAGATGATAGGCAATTGATGATGGTTTATTGGGTTCAAATATAATGTGCAAGACAGAAGCCAATAGAAGATAAGAAATAAAAGAGGAAGCCTGGAATTAGTGTTTCAGAAGGATGTTTCCTCTGAATGCCATATTGCCCATGCTACACCCAAGGCAAGACTTTAAAATAATTATCTAAGTTCATAGAGAAAGAAATAGTGCATTGAAAAGAATGACTCATAGTCAGATGGCGGCTTTCAAACATACAACATATATTAAGAAGAAAGATTGTGCCTCTGTAGGAAGCTAAGTAATACAGTAACAACATAATTACTAGGACTACAACCCAGACAAAGGGTAGGAGGAGTTTTAACCCACAGCATACAATTTACAAAAATGATCTCAGCCAAGTCTTTTTTGCTTACAGTTGCAAACCCCCTTGACTTGATTTGTTGTTGGGACTGGCTTGCAAAACTATTTTACTAGAAACTAGGGAAATAGCTTGTTTGTTTTCAAGCCCAATCACAAATCCTGCTGGACACAATTGCACTTCCAGTGACGACATCTGCCTCTCATTCTGGACTTTGCCACCAACTCTTCCAGCTCACTAAGCCCTGTTACCTCTTCATATTATGACACCTCCTCTTCCCAGTCTTTTCCTTCTTCTCCCTCTTCCCACTCATCTTCCCACCACTCCCTGAGCTGAGCCTTCCTCTCTTGGCGGTTCTCCAGCTGGTTCCTCACACCATTCCTCTGTGCCCAACCAGTCCATGACACCAGAAACACGAAGCAACACTCCTTTCTGTTTCCTGATCTCTAAGACCTTCTTGGACTGGCTTTGTGCCAGAAAGAGAATAGCCATTTCCCAAACACAACTGGAGGTATTTCCTCCCTACTGCAGCATTAGGTCTGGAGCAGAGGAACCTCTTGGTTCTCTGCTGTTTGGCAGAAGAACATTGTGGTGGGAGGGCTAACTGAAAGTGCATGTGGTATGTGCGCTCAGGAGAGAGGGTGTGTGCTGACCACTTTGGCCACACCTATCACTGGCATGCACGCCTTGTAGAGTTGGCCAATCCGCAATGCAGCCCTCAAGCTGAAAGAGAGTACAGGGTACCCATTTGTAGGTGTATTGTATTATGAAATGGTATAAACCACCTTAAGATAAAACCTGGTGGGTAAGAGAAGAGAATGAGTACTCTAAGGATCAGAGGCAGGAGGAACTAATGCTTTAAAAAAAATGGTCTAGGCAAACAAATACAGGAGAACAATCATCACTCTTTCATTCCCATTGGCTCAAAGTCTGACTCTCTAAGTGTTATGTACTGAAGTTCTCACCCTGGGCCAGCAGGGGGATACTGTAGATAGTTCAGGTCCACATATGCAAATAAGGGATCGAAAGTGACGTTCAGTGATTGGATAGTTACAGAAAATGGTTACTGTTGCGTTCTAGTGGAGCTCTATATAAGCTGGCTGGCTGAACCCTTCAGTTCAGTTCTGTTCTGGCCTGTGAATAAACAAGAGCTGTTTGAAGAATCGCTGTGTCATCTGATATGTTCACCCACAACTTAACACTAAGTGTCTAAATATTGAAGTTCTGGCATAACATTATCCGACTCTTTGAGGACCTGATTCCACAACTAAGTACTTTTTATTTCTACTTTTGCAAAAATGCTGCCTTGCAAGTGTAAGAGGTACATTATATTCTAGAGTGGATTAGAATTTGTACCCCGTATGGGGTCTGACATCAGTGTCATGTATTTCTGTCTCAGAGCAGTCAGGGAGTAGGTTAAGAGTCAGTGTAGTGTACTGAC
Source organism: Podarcis erhardii (assembly GCF_964252035.2). Taxonomy (NCBI): domain Eukaryota; kingdom Metazoa; phylum Chordata; class Lepidosauria; order Squamata; family Lacertidae; genus Podarcis; species Podarcis erhardii. The sequence goes on from NC_138500.1 coordinate 52,375,274, forward strand.
GAGAGTGTGGGATGCTTAGATTAATTAGGTCTAGATTCAAATCTCCTAGAGATGGAACACACAGGGTAACCCTGGGTCACTCTCAAACTAACTTGCATCATGGGGTTAATGTCACATTAACCTTCTGGCAGTTCCCTCACTGCGAGGAGCAAGGTTACAGGGAACCAGGCAGAGGGTCTTCTCGGCAGTGGTGCCCGCCCTGTGGAACCCCCTCCCATCATATGTCAAGGAAATAAACAACTGTCTGGCTTTTAGAAGACATCTGAAGGCAGCCCTGTTTAGGGAAGTTTTTAATGTTTGATGTTTTATTGTATTTTTAATATTTTGTTGGAAGCCACCCAGAGTGGCTGGGAAACCCAGTCAGATGGGAAGGGTATAAATGATAAATTATTATTATTATAACTAATTATGCATATTCCTAAAGACTAATTTGTGGTTTGTTTGTAATTTATTATTACATCACTCAGTGTTATATGGGAATTCTAGATTCAGGTAGAAACCTAAAGTTTTATGAGACACACTTCGTTATTAAAAAAGTTTCAGCCAGCTTTGAAATATATGAGAATTTTGTTTCCTCCCCAGCTCATCTTCCGACATTTGCTGGGACTCCTGCAGTGTCTAGATGTTAAACAACTTGCTGCCCATTATTGTTTTCCTCCCATTGACATCAAATTAAGCCAATAAGGAGTAGGATGAGCAAATTATAAGGATTCTATACTTTGCTGAGTTTGTATGTGAGCCAAACTTTGGAACCTTTTGAGGTTCCCCCATTAGTGGCCACCCGAACTCAGAAAATATTGCCTCTCTGCTGTGCGAATTGCTTTTTCTGAAACAATAAGCAGGAATTTTTATTTTCACTGCACAGCAGAGCATCAACAAATTGTCTTTTCATTTTATACAGAATGTGGTACATCTGAGTCCCTGGACTATGTTCCGCCATGCTGAGCTCTAGAGTAGGAAATAGACACAAATCGAGCCACTTGTATTCAGGGCAGGACAACAAAACTTTCATTTTTTCTTGATGAAATGTGTCCTAACATAATCAGATCACCGCAGAGGTACAGTGATAAAGATCTGTTCCTAGCACTGACTTCCCAGGGGGAATGCACCCACACACATACAATAGTAATAGGCTCATAAGAATTATTTTAGAAAACAGTGAAAGCAAATGATTTACATTTGTTGTGTTCCTTACATTGTAGCTGAAAACACCAAATGAGAACTCTGGGGGCTTCCAGTAGGGCAGTGCCCCAAAGCAACTTGTGTTCAAATCTTTTATTTATGGAGAAACACCTGACAAGTTTGCATGCTGTGTAGTCCCACTGAAACATTTCCTGCTAAGTGTGAATTACAGCCCTGCCACAAAGCCACGACTGTATCTGTTGCTACAGAACTCAGCTATATCCATGTATTTTATATAGACACTCTTTGGCAAGGAAGGCAGAATATGACTTGGGATGAGTGGTTCCTGAGCAATATAGGTGGGGCTTCTGCAAGCCTCTCAGAGAATTCTAACAGAAACTGAAATAGGGATGGGAATTGCTGGTGTTCACTTATCCCACAGGTATACTCAGGGTATATGTATTGAAATTAATGGACAATGTAGGCTGAATATACACTATACAGTGGTACCTTGGGTTAAGTACTTAATTCGTTCCGGAGGTCCGTTCTTAACCTGAAACTGTTCTTAACCCGAAGCACCACTTTAGCTAATGGGGCCTCCTGCTGCCGCCGTGCTGCTGCTGCACAATTTCTGTTCTCATCCTGAAGCAAAGTTCTTAACCCAAGGTACTATTTCTGCGTTAGCGGAGTCTGTAACCTGAAGCGTATGTAACCCAAGGTACCACTGTACATTCAAAGCACATTCTTACCCTCAGAAAATTCTGGGCAATGTGGTTTGTTAAGAGGTGCCTGTGATTGTTACTGGCGTGCAGCATAAATTAATAACACAGAGTCTTCTTCAGTAAAAGAATAAAAGTTATACTGAGTTAAAATTAACTTGTTTGCAAATAACAGAATAGTGAACAAAAGATTAAACTAGCTTCAGAGCATACACAGAGTTGCTGAGTCACACAGAGTCTCCATTGAGCACAGGCTTCACAGAGCACAGGCTCCACCTTCACACACACACACACACACACAGACTCACTGAGTCTGCCTACAAGCAGATACAATACTTCTACAGAGAATGAGTCATCCTCAAGATGAGTCACTGTGATTCAACATGCTAAATGATTCTGCAGCTTTTCAGCATTTCACAACATTTCTATACTCCTTTACTGCTTCCTTTACTGCTTCTGCTCTCAAATACCTTTGTCACATGACAGTTACTTGGGAGGATTAAATTACAGTGTGAGGTGGGGTGGGGTGGGAGGGATGAGTCTGGTTCTCTGTTCTGCTGGTCCATAGTAATAATAATGACCTTCTTCTCCGCCTTCTTCTCGTTCTTCTCCTCCTCCTCCTCCTCCTCCTTTCAATCTGACAAGGTTGCCCCAGCCACTCTGGGCGGCTTCCAATAAATTAAAACACAGTAAGACAACAAACTTTAAAAACTTCCCTGCCTTCAGATGTCTTCTAAAAGGCCTTCTGCCTTGTTCCCTGTATCCTCACTTCTCACAGTGAGGAAACCACCAGAAGACCCTCATAGGCTTAGGTATTTTGAGTTTTAATCAATGGAAGAGCTGGTGAACTGACCTTATCATCATCAGCAACTGTAGCACCCTGCTTGTGGTTAACGCTTAGCTGGAATGAAATATTCAACGCAGCAATAGAGAAATTAAAATAATAATTTATTTGTCAGACAAATAAATGATAGGCACAGTGGTATATGGTTACCAAAGCTCTGCCCCCTCCAGCCCTGATGGCCAGCACATATATTTCCTCAACCCAGCCCCCTTGCTCCTCCTTTGGCTGCCTCTGTCCAATCAGCCTGGTTGAAATTCCTATTGGCTGTTTGCTAGAACCAATCATAAAAGATACACCCATTTCCTATTGCCTTTTATGGGAGACAAAGAGCTATATTTCCTTCTATCCATAAATGGCAGACAAGTAGCCATATATCTTACATTTGCCTTGACAAGGCACCTTAATTACCAGATCACCTTTTGCCCCTGTTGCCCCTGCATTCCAAAACAAATGGCTAAAACAAATGGCTCGTGCTATTAAATTCTATCTAAACAGAGATCTTGGGCTCACATTCTCACACACCATCAATGAAACAAGAATCTAACATAAGAATCTAACATTTCTTACTTTCTAAATCCTTTTCCTAATTACATTAAGCCAACAAATCTCATACAAAACATAGATAGCTTTTTAGAAGAAAAGGCCTTTGCAAAGTAAAAAAGGAACTCAGTAAAAACAGCTTCAAAAGAAGCCTCTTCAGTTTACACCCCCCTTTCCCAGCCAGCTGCTTTTCCCATTAGCTCTTCCCCCAAATTTATTGCCCTTTAACTCTCTCAATATCTAGAGTCTGATGGGAGGCACATGGTATTATTTTCTGTTAAACAATAAATCTTACTATTTACCAACTCTTAATTAGTGTTTTTGCAGCTTGATTGTATTCTGTAATATGTAGGGTCAGTGTAACATTTGCTCCCAGCCTGTAATTCCTTTTTACAACTTTGAGAAACTTGTCTCCTGCTACTGCTATAAATCGGGGGGGGGGGGGGGCTTGTTCAGAAGATAAACAACTGCCAAAGTACTTAGCCAGCTGGTTTCTGCCTGGCATGAAACATTTGCAAATATATCTTTAAGCTCATTTTAAAATACAGGCCTTGATCAGATGCCTCACAACAACAACAGCAACCATTGTTTATCGTGGTCCAAAGACCCACAAGTTGAAATTCAGTGCATATAACATTTAAAAACACACAGGCTACTAGGACAAATCATAAGATCATTGGTCTGGGACCAATGATAAGATAAGGCAGCTTCCTATGTTTTGTCTCATTTCCCCCCTCTCCTTAAAGATACTGAGATTATTTGCTGGTTTATGGGGAGAAAAGGCACACATCTGGCCCAGACTTTAAGGCGGATCACCTCTAAGGCCCATCCTTACTCTTGTTGGGTAAAAACAAATCAAAACAAAAGCCCACTTAATTAAAATGCTTCTTTCAATTTGAACTCAGCCTGATCTTTTATTCCCCTTGCTTCCCCCCCTTCCCCTTTTTATGAAGATTACCCGCTCTGGTATCCCACAGCTAATTCTCCCCTGGTCTCCTCACTGGCCCAAATAGGACTATTTTAGCCAGCTAGCCCTGGTGATCATCAAGTGTTTATTGGTTGGATTTTCCCCCTAAATTGATTTTTGAATTCTGAATTTATTGTTATTCACGTTTTATACTGTATTTTATGCTGTTTTTTGTTGCATCAATTAAGTGTTTTAAATTTGTTGTTAGCTGCCCTGAGCCCGGTTTTCTGAACTGGGAACGGCGGGGTATAAATAAATTATTATTATTATTATTATTATTATTATTATTATTATTATTAAAAAGCCCAACTCTCAGAATGCTTTCACAGTCATTAGTGTGAATTGACCCAGCCTGACTTGTAAACAAAAGAGCTGCTAGTGCACATTAAGAGAAAAGTAATCTGCGTTGGGGAATCCCAGGAATGCTAGGACAGTGCTTTCAACACTACTCTAAGCAAACCCAAGGTCCTAGTCCTCTTAACACCATTTACTGCAGAGCAGAGTCACTGGTATGATTAAGGATTAATCAACTGAGCAAAGGTTTGAAGGTTTCAGGCCCTGAATGAGTAATTTGTTTCTTCTATTGCTTGTAAAACATGCCACAGCTTTCCAAACTACAACCATAGTAATGAATAAAACAGGTTGCTACCACTACATGGCTGGTCATGAATTAATCGTTGTTTGATATTTGTAAATTAGAGCTGGCAGGCTAGGCAGGGATTTTAAAAGGAGCACAATGGATCTCCTGGGGGCAATTCCCCACTTTCCTAATTTATTCAGCGTCGTTGGTGTTGATCGAATTTGAAGTCAACAGATAGAAGGCAGTGGGACCAGGAAGACAGATGCGGGAAATGAGGTGGTGACTCCAGTTTATGGAAAAAAGAGAGGTCTGAAATATGACCAGGAAACTTCAGCCTGTAAAACAGGACACTTAGGCTGTCAAGTTTAGTCTGCTAATGATTATGGAAGCAGATCCAGTCCCGTATAGTCATAAAACTCATAAATAACCCCAATAAATGCAGCGGCATATCTCTGGGCCTGCATGAAAATGATGAGTTCGAGCAATTTTCAAATTTTATATTTATTGATGTTTCTTAATATTCTATTTACAGTGGAATGAATTACACAGTGATACTAAATGTCATCTCAATTGCACTCAGTACATGACACCTATTTGTAGGGTTGACTTTTGTTTTATAAATGAAGTGCGTGGCCAGGAGTTCAGAGGAAAAAAGGCTTAGGCATAGACAAGGCCATCCTTCCCCCAGTTACTTAAAAAAGAACACACACACACACACACTGTCCACATGCAACCCCTGCATCTTGAATTGTTTTTCCTGCCCAGTGAGTCACTGGAGGGAGCTCTAAGTGCATGAAAAAATTCAATCTTTATTTTCAGTTGTTATGAAGCAGCAGAACAATCAAAATACAGCCAACCTCAAAACCATCATGCACATCCAAGTGTATGTCTCTAGCGAACAGCATTTTATTTTGTTGCAAGTAGCTGGCAAGTTGTATAGGAGGATTTGATTGTGCTGCAGTATTGGTACACTGGAAGGTGCAAGGTTGATTTAAAGGCACAAAAACCTGGGTGAATTTTAATCTGGAAAAGTGCATATTAGGAGTATGAATGTAGTTCACATAATAATTAGCTATAAGGATCAGAAATTGCAAGGAAGTTGGCTTTCCCTAGTTTTCTAAGAAGTAATTTGATTGAAGGCTCTGGTCTGCATATGTGACAACCAGATTTAAGCTCCTTTAGGGTGTGAGCATGTTTTGATCACCATGAAATATCCATTGGAACAAAACAGGAAGAGGGTTGGATTAGCCACTTACATAAAATACAGATTCCGTGCAACTCATCTCCAATTTGTTATTTGCTCCTAAAGAGCTAGGAGTCACAGAGAATATCTAGGATGGAACAAATGGCAATGAACTGAAAATTATCCTTGGAGATCCACCTAACTTTAAGCAATCATAAGTAAATGGCCTATTTTCATTAAAAGTTTGGAGAGAGATCTGGAGAATTTGGGAAAGAATAATGCATGGTTGACAGAAAACATGGGGCATTATAAGTGAGGTAAGACACACCCAAGCAGACCACTAAGATACTACAACGGTGATGAACATAAATCCTCAAATATAGTACAGTGGTACCTCGGGTTAAGTACTTAATTCGTTCCGGAGGTCGGTTCTTAACCTGAAACACCACTTTAGCTAATGGGGCCTCCTGCCGCCGCCGTGCCACCGGAGCACGATTTCTGTTCTCATCCTGAAGCAAAGTTCTTAACCTGAAGCACTATTTCTGGGTTAGCGGAGTCTGTAACCTGAAGCATATGTAACCTGAAGTGTATGTAACCAGAGGTACCACTGTAATTTCAATAACCACCCCAAAACAAGCTACTTCCACCTGTGTTTCAGTCAGAAAACTGGGTACAGTAAGTCATTCTATCTCTCTCTCGCTGTGTCCACATTCCAGAACTTTCTGTAAATAGTAAGAACCCAATTCACAAAATATGGGCAGCATGGGCCTATGTTAGCCAGGCCATTGGATTTGTTGTATACGTGCTGTGTGCAACAGAGAATTAGCTCTATCTTTTGTAAAGGAGCCAAGGGGAAGGAGCCAGTTTTGGATTAACAATGAAATAGCATTAGTATTTGATGTAATGGTCTGGCAGTGGTTTCTTGGGGACTTAGCATGAAACTGTTTTTTATATAATGTGGCTTAAAACCACCAGGTAACTGGCACAGGTTCCTTTGTCTTAGACATTTTATTGGAAATTAATTTCTCCGCTTTTACACTGTCACTGTAATTTTTATTAACTTCGTACTGTAGATCTAGCAGATTCTTTTATTGTGTATTGATTTAAATTATGAGAAATAATACGAATTATGACTGGAACTTAATGAAATCTTATAAAACACATAGTAGGCTATTACTACATTTGTTTCATGTACACTTTGTTAAATGTATTACATTCAATAAAGTTTGAAATGCAATATTTTATATTAAAATGCTGTAATATCCTCACTGAATAGACAGTATTAAAAGTCATGTTTGAGAGAGATACCATCCAATTTATAATAATATTTGGAAAGATCTTGTCTCTTGAAGACAGATATGCTCTTCCATCTTCAATATGCTTTTTGCTGAATATTTACAGTACTAGTGATCCTGGAGAACAATTTGTGTTGTCATGTTGTAGAAAGCCAAAGGGCATCATTAACTCAATTTAGCCTGTGAAGATATTTTCCTTAGCCCACAATGCCACAATTGACAAGCTCCAACAGATATCTGTGCAATTCACTTCCATGAGCTTAGGATCATGGCCAAGATCATGTTCAAAATGGTGCCACAAAACAGATTTATTAGTTTGCCATGTTGACTAAGACACTGGATTCTTTACAATTACAGCTCAGTTCTCTTGGTGTTAAGGAAAGTTATCCCCAAGGCTTTCATACTATTAAAATGCTCAACAAATTAAGAACATATGCACAGGGATTGAACCAGTGTGCAAAACATGTGCTCTACCACTGAGAAAAGTAACCATGTTCCTTTGCTGCCGCAAAAAAAATCAACAAAATGTCATGTGGCAGCTTAAAGAAGAATAAATTTATTATAACTTAAGCTTTTGTAGGCCGCAATCCACTTCTTCAGCTGCATGAGGTGTTGTCTTGACTTGTCAAGTGTATATATACATGGCAGTAGTGAATGAAATGTAGAGGAGTTCAGAAAAGAACAGAGAGTGATGATTACAGTGACCAATTATCAAAGCAGTGTTGGAGGTAACTCAAGCATCTTGTCAACGATGAGCTAATTAACACATGCAGTGTGTCTTTTTAAAAAAGCACAATGTGATCTCAATTCAAGCGGCAGGTGACAAAACTAAATTGCCTGCAATTCAGCAGTTTCCCACTGGAGTTTTCCTATAAAATTCCTTTATTCAAGTATGGCCACCTTAAGGTCAGTCACAGGGTGTCCTTGTAGACCAGGCTTCCTCAACCTCGGCCCTCCAGATGTTTTGAGACTACAATTCCCATCATCCCTGACCACTGGTCCTGCTAGCTAGGGATCATGGGAGTTGTAGGCCAAAAACATCTGGAGGCCAAGGTTGAGGAAGCCTGTTGTAGGCTGAAATGTTCTTTTATTGGATTCTGGATATTGCCATTTCTGATGTTGTGTCCATTTATTTTTCTGTGTAGAGATTGACATACAGTGGTACCTTGGGTTAAGTACTTAATTCGTTACGGAGGTCCGTTCTTAACCTGAAACTGTTCTTAACCTGAAGCACAACTTTAGCTAATGGGGCCTCCTGCTGCCACCGCGCCACCGGAGCCCGATTTCTGTTCTTATCCTGAAGCAAAGTTCTTAACCTGAAGCACTATTTCTGGGTTAGCGGAGTGTGTAACCTGAAGCGTATGTAACCTGAAGCATATGTAACCCGAGGTACCACTGTATACCCAAGATCATAGAATCATAGAGTTGGAAGAGACCACAAGGGCCATCGAGTCCAACCCCCTGCCAAGCAGGAAACACCATCAGAGCACTCCTGACATATGGTTGTCAAGCCTCTGCTTAAAGACCTCCAAAGAAGGAGACTCTACCACACTCCTTGGCAGCAAATTCCACTGTCGAACAGCTCTTACTGTCAGGAAGTTCTTCCTAATGTTTAGGTGGAATCTTGTTTCTTGTAGTTTGGAACCATTGCTCCGTGTCCGCTTCTCTGGAGCAGCAGAAAACAACCTTTCTCCCTCCTCTATGTGACATCCTTTTATATATTTGAACATGGCTATCATATCACCCCTTAACCTCCTCTTCTCCAGGCTAAACATGCCCAGCTCCCTTAGCTGTTCTTCATAAGGCATCGTTTCCAGGCCTTTGACCATTTTGGTTGCCCTCCTCTGGACACGTTCCAGTTTGTCCGTGTCCTTCTTGAACTGTGGTGCCCAGAACTGGACACAGTACTCTAGGTGAGGTCTGACCAGAGCAGAATACAGTGGCACTATTACTTCCCTTGATCTAGATGCTATACTCCTATTGATGCAGCCCAGAATTGCATTGGCTTTTTTAGCTGCCGCATCACACTGTTGGCTCATGTCAAGTTTGTGGTCAACCAAGACTCCTAGATCCTTTTCACATGTACTGCTCTCAAGCCAGGTGTCACCCATCTTGTATTTGTGCCTCTCATTTTTTTTTGCCCAAGTGCAATACTTTACATTTCTCCCTGTTAAAATTCATCTTGTTTGTTTTGCTATTTTTCAGTGCTATTTTTCTAGAAAAAGAGGTGCTAGAACTCACTGTTAATGCCTCCCTCATTCTCTTAGAATGTCAATGGCGCCCCCTGAGTTCCGGCAAGTTCCAACTGAAAGAAAAGATTACACATTCATTCTTCTCTGTAAAGAGTGAGCTGCTTGTCCAAGCCAGGTCATGCATCATTAAGGCAAGTGGATTGTCAGTGCTTCCAGACTATCACTATTTTTGGCTAGAAATCAATTGCATGCCAGCAAATTCAGGTTTAACTATTAGATGTGCTTGTTTTTAAATATATCTACATACAGAGGAAAATTATAAATGAAGTTACAAAATACCCAAGTGTGCATATTCTCAAATGGATCAAAAGAATCAAACAGGAAAATAACAACAGAAAAATATTTTGGAGTTCGTTCCAATTGTTTTGTTGTTTTTCTCAGAGTTAGTTGTTTTGTTGTTTTTCTCAGAGTTAGTCTAAAGTGGCTGTTGATTCTAAGGGTTTTGGGGACCTTGATCACCTATGGAACATTCCATATAGATGCATATCTCACTGCACTTGCTGCAGTCTTGGATTCTTCACTAATTAATTTAATTTAATCAAGTCAAATAAAATGTTTCATTTTTGAAAGATTTTTATACAGGCAAGCTTTTTGGGTTAGTACTCTATGGTTGTATTTTCCAAATGCTTCCAAAATATAGTTATGGTTAATGTGCACATCAAAACTAATTGCACAGTGACAGCTGATATGTAGCTTTTGTTCACTTCCCTCAAAAGACTGGACTTTTTGTGTTAATGAAAGTCATGGGGAAATGCAGTAGAAAGTTTGCAGTAACACTTGCTCATCTAACCTCCCTGCAAACAAATCTGAATGAATGCTCAACAAATGGACAACATCATCTAAACATCCTGCAAATGAATCAGTACGAATCCTCAATAAATAGGTCATCTGGAAGTACCCATCATGTCCATGAAAGCTTCTGCCACAGTAAATTTGTTCATCTTCGAGGTTCCACAAAGCTCTTTGGTGTCTCTGATCCAAGATACGTCGCTCCAATACGTGGGCCTCCAGTGTCAAGCGAGCTTCCTGACCACCGCCACCACAGCACCACAACCTAGAAGATATTTCTGGCAAAGTAAATGGTGCTTTTCAAAAGCTGTCCTAAAGTGTGTGTTTTTTAAAGACTAGTTTCACAGCAGGAGCTACTGAGGACTGAAAACTCTGTGGAATTGGTGCCTCTCCTAGTGAAGATGTGACGGCTGCATGTGTAAAGGGAATGAAAAGAGAAGAAATGGGAAAAGAAATCGTTGTGCTTTAAGGATGTTAGAATATAATTCCAGCCTTCAACCCAGATAATGGGCTGCTGTTTCCTTTTTTTCTTAGATTTGTTCAAGGTACATGAAGTCTCTAAACTGCTCTTCTGGAAAGAAGCCTGCTTACAAAATTGTTTCTTTTAGGAATATAGACACAGTTTTACCAACTCGGATGTGCTCTGGTCAATTCTAACTTTAAACATAAATAGACTTTGCCTTCTGTTGCAGTGAGTTCACCTTTGGAAGTGGAAATGCAGAAGGTCATTGCTGGTGTAGCCTCACTCCAGAAGCTTATTTAAATGAATAAGCTTTTTATGTAGGTGAGAAGTATGGAAATCACCAAAGAAGAATGTGTGCATGGAAGGGATTAAATGGGAGCTGTGTAAAGTTTAGCAATTTAGCTTGCATTTTGCCAAGTGCATTTCATTCTGTGTGTCTTCAGAGTTTATACTTAATGTTCTTTTTCATTTATTTTAAATGAAGGCTGGAACCATGGTTTATTGGGAGCCATACTGTGGTGGCTTTCTTGTGGTCAAAGGGCAAGTAGATCAGTCCCTTTGAATCCTGAGAAATAGAGGCAACGGCTGAAAAATGATGTGTGTCTTGATAGTGTGACATTTTCAGTTTGGATCCTGCGTGGTGACAGCATTCAGTACCTATGCCGTGAGGGGATAATTACAGTCTGCAACCAGCTCTCCTAAGATAAGATAAAAGAGCTCATGCCAGTCAGAGAGAGGTTATATAATTATATGAAAACCTGGGGAAAGCTTTTCCCCTGTATAATTTAAATCAGTGAGGCATGACAGGTATATAGAGACTTGCAGATAACTCTGTTTTCTAATAGAAATGTGGATATGAAGATAAGCAGTGATTAATCTTAATCACCAGTAATAGTATAATGGGTTGTTGATATTACATGACTGTTTAAAAAACTGAGCGTTTCTGATCAGTACATCTAGTTCAGTAACCTGTGACCAGTCAGACGTAAGCAACTTTCAGGTAAAAAGTTTATTGCATAACGTTCTCTCATTCTATGTCTCATTTCTTACAGTAAGTGGGTAGGGGCTGATCCTAAAACTATTAGGACAAAGATTCTCATTGATTTCATGAAAAAACAAAGGTTGCCAGTCCTAAAACTTGCAAAATCATACCATTGGTGGATGAACACATTCCAAAGCTTGATTCTCCTCCGCACGTTCTCTATGGTGAATATTTTTTCTGAATCACACCTATTTGACGTGAGCTTCTTTCCAGCCAATGAGAGGTCTCTCAGTGGTGTCCCAAATTCATATTGTTACATGCCATCCCAGTCTCTGCTGAGCAGTAGTGAGTTTCCAGGGTTCCAGGCCCTCATGTAGGGTCATGTTTCCATTGGGAATTCAGACATGACAGTGGCTGTAGTGTTTAAAAATGTTTATGCTGGACTATAAAGAAGGCTGATCTCTGAAGAATTTATGCTTTTGAATTATGGTACTGGAGGAGACTCTTGAGAGTCCCATGGACTACAAGAAGATCAAACCTAGGTTAAGTAACTGTTCACATGCTAATTGTTTCCCAAGCTTGGGTCTCCAACTGTTTTTGGACTGCAACTCCCATCATCCCTAGCTAGCAGGACCAGTGGCCAGGGATGATGAGCACTGTAGTCCAAAAACAGCTGGAGACCCAAGTTTGGGAAACACTGAGCTAGATTATAAATCAGGAATGAAGAATCTGTAGCCCTCAGGATGTTCCTAAAGTACAACTCCCACCATCCTTGACCATTAGCGACACTGGCTGGGTATGCTAGGAACTGAGCCCACGAGTAAATTGTTACTCTTTTGTGTGAGCGTGGCTTGCAATTCTTCATGAGGAAGAACAGCAAAAGATTCAATCAGTTAAACGCTTTCTAGAGAAATACCTCCAGTTACACTATGTGTGCAATCCTACTTAACATTGTTTTGTGTTATTTATTTGGGGATCAATAAGTAAGGCACAAAGCCCGGGATAAGAGTACCATTGCCCTAGGCAGTGCACAATCAAGGATTCAGTTATTTTTATTAAGCTGACGTAACACTTACAGACATGCCTAATGAAAGCATTGTGACTTTATCCAAGTATTTTTTTTTTCAGAGGGAGAGAGCAGAGTATGGCATTCCAGTCCTGGCTGTGAAATATCAGATTCGGTCCCCAGCTTACAGTCCCATAGATGCTCTAATGCACAGTCTCCTGTCAGGGGCATGGTTTTCTATTTACATCAATGGAAAATGTTCACTTCAGCCTCTCATGTGCATTCTTTTGCATACCCAGTGTGATATTTCCTTAATTGAAGTAAATTAGGGAACCTTTCGGATGGGTGGGGGATATATTCATTGGAGCACCTGAAACTGATTGCTGGATTGGGGTGCACACAAGTTTAGTTTTAATTGGATTGTTCTAGTGGCCCATGAATCATTGCTCAAATCTAAAATACATTGGCTCAAAACTGAACATGTTTTTGTCCTACTTCAGCTTGTTGAAAGGATTTCAAATTTTCTGTGCTAATGAATTACTCCATCCATTTTTCTCTTGCTTGCAGCGATAGCTGAACTTTACTGCTCAACCTGGCTTCAACCATGAACTTGGGCGGAGGGACGAGGGGGAGAATCAATTCATCTTTGAACAGTAGGGGTGGGGGGAATTTGATTTTCCCTTCTCTAATTCTTCCCAAAAGCTTAGTTTAATTTTCACCCAAGGTCAAACCATTTTTGTTTCATTTAATGTGTCTCTCAAAATGAATGGCTACCATAGCAATATGCTTTAACACAGCAGATCATTTTTCTATTTTAATCCAAGCCAATTCTTGGTAATTTGTGGTTCAATTAGGAACACATTTTGATATGTCCTATCTGAAAGTTCATCTCTTCATTTTGTTCCCCTATATTTGTATTATTATTATCATTATTATTATTATTAATTGATTTCCTTTTAATACAATTGGTTGACGTAGTAGATACAGCAGCCTCTCTTGAGTGGATAAAGCTAGCCAAATTGTAGAAAAATAAGTGCAGGGATTTTTGTGCTGGACATCATTAAAATATATTTCTTTTATAAAAAGGAAATATTCATAACTTTAAAATAAGAGTTAGATTAAATTTGCAGGCGTGTTAGCTCCTTTCGTGGGCTGAATCCTGCCAAATATCAGAAGGATATACCAACAGTGGTTTTCTTGTAGGTAGCCTTTGTATTTAAGGTGGTTAAAAAGATTCACTGATTTGGGGTGCATAAAAAGGGTTCACATAATCTCTGCTGTTGCTTGTGAGTAATTTGTATGAAAACAGCACATGAGAGAGGTTTCCTTAGATAACAAAACTGCCAAATAAGAGAAAAATATATCCAGGGTTTCTCTTCCCCCCAGCCCCCCAAAGTCACCTTTAAAGTTGATTTTTCGGGGAGAACTAAAATAGATTCTCTTCCCACTCTGTGATTTTGTTTGTGGGGAATGGTTTTATTTTGAAACTAGCATTGGGGTAGAAGCATGGGTTTGTGAGAGACAAATTTCCAATGCCCACATCAGCCTGCTCCTAAAACAGAAATGTTCTGCTTGCTACTCTTGTGTCTGGTGCTAGGCAAACCAGGGCAGTGAGATTCATTTCTGGGTACACATGAATGGGACTGGGCTGATGTCTGAGAAGAAGAGCAATGATGGGTCCTTAGACTACATTTGATTATTGGGAAGAAGGCCAGAACTACTTTGGATCCCTGAGCAGGGCTTACTGAACTACAACAGCTTTTGTGATAGGCTCACTTTTTCTTTTATGTGGCTCAAGCATCTACATCCTTTAATTAGTGACTATGAAACTATAAAGAAGTAACATTTCCCCTTGAAGTTAAATTAACAGCTAAGAGTTGCTATCACTCCAAGAGGTTGGGGAAAGGCCACTGCTGACTTGCATGTGCTAGTCTTAATTAATTTTCTAATTGTTCTTTGTCTAACTTTGAGCCTGAGCTAGGGAATAAAAAAGGGGTGTGTGAAGAACCAGTCCGGTTTAAAATAACCCAATTAGTTATGCAATCTAGTTGTTCACTGAGGTCTTGGGTTTCTGCCATCTGAGATTACGTGGGTGTGTTGCCATTTGAAGAATTGCTACTGAATTTCTAAGGAGCTTTTGGTGTACATATAGCAAATTAATATTTGCAACATTATGAGTTGTAGCCAAATAAGTTTTGCTCAGTCTAGATCCATTGAAATTCATAAACTTGGTGAATCATTTCCATTTATTTCCATGGTTCTTCTCTGAGAATAATTAATGTTGGAGACATACTATGCATTTTCAATCAAGTAGGTTAGCCATGAGTGTATCCAGTTGGGGACATTTTCTTATAGCAACAATGTCAAAATCTAAAGCCTTGTCCGAGGAATTTGCCACTGTCCAGGCACCCGGCTTGAGTTCCTTGTTGACCTCCCTGTCAGCAACTTCCGGCAGGAGACAGGCAAAGTCATCTATCGGCGATTCTCCTCAAACGTGAGAAGAACACACCACTCTTCCCTCCTCCCTGTCTTCCCCAGGAGGGGGAAAAGAGACAGACAGAAATGTATTTACATGCCTTTATTTCTGTCCATGCAGCAGTACAGAGAAACACGTCTGTACTCTCCAAACACCAACAGCAGAGAGTGAAACTCCACCCCTGTACTTCCAGTACATGTCAGGTGACACACTGAGCTAATATCCGGTGCTCAGTACAGTGAATAGGCTGTGCCTTCGTTCCCACGCTACAGCCACAAACATCAACATCCTGTTTGACATTCCAGCCAGCTGCAGCTCGCTGCTGCATTGCTCCTTTTTCGTAACATCCTCCCCCAAAAGAATCAATGCGTGTTGCGAGCAAAGCTTGATCCAAAGAGGAAAACAAACAGTTGTTATACACATAACATTCCCCTGTTGTTTCAGTTCCACCCTTGGAACTCCCCGCCACTGGTTTCCCCAGTGTACCTCTTTGGTTGTCTGGCTTCCAAGGAATGAGTGCTTCTGCATTACCTTGGCTAGCAACTCTCTGTTGTGCCTTTGTCTCTGACTTCGACACAGTTTCAACCTGTCCTTGGTTGTGTGCAACAGCAATACATGCAACAGCTAAGTTGGCAAACTCTTTTGAATACCTCTTGGGTGGTACACCCTTTGTTGCTCTCTCATACCTACGTAAGAGGTGCTGATCCTCTCTGCTCACTGGTTCAGTTTCAGGACTCTTTGAAGAAACAGTACCAACAGTGAACAATGGTTCATCCTCCACCTGTGATGGTCTAGCCATTGTGTGAGATTTCCTCTCAATGACTGTGACAACTGAGCTCCCTGAGCTATTACTTTCTTCATCAGTACCACTGTAATCAGTAAAATCATCATCATCATCAGAATTGTCCTCTGTGGGAAATGTGTGAACAATTACTCTCTCCTGTTCAGGAGCGCTCTCTAGAAACTTTGTTAGAATCACCTGACCAGATTCAGACAAAATTACTCTGTAGAGACCCTTTTCATATCCCACAAAAATGCCTCTGGCATTCTTTACTGCCCCCGGAGCCTCTGTCCTCACATGAGACCCAAAAACCTTGAAATGGGCAACAGAAGGTTTTCTATGGAACAGCTTCTCAAAAGGAGAACTTCCCAACTCTTTTGAAAACTTTCTCAACCACGTATAACAATATGACATTAACGACTCCGCCCAGTACTCATGTGGCAGATGTGAACTAAGCAATTGCGCTTGCATCCCCTTTTGCAATTCTTTGTTCACCCGTACACAGACACCCCTGTTCCACGCTTCCGCTGAAACAGCAACTCGGTGCCTTATCCCTTTCTTCTGCAGGAAGTCCTGAAAATCCTGTAAAAGAAATATTGGCTTCTCATCTGTGAAAAGACAATCTATGTTAGCATCATGCACATTTTTAACCTTGTCACAAAACTCTTTAAACCTTTCTAAGGCTTCTTGTGGTTTCTCTAAAACATACACTGAAACATAATGAGAGAAACCATCCACACACACAAGGTAAAATCTTGCATTGCCTCTAGATGGTGCTAGAGGACCAATCACATCAGCATACACCCGCTGAAATGCTTTGTCGACTCTGGTCACCTTCCTGGCGTTCTTTGCCACACCTGCAAGAGAAATCAGGTTAGAATCAGATGAATTACATTTCATGTAATCACTTTGATCAAAAGTCAACAAATACAGTCCATCTTTCTCTCTGACAGAAAGATACAACTCTCCATCTTTGAAGATCTCACAGCTTTGAGCATCATAGGACAGTTTTAGTCCTTTCTTGGCAATCTGCGATACACTCAGCAGATTGAATTTCAACTCAGGAACCAAGTACACATTGTCTATAGTCAAGTTCAGACTCTCAAGATACACAGTCCCAACTCTGGTCGCTTCCAGCTCCTGACCGTTGGCCTGCTTCACAGCGAAGCTTTGCTTCTTAAACGTTGAAAACAGTTCTCTGTGGGATGTCATGTGAACGGTGCAACCCGTGTCAATGACAAAAGCGTTCTCCACTTCTGGCGTGGTTCCTTTCGACATCAAAGCCTTTGCAGGTTTCACCTGTGACTTGGTACGACCTTTGCCTGACACCTCAGGCTTTGCAGAGCTCCCCTTAGCTCCTTTCTGTTGACGTGGCTTCTTACAGTTCCGCTGAAGATGCCCAGCCTGTCCACAATTGTAACAACGGACAACGTTCAAAGCTACAGCGTCCTCTCCAGTAGCAGTAGCAGTGGGGGAGCTAGAACTCTGTTCCTCCCTCCCCCTGTCCTTGACTTCCAGTGCAGCAAGTCTGTCATGTTCATTCAGAACCACCGCATCCCTGCAGCACCAACATGACAATAGCCAACATTTTCAGGAAGCTTGCCTAAGAGCAAGCATCTAGGCAAGGCATGGCCAAACCTGGTCCTCCTGCTGTTTGGGGACTACAATTCCCATAATCTCTGATCACTGATCCTGTTAGTTAGGGATGATGGGAGTTGTAGTCCCAAAAGAGCTGGAGGGCCAAGTTTGGCCACGCCTGAGCTATAGTTAGGCTGATAAATGAAAAGTTTTGAAAAATCATTTAGTGTTCATGAATATTGTGCTGCTTTTCTGACATGATAGCTGCTAGATTCTGTTGAATTGTTTCTCTTTGCTCTTCTCCTTTTGGATTTTGGGGTTTAGAAGTTTAATTTTGATCCATGTTGAAGCCAAAGTTTAAATATTATGACCCAAAACTAGGGTAAAATTAATATTGTCACTTAAAAGAATGTGTCCAAAACTTCCAGTGTTCACAAACTTTCAGCATTATTTGCAAAAATCATAGCCTATCCATTTTTATTGCCTTCTTTGGCTCTTTCCAGACTTATTACCTCTCAGTGACACAGCTCTCCCCATCCATGATAGTAAAAATACAATTCAGTTCAGAAACTAACAGTATACTGTCCTTTCAAGGTAACCAAAATGTCTCACTTTGTCTAATAGCAGGGCCAGCCTTGGTGGAGACAGATTGCGGCGCTCATCTTGCTTTATTGGCCAAGGGAGCCGGCGTACAGCTTCCGGGTCATGTGCCAGCATGACTAAGCCGCTTCTGGCAAACCAGAGCAGCGCACAGAAACACCGTTTACGTTCCCGCCGGAGCGGTACCTACTTATCTATTTGCACTTTGACGTGCTTTCGAACTGCTAGGTTGGCAGGAGCAGGGACCAAGCAACAGGAGCTCACCCTGTCGTGGGGATCCGAACCGCCGACCTTCTGATTGGCAAGTCCTAGGCTCTGTGGTTTAACCCACAGCACCACCCGCATCCACCTTAGAGACCAACTAAGTTTGTTATTCATATGAGCTTTCGTGTGCATGTGTACACACGAAAGCTCATACCAATAATAAACTTAATTGGTCTCTAAAGTGCTACTGGAAGGAATTTTTTATTATTATTATTTTATTTCGACTACAGCAGACCAACATGGCTACCTATCTGTATTTACAAAATCCATATTGGAATCAATAGTCCAAATGATATAAAAACACTTAAAAACAGTTTTTTAACTAGTTAAAAGTGTTAAGTTGAAATTTAATTCAATTTACAACCCACTTTTTAAGGAAAAGGTCTACCCATTAGACAACCCTACTGAGATGCTTAGAAAGTTGAGGTAATTGTTTGTGGCCATTGATGGTTTAATCTATGGCCTTTTAAATGGGACATGGGTGGCACTGTGGTCTAACAAACTGAGACTCTTGGGCTTGCCGTTCAGAATGTCTGCGGTTCAAATCCCAGCGACGGGGTGAGCTCTCGTTGCTTGGTCCCAGCTCCTGCCAACCTAGCAGTTCGAAAGCATGCCAAAAAGTGCAAGTAGATAAATAGGTACTGCTACTGTGGGAAGGTAAACAGCGTTTCCATGCACTGCTCTGGTTTCAGTGTTCTGTTGCGCCAGAAGCGGCTTAGTCATGCTGGCCACATGACCAACACCAGCTCCCTCGGCCTGTAAAGTGAGATGAGCGCCGCAACCCCAGAGTCGTCTGCAACTGGACTTAACTGTCAGGGGTCCTTTACTTTTACCTTTATGGCCTTTTAAACTGTGAGGGATATTGTCTTTGTTTGTTACTATGTTATATATTTTTGTGTTTTTATATGGTAAACCACCTTCTGATCCTCAGATGAAGGGTTGTATAGAGATTTCATAAATAATAGTAATATGTTTTAAAATATTGTTGTAATTATTTCTTTGTTTTCTTGATTAATCTTTTTGTAAACTGCTTTGAGGGGTGGTTTTTTATATATAAAAACCACACACAATCAAAAAGTGTATAAACATTATAAAATAAATAAGTAAAAGAAATGCCAAATATCTAATACTAATACAATTCCAAAGCATGAAAAACATTAAGACAACATCATTCATAATAATAAAAACTATGACCATAAATGAAACATGCTAGTAATAATTCCCCAAGCCATTTCTCTAACCCAAACTGCACCAGCCCTTAAAAGTTGCAAAGGGAATAATAAATCTTCATAGCCCACTTGAAAGCAGCCAGATCTGGTGCTTTGATTGCCAATGGAAGGAGCTTCATAAGTGTGGAACCACTACCAAAAAGGCAATGAGGAGGTTTCTAGCACATCCTTGAGTTTCAGCTTTAACTTACAAGGGCATTTATGAACTGCGAACTATGTATATATTGCTGGTGTACACTAAAGAATACAATAAAAATAATTAATTTATAGCATACAGAATCAAATGACCAACAATGAACATAATATGTAAAGAAGCTGGTCAGCAAAAAAAGGATTGGGTCGGTTTCTTGGTCAAGACCAAGAATGTTATTTGTAAATGATCATTCCTTTATCCTTTTTTTTTTGCAAGTTCACGTCTGTAATTTTTAAAGAGCTGACTTGTATATTCCATACAAGGATTTAGCCTGGTGCTAGAAACATGAAAACAGTGCACTGTATAAAAGTTGAGTAAGCTTTCTCTGAACCCCCAAGAGTCTTTGTCAGTCAGCATGCCACCCCCCCACCCCCACCCCGTCCTCTTGCTCTGCTTTCATAAGACAGGAGCCTTGGTGGAACTCTTTTCCACACTTATAATGCACTTCTCAAAATTCTTAAGCTCAAGTACTTATGCTTGCACTCAAGGTCAATGGTGCTAAGCCAGTTCTATGCTTGTACTCTGCTATAAATGGTTTGTGGGTTGCATGTTGATGACTGATCAGTAATGTGGCTGAATTTTTCTACAGAGTACTTAGACTTTTACTCCTGCTACTGGTACACCCCGTCTATAGAAGGTTAATAGATTTATAACACTCATTTCAATCAGACTGGTATTTGGTCAAAAAGTACAGCTCCTGATAGACATTTTGGGAGATTTGGAACATATCAATAAACTCTATTGAATAAAATGTAGGATCTGAGAAATTATGAACTAGTGCCAGGATTCCATTGAAAGCAGAATATTTGTGGGTTCTCGTTGCCTGTCTCATAGCTTTTGACAAGCCCGAGCAAATACATATACAGCACATATGATTGGTGTGTAAGTATTCAAGCAGAGAGTGGTATTTTTGGAGGCTCATGCACACACATTAATCAGATTTCTGGTGGAATTGACAGGGGTATATATATTTTTAAAAGAAGCCATGACTGCTGAGCATTTCAAAAGGTCTTGCTCCGTATCATTCAGTAGCTACATAAACCGGTTGATTTACACCAAATCAGGTTAGTGGCATTGGCTTGGATGACATGTAGTACGCATCTGAACTTCTGTTTTGTGTCATCAGTCTTGAATGGACTCTTTTTTTTTTGTCCATCACTTCAATATGTTTCACAGAAGACAGTAATAAACGACATTAAATAAATCTAATTATTTTATTCAACCACCCAACCAAGGGTCATTTTATGTGGGCATTATCTGGGCACCAACACATCCTTTTCCGTAGCTGTCTTATTACAAAAGAATTTCAGAAATAGTCTGGAAAGAGAAGTTGCTGAATTGCAACTTATTACCAAACTTAAAACCATGGAGAGACCTGGTCTGAATAGAGACTTTGGATTCTTATCTCATTATATATGATGAAGCTATTTTTAGCCATCTCACCCCTTGCCTTTTCATGTAAGACCAGTTGCAGTCGTTAACGGTCGTCAACAGTTTTACCACACCTATCAGCCAATCACCCATTCCCACCACCCTTCTGAGTAATACCCCTCCCCACCCTCTCACTGTATATAAGGGTCTGGTGACTTCTGTTTCATTGTATCTGAAGAAGTGTGCATGCACACAAAAGCTCATACCAATAACAAACTTAGTTGGTCTCTAAGGTGCTACTGGAAGGAATTTTTTTTATCCTTTTCCATGTCCTTCAAGAGTACATCATAAGGCTCTTTGCAGAGACAAGAACTTTGAGTACTGTTGGTGCTAAACCAACTCTAAGTCACAGTGATGCTCAGAAGTGAAGGCACTACATGAGGTACACCTTCTTCAGTGATGTATAGACCACTGAATTCTAAGACTGGAAATGAGAAACCTGAGAGCTGATGGGAACATTCAGAGCAATAAAGAATAAATGAAAAATCTGCTCAGTCCATTCTTTTCCACATGTACTACAATAGGAGAAAACAAATCACTCTATAAAATTAATGGTTGGTAAAATTAGAAGAAATAAAGAACAAAGCTCTCCATAACTTGAGTAGAGAAAGCCGCCACAGACCTCAAACAGTTCTCTGAGCATACTGCATCACTAATTCATTGTATTTGGACGTGATGTTTTGTATATAAGCATTCTTAAATAAAACATTAAGACGACTCTCACTGTTCATTCAGAATTTGAAAAGGAAACAGCACAGAAGTGAAATGGTTAGAGTGCAGGACTAGGAGAACTGGGTCCAAATTTCCACTCCCCCCATGAAACTGTCTGGTTGACCTTTGGGTGCCTCACCATCTCTCAGCCTGACATACCTTAGAGGGCTGTTGTTGATATAAAATAGTGAGAAACATGCATATCACCTTAAGCTCCCTGGAGGAAGACTGGAATCAAGAAAATAGGAAATCCTGCACTAAATCATATAATTAAAATTTGTCCATGAGTCTGTCTGTTTAGCCCTTCAGATGCTGGTAGTTTAGTGTGTCAGTAAGATACATTGCAGTGATAAAACTTTAAAATCCATACTTGTGGATATGTGTTCTCTGGGTTCTTTGTGAATTTTAAAGCCGTAAAATGCATGCTCTTCATTTTCTTCAAATCTTTTCTTTTGCATATTGAATGCAAATGAAACCAAAGCTCCCTAATCTTTATTTCTGACACGTGTTGATTTACTTTGCTGTGTCTGCGCATTTGATTTTTATGCACAAAGAATTACTCTGATTTTACCCCTTATGGCTATGTCAGACATAGATTACAAAATGAAATTTTAAAACTCCCAGATGAAGCATAAAGCCAAGGAATGAGATTTTGTGGCTACAAAATAAAACAGGTCTTCTGAAGGGCAGTTTTATGAAAATTGCATAATTTACTATATAACGAGGATTCATGAGAACATATTCTGCACTGCATTACATTACACAAATCCATGTAAATATATATTTGAGAAATTAACCTTTCAATTACACAACTGAATGCCATTGCCTTTTCCCCAGGTTGTTACCTCTATCTGTCAGAAGGCACAGCATAAAAACTAGGGGTATGCATCAGATTCAGGCAAACCCCAAATCTTGAGCTGAATTGGCATACCTCAGATGGATTTTTGTCTTGTCCAGAGTGAAACCGGGTCTTTACAAAGCGGCAGGAGTAAAAATGGGGACACTGAAGTGCTTTCTGGCACCTTGGCAATCCAGACATGCCTACAGTTTTAAAAGCAATTGCCCACTAAACACTAGGGGAGATTAAGGGGTTTCATTTTTATCCTCTCTAAAAGTATAGCAGCTGTCTTTGTAGGTAAACTACTTCAGCTATGTTTCTGACATTTAAGCAGGATGCATTCCCTCAGAAAGAGCAACCTTACCTGCATTTTTTCAGAATCTTCCCTGAAATAAAACAAAGTTATAGATATTTCTTTTTTTTCTTTTTATTAAAAAAGAAAACCTTTAAAACCTCTGAAGGTGTTTGTAATTTGGCAGTGGTATTTCTCTCTCTCACTCTGAAGGGTGACCATGCTAGCAAATTCTACGCACTTCTGTCAAACGATAAAAGTTCTAGCCATTTTCTGATTTCCCTTTTTTTTGGGGGGGGGACACAAAGCTGATTTTGATGGAGCCCAAGCCAAATCAGGCAACCTACAAAGTACCTTGGACTGGGTGAGGCGTGCTGTTTACAAAAGCACTGAACAGCAGTCCAAACCAAATATTTCCATTGATACACGTCCCTACCCCACAAAAAGAATCAAACATTAGTAAATCCTATTTTAGCCATCTCACCCCTTGCCTTTTCATGTAAGACCAGTTGGACCAACGCCAGGTCGTCGTTATGTACAAAAGTCTTTATTAAAGTTCAGTTTCCATTTCAAAGCCGCAGCACGCAGCTCTACGTCTTAAACCCTAGACCATCAAAGTTCCGTCTGAATCTCCTCCCCCTTGACACCAGTTTAAGATTCTAGCCCTGCTCCACCTCTTCCTCTGTTCTCTCCTCCGCTGGGTCCTCCTGCCCTCTGAGGCATTCCCCTTTCTGGACTCTTCTGACGCTGAGTCGCCTGACTCCTCCCCCTGCCTCCGGCGGGCTTTAGGACCTGGTTCCCAATCCTCGTTCTCTGCTGTCCCGCGCGCCTGTGCATTTGAACTTGGCTCTCGCGCCAACCCAGTGACCTTCCTCCTGACCGTTACACTGCTTCTATCACTGCTTCCCTCTTCCGGGATGCTGGCTGGACCTGACCTCCCCTCCGTTGCCTGACTCTCCGATGGAGGCGTGGTCAGCCCTGACTCATCTTCCCTCCCTGCTGGGGGAGACGCTGGCCCCGATATCTGTGACTCTTCCCCCCCACTACGCTCTGGTGGGGAAGCTGGTCCTGATCTCCAACTGCTGCTCTGGGAGTCCCCGCTGGCCCCTTGCTTCTAGAGTGTCCCCCTTGGGACCCCCCTTGCCCTGGCCACCGGCGCCCCCTTCTGTGAATCTTCCGATTCACTGGAGAGGCTCATGGAATCTCTCGGGCCACTGTCATCTTCTCCTACGCTGCCCTCCGATTCTTCCCCTTCGCTCTCCCTTTCCTCCCTTCCCTGTGCTTCTGCTCCTGAGCCCCTGACACCCTATAATTTTATTTTGATGTGATTTGATAGTATGATAAGCTATTTTAAAGGTATGGAATACCCTTAAATGTCACCAAGTTATGGCAAGATATAGTGTTTTCCATTCCTTTGCACAGAAGTGCACTAAGTGAAAAAGATAGTAAGAAAGTTGTGTTGCTGATAGCTAGAAATGAAAGGGCACATTACCTTCCTCCTTTCTCTTCCTGGTTTGCCCTTGGATGCAAGTGGACCTGCGTGTTAACAATTTGTGGTTCCTTGCAATCCCCCTGTATAGTGAGACACCCAGTCTCCTTATCCTCAGGGTGGTTGCCTGCAAATTATTTCTCATCTATGATGGATCCTGACCTCAATTAGTTCCCTACAACCAAAGAACGCACATCCCAAGAAAGGGGCATATGAATACATTCTTTACACTGGGTTGGATGCAAAGATTCTCTTCTTCTGACAAAAGGAATCATCCTTCATTGGAGGAATCCCCTTCTTTTAGATGAAGGGAACCTTTGGGTCTAACCCATTTTGTCACCATAACACACACACACAAAAAGATTGAAGAAGGAGCATATACATGTAAAAACAGGATCCTTTGCAGCCCAGATAGACATAGTTTTATGAAGGTCCAGCATTCAGTGAGCATGCAGGAGTATCGTTCTTGGGTGTGACTAATATCAATCTAGTCCATCATTAATTTCCTCCCCTGCCCAATGGTAGGCTGGACAGGTATAAATTCAGCATACACAAGAAACTTGCTCTTGGAATGAGAAAAAAGACAGAGTTCCTACTTTACTGGCAAACAGGATATGTGCATCTAAAATATGTTCAGAAATGTCCATAATGAGGATATCAGTGGCAGGTTGCATCATAAGGGGAGAATTTCACCTACTAGGACACATTCATATGCTCTGTTAAAAATGCATCAAATCAAATATCAACATAAAAAATCTGAATGGGTGTAAGGGCATGATGTTTATTTCTACAACGTGGGAAACAAATATATTTAAATGAAGATTTGGCATCTTTCTGTCTTCTGTTTATTATGACTGTTTATTATGTCAGTGCCCACTTGCCTCTCATCTGGTATCCTAAACCCTAATCTTTTGTCTCTGTCTTCTATTTGTGGCCAAAGTACTTTTACACTCCCCAATCTTCTATGTAATTGAGAAGAATCCACCAATCATACAGCTACAAATGAATTGGTTTGTAACTCCTTTGCATTGTTTCATTGATGGCTGCAGACATTAGCAGTACCTGATCTGGAACAAAATATGATACTATTACTGATAGCCATAAAGCTGCCCCTTACTGCTGCAATGTTTCCATTTTCAATCAGCATAAATATCATTGGCAAAGATGCCATTTGATTCCTTGGAAGTTAATATCCTGCATCAATTTCCCCCCTCACACCTCGGGTTGGCTTATTTGATTTAATTATTGCCTGATCTTTTTGGTGCCATATTTAAATGCTGCTGCCATGGGAAGTTCATTCATGGAAGCTTATAAAGATTGCTTACAAAAAGTAATTTTCACTTGGTGTGACATCCAATTAAATAGCACAATATTGAGCTTGTTCCATGCTTCACCAAAACATTTGCAGGATAGCTGAAGCTTGCTCTGCCCTTTAAGGAAAAGGTTATCAGTGATCCAAAATTATTCATTTTTGCAATCAGCAAATTGTGAAGGCTTGCCGTATTTAGTGAACATGTCTGAATTTGACATTATTCAGTGTAACACTTAAAACTAACATGTAATGAACTGTATTTGCATTTTCCATTAACAAACATTTTACATTTCTGGAGTCATGCCATAACATAATTACAAAAACATAATGCTTGGATGCCTTGAGCTTCAAAGTTGTGGATGTGATGTTTAAGTCTCCAGGCATCATCCGGGAATAAGCACCACTGAATTCAGTGACTTACTTCTGAGTATGTGTGTATATGGCTGCCCTATAAGTATTTTTAAATATTTGCAAATATCAATTCAAGTGCAAATGGCATTACTTCAGTTAGCACATCAACTAGTCTCCTTTTCTTATTTTTGGTTTATATAACCAAAGTCTTATTCTGTGCCTCATTTTCCTTCATGTTGGAAACCTCTGTGAATTGCAAGTGGGGAGAGTATTGTTGCACTCGGTTCCATTTTGAGCTTCCAAAGATGTCTGGTTGGCCACAGTGAAAATCTTATGTGGATGGGTCTTATGTTCTTAAATTTTCTTTTCTCTCCCTGCTGGTCCAAACAAGAAGCCCCAGTTTATAGGCTGTTGATGGTAATGTTGGTTTCTGCTCTCTTCACTGTGCAGCGAAATGCTTGTCACAAGACAATGTTTACATTTCACAGTCAGAGTTACTGTTGGGTTTTCCCATGGGAAAGGGAGACTGGATGTGACGTACACTGGTTTCCTGTTTTTCACTGTCCTTTGCAGTTCAGTGCGTGCTTTAGAGGAGAGAGGATGCTTTTCTCTGCTCCGGCAGAGGCAAGATGTTTTTTCTGTAACATACCAGCTTTGAAGTGTAAATAAAGCAATATACAGTATGTAGCACGTACTCCTCATCATTCCGCTGTGCACGGGACTACTGCTTATCAACAACATTTGGTTCCGGGCCCAGAAAAACGCAGTCATCTTAAGAATGGGCTCCAGAAGTCGAATCGGAGTGCCGGCAAAGGATCGGAATGCAGGGGGACAGATCGGAACGGAATCTGCTCTGCGCGTCAAGATGATTGATGAGGTATGTGCTACTGCTCCGGGCAGCCTGCCAGCTTCTAATTAATGGCTTTATGGCTGGACTTTGAACTTTTAAGGCAGTTTTGCCGGGCTGGGGAAATCGAAAGTAACTTTTAAAAGTGCTCTTGGAATAAGCAGAGTGGCACAGGCAGAGGCTGTTTTGAACTTGCCTTTGGAATGAAGCAGCACAGACGCAGCTTGTATAAAGCAGCATGATTTAAAGCAGCAGAGATGACGCAGAAGGCTAATGCCAGAGTCATGATGGCTAGCTGCAGAAGGCTGGATGAGGCAAGTGGGGAATTTGATACCACTGATCAGCCAAATGCTCAACTCACAGTAGCCTGTGATACTGCCATGATTCAGAATCAAGCAGACCGGCGGGGTGCTAGCTGCATGGGCAAGTGGGAGACTTCACAGACGTCATCCCATAGTGCAGTGGAACCACCAGATGGCGCCAAAGCTTTGAAGGCAGTGAAATGCTACTCGTGTGGACATCTAGGCCATATGAAGAGGGAATGCAAATATCCCAGGGCCAAGACAGAGCAGCGCAGCGAAAGCTCATCGCGTGGAAAAGGCCGAGGCAAAGGCAAAGGTCCAGTGTCCAGGACAACGCAGCCCAAGGCAATGGTCTCACGCTTCACTCCAAAAGTTGCAGAGGTCCAGAAGACGTCTAGATCTTTCTTCGTTGTTGATTCAGCAGCGACGCATCACATGTGCAACGATAAGCGACTGTTCGTGTCTTTTACACCGCAGGAAGGTGCAATTCACCAGGCGGATGACCACACAATCCCCAGTAAAGGCTACGGAACTGTTGTTCTTCACAGTTTGGACTTATCGATACAGAATGTGCTTTATGTGCCGGATGCCAAACATAATCTGCTCAGCGTTGGACAGCTGAATGAGCGGAAAATTGACGTTTCCTTTAAGAACAAAAGGTGCATCATCACAAAGAAAAATGATTATGTATTGTATGCTGAATATGTTGATCGTTTGTATGTTTTGTATTATGATGATATTGTGCAGGATGACACTTGTTGCATTGCAGGTTCTAACAAAAGTTTGCATGCAGAATGTATTCATGATTTTCATCGAAAATTTGGTCATTTGCATTTTGAGGCAGTATCTAAAATGCCTGCCTTGGTTGAAGGTATGACTATTAAACCCTGCAGGTACCACATGAAGTGCAAGGCATGCGCAGCAAACAAGGTGAAAATGGCTGCGAAAGGTAAGGTGTCTAGTAGGCAAGCTACAGAACCATACCAAATTGTTCATGCTGATTTGGTTGGACCACTAGCGCCCTCTTTGGGAGGAAATAGGTACTTCATGGTTCTCATTGATGCATTTTCCAGGTATATTTATGTGTACAATCTCAAGCAGAAATCAGAGGCTTTTCCTAGGTTCAAGGAATTCTGTGCTTGGTTGGAAAATGTGCATGGTAAGAAGGTAAAGACTCTTTTCAGTGATCGCGGGGGAGAATTCACTTCTCAGCAGTTTGAAGCTTTTCTGACTGAGAAAGGAATTCAACACGATTTGTCTAGTCCTCGCTCGCCATGGCAGAATGGACTTGCGGAACGAGCAAATCAGACATTGCTTCAAGGGTTAAAAACCTTGCTGCATGATGCCAATCTTCCAGAGAGTTATTGGGCCGAAGCTCTCTCATGTTTCACTTACAGTTATAATCGCAGGTTATCTTCAGCGATTGGTTGTACCCCGTATGAGAAGATGTTTGGCAAGAAGCCATACATCAAACACATGAAAATTTTTGGTTCTGACATGTGGGTTCACTCACCACAAAACTCCAAGTTAGACAAGCGTGGATTGCATGGTATCTTTCTAGGTTATCAGAAAGGTTCTTACAGAATAATGATGACTGACTCAAAGGCAATTAAGCTCACAAGAAGTGTTGAGTACAATGCCAAGTGGGGGGAGAATGTGGGAATTTTCCAATGTTATCCTGATGACAGTGATGAGACTGAGGATAGTCAAAAGCAACCACAACAACCCACACCCACTGATGAAGGTTCTGATTCTGAGTCTGAAACTGAATCAGGTGATTCAGAGGATTTCAAGAGTGCGAAAGCCTCTATGCGACCCTCTGAAAGCTCTGATCAAGAATTGGAGGAACCATTGTTCACAATAGGTCACTTTTCTCCTAAGAAGGAAGAGGAGAGTGTTGAAGACCTACGGCTAATTCGCAGGTCACAGAGAGCCACAAAAGGCAGACCTCCAAAGAGATTTGCTGATGAGTTTGCTAAGATAGCAGTAACAGCTGTTAAAAGCTCCAAGAAGGTATTTGAACCTTCAAGTTTCCAAGAAATCCAGGCTTTGGATTCAAAGGAAGCTGAGCCATGGTTAAATGCAATGAAGGCTGAGCTTGATTCCTTGGAAAGGAACAAAACATGGGACCTAGTTCCAGTAGTTCCAGGAATGAAACTGCTTGGAAGCAAATGGGTCTTCAAAGCGAAGACTGATCAAAATGGCAAGATAGTCAGACACAAAGCCAGATTGGTAGCCAGAGGTTTTGCACAGGTACCAGGTGAAGACTATCACGAGACCTACTCTCCCACAGTGAGGTATGAGAGCATTAGGCTTATGCTCAAGCTAGCTGCAGAGGAGAATCTACACATTAGTCACCATGATGTGAATACAGCTTTTCTGTACGGATCTCTAGATGAATCACTTTATATGCTTCCACCTGATGGCGTACAGGTAAAACAGGGATTTGTTTGTGCTCTGAAGAAGTCCCTTTATGGTCTCAAACAAAGTGCACGGTGTTGGCACACAAAACTCACTGAAGTATTGTTTTCTCTAGGTTTTAAGCAAGGGAAAGCTGATCCATGTGTATTTGTCAAAGAGGAGGGGCAAAAGAAACTGTATTGTTTGTTTTATGTTGATGATCTTTTATTCTTTTGGAAGGATGTCACAATGTACAATAATGCCCTAGCTCAACTGAAAGAGCACTTTGACATGAAAGATCTTGGTGAGGTAAACAACTACCTATCTCTGGAAATAGAGAGAGATCAAGATGGTAACATTCTAGTACACCAGTCACGGAAAATTGCTGATGTGTTAGGCAAACTGAACCTGATGGATGCTAACCCTGTAGACACACCGATGACAACAGGTTATCAGGTAGATGACACTGAAGAAGCATTTTCTGACACTACACTGTACAGAAGTGTGCTAGGCAAGCTAAACTTCATTGCCAGATGTTCAAGACCAGACATTGCTGTTAGCTGTAATTTGCTAAGCAGACAAGTCAACAATCCTACTGTTAAGGATTGGAAAGCTCTGAAACGCATAGCGCGGTATTTGAAAGGCACTATGCATTACAGACTGAGATTTAACAATCAGAAGTCTGGTGGTCTTGAAATATTTGCAGATGCAAGTTTTGGAAGTGACACTACAGACAGGAAAAGCACGTCTGGAGTTTGCTATATGTACAATCAGGGTCTATTTGATTGGTCATGCAAGAAGCAAACAACAGTTAGCTTAAGTACTTGTGAAGCTGAACTGAATGCGCTGTCTTATTCACTTAAAGATTGTGAATGGTTGTTACAATTGTGCAAAGACATGAAAATTCCTGTCAAATGTCCAATCCAGGTTTACCAGGACAACAAAGCATGTTTGGCTTTGCTGAATTCTGAAGGTTGTAAGCAAAACACGAAGCACTTGCAATTGAAGTTGCAACATGCTAGGGAACGTATTCAGAAGGGACTCGTAACGGTGTCCTATATGCCAGGTAATGAAATTCCTGCTGATGTATTGTCCAAGATTGTATCAAGGGATCAACACTGTACCTATGTGCAGAAGTTGGGTTTGTACTGATATTGTACGAACACGCTGCCCAGTGATGTTCACAGAAAGGGGGAGGATGTTGGTTTCTGCTCTCTTCACTGTGCAGCGAAATGCTTGTCACAAGACAATGTTTACATTTCACAGTCAGAGTTACTGTTGGGTTTTCCCATGGGAAAGGGAGACTGGATGTGACGTACACTGGTTTCCTGTTTTTCACTGTCCTTTGCAGTTCAGTGCGTGCTTTAGAGGAGAGAGGATGCTTTTCTCTGCTCCGGCAGAGGCAAGATGTTTTTTCTGTAACATACCAGCTTTGAAGTGTAAATAAAGCAATATACAGTATGTAGCACGTACTCCTCATCATTCCGCTGTGCACGGGACTACTGCTTATCAACAACAGGTAACACAGACTACAGCATCTTCAGATGTCACATTGCTGCACAGAAACAGGAAGGGGAATCTCTCGTGCTTCCTGTTCTCCTCCTCCTCACTGATGCTATGCACCTCTGTCTGAAATACACACAAGGCTCACATCACTCAGGGCCAAACCTGATCATTTGCTATTTACTATGTAGCATGTCACTATGGCTTCAGTTTTTGTGAATTAAAGAACAGGTGTGGGAGCAGTGGCGTAGCGTGGGGGTGCAGGGGGGGCCGGCCGCTCCGGGCACAACATCTTGGGGTTAGGGTTAGGGGGCGCAAATCCACGGGTTAGGGGGCGCAAATCCACAGGTTAGGGGGCGCAAATTACTTGCCTTGCCCCGGGTGCTGACAACCCACGCTACGCCACTGTGTGGGAGTGCAATTCCTAACATAAAGTGAATTGGTGCAAATAGACTTCTTCCCACCGTCACCTGCCACTGCTCCTAGCTGTGTTGTCTGGGTAATTTCTCTTCTGGTTGGGGTTGGAGAGGTATGAGGCAAGTCTCTTCTAAGCAGTTGCTGCATTTATGAGAGGAATTGCACCCCATGTACTTGCAACTTTATTAATAAAACCCAGAGACGTAACTGCACTATGCAGTGGTACCTCGGATTAAGTACTTAATTCGTTCCGGAGGTCTGCTCTTAACCTGAAGCACCACTTTAGCTAATGGGGCCTCCTGCTGCTGCTGCGCCGCCGGAGCAAGATTTCTGTTCTTAACCTGAAGCAAAGTTCTTAACCTGAGGTACTATTTCTCAGTTAGCAGAGTCTGTAACCGGAAGCATATATAACCTGAAGTGTATGTAACCCGAGGTACCACTGTACACAGTACGTGTAACATGTAGTTTGGCCCTGAGTATCATGTTAGGGAAATGGTGAAACTAAAATTCTTCTCCTTGAATCTACTTTTCTATATGGAGGGGGATGTTGAATGAAGAAAAGAATATTCAGTCATGTGAATCCCCACCTGACATTTGAAGTGGTTCAGCCCAGGTATAGGTTCACAAAATCTCAGTGAGAACTAAGGCAGTGCCATATTTGAAATCAAACCTTCTCAACCCTTTCAAGAAAATCTCAAAGCAAAAGCAGCTGACATATAGCGGAAATGTCATGGCTGCATTCTGCATGTGGCATTCTTGGACAGGACTAAAAGTGTGGAGAACTTGTGCATGCTAATTCCTCACAGCAGTTTAATGGCTCTCAGTGTAGTGCTAAAAACAGGAATACCCTATTCAGTTACTCCCAGGTAAATATGCTGCCTGATGGTTGGCAGATTAAGAAACTAGGCCTGGTGGGTAAGATCAAAATTGTAAACAAATGTCAACATCTCTGTCCTCTTGAAACACCTTGCAGATGCCAGGTACTAGTAGGAAGGCTGAATAATCTAGTGGAAAAAGAAAATTGATGACCCCCTTATTTAGATATTACCAAAACACTCTATAAAAAAAGCCTGCTTTCCACAGTTGGGGCTGGTGATTTATTTCCCTTTGTTTTGGATGGCTGGTAATGAATAAAGTAATTGTGGGGTTCCTTATCAGACCACGATAATGGGTTTTAGTCCCAGGAATAAGGAGTGTAGTGGATAAATAAGCTTAAACAGAATTTTCTGAGCAAAGTTGACAGCTTGGAGTGATAAAATGGCACAATTAAAGAGAGCATAGATAAGATTTTATATTACAAGGGAATATCACAGCATGCACTAAGATTTTCAAATTTGTACTCAAGGATAAGGAGATACAAAATAATGGGTAACTGAGGGACTCGAAATCATTCAGGCAGACTTCTACTTCCATATAAACATTGGGGTTTATACTGCATTTTATTGTCAGAACTAAAGGCAACAGCACCTAAGCCGACAAGTATAATGTTAATGTCTATTTTATTGGCATTCCATAGTAATTTTTGCATGCGCTTTGTGGTATTTTATTATATTGGCATCATCCTATTTTTCATCATTTAAACATCTACTCTTCGTGTCGAAAAGCAGACACTAGCATATGTTGTACGTATTCTTTTCTATTCTCATCTTTCCCCCATTTAGAAGCATACATTTCATTGTGAATCTGTCCAGCATCAAGAGTTTGGTTTATACTAGAACCCAAGAATGTGGACTCTACACCTGATGAGCTGGGGGGGGGGCAAGCAGGCATTGGGCTCACTCATCATAGGTAGAATATCATGAGATCTGTGGTAGATCTCTTGGGACAGGTAGGTGTGCCCTGTTTCCTTTTATGGTTCAGATTAAATCTACTAGAAACAACATTTACCTAGATCGATTGAAAAAGTGAAGTGTGCGCACACATATTTTTCTCTGTCTGCCTTGGGGTAGGGGAGACTGATCTAGGGTTAGGTTGGTGGTGGAATGAAGCGAAGCGCTCATTAAAAAATCCAAATGCGCCCATGGGTTTGAAAAGGTTGGTGATCCCTATGTTAGAGTGTCAGAGCAGCAGGACTGGGGAGTTCAAATTCCCATATGCCATAAAACTTTTTCAGTGTAATCTCACATATGTGTAGTGAGGCTATAATGGGGTGGGGTGGGGGAAACCATGTATGCTGCCTTTGGCTGCTTGGAAGAAAAGTAAAATATAAATGCCATCAATAAATAAAACTCTGGGTCATGTGATTGGAATTGTTGACATCTACAGGTAGCTAAACTGTCTGGTTATAAGAGATAGAGGAGACAGAACAGAGTTCTGAAGCAAGTGTTCTTTGTATAGTGAGATTAAGTATGGAATTTATCCCCCCTACTGCCCACCCTCTTCCTTGCATTCCCATTCCTTTCCTTGACCTTACAATAAATAAATTAACTGCACTATGAGAAGAACCAGGCCTTTATTTGTTCCTGGAAGTTTTACAGATGTAAGGGTAAAATTGAAGAATTGTATTTCTGGAGCAGAAGGCAATTTAGTTTATTGCGTTTTCATCCTTTACATGATCTGTTTTCATCCTCTCGCCAAGTGTTGGGTAAGAAGTCCACAATACACCCAAAGGCACAGTATCCTCAGCTGGTAACTCTTCTGATTGTATATTAAGTTTCACTTAATTTCTGCCTGACAAATATAAATTTGGCAAAAGTGGTTTTCTGGGTGGCTGGGTGGGAATTATCATCATCTGAAACATGCATTTGGAGAGAGGTGTCTACAAGGGGAAAATCGGATTTACCTCTATGCAGTTGAGACTTTTTTGGGGTGGGGTGGGGAGAGGGGTGTCATGTGCTAACCTGCTGTGAGCCAGCATACAGCTATGTTAGGCAGTCATTGTAATGGGTGTTGAGAAGAGTTGAGGTTTAACAAGAGGCAATGAAGAGTCAGCCTGAAGCATTTGCTAAGACTGCAAGGAAACCCACCAAGGATCTTAAACTAATGCAAGGATTTGGGGGACAAGCTGGAGATGCTTGAATCACTGCTGTGAGCATGGAATACAAACAACAAACAGACAATTGAAATCTCTTCTGTTATAATAGGCTAGCAGAAATAACTGGAATATATGCAATGACAAAGGGGTAGCACAACTGAAGGCTGTGGATCAGCAATAAATAAAGAATAAGGTGAAGGAAAGCACAGTAGCTGCATAAATGCTGGGTATATTCTTGAGATACAGAGGCTCACTTCTTTAACAAGCAGGGCCCAATTATGGTAGATAGAACAATAATCTGAGATAGCTTTTTTTCTGTTCACCTCATATTGCAGCTGGGGAATCATTAAGGTTGCTTGCCTTACCGCAACATGAATTGCTATATTGTATGAAGTTGTTTCTCCTCCTGTATTATTGTTTTGTATTCTGGCTGTTTATTGTGGACCGCTTTGGGCTTACTCATTGTGGGAAGACGGCATATCAATAATCTTTAAATAATGAGCAAGCCAATCAGGTGTCTTGAAGCCAGTAATGTGATGCCCTGATACCATGTAGCTCACCACATTCCACTATGAAGCCTTCTAATTTTCCTTAAGGATAAGAATGAATATTTTGCCATTGCCAAGGCAATTGGGTCAGCATCCCATGGTGCAAGTTCACTGATGATTGATTCCATCATCGATGGGGAACAATTTTCAGGCTGAGGGCTGCTTTTCCTTCTGGGCAACCTTTTGAGGCCACAAGCCAGTCGTGGGAAGGGCAGAACAATGAATGTGATGTTACCCTTGCCCAGTAGGCTAGTTTCTATATGAAGGCACATACCCACTCAGTGATCCATCCAGGCACCAAGACACATTAGGGCACGTGTGAAACAGGACCAGTGAGGAGAAGGGAGGGATAGAGAGGGGAGTTACCAGGCATGGAGAAATCTCTCCTCCCCTGGTGTCATCAAAGGCAAGAAGAACAAACAAGTTTGTATTGATGGCTTTTATTCAGTCATCTGGGTGCCAGACAAAAGAGGCCATGTCTCCACGCAAGGGAGATGTTGCCTACTCTGAGTCCCTCCTCTTCCATCCCCAACAACATCCTGAGTCCCTATGGAAAGTCCCAGGAGTCACACGCCTCTGCATTCTCTGTTCTGGAATGTGAAGTGATCAAGGAGCCCTTGGAGAAGGAGGCTCCCCCAGACCCTCCCAGGAGGTCTCTGCTGGCTGCTCTCTCACTCCCTCCTCCTCCTCCACTATCTTATAAGTTGGCAACTCTTCATTTGGCTATAATTCAACGCTGTCTGCTTCTCCTCTTGAAACTGCTGGAGACAAGGGGAGTGAATTTTCCCACTCCTCTCCTCTATTCAGAGGAGCTGAGGAGACAGAGGGGACAGTTCCCAACCTTCCTGTTCAGTCCAGTCCCTGACAGGGGTTGACCTGGAGAGAGTCCCAAGGGCCAGATAGAGAGAGGTCTGGAGGCTGCAGTTTTTCTTCTGTGCTAAGCTTCCCCATCTCTGGATCACATGGTGATGTCTCTGAGCGCAAACACAGCTTCTTCTTCTTTACTTCCCTAAGAGTGGAGTGGAAAGAGGAAGCACAATCCCATTACTTCAAACCTTCTTCCCTCCGCTTTTACCTCATACAATGTTTTCATTTCCTTTAGGGCTCTCCTTTGACAGTTGCTAAAATGGCAGTGCTTTTTAAGGAGCACAGAAGTGCTAAAAATGGCCCTTATTCCAGTCCAATATTTATAATATCTGTTACATTGCACGAGCAATGCTATTGATGGTTACGAAAATGTCTTCACTGCATTGTTATTCAAGTGGCAAAAGGAAATAGTATGTTGGATTTGAGGCCAGCAAATAGCAGGGATATGTGAGGGATTGAGAAGGAGACTGAAAGGAGAGGATGTGATATGTCAAATGGTTGGTGGGAATTAACTTGGATCAAGTGATCACAAGTCAGTCTGGTTTGATTTAATTTGGAAGAGCAATCAGAAACAGGCCTGTAACTGATGTCTTTCAATCAGATTTTGAGAAGCTAAAGAGGTTAATTAATAGGGTAAATTGGATGACGGAATGCATGTTCATGAATGCAAGAGAGGGTTTGAATTTCTTAAAATCACTTAGATTATCAACAATTTGCATATGGAGTAGGCTGAAGAATCTCACAGAAAGGAACTTGAGTTCTAACTGAATAAGTAATAGTCTTAGACAGGATATTAGGAAAGGGGGGAAAGAACAAATGAGTAAGGGGGGGTGATTAAGATGCCATCTTAGGCCAACAGTTCTCCAAATTTACTGCGTTTCAATTAAATTCAAAGGCAACAGAGTGGATACCATACTCTGTTAAGGTAAACCTTCTTGAGTCCCATTGATATCATTGGGGGAGATTTCAGTTTGTGCTTCACTGCCCCAATGATTTTGGCTGCATAGTGCTCAGTGCAAGAACATTAGTTTGGGATGAACTGGACAAGTGAACCATAGAGAAAAGAAAACTTATGGGCTTACCGCAATAGCATTGCAGAACAAACAACAAACTCTATGTGAAGCAGTCAGTTTAAGAAGATTCAGTGAAACAAAATTATTTTATGTTATCTTTGTTCTCTAATTTTCTATGACATCAAATAAATATAATGGCTTCAGGGCAGACATTTCCAAACAGTTAATGAGTAAGTTTAGCCTTATGTTCCTCTAACTGATCATTAACTGGCAGCAATTACCCTTCTTGTCATTTATTATTGCTTCATTACACCCAAATTGCCATACAGAATACTTGCTTAGTAGCTGGCATTTGAATCTAGGTTTTCATTCTTCGATAGCTCCAGTTCCAAAGGCATACCCTTCAGAAGAGTTCAGATATCTTCAGTGACTGATCTGGAGTAACTTGGAGTAACTTGCAGTGATTTCACCTCTATGCTTCTAGAAGAGGCATGAAGGGAACTGCTAAGAAAACATATTACTATGGGATAGGAAGCAAATGTAGTAAAAATAACATAGGGAAAGAGCTACTTCTTCAGTGTCATTTGGAGACAATAACTTTATAGCAGGTGTGAAGAACTTTTAGGCCTCTTGATGTTGCTGGACTCCCAACTCTCAGTCCATCGTCATAGGATAAAATTGTCTCTTCTCCTGTCCAGATCAAGATTCTTACATTACAGTTGTAGAGTGGTTGTCATGGCCAGGTAGGCTAGAGATTAGTGGAACCATGTTGCTCCTGTAACACAAGAAACTTTGGGTGATAGCTGTCATGGTGGGATTTGGGAGCAAGTCAACAATAACTCACAAGGTGTCAGTGAAGTTAATGCAAAGAAACCCAACAGGCTGGGCCTAGTGATCACAGCAACTCTTCCCAGTAGGTCTTGCCCCAATGAGGCAGTTGTGAGGACTGAAGGTCCCTGCCTTCCCACAGCTCCCTAAGTCCCTCCTCCTTCTGTGACCAGCTCCCCTCCTCCCTGGTCTCCCAGAAAATGAAGAGGGATGAAGAGAGCAGAGCAAAGAGAGACCAGATGAAGGAACTTCAGGTTGCCAGAGAAGGACCCAGGGGAGGAGGATACTAAGGGAACTGTGGGAAGGTAGAACAAGCTGGACAAGATCAGTTGAATGCTTTAAATTCATTCCCTTGGTAACCATCTACATCCATCATATGATAACTGGTGATCAACACGGTTGTAGAACTTCCATATGTCAGCACAATGTGCAGTTATTGGTTGTTTTAAAAGTGGGGATATAAAACAGAAAGCAGGAAGTGATTCTCATCCTTTTCTGCATGTGGCCCTCTCAGACAAGAGCAAAAACGATGACAGTTGTGACAGCTACGATGAAGACGTCATGTTGGGTAGAAACATAAAAAGACAAATCTGAGCCTCCTGTCACTCTCTCTAGTTCAGCTCATTTCTCCCTGTGCTGTTTTGCCACATTATTTTTAAGGAGAGCCTAAACAAGCCACCTAACTGAAACCAATGAGTGATGGAGATTTAATGTTGGGAAGGCTAATGAAACATTAAAGACTTTTCCATTTGGAGTTATTATCTCGGTTTTTCTAAGTCCTAATTGATTATCCATGCATCTGATTTGGAATAAAAGGATTCCTTCTCAAACCTATAAATTCTCAGCTAACCTTTTCACAGTCTTGTAATGAAACGAGTAAACAATTCATATTTTGGCAGATGTTATTCCCACATCACTTTGTTCTGTTGACTGCTAGTGCAAGTCGGGTTTCTCTGCTACAGTCTTTGCATTTGGCAGCCCCCTCCCCAGCACTGCCAGTTTCATATTTCGGCATCTTTTGGTGGCTGCCACATACATGTCTGGGAGATGACACATCAACAGTCATAATGACACACTTAAGTTGACACACAGAAGTGGCATCATTTGCAGAAGTATGGAGTGTGGCAAATCAATAATTTTTTTGGGGGGAGTTTCTCTCATTTTAATTGCATTTTGAAATATCCCCATGAGAATTTGTCAGCCTTTTGGGTGCACCTTTCTCCCAATATACCCATTTTTCTGTATGCAGTCATGCGAACAGATTTTTCCAAAGCACTTCCCCCTAATATAACTCTCTGTGTTATTTTGACTAACACAGACACAAACACATTTATTTACACTTTCCACTAATTTATGCATGTTTGTAAATGCAGTAATTTCACTTGGCAACACTCTTTCTCTGTGTGAAAAGTGACAAATCTATATAACAAACCATATTTGATCCTTTTTCCCCCCAGAGAACAATTGCTCACAGGTACCTAGAAATGCCTCATTATAGCTTTGCTGCCTGAACGTGCTTTTCACTCTTCTGTCTTCTCAGTCTATGAAGCATTTCAGTTTCAGGGTGGAAATGGTGCAACCATTATTTATTATAAAAATCAGGGTCTGGAGGGCAAACACCTTCCAACTAAGCTTAAAATATGTGAATGTCCTTATTTTAAAGTAAGCGATTACCTTGGTTCTTTGGTAAATCTAAGCATACATCTGGGATTAACAAAGCTGTTTTTCCTTTCAAGAAGGAAAATAGCAGATGCCTTCCGTGTGCATGTATATTTCTCTGCAGCCAAATCTTGTGTTTATCTGCCACTCCCGGGGTTCTCTTAAAATCAACACTTCATTTCATAAGGGTGTTCTGAGGTAAGTACAATTTTTAATAAATAAACACTCATCATCAAGTCCAGGAAGGAAATGAGGAAATATACACATATATATTTCTGGATATATATATATATATATTATTGGTAGGCTTACCTATTCCAGAAAAGTGAGTCTCTTGCTAGATTTTGAGTTTGTGCCCAGTTAATTACTCATCAGCTACCCAAAATGATAAGAAATGTGAAGAGTAGCTGAAATCCTTTTCATGCTGAAGTGTTTCCAAGACTTTATCACCAGAGCTGTCTTACAAAAACATGTTTGTTCTTTGTCTCATCCATCAAGCTAGTGCTAAGAGTTTTTTTGTGCGTGTCTTAGACAGATTATTTTCTGTCAAGCACCCTGGTCGATGTGATTTAACATCTGAATGAAGGAATCTTGCTTATGATTTCTTATGCTCCTGGCCATGGGGAAAGTCTCCTGGGGAGAGTAACGGATACGTCACATTTGGACCCCCTGCCTTCAAAGGGCTCATGGTATGTGATGGTCACTATGATGACCAGGGCCGTCTTTAGCATATGCGGTGCCAGGGTTTTGCCCAGATCTGCCCAGCACCCCCAAATTTAGTTTAGCCCTGCCCAGAGCTGTTGTGAATGACAAGCTCTGCCACTGTGTGAGTTTAGTGGGTGTGGGCGAGGATTGTGCTGCTCTATCCCCCCACCTCTGCAATACTCCCACATTGTTGCAGTAGAAATACCAATATTTTCCCTTTTGTTTAATTCCTCTACATTGCACCAAAATTCTAATGTATAAAGGAATCAAACCAAAGTAGGGGATTGAGACATCAATAGTGACAATTAGGGATGGGGAAGGGGCAGTAGTCAATTCAGTTCACATTTAAAGGCAAACTCATGTAATTCGCGCTTCTCAAATGAGAACCGAAACATATCCATCCTTCAGAATTAAAAGTGTTCCAGATTTCACATTTGTCAATACAAAAATGCTAAATATACAAAAATGCAAATGCTAGGGTAAAGTGTGCATATAAATGTATATGACAGTAAAACTAGCATACAAAAATACATTTTATATAAAATTGCTTTGCAGAAAAGTGTATTTTAGGCAAAAGTGCTTACTGAAATTTGTATATTGGGAAAAATTCTCACCAAAAGGCTAATTAATTTAATAAGGAGTTTATTAAAAAAAATTTGTATTAATGTAGATAACTAAATTTAGGATTGGAAAAACATGAAATTGAGTGAAACCAGAATGGGCAAATTTGCCCATCCCTAATGACATTGCAGAGCAATTTCAGTGACAAGAGGAATAAGAGCAAAGGTCAAAAGCCTTTTCTTAGCTCATAACAACCTGAAATGCAATCAGTCCTGAGGGATAATTGTATACAGTTTGGAGCATAGTACAACGAGTTGTCCTGTCTCTTAAATAGTGCCCTGAAACCAATTTCTTCCACTGCTTTAAATGAAATGGATAAATTAATTAAAGACTATCCATGACTTTACAGAACTCATTGATTAACTAATGATAGTTAACAAGGCATTATTCAGTTCATGTCTCTGTAGTGCAAACAAGAAGGATTAAAAATGGAAAAAATAACATAATCTTATATTTCCCCCTGGATATTGATTTGTGGAGCCCCAAGACTGTTCTGAAAATGATTCGTGTAGTCCATATCTGTCATGGAAACAAATGCATTCCTTGGGTGGCTGAGCAACATGAGGTGAAATAAATTCCTCAGAAACGCATTCCCTGAAGGCTCCTATCCATTACTGTTACAAGTTTGCAATGGAAATGGCTGGATTTCTATGTAGAGGGCAAGATCAAATTTAAAGCCTTGTGAAAGATGCATTAGGAGGAGGGGGAACCCATACAAATATAATATACACAATATATTAGCAGTCCGATATGGATGGAAATGAAACATCTATTTATTTAGGAAATACATGGAGTTTATCAACGTAAATGTGGAACAACTCGAATCAAAAAGTTAATCCAAAGAGTAATAAAGGTGAAAAATAAGGTGCAATTTGATGTCTGCATATAGCAAGGGAATTAGCACATTGCTATTCCACGTAAACACATAGATTGCAACTCCTGTGGCAGGTGTGATCACTATCAGTCAAAAGAACCA
This sequence comes from Podarcis erhardii, assembly GCF_964252035.2. NCBI lineage: Eukaryota > Metazoa > Chordata > Lepidosauria > Squamata > Lacertidae > Podarcis > Podarcis erhardii. The sequence goes on from NC_138500.1 coordinate 52,417,221, forward strand.
TCCACATCCAACCCCTGATTTTAGCCTAAACTCTTTCAAATGTCTGCTGTCTGCCCTTTCACGGAGCATTATGGATTATTATGGATTAATGTCAAAGCCTGTTGGTTTGTTATAAAACAGTATTTAAAGGTCGTCTTCTTCCATCTGTAGCATGTACTTCAAAGCATGTCTGCCTGCATTGAAGAACCTGAGCGTTTTAAGAGGAATTCCAGCATGGGGCCATTCAGCAGTCCCCTGTCCCTTACCGAGATACTTAATGGATTAGTTAATTTTCTTTTTGCAAAAGAATGGCAGTTTGGCATCATCTGCAGATCCAAAGTTACGGACCCAACTTGTACCACTGCAACAACACTATTCCTTCTAAGTGGTACCGCCACGTGTGATCAGCCCTGGGTGAGAGGCCTGTCTTGCCAAAGACAAGGTGGTTCTTTCAAAATGAGATTCAGAAGCAATACAAAATACACAACTGAGTGAGAAGATTAAAGGTTTTATTCTAAAACGGCAAGCAATGTATACACATCAAGCAAGCACTTCAGTCTGCCCCTTGGAAGCCCTCAAGAAGCAGCAAAGTGGCTCCCCCAGGTAGCCTCAGTTTGCATTAAAATCTTGACAGTACCAAACTACTGAAGGCTTTTCACCAAAGCCAGACTAAACGTCTTTCCTTCTGCAGTGTTGGATGGCAGGTTGAGAGGAGTTCCCTATCAGGACAGACTTTGCTCGTGTACTCAAGACATCGACTCCATAAAACATATTTTGCTGCACTGTGCAAAATATGAGCAAGCCAGGGCTGAACTGATACTACCCTTGCTGGTACCTTTCCCGGGAAAATCAGAGGCTCACTATGTCAGGTTCCTGTTGGAAGACCGGACAAATGCTAGAACATTAGCAGTGGCAAAGTTCTTATCGGTGGTTGCAAGAACCAATGATCCCTATATTCTGAACAAAATGCTTGTTTAACCTGGAGGTAGGCTGTACGAATTGTGTATTGCTTTGTAACGATTTGTTGGGTCTCTGGACCTTAATAAAGATTGTTGTTGTTGTTGTTGTTCTAAAATGGCAAGCAATATATACACATCAAGCAAGCACTTCAATCTGCCCCTTGGAAGCCCCCAAGAAGCAGCAAAGTGGCTCCCCCAGGTAGCCTCAGTTTGCATGGCCCTGCGGCCAATCAGTCTGTGTACGAGCGTCAAATAAACTGCCCAAACCATCCGATTTTATAGATAGCCTGTACGGCTTCCAAGACTGGATCTGTCCATTAGCCATCCCCCCCCCCCCGCAATGCCTCACTTTCTCAAAACAATGTCCAACGTCAAAGAAGGTATCCAGCATTATCCTCCACAACTGATGAAGGCAGCTGTGTGGGGGGCTTCACCTCCTCCCAACATCCTCCCAACTGTTCTCATGCCACCAAAAAACTTAACAAGAGCAAGGGAGGGGGAAGGAACAGAGGCAGGAAGGACTCTGCGTTAGATCACTAACTCCTTGATACATTTTTTCCTCCCAGATGCACTTCCCAAATAAGGCCCTCTATAGAAACATAGGAAGCTGTGTTATACCGAACCAGACCATTGTTCCATTTGTGCTATTGGCTTTTCCACCCCACCCACTGCAGGGCTGCATGCGACCCAGGGTCTGGTCCTATCAGACTTTCTGAGGAATTCTTCCTTTTGAACTTCAACCCAGCAGCTCCTAGCTCTAGTTCAGCTAGTATTTGATTTAAGGCTATCACATGACCCCGGAAGATCTTGAACTGAAATAGTCTAGCAAATTCCATGCAGGTGTGTGGAAAATATTGAACACTGGAAATTGTTTTTCAGCATAAAGCTTCATTATGTGAACTGGAACTGTCAACATGATTGGCACATTACCGTTACATTCTATTGTACTTCTAGCCCCCCCCCCCTCAAAAGAGCCCTGCAGTTTGTGGGAAAGTATTTGGCTCTACAACTTCTAGCTTAATTTTATAGAACCCCCCCTACAGTGTGATATTTTAAGATACTAACACCTCAGTGAAAAATTCCACTCAGCATGCCAAGACATGTTTAATAAATATAAACTGCTGTGCTTCCAAGGCATGTGCAAATTGTGAAACTGTATTGGCATACGATCCCCTAGGCAGAAACAGCAATGGCAATATTGTATTAGTCCAGAGTGGGGTTAGAGGCAAGTAACGTCACCAAGAGGGGAATAGCTGACTTGATTAGCATCCCTTTAGAACAGACAGTGTTGAGCGGTCAGTTCCAGGAAAGGATATTTTGGTCATGCTGGGATGGAATGTAACACCCAGCTGATAGCCTTCATTACACACTGACATCCTGGAAACTAGTTCTATGTCAGATTACCTTCTCATTTCCGATAGATACGTTACTGTATATAAAATGTCTGATGGGTCTTCTGAAGAATAGGCCCACTGATTTCGATGGTTGTCAAGAGAACCTATTTTGGTCAGGCTCACTAGTCATTATAACTAGGGTTGCCATATTTCAAAAAGTAAAAACCAGGACACCCCAAAAGTTGTTGAGCTTTATTTTCTTTCAAAAATGCAAAACAACAACAACAGCCCACCTTATTTTTCGATTGACTTGCCTAAGATCCAGGACAAAGCTCCGCCTTTCGGAAATCCTCCCTGGACGTCAATTCTGATAATGTCTGGGAAAATCTGGACATACAGTAGCCCTATTCTTCTTCTTCTTCTTCTTCTTCTTCTTCTTCTTCTTCTTCTTCTTCTCCTCCTCCTCCTCCTCCTCCTCCTCCTCCTCCTCCTCCTTCTCCTTCTCCTTCTCCTTCTCCTTCTCCTCCTTCGTCGTCGTCAAACCTTTATTAGGCATTACAAATATAGGCCACCATACAACATCCATATATATATAATTTTAACTATTATAACTATTTTGGTGGTGGAAATGGCCACTTGGCAGAATCTGCAGTCTACTTCAGTTTTTAAGAATTCTCGATAACTATATTGGTAGATAAAGCCACCAATATCCTAAAGTCATTGCACAAAACAGAATGACTTCCACTTGCATAATGGAACTTCTCTTCCCTTTCCTCCCCTCCTGTGCCTGCCGCCCATAATCTGCTCTGGAGGTTGCCATGATCATCCATACTAATTTGGGGAGGGGAGGAGGGGGCATGCATGAGGAAAATAGGGAGGGTAAGTTTCACTGTATGAGCATACATTGTTCTGTTTTTGTAATGGCTTAGTTGGATTCAAACCATAGCATGAAAATGTATTCATTAGGACCAATCAAAATCTTACCAAGTCATAAGCAAACTTTTGAGTTCTTAAGAACCCTTCATCAGGCTGGGTGTCACTGCAGATTTGTTTGTAAATCCTCTAATAGGCTAGGATGCAGATCTTGCAGATACATCTTCAGGTGGCCTGAGTAGCTCAACCATTACTATAATTGAATATTTTGAACAATACCATGTAGAATGGTAGTGCATGAAGAACAATGAGGAATTTGGTGAAACTAACCATCTTCAGTTGCCTGCATTTTGTGTTAAATGTACCCATTTGTTTGGGGAAGGTGTGCAATGGTGATATCTAGGACAAGCTTATTTGCAGGTTCCTATAATTCTGCTTGTGTAAATGTGTCTTCAGCACTGGAAATAAAAACTAACAACCTATGTGCCAGAAACAGCACAGGGTGATGATTAAGATCACACAGTGGCGTAGCGTGGGGGGTGCCAGGGGTGCCGGCCGCACCGGGCGCAACTTGGGCAGGGGCGCACTCGCACTAGCAGCTCTCTGCCCCTACTAAAATCCACTGGTTAGGGAGCCCGCGCTCGCTCGGCTTGGCGAGGAGGTCGCAGAAGGGGGAGAGCAAAGTCTTCTGCCGCTGGCAAAAAAAGGAGAGGAAGCCGGGCGGGCTGGCTGGCTGGCTGGCTGGCTGGCTGGCGGGGGTCTGGCTGCGCCTGCTGCTGCCGTTGCCGTTGCCGCTGCTGCCGGGCTTTGACAGCTTGGCGAAGCGGAGGGAGAGGAACTTTATGGTAATTGCGGCTCTCTTTCCACTGGCCGCCTGGGTAGTGAGCCGAGCCGAGCAGGGAGTCTGGCGAGGGGGCGGGAAGAGACTTTCCCCCCTTTTTCCCACCTCGCCTGGTCAAAAAGGAGAGCGGAGTCTCCTCAGGGCGCCCTCAGGCAGGGCAGGGCAAGGCAAGCAGAGCGAGGAGGAGAGAGAGGGGAAGGGGGGGGAGCAGCCAGGAAACGCCGCGGTGTGGAGGGGGAATCAATTAAGGAGAGAAAGCGAAAAGCCTTGGAGAAAGGGAAAAAAGGAAAGAAAAGAGGCAGCTCCAGGAGAGCACGGGGGAAAGAGAAGCCTCGCTGCTGCTGCTGCTTGGGAGAGTAAATTACTGTACTTGCCTTGCCCCGGGTTAGGGGGCGCAAATTATTTGCCTTGCCCCAGGTTGGGGGGCGCAAATTACTTGCCTTGCCCCGGGTGCTGATAACCCACGCTACGCCGCTGAGATCACATCAAGCATTTTGAGCAGAAACCTGCAAGCGAGTACAGTAGTACCTCAGGTTACAGACGCTTCAGGTTACAGACGCTTCAGGTTACTTCACTGTAGAAGTAACATGGAATGAATCAACAGTGAGTCTTAGTCAAGGATTCCTGGTCAGCTTCCATGGAAAAGTTGAGGTCTTTGGGATGTACTTTCCAGTAGGACTGGCACATACTGCTCTCATTTACAATATTTTCGATTTCAGAGTCAATCCCAATCTATGAGTGATAACTCTTAGCCAGTTCTTTGGGATGCATGATTCCATGCAGCATAGCCAAAAAGAATCAATGGCCACTTTCTGGAATGGCCACTTTCTGGAATGGCGCTACAACGCCAAAAAGAATCAATGGCCACTTTCTGGAATGGCGCTACAACGCCCCCGCTAGAGGTATCTCTATGTGTGGATAGCTTCTCCTGGCTTACCTATGCAGCTTGCCTCACAATGGCTAATCTTGCCATTTGATCGGCCTGCAGAGATGGGTCTGGGAGGGCTTTCAACATCAAAACTTTTATTGAAGGTGGCATTTCATAGTCTGGCATCTGTAGTGGCAGATGGCTTGGGGCATCATCATCAGCTATCATTGTCCCTGGCTTGCTGACAAGCTCGCAGTCACAGGCACTAAGCAAAAAATAATAATGCCAGCACGGCATGTGAAGTGACATAATTAAGTAGCATAGGCTTAACTTTGAGAAAGTATCTGAAAAATAATTTGTGTGATCAATACAAATCACAAGCATGTAGCTATAGATGTAAATTGTCGATTTTCTGGACACCTGTAATAATAGCAGAGTGTTTTTCTGACACTTAAAATATAGTTCTGTTTAGTGGGTGAAATGTTTCTTAAATATTAAGCAATTGGTGCTTCAGTCAATTTCCATCTTGAATTTACTGGTTCTATTGTTGTTATTGTATACTGTAATTGATGGGTTTGTAGGCCATCTTGAGTGGCTATTGTCAGAAAGACATAGATAATAGATTTAGTAAATTATAAGAAGGTGATTTCTAGTAGGCTTATTAATTTTGTTCTGCTGTAAACATTTCAGAGCCCTAGAGCTCCCAGTTGTGGACATTTTAAAGGTGATACCATTATTGGAGCTCTCTGTAGCCCGAGTATCACTATTTTATGGTTAATGCCGTTATACTTTGACCAGAGTAGCCGTTTGGTATGGCTTTTCCATCTTGCAAAATGTACATTTCTCTCCTTTGACCCTGACAAAATTGCATTGGTGCAGAATTATATATCTGGGTTTGTCAGCAGACATAGCAGGAAACTGTATTTCCTTTATACTGATGACCTGGTTGACAAGAACCATTATTTTAACAGAATGCATTAAAAGTGTTTGCACAGCTAAGGCCTTTACTTCAGCAGGAGCAAGGGCTAAATATGTAACAGTGTTCAGACAGACCCACTCACATTCTCTCACATGCAAGATAGACCAATAATATGTCACCTTAGAAATCTCCAAAATTGAAATGTCCAGGTAGTTCTGCAGTGTAGAGGGCAACTCCACGACTTGGTGCATGGAAACAGCAGTGTACTGGAGCAGGGAAACAAGGAAGTGCAGCCCCAGTACATTTTCATACCAGGAATAATGATGTCATCTGCAGAAATGGTATTTGCCAGTTGGTAGTTGTTGTAAGCTTGTTGAGTTGGAGAACAGGCCTAGTGATGATCCCTAGACTCAGACAGTGATTGGCACAAGGTGAATTTCATGGCCAAGCAGGGATGTGAACCCAGGTCTCATAAGAATGTCAGAAGAGCTCTGCTTGTTCAAGCCAAAGGCCCATCTAGTCCAGAATCCTGTTCTCACCTTGGCCAATGAGATGCCAGTGGGAAGCCCACAAGCAGGCCCTGAGTACAACAGCGCTCTCCCCACTTGTGATTCCCAGCAACTTATATTCAGAGGCACCCTGTCTCCTATAACAAAGAGAGAACATAGCCATCATAAGAGCCCTTAGCCTCTATGAATTTGTCTAGTTCTCTTGTAAAGCGTTCTAAGATGGTGGCCATTACATCTTGTGGGACCAAATGCTATGCAAATTCTATGTGCTGTGTAGAGAAAAGTACTTGCTTTTCTCTGTCCTGAATCTTCCAATAATTAGCTTCATTGGATGTCTCCGACACGCCTAGTCTGTAAAAGAAGCTCCACCCTTCTCTGGGTGTGGTCACCTTCTCCCACAGAGGAGTGGGAACTAGTTAGAGTCTTAGTCTTGCCTGGGTAGGAAGCCTGCTGCTATGCTGTGTTGATGAAATAAATACAGTTATTTATTTCCTTCTCCTGTTTTCCTTCTCTGTTGCTTTTCTGGTATTGGGGCAGAACTATTGCAAAGATTCTTCACACAGTGCCTTTCCAAATTCATGGGATACTACAGTCCCCAAATTCTAGTATTATGAGAGAGCTTCCTTGTCCACTTTCCCTATACCATGTACAATATTATATAATTTTATCCTCTGTGAGAGTCCCATATGATAGCCACTACATTGCCAGTTCACTATTCTATGAGTATCAGCTGTTCCTCATAAGACACTATGAGACACTATTATGCTATAAATTGAAGTTAGCTATAAATTAGAGGGGATTCAATAATATATATTAGATCAACGCAGTTACCTGAATGTTTGGACTCTCCTTAAATGTGTGGTTATGGGGGCTGTCACGATGAGACACTGCATTTCAAAAGTTGCCACTTGTTGTTGTTGTTTAGTCATTTAATTTTACTTTAACTATATGGACCTTTGTCGGCAAGATTGCCACTACACCATTGAATAGAGAATTCATCATGTAACAACCGTACAGTAAGCTCTACATGTCACATTTTTAGTTTTTTGTTTCCTTAGGGGGAGGGCATGATAGAGGTGTAGATGATTATGATTGCAAGCTGCCCACAGACATCTGGCTAGCCACAGCTGGAAGCAGAATACTGGGTCAGTATAGGGCTGGCCACTGTTGGAAATTGAGTGATCTGTACAAGCAATGGTCTTCTTATCTTCTTGTGACTGCTGTTCACCTCTGTGTGGTTTTGTATTTTCATTTTTTAAGACTACAACATCTTCATAGTTTCTGGCTGTGCTTAGACTCCCCTTTCTCTCATTCCTTTCCCTTCCAGACCTTCCTTAACCTCTTCCCATCACCAATTTAGCTGCTGGTGGAAAATATTGATTCATTCAGACTTTTTTTGCCACAGTCCTGGGGGCTTAGTGAATCAAAGTTCCATTTAAAACATGCAGTTTTATAGATCCGTTTTAGATTTTTTTTAAAAAATATATAAAGTAAAAATAAATACAGATTGCCTGATTTAAAAGAATAATCATGAATCAGACAAGTCAATTTCGGCAAAAGAGTTTGCAGGCCAATTCAGCTTTGATAAATGCCGCCCTTTGTTCCTTGTTTCAAGGACAATTTGTTTCCTGCTGATTCTACTGACTTTTAAAATTGCTGCACATACAATAAGGGAAGCCAGTGTGTTTGGACAGAGGGGTGGGGGGATTCTTGTGTTTATAGCAAATGGCTCTATTGCTAAAAAAAAAAAAAGAAGAAGAAGGGGGGGGGGAGAGCTCACACCACACATGCCCATCATCTATATTTCATACTTGAAGAACTGGTAGCTTTTCCTCAAAACAATCCCATCCAAAAATTAAGGCTAATTTGAAAGATATTCTATTAGTCTGTCTTGTCCAGAGTAACAACCTCAAGTGCTGAAATGGCTGGTTAATTAGGGTAGGGCAACTTGTCAGAACAGCAGTGCAGTGAGGGGAAAGGATCGATGTCACCCTGTCTGGAAGTCCTGGAAGACCGGCTCCTTGGCTTGCAGGTTTTTTCCTACCTGTGCTGGGAGGGCAGGGCCCTGACTGACTCCAACTACAAAAGCTGAGGCTGCTGAACAGACTTTTGCCCTGGGATAATTTTTGGACTTGGTGGGTGGGACTTATTCTTGCTGTTATTACTTTTCTTTGTATATTTTTGATCTTACTATGATTTTTTATCTTACTATGAGTGTGTGCTCCACCCTCAATGTAACTAAAGGAGGGGTTATTGGGACCTTTAAAGCATCTCACAGCAAGAATTACTGAATGACCTTTCCCCACCCTACAACCACACATTGGGGAAGGTTCTTCACCACCTATTATACTCATTCCCTATTTGATAGGCTGGCTTCTAATGTTAGAAAATGGACCATAAACAATTTAAAAAGAAGAAGAAGAATGTTTTATCCCAAAGGATATGGTTCTGCCTATTTACTTGGTATCATCATCCCATTAAGTTGCAAAGTAAAGGTGTTTAGGATTGCAGTCTTTAGTTTATTGCCTGAACTAATGCCAGTTCTTGTACTTAGAAAAGTTAAATCTAAGTTGAATCTAATGTGCTGATTAGAATCAATTTGATAAGATTTCTTCTACATAAATCCAAATGCTAAATGTACCAAATCAAAATCTATACAACTGCAAATATTCTTTACCATTAAAGATGCTTCAGGGGATGTATGGGGTGTTAGGGGAGGTGTAGTACCTGTGGTGGGACGCAGGTGGCACTGTGGTGTAAACCACTGAGCCTTGGGCTTGCCGATCGGAAGGTTGGCAGTTCAAATCCTCGAGACAGAGTGAGCTCCTGTTGCTCGGTCCCAGCTCCTGACAACCTAGCAGTTCAAAAGGATGTCAAAGTGCAAGTAGATAAATAGGTATCACTCCAGCGGAAAGGTAAACGGCATTCCGTGCACTGCTCTGGTTTTGCCAGAAGCGGCTTAGTAATGCTGGCCACATGACTTGGAAAAACTATCTGCAGGCAAACTTCGGCTCCCTCGGCCAGTAAAGCGAGATGAGTGCCGCACCCCCAGAGTCGTTTGCGACTGGACTTAACTGTCGGGTCCTTTACCTTTTAGTACCTGTGGTGGGGGACACAGCTCTCACCTGTGGCTCCTGGAAAATGGCAGCATGTGACAGCAGCTACATCCCAGAAATGGCTTTGACTGGCTGGCTAAACCAGTTGAAGGGAGCCATGTGTCTCAAACTCTCAATGAGTTTCCCTGCAGGAAAAGACGGGCTTGGTGGATTGAGTGGACAGGACAAATAGTGGGTCAAATGATCAAGGAGGTGGTTACTGCATGCGCTGTAGAGGGAAAGAGGGGCAAGTGGGTCTTTTCATCCTGGGAAGATAGGCCATCTAGGAGAAGGAAAACTCTGATCCTAAGCTTCCACTGCCTTTTGGGGAGGAGAAAAGGCTAAGAAATAAATCCCATGCAAATCCAGAGTAGAGTCGCTAAGATGGTTGTAAAGCACCTTGTACACCTCCTTCTGGCAACTCCTGTAGCCAAGCTGGTGCAAAACATATTGCTTTTTAAAAAAATAATAATATTTATTTGTGTTTCAAAAAGTTACAAGAATAAAAAAGAAAGAAAAACAGAAAATACAAAATACAGAAAAAATAAAATAAAAAACAATTAAGAACAAATCCATCTTTCCATATCTTATCTATCATTTGCTTATTTCCTTGACCTCCTCACACCTCCCTTTTTTGTATTCTAGTTCATTAGTTGTTTCAGCAAATCCTTTCCTTCTTTGTTTTTATCTTACTAATTTATCTTAATATGTTGTAACTTTACATTCTGACCTGTTAACAATCCATTTTTACTTAATCCTTTATAACATTACTGCTAAAACCACATAGCTTCATTCCAGCATCCTTCTAACATTCCTTAATTTTACAATGTTTCTGTAGATAGACTTTAAATTGCTTCCAATCTTCTTCTACCGACTCTTCTCCCTGGTCTCGGATTCTGCCAGTCATTTCCACCAGTTCCATGTAATCCATCACCTTCATCTGCCATTCTTCCCGGGTGGGTAGATCTTGTGTCTTTCAATAATTTGCAATAAGTATCCTTGCTGCTGTTTAGCATACATAAAAAAAATTCTATCCTTCTTTAGCACCAATTGGCCGACCATGCCCAGGAGAAAGGCTTCTGGTTTCTTCAGGTGGTGCAAAACATATTGCTCTTGTTTCCTTTGGACCACATCCGTGAGGCCAAGAGGGAAGTCTTGTTGTCTCAGCAGCCCAGGATCACTGTACACATTGCCCAGGCTTGCTACCTGGAGAGGTCACTTTGATGCTGCTAAAGCAGTAGTTTGGCGCACTCCATTGTCTTGTGAGACAGACAGGTGCCAACAACAAAATGCTTCAATACAATTTACATTTGGCTCAAGAAATCTAATTTTGTTCAGGCCAGTAAGACAATAGATTTGTAAAACATTTCTGATAACACTGTTAAGGTAATCACATTCTTTACGAAACGTGAGTGTAGAGCAAGAAACATCTGCTTTCTTTTTCTCTCTTAATTTCTGCAAGTTCCACATCACATAAGCTTGTTAAGTTATTGGCATGGAAAGGGAATTGCGAGGGAAATATTTAAACCTTGGTATTTTGCAGAGACCCTGATTACCTCATTAAATGCTTCCTTTAAAAATCCATTTTTTTAAAAAAATGCCCAGGTGGGCATTGATTCCGCTACATAACATGAATGTGATACTGTCTTCTTGACTGCCACATGCAATTTTATTCTAACATCTAGCAATGAGATGCCAAATGGAAACGATGATAAAATAATTGCATTAAACTTGTCAGAACATGTAGAGTGAATTCAAGTCCCAATCCTTTGATGCTGAGAGTCAACCCCTGTAGGCTTTAATGACAGCGCTACTAGGGATGCACTTAGACTCATAACTTGTTCTCGTTTATCATAAAAGTGTTCTGCTCTTCTAGCTGATGCAGGAGGTTTTAAACAGGCATTTCATTCTTTCACAAATGCTGCACTTAAGATGATAAATGGTAAATGGTAAAGGAAAACCATTTGACTATACAAGTAACATGAATAAAACCTATATTGGGAGAAAGTAGGAATTAAATGTGAAATTGAATATGTGTGTACATTCTCATGGTATCTATAAGTATCCTGAATAATTTGATCTTCCTGAATTCCAATATGATATTCACTTCCTGAAATGATATGCAGACCAGAACATCAATAACCATCAGATTTCCCACTTCTCTTAATGTGTTCTCAGCTCTAAACATGTATCAAAATGTTTCAGAGCACTTGTATTTTGAGAGAAAATACAGTTCCCAAAATGTGTATTTTGAGAATCAAAAACTATATATATTTAAATGTGTTTCTGAATACAATCCTTTTATAGGGTTTTTTAAAGTATCTCATTGCAAAAGTGAAACAGACCAGATTTATGAGCAATCGTATGTGAAGGAGACATGGATAAAAAATAATACTGATTTCTTCCTCTTGTGTGTGTGTATATCTGTCTAGTGTATTGTCTATACCTGTCTGTCTAGACAGATGGATAGATAGAGCTGTATCTATTTGAGTAAGGGCTCCAGCTTAGTGGTGGAGCTCATTCTTTGCATGCAGAAGGTCCCTATCCTCAGCATGTACAATTAGAACTGGGAGAGATGCCCACCCAAATCACTGGAGAACTGCTGCGAGTCAGCCTCAGCATTTCTGGGCTAGATGGACCAATGGTCTACACACACACCCTCAGTGAACACAATAAAAGGGCCCTCCTATAATATGTAGGGGGGGGGGACCCAGGATCTAAATTGGGGAGGTTCACCACTGTAGGTAAAAGACTGATCTGGTCCCTGAAGCAAGAACCAATGGAACAGAGTGCCTCATACTCTAATTCACTATTTCAATAGCACAGGGAGCATATCAGGAAGAGGCCATGGAGTACAGGAGAAGTGCAAGTCTGCAGATTAGACAGCTGGCCCAGAGCAGACTGGTTCTCTGAAAGTGTGTGGATCCTATGAAAAGTAGATGGGAGGCAGAGGCCCAAAAGCCTTGAGTTTGCCTCTTATTGAGGGAAGTTGCTTACTTGGTGCTATCCTTGGTGCTGAAACAACTGACTTGCCTTGACACATGGGACCAGAACGTTACATCCACCTTTCTTAGTCTATACATTTTCTCCCTTTTTCTAGAAGTGAAAGCACTTTTCTAAATGTCTCTTAATAATCTCCTCTCAGCCCCGAAGTGGACACAGTACTCCTGATGTTTAACCTAGGGAGAGTAGAGCAGGACTATTACATCCCTTGATCAGGACACTATACTTCCTGATCTACCTTTTCTTTATTTCTTTATTGTTTATTCATGTTAAGCTTGTGAAGGGCATATCATTCATATATATACATATATATATATATATATATATATATATATGCTTTCGTAGATTTTCACGGGTACAGGAATGCAGGTTTTGGTGTCCTCGGGTGTCTTCCCGTGTAAAAGTTGGGGTGTCTAGGCGACGTTTCGACGAGGTCTCACTCGTCATCTTCATGATCTACGTCGCCTAGACACCCCAACTTTTACACGGGAAGACACCCGAGGACACCAAAACCTGCATATATATATATATATATATATATATATATATATATATGTATATATATATATGTATGTATATATATATATATATGTATATATATATATGTGTATATATATATGTATGTGTATATATATATATATATATAACATTTGGGACACCCTTTTCCATTATGCACATTGTACAAGCTCATAAGCATGTATTTTAACATTGCTTCTGCAGCTCAGAAATAGACCTTTAAAAAAGAAAAGAAACTGTCTTTTTTATGTATTGTATGTAATCATTGACCCATTCATCTTGTTTCTTAAAATGATCTAAATAGGGTTTGGTAATTAGTATTAAACATGCTTGATGATAAAATTACAGCCCAATCACCCTTCGAAATAAAAATAGTATCTTCATCTAAAGTTAATTTACAAACAGTTAAGATAACAAGGAGCAAAAGAGAGAAAGATCAGGAACATAATGAGAAAATCATCTTCAGACACTAAGTATTAAAAGGGGCCAACATGGTTACTTTAATTTTCAAGAAAAGCCCAAAGTAATTAGATCACTAGTACATTAACTGCAAAATATTAATGCGAGAATGGGGTTTTCTGACCTCTGCTATGTATATGAACTGACAGGGAGTTGTGCATGCACCTTTGATAGGAAGGGGGCATTCTGGTCATAAAGACCAGAGAAATGGCCAGTTTCCTATCTTCACCTTTGGTTTACACTTCATCAATCCAGAAATAAAAGGATTTTATTTAAATTACTTCAGAATGAAATAAGTTTAATGGGGGAAAGGGAGGGGATTTCATTGGCCTCACATTCCTAAAAGTTACCGAGGTAGGTTGGACCCCACAGTATTAACTGAAGAGAAAATAAACAAGAAACCGCCAAAAATGACTTGGTGAAATGCTGGGCTCACAGTAAATAATGGAAATAACCCAGTGTACTCTAAAAGGGTTTGTTGTTGTTTTCCAAATACATAGGCTTTGATAGTTTCACTTGCCCCTTTCATTTCGATAAGGCTAAAGTGCATTCCTGGTAGCTTCCTAAGTTAAATACTATTTTTACTGCTACTAATACAACAACAACAAAAGAAGGGAGGTGAAGTACCACAAGACAACTGATCCTCCAATCTTTAAAAGGGTACACAGTCCATGCTTGCTTTAAAGAAGTTTTGCAAATGTCCACAGCAACCGTACTAGGTTAGGAAGGTTAAAATGCAAAATCTATTGAAAGAATATAAGTTTTAATGAGAATTTTCCTCTCAGTGTATCTTTAAAGAACTCCATTCTATAGAGCACATACTTAAAGACCTTGCTGATCAATTACTCTGCTTTGGGGAGTAGGCTTTGTTTAAAAACAATTTCATTAAACAGTAGAACAAACAATATAAATGAGAAAAAGGACTGGTAGTAACAATAAAAATTGCAAATTCAGTATGAGAAGCTTTTGATGATAAATCCTAAAGTCAAAAATCAAAAGTAAATAGAACAGAGTTAAAAGTTATATTTTTTAAAAAAAAATAATTTTAATTAAGTTTCATATCACCAAATTAAACACATCAAACCAATTAATCCAAATTATAACAATACATATCATATAATCCAATTGTTTTCCAAATTATAAATTCTTTTTGTGGGGGGTACCCATGCTTCTCGATCGGCAGGAGTCCAGTCCTCAACTGTTTTCTGCTACTTTCATATTAAGAATGATATTTCCAGTCGCCTCTTCTCAACCCTTGTCGTTACACACTTTCCTTTTCCTTTGCCTTCGAATTGCTCCGCAAGTGGGTTGAAAAAACAGTCTTATTTGTAGTTCTGTGTGGACTTTGTACTGCTCTCTCGTAAATTCCAATAGACCAGGCATTTCCGCTCGAGCAAGCAATCGCCATCTTGTCATTCCGATGAAATACAGTCTCAAAGCTCGCTCTTTAGCCTTCCCGACCTGTTGCATCGTAAATTAGTCTTTTTCCAGGAGGGCTGCCCCTTCCAGTTCGCAATCTCATCAAAAGTAATAAAACTTCAGCTCGCCCTCCCCAAGACCAAACCTCCTGCAACACAGGTCTCGTATCCAGTCTCAATTCTAACTGCGTCACAAAGAGAGCCCTTCTTCATCCAAATCCTTTACAGAGTAAAACCTTTAAATTTATTATATTATATTATTCCCACACAGTTCATTTTTAGTCCTATTTGCCAATTAGTTGCTGTGACAGATCTTCTAGAGGGGGGGGGGATAATTAGTTAATCACATAGAGCAAAAAAAAAAAAGATAAAAAGTCATTCCACCCCCCCTTCAGTTCCGTTGCTCTCCATTCCACATACCAGCTTTTCTGTAGTTTGATGTAGTCTTCTGTCTCAGTCTTCTTCATTTCATTGGTAAAATTGTTAGCAGGTAAAAACCTCCTGCCTCTCTTGAAGCATGTGTGTTATCTTTCGCCAATTTTTTTCTTTTAAGTAACACAACTAGTTTCACTCCTGGAAGTAGCTTCGGAGGAGTTCCGAGACTTGCCGAGGGTTGTGCACCCAGTGCCTCACCCCCTCCTTCTTCCGAACTCGGCGGTGATTTATGGCTACAGCGGGGGGAAACTGCATCTCTCCCCCCTGGAGAGATGTTAGGGAGACTGATTTACTCCCCATAATCAGCCTCTAATTACCTCGGGCAAGCTGGATAGATGTTAATATCCGCCATCTTCCAAGGCGCCCCTAGCACCCCCCCAAAAGTTATCAGTGGGATGTAAAAAGACAGCTTACTTTAAACAGCAAAGGAAAGGATTAGGATTAAATGTGGTTAAAAAGGTAAAATATTTAGGGGTGTTCTTGACTTCTAAAAACTTGAATTTGTTTAAGGACAACTATGAGAAATGTTGGTCAGAAATCAAAAGGGATTTGGAAACTTGGACAAGACTAAAACTTTCCTTGTTAGGCCGAATAGCAGCTATAAAGATGAATGTTTTGCCGAAAATGTTATTTTTGTTTCAGACCCTGCAGATTGTGGACAAAGTGGTATGCTTCGAAAAGTGGCAGAGGGATATTTCTAAGTTTGTTTGGCAGGGCAAAAAGCCCCGAATTAAGTTTAAAATACTAACAGATGCGAAAGAAAGGGGGGGATTTGCCCTGCCAGACTTGAGGTTATATTATGAATCTGCAGCCTTCTGCTGGTTGAAAGATTGGTTTTTGTTAGAGAACACCGATGTCCTAGATCTGGAAGGGTTTGATAACGCTTTTGGGTGGCATGCGTATTTGTGGTATGACAAGGTTAAAGTTCATAAAATGTTCAAAAACCATATTGTTAGAAGAGCAATCTTTATGGTCTGGACAAAATACAAAGACTTATTGGAGAGTAAAACTCCAAGGTGGCTTTCACCGGCAGAGGCCAAGGCACGCAAGAGACTTAACATGGAGGCCTACTGGCCAAAATATTGGGAATTAATAGAAAAAGATGGTGACAATTGGAAGCTGCAGAGTTTTGAAAATGTAAAAAGTAAGGTGCGAGACTGGTTGCATTATGCCCAAATTCGAGAAATTTTCAAAACAGACAAAAAGGTTGGGTTCCAGGTGGAAAAATCGAAATTAGAGACAGAATTGTTAGAACCTAAAGACAAATTACTTTCAAGAATGTATAACTTGCTGCTCAAATGGAACACACAGGATGAGACAGTCAAATCCGCCATGATAAAGTGGGCACAGGATATTGGACATAACATTATGTTTGAGGACTGGGAAAGGTTATGGACCACCGGATTGAAATTCACGGCATGTAGTGCCCTGAAAGAAAATATTATGAAAATGATATACCGGTGGTACATGACCCCAGTCAAGCTTGCTAAGATATATCACCTGTCTGATAATAAATGCTGGAAGTGTAAAGAGGCGGAAGGGACGTTCTTTCATCTCTGGTGGACATGTCCGAAAGTGAAGGCCTTTTGGGAAATGATCTATAATGAGTTAAAAAAGGTATTTAGATATACCTTGCCTAAGAAACCGGAGGCCTTCCTTCTGGGCATTGTAGACCAGAATGTGTTAAAGAAGGATAGAACTTTTTTTATGTATGCTACAACAGCAGCAAGAATTCTCATCGCAAAGTGTTGGAAGACACAAGATTTACCCACACTGGAGGAATGGCAGACGCAGTTGATGGACTATATGGAACTGGCGGAAATGACTGGCAGAATCCGAGACTTGGGAGAAGAAAAAATGGAAGAGGACTGGAAAAAATTTAAGGACTATTTACAAAAACATTATAAGCTGTATGAATGTTAAGAAAATGCACTTTTTAGGAAATATTAGCCCCAGCAATGGTAATTAGGTGAAATTAAAATTAAGGCACAAGAAAAGAGAGGTGAAATTAAGAAAAATCTTTATTGCATTACGTTCTAATCACAATATATAAGATTATGGTTACAATAACTTTGATTTTGGTAACATGAAATTGAAAGATACAATAATGAATTGAAAGATACAATAAGTAATGAAATAAGACAATAAATAGCTGAAGATTTTGTATTATGAACATTGGGTTATAAATATATTGAAAAGGGTAATATGACAAAATGAAAGATACAATAAGTGATGAAACAAGATAACAAAATGCTGAAATTGGTATTATAAATAATGCAGATTCGGGAAGATGCGGGGAAGTCCAAAAGATTCTGTAAAAGAAATATGACTTATGAAACTTTTGTATTTTATTTTTTTGTTCTTTTCTATTCTGTAAAATTAATAAAAATATTTAAAAAAAAAAATAAACAGCAAAGGAAAGAAGAGAAAAAAAAATGTCTAGCCTGCTTACAGACATCACCAAATGAAATCTTATTTTGAAGGAAATTTGCCACCTGTGTGGTTGCATTGTCATGTAATAACTGAATAACCCCCAAAGAGAGGTGCAGCTACCTCTCCCACTAGCTGCGCAAAGATTCCAGGTCAAATTTTTTGAAATAGCACATACTGAAATAGCACGTACTTTTCCATATATTAGACAAGGGTTTTTTTAACTAAAAAATAAGGTTAAAATTTGGGGCTCATCTTAAACACAGATAGTGCATAGGGGGGACGTGTGATTGGCTGCTGCCGCGAGCCGGAGATTTCAGTGGATATAGGGCATGTTATTGGTGGCTTGGGCAAGGACTGCTGCTGATTGGCCGCTGCTGCGTCAGCTGGTCATGCAGCAGAGCGATTTTCTGCAATTCCCCCTTAAAAAAAGCTCAGCAACTGAGGGCCACCCCACCTCAAAAAAGCTCAACATCTCTGAGCAATCTCCCCCCATTTTCTTAATTTGTAGTTCCCAAAAATAGGGGGCATCTTATACATGAGAGCGTGTTATACACGGAAAAATATGGTAACTTTCTTGACCCAATTACTTTCAGTATAATCTGAGGCCGCTTTCCATCTCTGAGCAATTACTAATCAAGCGACCACCAGGTGATATACAAGTAACTGTTTACAAACAACATTCACATTACCTTTATCAAAAATAGACAACATACCTACTTTAGGATACAGGATCACATTTTCTAACCTCTAAGTTTACTGTGCTTTGTAATCGCTTGTTTCCAAAAGATTGAACTTTGGCACAACTCTGCTACATATGCCAATAGGATTCCCCCACCCACTGCATCCCTGCCTCCCCAAGGGAGATCTTGATCTTATAATGTGAACCAGACATTTTTCATCAGCATAAGCACATAAAAAGAGTCTGCTGTATCAGACCACTGGCCCATCTAGTCTGGTATCCTTTCCTCACAGTGGCCAAACAACAACAACAGACAACAACAACAAGTTATTATTTGTACCCCACCCATCTGGCTGGGTTTCCCCAGCCACTCTGGGCGGCTTCCAACAAAGATTAAAAATACATTAAAATGTTACATATTAAAAACTTCCCTGAAGTGGGCTGCCTTCAGATGTCTTCTAAATGTCAGGTAGTTGTTTATCTCTTTGACATCTGGTGGGAGGGCGTTCCACAGGGTGGGCGCCACTACCGAGAAGGCCCTCTGCCTGGTTCCCTGTAGCTTTGCTTCTCGCAATGAGGGAACTTCCAGAAGGCCCTCGGCACTGGACCTCAGCATCTGGGCAGAACGATGGGGTGGAGATGCTCCTTCAGGTATACTGGGCCGGGGCTGTTTAGGACTTTAAAGGTCAGCACCAACACTTTGAATTGTGCTCAGAAACAAGTGCTTATGGGAGCCCACAACTCTCATGATTCTCTGTACACATGCCCTTTCCAGGCTATAACCCTCAGTGACCCTATTTTGAACCCTCCTAACAATATATGATTTTTTAAAAATGAAGGTGGAAATTTATAACTGAAACTTGAAGGTTTGAACAAGGAGAAACCCATCCCTTTAGGTAGACAAAACTTTAGAGGAAGAGAAGGGGGTTCTGAGAATTTTAATGATGTCCCTGCTGTTAGATCTTGCAGTTATTGAAAATCTAGGCTTCTGTTTTTCATCAGATAAGTAGGAAGGTAAGGAAAATGATAAAAAGACGATAAAAGGAAACAAAATGATGGGCAGTACATTTAAAAACAACAACAACAACAAAGAATGGAATTCAACTTCCAGGTCATTGCAGTTATATTCTACAAAATTTGTGGAAGGTGTTCAGTCATATATTCTCAAGAGGCCAGTTCTATGAGTTCTCCTACTTGATTGTCAACATCAGATGGGGGCAAGGGGTTACAAACCCATAATACCAGTTGCTTAGCAACTAAAACGACATTACATCAAATTCAAGCTGCATGCATCTCATTTAGGGCTCGCTGGACTGGAATGCAATTTATCGAGTGAACAAAGTTTCTATCCAAATGCAATTTTGGTTTTAAACACAGTGTAAGGTAGTCTCTATGTGAGTATATTGTATTCAATTATGGGGTATCAGAGTTTTTAGGGGCTAACCAGGCTGGGATAGTTGGGATAGCAGGCTTGTTGGTTTTTGAATGTCTGATGTAGATTTTTCAGTTTCGTTGTTCTGTATGGGACAATGACAATAAAGATTATCGTACTGTATTGTAAAGGGGCGTTCACAGACTGTGGTTGGTGTGAGGTTGATTCTTTGACACCTTTCAAAAAACCCCAGAAACCCCCCACAAATTACCTCAGAGTCCTAATACATGCTTGTATTATCAAGTCACCATCAAGGAAACCTAGTAGAATAGTCTTTGTAGAAAGAGGACCAATTCACTCACAGCAACAATTTGTTGTTGTCCTAGTCTGAAATCAAGCATGGGAGAAATAACTGGATTAAGAGTTTGTTGCTAGTGCTTACAGAATATAGCATCACCCCTGATTGTAGGGAATAAGTGGGGAGAAGAGATGTTGTCCTTGCATATTTCTTTGCTTATCCAGAGCCTCATATATGAAAAATGTCCTCACCATCTATGCATTACCTGAAAGAAAACCCTACAGACCACACTGGGACATAGACTGGGCTGCATGCTGGTTAAAATCTTTACATTTTCTGATTAAATAAATCCCTCATTTGTATGCTAATTGTTTTCTTTCCATTTTGGATTTCACATTTGTGAAACGAATCTTCATAAAAACCGCATTTCTTGATTTTCCACACATTTATCTGTTTCTTCACATGTGACTTTGACAATCTTGCTGCTCTTTCCTCCTGCCTAGACAATGTAATACAGGTGTAATTTTTATCTTAACTCATCAGACTCAAGATGTTTCTAAAATGTGCTTCCATCTATACACGACCTCTTAAATCTGATTATTTCTCTTTCTTGATACAGCTCTTACTCTGATTGTCCCTTTGGTAGTTTCATGTCTGAATTATTGAAATGTCTTCCCTATTGGTTTACACAATCCTCATTTCTGTTCTTCATTCTGTTGCTGCTTTTATATTCAGTATACATTTTACAGACTTACTTTTTTGTATTTCTCAACCCTCTTACTTATACTTTCTTCTGTCTTTCTACATCCCTTTCCTTTTCCTGAAACCTCCATTATATATCTATTATTTCCACTCTCCTCATACATTTCTGTTGTTGTGACAACTAATGTATGAGATCCAAGATGATGTAGAATTCTTTTTTCTCAACTTTCATGTTGTTTCATCTATCTTCACTTTCAAAAACTCCTTGGAAATATTTCTCATTTTTAAAAATTGAACACCTTCCATGCTGAGGAGGGCTCACTGAGGAAGAATGGTGGGAGCCACCCCCTCCTCCTGATCCTGAATCTTCTCAGGAGCAGGAGGACAGTATAGATTTTGAACAGTGGTTTGCAGAGGGGCATAGTTCAGAAGGCAGAAGCTGGGAAATACTGGATGGGGAACAGCTAGCAGAAGAAACACTAGAAGAGAGAGGGTTTTCGATTTTATTGCATTAGCCATATGGCCATAGCATAATATACATAGAAATAACAACATAAGATAGGGGTGGGGAAATAAAAATGGATGTCGTCCTGGGCAAATACTTTGAAAAAAATGGGGATAACAAAAGTAACGGGGGATTTAAAACTTCAAGTAACTGAGAATACAAAAACAGGTTCGATTGTGCGGCGTATCGACTACATCGAGAGAGGGTTAACATTCACACTCTCTGGACAGCATTCACCCCCTTCTCCAAAGACACAGAGAACTCAGAGAGTGTTAGAACAGAAAGTGCAGAGGGTACAAGCTCAGATTACAAGACGTAGGAGTGACGTAGTTTAATAGGGATGGAGGGGGGAGGGAACTTAATTGGGAACATTGCCATTTCTAGGAGGTGTGTTCTTTGTTCTCTTGCTGTGATTATTAAAGTTTCTAACTGGTAAGAAGACTCATTTTCCTTTGCTCTGCTTATCTACTACCACAGGGGGAGGAAGTCAATTCCCTGAAGCCTGAAACCTTCCCCCAACCTCTCCTATTTCCATTTCCCCCTCCCCTCTGATATATTTTATCTATTTTACTTCTATATACTATGCCTGGCCTCTGGTGTTACGCAGTGCTCTCCAATACCTAACCATCAGCATAAGGGGAGCCTGGTATATCAGGCCAGTGACCCATCTAGTCCAGCATCTTGTTTTGCAGTGCCTGGGGGGAACACTGAGGTAGGACCCAAGCACAAGAATGCCTCCTGTGGATTCCAGAAACTGGTATTCAGAAGCATTATTGCCTCTTACCCTGGAGACAGAGCAATTATGGTTAGTAGCCGTTGATAGTCTTAGTTTCCATGAATTGGTCCAATCCTGTTTTGAAATCCATCCATGTTGGTGGGCATTGTTGATGATCAACTGATTGCTGGGTCCTGTGCACAATGCTTTGCATGAACTTTACAGGTGCTGCCTATCCACTGCAAACCCTCCTTTGGCGGAGCCAGGTGTTTAATCGCCTCACACCTGACATCTCAAAAGAGCCTTGTGGATCAAAGGAGGAGGCCTAGGGAGACTAATTATTAGACCCACAGCTGGAGATTCACCACTGCTGGCAGGGAACCTAAACCTCCATAGCTGAGGCCCCATGTGTGGACATTGCTCAAGCTTATCTTGGCAAAATGAAAGCAGGGATTCTCAAAGAGAATTGGATCAATGGCTGTACTCTTTCAGCGCAATCCTATACATATCTGCTCAGAAGTAAACCCCCTTGAGTAAAATGGGGCTGATTTCTATATGTGTGTATAGAGTTACAGCCTCTTCCTACAGCAAACCTTTGTTGCTATGGAATGAGGGTGAAAGTAATGGTCTGCCATGCTGGAATACTGCAGAGCATCACTTCCAAAAAGAAAGTAACATAGATACTGCTGAAGTAATATGAACAACAAGTGCTTGTTGTTGTCAAAAGTACCTGTGGCATCCTCATTCAATAATGGATGCTGGCAAAATTCATATTGCTAAGTTATAATCACACTTCACGCCTGCATCTTTGAGAAAATTAGAAGGGAGACAAACAAAAGTTTTTGAACTGGAGAGCCTTTCCTTTTTTATAATGATTGAATTGCAATTGCCAATTTCATCCTGACAAGACTGGCATTTTCAAGGCACTTTGAGTGATTACAGTGATGATGTTCCTCAAATCCAAAGTCAGTGGCAGTCACAAAGAGAAATGAGAATGTCCTCTGTTACCAGCCTTGATTTATACAGAATCAAAAGTAAATTGGTTATGAAAGTCAGTAATATATTAATGAAGATTAACAATAGAGCCCTGAGGATCCCGAGTAACTGAACTGGAAACCTGAGAATGATTGATGCTGTGGTGGCAACAAAGGACCTGTTGAGAAATGATGGCTCCCCATGTTATTATGGAGAATCAGAAAGGTAGTGAATCAAAGATGGAACTCAGGACTCTTAATGCCACTTCTTAGGATGAGTTGATCATGCTGATTGTAGCAGAGAGAACTTATTTCTTGGAAATGGAAAGTACAACTGCTCAGAAAGTCATAGGGATAATTTAAGTCTCCTGTTAATATCTGCTATTCTGTGTGGACACAACATGCAGTGCTGATGCTTGGTAAATGACAAATCAGAAAGTTTGGGACTTCTGGGAGTATCATCTGCAGTGTCCCTGCCTGTGGTAGAGGCGTAGTAATGGAGGGCAGAGCCTTTTTGAGCTCCAGGACCACAGATGTACCAGATCTACACTGCACAATGCACAAGTTGTACCACATTCTCCCTCCACCCCTTCATTCTTTTAGGGGGCTTTCTGCCAGACCTGCAAAGGAGTCTTGAATGGCTTCAATTACTGGCAGCATCCAGAAGTCTTATTGATACCTGCTTCTCCAGTCAGACACCTGCTGCTCACCAGCTCGTGTCATATCCCTGTAGCCTTGATGGTAGAACCACAGCTCATGCCTACTGGCCAAAACACTCCCTGTGCTCAGTTGCTTGGGCGATTAATTCAGATTCCACCATCCTCTTGACTGGACCTTTATGCAGCAGCTGCCTGCTGAACTCCTCCCCTCTCAAGCTGCTGCCTGGATTCAAGTCATCAGGGACATATGACATTCACCAGAGTGTTCTTAAAGAACTCAGATGGGAAATTACTAAACTTTTAACAACAATATGTGACGTATTATTAAAACCAGCCTCCTGACAAGAGAACTGGAGGGTCAGAGGTATAAAGTATCCTCCCCAGAGGAGATCCAGGGAATTATAGACTTGTGCCTCTAAGTTCTTCTGCAAGTAAATTGGTGGCATTATTAAAGCTAGAATAGTTAAATGCATAATAAATCTTGCTGAAGACAAATCTATAGAGCTTCTGAAAAGGGAAGCTTTGATTCACTAAACTGTTAGAAATCTTGGAAAGCACATAAATAGGGCTAACCATATCCCTGGACTCCTGAAAACCTTTTGACAATGTAACAGACCTGAAGTCCTGCGATAAGAGGACAGGTCCTTCTATAGGTCAGTAACTAAATTAAAAAAGAAAGAGAGGCTTGGGGTTGCTGGAAAAAGTGCTTTGAAACAACCCTGCACTGCACAATGGCTGCATGTACCTCCAACCAGTGGGAGAATAGGCAGATGCAGCCAAACTGAACACTCTGCAGAGAGGTACCAACTTGCACCAAAGATTGAGGAGGCCGTCGTTGCATGTGTGACATCACACACACAATGCACAACCTCACATGTGTGACATCATGCATGCAGCACACATTGTGCTGCATTTCAGGAGAAATCAGGGGCAGAGCTGAATGCAGTGACTGGTGGCTCCTCCTCTCCAAGGGTGAGAACCCTTGGCCTTTGTCATTGGCTAGGAGGAGGAGCCAGTGGTGGCCCTCACTCTTGGCTTCCTATCGGCAGTGGCGGTGGAATGCGCACCAAGGCCTCCCTCAGAGCTGGCAGGTGTGAAGAGCCCAGCGGTTTGGGGCTGAGGAGGGGAAGGGAGATTGACATGGATTCCAGGAGCGACAGCCACAACAGCCACCACTGCCCCCATCCGAAAAGTCAGATTGTCATTTAACATATCTAACAGGCGTAAGAGGAAGACAAGCTGTGATGAGTAACTTGGGATTCAGCTACATTAATCAAAATTCAGCACTATAAATGTGTTATAACACTGTGACACCAGATGGCGCTGTAGAGCTGAAATCACAACCCAGTGATATTTTCAATTGTGAACTTTACAAAAAAATAATAATTCGCAGAGCGTTTTCAAAGCGTTCTTTATAGCTGTGTAGATCTAGCTTTGGCAGGAAGGATGAGGAACCAGAATTGAGGACTCTGCAAATGGTCTTGCCTGACATACAGCCTCAAGGTTAAATCTTTGAAGACTATCCCGACACTTCTGGTGAGGCACTCCATAATTTTCCTTTGTTCCCATGTAAATAAGGAAGAAGGGAAAGGGCATCTTGATACCCTCAATATCTGGCAAAAGTGTTGTAGCAGCATGGAAATAAATAGAGAAGTATATAAATGAGATAACATCCTCCGTTTTTCTTCCTTTCTCTGGAGGCGTTTCAAAATTTGACCTCTGGTCATTGACCGTATTAAAGATATTTGATTTTGATTTGATTTGACCTCAGATAATATATTCAGTATTTTCCTTTTTTTAGTTTCTCTGTATGTGCTCCAACTTCTTCTTTTTTCCTGGAAAGCAGTTTGCGAACTTGTGCTAATAAAGCGGGGGGGTGGGGTGGGATGGCAATTCAGGGTAAGGAGTTGACCTAGCAACTTGCTTCAGTTCTAATGATCAAAAGAGGTCAGGGGCCTCCTTCTTATACCACAGCATTGTGTCCTGTAATTTCTGTTTCTCTTCTATCCTCTGCTAGCTTTTTGCCTGAAACTTATCCTGTTACACAGGTTTAACTCATAAGCTGTCTTTCCGTGAAGCAAAAAGGGATCGAGTCATCTACTAGCAAGCACAGTGCTCACCAGCGAATATAGGACTGTGTCTTTAGTCCCTGTATACAGTTACCTGGAAATAAGTCACATTGAACTCTGTGGGCAAATACTGAAGTGTGCTGTAATTTTTAGCCCCCTCAGCTAAGACAGAAAGAAGCTTCATTCGGGAGAAGGCATCTGCCTGACTTCCAAGCACCCTTTTAATAATAATAATAATAATAATAATAATAATAATAATAATAATAGCTGTTTTTGTTGCATGTGCATCTAATTCCTCCCTTTCTACCAAATGATGCTCAAAGCAGCTAACACCAGTAGAATTTGAACTAAAGCAAGAATTGAAACATAAGAAACACAGACAAATCATCAATAAAATAAAAATGTATATAAAAAACACAGGCACTTGAACAAACGACAACATTTACTGTAACAATAAAAAGTAAGTGAAAGAGGTCTAAGGGCTGTCTGAATAAAAATGTATTTGCATGCTGGCAGAAGGCCATTAGAGAAGAAAGTAGATGGGCTTCCTTTGGCAACAGTTTGCAGAGCCTGTGAGGCCCTGTTCACCACACACAACATAAACCTTCAGAGTAGTCGATCCGAGATCTTAAGCTGCAGGTGTCATAGTGGAAGAGCACTATGCATGACATTAATGTTTATGCATTATACATTGCACATTCAAAAATGATTAAAAACCTAGTTCTCGACAGTATTAGACTTCCAAGGCCCTAAAATCATGAACACTATGGAGAACATTTTCTTCATGTTGGATTTGTAGGTGCTTTTCTAATATGAGTGATGAACCTGAATGATGAGTCATCTGCTTTAGGACAGGACTATATATTGCTCAACAACAACCTCAACGGTGTATTGCAATTGATGCTAAAAATGTAGTTTGAAAACTTTGATTGTTAGAGCTCAGATTTTTATTTATTGATTGAATATATTCCTCTCCCACCCTTCTTGCTAAAGGAGCCCAGGTCAGTGGCAGCAGAAGAAAAATATGGCATTATCATGGCCTTGTGGGGACCAGGAGGGCTGTTGGTCAGGCTGAACACAAGCTCCTCTTCCCAAGGTTAGCCTTGTGTACACTTCTGGCCATTTACCTCAAACATGAGGTTGTAGAGCAGGAAAAGGTTCCATAAAGGATAACATTCCTATGAGGAAAGGTTAGAACCTTTTGGACTTTTTGGTTTAGGAAAAAAAAGGGGGGCATAACAGATGTTTATGTATGATATGGATAAAATGGATAGGTGGATTTTTTTTTCCCCTCTCCCTTTTTCATAATACTAGAACCCAGTAACATTGAATGAAGCTGAAAGTTGGCAAAAGGAAATACTCCTTCTCAAGAGCATGGTTAAAGCATGGAGTTTGGTCCTGCAAGGTGCAGTGATGGTCACCAACTTGGGTGGTATTAAAATGGATTAGGCCAGCGGTTCTCAACCTGTGGGTCCCCAGATGTTGTTGGGCTACAACTCCCATCATCCCTGAGCTCTGGCCTTGGTAGCTAGGGGTGATGGGAGTTGTAGTCCAACAACATCTGGGGACCCACAGGTTGAGAAAGCCTGGATTAGGCAAATTCATGGAGAGTAAGGCTCTCAATAACTAGGCATGATGGTTATGGTCTACATTCTGTGTTGGAGGCAACGTGCCTCTACACAGCAGTTTCTGGGAATCACAATTAGGGAGAGTTCTGTTGCAATCAGGTCCTGTTTGTAGGTTTTCCCTGGGCATCTGGTTGGGAACTGTGAGAACAAGATGCTGAACTAGATAGGCTTTTAGTCTGTGCCACTGTGTCACCTCTGGTAGTCACCTCTGCAGGGGGAAAAATTGGTCAAGGACTTAAATAAAGAAAGAAACCCAAAACTGTTTTTTTCCCCAGTTACTGGAAGAAACTACAGTGGTGCCTTGCAAGACAAAATTAATCCGTTCCGTGAGGCTCTTCGTATAGCGGTTTTTTCGTCTTGCGAAGCAAGCCCATTGACAGCTTAGTGGATTAGCGCTATTAGCAGTTTAGCGGCTTTTAGCGGATCAGCTGATAAGCAGCTTATCAGCAGATCAGCTGATAAGCAGTTTAGCGGCTTAGGGAAAGGGGGGGAAAGGGGGGGAAACCTGCAGGAACTCGCAAGACATTTTGTCTTGCGAAGCAAGCCCATAGGGAAATGCGTTTTGCGAAGCGCCTCCAAAACGGAAAACCCTTTCGTCTAGGGGGTTTTCCATCTTGCGAGGCGTTCGTCTTGCGGGGCACCACTGTATAGGCAATGACCAATTTGTGCAGGCATTATGTTCATGACGCTCCCTTCTCTGTTATGCTCCCGACTCACTCAGTTCCATTCCCTTTTCCGGCCACTTCTGGGTCGCCATGATGTGTGTGGTTGCACTCCTGCCTCAATCAGACATGCGTAAATCTGTTGTTGTCTATATTTGTAGTCTAACTAGCACTAGCAAACTACAATATTGCAACATCAGGAGGTGACCTGAAGGATGATAGGGGTGAAGCTAGCAAGCCTTTCCCCACAGTCCCCCTCATGTCAAATATCTGTGAAGACATTGATTCAGTCTAAAGACACAAATATCTAACAGGACAAGATGGCTGTTCTCGTTTGAACATCCTTGTGGATGTTCAAGGATATGCCAGCAATTGCTAGCTGTGCTTGGACTGAGAACACTTACGTGTTGTAGGTGTGAACCTGTACATTAATCTGAATATTTCTTTCCTTTCATGGACAAGTCTAAAGAAAAGCATTCCATTAGGAAAGTCATGATTCTTTTCCTCACTCCATCTTATTTAGTTCAAGCACTTAAACAGCTATTTCCCATCAATCAGAACATATGTAGGACTTCTCAAGGGGCAATTAGAACGGCTTTGGAAATGAAGATATATATTAAAAGCCATTTTAGTGGGGTGGGGCAGAATACCTTAAGTGAATGCCTGCTCTTTCTTTATGCCTCCAATCCGCATACATATTGTCTCCTGAAAATCTTGAACATGTACACCCAGTTTCTGTCCCTTGATTGTCCCACCTCCTAATAATCTTGCTCCCCCCCCATTTTTGAATAACTTTTTATTGCATTTTATAAACAAGAATAATGTTATACAAATAAGTATACCAAGTTTTCTCATGCCATTTGTACATCACAAAAATAGCATAATAAATGTGGAATGATATCTACAACATATGGTTCATTATTAGCGGTCAGTGTATAAGTTCTTGGTTCATGAATTGGTTTAAACAAAGGGGAAACAGGATGTTGTTGTTGTTGTTTAGTCATTTAGTCGTGTCCAACTCTTCGTGACCCCATGGACCAGAGCACGCCAGGCACTCCTGTCTTCCACCACCTCCCGCAGTTTGGTCAAACTCATGTTTGTAGCTTCAAGAGCACTGTCCAACCATCTCGTCCTCTGTCGTCCCCTTCTCTTTGTGCCCTAAATATTTCCCAACATCATGGTCTTTTCCAGGGAGTCTTCTCTTCTCATGAGGTGGCCAAAGTCTTGGAGCCTCAGCTTCATGATCTGTCCTTCCAGTGAGTACTCAGGGCTGATTTCCTTAACAATGGATAGGTTTGATCTTCTTGGAAACAGGATAGAACAGAGTTAACAGACAACATTCAACATCACAAACCAAATGCCTAATCAGGAGACCTCGTGGTTGTGCTTAGAGTTAAGTATGAGTAATAGTCATTTTTAATTACTCCTTTATGTGAATCAGCACAAGGAATGCTGGTGACTTGAAGTACATCTAATAAAATGAAAGGACTGTTTTGTGAACACAGCCTAACAGAGCAGCTGAAGAAATGAGAAACAGACTCTTTTGGAAATATAAAATCCGAATTCCTCTACTGCTGGCCAGGTTGCCTGCCAGACCGTGGTTACTTACCGTATATTATAGAGGCATTGTATAAACTTCAGTTCTTTATTGAGGCTGTTCATGCTGCTGTTTTGAATTTTTGTGGGGGGGGGGAGGGATGCTCTTGTGCTCAGGTCCTGATTGTAGGTTTCCCACCCACAAGGTTGGCCACTGTGAAAACAGGGTGCTGGAGGCTCTTCTTATGTTTTTAATTCTGTGGGTGTTTAGTTATACTGTAATCAATGGAGCTTGTTCCCAGCAAGTAAGCAAACCCCAGATTCGATACATTGCAGTTGGGTAGGCAGGGAGTGAAGGTTTCCATGAAACTTAGCAGAAGATGTTTTGCTTTAATATATAAAAATGCTGAGTGTAGGTTTCTTCCAACTAGAAGCTTGTCTACAAAGGGAATATAAATTGTCAGTTAATGGAGATATTTTGTTAGATTATGTGGCAGGGATCTGGGTTCCTGAAACAAAGGTCAGGGGCACTATTCCCCATGTGCATTTTAACTAGCAGATTTGGTGACCATGCCTGAACTCTGCTGTGTGTGAGACAGACTGTCTGTAGATTGATTGCATGGAATAACCCACAGTATTTCAGAAAAATGTAACTTACAGGGAAATGCTTGCTGTGATGTGGAGGAAGCAAAATTGGCCTTGCACATACTTTGTGGTTTTCATTTTCATGGATGCAAATGGATTGCAAAATTAGGTTGTTAAGTTTGTGGTGCATAATGAAGGTTGAGCTGATAAGTACAAGTATCAGAAAAAAGGGTGTGTGTGATTGTTTTGGCACTTAAAATGTACAACCTGGTAAATGTCTCTGGTTTCAGTATTTCTTGTTACTTATTTATAATGTCCAGATCTGAAATGTGAAGAGTCCTGCTTTTTAAGGGCTTGTGTATATTCTCATCCACACGGTGTACCAAAACAAGATCTTGAAAAAACGTGGCTGCTCCAGCCTATTTAATTCAGTCAAGGAAGTGGCATATAAACATATGAATCTGTGAGCCGGATTTTGCCATTCTGAGTGCTGCCAGCCTTTTCAGTGTGTATATAGGTATATATTTTTCTGCCTTCTTCTTCTCCTTAGGACAAAGGTTATAAGCAAAGTGAAATCCGCATAGTGCTGTAAAGATTTTTCCGCCTGTGAAATATTTTCAAAAGGCCTCTAACTCGAACGCTGTAACTGCCCTTGCAGTTTTATCCAAAGGTTACCAAAGAAGCAAACAAAAAAGTTGCATTTTCACCCTTCCAGGTACACCCAAAGGCCCATAGCTATTCACATAAAGGAACTCACAACACATTCCCATTCTCTTGCTTTTAATGGGCCATAGTTCAGTGATAGAGCACATGCTTAATATACAGAGGATAGGAACACACCCTCCAACATTTTTCTGATGAAAATAGGAATGTCCTTTTCAATAATAATAATAATAATAATAATAATAAAAATAATACGCCGCCCATCTGACTGGGTTGCCCCAGCCACTCTGGGCAGCTTTCAACAGATATAAAAACATAATAAAACACTAAATATTAAAGAAACTTCCCTACACAGAGCTGCTTTCAGATGTCTTCTAAAGGTTGTATAGATACTTATCTCCTTGGCTTTGAGAGCAACTCTATGAGATCAAGCCTCTATGAAAATAGTCTCTCTTTTAAAGCCTTCTAAGTTGGTGGCCATTACAGCTTGTGGGAGCAAATGCTATACAGTGGTTTAACTATGTGAAGTGTAGAGAAAAGTACTTGCTTTTCTCTATCCTGAATCTTCCAATAATCAGCTTCATTGGATGCCCCTATGGTGTATGTTGTCTGTCTCCAACATGCCTAATCTGTAAAAGATGCTCCACCCTTCTCTGGATGTGGTCACCTTCTCCCACAGTTGAGTGGGAACTAGTTGGAGTCTTAGTCGTGCCTGGGTAGGAACCCATAGCATACCCTCCAACATTTATCCGAGGGAAACAGGGACATCCTACTCCATACCCTCCAAAATTTCCCCAGTGAAAATAGAGACATCCCCTTGAACATTTCTCCAATGAAAATAGGGACAGCCTATTCCATATCCTCCAATATTTCTGCGATGAAAATAGGGACATCCTAAGGAAAAGCAGGGACGCGGGTGGCGCTGGGGGTTAAACCACAGAGCCTAGGACTTGCTGATCAGAAAGTCAGCAGTTTGAATCCCTGCAATGGGGTGAGCTCCCATTGCTCGGTCCCTGCTCCTGCCAACCTAGCAGTTCGAAAGCACATCAAAGTGCAAAGTAGATAAATAGGTACCGCTCCAGTGGGAAGGTAAACAGCGTTTCCATGCGCTGCTCTGGTTCGCCAGAAGCGGCTTAGTCATGCTGGCCACATGACCTGGAAGCTGTACACCGGCTCCCTCGGCCAATAAAGCGAGATGAGCGCCGCAACCCCAGAGTTGGCCATGACTGGACCTAATGGTCAGGAGTCCCTTTACCTTTACCTTAAGGAAAAGCAGGACATTCAAATGTCAGGACATTCAAAAGCAGGGATCAAATCAGAAACCAGGATGGCTTCTGGGAATCTGAGACTGTCCCTGGAAAATAAGGACACTTGGAAGGTCTGTAGGAACATAGAAATTTACCTTATCTTGAATCAAAACCATTGGTCCATTTAGCTCCAGATTGTTCACACTGATTGGCCGTCATTCTCCAGTGTTTCAGGCAGGGTTCTCTCCCAGCCCTGTGTGGAAATGGGGATTAAACCTTGGATCTCCTGCATGAAAAGCAGATTCTCTTGCTCGGCTACAGGCCTTTCCCATTCCAGGTTCCATCACTGGCATCTCCAGTTAAATAAATTAGGTAGAAGGTGATGTGACAGAACTCTCCTTGAAACCATGGAGGACTGTTGTCAGCCCAAGCCAACAATACTGGACTGGGTAGATAAATAGTCTGATCTGAAATATGTCAGATCCCTACATTAGGGGTCTACAATATCTACCTCTTTCTCTGGACCGTTCCACTTTACTTCCCCATGCTCTTGAATATCCTTGCTTTCCAAAAAGGCTTCTGCTTGCCAGGGGGGGTGGGGGGCGGACTGGACCAGACCGGGTATTACCACTGAGGGGGGTGACAGAATGCTGGGCGGCACTCACCACGGGGCTTGCAGCACGCCTGAGCCACGCGTCTCTCCTGGGAGTGACACGATGGCTTGGGTGCCTGCAGGCTCCGTGCTGCTCCAAACAGTTCGCCTGCTACCTCCCTCTCAGCGGTAGGGCGGCTGAGTGGGAAGAGGCAGGCAGACTCCTCGGAGGCCCTGCAGAGCATCCTACCCCGGCTGGCCCTGCCCCACGGGCAGCTGGCCCCACCCCTGGGTGCAGGGCACGTGTGCCGCCCCAGGCACCTGATCCACTTGCTCCGCTGCTGCTGCTTGCCCCATGTGCAAAGGCATATGCAATGTTGCTGGTTGCACCACAAACCCGCCCCCTACCCACATTTCATTGATGCATTGCCCTTGCCTGTGTGAGCACATGTGGTTTGAGAAGAGCAAAGCACATAAACTATCCCAGAGAACATGGGTAGGCAAACTAAAGCCCGGGGGGCGGATCAGGCCCAATCGCCTTCTCAATTTGGCCCGCAGACGGTCCAGGAATCAGCGTGGTTTTACATGAGTAGAATGTGGCCATTCATTTAAAATGCATCTCTGGGTTATTTGTGGGTCCTGCCTGGTCTTTTTACATGAGTAGAATGTGTGCTTTTATTTAAAATGCATCTCCGAGTTATTTGTGGGCCATAAGAATTTGTTCATTCCCCCCCCCCCTTCAAAATACAGTCTTGCCCCCAACAAGGTCTGAGGGACAGTGGACCGCCCCCCTGCTGAAAAAGTTTCCTGACCCCTGCCAGAGAAGGTCAGCAAGAAACCTGAAATGACTGGTTTGCTTCTTTATGCTGCTCATTTGCTTTTACAAATCCTGATCCAGCTCTAGTTGTGCATGAATGTGTGGGTGGGAATGCATATAGGAATATGCATCAGAGAGAGAGTGACACAGAAGAGTGCTGACAGGTACCTTCAGCTCAGATAGATGTTCAGCCTGTCCCCTGTCCCCAAGGTCTAATTTGCAGGTTTGCACAAGCAATCATGATGGGAAATAAATAAAACAGAAATGGGCACAAGAAACCTTTTAGATCATTGTCGTACCAGTGGAACAGCAACATCTTAATCAAAAAAAGAACCTGGTAGACTACCATAGTGTCGTATTCAACTAAGACTTACTCAGAGTAGCCTTA
The DNA here is from genome assembly GCF_964252035.2 of Podarcis erhardii. Lineage (NCBI taxonomy): Eukaryota > Metazoa > Chordata > Lepidosauria > Squamata > Lacertidae > Podarcis > Podarcis erhardii. Next base: position 52,450,953 of record NC_138500.1, read on the forward strand.
TTAAATTAATGGACCTAACATTTTCAGTCATTCTAGTGGGTCTACTCTCAGTAAAACTTAGATGAATATCACTGATAGCCTCTCTGATAGGGAATCAGCGCAGAATTCTGGAGCACTGACAGAAATAAGCTCCAGATGCTCCATTCCATCACGAGGCTGGAATCAATATTCTGCTGAAACATCCCCAGCCATCTTCAAGGGCAGCATAGATGCACAGAGTGCATTACAGTACTTTAGCCTTGAGATGCCAAAGTCATGACTGATATCCCTAGGTCTGCATCTAATTAAAAAAGAGTTGCAGATTTTTCACCGGTGAGAGTTCCTGGACACAGCAGCAACCTTGAAATGTAGCAGTAGCAATGAATCTATGGAAACACAGAGCTCTGAGCTAGAATGATGAAGAAAGACCAAAGTCCACCAATGATGGGTGGCCCTAGGACACATGCACCACACACACACACACACACACACACACACACACCTGCTGAAAACAACTAGTTCTGTCATGTCTGGTTTCACCTGCAGTTGGCTTGCCTGCATCGACTCCACTATCCTGGCTGAATTCTGAATAAATTCTGACATTACCTGGAGCAGATAAAGAAAATGAGAAGGGAACTGATGTCACCGACTTATTGCCGACACAAAGCTCCATCCAAACTTCTCAGGTGACTTCCACAGCTGCTGAACACAAGCAGAGACCAATTGTAGACTACTCTGGGGAGATAAATAACTTGTGCTGAGGGGAAATATAGCTTGGAAACCTCATTTGCTGGATGTAAAGTGGGACCCCTTCCCCATTCATTGTGTGTGTTAGAAAGATAGGTGAAGTTTGTCTATTGTGCTGCAGAAAGGGAGCAGATTGCGTAGGTATTATTATTATTATTATTATTATTATTATTATTATTATTATTATTTCTATGCCACCCTTCATCCTAGAATCACAGAGATGTTTACAATATAAAAACACACAAAAAGTCATAGTACCATAGTAAACAGGTAAAGGTAAGGCAACAATACCTCCCACAGTTTAAAAGGCCATATATTCTTTAATTAGCCAAAAGCCAGGGAGAAGAGGAATGTTTTTGCCTAGTGCCTAAAGAAATGTAAAAAAAAAAAGCCAGGTAAGCTTACCTGGTGATGCTTCCTTCTCTTCCTATACTGCATTGCAACCTGAGGACACAGAACCATGAGTTAGAAGTGGATACAGTAGTACCTCGAGTTAAGTATTTAATTCGTTCCGGAGGTCCGTTCTTAACCTGAAACTTTTCTTAACCTGAAGCACCACTTTAGCTAATGGGGCCTCCTGCTGCTGCCGCACCACCGGAGCACAATTTCTGTTCTCATCCTGAAGCAAAGTTCTTAACCCAAGGTACTATTTTTGGGTTAGCAGAGTCTGTAACCTGAAGCGTATGTAACCTGAGGTACCACTGTACTTGCAATGAATGGACACAAGATCATTTGCCGCAACTTTCTGTGTTGTATTGCATTGACTCACAGCCCAGCTACCGATGGGGAAGAAATTCAATTCAGTTCACATTTAAGGGCGAGCCTGCTCAATTTGTACTTTCTGAAACAATATGTGAACCCAAACAGATCTATCCTTCAGAATTTGCACTTTGGCAAATTTTTCAAAATTACATTTTAAAAAATGTGTATATCAGGAGATATTTGCACTAAAAGGCTGGTGAATTTCCACTCAACTGACATGGAAATGTGGAGAACTGAATTTGAGAAATTGAAATTGACGGATTCACCCATACCTAATCCAGGTTTTTAGACACATTCTTGGTTTTAACTGGAAAGGGGAAATGTGTCCCTAAATTTAGGTTGCAATCCTTTGCTCACTTACCAGGAGGCAGGTCCCATTAAACTCTGCCTCAGCCATGTTACAGAAGTTGCAGGACTTTCTCTGTGTTCTAAAGGTCCTTGATTTAAAATGTCTTCTTTGTTTACATTGGCTTGATTTTATTTTGCTCTCAAAGTGAATAAGGCATATGGAAGGAAAAGTAAGAAGACATATCTGGGAAAATGCATGAAGTGCTTAACCTGCCTATTGAATGGCTTTGCAATCTTTCGTCCTGCTCTGAAGATAGGTTTCTAAAAGGTCACCTTTAAAAGCACCTATCTGTCAAATACTGCCTTACTAAGGGTTTCCTGTCTCCTTTCTTTTGGTTCTGTTCCAGACAGTCCCTTGCATGCATTCAGCAAAGTATTTTCATTTGCAAACTGTCTCTTCTCTGCTGTGCCACAAATGGCTTTTAAACCTCAAGAGTTCTCTTAAAAGCTGCTTTGGATATAGCATGGGGAGAAGTTCCACCTGAGTTTTAGGATGACAAACTGCATACTCAGGTTTTCTTGCCTGCATCGGGGTATATGTGCTTTAAAAACAAACTTTAAGCATAGCAATCATCTCTGTTTTCTTCAGAACATAATTGGTCATTTTCTCCTTTTTTCACACACTGGTAATTCTTCTCCCTTCCTCCCCCCCCCCCTTTTAAAAGAGATGTTGAAAGCTCCAAAAGCTGCTTGTATGTGATAGAAAACACTTTATACAAAATACATGCAGGGATAAGAAATTCATTTCAGTGAATATGAAAGCAGCATTATTCTCCCAAGCACAATTTTTATCCAGGATGCAGTGGACCATAGGAGCAATGCTTCTGGTAAATAAGCACATCAGACAAAATATAACACCAACTAAGTAGCAATTTTGATTAGATGACTTGCTCACAGGATTCTTTTTTTTTTTTTAAACTATCTTCTCTTCTCTGTTCCTCTGCTTTCTGAGGAGTGATTGGTGGCAATGTGCAAGGGAGCTTTCTGTTTTAGATGTCTGAACACACTCCCTTTTCATTTCATTTACCTTATTTCATTTATTGTTCTGGCTTCTTTCCCTTCTTCTGATGCTTGGTTCTTTGCATTTTTTTAATGCTATTAAATCAAAAGTCCTCCTTATTTATTTACTGTTCCATTTATACCCCACCTTTAATCCAAGGAACTTGATATGGCCTACATACCATACTTCTCCTTCGTCTCCATTTGATTCTTACAGCAACCTTGTAAAGCAGCTTAGGCTGAGAGACTGCAACTTGTCACTCAACAAGCATCAGGGATGAGCGGAGATTTGAACTCTGGTCTCCCAGGTCCTAGTCCAACTGTCAAACCATTACACTACACTGGGAGCACTGGTTATGATCAGCCCCTTTTATATTTGCCATTTTGATGGGGGGGGGGGCTTTTTCGTTCAGAGGAAAGACACAGTATGAGGGGACATGACAGAGGTCTACCAAATTATGCACAATGTGGGGACTTGGGACACCCAACAAAGCCAAATGTTGAAGGATTCAGGACAGACAAAAGAATGTTGAAGGGTGCAAGGCTGTCAGGCATGAAGATCCTTTCCCCCTCCTTTAGCATCAAAGGCAAGGATAACAAGCAGTTTGTATTTTATAGTCCTTTTTATTCAATCATCTGGCTGCATGACAAGAATCCATGTCTCCACACACACAAACAGAGACGTTGGCTACTCTGAGCTCCGTCCCCAACAACATCCTGAGTGCCAACGGGAAGTCCCACCCACCATCTTGTAACTAGGCAATTCCTCCTCAAATGGTTATAGCAGCTCTCTTTCTCTCTACTGTAGGCAAGGGGGCAAAAATCCCCCCCTTCTGTCTTCCTGTTCCGACCATTCCCTGACAAAGACAGATGCAGCACACGGTTAAATGATGGCATTCACCAAAGCAGGTGGAAAAAAAGAGATGTCCTTGGCTTTCAACTCAAAAAATTGTTACTCAGTTCCTTAACAGGCAGCTGACTAATCCCATATTCGGGTGGCTGGGTGGGATAAACGCTCTGAGGAAGAGGAAGGAATGCTTACTTTTTAAAGCAGAACACATCCTCTCACCCCCATTGGCTGCATTGGCTCATCCCTCGTTCATCCTCAGGGAGGGGCAAACTTCCCTGCAACTGTGGATTGGAGGAGAAAAAAATCCCCAGGGTATCATCATCCCTGCCCCACCTTTGGAACATCATGGTCTGGTGGGTAACCATGCCAGTCGGCTTTATTGATTGCATGCCTCTTTCCTGCATTCCATACAAGTGAATTTACCCCCCATATTTGGTCCGATCACTTAGATGGAGCAAAGGAAAGTAGCCGCCATCAGGAAAATGCTTGAGAAAGAAACATAGTTCTTCATCCTGCCTCATCAAGATAGGACATGGAGGAAAATTTATTTACCTCTGGCAGCAAAATCGCTGGATCTCAACCATGGCCAACAAACAAAATCAGTCCCTTCTTATTTTCTAAAATGTGCTGGAGCATACATTCAAAGGTTGAAAGGACAAACCAGCTTAATATTGTTACATCCCATCTTGATCCATTTTCTCAACAGTTTGATAACTTGGTTGTGAAAATATGGTATAGGAGACGCAAAAGCCTGAAGAGTCGCTGATTCAGTTTCCACCAAAGCAAGGAAGAAGACATACAGGCAGAAGCAGAGAAGTGTCAAGTTTGAGACTTTAGGGACTGAAAGAAATATGAAATGTGAGTTTGGGTCCAAAGGAGATGACAAACAATAGAGGTCAGGTAGCGGATAAAAGCAAGATGGAGGGATAAAGCAGGGGTAATAAGCTCCAAAGGTTCTGCGGCTTGTGTAAATGAAGGAAAAGAACAGAGGCTGATGAGAACTGCAGTCCAAAACATGTGTAGGGCACCAGGTTGATGAAAGCTGATTTAAATTCTTCATGTTCCAGACCCATGTGGTTTTTCCAGTTGCAGTACTGTGGGCCCACTGGGGCTGATGCATGTGATCTGAAGCTGTGCATGTGATCCAGTAGACCCATGTAATGTGAAACCTGTATTAACTGATGAGAGCAGAACACAGGGGGATAGTGGTTTGGGGATAACAGCCACATTGCAAAGGGAAATTGGGACTTGATGCCCTTGTGCTTGTCAAGGATGGGATGGCTGTTTCCCCAGTTTAGCTCACTGCTCTTCTCCTCTTTCATTTATGAAAGGGGCCTTAGAGCTTAATCAGTATTAACAGCAGTGTGACAGGCTATTTACTTGCTTGACACTACAGCTAATTCTTAGACCTGATAATAGCTTTCCTCCCTTATGATGCAGAACACTTTTAAAATGATTGACGCTAAATGTTATTACTCTGTTAGTGGACTCAGAATTAATTCTAATCAAATGCTTCAGAAAGGCTTTAATTATATTTCTAGAATGTTGTCCAAACGTTGGAACCATATTTTGGTTATTTTGGATGACACTATGTCATCAAATGGAAATTGTGGAACTCTCTTTTAATAAGTAGTAGAAAAGGTAAAATCTTGCTCAGGTGAAGGTAATAGCTTTGAAAAAGTTAAACACCAGTGTTTACGAATATCAAGAGGTGTTAAAGGGTGTTTTGGTTTCCCCTCTCTGGAAAGCATGAACAGATTTACTGGGTCTTGAAGGCTGTTCAATTATGGTAGTTAATTGAGCTGTTCTCATAACTATGTACATCGCATAGGTGCAGCTATCGCAAGACAACTCCATCCGGAGCTGGTCCAAGATATCTTGCTGCCTATCATGGACTGGCTGGATACAGAGGAGTGGGGCCAGGAGGCAGATAAGCTGGTTGAGGAAGAAGCCAGAGAATCTCCCTGCCCTTCTGTGGCCAGCTCACCTCCTCCCTGGAGTTCTAGAACTCATAGAGAAATGAAGTGGGTGGACAGAGCAGAGGAAGGTTGTACCTGAGTACAACCTTCCTCTGCTCTGCCCACCCACTTCATTACACAGCCTAAGACTGTGTGGGGAAAACCCTGGAGAGGAGGAATTCCATGAGCACCGGGAAGGTGGGGACCTTCATTCTTTGCAACTGCAAGACCTCTAATAATAATAATAATAATAATAATAATAATAATAATAATAATAATAATAATAATAATAATAATAATTTATTTATACCCCGCCCATCTGGCTAAGTTTCCCCAGCCACTCTGGGCGGCTTCCAATCAAGTGTTAAAAACAATACAGCATTAAATATTAAAAACTTCCCTAAACATGGCTGCCTTCAGATGTCTTTTGAAGAGAAGATAGGTTTTTACTCTACCACAGCACTACCCTGCATTATTAAAACAAAATAAAAAAATTCCTTCCAGTAGCACCTTAAAGACCAACTGAGTTAGTTCTAGGTATGAGCTTTCGTGTGCATGCACACTTCTTCAGATATGTATCTGAAGAAGTGTGCATGCACACGAAAGCTCATACCTAGAACTAACTCAGTTGGTCTTTAAGGTGCTACTGGAAGGAATTTTTTTATTTTGTTTTGACCATGGCAGACCAACACGGCTACCTATCTGTAACTGCATTATTAAGTTACTGTACAATCTCTTGAGTGGGACTTCACATCTGAAGGGAGGGCGTTCCACAGGGCGGGCACCACTACCAAGAAGGCCCTCTGTCTGGTTCCCTGTTACCTCACTTCTCTCAATGAGGGAACCGCCAGAAGGCCCTCAGTGCTGGATCTCCAAAGAGTTCCTGAGGCCACCAGGCCAGAGCTGTGGCTTGTTTCCCTGAATAAAGGGTTCACTTCACTGGCCTTGAGTGATTCATTGTGTTGTGCTGACCTACGCCTGACTCTAGCCCTGACACTACCTGAGACAAAGTCGGTATCCCCACTTCCCATTCACATACAGAAGCCGACTGGGCTGGCAGCTGAATCTAACTTCAACATCCTCTACCACAAGTGAGGACCACAGGCTAGCTTAAGGGTATGTAGGGCAAGCTGCCTTGCACCCACAGCCCTGTCCTCAAACATATTGCCACTGGTTCTAAATCAGAGGTATTACAATAATATTTAATGGCTAGAAATATGTGTGTGTCAATGTATGATTTTAGAAGTGTTTTTTTGATGAATAAGTGGAGCATTGGAATGGGCAGCCTACTCATCCTCCTTTGGAGGACACTGCAACACACACCCCACTTTTCCATTCCATAGCTTCATAGGGACGGAAATTATGTTGTAATGCTGAAGAAAACAGAAGGTTTGATATACAGAACTACTCAAGAGATTGTACAGTAACTTAATAATGCAGGGTAGCACTGTGGTGGAGTAAAAACCTATCTAGAGGAAAAGAATGCAACCCTATACTCACTGTCTATCTGAAGAAGTGTGCATGCACACAAAAGCTTATACCCAGAACAATCTAAGTTGGTCTCTAAGGTGCTACTGGACAATTTTTTATTTATCTAAACTCACTTAAAGGTAAAGGGACCCCTGACCATTAGGTCCAGTCGCGGATAACTCTGGGGTTGTGGTGCTCATCTCGCTTTATTGGCCGAGGGAGCCGGCGTACAGTGTACAGGTCATGTGGCCAGCATGACTAAGCTGCTTCTGGCAAAGCAGAGCAGCGCACGGAAATGCCATTTACCTTCCTGCGATACCTATTTATCTACTTGCCCTTTGACGTGCTTTTGAACTGCTAGGTTGGCAGGAGCAGGGGCCGAGCAACAGGAGCTCACCCCATCACAGGGATTCGAACCACCAACCTTCTGATTGGCAACCCCTAGGCTCTGTGGTTTAACTCACAGCACCACCCGCGTCCCATATACTCACTTGTCAGTCCTACTAAATTCAGCAGGATTTACTTTTCAGTAGACATGTCAAGGATTGGGCTATTAGTGGGAGCAAGTGAAGGTCTTTGTTAGTGAGGAGGGAAGAAAGAACATTGACTTAAGCTGTTGTAGATACCTGAAAAGGCCATGCTGAAAAGTGGCCTCCAAATTTCTGATTGGCAGTCACTCGCTAGGGTTTTAGCCAGGACCGTTTCCCAGTTCCACATGGACACACCAGGAACTGAAGCTGGGAGCCTTGTGCATGCAAGACAGATCCTCTGCTACAGAGCTATGAGCAACCTGTGGTAAATATTTCTGTGGAGAGGCACCCTGATCAGTCACATGAAACGAAGTTTCAAGGCAGCTGATAATGATATGCAGTTTGGCTCTGTAAAGCTAAATAAGATTAGAAAGGGATACCAGTTAAGCTTATCTTGTCACTCAGCATTTGTTTTGTCAAAGAATGCTGTCAGAAGGGAAGTATTTAGCTTTCCCCAAATTACCTAGAAGTTCTCAATATTCAGATGCATGAGAATATTAACAGTAAGCATAGTACCCTTGTTTTAAGAGGAAGGTTATAGCGTAATGCCGTCCCACCCCCCCATCATTTTTTTAAAAAGAAGTTCTTTTGAGGATCTTTATCTGGAATAATCTCTTTAAAGAGAAATCTCAGCAGGCAATTTGGATTGAAACTCAGGGACAAACAGCACATGTTTATTCATTTTTATTTAAATAAACTGCTTCCTGGTGGGAAACTCTCAGAGCCACAGGTCTGAAAGTTAATTAGACAATTCTATGGCTAAGCATTTGGAGAATATATATGTAACATATAAAGAATGTTTTCTCTCTCTTTTAGTGGCATTTGGAAGGTTGCAAGAAGAGCAAAGGGAGCTGGAAAAATATTTTCAAACTTCAAAAGTGGCATATTAGAGCAGTTGAAAGCCTTCTGACATTTGGAACTTTGAAACACAATTCACCAGGGTTATTCATTGCCATAAAGAATACATTAACCAGAATAATCCTAAAGATAAATTACAATAGTCTGTTGAATTGAGCTATAGTAATTCAATTGTCGTAATTAATTCAAAGGAAAATTACACTACTGACAGCAAATGAGAAGAAACCTCATTTCACACAATAAACCTCGATTTACTCAAGAATAAGCCACCTTTACACAGGTAGAATGTGGCCTTATGCAGAGACAATTCATGTGACTTTAATTTACCCACCTATGCCTGCAGAATTAATAAGCCTAAAACAAATCAGCATGGATTCTGATTGTAGGAACCTCTGGCAGTTTCCGCCCGGCCGCTGCTGATGAATGTGGTATTCCATATATGTCCAGGAAATTCCGGATGTATGGCAACCCTATATCCACAAAGATATTTTCAAATCTTCCACTGGCATGGCCTTCATGGATTTACCTATGTTTCTTTCCAACCCACTGAGTCTGCAACATACTAAAGATGCAGTTTCAAATGTGGCAATTACTTTGCACCCCTGTGCCAATATGATGTTACCCCCCTGAAACATGAGACCACACAGAAAGGGTTTGCATCACTGAATGGAAGGCAGAATTCTTTCCTAGAAGGGTTCAGGAATGACAGAATGAAATGGTCTGCTCACCTGTCCAGATCGAGGTTCCTCTGATATAGGCAGGTGGTTTAGGGCGCCAGCCTATGTTTTTATTTTATTTTATTTATTTTTACTTAACACATTTATAGACTGCTTCATAGCATAAAGCCATCGATGGCATGAGCTGAATCAAGAAAGCATGTTTACATTTCTAATTTACATGTCAAATCTTGTAATTGTTTCCAACTTCGAATTACCTGTCAGAATTGTATAGATTTGTAGGTCCACGCACTTGTTCCCGGAATGTGGACAAGCTGTTTGCTCGACAGAGTCAGTTTCAATGTTTCATTGATTGTGTCTGCTTTAAGCGACTTGTTCGTCATGTTTTCATTTTCTCAGCACAAATCCTGAGTCGTTGTTTAAACCTTGGCAGTCTGGCAATACATCCTGAATTCCCATAGTGCAACACACTTAGGGTTCCTATCTAGCTGTTAGTTTTGCTCATCATAATTTATATTGTAAGGTCCTTTGGGTAGGCACCTGCCTTTTGCTTAGGATGCTTTGCAAGTTTCATGTATGCAGAAGGTGCTGCATAAATAACAAAATAATAATAGTATCAACAGGAGAGGGAGGGATTCGTGATGGCAGCTATGTCTATGAAGCTTTTGCTGTGCTAGATGTCCCCTACGTTCCCAAAGTTAGGACGCAATGTTTGTGTGTCTGTCAAATGCAAATACATGATTGTATTGTGTTGGGGCAAGGCGGGATATTAAAGGGTTTTGTATTCTCTATGTTGTACTTTCAAGAACATTGTTTTGAAAGGTAAATTGATGAATTTAGCAACAGGGTGGAACACACTTATGGGTAAATACAAGTAAACGTGACACTGTGACTGGGAATAAACTAAGGCCAAACCAAACACTTAAAATGCTGTTTTGCCATTTGAACAGTCATGAATTCCCCCCAGGAATCCTGGGAGCTAGTGTTTGTTCAGGATAGAGTAAGAGTTGTTAGGAGACCCCCTCCCCAGAGCTACAGTTCCCAGCACCCTTTTAACTTCTGTTTCCAGGAATCTTTGGGGAAATGATGGTTGTTAGAGTGGTATAACAATGCTTTAAATGTATTTTGTGGATGTGCTCTGAGTTGCTCATCACTACTGTGTGAGTATATTGGAAAGAAGCAGGGGTAGTCAAATGTGGCCTGTTGGAATTGATGCAACAAAATCCCCGATCTGGACTGTTTTTTGTTTTTTTAAAAATATAATTTTTATTAACAGGCCAATCAAATCACATTATTTCCAAATCACATTAGTTCCAAATTATACAGCCAGATTTTTAAATTTTTGTTGGGGGTACCCATACTTCAAGCTCCGAAAAGGGGTCCAAACATCACTTATATTGCTGCTTTAATTAGACAGTTCTATCCAGTTCTGTCCAGATAGTCTCTTTGTTACTTTCCTCATCTTCTTGTTGTTATCATATATTCCTTTCTTTGCGATCTCTGATAATCTTCACAAGCGGGTTGAAAACAAACATCCTCTGTGTGGGTTTTACACTCTCCAAAAATCATATCACATAAGGACAGATGCCATTTCCACACCTCCGTAAAGAACTTTCCCTCAGTCTGTCCGTTGATTTCCCCAGGCTTGCCAAACATATCTCAGAGGGCTCTGCCAGGTCTAGATCACATTCTGATAACAATTCGCATTCCGATGACCCTGGTCCTCCTCCCCCCCCGTCCTTCTTAGGCAAGCCTGTCTTGGCGAGACGCCATTTGAAACTGCGTCATAAAACTTTCCTCCGTTCTCCGATGTTTACCAATCCTCTCTTTGATCAATAATTCACTCCACACAGTTCTTGAATTCCTGCTTGTGATTAATAAATTGCAACGATTCTTCTCTCTGGGGTGGAGGGTTATTAATACTCACATAAAGCAAAAAGAAAGAAAAGTTTTTTCCTCCACCCCCTTTCCGTTTCACTCCAAACATACCAGTCTTTTAATGGTGATTCATCACTTGATTTATTTGTCCCGCCCGTCACTCCGCTCACAGAGATCCATTAATCAGCAGTCTTTACTCCCGATCTTCGCTTGATGTATGTGCTTTAGCTTCTTTCCAATTATGTATTTCCAATTATATATTTCGAGCCAAAGCGAACCAGTGCGCTGATTGGAGACAGCGTCAGGAAGAGCCGACTTCACACGAGGGCTTGTGCCAAGTGTCCACACCCCCTTCTTTCGAATCCGGGGGTGAATTATGGACACGGCTGGCAAGGCAGTCCCCCCATCCCCTTGGGGGGACCGGGAAGGCTGCATACTTCCCATAGCAGCCTCTTAATTACCTCATGTGAGTCAGAGAGATGTTATTGTCGGCCATCTTCCAATGCGCCCCCTGGTGGCACCGCCAAGCTGGACTGTTTGGACCATGTGTAGAAATGAATAAGCTTTCCACCCCAATGATGAGTTCCAAAGCTTCACTGAAACAGTCCTGAGCAGTTATAATAAACATTGCATAGAACAAAGTTACACATTGCTCTCAAGTAGCAGACAATGTGGTTCAGTCCTTTACAGTGGTACCTTGGGTTACAGATGCTTCAGGTTACAGATGCTTCAGGTTACAAACTCCGCTAACCCAGAAATAGTACCTCGGGTTAAGAACTTTGCTTCAGGATGAAAACAGAAATTGTGCGGCAGCAGAGCGGCGGCAGCGGGAGGCCCCATTAGCTAAAGTGGTACATCAGGTTAAGAATGGTTTCAGGTTAAGAATGGACCTCCAGAACGAATTAAGTTCTTAATCTGAGGTACCACTGTATCTCCTTTTAAAACAGCCCCCAAAACTTCTCTTTCAGTGCCTAATGTGAGCCTCTCTTAAGAAGATGCAAACCTCTGCAGGAGTTTTAACTTCAGTGCATACAAACATTGAATTTTATGCACAATAAACTTATACCTTTAGCATGGTCCTCGAGTGGGAGCCTACCTCTCCTCATCTGCAAGTGTCATGTTAAGGTGTCATGGCTTGGGGACTTAGGCTGCATAGACACCATATATTTAAAGCACATTTCCCACCCCAAAGAATCCTGGAAACTATAGTTTGTTAAGGGTGCTTAACTCTGTGAGAGGCAAACTATAGTTCTCAGGATTATTTGGTGTGTGTTTTAAACGTCCTTTAAATAAATTTGGTGCCCACAGCCTCAGCCACTAAGAGGGCATAGGCTTACAGCTAAGCCCTCCTTCCAACATGCTTTCAATGCTGTACTTCTTTCTCATTATACTGGCTGAATCCCACTTACATTAAGGTTACAACTTCTGCTGGTGAAATGTGGTTGTTTTTTGTTTACATGGTCATTGCATTGTGCTCCATGGGTGCAAGGGGATTTAGGAGCGATTGTATCCCTCCCTGCTGACACATCATAAGGACAGGATCATTCTCATTGCCACTTTGTATGTGGCACAGTATATTTTCCTCCACTCTCCCCCTTTTCTTTCTGCTTCCTGCTGGTTTTCAAATAACTCCTTCCTTCAATTGGCAGCTGCAAATTGAAAATCTATGCATATTAGTATTACCAGGACAAAACAAACAATTGCAGTAAAGATCTAGTATGATATTTCCATTTTACACTTTACTTTCTTCCTGCTGACTTTGGATGAAGAATCTTAGAATTGGGGGAAGGTGACGTCAACAAGAGAGACGTGCCACATTTGTGACAATGCAAGAGGGCATGGAGGAAGGGTATGTCTTGGTCTTCTCTTGGTTTTTTTAAAAAAGGAATATTGTTCTGTGGCTGCAATGGGTTTAAGGAGCATTGGAATATAATCTGTAGGTTTCATGAACCCATTTTCACTATTCTGCTAAGGCAGTACCTCGCATGAATGTAATCTGTGAAGAAAATTGGAAAATCCATAGTCTAGCCATGCCAGTTCCAAACAGCTCCCATGCTGATTGCCTGTGTTAATGCTCTGGTCCACTATTAGGCCATGACCCAGCTAGGGCTCTCTTGAGACGCCTCTGACTGTATGAAGCAGCGGTGATTGGAGCACATAAGCCAATGGGATCTATGATTTGCGCAAACATGGCAGCCTCAGGCTCTGGAAGCAAGCACCAAAAGCTGTTGGGACTGAGATGTTCTCATTCCTGATATTCAGACCAGACTTGTGACCCAGGCATGTGTTTGAATTTTCTGCCCTCTATTGTATTTGGCTTCCTGTAAAAAGGCAGCAACCCTCAATTTCATAAAATCAGGAGACTGTTTTGGAGACAAACATACTTGCTCATTTTATGCTGTTAATAAATATAGGAATCCATTATCTTCTGATTTATCACGGTGTTCAGCATTGTTGTTTTATGGTTTATGGCAGTTCACTTAGCAAAGAAAGCATGCATATTGTTTTCAATTTCTTTGCACTCCCAGCAGAGTGGTAAAACTGTTTTAGGTAATAGATAAGTAACTATAATAGGTGGGAGCCATTCTGACATTTCTGGCTAAATGCATTTCAGCTCATACTGACACCGTCACCCAAGGCATACATTTGTTAATGTGACATTTATAGACTTCATGGGTCATTTAAAATATTGTCTCAGACAATGAAAGTCGGGTATTTCTATTAAAGCTGAAAAACACACAACATTCACATTTCTGCGCATTTGGAATTGTCAACAGGCAGATAGGACAGCAGATAGTCTGCCATGTGGTTGGCTGTATGGCAAAGTGAGATGCAGGATGGGCTCTTATGCACGGAGCTCAAACTGTTGCTCCAACATTGGTCTGGAACTGGCCAAGAACTCTAATGAAATTTATTCCATTTCCTTGACATTTCCCTAATTTCTGCATCGTATTCTGAGCTTTCATGCAATGTAAAAGCCACTTCCAGAAATCTAGCAAAATATGTTAAATTGTTTATTTATCTCTGGCCCTGCTTCCTAAAGTCACAGGGAAGGTTACAGCATCAAAACACAATATGAAAAACAATTTAAAACAACTTAACACTCATAAAAATAAGGTGGGTCCTAAAAACATACACCTTAGGGGTCAAAGATGTGCATCTTCAGTGTCCTCTGGAACCTGTATAAATGAAGGTATACCTGAGTGGGATGAAGTTCTACAGCTTAGGGGCCACCACTGATAATGCCCTCCCAAGGTCTGAATGCACCCTAAGTCTGTGGTGGGCATAGCAGCCAACTCCTAGGTGGGCCCCAATAAAATATTTGAGGGGACTGGGCCCCTCAAAGTTGATGGGGCACAAAGAGCAGTTAGGGAAATCAAGATACAAACTATATTCAAGTGATCTTTCCCTTGTGCTGTTACCATTATGTGAAGGAATAAATGTGGCTGCACTCCCAGGGTCCACCCTTACCCCAATTCTCCTTCCCTCACTTCACCATTGCCACTCCCACAGCCCTTCAGCTGTTGGGGGGTTGAACTTCTACAGTGGGGATCCTGCTTCACTTTTGTAGGCACCCCACACAATTTCAGGGAAGTCAGGGTTAAGGATCACACATATAGAAAAGACTTCTCTTTTCCAAGTTATCCCATCAATGTGTGGAGGACAATGGGGAACAGTGATGGGAGAGCAGAACTAATGCCTTCCCTTCTGCCTCACTGAGGGATGAGAAAGCCTGAACAGGCAGAAAGTGAAGTTGGTTTCTCCTAAAATCTCTCCAAACCATGTGCAACTGCCTTTCCCCATTTTGCTATACTGCATAATTTACAGATGTACACGCAGGGCAACATCACAGATCATCTCTAAATCATAGGGCAGATTTTAAGCTGGGAATGGTATTTGGTAATGAAGGGTATTTCTGCCTCTGCAATTTTAACATACTCTGAAATTCACTCCAAATAATTGCAGCTAGAATGGATAGTAAGAGGAAATGTGCAGACACGTGTTTATTCATGTATGTATTTGATAATTTCTATGTCTAAAGGCAGAGGATTCTCCAAAATGCACAATTGTTTGGGTATCTCCATTGATTCTCTAACTCGTATGCACTCTGCTTTCTTAAATGCAATAATGATTTTGCTTTCATTGTATCCGTATGGCTACCATTTATTAATATCAGATCATTGTAATTCCATGGCAATTCTCTGAATTATTTTCTTCTTCAATGCTGAATGCCACTTAGCTTAATGAGACAGTGGCACCCTCATTAGAATGCACCTAGGAAAGTGTCAGTGTGGCCAAGACTTCCAAATCGGCTGAGACAAATTAATATTGTCAAACCCAAGAGAGACATTATAAATTCTCCTTTATGCTGTCTTTATATCTTTCAAGGACAGTTCAACTCCCCTCCCTTGAAGACACATCTGATACTTCAAGTGTCTTATAGGTCAAGCCGATGCAAGCTTCTCAGAAGCAAGTCCCACTGATTTCAGTGATGCTTACTCACATGGATTTGGGTGTAAGCCAAAATGCTGTGCTAATGCTCAAGTGTTTTCCTTCAGTTTATCCATAGAAAATAGTATGGCTCGACCTTTTCAGGTGTTAGAAAGCTAATAAAATTCTAATTAATATAAATGTGTTCTTACAGTTCAGTCCATGGAGAAAAATAAATAACTCAATGAAATTTTGTATATTTCCTGTAGGAAAGAGGGGATATGAACTACTCTACACTCAATTCTTATTTAAAAAATGTTTGAAGTGTTGGGTGACTACCAGGGTGAACATATCATTTCATCTAATTATTAATTCCTAGCTAATTGTATCTTTCTACTTTCTACTTGCCCTTAGAAAAAACACTAGAATTGAATTCAAGCAAATGATTTAGCTAGGAGAAAGGTAAAAATTGTAAAGGACCCCTGACAGTTAAGTCCAGTCACGAATGACTCTGGGGTTGCGGCGCTCATCTCGCTTTACTGGCCAAGGGAGCCGAAGTTTGTCCGCAGACAGTTTTTCCGGGTCATATGGCCAGCATGACTAAGCCGCTTCTGGCAAAACCAGAGCAGTGCACGGAAATGCCGTTAACCTTCCTGCCAGAGCGGTACCTATTTATCTACTTGCACTTTGATGTGCTTTGGAACTGCTAGGTTGGCGAGAGCTGGGACCGAACAACGGGAGCTCACCCCATCGTGGGGATTCGAACCACTGACCTTCCAATCGGCAAGCCCAAGGCTCAGTGGTTTACACCACAGTGCCACCCGCGTCCCTTAGACTGATTTAAATCCAGGCATTTTAATCAGCAATTGGATATAAATCATGATAACTCACCAAGCAAAAACGCCAATTAAAACCATTGGTTTAAATCAAGTGCTCTGTTTTGTAATTAATCCATGATCTGAATGTAAGTGCATACTGTTAGGCTTCTCTAGCAATATGTGTGTGTGTGTTTGTATCACTAAATAAAGTATTTTTGTTACCTAGCAGCATAATCTAAAACTTCTGGTCATTCACCGCACCACACAGGTATATTTGACTAGATTATGTTGATGATGATAGATATCACGTATTTACAGCAATGTGCGAGATGTTCAAGTCAGGTCACATTTAAAGGTGAAGCTACTTAATATGTGCATTCTGATAGAATACACAAATAAAAACAAAGCACTCCTTTGAATTTGCTCTTTTCCAAATTTTGCAATGCAGTTCTCTAGCCAAGTAATGTGCATTAAAAGCATATATTGGGCCAATGTGTGCATACAAATGCATATATTAGTAAAGATAATCTACAAATTACATTATATTACAGAGGGAAACTGCTTTGCAAACAGTGTTTCTATGAGGTGAAATTAAATGTATGTGATTTTTTTTACGAACATTTATTTTTATTAAAATAAAAGGCAAACTGATGTGGAAATGTGAAAAACTGAATTTAAGATTGAAATATGAGAAACTGAGAGAAACTGATATTGCAAGATTTACCCATCCCTCAGGGAAATTAGTGGGGTTATGTTTGGCTCTGGGTTCACAGGGAAAGATGAGCAATGGAAAGAAGTATCTGAAGTATCAGTCAATGAGGTAATCTCCATGTTGCCTCACTGAAAGGTCAAGCAAGGCCGGATTAAAGTGGTTGAGTGTCCTTGTGCAGTTCCCAAAATAGGGCCCCTCTTTTGCTAAAGAGGAACTCATGAGAAAGGTACCTCAAATAGTCTTGTGATATCTTAAAGACTAATGGCACAAACTTTTGCAGGAAAACCTGAGCACATGTGGTTTCACAACTCTCAGCCAGTTGTAAGCATATTTTTTTACCTGCATTGATAAACAAAAGAAAATACTCTGAGCACACACTTTTATTGTTTTTACTCATTTCCTGCCTTCGGCCAGTCCGCAACTCTATCTTAGCCTACTTACCGTATTTTTTCCTCTATAAGACTCACTTTTTCCCTCCTAAAAAGTAAGGGGAAATGTGTGTGCGTCTTATGGAGCGAATGCAGGCTGCGCAGCTATCCCAGAAGCCAGAACAGCAAGAGGGATTGCTTTCACTGCGCAGCGATCCCTCTTGCTGTTCTGGCTTCTGAGATTCAGAATATTTTTTTTCTTGTTTTCCTCCTCCAAAAACTAGATGCGTCTTGTGGTCTGGTGCGTCTTATAGAGTGAAAAATACGGTGCCTCACTTCGCTGTTGTGAATATATAGAAGGAAGTATAAAATGGCTGCAAAAGGGAATTTAGTGCTTGTATCATAGAAATCAAATTTAATTCCTTTAACCAGACTAATGCACCTTTGTTTTTGAAGGGACTTGCTTTAATCCACATCACCCCACAAATCAGTACAGCTTCAGGGTTTCAAACAACTTCAGTCTGGCCTGATTATGGCTTTGAAAGGCTGATGGAAATATATCCTAAAGGTAAAAACATAGACAGCTTGTCCCTCAGAATGAAGAACACAGAGAGAGGGCAAGTCTGAAATCGGGAAAGCAGAATCCTAATGCCAGAAATGGAAGCTGACATCAAAAGTATGATGTGTGGGATCTAATTATTTTGGGGTTGTTGTTTTTTTAATGAAACCTAGCTGGATGGACAGATACCGGTCTGGACGGTACCTAGCTGGGTGGACAGAGCAGCCAAAGTATCCAAAATAATGCTTTTAATTGGTGCATAGTTCTCCTAACTGCCATTTCTGATATTTGTATGAAGTAAAGTTCAGGTTGACTTTTTTTAAAAAAAGATAACATTAAATTCACCTCTTTGTTTGCATGTCTTATTAATCTTTTCCCATTCCAAACAGGAATTTTCTGATGTTGACCTTCTGTCTGCCTTTTCCTCCCTTGCTCTTTAAGCCACGAAATAGCAAATCTCATAAATATTCACCATTACCATTCCGATTATTTCAAAACATTTTTGATTAGTGTTTACCTTTGCTTCAAAGGAGACATGCAGCTAATTTCAGTGTCATCCTAATCTTCAAGTGGAGCAGTTTTAATGTACTTTGCATTAATGTGTTTAAATCCAAAATTAAAACCAGACTGTCAAGCTCAGTGTAATGGAGGGAAATGTATTTTAGCTTCATGATTTTCCTCTTCTCTTTTTCTGAAAAGCACAGTTTGTGTGCTTTTGGAGTTCTAATAATTTCAAAAGATTGGTTTCAAAGAACTGACATATTGATAGTTTGCATTAAAATGATACATTAAAGCTGGAACTAGCTGCAGGAATATGAATGATATTCATCTTCCACATAAACACCATCTAACAAAAAGAACTGAATGGATTTATAAGTAACTTGTGCTTCCCTTGGATAAATATAGGCAACTTCACTCATGAGCTCAGGTATTGTTTATTTATTGACAGATATGCCATCTCAGTCCTACAGAAACTAAAGACAACCATCCTTAGCGCTCAGTTTAGCAGTTCAACAAGCATTTCAGGTTCCATCACAGACTTTGAGGGAAAAGCTTCTTTCCTTTCTCCTGCCATGGAGATGTTTATTTATCACCCTGCCATGATGGAGTGGTAAAAAAAACCAAACCATCCTCTCCACCTTAGCAAAGTGCCTCCTCAAACTGAGATTTATGTCAACAGCAGCAGCGTTAAGAGGTTTTGTTACAACGTATGTAACATGCAGGGCTTTTTTTAACTGGTACTTGCCGGAACTCGCTTCCAGCACCTCTCAGGTGGGCACCATTGCCATTATAAGAGAACAAAGGAGGTGTTCAATGTGAGTTGCAGCACCTCTTTTCCTAGAACAGGGGTCAGCAACCTTTTTCAGCTGTGGGCCAGTCCACCGTCCCTCAGACCATGTGGTGGGCTGGACTATATTTTGAAGAAGAAAAATGAACGAATTCCTATGCCCCACAAATAACCCAGAGATGCATTTTAAATAAAAGGGCACATTCTACTCATGTAAAAACACGCTGATTCCCGGACAGGCCGCAGGCCGGATTGAGAAGGTGACTGGGCCGCATCCGGGCCACGGGCCTTAGGTTGCCTACACTTGTCCTAGAAAAATAGCCTTGGTAACATGTATTTAAGAATTTCATACGATACATTGTTGATTTTGATTTGGCTTTTAATTGATTTCACCTTGTTATCGGGGGTGGGTGAGTAATTGTTTTGTTTTGTTTTGTTTTCCTTTTTTAATTTTTTTACCATGTATTTTATTCTATGAGCCACCTAGCGATGTTATGATGAAGGGAGGTATATAAATCTTAACAACAACAACATCAACAACAACAACACAACAATCTTCTTCTTTGGCGATCACTCGTAGCCGAGTAAGATTGTCTTCCATAAACATAGTTTTAAAAGTGAGTCTGTGCATTTTTATGCATGTCTACTCAGAAGGAAGTCCCACTGAGTTCAATAAGACTTACACCCAGCAAGTGAGATTTATACCAGGACTTGACAGCAATAAGCTCTACCACCAAGGATAAGGCAGGAGCTGCTCTGCAACCTGCCTCTCACCTGTAGGGCTTTCCTCCATGGCTGGAGGAACAGGTACATAATCTGGGGGATGCTCTTGGATCCATCTCTGTTATTTCAGGCACAGGTGGCCTTGGTGAAAGGGGAGCCTTTACTTGATTGTCAATTGTGTGAAGGGCAATGAGCAAAAAGGACTTTGTTGTTTTAGCTATTGACATACATTTGCACATATATTATTTCCTTTTCTTTTGGGGATGCTATTAGTGCTGAAAAAATCACAGAAGACAAGGATGCAATTTGCTTGGAGAAGAATGGCTGTGACAAGGCCAATAGATTATGAGTGCAATAAGTGGATATTAGCTCAGACTGAATTTAAGTTTAATGGGGTTGAACAGAGGAACTGTGAATTGAAAGATAAAGAAGGTAAACTCCTTTGCAAAGAAAATGCAAAATACATTTATCAAATAATATTGTATCTTTATCAGCAGTAGACAAATATTCCCTTTCAGATGAAAGGAAAGCAGCAACCAACTTACCTGGTGCTGAAATCATAGCAAAAACTTTTTTTATTCTCCCATGCATATGGACAGTTTTACTTGTTTTTAAATATATAATAAAGGTATATTAAACAATTCACAATAAATCCCAGATTGAGTAACTCCCATTAAAGCCCAGATCGAGTAGCTCCTTTTCTGCAGAGATCATGCAAATAGCCAGTTGCAAGTCATCTGGGATCCTAATAAAGCAAGTGAACATAGACTTGCAGGCCTACTCAGCTTAGGTTTAATTAGCTTTCTTTTTCATGTTTGTCAGTTGATCCCTTTTAAAGGCGCTGGGTATCAGCATTATAATGCACATGTATCTAAAGCAGCTCACTGGTGGGGTGGAACCGCTATGCTAACCTTCCAGCAGATGGGTCCCTGGGAGGCAAGGTGGTGGGGAGGTCAGTGCGGTGCAAACATACCAGCAGAGCCAATCCTGTGCTGCTGCTAGCACATTTGCACTGTGCTGAGCTCCTTACCACCTCGCATTAAGCAACAGTGATCCACCTGCCAGGAAGGCAGTGTAGTGGGCTCCAAACCCACCCAAGTAAGCCATTTATGTCTGCGTGCCTATTCCAAAGAATATAGAAATTACTTATAAGCAATTTAAAGACAGGTGAGACAGAGTGCTAGGTTAAGGATACCAGATTTTTTCCCCAATGAACCTGGTGACACTTTTCAACTTCCTACTACATAGATGGATCTTGTCAGGGGACTGATTTGTATTCCGGGGACTGTCCCTGGGAAATAGGGATGTATGGTAACCTTATGCTAGGTACAGTTGCAGAGCGCAAACTTCACATGGAGAAGGTCCTTGGTTCAATTCCAAGTATCACTACTTAAGAGATTGCAGCTGTGTCTCAGACCCTATAGAGGCAATTTTCAATCTGGGTAGGCAATACGAGGCTATAGAGAGAGGCAGTCAGGCATGGTCTATATTCCAGTCCATTTTTACTCAGAAGAGTTTTGCCCAACACTAAGGACAGTCTCTTAATTAAACATACTTATGACACTTTGATGGATTAATGTTTATGTTAGGAATAATGGATTCAGTGCATTGTGTAAATGCCATCTCCCACACACATTTGAGGAAACCAGGAACACCTCAATTGATGGTTCCTCAGTCTGCAGCAGAGCTGAGTACCTTTATGATTTACTGTACTTCAACCTTCACCCAATGCGGTGCCATTCAGATGTTTGATTCTAACTCTCATTGGCGCAAGTCAACACGGCTACTGGTCAGGGATGATGAGAATTTTGGTCAAATGATATCTGGCAAGTACCAGGTTGAGGAATCCTGCCTCACTAACAGGTAACACACACGTTCATGGGAGTTGCGTGACTATGTAGTTTGCAATAGTGAAATGAAATATAACTGGGAAAATGAACAACAGTTTAGACTAGTGGGATCCAATGAGATTTTCTCTACAAGAAAGTTTCTACCATGCCAGCAAGCTTTTCTTTAAGTCAAGGGTATCCATCTTGATTGCACCATATTGATACAATAATCTTGACGGTAGATTGATTTCTTAGAAGGGATGTGTTCATTAGGGACATTTCTTTGAAACAAGCATATCACTAGATGTTTCAGCATGTTCTCCAGAGGAGATGTATCCACAGTATTGAACAACACTGTCAGTATTGAGTCACTGAAACAGAAAGAGATGGACTGTAGTCCAACAGCCCACTGATGCATACACAGGGCACTTAATGTTCACAGTCAAGTCTGTGTGTGTGTTTTAAGGAACAGGTTTAAATAAAGATTTATGTCACGTAGTGATTCAGTCTTTGGCTGGAGAGACCGCTTGTTTCCGTGTATAAGATGATGCTTTTTGCTAAAAAAAAAAAAAAAAAAAAAAAAAAAAGGCAAAAAATGGGTGTCGTCTTATACATGGATAGTGAATGCAGAGGGGGGACGTGTGATTAATGGCAGCAGCAAGCAGGAGATTGGCAGCGGCGATTGGACGGGTGATTGGTGGGTGCAGCAAGGCCTGCTTACGATTGGCTGTGGCTGCGGCAATTGGGCAGACAATTGGTGGCTGCGTCAAGGTGTGCAATTGGCAGTGGCTGTGGCAAGCGATCGGCAGTGGTGGGCAGGCGAGTGAGTGACTGGCGGAAGTGACCTCCCCCACCCCACCCCCCAAAAGCTAAACAACTTAATATCTTAATTTTGGATTAAAAAAAAAGAGTCCTCTTATACATGGGGTTGTCTTATACACGGAAAAATACTATATATACTGGAAAGAGAGAGAGAGAGAGAGAGAGAGAGAGAGAGAGAGAGAGCGCCTCATTCAATGTAGTATAAACATGATCTGCTTTTGCCATGTCGACATCTATGATCAGATAATTATTTGTAACATTTCAGCCACTTGTGGTTTTGCTTACAGTAATTTATTCCTTAAACATTTCCTTCTTTTTGCTCGAGTATCCAAATGTATATAACAGGCAGTTTAGCCTAATTAAAAAGCTTTCAAGTATTAAAGAGTATCTACAGAGCGGCATATTAATAAAAAAAATATATGTGGTCAATGATTGTAAAAATAAAAAAAAGTTTAGTAATTGTAATTTAAAACAATATTTGAACATAAGCTGTTTCTCCTGTGAGACCTATATAATGAATGTGTCTTAAGTGGCCTGGATAATTTAAATACCAGCAATACCATCCTTAGTTATGCAAGTTAAACATATAACTTGAATGAATCAGATGAAATTGAGCATACAAAAATGTAGGCTGAATAATAAAACGTTCAAACGGCAAGGTCTAAAATATGACCCTTAAACTGTACAAGAAAGTATATTTAGTGTTGCAATGGGATGCTTTCTTGAGTAGATTTTTGATGATGTAGAAGTGCTTACTGGGTCTAATATAATGCAGGTGTAGAAAGGAAAATCTGAAGTGGTGGCAGCTTAAGGATTTGTGTCATGCTGTGCCATATTTAAATACATTAAATTGGAGAATTTAAAAATGATGGATTGTACCCAGTCTTATTTTTTATTGAGTTATGTAAAAGGCTCAGTAAGACAGAAACAATAAAGAGTTGATTGTATATATATATGTATTAGCAGTGGCAAGAATACTTTCTGCAACAGAATGGAGACAACACAAAAGTATTGCTAGGAGAGGCATCGAATTTGGTGCTAATGGCTGAAATTGACATGTCATTTGAAGGCAGAAGAACAAAGACAACAGCAGAACAATTTTGCATTGAATTGGAAGACGTTTATTGACTATTACAGAAGAAATATATTCCTTCCTCAGTCAAAAAGCAGTTTTCTCTTACCCTTACAGTATCTTATTTGGAAATTTTATATCCCACTTTTCACCATCTAGGCCTCAAAGTGGCTTACAATGTTAAAAAGATACAACAATATAATTTTTTTAAAATTAAATCTAAAAAAAATCAATCGCAGAAACTTAAAATCTCAAACGATTACACAAGAACATGGTAGCCTTTTTAGAATATCAGACATTTTATTGTTTTATTTAATAAAATAATTAGGTGCCTGCAACTCAGCAGAGAGGGTGGCTGTCTGGCTTCTGTTGGGAGTAAGTTCTACCAAACTGGGCTTTCTGTGCCATATCCTGTACTATTTGAGAAGGGGCCCAACTCTCAGGGGCAGATAGAAGTCATAAGGGGAAGGGGTCATATGTAAGAGTGGTGAAAAACAGTGTCCTATCTTGTGTGAATGGAACGGCTAAGGCCAAGCCCACTGTTAGATCCAGCTTTTTACCTTTGCTATTGGATATTCAAATAGTTGCATAGCACATACAGAAACTCTCTCAGCCTTTTGCTGTGGAATAAGTTCCATACCATTTTCCAATGGAAGCAAATGACAATTAAACACTTTAAATTATTCATCACCTACCGTACTTTTCGGACCATAACACTCAGTTTTTCCCCCCTAAAAGATAAAGGGAAATGTGTGTGCGCTTTATGGAGTGAATGCAGGCGGGAGGAGCTGCTCTTGCTGGCTTTTCGGCAGCCTCTCCTTCTCCGTCGCTGGGAAGCTGGCAACAGCTGAGCGCAACGTGTCTGCCTCTCTTTCTCAGTGTCTGCCTGCTCTATGGCTCTCCCTTACACACATGTAAGCGGCTCTTACTCTGATTTCTTTACAATGAGCTGGAAGAAGGGGCAAAGAGGGCATCCCCTTCCGTCCATCCCCCAGGACCTCACCGGTAAATTCAAACAAAGCGGCTTACAAGGCTCGTGTCCCTGCGTCTCCTCCTCCTCTTTTTGCTCCCATTCGAGGCAAGGCAGCTGCACAAATGTGAGTTCCCCCTCTCTCTTCCCTCCCTCCCTCTTCCAACTTCAAACAATATTGGGGGGCAGCTAGGTAAGCCCCACCTCACATACCACAATGGGGGGTGGGGGGTGACTCCCTCAAATATTTAATGGGCGGGGTGAAGGCACCTAGGCCCATAGGAGTTGGCTGCTTTGCCTAGGACAAATGTGAGCTCTCCATTTCTCTTCCTTCCTTCCCTCCCTCCCTCTTCCAACTTCAATAAAATATTGGGGGGGGGCAGGTACAGGTAAGCCCCATCTCACAGACTGCAATGATCTCAAGACAAAGTGCATGCACACTGGTACCCTATATGAATGGCAATGCCCATCAGCATGGGGGGAGGATGACTCCCTCAAATATTAATGGGG
Source organism: Podarcis erhardii (assembly GCF_964252035.2). Classification (NCBI taxonomy): domain Eukaryota; kingdom Metazoa; phylum Chordata; class Lepidosauria; order Squamata; family Lacertidae; genus Podarcis; species Podarcis erhardii. Next base: position 52,476,111 of record NC_138500.1, read on the forward strand.
GGCGGGTGAAGGCACCTAGGCCTATAGGAGTTGGCCGCTTTGCCTAGGAGAAATGTGAGCTCCCCCCCCCTCTTCCTTCATCACTGTATTGGAGATACCATACATTACTGACAGTTCCTTCATCATTTTTTTGCAGAAAACTGTATTTTCTTGCAGAAAACCTCCCCCATTCTGATAAGGATGATAAAGCAGAGAAGACTAGCATATAAGATTCCTTTTAAACTAGAGGTAGTAAAATATGCTAAGGAGCATGGAAACAGAGCAGCAGAGAGACATTTTGGGCCACCTCCAACAGAAAGAATGATAAGAGATTGGAGGAAACAGGAAGATCAGCTGCAAAAAGCAGATAAAAGTAAGCACACTTTTCGTGGACATGCTGCAAAGTGGCCACAGTTGGACGTGGCCATGAAAGAATGGATCACACATCACCGGAATAATGGCTTCACAGTCTCCACAAAAATGATAATATATGAAGCCAAACGCATTGCTTTAGAGAAAGGCATTCATGATTTTACTGGCTCACCATCATGCTGCTACAGATTTATGAAGCAATGTGGCCTTGCTATGCGCACAAAAACTAGAATTGCACAAAAAATGCCAGAAGAATATGAATCTAAGATTCTGTCTTTTCATAAATTTGCAATTGATGCAGATCCAGAGAAATGGATTTGAAATTGGCCAGATTGGGAATATGGATGAGGTCCCGCTAACCTTTGATGTGCCATCTAATAGGACTGTTGATCTGAAAGGTGCCAAAACTATTGCTGTGAAAACCTCCGTACATGAGAAAACCCATTACACAGTTGTGTTGTCTTGCTGTGCAGACGGCACCAAATTGCCACCCATGTTAATTTTCAAAAGGAAAACATTTCCAAAACAAGAGATTCCACGAGGAATTGTTGTACATGTTCATGAGAAAGGATGGATGGGCGAAAATGGAATGAGAGTATGGGTTGAAAAAGTGTGGTCCAAACGTCCTGGAGGGCTTTTGAAAAAACCTGCCTTATTAGTACTGGACCAGTTTAGAGCACATATTAGTGAAACTACAAAAAAGTGCTTTAAAGAAGCAAAGACTCATCTAGCTGTAATTCCTGGAGGTCTTACCAGCCAGTTGCAACCTCTCGACGTTTCCATCAACAAGCCATTTAAGATCTTTATGCGAGAAGAGTGGAACAAATGGATGGCTGCTGGTAATCATGATCTGACACCTACTGGACGAATGAAGAGGCCCACTATCACTCAAGTTTGTGAATGGGTGAAAACATCATGGCACTCAGTGAAGGAGGAAATCGTTGCACAGTCATTCAAAAAATGTGGCATTAGCAATGGTTTGGATGCAAAAGAAGATGACATTTTATATGAAGATAGCGAAGAAAGTGATGCCAGTGATTGTGAGCAGCTGAACTTCATAAATTCTGACTCTGGCACTGATGAGTTCTTGGGGTTCACAGAAGACTAGAAGAGTACTCAAACCTAAAATTCTCTCTTCATTTGTTAATGACAGTGATGATGGTTCTTAATGCCACTGTTGACTGCTGTTCACTTTACATGGTTGTAATATGATTCTGATATACCGGTTGTTTATTAAATAGTTTAGTACAACATTTGATTCAGAATATTTTTCTTCTTGTTTTCCTCCTCTAAAAACTATGTGTGTGTTATGGTCAGTGCATGTTATAGAGCGAAAAATACGGTAATTTGCAAATTATTGCAAGAGATTCTTTGCCAGAAAACCGTAAGTCCCTCACAGCCTCTGGGAAAGAGAGAAATAATTCCCTTTTTATATAGTATATAGACATGTGATAATGAAAATTCTCTTACTTCACAAGAGGATATTCAGAGCAAGCTCTTGGCTAATCTAGAAATCAAGATTAAACCATGCATACGTATAAGTGTTGTACAATTTTTGATGTTCCCTTTCTATTTTATTTATCATAAGGGAATTATATTAAAACTGAGGTACGATATCAAAGACAAATGCCATTGAATTTGGATGAAAGATTGAGGTTGCAGTTGAATTCACTGGGGCCTAATTCTGAGTAGACAAGGGCTGGGCTGCATTGCTATAGCTACAGAGATAGCCTGTTACCTTCTTCCTTTAATCTAAGCATATATGTGTGGAAGGAAACCTTACTATGGATACTTAAATTAGAACGCAGAACTACGTTCTCCTCAGAGTAGCCCCAACAAAATTGATGGGCCTAAATTAGTCATGTCCCTTAATTTCAACAGGCCTATTCTGAGATAAAACCCATAATTAAATTACAGTGGTGCCCTGCAAGACGAATGCCTCGCAAGACGGAAAACTCGCTAGACGAAAGAGTTTTCCGTTTTGGAGGTGCTTCGCAAAACGAATTTCCTATGGGCTTGCTTCGCAAGACGAAAATGTCTTGCGAGTTCCTGCGGGGTTTTTTTTCTTCCCCCCCTTTTTCTAAGCCGCTAAGCCGCTTATCCGCTAAGTCGCTAAAAGCCGCTAAACCGCTAATAGCGCTAATCCGCTAAGCCGTCAATGGGCTTGCTTCGCAAGACAAAAAAACCGCTAGACGAAGAGAATCGCCGAACGGATTCTTTTCGTCTTGCGAGGCACCACTGTAGTAGTATGTAGTGTGGACAGTGCATATGCATGCAAAATATCTTGTCACATATTTTATGTTTTTATTAATAATGATAATAATTTATATACCCCACCCATCTGGCTGGGTTTCCCCAGCCACTCTGGGTGGCTCCCAATCAAATATTAAAAACACAATTTATTTATTACGTGGACGGGACGTGGGTGGCACTGTGGGTTAAACCACAGAGCCTAGGACTTGCCGATCATAAGGTAGGCGGTTCGAATCCCTGCGACGGAGTGAACTCCCGTTGCTCGGTCCCTGCTCCTTCCAACCTAGCAGTTCGAAAGCACGTCAAAGTGCAAGTAGATAAATAGGTACCGCTCTGGCAGGAAGGTATACGGCGTTTCCGTGTGCTGCTCTGGTTCACCGGAAACTGCACAGTCATGCTGGCCACATGACCCGGAAGCTGTATGCCGGCTCCCTCGGCCAATAAAGCGAGATGAGTGCCGCAACCCCAGAGTCGTCCACATGGACCTAACAGTCAGGGGTCCCTTTACCTTTAAGGAAAGGGAGCAGTAGAGCTGGAAGCAGTGACTGGAGCTGGCTGAGGATTGACATATTTTTCCAAGATTCCTTTTTGGCATGGGGATATATATAGGCTCTCTCCAATGGTCAGGTTTCCCTTTCCCTTTTATTACGTGGACTGCATATAGCACATCTCTTCCCCCAAAATAATTTCAGAAACTGTAATTTGTTAAGAGTACTGGAAATTGTAGCTCCATAATTCTTTTATGAAGCCATGTGTTTTAAATGTATGGCATGTATGCAGCCTTATATACTGTTTAAGATAACAAAGTCTCTAAGCTCTTCACACCGGTTACAATAATAAATCTGCAAGCTCCTTCATGGGCACCAAGAAGAAGACAGAAGCATACCAGTGCCCAGAAAAATCATGATTCTTACTGGAAATATAAAAAGAGGCACCCTATACAGAAACACCCCAAAGTCAGAATAGCCCTGATGAAAAATGCATTCATTCAAATACGTCAGGATTTTTCTCTCCTCTGTATTTGATTCATTTCACATTTCAATGAAAAACTACCTAATTCACACTTCTTGAAACAATGTGAACTGAAAAAAAATATTTTTTTATTTAAAAAAAAATTGCACATCTCTGGATATTGCGATACAGTTCCCAAATGAAAATATATGTACCAAAATTACATATATTAGGAAAATATGTAATGTACACAAAGCTACATAAAATATTATAGTAACAGAAATGTCCATTAAATTATATTAAGTAAAGGTAAAGGGACCCCTGACCATTAGGTCCAGTCGTGGCCAATTCTGGGCTTGCGGCGCTCATCTCGCTTTATTGGCTGAGGGAGCCGGCATACAGCTTCCAGATCATGTGGCCAGCATGACTAAGCCTCTTCTGGCGAACCAGAGCAGCACACGGAAACTCCGTTTACCTTCCCGCTGGAGCGGTACCTATTTATCTACTTGCACTTAGGGGTGCTTTCGAACTGCTAGGTTGGCAGGAGCAGGGACCGAGCAACGGGAGCTCACCCCGTCGCGGGGATTCGAACTGCCGACCTTCTGATCGGTAAGTCCTAGGCTCTGTGGTTTAACCCACAGCGCCACCCGCGTCCCTTTAAATTATATTGGTAGGTTTAAAATAAATAAATCACGAACTGATGCAAAAATGTAGTGGGTTGAATGTAAGAGTAGAAAAATGAGAAACTCTGAGAAATTGAAAATGACCAATTTATCCATCTCTACTTTAACCTCAGTGTGAAAATCTGCAATGGACTTTACTGAAAAGTTAAACTTGGGAGGAAAAAAAAAACCCCTTCAAGTTTTGATAGGAAAATACTTCAGGAGAGAAAGTTGTTTTAGATATAAGTAGCCATAGCGTCTAATGAAATGAATGATAAGGTTGCAGGTGTTTCTTGGTTTATTCATATTCTGTCCCAGCATTTTCTTCACAAGGAAAAACAAGTATAATTGGCCCATTATCACCCTATTTGTTCATGGAAGCATCTCTTTGACAGGTTTGGTTCACTGCAAATTCTTTCTCACATCTCCCACTTAAAATGAAAAGCAGGACCATTTCTTACAAAATGTCACAATCACATTTCAGATTTGAAGAGAAAGAACTCGATAATAAATAATAATAATTTATAATAATAATAATAATTTATTATTTATACCCTGCCCATCTGGCTGGGCCTCCCCAGCCACTCTGGGCGGCTTCCATAGAAACCAAAAATACACTAAAATATCACATGTTAAAAACTTCCCTGAACAGGGCTGCCTTAAGATGTCTTCTGAATGTCAGATAGTTGTTTAACGCTTTGACATCTGCTGGAAGGGCGTTCCATAGGACGGGCGCCACTACCGAGAAGGCCCTCTGCCTGGTTCCCTGTAGCTTTGCTTCTCGCAATGAGGGAACCACCAGAAGGCCCTCGGCGCTGGACCTCAGCGTCCGGGCAGAACGATGGGGGTGGAGACGCTCCTTCAGGTATACTGGACCGAGGACGTTTAGGGCTTTAAAGGTCAGCACCAACACTTTGAATTGTGCTCGGAAACGTACTGGGAGCCAATGTAGGTCTTTCAAGACCGGTGTTATATGGTCTCGGTGGCCGCCCCCAGTCACCAGTCTAGCTGCCGCATTCTGGATTAGTTGTAGTTTCCGAGTCACCTTCAAAGGTAGCCCCACGTAGAGCGCATTGCAGTAGTCCAAGCGGGAGATAACCAGAGCATGCACCACTCTGACGAGACAGTCCGCAGGCAGATAGGGTCTCAGCCTATGTACCAGATGGAGCTGGTAAACAGCTGTCCTGGACACAGATTTGACCTGTAAATGTATTCTTGGATGGAAGTGAAACTTTTCTGAGCCTCCTACCACAGTTATTTCTTTCCCAGGGAATCCCTTTTTATCTTGGAATCTGACTTCATAAAAATATGTTATTCAAATACCCACCAAAACACCCACAAACCACATCTGTGAGAGCAATTTGCATTTACTAATGATGGAGCCTTAAGATTACCATTAATGTGCAGCATGTATAAAGGATGTAATCGTTTTCATTAATGCTTGCTAAACAGCCTCATAATTACCGTCTTTGTCAAAAAGCCATTTCTCATGGATTATATTTGGCTGCCCATAAGGAGTAATATATTGTGGACTGCAATAATTATGAAGATATTTGTATGTGAATTAATGAAGATTGTAATATAAACTGTGAACTTCGTCTGATAGGGTGACACATATATATATATATATATATATATATATATATATATATATATAAACATTTTGTAGACCATCTTTCATCCAAACAGTTTTAAAACAGCTTAAAATATAATTCCTCTTAGAGCAAGGGAAAAGGGAAACTACTTCTCTGTTGGAAATGTTGTATGAAAATAGGCTTTATTTAGGCATCCGGTTACTTTGAACCAGATCTGGTGTTGGGTCAAAATTACCTTGGGCGTATGAGTGATGGGTTGGTTCCTAGCCATGTTATGCTATAGAAGTGTATGTTCTACATGACCCTCCAGTACTGTGGAAGATGTCATTTCATTACACTGGTACCTCAGGTTAAGTACTTAATTCATTCTGGAGGTCCGTACTTAACCTGAAACTGTTCTTAACCTGAAGCACCACTTTAGCTAATGAGGCCTCCTGCTGCTGCCGCGCCGCCGGAGCCCGATTTCTGTTCTCATCCTGAAGCAAAGTTCTTAACCTGAAGCACTATTTCTGGGTTAGCAGAGTCTGTAACCTGAAGCGTATGTAACCTGAAGCGTATGTAACCCGAGGTACCACTGTATTTTGTTCACTTGCGAGTCTGGTACCCATAGGACTACATCTGCCATGATTTCTATTATCCACAACAGATATTGTATATTATTAGAGTTTTAGATCATCATAACACAAAATGCCCCAAGGAACAATGGGGGCAGAGCCATATATATCTTAATGCACACGGCTCATGACAACCATTTGTGCTCTGGCAACATCTTTTTCTCCAGGCATGGAAAAGTGAATTGTGCCACTGGGTGAGAAATGCTGTAATTAGCCATTGTGGTAGGGAGGGGTGGTGTAGAGTTAGAGATAATGCTCTTGAAAATTATAGTACCATTTAAATAATTAAACTTGCTGCAAAGATATATGCCAAGATTTTAGTGACAAAGACTCAAGATTTATAGACAAATTAATGCACAGGGACCAACTTGAATTCATGAGGCGTAGAATAATTGCAGACTGGTTAAGGCAGGTTTTTCTCTGAATGCAAATTACTCGTGAACTGATATGGAGATCTCAACATGGCAAATTCCATCAACACCTTAGAAGGGCCAGGGTTTTTTGGTTGCCTGTTTTTAAAGCTTAAAAATATAAGAAGCTTTTGTTGCTGCTGCTTTTGTTTGGCATGGCCTAGTGATGAAATCACACACATTCAGTGCCTTACATCTTGATGTTTTAGCTATAAACAACTACACATACCTATAAAATTTATTCACTGCAACACTGATGAGATTCCTTCAGTATGAAACTTCTAGTATGTGAACTTTCAGTCAATCATTTATTAGCTACCTATACGAAGAAGAAAATAAATAAGGATATATTTTACAAACTCAACCGACTTAAATCCAACAGGTCCCATACTCACTGTAGACCCATTGAAATGGATGAGAGCATGCTTCTCCAGCCTTCTAGACCAAGTCATGCAGTTCCCATCACTTTGGAGTACAAAATTAGTATCAGTCTGAACAACATCCTTCCTAATTAACATTTGACCACTCATCATGGTCCCCAAAGATGCTATGAGTACCTTCCCTGGGATACATGCATTAACTGTGCTGGGCAGCCTGTCAATCAATGCCATCTGGCTGCAATCATTTTCTCCTGTTTATCATTTGAACATCATCATCATATGTTTAAATTAGGATTGGTTGAAAACGACCTATTTAATCACTCTGTTTAAAAAAGAGAAAGGAAAAGGGAAAATGGCAAAGTCTAGTGCGCTGATACAACAGGAGGCTATTTACCTGGAATTAATTAACAAGCACGGCACTATATTTTGTGTTCTTCATATGAAACAGGTTCTTATTGAGAGCTTTCAGGGGCATCTAGTTGGCATCCATGAGAAAAGGATGTTGGACTAGATCATCTCACTACAAAAAAGTAATTGTCATCTGGTCATCTCACTACAAAAAAGTAATTGCCTTCAATATGCTGTTAACAATTGGTTTTCATTATTCATGCTGATACATTCTAGGAACAATTTGACTGTGGTTAGATGTATCCCTGCCATATTCATGGAGCTGGTCTCTGACTTCAGTTGATTGATTGGCATATCATACCACAGCTATCGCGATGTGATATAGTACCTGGCAAAAAAGTATTAATTTAATCAAACGCAAGCCATGGAAAATTAATCAGTGGTATGGGAACCAGCAACAACCTTACTTGGCTACAAGTGGTCACCAAAGAAGAAGAAGACGAGACTTTCCTTTTAATATCTTTACATGCTTCAGAGGACAACGTTGGTTCACACCATCCTCCTAGTGCTTTACAAACTGGGTTGAAGTGTTTATGGAGAGCATGAGATCTGTGTTAAATTGGCTGTTTGTTTAGCACTTGGGGGATGCGGGTGGTGCTGTGGGTTAAACCACAGAGCCTAGGACTTGCCAATCAGAAGGTTCGAATCCCTGTTCGAACCTTCGAATCAGAAGGTTCGAATCCCAATTTGAGAGCCAGTGTGGTGTAGTGGTTAAGAGCGGTAGTCTCGTAATCTGGGGAACCGGGTTCGCGTCTCCGCTCCTCCACATGCAGCTGCTGGGTGACCTTGGGCCAGTCACACTTCTTTGAAGTCTCTCAGCCCCACTCACCTCACAGAGTGTTTGTTGTGGGGGAGGAAGGGAAAGGAGAATGTTAGCCGCTTTGAGACTCCTTAAAAGGGAGTGAAAGGCGGGATATCAAATCCAAACTCTTCTTCTTCTTCTCCTCTGTGACGGTGTGAGCTCCCGTTGCTCGGTCACTGCTCCTGCCAACCTAGCAGTTCGAAAGCACATCAAAGTGCAAGTAGATAAATAGGTACCGCTCTGGTGGGAAGGTAAACAGCGTTTCCGTGCGCTGCTCTGTTTCGCCAGAAGCGGCTTCATCATGCTGGCCACATGACCCGGAAGCTCCCTCGGCCAATAAAGCGAGATGAGCACCAGAATCCCAGAGTCGGTCAGAACTGGACCTAATGGTCAGGGGTCCCTTTACCATTACCTTAGCACTTGGGGGGTGAGCAAGTTTACATGGCACTCTGACACTGTCATGGTGATCCCATCTTCTGCATGCCTAATGAAGGAAGGAAAGGACCAACTTTGCTGCAGTTTTGATGCTCACCACAGCATGCCAACTCAATGTGTTATGTGCCAGAAGCTCATGCAAATAAACCCTGAATTACCACAGAAAAGGAAAGGAGTGACTGAATCTAGTTATGAGGCTTAGCAATGCATGATTGGTTCCTATCAAGACTTTGGCTTCTCTGCAGTTCTGGACAACTGAGTACAACATCTTTGAGAAGAAATTGGACTAAACTAAAAACAAATCTGGGTGTTTCATCTCTTCAGAGGCATAGCAGATGAGATTGAACTGTAAAAGGCCAAGGAATCAATGCCTGGGCATATGGCAGTTTCAGGCAGATTAGAGGGACCTGATGCCTGAAGTAAAAGCTGAACATTTGGGGAAGTACATGAACATTGGCTATCAAGAATGAGTCAGCAAGATAAATGCTACCTTTGAGAACTGGGCAAGTAGTGCAATGTAGGAACATATATTTGCTTTACTTATATGTACAGGAAAAATGATGACATACCAGACCCAAAGAGGAATGCTTGTGTAGCTAGCAATTGGTAGCTTTAGCAGATTGCCTCCTAGTGTGCACAAAACAATATTATTTCTCATCTTAAGTGAGATATAGAGTTTAGCCTTCCCTCCTGGGAAGACCCCACATGATTATAAATAAATGCTAGATTACAAAATGGTTGAAACGGGAGGCTGAACCAGAAAAATAGAAAGGTGCAGCAATGACTTCAGCTGTTTAACCCCCTCTTAGAATTATATCATTGGCAATGTAAAGGCATGTCTTAAAAGACCTGGGAACATAGACCTAGCACAAAAAACCTGCCCCTCATTTATTTTGATATGGGAATTTTGGTTCTCAGCACTGGTTAATGAGTGCAATGAGACTTTCAGAACAGGCACAGAAGCTACTGCAGCTGGCTAATTCCAGCAAATAACTCTCACACTTATTAACTAGCTGTGTGACCAGAGTAACAGAACATAGGAATATAGGAAGCTGAGTTTGACTCGGCCAGATCCTTGGTCCATCTAGTTTAGCGCTGTTGATACTTCAAGAAGAAGTCCTTCCCAGCTCCATATGAAGATGCCAATAATTGAATGTGGTATCTTTTGCTCACAAAACATGTGCTCCACCACTGAGTCATGCCCTTTACCCATTATGTTGAAAGGGGACAGCCGGATGAGATATAACCTTTCACATAATGTACAAGTTGTGACTTTTCTATATCTGAAAGAAGAACCGTGATCTTTGAGTTTTCTCTTCCAAGGTTGTTCTGCTCACTTGAGTAGCTTAGTTTACATGATTTGTGGAACTTAGCTAACTGAAAGATCACCCGTTTTGCATGTGCCTAATTGAACCTCAACACCCTTTTTGGTTGCCCTGCTCCAGGTGTTCCTGTCAAGGGGTGGCTACCAAATAGAGGGTTGTTGTTTTTTGGTAGTGACACTCTGACTGTAGAATAGCCTCCCCAGTGCAGCTCACCTGGCACTTTCTCTATGGTCTTATTGGTACCAAGTACAGTGGTACCTTGGATCTCAAACACCTTGGAACTCAAGCAACTTGGAACCCAAACACTGCAAACCCGGAAATAAGTGTTCCGGTTCACAAACTTTTTTCAGAAGCAGAACGTGCTCCGTTTTGAGTGCCACACTTCTGTTTTGAGTGTTACACTGGGCTCCTGGTCATGCTGCCTCAAAATAATGCTCCTGGGGCCACAGCACTCCCAACCCCCCAACACTATGCCACTGTTGATGGGTGTTCTCGATTATACTGATAGTAGGAGTGGAAATAATAATAATAATAATAATAATAATAATAATAATAATAATAATAATAATTGTGTGTTGAACCCTCATTATTGAGTGGGCAGAACAACCCAAACAATAGGAAGCCAGTGTAATTCTGCCAGTATAATCTACCTCTGTTCCAAACTCCTAACAGGAGAGGGGCCACTGCTGGATGAACCAGCCTGAGCCTAGCAGAGGGAATGCAAGCCTTCAAAATATAGACTTCCACCACCTTTTTTGCAAGTATAACTTTTGCTGGATTGACTCAGCTGAACAGAGTGTGGAACTAGAGTAAGTTCTCCCCCTGTCCCCATCCCGCTATGTCTCTACTGTTCCCTCCAATACCTCCTGGTCTTGGCTGAGCCAGAATGAAGCACTTATTCCAGTGTAGCTCCGGCTGAGATAGGCTCCAGCTGAGATACTTCTGATTGAGCTTGACACCTAGCACAAAGACCCTCATCCCAGGGAATTTTGGGTTTGGATTTCTCTCTCTCTCTCTCTCTCTCTCTCTCTCTCTCTCTCATTTCCCCCCACAGGTCTATAATAGGCCTTCAGGAGGGTTTTCCCTAATCTAAGGGATGCAAAAGAGCATAGGTGCTGGATCCAGGGGGCCCTGGGTGCTCTAGCACCCACAAAAATCCCTCTGAGGTGGCTAGGCACCTACAAAGTTTGGCATCTGAAGTCAGCATGCCTGAATGACTTCAGTATGCCTGGCGGCATGCACAGGGCATTCTGACATCACTTGCGCACACCACCAGGTGTGCTTATGTCGCATGCGCACGCCCCATGGTGTGTGCCGCCCCAGGCAACCGCTGTTGTGGGGGCAAGCTGGTGCCACTGCAAAAGTGTATGCTTCTCCTGGAGGCTAGCCAGAGGGAAAGAGCACCATTAATACAGCACACATGCCAGCTCGGAATACATCTCGATGTTAACTGCAGCAGTGATATAACTCTTGAGCTCCCACTCAAAAGCAATTAGAAGCCAGTTTTTCAGGATCTGCCCACGTGTCCTTTAGTAAATGACTTGGTCTTTTCAAAGTGAAATGCATAAGGTTCCACCCCCCCTCCCCCTGTGCATTAAAAAAAAAAAAAACTTGGTCCATTGTCTGAAAGGAAAGAAAACAAATAGGTGCCCCCCTTCTTCCCCTTTAAAAAAGAAAAAAGAATCATGATCTATGGTGTGCTTTGTTCATGACAATGGACTGTGAAAGATTTATGTCAGCGTGTTCTCGAAAAATATGTAATATACTTAAACGTGTATGGAACTAATTTGTGATCTGTTTCTTTCTGTGTGTGGATGTTCTCACAGGCTCAGTGGCAGAAACTTTAAGCAATGCCCTTCTGGTAAACGTCCTTGCTGATTGTGTTGAAACTCACCTATCTCGACCTATGAATCATCCTTAGAAGAGACTCATTATGATGCCAGAACCCTCTTTTTAAGCTTTGTTTTCCTAGGGCTAGTCTACTTTTGAAGCCAAAAATAAATTTCTCTGTTTAGAAATAAATTATCAGAACAATATTTCTCATTTACGCTAACAGTTATTCATTTTCATATTTATGAATATTTCAGCAGAATTTTGGGTGCTTTGGCTTGGGATCTAATCACCTGAATAGTCTTCTTCTGAGTTCCATGTACTGGGCCTCTCAGATGATGATGGTGGTGATGATTAATTGTTATTACATAACATAGATAGAAAGATAATACTTTATGTATGTGATAGTGCTTCCTAGACTATGAAAGGTCTTGCCACAATGAATCATTAAGTGTTTATCCAGTGGTGGTACAAATGCAAAACGTTTTGTGCACCCATCTTTTCTTCCCCCAGGAGTCCTTTTCAACAGGGCACACTGTATGACATGGAACTCTGTTGTTGTTTAGTCGTTTAGTCATGTCCGACTCTTCGTGACCCCATGGACCAGAGCACGCCAGGCACTGCTGTCTTTCACTGCCTCCTGCAGTTTGATCAAACCCATGCTGGTAGCTTCGAGAACACTGTCCAACCATCTCATCCTCTGTCGTCCCCTTCTCCTTGTGTCCTCCATCTTTCCCAACATCAGGGTCTTTTCCAGGGAGTCTTCTCTTCTCATGAGGCGGCCAAAGTATTGGAGCCTCAGCTTCATGATCTGTCCTTCCAGCGAGCACTCAGGGCTGATTTCCTTAAGAATGGAGAGGTTTGATCTTCTTGACATGGAACTCTAGTTGGCTTGAAATCAGGTGGAAGAGGAGCAAAAATCTGGGCAGATGTTTTCAGTCAATTAAAATTAACTGGACATTATGTGGTACTTTTCTTCATTTCTCTCAGTAGGAGTTAACATTTTAAGGATGGGGAACCTGCAGTCCTCCAGATGTTTTTGGAATACAGCTCCCTCCACCATTGGTCATGGAGGCAAGGGCTGATGGAAGCTGCATTTCACCAACATCTGGAAGGTCACATGTTTCCCATTCCCAATCTCAACTGATAGACCTTCATTATATCATTATATCTGGTCCAGCTTTCTCCATATTAATACCTGCCTAGAAACACGTTCTGCTCTCCCTATTATTTGTCACTAGTGCTGTGTGGCAAAATGATCTAGCATTTTTTAAACCATTGTCCATCAATTAATGGGAAAGGAAGTTGCATCCACAAATGAGGGCGAGAAAATAGCTGGAATAAGTGGGGCTATTGTTGTGCTTACCTTATCTCAATGTCATCATGTGATGTGACAGTCATTTCTTTTATTCTGAAAATCATCTTTCTGGTAGTTTGTATTCCACAACCTTCTTGGATGCTCTGTCCTGTAAGTTCAAGGAGGTGAGCAGGCTGTAAACTATGCTCCTCACAGCTGCTCATTGGTAATTGTTTTACTCTGAAGTCTTTTTCCGTTTAAAGGAATCAGCATGTAAAGGTTTTTTAAATGGTAAAAAGGATGACTTCCCTGAAAAACAAAATCAGTGGGCACACCAGTCTCAGTTCCTTACTAATCAGCCTGCCAGGCTTCAATTAAAACCTTGGTGGAGATGTCATGAAGGAACTTCTTCCATGGGTTTTTCTTTTTCATATAAGGAAGTACGGGCATTAAGGGAGGCTGAAAAATAGGAGAAAAACTCACACACCAGCCTCGGCCACCTTGAAATGAAGCCTCTTTCACAGGGAAGAAAAATGCCGAGAGACTGGATGAGAGGTTTCCGCACAGTGCTATTTGTGACTTATCTTCTAAAACATTCAAATATCAAGTCTTATAAAATTCAGAAATGCTGTATGGGAAAGGTTAAAATGATGTCACTTTTTTTCTTTTTGCCCACAAAGTTCAGGCTGCTGCACATTTAATGGTTTGTAAACATTTAAAATGATGTCGTAAGTCACTTATTCAGGTGGGAAGTTAACATTAGCAACACTTCTGTGATCTGAGAGAGTCAGGGTAATCTGTGACTGACACCAAATGGCAAATAAATTGCAGCATAAAAGGTCACTTTGAAAATATCTGACAGCTTGGAATGCTAGAAGGTCAGAAATTGTCAGCGTCTTGCCCTGTACTGGAAAAGTATGCCACCACCCTTTGTGTGGGCTCACATAATCTGAAATAATTGCATCTTCCAGAAGTAAGACAAGGAAATACCAAAGTGATGTTATGAATGGGGTTCTTTTCCTCAGCCAAGAAACCATTTAAATATCCTATGCAGCTACAATCCAGGCTAGAGGGTTTTATTATTTTTATTGGGACACGGGTGGCACTGTGGTCTAAATCACTGAGTCTCTTGGGCTTGCCGATCAGAAAGGTCAGTGGTTTGAGTCCCCACGATGGTGTGAGCTCCCGTTGCTCTGTCTCAGCTTCTGCCAGCCTAGCAGTTCTAAAGCACGCCAGTGCAAGTAGATAAATAAGTACTGCTGCGGCGGGAAGGTAAACGGCATTTCCGTGCGCTCTGGTTTCCATCATGGTGTTCCGTTGCACCAGAAGTGATTTAGTCATGCTGGCCACATGACCCGGAAAGCTGTCTGTGGACAAACCCTGGCTCCCTTGGCCTGAAAGTAAGATGAGCACCACAACCCCATAGTCGCCTTTGACTGGACTTAACCATCCAAGGATCCTTTACCTTTTACCTTACCTTTTATTTTTATTATTATTGTCATTATTATTATTATTATTAGTAGTAGTAGAAGTAGTAGTAGTATTCCTCCGAGGAGCTGCTCAAGGTGGCATATATGGTTCTCCCTCATCTCCCTCATCTCCATTTTATCCTAACAACAACACTGTAAGGCTGAGAAGGAGCAATTGGCCCAAGGTCACCCTGTGAATCTTGGTCTCCTGGATCATAGTGTTTGGGCTGTGGCATGGGAGACTAGGTTTCAAATCTCCTCATATCCATGAAGCTTGTTGGGTGACTTTGGGCTGGTCCCTCTCTCTCAGCCTAAACCACTGCACCACACAAACACGAATTGTGCAAATGGCATGTCAGGATTCTCCCCACTAGTTGTGGGCAGAGAAATTGCAATGAGCACCTCACTGAATTTCTGCAGGGCAAGGATGAAATCTCAATACTTTCTCTGGGATAGAGATCACCGGAAGCAGTGGCACTAGCCCAGACTTCTCTTTCCACCTAAGGGAAATTCAACTAACATGTACTCAGAGTGGGCCTAGTGAAGTTAATGACCACAACTAATTTAGGTCCATTAATATTAATGGATCTACTCTGAGTAAAATTAGCTGAGGGTTCTCTAAGGGATCTTCGTTTTCTTTTATAATTCTGTTATAATTGTTATCCAAAATGTAAATCCAAATGTACAATTCTGCAGTATATTGTAATCCAAACCTTCCAGGTTTTAGACTTAAGAAATATGCATCCAGGATGTCTAAAGGTATTAGTTAACTGCTTCTTGGCAGGTAGTATTGCATAAATATCAAATCCAACTCCAGCTATTCCAGGTTCTCCTTCCTTCTTGGGGAATTTCTCCCCCAATATGATGGAGAGTTCTCCTGCTTAGCTTCTGTTTTGTGCCACCAAGTTCCAGGGTTTAAAGTTAAAGTTTGTATTTCCACAGTACAGTGGTACCTCAGGTTACATACGCTTCAGGCTACATACATTTCAGGTTACAGACTCTGCTAACCCAGAAATAGTGCTTCAGGTTAAGAACTTTGCTTCAGGATGAGAACAGAAATTGTGTTCCGACGGTGCGGCGGCAGCAGGAGGCCCCATTAGCTAAAATGGTGCTTCAGGTTAAGAATAGTTTCAGGTTAAGAACGGACCTCCGGAACGAATTAAGTACTTAACCCGAGGTACCACTGTACTTCTGTGTAAATCTTTTTACTTTCTACTCTGCCAAAGTATCAATCTGTCAAATTCTGTCCAGCTGTCAATTTGTATCCTACCTTTATCCTGAGGACAACTTGACACAGCTGTAGCCATAATGTATCCAAGAGAAAGAGAATCTCTCCAAGGTCCAAGATCAAACTGTTACAAAATCTCCATAGCTGAAAATACTATGCTCTACTCCCATTCACACAAAAAATCCCCTTGCAGAGCCTGTCCGCAGAAATCGGAAGCTGACTTCCTTTTTAGCTTCCATTTCACCAAATCAGTCAATTTAAGGCTAATTTCTTCTCTTAATTCTTTATTTGGTTTTTACCTCTAATTGGAAAATCCACAGCTTACGGTGGCGGTGTTTGGCTTCGGCTGTAGAGTGCGCTGGAGCTGTGACAGGACTCAAGCCTCTTTTGGGGTTGTTGTTTTTTTTGCTACCACAAGCAGCAGCCTCTACAGTGCCTCAGTGCTTGTGTCGTTTCTGGGAATTCAGAGATGTAGAGGAAGGAGGTCACCATATTTTTTTAAAATGTTAGGAAATATTGGGAGAAAATGCTGCAAACTAGCCCTCTTCCCCTTAGGTGGAAAGGGGAGAGAAAATAAATATTACGTATTTTCTCAGACAAATGTTTTCTGAGAAATTTCAGCTTGGTTGTATCTATTCAGAAGACCTCAAAGCATATATGCCATGGTGAACTGCCCATTCACCCTTTTCACTGCCTCTCCCACACTGTCATCTTACTGAGCACCATTAGTCAAAAGATAGACTTGTGTCCTGAGGAAATGAGGCAATTAGATCAAATGCCTGTATTTTGTTTATCAATAACTGCTGATGGATCTCGTTCTAAATAAAAGGTCAAGCTAGATGATCTATAAAGGACGTCCAAAATGTCTTAATAAATCTCTGAATTTATTGTGACTGATTAATATATTCTTAGCTGTTACTTTCTAGTGCTGTTGTGCATGCCCTGCCTCTAACCAATTCAGCAATTTGGAGTGGCCCCAGTCTGATCTGGAGCCAACACAACCCTGTCTCAAACCAAATTGGAGGGGGTGGACTTGCAGAGTATTTAATCAGGGTTGTAAACACCGGTGAAACTTAAAGCTGGAGGGGTGAGAAGGAAACACAATAAGCCCACCTGCGTCTCTGTCTCCCCTCCTCTCCTGATACATTGACCACCGCCAAAAAAAAACCCCTTGGATTGCCCTGAGTGCAACGATTCCAGTCTGCAGCTCTCTGGGGCTACCGCAGTGCACTGTGATGGAATCCCCAGTCAACTGAGATGAGCCTGATTCAGCCAGCGCAGTTGCACAGCTCTACCTTCTAGGAACTCATATGGGAAGCTAAGAAAGAAAACAATCTTCTCCTTCTCTCCTCATCTTACATGTCCCCCACAAACGCCACATCTGGCAGGTGAGGGGACCCTCTCAGAAGACACTTATTTGGCAACATGACTGGGATGAGGGTTTCTCCCTTTTTTGATGATTCCTAACACACCTTAGCAGCACTTCTATCAAAACTGGAACAATTCAGAGATTAGAATGATCATTGCCAATATTGCAGCCCGCCCAGTTCCTCACTTTTCACATTTGCCCATCTTGCACTCAGTTAAAAATAGATATTTTTCACGGTTGCAATACAGCTAGTATTGCACCAATAAAATAATGGCAATCCTGTGAATATCTACTTGAATTACACTCAGCTTTTATTATTGGTGCTGTGCGGGACTGGAAGCAATATATTCCTTGTCTCTGGGCTCTGCTGTCACATATGAAGCAATTATAATTTCCTTTAGGGCACTGGTGATGTTTCAACTTTGCTTCTGGTTGTTTTCCTTTGTGGCAAGAATTGAAATACCATTGACTGTTCAATTCACCTGCTGTGGCTTGCTTGTGATTCACTGGGGGGGGGGGGAGTGGCGGAAGGGCAGTGCTGTTTATTTGCCTATTGAGTTGATGGGAAATAACCTCGTTCAAAGGAATTGTGTGCTGAAAATCACATCATATTATTTAATATAATTAATCACAGCCTTCAAAATGTCAAACACTTCAACTTCTTTCTTTTATTTTTTCATTGAAATTGCTAATGTAATTTGTTTTTACTATACATTTATTGCGCACCTATTAGCTATCACTCTCTAGCCATTCTACAAAGAAGGGTAAATATTAAAATAGAAGCACAACACTCTAGGTTGCAATGACAGAAGCATATGGTCCATCTTGTGAGATGTCCTGGTAATGCTCTATTCAGCTTTTTGTCAAGCCTCACTTGGAGTTCTGGGTCCAGTGACGGGCATTAAAGGTTAAAGGGAGGAGTTCATGGTGAGTGCCAGCACCTATTTTCCGAGGGAAAATAGCACTGGTTAAAGGAACTTAATATGTTTAGTCTGCAAAAGAAATAGGACAGTCATCTTTAAATATCTGAAGGGATGTCCCATAGATGTTTCAGCAAGTATGTATTCTTCCAGGGGATGGGAGCTGAACCAATAGGTTCAAACTGCAAAACAACTTGATTTAGGAAGAACAGCTTGATAGCATGAGGTGTTTGACAGTGGAACTTAAATATTGCTGTGTAACATCATCTTGAACAAAATTCCTTTGCAGTAATGCTTTGTGCCAACTAATCTGTTCTCCTTTTTGCAGAAATTAATGCCCTGATTAACTTTGCTCTAAAGAAGAACTGCATATTGCTTGAAAGCTACATTTCAGAATTCCATTCATAATTTGCCACACATTAGTTTCAGAAGTCTGGCATTGAAGTTCAGGTGTTATGAGGGGGCAGTGTAAACACATGGATGGGAATAGTGTGATGAGGATATTAGCTTTGCACCCCTTTCTGTTGCCGTCTGTTTTTCCTTCCCTGGATTGGAAGGTGATTATCTGAAGTGGGAAGCCTTCTTTAGCCTCGGGGGGGGGGGCAATGTTACGACACTGAATGATCAGGGAACTAATGTGTTCAGGGAGACTATGAGTAGAGAAAGGCGCCTTTTCAGAGTTGGAAGGCAACTGAAATGAGTCAGAGTAGCACACAGGTCCCCACTTGTGAGTCGAGGACCCTCCACCCACTTGGGATAAATAAGACACAAGACACGTTTATTTTAGGTTAATGGGCTAAATAAGGCCACGACTTTATTGATTACAGCATGTGAGAGGTATTGGCTTAGGCATTGGATCAACAATCAACATATGACCCCACCCTGCGCAGCGGGGAGTCATTTGAAGGTTAACACCCAGTGGGAGGAGCTTGTTGATGCAAATACAACTGGAAGCTTCACCAGATGTCACCGGGGGTTGTGCCATGGCCCTAGCCACCAGCAGGGCATCAGACAGGATCCATGACCACCAGATTCCTTTAATGGAATACCCAACAAGGGGAGGCGTAGGTGATGGCCACAACCTGCCCTCCAACACACAACAGATATTCCAATGCCTAACCGCCACCCGAGCCAAAAAGGCTCACCGCCAATACCCTCACAGCTGCAACCAATCCCTAATGCTACTGATGATATTGGCCAACCACACGTCATTGCCTTGATCAGACAGATGAACACCACCGGGCAGCAGAGTGAAGACACGAGGCTGCCACGTCTGCTTGAATGCGGCTCAACTCCGCCCACAACGCAGCCCTATTGGCTGGCCCGATGGGCAGGGGCACAGCAGCCAGGACAGTTATGCAGGGGGCCGACCACACCCCCTGCTAGCGCGGGACCAGTTCCCACTCACAATACCTCCCCTCTGTGAAGAGGAGAGGCCTTCTCCCTGTCCTGTGTTTACTTTGACCTCTTCAGAATGCTTCAGAATGTTTCTCTCTCTCTCTCTCTCTCTCTCTCTCTGTGTGTGTGTGTGTAACAACACATACATCTTTGCATCTAACATGCAATGTTTCCGCTTTCAAAAAACACACACCCCCCTGCAAATTATATCAGATGGTGGTGTAGGATGGATAACTAATAGGCATACTTCCCAGCTGCAGATCATGCAATGTGCATTTTGAAACACTTGTACCTTGGATGCAAAGACACATTTAACTTGATGTGCCGTTTGGCTCCTGTTCTGTGCTAGATTCTGAACAATCAACCTAAACTCTTTTGTTGTCGTTATCATCATCACCGTAATTGGTTTTAAAGCATCTTGCAGCCCACAATATACTTGGTCCAGAGCAGCCTTTCCTAATCTGATGCCCTTTAGATGCCTTGGACTGCAGCCCCAGGCAGCAAGGCCAATTGTCAGGGATGATGAGGGTGGTCTAGTCCAATAACATTTGGAGGGAACTAGGTTGGGAAAGGTTTCTCCAGAGTGTTCCTAGCATAGTCAGTGGAGCATTGAAAAGTTGCAGAAGTGCTTCATTTCACTCTGAAATAATTTTCTGTCTATGGCTTTATCTCCTAGGGGATCCCGGTGAAAAGAGGGACTGCTTTCCAAACAATTCGCATCTGTGTTGCTACAGATCAAATAAACTTGGGTGGGTTTGCACTGAACATTTTAGTCCAAAAAATAATCCTTACCTTCTGTTCAGATTCCTGTGTCAATAGCAAGTAGGCTGCTAGTAAATTGCTCAATTGCCAGGAGTCAAAAGATAAATATTGGGATGAGTGAAAGGCTTTTGTGGATCCTATTTAGAATACTTTTTTGTTTTACATTTTAATTGAACTAGGAATAAAATCCAGTTGTGCTAATCTGGCAAGAAGGACTGTGTTCCCACACAGCTGCCATTCATTTCAAACGTCTTGTCCTCAGGAGTGCATCCCAGTGGAATCTCTCCATTGTCATCATGACCAATTATTATTATACTTGCATTCAGTAAGGATCACAGGGTACCTAAACATGGCAAAATGTCTCTCCCTGTGTAGCATTTGTTTCCTAAAAGTTCTGTCGGCCTGGAACCTTGGCACTGTTTATGTATTAAAATAGAAATCTGCCTGGAGTCAACTGCTTTATGAATGCACCTGCCTAATCTGAGTCTGCTTTATGTTCCTGCCTCCTTTAAACCCAGATGTTCTCCATCCCTTTAGCTGGTCATTTCTCTGTTTTGGACAGATAACGTTCATATCCCTGGAAGTCCACATTTGGAGGGGTGCTGCTGAGCATGTATTAAGAGGACTTATATGCAATTCATATACAGTGGTACCTCGGGTGAAGTACTTAATTCGTTCTGGAGGTCCATTCTTAACCTGAAACTGTTCTTAACCTGAAGCACCACTTTAGCTAATGGGGCTTCCTGCTGCTGCTGTGCTGCCGGAGCCCAATTTCTGTTCTTATCCTGAAGCAAAGTTCTTAACCTGAAGCACTATTTCTGGGTTAGCCGAGTGTGTAACCTGAAGCATATGTAACCAGAAGCTTATGTAACCCAAGGTACCACTGTATCAGATTTTACATCTGAAACAAAACATAGCATTTTAAATTGATTATTGTTGTGTCTGTGTGTGCATTGAGGCTTGAGATGGTCTCATTATCAAAAGAGTAGTGTGGGGTTGTTGGTTTTTCTTATTCTTTAGGCACAGCAGTCTCTTTAAAACATATCAACAGCTATATTCCCTGGTCCTAAGCAGTGCTCTAGCTGTGATGAGGCAAAGCGCCCATTTCTCAAACAGTGGACCAGATTGGACCTCAGTGACGCAGCCCATCTGATGATACCAACTGATTATATTATACTCTGCCTCCAAGTACCACCATTTTGTGATTGGCTCCATCCTGGAAACTAAGATCTACCAGTTTTGTGTCTCCTGAGCCTCAATAATATTTAGCCCTCTGAAGTGGGTCCCGGGAAGAACTCCTGGGATAGGCCATACCATCCTTTACGTCGGATTAACAAAAAAAATGTAAGCATTAATCCTTGATGCTCCTTGATGCTCACTATCTTCTAACACAATCCTTCCGCCACCCCACTTTACACATAACCTGAGGCATGATAAGGAACGGTAGGGGAGATCAAATACACAATAAGAATCTCTGGAGTCTTTCAATTTTGTAATGTTTGATAGACTGACAAATCTGACTAGTATTACCAGCTGTTGGAAACAACCAGAGGGGAGAGTGCTCTTTTGCTTGAATCCTGCTTGCGTGTGAGAGCAGTATGCTGGAGTAGATGGGCCTTTGGGCTGATCCAACAAGCACTTCTTATGTACTTAATGACCTCTGTTTTGGATTGTTCAACATCTAGCCCAACATTTTGCCTTCTTGCAGATGCAGCCTCCGTGACGAAATTTCAGTGTGAAGAGCCACACTATGATATAGTCGTTGGAAGGAAGTGGAATTCTTCAGGGAACCTGCTACATGAGCACACTCAGTACTTTAAAAGCCAGGGGGGGAAAGCAACCAAGTGTGATTGAGTAAGCAAAACAAGAATGGAGAAAGACATGAAGGCGGGAAGGTGAGAAATGCTGCAAAGGGGTGATGGTAATGGGGCATAAATGTGAGAAATGTCACAGGTTGTAGAAATAAGAAAGGACAGTATAGCTGGAATAGATTCATGCCAGATTGGAGCTGTTCCAATCGTACCTTGACGTTTTCTTTTAAGTTAAAAATTGGGATTACTATGTCATCTTCTTGGTGATTGTGTGACAGATATTTTAGGATTGGTAGTTTATGGTATACCTAGGGTCAGTTTCGGATGTGGGTGGTTGGGTGCTTCCTAACTCAGTGCCTCTGATGGACATCCTTTAACAGTGGTCCCCCCTTGGTAGGTAGGTACTGCAGTGAGCAGTAGCAGCACCATAATCTGAGGCAGGCGGAGCTGCCCATGACTGCAATTACCAATAATGCCCTAATCTGCCTGGAGTACTGTGGCCAGGTTAAAATGGTGGCTTTCCAGCCATCTTATACTACCACTTGGTAAGGCAGGGCCCAAGACTGTTGGTGGGATGAGGTTGAGCTCAAATAAGGCCTGCTGGACAGGTTAAGCCTTGGCAGTTGTTCGAATATGGCAGGTGTTTATGCTCAATTGGGGGGGGGTTGAGGAAATCCCTCCCAGATTTTCTGAAATGTAAGTGGATATTTGAAAGTAATTTTCAGAATGAAGCTGCATGCACGGACCACATTCTTCTGCAAAAGCACGGGTGTTTCTGACTTTCTAGTGACACTCTCCAAAGTGTTCCTATTTCCTAGGGACAGTCCCAGTCCTACAGAAGCCATCCCACTTTATGATTTGATCCCCAAATGTCCCACTTTTCCTTAGGACCCCTTAATTTTCATCAGCGAAATGTTGGATATGGAGTTATGCAACCTCTGAGGCAAGGAGGTCAGTAACTATGCAACCTTTAGAAGACACCTGAAGGGAGGTGTTTAAATGTTTAATGTTTCATTGTGTTTTTATATATGTTAGAAGCCAACCAGAGTGGCTCAGGCAACCTATTCAGATGGTTGGGATAAAAACAAACAAATTTATTATTATTATTATTATTATTATTATTATTATTATTATTATATGAATAGGATGTCCCTATTTTCATCAGAGAAATATTGGAGTGTATGCAACTGGAATGACTTCAGATACTGCTTCACAAATTTTTGTATTTGAAGAAGTTCCCAGGGATAGCTATTCGAAGAAGGATAAAAAAATATTCATGCTCAAACATGGCAATGATTTGTATCTGTCTTAAAAATCTAATTTACATTTCTTCTCTTGTTCACCCACCATTTCTTGGTTTGGAGGGTAAGAGAAACCTACTATTCTTACTGCTAATGGAAAATATACATCTGTCTTGAATTATTTATCTTGATGCACAGGGAGGAAGTTCTTAACAGGGCATGAACCAGAGTTCATTATTTGTGCTTCCTAACAAGACTAGAGGGAGACATTAGTCAGTCTGAATCCCTGGTTTCTTAAAAATAAGTCTTTCTGTGGTGATTCATTTTGCCATTGGCTAAGACACTCGCAACTCAGAACAATTGGATAGTTTGCCTATTAATTATAGTTTCAGAAAGTAAAATGAAGACAGAACTTCTTTTCAGTTCAGCAAATGTAAAAATAAAAATAAAAAAATCGTGTGGTTGAAGAAATGCAGTTCTGTTATGAACTGTATACATACCTGTCTGCTGTAGACTACTGACACATAAGGATGCTATTCTAAAAGGATGAACTACTAGTTAATGTTTTATATGGAATACTCCTGCTTTTTCAAGTATCTGTATAAACATGCTTAGGTATCATAATATTTTGCTCAAACCAAGCTCTTGAAACCATTCCTACTGAAATGTGTACTTAGTCATGTGTAATTGTAATTTCAACTGAAAACAAAATTTGAGCTAGTCATATAAATCACTGCAGGCTGTACATTTTCTTGGTTTGTATTCCCTGGTGTTTTCTTGTCCTGTTGAGATACCTACCGTATTTATACAGAAAGAGATCTGCCTTTTTACAAGCATATTGCTATTTGTTTGTTTGTTGTTATTAGTATAGGTTGTTAGTTTAAAAAAATGGAACATTTGCCAAAAAATTATAATAATCCTGTAGCTCCTGCTCTTCATGGCACACAACACAAATGTTTACATTTGGAATTATAATAATTGATATTTAGAAGCAGATTAACCAATTTAAGATTAATGTTTTGAATCAGAGATGGACTTGACCAAACAAGGATTCGCATTAAGTAAAACAAAGAACAAGGTTGATCTTCTTCACAAAAAGGTACAGAAACCATGCTGATTAATTAAACAAAACGAAAAGGGGTCCTTTATCACTTGACCAAATGGAAATGGCTATTTTTAAATATATAAGCTACTTGCCACACCTTGATCTTAAACAAATCTTGGGCTTAAGCCTTGGCCTTAATATTTTGCTGATAGCTTCTCTCCATAGCACATTGTTTTCAGAGCACTTATTATTATTATTAGTAGTAGTAGTATTAATACCCCATCCATCTGTCTGGGTTTCCCCAGCCACTCTGGGTGGCTTCCAGCACATATAAAACATAGTAAAATGTCAAACATTTTGTGTGTGTATGTGTCTGTGTGTACGTACACCATGGGAGAGAAAATTCAAGATGGAACTCATGTCACTTGCTAACACAAATGGGGCAGAAGAGCCTCACTTTTTTTGCTCTTCTGCTCCTCATTGTCTCTAGCTGCATTTTGCTCTTACAACATTTTTCCACTCTGTGGCTCCATTACTTTATTGGTGTACTTTCTCCCTTCCCCATTCTGGGGAATGAGATTGCTGTGGATCTAAACATGGGTGTCCATAGTGGGAAGTTACACCCCTGGAAGAACCATTATCCTCAGATTCCATCCCCCTTCTCTCTCTCTCAAAAGTAAATTTATAGCATTTGTAAAGCTCACATATTATGCTATTTGCCTGCTCCCCTATTTCAGTGTTTTTACTTTGCAGAAAAAAATATTGTGAATGCCCATGGATCCAAGCCTCCTCAGAAACATTCCCAGAATGCCTCTGTTTGGCCATTAAAACCACCAGAGCAGAGTGGCAACAGTGGTGTCATTTTAAGGATGTGTTCAATTACTGCCTTAGAATGCAGTGAAGTTCTCCCCACCAACACACAGTTCTTTCCCCCACTAACTTTTCACATCAACTTGGCTTTGCTAGTGTCAGATTCAGTAGTGTTTTACAAATGGTAGCATTTCATAGCAAAAGCACAGGATGCATTTTAGATCATGTGTGAACATGGATTAAAAACTGGAAACACAGTGAGTGCAGAGTAAAAGAGAGTGTGAACACACCATATGCATCCTCAGCAAAAAAAAAAACCCTGATAACCAGCTCTGTCTCTCCCCTTTCCATCTGGGTCCAGGGAGGCTGCAATCCTAAATCGTTGCCTGAGACTCGAGAGTCTGCTGCTTGCAAAACTGTGAGCTAACAAACTGAAGCACAGTTAGATTGCATCTCTACCCCACCGTTAAGGATCAGATGTGTAGTTCACGAGTGCTGTTGGATCTGTCCTTGTTCCTGAATAAGAAGCCTGTGGCCAAGATTGCTTTTGCCCCTATTAGTCTGGTGAGCCAGCTAAATTCTTTCCTGGGAAAGAGTAGGCTTTGCTACAGTTGTAGCAAATATCTAATTAGATTACTGCAGTGTGCTGAACTGTGCTTGCTTTTGAAAAGAGCCCATCAACTTTAATTGGTGCAGGAACCTTTTTTTACAACATCTCTTTTGCATCAGTTTCATTGGCTACACATGCTCCAATAATCAAGCTCCATATGTTCCGTGTCCCACCCCAAGCTGAGGAAAGATTGTTACTAGGTAGGGTCTTTGCAGTGGTTTTGATTCAGCGAACTCCCTCCCTTTTCCTGGTAAGTGAAGAAACTGTTGTTTACTAAGGTGAGGGAACGCCCAGTATGCTCTCTGAAGAATTTCAGTATCCTCTATGCTCTATTTATTGTTACTAAAATTTGGATATTTTAATTGTATTTTGATGCTAGCTGGTAATTCTGTTTATGACTATTAGCCTTGAAGATCCGTTTTGGGGTTGAAAAAATGGTGGGCTACAAATATTTTCACAAATAAAAGTAGAATAGACTTGCCAATTGGTAAGCTCTTTGGGTAGCAACCAGTCTTCTTATCCTGCAACCATGAAAACTATATAAAATAATAAATACTACTACTTGATGACAGTGACTACTATTTCCACTATTAAATTTAATACTGGAACTCACCTTTAAGCTCTAAGCGATTGCACCTGGTTCATAATTGTTAAGGCTTATTCCCATATGGTATGACTTGGACGGTAGAAGAGCCTGCCTGTGCTGGATCTCACCCTTTTGTCTCCTATATTAGAATCAAGCATCTTGTTTGTCTAGAATTCCTTAATATTTGTCATTTACTTGTGTGTCTCACACCTATGGAAATTAGGATGTCTTCTATATTAGAATTAAGTTTCTTCTCTGACTAGGGTTTCTCAATATTTGTTCTTTACCTGTGGGTCTCCTAAAAGCCTCTTGATGGCCAAGGTGGAGATTACAGAGGAATGTGTATTTGTACAAAGACAAAATTTAATTTTGTTGATTCAACCACTTTTGCCTCTGGCAAGTGGTCCTCAGAAGGCAGCCCAGAATGGAACGTAGCGTCAGGCTGAGAAAGGTTCCCTACCCCGGTCTCACAGCTACCTTGCTGTTTAGGAAATTATAAGAACACAAGACAAGCATCGTTAAAGCCTTTGCAGTGTCCACACCATTAACTGCTTGATTTGAGCAGCTGCTATGGAAAGCTTGGCTGTCAACATGTGCCTTCCTTTGATCTGCTGGTGGGTAACAGGCTTGGAATATGACCTCATCACCCGTTGGGTGAGCCAAGGTTTGTCACAGAAGTGACAACATTTGCACAATCTCTTTTTGTATCCTCCTTGTTGCCCTTTCACATGGCAGGTGAATACTTTTTTATTCTGGCAGGGCTTTGGGGAACTGATTGCTGTTAAAGAACGGACTCTTAATAGCATCCTGTTTTGTTTTGCTCTGCTTTTTTACTATCTGCATTTTACTAGATATCCTTTTTACATTGTTGTAATTCCACAAATTGTTTAATTCTTTTTAGCAATAATCTTTTATATGGTTTTAGCTATGTGTGCTTTATCTGTATTTGTTTTAATTTTTTGTGAGCCACATTGAGTCCCAGTTCTGGGAATGCGGCAAACAAACAAATATGAACAACCAAATAATATACACTCTTATTTTAGTGCTTGGTTTGATTATCCACCTGGAGTATCTCGTTTGCAATTTATTTATCCATATTTGCATTCAAATTGGCACCTCTTTCTAAAGTGGATAATCCAACAAAGGAGACCTGAGGTGAAGTTTGCTCTGACTCATTTGAACTTTATTTTTACCCAATATTTGTGTTTTGCTTGAACCTGAGTGTTGTTGGCATTGTGAATCCCCTCCTATCAAAGAGATGCTTTAAAAAAATGAATCAATAAATGATAACTGTTGTGGCAAATAGGGAGAGGAAGATGAGTGACAGAGCAAGGTTTCAAAGCTCTGATAGAAAATGACAGGGCAGGGCCGATACATTCGAATGAGCCTGGAGGCAAGGAATTTAAGATCGTCATTATCTGGATAAATATGCCTTTGGGGGTGAATGAGAAGAGCTGATGCCATTATGGGGGCGAAGCTTAATACAGTAAATCTTGATAGGCAAAGATGCTTGGGGGAGGCGGGATAAGAAAAGCAAGGTCTGCAGCAGCCTGCGGAAGGAGAAGGATTAGCTATAAACTGTTTAAGAAGCCCCATACAGTTCCTTAGGACTTATGGTAATTAGTTCGAAAAGTATGGAGAAGTGCAACACAGCAGGAAATGCATTTACTGCTTTAAGCTACTTTGGGCGCACTCTCTTGATAGCATGAAACTTAAAAATAAACATCCTAACTTTGGCAAGTGATTAATCACTGAGAATCTGTGCTTCTTTGAAATATTATGCTCAGAATAACCATTTCTGATAGCATTTATTGGTATAGTTTCGGGCTGGAGTGCATGCCTTTCCAGGGCCATGCATTTTCCTTGAACAAGGTACTGTGAATCGAGGCAAGGACAATTTTACACAGAATGCCTAGCAGGACCAGTGTGGCAACAAACAAGAACAGTGTTCCATGCTTATAAATGTTGCTGTGGTCAGGTGGGGCCCTGGATGACAGCAATTACTTGTGTGTTCATTTAAGAAGTGAGCCAGCCAATGAGTGTATTCCGATTTGCCCACTCCAGGTTGCCTGGGTTTATACAAAACCCAGGCTCTGATTCTAAAGCTGCAGATCAGGTATACTTGGACGTGGTTCATATTGACATCAGCTCTACTCAGTTTGTTGTTGTTGTTTAGTCGTTTAGTCGTGTCCGACTCTTCGTGACCCCATGGACCAGAGCACGCCAGGCACTTCTGTCTTCCACTGCCTCCCGCAGTTTGGTCAGACTCATGCTGGTAGCTTCAAGAACACTGTCCAACCATCTCATCCTCTGTTGTCCCCTTCTGATTTCCTGAAGAATGGATACGTTTGATCTTCTTGCAGTCCATGGGACTCTCAAGAGTCTCCTCCAGCACCATAATTCAAAAGCATCAATTCTTCGGCGATCAGCCTTCTTTATGGTCCAGCTCTCACTTCCATACATCACTGCTGGGAAAACCATAGTTTAACTATACGGGCCTTTGTTGGCAAGGTGATGTCTCTGCTTTTTAAGATGCTGTCTAGGTTTGTCATTGCTTTTCTCCCAAGAAGCAGGCGTCTTTTAATTTCGTGACTGCTGTCACCATCTGCGGTGATCATGGGCTCTACTCAATAGTTTGGTTCAAATGTCTGAAGCGTTCTTGAATTGACTTGTGCCCTGCCCCCCGCCCTGCCCTCCCGCTAGATGCTGTTGCGTGAGCTGGCCACGCCCACTGTTTGTCATGAAATCGCTATTGGTCAGAAGGAGCCTCACCATTGGCATTTCAGTCCCAAACAATTGACCAATCTTGCATGTTGTCCTTGGGCTGCTCTACACACTGGCCAGGGACTTAGTATGTTGGACACAATGGGACCTACTTCCAGGACTGTGTGGCAGTGCAATACTTTTCATGTTTACTCAGAAGCAAGCCCCACTGAGTTCAAAGATGGTCACTCCTCAGTAAGTATGGTTAGGATTCGAGCTTGATAACAGGCCTATCAATCAAGCATTCCGCAGATGCTGAAGTTATAATAAACAAGAGTTGCCGATTGATACAACTTGTTGTGAGCTTCTGTAAAGTCCCAAACTTTTGGGACTTTCAACATAAAAAGACATGTTAATTAATTTGATATTCTGTGTTCAGTGTGCAAAATTTGAATCTTCGTGGAGGGAGCGGAATAGGGAAAGCAGAAGACGTATGATGAATAACACTGAATGTAAGGTCAGAATCAAGATCGTCCAGCTAATGGGAAATATCATTCAAAGTTATAGCAAATGAGCCTTATGAACATTAGAAATTGCTGATATAAGCCCGGAAACCATCTTGACTGTCAAGGGATATGTGCTTCATTTTCAGTGTTTGATTGTTCATATAAATATTTAATGAAAATATTATTAGAATATTCCGTGGATGAAATAAACTTCTGGCAGCTTGCAGCCAATGCAGCTTATTCAATATTCACTAAGTGAAATGACAAAAAATTTGCACGTGGCACAAATCTTCAGAGATGTTTTGTACTTTCACATTTGTTCTGTTTTAAGGCATCATCGTTACACTTACTTATAAGTATTTAATGGAACTTGATAGCTAAATTGAATACTCAAATATACCCAAGGTTTCATGGCCAAAATGTGAATGTTGTCTGGTGGGACTAGGTCACACTTAGCTTGTTCCAGATGAACTAAATGCAGCCTTTGCAGTACATATATGGAGCAGATAAACAAGATTGTGTGAATGTGACTATAGGGTTTGCAATAGTGCCTGATGCTTCTGCTTCCAAAGTGGGTAAAGGTAGGTTTGGGGGGTGGATTGAGAAAAACTGTTGATACCAGTAGAGCATAAGATCTTAGGTTCATGGGTTTGAGTCCCATGTTGGACAGAAGATTCCTGCATCGCAGAGGGTTGGACTAGATGACCCTAGTGGTCCCTTCCAACTCCACAATTCTATTCTAGTTTATATATGTGACAGCACAGTTATATGGATAAACTTTATGGATCAAGCAGTTGGTTCCTTACCTTTCCATGC
Organism: Podarcis erhardii; assembly: GCF_964252035.2. Taxonomy (NCBI): domain Eukaryota; kingdom Metazoa; phylum Chordata; class Lepidosauria; order Squamata; family Lacertidae; genus Podarcis; species Podarcis erhardii. The sequence goes on from NC_138500.1 coordinate 52,506,698, forward strand.
GATGGTCACGGTCACCTCCAGGCTTGTCCGCTGTAACTCGCTCTACACAGGGCTGCCCTTGAAACTATCCCAGAAACTCCAGCGGGTGTAGAATGCTGCCGCGAGGCTCCTCATGGGGTCTTTGCCATGGGAGCATATTCACCCAGTGCTCTACCAGCTGCACTGGCTCCCAGTGGAGTATAGGGTCAGGTTTAAGGTGCTGGTTTTGACCTTTAAAGCCCTATGAGGCCTAGGACCCTCGTACTTACGGGACTGCCTCTCCTGGTATGTCCCGCAGAGGACCCTGAGGTTCATGAATAATAATAGCTTAAAGGTCCCAGGCCCTAAGGAAGCCAGACTATCCTCCACCAGGGCCAGGGCTTTTTCAGTGATGGCTCTGACCTGGTGGAATGCTCTGTCCCATGAGACTAGGGCCCTGCAGGACTTGATCTCCTTCCGCAGGGCCTGGAGCACAGAGTTATTCTACCTGGCCTTCAATTTGAATTAACCTGATCCTCTATTCCCTTTTCCCTTCCTCTTCTATGAAGAAGCCTTTTTGGGACTCCACATTTAAATTCTTCCCTGGTCTCCTTGCTGGCTCTAGTAGGACCAACTTGGCCAGTTAGCCCTGGTGATCATTTGATGTCTACTGACAGGGTTGTTTGTTTGTTGTTGTTGTTGTTGTTGTTTTCTCCCAAAATGACACCTGAATTTTTGAATTTTATTGATATTGATGCTGCATTTTATGTTGTATTTTATGCTGTTTTATGCTGTTTTTAAGTCACATTTCAATCAATGTTTTATGTTTGCTGTTAGTCGCCCCGAGCCTGGTTTTTAAACCAGGAAGGGCGAGGTATAAATAAAAAATTATTATTAATTTTTATTATTATTATTAAATGCTGTGGGAAGAGGTCTTTGCCTAGCCTTGAAACTTATCAAACTATGCACTCTGGTGAGAACTCTCCCAAGAGAAAGTCCTTCTCCTTTGATGGGTGGCCCATCAAACCTCTGAAATTTTTATCTACGGAAAGGCTTTTAAAATGACTGTAATATGTGGGATGAGGGAGTCCTTCAGAGCATTTGAATGGCTATATGGTGCAGCATCCTCAGCTGTAGCACTTAGTTCGACTACCACACCCAAAATATCTCTGTGGTGGTGTGTCCCCCTCCCCCGCTTTAATGCTATTTAAACTTCTATGCTTCCCCTAAGTCCAGGAGATAGATAATATGGGTGACGTAGCTATATATATTCAGATATATTATAAATAACAGCCAAACTAATATAAGGTGAAGCAAAAATTAATCTGGAACATGTTAAGATGGAACACGGATTGAAATGTGTTTCAGAGGCTTCATCCGATACCAGCAGTATAAAGTTCTTTTAGTCAAAATGCTTTATGAACTTCTACAGCTGGTAACAAAGCCAAACTTCAGCAACGTATTGCATAATAGGAAATACTGTGTAGAGCAGGATAAGGAATGTTCTATATGAATGGACATTCTATATGAATGGACATCAGCCGGCACAGTGCTTGGTAGATTATTGCATATAAGGTATGGACATTATCATCCTTCATTTAACAATTTGCAGTTTTGAAGGGTGTGCTAAGGAGATGCGAATGGCAATTCCAGTTTTCCATAATAAGGGATTTTAGGAGATTTTGTTCTACCATAGCCATGCCATTATAGTATGCATGTTCCATTCTTGTTTCTCTGTGATGCCTGGATAGCATGGTAGCGGGTGAATTGCAGGATTTAGTGGATATTTGAGCCTTTCAACTTCTGCGTAAATGAACAAAACACACAGTTGCGTACAATGGCAGCTGCAGTTGGAGCTTTGCTTTGACTACCCCCTCCCCAACTTCTGTCTGAGCTATTGAAAATAATCATAATAATCTCATTCTCTTTCCTAGAACGATACACCAAACCTCCTTATCAATAGATTCCTGCAGTTCCTTTTCAGTTCTGCACACTCCCTTCCAGTGCACCTGAATTGCAAAGTTGTGGCTCACACTGTCTATGATTGTTTTGCTCCCTAATGCACATGGCTGAGGGGTGTCTAATTTTTTTTCTTGCAAATAGACTCTCACATGAATGCTGTGACTCCATGCAGTGCAAAGCTTGCCATGATAATACAGTTATACATTTCTAGCATGTCTTTGACAAACATACAACCCAGACACCTTGTTTGCTTTCAAATTAGTGCAGTACAGGTGTTTGAGGAATACAATTCATACAGCAATCGGGAGGCTGGGTAGGCATGTCTACTGAAAACTAAAGCACTACTTTTTGCATTTTCTTCCCTTGAAAAGGAAACCTCTGTGCCAGCTGTGGGGAACCTTTGCCCCTCTGGATGTTGCTGAACTACACCTCCCATCAGCCCTGGTCATTGTCCAGGCTTGCTGAGGCTGATAGGAATTGTAGTTCAGAAGGATCTGGAGGAACAAAGGTTTCCCATTGCTGCTCCATGCCATATTGCAAACAGCCCTGAATGCCCGCTCCATTTCAGAATGTTGTCACACAGCACTGGGTGTTGGCGATGATGCTGGGAATAGCATTCTTTCAGAAACACAACCCAAATCTCCCTTTGGCAAGTGGAACAAGATGAGTGTGTGTGTTTGCATGTTCAGTCCCAGAAACCTCCCCCCTAAATAAATTCACATGTGACTCAAATTTTTGGTTTGGTTTTTGGCAGAATTTAGGCCACAACTTTATTGATTACAGAAAGTGACTGGTTGCATAGGCTCTGGTTCGGCTAGCTCCCTGCCACGCTGGTAGCGCTGATCCAGGGCACCAGCATAGGTCAGCCAAGGATGAACACCTGAATAAGTGGAAAGCCAGGAACACGCTATCTCCCAAATGTTCCCCTGGACTCGGGCACGGGCACAACCCCATCACAGGGGTTGACCAAACCATTGAGTCCCTGGATTCCTTTAATGGAATACCCTTCACATAGGGATGGCCAGAGCGTTCCCCCATCCCTATCACCTGAACCAGAGCTTATCCACAACCTTGTTGTGACGATTTGCTACGCGGCAGGCAAAACCCAAATGGCAACAGCCAATCAGCCAAGTGGAGAAAATTCTGCTGTGCCCCTGTCCCAACAACAGATGACACACAACGGCATAGCAAGGTCAAGCGCAACAAGCCCTAAAAGTAGGGAGAGGTGGGCGGCTGTTCCGAATGCACGCACTGAAAGAGGAAGCTCTGGGACACATGCATAGGTATATATAGGTCCCTTGATCCATTTAGCCTGCATCCCATTGGCCTGGTTAAACCCAGCAATAAGGGACCTACCAATTGGGTGTTGTGGCTATCCAACCATACCCACCCACAACACAGGGTTTGGTTGCCAGGTCTCACCTCAACACGTGCCCTCTTTAAGGGAGGACCCGATTTGTCATGCAGCACTGGGCATTGGTGATGATGCTGGGAATAGCATTCTTTCAGAGAAACAACCCAAATCTCCCTTTGGCAAGTGGAACAAGATGGGTGTGTGTGTTTGTGTGTAAGTGCATGTCAGAGAGGAGGATTGGCATTGACTCTTGGTGTGATATGTAAATAAATATTCCTAAATGCCACTATTGTTCATTTGTGAAATAGAATCATAGAGTTGGAAGGGACCCTGAGGGTCTTCTAGTCCAACTCCCTGAAATGCAGGAATCTCAGCTAAAGCACCCATGACAGATGGCCATCCAACTGTTGCTTAGAAACCTCAAAGGAAGGAGCATCCACAACCTCCCAAGGGAGTGTTGGTTTCTGCTCTCTTCACTGTGCAGCGAAATGCTTGTCACAAGACAATGTTTACATTCCACAGTCAATTGCTGTTGGAGGTTTTCCCACGGGAAAGGGAGACTGGATGTGACGTACACAGGTTTCCTGTTTTTCACTGTTCTTTGCAGTTCAGTGTGTTCTCTCCGTGCTTTAGAGGAGAGAGGATGCTTTTCTCTGCTCCGGCAGAGGCAAGATGTTTTTCTGTAATCTACCAGCTTTGAAATGTAAATAAAGCAATATAGAGTATGTGGCACGTACTCCTCATCCTTCCGCTGTGCACGGGACACTGCAAATCAACAACATTTGGTTATGGGCCCAGAAAAACGCAGTCATCTTAAGAATGGGCTCCAGAAGTCGAATCGGAGTGCCGGCAAAGGATCAGAATGCAGAGGGACGGATCGGACGATATCTCTGCGCGTCAAGATGATTGATGAGGTATGTGCTACTGCTCCGGGCAGCCTGCCAGCTTCTAATTAATGGCTTTATGGCTGGACTTTGAACTTTTAAGGCCGTTTTGCCGGGCTCAAAGCAACAAGCTTCTATGCTGGGGAAATCGAAAGTAACTTTTAAAAGTGCTTTTGGACTAAAGCAGCTGCAGAAAATAATGACGCAGCATGATTTAAGGCAACAGAGACAGAGCACTTTTGAACTTGCCTTTGGAATGAGGTTTGCTTGTATAAAGCAGCTTGATATAAAGCAGCAGAAATGACGCAGAAGGCTAATGCCAGAGTCATGATGGCTAGCTGCAGAAGGCTGGCTGAGGCAAGTGGGGAATCTGATGCCAATCAGCCACATGCTCAGCTCAGAGTAGCCTGTGATACTGCCATGATTCAGAATCAAGCAGATCGCCGGGGTGCTAGCTGCATGGGCAAGGGGGAGACTTCACAGACGTCATCCCATAGTGCAGTGGAACCACCAGATGGCGCCAAAGCTTTGAAGGCAGTGAAATGCTACTCATGTGGACGTCTAGGCCATATGAAGAGGGAATGCAAATATCCCAGGGCCAAGACAGAGCAGCGCAGTGGAAGCTCATCGCGTGGAAGAGGCCAGAGCAAAGGCAAAGGTCCAGTGTCCAGGACAATGCAGCCCAAGGCAATGGTCTCACGCTTCACTCCAAAGGTTGCAGAGGTCCAGAAGACGTCTAGATCTTTCTTCGTTGTTGATTCAGCGGCGACCCATCACATGTGCAACGATAAGCGACTGTTCGTGTCTTTTACACCGCAGGAAGGTGCGATTCACCAGGCGGATGACCACACAATCCCCAGTAAAGGCTACGGAACTGTTGTTCTTCACAGTTTGGACTTATCGATACAGAATGTGCTTTATGTGCCAGATGCCAAACATAATCTGCTCAGCGTTGGACAGCTGAATGAGCAGAAAATTGACGTTTCCTTTAAGAACAAAAGGTGCATCATCACAAAGAAAAATGATTATGTATTGTATGCTGAATATGTTGATCGTTTATATGTTTTGTATTATGGTGATGTTGTGCAGGATGACACTTGTTGCATTGCAGGTACTAACAAAAGTTTGCATGCAGAATGTATTCATGATTTTCACAGGAAATTTGGTCATTTGCATTTTGAGGCAGTATCTAAAATGCCTGCCTTGGTTGAAGGTATGACTATTAAACCCTGCAGGTACCACATGAAGTGCAAGGCATGCGCAGCAAACAAGGTGAAAATGGCTGCGAAAGGTAAGGTGTCTAGTAGGCAAGCTACAGAACCATACCAAATTGTTCATGCTGATTTGGTTGGACCACTAGCGCCCTCTTTAGGTGGAAACAGGTACTTCATGGTTCTCATTGATGCATTTTCCAGGTATATTTATGTGTACAATCTCAAGCAGAAATCAGAGGCTTTTCCTAGGTTCAAGGAATTCTGTGCTTGGTTGGAAAATGTGCATGGTAAGAAGGTAAAGACTCTTTTCAGTGATCGCGGGGGAGAATTCACTTCTCAGCAGTTTGAAGCTTTTCTGACTGAGAAAGGAATTCAACACGATTTGTCTAGTCCTCGCTCGCCATGGCAGAATGGACTTGCGGAACGAGCAAATCAGACATTGCTTCAAGGGTTAAAAACCTTGCTGCATGATGCCAATCTTCCAGAGAGTTATTGGGCCGAAGCTCTCTCATGTTTCACTTACAGTTATAATCGCAGGTTATCTTCAGCGATTGGTTGTACCCCCTATGAGAAGATGTTTGGCAAGAAGCCATACATCAAACACATGAAAATTTTTGGTTCTGACATGTGGGTTCACTCACCACAAAACTCCAAGTTAGACAAGCGTGGATTGCATGGTATCTTTCTAGGTTATCAGAAAGGGTCTTACAGAATAATGATGACTGACTCAAAGGCAATTAAGCTCACAAGAAGTGTTGAGTACAATGCCAAGTGGGGGAGAATGTGGGAATTTTCCAATGTTATCCTGATGACAGTGATGAGACTGAGGATAGTCAACAACAAAAGCAACCACAACAACCCACACCCACTGATGAAGGTTCTGATTCTGAGTCTGAAACTGAATCGGGTGATTCAGAGGATTTCAAGAGTGCGAAAGCCTCTATGCCAGTGTTTTTCAACCTTTTTTGGGCAAAGGCACACTTGTTTCATGAAAAAAATCACGAGGCACACCACCATTAGAAAATGTTAAAAAAATTAACTCTGTGCCTATATTGACTATATATAAAGTAATTCTCTTGAATAGGAATCAAATAAACACAAAGAAAGTATTTTATAATTACTTTATTATGAAATAGTAAGTAAACAGAAATATGAAAAATTATAAAATACTTTATTTTTAAATCTTTCGAATTTTTCAATTTTCCCCACGGCACACCAGGCAACATCTCGCGGCACACTAGTGTGCCGCGGAACAGTGGTTGAAAAACACTGCTCTATGCGACCCTCTGAAAGCTCTGATCAAGAATTGGAGGAACCATTGTTCACAATAGGCCACTTTTCTCCCAAGAAGGAAGAGGAGAGTATTGAAGATCTACGGCTAATTCGCAGGTCACAAAGAGCCACAAAAGGCAGACCTCCAAAGAGATTTGCTGATGAATTTGCTAAGATAGCAGTAACAGCTGTTAAAAGCTCCAAGAAGGTATTTGAACCTTCAAGTTTCCAAGAAATCCAGGATTTGGATTCAAAGGAAGCTGAGCCATGGTTAAATGCCATGAAGGCTGAGCTTGATTCCTTGGAAAGGAACAAAACATGGGACCTAGTTCCAGTAGTTCCAGGAATGAAACTGCTTGGAAGCAAATGGGTCTTCAAAGCGAAGACTGATCAAAATGGCAAGATAGTCAGACACAAAGCCAGATTGGTAGCCAGAGGTTTTGCACAGGTACCAGGTGAAGACTATCACGAGACCTACTCACCCACAGTGAGGTATGAGAGCATTAGGCTTATGCTCAAGCTAGCTGCAGAGGAAAATCTACACATTAGTCACCATGATGTGAATACAGCTTTTCTGTACGGATCTCTAGATGAATCACTTTATATGCTTCCACCTGATGGCGTACAGGTAAAACAGGGATTTGTTTGTGCTCTGAAGAAGTCCCTTTATGGTCTCAAACAAAGTGCACGGTGTTGGCACACAAAACTCACTGAAGTATTGTTTTCTCTAGGTTTTAAGCAAGGGAAAGCTGATCCATGTGTATTTGTCAAAGAGGAGGGGCAAAAGAAATTGTATTGTTTGTTTTATGTTGATGATCTTTTATTCTTTTGGAAGGATGTCACAATGTACAATAACGCCCTAGCTCAACTGAAAGAGCACTTTGACATGAAAGATCTTGGTGAGGTAAACAACTACCTATCTCTGGAAATAGAGAGAGATCAAGATGGTTACATTCTAGTACACCAGTCACGGAAAATTGCTGATGTGTTAAGCAAACTAAACCTGATGGATGCTAACCCTGTAGACACACCGATGACAACAGGTTATCAGGTAGATGACACTGAAGAAGCATTTTCTGACACTACACTGTACAGAAGTGTGCTAGGCAAGCTAAACTTCATTGCCAGATGTTCAAGACCAGACATTGCTGTTAGCTGTAATTTGCTAAGCAGACAAGTCAACAATCCTACTGTTAAGGATTGGAAAGCTCTGAAACGCATATTTGAAAGGCACTATGCATTACAGACTGAGATTTAACAATCAGAAGTCTGGTGGTCTTGAGATATTTGCAGATGCAAGTTTTGGAAGTGACACTACAGACAGGAAAAGTACGTCTGGAGTTTGCTATATGTACAATCAGGGTCTATTTGATTGGTCATGCAAGAAGCAAACAACAGTTAGCTTAAGTACTTGTGAAGCTGAACTGAATGCACTGTCTTATTCACTTAAAGATTGTGAATGGTTGTTACAATTGTGCAAAGACATGAAAATTCCTGTCAAATGTCCAATCCAGATTTACCAGGACCACAAAGCATGTTTGGCTTTGCTGAATTCTGAAGGTTGTAAGCAAAGCACGAGGCACTTGCAATTGAAGTTGCAACATGCTAGGGAACATATTCAGAAGGGACTCGTAACGGTGTCCTATATGCCAGGTGATGAAATTCCTGCTGATGTATTGTCCAAGATTGTATCAAGGGATCAACACTGTACCTATGTGCAGAAGTTGGGTTTGTACTGATATTGTACGAACACGCTGCCCAGTGCTGTTCACAGAAAGGGGGAGGATGTTGGTTTCTGCTCTCTTCACTGTGCAGCGAAATGCTTGTCACAAGACAATGTTTACATTCCACAGTCAATTGCTGTTGGAGGTTTTCCCACGGGAAAGGGAGACTGGATGTGACGTACACAGGTTTCCTGTTTTTCACTGTTCTTTGCAGTTCAGTGTGTTCTCTCCATGCTTTAGAGGAGAGAGGATGCTTTTCTCTGCTCCGGCAGAGGCAAGATGTTTTTCTGTAATCTACCAGCTTTGAAATGTAAATAAAGCAATATAGAGTATGTGGCACATACTCCTCATCCTTCCGCTGTGCACGGGACACTGCAAATCAACAACAGGGAGATCATGCTGCAAAGCATGTCCTAATACAAGGTCTAGAAACCTGTGGTCCCTCCAGATGTTGTTGGAATACAATTCCCCTTATCCATCACCATTGGCCAGTTGTCTAGGGTTGATGGATGCTACCTGGGAGTCAAGCAACATCTGGATGGAACATGCTCCCTATCCCTATAGTAATGTACACCATCTACAATTGATGTGTATATTTTATGCTAGGGTATCATAACTCTGTGTTTGTTTGTTAAGTGTGCGAGTGGCCCCTGTGGAACTCCCTCCCATCAGATGTCAAGGAAATAAACAACTATCTGACTTTTAGAAGACACCTGAAGGCAGCCCTGTTTGATGTCTGATGTTTTATTTGTATTTTTAATATTTTGTTGGAAGCCGCCCAGAATGGCTGGGGAAACCCAGCCAGATGGGCGGGGTATAAATAAATTATTATTATTATTATTATTATTATTATTATTATTATTATTATTATTATTTATTGACCCTTAAGGTGAACCCAACTGTTTTATCCTTACTTAAGCTTCCTCCTTGTCTAATGCATATCCTGAAGATTACCTGACAAGAAACTTAGCAAATAAAAAACCATCTTGGCATATTGAAGTTTCATAGGTACAAATGAGGAATCTGGATTACTAGTTAACACAGATGACTTAATGATTTATTGTCAGCAATGGTATAAATAGAACGGTAGTGGAATGTCAAGCATGAATGTGACTTATTACAAAATGGAGATACAATCATTTTCCAATGGCACGTTTCACATAAAGGTGGAGAATATGTCATTTATAATTGCCTTTCATTCTCTGCTTCCCAGGTGCTTTATAACTTGGCCAATGTGCAGTCACTGAAGCACACACTCACCCCTGGAGAGGAACGTGGCAGCTACTTTGCTCCCACATGTTGATTATGATGACCTTTCAGGTGGTTATTTGTCTGAAATGTAGTTAGTGGAGAAATCCAGCTACCAGGAGATAGGCAGGGACCATCTGCTGTGACTAATTTCATATTTATCCCATGCAGCAATTGCACAATAGTGTCAGAGATGAAAAATCACTATGTGTTGCAAGCTGAGTCAATCTTTGTGACAGGGAGCAGCATGTTCAGCCGTTCTGTGTTTTTGTGCATTATGTATCGGTTTTGCATCAGATACGGCCGGGGAGTTGCTTTAGAGACACTTGGGGTTGTGTCCACCCCATCCCCTGGATTGCTGTATATCCAAGTCACATCAAATTGGTTTGGGTATTTATGTTTGCACAACCCATGTCAGGGGACAGGAAAACGGACCCATGAAAGGTTTCAACGGAGGGTTCCTGGGATTGGGGGGGGGGTTTGGGAATGAACCTGAGGGCTGTCAAAGACAGCTTTGCTGTCTAGCTAGACCAAGAGTCTGATGCAGTGAAAGAGGGCTCCATATACTCATTGGGCGATACCACAATGGGGTGAAGTGCAGACAGGCAAAGAGTGGTGGCTCCTGGAGTGACTCTCCTTATGCCTAATATACCTCCCTGGATCTCTGTTAAGCACATAGAAAGCTTCATTATACCAACTGGTCCAGCTAGCTCAATGTTGTCTTCAGTCTAGGGCTGCCATGCATCCAGAATTTCCTGGACATAGCCAGGATTCGTCCGCTAAAAAGTGCGTCCAGGAGGAATTCTTCGAAATCGGTGAAAATGTCCAGGAAAATCCAGGTGTACCAGAAGTGTTGCTATTTTGGCAAATTTCTTTAAAAACAGCTCAAAAGCAAAAGGGAAAGCTCAATAACTTTGCCCAAAAAAACTCAACAACTTTTGCATCCAGATTTTCACTTTTTTGAAATATGGCAACCCTAGACTTCACAGACTGGCAACTACTCTCCTGGATTTCAGAGTTTCTCTGGAGGTGCCGATGATTGAAACTGAGATCTTCTGCATTCAAAGCAGATGCTTTACCACCCCACACTTGAAGGGGAACTAGCCGTACAATGTGAATATAAAACCATATAACCCCCACCCACCCCTATGTCGTTTCAATAAAATACATAATAAGAGTAGTTATGGAATAATTGAAGTGTAGAGTTGGAAGGGACTAGTCCAATTCTGTGCAAGGGAATAATATCTTGCCCAGGGTAGGGCTTGATCCCATGACCCTGAGACTAAGAGTCTTATGCTCTACCAAATGAGCTATCCCACCTGTTGCGCTTAGGTCCTCTTCTGGGTTTCCCACAAGCATCTAGTTGGCCGCCATAAGAGCAGGATGCTGGGTGGGCCTTTCGTCTGATGCAGCAGCCAACTCCTCTTATGCTTTTACCAATTCAGGTGATCCTTCCAGTTTCACAAACCATGGTTTACAGGGGCAGGAGCACTCTTCCCTCCTAGAATAATACAGTAGGCAGGAAGGCAGCTGAGCTGAACATCAGTGGTCAGCAAAATGCTTGGGCACATAGACATCTGTATTCAGGAAAGTGGGTAGATGCCCTCAGGCTGCAACTCTAGGCAGATCAAGGAAGCAGGAGAATTGATTCAAGGGCCTTTCTCTGTGGCAACACCTTTTCCTTCTTGTGTTTTAGACTTCTCTAGTGTCAAGTCCCATCAATCTATCATCTTCAATCTGTTATCGCTGGTTGCACAGGCCAGGTGCAGAGATGACGTTCCAACTGTTATATATATATATATATATATATATATATATATATATATAGTATTCTGAAAGCCACTTTCCATATTTCAACTTAAGACACAGGGACACATCAAGTCAGCCCCAGATTTCCAGACATCTTGTCAAAACAGTGACAGCCAGTTCCTAGCTCCGAGACAAAACACACACATTTGTAGCTCTGTTTCCAGAGTCTTTGAGTTCACGCCTCCATCTCTGAACTAGTCATGTGTATTCACCATTCCGACAAGGTATTTTCCGATGGCTCTAGAAAGTCCAAGTGTCATTTCAATGAAGCACCTTTAGAATACTAGCTTTCAAAAACCCAAACAGCCTCATGTTTTTTTCCTTGCCCATAGGAACATGGGATTGGATTTGTGGTTCTGTCTTTGCACTGCCTGCTCCTAACAGAAGCTGCAGTATAGTCATCAGAATCATTCTGCAAATTCCACCGTGTCTTTTAGCACATAATCTGCAACCTTATCTTGCAGTGCTCATTTCTAACTAAATTTTGGTGTGGGTGTGTGTTAAATTTTCGTTTTGTAACCTGAACCATAATATATATATATACATATTATGGTATGACATATGTAGACCATTATGGAGTGGCATTTCTAGAGTCATGATGAAGAAAGAGTTAAGAGAAAAATGACTTCTTTCCATTTTTCCAGGTAAGTAGAAAATAAACCATAAACTACAAAGTGCTTGACCAGCATTCAGCCTAATACACCCCCACCATCAAAATCCATGCAAAATGGGGGGGGGGGGCAGAAGATATGTTAGATTAAACAGAGAGGCATTCTTTGTTCTTCCCTCTATGTGGCAGCACAGTTGTGACACTGAAACCCTGTAGATTCCTAAGAGTTAAAATATAACATGAAGGAAAGGAGGTTAGCAGCTGTTGGTATTAGAGTAGTAGAAGAGATAAGTATTATTTTACAGAGTAAATTGTGAAACCACATTTTGTCCAGTTTACACAATGTACAGCTCTTTGTGGGAACAAAGGGAGTCCATCAGAAAATAATATCCTGCTCGAAAATAAAATAAAAGTCCATATTCGTGTGACAGAATGTTAAATTGCTATGTTTGATGGCCAAGATATTCTGCACAAAGTAAATCAATGAGCAGCAATTCATAATCCATTCTAAAAGCAATAGCTCAGCAACGCGTATGTTCTAAGGCCAAATCAATAAGAACAAGACAAAAACGTAAGTAAGGCTGAAACAGTTTGCGAACAATGGATTAACAAATAATATTGTTAAGGAAAATGGGATAAAAACAAACATATTTCAGAAAGTCTTGTCTGCTTTTCCACTCATGCACGAGCTGGAAAAGAAACTTTGCACAATAAAGAAAATCTAACATCTGATTGAAGACTTCTCTGGGCCAAACTACCCATTATGCTCAGTTGCATGTAATTTTTCAACAGCTGGAAGAAGAAAAAGAAATGTAGCCATTGGAAGCTGCAGTATTGAGCTATGTGTGAAAGTGTATGTCTGGAGGTGGTGTGGGGGGGTAGGACTGCTTTATCCTCCCAGACTCTTGTCCTCCTTCTTTGGTGTTCACTCCTAGCAGAGTAAGATTGTCTTCCACAAACACGGTTTTAACAATGAGTCTGTAAGTGACTGTGGAGGCCAATTCTAGATCCACACGTCCTTCCACAGTGGGGACATCGGTTGGGAGTTGATCACGGTGTGGATTTACTAAGCATGCCTTCCTCTTAGCACGTTTCTCCCTTGCGTCCTGAGTTCGGGTGTCTTCAAAGCCCATGACACCTTTGGTAAAGGTTGTGCTCCAACTGGAGTGCTCGCAGGCCAGTGTTTCCCAGTTGTCGGTGTTTATACTACATTTTTTAAAGATTTGCCTGTTGCAGCACTCATCATGATCGCCTTCCTTTCCTCTTGTCCTCATCAATACAGTGGTACCTCTGAAACTGTTCTTCACCTGAAGCACCACTTTAGCTAATGGGGCCTCCTGCTGCCGCTGCGCTGCCGCTATTTCTGTTCTCATCCTGAAGCAAAGTTCTTCACCTGAAGCACTATTTCTGGGTTACTGGAGTCTGTAACCTGAAGCGTATGTAACCTGAAGCGTATGTAACCCAAGGTACCACTGTACCATCAAAAAGGGGAGGATGTTGCAGTAGGTGCTTCAGGTCCTCTGGAGTCTTTGCTCACTAAGGGAGACTGCCAAGAGGGTACCAGTTGGTGGGAAAGGAGACCCTGCTGAGGAGTTGGAGTTTCTGCTTCCATCTTTGCTACCACAGCCTTCTCTTTCTCATGTCCCCAAAAAGATTGTTGGGAACCTTGGGACAAGGGAGGTGGGGCAAGAAATGCAAAGGTTGTGGTGGGACACTTTGCCTGAGTAGTGTCATGACCCCAGAATCCATCATCTACAAGGACATCAAATTGAAGGCTAGTGGCTCAGGACCTGAACCTGGACCTGGACCAATTTCCTGGCTTTGAACCTGATGCTGGTGAACCTGGTAGGCAAGAAGCTACTGAACTGGATCTTATGGTACCATGGTCAATAGAACCAAAGCTTGGACCCTCATAGGTGCCTTCCTCACAAGGAGCTAAGTGTTTCCCAGAGTACCTCCTTTTGTTAATAGGACAAGGAACATTCAGTGAAGTCAAAGCACCTGCCTTAAAGCTACAGCAGTGGTCTTTGAACAGGCTGAAGTTGTCCAACAAGGAGGGCAAACTGCAGCAGTGGTGGACTGGAGGCTGAGGCTTAAAAGTCATTGGCTGTCCTCCAACTTTTATTGGAGCAATTTAATCACTCAGATCTCAGCCTTGCTGTGTCCCGTGAGCCCCCCCCCCCTTGGAACTGAACAGGGTAAGTGGGCTCTGCCAAGCTATAAGCAGGAATGTTCTGGCCTGACCTTCACCAGGTCACCTAAGGGTAATATAGTCCAGCAGATAAGGTCCAGTTTACAGAACCTTGGAGAGCTCCAACAAAGCAACCTGATCTGACAGGTTCTTTAATCTATATTAGCTCCTTTTCTTCATTCCCTGGCCCATGCTGTCCCTATTTCCTGGAGAGTAGTGAGCTTAAAAAGCCAGACTGCAGGCCTGGATATTAGTACTCTGTCTCCTCTTCATTAACTCCATCTTGGTTTCTTGCCTTTGCTGATGAACCAGTCATGGGGAGCATTGGGCACCAGTTAAAGAGGTAGTCAGTTCCTTGAGATATCAGATTTTGGGGTAGTGGCCTGTAAGGATCTCTGTTCAGGGATATTTTGACTGACAGGCTCTGGAATCAATTACTCAGACTCTTGATTCAGACTCCTCTCCAGAACGGCCCTCATCCCCTAGCTTCAAGACTCCCTTCACCTAGTCAACTTGCAAGTACTTGAATAGATGCACTCTATTTCCCATGACATCCCTACCCTAAAAGTTTGTAGCTTAGGCTATTTCTGGACCAGGTAGTACCCCTATAATCCCAAGCAGTGGGATTCATATTTATTCATTTATTCATATTTTCATAAATAAATTCACATTTATTTATTTATTTCTCAAAAATTATATACCACTTGATTGCAAACAAAAAACAAAATAGTGAAAGCAGTTTACAAAAAAGATAAGACAATAAAATCAAGAAAAAAAGTGCAACTCTAGTTTTAAACATAAAAAAGTTGAAATACTAAAACAGATTAAAGCACCGGAGATGATAGCCATTCCTACTACAGGTTCCCAGAATCTTGGCCGCTGTTTATCACAATTTGATAATTTTCAGAGTAAATTGTTTTAACACACCCATTGTGGACATGCCCTTGAAGGTAAACGCCTGGAACTTTAGAATGTAGAATGTTGTCAGTGTACTTATTCTGCTTTGAAAAATCTGTACAGGCTGCCAAACTGTTTCTGGGCTCTGCCGGTTTTGACGTATGAATAAGTATTCTTGATTATCCTGATTATCACAAGAAAGGTCTCTCTCTCACACACATACTCACACACACCATGCCCCATTCCCATGAGATTTAAAGTCTACTATCAAGGCCTTGTTGAAAATACCATTTTATGAGCAGGCCAGGTTGACCTCCACAAAGCTCAAGGCCTTTTCTGTTAGATGCCAAGGTTCATTAGTCTGCACTCCCATGGAATGTCCTGTTGGCTCCCTCTTTTCTGGAAGCAGGTGGTGAATTTCCTTTCTGTTAAATTCTTCCTCTTTCGATAACAGACTTTTCACCCTCCCCTGCTCTTTATTTATTGGTTTTACTTTTATTGTCTTTTAAATAAAGACCAAAATAAATTGCTACGTGATGCTTTACGATTCAAATGCTGCAGTTGTATATTGTATACCGCTTTGGGAACTGGTACTCAAAGGGGATATAAAACACTCTCCCATAAATAGATTTATCAATACAGCGCATAAATGCATTTCTAAGGCACTGTCATAAATATTCATGAGTCTTGAAATTCAGAGCTATGTGTTTCCGAATGCATAAGAAAAAGCTGGAATTTGGTATGCACATCCATTTACCACAATTAGAAAGAAACAAAGCCCCCCAAGTGCTTTTCTTTAAGTCTGATGACCTACATTTCAGCAGGAAACATGAAAGCCACATTTCTACAAGTAAGCTAATTTAATCAATTAATCATGTCTAAACAGACTCAACTAGCTAAAACATTTTTGATAGAGTTATGATCTATTTAAGTAATGTCATCTAAATTTCATTAATTTTTTAACCTTCATTAATTCCTAATTTTCAGGTTGCTAATGCGTTTTCACACAGTTCTGGCATTTTCAAATTGTACTTGTCACCACAAGCCTCCTATGCAAAGTTCTAAATCAAGTGAAATATATCTTGTGCTTCCCACATTATAGCATAGCATTAGCTGAGTCAAGTTTGTTTAGTGTCGTTCTCCTATATTTGCTTTTATGGATTGTTTCAGCTGGTTCTCAGCCTCCTCATTTGTGGGGAATTGTCAAATTGGGTCATTCCTCCACCCCTCTCTTACGCTCTATAGAAAGCAAGGACATACTGTACTATGAAACCTTAATGCTGGCTTAGGCTGCCATTCTAACCATAGATCCACCCAGATGAGTGAATTAGGATCCAGTGGATCTCTGGCTGCTGCCCACCTGTTAAAGTGGCCCAGGGAAAATTAGCTAGTTACAGATCTGGCATGCAACTGTATTCCTATCTCTGAGAAATCAAGTTAGCAGGTGTGTAGTGTTTTGTCACCATTGTGCTTTGCACTGTTCCCAACTACTATGGAAAAGATTATTATTTTTTAAAGCAGGGGGAGAAGGGGTCCTCCACAAAAGACTCAGGGATTGGACCATCTGAGCAACTCCCCTATTATCACCCCTGAAGATTTGGCAAGCTTTAGTCATTATATTTATTTATGTTAAAGGAAATGTCTGGCAGAGAATGGAGGCTCATCTCTTTTGCATTATTATTATTATTATTATGGTTGTATTTTATTTTCTCTTGCTGCTTTTATCTTTTTACTCTGGCTTCAAATATTTAAATTTAGCTCAGGGGTATGTGTTGTCCCTTTTAGGGTTTTTATAAAAAACAAACAAACAATTACCACTATGGGTTTTATTGTGCGCTCTCTGTCTGCTCAGGACTTGGGACTTATTCAGGGCTGAATCACCCATGAGGCAAGTTGAGGCTACCTCCTAAAGTGGCAGGTTCCACAGGAGCAGCAGATCCCAATATAGATCTCATTCCCCCATTTGTTCTTGATGTAGATCTTCACTCACCCCTTCTTCCCTGGCTGGGAGGGATGGCGCCATTTTGTGATTTACCTCAGGTGCCAAAATGTCTTGGGCTGGCCCTATACTTCTGCATAGGTATGGATGGGATTGCACTGCTAATTACAGTCTGATGGCCTGAGTCCCACAAAATCCTTAAATATTTGCCACTTTGTGTGGGACGATCATTTATGTTTATTTTGTTCCCTCTGAAGGAAGAACCCTGGTTGTAGTTAATGTTTTATAATGAAAAATCATAGGGGTGGGAGTAGGGATGTGAAAAAGAAGAGGCAACTCCATGAAAGCCACCTGCCTAACGGTGGTTTCTTCAATATGCAACTGGAGCATATATAGAGGTTGCCACAGAGGGAAAGAGATGGGACTCCTGTTGTTTCTTCAACAGCTCTGCTGAAAGATCAGCAACTTTTTGCTCCTCTTCTTATTGAAATCTTTACATTCCATCTGGTCATTACAAGATCTCTTTGTAACACAGAAATAGTGCCTGGGTCTTCATTTTCCTCTTCTCCTCACCCTTTCCTTTTGATGCCTTATCTTTTTGATTGTAAGCCTGAGTTCAGGGACTGTTATATCACTGAAATTTGTAAGCTTATCTAGGTGTTTGTTTTGTTTTTGTTTTTTTGCTGAAAACTGGGTTAGAAATGTTTTCTATAAATAAATGTATCTGCCTAAAGGAAAAGGTAAAGGGACCCCTGACCATTAGGTCCAGTCGTGGCCGACTCTGGAGTTGTGGCGCTCATCTCGCTTTATTGGCCGAGGGAGCCGGTGTACAGCTTCCGGGTCATGTGGCCAGCATGACAAAGCCGCTTCTGGGAAACCAGAGCAGCGCACGGAAATGCCGTTTAACTTCCCGCCGGAGCAGTACCCATTTATCTACTTGCAATTTGACGTGCTTTCGAACTGTTAGGTTGGCAGGAGCAGAGACCGAACAACGGGAGCTCACCCCGTCGCGGGGATTAGAACCACCAACCTTCTGATCGGCAAGTCCTAGGCTCTGTGGTTTAACCCACAGTGCCACCTGCATCCCTATATCTGCCTAGGAGGGGGTAAAAAACCAGACTAGGGCTGTGGTATAAGGGATTGAGGAGGCTTGCTAGTAAGAAATACTCCAATCCTAGTGTCACCTTTCCTTTTTACAATAATTGCCACACCTTACAGAGAAAAAATGCTTTGGAAGCATCCTAAAAATGTTGATTGCCAAGGATGGTTCTGACAGTCCTGAATTAGTTGGCCTTCAGAATATAAATATAACAGAAGAGGCATCCTTTAAAGAAAAACTGATTCTCAGTGCTTCCTTTGTGTAAACACTTTTGAGTTTATGTAATTTAATATTGCTGTCTTTTCCTGCAGTGCGATCTGAGAAATGACTAACTCCCAAGCACACACTTCTTTATGCTGCCTTCCCTTAGTGCTTTTGTATATATCTTGGTATTAGCCTTCTGATCTTACCAGTACCCAGAAACTGATCAGAAATTGAAAAGAGTGCTAAAACACACACACACAACCATCAAGAACACTGAACAGTTCTTATTGTTACAAGCAGTATAAAATGATGCTACAGTCTGCACATTAAAAAAACTCACAATTGTTTTCCTAGCAATTGTGCTGCATTTTCAGCCATTATTGACCAGCAGGAGGGACCATCATCGCCTCCATAATCATTGAATTTTAATTTATTGGGTTACAAATGTAGAACACATAACAGACTTGGGGGGGAGGGGGCTCTAAAAGCAGAGGTAATCATAGACTCTGAATAACATTAGAGCAACACATTTGTCAGATGTGGGACTGCAATACTTGTTTTTATTTTATTTCCCCTGTTTAATGAGGACTTGAATTGACTGTAAAAGATCTCATCATCTTACAGCTTGTGATGGGCAGACTGCAATGATGCCAGAGCTTCTCTCTAGCATTTAAAAGCAGAAAGAGCATCTTTCCCCCCCTCCTTCTTTCCTAAGTCAAAAGGAGAAAAAGACTCGGGCCATTACAGGATGTTGTGTCTGTGTGCACTGAAGGGCTGTGACTTTTTGTACATTGAAGGAAAGGTTTGACCTTTATTGTAACCCAAGAAGCTCTTACTGGATCAGACAACAACAACAACAACAACAACAAAAACCTATCCAGCATCCTCTTTCTTGCAATAGCCAACCAAATGGCTCTGAGAATCTCACAAGCAAAACCTGTCAGAAGAGCTGCTTCCCAGTGTTGTTCCCCATTTGCTGGTATTCACAGCCACATTGCCTCTGATGCTGAAGGCAGTTTGAAGCCATCATGGCTGGTAACCATTGACAGATGTACCCTTCTTGGATTTCTTTAGCCTTTGCCCCTTTTAAAGCTGTCTAAGTTGGTGGCTAATGGAACATCTTTCGGCAGCAAATACTGTCAATGAACTAGTCTTCCTTCTTGTCTGTCTTGAATCTTTCACCATTCAACTTCATTGGATGACTCCAAGTTCTAGTACTCTGCTTTCCACACCATGCACTTCTATGACCCTCCAACTCTTTCTCCCCCTCACCTTTCGTTAACTAAAATGCCCTAAATCGTGTCACTTTTCCTCATTTGGGAGCTGTTCCACCAGTAGGAATGGCATCATTAATGTAAAAAATGGCTTTCTATAGAATAAATGATGAAAGTTACATTTAGAATTTGTAGGGATGAAAACCTGAGGATCTCTTGATTACGCAACTAGAAATTCATGTCTGTGGATGCTCAAAGAGATTATTTCCCCTAGGTTCTTCTTAATAATAACAACATACAGAGCATTTCCGCTACGTGATGTACAAGCTCTCACCTAATTCATTCTCTCACTAACCATATGAAGTATGTGGGTCACTAGCATGCCTGTTGGACAGATGGCAAACTAAGGCTAAAGGATAATGATTTATAATGAGCAAGTGTCAGGCTAGATTTGAGTTCAGGTCTCCCAAGCCTTTTCTCTCTGGTACCTGTTAGTCAGTATTTGTGCAGTGAAAACTATGCCAGGAGAAGAGTCATTTCTAAAAAGCCAGGAAACCATATATTTCCCAATTAAGAATAGTGCTGGAATATATTTGATAGGCTGTGGATACTTGAATAAATATGAAGGCCTAACTGATATTATTTGTTTCCCGATCCAAAACAAGCTTAAAGACCAACACATGAAAATTTAGTTGCCAAGTACAAGATACTCAGCTCCTCAATGGGAGGTCATTTGAAGGCAGATAGCAGACCTAAAGATGGCCAGGTTCAATAAATTTCTTGATAGGGTTGCTAGGATCACAGTATAGATGAGAACTGGGCAGAAGATTCTGGGAGGAACTATGGAAATTGTAGAAATCATTCAGTGCACAGCCCCCTTCCCTCCTCCATTGAGAAATGGACAGGAACTCTGGGAAAGAACACAGAATTGCTCATCTCAAGACCCTCTCCCCTCTCCACTGGCATGCCTTGAAAAGAAGGTGTGTGTGTGTGTGTGTGTGTGTGTGTGTGTGTGTGTATATATATACACACCAGATCCAGAGGCACACAGAACGCCAACACCAATCAACCACACCAGACCCAAACCCAGACCCTCTCCACAGATGAATTACAGACACCATCCAGTAGCCAATCCATGGTGGCACCTCCGGATGCTGCACCACCCTGCAATCCCTACACAGATCTGGCTGACACAAGCCACAAAACCACAGCTCGCCCCTATACACGAAGCCAAGCCAGAGCACAACTAAGTACAGTACAGCCATCTTCTCAGGAAAACTCTTCACAAAGTTCAAGAGGTCAAGACACAAAGACTTTAACAACTAATCCACACCTAATGACCCACCTAAGTGGTACTCAGGATATCACTCAAGAAATCACTCAAGATATCTCTCAAGTAATTAAGGAACAAAAGAAGAAAAGGCACACTAGCCTGGGAACTTCCTCTCTGCCCAGAACATTGGAGGCTATACACCACACCCCCTCTACAGTATTTATAGGAACTCAAACACTGAGATCCTGCTCTGTTCCAGTAACAAGAAGCCGAAAGCACCAGCCTGAAGATGACGAGTGAGACCTCGTCGAAACGTCGCCTAGACACCCCAACTTTTACACGGGAAGACACCCGAGGACACCAAAACCTGCATATATATATATATATATATATATATATATATATATATATATATTCCTTAGATTCAAAAGTTAGCTACACACCCACTTTGCTTTAAGGACAGGTATATTCTTCCCTTCCATTTCTTGCTTTTAGTGTGGATCATGCTGGCAAAATTGCCACGCTGATATTTCTGTCATTTCCCTAAAAATTGCCACGCTGACATTTTCCTAAAAACAGGGAATCTTTCACTCCTCAAAGCAAGGTAGGTGTGTGTGTGTGTTATAGGAGTTGCTGCTTGCTTAAATTGTAATTTTGCTGACAAGCAGCGTTTATATACTCTGCCACTTTTATTTCGTGGAATAAACCAAGCTTTCTCTGTGTGCAAGCTTCTCATAGTCATAGAGTTGAGGGCAAAGCACATACTCATAGACAAGCTCAAGTTATAACTCCCGCAAAATATCCTGAACCTCTCGGCAGTGTGTATATGAACATACATGAGTGCTGTTTGCACACATCTAAGCCCAGGTCTGGACACACTTGTAACAGACTATATGGTGAATATGATTTCACAATAAGAAAACATCAACAACAAAAAATTGGACCTTTTTTTTTAAAAAAGGAGCCATTATAGCAATTTTACCTAAGCAATTAAAAACATGTTTATACATAAAAACAATTTCAACTCTGATACAGATACATTACCAGTGAAGAGTGTTGATTTTTGCTAGCATTGTGATTCAGACAAAATTGATATTGTATATGGGGGCTGGTGGGTTCAAAGCTACATGAGAGCTGTCTCTCTGAAAGCTTCAATAGATGGGAGAGAAAGCAACATTTTGTTCTTGTTTATTTGCTCTCACAAGGTCACAATTATTTTTCCCTCCTCTTTCAGCTCATGGTTGCCAACTCAGTTATTAGTCATATCCACATAGGACAACCCTTGTCATCTGCAATAAGGCACGGAAACGGAAAATGCAACCAGTTTATTCGTGTTGGAACAAAAGAAGGGGGGAAATGACAGCTGTCATAATTTGTTTTTTTCTCAAAAATAAGTTTCAAGCAGGTCACTTAAAAGGGAATTTTAACTGTTTATTTCAAGCAGAAGGAAGAGTTGCTTTCTGAGCAGTGCATTTATCCTAGAGTGTCCTTCTTAAAGGGAGAGCATCCATTCCCTCTTTAAGACTAGTGCAACCATTGTCAAGGGGACTGGGATATGCCACAGTTTGGCCTGCCAAAGGTTTGTACAGTGGTACCTCGGGTTAAGAACTTAATTCGTTCTAGAAGTCCGTTCTTTTTTTTTTTTAAAATAATATTTTTATTAAGTTTATGAAATACAGAAAAAAAGAATAAAAGACAGATATAGAAAATAAAATAGAGAAGTTACAAATTTCCATAATCCTTTTTTTCAGCAAATCCAATGGACTTCCCCGCATCTTCCTAACCCTGCGTTCTCTGTGATACAAAACATCAGCAATTTGTTAACTTATTTCAAAACTTATTGTATCTTTCATTTTATCATGTTATCTAATTTCCAAAGTGTTGTAACCGACATCTTATACGTTTTAGCTTAAACATAATAAAGTTATTTCATTATTCCACCTCTGACTTCTTGTACCTTAATTTTCATTTCATTAGTTTACAATTGCTGAAGCTAGAATTTCCTCAAAAGTGCATTTTTTAACATTCATACAACTTATAATGTTTTTTCAAATAGTCTTTAAATTTTTCCCAGTCTTCCTCGATTGTTTCTTCTCCCAAGTCTCGGATTCTGCCAGTCATTTCGGCCAGTTCCATGTAGTCCATCAACTGCGTCTGCCATTCCTCCAGCGTGGGTAAATCTTGTGTCTTCCAATGCTTAGCAATCAGGATCCTTGCTGCTGTAGTAGCATACATAAAAAAAGTTCTATCTTTCTTAAGTACTCTCTGGTCCACAATGCCCAGAAGAAAGGCCTCCAGTTTCTTAGGTAAGGTAAATCTAAGTACCTTTTTTAGTTCATTATGAATCATCTCCCAAAAGGCCTTCACTTTCGGGCAGGTCCACCAGAGGTGAAAGAATGTCCCTTCCGCCTCTTTACATTTCCAACATTTGTTGTCAGACAGGTGATATATCTTAGCAAGTTTGACTGGGGTCATGTACCACCGGTATATCATTTTCATAATATTTTCCTTCAAGGCACTACATGCCGTAAATTTCATTCCGGTGTTCCATAACCTTTCCCAGTCTTCAAACATAATGTTGTGCCCCAAGTCCTGCGCCCATTTTATCATGGCGGATTTGACTGTCTCGTCCTGTGTATTCCATTTAAGCAGCAAGTTGTACATTCTCGAAAGTAGTTTATTTTTTGGCTCTAACAGTTCTGTCTCTAATTTCGATTTTTCCACCTGGAATCCAACCTTTTTATCCACTTTAAAAACCTCCTGAATTTGAGCATAGTGCAACCAATCTCGCACCTTGTTTTTTAATTTTTCCAAGCTCAGCAACCTCCAATTGTCTCCAATTTTTTCAATTATTTCCCAATATTTAGGCCAGTAGGCTTCCATGTTAAGTCTCTTATGTGCCTTGGCCTCCACCGGTGAGAGCCACCTCGGAGTCTTACTCTCCAATAAGTCCTTATATTTTGTCCAGACCATCAAAATTGCTCTTTTGACAATATGGTTTTTAAACAATTTGTGAACTTTAACCTTGTCATACCACAAATATGCATGCCACCCAAAAGCATTATCAAACCCTTCCAGATCTAGGACATCAGTGTTTTCCAATAAGATCCAATCTTTCAACCAGCAGAAGGCTGCAGATTCATAATATAACCTCAAGTCTGGCAGGGCAAATCCCCCTCTTTCTTTCGCGTCAGTTAGTATTTTAAACTTTATTCGGGGCTTTTTGCCCTGCCAAACAAACGTAGAAATATCCTTCTGCCACTTTCCAAAACATTCCACTTTGTCCACGATCTGTAGGGCCTGGAACAGAAATAACATTTTCGGCAATACATTCATCTTTATAGCTGCTATTCGGCCCAACAAGGAAAGTTTCAATCTTGACCATATTTCCAAATCTCTTTTGATTTCTGACCAACATTTCTCATAATTATCTTTAAACAAATTCAAATTTTTGGAGGTCAGATACACCCCTAGGTATTTTACTTTTTTAACCACATTTAATTCTGTTTCTTTCAGGAACTCATCTGTTTCTGTAGTTGTCAAATTTTTTGCTAAAACCTTAGTTTTTTGCTTATTCAGCTTAAATCCTGCCACCCGACCAAAGTCAGAAATTAATTCTAGCACTCTTTTAGTACTAGAGACTGGCTCCTGTAATGTTAATACCAAGTCATCTGCAAAAGCTTTCAGTTTGTATTGTTTCACTCCGACCTCAATTCCTTGTACCGACCGGTCCTTTCTAGAAGTCCGTTCTTAACCTGAAACTGTTCTTAACCTGAAGCACCACTTTAGCTAATGGGGCCTCCCGCTGCCGCTGTGCCGCCAGAGCACGATTTCTGTTCTTATCCTGAAGCAAAGTTATTAACCCGAGGTACTATTTCTGGGTTAGCGGAGTCTGTAACCTGAAGCCTCTGTAACCTGAGGTACCACTGTAGTAACATTCAAAATTTAGCCTACCCGTTGTCTTCTGTTGGGGGACGCGGGTGGCGCTGTGGGTTAAACCACAGAGCCTAGGATTTGTTGATCAGAAGGTTGACAGTTCGAATCCCCACGATGGGGTGAGCTCCCGTTGCTCAGTCCCTGCTCCATCCAACCTACCAGTTCGAAAGCACGTCAAAGTGCAAGTAGATAAATAGGTACCGCTCCGGTGGGAAGGTAAACGGAAGGTAAATTTCCGTGTGCTGCTCTGGTTTGCCAGAAGCAGCTTAGTCATGCTGGTCACATGACCCGGAACTTGTACGCCGGCTCCCTTGGCCAATAAAGCGAGATGAGCGCTGCAACCCCAGAGTTGGTCATGACTGGACCTAATGGTCACGGGTCCCTTTACCTTTACCTTGTCTTCTGTTAAGAGCTACTTTGTGTTACGCAATACACTACCACATGGTGGCTCCTGAAAACTGTCACAGGAGCATAAGAAGAGTCCTGCTGCATCACATAAAAGGTCCATCTTGCCCAGCATTCTGTCCTCATAGTGGTCAGTGCCTATGGGGGTGCTCACAGCAGGACACAAGGACAACAATGCTCTCCATATGCCACCATCTTTGTTGCACATAGTATATATGTGGATAGACTTCTACTGCGATACTGCTGATAACTCCCATTAGGAATGAGTGACACACTGAGCCACTCATTCTTGGACTGAGTTTTTTTCTCTTAAATTCCCCTTTGTTCTGTTAGCCCGCCTCTAAGCTCCAGAATGCCAAGTTTATTGCTCTGGGTTTTTTTGGTTGTGTGTGTGTGTGTGTGTGTGTTTAGGGGTGTTCTTTTTAAGAGTGGTTCTATATTGACAAAATCATTAATTGAACATAAATTAGAAAAGGGTTACAAATAAAATCCTTGAATTTGTAATCCTACGTTTTCACCTCTCTCAGAAGCAGCAGCATCTTTCAGTGCTCTGCTGGAATTAACAAAGAAAATTACCAACTGCAGATATGAGAGCTGAATGATGTTGATGGCTCCCATTGAAAGTTGGTATTAATAAATAACCTTCTACCTGTCAGTTCTCAAATCTATCACAACCTTTTCATTATATCCAGGCAGTTCCACCTCCCACTGTCCAAATACACCCACCCACCCCTCTCTTTACTTGTAGCATCTGCAAAATTACATGATCCGCAGAGACTGGATTAAGGCAACCTTCACTTGGGTAGCAAGTTGCTACTAAATTTTATACAAAACTGAAACTAGCCAGATCTTCCTAGCTTCCTTTCCCTGCTG
The DNA here is from genome assembly GCF_964252035.2 of Podarcis erhardii. Taxonomy (NCBI): domain Eukaryota; kingdom Metazoa; phylum Chordata; class Lepidosauria; order Squamata; family Lacertidae; genus Podarcis; species Podarcis erhardii. Next base: position 52,532,764 of record NC_138500.1, read on the forward strand.
GTCTCGCCCAGAACTGATCGTCCCACCCCATATAACCATTTCTAAATCACTTTAGCTACAGTGTACTAAGAAGAAAGTACCTTGGTGTCCAACTTTTTTTGTATCTCCTTTGATAATGGGAGACTGATTGGCACTTACTTGAGTATGTTTCTCAGGTCACAACCTCAAACTTAAACAAAGTTGGTTGGTGAACAGGAAAAGATACCTAGTTGACTGAACAAAGCAATTAGGAATACAATCCGGGTAACAATGCTAAGCAAGATGTTTAGTATTCATTTTAATAATTCCTCTTGCATTTTCAAATTTTGTCAACAGATGGACAAGATGGAAAGCTCCCCAGATAAACCGAGTGGCTGGAGAATGTACAAATTTCAGTCAAGATATGTACATTCTCCAAGGCCCGTTTGGTGAACATGTATATTGACCAGGAAATGCACACAATTTCTTCTTCATGGACATATTATGGACATCTTCTCTATGAGCTGTGGTGAATGTGCACAATGACCAGTTGTTAGGCACATCAATTTCTAAACTTACCCTTAGATCTAGGTTACATCACAAAGTCATCCCGTGTCAACCTGTTTTTCACGGTTTTCTGAATTATGTGGTTTCTATATGACAATCACTGCAGAGCTTCTTATTTGAGAAGGAATAACAGAAAATGGGGGTTTAAACATAGTTAAAACATCTGTATGCAACTCAAACCAATTTAAAATATACTACAAAGAAGTGGCAACAATTTGTTGGGTTTTGTTAATGTGTTTAGTTGTTTTCAAAGGATTATTTGAAGCCATTAAATTTCTAAGTTTTTCTTTAAAAAATCCCCAAAAACTACTTCTGATACACTTTGTTTTTGGACATTCATGTATTTTGGGTTTGTAATTGGGCTGTGTATTATAAATGTCCTGTAATTTATATTCCTTTCCTATGTACCCACTCTGAATGACTTTCCTGCTATGCATCCTAATTATTTGTTCCTTCAGAAATCTTTTATTGGATTTTTTAAAAAGAACAGAAAAAACCCTTATGTGAGCTCTATCATTAAGAATAAAGCTCCCTAACAGGAATCTCTGATGCAAGCCTATACACAAGTCATTAGATTTCTTTTTCTTTAATCCAATATAATGACAATACTTTTACTAGGGCTAACTAAACATCTGTAGGTTATCTTTTACGTTTTCAGTCTTAAATGTGGGGCCGAGGAGGGAGAGAAGAAAAACAAGTTGTTATTAAAGAACATGTGAATAGGGAGAATCATAGAATCATAGAATCATAGAGTTGGAAGAGACCACAAGGGCCATCGAGTCCAACCCCCTGCCAAGCAGGAAACACCATCAGAGCACTCCTGACATATGGTTGTCAAGCCTCTGCTTAAAGACCTCCAAAGAAGGAGACTCCACCAACCATATGTCAGGAGTGCTCTGATGGTGTTTCCTGCTTGGCAGGGGGTTGGACTCGATGGCCCTTGTGGTCTCTTCCAACTCTATGATTCTATGATTCTATGATTCTCCCTATTCACGTGTTCACGAAAGTTTCTCTCTTTCTCTTATCATGCAAGAAATCAGGGCATACAATGAAGTTTAATGTTGGAAGATTCAGGAGAGACCAAAGAAAGCACTATATATATGGAAATGATAAGAAGGGATTAAATTGTGGGGGGGGGGGGGATATCAGATGGCATTTTGCTGAGGACAGTGTCATGTGGATGCTGTGCCAAACTTGCATGCATGAGTAGAACGGAGTCCACAGTAAACTCTTACATGGAAATACCCAAGGGCATATGCATACTTGTCTAGAGTAGCTACTTCTGCTTTGCCAGAAGAGAACAAATACATAACCCAAAGAGACAGCAAAAGAAGGAACAGACTTACACAACCATTGCACATGCAGATTTATAAGTATAGATGCAAAGTTCAAAATAATTGCCGCAATTTAAGAGAAATGCATCACACCAGAAGACTTGTTACCTTGGGGCTTTCAGTTCTTTCTGTCTAGGTGCTAAATGTTTGGCAACTTCTCTTGGAAAATGCCCTGAGAGTGCCCCTGCAGCCCCGAACTCCGAGTGTCCTCCGGTATGCGCAGCTCTGGAAAAGGCATTCCCCTTCTTCCCCAGTGCGCTTCAGCGACATATATCAAATGATATATGCACACTAATCTTCTAGCATAACACAGCAAGAAGCATGAGACATTGTAGAGCTAATCTACGTATTTATTTACACACTATGCACAGACAAAGGAATTATGGCATCCTCTTTCTCCAGCTCCGAGAGGAAAATACAGGTACAAGTAAAAGCAAAAGTACAGTACGATAGTACTTACAGCGAAAGAGATAAGACTGTCTTCTGTTCCCACACTCTTCCCAGACAGGCATGTGATTTACACCAATCTCATCTGCAGCATCAGAGACATGAAATACTACCAACTTCAAGGCAACTTCAACTGGAAAGTCTGTGAAAATTATCTATCTATCTATCTATCTATCTATCTATGGTACCAAGGGCATTCATCTGCAAAGAAGGAAACACGACCACCCTATATTTTCCTGGAGTCCTTACTTTTGTATAGACAAAGAATGGATTGTGCTGCAGTAAGTTTGATTATGCCCAATACAAAAGCTCGCAAGCTGTCCGCAAAAATGCTCTGGGATAAAGAAGCAATCATTGCTCTCCTTTTGAAAATAAACCATCACTTATCCAAACCTGCTTCTATCACTAATCCCAGGTGCCTTGTAAGGCAGAAAGCAGAAGCAAAGAAAAAAGTGATCCTATCCTAGTGGCAGATAAGGAGTATAATTTTAGATGACACACTAGGTAGAGAATCAATAGAAGCTAAATTGTAGGGGATGAGAAGGACTTAATTTTCCCAGATGCTGAATTATCTGCCTCTAGTTTTATGGCTACATTCAGTATTCTCCAAAGTATTTCTTTCCAATTCCTATGACTACTTGAAGTGGCAAGTAGATCGGGGGGGGGGGGGGGGAGGAAACACAATACAGGCAGTCAAGCTGGTCTTCAAACTATGTGGTTTTTAATTGGCCCTATATTATGCTGGAGAAGACTCTTGAGAGTCCCATGGACTGCAAGAAGATCAAACCTATCCATTCTTAAGGAAATCAGTCCTGATTGCTCACTGGAAGGACAGATCCTGAAGCTGAGGCTCCAATACTTTGGCCACCTCATGAGAAGAGAAGACTCCCTGGAAAAGACCCTGATGTTGGGAAAGATGGAGGGCACAAGGAGAAGGGGACAACAGAGGACGAGATGGTTGGACAGTGTTCTTGAAGCTGCAAACATGAGTTTGACCTAACTGTGGGAGGCAGTAGAAGGCAGAAGTGCTTGGCGTGCTCTGGTCCATGGGGTCACGAAGAGTCGGACACGACTAAATGACTAAACAACAACAACAACATATTATGTTACTGTCCCATATGGAAAAGGTAGCCAATTAGATATCTTTTGGGATGGGGATGGGCAGAATATCAACCACAATGCACAGAGAATGATGGGGGTGGTTGTCTAAAACTTTTTGAGAATGCCAGGATGGGAAAGCTTGACCTCTGAACCTATGTGACAGTTTTTGTAAAAATCAAGAAACCAAATGCTTCTACCTCTCGGGTAGCCACTTACTAGAGCAGCAGGAGCCAACCAGTTCACCCAATATCATTGCTCTGTCTTCCCCATGCAGAGGACCCACCACTTGCTTGTTCTTCCCCTTACTTCGGACATAGCCAAAGAAAGCTTTTGAATTATTTTTAACCTCTCTTGCAAGCCTGAACTCATTCTGAGCCTTAGCCAGCCTGACTTCCCCCCTGCAAGTGTTGGCTACTCATGTATACTCCTCCTTTTTTATTTCCCCTTTCTTTCATTCCTTATACATGCCCTTCTTAACTCTCCAGCTCATGTGTTTCAGTAGTGGTGAACCTGCAGTCCTTGGGCATAATTAGGCCTGCCAAGGATTTGGCCCATGAGGCTGGTTCAACCAAACCACAGCTACCTGCCCTATACCTGAGGACACCGGACATCATATATACACAGTATATGAAACTCTTGTTCAGCTTTGCTTTTCTCACTTCCATCCTTCAGCCAGGAAGGAAAACTCAGCCACTAGTACTTAATATAAGCCTTTGTTCTGTTAGCCCGCCTCTAAGCTCCAGAATGCCAAGTTTATTGCTCTGGGTTTTTTTGGTTGTGTGTGTGTGTGTGTGTGTGTTTAGGGGTGTTCTTTTTAAGAGTGGTTCTATATTGACAAAATCATTAATTGAACATAAATTAGAAAAGGGTTACAAATAAAATCCTTGAATTTGTAATCCTACGTTTTCACCTCTCTCAGAAGCAGCAGCATCTTTCAGTGCTCTGCTGGAATTAACAAAGAAAACTCAGCCACTAGTACTTAATATAAGCCTTTGTTCTGTTAGCCCGCCTCTAAGCTCCAGAATGCCAAGTTTATTGCTCTGGGTTTTTTTGGTTGTGTGTGTGTGTGTGTGTGTGTTTAGGGGTGTTCTTTTTAAGAGTGGTTCTATATTGACAAAATCATTAATTGAACATAAATTAGAAAAGGGTTACAAATAAAATCCTTGAATTTGTAATCCTACGTTTTCACCTCTCTCACTTCCATCCTTCAGCCAGGAAGGAAAACTCAGCCACTAGTACTTAATATAAGCCTCCTAGATTCTAGTGTAGCAACGTGCAGCTGGAAGTTTGTACATGATCAGTGAAAGAGCACATGTTATCATGTGTTATCTCAGATGATGAGGCCCAAAGGCACTGAAAAATGTTACTGCAATTGTTTTCAGAATTAATTCCTGTAAGAGGAAGTGCCACAACCAGCGTCTCTGAAGTGCCTTACTAGGGTACAACAGATGGAATTATAATATTCTCTGATTTCTCTTGTGTTAAGTATATGCATCAGCAATGGATGAATGACGCCATCAGTGGAGTACTTCTACCATAACAATGCTTCATTGTATGTATGAGATTTCAATGAAATGAAGAGAAGAAAGTGATACTTTATAACGTCTCTACCCCATTAGCTCCACTGACAGGGAGGCTGTCTGTCTTTGAAACATAACTGGAAGCCTTGTTTATTTTTACTTTCCAAAATGTAAAAAAAAGAAAGGAGATAAGACTTGCAAATGTCCGTGTCACCTGAAGCTTGTCCTGAGATCTGTTGATTTGTGCCTCTAAAGTAGTCTGACTAAAGGTGATAGACAATACTCAAATTCATCATCGGCCTGGTGAAGTCAATGGACTTAAGTATGTTCAATGATTTCAGTGTGTCTGCTCCGAGTATTTCCATGGTTAGCGATCATCTGTTATATTTATATTTCACATCATGAGATGAACTATGTAAAAAAAAAAAAAGACTGCTGCATATATATATATATATATATATATATATATATATATATATGTGTGAGAAATGTGTGTGATTGCTCCGCAACACCTAAATGCAGTGGATAGGTGGTAAATAAGAGTAATGGCCAAACCCTATATTATCCCCGCATAAATACAGACCTCCATTCTCTACCGCTGCCTTCCAGTGTGATAAAATATTTCATTCCCTTCTGTACCATGCAGGCTGAATGATGCTAATCCTTTGGAAAGCAGCATTTATTACCTACCTGGCCAGTGTAAAGTGCTGCATTCTAAAGGGATTATCTTCTTCCCTCCTCCTTTGTTCATCCAGAGAAGTAGAGGAGAGGGATGAGATAATCCCCTGCAAATGGAGCATTTATTACCTATGTAGCAGATGCGGAGTGCAGTATTCCAGAGGGATTTACAATGGCCAACTCTGCTTGTGGTGGAGTTAAACTCTATTGTTGCAGAATGAAGAAAGAGCTCAGGTGGCTTGACTCAGTTTGAGATTCTTTTTTAGTATTATGGCCAAGCACTACTATTTTTGATAACTACCTGTGTGTGTATTCTGCCTCTCCATTTGTGCCAAACAGAATCCATATGTGGAAGTTATTAGGGGTGATCACACACATTCCATTCCATCAGCATACTTCTCCACCCAGTAGTTGATATGTACAAATCTACACGTGTATACTCTTTCACACAAACACTTGTACATATGTAGAGACAAGATGCACCTGTGTAAAGTGTATCAGGTAGCTGCTTATAAGTGTTGGCTTAAACCCTGTGGAGGCCCCTAGGCAATCAAAATCTTGGAAACCCCTAATACTTCTTTGTGATTTTCTTTCAAGATCAAATCAAAATTGTTTTGATCCATTGTTGTGGGACCCCTAAAAGACGTGGGGCCCATAGGCCTCTGCCTACTCTGCCTATTTGGTAATCCAGAACTGCTTCTTATGCTCCCTACATTGATATATGTGATGCAAGGAGCTTAAGAAACTAAACTTTGTGTTGCACCTTGACATTTCCCTGAAACAATAGGCAATGGATCTCTGGTGCTATGTTTCTATGCACAAAAGTAGGCGTGGTTCTGCAAATACTGCTGGACTACAACTTCAATGATCCCTGACCCTTAGCCCTGCTGGCTGAGATGAATGCGAGATGAAATCCAGCAGTATCTCAAAGACCACAAGTTCCCCACGTCTTCCTTAGTCTGTTCAGACTTTTGACCATCTACCCAGTACATTTTGAAGCTTGGAAACACTGAAAACCTACTGCATTAGATAGTAAAACATTGCCCTGGTTTTTCAGGTCATGATTTCAAAGTGGCCTGAATCACGAAAAGAGGATCACAAAAAAGTACAGTGGTACCTCAGGTTACATACGCTTCAGGTTACATACGCTTCAGGTTACAGACTCCGCTAACCCAGAAATAGTGCTTCAGGTTAAGAACTTTGCTTCAGGATGAGAACAGAAATCGTGCTCCAGCGGTGCGGCAGCAGCAGGAGGCCCCATTAGCTAAAGTGGTGCTTCAGGTTAAGAACAGTTTCAGGTTAAGAACGGACCTCCGGAACGAATTAAGTACTTAAACCTAAGTACCACTGTAATAAAATAGTATTTATATTCCTTCTGGCTACATCTTCACAACATCTGAAAATGCATTATAACCTGATCCTAAGGGTGGAATGCTGTACTGCCAATTCTGTCACTTGGCTCAAGGTCAATGTTCCACCATCTAAGGCCACTTGAGTGGTTCGCAAGAATAATTTTAGAAGTTTAAGAGTCAGGCAATTGTATTCAGAGCAGTACAACTTTCCCACAGGGCATCGCTGAATCCATATTGCCAGACATAATCTAGGAGGATAACATTTCCACTCTTTGTGTTTTTGTGCAAGTCAAGCTGCAAGTGTAGGCTGCCAGTTTGGGGAGCGGGGAACGGTGCCGACTCCGATGTACTTAACTCAGACTTCATTACATGAAGATTTAAGGATGAAATCCCAAGGTGTCTGGTTCTACTTCTAGCTGTCATTCTGATGTATGAAATGCAAACAGCTCAGCGGGTGCTGCCTAAGTAAGAAGAAACAAAGAACAACAAAATTGCCATATTGACAATATTTCCTTGTATTTATGCCAGTTGGCACAGTTGATGCTTGGTTGGGCTGACATTGATTAAATCACTCTTATGCAGAAATGTTCCATTTTCATTGCATTTTTCATATATCTCTTAACTGGGTGATGTCAATATGTGACTTGTTTTCCATGCTTCTTTATCTGGAGAGAATTTCTAATTTGCTCATAGCATCGTTTGCCTCTCTTGAAACATGTACAAGTATACACTGACTCTGCCTCCCCTTATTTCCAGTGCGGACAGGAACGGAAAGAGATGTTAAGCATGAACAACATGTCAACGGCTCACAGACCAGAAGAATTCCACCTTCCTTCAGCGTTGCTAAATCTAACGATTAAGTCACTTGTACATTCGAGCAAATCTGAACAGAACATTGAAGAAAAATGCTGACAAACTGAATGAACCATATTTTGTCTAGTACGGCAGAATCCACAGGGCAGTTATCTCCAACATTTTCCTAACTGCTAATTCCTGCATTTGATTTGAGCTTTCACGCAATATAAAAGCCACTTCTGGAACTAGAGTGAAATATAGTGCAGGTTTTGTGCTCGTTTCCATGTCATTTGCTTCCAGGGCTGTTTTTCTGGAAGTGGCTTTTTAGGTCAGGTGAAATCTCAAATATAATGTGGAAATTATGAGGTTGGGGAAACTCTGTGAACTGTTGTAGGAATGCAGCCTATGATTGTGAAGGGTCTGTTCAAGCAGGGGCGGAGCTACCTGCTCTGGCACCCGGAACAATGTGGGGGCGGGGCTAGTCAGCCCGCGGGGGTGGGGCTAGCTGCCTGCATGGCAATCATGGGGAGCGCTGCTTGCCACCTGCGGGGCGAGTGTTGGGAGGGGCACTGCTAGCATCCTCCCTAGCAGCCCGAGCATGGGGTGGGGTTGGGGGGGTGGCGATTTCACCTGTCCTCACGGCTGACACCCAGTGCGCACCGCACCCCCACACCCACACCTTCCTCCGCCAGTGCGTTCAAGACCTTGTTTGAACTAAGATATGGATTAAGATGTGGATTGCTAGAAGTGGGGAGACCCCCTCCCCACCCCAATAATTTAGCTTCTGGGAAGGCCCATGAATAGTCAATTACAGTGGTACCTTGGGTTAAGAACTTAATTCATACTGGAGGTCCGTTCTTAACCTGAAACTGTTCTTAACCTGAGGTACCACTTTAGCTAATGGGGCCTCCTGCTGCCGCTGCACCGCCGCTACACTATTTCTGTTCTCATCCTGAAGCAAAGTTCTTAACCTGGGGTAATATTTCTAGGTTAGCAGAGTCTGTAACCTGAAGTGTATGTAACCTGAAGCGTATGTAACCCGAGTTACCACTGTAATAGGATTTCCACAGTGGCATCATTGAAAATGAAGTATGTGGTCACAAGTCACTGTGGTCCCAGTTACAGCCTAGTGCAGCTAAAGAAGTGGAAACATGGTTTAGATTAAATGCCCCATTGCAGCTTGGGTATCAAGATGTGTGCATCTTTAGGGACTGTGCAAGGAGGGCGAATCAACATCTGGGATGCGGAGGTGTTTGGCAACGGGGAAAGAAGCGATGTTGAGATTTTGTGGGTCTACTGAAGGAGTATGTCTAATTTGGGTGCATGATAAAGGTCACACACTTAGAAGAGCGATAACATTTTAAAGAATGTTTCAGAAACGGCGCCTTAACCATGCATATTGATGTGATTCCCTTCGCAATGCAACCATTGTGACTAGCCCTTGCTGTGCTTTACAATTTCATTACATCAAAATGGATTTGCGT